>NC_141265.1:14255000-16915000 GCF_054856545.1 Hippocampus guttulatus
TGCTTTTGTGGAATTTGAACGAGCACTTGGGTGTTATCCCACATTCCACCAACTTGCACTTTGCCTCAATCTTGTAATTGCGATTTAGTATACGATTATTTTTTGCAAGTTCATCTTCCTGTGATATTTTTTTAACAACAACATGCAATAAATTAATCTGTAATACACCAAACACTATCAGATTTATTACACATAGATGTTTTGGTTTTACAGGTTAAGCGTAAACTCAAATAAAGGCAAATTCATTAATACGAAGACAGTTACTCTACTTCAATGATACTCATTAACTTACTTCACACTTTGAATTGGAGTCTTTTTCTCTTTATTTCCTATTAGTTCTGACCTACCCCCATCCCCCACCCCAAAAAAATATTAAATTCAAAGAAATTTGAGGTGACCAGAATCCCAAAACGGTCCCCCTGTAATTACCCTTACCCACACAACTCGTCTTAACCCTCATTAACATTTCAAACTCAATCAATACTCGACAATGTGTGGCAAATCTCTGCAATCTGTCCTTATAAATGCGGCACGAAGCAAATGCAAAGTCAAAACAAATCATCATCAATTTGTCATGTAAGCAAATGCATCAAGATTAATCCCACCCTTTGCTGAAGTGAAAGTTGTGTGGGGACCAACTGATCCCTGAGAACTGGAAGGAGGGAGAAACCAAAAAGCAGAAAGAAGACAGGATGATCATCATTAATTCACTTGGATCCGGTGTTCCGAACGCGCCGAAAAGTCGGGGGATATCATTTGTATGTAGGTTACATGCTGAGGGAATCCCAACATATTAGAGAGCAGAAACTAACAGGAGCAAAAACAAACTTTCAAAAAGAAGGAAGACATTTTGACAATTTCATCATTCCGAGACAACATCCAACAACATGGTCTGTTGTGGTTCACGGCACAAACAGAATCAAAGTTTTATAAGCAAGTGTTTTCGGCGCTATGCTCTGGATGATTCGGTAAGCCCGTGTTGGTACCTCGAAATCAGTAGGGAGTATCGGGGATGTTGGGTCACTCCATTAAACGCAAAAAAAACAAGACACAGTGGGCACAAAGCAACATTCATTCAGCTGAGCAGCACCTGGTGTCAACGTGTGAGATATGTTTGCAGGAACATAATTTGAAAATGTACATTTTTGAAGCGCTTGGTGCGTCGAACATTTGAGGTGATACGTGAAGGACAAAAACATTGGACGGTGTTGACTTGCTTGAAGGAGACATCTTAACAGTGAAAGAGATGAAAGAATGGGAAGGTGAGCTACCTTTCTACTGTCAACAGTTTCACGCCCTTAAGACACCCTTTTCCCTTTCCTGGCAGCTTTGAAACAGGACGCATTTATCTGTCTATGACTGCATTGAATACACACACACACGCACACACACACTGGACACTTTAAGTTGAGCCCCCCCCCCCCACACCCCCAAAGAACTGAAATGAGCCAAAACAAAATCTCTTTTTGATTAGCAACTAGGTCCCTAATTCTTCTGGCTCTGTTGGGTGACAAGTCGTTGCATTCGGGTTGGTTTTTTTTTGGGGGGGGGGGGGGCACAAGGGCTTTTTTTATAGATATCAGTCCACAGTCTGAACTTTCAATGACTTTATGAGTCAACACTGCGGGCAGCAGCTATATTTTGGGATTGTTCAGGAGTATGTTTCCCCTGACCTTCGAGGTCTGAACCAGCCTCAAAAACCGCCTGCAGGGGTTGTGGCTGAATGGACCCACAAAAAAATCAAAACGGTGCCCTCATCATCAGTGCTATGCTGGAGCCACGACAAAGTGACAGACACTGAACCTCAAAACGTCAGCCATTCTCTGAAAGCCTGTCGACAATAACAAATGAGGGCTGTCAAAGCCAAATACAGGCAAGTGTCAATCAACTTCCGTATTTAAAAACCTGAATCAGCCAGCGCGGATGCAAGCACAACAAAAACTGGATTCAAGTTTGAAAACCAATATTCAAGTGAAGATTTCGCCAAACTTATCGACGTATGATATTAGTCGACGTGATGAGGTACATCTCTCCAATAACCTCATTAGAGAAAACATCTGGGAATAAATTGGCTTTGAACATTCCAACGCTGAGAAATCTTCATCCCTCTTCGAGTTTTCGTTTTCTTTCTGACAAGCCCTTTGATGCCTGTCTAAACTCAAACACAACAGGAAGCAAACTAAAGTTGAGAAGCTTAGAAGGGGGGAAAATTGGAAGCCGCTGTACATCAGGGGAGACCGAAAGACTTTTGGCAACAATGGGAAGAAAAAAAAGGACAAAACATTGGATTTGTTGCATGAGAGACAGCACGAGCAGACAGTTTCTCGGCCTGACAAATTGATCTGGAATAGGCCAACTAGAGGTGCAAAATTTAATCAATCGATCGACAAGTTATGAACAAAACCAGTAACGGAATCCTAATTTATTTATTTTTGTGCCTTTCATGCAGTTTCAATTTGAAATAATGTCCTGTTTTAAATGAAAGGGCAGAAAATTAAAACGTTTTTTAAAAAAATCTGATTAATCGAATAATCGACAAAAAATATCAATAGATTAATTGATTAATAAAATAATTGTTAGTGGCAGTTACGAAGCTAAGTTTTAAGACTAAATTCTCATCCCCTCACATTCAAATGATATTCTCCGTAGTTCGTCCCAAGAACTGAAGAACCAAACTGCCAGACTTTAGCTGAGTTAAAACATGATGACAGTAAAGTAAAAGTAGTCAAAAAAACAAATGCCCAATTGGCAAAAATAAAATAAATAAAACAATAAAAAAATCTGTAAAATTTTACTTTTGCCTCGTTTTGAACTATTTATTAGTGGTTGTTTGTCTTTCCCCACCCCAAAGGTCCAAAGACTCTGATTTCAGGCCATCAACTTGGACTTTGAGATACTAATCACATTTGTTGCCTATATACTGAAAAGTTCCAAATTAAACATTGACCAAGTCATTTCCAAATTTAAGGATCCTCAAAAATCCTCTGAGGCTCACCAAAACCTTCAATGACACCTGTGATCAACACACCAGAATAGGATTAAAATTTACCACATACATATGCGGCATCTATTCATGATCCGTTTATGGGCAGCTGAAAAAGATGTGTTACACTATGCAAATAAGACTTGACCTCTGTTCTGCTAATGAAAAAAACTTTAAAAAATCACAGATGACGATGAACAAATGTCATGTTCTGGACTATATCCACATCTATCTAATTATCTCTTTACATACAAAGACGCATTCAGTTTAAGTCCCTCTTAGCCAATGTGATGCCAGGATGATGCTCGGTCATAGCCAATGGCAGAGCAGCTATAAGCATGTTGCGTTCAGGAAACTCGGAGCTGCGAGTAGCAGTCCATACTGTATTTTTACCTTTCATATCTTGAAATGTCTTTCGTAACAAAAGGCAATATTTTCTTGTTGAAACGTTTCGTAACTTGAACATTTCGTATGAAGAGACATTCGTAAGTAGAGGTCCCACCGTATTGCCATTGCACCTTCATACCCACAATTAAGCTCAAGCTCAAGCTCTCTCTATCTCTCTCTCTCTCTCACGCACAATGACCTGCAATGACTGACTGCCCATGACCTCCATCGTGTCACACACGAGATGCCGCTTCACAATAACTGCCTGCTGGCTGCACTAACATGATGGGAGGTCTTTTTTGACTCCAAGGTGGTTCTGGCTCGCTATATACCTTCTCTATTCTCACCACCAATCACAAGGAACGTACTCTCGCTTTATTGCATTCCTTTATCGCTGCAGCGCTGCCTCATCTCATGCATTAAGTGACGGGTTGTTTTAACAGGCCATCATTGAGCTGTCCATCCATAACACAGCTGTGCGCTGACACTTAGTTAGGCATGAGCTCTGGCTGCAGAACCACCCTCCTTTGCCTTGCTGCGTATTCCCGCGTGAATACAGCGAACCAATTAGTGGGAAAAACAGGGCATATGTCCACATGCAGGGGGAGGCAAGAGCAAAGAACACAACAACAAACCCAAAACTGAAACAGCAAGTTGACAGAAGATGAGCACAGATCCCACTAACTGGATGCTTAATTGTGAGAGCACAGAATTACTAAAGGAACTGATTTTAAAAATGACTCAACATTCATTCAACACATCAACAGATCAATCGACAACCTTTTCTCAACAGAGATGATTTCTGAGGCTCAGGAGGTAGCAACCAAGTCATAAACAAATCACATCCTCTTTATTTGTCTATTGGGTTTTTTTCATCCAGGGATGAGGTCACCTGTGCGCCTTCTGCCCGCTTGGAGCGTGTCCACGGTTAGTCATTTGCTTATGCGCGCATGTACTATCAAATCACCTCCCAAATTAAAGTCCACCACATCCTCTTTGGAGGTTAGGGACAAAGGAATCCTGACTCGTGTTTCCAGTGAGGTGAAAACTATCGCTTCCATCCTGCATCTCACATGACTGACATCAAAAGTATCGGTTTACACATTAACCACAGATACACGCATCTTAGTGGATCAATCAGGTTGTGACTACAGCAATTGGTTCGACCTGAAACTCAAATATCAGTGTTACTGAGACATTTGTGGACAATTATTTGTTAGTAATTTGAGGGAAGAGTTTGGGGATAACTGGACTGGTAGATTAGAAACATGTTTGCCTCATAGTTCTGAGGTCAAGGCTCAGGGTATACTGTACCTTTCGTCCAAAGTCAGATGGGACAACCCTGATAAATTAAAATGCTGAAAATGGATGGATGGACACTTTAGTAATCCCGATCGGAAAATTAAGCAAGTTTGGTGTGTAAGGTTATGATCCTCATATCCTTAGCCTAATAGCGTAATTGCCTGAGACATATTTTTTTAATGTTTGCGTAAATTAAGTACAACAACAAATTCAACAAACAAGAAGAATATGTAACGTATTTTCCGCACTATAAGGCGCTCCTAAAAGCATTACATTTTCTCAAAAGGCGACAGTGCGCTTTATACTCCGATGCGCCTTTTATATGGACCTATATTCTCATTTCTTGGACGTAGTATTTTAAATGTTCTGTAAAGCGCTTTGTTACTCTAAAGTGGTTGCAAAAGCTCTGTATAAATAAAGCTGTATTGTATTGTACTCCTTTAGCATAGATCCATCTCGTGGATGCATAGGGCAACTGCAGCCACTATTGTGGCTTCTATTCTATGCACCTTATAATAAGCTAAGTTTTGAAAGCAAACACGAAACTGTAGCGTCCATTGACGAAAAAGAGATTGGCTCACATCTCCTGTCCCATGTAAATCCACTTCAATTCCAAGCCGCGACTCCCAGTTCCACATCCGCATCGGCGCTCCGCGCTAACGCTCCTTTCTTCTCATCAATGCAGTGCAGTGCGCCTTATATATGAAAACAGTTTTAAAATAGGCCCTTCATTGAAGGTGCGCCTTATAATTGCGCCTTCTCGGCAGCATGGGTATACCAGCACTGTTTTTGACTGGGAGGAATGTCGGCGCCATTTGACTGTCGTTGCCGGACAGTCCCGGGGCACTTGTGTCTTGCGCCTGTAATGGGCAGCATTTTTCACAGCCCTGCTTTGTTCAGCGGAGAGATAAGTGCTGTTGAACGGTCTGCGGCTGGATGGATGTAAGTCTTGAGGAGCCGACGATGAGAAGAAAGGAGCGTTAGCGCGGAGCGCTGATGCGGATTTGGAACTGGGAGTCGCGGCTTGGAGTTTGAAGCGGATTACGTGGGACAGGAGAAGTGAACTAATCTCTTTTCGTCAATGGACGTGACAGCTTCGTGTTTGCTTTCAAAACTTAGCTTGTAGCAGACGTGTGCACATTTTCAGCATGACGTCTCTGATCCACTGGTGAAAGGACACTTTGATCCTCTCCTCTTTCATCTATAACTGCTTCAGACTGTCTGTCTGTCTGTGTCCTATGTGTTGTGTTGTGTTGTTTTTGTTATTTTGACTTCAAAATGGCGCCGCGAGAGTGGCTGCCTTTCCAGCAGCTCCTATATTTTGTTGTTCTACTTCTTCCTTTCATAACTTTGCTGCTGTGAATTGGGAATTTCTCCATTGTGAGACTAATAAAGGTTTTCTTATTTTATCTTATCTTAATCCGAAGCGCCTTATAGTGCAGAAAATACGGTGCCCTGAATCCACACTGACATTTATCAAACACATAGGAGGAAGTCGCCAGACATTGCGATAGTGAATCAATTCAACATCATTCGTTGCACTTCTTATATTTCTGCATGCCATATAATGATGTTCCCGTGTCTCGAGTCAAATGCGGCTGGTGCACATTTAAAGACTGTAAAGTCACTACATCCAGCATGTACTTGCAAGTTGGCAGAAGCGATGTTGCGTGTCAGTGATCTTGACTGGGAGCCTTTGGCAGCTCATTAAGTTTCCCGGTTAATGAAATAAAAAAGAACAATAAGAATCATATGGTCCGACAAAGAGTGCGGTTGTGACACGATGGAGTCTTCACTCTCCATCTTGCACACAGAGATGGCTGTCACTAGGTAGGGCAAAGGTGGGATTTTCACACGCCTTGTTCCCCTGAATGCATTCAGTACAGTACAGCAGGACACACACACACACACACACACACACACACACACAAAGACAAGAATTGTCTGCACTCCGTGGGCCACTCTGAACAAGAATGGCAGAAAGACATAAAAGCCAAGGATGCAGATACACACACAGACTGCCTCCAGGCATGCCTGAACAACAGTCAGAGATTTTTTTTTTCTCCCAATGGAGAGCAGTGAACACACAGCTAACCCTTTGTGTCCTCCTGGGACCCACAACTAGAAAAAACACAAAGTTACTATTTAGTCAACTAAACAACTTAACTTACAAACGATTGAAATCTGGGATGTTTTGGGGGCATTTTTGTGACATTTTGAGAAGTTATTCATGAACAGCCACCGTGGGCACTCATCAGACTCGTAAAAGCCACCTAATGTTCTATTATGCAAAGAATTTGATTGTTACATTTGGAATAATTTCATGAAATTTATGCAGTCGGGTCTCCTCAATGTGTTCTTTTGATGGCTGGTAATGTGCAGACGGTGAATAAATCACCATAAGTTCATTAGATCTGGTCTAACCTAATGCATTATGTGATACTGGATTATACGGAAATCCTGCACCAGTGGCTTTGTGAAGATGAATCTATGAGTGAGTAGTGGAGGTCAAAAATTGGTCAAGAAGGTCACGGATTGTAATCAACATCCAAATGGTTTGGATTTGTCCCCCCTCCAAATCAAGGCGAGAGAACTGCTTTGTTCCAGGGTCAAACAGACCTTTCAAAAAGATTTTAACCCTTTTATGCACCTTGTAACCTGATAACATGATGAGCTGTCCACTGTAGTAACCGCTGTCCCTAAAAGGGTTAAACAGCTGAAGAGGCCTAGAAATAATTATAGTCGCCGGTCTTACACTCAGTCTTGACTGAGGAAAAAGAAGTGGAAACCATGCACCTCACACATCTCTACAACCAGAGATGTGCACAAACGGTATGGGACCATGCAATCAGCTTATTTGACGCAGTTCCTTACAGCAACACTCCCAACAAACCTTTTGTTTATTTTTTTTGTACAGTACAAAACTATTTTGTTTTGCCTCCTGTTTATTTTGGGTGTAATTCCACTTTGGACCACCAGATGTTGGAGTAAAAAGAGTAACACTTTCAGCTCAGTCTAATCTGAGGCATAAAAAGTGTCATAAAAAGCCACCGTTCGTCCTCTGAGCCATCTACGCTTGCATACTGCATTAAATTTGGAGCGATTCGCGAGGCATTTAACTTTTATTTTTAATTCGTGGTCGAAAACAAATTGATGAATTTGCGGTTCAATAAACATTACGAACACTAATTTGAGAGCTGTATAATGTGACTTCAAATCCAATTGCATAAGAACCCACAAGATCAAATTTCTACAGCAGAACGTGATTAAATCGTAATTTTTACATGCCAGTCTTTCATCATTGCCTCGAACATCTTTAAATTAGATGATTGTCAGTTCGCTTTGGACAAGCACTAAGCAAATCTGCCATTTGTGCGGCAGTGAATCAACATCTGAGATGAATAATGACCATGCATCAAAACCACAACCATTGTCATGTTTCCTAATCCAAACCTTCATCGCAGTCTCTTTCTTTGTGGATAAAATGCAACAAAAAAAAAAGAGCATTTATGTTGTGTGTCAGAAAACTTCCATGGCTGGTGTCACAAAACATCTATTTCAAATCCAGACTACAAAATACAAGTTTTCCACTTGCAAGTAATCTCCCTGGAGTCTAAAGCACTTTCCCATCTTTCTCTTCCAGGCTTTTATGCACACCTGAAAGGATTCTTCTTCCAGGAGCCATCGCAGCGCTGTCATCAAGGCCATACTGATTTATTCCGGGTCTTGAAAACGGGTCACACACAGCTTTCTCGGGTGAGTAGCGTGGTGGCGTTTCTATGTCGATGTTCTTCTCGCCCAGGAACTGTCAGATGCTCAGGGCGTTGTGAGTGGGTGCGTTGTCATGGTAATGCCGCAGCATTTCTTTGTAGACGTGGTTGATCATCTGCCCTGCGGTGAAGGTGATTTGGTTTTGAAATATCGCTCCTGTCACACCAGTCCTGGAACTTTCTTGACACGCCTCAACCGCACAACTCAACTCAAGGATATTTTTTTGTTGTTGTTGTTGAAGCCAGCAAGCACTTTGAACTTTCTTGACAAATTCTCGATGACGACTTGCTCTCCCGCGCGTCTAACCTTCAATCACCCACATGGGAAACTTCCCCCATTCCCCCCGGGGTTTATGACAACTCCTCAAGTCCCCCCCCCCCACCCCTTCCTGTGGCCAAAGTTGAATAGAAACAGAGTTCTGGGCTCATCGGAGATCCAGCCAGCATGTCCGCAATGCGTCATTTGACAAATGCAGTAGGTGAACGTTTGCAAGGGGCTTTACAGGCAACAAGCCTCCACTGATAACTACCTCCATGGGCCTTATGACAGTTTTCCTCCAGAAACTCTGGAAATATGAACATTATCATTGAAGTACTTTAATAATGTAATGCTCAGCACTTTCTTAATATTTTATAGGTCCCTGTCAGACAGTGAAATACGGTATGGGATATATTCAGCACTTTTTGACGAAGAACCTTTCGATTTTGTGACGACCCAGCCAATATAGGCCTCTTGAGGAGAAACCGGAATGTTTTAAGTCGCAATAACGATGTGTGATTTATAATCATCCCTCCGTCACTTTTCGACAGCGGTTGTTCTTCTTCGCATTGCAGGTGAGCTCGAGCCTATCAGGGCAGGGTACACGCTAGATTGGATGACAGCCAATCACGGGATTTTTAATCAGACAGAATAAAAAATAAATAAATGTAAAATCTCCGTTGGTGTCCCTGGATAGCAATACAGATTACAGGCAGAAAAAGGCAAAACCCATTAAGCGTTCCCGACACTTAACGAGCACCCCCCACCATCAACCTAAGCTTGACAATTATTATTATTTCATAATATACTCTACAATATCTGGCAAATTGCTTTGTTCAACGACTGTTCTAGTGACGGACGGGTTTGAAAATATGTAACAAAATCCACCCCTAAGGTTCAAGCAGAACCTTTAAGACAGTGTCAGACAAGGCTCGGGGATGTTTTCATCATCTTAAGGGGAATCATGAGGTTTCAGCCCGCCCAGTAAATGTGAGCTGCAAATCGCAAGAAAAACTACCACTCTGTCTCCATTTCTCCCATGAGCCTACCTAACTCCCACTCGTATTGCGCGCCCTTAAACTGCAGTCGCACTTGTTTAATCCAAAAATGCCCCTTTTGCAAATTCAAGAAGTGCATTTGAGTTGCTCGCTCGCGTGCATCGACGACGATGTGCAAATCCTGATTTTCAATTAGTTGAGTCTTCACCGCCACCTTCAAAATGGATGCAATCTGCCCTACATCTCCTCAAGTGCTTGCTGTTTGTGTACAAACCCTGTCCCCCATGGAAGGATCCTTCACACATATGATTCATTCGGTTGAAGATGAAGATGAGTGCAAATCAAATGATGGCGGACATGTAGAAGCCAAACCATAAGCAATTAAATTTCAAGCGTGAAGCAAGCGACAGCCAGTCGGCCATTACCGAGCACCGGCGCTTCATATCGAGGCCGGACTGACCTAGACTCACACAAATTAACAATACTATTATGTCTTTCCATATAAATCTTTGGATGGTGATGTCAGTCTTGCGTCATCCATTTCTTACTTTAAGGTGAAACGTGGGTGAAAGATGATGGACGGAGTGCATACACGCAAGTGGAGGTTATCCATACACTACTGAGCCAAATTAGGAGTCACGAGAACATGCACAGACCTTGTACCTGCATGTGAAACACTCCTAATAATTTGTATTTCCATTATTACAAGCAGCCCCTCGCTTGTTGAAGTGAGGGGCCGAAGAATATTTCAAACAGTTTTCTAATTGGTTACGTTGTGGCAGAATTATTTTTCACACGCAGGCAAATTTTTCCGGAAAACTTAACAGAAAACAGAGCAGGGAGTCTGCATGCCAGTCCGAGCTCTTATTTGAATATATTACTGGCGTTGGGCCGGAACCTCCCATGTCACAAATTGGTAAATGTCATACTTTTCCACAAGTCGATATGAGTCTATCCACACATGTGGGCTTTGTTTTTACAAATTATTGACCAATCTAAAGTGTTGAAAATTGCTTGCAATACTAATGATTGATCAAACATGCAGTATTTGGGGTCTCGTGAAAAGTGCTGGTTTTAGAGGTATGAGGATTCTGTCCAACGCCAAGGACATACCAATCACACTGGAGTTTAAGTTCCAGGACCAGCCAAACTATGATGAAAGTTTGAGTTATACCCCCCAAAAATACGTGACCTGGTTCTTAATCATTGTGGAAGGTCGACTCATGCCCAAGTGCAACACTCGAGCCCGTTCCCGCCTGGCAAAAATCAGGAAAATTGAAATAGCAAAAGAAAACATTTCATACCATCTCCACAATTGAGTGCCGCATAGTTCTCAGTCTGTGTAAATGTTTACAGCAATTCAAACGTGTATAATGTATTTCGAAACAAATCTGAATTCACTTTACAGGGGTTTTAACTGTAAGTCAGATGGGCTTAGTGGTGTATTTGAGATGCTTGGTTTAAGTCACATGCCCCCTATGGCCAAAAATCTTTCCAATGTCCCTATTTATGAGCAGGAGCAACATCCAGAATCTGAAAACCACCAGACCTCCGAATGTGCAAAGCCTCTCTCCATACTCGTCATTACCGTGTTTGTTTATCCATGCTTCATCCCTCAAAGGGACTACCCGGCCTTGTTAAAGAGAGAGAGGAAAACTTTAAAAGTGGAAATAAGGCATACATTTCAGGCGGGTCCCAGAACGATGCATGATACCGAGCTATTTCCATAATGGTAGTTGAACAGGCACTAGCCAGCGGAGTGAGGGGCGCGCCGCCCTCATTAAGGCACTCGCTCAGGAACAGATTAGCGTGTCATTAACATACAAGGAGAAGAGGGGAAAATAACCGCTCTCCATTTCACAGTCTAAAAAGCTGGCACAGACAAGAGTTAGAGATAAGTGGTGGGGGAGTGATGGACTCATTCTCAGGGAAGATATAAAAAAATAGGCAGTGTAAAATGGGCACATAATTCATTCTGATTGTTTCACTTCATAAATATGCTGGCCATACTTCCACCTCTGTCCGCCCTCATTTTGTATGCTCGCGCCTGTGTCCAGCTCTATCATTATCATTGGTTCCATCGGCTACACCGTGACTTTGTTGCAGCCTTAAGTACAGACTGGCCTGTGATAGTTGTCTTTTGTTATACCTGCACCTACAAAATGGAACTACCCAACTCCCAGTTCGCCAGGGCAACGAGGACAGACGCAGTTTTCTTGACAATATGTTCTATAATATCTATCTACTCGAAAATAAAAATATAGAAGCACAAAGCTCTAAGCTCATTATCTTATCAAGTGCCTAATTAGGAAAATCACCTTGTTTATCAAATAAACCTGAACTGTCTTCATTTAAATACAAACAGTCATTTTCATGTCATTTCATTCAAGGCATGGCAGGAAGGTGATCTCCACTTAACCTCAAATAAAATAGAAACTAATCTCACCCTCTTCATGAAATGACTCCCCATTGTATAATAACACAATCAAAATTCTATAGCATCCAGCCTTACAATCTGTTCGCCTATTATGTTATATCGTTAGAAAAAGGATCACGTTAAATCATTCTTTATGCGACCATCTAAAAGTAACAAGCAGGTATCACACGATGCCATCGAAGTGAAGTGATGGTTACACAAAGTTTGGCGGTGTCATTTACTCCACAATGCATCTCTCGGGGCGCTACACGAAGCAATGACAAACACTTACATTTCATAGGAAGGACTATCTGTGTGAAGTACGGCTTAATGATGCCACATGAACTCGGGAGTCTTTTTCAACTCCGGTTTGCTCACCTCGGACTACTTGAGGCTTTGATCTGAAGGAAAGAGGCCAGGTCAGACTTGGAATTGGGCGATGGACACAAATCATCAGTAATAGGCTGGACCTCAGTGAGAGTCTGCCCTAATTTTAGTCTCGACTAACTAGAATTCGGCTCATCAAACACCAGATTTACAAGTGGAAACACGCGACAGAGATGAGATGAGCACTTGCTAAGCAGGAGTGCGATCGTGAAGCAAAGCTACAGATGGGCTTCAATAACAAATGACCCGTACAGGAAGGTCCTTTGCTGGCAGGGAGAACAGAACACTGAACACTGAGTCGCAGAATAATGAGCTCCAACTGTGCTGTGAAGTTTCACGACATGTGAAAGCATCACCTCCGCTTAGCCTGCAGTCTGTCTCAGGTATCAGCCCTGGAGCTGCAAATTGAGATTAAAAACAGCGAGGCATGGCATTTTTCATTGGAACAAAGTGTAATTAGTTTGTATTTTCACTTTGTCTCAGCCGACTAAAACCACGGAAAATGTTTTATGTGCATATGTGCATAATGCAGATGTCCAAAGGAAGCAGAGCAAGACAAAATTGTTTCGTTTTTTCTTCAGCATTTTCAAGTTCAAGTAAATATTTATGTATACCACACTAGATGATCGTTTATTATAAAACGGAATAGCCGCCACTTTTATTTTGCTATAACGTATGACTCAACATCAATTTAGTTCCATCCAAAACAAAGTTGCATGACAAATAGTTGTCAGGTTTATGCAGGAGCTACCCGCATGCCAAAAAGCAACACATTCCTAAAATTACATGCAGCCGTGCTGCGTGCCATCAGAGACGAAATTCATCCCAGTGCAGTAGCCTAGATTCCATTTGCCTCTTTCAACATCTCACTAACAATATGATAGCTTTGAGTGTACTTTATCTTTGACGCATGAAAAAGTAAACAAAGTGAGAGTGAGAGACAAGCGGGGGGAAGTAAAGGAGAAGCTTCAGGTGTCATCCATATTCCACTGCTATCCTGCAGTCTTTCATGACAGAATCCAAAACAAGCCCAGTGTGTCACATCGTCACTGTTGGCCTCTAAACTGCCTCTCACCCTGAGCTTTCAGATATCCATCAGCCCTTGTTTTTAGAACCTGCACACCCTTCTCAACACGTAAACATACCACTACCCATCTGTCATACGGTGTCCATATTCAAACACTCCTGACACAAGGGCTACACTAAAACCGAGTTCGTATTTTGTGCATATCTCTGACAAATAGAAAAACAAAAGGCAATGCTGAAAACAGCTTTCAGGAGATTTGGGATGGGGTCTTGCTTGGATGACTAATTCGCTGCTTTCTGGAAATAGCGATTCCAACCGAAAAAAAATTTTGCCAGCATTTCCACAAGGTTGGGCAAAATCAGATTAAATCACAAAGTAAAAGAAATCCGGAAAAGTTTTAGGTGCTTTTGGTGGATATGCAACTACACATTAATGTCACCTTGAACCTTATTAAAACCGTGATGGCTTCCGAGATTAAGCCCTATTCTCCGTCGAAGGCACAAGGAAGCTCAGTGAGGCCCAGAATAGGGAAATGCCGATGAAAGGTTTTCTCGTTTCTTAAGTCAAGGTTGTGTGCCGTGTCTCTCAAAAATTGATGACTTCTGTCGACTTAAGTGCCTCAGTGCAGATGCAATTCCATGTTGAACTTTGACATAAAACGGAGGAATTAAGTGAGGCGCCATTCCTTGAAGCCATACAGTGTTGCGAAGGCAAAGACATAAACGATATCCAGTGTGACAGGTTTAGGACGCAAAATTATCACTTCATGTTGGAGCCATCTAATTCGGGATATTCTCGAGCAGGGTGTTGGAGGAGGCAAAACATCTAAAAACATGCATGAAAGCGGCCCTCGAGGGCCGGAGTTTGAGAACCCTGTCGTAGAGTTTTGAAAGTGAGTGAGTAAAACAGCCACCGGCAAGACGGAAACGTGCCTTTAGACAGGTTTAACTGAATTTCAACCCCCCCCCGACAAAGATTAACCCTTAAAACCAGCTTGTGTATGTGCTTAATTGTCTTCCCTTTGAGGGCTTCCCCCATCCCAGCTGTGACTAAAAGGATAGCAAGGATTTTTAATGTAATGGCAAAAAAAAAAAAAAAAAAAGCGTTTACTTTGGAGCGACGCCCAACTGGCGGATGAGCTTTATTTTTAGCCTCCTCATCAGCCCAACTATACCACCTTCCTCTACCCCCCCCACCCCCACCTCTTTCTTTGTTCCGCTCTCCATGTGTCTTTGTAGCGGCTTCAGAGCCCGGGTGTCTTATCGAGGCTTCCCAGGTCCTACGGCATGGCTGCAGAAACAGCACACCGTAAACCCCGCTCGCTGCTATCAGCCCCGTGGCAGTCACAATGAGTCCGACGCGCAATTCCAAGCCGATTGAATCAATTGCCAGCAAACGCCGCGGCTCATGAGCCTCACGCAAAACTCTGCTTTATTTAGAGTGGAGTTGCTTTCCGACAAAGCTTCTGCTAGTATATAAACTGTGCTGAACAAACATAACTCTGAAATCCTTCCGCAAAATTGGCGCAGAGCATCAGGTTAAAACATTGAGATCGGGTCCAATTTACAAGCTGTCAGTTTTCCAAATGAGCGCATTTGAGTTGAACTGAATGGAGTATGACGCATGTTTCCAGTTGTTGTTTTCCTTTTGTTGCGGCAAAGGTTTCCTGACAAAAGTGCGATTTGCGCTTGTCGCTCCAAGGCAGTTTATAATCTAGACTCTGCAATGAGTCACATCAGGAGAAAAAAAATACGGGCTAGACACAGACAGAGGGAGAGACAAAGCGAGGGAGACAAAACATGCAAAGACAAGCAGCTTGTTGACAACTTCAGGTGCTGTAGGTGTGATGACTCGATTGGCCATCTGCAGCACCGCTATCGATTTATCTCGGTCACCCAGGCAGCAAACATACAAGCAAACGATTTGGGGGAGAAAAAAAAATGTTTACCAAGTCCGAGTTACACTCGACAGTTGCTACCATTAAACGCTAATACCGACGCGTGTGTTGAAGCTTGAGTCTTTCTGCTTTGAATTGCTGCTCGTCGCTTTGAACTTCAAGGAATGAAATGTTTATTATTCTTTTGACGTTCGTTTTGGGGCTGCTTCTCCTGTTCGTGTTTTTTTATTCCGATCCGGATTCAGAACACATTCTATTCGATTTCCTCCATGATCAAGAATCTCGAATGGCTTCTCTATTTCTTCTCGTGATAAAAACTTGAGAAAATGCCACGTGGAGTGCGACGACTGTTAAATTCTCAAATTTCAATGCAAAAGCGCGAATGAAAGGATAGGTTTGAAATTACCTACGAGGATCCATGTTCATACATACTGGCTTGGGTGTTTCAAACAATTACACTACCTTACAAGGAGCTAAACCCTCGGAAACATGAAGGAAAATAACGCCTACATGAACAAGTGGGATCTGACGCTTGTACCACCGAACAATAAGGATCATTTCTCCACACCCACCACCACTGGCGCACTCTGTCCAATCTGACAAGCTGTCATCTTAACGCCATTGTACTGTGTGTACTGCTTCCAAATGGAAAAATACACATCTGTTTGTGTCGAACTGAAAAGATCTATGGGAGCCTAATCGCTGCCAGTGGCCATCATTTCAACAAAAAACATTTGAATTGGATGCAAGAATGAGATGACAGACTGAGGCAAGCATCTTCAAAAGTCTTTTCATGTCAAATGGATAATCCCCCCCCCCCCAAAAAAACGCAAAAGCAATGGCTTGTTTGTGGGCCGAGATATCAATTTTATTTGGTTATCAACAGCACGCTGTTTAAAATGAAAATGAATACAACCTTCAAGGAGTCGAGACAGTGCCAAGTCACCGCTGGGGGGCTATTTAGAGGGCAGCCCGATGCACTTTTTACAAGTGCATATTTGTGTGTGTGTGTGTGTGCGTGCGCGCATGCGTGCGAGGAGCATCATTAGAGGTCAACGCGACTTTATCAACACACCTTCATAAATAATTTACAACTACACAGGAATTAGACTTTGTAATTAAATCGCTCCATGGAGCTGTGGGTGTATTTGCATGTTTGTACCTGTGCGCATCACGCGCTTGTGTGTGTCGACAAGCGTGAGCATTTGTATAATCGCTAATTAGCACCAAAAGAAGAACTGCGGCGATTCCAGTGTTGCATTATGCAGAGGTGACAGAAGGCAGTATGGGGCTGCTCAAACTCCCTCGGTTACTTTGGATGGTGATGTGTGGACTGCACAGGCACCAACTAAAACCGATGCGGGGAAACAGGAAGTACAGAACAGATTCACTGATGTCACGGGTTTACGTGATCTCACGAGAAAGCTCCATTTCGTGGGTCCAGCTATGGCGTCCACTCGTCTCAGTCATTCATCTCATCTTGTAAGACATATGTTTACTTCGTATGTTATGTTGTCAACGTAATTTTCATGAGTGTAAAATTGCATTTGAACAATCTTCCAATATTTCAATAAAATGGTCAGAACACACGATGGTTTATTTCGTCGGTTGGAAATCTTTTTGATTCATCTTTGCAATCCATGTGTTCCTTTGTTGGTTCACGCTTGTGGTGTCTGACGACAGGTATTCCGAAGAGGCTTTTTTTACACGTACGTGTTTGCCCTGTTGTTGCACCCGCAAATGGTGCGTTCGTTTACCATTGCGAAGCTGTTCCGGAAATGAATCGATAAATAAATAAAAGCAACTTTCTACAAACACGCAATCTCCTCAGCGTTCGTGTTCGTACTCACTGGCCCACGAGTGTTTGCTCGCCCCAAAGTATGGCCACGGGGATCGATTGGCGAGTTTCTGCGACGTAATGTGGAAACTATACAGAGGAGGAATATCAGAAATCAAGAATGTGCTTGTGCATGCGGATATCAAATTTGTGTGCCTGACGCAAGGCAGCTGTGGCAACTCTTCCTCCATGTCAGACAAGCCACGTTTCACACTGCCGTTTCCAATCAATGGCCTAACCTCAAACAGCACGTGGCATTTGGCCCCCTACGCTAATGACATTTCGGCGTCACCAAGAGGGACCTGAGTGTCACTCCAATTAGAAGAAACGCGCCTTTGTAGAGGAAGCTGCTACTGACAAACCTTTACTCCACCCTGCAAATTTGGGGATGAATTATTGAAAAGGGCAAACGCCTGAGCACCTTGATGAGGCTGGCACATTTGGCTGTCTGAATGGCTCAAATGAGACAGCCACAAGAAAGAATTTGGGGCGTTTAAGGGCGATGCTATCTCAGCAACTCAGGGCACAGCTGATCCTGAAGCTCCGGCGGCGCGCAAAGTGCAGTGGTTGCCTGGGGCGAGTGCATGAGTATGATGCTCTGGCAACGGCAGGGTTAAACAATGACTTTGAAACTTACTGTTGATATCTACCTGTTGTCTGTTAGGTAGTCATGCGAATGCCCCGAGGAATCCTTGGGGCGCACATGGATGGGTCACTCCTCATGTTCACGCATGACCAAGTGAGCAAAAGAAGTTCAGATACGTTGATAGTCAGGGTGGTAATTCATTTTAGATATATGCAGCTGCCACAAGATTAGGAACGACAGCTCAATCTACTGTGATTCAAAAGAAGAGTTTGTCCTTGAGCCACACAATAAGAATATTTGACATGAAAACCTGCGAGGCTGTGTCATCCACTACTGAGCATGACCGGTACTATTTTTTTATTTTTTTTTATAAAGCGAGCCTTTTAGATTTCAATTTTTGAATGAGTAAAATAACTGAAAAGTAGGACTGCACTGACTCCACATAACATAAACTATTCTGCTCATCCTGTGCGCCAGAATGAGGCCTCAACATTTTTTTAATGATTGATATATAAGTGCAAAGATCATTTGGGATATTATATAACTCATTGTTTGACCTCAAATGACCTACCAAAAAGTGAATGGACAGCTAAATGGCATCAATCAGAACAGAATGAAGCCATTGCAATATGCGCATATGGCACACAAGCAGCTCACGTGTACATCAGCCATCTCTGAGCGTTGATTGAAGCTGATTATGACAGAATAGTGGCACTGGTTCCCCTTCTGTCAAGCTCCCAGGACCCATGACCCAACTTTTCAATGTTTTGCAGTTTAAAAGGCCAAAATCATCAAACGAGTGACAGTCACTTTGACAGGCTCTCACCTTGCGATTTAGCACTCTCACTCTATTATTTATAGCAGACAAGAAAACTTTTTCGAAAGATTACAGACCCCCAAAAAAAATTAGTTTCCTGATGACGTGACAGCGAGATTGATGCTGATGGAAAACGACTATGTTCAGGGAATGAATATGAAATGCGATGCAGAAATCAACTGCCGTGACATTTTTAGGAAGGCAATGAAGCGCATATAATAGTTTGTGCAGTTGTCGGTGTTTTTACAGTATAAATAATTACAGCTGCTAAAAGCGTTGAATGGGCCTTTGCATTCCACACCTGTCAGGGGGATGCTACGAAACCAGTCTTCAAGCATTAGACTGTGACCCCCTTCGCCAG
Organism: Hippocampus guttulatus; assembly: GCF_054856545.1. Taxonomy (NCBI): domain Eukaryota; kingdom Metazoa; phylum Chordata; class Actinopteri; order Syngnathiformes; family Syngnathidae; genus Hippocampus; species Hippocampus guttulatus. The sequence goes on from NC_141265.1 coordinate 14,274,028, forward strand.
AATGATTTTTCTTAGGACTACAAAAGTTTCTCATTGGACAACAGCCAGAGTCAAACTGGATAAGACAAATGTGAAGCTTTAGAGTAGAAGTAGTTTGACCTTGAAAAATCATACAGCTGATAATCAATATATTTTAACATATTTACTCCCCCCCAAAAATCATGTTGAATAAAAAAAAGATGATATACTGTGTGTGTATATATATACACAGTATGCAGACACAAATGTCATATTATAAATTTACTCCCCCCAAAAATCATGTTGAATAAAAAAAAAAAATATTATTCATATACCTGTAATTATATATATATATATATATATATATATATATATATATATATATATATATATATATGCTGACACAAATTTCATATCATAAAATATGTATGTTCAGCAATAAAAGCTAAGTGATCAATGACACGTTTTTTTCTCTCGCACTCAACGAGGTTCGAAGTGATCATGCTTGCCGTTTTTCCTCACATATGGTATATACTCGATGCACACACAGTTCGTCATCCAAATAGCAGCAAGTCAGCCTACAAAGAAAACACATGACCAAGGTTCTACGTGCTCTTGTGGATGTGATGGAAAACGGGAGGCCAGTGTGAGCTTGCAAGCTTCCACGTTTCAAAATGTCAGGGAAATGTGTGCGCATGTGGAGATGTGTGTCTCTTCAAGGTCTTCACATTTGGCAGAGCTATTTTGACAGCGCAGAAGTCAAGAGAGCTCTCAGAAACAGCTCATGCAAGAGCTCAAAGTGGTGGAATAACCCACTGATACTTTTGTACTCAAGGAAATCACATCGCGGACTATGAGGCGCAAATGTTTCAATGAATTGACAGGCAAGGCCAAAATGAAAAGAAACTTCTCACATTGGCAAACTTGTGTTTCTTGTCAAATTGAAGCCTGAAGAAACGTCAAGAAAGACGGATCCTTTCCTTCCTCCCGTGCATGCATGTGAAGCCATCTTTCATCCCCTGCGTGCTGTTTTGACCAAACACATCAACGCCTCGGATAATCTCCACCTGGCCTCCCTCACCATCAGAGTCTGCTGCACCTGCTCAGAGGAAGCATCGATTCTGGCTTTGAAACTAGGAGCTTTGATGTGGAAAAATTGTGCTCCTCAAATGTCTACCTTCTTCTATTTTGTTAGAACTCCATCTTTACCAGGAGCCCCTGCTGGAAACTCAGCTTGAAAAACCGATCTGCACCCACGTAGTGACCTTGCTTTGACACGCAAACTTTGCATTCACTGTGTCATGCCCGTCAAATATTTACACGACATGACTTTTGGGCTTTTTTTTTTTGCCCTTATTTTTACAATTATATATGTTCCATGTTACTGGTCTAATTTGGATTCCAATCAATTTCCAAGATACAATCAAGAAAATACAATTAAGGTGAACCATCGTCATTCATGGGGGAGAGGGACCAAGCCCTGCCTCAAATCCGCAAATAATTGACAACAGATTTATGATTGCCTAGATGTCAGATAATTGCGCCAAAGCACTTAAAATGGGGAAGATCTTAAATGAAAAACACTGGTATTCCGTTTGGGGTTTTTTTTTTTAAACGTCGAGAATAATCAACACCCTGCATCTAGAATGTACACAAACATGGATCCATGTTACATTTACTTCATTATTCATCACAAACAAACTACCTACATATGACGGTCATCAATACTATCAGTGAGCATATTCAGCTGTACAGCTAATGACCATTTAGGGTTTAATATGGTAAAAAGTGCAAACTCTGCACCTTGTCTTGAGGACGAAGAAAGAACCTGCATATTGACACCAGAGTGGTCCTGCTTTCAACGAGAGCCTCCTTCACGGACCCAATAAATACTCCTCTTCTTCTCACCACTAATTTATCACAAAACAGCAGCAAAAACAAAAAACAAAAAAAACAAAGCAACAGACAAGCAGATGTAATACTTGATAGGCAAGAGAACGGTTCATCTTTTTGGATTCAATGCCAGAAAAAAACCAAAGAAAAAGTAAAATGCAAAGAATTCATCCTTTGGTTGTTTTGATGACGAGTGCGGTTTTGTGAACGCTGAGAGGCCACAAAATGTTAGTCAAATTCCGCATGAATTTTGTATAACCTGAGATGCATTCAAATTTAAATGGCTCCCTCGCTTGTGTGACAGTGACATGAATTAACATTACAGAAAGGTCTCAAAATATATTAGCATAATTTGCACATCATATTATTAGTATTATATTAGCGTCTGTTACTTCCAACATTTATATGAAGAGTTTTGTCAGTAGTGCACAGCCACCTGGTTTTCCTTTCTCTCTACTAACATGACGGTGATGGAAGCGATAAGGACCGTGTCTATTATTAGCAAAGTAATAGAAGGCTGCGGTTGTATGGGATGTGACAATGGAGATGATAACAAAAGTGCTTATTCCTCCGTTCCTTTATCATTACGGAATCAGAGGCCGTGCAGAAGTCGGTCGAGACCCCCGGCTAATGGGCTGGGAATATTACTTCTGCCATGGTGAGCAGCACCCGCCATTACTCAATTTGTCCAGACATTAAAAGGAGCATCATTACATTTAAGAAGGTACCTACGATGTCGCTGCACGACCGATGGCCAGTAAGAGAGGTGCGGCGAGAATGAATCATATGTTTTCGACGAGCAGATGCTATTTTGGAGTCACTTTTATCACGGTTTGGGCAAGGTGGAAAGCAAAACATATGACGTGCACTTATCAGAAAAGGCAGATGGGCGATTTTCCTGCTTGCCTTCTCATCATCACCTCCGAACCATTATCTTTGAACAGGCTCCAGATTTAACACCCGGGGGGACATTATGGGATGGAGGTGCAGCCTTCAGGCCTCTTTAAGCTGTCACTTTTATGATGCTGTTTTTTTAACTGCAGTAACACTGCTGACACATGACAATACCTGCAGTGGTAGAAGAGAAATGAAGTACGGGACAAATATTTTGTGACTGTACTTGATGTTTACAGAGGTACTTATTTTTCTGATGACTTTTTATTTTTCCTCCATACATTGGAGATCAGATGGTTGTACTTTTGACTCCTTTTTTTTTTGACAAAGTAGGCTTGTTACTTTTTTCGACCTGCACAAAAAAAGGCGATTAAGATCTTGACTGATTGAGATCCTGGGGATATATAAGATGTAAAAAAATGAACATGGAGGGAAGTGAACCTGGGGGCATTAACGATAAAGACGCAACAGATTCAGAGAGACAAGATATTGCCCATCCATGTGTGTGTTATAGATCTCAAAACGCTTGTCATCAACTGCTGTTGACGCCCTTGGTCGACCTGTTCGATTTCTGCTGCTCAGTAGATCAATCGTTTCTTTGTTTTTGAGGATATTCCAAATAGTTATCTTGCCTATACTGAATTTCTGTGCAATAGCTCTAATGGATGTCAAAACCAAACTTTCTAATGTTGAAACAATCAATCTAAAAGGCAACACCTGAGCGACTAGAAACATCTCTGTCACGTTCCAATATTTTTGCTCACTTGAAAGCGGGTGGTTGCAAACAAAAGATGCTCCATCCTGAGTTGATGTCGATATACATACATGCCATGAAAAAAAGGAGTTCTGAACTTTGGTTGTGCCCTTCCAATACCTTTCCAGGGGGACTGAAAATCACTGTTTGTTAAAACCGTCATTATGATTTAACAGCGGGAAGTTCACATTCAGAACTAATTGGATGGCTTTGAACGACTTTTCAAATGAAGTCAATGCATACATACAGAAATAAATACAACGGGAGGTGACCTGTCCATGATCTGGATTCTTGGTGACAGTGTTCGACATTTTGCGGGCATGCCTAAGTGTTTTGCCCTGCTAGCATGTGTAATATTGAAGCAGCTTCCTGTATCCATAATTGATTGCACAGACTTTAGACAAAGAACGATGGAGTGTTCGGCTCCTAGCTAACACAAAGGAACTGATACAGGTCCCAAATCTTCAGACAAAATATAGTTGCGGCGCGAGCGACTGGGAATTATCAGAGACTTTGATGCTATAAATGAGAAAACTAGACTGACAGGCGGGCTGACAACTACATGACGAGCAAGCAAGATTTTCTTCTCTGTCTTGATGGGTTTCCTCTGACCCACATTATAAGGAAACAGACGGGCTGACATGTAAACAGGCTTGAAAATAACTCAACATTTGTACCCGTTGCCTGCCGGATTTTTGTCATCCTACAGCATTCACAAAGGGGAATTAAATTAGTCTTCATGTGTTGTGTTCCTGCAATGAAAATGTGATGCTTAACCAATGCACGTGGGGGTACTGGATTGCAGTGGGCACATGCTCTGCACATTGAGACATTATGATTGTTTCACAGGGCCCACTGTGCTGTGAAAAGACTCCTTGGAGCACCTCGGCTTCAACATTATTCCAATTAATTAATGTGTCCTAATTAAAATACAATTTATAGTTAATGGAAAATGGCAACGTGACACAAACAACGATTGTCATGGGCTTTATCCTTCAGTGCGACGCCTGGGGCAACTGTTACATAGAAAAAGAGATTCAAAACTTTTCTGGTTTTGTTTAGCCAGTTTTAGATCACTCAAATGGAAATCGCATTGACAAACGAAACTCCCTGTTGCTTACACGCACACTTTTTAAGACTTTTCCAACAAGCTGACTGTTGACCAGTCCAGTGTATGCACCGCTTCTTGCCAAAAGTCAGCTGGAACAGGCTCCAGCTCGCCAGCTACCCAAATGGTGACAAGCGGGAGGAAAAAAAATGGATTGATGGATTTTACAGTGCTAAATTTATTTTCACACATGTATTCCGATAAAGGATGTTAAAATGTTAAAACTTTTTCAGTATATTTTCGAGAAAAATATAATGGCAATTTGACACTGGAAAACATTACCGGTAATTAATCTTATGGTAAAATTGGCTTTAAATACGAACAGAAGTACAGAAGGCAGAAGTACCTCTCCGCTCAGGTGATCAGAATCCATTTTAAATTATTACAATGTCATATATTATTAAAAACATTCCCCATTGAGGAACGAATAAAGGTTATTTTATCGTATCTTATCTTGTGTCGCAACTGAACCTTAAAAGATATTTTTAAAATAATTGCTATTGCAGAGATGGCAAGCTAATGGCAGCTTGAAGGGTCCTTTCAGTTTCATAAGAGGAGCATACAATATAAATATTCATATGACACGAGCATGCATTTTTCATTCATCCTTTTCCACTAAAGTAGTAATCATCGAAAGCGAGTGCTCCAAAGGCAAAGGGAAGGCAGGGTGCAAAACTGAAAATAATTCCTTCGAATGGACAATTCAGCTTTGAAGCGTCGCCACAGCAACATTGACAGCAAGTCAGATGCCCGGCAGACTTGAGTGCTGTAAATAAGGGCTGAGGCAAGATCGCAACCTATCACACAAAGAAATCTCTTGCACGAGTTATCATGTGATGTTTCAAAATTGCCTCTTTCGCACTTTTGACAAAGAACGGGGAAAAAAAAGAACACAATGAAGACAACGTCATGATCAAAAAACGACGGACAGAAAAAGACAACAAGTGATTGATGGGTGGAGACGGTCTACGAAATGTCCATAAATAGCCTCGTATTTTCACATTGTTTGTTCACACCTCCCACAGGGTGGAGACATTGAGGTGAGACAAATCACATTAAGCCCCCCCCCCAAAAAAAAAAAGCTAATTTATTAATTGGAGCAACAAGAATTGTGTGACTCTTGTTCAAAGCCCCTAAAGTTGATCCTTTTATTCCTTGATATAATGTAATTTGTGCACAAACAAAAGTTGCTTCTCAATGACCACGATGTATCCTTTCCTATTTTCTAATTTACTTGATTCACACCGCTTGTACCTCAAATTATCTTTCCCTGTTGATATGAATGGACAACTTATTAATCTGTTCCAGCTGCCCCAAAAAAATACCAACAAAGAGGGTCCTGATAAACATGACAGTTTAGTTTGGATATTTTGGTACCCTTTACAGAGAAAATGTCAAAATATGTGTTCTAAAGTGAGCTGAACTACACGGTTGAAATATGCTGCTGATTTCCAACTAACTTCAATGTATACGCAGATCTCAGACATAGCGACAGATGAAACAAACAAGATCCGCCACAACTTTATAGAAGTTCCGAAAAACACCACATTGACCTCTGCATTTCATTTGCCCAATGCGACTAAGAAGCAGTGTGAAAAAACATTAATTTTATTAACGTGAGTCAGGTGTCTTCAAGAAGGCCAAAGTCAGCCAACAATTTGCAGCGCGAGCCCGAACAAGCACGGCGTGCCAGGTTCTCACATAAGTGGCACTCGAGACCTTCAGTGAAGGCTCGCATCTTGAAACAGAATGTATTTCAAATATATTGGCTTGGCGCATGGTTGGAGTGGGCTGAGCTGGAGGGTGTCCTGGGCAACTGTGATGTGAGTCCATGCAAAGACATTGTCGCCGCCCCAAACGAGTAACGGCTGCTATTCAAAAACTAAGGCCCGATTCTTTCCCAGTATGAGGCAAAGCTAGAACATCGCCAAGGCAGCCGGCCTATGCCCCCAAGGTATGTAGACATTGGCGCTCCCATACATAAGGAAGGAGTGGGAAGAATTTTCAGCTACATGCAGGAGGGGGTTGAGGCGGAGGAGGAGGAGTGCCTCCAGAGGCCAGTCGACATTTCATCACATTCTAATTTCTGCACCATTTTGTCCGTGTGTGAGATTTTAATATTGTAGTCTAATTTTGGGGGGGGGGGGGGGGGGGGGGGGATGAAACTAGACTCAACCTGCCAGGTCATGGACAGGCCATAATCCAAACAAATCATATATCCTCTCTGCTCATGTGATGGTTTTCTCCAGGTACTCCTTCCAAAGCCCGAAAAAAATGCTTCTTTGGCTAAGTCTATTTCCTATACTGCAGGTGCGAATATGAACGTGTATGGTTGTCTAAATGTGAGGGCGGGGGGTGTTCCCCTCCTCTCATACAAAAACAGCTGCAGCTCACCTACGACCTGAAGTGGCATGAGCCCTCACCTTCAGGGCCACCATAGTTAGAATACATGAAGTGAGGTAAGACAAGTTGTCGCGTCTGATGCGTATACAACACATTTGGATGAAATATCCAACCAAAAAAAGTATCAAATGGTTGAAAAGAAGTTCACGAAGGCACTCAGGGAGAGAAGGCTCGTGACTTTGACCTCAAAAGAAGTGAAAGCCCCTCAACTCAATTCTTTTATCTCGTCCCAACACAAATGAAAAACTGATTTGATCGATATGTCATGAACTGTTGAGATAAAGTAAACTTACGCTCAAGATGTATCTTGTTGTACTTATTTGCAATCTCATTTTTTTATATGTGCCATTAGGGGGTAAAAATGCAGCCTTTACTTCCTGTGACGCCATACGACTATCCAGCTTTCAATGAATGGATTTGATTCTTGATTTGGCTCCATGCCTCCGCAATCAGAACGCCTTGTTTCAGCTGCACCTGGTTTCTCAGCGCTGCATAGTTCAGCCGAGAGCTGGGCTGCCTCTCAAAAATAAACGTGAATGAAAGAGGGTGTGCGGGGGGTTCGGGGCACACGTTCACATTAGAAAAATGGAGTCTTAAGCACTCTCTTATCATCGCGACAGGCTAAACGACACCCCGTTTTAAGGAATTAATGATTACTTGACAAAGTGGGTGTCGACAAAACGGGTTGATAGAAAACCACTGCAGTGAGAATTTAAGAGAAAGAAACGTTCAATCAATGAGATTTAAATGGAGCTGGCTTTGCGGGTTGATGGCGCTCCTACGTGGGTGTCAAGCGTTGTGCGGTGGATGTACTAAACAACATCCAAACATCCCCAAATCCCCAAGGCGCCTTTGGAGAGGCCAAGGAATCTGCAAAAGGAATTGGCTGGCGAAAACATGAGTGGAGTTTAGAGAGGCCTGAAGGAAGGGGAGAGATATATAGGATATGTATTTGGGAGAGAGAATCAATGGGTTCCCCCTCCTTTGCAAAGAGAAGCCATGACATCATCGCATGGCAAAGAGCGAGGACCTGGGTGACAAGGAGTGCGGCGAGAGGGAGTCCACAGTCCCCCATTCTGCTCTCGGGGCCCATCCGTTTGGAGAGGATAAGAGCCCAACAATGAGCTCCCAATGAATGGGATCCCAAATCCCACAGGAGGAAAAACAAATCACCAGTGGGAAACCGATGAAGAAAGAGACAGAGAAGGGAGAGACCCTTGAGGGGGAAAAAAAAAAGGGCGCACAAAACAACAAAGCATTTTGGGACATGTAAAGCAAGACAAGTAGAAGTTAAAACAAAGCAGCCTTTGTCCCTCCTGGCTGGTGGGCGGCGTGGTGCGAAGGATTTTGAAAATGGTAGCATTTACATCGCAGCTCTCCGATATATTGATCGGACCATGTAATCCCATGAAAAAGAATGTAAAGCCCGGATCTCCTCGGGAAGCCTTGTTTATCGGGACTACATGCGCGTGTGGGAGGCACAAGCTTGGCTTTACGTAAGTTCAAAACGAGGCACGCAACCTGATGAGAGAGACATGAGACAGCCCCCGGATGCTCAGGAAGGCTGTGATGACATCACCCCTCTCGCAAAAGTCAAAATGGAATATTTAATTGCAGCCCACATGACAAAGTGCGAAGAAACTTCAACCTCGGTTCATGTGTGTGTAATCTCAAACAAAAAGCATCCACTCTTGATTGCAGTACGCCAGGACAAAAAACAATAATTTCAATCACAAGAAGAAAACAGTCTTTCATGTCTGATGTTTTGAGAGGGGAGAAAAAAAAAGCTGTACTCTTCAAACTCAAATTGGTGGGCTTATACTTCGGTCGTCAACTGGGGACAACTTCACACACAACTTTGAAATGAAAAATACCAAAAAAGAAGGATCAAAGGAAACGTTCACTCATGACTAAACCAAAAACACAGGAAACGAATACTTGCTTTATGATTTATTTTGAGCCTACAATTAAAGAAATAAGTTGAAGGGTAGAATAATGCCAATGTGAATGAGTCAACAGAGACCACTCAAGTCTGATCTACGACAAATAAAATCCATTCAAAAGTGATGAATGTATGAATGAGCACAATTAACCGCGAGAGTCGCTCTTATTGTATCCTTGCACTCGTTTCAAGAAACATTCAGCAGGGGTGACTTCCAACGACACATTTTGCGCCCTCCATTCTTTTCGTGAACAAAAGAAGGAACATGTTGCTCACATCATAAAGGGGACTTAGGGAATTCATAATTATTCTTCCGACAAATTAATTGGCTTTTTGGGAGGCTTCAGCATGCCCAAAAATGGTATCCTTCCAGATTCATGACCCTGTAAAACTCACTCACTAGCACCAACTGGAAAGTTGGAAAAATCGATATGAAATTGGGTGGATGCCCATCATGACAGAACACACGAAAAAGTCCCAAGGAGCCATGCCTGAAATGCAGCCATGGTTTAAAGTAGCCGATTCCAAGGCTTGTACTGACAAACTGCGACGAGGGAATTTGGAAGTAGCTATCCTACAACAGATGGGTGGAGCTAAAATGAGATGCATTTGGGCCTACGGCATTTAATGTGCCGGGAACATGGCGTCAAAGTCGTCATCGTTTTCAGTCGTGGCAATTAACAACCAGGGTGCAAAAAAAATAAAAAAATAAAAGGAAATCGCAGTACAGCATAAAGCAAACACCTACACAGAGAAATTCAATCATGTTCACGTGTTTTTCCCCCCCGGTCTTAATCCATAATCGCATCACTGTTGTATGTTTTTTTAATCAGCCATTCCAAGCAGCATTCAAGCGCGCTGATGTGAAATATAGGAGAAAAATATTTTGTTTATGAGTTTAGTTTGTGAAATGCTACACACGCTAGGAACCAGATTGTGGCCACTTAATGCGTGTTTTGGTTCTTCTAACTTCCTCTAAACCACAGCCACGCAGCACAGTGAGATTGCAAATTTGAGTTTCAAGGCACATATAAAGACATACGGTTGATGGATTTGTTTTGACAAATGGGAAAAAGTCCCCGACAGCCATTGTTAGCAAGGGTTCATATTAAAATTCAGTGCTGCCTTAACTTACTACATCAGGCCCACAGGGAAATGCAAAAGAAGCCCACACAAAACCACCCCCATATTTCACCTTCTTTTCCATCCTCTGTCAGTTTTTTTTTGTTTTTGTTTTTTTTTTAACTGCATGGTGATGTTTCACCGCGTCTCCATGTGGTTTTCTTATTCTTCACCAATTCCAGACAACTTGACTGGCTTTTTCTGGAAAAGCTGCTTCTCTGTCAAAATAACAATTCAAGCTTCAATGCAACAGGTATGGCACCTGTGATGGCTGCACTCAGGGATTGGATGCATGCAATATGTTTTGTTTTTGTGTTGGGGGTTTTTTCATTGCACATTTGATGTTTTGTTCACCTCCCGTTTATTATGAATACTGACAGTGGTTGTCTGATACACTTTTACACGTACTTGTATAATTGTATGCAAGTTAGGAATATTAAAATGCTACAACAAGAAAGGGTTTTATGATGACATTACTTAATTAGCATTATTTCTTTTGGGATTAAAAATGTTTTCCCATATACCGAAAGGGAGTCCATTAAATCTTTGCCCCTAAATCCTCTGTGCGACATGTGCAGCTGTTCTGGATGTCTTGTACTGTTTGGTGAAGGAGAAGTAAAGCACCTGGCATTTCTCCTCTTCCCTCCGCCTCCTGGTTCTCCACAGGGAGAGCGCTAATGAAGCAGGTGACTGGTCAGATGGCAGCCCCTCCAAACTTTCTCCGCACCAAACAATCAATACCACACAGGCCGACGGTATTTTACTCCCTCTTGTCCTATTTGTCTTCCCTGCGCTGTTCCTCAATGTTCACCAATCTCTGCCAGGGTTAAAGCTGCTATTAAAGTACTATTATATATCCACTTCCTCTTGTTTTGCAGTCTTCACTTTATTGGTGATAGCGGAGAGTTCAATTAGTGTATACTACTCAAAAGAGCGAATTTTAAATGGCTCCTCAAGAAAGACTTAAAAACAGACAATAATTGAATAGATCTTCCTCCCAGCATGCTTTAGCAACTGTGAGACAACAGCACCCTCTGCAGAAGTAAGAAGGAAAATCTCCGGTGCTATTTTTATTTATTTTTTTCTTTTGTTGAGCCCTCTTTGCTTTAAATGAGCAGTTTTTGAGCCCCCAGCTATCTCCTCCCACAAGGGGAGTTGTGTAAGTGGATTTAAATAAATTAATGCTTTCTTTACTAGCCTCGAGTAAACACGAAAATCCTGCTTCTCTCGCATCCATAAAGACACTGCAAAACCTATATTTTTTCTCCCCCCCCCCCGTATCATGCGCCTATAGGCCCATATTCAAAGATAGCCCACTTAATTCCATGGTTAATCCGAGCCGGCATTCTCTATGGGAAGATAAGGGAGGAAGAAACACTTGACGAGTAAGCTGAAACAAGATAGTACAGGGAAACTAAATTGCTTTAGCTTGCATTTTGAGAAAAAAAAAAGCTAACAGAAGAAGGTACTCTGCAGTTCAGTAAATAGACACATGGCAATTTGCTGAAATAGAGTAGATGAAGTCTTGCTACACAGTAGGAAAAAAAGATTGTTTAAGATACTGTATGAGCAGCACGGCGGTTGAGTGCTCAGCTCGTATGCTTCACACTGCTGAGACATAAGCCGATTTTTAAAAAGTAGCTTTTCTAAAATAAAGTACGACTGAATAGTTGGGAATCATTAGGAATTAGACATTATCGCGCAAATAAAACACATGACCAATTCTACTAGGGAAATACAAGGCCTCTATTGGGAATTTCTCCATTGCGAGACTAATAAAGGTTTTCTTATCTTATCTTATTTCAGTACGATTTGAAACACGTGGCCGCGGGAGGTTTCAGATAACAAGCTCCCCGACCTCGGACCTTTACGCAGGGTTACTCTTGAACCAGATGTCTATCTACTGATGGTTCAAAACAAACACCGGAGGGATTAACAACGATTAGCAAAGTAGGAGGGTCGGAGGGGTGAAGCGGAGGGATAATGGAAAGTGATGGATGATGTCGTCTTGGTACTTGGTGTGCTTTCCCACCTGAGAGTCTTCATTGCGGAGGCCTAGTTGGAGCACAGCACTGGGGGACTTGAGTCTGGCCTGGCTGGACTGAGCCATCTGGAGGTTCAACTGCCAGTTGACAAAATCCAGCTGGAAACACAAAAACAAAAGGAGCATTAAAAAAACAATAACAAATGCTAAAATTGGGCCTAAAATTGATAACTTGTTCAGCCCAAGTCATCGATGATTTCAACATGCAGAGGTGGACATTTATACCTGCCCGCCAGTCGAGACGGAAGGTCCGTCATTTTCCCCAGCGCACTCACAAGTGACGCTAACTTTGAAGCAATGACAGATTAAGCGCAGACGGAAGCAATTTTTGGTCGTCCCCCAGACCACCACGAAGCCAAGAGAAGAAGATGAGGGGCATTTTGGGGACACAAAGCAAGAGGAGGAGAACGGATATTTTTCAGGTAATGTGGTCCCAACTGTTTTTAACTGAATAAAATTGTGTCCTGTTATGGACTGGGGCCAGTCTGAAATAACGCCGGCTGTATATTTTAGCAATATGGGAAGAAGCCGGTGTAATTGGAGACTATAACCAACAAAAGCAGGCAAGAACATACAAACTGTACACACTGAAGCTGCAGCCAACATTCGAAACTAGAACCTGTGAAGCTAACTCCTAGTTTAATGTGCTGCCTTAAATCAGTAACATTTAATGGCCATTGTAGAACAATTACGGCCATTTAAAGGCTGAGTAAGTTTTAATTCCTCGCACGTCTTTAATCAATCAAACAAGCATGAATATACGCGCGTAAAATGTTGCTTCTGCTCTGACATGAGTTGTAATTTAAGTTGGGCCTCGTGGACTTAAAACTCAGTGTCGCGCATCTTCCGTCTACTTCTCACTCCTCACGCAGCACCGTGATAAATCCACAGGACTTAGTCAAAGCAACTTTATGACGCAGTGAGAGGTGCTCATGATAAACCGTGTGTGACTTATTGGTTGTGGGTGCATGTGCAGCATCACAGGACCGGCGCAAAGTGGGAAAGAGCTCCGGTTCGCACATTATTCACGTCGGGAACAAGATTCACATTAGCGTGAGTGATCGTCTTAAGTGATAACTTTCCATGCCAACGCGGTGTATATAGATCCTCAAGTCGACTTCAAAATAAATGTAGTGAAGTGAACATGAGCGAAGGTCTGAATTCTAAGACGTGGGGTTGTAAATAAACATAAGGCAATTGAAGAGAGAGCAAGCTAATATATTTGTGCATGTCGGTGTTGTTTATGAACAACAACACGCATGCATGTAACAGGCTGTAACAGGCTCTCCTTCATTTTTACTTATTATTTTGCTGCGGAAAAAAAACCAAGGTCAGATTCGGAATCAACACGAAAAATCGTTGAAAAAGGTTTATTTGATAAACCTGGTGTCTCATAACTCAAATCATCGTTCACCATTGAATTCCAGCCCTACAGTGTGATAATTTTTGTGTGCTTCTCTTGACCATCGGGTGGCACTATAATACAGACATCAATGGAGTTTCACAAACTGACTCAGTAAGTTGCAGTCATATTTGTCATTTTTCGCAGAGGATAAAGAACACGTAACTGTCAGTATTGCTGTATTGTCAGTCTACATATATTGCTGTACCATTTGTGTTTAAAAAAAACAAACGGTTAGAAATATTGAAATACGCTAGTTTTGTGAGCACATCTATGTCGGGTGTTAGTATTGTTACCAACAATAACAAAAAAAAGGACAAGCTGCAAGTCAACGACTTTATAAAGTTCTGGAAATTCGGAGACTCCCTCCAGAATAGAAGAACATTACATCTCAGCATCCAGTCTGCAAATGAATCACTAAATGCAAACTAAAACCAGCACTGGCTAATTTAATGACTTGCATTTACACACACATTTTCTGAAAGAGGCAGCTAACAATAATAATAATAATAATAATAATAGATTTTATTTATAAGCGCCTTTCAAGACACCCAAGGACACTTTACAATAACAAAAAACACAAAACAATACGGGTTGAGCAGCGGCAGCCAAAACGCGCCAGCGTTCACTCAACCCGAAAGTCAGAAAGAAACAAGGGAGGCAGAGGGGGAGAAAAAAAACCCCACGCTCGAACTACCCTCATTTGTATGTTTAATTTTTTAAACTATTGGGCAATGAAGATCTTTTTAGTGTCTGAGCATCACTTTTGTTGTTCGGCTATTTGTGGCAGAACTCGGTGCCGTTCCCTGCAAAAAAGCGGACGTTTACTGTATGTATAGTATATGTATGTATACAAGGAATGCAGTACTTGTTCTTTGAAAGCTGTTGTGAACGAACTTTGAGGCTTCGATTGTCTGATGGCGACAGCTGTTGTTGAGGTATTAACATATCCCTGAAGCATCTTCTTTGTCCCTTCTCTTTCGCAGCTTTTCTCTGTGATCATCCACGCTGCCATTCACTGCAGTCAGAAGAATGTTGTTTTGTTTTTGTTTTTTTAATCTCTCTTTCCTAATGATTTTCCATCGCCTTCGCATTGCAGGCGCAACGCAGTGGACGCGTTCCGTGTGAACGTGATCCACGCACGACAGCAGGTCCGCTCGCCGGTGACCAACATCGCCCGCACCAGCTTTTTCCACGTGAAGCGCTCCAACATCTGGCTGGCAGCCGTCACTAAGCAGAATGTCAACGCCGCCATGGTGTTCGAGTTATAAGATTTACTCTGTGTAATTTCAGACTCGATGGGTGGGCAGGTGCTCCCAAGACCCGACTATTAGTACACAAGCAATTAGTCAAGTCAAAAGTCAATTTTCCATAACATGTTCCCCTTAAGACTTAATAAACTGCTGTAAATCACTAGAAAAGAGGCAGTGACAAGAACAGGTGATTAATCCTTCCTCACTGATTCAGAGGAAAGGGAAAGCAGATTTTAATGTGCGACACTGCAGGTACGTTCTTGTTTTTGGCAGGTGTTGATCTGCCGCCTGTGTCGATGGACCCTCTGACCTCTGCGTGATTTCTGTTTCTTATGTTGAAGATGTATGATCGTTCTTATGCTATTTCACCGCTTCAAAATTCCACCATAACTCTTCCAAAACTTAACAGGTAAGAGTTTTGACAGGGACCTGTGCAAATGTGGTGAAAGAACAGCCAGTTCTTAAAACCGCTTGAAACTCAGCCATGAACACCATCCTCGCTGCTCCATAAAAATACACATCGACAAGACGTGGGTTCTTTCACCGTTTCAAAAATTCCCACGTCATCCTTCAGGGACCTACCAGACTCTAATCTAGAAAGCAACACGGCTGCCTGATAAATCAAATCCGTCACTGAGGAAGATGACGGGTGAAAACACAATCAGGTGAGACGTCTGAATGACAATAGCTCTGTCACAAATGCTGTCCACAATCGGCCACTTTATTTCCACTTAGATGTTGACTCGCCGGCACTGTTGCAAGTGTCAGGGTAGCACAAGAGTGGCTTTTAAAAAAATGTACGTGACAGCTTTCGCACACCGAGAATACTTGGTGTTATTATAAACAGCATGGTGTTGATATGGGCCACCCTGCTGGGTAATGGGGAAAAGTGTAATTTGCATGAACAGAAAATATGAATATGGATGAAGTGCAACGCTATGTTTTGTATGTCAGTATACTAATTCGTCCATCCATTTTCTGTAGCGCTTGTCCTCATTAGGGTGGAGGGTGAGCCAGGAGCCTATCCCAACTCATCTGAGTGAAACGGAGACTGCGCGCTTGCCTCTCTTTTGGCTTCTCACGACCATGAAAGCATCATGATCAAAGAAAAACGATTGAGCGGCGCAAGTTCCTACGTTGTCAAGGCATCCTGAATTACAGCATGTTGCTGTGCAGCAAGCAAATGACGTGTATAAGATTTCGTCCTCCCTGAGCATGTTTTAAATAATGCAGCAATTAAAGGTGTGGATAAAGCAAAAGGAGAATAATCGACAGATTCATCGATTATTCGAATAATGGTTAGTTGCAGCCCTAAAATGAAAGCAGTCACCTTGAATCACTGAATGTGTTGGTTATTCACATTATTTCAGGTTTCCTGAGAATTTTATCTAAAATCTCTGATCGATTTATGAAAAAAAAAATCCGTTCTTTTCTCAGGATCTCACCTTCTTGGGGGCAAAGATATTGCGCTTTAGTCGGTCCACCAGCTCAGGGCCAGAGGTGGACCACGCTTGAGAGAACGCTTCGGCCTTATCGGGGTTCATGCTGATCCCCTGAAGCTGCTGCTGCAGGGAGGATGGCTTCGCATGATGGTACACCGCCTAAATGGGAGCCAAACAAGGGTGAGAATGCCTCAAGTCGGCAGCGAAAGTGCAACAGTGAACCCTGCTGGACAAATGTGAACATTGCATGCGTCACCAAAACTATTTGAAACTCCTCAAGCATTGTTCATAAAATATTAATGTGGGCAACTTTTCACTCATAAACAATTCGAACAAGCATTGACACGCACATTCAAACCTCAGGACAATTTAGAGTCTTTAATTCGCTGGCCATTACATAACATATTACTATTAATTGCATTTAAACATACAGTGGTGCCTTGAGATATGAGTAACTTACCACTCAGTCAAATATTCTTCATTCTTTGCAAAAAACGACTAATATTACTGTCGTACTGATGAGCTGAGAGGAGTTGGGACATCTCAATTTATAGCAGTGTATCTGTCTGTCTCTAAGCCTGCCTGCCACCAGGTAGCCAAGGTCAGCCGACCAGAATGAGCAGTGCCGTGAACTCTGTGAATTTCTATTCAATTATGACATTACGGTACATTTTCAGCAATAATATAGAGTATTGATTTTTTTTTCATTAAAATACAAATGCACATTCATACAATTTATTATCACTAATGTGGTAAAACAGATGTCGCATGACCTTACCTGCTCGAGAATGAAAGCGGACGTTTCCAGGACTAAGTTGAGAGCCTGTTTGTCCAGTGAAAGAGCCGTTTGAAGTTTTTCCTCTTCCTCTTCGCTAAATGTTCGCTCTCCCTGCAAAGAGAAGCCAAAGTAGATGATTAGCGTCCAGCCCACCATGAAGTTATTTTAACGCTGACTTTTTAAAAAGAATGAATGTGGCTTTGACCACATCGATTGTGGGACCTTAAATCTTGAACGCATTAATTCATAAATCTTGGATCTTGAGCAAAAATGTGTCTTAAATGCAAAATCTGGACATGGAACCGCAGTATGTGTGTTCTTCACCAAATGGACATTAGCTGACTCCATGTTGGTACGAACTCAAAGCTCCTCACGGTCGTAGGAAGTCCTACAGCCCCAATTACTCCCTGTTCATTAAAAATCCAAAGCCAAAACGCTGCAATAGTACAAACAACCCAGCACAACACAAAAAGAGTGGAAAGTGTAAAACAAGGGAGCTGTCTGAAAACAGGCTGTCAGTGAAGGCGCACACAACAAGTGCCAATACTCCCTGCCAAAGAATGTCTCAGTCCAAAACAATAAAAACAGTCCAAAACAGCTTAGCGCGACACACAAGGAAAACAAAAAGACAAAAAAGTTGTGTTTTAGGATTGATGTAAAGGTGCTTTTATTAGTTAAAAAATGTCTTAACAGTCTTGGGCAATCTTATTTATCTGACCTGCTTTTACCATGTCAACCATCGCGGATCCGGAGGTCCTCTGGCACTGGCTTTTTAATTATTCTTAGGGCGAGGACCAAAACATATGGTGAGGCTCCATTCAGCCATTTTGGTTCCCAGCGATGGAATAGACATTAGGTCCGCAGAGACTGTTGATGTTTTTAGGAAGAGGCTTAAGGCACATCTTTTTAGCTTGTCTTTTCAATAATTTATTTATGTACTTATTTTAATTATTTTATTTCAAGCCTTTTAATTTATTTATTTGATTTATTTACTTCTTTTTTTTTTAAGCACCAATGTTTCCTCTTGAGAAGCCTCCACGCTGGGAGGTGTGACGGCTGTCACTCACATGGACCATCACTACTGATTCTGAAGATTAGATTGAAATGGCAACACATAGAGGCTGAAATCTGATTAGACGGGGAAAAAAAACATCTAATATTCATCTACATGTAGCGGAACCAGTGCAGCTAGAACAAACATGACAATGGTGAGGATAGACTGTCAGGGATAACTTAACACAAGTCAAGTCGTCAAATATTAGACCTTAAATTGTACATGTAGGTCACTGACTCTGACAGTGGGTAGGCTGGAAGAGAAGGCCGCTGATTCAATCATTGCCTGTACTAATACTAAAGGTAGCAGTACCAAAAGTCACTTGTCTGTTGACATGAATTCCATATTGAGCTGATCATACCTTCAGATGAAGCTTTTGGATGATGCGAGAGATCAATCTGGAGAACTTGTTCACGTCTATGGCATTGATGAGAGTCACCGCTTCCTTGATGCTGATTAGAAAAAGGCAAGAAGCCCGCATGGATGATGTTGGGAGTACTATGCACAGTGCTGGGATCTTTTGTAGCCGCAAGAGTGGTGCGGGGTAGACATGCTGAAAATTTGAGTATTTCAATTCATGACAATGGAGAAATGGGTTTGGGGATACTAGTGTTGTGAGATCGAAGCATGGTATGATACAACATAATTATCCGGAGCTAAGCAAAGCAGGCATGGAGAGTCACCACGTCCCCATTATGTCGTGCTGGTTTTTATTCATCTACAGTCTACTTATGTTCCGTTTTAAGTGCAGTGCACATGTTGAGCTATCATGTTTCATGACATATGGAACGTTGGACTTTGTTGTAGTAAAGCCACTGATATGTTTGGTTTGATAGCTTGAAGGCTAGCTACGACTGGCGTTGCTTATCAATTCGGAATCTGAAGTGGAGAGGAAAAGCGACAACAAACCTCTGTGTTTCTTTAATAATTGAAGCCATTGTACTCCCATAAAATATAGGGATGAGAACCAAAGTGGCAAAGGAGTCACAGCATCCTATATTTGTAGTCACTTTCTTCCTGGTGTCACAAGATGCTTTCGTGACTGTCAACGCTGCGCAAGGATGCCTCAGGATACGGAAGTGTGATATGTTGAATAAATATGATAAAAGCAATCATTTAAGTTTAAATTTGGCTTTTATAACTATTTTACTCATTTAAAATAATAATAAACGAATAGGTGTGTATAAATTATTATTTTTTAATCGTGTATTGCGTAAAATTGCGCAACATAACTTTCTAAAAACGTAACTACGGAAACCGCAAATGAACAAGCAAAACGGAAGGAGTGATTGAAAATGGTACAATTTTGCGACCTGCTTATAGGAAAAGGGGTGCCTAAATTAATACTGCTAATTGCCTAATAATTCAATTAATGGCGTCGTGGTGACCCTTTTTTGGGCCTAACTTTCTATGGCAGTTTGGAGTGTCGTAAGCTTTTTTCACTGAAACAATACTAAAGACCTAAGCACCTAACTTTGTTTTAAAGTCACTTTTTGTCAAAAAAAATTCAGGTACTTCTCTTCACTCGCATCAATGTAAATGATATATGTAAATGACAGATTGTCTTTGAAGGACATTCAAATAAATAAAGGTCAAACATGATTTGCAAATCATTGTATTCTTTTTTTATTTCTTTAACTCAACATCCCAATGTCATTGGAATTAGGTTTGTAATCAAATCACTTTACCCTGTCTGGCATTAGGACCAGACAGGTACACTGTTAAAACTGGTAGAGTGTATTTAGCATAAGGGTGACCACAAAAGGAAAAGAAAAACGTGAAAACAAGCGTGTCAGTTTCAACTGTTTATTGTGTAGTTAAAGAAGAGGCAGGCAAAATTCATGAGCTGAATAAAATTAACAGAAAGCTAATTGTTTCAACAGAGACAAAATATAAATTCAGTATAGATGATCAGAATTCTTCGAGACAGCAATCAGCAATATTATAATCTTCAAAGTTTCATTTGGTTTCACACGCACTAAAGGATGCATTTTCCAACACTATTGATCCTGACTGTTTCCATTACTTTTTTTTTTTTTGGCATAAGCAACTTTCAACACTTCAATCAATCTTCATATCTTCTCAGCAAGTAAGTAAACACTCGAGTTGGTGAAATGACTTCAGTTGGACTGAGATGGCTTTAGCAGCTGAACGTCACGAGGGGAGTAGGAATGTACCGTGCACAAATAAATACTTTATTTTTCAACAGAATAGATAATTCATTTTAAAAATATTGTAACAGAACAACAAATGCATAAAATATTTTTCTGAGCAAAACAAAGCAGACCAAGATAATGATTTTTTTTTTTTTAAATCACACAGTACATCCATGTTCGGATAAAACAAGTTAGTAAGAGGTTATGGTAAACAGATTGCATCATGTTTAAACATTGGGCGACATCTCCAGGCAGCGGGTCATCGGCGTGCCGCTATTTGAAGGACGGCAAATTTGGCACTTTGATGCTGATGTCGCCAATGTTGATGTTTCTGGGCATTTCCGGGAGGTTCATGTTCTTTACCGCTGATACGGCACGAGCGGGCGCTCCTGCAATACCAGCCTGTGCACACAGACACACATTATCAGGATTACACAATGCATCATCAAACAGTTACATTCAACGGTGGACACGAGAGACAAAAATAACCACGACACATTACTCGACAAGACTGTTGACACAATGCCAAAGCACCGAAGACTATCATGACACGCGTGTGCGTTATGTACATTCAGATGCCGTCATAGCGTCGGATGCACATGCAGTTTGCGGTGCTATGTTGGTACAACCCAACCAGAGGCAATTTTGAATCCACTGTGAGAGTCATTCACTATTTTGGATGAACTGGAGTGGGACGTTGGTCAAGCATTGCTCAGAGTGAACCCACCGGACTCTTGAGAGGCCCAAAGACAGAATTGGGTTATGGGTTTGGAAGTGAAGACTGAAAAGGTATAGTGTTTTGAATGAAATGCGGAGGTGGAGGTCAGGGGGACATTAAACAGTATTACATTGGATGTTATACAGCGCTTATTTGCCAGCTACCTGCATTTTTTTGTGGATGCAGGAACAAAAAGACTGCAGTTAAAAACAGGTGGATATTGATGACATGGGCGGGAGTTGGAAAGCTAGCACTCAACTAGACGGACTGGAAGATCTGCTCTGTGGACAGAGGTGGCAAGTCACTCTAACACAGTCAGTCTCAACTGGAAGAATTTATAGCAGTGTTTCCCTGTTTGGACCAGTTGGGGCACATAGAACACATCGCATAAAAAATTGAACTGATTGAAAATAAAACGGAACTGTTCTGTCTGTCACTATACATGGCATAGATAGATGAGTGATGATATTTTTAACAACAAAAAAATCTTCCACGGCAGACCTGACAGTCTATCAAGTTACACCAATGTGCTGCGGCACAGTGATTGGGAATCACTGACTTAGAGGTTTGTTGATGGAAAAAAAAAGAATTCCTCATAATCCAAATTTGAGAATCACTGTAGATTGCGATTCCCCCCATTGTGAATCTTTTACGCAAGACAGACCCAAAAGTGACCACTTGTCACTTGTGAACAAAGCTGCACATTCATTGCTCGGGATCTGCCATGTTAGGAATGTACGTTCCTCCACTCGGCTGACTTTCCCATGCGTGCGCTCGGCACACAAGCCCAGTCGATGACATTTGGCGTCATGGTACCGACTGCTCAAATCCTTTCAAATGGGACAGAATTGTAGAATGACTCAAGACTTATTATTTGTAATGTTTTGAGTGATCAGGGTGTTTCCAAATAAGAATGTAGAGTTGCCTGTTTTGAGCTCAAGCTAGCAGCTGGCTGTTAACAGGCTAACTTGTTAGCCTGTCTGCATGTTAAGTGCCCGGACATCAGTGATGCCCCGAGCTGCTTGTGTACAAATGCACGTATTACCCGTCTATTCTTCGGAAGTGTACCTTTGGCTGCGTCTGTTCTTGACCAATGTGGGGTTATTACAATCCATTTTAACTAGAGGTGTTAGGCTGTATTAAATTCGCTAACATTGATAACTTACGTTGGCAATTGAAAACATGCCGTTCTCATATGTTAGTTAGTTCTGCATCACACTGTATTTTGTGAAAGGATTCCAAAGTTTGGACGATTTTCTTTTACATATTCTTTCCTCCTGACTCACCGCCAGAGTGCCGACTTATTTCTACACAGAGTGGTGTGAGATTAGTCTACGTGGGAAAATGATGACGGCAAAGTTTCGAAGCAGAAATATCATTTCGTTTCAGCCCAAGACAAAGACATTTTGGGGTCTGTCCTGAAAGATTCCTAGTGCATGTTAGTTAAGTTATTTGACATATTTTTTTCTATGGGGTGGCTCCGTATGGAGAAACTCAAAGAGGAAGAGGAAGAGGTGGAGGCGGGAAGGGGAGAGGAAACTTCAGTTGGAGTTACAGTACTTGGTGGTAGATTTTAGCAGTACCTGCGTCTACCTGTCCTGCCTGGTAGACTGAAAGATAAACGTCTGTAAAGAGAGAGAGAAGAATGGAAAGAACTAGACAGGGTCAGGGGGGAAAAGAGGAATGACGAATGTTAAAGCAGGTTAAAGTAATTACAGTTTATCTGCACAGGGGGAAAAAAATTAAAAATAAGTGAGAGGACCTATCGTAGACCACCAAGTTTTGATCCAAAACGGTCCAACTAAACACACACCAGCTTATGGAGGACCTGTGCCAAGACATTAGTCTTCGTCAGGCTCATTAAACAGCACATTCCTTACTCTCCCGCTAGCTGCCTACTGTCGAAACGGACGGTGTCGCTTTAAACTAGCATGCGAGTGAGAGACAAAGTGTGGTCTAGGGTAGGTCCCAGAGGGGAGAGACGATAGCAGCTCAGATTAAACTCTTCTTACAGAACAGCAATCGAGCGTTAAAAAAAAAAAAAAATAAATAATAATAATAATCTGTCGGGTTAAAAAACAGAAACTGCAGCTCGTTAAAAGAATGCCAATTCTATTATCACGAGTAAATGGGAGCACACAGCAGATGTCAGTCAATTCGAGAAGCGTGCTACTCGGCAATGCGTCGCTTGATGTTATGACGTCCGGTCTGCATTTCGCATCGCAAAAGGGAAACTAGGGAATGATTTCATAAGATTGTCTCTGGCTGCTTGTCTAACCGTAATCCTCATTCTCAATTTCTAACAGAGTATTAGGGCCACACAGAAAATCAAAAGACAGAAAAAAAGAGCAACACTGTGGTGTTTCACAAAAATCAAAATATTTCTGGGTGACCTGGACTTTTTTTCCCTTCACAACATTTAATTTAAGTCACAAAGATATACAGCTTTTTTCTTGTACTAATAAAACTTCAGTCTCATAAATATATTACTTTTTATCTTGAAAGTATACATCTTTAGTCCCACATTTGGATTTTAATACCAAAAATATCTTTTTTTATCACAGAAAGATACACGTTTATAATTTAAAAGAAATTACCAAAACCTTTTTATTCTCATAAATTTTCGTAACATTGAGGTATCTCCGTGATATGACATTTTCTCAAAAATATACAACTTTATATTGAAAATATACAAAATTATCATAAAAAATATCACAATGTTAATCTTAATAATAAAAATGTGACTTTTTACCTCTGAAAATGTTTTTTCCTCAAAAATATAAAACTTAATCTTGTAAAAAAAATATATTTTAAAAAAACCTCTTGAAAATAGACAACTTTCTTTTTGGAATATTAAGACTAATCTTGAAAATATGACATTTTTCTCAAACATCTTTTCAGAATATGACTTTTTAGAAATCTCAATCTTGACAAGAACTGACTTTTTGTCTCCAAGATGTTTTTTTCTCAAAAATATGGCTTTATTATTGTATTACACAATTTTGATCTCAAATAGAAAATAAAATTATAATACTAGTAATATTCTGACAAGAATATATGATATAATTACACAACTTTTCATACTAAAACACACACAACTGCTTTGAGACTATAATTTCACACTCACAATATTATAACTAAAATCCTGAAAACATGAGTAAAAGCCCGAAAATATGCACCTTGTAGTAAAAATACGAATTTTTTTATGTTTATTTTTTTCCTTTTCAATGTGACCATAATTCCTCTGTCGGCTGCATGAAAAGTGAAGCAGCAGATATCTCGGTTCACAGTTGTTACAAAACACAAACAAAAATAAAATTAAAAATTAAAAAAATAGCTGCATCATGGACATCGTGTTTCAGTGTCCATCCACCCATTTGCTATATCACCTGTGCATGAATGCTATTTTACAAAAGGCTGGGCTCGCGCGGGACAGAACCCACCCAGGGACCTTCTTGCTCACTGCCCTATTTCATATGTGTGCTCCACTTCAAAAAAGAAAGAGAAAAAAAAGAGGATGATTTAGAGACTCAATGATCATCTGGAAAGATGGAAGAGTTAGGTCCGTATGAATGGCAGAGTGTCGATCTGTATATAAAGCAGTGCAGCAGCGAGAAAAACGAACGAGGAAGAGAGAGCGCAAACACCCAGGATCATGTCGGGAGCATCACAAGGTCACTGGAGAGTCGCATGCAGGGTGCAGCATACACGCATGCCTGCATACCATCCCTCGTAGAAGAGCCAGACGGAAGGGCGGGCCGGCGGGCTAGGGCGCGCTTACCTCAGACTTCTCCATCTTGTTCTGGGCGTCCACCTGAGTGATGATCTCGTTCATGTTGGTCTCCAGCACCATCCCGCCCATCACCATCTCTGCCAGAATGTTGTGAACCTGAACGCGGGACAGTCCAATAAAACTTTTTGTTTTCACATAGGAATTTGCACATTGATAGATGCCATGCCTCAGGTAAACACCGTCTTTATCGACTAAACTAAACATGGTCCTCAAATAGTGTCCTCTACTGTAATAAACAATGTGCCACAATTAATAATCATGTGCAGATAAATTAACATCTCGCTACAAGAAAACACCCCTTTTTTTCCAAACAGAAGGATATTATTGTGAATTTCCTCTAGGCATGGGTGAGTACCAGTGCCAGCCTTATTTCAAGGTATCGATTATTCATGGAGGCCGCCGACACCAGCCAACAACATCGAGTAAGCCCTCCTCACTAGTAGCTGGCGCGTTGATTTGAAACACTGGCAAATTATCAAGTGTTTGCAATTATCTCTCATTGTGTTAATTGAAACTGTATGCATCAAATACACCACCGGTATCGGTACTTTGTACTGGTCAGTTCTCAAGAGTGAATACTTGTACTATCCATCCATTTTCAACACGACTTATCCTGAACAGGGTCGCCAGGGGTGCTGGAGCCTATTCCAAGCTAAGTTCAGGTGGAAGGCAGACTGCACCCTGAACTGGTCGCCAGTCAGTCGCAAGGCACATAGAGAGACAAACAACAAGTCACATCCACATTCACACCATTACTAAGTGGGAACCGCTCACAAGTCAGGCGAGTATACCGCTCCGCCTTCAGCGACTCTCTACTTACACTATATGGTCTTAAAAATAGTGGTATCGAACATCACTCATTTCCTCAATTAATTTCAGACTAAATTTAACAATGAACGAACTGATTATAATGGCGTTGCCAAGGAGAAGAAATTTGATCGGTTCGTCCAAGTTGGAAATGATTGCACAACAATAATAATAATAATAATAGATTTTATTTATAAGCGCCTTTCAAGACACCCAAGGACACTTTACAATAACAAAAAACACAAAACAATGTCATGGCATTTCCTACCTTGTCTACGTGGAAAATGAGGTCAAGTTCGCAGACATTCTCGAAGCATTTGTCCAGTGTTTCCACAAATACCTGAAAGGGAGGGAAAAATGCAACTGATGGCAACATGAAAAACCAAAGATAGCAAATATGCTTTTTTTTTCTTTGTACCTGTATTAAGTCTAAAATTCCTAGTTCACTCTCTGAGGAGTCCACGCAGAACACAAAGTACAACGTGGCATAGTGTCTGTAGATCAGCTTGTAGTCGGATCCGCCAATCAACCTGACACAGGGCAAATATGGCCAAACATCATTCGACATCAAGCGAAGCTCTACGTAGTTGCCACCATGGGATCTTGTTGCCACTTACATTCCACCTTCCAGAAAATTGCAGACATTCTCATCTCTTTTGGACACCAAGTGGAAGGTTTCCCTGATGATTTGTTGCTCGGTGTCTTCACTCTGCACGAGCAGCGGGGGGAACAAAAAGTGAATATCACATCACGGAGTTACTTTTTTTTTTTTTTTTATTACCACCAGCAGACAATTTTATTTGTCTTCCTTATGTCATTTCAAACAATCCGAACGGCAAAGTCTGAGTACTCCTCTGCTGTTTGCTTTTGTCATATTAAATCAAACACGCTCGCCCCGGGGCCACGTAGGCCAGGATTTCAGCTTGCTGCACCGCAATTGAAAGCTGTTATATTCACTTGGGAATCCTGAACAGAAGCGAGAGTTTTGGGCCAGGATCACAGTGAAAAATAAGAACCCTTCCAATGGGTCATAAATCTTGAGGCATGCAACCATGGCCCGCTGAACACTGAGCGACGTGGCTGAATTCAAACGTTCTGTTGTCAGGTCGTGCTGAATGATTTAGAAAATGAATCGAATTAGCAATTTTTTTCCCTCAATAGGTTAAGTGTTAGAGGAAAACTCTGTCATTAAGTGTATTTTAAAATAAAGGCAAACGAACCATAAATGAATATGAAAGAGTTTCTTGAACTTTTCATGTTTTGTGAAACACTGCTATGTAAACATGTGGACTGAACTACTCCAACACTGAACTTATTATCAAGACAATAAACAAAACCAAGAAAATATTCTGTATAGAAAATAACCTAACCAACTGACCAAAATAAAGCACATTTTCTTTTGTAAAACTGCAGTGTGTGCGATTTGAACATTGCACTTTTTTAGATTGCAATGTTGATTTGAATTACATGAACTCTTCAGCTCTAGTTTCACTGACTATATTTTCGCTACATCAGCGAGGACAATTCGCTTACTCGTTGAAAATGATGCCCCATTGTTAGTGGGTCAATATAAAATAAAAAAATAATTCGGTACAAGACTGTTGAGGTTCCTGAAAACACTGTTTTTCGATAAGGAAACCAGAGCACTTGTGCACGTCTCGATATACTGTATTATGTTTCTGTGCAACACTCCCGCCTCCATTTGCACTGCATTATTGATAGGAACCAAGAATGAAAAAACACACAAATAGAACTCATGTGAGGCAGTTGACCAAAAGACAGTCGTATGCACCAGCATAATTTTTGTTGCAACAGAGACTCTCCGCGATTCGCTTTTTAGCCATGGTACTTACAGATAGATAGATAGATAGATAGATAAAGCTTCATACAGTAAAGCAATAAAACAATCAGTTTAACATTATCTCTGTCCCCTTTCTGCCTCGTCAATTTCAGTTCAAACAAAAAAAGAGGACAAATGTTTTGATTGCTGAAGGCACGAGTGCCTCACAAGGGCGTCTCTCAGGTCATATGACACAATCAGTCAACTGAGCAATAATGGGGCGCGCGCGCGAGCACTGACACATCCGTGCGCACACGAACATCTATAGACAGTTCAGGTTGAACACGTTCTGTAATTCACGTTTAGTCGAACCAGTTGGTACCGAACACATTTTCTCCCGGGGCTCGGCTGCCGAGAGATGCAAATCCCCAGGCATCCCGTCAAAGTACAGTGTAATGTAGAGATGTAGTCATTCTACTAACAACGTAAACGCTTACTCACGTAATGTTCGTAGAATTTGGACAGCCTCGGCTTGCCGTGGTTATTGAATATTAAAATGGCTTTTATCATGATTGTTGCTGAGCTGGGGGGAGGAGGAGGAGGAGGAGAAGGAGGAGGCTCCGGGCGGGGCGGGAGCAGAAAGGGATCAGTCCGCGTATGACTCCCGTGAACCAAAACACAGCCGAGGGATTGACGGCCAAATCCCGTCTCGATTTAAGGTTAATGTGGTGATCGCTTGGACTCGCCACGCCACTACTGCTCCATCGTCTCTTTACGGAAATGAGCGTCCACGTCAAGAAAAACGCTCCTCCCCCTCCCTCGCCGCTCCTCTACCTGCTCACTAAGGCAACTAAGAAGGGTCAAACCATATCCCGGCCGCCAAACTCTCCTGACACTCAACGACATTGACCACGCTTCAGAAATGTTTTATGAAGTAAAAAAAAGAGTGTTTTTTAATCGAGTACTTCTGAACAAAGTTCATTGTGAAGAAATAACATGCAAACGGCAACTACCCATGGAGGTTCTGTTCAGTCTGGGAATGCGCAGCTCTCGCAGGATACAAAATTATCAATATCATCAACATATAATAACAGATCATCTTGTGCTCTGAGACGAACTTTTAGGCCAATGCCATGTTGTATTTGGGAAACTTGAGCCCTTGGTGGGGATGCTTCATTTACAATCTCTAAACAAAAATACGTACTCTAACTTTTCAATGTGATTTGATTACATCTGAGTGTTTATTTTGCACAGGATATGAATATGAACTTTGTTATTGAACATTAATTTTATCAGTATTAGCTGTTTTAAATCTGATACGAGTACCCCATTTGAGAACCACTGCCCGAGGGTATGTAAGTTCATGAAGACAACTGTATTGCCAACAGTAAAATGTTAAAGCTCCCCAACCTAAAGCTGAATGACGCAGTCAGCCACAAGGTGAAGTACAAGTACAACTAATGTTTGATGATGTTATAATTCAGAGGTGAAAAGGAAACAAAATACCAGTAGTTTATTCACTTTGGGGTAATCATCCTGCGGTGTCGGTCTGACAGCAGGCGAGTCACAACTCAAATAATTTGGGTTTTACCGCAAATTATGAATATGAAATGATATCAATCCTTATTGAGCCAAGGCACCTATTTTCATTAGAGAAATCATACTTTGATCCTCTCCTCTTTCATCTAGAACTGCTTCAGACAACAAAGTGTATGCAGAAAAGTGGTGAAGATTGCACGACTGTCTGTGTCCTATGTGTTGTGTTGTGTTATTTTTGTTATTTTGACTTCAAAATGGCGCCGCGAGAGTGGCTGCCTTTCCAGCAGCTCCTATATTTTGTTGTTCTACTTCTTCCTTTCATAACTTTGCTGCTGTGAATTGGGAATTTCTCCATTGCGAGACTAATAAAGGTTTTCTTATCTTATCTTATCTTATCTTATCTTATCTTATCTTATCTTATCTTATATACAGTATAGTGATGTGTCGTTCGCGAACGAGCCGGCTCTTAGAGCCAGCTCTTTGAAGTGAACGATGGGAGCCGGCTCCTCATTGGGAGCCGGTCCAAATAGGAGCCGACTTTTTTTTCTCCTGTTTTTTCCCCCTTCGGTTAAAGCCGCACGTGATTGGTCAAGATCCGTGGTAGAAGAGGAAGGGGAGGGTTACGCGCGCGCACACACACACACACACACACACACACACACACACACACACACACACGCTGCAGTTTAGAGAAGGGGGAGGGGTTAGAGAAGACAGAAGCACACTGAGCAGCACGCGAACAAGACAAACGAGGAGACGAGAGAGCAAGTTAGCGAAAAAAACACGGTGGAAAGGTGATAAAATGGATAGGAAACGCAGTGAAATTTGGACTAATTTCAATTTAATTGATAGTTCAAAGGCAGCGTGTAGACTGTGGAAGGTTAAAATATCCCATCGATCAGGCTCCACAAATAACCTGCACAGGCACATCAGAAAAGTCCACCCATCAGTACAATTTGAAGAGAAAAGACAAGCAAGGGAACCAGCTATTAATGAAGGTGCTAGTGTGTCTGCAACTGTTGCTGCTGCTGCAATGTCACAACTGCCTAGATGTACAACCCAGAGGTCTATGAGCCACTTTATGCAAAAAGCTATAAAACCAGCAAAACAGAACATAATTGACGAGGAACTGGGTAAAATGATTGCAAGTGATTTTCAGCCATTTTGTGTTGGCTGTGTGTTGTCGCAACATCTGTCCCCTCAGAGAGAATCTTCTCCAAAACAGGGCAAATATTAGGGCAAATAACAGAGAGGAGAAACAGGATCAACCCCTCAAAGCTGAGGCACTTGGTTTTTCTTCATGCCAATCTTCGCTAAAGACAAGCTAAACCCTTTACCTGGAAGCTGCTTTTTTCTTTTTGTTTTACAATTTTTAATTTATAATTTGTTGTGTGGTATTCCAATCTTACTTATGTTGTTTTACAGTAAATTGTTATATGCTTAAAAATATACACATTCAGAGATTGGAACTTTTTGTTGACCTTGTTTTGAGATGGGTCTTTGTACTGTTTTTATTTTTGTAGCACTCCATGTTGTACTCCATGTTGAGTATGTTCAGAAGAATATAAATAAAGCCATATAAATAATAAATATTTGATATACTGTCTATTTTTTGCATTAGTAATTCATTTTACACATAATATAACGTTATTTTTGATAGTAAATTTATTTAAGCAACAAAAAAACTGAGGAGCCATTTGGGAGCCGGAAGAGCTTTTTAGGGAGCTGAGCCAAAAGAGCCGGAATTCCCATCACTAATCACTAATACAGTAAACACCACACAAAAATGTCACAAAACATAGGAATACTTAACTACGGTTTTAGAGTGGCCAAGTCTACCTCCAGTCTTCAACCCTGCAGAGCATGCATTTCACCTGTTCAAGAGGAGACCAACCCAAACTCTGGAAAAGCATCACCAAAAAAGAATGCCACTGTTTGTTGATGGCAGTGGGTCACAGACTTGATGCAGTAGCCACCTAAAAATGTGACATTTCATTGTAATTATTAATATATTGATATATTGTAAATCATCTATTCCATGCAGATGTAAATACAATCATATGGAAGATAAAATGTTGATTTCTTGTCTTATATTGAACGTCAAAGTAATTGGCCTCATTGTACCAATACTTTGGGAGGGGGGTTTATGTCATTTCCCGACAGGCCAGCTATTTCTAGACCAGGGTCTGTCAAAAAGAAACTGAAAGGTGTTTTGCTTTCACTTTTAGGGATACACTGCACACATGTCAGCATTCTAGAAATTCGATGCACAATACTTTAAACGAGTACATGCATTTTAAAAAAACGTAAATTAGACAATAATCAATAAGAAAAAATATCAATATTCAGTGAGGCATGCTCAGATAACAAATGATCTAAAAAATATTGGCATTACTGACTTTTTTTAAATCTATCTTTTTCCCATTTTCTTTGCCAGCTCTCAATATTATTGTAACTAATTTCATTCCCATGATGAACCACTACAAGCACAATTTCATTCACTAATTGACACAAAGTTTTGTTTTTCCAGTTATTCTTGGGGAAATCAAATTGCAGTTTAAATTATCATTCCAGTCGAGATGTTATGGTCCTGAAAAGTAACCCGAGTGATGTAGTCGGCCACAAGGTGGAGTATAACGGCTGAGGTCTGATGATGTGGCATCGCGGGTTTAAAACTGGGGAGGGGGGGGGGGCACAAAGAGCAAAATTCTGCACGTTTACATCGTTTGATGACACTTGATTCAAAACTACGACCGAACAATATTGCATTGATTTGATCTGTTATATTGACAAACAAACAACAGAATTCAGATTATGTTGGCCTAAGGAGGAAATAGCAACAGAGACTAATGGCCTGTTTATTTTTTTAAAAATGGCTTGAATTTGAACGCGCGATGTGTTTGTCGTCCACAACTCCTGAGAACATCATGATAAAATGGAGTACGGCAAGAGAGCCGATATGCCGTGACAAGATCAGTCTCTTTTTCGCTCTGCATGATAGTCCAAAATTAATCTGTGTTTGTTTTTTCCTATTCCATCACATACCCCACCAGCCTTGCAGGCCTGATGAGGGAAACAGGTTTCCGGTTGTATATTCAACTAAGAAATAGTCTTCTCAGTTTGCCTGTCAGAAAGAAACAGAAACTAGTTTTACTTTCACAATTGGAGGATGCAAGGCTGAGCTGAAAGGAGGGCTCGGCTTGCCCCCCGCCCCAAAAAAAGTATTGTTTCATTTAAAAAAATACAAACATACATACACATTATACGTATACAGTATTTACATATATTAATGTATACATGTTAGGTGTTAATGGTTGTTTGTCTCAATGTGTGACCTGCGACTGACGAGTGACCAGTTCAGGGTGTAGTACGCCTTTCACCAAAAGTTCTTTGGGATATACAGTATATTAGAAAATACTTTCTTGTTTATATATATATATAATATGTATACCGTATATATATGGTTGTATTTGATACATGCTACATATTTGGTTTTCAATCGTGATTATTCTTTGCAAAATTCGCTTGTTTTTTTATTTTGTTTTGGGCAGTGCACTGAATGGGGGTGCTGTGGCGGCAGGGCGGGGGCCACCAACAGGCTGCACGGCTATTGTCCAGAGAAGAGTTCAATGAGCGAGACTGGGTAGACCGGGGGGGGTCGCGTTTGTGACAACGTGGTCGAAAGGCACTCGAAAAGGACCGATCCAATTTTGTTTTTAATGCGTGAGATGGATTCAGGGTTTCGTTGAAACGTGACCAATTTCAAATAAGACCAAGTGTCCAGTTCAGGTGGGTCAGTCATGTCGAAAGTGAAAACCTCAATTGTCGCTCGAGTCACGCC
This sequence comes from Hippocampus guttulatus, assembly GCF_054856545.1. Lineage (NCBI taxonomy): Eukaryota > Metazoa > Chordata > Actinopteri > Syngnathiformes > Syngnathidae > Hippocampus > Hippocampus guttulatus. The sequence continues at coordinate 14,306,709 of NC_141265.1, forward strand.
TCATACCACCCACTCCCATCTGTGTAATTCATACGGCCATCACTTCTGGGGGCGTACCCCCTTCTGGGCTTGATGGTACGGTCCCAGAGAATAAATACAGCACGTTGGGGCGCAACGTCTGTAGTTTCGCATCTTCTCGACGACAAATTTGTACAAGGGCAAACAAATTGTGCTACTGACGCTCAAATACACAAAAGGAAAGATGCCAAAAACTCTGCAGGAACTCATCCAGAAGCTGCATGAAATCTTTAAGGACGACCGTGTCAACGTGGAGGAGGTGCAGAAACTCATGGAGTCATACAAGAGCAACCCTATGGATTGGAAGAAATACGCCAAATTCGACGCTCACAAGTAAGACGCTTCGTTTTATGTACCATTAGGAATCGTTTAAGTTGAATAATTTACACAGCACTGATGCAATTTGCACGTTTGTTCTGACGTCAGTGCCTTTGTATTTTGTTCCAATTTGAAGAGATTTTGTAGAAGTTACTCCTTTTTTCATAGTGTTGATAGATGTACAAACGGTTGCGATAAAAAAGTTAAAACGTTTAAGTTTGGCATGCATATTGGTGCAAATTAGCAAGTTCCTTCTTTTAACTTGTGATCACATTAGAATGTTTATTGGTTCACATATAGAAAAAGTAAACCTTTTGGAATAACGTTTTGTTTTCAAACTAACAGTCAAATGTGTGGGACAGGCTGACGTGAAGATTTTTGTGTATATTAATATATGTGGATTGCTAAAAAAAAAAAAAAAAAAAAAAAGATCTCCCCATGTTTTTTGTCACATCTCATTTGAATTATCTGTATATGTATAAAAAAAAATTCAAGATAGTTGACGTCACATGTTTATCTGTCCGATACTGACCACCGTGACCTACAATATACAGTATTGCAATGGTGTTCCGCTGCCAGTATTGTGATGGCCAATGAAAGGGTGAGGAGGGAGCGAGGGCTGTGCGGTTAACCAATAATCAGTGAGCAAAGGACGCACACCTCCATACGTGCTTGTGTGTGTACGCACGCACGCGCGTGTGCAGAGGTTTCGGCTCCGGTGGCATGAAGATCACCAGGGAGCCACCGTAGCTGCCTCCAAAATATTTGACGACTGACGGAATGTGAGGAGAGGGCAGGGGGTGGTGGGCTAGCTTAACCGCTCCCCTCATTAAGTCTGTAAAATACTTTTAGGGCATCACTATGACCTTCCTGTACGTAGAGTGGAAATAAAAAGACACAAATTATTACATTACATAGGTACTTTTTAGTGTTCTTTTGGTGATGTGTTTGCTGCAAACATATGGCCAAAAACAGCAACCTTGGTTTCCTTGACCCTAATGATAGTTTTTGTCACGCGTTTGGGATACATAGTTTATTTTTTTTATTTCCCTTCTCAAACAAGTTGGGAAACACTGCTATAGAATGAAAATCAGAATGATGACACTCAACAATGCGCTATTTCAGCTTTGATGGATGGCCATCGCACATCTTTGATCGCAATTGTATTCGCAGATACACAAGAAACTTGGTGGATGAAGGCAACGGGAAGTTCAACCTGATCATTTTGTGTTGGGGAGAAGGCCATGGAAGGTGAGAAAACGTCAATATGGCAATAGCACACATTTTGTAAACCTTTCATAGCCTTTAAGCACTAACACTGCTGCCCGCCGACATGCGCTGTGATCACCTTGCAGTAGCATCCACGACCATTCCAACTCCCACTGCTTCATGAAAATGCTGCAGGGCGAGCTCAAGGAGACGCTCTTTGACTGGCCCAAGGGCGAAGACCAAATGATCGAGAAGTCGCACAGGATGCTGGAAAACAACTCAGTGGCCTACATAAATGGTAAGAGGAGAACCAGTTTTCAGGCAGGTGTCTGCAGTCTTCCACGGGGCGTTATGTCGTGTGAGGAAAAAATAAAAACAAACATATTTTGCATGTTCTCTTCCTGGGATGAAAACTGTCTGACCTGCAGTTATGTGATCTATCGCTTAAGCTCAAAGTTTGCCCACATGACTCACAGCAAATGGCTTTTCTCTATTAATCAAACAAACTGTTCAAGGTAAGAGTGAAAAGACAAACTGCGTCAGTAATGACAGAGTTACACTGCTATTTTAACTCCTATGATATCTGCATGAAGCAGGCAATAGTACATTGGTGAATGCCACACTCTTCTTAAAAAGCAAACAAAACTGTTTAGCATGTGTGTCACAGTTATGAGGTTCAGGGTTCAAGTCTCCAGTTCGCACGTCCTGCTACATGGAACCCGAATTAGGATAAGTGGCATGCTGTAGAAAATGAATGGATGGATGCTACCTCTGTTCAAAAGTGTGTGGTGTTCCACAAGGATCTGTTGTGGAGCCATTTGTTATTCCATGTTGGCAATGCAGATTTTATTGGCCCAATGATTTTAGTAACTTAAGAAGATGTTGTTAGTATAATATAATTTAATTTTCATTTCATTATATGTGCCCTGAGATCAGCAGACGACCTGTGCTAAATGTCACCTCTCACTCCAAAGTCAGCTGGGGTAGGGACCAGTTCTCCTGCAACCCTAATGAGGACAAGCACTCCACAAAATAGATGGATGCCGATATTATGCAATAAGAAACACTGTCCGCTGAATATTTTTCCTACCATTTGATGACCCACAGAGGACTTTGTATAAACTGGCATGATAAGAAAAAAGTTCAGTCACCAGTGATCTACTTGTGCTTTCCAACATTGGCAGAAAATGTGTGTCATGATCCATATTTCACAATATTCCATTGACATTTATTGCCTGCACAATACCCCTGCGTTTTTATGTGCGTGTTTTTCAGACTCCATCGGCTTGCACCGTGTGGAAAATGTGAGCCACACTGAGGGTTCAATTAGTTTGCACCTGTACAGCCCACCCTTCCAGACGTGTCAAGTCTTTGACCAGCGCACCAGCCACAAGAGCGTCGCGAAGATGACCTTTTGGAGCAGATATGGCGAGAGGACTCCATTTGTAAGAAACTTTGTGTCATTATACCAAAATGCTAATCCACTAATAGTAGCATAACAGCAGTTGTACTAGGGAGGGAATCAGCTTTGGTCACTTGATTTCCCGTGATTTCTCCCAATTGCTATTATTATTTATTTTATGAGCAAAGTAAATATCTTGATAATGATCAAACAAATGCCTATGAGATATAATTAGCATTTACTACACCTAATATTACATTTTAAAAAATTACAATGACGTGAAACAACTTTTTTTGTGCATATTATTGAAATTAATAGTAGGTTTTTGAAATAATGGGGGCCATGTGGTTGTTGCAACATTCAAAATAAAATTAAAGTTGTGTCTTTTTTCAACTGGATCTCATAATACACATTTTGAACTACTCGACGTGTATTGGCCCATTTCAGGCAAACTGCATTTTTTAAATGTTACTGTTTAATTGTTCTGGAAACTCCTAAATTGAGTAAAACAGAAAGAAACAGGAATAAGTTTTCATCATAGAATTAGCAAATACATTCAATGTAGCCACATGGCATTTATGCTAATAGCATGTTGACACTACTGTGATTTAAAAAATTAAAAAAGTTATTTCCTGAGGATGCGAACAGTACCGATTCAATGGGATAACCTACAAGCTGTTAAAGGATACCTTGAGCACAACAATGTCGAGTGTTTTTCTTTGTGACACGAAATAGACAGGATGATAAGATAGCGGCATTACAAGGGCCTTCATACACAATAAACTAGTCCACACCCTCCGCATTCAAAAGTGACTTTCTTAAGCTAAAGTGAAAGAAAAATACAGAAAAGAATACTGTTTGGAATTATCCAGTATTATAAAAAATATCATTTAAAAATGTGATTATTATTCGATGACTATTATACAGAAGCCTAACTGTTGTTCCTCTTTTTGTATTGCAGGAGACCAGTGCATCAAAGGAGAACAACTAACGAGTTTCCAAACGAAAACTCCGGATTTCCCCCCCAGCCCCCTTACCATTTTTGATCTACAGCGACCACGCGGCTTGTTTGAAATATAGATGCAGGCTTGTTTAAAAGGACACAAAGGCCTTAGTGCGGCTTTATCACTCACTGCTTGGCAAATACTGATGAGCAGAACATGATTGAATGCATAAACAGGCTTTTGGCAGTTGATTTTGAAATGATACGCCCCAAAATGGATGGATGTCTAGCATATTTCTGTCACAGTTGAGCACTTTTCTATCTGTAATGGTAGCAGTTATCTGCTGAAAATTGCATGAAGTTTAGTCTTTTGTCCACGGTCTGATGAAGGCAAAAGTTCCATTAGATATTTTTTTGTGGGTGGATAAAATGAAATGTTTGTCTAAGACCAACTGTTAAACAGTTCCAGTGATTATAATTAGTGGACTGTACTTGTGTGTTGCTCAAATTATACATCTTCTCAGGCTTTTGCGTTTTATATTTGTAGCTAGCGAATTCATATTGTGTAGTCATTTCTGTAGCACTGATATCTGTGATGCAATAAATGATCACATGTGACAAAAAACATTTTGTCTTTTGTTTATTATAATTGTTATTTACTGGGCGACGATTTTCACAAAGGTAAAACACGACTTACTGGTAAGGCAGAGTACACCATGGAGAGGTGGCCAGCCAATTGCAGGATACAGATACATACATCCATTGGCGCTCATTTTCTTCAATGAATCCAACATGCATTTTTGGGGGAATCCACGAAATAATTGGCGCACCCACAGAAAACCAATGCATGAACGGGAAGTACAGACCAACTCCACACAGCAGGCCCGGGAATGGATTCAAAACTGTGAGGCAAGATCACCAGGCAACTGTGCTCCCTCGACTATGGTTTTTCTGAAAGAATAAAATCTGTGCAAAAGCACATACTAGTGCTTAATACTTCATTACGGTGTGCCACAAGGATCTGTCCTAGGGGGATTAGTTATTCTATGTTGGCAGTGCTAATTCAACTGGCCCCATGGTTTTATAATTATATTTTTCAATATATATTGTATCGAATTTGTACGTAGATGTGAAGGTTCACTAGCGACCAATCCAGCCCTGAATTCAGCTAACCCTAATGAGGACACACGATATAGAAAATGGAGGGGTGGCTGGATAAAGAGCAGCACCGATGAGCATGTGTGAGTTCTTGGAGGCTTGAATCTTAGTTCTGGCCTTTCAGTGTGGGGTCTGTATGTTCTCCCCAAGCTTGTATGGTTAGGGAGGGGTCAACCTGTCTTTCCCGAAAAATTTCAAAAACATGCACGTCAGATTCATTCAAGACCAAGTTGTCCATAGATGTGAATGTGAGTGTGAAAGAGCCTATTAATGCTCAATTGATAGTCGTAAAAATTAACAGTAGCTGAGTAATTGAAAGATAAGCTATATCTGTCTGGCACAATGTGGAGAATTATGACTTGAATAGTTTCACTGAAAAAAAGATGTCGGTGTGTCAAATTATCATTTACAAAGTTAGTTTTAGAAGAGTATACAAGGAGCAGAAAGCTTGACATGATTTTTCTTGCAATCGGATGCATTTTTTTTTCCCCTCAGAGCTGTACTGTATTACTTTTTTGCTTGGACTAGGTAGTGATTATTTTGTAAATTTCGTCCTATCTACGTCCTCCCCGTGCCTGCATGGGTTTTCTCCAGATACTTCGGTTTCCTCTCACATTCCAAAAACACGCTTGGCAGGTTCATGGAACACTCGAAATTGTCCCTAGGTGTGAATGTGAGCGCGAATGGTTGTTCGTCTATGTGTGTCCTGCGATTGGCTGGCAACCAGTTCAGGGTGTCCCCCGCCTACTGCCCGAAGACAGCTGGGATAGGCTCCAGTACCCCCGCGACCCTTGTGAGGATAAAGTGGATCGGAAAATGGATATTTGTTTCTCATCACAATCCGAGTTTATGACTTTATTCTTTTGAGTAATATATACAGTATATACGTATATATATATTTTTTTCATAACATAACTTTTTCCCATAACACTACGCAATTTTTCTCATAATTTTTTCCCCACCTCATAGCAAGACCTCTTTATTCTCCTTGCTTTGAGATTTCATTTGTCATAATTTTACTTTTGCTTCATTTCAGTGCTATAATAATCCTAAAATTGTCTCCGGATTGACGAATATTAATAATTGTTGGATCAGGAGACGTTACATTTTCTCAAAGACCCGAAACAACTGTGCAGTATATGGAGAAGGAATTCAAAGACAGCTATGTCTTCACAAGCTCCCAACACGTGCATTGAACGGTAACAGTACATACAAACTCACAGGTCAATGGTGGGGACACAGCCATGAAAAAGGGACCTTATGGTCATCTCATTTCATCACCGATTGCTAAATGTACACAGCGTGACTGGAGGGGTATTTGTGAAATGAATCTCAGGGGAACCATGAGATGGCCGGCAGCCAGTATGGTATTACAGAAGGTCAAAGTATCTCAGGGGAACCATGAGATGGCCAGCAGCCAGTACGGTGTTACAGAAGGTCAAAGTAACAGCGTTCATTTTTAACATTGTTTTTTTTTTTTTTTTAGATACCATGTGACGCACTGGACAGAGGCTCATCAAACAGAAATGTCTTATCATTAGACTACGATAAGAACTTCCTGCAGGACAGCTTGCCAAATTTTTTTTTAATGGCATAATGTTGTTAGTGCGGTTCATCCAATCATTGGTTTGGAGCAGGGATTTATCTCCCTAGTACTCTGTAGCATACAATAAATGTTGCTGCCAAACTATAAAAAAAGACAATAAAAGTAACTATTTAGTTCAGATAAAGACAGGATGCAATATAATTTAAACAACTTGATGTTGTTATCCTGGTGCTGCATGTAGTACGTGACAAATAAAACACAAAAGAAATAGGGTGGTAATCCTTCTCAAACCCAGAAATTATGATACTGATTTGTACTCATTTAAGGATGGTGTAACTGGCGCCAAGACTGAGTTGTTGGTTGCCATGACAACGAAAATACAATTTATTTTAGGCTTGTTGTTTTGCAAAGTATTTTGTATTTCTATGTGAACTTTCATATATGTTTTTTCTTTAAATCCTCTGAATAGGTTATTTGGAATGTTTTGTTAAGAATCACTTCCGGGTCACGTGCCGTGGATAGAGAGGGATAGAGAGAGAGAGAGAGAGAGAGAGAGAGACAGAGAGAGAGAGAGAGACAGAACTACGATACCGTGTGGTCTATGTGATTTACTGTAATTTGATCTACTTTCGGTTTACCAAGGTGCACACGGTATGTCATTTTGTGTTTATTTATTTAATGTCCTGTTCAAGATATTTAATTTTGATTGTTGTTTGAAATATGTTTTAGTTTTCACGGTGTTCCACGAGTAAACGTTTTTGGACATCAGTACGAGGCGCCATCCTTGACCGGGGTAGATACAGATGGTGTTGCTCAAAGATGTGTCCTGGAGCCACCAGGTATTTTATTTCAACACAATAAATAGCCCACTGATCCCACCTAAAAATTAGCTAGAAAATGCAACAAATTCTACTTTCTCAGAGTTTGATTGCACCATTGTCACCTAATTCCTGTTGCAGTTGCATATACAGTATGCTTATATCTATATTTTATATTGCATTCTGGACTGTGTACAGTTCTTTTTCTGAAACATTATTTTGTGCATGCAATACTTTGTTTTTCTTCCCCCCCCCCCCCCACCCTTCAATTTTGCTGCTGTAGATTGCAAATTTCCGCATTGTGGGACAAATAAAGGTTTTCTTCTTCTTCTGAATGGTTAAAATCCCAAACCTAAGAACTATGAGACATATGCCCTAACCACTTGTACACTATGCTCCACAAAGACCAATTTCAATTTGTTGTGATCTGATGTCTGCAGCAACATTTTTCAACAATCCCAAATATCATAAAAATGTCCAAAATACTTTTAGTCACCCATATCTTTGAAGAGCATCAAGAGAGACAAAGCACATCAACTATACAAGAAGCTTACGTGCCACTTTTCTTCTTTTATCCAAAACATCACTGCTTATTGTGGTGTTTGCTACATTAGCCCGAGCAGCCATTTTGTCGTCACTGGCATCTTTCTGTGGTGGTAACACAAAAAAACATCAAATACACTTGTGGAGGTGGATCCTCACTAATATAACAAAATATGAGAAAACTCAAATTTTGCTTGAACTCAAAAATCGTTTCCATGTTTTTTTTGTTTTGTAAATGTGCAATCTGTCAAAAAGCTTTCAAACACTGAAATGAAAAATAAAACGTCATTTGCTTTTTATTGTTTGCAGCTGCACAACTTCACCGAGTGACTAAAACCAAACACTGTTGTCCGTGATGTAGATACGTACACAATATATCCTTTTGGCAGAAATATATATATTTTTCTAAATGTGCAAGGTCTCAGGCACATTTCATTTCAGTCTTTGTTTCGTTTGGCACCCCCCCCCCCCCCCCCCATGCCAGCTCTTTACAAACTGTTCTCACTGCATAATGCCACTAAGGTATCAGCTGAGGTCATACAGCAGGCGTACAGTTTTCTGACGGAGACTGAAAGTGCAAAGGAGTCTGGTACTGTACTCACTCATGATAATGCTGAGTTTGACTAGTCTTCTTACACTCAAACAAGTACAGCATCTTTGATAATCAAAGTGGTTGCTCTGCATTGATAGTGACTGGACTATCACGCGACCCTGTGACTAAGCATCGAAAATATGAATGTAACACTTAGTTTTGCCGCCATTTTTAATGGATTGAACTCAAAGATGTGTCTTTTTCCTATGTTACCCATTTCTCTCCAACATTCTTTCCAAATCGGTCTTATTGTGTGCTAGTGAGCGCCTCTAAGAACCTCATAATGAGTTAATCTATTATTACTGGCAAATGCAGGATGGTGACTGTAAAAATATGCTGTTCAAGAAACGTAGCGATAGCAAAACGTAAAATAACACATTTTGGCACAAAACAACAAATGATGCTCAGGGAAAGTGATTTCAGTTCTTAAATGCTCTGATGCTCATTAGTGTGCATTTGAGATCAACAATTGATGAAAAGGTCAATACTGGACTGACGCCCTGAGAAATGTGCCACAATTGTCAAGGCTTGTCCAATTAAAAATATAGAATTGTAATCCCGTCAAATAAATAATATGAAAAAGAGCTGCTAAGGAGTTTGTCATGTTACAAATATTCAGCATCCGAGTCTCCTTGCGCACCCACGAAAGATCTGATCTCCTCCAGAATGTCAGGACTTGTCTTCCGCTCTGACCCTTCTGACCCAGACGTTTGTATGACCGCCAGCCTCCGAGATCCTGACGACTGTGCCTTGTTACTCACAATGTCTCTCATGATATCGCCTGCGCCGCGTCTGCCACGGGAGCTGCGGCTGCGGGATGAATTGCTGTGATTGGAACTGATGCCGTTACTATGATGGGAAGCACCCAGGATGCCAAGCACCGGGTGAATTCTTGGAGTCTGATAACTTTCACGGTGGGACGTCTGGCCAGCAAAGCTGTGCTCTGAATCCGAGTCGTACTGGGTTTTGGGTTGAGAGAACTGATCTGGCTCTTGTTCTCTCATGACATTTAAGTCCACTTGTTCTCCAGCAGCCTGTTGGACGTTTACGTTGAACAGCCCGTCTCGATGCACAGGCTTTCTGGAGGAGGGCAGGGATTTTGGACTGCTGATGTCAGCTACCTCATCAGGGTGAGCACTGGCGGCCTAAAAACAAAGTGGAGGATTTATTTTGATTAATTTTCATTTGCAATGCCGACTTGGCAGCGGACATCTCGGGCAAAAAAACTTGTCAAATACACTTAGGCTGGATTTACTGTATATTGTAGGCCCAAGTTGCCCAATAACGATGTACAGTGAGCACCCTTGTCTGGTCGTTATTCACAAATTCATTTATTATCAGCTCTTTGTGGAAACATTCACATATTCCCATTATTTGTGCTCCTTTTTATAAGACTCCAAAACGCCATAAGATGGCAAGGCCTGGATAATAGTTAAGCAGTCATCAGCGTCAAGATGTACAGTATGTCGAGGTGATGCATCTCGACTAAGAGCGTAACATCTTTGTAAGTTGATGAGGAGTTGAGTTTAGCCTGGGTTGCTCGTGGGAATTTTGGAGAGTCTTCACCGCATGAGTGGGTAAATGCATACTAGCAGTGTTTTCTTCCAAATCAAATAATACGTAAGCAATTTAAAAAAAAAAGGGTAATGTGGCAAGATTATTTCACATGATGAAGTGTTTAGAGTTTGTGGTAAATTTACAGTTCAAATAATGACGAGTGGCAAAACAAATTTCAGGGCGTTTTCACTATTTGTAGCAAGACTTCATTTCATGTTTTGCTTTTCCAGATACTTTCCACGAGTATTTGGCTCTGTTTCATTGATCAAGCTAAGTTTCAAAAGATAAGCATGACCAGATTCTTTCAAATGCTAACCCCAACACAATTTTCCACCTGAATATCATGAGAACGACGTCCACCGGGTGCTGCTCCATCCACTTGGGCCACATGTCCCAGTGTGGAAGAGAGCTGTGGTCTTCCCAAAGGCGAGAAATCTGAAGTGTCAATCCCAGCCATTGATGCTAGCTGACCTAGGCTGAGTGAGAAAGTATTAGTGAAATGGAAGAAAAGTGATCATACCTTACAGACGAGAGCTAAATTTTGACCCAAACATGTACCGCCAAACACATGCTCGTTGACTCCCAAGTTCTTCTATCGTATTTTCAAAATCCGGTGTTTCCCAATTATTTTGTTCCAAGCTCAATACACACAATATGCAATAACGGCACAGGTGATTTAAAAAAAATAAAAATAAACAAATAAATAAATACATAAATAGAGAGAGAATTATTTTGCGGTCTAACTGTCTAATTCAAGATGCGACAATGTAGCGGAAGATGAAGTACAAAAGAAAAAGGTTCTTTCCTGTGATGAGTCATCACCCTGTAATGTTGCCGTGGAACATATAAAAATGAAAAACCAACACAGGACCAGATAAGGAATGAAATACCGGTGTCATGAAGACATTATCCAACAAACTGACTTGCTCAAAATGAAACTAATTGAAGTGCAGGGCGTAAAGCATAGTAAGCAAGCAGTTAAAAACCGACGGCAAATTGCAGAACAAGAGCATCTCTTCTACAATGCTCGTGCTTCCGTGATATAAGTGTAAATGTAAATGTTCTTTTATTTTAATAGTATACTGTACTGATGTTGACGTGATGAGGGCTTGATTTTTAAGACTTTTATTTAACGCCAGGGAATTGTTTAAAAAGTAAGTTTCAATGTGTTTAAAGTATGTGGGAGGGACAACATTGAAATGCGGGGTTTTTTCCCCTGCCATTTGCCCGCTCTAAAATCCGCATTTTGATCTATTATGTTTGGTGCTGGAATGTACCCCTTGCAATAAACCTGGATTCACAGTTCTGATGAATCAGGATGGAGTTATCATGCCTATAACAGATAAATAATCAACAAAAACAGGCAGGGATTCATTGCATTTAAATGACTTTGTGATCACCTAAAGATTAAGAGAGATCCTAATGTTTTAATGACCTCCCAGGTAAGCAAAAGTAATAGTTGTGTCAAGACAAAACTTAAGCATCGAAAATGGGCCGGGGTGGGTTATTCGCAGAACTAGAGCTGCTCGATTTTTAAAGAAAGTAAATGGAAGATTTGCAGTCTTCTAAAACATTTGCCCCAAGTGTACAATTAACACATTTTTATTACTGTAATTGTATCAAAAAAGTGCATAAGTAAAATATTTTCAATTATACATTTAAAAATGATGACATATTATTTATCATTAAATGTAAGCATCAAACATATTTTGCAAACGCATTTAACTCCTTTTTTCAACAATGAAAATCTGCATGATTTACTGTAAAAATTAAATGCATCATTCATGATCTCCTGATCTTAGTATTGATCCGATTCATGTTTTTGAATCAAGTCTTGTAGGGTGTCCTTGGCAATTTTGAAAGTTGCTTTCTCGTAAAATGCATTTACAATAATAAAAATAATAATGATAAAAATTGTAATATAAAATTATATATGTTGACATATTCAAGAGGCATCATAATGAAAGAGAAACTTTGAAATTCATGTTCCACTTTCGTTCTGTCACTTCCAAGTGATGAATGACGAAGGTAAGTAGGAGGCATCACACTGACGATCTTGCGAGGAAGGAAGTCAATGAACAGCATCGGCGCCAAGAATAATTCCCCCTAGTTTCATTTTGAGTCTAGCGATGGCAGCTGAGAATTAAGCGGAGTTATTTTAAACCACGTGGGCTGCATGTTTCATGCGTTTTGAGGTCAACAGTTCGAGGCCAGGGGGCTTGTCTTACTTAATTCATTGATTTATGCAACATTTTATTGGCTTTAGTACTGATTTTTTTCCCGTCAAACTTATTTGGTATTGTACATTTCATAAAGAATAACGAAACTCAAAGTAAAGCTATTACAAAAAGAAGGGTTAACAACCACCTCACATGCTACTCTTGTACTTCCCCTCAACAACACCCAAATGAATCCTCAATGACCTCGGTCATCGGCCAGTGGGAGAAAGCTACAAACTGAAAGAATTGAGAAGTGCTTAAGAAACAATGTTGATGCCAAGAAAAGATGACTAACTTTGACCGGTTATAAGTCCAGAAAACAGAGGTTGACTCTGTTTCCACTGCATATGGTCTGTGGACTTATTCAACGCAGTACAGTATATTGTCTACTTTGTCACAATAAATAAAAGCAATTTGATTAACAGTTTGGAATCAAAAAGAATTTCCAATCAGGCAAAGCATGATCGTTTGCAGACTCGAATGAGACCCAGTACAATCATTAAATCACAAAAACAGCCTGTTTAAAACTCTAGTTGTAGCTCAGAGTGGTGTAAGACTGCACTGCAATATAATGCCAGCTGCTTCGAATATGTACATCTGATGCATCTAACCAAACGAGGACATCAAATTGGATTTCATTTCATCATCAATTACCACGGTGTATTTTTAAATGCTTTTTTTTTTTTGCCATTCTTAAAATAATATTCCGAAAGATCTATTCACAAAGTGGCTGATGAGTGTTATACAAAATGAGTGCCGGAGCACTTTGGGAACAGAAATGGCAGGAATCGGTGTTACCCACCCGGCATCGTTGACGAGATCCAGGAAAGCGTGGAACTTGGCGAAGGAGCGTTCGATGCTCACCAGCACGTCTTCGTCTTCGAGGGCACTGCGGTCCGGCGGTGCAGAGCCCATGGCCACAAGCGCTTTGGACAGGGAGTTGTTGTTATCACGAAGACGAGCGTTTTCCAGCTCAAACTGAATTTAAAAAAAACAAAGACAAACACAGTTATTGTTTAGCTAACAAGAGTAACTGTGCTATTTTGAACGCCCCCCCCCCCGCCCCCAAACACACACACACACAAAATGGAAAAACATTAAGTGGAAAGCAAATTCAGAATCACATTCACGCAATGGGACTGGCAGACGTGCTAAGCACTAGGCCAGCCTGCTGCCATGTTAAGCTCCTTTCAGCACAATATTTCATATAAATAATAGTTGCGAAAGCATACCGGTACTACAGTACCTCTCTGAGTAAAGATTCAGCTTTTAGTCTGGCTCTGCGCTCCTCTCCCAATCTCAAACGACATTCCTGTAGCGCCATCTGCAGGACAGGCACAACAAACGACATTTAAAAAAAAAAGTTCGAGCAGTTAACCTCGAGCTAGATGTGGCTGACCTGCATACGATCGAGCGGCCTTGAAATGACGCTGTCCTGGTGGTTGCCAGGAGATGGCCTCTGATCTCCTGTCACCACTGCCTCGCCGTCTTCCTCATTGCCATCCTCCTCTTCCTCCGAATCAGACTCAAATGTAACCCTCACGGTGGACGAAGCCTTTTATGGAGTCAGAAGAGTGTTTGAACTACAATATAGCAGACATAAAACAAGTCATGAAACTATAAATATGAATCCATACTTGACCTCGAAGATGCGGCGCTGACTGGAAATTGTGGTCCTTTGCATCTGCGGGAGGAAAACCTCTGGAACATAAGAATGCAACTCATGAGCTTTGCGGCCACGGGTCCCAAGTCGAGAATGCGCAGCCCCAGCCATCCAGGACACCGGGTGTGAACACTAAAAGATCCTGTCACATCCTGAATGACATAGTATCTTTATTCTCTGCTCTTCCTTGTTAAGTGTTGTTCCTTCTCAGTCAGATTGTGGAACCGACTGCCTTGTCATCTTCAACCAGTTGCAACGCTATGTGCGTTTGGTTTTTAATTTGGAATGAACCAGCTGAACAGTCTCCTCACCGCTGGCGTCCAGCACGTGCAGCGGAATGAGGCGGCCCATGTCTGGAGCAGGAAGCGCGCTGTTGAAGCTGAGCAGCGACTAAGCCTTCACGTCCAGCAGAGGTCATTTTTTGAGGAGCTGAAAGATAAGAGAGCAACATCTGCCAGTCATGCAGTCACACAACATGTCCTACAGTTGGGTCAGTAATCGGAAAATCATTGTTCCAGATCAAATGCTAAACTCACTGCCGGAATCCAGCCCCTCACATCATTTTATGTAGCCCACCAGAGCTTAGCGAGTGCGTGGGTGTCCTAAAAGTCGAAACTGTTCTGGCCTTTTATTGATGACATGGTAGCATTCCATTTTTGACATGACACAATTGGAGCATTTGTACTTGTACTTGAAAAGCTGGCACTATTTCTTTGAACCGTGTGCTAACAATAAGCCCATTGCTGTCATTTTTTGGTACCGGTAGTCTCTTTTTTGGGGAAAAAAAAATATTGCGAGAAGTGTCAGAAAAGTCACTAATTACGGCTAATACGTTAAGTTGCCAACACTGCAGACACAAGTCGTAGCTGTTGCTTGCTACTTCAATTGCATGAGTGTCCATAGGTGTGCATTGGTCTGATCTAGTATTGACATGTTAGACAGCTTACACAATTGTTACCAAATCTTCTCATGAGCATGATGAAGTGTTTTATTAGGTCACTTAGGAAAGGCGTGGTCAGTATTTGTGTCTCTGAGGAGAAAGTGTCAATTGTACCTGTTTTTTCTGTGGATGCCCTGGACACCACTCGCCGCTTCGATGCAGCTTTCTGTTGCTCTTTGCTGGCAGGCGTGAGCCAGCAGTACTGGAGCGGACACATAATCACGCATTAAGTCATTTTTTTTCTGACTTTACAAATGTCAGAGAGTAGCCGAAACCAATCACCTCTGGTGTCTGTGCTTCAGTTTTCATTAGTGCTTTCTCGATTACAGTCTTAATTAGGGCATTATCTAAAACAGAAAGGAGAATAGATATCCTTTAGCAATGCAATGTGAAAATGGAATGATTGTCATGCAGATTTGTGTTTTTGTTTCATGAGGTCTGTTCTATTTGTTCGGGTTTTTCAGCGGCATCATCTGTTGAAAAATGTGTTTTGATTTGTCTATAGGCGGCCTCGTGGGCGAGTGGTTAGCGCATCGACCTCACAGTGTCGAGGTTGTGTGTTCGATCCCAGCTCCGGCCTTCCTATGTGGAGTTTGCATGTTCTCCCTGTGCCTGCGTGGGGTTTCTCCGGGTACTCTGGTTTCCTCCCACATTCCAAAAACATGGCAGGCTGATTAAACACACTAAATTGTCCCCTGCCTACTGCCCTGAAACAGCTGGCATAGGCTATAGCTTGTGAAGATAAACCGTTTCAGATAATGGACGGATGAATGGATTTGTCTATTGGTCCACAGAGAAGTGCTTACTTCTGGGTGAACAAATGCAAATAGAAATGCATAGTCAGAGATAAAACCAAAGTATCTCACCTGATATTCTCAAAGTGGATTAAAACCATAATTAGGAGTGTGGGAGGTTAACATTTTGCCCCATGTTGAGATTTCAAGTACATTAACTAAAATGGTGACAGTGAATGAAATACAATGTTTCAAAAAAAAAAAAAAAAGCAATGTAAAGTGCACTACAGTTAACGCAAACGGGCATGGTGTGACAAAGAGGAAAGTGTGACAACCTGTGATAGATTCTTACCAACTAAAGGGTTATTACGGATATCCAGTACGCAGAGAGTAGAATTGGTCTTCAAGACCTCCAGCAGATGACAAGCTCCGCGATTGGAGAGGCCGCATTTCTGCAGGTCCACAGCTGCTCAGAACACCCCAAAAATACAAAGAATGATCTTGAGGGATACACAATAATATAAACATTTCCTTTGCCGTCATTATATTTCCACCTTCTAACCTTTAAGCCAGAGGTCTTCGGCCAGCTCACGTGCAAGACGAGCAGCACCCAGGTCCCCAATCAAAGTGTTACAGTTCAGGGTGAGACGGCGGAGACCTCCCATGCCCTCTAATTTCGGCTGTTGATACCTCAAAGATTGTGCCCAGGCGGAGCCGTGCCTCTGTATTCCCTGATGCTGAAACAATAGAGATGGTGCCACCAAAGACACGAAATTAACAATATACAATTGTGTTTTGTTAAATTTACATTAGGGGGCCAACTATTTGGAAAATCCCTCATCTGAGGAGGGTACTTCTTACAAATAAGAACTGAATCATGTATAGAATTATATCAGCCGCAAAAGAAGTAAAATGTCAACAATATGGGCCACATAAAAAAATTGTTGAAAAAACAAAGTAGGGAAAAAAAGAACCCAAAATATGAATCAAGTGGTCAAGAACATCTAGATCCTGATTGAGGAAAATGTTGGAAGGGGAAAAAAAAACCAACGTAATCTGTCATGAGAAAATAGACAACCCCCCCAAAAGGTGTCATTACTAGGAGAACAGTCAAATGTTCATAAGAATGAAGTTCGATTAAAATCTTAGGTAACTTCTGTTTGTGTGGAAATTTTGAAATCCACTTCCAAAAACAGCACTTGCCTCATAATTTTGCCAGTTCCAGCCATTTTTGTCTGCCACTAGATGGAGACAAAGTACTAATCAAGACTATGCCATCAGTAGAATGATTCCCTAACGGCATGGTAATAACTTTCTATTTAATTTTTTTGGATTGATTTGGGGTTTTTTTAGTCACTAAATTAAGAAAGGGTTACTTTTCCACAAAATGTCTTTAAAAAAAAAACGAGCAAAAAATGTCTACCAAAATGAACTTGAAGTAGGTATACAAGCAAGACTTTTGAAGTGTAATTCCTTGCAACTATCCACAGGTTCTGGCTAACAGTTGTGCGTTTTGACTTTTTTCTTTTTAACTACTTTTATTAAAATGTGTGTGCTGGAAGATGTGGGATGCAAGTGGCTGGTAAATTTGGGGAAAGGCGACATGACAGTGAACATCAAATTTCACCTGGATAATGTTGGCGAGATGCTCAGCTCCTCTCCATGTGATATTGCATCCTGTGAAATCTAGTTCTTTGATTCTTGTAGAGTACTTCACACTTTGGCAAATGACTGAAAGATATATCAGGGGGAAAAAACAGCCGTGCTAAAATTTCTGAACTATAACCCAATTTACAAAGGAAGATTGTGTAAGATTAATGAAACATATTTTAGGATTATGTACATCAAAACTATGTAAACCACATACCCTCCAAGCCGTCATCTCCAAAAGGACAGTTTGCCAAGGAAAGAGCTTCCAAGGAAACACTTTTTGCAACACCCTGAAAGGGAATACCATTTTTAGGCATAAAGATCCTTCCTTCAGGAGAATACAGTGGAGCATTGAGGTACGAGCTTGAATCATTCTGTCACCACACTCATCATTTTAAACATTTACATTTGTAAGTGGTCAGAATCACTTAATTGGTTTAAGTTCCACTGTACTGTAGAATCTAGGCTGTAATTTTGTGGTCCATTCTTACCTTTGTCAAGCTGACAAGGTCTCTTTCCCTTAGAGGAAGACCGTTCAGCTTTAAAGTCTTCAAGTTGGGAGAAAGTGAAAGACACTCCTTCAGAGCTTTGCACAACTTGAAAGTCATGTCCTTAGAGCGAATAGATGGGATCTTCTTCCTGAACACTGGCTTGTAGTACCTTCTATCTGTGGCATGAAAGAGACGTTCAGATGCACAGCTGGACTCAACGGAGCTCAATGTTATGCTCTTTTTAAGCCTGACCTGGATCTCCACACCCGTGGCTTGTCTGGTACGTGCTAGTAATTGCAATGTGGTGAAGGTATCTATTGATAGAGATGGAGTCCAGAATGGGAGGCCAATCGGATAACTTGACCTTGTCTCCATTGAAGTCCAGAATGCCTTGGTCGAGATGCATTTTTACAGCAGTGAGGGGGATGGTTTGCTCTCGGGTGCAGGCATATGTGTAGTATTCCATGAAGTTATGAGCACCTCGCCTCTTGATCTGAACACTTTCCTGGACCATTGCTTTGGATGGAAGAAGAATTGGGTCATAAAACCATATTTTTCTGACTACAAAGCTACATTCAGAATGCTGGTCTTAATGTTCAATTCCGAGATTTCTTGAAAACAAATGGCTCCAATCATCTTGTCGTTTAAATTAAACTCACAAGTGGGGGGGTTTTAAAGTCACTTGAGTGTTTGAAGATGTTGAAATGGCAATACTGGCTATGCTTTTACAAACTTGAAACTCTGTTGGCAGCCCTTTTGTAAGTATGAGCAACAGACATCAGCGTGTGGCGATGCAGAAATAATGAATTTATTATCATGAATTTGGTTAATTTCCCAGGAAAGTTTGGTTGGAAAATGATTCTAATGGAATGCACGTGAACTTTATATTCATTTGTCGTTATGAATATGAGACGGGTCCTTGGAAAATTGTCTATGGGCCCCAAAGGTTTGGGAACCCTTAGTAATAAATTATAGTTAAGCATGAACGCTCGCCTCCTAGCAACTGCCGTGACAAAAAGCATTGTTGTGAGCAACGCGCTGCTAATAGTTAACGGTAACATCGCACGCTGTTACTTGACATACCATCCGATGTTTGAAAACATTGACTTTGACGTACCTGAATTTCCACGAAATAACTCGGACTGTTTAGTTTTCGTTGCTGAAGCGTTTGGCAACTTCAAGGGTTTGTTATTAGGCACAAACGGTAGTAATTCAAAAAAAAAATGACGCCAACTTCTTCGTTCTACGACGTCATGACGTTCCACTTGATGCTTAACACTCGGGCGTCCCCTATCGCTTGAATTGCACAGCCTTTGGCGGATGAACGACAGTACTGTACTATCATAGTTTACAACTGGCACTGTGTACCACAAATATGATTTCGGAATCGAATTGTACCCACCCTTCTCTTATGATTAAAGTTGACAATGAAATGAAAACAAAACACATTCTGTTGGTTTTCCCCAGCAAGTTTATTTTTCTAACATCCAAACATAAAGGGGCAGTGTATACATTTTTGTCATTGTTTAGTTCAAAAACCTCCTATTAAATTTATGCAAATATGCAAAAAAATGTTCTGTCACATCAACGTCATTTTTAAATGTAATTGTAGGTCAAGTATTTATATTATATAGGGCTCCCGACAGAAGGCTGTCATGTTTTGCCGCTATCTTTCTTATACGTATAAGAGACGAATTTAGCAAACGCTTTTGTAAACAAGAAAATGTGTACAGTATTTACTTGAGAATGTATTCTCGATAGTTATAGTCAAGGTTTCTTTTCCTAGATAAAGTGGTTCATTTTCCAAGGATAAGGTTTTACTTTTTATACTTTTACAATTGTTTTATGGTGGGGCGGCGTCACAATAATGAGCTGGTTTACCACCAAACAATCGAAGCATTTTTTCCTTTGAGTATTGTGTATACAGCTGGAAGCCCATCACATTTATCAGTAACCATGAAGTAGCGTTCAGTTTCAAAAAAGGTTGGTGACCCATAATTGAGACCCAGGACACGCTGGAGAGACTATGTCACCCAGCTGGCCTGGGAACGTCTCGGGATCCCCCGGGGAGAGCTGGAAGAAGTAGCTAGGGAGAGGGAAGTCTGGGCTTCCCTGCTAAAGCTGTTGCCCCCGCGACCCGGCCCCGGATAAGCGGTAGATGATGGATGGATGGACCCATAATTGACAGTATGTTTACTTTGACATTTCAGTCTCTATTATTTTTTCTTGAGAACCAATGATAAACTTTTTCCTGAAAAGAGGCACTCTTTTGGAATTACCGTGGCATTGTAGGATACACGGGATAGTTACATTTGTCATGAAAAATACAACCATGTGGAGGTCCTTGGAAAATTTTCTCCTCGGCTCGGACTCAAAACGTGTGCGAGCCTCTGCGGTCTGGTCGACGCAGTCGTGTTGTTTAAGAGAAAACCCCTCTTTCCCAGTTGTATTTGAACGCACCGCGACAACGCCCTCTCTTTCCATCCCGGGGTTGTCTTTGTCGAATCGCATTGGTCGGTCCAAACGCCAATCAAAAACACTGCGTTCCCATAATCCCAACCCACGGTGTTTGTATCCATTGGGATTGGGTATGCCACACAGTACGGGGCAAATGACCGTCATCTATCAAACGCATAGAAATCACCGCACCAGTCGTTTCCTCGCTGGATTACGTGATTCACTACACCATAAAGGATTTGTGGCCACGCATAAGGTAATTTTCGCGTCACTAGCGAGCTCATAACAACCGTTAAACGATAACCTTATCGGTGTACGATTGTTGTTGGCCTGCAGTGTTTTTTCCTCCCGATACATCATTCGCCTTTCAATACTTGTGCGTGTGCTGTGTAAGGAGAAGAACAATATTGAAGATGCTTTAACAGTCGATCTACGTTAAATATTCCACGATAAAATATCAATCCAGAAAATAATGCGACTCAAATGTCAATGTAGGAAGGACGTTACGGCGTCTCTGCATCTAGTGCTGACCACTTGCTAATGCTATTGCTAACGCCAACCTTATTGAAACGATGCAATGTGGATTGCATTTTCTGTGATCTCTTATTGAGGATCACTAATCAGAATTAATAAATTACACACACACACGCGCGCACACACACACACACACACACACACACATATATATATATATATACGTACACACATTCACACCCATACATACATGCATGCAGACATATACAGTGCTTAACATGTTATATACATATGTGTATATACATATGTGTATTTGGGCATATCGTCCTCCAAATGGCAATGTTTTTTTAAATTAAATGTCTGTTTTTTTTTAATTCAAGCCATTCACGTCAAGTAAAATTGTATTTGCGTTGCACCAATTCCCAACCGACGTTTTCTAAAGGAATTTAACACACTGAGCAGGTTAAGAACCATACTCCTCATGCAGTTTATATAAACGAAACATGGTTGGTCCCCTGGCGACAGAGGCAAGGAAACACCCAGGCTCTGTGTGGTGACTGTCTGCCTGGGCCAGTTGTCTTGAAATTGAGGGACAGAGGATAGATAGAAAAAAAAACAGGAAAGAAGGTTTGAGTGACCATGGTAGGGATAAGCGAACAATGGGCACAATAACAGCCATAGAAACAACAGTCATAGTCCCATGGGGGTCAGCTTTGGAGTTGGGGACAGGGGCGTGATAAAAAGTTGTTGTTGGCACGATGCTAGACTGCATGCTGGCTACTTTTCAGGTGCCCATGAGCAGGCGTCGTAGTCATCACCCCAGCTCAAATGGTGCTGCAGGCTTTGTGCACTTCATTCACTCTTTGTGTGTTGTCCTTAAGGGACAATGATGACTATGATAAATACATTTTAAAAATGATGCCAGCAACAATGATGATGCTGGCACACTCAGGCTTGGTTCTGTCATTTCGTCATTGTGCTTATTTAACTGTGAGAGGATAATTGTTTTTTTTCTGTTTGTTTTTCACGAGCTGATGTTGTGCGATTATGAAGCTTTCAATATTAATTCTCATCCTATGCTTACGCAATGGGTATTAAATAAAAACTCTTAGGAAATGCTGTACACACACACACACACACACAATATTGCTCAGAATATATAATAAATAAGCACTTGTTTGATTGTCGCATCGTATTTTTTTTGTACATTTAATGTGGTTCTCGGAGGACTAAAATTGTCTCGTAGGAAAAATCTTTCTGATCCGTTCTTTGTTTACAACAATTCCACCTTTTAATTATCGTGACAGTGGTGCCTTGATCTGTACGGTTCATGCTGTTTGCACTGAATCAGTCAGTAAGGTTTTCTTCTTCACTCTGGTGTGTCTTGGGAATGGAAACTTGGAGACGGTAATGACCATTAAAAACGGCAGCTCCTGTTACAGTAGCTCTTGGTTTCTTTCTCCTTACTCACTTGTAGCTGTGTGCATACCATGTGCTTGTTCAACCAGTTTAAGTATAAAATGTTGATTATCCAAGAAGTAAAAGCATTTGGTCGTTCATTATTGAGTAGAAATGTTTTTTATTTTATTTTTTTGTCTTTTGTATTTATAATTGTTCTTTTAGCAATCTAAACAATTAACAAAAGAATCATCCAAATAACCAATTAATCGATATAATTTTGAGTCGGCTTTACAAATATTAAAATATTCGGTATGCAGAACTATACACATCTCTACTTATGCCCAAATGATCACCCCAAGACTTTATTTTTTTATGGACATTTTTAAGGCTTTTCCTTTTCATATGCACTCACATAATGTCCATTAACTATGACCAATTGTCTACCGGCTATATTATTTTTCCCATTATGTGTACATGTTGTAGGTTTAAATGCATGAAGAACTACAGAGAACAGGAAGGAAGGAAGGAAGGACGAAAGGACTGATTGAGTCTGACTGCTTCACACACTGGACTGAATGTCCTCTCACTGGTGATGTCAGAGCAATGGCATTTTCACACACACACACACACACACACACACACACACACACACACACACACACACGCATCTGTTAACTTATTTTGTTCCTAAAGCATCCGCTTGTCCTCTCGTTCCCATTCAAAGGTCGGGATCAGGATTGTGGCTCATGTTTCAGAATACCAACACATACTCCAAACAAGCTCTTTTACTCTCCCATGTATACCAGTTTCATTTTGGTGTAACATGCAGAGTCACAAAAACATTGGAATAGCTGAAGTGAATCGACCCCCTTTCACAATTTATGATTTTGCCTCGGTAGTGGCACAAAAGGTATTTTGAGCCACCGACTCACATGATCGCAAAGGGGGAGTTGGGAGTCTCTAATGGACAAAGATCATACTGCTTTTCTGTGTGGCGGAAGAAAGTGAGTGCAATGACAAAGGTCAACGAATCATCTAAAGTTTTTGATCATTTCACACATGTTCATGTGGATTCAGCACCTCGTTGTTGACTCCAGCACAACAAGCGTCTTGACACAAAAACAGCTAATTTAGTCTACGATAGTCTACCATCACGAGTTAGCCCGAATGGTGTGACTAGATATAAACTAAAGGCGCAGAAACCAATTCTTGCGGAATTTAATTTTTTTTGTGGGAGTCACCAATTGAAATTAGCTATATGGGGTTTTTTTGTCTTTTTTTTTGAGAATGAAAGCCAATCGCCTAATCTCCTTCATTTCCATCGCACATTTGTCATTGTTGTTTCATAATGCAAAAGTGTTTTTTTTTCATGCCGTTACTTCATAAGAAAAAGATAAGAAAACCTTTATTAGTCTCGCAATGGAGAAATTCCCGATTCACAGCAGCAAAGT
The DNA here is from genome assembly GCF_054856545.1 of Hippocampus guttulatus. NCBI lineage: Eukaryota > Metazoa > Chordata > Actinopteri > Syngnathiformes > Syngnathidae > Hippocampus > Hippocampus guttulatus. The sequence goes on from NC_141265.1 coordinate 14,330,293, forward strand.
TATGAAAGAAAGAAGTAGAACAACAAAATATAGGAGCTGCTGGAAAGGCAGCCACTCTCGCGGCGCCATTTTGAAGTCAAAATAACAAAAATAACACAACACAACACATAGGGCACAGACAGTCGTGCAATCTTCACCACTTTTCTGCATACACTTTGTTGTCTGAAGCAGTTCTAGATGAAAGAGGAGAGGATCAAAGTGTCCTTTCACCAGTGGATCAGACGTCATGCTGAAATTGTGCACACATCTGCTACAAGCAAAGTTTTGAAAGCAAACACGAAGCTGTAGCGTCCATTGACGAAAAGAGATGAGTTCACTTCTCCTGTCCCACGTAATCCGCTTCAAACTCCAAGCCGCGACTCCCAGTTCCAAATCCGCATCGGCGCTCTGCGCTAACGCTCCTTTCTTCTCATCGTCGGCTCCTCAAGACTTACATCCATCCAGCCGCAGACCGTTCAACAGCACCGATCTCTCCGCTGAACAAAGCGGGGCTGTGAAAAATGCTGCCTATTACAGGCGCAAGACACAAGCGCCCCGGACTGTCCAGCAACGACAGTCAAATGGCGCCGACATTCCTCCCAGTCAAAAACAGTGCTGGTATACCCATGCTGCCGAGAAGGCGCAACCACCGAGCACAGAGTCTCCTCCTTGATGAATGTCGTGGCCAAAAAATGCTGAAAAAAGTCCACATCAGGTCCACACGACGTAAACAACACAAAGTGACAAAACAAACACAAAAACAACAAAAAAAAAGCAAGGCTCATGAGAGCACTTGCTGACGGCTGCCTACTCGGGCGCCATCTTGACTTCAAAGTTCAAAGTTCATCGATAACTTTTCACCCTTTCATGCATCCTGTAACCTGATAACATGGTAAGCGGTCCACCGTAGTAACCGTTGTCCCTGAATGGGTTAAAACACTCAATTCTAAAAACATTTGACAGCCACAGCCCTAAATTATTCCAAAAGAATTGGTATCTCTCAATGGGAAGTTGGAACCTCATTTATGTTTATGTATGAATAGGAAAGATGACCACCAGTAAATCTTACTTAAACATGATCCTGTAAGCTTGTTTGATCCCAGATGAGTTTATTCTTGATATTTTCATTATTTTCTCTGACCAAAAACTGTTTTGAAGCTAAATAAATCACATGTCAACTAGTGCCCAGGACTGGATTGCTTTCAGTTTTATTATAAACAATGAGATGTTTACCTGATTGGAGACCTTCTTTTATTTGTGTCTAACCAAATAAATGAATATTTTAGAAAATCACCTTTTTTTCAGGTTTCGCTCCCACATGGCGTGCGATCTGTAATAAATAAATTGTGGACTAAATAAGTTGAAGTTCTTTTGAACTGGAATGAAACGGATGGAAACTCTTTTCAGCGGTCACAGTGGCTTACTATTGTCCTGTGTTCAAGGACAGAACTAAAAGGCCTGAAAACATTTTGGCTTCTGAGAAATGTTTACCGTCCTGCACTTTACACAGCATTTCAACATATTTTCCCGGAGCTCGAATTGGTTCAGGACAAAGAAGACAAAGTCCGAGGTGGTGAGACAAGAAAAAGGTCTTGTCTAAAACGGGAACACTGCTGGCATACAGATGAAGCTCCCGGCTCGGTTTTTAAGTGCCGGCCACGTTCTTGTTGTTTGCCTCATCTGCGGTCGCGTTTATGGCTTCTGCCTTGCAAACAAGTATTGATTCGTACGGGTGTGGCGAGCTTCTTGAGATATCAGTTTCTTGGGTGCATTTCCCAGAATCTACTCATTGTCCGGCTTCCAATCACTGGACTTTGAATGTGGCGGGGGCTGTAAGGCGTATTCTACTTCAGGATCTTTTCGTGTGGGGGGCCTCGCCAGTTCAGAAAGCATCCTTGTACTGGCACGTGTGGGGGGGGGGGGGGGGCACTGAGTTTATTTATGAGGCCGACAACTGTATCGGAGCCTATGCCGTAGAATTTTATCGGGAGGTGCTGCTTTTTTCCAAACCAAATACACTGGGAACATTTCAAATGGAATAAATGACAAACCCAACATTTTAATTTCAAGTGCAGGCACGGCGTGTGTTGCAATAATGGATTAAGTAGTACCCGTGCGTTGTTTTAAAGCTTTTATGGTGCATGTCCAAGCTTGTCCATTTCGGAAACTGTAGCACCTGTGTGACAGTTGAACACAACAAATCCGAGAATAGGTTTTCACAAGCACGCAGGTTCGTCGAGTTCATGGCTTTATATTATGTCATCCTCACCTGTGCTTCTTTTCATCGGGAGTGTTGACTTGAGCACCAACTTGGTTATACTCTCCTTTTCAGCAGGACTGAGTTGGCCCTTGTCTTGTTTTAGTGCATTTTTAAGCACTTGTTGACATGAATTCCACCAAACTGGCATGCATCTTTGACTTTGTCAAACTTGATTTACAGTACATGCAGTCTTGCATGTACTGAGTTAGGAAAAAAATAGTTTTGCCCTTCTTTCTTTTTTGAGCGGAGGAGTACTATTTCATGCTTCTTGAACTTTGCAAACTTTTTTTTTCTTCTTTGGACCATGTAATGCGTTAGCTAAAGATGCTTGTGGAATTTTGGAAAAAAAGACTACTGGTACTCTGTGACTTTCAAAAAGCTGATGCATGCAACATGTGGTGTTTTTCTGGATTAAAAATGTGTTTTTGTGGGGAGGGAACTGATAACCTTTTCAGTGAGTAAATTAATTTGATATGTTCGTAAATTCAGTTACAAGCCCGGTCATGGAACAAATTCCACTCTTAAATCATGAAACCACTGTATCTTAAATTAATACCTCTCAGATAGTATCACTCGGTGTGAGAACACAGATTGTGAGGAATTAACCTTCAAGCGTGAATCTCACAGCATTATAGTTGAATGCATCGTTATAATTAGTTTGCAGCATTACGCAAAGCAATATTGCGATTTCCACGAAACTCCGGACATGGATGTTGCATTGGCATATGATAAACCCATTCAACACTGCCTTTGTAATAACAATAACCCATTCCATTTTGGTGCAGATAAATTAATCCATCCATTTTCCGAACCGCTTGATTCTCACTAGGGTCGCGGGGGGTGCTGGAGCCTATCCCAGCCATCTTCGGGCAGTAGGCGGGGGACACCCTGAATCAGTTGCCAGCCAATCGCAGGGCACACAGAGACGAACAACCATCCACGCCCACACTCACACCTAGGGACAATTTAGAGCGTCCAATCAGCCTGCCATGCATGTTTTTGGAATGTGGGAGGAAACCGGAGCACCCGGAGAAAACCCACGCAGGCCCGGGGAGAACATGCAAACTCCACACAGGGAGGGCGGAGCTGGAATCGAACCCGGTACCTCTGCACTGTGAAACCGACGTGCTAACCACAGATAAATTAAAGGTGTATATATTATCCAGCAACATATTTTTAACGTGTTTTATGGCTTGCATTGGGGCCAAGTAGGGCAGCACCATATCCAGTAGATAGAGCTGTGAGGAAAAGAACGTACTGTAAAATGCCGCCACCTTCTGGACTGGAGTCCAACAATATCCCTTGGCACATCTTTATTTGTTTATATGTGGTTGAGGGAGGACGTAGATATGCTTCGGATTGTTTGGCCTTGGTGGAGCTCTGTGCTAAATAATTTTGGACAGAGAGCTTCTCGCACAAGTGTGCAAATGTTGTGGCCAGTGTATTTTTGTGCATTGGCTTAGTTGTTTCTTCAGGTTGGTACTTGTGCTGTTAAGGGTTGGCCTTTCCAGTTAGGGCAAGATAAAGAGTTGACGTGCGGGAAAAAAACAGGCAGTCGGTTCTCAGACTTGCTGCTCATTCAAAACAAACTATCTACAGTAGTTGTATATACAGAAAATGACTTCACTGGAGTCTGTATTTGTGATTTTTTTTCTTTTTTATGCTCTCACAGGGTGCTCTGCCAACAGCATGGTGCTGTCATAGTGGAACGGACCACAAGCAGTCACTCGCCATGCCTCAGTTACAAACCAGCTGCTGGCCTGTCCGGCTCATCTGTTGTCTCCTCATTGTGGCACACACTCATGCCCAAAATGGTAGGAATCTTCCATCCTTCTTTCACCATTCTTTTGAAATATCGGCTCTCCACACGACACGCACATTGGCCCGAACTTGTGCAATAGAAGCAAAGGATTCAGTGTTTTGTGTGTTTGCTTATGTTTCCTTTCAGAGCTGACCGTACCACAGCAGGTAAAACTGACACCCGACATGTACATGCAACAAATATCCATTTCCTGGCTGGGAGGCAGCGCCAACATGTTCGATGTCATGATCCTCAGAACGGAACTCAATGAAACTGTCTTCTATGTGAGGGGCATTCTCTTTTTCTTTACTCTTATTTTGAATTATGTAGCCAGAGTTTCCTTCTAAAATGGCGTTGAAAATAGGCATGTCCCGATCACGCTTTTTGGGTCTTTTGAGCCTTTGGTTTTAAGCATCTCCCGATACCGAGTCCTGATCCGATACCTCTTCAATGCATGAAGAAATAAAGAGCGTGCATCTGATTTTTCTCAAATGAATATGGAAATATACATAGATGGTGTAATGTTTTAGGACTCGCTACATGCGACTCTCAACCTGACGACTGGTCGGTACGAGTGGAATTGGACCTCAGCAGAACCTCTCGAATGTACCTCGTTGTCTGTCCGAATCCGCTCCAGAGAGGGTACGGTGACGAGTGAATGGAGCGGCCAACAGATCCTCCAAGGTTAACCTGCTTTAATATTATGAACAGACCAAAGTATTCTGTCTATTGATATCTTTCCGCCCTTACGTGATCTTCTTCCTCCAATTATTTTTCTTTCTTCAGGAAACGATCTGCCTACCAAAGTGAAGTTCCAGATGTACCCCCAGGATAGAATTGTGCACGCGGGGGACAACACCACGTTCTGCTGCATTGTGGCGGAAGGGTCGCTCTTCGGTTCAGTGCATTACGGCAACACGGCCATGAACGCCACACGGCTGAGTCGGCGGAGTTACAGCATCACAGTAACTCACCAGCCTCCGTCAAACAGGACGGGGACCAATGTCATCTGCAAGGACAGCGAAAAGACCAAAATTATGGGGGCCGTGGTCTTTGTTGCATGTAAGTTTAATGCTTCAATTTAAGTTTGTCCTAATAGGAAGTAGTTGTTGAAAATCAACCATTGCTTTATCAAAAACTGTATATTGTTGTTTTCCAGTTAAATCATTAATCTCATCGCTTTAGTATTAATGTATAACATGTTGTTTTATATCGTCAGAATTTGATGTGGCAGTTTGGCGTTTTTGTATCGATGTATTTGTATCATTTTAATCAGTAACAATCAATAACAAACCCTACTTCGCGGTTTTCACCTTGCGCGGGCGGTCCCAGGTCCCCATTAACCGAAGAAAACGATAGATTACTGTATGCCATTTTACTCGGATTGGAAGGTGTTTTGGGGCCAGATTTTCTTGGCCGATACCCTCCAAAAGCCATTTTTTCCCAACACACACACAAAAAAATCTATTTTTCTGCAACCGATCGTCTAATTTTCAAAACTCTTGGCGCATCATACTCAGGTTGACGTGACCAATCCAACCAGACTCACATTGCTACTTCATACTTATTATTTCCCCAGATCCTCCGCTGCTCAGTGATTTTCATTGCGAGACTCGAGATTTGACGTCGGCCGTATGCCAGTGGAAAGAAGCGCGAGCCACGCGACTGTACGGCAAACGGAGAACGATCTACTCGCTCAACAAAAGGTACTTTGCGTGTGCTATTGGACACGTCAAAATCTAAGCATTGCATCCAGCTGAGAGGAACAGTAGCTTTGACCTCCAAAATGGAGATCATTTTGTCTCAAACAAATGCCAGTTCACTGTCTAATATGATTATCTTTTTTTTTTTTGTAGGAAATGTGAGGAGGCCAACTCGGTAGAAAATCTGAGAACATGTAGTATGGCGCACTGGGAGGGTAACTGGACGCTGGAAGCTGTGAACCATCTCGGCCAGGACAGCGTGTTGGATTCAGCTGAAATCCTCCACAGAGGTGAGTGGCTCAGCCCCACTTCATCGCGGAACACACACATTCATTTTTAACGCTCAAAATTCCAAGCATAGAATATAACTGTACTGTGTCTAAAGTATTTGTTTTTGATTGCTCTGTTTTTTCATCACAGTGCGCCCAGTGGCACCTGAAAACCTGAACGCTGTCGTCAATGCTTGGAATGCCACCTTGCTGTGGAAGTGGCGATATGATAGCTACGATTCCCTGCCGGTTGTTTGCCAGGTCGAGATCAGGTTTCACGACAACAAAACAAAGGTCAGTTACTTTCTTTGCACATGTTAGAGCACCATTGCTTCTTTTCATGTTCAACATCATGGGCTCACATTTGGTAAAAATGTTGTACGTGTCCAGCGCACTTTCACGGGCGTCGGTCTGACGGCGGTACGGCTTTTGAAACTTTATCCAAATGAAGAGTACACCTTTAAAGTCCGCTGTGGCGCCCAGCGGAATTTCTGGAAATGGGGAAATTGGAGCCAACCCATTTCTATCAAAACAAATATGGACGGTAAGGATGGATATATGGTTTGAATACCTTTTATGTACTGTTAAATCCAAATTTCAAAATAAAATTAATGATCATTTCACTGTATTTTCATGTTTTTGGATTGCTATTTGATGACATGAAAACAATTTTGACGATTCAAGGTGTGAAATTGCTAACCGTCATTTACATTTTCATCACAGTTCCAGATCAGCCTGATGTGTGGATGCATATCAACAGTGACAACTCTGGTCAGATTATTTGGAAGGTGATTTTTATTTTATTTATTTCTGACATATAAATATCATTGAACTGAATGAGTTATGATATTATACATTGTGATGTCATTTTTACTTCATTTTACCTGGGCCGTATGGTTACTTTCTATTGCCAGACATATGTGTAGCGGTATTAACTAGTTCTGTAGCCGGGAACCAGGCTTCGAACCATAATCACCTGAAATGGGATATTAACATAAATCTTTCTTCCTCTTGCACAACCTTCCCCTCTTTAGCCTCTGACATCCCGAGAAAGCCACGGTCAGATCACATCTTACGAAGTGACGCTCTGGAGCCCCAAAGAGAACCTGCAGCACACTGAAATGCTTCCTCCTGACACTTTTTTGCTGCCAATCAACCTCACTCGAATCTCCGCCTTCACCAATGACAACCAAGTCATGGCAGCTGTCATTGCCAAGAACGCTGCAGGGGATTCACTTCCCGCAAGTGTAATTATACCTCTACACATCTCAGGTATGTCGTAGTGAGGAGCGTGCAGTGTCCTCATGCAGTATATGTACAGACTTAAACAGCCAAAACGGTAGTTACGGTACACTTTAGCAATCGAATGCGTTCAGTTACAAGAGAGATACTATTTCTTTAGATTACAGTCCAAGAGGTGTTTATTGATATTTGGTGTTCTAAAACTTTTGACATAATTTGGATTGTGAATATCTCAGTAACTTCATGTCAAAGGCAAATGAAATTTAAAAAAAGCTTCATTTCCACCAACATATTCTCATATCCTCACGCATTTTGCTACGAGAGAGCCTCATACTTTTTCTGCATTTAAAACATTTTTTGTTTTTCATTTTATTTCCTTATTCTTTCCAGATCGGAGTCAAATTGCTGAGTCCAGGGTGGTTTATATGGACAGAGGTTTCCCCCTGGTCTGGCAGGATGACACCAACTCAAGCTGCGGTTATGTCATTGAGTGGCATGACGCCCTCTGCCAGCAAGACTGCCATGTGGAGTGGGTCAAGGTGGCGATGGGAACCACAAATACGTCCATTGAGTCAGGTACTTTGAGCGAAATCAACCTGGATTCACCTTGCAAGCGTGAATTCCTAAATCGGATTGACTACAAGTGACTCTCATCCCTTCATCAGCCAACTTCCAGCCAGGCGTGAAGTACAACATCTCCCTGTTTAGTTGCTCCTCAGAGCTGCTGCAGTACTGGCAGGGCTACATGCAGGAACTGCGTAAGTAGGACGAACCTTTTTGGCAACAGAAGCAGCAGTCCTTTTCGAAAATGTTTTTTGAATTTCAAACCACCTTCATACCTTCCCCTCCCCCAAGCTCCCTCCAGAGCCGTCCCCCACCTGTTCATCAATCAGCAGGACTCAGACGTTCTCTTGACGTGGGAAGCCATGCCGCAGGCTAGCAGGAGAGGATACATCTTGGGTTACAACATTTACCTCAACAATGACTCCCAGCTCGTGCTACTCGGTACGTATTGGCCTCTTCTAACAGTTTTGCGGTGTTTGAGTGCGGCAACATTACTGCTACGTCTTGTGCTCTTTCTTTCCACCACTGTTTCCCATCCTGCCCATCCCTGCAGCCAATCTGTCGGGAGAAGGAAGCAGGAAGTACACAGTGAAGGGTCTTTCCGAGGGCTCCTACAAATTCACGGTCAAAACGTACAATTCAGCAGGCGAGGACACCGGCGCCACAATTTCCATCACAGTAGAGCAGTTAGGTATGTATTTCATTTGATTTTATTTTTCACGACCTGTAAATATCCGCGGGCAACAATTTCTCCTTTGTTCTCTTCCTTCAAGCTGATTGGCTGATCCTGGAAATACTGGCAACTCTGGGAGCTGTCGCTTTATTGCTGTCCATTGTCACCTTCCTTTGTTATAAGAAACGGAAATGGTGAGTCAGCTTTCTTTCCTGAAGCACCTTTTATTTGAGCATGTGACCTGAATATTGATATTCAGGTGACATATTCAATGCGTGCTGCGCATTAACATTTTCCATTTTGTGCTCATCAGGGTGAAGATGGCCTTCTATCCAGACATACCGCAACCCAAATTGAGCGATGACTGGACTAGGACGCAGGTACGTGTAAGTATAATGTCTGACCATTATCGCGATTAGACCAATACCTTGTAAATCAATGTTTCCCAATGTTTTTTGAGCCAAGGCACATATTTTACCACCACCAACAGAATTATTCTGTTGTTTGAATGGCAACAAATGGATACACGGGATAATTGTACATTTTGCATCTCCTCGAAGAGCATTTAATTGTTCGGACGATCACTATAGGTTGCTGGCGTAGATAGATAAATTAACTCATATTTTAAGGTTTCATTCAGTAAAATGTGATCTTTTCCCGTAGCAAACTTGATGATCTTTCATGACAATTTCTGCTGCAGTTCTAATACTGGGATTTTGCAGGATATATATTTTTTCCTTTTGTGTAAACTATCCTGTATCTCATTGACATCTTTGATCATTGATTGAACTCGACAGGGTCCACTGGATGTGAGGCCATCGCCGCACAACGTGGTCCATGTTATAGGAAAGCCCGAATTAGACTCCCTTAAAGAAGTGTTGGTCGTCATTCCCGAAGAGGATGAGGAGGAAGAGGATCAGATCGGAGGCGAGCCAGTCGACACGGATGAGCCAGCGTCATTACGCTACTACAACCAAATGATTGACGAGCGCCCCATTAGGCCACGCTACCCAGACTCTTTGGACTCGTCTTCGTCCTCGATGGACTCTGGGCAAACTGATGTGACCTACACAGGAATCCAAACTTCAGGGTCATCGCTGGTCTTCCACACAGATCAACAAGGTTCTTCTGAGGTCGAAATGGCTGCCAGTGGAGGTGGTTACCGCCCCCAGAGGCAACCTGCAAGTGACAACTCACACCCGGTTCCAGCGCTGTCTTCCCAAGACCCCCAAGGTGCTTGCTCCGGAGGCTACAAACCCCAAAGCTCTTGGAATTTGGACTCGCCCGGGGAGGCTGAGGAGCGGGACTGCCTGGCACCGTGCTTGGGCTCGCCCACCTCCGTGGCTTCCACTCAGTTCCTCCTCCCTGACGGCGAGTCAGAGGAGCACGGCAAAGAGAAACGTCCGCTCTCTACTTCCGCAGCAGGCTGGTTCACCAACCTGCTGTCCTCTGCAAAACCATGATATCCTCTCATTAGAAGCTGCTCGGCCAATAGGTTGGCCTAACCCTTTTACATTCACGTTACCAGTGACATTTATCAAACTGCAAAAAGCTTCACCCATCAGGCCAAAATATCATATCATCATTTGATGTAGCAGTTTGAAAGCAAGCCGAAAATATGATGTTTGAGAAACAAAAGGAAAACACGAGGCTGAAATGTGATCCGTACTATTTCCTCATATCGTGGCCAGAAGCATGGATTTACTCATTATGTCATTTTACAGCAGAGCTCACTTGGTGTGTTGGCATTAATCTACCATGACATATAATGGGTCAGTCAAAGTAAAGGGGGGGGGGGATCCATGATGCTTGTATCTACCCCGGTCAAGGATGACGCCTCGTACTGATGTCCAAAAACGTTTACTCGTGGAACACCGTGACAACTAAAACATATTTCACACAACAATCAAAATTAAATATCTTGAACAGGACATTAAATAAATAAACACAAAATGACATACCGTCAAATTACAGTAAATCACATAGACCACACGGTATCGTAGTTCTGTCTCTCTCTCTCTCTCTCTCTCTCAAGTTGTCTTCTCGATCTTTCTCTCATTCCTCGCTATCCACGGCACGTGACCCGGAAGTGATTCTTATCAAAAGATTCCAAATAACCTATTCAGAGGATTCAAAGAAAAACATATATGAAAGTTCACATAGAAATACAAAATACTTTGCAAAACAACAAGCCTAAAATAAATTGTATTTTCGTTGTCATGGCAACCAACAACTCAGTCTTGGCGCCAGTTACAATGCTATTAAAAAAAAGTAGTCTGTGTATTCAAGTGGATGGCATCTGGCACGGCTTCTTTCAGAGCTGAGGCCACTCTTTGAGGAAATGTGGGAAATATCTTGGCTTTCTTCATGACTGGGCATTCAGTGCTGACGTTATTTCAGAGTTGCAGCTTTTAGCTTTTTGTTTTGTTTGACCCGTTGTGATGTGAGTTTCAAAACACTAGATGATGATGATTGAAAGTCATTTCCAAACCAAACATTTCCCTAAGTATTTGTTGAAACACTACAAAAGGAAGACTTCTTTTTATGTTTTGTATGAACGGAACATGTCCCTTAATTGTCTTTTGAGTCGCCCCCTCATGAGATGATGTCCTATGCACTTTGTATAAGTCATTGTTTTACACACATTCAGAAGGTGATGCATTTTACACTCTGGAATTGTCTGGATGATGACACGGATGATATAAGCTAGAATGTATTCAATATCATGTACTGAACAAATGCTATCGTGTTACTTTGAATTGTTTACAATCGTCTTGTTTAATCGAGTTGTTTTGTAAATATTTCACAGGCCAGTTTTTTTTACGTCACATGTAGTATGTTACCTGCTAGTCAGCAACTTTCCATTTAAATATTGAGAATTCAATACATCTTTATTTATATAGTAACTTGGGGTGTCATTCATAGTGTTCGAGTTTCATATATAATTGTAATGCTTCCAGTCATTTGCACCATGTCACATTTCACAAATTGCCTTGCCACTCAATCAGATTTGATCCATTATGTAAAATGACTCTAACTCAGAACACATCAATAATGTTTGAGACCCTGGTAACAGCATATTATTGTTGTTTTTATAAAGCATTTGCTTTTATTTCCCTTTGGAGAGCTTTGCCATCTCCATATTTCTCTCATGTTATGATATCTTTCCACAGATTGTGTCATGCTTTATTAATCAGGTTGATATTCATTTGCATAGATGTAAAGTAGGAAATTTATGGTCATTTCCAAGTCAAGTTTTCAGTGCCTACAGCTGACAGGCTTTAAGTAAAACTACTGTGATAGGAATGGTGGCAAAAATAACGTGGGTGGAACTGGATAACTTTGCTGGTCTACTTCTCAGGTGGTCCTTTCTTTTGACTACTGGGGGAAATGTCTGTTGTTTTGTTTCGTTTTAAATACAATGCCGATTGACTGGATTCAATCCAAAAGCTACAGTGGATCGTGAAATGACTGTCCAAGCCGATATGAGATCAAATGAAACAGAAGATATAGTTTTGAGGATTTAAACGAAGCTGCACATTGTTTTTCATCCTTTAAAGCCTCATCTCCAATGAGGCAGGGCATGCTCTTAGATGTTATTTGTGTCAACAAATAACATTTTACACTAAACAATGTGGTGGATATGTATCCCTTTGCTCTCTTAGATAGGAAATGTATCATATACAATTTAACCAACAGATTTTACTGTTTGTCATGTATAGTATATAGTGATTGTCTTCCAATGATAGCTTAACCTTAGTGTGCTTTCACAGCATTGTGTCACATTTCCAGATGCTGATGTGGTCTCAAGTAAAGCAGAAAACTGGTTGTGTAGGTGATATCAGGGTAGTTTGCTCCCGCCGCTCTTCCTGATTTATAAATGCATGTTGTATAAGCAAACAATACAAGATCACAGTTTGAGACTCTGGCTTTAAAAAAACTAACACTGACTAATGCTATGCATGACTTAATGGCTACAGTAAATGTGCATCAATAAATACTCAAATTATTGAAATGCTTTAAATTATCTTTCAGAGAATATTATTTTTAAGTTTGTAATTCCTGAAGATGATTGCGAGGCAGAGTAAGCATATAGAATTTGAAAATCATGTGGATTTTTTTTTCCTGAACCAATGCTTCATGTTAACACCAAGCTGAAATGTTACTCATCAAAAACAATTAAATATTACATAACAATAATTTGTCTGGCTACTTATTTGTTTTTTCTTTGTGTATTTGTTTTTTGGGGGCGGTGTTGCATGTCCTTGAACAATGGCTGCAAAAACCATAAAAAGCATGTATGTCCCTGTTGTCCCTATTGTTTTGCGAATAAGATCAGTGAGAAGGCTCCATCCCCCTCTATGATGTTTTAAGCCCGGAGAACCCACGGGGTCAAATTTGGCCCCTATAAATTCTGCTACTCAAATGCTACCCTTAAATCCCAAAGGGTCAAATTTGGCCCTAATCCTAAATTAGGATTAAAGCATTGAATATTTGAAAAAACATATATTTTGGTGTTCAGTGAACATATAGCAGTCATTTAATGTATAATTCATCATTTTCCAAAGAAGAAAAGGGTTCTTGGGTTCTCCAGGGTTAAGCGCATACGTGTACAATGCATTCAGGGACAGGGGGCCTCATCCCGCACATCACTCAAATTGTTGTCGCGTATCCATGGTGACTAGACCTCCGAGTCGCTTTGCTTGTCTTCAATTTTTCACTTTTTGTGATCATGTGTTATCAGTCACTTTTTCATTTTTTTTCCTCATGCAAGTGTTTATTTAATAGGCGTTATTATAGATTTGATATAAAATGTGGCGGCGTAATTGGCAATTTGAAGTACTTTTTTTCCAGACAGTGAGATAGTGGTGCATTGACGTTACATTTTGGAGTGATTGTACCTGCAACTCCGAATGTGCCAATCGGTTGCTGACTTTATTGAACTTTTTCAAGTTACCATAGCAACACCGCTTTGACGCGTCTGCTTGCTTGCGGTCGACCGACACTAGATGACGTCAATGTCTTTAAGAACGTTTTCTGTCTGCTTGGTGGGAAGAGTTTCAAACGACCGCCAATAGGGCGCTGGAAAACGAAGCGGTAGAGAAACTACCTTGCTAAACTAAAGAGAGACAAGTGTTCAAAAGAAAAATATGTCGGACATATTGTGCAAATGGCTCAACGAGGAGCTTCGCCTGTCAAAGATTGTCGGTATGTACGACTGATGTATGAATTGACAGTTACCTGTGTGCTAACTCAATTATGCTAATCCTGACTGATGGTGACTTTCTTGCAATAAATGAATTTCTCTTCAAACATTCTGTGTTGAGGCAAAATGATTCATCCTCACAGGCGAAAGGGCGTTCAAGCGAAATATCTGACTAAATGATAGCTATACTGTACATATTATTTTTTAGACGCCTCCCGATAGGTGTAACTCAATAAATTACAGTCTGGTATAGAAAGGTTTGTCACATTTTCGGTGAACCGATTTATGTTGGTCTAATTTTTTGTAACAGTCTTCAGTTCTCAGTCTTTTGTTGTTTGCCACCTGATTTACCGTGAATGTTTACATATGTTCATCCTTTCAGAACCAAAGAACTTTGCGAAGGATTTCTCCAGTGGTTACCTCATTGGAGAAGTTTTACAAAAATATCAAATGATTAATGATGTCAGTGTCTTTATGAAAACAGAGTAAGTTCATTTATTTTCTCCTCTTTTTTCCCACCAAATTCTCAAAATTGCTTGCTTTTGCTTGTATAGTTCTGTGTTTTAATCTGGAAAAAAAAATGCCCACAGCACCTCCACCTCCAAACTGAACAATTTCACACGCCTTGAGCCAACTCTCCATCGGCTGGGCATCTCCTTCGACTTGACCACAGCTCAAGGAGTGATGCAGGAGAAGCCTGGCGCCGCCACACATCTTCTTTATCAGCTCTACGTCTCACTAGAAAAGCAGAGAAAGAGGAAATCCGAAATCATGCAACCTGATGCCCTGCATAAAAAAGGTCACAAAATCTTCTCTGATGTAAGTGTGATGAACTTCATTCATGCAACACCCTGTTAAACTGAGACCTCTACCAAACAACCTGAATATGTATCCTGTCCATGAATTTCTCCTTCTTCATGTAGCGTCTAAATCTTGTGGTGAAGAACCGCGATGCAGAGTTGAAGTTGCAGAAAGTCAATCAAGACATAGAGAAGAGACGCCCTCAGTTTGACAAGTCAGCCCAGAAGAATAGTCAACTCAAAGATCAAGATGAGAAGAGAGCCACAAACATGAGGAAGGTGCTGAAGGGAACTCATGATTATCTCTCAGTGTCACAGTTATCAACTTTAATGCACTACAGAGTTAAAATAAGACCACCCCCCCCCCACACACACATATCCCAACATTATTCTGTATGTTTTGCAGTTTTCTCGTCCAAAATACAGTGATGTCATGTCAAGTCAAAACCAGTCCACTGACGTCCAGGTGCCAAAACCGCCCCCCTACACTTCGTTGGTCAACATGAGGCGGCACAAGCATCAGCAACGCAAAGATCAGCAAGCAGAGGTCACAGTCACATGCAAGCTAGTCAGAATTCAAAAAGCTTAAGACCGCGCTTGAACTTGTCCTGCAAATACTTGCTTGCAACTAGAGTTGCTCTTGGTTTAAAAAAAATGAAGATAAGACGTGACACTTACTCCAGCAACATGGCGTGTGAAAGTCAGACATATAGTCCTGTCTGACTACCGTCCTACTGCAAAGACTTCAGCCTTGAAATAGTCTCTGGCTTAAAAACTTGAGTTCTAGGCTTGATCTCAAACTCAAAAACTAGACTAGACTTGTGCCCCAGCTCTCTGTGTGAAGACTTGAGACTAGACTTGGTCTCATGCAAAATTTGAGATGCACTTGCTCTCCAGCTAAAAACGCACAGAAGGAGACAGACTTGCCCAATAAAGACCTGCATTTAAGATACTTTAGCATTTGAGAAGGATTGTATTTCATTCACAGGCTAAAATAAAACTACCGGACAATGCGGTCTCCTGCTCTAAGACTTTATACTAACTTGCCCTGCAAAGACATGACCTTGAGCTCAAAGTTACAAGTCTGTGATTGATATCAAACTAATATGTTGTGTCTCTATACTTCTGTCCATGTAGATAGTCCAAGCTGAAATTGCAGAGTTTGAGATAAATAGGAAGAAGCTGACCACTTCGGGCTTGGCTTCCTCTTCAGGGTGAGAGAAACATTTTTATTATGCATCAGTGTGAAATGTTTGTACTTATCATTGCAGACCGTGATTTATTTGTTCTCTTAGAGTCACAAAAATATTAGGAATCCGTTTACTGCGGTGTGTATCGAGAACAAGCCATACACCAGTAATTGCCCCTAAAAATGTGAGAATAAGCGGATCAGAAAATGTATGGATAGATGAATGAACCTCAAATATGTGGGGGATTACTCAACTTGGTATTGTCGAATGTTTTTTGAACCTCTTTGCTCTCACTAGGGATCTCGATGTTCCACTTGGAGGTAGCACTCAGGCCAATGGAGGTGAAAATGAGCTCATGCTTCAGTCCAGCAGCGCGTATATTCAGGAGATCCGCCGGAGGTTGCAGGAAAATGTTGCCGCTTCTGAGCAGAGAGAAAAGAGACGAATCAGATGCCTGGTCGAGCAGCTCAAAGCCCATGTGGCTCAAGAGGTGGGTCACATACAGTAAGCTTGATTGAGTCAAGTGAGACAGACATGGGGCATTGGTAAAACTTACTTAACTATTTCTTATTTTTAATTTAGTTTAGTCTTAAACTCACCACCCTTCATGGCAATGTGGCTCCCTCCCCTACAGGAGAGATGGCGAGAAGAGCAGCTGGTAAGGTGTCTGACAGGCCAGACTCAGCAAGAGAAGCGTTTGGCAGTGCAGCTACTCCAGATGCGCAAGCAGAAGGATGCGTTCCGGCAGAATCGCCTGCTGATAGAACAGCAATTCCAGCAACAGAGAGAGAAGGAATTCCGAGAAGCTCTAGAAAGGGAAGCGGTGAGTGTCAACAGGATGCACGCTTTACAGTCCTGTACATTTGATGAGATGTCATATCTGACTTTTTCTGAACTGCCGCCTTCACTCATGCGGCATCTTTTGTGATTCAGGCCTTGACCCGTCAAGCTCAGTTGGAGCGGGCAGAGGAAATTGAACTGGAGCTGGAATTCTGCAAGAAGATGGCTGCCGAGTGCGCTCGGAACAGATCCAAGAAGCACTTTGAGAACTGTAAGGAAATTTTGGAGCAGATTGTGGACTTGGCCACCAAGGTTGGAGAATATCGCCTGCTCACCACAAAGTAAGTGATATGTTCGCACCACACACGTTGCATCAGACTTTAATAATCATAGCAATATTAATAACAGCAATTTACTGTATATCGCACTTGTCAAGATTAAATTCACATCATGCAAAAATAATGAAGGGACCCAAATTTACAATTTGTCACCCACACATTTCACCACTTCTCCTTTTGTTGTGCTTTCAGGACAGGGTGGAGTGAAATGCTAAAAATAATAATGTCCTGTTGGTTGTATGACAATTGTAATTGCATTCCTCACAGGAGCAGACAAAGCAGTGGCGTGATATACTGTACATGTGTTTCTATTATTTTGGATTGTATTCAAGTTAAGGCTGTGCCATTTGCAGTCTGATTCCAGCAAAGCTGATGCGTGAATGGAAGGAACTGCTGTTAAACGGTCTCCCTCTTTACGAGCAGCAGCGGCTCACATCGCCTGATCCAGTTGAGCTCCAGAAACAGGAGCTACTCAACAGTCAAGATTACGAAGAATATGTTGTGAGTTATACCGAACAAAAATATAATTGTCGCGCTTATGTTTTTGCCCATATTTTTTACGAGTTGAACTCAAAGATCTAAGTCACAGGTGTCAAAGTCAAGGCCCGAGGGCCAGATCTGGCCCGTCACATCATTTTATGTGGCCCGTGAAAGCAATTCAAGCATGTCAACTTCCATGATGCTTGCTAAAGTCTGAACCAAAATTTCAAATTGTCATATACTGTATAATGTACTAATTACAATGTTGGAACAATCCATTATTCTTGACTTCTGATGTCAAAATTGGTTATCCATCTTGTTGTTCACTGAGTATGTAATATTTGGAGGTGGTTAAACATTTATATGGTTTCACAAAATTCACAGTCATAACGGCCCACTGAGGGAAACCGTAACTACAATGTGGCCCGTGACAAAAATGAGTTTGACACCCCTGACCTAAGTCTAAGAATACAAAAACCTAATTGCCCTCAATTATTGTTCTTATACCTGTTTTAATCTGTATAAATGAGCACTTCTCTTTTGCTGAAGTAATTCATCTACCGCACAGGTTTGACTATCATGCTGCTGATTCAACATCATGATTATTGCATGATTAGGCTGCCCATAATAGAAGGCCACTGTAAAAATGTGTAGTTGTACTAGATTCTTCAAAACGGAGAGGGTCTGTGGTACAAAAATGAATATTCAATTGAAGGGCAACAGCTGCAGTCAGAATGCCAATTGCATGCTCTCTCAAAACTTGCAGCATCCGTGGCATTGTGCTGTGTGATAAAACTGCACATTTTACAGTGGTCTTTTATTAAAGGCGTCTACAGCATCTTGATAATCCACACCTGTGAGGTGGCTTGATTACATCGGCAAAGTAGAAGTGCTTACTAAAGATATAGTCATTTTTGTGAATATTTGAATAAAATAGACATTTTATTTTGGACTGTGCATAGAAAAACTCTTGGCTTTGTAATTCAAGATCAAGTAAATTGAGAACATTTTGTGCCTAGTGTGTCTTTTGAGCTGCATGCAGAATGGGACCGTACATGGGACAAGTGAACCCTTAGTTTTGATTGGACTTTGTTGTGTTGTTACCATGTGGTGTGTGTTAGAACATGGTGGGAGAATGGACATGGACAGAGGAGTCCGGGGAGGCCAGTTCACCAGTTGTGCCGAGCCTCAACGTGATTCTCAGACACGTGTTCTTGAGAATGAGGAGCTTGATCCCACCACCGAGCCCATCAGCAATTCCTGGCTACAGGCTCAAGGCGTGTGTCCTGGGCAAGTTCTGCTCCGGCAAGACCACCTGCCTGAAGAAGATTGCTCAAGGTACATGATGTCAGTTAATCTAACAGTGTTTGTGCGCACAAGAACACGTCGTGTTTCTTACGTATTTTTTTTATTCTTTCTAAGTAAGCCTGTTGTCTTCTCTGCGTAGAACTCAAAATATGTGTCCTATCAGTGGACACGCTAGTCGAGGAGGCGCTGAACGCTCACCAAAGTAGAGAGAGGGTGAGTTAAGATTCAACTCTCAGACCAGACTAGAATATAGGACCTCACCAGTAACTATTTAAAAAAAACGTGCAGGTCAGAGACGAAAATGAAGAAACTGAGAATGAAGTAGCCACAATTCTGAATACTGGTGGGTTATTTGTTAATACACTTATCACAGTTTTAGTCATCATGCTGTAATCTGCAGTGGCAATTTGTCATTGTTTTTGTTGTCCTTTATTTTTCAGATCTGCACCGCAAAGAGGAAAGAGCGCGCATAAACGTAAGCAAAGCAATCGCTGGATTTACTCACAAGATGCAAGATTCAAATGTGTCTTTAAAACAGCCATCCCACACGCTCCCTTTTCCGTTTATCCCAGTTGTCGATCCGTGCACTGCTGGGAAGTGCTGCTGCAGAAGAGCTGAGCAAAGGCAACGTCATCCCCGATGAGCTGTTGGTGGACATTGTAGTGGAGGCTATCAGGTATCACTGCATTGCACTCAGTGGTAGAATATTCACATGGGAAAAAATTGCAGAAAACACACTATAGAAGTATTTGCGATCTTGTGAGCAGCCAGGTTCCATTTGAGTCAGGTTGGATCCTGGATGGCTTTCCGGTCAACATAGATCAGGCCCATCTTCTGGAGACAGCCATTGCCTCGCTCGACATCGGGTACGAAGTAGTGGGCAGAAAGATAGACCTCGCCATTGATCCGAATCCTCCGCTGCCCCCGCCCCCGCCACCAGCACTGGACTTGGCTGTACTGATGGATATTCCTGATCAGTGTGTTGCCAAGCGGGCGGTCAATTCCCCTGGTATGTTTCGAATAATCACTGAAGTGAAGGGTTCTTAATATTTTGGCCTTGTCATGCAGCAAAATAGTAGACAGTACTGTGCAAAGGTTTTTGACAAACACCATTTTCATTGTATTGTTTTGCTACAGTAAAAGATTAAATTACAGGACAGAAAGCAGAAAGATAATTTCCCTAGATTTTGTGAAGGTAGTGCGTTGTCCGAGGAAGAACTCATTCCAAAAGGTCTGGATAAATAGTTGCACTTTGTCTGTTGATCATGGTCCATGAACCAGGATGTAGTCTGCCATCACAAAAAGATAGACATTGAACAAACAAACTCAAATGTGACATGAAAAAAAATGTTTTTCACTTACAGTTAAACCAGTCTGGCTCTCAGTTCACATGATGCCTGTGCACAGTACTGTATAGGCAGATATTTTTTAAACAACCTTTCAACTGGATTTCACCACATTGTTAAGAATTGTGTGAAATTTCTTTCATGTAAAGATGGAGGCAAACACACTTCTGGTGCACATGTCAACAAGCGATTGTTTATTGCGCAGATTCCACACAGGTAATGAAATATCTTATTTCTTGTGTTACTTGATTGGCTGTCGCCTTGCATCTCCAGTTCAACATCTATTCTCCTCTTTTAGGATCACATCTTTTCAGGATAACTGGATTAAACTTGAGGAATGGTTTGGAAACGCTGGCAGGAAAAGTATTTTGATGCGTGTGAATGCAGATGTAGCGATGGAGGAGCTTTACATGACCATGAAAAGTATCCTACAGAAGGCTATAGTACAAAAACAGGAAGGTAAAAAGACATTAATATATTGTAGGGAAAAACATTTTGTCCACCTCTGTGCAGAGGAGCATAACCTTTTAAGAACAAACACGTTGACGTTTATGACATTTTTTTCCAAACTGCTGCCGCAGCTCCTAGGTTTCCTCATGTTGAGGAAGTTGTGTTGGACACCCCTTCAGTGTCTCCCCCTCCTGCTGTGAGCTCTGCCCAAACGCCGGCCCTCACAAATGAAGATTCCAAACATGAAGAATCCCAGTTGAGCCTTACTGAGGACAAATCCAATTCAGTCACCCCATCAGGTACAATGGCCACCTTTTTAACGTGTGAAAACCTGCTTGAAAGGTTTGCAAAGGTGTGTCATGGGGAAAATTATCCATTGTGTTGCTTAGTTGTGGTGAAGGGTTGTGCACAAGCACTCACACTGTGTGTGTGTGTGTGTGTGTGTGTGTGTGTGTGTGTGCGTGTGTGTGTGTGTGTGTGTGTGTGTGTGTGTGTGTGTGTGTGTGTGTGTGTGTGTGTGTGTGTGTGTGTGTGTGTGTGTGTGTGTGTGTGTGTGTGTGAGATCTGCATTGAATAGAGTGTGATAGCCTAAAAACGTTTTCGGCAGATTGTTAATAAGGCTAAAAAAGAGCAGTGGCTCCAGAGATGCACCCTGGGGTTCACCCCTCTCAATGATTACAAAATCACACACACACACATAAAAAGGTCGGATAAAAAGGTCTTGTGCTAAATTAATTCAGTCCGGTCTTTGAGGTATGACTGGAACCAGTCTAGCCCGGTGTGAAAGGTGAGAATGAAAAGTACACCGGTGTCAGCTGAATTGGACTAGAAAGACTCATAAAGGCGGTAAATAAGAGTGGATTTGAGTGGCGACTATTGTAGATGTCATCAGAATTTAATAGACTTTTCTTCCCAAGCTGCAGATCCAGCAAGCAAGATGTCAGTTGACTCAGTGGCCGATGAGGACTTGCAAGAAGCCCCACCCACCTCAACCTCACCTATCCCGGGTTCTTCCCGCTGGGTCTATGTAGATGAGCCACTTTCCTCAGTAGGAAACAATTTGTGTTCTTATCAGAAGACTGTCGCGTAGAATAATTTCCTTCCTATCGCGTTAACTTCTCCTTTTGTTTTCTACATGTCCTCATTTAGGATAAAGCGGAGTATCTCTGCCAACAGTGGGAGTCAATATGTGATTCTTATGTGAGCAGTGTAAAGGCTGTGATGCAGGAGCTCCGCTTAGAACGTACAGTTATTGACCAACACTTGTATGATATCAGGTAAATTATAATTGAAAGTGTGTTTTCATATACTGTAATAATGCATTGATTCTCAAAGTATGGTAGGAGTACAGTACCGCTTTTGGTAGTCAGGCTCTTTCTAGTGGTATACATAAGAGTCATCGGATTAAATACGGTTACCAGGAAAGTATATCAATTAAAACTTTTTTTTAATGATCCCACAGACCTACTACATTACTGAATTTTAATGTTGGCCATTAGGGGGCTATTTGGAGAGCAAAGTATTTTGAGGTGGTACTTGATGTAAAAAGCTTGAAAGCCACTGCACTAGTCATATTTATCACAAATATACAGTATATTGCTGTAAAATCACCGAATAATGCAAAACAGATTTTGAATAATTTCTAGGCTACAGATTAAAGAAAAGTAATGCCGATATTTTTTCCCATTGTTTTCCATTCATTCCAAACCATGTGGCACTTATTCAGAGAGGAGTTCAAGCAATTCCTAGAGCGGCCGGACCTGAAGCAGGAGTTAGTCTCTCAGTGGCAGAAGGACTACAACAGCATACCTGATGATCTGAGGAAAAACGAGGAGACCAAAGCAGAGTTAAATCATCGCCTGGATGTAAGTAAAAAAAAAAACAAAAAGAAAAAAGACTGAACATAAAAGTGACTGAAGAATGTAAACTTAAGTGTTGTGATTGGTGCGAAGGACTTGCGGGAGCATTTGTGGGACATTGTCGACACGCACAAGGAAGATGATGAGACACAACGGGCTGTGCTCATACGTGAGAAATGGTTGGAGGACCACACCACTATCCTTGTCAACCATCATTTAAGACTCATACAGGTGACACTTTTTCATGAAGTGGTCCAACTATTTAATATTTCATGTGGGAAATGACTACAGATTTAATGGGAACATTTTCTGAGGTGGTTCCAAGTATTTTAATTCCAGGACAAAAAAACTATCTATACCCGCTGGATTAAAATCTAACAAATATCCCGACAATTATGATGAAAGTTATAAGTTTTCCTTTGACTGTTCTCAGTCTTCGTGATTAAAGTTGTTTTATCAACCCAATGAGATAAGGAACTAGATCGATAAGCAGTATCGACTGTGAAGTTGGAATTTAATTCTGATGAATTCTCATCCCCAGTTATGACCTCATTCAGTACACTACCTCACCCTTCCTTAAATGTTTTTTTATTTAGTTTAATGCTTAAAAAAATCTTTGTCTTACATAGGTGGAAATGAGCCGTTTTCAGAACACACGCAATATTTTGCGGGACTACTATCTTAATGGGGGTCAACAGGAACACCTGGACTCTATCCCCCTCCTTGACATTGAAGATATAGGACCTGCAAAGGTGTCTCCCCGCAATCCGATTCCCTGTATTATTTCTGTTGATGTAGATTTTTTGATATACAGTAAAAAAAATTTTCAAAGAATGTTATATACTTTAATCCAAAATAAACGTATGAATATTTGTGACAATAATGCACAGTTGTATTATTAATGGATCTCATGTCGTTTGGGTCCAGGTACTTCGTGAGATCTTGATCGCCAAACACGACGATGCCCTCACAGTCATAAGTAAACTGGTAATGCGGCTCGTGTAAACACGTAATTTAGGAACATGTGTGTTTGATATGGTGCATGTATATGGAGGGAGTCTTTTTAAAACTCAAATTTTGTCCACGCGTAGGTGTCAACAGAACCGCAACAGGTGGAGCTGAAAGCACAAGACGTCGAGAAAATCCAAGAGAAGGAAAAAGCCCAGGAGAAGGAGAAAGAAAAGGAAAAGGAAAAAGAGAAGGAAAAGGAGAAAGAGAAGGAAAAGGAGAAAGAGAATGCAAACAAAAAGAATAAAGACAAAGATAAAAAACAGAAAGGCAGTGAATTAATTTAGCATCATGGCTTGCAGCAGGTTATCTACTTTATTTTATAGTGCATATTGTATTCATCTTGTGTTCAGGTTCCCCATCCCCTCCTCCTGCACCCAGCCCACCACCAGCTGTGGAGACAGTGGAGAAGACCCCAGTGGGCGTTAAAAATGTCAAACAGAAACTAATAATCAAAGAATACACAGCCGCCTTGAAGCATGAAGGTACCTCTCGCTCACATCCAAATGAACACATGTTTCTTGACGCTGTTTTTTAAACATACTTAGACTTGAGGAATTCTGTTCAAAATGATAGAAACTCTTTGTGATTCTTTTGGAAAATAAAAAACGCCATTTATGGAGACATGCACATTTTTACATTATTTGTATCCTGGAAAGCAAATCACAGACTCGGTTTGAACATCCATCCATCCATCCATTTTCCGAACCGCTTGATCCTCACTAGGGTCGCGGGGGGTGCTGGAGCCCATCCCAGCCGTCTACAGGCAGTAGGCGGGGGACACCCTGAATCAGTTGCCAGCCAATCGCAGGGCACACAGAGACGAACAACCATCCACGCCCACACTCACACTCACACCTAGGGACAATTTAGAGCACCCAATCAGCCTGCCATGCATGTTTTTGGAATGTGGGAGGAAACCGGAGCACCCGGAGAAAACCCACGCAGGCCCGGGGAGAACATGCAAACTCCACACAGGGAGGCCGGAGCTGGAATCGAACCCGGTACCTCTGCACTGTGAAGCCGACGTGCTAACCACTGGACTACCGGGCCGCCCCGGTTTGAACATGTTCAACAAAACTTTATATCATCTGTACACATGGCAATTTTCTTGGTCTCTTAAAAATACCACTGAAGACATGTTGGTGTGTTTGTGTGTGCGAATGTGGTTTCCAGAGAATTCATCAAAGGTACGAATTAAGCTGGTGAAAGGCCACGGGCTGGTACTGGTGAACTCTCTGCAAAGCAGAGCAGACGAGATCTTTAGCGAGATGCGAGACAGCTTAGAAGCACATTACGTTGCACAAATGAAGAGGTCAGTGTCACTTTTTTCGATGCCATTGCACAACGTGTAATATTAATGAAAATCAATGTGAGCCATTAACATTTTTTTATTTTTTTAGTATTGACCAACTTGCAGAGGTGGTGCGTCACTTCATAGAGACTGCTTCTAAACTCCAGAATGAGCTGGTGCTGGTAAGTAAAGCCTTTTTGAGGGTTTTAATTTCTTTTTAAGTGCAGATTTGCATAATACATTGTTGTGGCACCAGGACATTACACCAACCAATCAACATTTTGTTCGCATGTGCCCTGACTGACCCTGATAAATTGATTTTTACCTCATTGAAGGTTTGTTTGAGGCCCTATAGGATTTGTATTTGTGTAGCCTTTCTGAGAGGATGACATTTGAGGGTACTTCGTGGTGAATAACAATCTCTGGCTTTTTGGTATAGTCCATATTTTCTTGGTTTTAGGAAAGTATTGATTTCTATTTGAATGGAGACTCCCTATTGATTCCAAGTCCACCAACCCAACTGAGTCCACCTGCATCGGAGAGAATAACAAGATCAATGCTGACAGTTCTTCAGCTGGACGCGCTGTACCACTGTCTTTGCAATGAGGCTCCAACAGGTAAACCGCCTGAGCTTTGTTGGTTTCTGTCCAGCCGCCTTTCCTTTCTCCTAATTCATTTTTTTAATCCTTCCTGTTTCAATTTTCAGGTGTCATGTCCAGTTCTGAGTTCTTCCATCTGATCAGGGACATCCTCCCTTTCAACACTCTGCCTGAACCTTGGGAAAACATGACTGAAACACAGGTATGCTCAGTTTTTCTAAAATATTAGGTTTGTATTCGGTAAACAAGTCAAACAAAATCCAGTTTGCAAACGACAATTAAGGCCTCACTGGCAGTGTCAGTCAAAATGTTTTATACAGCTGTTGAATTGAATATCGTTTGATTCTGTCACTAATGTTGTGAGTCAACTCCGATTATGCGAGACCCTGTCATGTCTGTCATTTCCCCTCTTGGTTGTATGTAGTTGAACGAGATCATTTCCCTGCTCACTGATGGATACAAACAGATAGACTGGCGTCGATTCCTTCTCAGTGCTGCCATCCCTTGGCCGTTTCCCTCCTTAACACAACTGCTGCTCGTGCGTAAGCATTTCAAGGCAGCAGACATTGATGACACAGGGTACATCAGTGAGGAACACTATCTGCAGGTTTGAGGCCCTCTAACTTCTTGAAGTGTGATTTCCATTTTGTGCCCTTGTTTAATCTGCCTTAACCAACTTGAGTGGCCGTCTATTCAAGTGTTTCCTCAGCTTTACTTTTCCAAATCACTTTTTGTTAAGCAATGAGCAGTAGTTTGGAAGATGGTAAACAATGTTTCAAGCTGTTAATTGCCACTTCCGGTTCCAAGTTTACTCTCAAACATCAATCAAAGATAATTTCATGTTGCATATCTGAAACAACCTCATAACTTTGCCTTAAAGTCTCCTAGCTTAATGCTAACACATAGACGGGCTAATGAAAAGCATCTATATGGTAATGTTATAACACTTCTAGAAATTTGAACACAAATAGTGCAGCAACACATGTAGACCTACACAGGCACATATTTTGTGTCCTCTATAAAAAATGACTACTATTATTGCAGCTGAGTGAGTCATTTACAGTAGTTGTTAAACTCTCCTTTCTTTGCTCCATGACTGTATCATACTACCTACTGGTGGCCAAGTTGCGCACATCAGATGGTCCAGATCATGATGTACAAACTGATGTACAAATTATTTTCATTGTTTTTAATTGTCATTGCTGTATGGTTTATGAAATACGACATTATCAAGTGCTACTTTCCGATCACATTGCAAAATTTAGTTGGGTTCTTGGAGAAGGCGTTTCCATTCATTTGAATTGAGAAAAAATTATTTGAGATGTGATTGTTTTGAGTTACGAGTGTGGTCACAGATTGAATTAAGATCGCATATCAAGGTACCATTGAATAATGAAATAATAATGACCACTCAATGTGAAATCTGGACCCGTTATTTATACACAAGGCTACAGTATCATTCTGTTCTATGAAGTGCAATAAGTTGATTTGACCCTCTGCCACGTAGTGTAAGAGCATGTCATGATTCTGTCTGTCACTCTACATCACTAGCATAGATAGATAAACAAAGATACATAATTTGCAGTGAATAATAGTAACTGAATATCTTTTGTGGACATGAAATGAAATCAAAGGGAGTTGAAATCATTTCTCATGGCACATAAATGTGTTCATTGGTCTATTCCTTTCCTAACACCAGACTGAGTTGTGGTTTTCCTGTGAGAGTGAGCAGTCCGTCTCCGAGGACTCCTATGAGCCTCTAAATAACCGTCGAACTAACCTGCGCAAGGTAAAGCACCAGCAAGGGTGCCATTCCTGACAGCTATAACTACATGACAATCGCACCCTATTTTTAAAAACGATCTCCTTGTCTTTCCTACATAGTTCTTTTTCCAGCTGTTTTCCGATCACTCTACCACACCACCTCAACTGGACTACATGGCCATGCTGCTCTGCTTCGCCTCAGATCCCGATCCCAAGCAGGGCTTCATTAAAGCATTGAGTGTAATGACGGGTCATCATCTCCAATATCCCACTTCGAGCTCTCTTGACACTGTGAGTTCATTGGTGTTCAAGGAAAAAGCATCAATCATCATCAATTGGCACTCTGCAAAAGATTCCAACCTCTTGACACATGATTCACTGACGCAAGACTTGTTGCATATGCAGACTGAAATCAGCTTTGGGGAGAACACGGTGCCCTCTGCCTCGGAGTCTGAAGAAAAGCGCAAGGACGAAGAGGAGTGGGCAGCGAGGAGCAGACAGACAGTGTCCATCCCAGCTCTTCTATCTGTCGTGGGCCCCGAAGTGGGAAAAATGAAAGGTGGTGTCAACCCTCCTTCAGGCTGCTTGAGCCAGGAGGAGAGCGTTGAGGTATGCTGGGGCCAAAGTATATTGAATTTTGTTCTTCAGTACCCAGGAAGACATTGTGCTTCTGAATGAAACGCTAACCTCATCGAGGTGTTTAGGGGGTCCCTTAAAACTCCCTCAAACCCTTAAAGATGATGCAGTGATCTTTTTGCATCTATGCCAACAGCAATACGATAATGTTTTAAATATAATACAGTATAAGATTTGAAGCATTGTTGTGGGCCATTGATATTAAATTTCTTCTATCCAATGGAATGACAAATCTCATTTTAAGATGCATGGGTCATGTGTGTTTCCTCCAAATTATGGTATCTGGTGTTCTAAGATTTTGCCCTGATGACATTTTATTTAATTTGCTTATGACAAATGTTTTAGTTGCCCCTTGACTTTATAGCCCCGTTGATAATGATTTTTATATTTATTTTATTTGTGATAAATGTTTACGCCTTGAACAATGTCTGCCCTTTCTAAATGTTACATAACATTCAATAGAACTAACAGTATGCTGCCCTGTAGCATCTGATGCAGATATTCGCAGAGCTGGGCTACACTCCAGAAGACGCCATTCCTTTCTCGGTCCTCTCTGAGCATCCTTCCTTTCATAACCTGATAGCGGTCACTGACCACCACCTGTTTGTCGTAAGTCAAGACTCTTCTCTCTTTTTGGGGGGGGGGGGGGGGGCTGGAGATACTTTCCTGTACACAAACACTCTTAAACACACATTTTGTTTCACATCACAATTCACAAAATCAAAAAAACAAAACATTCCGTTTTCTCAAAAATATTTTTCGTTCTCTTTCAGAACATTCATAATGTGCTGCAGGCCCGTCAGCCACAGGGAGAAGCTCAACAGTCTCCTAATTGATGACATAATACAACATCTACTTTCTGTCTTCCTTCTCGAAGTAAACTGTTAGGAGAGAATAAATTGATTTAAAAAAAAATCTAAATTCTTGCTTAGTGACTTCGGTGCAGAATGAGTTGACTATTCTGCAGTTTCAACATGAAAACTTGAGTTAAGTGTCAAGGCAGGCTGACTGAAAACATCAGCCATGATGGGACTGACCTCTCTGACTCTGCATTCTTTTTCCTGAAACACTCCAGCAGTTTTTCTGATTCACTTGTTTTTCTAATGACCTCTCTGACACAGAGGAGCATCGTTTTGCGTCTACAATGAGCGCATTGTCCACGATAGCCTACATGTCAAGCCTCAGTTGCCAGCAGCGACCTTCCGGAGCACCCGCAACCCTATTGTAGCTCATTTAGCCGGGATGCGCTGTCCTACCTACTGCTGCGCCCCTTCCAATCAATCTCAAAATCAGCAAAGCAAACATATCATTAATGCATTATTTTAAAGCTAATATTAGCGAGTAAATGACATTTTGTCAAAAACAGGACTATCAATGCAGGCCAAGATGGCTAATGCTGAATTATAATTGTGTTGCCTTTAGTTAACATTCCTAATTATCCAATTTGATTGAAAACGTGCTTTGGGGGACCCTGAGCCCCCCTTTTGCCGCCGCTCCTCCTCCTGGTCCCTCCCTTTCATTAACACTGCAGGTCCAATGCTGGTAGACATGTGAGTGTCTGACTTTTAGAAGAAAAACGGAGAGGCTAATGTGTTATGTGGACAGAACCACGCACACAGACTGGCGTGCCGACTCCTGAATGACAAGGATCAGCGCCTTCAGGTCGGATCTTTTGCATTAATCTACACTGACAGCCAAGCAAAGTGACACTCAGACATTGTATGTGCTTTCTCCCTTTCATCGGCTTGACTCTGAATGTAATGCTCTCTTTCTTTCTAATCAACCTATTTTTTGGATTCTTTTGTTTTTTCGTGCGTGAAATTGTTTTCCCATTGTAATTGTGCCTGCTCCTGTCCGCAATCATAATTTTACTGTGAGTTTTACAAGGCAGACACTCGCACAAGAACGCTTCCATTACAGTTTATTTTTGAACTGGAAGACTATTTACGGGACTTTGGCCGCAGATCAGGGTGGCACCAACGACATGGGGCTTGTGGTTTGGATGTGCTGGCTGCTGGCTCTCCCACTGCTCCAGTCTGCCAAGATCCTGACTGTCTGCCTAATTGGTGAGTAGGGGAGCATGCTTTTTTTTTTCTTTAACACACCCCCATTTTCTTTTTAACTAGCCGTCAAAAGAGCAGATGAAAATATGACACAGGAAATTCTATAGTTATTTATTTTTTAAATGGATATATTTTTAATGAATAAGTGGACTGTCTGGGCACTGATTCCTTATGCTATGTTGTGGCTCTGATTAACACATTTTGCAGTTTAAAATTCAAGGAAAATGTTTAAATGTGGGGAAAGAAATTGAACTAAACTTCTTATCATGGGTTTGTTCTATTCTTATTTTAAGATAAGATATCCTTTATTTGTCCCACACTGGGGAAATTTACAAATTTTTAATAAGATAATGTGATTTTTTTGTATTTTCAATTTACTTGGTATGTTAAATATATTGACCCATCAGTAAAATGAAGGGTCAAAAGTTAAAAAATGACTCTTTTCCCCCCAAATATTTATACACTATACAGTTTCCTCTCACATCCCCCAAAACTTGCATAAGGGTATGTCCATTTGAAAGAGAAGTCAAGTCAAAAATTTTCTTGACAATAACATTTTCTTTGCGTCCCCAAGAGTGTAAATATTACATTCTAATTAAAATTGTGTTTGTGAAATAATGTAATGCCCTTCAATGCGGAAAGAAGGATGCACGCAGTCGCTGATGCAATCTGTTGTTTTTCATTCATAGGAGTTGCTGTTAGCCACAACTCACGCCCATGCACTCCACACTCAGACTAACTGTATATGACAATATTCCCCCAACCTGGCTCCTCCCCTCTCTATGACGTCACACAAATACAAGAAACAGATATTACAATATGAATTGAGCAGCATTTTGCCATTTTGACACTTGCTGTCGACTGAAAATGACATCATGACTGAACCTAAAAAAACAGGTGATCCATGATTGGTCGTTACCTGAGCCTTGAGCCACTGTGATGTCGTTTTCACTCGACAGCAAGTGGCAAAATGACAAATTCATATTCTTCCTGTTATGCTCACGAGGGTCACGGCATGCTGGAGCCTATCCCAGCTGTCTTCGGGCAGTAGGCGGCGCAAACCCTGATCCGGTTGTCAGCCAATCGCATAGACGAACAACCAATCACGCTCACACTAGTCACAGTTTAGAGTGTCCCATTAACCTGAGACAAGAAAACCGCAGTATCTGGGGAAAACTCACGCAGGCATGGGGAGAACATGCAAACTCCGCACCGAAAGGCCGGAGCCGAAATCAAACCGTGCACCTGCACTGTGAGACGGACGTGCTAACCAGTCGCCCACCGTGCCTCCCTAATTCATATTGCACAAAGTCAATATTAATCTGAATCCTGTGTTTGGACAAGCTAGGTTGCATAGAACATATTGAAAAGAATATTTTTGAGTTGACTTCCCACTCTAAATTTTCTGTGAATGTATGTTAGCCTCCATGTGCCCTATGACTGACTGACAACCAGTCCTGGGTGTAATCCGCCTTTCACCTGGTGTCGGCTGGGATAGGCTTCAGGTTCCTCATTAGCTGTACCTGTATCTAATAAAGTGACCCCTGAGTACTGTATAGCCCTACGAGCCCGGCAATGCCGTCTCTCCTGCAGGAGGAAGCCACTATTTGTTATTTGACGAGATTTCCCATAACTTCCACCTGCACGGCCACGAAGTTCGCATGCTCCTGCAGCTGGGCAACCCTGTCATTACAGGTATTGTTTCAGATTGCTGTATTCTTTTTCTGCAACATGAATTTGTATTTTCCTTTTTAACGTAACATCACGTCTGTCAGGTTTGTCCTACGCTGGTCGCAATGGCAGCTACCGGACCAGCACCTGGTCCCTTGGAGAGGATTACATTAAGCAGTACAACGGCTGGTTCTTGGAACAACAAGCACAGTTTCTACTGGGCCGGTACCACGCTTTTGATCAGCTTTTTACATTCATTTTATGCGTGGTAAACATGACCCCCACCTTCTTTACTGTTAAGATTTGGAATCAAACTAATTTTCTTTGAACAGGGACAGCTTTTATGGCTTTTTGAACTTCATGGGCCACCTTTCCTATCAGTGCGACAAGCTCTTAGGGGACGACGATCAAATAACTTTCCTCCAGAAGGAGCAATATGACGTCGCTATCCTGGATGCTTTTAACCCCTGCTCCTTCATCGTAGCACACAAACTTGGTACTCAGTGATTATCTATTAAATATAAGTGTAGAGACTTCTGAAGATTTCATTCCACTCCTATTTTACCTCATCCAGGTATCCCCTACATCGCCTTTTATCCAGGTTCTTTGAATGGCCCCCTGTCCATTGCCATCCCGGCCTCCATTTCCTCAGTGCCAGCTTTCAGCTCCCAGTTGTCGGATCGCATGGACATCTGGGATCGTGCAAAGAATTTCATGTACACGTTGCTGGGTGCTGTCGGTAAGGATGCCTAAAGTGTATCAACTGTTATCTGCATTGCTTCATTAGATTACAGTGGACTCAAATGTTGCGGAATACGGGTCATCTAAAATAAAATTTGTATGAATACATGACAGAATCAAACTGTTGACCTCATAAAACATTTATCAATTGTTCAAATTATCATTTTATTCGTGGCATTGTAATTTTGAGGTTAGACTTTCGTTTTGAAAATGTCATAAGAATATAAAAAAAACAAAAAAACAACTGTCCTAACAACGCCCTAAAATGTTCCGCTTCTCATGAAAAGGTCAGAAAATTGTCTGGTCCATTTTCAAGGACATAGCCGAGCAACACCTTGCTTCGGGCTCCCCGCCTGGTGGCCTGGACGAATTCCACCAGAGGGCAGAACTCTGGGCATTCAACACCGACTTTTCCCTTGAGTTCCCGCAGCCTCTCCTGCCTGCCACCGTGTTGATGGGGGGGCTCCTCAATAAACCTGCTGAGCCTCTAGAACGGGTCAGTGCTCTTCATTACAACATATTCTGATATGTAGCTTATTTTGGAAATGGACTCTTTATTATTTTTGTACAAATAGTTGGGTCTCTGGAGTGCCTGCCCACCCATTAAGGGGTGGGGGGGTAAAAAGTGAATTGGTTGAATATGGCTAAAATAAGCAGCAGTGCTGAATTTTGTTCATTTGCACAGCAGCTTTCGCCAACAGTGATAGTTTGTGAAAAGTGACACGTACAGGACTCAATAGTTTGTGGAGTTGAGGACTCAGTGGCGGCGTGGAGGGGGTTGTGTGTGGCGATGTGACCATGCGCCACATTGCACACATTATGGCACTGGGTCACCAATCTTTTTGAAAGTGAGAGCTCCTTCTTGGGTAGTGATTAATGTGAAGGGCTACTGCCAACCAGTTTGATACGCACTTCTGAAATAACACATTTGCTCAGACCTTGAATTGTTATGAATAATTAATGATGTACTGATCATTTTAATGATTTCTCGCAATCTCTCTCACAGTGAAGGAAAGAAGTATAAATCAATACAAAACTTGTTTCCATAAATTCCTATGGGTGCTGACGTTTTCACATGATCATTTCTGCAACATCCCTCGGAAATCACAATGTCCCACCACTGGTGATGAACATGGGTCACAGCCATGTTTTTAAGACGCCTGGGAACAGTTTTCAAGTATGAAAAAAAACATGCATCATGTCTCAATTAACATAGTCAAACAAGGTCTATTCTTGTGTCCCTTGCAGGATCTTGACTTGTGGATCTCCAGTTTCGGAGAGTCAGGATTCATCATCGTGACATTGGGATCAATGGTCTCTTCTGTGTCTGTGGACCGGCTTCTGGTGGAATTAGTGGATGGCTTTTGCATGATCCCCCAGGGTGTGATCTGGAGGTACCAGCTAGTCATGATGTTTGCACTCACCTAAAAACTCTGTTTTTCGATGTTGATGCTACTTTTTGCTTTCAGGTATGACCGTGACCTTTGGCCACGTCACTTGAGCAAACCTTCCAATCTCTTACTCGTGGACTGGCTGCCTCTCAATGACTTGCTCGGTGTTTATCCACTTTATTATACACCGCATAACACTTGGTTGTATGTGAACATATTCGCTTTTACTTGACAGCGGTTGGGTGGTGATCATTGGTGTAGAACTGCATCACATTGCGTTTCTAATTATTAAATCAATGCAATTGAAACAGCGTCAGTCATAACTGGGTATTGGGCAGTACAGCCATTGTCTATCCTTCCTGACTTTGTGGAAAGTTACATCCTTGATTGGCGGTCAGTTAATCGCAGCAAACCACCTTCCTCACGTACTGATAATTTAGTCTTTGCATATCCAGTACAGTAAAAAAAAAACTATCACATCAGAAACATATGTTAGATGTTGCTATGCGGTTTTTAAAATGATTATTATTTAAATATTTAATATATTCATCACCTTTTTCAAATCAAACATTCCCATTTCTTCCAAGGACATGACAAGGTGCGCCTCTTCATCACCCACGGAGGACAGAACAGTCTTCTGCAGGCGGTGTATCACGCCGTTCCCGTGCTGGGCATCCCCCTGTTTGGAGATCAGTTTGACAACGTAGTGAGGGCTGAAGCAAAAGGCCTCGGCCTCGCCATCAGCCCCACGCGGATCACCGGCAAGCTGCTGAGCTCCACCATCCAAACTGTCATACGGAATGTCAGGTGACTTGCATGGTTTCACAAGCAAAGATTTTATGAAGAAAAACCCTCCAGCCAGATTAGTCATACAAATTTACAAGACCTTTGATAATGTAAATGCTTATGTAATGATATCTTTCTTGCTTATATTCTTCCTGTGATTCCTCCACCACTAGTTTCAAGTCGGCAGCTTTGTCCCTCAGCCGTATCCACAGATCACACCCAGTGCCCCCCGCACTTAGACTTGTGCAGTGGGTGGAGCACATCCTACACAGCGGAGGGGGAGCTCACCTGAGGCCTGCCTCACTGCAGCAGTCGTGGTATCAGAGATGCCTGCTGGACGTGCTTTGCCTCGTCGTGATGGGTCTTGCCGGGTCCATCCTTCTCTGCTGGATTTTCTGCAAGAGCAAGACAAGCAAAGGTGACAGTAAGAAAACACAATAGTAGCATTCTTGGTCTCCTGGGGAAACCTTCTGTCGATCCAGCTCATAACTGCGTCAGCTGCCTTGCTCAAGGGAATCAAACCTGAGACCTTTTGATCATAGGTTGCATTTTACCCATTTCTTCACATTTAGCATGGTTGTTGCAAGCCCAGCATGGAATTTGTATTCAAATAAGGCCAGTCATGTTGATGTAGAAGATCTTTACGTGATCAAAAGTCCTGAAAACACATTTTTTTAATAAAATGATTCAAAGTCTCAGTGGAACCTCAAACGTTGAACTCAAGTGTGATTTGTTTGGATTTGGAAATCATCTGAAGCTAGGAATGTTTTAAGTGAGATTTTAAAGGGAACATATTACAGAAATGTGATTTTTAAATAGCTTACATATAATCAGTTGGCTTTCTTCGGAATGGCAGACCACCCATCACTTCAGTCAGACAATCAAGTAAATCTTTAGTCTCAGCCTCATTCTGAAAATTTGTCTGTGAGTGAACCATTCGACACTTGTGTAACACGGTTTCAACACTAACTATCCGAACCACTTCCCGAGCAACAATCTCCACCAATGGCATTATCAGCCAGGCTGGCTGAAGTTCCAGAACAAAAGTACCCCATCAATCGCGGGCTGGGCGATATGACGAACGAAAAATGATCACGATATATATTTTCATATTGTCCAGTCTCGATTATGATCACAATTTTTTTAACATTGTTTTTAAACTGACAGTTTTAAATGATCTGTACTGAAAACTAAACCAAGTACGTTAACATTTTATTCCAATATAAAGTACAGTACTGTCAATACAGATGAACACAGAAAAATGTTAAAATATTTTTTTTTACTCAACATGACAACAAATGTTGAGAAAAAAATGTAATTGCAGAAAATAATGTCTTACGCGGAGGGTGCAGCAACATGCAAAATTGTACTCAACAGTATTTACTCTAGAAATACTCATAGAAATCAAATTTGCTCTCCGCATAACCTGCAAACAGAACATGCATGAACATGACCTAAATTAATGTCCTTCTTGTTCATCTGTGGGCTCTATTGGCAGCTGGCAAACCAACCCAAACACATTACTGCCTCCAAATGAATTGTCCTTCCACTAGAAGGAAACCAATGTGAATGGAAGGTGGCTGGATATTGTGACATTTGCTAGCACTACCTAGTGGTGGGGGTCTGAAGTATACTTGTACAGTATCTCGAGACAGAAAATCTCCCGAAATTCCTACGTCAAGACAATCTCAAGGCACCGCCCTATCTGTTTCAAAACTTTTGGAGTAAAAGTTTAAAAGGCAATTGAACAAAAATATTCAGATTACAGCGAGCGATTGAAATACAGTCATTGAATATTTGTACTTTGTTACTCTCCAGCACTGGACATAGACGTCTTTGTGCAGCACTGCTGCTGCATTGTCCCACACCTCCGTGCTGCTTTGACCTTACTGTGCTTGAAGCGGTTGTGTGTGTGTGTTTGTGTGCATGTGAGTTTGGGGGCTAGGGGGGGGGGGGTGGCCGTGTGGCCTCCAGGCTCTTCTTTTGGCACCCACACCTGCAGGCCTCAACTCCGACCCCCGCGGCCTCCCCTGCTTATTGGCACAGTCTGCTTCCCACTCCTACACAAGGCCCGCCAATGTTCACGGTCAGCGCTCACCCCGCAGTGGAGAGCAGAAAAGGTCTTGGAGGACCGCTCCCCTCCCCTTCCTCTGCCCTTCTTCCCACCCCTTACATCTGTGTTGGGGGGAAAAGATAAATTAGCAAGGGAAAAAAATGACCAATTAGAACGGCATGTTCTCTCTCCCCCCATTCAGCTGTCCAATCCTTCATGCCATCTCTTCCTTTCATTTGTCTGGCAGTTGCAGGTGCCAGTATGTCTTCCTCTGCCTCGCACGCAATCCCAAGTGGGCCGGGCAAAACAGGCCCAGGCATAATATAACAGCAAGCGGGGGGACAGATAATAATGGCAAAGGAGGGGAAAAAAAACAAAAGATGAAACGCCAATGAAGCAGAAGAGGAATGAAAGCAAACAAATTAGACGAGAGGAGGGAAAGAATCTGACAAGCCATTGGCACGAAATGTTAAAAAAGAAAAACAATACGATTCACGGAATGAAACAACACGTTCACACGTCTATAATCCGCTGCTTCACATGGGCGGTAAAGTCAATGTGATAGTGCGCAGTGGTTCATTGCCTGCATTGCTACACGGCGACAATGAAATGGTGAAATTGGCACGCCTGGTTTAGCCCATGAAAATGAAACAAAATCTTAAACCCTTTTAAACGTTGGGGGCTCAAATCATCGTGGGAGATGCCGAAAAATCTAGTGAGACCTCAACTCAGTGAGCATCTAAAGCTTAAACTCCACAAGTGTTTTGGGTTTTTTTTTTCCTTTGGCTTTTCTGTTTTTGTGATGTCACCGCAGAAGGATACCAACGATGACAACGAAGAAATGTGTGATGGGTGAGTAATTTCACTTTATTTGTGGTTTTATTTCTTTATTTTTTCTGTGTGTGCATGGGTCACATCCCTACACTTATATGACAAATAAGAATGTTGAAATGTCACTTTAAACAATGTCTGTACAGTTGATATAATTCTTATGATGGTAACCGTTACCTAACACGTTACTTCACTGCATATGAGAACAGGCAAACTCCACCCAGGAAGGCTTGAGCTGGGATTCAAACTCAGGATCTTGGTTCCAAATTCCAGTCCCTAATGATGGGGATGTAGCGCTATCTAGTGGTGTAGAATGTGTGCCTCTGGTAAGTGACTTTCACAAGTGTATTTGTTAATTTGCTCTAACTTGACTTCCTTACAAAATTGGGTCTCAATTTTTTTTTAATAGGGCAGCATGGTGCACCAGTAGTTTGCACATCTGCCTCAGAGTTATACGCATCTGGGTTTGAATCCTGGCTACATGGGTTTTTCTCTGGGTATTCCGACTCCCGCCCACATGCCAAAAACACGCGTTACTTGCCCATAGATGTGAATTTGAGTGTGACATGTTGCGCCTTGTGATCGGCCAGCGACCAGTCCAGGGTGTACAGCACCTGGGATGATGGAAGCTCCAGCTCACCCGCAACCGTAAGAGGTACAGCATTATAGAGGATTGATTGATAAAAATCCATAATACAGCAACAATAGTATGTAACAAATCTACAGATTCGAAACGATTCATACCGTTTTGGTGGACCAGCCGGAATGACTGTCATGTTGGCCTTTGCTTCTTATGCCTGAACAGTTTTTGAAATCACAGCCACTTTTAGGCTGGGGAACGTCTCTTAACATATTGGAATAGGTTGCATTTTATTATTAGTAGTATTCCAATTTTCGTTCATTACTAATAATGGAGCACAAAGTACCTCACACAATCCAAAAACATGCATGTTAGGTTAGGTTCACTGAAGACCCTCAGGCTCCTGAGATTGGACATAACAATGGCACAATCATATAATTTTGTATACCATTAATTGCAATTAATTAGTATTATTTTGTTCCCATTAACAATAAAAAGATATACAGTACATAAATCCGTCAATCCAGTGTACATATCTTACAACAGTGGTGCCCACATTTTTTCAGCATGCGAGCTACTTATTAAATGATCAAGTCCAACCGATTTACCAACCTTATTTATTTAAAAATATACTTTATTTCTATGTACAATGTATGTTGTGTTCATGAATAACATTTTAAAAATATATCTCAAAGAGAAAAAAAATGTAGGTTTTGAATCATCATTCCTCATTATCTTCATGTAGTAATATGTTCCTGATTGGTCAAAGCGCCACTGCAATCCGATTGGTCAGAATTTGACCAGGTGGGCGTAACCTTACGTCAACCTTCCTTTCGATAACTGAAAGGCGGAACGTAACATGGCCATGATCTTCTCCGTTATATGAATTAACAACGCTTACTCACGCTGCCGTATTTCCTCTCCGTCAAACGCATTATTATGGTCCAGCTCCTAACACGGCGACGCGCTTGGAGGTGAAACACGGAAGAGGCCGAGGACAACTCCGCCATGGCGGCCACATATGGCTTCAAAGCTTGCCGGAAAATTCGCGGTGCGCAGATACGAGGTCTCCTGGAGGCGAAGGAGTTCTTCCTGTTCGACTGCGACGGGGTCCTGTGGCACGGTGAGAAGGCCGTGGCGGGCGCGGCCCAGGTGGTCAACTCGCTCATGAGGCAGGGCAAAAACGTCGTGTTCGTCACCAACAACTCGACCAGGCCGCGCGACAAGTACGTACACAAGTTCTACCGGCTGGGCTTCACCGCCGTCGCACTGGAGCACATCTTCAGCTCGTCGTACTGCTCGGCCCTCTATTTGCGGGACGTGGCCAAGCTGCGCGGTCAGGTGTTCGTCGTCGGCTGCGACGGACTCCGGGACGAGCTCCGGGAGGCGGGAATCCCCTGCGTGGAGGAGGCGGACGAACCGGACGCCACCATTTACGACTGCGACCTGGCCGCGGACGTCAAGGCGGTGCTGGTGGGCCACGACGACAAACTGACCTTCCTCAAGCTGGCCAAGGCGTCGTGCTACTTGAAGGACCCGAACTGCTTGTTCCTGGCCACCGACAACGACCCCTGGCACCCGCTGTCAAGTGGAAGGATACTGCCAGGTACGAACGTGGTGCTCCGGGTACTCAGCCGAGGGTTATTCTTAGCCTTTGACTGTATTGTCTTTTCCACAACTGATTAGGACAACTAAATTAGGTATTAAAGTTTGAATCATCACGAGTCACTGATACACAATTAGCGCGACTGGTGCAATGCAGGTGTGTTTGTTACCAGGCTCTTACTCGCGAATTCCCACTATTCATGCTGGCTAGGGTCTAATGAACCATGCTGCAAGTTAATCACCGAATAAATGCCTCACCGCACCAAATGCTGTTGTAATTTCTAGAGGTGCCATACAATTGTTACAAAGCATTTAAAATGCTTTAATCATGTGAAGCAAAAACCATACCTCAAAGCGATGCCCCAAAGATCATTTTCCATTTGGACCAATATTGCAGGCTCACGCTCCACTCACTGTAGAAATATGTTGGCGCTACAGTGTCTATGTCTTAACCAGGAGTAAAAAGTTACTGCAAAACAGAATGTGCAAAATTTGGGATCATTTCATATTTGCAGTGCAGTGAATCCACTGCAAAGCAGAACTGTCTTAAACAACAGCACATCTATGATCAACAACTGAAGGTAATGTAAAAGTCGTTCTCTTTTTTGAACATCTATCCACCATTTTCTAAACTGCTTATCCTCACAAGTGCGTCAACCTCACAGTGCAGAGGTGCAGGGTTCGATTGCGGCTCCGGCCATCCCGTGTGGAGTTCGCATAAACCCTGCATGGGTTTTCTCCGGGTACGCCGGTTTCCACCCACATTCAAAAAACATGCATGGCAGGTTAATGGAACCCTCTAAATTGTCCCTCGTTCTGAGTGCGAGCACAGATGCTTGTTCGTCTTTGTGTGCCCTGTGATTCCACAATCTGATTTCGCCATGACCAATTGGAGAATGTAACGGGATACACTGTACCACGATCATCTCACAATTGCCAAAGTCATCACTACTTATCTAAAGACGCAGTATTGTAACAGTGCGCAACTATTGATTGTCATGGGTATATTAGATTGATTTTCATTGTCATTGAAATAATGGCAAACAGGGTCAATTTGACTTTATTAGAACCTGATTGTTTTGTTGCACAAATGTCATTGGCACAGTGGATTCCAGTATCTCAGCAGACTTGTTCAGAGAGATGACATTGCTACATTTGATATTGATCCATCCTGGTTTTTGTCTTCCTTGATAGGTTCTGGATCCCTCATGGCAGCCCTCGAGGTGGCCTCGGGCCGCAAGGCCACAGTGATCGGCAAGCCGAACCGCTACATGTTTGAGTGCATCTCCAGCCAGTTCCCGGGCATGGACCCGGCCCAGTGCCTAATGGTGGGCGACCGCCTGGAGACCGACATGCTGTTCGGCTCCAACTGCGGCCTGGACACCATGCTTACCCTCACTGGGGTGTCCCAGATGGAGGAGGCCCACCAGTATGAGAATAGTGAGGAGTACCAGAGCCTGGTGCCGGACTATGTGGTGGACACCATTGCTGATTTGTTGTCTGCATTTGAGTAGTTGCAAGAGCAGAGCAACTGATCAGTGCAGTGTGTGGAAAAAAAAAGCAATTGACACCTCTCACCCATCCTTAAAAAATCGCTTACAAATTGTTTTGAGAAGAAAAAAAATCACCCTCAGTACATGCGCAGGGAGTAAAGAATCTCTGCACCAAAACTGAGCTCCTCCCTGACATAAAAGTGTCTCTCAGTTAAAATGTTTCATAACATTTTGAGAGGGTTTTGGTGTCATGCTGTGGCATCTAAGGATATATCAGGAAGGGCACAAAAACTGATCTTCAGCAAATTACACAGGATGGGTGGGGGGTCCTGTGTGAATTTTTGAATGATGAACTACTGTAATTTCAAGCATACCTCAGTGTTAAGCGTCCTAGCCATTTGTGACCAATTGTTTCAGCATTTATATTGCACCTTCTATGAGCTTTCATGTCTTGATACCGGATGAGTATTTATGGTGCAGGGGACGACGAGTGAACATTTCATTTTAGCCTGGAAGCACCAACATCACAACTAATTGTATATCAACAGCATTTCTCCATTTGACAATCTGTCAGTCACATGTGATAAGACAGTATTACAATTTACTGGCTGCAGTGAAGCCACTAATTGAGGGATTATTTTTTACCTCTTATACAGCCTGTCACATGGATGTAAGTGACCACCTCACTTTTGTGATTATTCAGTGTTAGCATAGAGCATGTTGGCAACAATAAAAACTGCATTTATGCTAAACATAGTTGCGTGTTTCGCGTTGACATCACACACACAGGAACACCAAAACAAAATAGAATATTGCTTTAATGACTTGGATGTAGCATTGGAACAAACACCGCCCAACTCTGTGTCATGAAAAACAGACCTCAGTTGTGGGAAGAACTCTGGAGCAATGTTTTCCACAGACCACACAAGTTAGTCAACAGAAGCAAAAAAAAAAAAAAAAAAGCAGTCTGGTGCAAGATGCCAATGCAAGAACATTCAGTGTTCGTTTGTCCAGAAGAAATGTCCTTCAAAAGGTCATCAAAACACAAACATACTCAATAATAAAAATATGTACATAATGAGAGTATTTGTGTAATATTTTATTCTACATTGTGTGTTGTGGCTTTGGGTTTTTTTTGTGCCAAGAAATGAAAATCCATCAGGATGATAACCACCATAGGCAAGGACTTTGGTTGCAGTTATTGAAACGGGACACATCATTCTGGTCCACCACGCTGGAACAACAAGAAAACACAAAGTACACACTATAATCGTAACTCATTATATAAAACACAAAGTACACAGCTATAATCGTGACTCATTATATTTAACCATTGGCTAATTTACCTGAATGTAATCCATTTCTTCGACCACCAGTGGTCTCCGGCGGTACCTCGCTGGGAGCAGCTGAACGGACGCCAAGGTGTCGGGTGTGCCCGGGATGGGCGGGAAAGTTACACGACTTATTATTTGTGGTGCAGCTGAGGCTGATGCCGAACTGTTGGGTTGTGGGACGGTGACTAATAAAGTTTTCATTGCTTCTTGGACTGGAGGAGAAAGATAATGCGGTTATCAAAATATGCGGTAAATTAACAACTACTTGCCCTTAAAAGTCTAATATGGTGGCTCTCAAACTTGTTACACTTATATGTGTATCGTGCACACAATTGAACTGTACTTGGAGAGTAATTCTAAGACAAACCGCTAGAGGGAGCCAGTATACCAAAAATGGTATTCGAACACCGAGTATCAGGTCTAATGCAAGACTTGTGTATTGAAAAAAGGTAACTAAATCGTGGTTTGGGTTTTCATTTAATGTCATATTTTGGGAAAAAAACGATGCAACTCACCACTGGGCTTCGGGATGCCTTCTCTGCTGGGAAATTTAATCATGGGTGCATGAGGCCGCACAGCCTAAGGAAAGCAAATATATCAGATGGAATGAATGGACTACAATGGGCTGTTCAAATGAGACTACAACCTAAAGTATGTATTCAATGAAAATTTCCGGACTTTTTATGTTCTGTTGGTCATAGTTCCGTAATAAATACAAAAACATTTAGACGGGGGAAAGTCACCTATGTAGGCAGACTCATTTTTCATTGTTTGACAAAGTCTGACAACACATTTTCCTTATAATCAAATCAAAAGCGAGTTAAACTACTGAGCTATCATATCGGTTGTTCAGATAAATGTCACGCCGCAATTAACAGACAACTAAGTGGGTTCCTTGATGACGTCATACAAA
Source organism: Hippocampus guttulatus (assembly GCF_054856545.1). Lineage (NCBI taxonomy): Eukaryota > Metazoa > Chordata > Actinopteri > Syngnathiformes > Syngnathidae > Hippocampus > Hippocampus guttulatus. The sequence continues at coordinate 14,373,303 of NC_141265.1, forward strand.
ACAACTCCAAGACCTATTTTTGTTCCTGGTAAAAGTTTAGAAATAAATCAATTTTAAAAAACAAGTGATGCCACTAGAATAGATTCCCGTTCATTAAACGCCGCTTACTGTCAGCAGTCGAATAAATAAGCGCTCCAAAATAATCATTTGAGGAAATACAGCGTTTATTTTCCAGTATTTCAGTCCAAATTCAGCCGCGTAGCCTGCTAGCAGCTTCCGGAGCACGCTCATAAGACAACTGCATGACATTTAATTTTACGCAAGTATACTTGAAATTGGAAAAACGGGTTCTCTTTTAACGAGGGAAAACGACATTTGTGACAGCGAAAAAACAAGGACACCAACAAGGGTACAAGCAGATTTTGTCACGGCAATAGGTCTGCCTCCTTGTGCTAATTCACCAAGCATTACCACCGATCAAAAAGCCACATTATCGTTTATTAACTTTACACGAAAATTACACGTAAAGCACACCAAATGTGAAGTTGTCAAAAAGAGACGTTACCTGAATAACGCGAGCGGTGGGAGCAGCCATTTTGGAGCTGACTTTGCTTCCCATGACGACCTCCACACTTTTAGTTCCGGTTTGGAAAATCGTGTCGCTTCTCTTCACACGCCACAAGATGGCACCGCCCACAACCCGCAGTGATGTCTGCAAAGGTTCTGGTCAGTGAATTGACGACACCGCACACACGGTAAATGACATTGATGTCAATACGTATAGCCGCCTTTAAATAACCAACAATTATGTACCCCGACCCCAAATATTACGTTACCTATCAGGCAAGCAGCCTTCTCTGCGTCAGCATAGAAAAAGTAGTAGTTTAGCGTCCAAAATAGACTCACAAGAACACAGCCAAATTAAATTAAAGACCTAAATCCATCAGTCACCCCATACTCCAAGAGGATGCACGAAAATATGTTGAAGAGCACTCATGTCGTCCAGAATCTGTTAGTGTCGGTTATCAGTGCCTGTCTTATCTGTCTTAAACACGAATCGAAGACCTCTCAGATTTTTACATTACCCAGGAAATAATACACTCGTCACGTGATACGCATCGTCCAATAGGCAACAAGGTAACTAACAGTTTGTCGACAGAGGGAGATAAGTATACAGTACTGTATACTGTAATTATACTTTATATACAGGTATATATATATATATATATATTTATTTAAATATATATCAGCCTATTGCAGGGCATACATATACAAACAACCATTTATGCTCACAATCACACCTAGGGACAATTTGGAGTGCCCAATCAATGGAAGGGTTACAAAAATCTGAGAATATTTACTGTTCGGGGACTAAAATCAGAGGGTTCTGACTATGTGATATAGTAGTAGGCGTCTACTATATACTTTACATGGCATTTTTGTTTTCAAGTGCATTATGACATACTTCAAATGTAAATAAGGCTTGGGAAAATGCTGAACTTCGAAGTACAACGTCAGGTTTCATCGCTGTCGAGGCTCATAGGAAGGTCATCATACACCAAAGACCCCTTTGACCACTATCTAAAAGTGTCCAAAACCTTGTCATGTCTAATGGTGATTCTCCAATATGGCTCTTGTATTACCTATTATAAGTATAATCTATAAAATTCGATTTGAGAACTTTTCTTTTTTTATTTATTTCCATTGTATATTCTTTTATTCACGCATCTCATCGCAACAGTCAAGACACAGATTCATCTTCTGTTAGATCTGTTTTTATTTTACAAAGTGGTCTTATTTCATGGAAAATAAAAAGATCCCGATCTTAAAGGGGCTTTCTCCAAACTTGAGCTGCCACTGTGGCTTCACATGAACCCTACAGCAGTTTACAATCAGCAGACGCACACAACAGTGGCAGTTTCAAATGAGGATCTGGCCCCCTGGGTGGTCAACAGGGTGAAAATGTTGATTTGCCCACGTGTGTTTCCGTGGATCTCTGCTGTCAGGTCTGAGGGTGGGCGGCACTTGTTAAATCAGTGGGTTTTTGAGCGCTCAAACAGCTCCTTGAGTTGTTGCTTAGTGGTGGCTTCTTTCTGCTGCATGAGCTCAGCGTGGCCTTTGGTAACACCCCAGCTGTCCGGGCTGGACATGGAGGAACACAGTGGACGACCAGAGGCCGGCTTCAGCTTCTCCCAGTAATCACGACGAGCTCTATGGCACACAAACATATAGAAATGCCATCGATTCCATACAAGAGACTTTTCATGGATTTTTAGGGCCCTGCCATGACTCCGTTTTTTTGTATTATTTGGGGATGTAATTCCCATTTTGGCCACTAAGTGGGAGCACACGACTGTTTAACACTGTATAAATATGACAAAAGAAGAGAATCAGGTGAGGAAGTCAGCCACGTTTTTGTTGAAGAGATGAGAAATATAAAATGAAACATCTCAGTCGTTTCCTATCCTATTCCTGCCAACTGCTGTCAGGCTATTGAATAGACGCACCTGAAAACCTGGACTCACCCCCACTCACCCATTTTAAATAGCACCTTATGCGGCATGTATGCATTCGCATATATGGTTATATCTTAGATTTCATATTTCATTATGTACTGTGTACGGTTCATTTCAAAATGTATATTTGTGCATGCAAATACTTTGTTTTTCTACTTTTATCTTATCTTATCGACAACGCACTTCACCACCATATGAACACAATACCTTCAGTGAAACATGGTGATAGCAGCCTATGCGCCCTCTATGCAAATGTAACCCAGTGGTATACCTCTACAAGTGTGTTATTATGGATTACCTGGCTCTGACCCAGGGTTTGGTGTGCATCTCCAGACCGGCACCCCACATTCCGTGTTTCTCCGATCCAGGGGGCGTGATTCCCCTCTCCGCCGCGAGCTCCTCTGCAACAGCCCTGATGTGGTACGGCTCAAATCCGCAGCAGCCACCGATGAAGCGGATGCCGGCTTTGTAGGCCTCCCTGGCATACTCGTGCATGTCCCAGCGAGTCAGAATCCTCGGCTCCAGACCTAGATAAGGACATGATGAATTGCAAAGTGCCAATAGGTGTGTGACTTTTTTGTTGTTGTTGTTGCTGTTTTTCATGTTTTTGTGGGAATGCTACACAATTTGTCTACACCGAGGCTGTTGTGGTTCAAATTTGACCCATTCAAGGAAAATGTTGGTAATGGTGTCAATCGTGAAACTCTGATGTTGTACATGCTATAACGGTGCCTTTTTTAAATGGGGCATTAGTAACAGTGTCCAAGAATGAGAATTGACTATCCAGGGAACTGTCTTTATTTTCATGACACTTGCAGAGATTCCCTAACAAACATGTACTTGTTGGGGTATAAATTCTGAGAGGTCTATTAAAAAATGCTGCTGCTTAACTGGAACATGTAAGAGGGAGCACACAACTCCTATTTTGTCCTACCATCCAGTGGCTGATTCTTCAGTTACAATCTACAATACAATACTTTTTAATTTATCTCTCCAGCTCTACACTTTATTTCAGAGTTAAAAGTGTAATACCTCGTGTGTGTGTGTGTGTGTGTGTGATTACCAAAAGGGAATTCTGGCAGGTCGATGAATCCCTGACAGTTGCAGTCGGGTGTATGAAAAGCAAGAGGCTGCACCATGTAGTGAGCCTTCAGGCCGGCCTTCTCCACAGCCGCCTTCATCATCTTGACAGCCTTCACACAGGTCAGTGGGTCGAAGTGACAGTTGACACCCACTATCTGGGCACCTATGCAAGAAGACGACACACTGGTGTTAGCTCACAAAATTCACGAGAAAGTAACCTGTTGTTGCGAAAAAAGAGCTATTACTGCGATTTATATATGAAAATGTTTGATCTTGTAGCCTACAACCAGGAAGTAGCCTGCTAATTCAGAACAGAACCGGCATACACAAATATGGAGCCCAATTGTGATTGTTTATTTTATAGTTACCGGTACTTTTTTTTTTGTTGAGTTTTCTCTTTTTAGCATTTGAGTCACAACAAAAGTAGGAAGGAGTACAAGGGCTGGAACCGATTAATGGAATTTTCCTTTTATTTGGGGAATGATGATTTGAGATATGAGTGTTTTGCGTTACGAAGGTGGATGCGGAACAAATTGAACTCCCAAGTCAAAGCGCCACTGTAGCAAATACAGAGTCAGTTGTGTTTGTGTGCAAAGTAAAAATTCACCAACCAGCTTTGACGAGCCTGACAGCACACTCTCCAGGTGAGACACCGTGCATGTCGCCTTCTGGCCCGATGCACAGAGAGGCGGCCACAGGCTTTCCTGTCTGCTTCAGCACCTCCACCGCCCACACAGCCTCCTCAACGTGTTCAAAATACTGCGGAAGGGGAAAACCTCAATGTGTGACAATGGAAAATTGACAATGCAGGTGCAGAACTGAGGAGTCGCTTCTACCTCGGCAATCAGGAAGTCCACATTCTTTTTGATGAAAACGTCCAGTTGCTTCTTAAAGGTGGCCTTCACGTCAGCTTCACTCTTGCAGCTCAGGTAAGATGGCGTCTGAGACACGCCTCCCGCCACCAAGGCGTCGCCCTCGTTGGCCACCTCGCGGGCCAAATCGCAGGCTGCCTCATTGATTTGGGCGCCCTGTGCAATGAAACCGACTACCTTAATGATGCCATGCTAAAATGCGGCTAAGTTGAGCTGCTCCTGATGCACGTATAGGAGTAAAAAGTACTACACTGATTCTATTGAACGTACGGTGTAGCTTTGCTTGTGGCCCCTGTTCTCCAGCTTGTCATCACTGGCGTAGAAGGTGAAGGTCTGCATGACATTGGCCCCTGCCCTCAAGAACTCCCTGTGCAACTGGCGCACTGGAATAGCAAACACAATTACATCACATATACGGTTGTTATAGTCAACGAAAGCTAACGAAATAACGAAAACCAAAAATGAAAATACATTTAAAAAAAGAGTGCTTTCAAAAACATTCATGTATTTAAATCAAAATTAAGTATTTTCCAAACTATTAAAACAAAGAAAAATGAAGAAACCCGCTCTGAAAACTGATTAAAACGAAATGAATTCCAAAAAAAGTCAAACCGAAATAGAAGATAAGAAGATAAGATAAGAAAACCTTTATTAGTCTCGCAATGGAGAAATTCCCGATCCTAACTGTACCGTATTTTCCTCACTACAAGGCGCTTCCGAGTCTCAGGCGCACCTTCACTGAACGGCCTATTTTGAAACTGTTTTCATATATGCGGGGCACCGCATTATAAGGCGCATAGAAACTACAAATGTGGCTGTCGTTGCGTTATGCATCCACTAGATGGTGCTACGCTAAAGTAATACAATACATCCATCCATCCATCCATTTTCCGAACCGCTTGATCCTCACTAGGGTCGCGGGTAATACAATACAATACAGCTTTATTTATATAGAGCTTTCACAACCGCTGCAGCTGTAAACAAAGTGCTTGAGCGAAGAAATCTGAATATTGACCCATACATAAGGCGCACCGGATTATAAGGCGCACTGTCAGCTTGAGAAAATGGAATGCTTTTAGGTGCGCCTTATAGTCTGGAAAATACGGTAACGAAAAGTCCAAAACTATCACATGACCCCGATAAACACCAATGAAGACCATTAAAAAAAAGAGAAGCAGAGAAAGAGACATCTAATGCCGGAGTGCCCAAATCCCAAATCACTTGTGATCCAAAGCAACAAATAAATAGATACATAAATAAATAAAAAAGTCAGTTAATGCCTGATCGTCACCTGCTTCAGGGTGCTCAGCGGCAGCCTCAGGGGTCCACGGACCCGCCTTCACATAGCCTCTCTTTTCCAGGGCGAACACAAAGCCGCCATCGCCGATCACCACTTCCCCAGCGTTGAGACGCTCCAAGATTCCCTGAGAGAAGGAAACAAAGCATGAGATGTGAATTTACGAATGCTAATAAACACACGGATAAAACCGATTTTCCGATTTAAACATACACCCGCCCGGGTTAGTGGAATCGAAGTTGAGCCACAAAGGTAAAGGTTTTGCTTTGCACGTTTTTCCTTCCAGCAGCATTTAACCGCAAAAGGGATGCTTGGAATTGTTACTGATGCATTCATGTGCATTGTGGAGGCTTGAATCAACAAAAGCAACTTTAGACTGTAACTGCCATGCAAAACCAGTATGCAAAACACTGCAACTAATTCGGCTCTCTCTGTCATGTTTATTCAGTTACTTATTTTTTAATCACATAAGAAATTGTCATAATCAAATCCACGATGCCTAAAATGCAATGTGTCACATCGACAACATGCAAACTGTTAGTAATTTGGGATAAAAAAAAAGTGAGAGTAAGACCTTTCGTTTTTGTGGATCGTTTCGCCTTTCCGAAATGTCAGCGCGTCTGTTGTTAATAGTAGATCTTTGACGTATTTCTATTCTCTCAGACAAGATGTTTCAGTTGGTTCAGAATATAAACGTTGTGAGTGTACTCCAAACGCTTGAGCCTTGGAAGGCTTTTCGTTTTACCAAAGCTCTCACTCACTCCCGGATTTTCCCTTTTTTGCATTTTGTTGCCTGGAAAGGACAAGAGAACTTCATAAAAGCAAGACAAGTTTTGTTTACTGGTACGCTGGCTGTCTTGGTACACATAGTCACATGGACAGCACACAATACCATCCAACATTTCCATCCATCTATCCAATTTCTGATCTGCTTATCCTCACAAGGGTCGTGGGGCGTGCTGGAGCCTATCCCAGCCGTCTTCGTGCAGTAGGCGGGGGACACCCTGAACTGGTTGCCAGCCAATCGCAGGGCACACAGAGACAAAACAACCATTCGCGCTCATACTCACACATAGGGACAATTTAGAGTGTTCAACTAGCCTGCCATGCATGTTCTTGGAATATGGGAGGAAACCGGAGTACCCGGTGAAAACCCACACAGGCACGTGGTGAACACGCAAACTCCGCACAGGAAGGCCGGAGCCGCAATTGAACCCTATACCTCTGCACTGTGAGGTCGATGTGCTACCCAGTGGGCCACTGGGCCGTCCCATCAATTATTTATGACCTCCAATTCATTGCACAGTTTAAAGGATTCAAACTTTGGGCATGTTTTCTGTATTTAAGCGCTTTCAGGAACTAGTGAGATGCCCATTCCGAATACTCTCTGTGCAATTCCAATTTCATAGTTGCTATTGCCTACCTTTGCTGGTGCCATTTTCCCAGAGCTGCGTGGACCCCTGATTGCTCAGACTTTGTCACAGGTTGAAGCAGACATTAAAAAGGGTCAGAGCACTTGTTGAAATCCATTGCGACTAGGGGAGGGGTTGAAGCCAGAGACGCCCTGATTGGCAAAGCACTAGTTACACAACAACTGCCCCCTCTCACCTTTTGAGATGAATGAGTATGTTGTCAGTGCACATTTACTAGTTCGTTCCGGATGAATTACACTTCTGGTTTGTATGTGTGTCTCGGTTTGCGTGAGTGTTGCTGACTAGACACACTGATAAGATACACATGCCTGTACGCAACAATCATGCCTATTTAAAACAACAACAACAACAACAACAACAACACTTTCCAAGTGATGAGGGTATTCAGTGCTAATAGGTGATATGTAGAACTTTAAACCCAGGGGAATCATTAAACCCAGAGTTTTTGTATTGACTTTTATATGTTATGTAATGTTGTCGTGCGGGATGAGTTGATCTCGATCATGATCAAAAGTTCCTTTTTCAGTGGAAAACCTTATCTAAGGTTCAACAGAAAGCTGCACAACAACCAATCTCACGGCAAAATCAGTTTATGTACCTGTATATGTCTGTGGTACAAAAGTTATTTAGATTTCGATTCGGTGAAGTTTTCGTAACTCAGGTTTTCAGTCTGATCGCTTGATTTGTGTAATCTGGCTAAATTCTGGATCCCAATCCAGAAATATTTTGTCAGTCAAAATGGTTACAGAAATAAGCTCCACAATATATAATTGAAATCTGTTCATAACCATATTGAATGACTGTTTTTTTTTTCATAATAAGCTGCATCTTGATTTTTTCACTCTTGCGAGTCAAACCCAGAAAGTATTCATAACACATGGGTATGAATTATTTTGGTCTTGACTGTATGTTACGGTCTGAATCCAGATTTCAATGAATTTGTAAAATACATCTTCCCTTGAAATTTTGGAGTTAGCCATGCATTTAGATTTTCCACGCTCTAATTGAACGTTCTTCATCATGATCCAAAATTAATCAGTCAAAATCTCATATACAGAAGTTATTTATTTATTTGTCATTCTGAAGAGGCTTGACTTTAAAAAAAAAACAACAACTTTAGAGCTGCAGGTTTAAATGTGATCCAGATTAACATTCCCTGTCCAGATCATGATCATGATTAAAAGTTAATCAGTTTGGCCCTTGGGTCATACAGGACCTCCCGCCCACCATGCCTCCTGCAAAAAAAATAGTCTGTATCATGTTCAAAAGTAAATCAAGTTATCATATCGAAGCTATACTCCAGATTCAATCAGAATCACTTCATTTTTGCATGCGTGACAAAAGATCGTGATTCCACACTCTTGGGCCGTCACAAAGTTCCCCCACATCGCCGATTACCACTTCACCACAACCGCATGCGTTCTAAATGGACTTTGCATGGTCTTCATGCATGTTAGGCTCACTGAAGACTGCAGATTGTACTTTGGCGTAAACGGGAGTGTGAACAAATATGTCGATGGAGTGAAGAATTCATGTTTATGAGTGCTTTTATGAAAAACGCTGAGGCAGTGGGTCCAAAGGTGCAATGATAAAAAGTCACTTTTACGCCGAGAGCTGTTGCAGCAGTGCAGTCAGGGCCCTACTCGCTGACAGCAAAAGATCAGTAAACAAACTGACCGCACTTTTAAGGACAGGTACACTGACGCAGTCGACCAAGACACAAAAACTGGAACACAATTCCATACAGTAATTTAAAACTGTTGACACCCACGAGGAGATTCTTTCAATTAACTCATGACAGCATCAATTTTGTTCTTTAAACATGAGCTGCAATGACATTTCCAGTGTTTCATGTGTTTTCCTGCTATAGTTGCAAAGGTCTGTCAATATTTTGTAGTTAGGCCATAGGTCCTTGGCCGACTGAAATGACAGCAAAGGCCTGCAAATTGACATGCGCTATGACAATTGCCATCATATGTTGGCGTGATGCTAACCAGCCTCCTCAAAAATAACCATATGTTTTAAAAAGTTAGCTGAAGTCAGACTCGGCGACACTTTAACACTGCTGCTGTAGATCATTATTTATTTTTTGCTTAACTCAGACGACCTTCTGGTCCTTAAATGCATGTGTATACACACGCACGCACACACGCACACAAACAAACACTAGATATGGTTTATTGACCTTCAGCAGAGAGCTGTCAGTTCTGGGTCGATCCAGTTTTAGGGAGATTAGCAGCGCACCTCCTCCATGGAGTCGATCCACAAGGTCGAAGTGCAGAAAAAACACGCCTCCAATCTACACTTTACTGGAGGGTTTTGTCATAAATATATCACATAAATGATCTGTTTGAACGACTGTATCTCAAAGCACCTTGAAATTTTGAGAAATGACTAAAATCGATACAAGCTGGTACACTGGCGTTTTTATCAAGAAAAAAATATTTTGACACACAACAAAAATCAGTAAGTCAACAGAATGAATATCTATATATGTACCTCATTTTTACCAGAATCAAGTCATATTTCTTGTCACCTTTGTCTGGCCACCAGTTGCTAGGCAGAGTTTATAGGGTTCGACCATAACTGCCCTGTGTGTCAGACAGACACGCAATTTTAATTACTGGAGTACATTGGATTGATTATTTTTTAAAAAACAAAAAAACGGTCATACCCGCAAATTTGCTTGAGGTATTTTATGTTCCGTATGACTTTTAATACATGACATTACCTTACAGTGAACTCACCTCTGTTTACTTCGCAACAAGCAGCAGTTTGGCAGATGTTGATTTCCAGTGTATTCTTTATCCTCCGTGCAAAACGACTGCAATTACAGCAGTTCACTGAGTTACTTAAAGTAGTTGTGAAACTCTTCTTTGTATGTGTCTCTGTGTATTACAGCAGTATTTTCAATTAAATTAGGGTAACCGTCCATCTATTGTTTATACCACTGAATAATATAATATTGGGGAGCTGGCATTTTCCCCTGATGATGGCGAACGACACTCTGGACTACACAGATGCACAATCAGAGATGCAAGGTGCTCTTCAATTGCCTACGTCACGTACATGGCCAACAACATCATCCGCAAGGGGGGATCTTGCAGTTCACCTGCCAATGTCTTGCAAGGACCCCAGCGAGTCTTTCTATTTCCGCAATGTCAAGCACAGTGTGCTCGAGCGTACTGCACTCTGACCGCCCCGATTTTAATGCAAATGAGGGATGCCGCCAGGATTGGCCGGTAAAAGGCTAGACCCCTCCCACAACGCCGCACAAGGACACAAACGTCCCTTTACCCTATTCTACCTTTGTAAAGTCTAGCAAAATAACACGAGAAAAAAAACTACACCCATGTGCACAGTTGGACTGCGCTGGGAATGACGACAGGGCCCTCCGTCTTCAGTAATTTTTTCACCTTTTTTGAAATAAAAGAGCAAAAGACAAACATATGGCCAATATGGTAAGATGGCCACTTTTTGCTCATGCTTGTGATTCTGTGTGCAGGCCTCATCGTAGTTCTGTGTGGCTAGCAATACAATTTAGTGGCTTTAGTTCGACTGACTCTGCACAAAGGGAGCTCCTTTGAAGTAGTGTGAACGTGTGTCCGTTTTCTGGCACATAGAGCAGCGTCCCAGCATATTTGCATAGCATGTATGGGTCACAGCGGCACTGATCTCATTCTCAAGGGGGTTAATGGCCACTCTGTTTGAACAATAGCTTCACATGGGGCTCCAAAGTTCTACTGCGGCCCGATATTGCATCACATGGACTGACCTCGAGCAACGTCAATATTTCCGTGTCCGTGTATGGCTCCAACCGAGGCTTTCCCTCCAAATGTTCATTTTTATTCTATTTGACCTCATAAACGTCATACAAAGGGATTGCTCTGGCCTATCATTATAAATGTGTGAGACTTTTACTAAGAAAAATAGAGAATGGTTGTTGTTCTTTTACTGTTGATTTTGCTCTCTTAAAATGACATTTAGTCCTGTGATTATAAAGATCTAGCTTGTAAGAAGGACAGCTTTTTTGTATTATGAAAACTTTATGAATGGCAAATAATAACTTTATCCCCGAGTTATTCTGACTTAATTCTCGTAAAATGACAACTTTATTCCCAAACTTGAACATTTTTCAGCGAGATTTGTTCATATAATCCTAAAGTATGTTGGATTTTATTGTTATACTATGATGAATGTTACTCATGGTCGTCTAATTTCATTAATCCAATTGGGTTCAGGTTGTGTTTAAAAAAACCCCTGAAAATATAGCATTTCTGGCAGGTAGCGTTGATGTGTAAACAAGAGTTAGACTGTGTGGAAACACATCTGACAAGCTGATAATGTGTGGTTAACCTTTTACTCCCCACTGATAAAATTCAGCCTTCTGACTTGTCACATGCTCTCTTGCTAAAAGACATGCACTAGTCCTGCAAAAACAAACAAACCCCCCAAAAAAATCCTCTATGTGTATCACAGCGGGTCTTAATTATTTTTTATGATGTTCTATTGGATTTGAAAGTGTTGCTTCACTCTGTCTGCCACTATTTAACCACCACACCCTCATTTGGTCCACTCACAGCTGATGTTGCACAACGAACTGCCCATACTTGGGGGAATTTGTTGCCCACGCTGGGACAAACTGCATAAGAGGCATTCCATTTTTTGAATTAGCGCCCTCTGTGGACAAGTAAGCGTATTATTTTACAACATTCGTATCGCTATTGTTTTCAAAAATACCATCAAACAAATAAACCGCGGCTATTGTAAAACTATATTCGGCATAATGTGTAACACGGTGATCGTAAACCACTGTGCTGCGAGAGATCAGAAGGTGTGCCGCGGGAAATTGTCCGGTTGAACTTACTTTGTCCCCAATTTATTAATTTACTACAAATCAGGATTACTGTTGATCTATCTATGCCAACGACCTGTTGTACCCGTGTGTTCATCTATTGCCATATTAAATATCCAATGACGATCCTTGATTAAAGCCAACCTGTGCAGTCACACATAATGGACATACCATTAATCACCTCTGGCAGTAATTTCCCAACAATTGAGTATGCCACTCACACTTGATAATAAGCCTGTATATAAGTGTCATACATAGGGTTACCGCCTTTCATTTCTAGAAATAAAGGACACTTCTCACGGCGTCACGGCAAAACCTCGAGATTCGAGGGGTTGCGTGCCTGTCCCTATACAGTAACTTAGTTTTAGACTTTTAGTTAAGAATGCACGAATGTTGCATTGCGTGTGCGGTCAGTAAAGTTATTGACAATGGCAGCAGTTTAACACAGGAACAAATTCCTTTTTATTTTTGGTGTTTCACCCAGGATGAATTTTATATTTTATATTTCGAAATCCAAACGAACTGGGCGGGGACCAATTGACACCAGTTTAGATGTACGTATATGAGCCACAGGAGGGCGCTCTAGAACATCTTTGTAGAGGCGCTATCTTCCTCAACACGATTGATAAACATTTAAAAACCTATTGATTTGTCACCGAATCGTATGACGTAGCTACAGATGCAGTATACAAATGAGATATGGGGAAATAGTTGCTATATTGGGAAAATGAAATCCTCAACAAAGTACAGTCGTCAGGGTTTTTTTTCAAATTAGGTGTTGCAGATTTAATCTAATTTTCTAGAGCCCAAGTATTTTCCCCCGAACGTTAAAAAATTCAAATTTTTAAAAAAGTGAGCGAAATTGAGATAGAATGGCCCATAACGGTTATCATAAATGTTTATCTGCAGCCCTGTCAAGTCCCAACAGCTGTTCTCAACAAACAGCTCTCTATAGTCAACTCAACGTTACACTCAAAATGTATTCCCATAAAATCGTCAGTCCCGCCCCCCCTCGTCTAATTTCAATTTTATTTCCGTAAAATGGCAACATTAGTCATGTGAAATCGCAATTTTAACTCTTCAAACTTCAATGCACCCAGAGCTTCTGAAAGGGGGAACAATGGCTTGATTTGTCAAGATTTCGATTTCGATTTTTGATAAAGATCAGCATAGGGCCAATTGTCTGATGTCTCTGTAAAACGATGCTGGACTATTAACCTGTGGTGTGGGCTGTGTTATAAGTGTTTGTCTTTGTCTCGTAGCAACCACCGGGAATCTCTTCCCAGCACAAGTCATGAAGTGACCCGCATGTCCGCCTCGTATTTATCTTGGCACGCCGAGCGGCGTAACACAACAGATACAAGTTGCCCTTCGTGCCGGATGAGTCACGCCATTGATGCTGCAATTTCACCCTCGCATTCGCAAATAATATGTTGACATTAATGGAAGCCGCCACTTACATAAATAAAAGCTCTGTAAGCAAGTGGGAGAAATATGCATGTGTGGTCCAACTTTGTGCTTAGTGTCCGATGACCATATACAGTAATAACATGTCGACTGTGTTTGTGTGGAATACAGTTGAACGATATATTGATCGGGTCTCATAATGTACTGTTTCCCAAACTTTATTGAGCAACTCAGGGGTGTACACACTTTTGTTGCCAGCGGTGGCTGTGTTGATTTATTTTTGCGGGACTGTAATCATACACTATTACACAACACACTATTATCTGACTACACCCTGAACTGGTCGCCAGTCAGTCTCAGGGCACGTACAGAGACGAATAACCATTCACACCCACATCCTCATCGTCACTGAGTGGGAACTGATCCCACGTTGGCCACACACAATCCAGGCGATTGTATCACGACACCATTAGCAACTCCATGAAATTATGTGAGCAAGTAAATCTTTTTTTACTTGGCTATTTATGAAACTGTCGGCGAGCAGCACGGCGACCTTCTCAGGCATGACTTCGCAAACAGGTTAAATTAGCCAGTGGTGGCTACCTGCAAGGTAAGCAGAGCTGCTTTGGGTTTTGTTGGATACACAGATTAATCTTACCTTAAGGTAAGTACCACTTACTTGCTCGATGAAGTAGTCGACGCGGTGCGAGGGGGATTTGGGTTTTGGTAATATGTTTATGTGCCACATACACACAGTATTAGACTAAATGTCACTTATGTGACCTTTGAGACTTTCGGATTGAAAAAAAAAGATTTTCTATTGAATGTCATTTTGTATGCATGCTTCCATTTATTTCATTCTATCTCTCTCTCCCTTCCTTTTTGTTTGTAAAATTTCCAACTTTCTCAAGCAACACTACAGTAATGTAATTTATGTACATATAATTCAAGCCCCAGTGCAGAAACACATTTTTATCTCTGAGCACCGTGCACCACAAATGGCATCAAGGCGCAGCAGAACTTCCTCCCTGTGTCTTCTCACCATCAAAGTTGTGTTTCCCACCGCCCCCCCCCCCGCCCTCACACACACACACACACGCTCACACACAACTTAACACAGTGTTCAAATCATGCAAAAAACACAAGTGATGAAGAAAGAGTAACCCTATAAGATGACCAAACGACACAAAGGGATCCACACGCAGTCAATGCCAGGTAGCGTGTGACTTTTCAAACAGCCCCAAAAAGAGTGGAGGAGAGCTGGTGTTTATTTCTTGGGGTGAGAAGGGGGGGGGTGTTTTTATTTTGCATGTGGCTTGTGGTGATGAAGTGGAACATACATATGCAGAAGCTGAAGTTGAAAGTATGTTTTTTTTTCTGCATTCGATCAGTAAGTGTGTGATGACATACAAAACCCACATAAGTGTATATTTTAACCCCCCCCCCCTTTCTGGGAGAAAATAGTAAAAGTGAAGTGTCTTATTTTGAGCATTCACAGAATACCATACTGTACTAACCTTATAAAGCATTTTCAAATGTAGTGTCACTGCTTTCCCATTGCCACTTGGAAAAGGGATGTGAAAGAATTGTCCTCAACATTTGGAATGCAGAATATATTGGCACAAATGCGCAACATTCTATTTTCCCTTTGTGGATTGAAATGTGGTTAAATTACATCTTATTTGCATATTTCATTTTATGGTGTTTTGTTTTTTTTACTATTGACACTGTGGTAGAACAGTGGTTGGCACATCCGCAACACAGTCAGGAAATCCGACTTTGTATCACAGTTGGATCATTTTTGTGGACTCCGCCTTTACCACACATTCCAAAAAAACATGCATGTTGGCTTGACTGAAGACTCTAAACCGCACATGTCAAACTCTGGTCCTCGAGGATTGCTATCCTGCATGTTTCAGATGATACAAATTCTCATTTCATCAGCAAGCTCCGAAGGAGTTTGGCACCTGTACAAAACTGTCCATTGGTGTGGATGTGAATTTCAATCCTTCTTTGTATATATTGTATGTGCCTTGCGATTGGCTGTCAACCAGTCCAGCGCGTGATGAACCTTTACTTATTATTCATTCATTCATTCATCTTCCGAACCACTTGATCCTCACTAGGGTCGCGGGGGGTGCTGGAGCCTATCCCAGCTGACTCTGGGCAGTAGGCGGGGGACACCCTGAATCGGTTGCCAGCCAATCGCAGGGCACACAGAGACGAACAACCATCCACGCTCACACTCAAACCTAGGGACAATTTAGAGTGTTCAATCAGCCTGCCACGCATGTTTTTTGGAATGTGGGAGGAAACCGGAGCACCCGAAGAAAACCCATGCAGGCCCGGGGAGAACATGCAAACTCCACACAGGGAGGCCGGAGCTGGAATCGAACCCGGTACCTCTGCACTGTGAAGCCAACGTGCTAACCACTGGACTACCGGGCCGCCCTACTTATTATTATATATTTTTTAAATAATTCCATTTATTTTAAGAATTAATCAAGAACATTTTGATTATTGTAACTTTTGTCATTGATTGTTTTGATGCCATCTGTTCCTTTTTTTAAATTATATCTAAAGTATCGTCAATGCGGCACGATGGTGTGTTGGAATTGGCATCCCCATGCCTGCGCGGGCTTTCTCCCGTTAATCCGGTTTCTTCCCACATTCCAAAAACATACATGCCAGGTTAATGGGGCACTCTAAATTGTCCCTAGGTGTGACTGTGTGTGCGAATGGTTGTTTGTGTTTGTGTGCCCTGCGATTGGTTTGCAACCGGTTCAGGGTGTACCCTGCCTACTTCCCAAAGACATCTGGGATAGGCTCCAGCACGCCCGTGACCCTTGTTAGGATAAAGCTGATCAGAAAATGGATGGATGCATGAAATTTACAAACGGTATTCAAACATGCAGTGACTGTGACGTATCCAGGAAGTGAGAGACACAAATTGAAAGTAGGCCACAAAAAAAAAGAAAAAAAAGGAGCCAGAGAATGCGGAAAACTAACATCATTCATCATCATGGTGTTCATGATTATTGCCTTTTTTTCCAGTTTTTACTTTTTCATCATTATCATCGTTTTTGACTTGAGTAAGAGGTGACGTCATCACATGAGGTGGAGGAGGGGGCGGAGGCGCTTCCAGAAGAAGAAACGGAACTTCAGTGAATGAAGCTCGACTTCCACCAGGAGACTCAGAAGGTTTTCCCCAAGATAAATGAACAACATTTGTCCTTTTTCTTTCTTCTTTTTTTTGTTTTTGCAAGCCTCGTGTGGAGAAGGTCCCTTGGCGGCAGTTTCTCGTCTGCTTTTTGCCTTCATTTCGATAGGTATGGAAGCATGTTTCTGTCTGTGCACAGTGGCGTTTGTTTAGAAGACGAAGAGTAACTAACGACTATAGGAGAACTCAAAGGTGTGGCGACCTTTGTGTTGAGATATGAAAATCCCTCATCGGACTGCGCTGTAACATAGCCTATTGTATCCAAAAAGGAACCTTTAACTCAGCATGCAGAGGTGAAAAAAGTATCTGCTAACATGCAAGGTACCAAGGTACTGTAGAAGTACAGAAATATTTGGGAAAAGAAAACAAACAATCAAACAAACAAAAAAGTCAGTTACTGATTTGAACCAGTAAATTCTTTGATTTTCAGAGCACTTAAAAACAAAACAAAACAAAAAAACAACCACACCTGACAACAATTGCTGATGTACCTTAAAATAATCTAACATTAAACATAAATAAAACATACATTTTAAAACAATAACACGTAACACAATTTATAAAAGAAACAAGAAAACTATCTCAGAGTCTACCGGTGAAGTGAAAGCCAAGGGATAAAAATGGGTTTTAAGTTTCACCAATGTCCAGTAAGGAGGGGCGGGGGGGGGGGGGGGGGCTTGTCTGATATGCACAGGGAGGTCCTCCCAGCCGGCAAAAGGAAAATAAAATGTACAGACTCAGAATTGTACTCAAGTGTGAAAGTAAAACTTTTTTTACTGTCAGTTATATACAATAATACCCACTTCATCTAATTGCACAATGAATTATAACTGACTAACTAGCTTTGGCTCAGGCTTTTATGCTTTCAAACATGTCCCTGTAGTTTTGCTACCTGGAAGTGTTTTTTTTTTTTTTGTCACAACCGTTCCCATTTTTTTCTGCCTTATAAGACCCTTATAGTAAATATTCATCATGAATGAAATTCTCAACCACAGTTGACTTGACTTCTCTATTTACATCTTTTTACGTGTTGTCCTTCCCAAAAGCTGAAAAAAATAAAGTAAAGAAGGGCTCGAAAGTACGGATATCTGTTTTCAAACAATATGACCAGGGAGTGCTGCTTCACAACCACAAAGATGTCAGTATGTACTGGAAATAACGGGCTATTCCCTCAAAAATGTGCAGTAATTTGACGTTACTGTCAATATTAGCCTAACGTGCTATCCGAGCAGTTCTTCACCGCAACTAGATAGTCCAGGAAAAACAGGAGCATTTCTTAAAAGTCTGAAAAGTGCTCAATTCTATTCCCCCTATCTGAAATCTTTCCAGAATCCAAGATGCCAATTTTTCATTTCATAATGACACGTCACATTCTTTTACAACAAGAAAAAGCAAAAGCCATGTTCATCATTTGATTCTCCGTTAACACCTGTCAAATTCTCCCCCTGAAAATGTTGGTTAAATTCCAAGTTGGACGGCCTCAAGTGCTTGTGAATCGCGGAGGTTACATTTCTGGATAGCATTAACTGGAAGTGAAGGTTTGCGTGTTGGCCTTCAAAGCTCCTTGAGCCCATTTTGATTTGATTTTCCTTCACACATGTGTGCATGGCAAGCAGCTACAGGTGGCCTTCTTCTCCTCTTCCACCACAGCTCCACATCCTTGAGGGGCAGGGAGCGTCCCTCCGCCACGCCGCCTTTCTGAGCCACCCACGCTGGTGTGCATGTTGCAGAGGGAAGTGCTACTACATCCCAAAACTAAACAAAACCAGGAAAGCGATCTTGTTTGTGCTTGCTAAGTTCAAGGGCAAGCTTCTATTTCAAAATGACTACACTAGGAAATCCCCCTCCCCTCTCAGAAGTTTAAGTTTTATGTTCGGTATTTATAATGTTAGTAGTTAGTTCTGGAAGTGTGTGAATCAAAAGTATTTTCTATTTTTTTTCAGACGGATCGGGCCGGGTCATTCCTGCCTTTGTGTTCGTGAAATGTGAGGGTCACTGAGTGGGCTTTTGTGTGACAAAGTGTGAGGGTGGCGGGTGGGGTAGGGGGGCACTGCCAAGTTGCCGCTGGCATTGAGGGGGCCGGCCCGCCGCACCCGGTGAAAGGTTAAAGGTTGAAGCGGCTCGTCTTTGAGGATGAAGGAGAGCATTCTGGGCCGTTCTGGGCCCCCCAGTGGTGTGTCTAAGACGGGGGCGTGGCGGTGTCGGCGTTCCTCTGAGCGGCCTTTGTTGGGCTGAGTGGCAACCAGATCAGGAGCCTCGCTTTAATTCACCCACAGGCATGTGCATGCTAATGAGACGTGGGAATGAAATGGCTTTACAAGTAGACGCTGTTCCCCAGTCATTCCCAATGATTCTGATCAAAAAGGTGTTCCACGTGAAAATGGTCACAGAATTATTATTATTTACTGAGTCAATTGAGACGACATCATTATTTCACTTTGTTTGGTGGTGGTGCATCGGCTCAACAAAGTTTGGGTGTCCCTACCGTACCCAAGCAGCGCCTTAAAGCCAAATTGCAGCGATGAACCTGCCCTTTTTTCAGACTATCTTCAAAATGACGGTCAAATTTGTGACGTCAAGCTGCACCAAAGCGAAAAAGCTTTGCAATGCCTCAGTAACCATTTGTCTAGCACCCTGCTTGCAATTGGTCCCTTTTTTTTTTGGTTCCCTATTTGGGAGCTCGTCATTGTCGGCGCCATGGAATTTGCCCAGCATGGCCAACTCCCTGTTCATTTTTGAGCCTGTGCCTGCCCCTCCTGCAAACTGTTGTCATTAGCTATTTTTTTCTTACTCTCCAGTTTAAGTTATTTAATTCATCCGAAGATTCAAACGTTGAATATCAGAAGAGACTTTACTTTCCCGTGCTTGTTTTTTTTTTTTTTTTTTTTTTGTTTCATTTCGTAAAGATGATCTGTGATGACTCTTCCTTCTTGAGTTCTCACTGCAGGGCATGGGTGTCCTTTTTCTCCCAATGTTCCAGCTTGCCTGCTGCGCTGCCATGCCAAAACACGTCGTCTCAGTCGGGCCCGAAGAATGTAGTCTTTGCTCTTGCAACCAACAGGAAACTGATTCACAAACAGAACTTACATTGTAACTGTGCTGAACTCGATTGATCCAGCTGGGCTCTCTCATGTGACAAAAGATAAGGGAAGGTCTGCAAACTTTGTGAGAACGCCTGCCACTGATGAGATGAGCGTGGATGCTGCTCCGGTCGCAGTTTTATCAGAACAGGACGTGTCTTCACGAAAAACGCACCAAATACTGTTCTTGATGGAAGTAATGTTTTTGAAGAGGTCATGTTATGAAAACAGTTTTTTACTTGCTTGTATGCTGATAGTTTGGTCTTTGGTGCGCCTGCCCACTCTTTAAGTGTGAAATACAATTGGGGATGGGGGTATAACGGTTAAATTAGCCAGTAGCAGCATTGTGCATGCAGCATTCACTCGGTCAGGATACAGAGGTGTTAACATCTCCTGCTCTGCTGAGAGTCTAAAAGTCTCTGGAGGTTTCTAACGATACCACAAAACGGTAGATTTATTGCTCTTTAAACATTGCTAGAAGGGTTGGAAAAGTCGCTAAATATGGCAACAGTTTTCATGTGACAGAACTGAAAATGGTGCTGTTTTGACCGAAGAATGCTGGAGACCTTTTATTAAGACGTGGAAACTCTTTTTTTTTTTTTTAAGTTGTGGAAAAGAAAGACATGGCCTATGTGTCCTTTAGATGGTGGGCTGCAGGATTTGGAAGGTTCATAACTTTATACCGCCAAGCGATAGCAATCTTTCAAGCCGGCCACAGTAGGCATCGATACAAGTTGGTGCAATGGCAGGTGGAAATTTAGCTAAAAAAGAGAGAAAATGGCAAAAATGCGTGATCCATTTACACTTAAAAAAAGAGGATAACAAAGTACAATCTGTTTACCGCAAAGTAGAACTACCACAACAGCACATCTATAGGAGTTCCAATACAAGGCATCGATGTTAGCTAAATTAATGTAGCCTAGCAGCCCTCGTTGTATTGTATTGTCACGTCTCCGCGAATGGTCACGAATAGACACAACGACCGGTTCACTTTCAATCGCTTTATTGAACCAATGGTGACACGAGAAACACAACAAAGTACATTGACAGATAAATTGCAACGGCCACAACTGAAACTTAAAGGCTTTTGACGCGCAGGTGGTTAGCTAGTTCGCTGTTAGCCGCTAACCTAAGCTCCATGCAGCCAACTGTACATTCATATTCCTTGACTTGTAGGCTACTGATTATTGATGCAAGTAAGAATCTTTTTTTGTTTTGTTTTTTCTCCTTTACCGTAGCGTAGCACTCAATATGCTACGGTCAGTCTGACCTCATAGCTGGCTGCGGCTATGGTGGAGTTGGATGTGTAGTGTCTGTTTAACAAATGTTTTCTGAAAGTGAATTGCCCGTTGGATTTGTGAAACAAACCACGTGGTGCTTCAAATTACACTTTAACAAAAAAGAAAAAAAAACTGAGGAAACCAGTCCTGCTGTCTTGTTTGAGTAGCTGTGTGTCGGTGATGTAAGATTGGTGACGCGCCCTCTAGTGTGGTTTTGGTTTGAGGCTGTTCAGCCGAGATGGAGAACGGGCAGTGGCGCAGTGACCAGCTTTAGTTTGGGCTCGCCTCTTTTCTAAAAATGGGGAAATGGATTGTGTATTTGACAGTTCCTAAAATCTAAAACGATTGGCGCACCGATGATTTTGGAGGAAAACCTTTTTTTTTTTTTTTTAAACATACCACAGAGTACAGGACAATAGCCTAGGATAATCCTTTAGAACACTGGTTCTCAAACCTTTTACATAGTATTACCTGAAAGCAAACACAACTGTACTTAATTAATGAATCAGTTAAAATGTGTCGTGCATGAAAGTTAAATACATTCTCAAAGTTTGAATTTAATAGTAAATACACCTGAACTGTATTTAGGCATACCACACTTTTAGAATCACTGCTTGAGAAACATCTGACCAATCGGGCCATTGCTGACTTTGCTCAGAAGAGAAAGAAAATCTTAACATTTGCCCTGATTATCACAATGTGTGTATCCCGCTTTTCACAAATTCTACTCCGATTGGCCACTTTATTAGACACACCTGCACAATCTAACAAGAGCTACTGTGTGTAAAAAAAAAGTCTGCCTTCTACGTTAAAATAACAACGCTCAGTTTTGATTGGCCCAGGCACGTTAATCGAACAATGATAGTTTGCAATGGCGTTGAACCAGGTTGCCTCACAGCTGTTTCTAATCCACTGCACCATTTTCAGTCTACAATATTCCTCACTGTGATTCCACCACTGCAAATGGCTATAATAGACATTATGTTACATAAGTAAAAGCAACAAAAAAGTGTGAGAGCGATTTGCAGTGATTAGTGATACGGCTCCGTTTGTGACTAAGCGAGTGTAAAAGTCATCGAGTGCTGATCCTGAAAGGAACTCTAGAAAACACGATGATGCAGTGGTACCTTCAGATCCAAGTTTTATTTCATTCCATCACCATGTGTCTCAAATCGTCGTTCCCCATTCAAATGAATGGAAATGTTGTTAATCTGTTCAAGCCTCTGAATAGCACCCCTCAAAAACACTGTCATTCCTCAGTAATCTGCAGTAATATTATTAATATTTCGTGGAGGGTAAAGAATTTATTCCTATGACTATGCTATATTACGTCTAAGTGTTTTCTCCACTGTATTTCTTCAAATATCCGTTGCGTCAAGGATTATAACGGTGCTGCACCAATGCCGTGCGTTTGCCTGTCCATGCCATTTTGCAACCCCCCCCCAAACACAAGTTTTGTCATTTTTATCTCAAGGCAACACTGCAATAATTGTTCAGAACTGTTAATTCCTTGATGGAGGGCACATTGTTTTCAACTTTGCACAGACTGACTGGAAAATGTGATGTTGTTGTTGTAAAGGCCACCAGAGCAGCTTTGTTTCTCAACGCAATGTTCATGTTGGCCCGCTGACTGCTGCCTGCCGTGAGGGCGTTGGGAGATCTCGCTTGCGCGCGTATAAGCATTCGAGTTGCGGCTTGTGTCACTGTGGGAGTGCGAGAATGAGCAGGTCCACGTTACACGTCCCACATCCATCTCCAAAGGTATCAAGTGTTTTTATCGGCCGAAGTCAGCATCACGCTGGAGTCGGGGAAAGATGTTAAGAGTTAGCACACTCAGCAAAAATACACTAATACAAGACGACTCTAGAGATGTGAAGGAATGATGATAGGAATCTCTGAAAACCAAACGGAGGCTGCTTTGATCTGAGGCTTTTGCATCTGACATGCATCACGTCAGCAAAACATCTCCATGTCGACTTAAGTTTCATATAAAATCCAAGAGCACAATCATTAAGTGAGAATGAATGAAAGACACTATTGATGACTTCTAGCACACAGCTTTTTAAGTTGAAGCCTTTGCATTATAAATGCCAGCATTATTGTCAAGTCGAAAAGTCCCTTTTAGGTTCGCTGCATGATCCGGTTACTCAAGGGGGCCTGCTAACTGCCACTTTAAGGTGTGTTTAAGCTCCATCCAGCTGTCTAAAGGGGCAAAACTGCTCATTTGTGGTCATGGCAAGTCTTTATACCGTGAACAGTGTGATATTTATAATCACCTCAGAACCAGGAGTGGCGTCATCTACTAGGGTGGCTTGAACAAAAGGCACTGAAAACAAACGTAAACAGATATGCTTTGCCATGCATATCGACACTGTAGCCAGTGTGTTTATGTTGGCGGTAATCTGCATGTACGCAATACTGTTTAGACGGGATGCACCGGCCCGTCTGCCGGGCCTTTGTGGTGTCATCAAGTTTAGCGTTTGTGTGATTGCTAATGTGTTAAACCATGCACGCGACAAGACAAAAGTCTACCAAGGCTTGTGAGGACCAGAATAAAAGATGGCCCGGCGCAAACATATGCACAAGCTGACAACCTTCGCTTCGGGGATAATTACAATGCAAAATGTGCAAAATAACAAAAACTAAACTATTGTTTATTTGTGCTCCTCAGACGTTGTCGTGCGTGTTGTAGCAGACCTCAGATAAACGTCTGAGAAAAAGATTCTTCATATTGTGGCTTTGAAATGTCAGCTATGCTTTACCTTGAAGTGGACTCTGATAATATCAGACAACTGCAAAACATGAACAGCGGCATCCCAAGGTGTCCCAAGGTTTAATTTCAAGGTACAGTGTGTAGGATGTAGTGCTATCTCGTGGTCAAGTAAAAGAATGCAATGAGCCAAGCGCAAAGCGCGTGGATTTTGAAGCACGGGGACTACGGTGCCTCGGAGAGACGACTTTTCGCAAACCTACAATGTCGTCTAAGAAAACCTTTATTAGTCTCGCAATGGAGAAATTCCCGATTCACAGCAGCAAAGTTATGAAAGGAAGAAGTAGAACAACAAAATATAGGAGCTGCTGGAAAGGCAGCCACTCTCGCGGCGCCATTTTGAAGTCAAAATAACACAACACAACACATAGGACACAGACAGTCGTGCAATCTTCACCACCCAAGCGACTTCTAGTACTCCCTTCAAGTGACTAAGGAAGTGCATGGCAAATGTTAACGTGCTGTCGTCGTCATTTTGAGGAACTACATACACTAAGTTCGTCTCCTTCGAGTATCCGTAGCAGAAAGATCGCGACAAAACATGGCAGCCTCCTGTTGGGGTGTCGCGCCCTGTGTAATATAATTAGCGATTACTCCACCTACAATTCATTAAAATATATTGATGTGCTAGAACATGTATGCATATTATTAAAAATAAGAGTGGGTCTTTGATAGAATAATAAAACTCAACAAATATTTACACGTTTCCTTCAGCCCCCAACCAACCCTAATTCTTTAATTTACACAGGAATCAGTAAATCATAAATCAGATGACGACAATCATGCAAATCATACCTAACCATGTGACGTGCATTTTATCAAACATCTGTATCAATAAATAATGGTACTGTATTAACATATACACCCAAATAGCAGCCTTTGAGATTAGAAAAATGCATTCTCATGCCCTGCTATGTTGATTTGCATTTGGTTCAATGTTCTAAGTAAAACATTCAATGAGTTTTGTTTTTTTCAAGATAAGATCATGAAATGCTGCCGCTCGAAACTCCCCTGATTGTAAATCAAATCCTCCTGAAAAGAATAATGGAGCTACAGTTGATGTCATGTGTCGACTTGCCAATTATGATTGACGTCACGCTTTGTGGAATGCCGGCGGGGGCCCGTAACCTTCCAAACCCCGCCTATCAATGATGTCAAGTCATAGAAAGTGTGTGACTAATACGGCGGCAGGAGGGAGCCGGTTTGTCCGTTAACGTGATTCATCAAGTCGGGGGACATCTGGAAGTGCTGCTCGCAGCTGGCCCAGTGAGCAGAGTTGGTGGGAATGGCGAGCTCTATTCTGAGTCTTTCATGAAAATGTCGCCGGTTTCAAACACGAGAGAAGACTGATGAATCACCGCGGTCCGGGAATGCACATGTTTACATCTGTGACTCCCACTTGGCTTAACCTCTCGTGCTCTTTTTGTGCGTCTGTAGGTGTGAGTTCCTGAATGCGCCATGGAGGAGGGAAGCTGCTTGGGTTCGTTATAAACTAGTCGGGAGCATCAGAAGTGGATCTCTGCTCTGACGACTAAAGAAATACAGTCCAAACTGGGGAAAGTATTTTCTCATCTGCTACCCTTTTGGATCCCAACAACTTTCCAAGTGGACTGTAAAGGAGCTTGAAAAGTTTGATTCCAAGAGTGCAGCCATGTGCCATGTGATTGTAACATGCCGCTCCATGCTCTGGACGCTGCTCAGTATCGTTGTGGCCTTCGCCGAGCTCATCGCCTTCATGAGCCCCGATTGGCTGCTGGGATTCCCTCGCTCCGATTCCGGCGTGAACCCCGGTGAATACCGGCCCTCTCTGGGCCTCTACAGCCGCTGCCTCCGCCTCGCCACCCGGGGAGGCGGGGTGAGCTGCGGGCCCTACGCCGGCACCTTCTCCGAGGTGGCTAGCGGCTTCTGGCAGGCGGCCATGTTGTTTCTGGCCGCGGGGATATTGGTGCTCCTAGTGGTGGCCTGCATCTCGATCTTCAGCATGTGCTTCCAGAGCATCCTGAGGAAAAGCATCTTCAACATCTGCGGTCTGATGCAGGCCGTTGCAGGTAGGCTGCTATCCATACAACAATCTCAAATCTTCACTTGGCTCTGTGAATGTTTCGTAAAATGACTGCGGGCCTTGTCGCGCCCCTCAAAATTAACCCGTCAGCAGCTGATCTGGGATCTGTTGCGTCCATACTTGACTCCCCTCCCCCTGTCTGTTCTCTGTCCAGGCCTCTTGCTTATGGTGGGCCTCATGCTCTACCCTGCTGGCTGGGGTTCCGAGAAGGTGATGGGCTACTGCGGGGTCGAGGCCTCCCCCTTCAGGCCGGCCTTGTGCTCCCTCGGCTGGGCCTTTTACGCGGCCATCGGGGGAACCCTGGCGACCTTCCTGTGCTCCGTTTTGTCTGCGCAGGCCGAGATCGCCACCTCCAGCGACAAGGTGCAAGAGGAGATCGAAGAGGGCAAGAGTCTCATCTGCGTGCTGTGACACCACGGAGTCATCCTGAGCATGGACTTGTTGAGATGGGAAGCTGGAGGTGTTGTATTTCTTTATTTTTATTTCTTCAACACTTGCTTTGCGACCTTAATAATCCCTGGTTAAATTGAGACAAAGACTTTGGGGCATTTGCTGGCAAAGTGCACACCGCTGAATGAGACTGAGTTCATCTGCACACTCTAACAAAACCAAACCAAGAAACCTAAACCTGTACATACCACTGTTCATGCAATTTTTTTTAACACCCCCCATTACCTTCCCCCCAAGTATATAATGACTTTTAGCTCACAAAACTCTGAAATTCAGGCAGTCTATTGAACAATCAGGTAAAAACGTATTTCGAGTGATGATGCGCCACCTGGTGGCAAACATGGTGAATTAGAGCCTCCACAGAAACGTCATAGTCTAAATGTTTCAAGATTTTAATTCAAGTCTTTTTCAGATTTCTTCCATCAACACACTAAATGTGAACACGAATCTATACTGTGAAGTGTGTGTGCGTCTAATGTTAAATTTTGGGTGACTCTCAAACCAGTATTAGCTGAACAAGATGATTGTGGTAGTATTTACAGTGACATTTAACAGCAGATCGCATTCTTATCTTCGGAAAGGGTTCTTGTATTGAATTTCAATTGGATCACACTTTGCAAGTGTACCTAATTTGGTGGCCGGCGAGTAAACGGCAATAAATAAACACCGTACAGTAGGTTTCCACTAGAATAGATTACGACGTCATTGTACAAGTAATTCTCTTTCAAACTAATTAAGAGAAGTCACGTTCATGTTTGTAGTTATATTGTAGAAGTTCCATGTTTTTTATATTTTTTTGCTCATAGCGTTAATATTGCATGCTGCGTTGCAGTCGCAAGAGAGCAGTTTGGCTCCTCCACCTAAATGTGACTCCTCTCCATACAAGTGTGCCATGACGCATTTGATTGCTCTTATTCAACACATAAGGCAAAGGCATGCAATTAGGATTTTGAGAAAGTGAGCGGAGGAGTGGGACACTTTTGTTTGTTACATTAACAAGAATCTTTTGGTGAATGAATGAATTGCTTATGTTAGTATGGAGAAATACAGTATGTATGAATAAATTGCTTGTTAACATAAGTGCATTATTGATGGAAGCTTGAAACATCGAGAATAAAGATTAACAAAAAAAAAATTGTATGGCAAAAAGTGTGCTCGTGTGCGCATTTTGTCGCCTACAACAGTATAACGGGGAACCAGCACATCACATTTTTATAAATATATATTTTTTAGATTTCTTTTCATGGGTCAGCATTTTGCTACAATATAGTCAGTGACAACATTGAGTACATCCCTCGGTGAAAATGTCCCAATGATACTCGGGATACAATAGTTTGTGGTCACCAGTTTACTTCCAGTTTCCTAAAATCATGTCAGTTTTATTGTTCAATTCAGTTGTACGAGTTGCAGGTCATAGTCATTTAATGGTGAATGATACAATACAGTATGTGCCATGGCAGGACTTGTTTCGGAAATGGCTTCTGACATGAAAATAGTACCATCAATAGTCCACAGATTGTCTCTTTCAAATCTTTATTCCATGTTAATACCATAAATATACAAAACTGAAAACTATTTCACATGCGACAAAGGCCGGACGAGAGTGCATCGAATTTTCTTTTGAAACGCAACTCCGAATGAGGGGCATCAAATCATCTTTACAGAATGTACAAGTACACTATTCCTCTTAAATTAGTTTTCGCTATTGATTCAGTGAAATAACATGATCACAGGTCTAAAACACATCTTTTTTTGTGTGTGTTTGTTTTGTTCACATTCTTAAGTGTAGACCGGCTTGCACAATACAACTTTCAATGTTTGTGAAGTAAAATATGTCTAACGTACACATCACAAACTGAGATATTTTTTAAAAATGGACATTTGGTAGATTTCTCACAGCTTTTGTGAACGCACAGTAGAATAACACTTGAGGGATTTGTCATATTTAATCAGCCATTCCTTGAATACAAGCACACCGTTTGATGTACGTAACACGATAAATCGTGGAGAACCAAAAAGAACATAAATTATGTCATAAATAAAAACAGCTAACAGAAATGTGCTATCCAAAAAAACAAAACAAAAGAAATACTGCGGAAACTTAGCGTCAGGTTATTAATGTCGCGATTAGACTTCCGACAATTTAGCTGGAACATTCCGGTCAAGCTCCACTTCATCATTTGCAACAATAACAGTGCAGTCATTTGCCGTATGGCGTAAACCCCCCGTAATGCGAGGGAGTTGTGAAAGTACAATTCCAGTTGGTGACAGTAGTCTGTACAGCTTTTCAACACAGTGATTCTCAACCACGAGTCGGAAATTCTCAGATTGGTCTGGAAATGAAGATACATTCACTGCAAATAATGTACATTTGTTCCTCAATCTAACCCGGAAGAACAAAGAAACGCTTATTTTACGAGGTGGCAAAAGGTACAATTAACCTGTGTATTTATTGTTGCCGTTCTTACAACCGAATAATACCTTTGTGTTCAGTGACACAGGCCCCGATTTCACACTCAATTTGTGAGTAAATTGATACGAGATCATTATTTTCAATGTTCTGTCCGTACTTTTTGTTTGATGGTGTACCCCGAAAGTTGTCGAACAAAACAAAATATGTGCCTTGGCTCAACAAAGGTTCTATGTCATTGTATGCGGGGTAATGTGCACCATTCAGTCACATGCCGTTAACACCGAGATAATTAAAGCAAAAAAAAAAAAAAAAAAAGTACATTGATACCATTTCATCTGTTTCGCAAGGTGGATCACATGACTCATATCCCCGGTCACCTCCCTTTTAGGTCGGCCTATTTGCTGAGTGGAGTGAGAGTCTCCTTTATGAGAAGGAAGCCAAAAATAGCGATAGGCCACATCCAGATTGATAGCAGCTTCAGACTTTTTCTACGTGCGACGGGCTACGCAGGCAAATGTCACACGCGCGGAAAAAAAAAAATCCAACCAAAAACCCCACACCTTTTGAGTCGTCCTCCTTTTTTACCAGGCGTCCGTCCGTCAAACAGCCAAATGGACATGCAGCTCACATCTCGGGATGTGCGACGCTAATGATTTAGCAACCTCGTTGAGTGTGCTTGAACTTGCACACGTTATGCCGTCACTCAATGTGGCTGCCGAGTTACTGACCCATCCAGTCAAACAGAAGGTGAACGGGGGGGTTATTTTTAGGTGTGGGGTTGTTAATCCCAATAATGGAGATGACGAGGAGGAAGCGTGACTCATTCGGGGCCGGGAAGGACACTAGCAGGGTCAGTGTTAGTTGTGGAGTGAAGACTTTTTTTTGGGGGGGAAGATATTAGCAAATCGGGGGTGATTGAGCGGAGACAGTTTTGTGACTCTCAGTGTGCGAGAATGTGTGTCTACGGATGAGGTTTGAAGGCCCCGCGGGCGGCGTTGGAAGCGGCGTTAGCCGCGGCGTTGGCTGCTGCCGTCTGGACAGTCTTGTTGGACATGACGCCAGTGGCGAACTCCTGCTGAGCCTTCTCAAAGCTGGCGCCGGTGGTCCGATACAGTGCGTGTACCTGCGCAGGTGCTTGAAATTAGCTTCGACTTTTAAAAGAAAAAAAGTGTTGACGCACCAGTGACAGGATATCTCCTGCGGCCATGTTCAGGGAGGTTGGCTACATTCCTGTGGATCTTAAATTTCTGAAGATGCGCAACACAAGATCATCCAGATGCTTGCAGATGGTCTCGTTGCCTTTAACTTTAAGGTGCTTGTCAATCATTGTCAAGCGTTCTAATCTCCTGAGACAACTCATCATTAATGTGTCACACGCCGTGTCCTCATACAGCGCGCCGACTACTTGTCATCCTTTAAAAAGGCCCACTGATAAGTTTGAAGAAACCTATGATGCTAATTAGAGGACAGACTTTGGTTGAACACCTCAATTTGAGTTTGTTTGCTCTTTCATTAACCGAGGGTTAACAATAATGTACATAGATGGATTTGTGAGTTTGTAGGAAGAGTCCGTTACCTTTTTAAACATGATGAGTGAACCCACGGAGAGCGTGGTGAAGAGTGCCGCAATGAGCAACATGATGATGCCCACCGGGATGCTCGTGTTCAGGCCCATTAGAGCTGTGATCCAGCCACTGCGAAACAACGACAACAATGACCTAAAATGCGCCACCACTTCAAGCACGCTGTCGAGCGCGGCAGTTAAACTCGCTCACCATGTGCCCCAGCCAGTGATGCCGATCGTTTGTAGCACGTGAACTCCAAACTGGCAGATGTAGACGAAGAAGAATACGAAGAAGCGAAAGGAACTGTCGCTCCTGTAGGGGAAACGGAGGAGTGCATACAAAACGCTTTGTCTAAGTTGCGGATTTTCAAACACTTTTTTTTGGTAATATGTATTGAAGTGTTTGAAGAGTGTTGCGGGGGTAAACCTTTTTTTGTTTTCTAATGTGGTCTCTCTACAGCACAGGTGTCAAAGTCAAGGCCCGGGGGCCGGATCTGGCCCGCCACACCATTTTATGTGGCCCGCGAAAGCGAATAAATCATGTCAAGTTCCATGATGCTTGCTAAAGACTGAAGCAAAATTTCAAATTGTCATATGTAATCCACAATAACAGTCATTATTCTTGACTTCTGATTGTAAAACTATTTATTCCCAAAATTCATAATGGCCCTCCAAGGGAAAGCGTAACTACAATGTGGCCCGCGACAAAAACAAGTTTGACACCCCTGCTCTACAGTGTGGCTTTTCACCAATTAGGTGGGTTTGGAACTTATCTCCCATGATTAACGGGGTTTCCCTGTATATGATTTGGTTTATATCAAATTTTTAACTACATTTGAAAAAGGCCACGTTCTACTTTTAAGATATCGGAATCCACGCGTTCCCTATTGTGCCACTTGAGAGCAAAAATAAAACAGTGACCTGCACTCACTCACCTGAATGCCCCATACAGCGGTCTGTACCAGCAGACAAAGGAGCAAGGCGTAAAGAGCAGAAACCACAACATGGCCAGGCCGAAGTCGATGCCGTGGGTCGGATCCACACAGAACCAGGCCAAGCAGCCAAACATGTTCACAAACAGCGTGCCGGCATGGACTAGTGGGAAACGCAACGGGAAGATGGATAATCAGGCAGCGTCGAGTGAACGGGGCTTCGCCGTCAAGACGGAGGGATCAGCTTACACATCCAGAGGTTGTACATGATCTTCACCGTCTTCTGGAACTCGATGGGAATGTCCACCGCGATGTCGTGGTAGAAGCACGGACCCACTGGGAACTTGGCAGGCATGGGAGGCCAGTTGTTCTTACGACCTGCCAAGATGTGGTTGATGCCTCGCTCATATACAACAGTCGCCAAAAAAATCCCACTTCAACAAGAGAAGTGTTACTTTAGAACGATACGACTCAAGTTCAAGTCAAAAAATAGTCCTCCAAATAAGTATTTGAGAGGGAGTGGGAAAGTATTTGGTTTAAAAAAAAACTCAAGTACTGAGTGACTAACAACCATGAACATAAAAAGCAATATTGAATTTGAATTGAATTGAATAGAAATTAAATAAAGCATTTCTTCACAAAAATCCTCAAGTAAAAGTAAACAATATGTTGTACTGAACCACCTCTGACAAGTATAATTTAAATGATAGTGTGGTCAAAACTGAGTGTTAGTATCCTGATAAAAGTAGAGAAAAGCAAAAGGAACACATTCGGGTGTAAAAAGCTCAGCTGGCTCCTTATGCTTGTTTTTCCTCGGATGTCAACACTCTAATGAAACTCAAAAGGTTTTAGGAACAGAGCAGTGATGGATGGCCGGACTGACTGACCCGCTCCGCCGTGAGACTGCAACTCTCTCTCCCTTCGGTCTAGCTCGGCCGCTTTCCTCTCCAATTCCTCCTGCCTTCTCAGCAAATCGGCCTGAGCACGTACCTGGTCCTAGAACACCCACACAGAGTTCACCAAGGAAATAACCAAGACTTGCAATCGTGTACGTTTGTATCGTGGTAGTTCCGAAGTGAAAAATGTGTTTGCCTGATCCAAAGACTTAAGGAATCCTTGCGGAACACTGAGGCACAGAAAAAGAGTCTTGCACGCGGGAGAGAAAGTAGGAAGGAGGGAGAGCAATATAGGTTGCTATTTTGCTACATGAACCGAAAAGGGCAAAACAAAGAACAAGGATAAAATATTTGGGTCTGTCAAATTGGGTCCGAAAAAGAGGATGGCAACCAATATCGTACCTGTGTTTGTTGCTGTGAGTAAGCCGGTGGCTCTTCTGTGGGCTTCATGATGGCAGGTTGTGTGTTCTGCGAAGGTGCCGGAGCAGACTTGGGAGCATTACCGGGGGCAGCCTGTAAAACCAGCAGGAAGCATCCCTTCACATTTAAGTAATTAGACCATAGTACTCTTTTGTCTTTTTTTTTTGTCCCCTGGGACTGATGACTTTGGAAGAGACTGAAGCATATAAAATGAGGTCACACACGAAGCGTATTCATTAACGTGAGATGAATTCAGAAGTCCCGCTGACCGTTCTGGCATCCGTGAAGGGGTTATATTCTTCAAGACCGCCGGGAGGGGTAGAACGGGTCACCTGTGTTACAGAGGGATCCTGAAACACAGAGAGCAACACAAGGGATTTTAGTTCACAGTCACGGCTTTCATGAACTGTAATTTTAGCTGTGCCTGCGCATTTCCTGTAATGGATTACAAGAGCTGCAGTTTCCGGAGTTCTCAAAGTTTTGATTGACAATCACAAAATAAAATTAAATACAAATAATTAATACAGTAAAATGTTCAATATTGTGGTTGTAGTTTGCAGTGGTGTACAACTGCACTTCATACTGAGAGCTATTCCTAAACAGGGCTCACCTGCTGCCTCTCAGTATGTCTATCTATAATTGAAAAGAAATCTAAACAAAAGAGTGCGAGCAACTCTGACATGAGGCACAACCGCAACCTGGAAGTCGAGAACATTCAGCAGTGCCGGTAAGTACACCGTTTATTTATGTCCATTGTTAAGCTAGGATAGCATCGAAGCTAACAGACCTACTGACGTGAACCAGGCTAGCCGTTTCGTAACACGACTGTCAACGACCAGACTAGTTTACCGTCGTCTAATATTGGAAGGCCTGGAATTGTTTTAAATATAACCAATGCCGACTGGGTAGCCGGTTGAGCTATCAAGGCGCGAATGGTGTTCCGACGAGGGAAAACCTATAGCTGGCGTTACAGTTAGCTAACTAGGGACGTTCATTCAGAGACAATATTATCTTGTGATCACAACCTGTTCTACTAATATGCAAGACGCAAGACGCATTAAACACGCAAAATGGGTGGCTGGTTATACTACTCAGCCGTGTAGCGAGGGACTAAACGTATAGATGTAGTATTGACAGTTAGCATGCTAGCAACAGTGTACCTAGTTACCTGAAACGGATTGTTGAAGTCCGGGTCCGCGAACGGGTTGCTGTCAAAGTCGGACATTTTACAGTTTTTCAGAGAACTCGTCCCGGTATTTCGCCAGGCAGTATTCGGTCTGTCGCTTTTTGCTGCCCCTCGCTGCCGCCTGCGGTTTTTTTCCGCCTCCGTCTGCTGATGGAGGACCCTCCGCTCCGTGCTAGCCCCGTTAGCACACAACAAAACCAGGAAAAAGGAAAGGCGACGCGCGGATGGAATGTGACGTCATACAATCAGCACCACGGACAGCGTGACGTCACAATACTAAGCAACGAGAGTAATAATGACGCGGGTTCAATGGTTTGTGAAAAGAGACTGTATGGCAAGCCCTCGAGACATTTTACAATTCGACTGGATGGGTGTTGCCAGTGGTGACCCTCAGGGCCAGCAAGGCCTTCTCTGCTGGCCTAAACATCCATACAATAACATAAATTTAATTCATGTAATTTTATTTTCATAAATATGTAAACAAAATTATTCTCTGTATTCTTTACGTCATATTATTTCCACTTAGTTAGAGTGGCTTTCAATGTTATTTTAAATAACATTGATGTTATTTTGAATAACATCAATGTTATTTAAAATAACATTGAAAGCCACTCGATAAATATTTTTTTTATTATGGTAGAGATTTTAACCAATCATTTTTCAGATAGCTTGTGTTGCTAGGTAAGGCCTTCGGATTAAACAGAGCAGGCCCCTGTGCGCTGTAAATGAACGGGCACAGTCAGGTTGCAAGAGCCAATCAGATCACGAGTCTGCGCACCGGGGCCAGCGTTCCTGGCCCCGGTCGAGACTAGACGTGCGCGTTCGGTGATTGGATTAGCGCCTGCTAGAGGGAGCTATCACTGCATTTTAACCCAAAACGGCCGAAGAAGAAGACGTTGATCTGGTTACAGAACTACTTTCCAGACAATTTTCAAGACGGACCTTCCACGAAAAGCTGGATATTGTGCAAAGGGGTCGCCCAACTCCTGCGCTAGCTAGCCTGTCCCAGCAAGCAAAAGGGTTTGTCCGTCATTTTCAGACGAGCAATTATGAACGGTACCCGTGGCGCACAGCCTCTGAGAAACGCTGCAAATTGTACTGCTGGGAATGCCGATTGCTTGCAACGGACCGATTTGGTGATTGGAGCCAAATTGTATTTACCCATTTAAGTTGTTTTACCAAGGCAGCAAGGAAACATCAGAGCACGGCTGGGCACTTACAAACTACAGTGTCCTCAAACGTTAAAAACGTTTGGGGACACTCGCGTAGATGTGCAGCTCAGTG
This sequence comes from Hippocampus guttulatus, assembly GCF_054856545.1. Classification (NCBI taxonomy): domain Eukaryota; kingdom Metazoa; phylum Chordata; class Actinopteri; order Syngnathiformes; family Syngnathidae; genus Hippocampus; species Hippocampus guttulatus. The sequence continues at coordinate 14,408,263 of NC_141265.1, forward strand.
AACAGGCACTACATTGGTGAGTAAATGAATTTCATTTTACATTTCTTCTTGTCATTTTATTTCGTTAGTATTAAATTAATGGTAACGAAATAAAATGACGAAGATACAAAAATGTATCAAATAAATCTGCTCACCTGCAATTTATAATGGCGCATTGTAGTCACCTTCGTGCACTAAAGTTCGATCAATCTCAGCTGCTCAACATCGTCAGTTATTTGCTGTTGTATAGCCGATTCTCAAAATGCAAATGATTTGTTTACTTTATTTTCAAAGAATAGTTTTGTTATTGTTTTGGTTGGTGTACATTTAGTTTCCTGCTCTTAATTGTGAATGCATACTTGATGGTTTTAAATGCTCCTGAAATTAAGTGCTGCTTGACGAGCCTATACTGTATTGTGTTAATGTATGTGACGTCACTGAAGGCCTAAGGTTGAAATGCACGGCCCGCCACTGGGTGTTGCAGATATCCACAATTTAGGTTGGCCCAGTCAGAAAGAACATTTCCGATATCCCTTAACTATATTTTCTTATCCAAAGTTGTAATTTCATTTCGGTTACTGTATCTGTAACGGAAGTGGGCCTTGGTTAAATGACGTCATTGCATTATAAATACATCGTTGTTATGACAGAAATCTACAATTGAGCTGCACAGATATCTGCTATGTGAATAATAGATATCTCTGATGGTTGTAGGTATTTCTAATTCCATACAAGCAAGGATTTGAGATAACAAAATATTAAACAGCTTTAACGGTAGCGATAGTCGGTCCCAACTCTTTTAAAAGCAGGGCCTTTTTAGAATTTAATCTTCTGCTTGGAATTTTAAATCTTACTTAACTCTGTACATGACGTTTTGGGCTAATGGCCCAAACAGTGTGTCAACATCATTTACCGTGAATTCCGTGTGTGCGTACGTGTGCTTGTACGTGTGCGCGTACGCGTGCGTGTGCGTGTACGCGTGCGCGTGCGTGTGCGTGTGTTCGAACTAAAGTGGGGCAGATCTATGTTGACAAACACAACCACTGTGAGGTTGGAATTTTAAATCTTTCTTAACTCTGTACATGACGTTTTGGGCTAATGGACCTAACAGTGTGTCAACATCATTTACCGTGAATCCCGGGTTTGTAAAAGTACAGTGTATGTATATGCCGGAGCTCCTATTGCAGCACGGGCAATCCCCTACGTAAACACTACGCCCGCTGTATAGTATTTTAAACTCCTGTAGGTTAAATTCGACAGCCCGTTTCCTCCTTGTGATAATAATGAGGACGTTAATGGTGATGGCGCTAATGGTGATGAGGATGATTAGCAATGGAAGCATCTGCTGTGTCGATGATCTCTGCTGCCAATGAGGATTATCACTTTCATAATATCTATAATGATGGTTTCTTTCTTGTAAAAATCAGAGCATATAAATTATTTTGGCCCTCAACACAGTCAGAGAGCCAGTGGGGTGCGAGTCGCCCGGCGTTCTTGTACCAGCCACTTGGGGGCGCTATAATGCCGCCAGCCGCCGCTTCGGTGTCCCTTTGGCAGAATCTTTTTTTTCTCATTTGCCTCCAATTTATTTTCATTCAAACGAAGGGTGACCATGTGAAGAACATCAGATGAGTTGACAGCCTGTAAATGTGATTTAAACATTTAAGCACCATTTACCCAGATTAAGTTTCAATTGGAGAACAAATGCTATTAGGTGGAAATCTTACGGTATTGCTGTAAACGACGGCGCTTAAGATATTCCCAATTTTATTGTTTTAATCTTATTGGTCATATTTGAACAAAAGGCACTTAGGTACCTCTTTGGTTTTATTGAAGACTCATGTCTGGTATACATTTTGCATATTTGCAAATTTGACTCTTAACTGCTAGGTCTGCTTTTTGCACTCAATGCTTATTTTATACTGAACCCAATGATGGACTCTAAACACTGAATGCACATTCATTACAATTCACCTTCTTTTCAAGCACGCGCGCGCACACACGCACACACACACACACGCACACAAAGTGAGCATCCGTTCCTCCCCTAATCTCGTATTAATGGACCCAATCACAGACTCTATGAATAATCAATGGTCAGTGGTCTGCAACCGCAGTGCTTAGACCTTGAGTAAAACTGAATTTTCCTAATCAGATGCACACACACCTTGAGGCCCTAATCGGCACTCTAATGGTTTAGAATCTGTCGCATGGTTTGTTTGCTGCACAATGTGAAAGATAAACAAGCCATGGATGGCTGTGACTGCCCGTCTTTGTGTATGCACTCTACACGTGTGCCTAAAGGGAAAAGACGGCGAAAATGTCCGCCCTCGTCCTCCCATCCTCTGTCTCGAATACTGCAGTCCACATGAGTGTGTGCGTGTATGTGTGCGTGTGCGCGTGCGCGTGCATGTGCGTGTGTGGAAACAACCACTTTGGCTAATAGCTGCTACATTAGTCTCCTAACCAGCTGGTCATGGCCATTTAGAAATGTTCATTAGGTCGCCGACCAGAGTGGATAGGTGCGATAGTTCACTCTCCGCTGTCGACTGTAGAGACACGGGCACAGGCAGAGGGAAAGTCATTCACCCGCCAACTTGACGACCAAGTGTTAAAAGCCGTGGATGCAATTATCCCCAGATTGCCCTGAATTAGAACCTGGCGTATAATTACATCTCATTAATGTCTATGAGTGTTATTTTAGAGTTCTGAAAGGTTGGATAAGCAGGACTTGGTATTATGGCTTATTAATGCCGCAACATCTGGTGTCATTCTGGTAATATTCTGATGAGTGATTGGAATGGAAATGGTGGATTTAAATGTTATCGTCATAAGGTGAAATGACTCTTTCTAAATGTAAGAACGCACATCTCCAAAATATATTCAAATGTTTGTTTTGTTATTATCATTCGTGTATTGCATTACACATCGGATGTAAGATAACCTGAATGCAAAATAAAGGCTACTTCTGTGAAACTCCCCCCCCCCCAAAAAAAAGTTATCAACCATTGTGCTCTGTGATTTTCGCACTTTTGTTTTTCTCCCATTTTTTCTAACCTACCACTTTCTTTTAAGTCCCATTTATGTACATGTACATATCTCCACGTACAGCACTTTGTATGCAGCGATGGCTGTTTGAAAGTGCTCTATAAATACAGTTGACTTGACTTGACTTGACTTTATTTCATGAATTGAAGAAAAACGTTTAGCTTTCCCAAATGCAAAAAAATCCTTCTCTAAATTTGAGTTCACTGATTATATTAAATCGTTAATCGCTTATTAAGGCATTAAATCAACCCCCCTTTGAGCACCATTTTCTTATTCTGCAATTAAGGCATTTATTATAACTGTATTTCATATAATGTTTTTAGGACTAAATCAATGTATATAAACCTTTCGTTTATGTTATTTGGGTCATGAAAAAAAAGAGCAGAAACAAAAAGTATCACTTTCTTATTTTGGAGTGTGGACATTAGTTCTGTGTGAATATGTAAACATGTTTGTTGTGATGACCAGTCAGAGCACATTACACACAACGCCCTTCGAAAGACCCCCCCCCCCGCCCCCATTGATTCCCCATTTCCATATTAATGAGCAGATTTGTAAAGAGCCTGGAGGAGAAGGGGAAAATAACAGGGTCTTCATAGGGCACGACATTTATAAATAAAGCTGATGCAGAGAAAAATGGAAATTAAACCTTTTAGTTTAATAAATTTGAGGCGTCCGCGGCAAGCGAGCGATTTGCATTTCCATTTGTGGCCGAATAATGAGAGCGCGGGCAGGCCCATGATGAGCCGGCGAGCGCTGCTTTTGGCTCTCCAACTGTCAGGAAATCACTCTGGGGTGCAGCCCCCTCCACGTCAATGTCATTAGCCGCGGCCTGACAACTCTGCTGCTCAGCTCTCTCATAAGACGATTTTTGCACCCGCCGTCATTTTGAAATGGGGAACGACATTGCCGCGCAAAGTGAAGTGCATTCAAATTCTGTATTCCCCAAACTTTAAACGAATGGCCTTGAATATTCACCACGGTTTCGGCGTGCAGGTGTATCTTGGAAAAAAAAAAGATCTTTTGTCGACGTAACTGTCAGAGGGACACACAAGCACGCGCGGCCTCGCTGATTGAATTTATTGGGGAATGGATGTTGACTTGGACCACTCCGAGTAGGCTAGATTGTTGTTGTTCACGGATTGACAGAAAGACCCGCGGCGGTTGATTGAAAGTGCCTTTTAGCTTGCTCTCACTGTATATTTGATTTGGCAAAATGGAAGGGGGAGTCCAGTCTTTTTCCTCAGGAAGAAAACACAAGTCTGCCTTTTGCGGGGAGCCGTATGTTTTGTGTTTGCCCCCCCCCCCCCCCCCACCCCCGGCCCGTGTCGCTAAATGCCGCATAAATTGTGCCCCTTTCGGGTATTAATTGAATAATGCAAGCACTCCTGGCGTCAGCCACTGAGCGCCACTGAGTGCAGGCACTCTCTCAGCGTCCCCGCCTGTGACTTGACAAGATTTATCTGTGTTGTTCCAGCCAATGCGTGCCATTTGTTCCAAATGTTGGCCATAAACATGCAAAGTGCAGAAGTGTGCACTCGTAAAATAAGGTCCTCAATGGCTGTTTTACAGCCCAAAAGGACTGCTGTAGGGTAAGGGAGGGGGTGGGGGGGTAAGTTGGGGGCGGGGCAGCGATGTGATGAAAAGGAACGATTGGCGTTATAAAGGAAAAAAGGAAGAATGCGACAGGCGAGAGATGTGTAGCATTGCGTTGAATTTGCGTAATATACGTTATCCCCCCCCCCCTTTTTATTTTATTTTATTTTTTAATGGGCCATGCCTCATTCGCTTGCCTTGTGTCTGCTTCTAAACTTTAAAAATATATTTAGCTTGACACATTCAGGAAACCTGTCATATCAAAAACTGGTCCAAACCTTTATACAATGCAGTTAAGACTCCTCTTGTGTAAAGAATAAAATCAGTCGGGGCCTTTAATGAGCCTAATTCAAATATCCTTTTGTTTCAGCGTCGACATTTTGGATCCTCAAGTTGTGGACAGCAGTGTATGGATGAGGCTCAATTGCGCGTCCGTAAATTGATTTGCTGATTTAGCACCTCTCTAATTTTCCACCGAGTAATATTAGCCTCACCTACTGCCATCCGTTTTTATTATCCGGGTAAATATGTTTGTCTCAGGATATCAATAATCGTAAAGAAAGCCATGACTCACTCCCTCGAATTCTGTTTGTGTGTCGCGCCGGGCCCAGCTCGTGCCAGCAATTGCAAATATTCAACATATTTCTCGCCGTAATTGGTGGAAAGCAAATGTTATCAACCGCGGTATTGCGCGCGCTCCCACACACACCTCCGCCGCCGTGGCTGATGCCTTGACTGAGTGTGTGTTCGCCTAATACAGACAGTAATTACCGTCAGTCACCCTGTGTGTCCATAACAAGGCGGCATAATGCCCTAATCAAGCCTGGATTAATCCAAGCCTCCATCTAATCACTCTAAAAGTGATTTATATTGTTTTTCCTGTTCTGAACAAATGAAATCTGTAGCCCAAATTAATACTGGCTTTTCATCACCGGGAAGTTAAAAAGCCACTAACCGTCACATTCTTGTCATTAATGCCACGTCTGAGGAGAAGCTTCCGCGCACACATACACGCGCATGCTCACATTTAACCAAAAATATACAGAAGAATGGAATATTCCATTAATTTAGTCCTCTGCCGAGAGAGGCTTTCAGACAAAGAAAATGAGGGTCATCGGGAGAATAGCGACAATTTTATCGCAGCGCTTTCCTCCGACGGAGTCGCTTCCATTCAAAGAAGAGAAGCCGCGGCTAAAGAATTCCATTTCTGCAATTACTAGCTGTACTTTCCAGGTGTAAATTAAAAGCGCCGTGAGTATATTTGCCACGGTTTGTGTCTTTTGTGAATGTTGTTACGCTGTAATGGACTTTTTTTTTCCCCCGACAGCCATCAATTATTGGAATAAAAAACGCACGATATCATTCCGTGCAATTCATTTGTCAAATTGTATCTGGCCCAATTTTGCAATTTCTTGGTCTTAGAGTTTCATTTCAGATAGCGAGCCTTCTATTTTTGCTCCCGTGCCTCCTGCTTTGTTCCATTGCCATTGATAAACAAATCAATTCCAACACCGAATCACTTCCCCACTGTTTTTCATTACGAAGAACGAAGGCTGGACACGAATTGTAACGGAGCCCTGAAATTTCCTGCGCGCCGTTCAGTTTGTGCTTGGAATACAAACCGACTCACAAGACGTGTACTTAACAAATGCAAATTGTGAGTCAATCTGGCGACGCTCTCCAGGCTCTCCAGTTTCCATATTCATTTCTGTCCCACCCCGCTGTTTGCCCAACTCCAAGAACAATCCGGGGGGTTAAGCTGACAGGAAAAGAAAATGGAGATCTGACCGTGTCCACCGTCTCTCTTTTCACTTCCTCTCACTCTTTTTCGCTCACCTGTGTTGCGCCCCCCCCCCCCCCCCCTGTTCTCCCTTCAGCCCTCGCTCCCCTGTTCTCTTCATGCTGCGTAATTCTCATCTTACACACTCTGTTGCTCCGCACTATGAATAATGCATGGTGTGTGAGAAATCCTCAATCTCATGCTTGGCTCCCAGCGAGCATTACGGAGCTTGCATCTCTATTACAGAGATGGAGAAACGGGGAGAGAGAGAGAGAAAGACAGAGTTACAGCACATATTGCTTTGTTTTCTTGCATTTAAGCTCCAATCTGGCTCGGTTTAAATGTGCCCGAATAATGATAAGATGGTCTCGTTAGGCCATTAATTGGCATACACAGCGAGATTTTCTTCAGTTTCATCGTTTGAAAGCCCGCGGTGTCGCTCATCCTCCATCGGTGATAGGCCCCGTAAAAGTAGTGGTTCTTGAACATTTTCGCCGTCCTTGGTCAAGACGATTTGTGACCAGATTGTTTTCAAAGAAACAACCGTATGCAAATAAAATACAGAGCGGGCCTATGCAAATACGAATACAGAAAGCAACAACATCTGCATTGGTCTTCTGTTCTGACTCCTCCAAATGGTGATGGATGAGATCACAAATGTCAACCTTGGGGCCAGAGCCGGCACGCCGCATCATTTTATGTTGGCCGCTCAAGAAAATAATGCGTCTACTTCATGTTGTTGCGAAATGGATTTGGGGCTTTTCGTTTTTGCAGAAGGTCGAGACCAGCTTCAAGGTTTAGATCTCGTATTCCCCAAATCTACCAATTTTGCATGACTTCTGATTTTGAATTCGTTTTTTTCTCAACAGTATGTAACACAATCAATTGTGTCGATAGAATGATGGTGACATTCCATTTCTATGATTTTCATCACGGTCCCCTGAGGAAAACCGTAACCACGCTGCCCACAATAAAAATTAGTTTGACACTCCTGGATTCAATTCGCATTTACATATTTTAAACTTTTTTTATGAAAATATGTTTAACAGCAGTATGTCTATCATTGCATTGAATCAAATTGCAACACAAGTTATTGGACATGTTCTCCTTTTTTCTTTTTTTTTTTTCTTGTTCTTCGATAAGGCATATCATCACTGAATTCACACATCTGCTTTCCAGAGAAAAAAATTACCGTCTCTCTCTCTCTCTCTCTCTCTATCCATCCAACTTTTAACATTCAGGTCCGCACAGACTCCTTGGCAACCCAGTTTTTGTGACTGCTAAGACAAAACGCATATAAGTGTGTCAAGCACGCACACATTGCAACAATAACACCTGCTTTGCTTCACATTTGGGTGACAGTATCCCCCGGTATCCCAATCTTTGTTATTCTACTTTAAACCAATATAAAGATCGCCAGAATGCTCCAAACTCCGGGGGTGAACTACCCCAGACATTACAACAAATGCAGGACCACCCAGCCCCCCCCCCCCCATGCAAATGCACACGTGTGGAACATGTACCGACGTCAACCTGAACTGTAGTATGAATGGCACTGTCAACGCATCCGTGGTTTGTGTGCAAATCCAAAACGGCCACATAATGGAAAAACACGGAAAAGCCTGAAGCAATTTTAAGATGCCGAATCTGCACAGGCAGTTACTTTTGTGGCTGACCGGTTCCTTCTGCACCGAAGCGTTAAGTGATCGATCTTTAACAAAACAGGCTACTTAAATTCACCTAACCTAACTATTTTCAGTGCAATTGCCAGGAAAAAAAACATTCAAATTCAAGGCGACAAAAGGCCACTTTGCTCCCATGGCGTGAGAGAAGAGACGGAGTTGATGCCACTTTGATAGCTTGACAACACACTGATGAACTATCTGCTATTTTCAACACTTTAAATTGCTCAATGTTTAGAAATCATCCATCCATCCATTCTCTGATCCGCTTCTCCTCACAAAGGTCGGGGGGCATGCCAGAGCCTATCCCAGCTGTCTTCAGGCAGTCGGCCGGGGACACCCTGAACCGGTTGTCAGCCAATCGCAGGGCAGACATAGACAAACAACCATTCACGCTCAAAATCACACCTTGGGACAATTTTTGAGTGCTCCATTAACCTGCCATGCATGTTTTTGGAATGTGGGAGGAAAACTGAGTACCCGGAGAAAACCCACACAGGCATCATTGCGTCCCACTGCAAATCTTTACACCTCGATGTCGACAGTGCACACATTCACGCACCTTACATGCCGCTAATGCGAATCGCGCTCGTACGCCAATCAGATGTAACTGACATAATCCTCAGTCTTGAATTATCTCGGGACAAAGAGTAGAACTTCTCGTTTGTGAGTATCAACCAATTGTCGAGACAAAGGTACGCCACCAACCTATTTTGCCAACAAATGAAAGGCATCCAAAATGAGCATTCAGCTCATCCATTTTGGTTCATCTCTGAGAATTTGGATGTCGAATGGACAAATGTAGCGCATATGCATCGTGTGTGAGTGTCTGAAAGCGTGAACGATGCCACATAGGCTCAAGTTTTATGGGGTGTGTACACGCTATAAAAGCACTGAAGAGTTAAAGTGCTTTTCTAGCACGCTCAAAGCCATGTGTCAGCAGCAGACCACTAAATCCACACAATCCCCCCACACCGAACGCTTTTCCCTTCCTCTGATAGTCCATCATGGCTCCGTTTCAGGTGGCTGGGCCGCTGTGGCTGACGGGGCCGAGTCCTTGAGGAGATAATGCGTCTGTAGAAAGTACAGGACAAGCACTGATGTCGGAGCTTTGGAATCATTCTCGAGCTTCTGGTTGTTGTTTTTTTTTCTTCTCTTTCTCTCTGGTCTGTTTGGCCCAAATGTCTCAATGATAGTGTTCCGTGGCTTCACACGCACTGATTGGAATGCCTCGAATCATTATGTTGACGAGATATCCTTGATCGCGTCTCCACGTTGAAATGACCCGCCTCATTACCTCCTCCGAGAAGGTTGTTTTCGTTGTGTCCTTTTCTTGTTATTCTTATTTAGCAAAAAATGTGTTATATGGATATGCAGTCGAAGCAGATCAAGGATTCCAACCCCTCCCCCTCCCGCACCCAATCCTCCAACACACTTTTCTTACAAAATGAGCCATAATAATTCCATAATTCCTCAACCAGAGTAAGCGCTGACCTCTGCAGCAACCTCTTGATAAGAACTGAATTTGTCACGGGGTCAGTCGTGAAACGGCACGGTGGCCTTTTGCAGTTAGCACATTCACCTCCAGTTTTGAGGTTGGGAATTTGAATCCGGTTTCCAGCCTTCCTGTGTGGAGTTTGCATGTGCTCTCTGCGCTTGGTTTTGCTTCAGTTTTCCTCCCGTATACCACAAGCGGGCATGTTAGGTTCAGGAATCAGGTGGCGACCAAACCAGGGTGTACACCGCCTCTCACACGGCATCAGTTGGAATAGGCTGAAGCACATCCATTCTGGATCAAAAATGCAATGGTTTATAAAACGAGTATTGTTCAAACAAAAATATGAACTCCTTTGATGGGGTTATTAATACACACATACTGTACATTTATAATGACTAATTACTGGCATCATGTCGGAGACTGATCTCTTGGAAGGATTCTAATTGGATCCAAATGAAGATTGGAAGATTGTACTTGATATTATACTTATACTTGATATTATAAAGCTGCAAATATGATTTCCGTTCAATTTTAGCCCTTGTTTCGTGGTGCTGAAACCAGAAATATTCTTGCCGCTGTGGTAGAAAAGTCCTGAGCTGAAGCGCCTTTCTGTCCCCCCCCCCCCCACCATTTTTGGGTTGGGGGGGAGGCCCGATGAATCACACTAACGACCCGCGCTCTGTGTGGCCGCGCTGCTTTGAAATTAATACCCAAGCAATGAAGATATAGGGCAAATAGCTGAGAATAGGGAGCTTGGTATTCACTCTTGGGTGCTACGTGCTCAGGCACAGGCACACACACATCCATGCGCTTCCAGATCATGCACACAGACCCTGACAGGCAGGCTATTATCCCCCAGCCCGAGCTCCCGTAATTGGCTATCTCTTTTTACAAATGTGGCTCCGCCTGACTCGCATATCAGCCCCTGTCTCATCAACCATGTAGGGGTCACGGTGTCCATGCTTGTGTGTGCGTGTCTGTATGTGTTCCGTGCGCCTGCGCGTGGAAGGGTCACCTGTGTGTCCATCACTTGCATGTCTCCTCTTCACATGCTAATTTATGTACGCGGCTAAACGAGCCAGCGGATCCTAGGTGTGACCGAGGCTGGCCCCTCTTTAACAACGGCGAAATATTTTGGCCATTAGTCTGCTAATCACATCCAGACTATTCCAACAACGGTTAGCTGACGATGAAATATTAGCTTAGCTCTGATTGTCTTTCGTGTGGGCTTGCCTTGAGGTCACGTTCCACTCGTGCCTGACATGCAAGGGAATTTCATTTTATATAAGAATGTAGAATACAGAGTGCATAATACTAGATGTATGCGGTTCCGTAATAATTTCATAATTTGAAGAAAGTGTCGAGCAGGGTTGTGAAGACAATGGTGCTATCACCATTTTTATGGGTTTCTATCATGTACCGTGTATCGGCAACCCCCACAAACTCGTGATAATTATCGTATTGTGACGTGTTTGGATATTGTCACATCAGTGACCTAATTGAATTACTAACTGGGTGAAACAATAGGAATGAGAAATTCATAAGCGAACTGTCAATATGAAAATTCCTCAAATCAAACAGTCTCTGGTAGGCCTACTTCCCTATTTTACGTTTTGACCTTGAAAGCCGACTTGTTATCCAGACTCATTCTGAATATTTTATTTTGACTGACTTCGATAAGAGTTGGTAGCGTAGTAGATCGATTTCGATGGAAATCGATCGGAAGTTGCTTGTGAAGTTTTTACCTGAAAATTTTTGAAATGGATTGGATTAAACTTTATTGTCAAATGTGCTGTATGTGAAACATACATGTGAAACATACAGCACAGATGAAATTTCTTCCCTCTCAAGAGGAGCCGCTGCGGGTGTTCGCGCCGCCATCAAAAGAAAAGTTAACAAAAAAATGACAAAATAATACAATTGCAAGAGTATTTAAAAAAAAAAATACTGACTAGCTATATGGTGAGTCTAATCAAACATGATGTCAAGGAAATAACACACGATAGTTTTATATGCCACAAGATACTATGCACAGCGGTCGACTGGTTAGCGCGTCGACCTCACAGTGCAGAGGTTCAGGGTTCGACTCTGGCTCCGACTTTCCTGTGTGGAGTTTGCATGTTCTCGCTGTGCTTGCGTGGCTTTTCTCCGGGTCCTCCGGTTTCCTCCCACATTCCAAAAACATGCATGGCAGGCTGATTGAACACTAAAAAATGATCCCTCCATGTGAGTGTGAGCGCGGATTTGTTGTTTGTCTCTGTTTGCCCTGCGATTGGCTGGCAACCGGTTCAGGTTATGCTTCCCGAAGGCAGCTGGGATAGGCTCCAGCACGCCCCGTGACCCTTGTGAGGATAAAGCGGATTCGAAAATGGATGTATGGATTGATTTCACTGTCAAGCCTGAGAGCTGTTCCACTGAAATAACTGCAGTAGAGTGGGGGAAAAAAAACTGTAGAAATAAAAACGTCGGACTTTCCATTGGAGTTTTACTTTTAAAGAGTAGTAATTATTTTACCACCAGGAGGGGCTCTGGGTCTGAAATTATATCCCGCCTAATGGGGTTGATTTAAACTTCTATTTGAGAAGGCAACTGCTTGCCTATCACACTCTTGCGCCTTGTTAATCCTTAACCGATGAATTAACCCTTATTACCAGTGTTGGAATATAGATGATTGATTTCTCCATCTCTCTCTCTCTCTCTCTCTCTCTCTCTCTCTCTTCTCGCTCAGAATCTGCTCACCCCCGAGCACACTTGTTCCCTCCATCTAGCCTTGTGTGATGGGGACGTTTGGGGTCAGAGATTCTGTCCTGCCAGTTCCTCTTGCATTCAGATTATTCTGACCCGAGAGCAGCAGCCCAATCAGCTGACCAGTAAATTACTTTCGAGCCCGCCCCGTCTACCAACCAGCTGCTGCACTAAATGTTCCCTTACAGAGATCTCCAAAGAAAGGGGAAAATACAAGATGGCGTCACTTTTCAATTACATGGGAAAACGTCACCGCTCTTGTTTTGTGAAAATATCGCACGCTGATAAATACTCTGTCAGAATTGGTGGCGGAGGAGTGCCGGACTGGAGTGTTGACTGATTCACCGATAACGGCCCACAGAAGTCACTCTTCCTGTATGTGTGGAGATTTTACATCTGACAAGACAATGTTTCTCATTGAAATCGATTGAATCAAAATCATCTGAGAGTAAAAGAAGCCAGAATTATCGGATCCATTCATCACTTCCAGTTTTTAGAACGCAAGGAAGAAGGCCACGCGTCATCATGCCTGATCATGTTTTGAAACGCCGTGCACCGTTTCTCCCAAACTTTTGAAATGGGGAAAAATGAAATACTGTATGCATATTTTCTACATCAGCAGTTGTTAACTGAGATCTACAAAGCGGTTATTGTAAAAAAAAAAAAAAATGTTGAAAACATTGTTGCCATTTTAGGTCTTTTCACCCACGCGAGCCTGCAAATTAATGAAGACGAAAGTGTTGTTGTTTTTTTTAATCTGTTTTGTTTTGTTTTTCCTTGGGATGGCATGTGCAATCAATTTATTTAAATTTTGAGGAATTTACTTCCCCTAAAAATCGAGGTCATCCCACTAGCACAAATAAATCTAGAGTAACTAACAAACTATCTATCAACAGTGTCTGTTTACCTCCTGTCGGTAGATATCTCTGGATGAATCCATGGCCCGATCCATCTATCCATCATATGTAACCTGCACCCGTTTTTAATAATTTGTCCCTGCACCTCTGCGCAAAGGATGACTTTTTCCTGTGCCTGCGAATTCGGATGAGCGTCCACTCTTATTGGGTGTGACCTCTGTCTCTCTGGTGGATTGCCGTCTCGGATAACATTTTGACATTCCGGTCTCCTCCCTAAGACACGGCGATGCCTCGGGCCGAGGGTGAACGGGGGGCCCAATGATAAGGCTTCACTCACAATTAGCAGGCTGCAGCGGAGAGGCGAGAGGGGGAAATTGAACTGTCAGAGAGGAGAAGAGAGAGGAGGAGTGGAGGAGAGAGGAAGGGTGGCAGAGAGATGCGGTCGAGGGGTGCGGGGGAGGGGTGACCCCATCCTGCAAAATGGAGCCCGTCATAATTTGTTCATTTGGTGCCCATCAGCGTCTACCTTCCTTCTGTAACGCCGCGCTGCTGACCTTCCTCCCTCTGCTTCACCCACCATTCCTCTTCTTTCTCTCCTTCCACACTCCATTGCTCATCTTCCTTTTCTCACCCTCCCTGCTTACCTGCACTTATCCCAGCATTCCTTCCATATTTTACGCCGTGTACAAATCACACGATGCCTTTCAGCGGCTCTGGCTGTGCGGCCGTCTATGTTGGAAGCATTATTCTGATTAGATTCATCAATTGATGATTTAGGAGAGAAATTACTCAGGGGTTTGAAGAGCCAGGAAATGAGAGAAATGGAGTCAACAAGACCCGCCTGCAACTGGGTCTGCCCTTCTGTGAGCGATGTGATGGATGGTAATGTTGACGTTAAATAAGCAGAGAGGCTTTTAGCGGCGATGTATTTAAATGTCAAATGCGGATGGGCCCCAATGCAGCTGAGAGCAATTAGCCTGTTAGGTACAGGACGGCTATTCCCATCAACACATGGATGGATGTTAGTCCACTTCAACACAATAACAAACACAAGTATAATATTGCGTTTTTTAAAAATTTTTTTTACTTCATATGTGGATGTAATTAGTCCTTGAAAGCTTTCTATCTGCATTGGAAAGTGAATGGATGACTGTTGTGTTGATTTGGGGCCAAGCAATCAAATGTATGGCTGTATGTACAGTGTGTGTGTGTGTGTGTGTGTGTAATACGGTTGTGCTCATAATATAAACTTATGCGCACAACAGTACGTACGTGTGGTTGAGCCCTCAGTCTCACGTCATCATCACTATGGAGCCAGTGGATCCAATTACCTGTGCCGGTGTAACCTTTGAACCTCACACATCATCTTATGAAATGACAGCTCAAAAAGAAACATGTTGAGAACCTGGGAAAAATGTTATATGCTTTAAATAAAATATACATATATAATTTTTACACTAAAATGGCTTCCTTACCTTTGTCTACGAAGTTATACAGTTGGGAAAAAAGGGTATAAATGGCCAATTGTTGGTAGAAAATTAACTCTAAATGGTTACTTTTTTTTCTGATCTACAGTACATACGACATATTAAACATACTCCATAATGTTTAAAATAGAAGCATTAAAAAAAAAAAGTCATACAAAAAAATGTTGACGATATCTCACGAGTGTTGAAAGAAATATTGCAGTCGCTTTTCCATTTTACAGCTCTGCACTGAAATGGATTTGTTCCAACTTGAGTGGTCACTTTTCCATTGAACTTTTTCGGGGTCGTGTGGTTACAAAGGAACCGATATGTAGAACCTCCTCCGAGGTCGTTCTAAAACACAGGTCGAGTGGGTCTGTGGTGATATCACTGTCACCTGATTGGCCGACAAATGTAGGCTTTTCTTCAGCGATGCGGCAAGTCACTCCACTTCATACGCCCATTTCCTGTTTTTTTTTAGCCAGCCATATAGAGCAGACTGTCATACAAATACAGCATATACAGTCCACATAATTATGTTTTACAACTATACATAACCATATTCACAATTTCCTATGCACCAATGGATGAAATAGTGAATTTGTACTTTTGATGGGCCGTAATTTGTGACGTCGTCACATGATGCAACAGCGATTAATATTTTGAAGAAAGGCAAAAACGAGTGGCCGAGACTTGCCTCTCGTGAAATTTTATGGCAGAACCCCCGATTGATTTGCGCCTGTTGGAATTGAAAAGCAATGTCGGCCAGTGCGGGGGGGCCTAGCGAGGCCGGAGCAGTTTGGTGTCATGGCATTGTGAAACAGAAACGCGGTTTTAGAGTTTTGCCTAACTTTATGTATTTGTTTCTCGTAAGTGGCACCTTTATTTTCAAAAATGCAACTCCACTGTTCGTTTTGGCCGCAAGTTGAAGTGACAGGCGAGTATGGATTTTTGGCTTTGAAGATATCTTCTCCTCTGTTGCTCCCTCTCCCCCTACAAAGTGAGTAAATTGCTATATGTCAGCAGAAATGTGCCTGGTTTGTGCGAGTGCGCGTGTGTGCCTGTGTGACAGAGAGGATACAGGTGTTGTTAGCGAGCTTTGAAGGTGACTGCTGGTCTCATCCATCAAACGGGCTTTCCTCAGGCTGATCCCTAATGGATCCCCTCAATCAGAGTCGCTCACTGTCAGTCGCAGTGCAACAAAATGAGAAATCAGGCAACTGGTCACACAGCCAAGGTTGGGACTCATATAAAGGGGACAAAGTGATAAAGACCAGCTCGTGTCCAGCCTGTTGATTAGTACTGAGCCATTTCTGCCTTTTCCGTCATGACAGAACCAGAGCATCAATCTGAACAAAACTGTTTTTTTTTCCTCTTTGCGCTATAATTCCGCTACACCAGACGCGCCAAACATATGGCCTGCGGGCCGAAACTGGCCCCCAATGAGTTTCGATCAGGCCCGCAGGCTAATTTAAAAGTGAAAAAATACATAAAAGACACGGAATGAATATTTTTAATAAGGTGCAATTCATGGATCATCCGCTAGGGGGACATTGTTTTGATCAGAGAAGAAGACAACAGCAGTCTTAGTCTGTCACTGAGACAGACCCAACACAGCAGTAAAAGCCAGCTTACCTAATTGCTAGCGAAATAACATTAGCATCAAAACCGTATTCCGATGGTGACTTTGTTAAACGATGCATGATGAAAGCGGCTGAACTTGTATGTCCCGAGAAGCGACAAGCTTTGGCCATACATGATATTTTGGTTATTTCACACTTGGAGAAGGCTGGGAGCACTGTGACAATCATGTTCTTTGATTTCTCCAGTGCCTTCAACACCATCCAGCCCAACTTACTGGGAGGCAAACTGCAGAACGCCGGAGTGGACCACCATCTCACAGCATGGATCATAGACTACCTCACAAATCGGCCGCAGTACGTGAGGTTGCAGAGCTGTGAGTCGGACAGGCTTCTCTGCAGCACTGGAGCGCCGCAGGGGACTGTTCTGGCTCCATTTCTGTTCATCCTCTACACCTCGGACTTCAGACACGCCACTCCAAACTGCCACCTTCAGAAGTTCTCCGATGACTCTGCGATTGTTGGCCTCATTACAGAGGGGGACGATCGGGAGTACAAAGGACTGACAAAGGACTTTGTGAACTGGTGCCAGCAGAATCTCCTCCAGATCAACCCTAGGAAAACTAAGGAGTTGGTTGTGGATTTCTGCAGGAAACAGTCCTCACCAGCACCGGTGAACATCCAGGGTATGGACATAGAGAGGGTGACCTCCTACAAGTACCTAGGTGTTCTTCTGAACAACAAACTGGACTGGTCTACAAACACGGACACCCTGATTAGGAAAGGACAGAGCCGACTCTTCCTACTCAGGAAACTGAGGTCTTTTGGGGTTCAGGGGTCGCTCCTTAAGACTTTCTATAACTCGGTGGTGGCCTCGGCCATCCATTATGGCATTGTCTGCTGGTCAGGCAGCATCTCAGCCCGGGACAGAAAGAGACTGGGGCGACTGCTCAGGAAGGCCAGTTCTGTCCTGGGCTGCTCCCTTGACACTCTGGAGGAGGTGGGCAACAGAAGGATGCTAACTAAGCTAAAAGCTATGATGGACAGTCCCTCCCACCCCCTCTAGCCCGCCCTGACAGCACTAGGTAGCTCCTTCAGCCAGAGACTGTTACACCCACGCTGCAAGAAGGAGAGATACAGACGCTCGTTCCTACCAACTGCTGTCAGGCTGCTGAATAAAAATAATAACAATAATAATAATAATTACATGATGTGAAAAACAATTGTAAATAGCACTGCGATTTATCCATTTTGTATTTATATTGCACTTAATTGAACAGTGTTTGTTTGTTTTTTCTTCTTTCTTCTTTCTACCCACTACACCACTAGCACTCTTGCTGCTGGAGGCTGTAAATTTCCCCAGTGTGGGACAAATAAAGGATATCTTATTATTATCTTATTATTTATAGCAGAGTGTGGGATAATTTTAATGGTCCGGCCCACTTGACATCTGTATGTGGTCCACAATGTCAAATGAGTTTGACACCCCCCCGCGCTATACATTCACCTCATCCCAATCTTAACTGTGAGGAGATGCGCTGGCCTTGCACAGTTCCTACTGCATATCAGTCCGTGCTTTTTATTGCACTTAGTGTCTCAAATTAACTATTTCTAATAAATCAGGATAACTTGATAATGGGTAACAGACTGTACTCATTGTACCCGAGGTTTTGATTTCATTGTGTGCAATTTACAACAGCAATGCAAATGGGAAATACTAAATTGGCTGAGCCTGTTCTGTACTCTTAAAAAAACGTCCCGCGCTAATATCGTTATTGGGTGTTAACACACTTCACTTTGCAATAGGCCATTAAAGTCTATGAAGGGAGTGCATATTGAAACGGCACATTCGTTCTATTCATCTGCTCCGTGGCTCCTTGCTATGTTAAATGCTGCCCCCCCCCTCGCCGTCTTCTCTCTGCCATGCTTTGATTTGAAAAGCTAATATACTGAAAGCATCTTCTTGCTGACTGTCTCTCACTCTTTCTCTCGGCATTAAAACTCCAATCCCTTTATTACTGGCCGAGGCCTTTTTTTGGTTTTATCTTAAAAAGGGGGAAAAAAAAAAGAAGTTGTCCACCATATAAGTAAAATACTTCCCAGTATGGTCAGTGTACCTAAAATTCTGTAGTGCTGTATATAGTATGTGCCTTTCTTTTGGAAAGAAAGTGGTGACTTTGGAAGGAGGAATAATCTTCACAAAATGTCTTAATTCAGCTATTAGAAAACACATTCAATACTCTACTGTGTTTTTTTAGAAGGTGTAAAATGTGCTACATTGTCACTGTCGAGTAGATGTCTTAGCCCAATTTTGGTTAGTTTTGCTTTATTTATTTATTTATTTATTTATTTTTACAAATTGATACAATTGGTCAGCCCCTAAGTTAAAAGCTCAACAAGCAAATTTTTTTGTTGTTGTTTTCTTAAAAAGGGACGCTTTTAAAGATACAAGGATTCTGAGCAACGTCAGCTGTATACTTTATGCAGTATAGGTTTTCCACCTTGCGAAAGAAGGAAAGAGGCAGTTTGCTTTTCCACCCAGTCTTGTATAGAATGAAAAATTAATTATTTATTACTGTACCCTGCCCAATAATTTTTTTGGCACATTATATCGGTAAATGTTTGTACAGCAACTGAGATTACATAGTTTGGGGGATTGTTAAACATAGCTCCAACAATATTGCAATTTCTATTCAGATCATGACATGTTTAGAACAGATTTAACCGTCTCTGTTAAATTTCAGCTGATTTGAATTGAAATTTCTGAAATGACTGCGGGAGTGGACATGTTCATGTTGAGCAGTGTTTGTCTCTTTGAGCCTTGGCGGAGGTCTGTGTTTTTCAGCAGAGAGCGGACGGCGTTCCTCTTTTGTCCAAGAGTATATGCCGATCCTTGCATCTTGGCGCATGCGGTGTCATTAATTTTGGCGGTACTGGATATCGATTGGGGGGGGCTTGCTCAGAGTCATACATATAGCTGTCCACCGGTGGGCTTACCAATCAGCATCCGTCAATGTCCGACTGCTTGAGATCACCACGGGTGTGAACGCGCCTTAGAAATGGATCACCGTTCTAAACTCGATCCACTTCTTAGGGAGTCCGTGCAATGATCACTTGTTCACGTTGGAAGATTCTAAGATGTGAAGAGCTCAAAGGTGTGAGACGTTTTTCCATCAGCGGTGTGTGAGCGAGATGAATTAAGAGCATTTTAACATCTGCTTGACTGCCATTCTTTCACCTCACCCGTCATGTTTTTGTGTGTGTGTGTGTGTGTGCGCGTGTGTGTGCGCGTGTGTGTGTGTGCGTGTGTGTGTGTGTGTGTGTGTGTGTGTGTGTGTGTGTGTGTGTGTGTGTGTGCGCTCCGAAGCTAATGACGACTCTTCGGTTACTGTCCATGATTATCATACAGAGAGGATCATATCCCATTGATTTTATGCAGACGATCACCTTTCTGTGTACGCAGGCCTGGTGGCGGTGGTAATTTACAGAAGAAAATCAATTACCCTTCTCGTCTGCAGGAGTAATTGTTTATTATTTTCCTATTAGACTGTGTTGATCAATGTTATGGAAAGATTGCCCATGAATACTATCAACATAAATAGATTTGCCTCCGACATTAGTACGAGTTTGCCTTTAATGACTTATGCAATGTCAAACCAATGCCACTGGGTTAGATCCAGCAAGCGCCAACGAGACGTGCGCGTGCTTGCTTGCGTGCGTGCGTGCGTGCGTGTGGAGTGTGTGCCTTTGTCGTCCGTGTCCAATGGGGACCTGTCTGGCAGTACATTGCGGGGACTCTGAAAAATGAAATCCCTCCAGCTTAACTCTGAATGAAAGCTGTCTTTCTCATGAGTTGGTTGCAAGGCCTGTGCGCTACACCAAGGCTAGGATTCGATTTCTTGATACATATGTCACGATTTCTGGTATGCACTTCCATACAATTTTTATTTTAATGGTATTTTTATATATATATATATATATATTTTTTTTTTGAGAAATCAATTAATCTAAACAATAAAGTGATGTCTAGATGTATTCATATGTAAATTCACTTATGTCAATATAGTTAGTTATATAACAATAGTGTTCTCCAATACTCCAGCTTCCCTCTGCTGTCTAAAAACATTTCTTGTTAGGTTAGGCCTGGGGTGTCCAAACTGCGGGCCACTGGCAATTTACGGCCTGTCGGCTGTTCTTTAGCGGCCCGTGGCCGATACTAAAAGTAACGTTTGACATGGCCCACAATGGAATTTAAAAAAAATGTGCGGATCCATTATAATGGATGCAAGGCCGCAGGCCACCCTAAAAGTGAACTATTTTCCTTTCACAGAAAGCCTTGGCATAGCAGCATTTCGAAATTACATAATACAAACAATGTGTAATTGCTTGATTGTTTAATTGGTTAATAAACCAGAAAAAAATCTAACTGACCTTTCCTTCTAGCTATTTGTGTGAATGTTGTTGGGTTGGGTTTTTTTTCCGCCTCATTCGTGACTGGTGTTCATGTTCATGGTGTCAACTAAGAACCTCCGCAGAATGGTGTAGTTTTAATAACGAATAGATGGATATTTGAATCTTGTATAATACAAATTTCACCTCGCACTTCGACCACATCAGTTGTCAGGGTCTTAGCCGAGTTGTTTTTTTTTTTGTCGCAAATGTACTGCGGATAGTCCCCGATGAATAGTCTCCCCGGCTCTGTCCACAGACTTTCTCCCTATTGAGGTACAGATTGATCTAGACACCAACTAATCGCTATAACTCACTGAAGTAATTGTCCCGGCCGAGATCACAGAGCTAGCAGCCAATCGACTGGTCCAGGGATCGATAGTCTGATCGGATGAGGGTGGGAGAACTGAGTAGGGATGCAAAGGAAGGAGGGAGGGATGCTTTGTAATGCGCCAAATCAATGTTGCTTCTTTGTGGAGGTGTGCTTGCCTGCCTTTTATATTCATTACGCCGCCTATTTTAAGATATTCTCCATCTCGCGGGGCTACTAGAAATTTCAAAATATTGAATGGGATTGTGCCGTGTATCCAACACACACACACACACACACACACACAAATATACCCTTCCTGTGCCATTTTGGCCCTCAAAAATAGCCCCAACCAATTATCCCTTTAAGATGAATTAGTATCGATTGTAGCTGCAGGGACGCAAGTTGAATCGTAGTATGCCAGCGCTCTTGTCCGCAGCGAACATTTTCTATACAAGGAAACTGTTTGATTGCAATTTTAAAATGTTCGCAAGGGGAGTCCGTCTCCGAATGTTCAACATCCATCCTTCAGAGAAAAACAACAAGGAACCGTGCCACCACTCAAACGCCGCACAGAAGCATTAACTTCAGTAATGGTGCAGCTTTCCACTCTTTTTGCCCCCCCCCCCCCCCCCCCCCCGGCGGTTCTGCTCTCCTGCTCAGTGTATTTCACGGCAAGAGCAGGTGAGCAACCCTGTCACCTCATACTCCTGCCCTTGTCTGTTCCTCATCCCGCTTAAGCCCGATGTCGGTTGTCCTGCTTTTCGGGGGTTCCCGCTCGGCCAGACAGAACGATGAGCACAGTTCCGGAGCGCTGGCCCTCCCTTCAACATTCCCATCTCAGCATCTCCCCTTCTCTCTCTCTCTCTCTCTCTCTCTCCAATCTCCCCTGAACCTCCTCTTTCTTCTCCTCATCCCTCCTTTTCCCCCTTCCCATCCCCGTTCTCTCGCTGCGGTTGTTGATTGGGTGTCTGAGTGCTTGTGGCAGCTGTGTGTTGTGTGTAATAGAGCAGAGAGGCTAGTCTGAATGCAGCGAGGGGGAGAATTTGTTTATGTGAGAGATGCATAGATGGAGATGGGTCTCCAGACGCCGCCGCCTCTCTCCTGCTGTCATGCCGCATTGAGGCCCTGACAGGAGATCTGAGATGGCCAAATATGCCAGACGCTCAACCCAAATCCCTGAGCTGCACCCCCCCCCCCCCCCCAAAAGTGCGACCCCATGTGTGTTTATTCAGATTTGACAGAACGGTTCTGAATGCGTGAAGGTGTGCGTCCGTGATGGCTCCACGTCAGGTTCCCTTGCCACTCTCTCGGTCCAGGGTCCATTACCGCTGAGCGATAGAAAGGTATTCTCTTTTCATCCCATCCCAGTGATCTCTCTCTCTCTCCCTCTCTCTCTCTCTCTCTCTCGTTCACTTTCTCCGATACGTTAAGTCTGCTCAGTGGGCCAAGACTCCATCCAGCCAAGATGCATGTCCACCTCAAACAGCTCATTTAGCATTTTCGTTCCCGTGTACACGGAGCTGCGTTTTGAATTTGAATGTTTGCACTTTGTCCAAGTTAGCTTTGTCACTTCAATCTCACATCTTCTTTTGTCCCGGTGTCACTCTGGACATGCAGAAATGTCTTCTCCAATTGAGCAACCTTGTTTGTGTTCATGCCGCGCTTCCAAACACGCAGCGGTGCAGTCAAGGGGGAATGTCAGTGTTTTGCACAAGAAGGTTTACAAATAAATACTCCAGAGCAGATTAACACAAGATTATTTTCGCTGACTGAGTTGATTTGAGCTAAAGTCCAGTGATTTATCTATTTTATTTTTTATTTACTGGCATTGGCTGGATTAGCAGCCATTTATGTTTTGGCGCATTTAATATTACCAGCTGAATGTAGGACAAGTTTTGGAGTAGATACGAGTTCTCAGACATGATGATTTTGTCGGTCATTATGAATGATTTTGTCATTATGAAACTGCAACTTCAAACTCCCTTTTTAACTTGTCATTTCGTCCCATAAAACAGATGTTCTTTGAACTTCTGTTTTATTCTTTCCTCATTTTTGTGCAACTTGTCTCAAATTTTGAGAGATGATACAGTATCTAAGTGAGCGTGTTCTGCTCTTTTTTTTTTGTGAGTTTCAAAATTGGTTCCCACTCCTCCCTTCTTTTTTGCTGGTTGTATTTGCTTACTGTTCTTCCTTGCCTAAGTGTTTGCCTGCTTGTGAATTAATCTTGATTCACTTTGCGCTGGCCTGCTGAGTGCTACAAATTACCCAATAGCAACGAAACGGCGCAAGTGGAAAAAAAAAAGAAAAAGAAAAAGCCAAATCGCAGCACTTGATAGGCTGTTGCTCCTCTGCTTTATGCCATTACATTAAGGCTCCATAATGAATGCTCTCTTGTGCAAAGTCGAGTGTTGTTGGTTTTTAATTCATCCTGAATAGGGAATGTTTGTGCACATCTCTCTCTTGTCTGTCTGCTTGTGTTCAACTGGAAGAAGCTTTAATGAAGGAGGCCTCACCGGGGTAACCGTGAAGCTTACGTTCACCCTCGCTATCCCCCCCCCCCCCCCCCCTCCTTACCAGAAGGCAGCATCCATCATTCCATTTACAGGAGCTTGACAAAATTAGCCGCTTTTGTGCCATAGTCACTCTAATTGGCCCAGGAACAAAAACAGGCTTTTGACACAAACACGGGCCACGCATTCACTTAGCGGCACTTGTCTCTCAGCAGGGCTGTTAATGTGAAATAGGTTTTAATTCAGAAGAGAGGAATTGCCACTGCCTTGAATGCTCTGTTTTCCTACCGACCGCTCTTAGAACATCTCCTCGCAAGTGTCTTTATTGCCTTTAAACAACTTTTTTTTTTTTTTTAATGCTACTGATGGATTTTCACTCAGTAAAGCCTAGCTTGTTTAGTGAGCTCACCATTCTTAAGGAAGTCAGTCTTTGTCCCTGAACCATCAAACCCGAAAGTGTGCAAGTGTTCGTATTCGTGTGTGTGTGAGTGTGTGAGAGAGACGTGGTTGGTTGGGGAGGGGGCAGTTTGTGTGTGTGTGCGTGCGTGCGTATGTCCACTGGTTTGCCATGTTGCATCCAGCCATATTAGTTCCATATTCTTCTGCATATCAAATAACCTTGACTATTGACAAAGCAAGGACACTCACTGCGTGTGGCTACGTTCTTCTCTTTGCGCGTGCGTGCGCGCGGACGTGTGCGTGTAAATCAATGACAGCGAATGGGAGGAACCCCTGCGCAAACCCTCATCTTTCATCTCGAATAACCGATATCATAAACAGAGCCCGCTCATCAATCTCACCTGTGTTCCCGATACAAAGATGGGAGGCGAGCCTATTTCCCTCTTTCTGCAGACCTGATGACATTTACCAAATTGCCCGATAGGTCTGCCCGCGTGAGGGTGCACACAGAGCTGTGTGTTTGTGCGTGTTTCTTGTGTTTACACTCGGTAACATTGGCGCTAACTCTGTGCCATCTGTTTTGAGAGCGCTCAAATTGGTGATCAATTCAGTAGGACTTGGGACAATTCTCCCCCGAGTTGTTGTCAAGTCTCGGTTGCCCTCCTGCAAGTCCCCGTGCCGTCCACGGTGGGGCAGTGCAGCAATTTGCAGCAGCCGCAGACCGGAGGAGATTTAATAAAAGCGGGGAGGAATCAGGAAAAATGGCCCAAATTAAAATGAGGCTGAAATTGAATTATGTTTGTAATTCTGGGTAGGATGTTCTATATTATGACAAATGATAAAAATGTGTTGTAATGAGATGTCATGAAGGCAAGGAAGATGATCTTATTCTGTGGATTTCAAAATGGATTTGCTAGGTTGACCAAAAAAAAAAGAGCAACATGATTTACGGACAATTATAGCCGCGCTATTTAATCCTCCACCGATTCCGCGGCGTTCTGGATGAAAGTGTGTGCATGTGTGTTTGTGGCCCAAGGTCATCGTCAACATTTCAGCAGTGGCCTCAGGCAACAGTGATAATCTTTGGGTAAATAATAGATGGAGTATATAAATCTATTAGCAGAACAAAGCTGATAAAGCTGTTTCCCCATGTGAAAGGAGGGATTACCCCCCCCCCCCCCCCCCCACACCCCCAACCCCAAACAGCGTGTGTTGTAGAAGGGGCTAAATGGTTGATGTGAGGGCGACCACCATAAAACCTTGGCAGACACTCTGAATCCAATATTCTCAAGCATGCAATACGCACTATTTTCGAAATATTTGCACGGCTGCGTATACTTGTGCGTGCAGCCAGACTCACCAAAATTAAGTTTCCGGCAAATCCAAAATAAAAACAAAAGTGCCGGAACAACAATTAGACAACAACAATCAAATATCATTATGCTGTAATTAATCTGCATGGAAAGTCATTAAATACTAATTCTGTATGAAAATCGTGAGAGCAAACCTGATCAACATGTCGCGTCAATCAAATTAGCGGGTGATTGACGGCTCGCTGAAATGGAGACGTGTGTGTGTGTGTGTGTGTGTGTGTGTGTGTGTGTGTGTGTGTGTGTGTGTGTGTGTGTGAAGTTGATCATTTTAAGCATGTAAAGATGAACTCCCTTCTGTCTGTTGATAGTAATTAAGCAGGCTCCTGTGGGGCTTCTGTCGTTCAGGCCAGGTTTTGTGTGGCGTGGGGGGGCCGTGGGGTTGGGGGGTGCTTGATCTGTGCTAATTGTTGCACACGAGAGCCCGTTTTGGCTCCTGATAAGCTCTGCGGGGCCCCTGTGTGTGTGTGTGGTGGGCTGGTCAGCATGTTTGTCTTTCAAGAGGCTCTGCTGTGAAACTGAATGGAGCCATATGACGACGGGTCACACCCCGAGTGCCGTTGCTAAGATACCGCATCCGCCAAAGGGTGGTACTGGGGTGCTCCATCTTCAGCACCCCTCACCGCCACCCCCCCCCCCCCCCCCCCACCTCCACCAAGCGGTTCCCCAAGGGATTTGGCTGAATGGGCCGGACTGACAGAGGCTGAATGGTTTGGGGTGACAGGGGGGTGGTGTCCTATTTGTCCCTAAATGCTTCTCTATAGACCCCTGATAATAGACTGGCCGTGTGTCCCCCCCTCCCACTCCACCCAAACCCATTCCCACCCTTCAGAACCTGCAGTGCTTGCACCGTCACCCACTCTGTCTCTGTCTACTTGTCTCATCTCCCCCCTCATCCCCTCTGTCTCGCTTTCCTCCCTATCATGTCTCCTTCTCCTCCTATCTCCTCCTCTGTCTCTCTTTTTTTCTTTTTTTTGCTCCTCTCTCTCTGAGGCAGGTACACTCATGTATAAGCATTCTCTGCTGTTTGTTGCAAGCGACTCTGTGATACATTCATTTACTTCTGGGGGAAAAAAAAGCAAAAGGTCAGCGCTTATTACTCTGTATTGTCCATCCAGCCGGTGTTTTAATAGCAGCAGCAGCAGCAGCGTTTGATGTTGATCTACTTTGATGGCTGCGAGCTTGTTAGTCAAGTTGTGTGATGAATGAGAGGAGGGGAGCTTCTTAATGGCGGAGCTGTGATCAAATAAAAGAAAAGATGAAGCGAGGAAACCTGTCCAAGCAAAAGCATTGAAAGGACTTCCTCTGTAGTCACTCAAAAGGAAGCGGCGGCGGGGAGGTCACCATTTTTGATTTTGTACATCGTTGTTACTAACAATGAAGTCGCTTTTACTCACTCAAATGAGCTCATATTCAACACGATGCGCGCACGCGTGCCGCGTGTCCGTGAGTGCGCGTGCGCTTCTGTTAGTGGTCAGGAGTGAAGATGTTAGCCTCTGCTCATTCATCACACGCATGACACGCTCTCGCCCCGGTGCGGCGCTACGCCGAGGCAATGTTTTATAAAAGAATAACACGTCAGCGGGCACACAGCGGCCATCCATTATCACCCCCGAGCAAACGTGCGAGTTGTATCGTAAGACTCCCATATCTTATGCGACCTACCTGCATCAGACCGTCTGCATAACGCAACAGCTTGCAAGCCGTTTGCCCCGCTAGCTACAATACACTTTCCATTGGAATTTGATGCTTGTTAAACATAACCCATTATGTATGTAGATCAAGGGTGTCAAGGTTATGATGTATAATCGCTCGGGGATTGAGCGCTACGGTGGAAATTACGATTCGGTACACGCCTTGGTTTGACAGTTCACAGAGAGGAGCATAAGGGGGAAAAAAATGCTAAACAAATGGCTAATGTTGTGGGTAGACAGGAACTCAATGACATGAACCCTTTCATGCACCAGAAATCATAACCTGTAACCTGATAACAGGATAAGCTGTCCCTGAAAGGGTTAAAAATGAAATTTTAACATCTTTTTTTTTTTTTTGTGCAGCGTGTATAACGGGAATTTGTCTCCTTTTTGAAAATGGAGAATGCAGAAAAGTCTAATAGTGATAGTTGGAACAGTGAATTTTTATGCTATAAAATAGGGCCCGACTGATATCCATGTTTTGAAGCTGATGCCGAGTTTTGACAGAAAAAAAAATACATATGATAGATTAATTTTAAAAAAACTTACTAGTAGTGCATAAAATCCCCCCCATGCATATCAATGACCCCACAAATCTTTAATCATCCAACTTCTAAAATATTAACTCTGCTTGTTTTGCTTTTACTTTTTTTTTTCTGCACCAAAATGACACACCTCAGTAAACCTGTTAAAAGAAGGATGAATACACACCAACTTTTGCAAGGTAAGCTGACTCACATCCAAACCGATAAGTCTCCATCACCATATGCATTTAATAAAAAAGGTTTAGTGAGATGCATGAGTCATATCTGCGACTGTTTTATTTTTTATTTTTCTTGCAATCTAATTATTTCATCAAGAGCCACTCGCACTTTTGGTGACTGTAATACAGTCAACAAACAAGCCAGCAAATGCTGATGAAGAAGAAGAAGTCAGAATCGAAGCTGAGCATCTCTCTGTGAGCCGGGCGACCTTGTAAGTGCTTCAGGCAAGATGTCTTTATCTTGTCTCCACTAGGACGCGTACGTGTGGGCAAACACACGCTTACCAAGCTAGCCTTTTGCGGCCCATCACTCATCCGAGTGACAGCAGCTGCTATTACATCCAAACTCACTCCAAGTTTTTATTTGAATCAGTCGGAGAAAATGTTGATTTTGGGGAACCACCTTTAAATTTGCTTTTTTGCTTGCCATTTTTGAGGCTCATGAATAGAATAGTTGTTCAGCATTACCGTATTTTCCGCACTAAAACGCGCACCTAAAAGCATTCCGTTTTTTAAAAAGCTCACAGCGCACCTTCAAATCCGATGCGCCTTGTGTATGGTCATTACGGTAATATTTCGATCCCAAAATGGCTTCTTGCTCGAGACATGCTGACGACGCAGAGTTCCAACTTAAGACGATCGGGTTACGCAGTTGAACACGGAAATAGAGCAGCGGCAAGAGAGTTCAACGTTAACGAGACAATGTTATAACTTGCTGTTGGTTAAGTGAACTGTGTCGCTAGTTTAGTAAAAAAGTTTTACTGACATCCGATCGTTCTGTTGGTGTTTCCTTGAGCATAGCTCCATCTAGTGGCTGCCTTGTAGATTGGGCGCACCGCATTATAAGACACAATGTATGAAAAAAATTACAAAATAGACCATTCATTGAGGGTGCGCCCCATAATCCAGTGCGCCTTTTAGTGTGGAAAATACGGTAATCAATATTCAATTATAATTAGTTTGAATCCGATTTTATGTATGATGCATAAACTTGCAACAACATTAGGTGCTACTCCTCAGTCCAAAGTAGCATTTTGTGAGCTTCGTTTACAGCAGGACACATTTTCAAAAGAGCTCCTGGGACTTTACTCGTTGTTTTTCTTTGCGTTGAAGTTTGCATTGAAGGCGTCTTGGATGAACTGTTCTGTCGAGACAGAACAAGTTGAGGACAATGTGAGTTATAGATCTCTTAGACCAGTTTACGAGGACTATTATCTCTCAGTTAGTCTCAGTTTTATGTGCATTTTCTCTGGGCTGGTCTGGAACCATCAATTTAATGCTTTCATAAAGCAAGGTTAGATAGCACTGAATCAAACCGAGCATCCACTCATACTCTCCTCTGCTTGAGAGCCAAAGTCACGACGAGGGAAGACGGCGAGAGGTGATGAAAGACGGCGAGATGGTTTTTATGACACCTTTTAAAACCAATTTAGAGCAAAAGTTTTGTTACCAGCCAGCAATAATACAGCCGGCAACACGGTCGCACACTTCAAGCAAACAAATACATCATGTGTGTGTGCAACTTATTGTCTTATGACTGCACGTTCGTCTTATTAAGCAGACTTGTGTTTTCGATGTGCGCCTTTTAGGGCTATGTTTTATAGAAGGCATCTCCTTTTATGATGTTTGTGTATCAACAGTTGTTGTTTTTTTTTTGTCAGCAGACTCCAGTGACTAGTCACTGGTCACTATTATAGGAAATAAGCAACAATTTTCAGTAACTCCAAACATGTTCGAAGACTAGTTAGTATACAGTATAGAATTTTGCTGTAAAATAGGACTTTACTGTTGTTTTACAATGTACCTCCCGTAATTTATTTTTACAGTATAATACAATATTTTGAATTACAGGATATTACAGTGGGTGGCCTGGTGGCCCAGTGGTTAGCATGTCGACCTCACAGTGCAGAAGTACCGGGTTCAATTCCATCTCCGGCCTCCCTGTGTGGAGTTTGCATGTTCTCCCCGGGCCTGCGTGGGTTTTCTCCGGGTATTCCGGTTTCCTCCCACATTCCAAAAACATCCATGGCAGGTTGACTGAACACTCTAAATTGTCCAAAGGTGTGAGTATGAACGTGGATGGTTGTTCGTCTGTGTGTGCCCTGCTATTGGCTGGCAACCGGTTCAGGGTGTCCCCTGCCTACTGCCCGGAGACGGCTGGGATAGGCTCCAGCACCCCCCGCGACCCTTGTGAGGATAAGCGGACCGGAAAATGGATGGATGGATGGATGGATGGATATTACTGTAAGATAACAGTGGGTGGCGTTTTTACACCACCATTGACTGTTTTTTATTTTAACAGGTTCCTACTGAAATTTGGACTTCAGTACATGACAGGAGGATAACTGTTATGGTATTCTGGCAGCATTTTAAAAAAATTACAAATATGCTATTAAACAATAAAAATAACTCACCAGATTTAGGTGGCGCTTTTCTCAAGCGCTGCCTGCCTGTTCAAATATTCACGTTCGTTATCATGCTTCTTTGGGAGTGATGGAAAAATGAAGCTTCAAATTTGTTTCATGAACCAGTTATTGCATTTTTTGGGGCAAAAAGACTGTTCTTGTTAACTGACTGATTTAACTGTTAATTCACATGCTACGGATGAATATTTAATAGTATTCTACAATTATCAAAAACAGTAAGCTAGTGTCATGAATTCACCGTAAATTTACGGAATTTTGTTACAGTGTATTTACAGCGTTGTGTGTTTTTGATTTTCTTTGAAGAAGGCATTGAATATAGGACAGAGCTGACAGAGCTACGAGGAAGTGTGAGTTGCTACGCATTGCAGAGCGGAAAGAAGGAGCAGCAAGAGCAAAGTCAACATTTCTCTCGTGTGAAGCTTTCCCACATTTGAAAGTAAAGAACAGAGCGAAACATGGTGGCAGCGCGTGTGTAGAAATTGGCGACGTGAAGAGGGGGTTGGACGAAACGCTAGCTCGTTAGCACGGAAGCTAACCGCGGACGTTAGCATGGAAGCTAACTGCGAAAAGTCGCTACGCAGCTGGAACCCACCACCAGAGACCAACCAGCCGAACGCCAGCGAGCGTGAGGGAGCCGGCAACCCCACTTGCCACGTTAGAAACACCCAGCAGCAAGCCCACTGGACACGTCACAAACTAGCATACAACTGGCTAGCAACGAGACCCGACAAAATGCCACCCAAACAGAAGCAAGACACAAAGCAGGATGAGGATTTCCTGACCCTCACTCAAGTAAACGAATTACTCCAGCAACAAAAAGAGCTTTTTACGGCGCTTTTGCAACAACAACAGGAAAATTTCAAAGGATTTGTCAAGATGATAATAGACTCAACAAACTCACGACTTGACACTTTTACCAGGGAAGTCCAAGAAATAAAAACCAGCATCAACTTTACCCAGAAAGAGGTAGACGACATTAAAAAAAATCGAATCTGTCAAACTGGCCATTCCAAAGACATGCAAACAGAATTCTACAAAATATGTGACGGCATGCTTGTATTAACAGACAAGATGGACTACTTGGAAGGACAGTCAAGAAGAAACAACTTGGTAATTGATGGAATTGAGGAAAAACCGGGAGAAACGTGGACTGAAACAGAGGAAAAAGTTCAAAAAATCCTCAAGGAGAAGCTGCTGATACAGGGGCAAATTGAGGTGGCGAGAGCTCACCGCACAGGAAGACAAGAACCTGGAAGACCTCGACCGAGGCCAGTTGTGGTGAAATTTCTCAAATACAAGGACAGATCAAGGATCCTACAAAAAGCAAAATACTTAAAAGGCTCCAACATCTACAACGAAGACTTTACAGATGCCGTACGACAAAAAAGAAAAGAGCTCCTCCCAAAATTAAAAGCTGCACGTGACAGAGGGGAAACTGCCTACTTAAGACATGACAAACTTATCGTCCACCCCCGCACCAGTACTCCAACACAACAGGCTCGAGTTCAACACCATCAAGCAGCATACTGAGAATTATTCACCACCCGAAGATAAAAACTCTGACCCTACTGAAGCAGGAAATTCACATACCAAAAAACATGGACTTCGAACCCTTTGATGACCCTTCCAACCCTTTGATGACTTCCAACCCTACTGACCACAAGACATTTGACCCTGAGAACAACTTGGACCCGGACAATAACTTTTTCAAGACCGACCGCGAGGGAGCCAGCGACGACCGACCGTGAGGGAGCCAGTGATGACCGCGAGGAAGCCAGCGACGACTGCAGGGAAGCCAGAGACGACCGAGAGGAAACCAGCGACGACTGCAGGGGAGCCAGTGACCGCGAGGGAGCCGGGAGACAGCGAGCCTGAGGGAGCCGGGAGACAACCAGCCAGCGACCACCGCGAGGGAGCCAGCGACGACCGCAAGGGAGCCAGAGACGACCAAGAGGAAACCAGCGACGACTGCAGGGGAGCCACTGACCGCGAGGGAGCCGGGAGACAGCGAGCCTGAGGGAGCCGGGAGACAACCAGCCAGCGTGCGTGAGAGAGCCGGGAGGCAGCCAGCCAGCGAGCGTGAGGGAGTCGGCGACGACCGCAAGGGAGCCAGCGACCACGAGGGACCCGGGAGACGTCCAGCCAGCAACTGCGAGGGAGCCAGTGATGACGGCGAGAGAGCGAGCGACGACAGCGAGGGAACCAACGACGACCGCGAGGGAGCCAGCGACGACCGCGTGGGAGCGGGAAATTCACATCCCAAAAACATGGACTTCCAACCCTTTGAAGATATTGACTATAAGCCATTTGATCCCGAGAACAATTTGGACCCAGACAATAACTTCTTCCAGAACAAACAAAGGGTAACAAACTCTGACTATTACCTGGATGAACAATTCAACACTAATATAAAATTGGAAAATGCACTTTCAGTAATACACTTAAACAGTAGAAATCTCTATAAAAACTTCACAAAAATCAAAGAATACCTGACGAAATTCAATAAATTTAAAATAATTGCCATATCAGAAACTTGGCTTGATGAAGATAAAACAACTGAAATGGAAATAGAAGGTTATGAAATGTTTGCAACTAATAGGGAAAACAAAAAAGGAGGGGGGGTTGCAATATATGTAGACAAAGCACTTAAATGCAGTAAAATCGAGAGATTGACAAACACAATAGAAAACCTAATGGAATGTCTAACCATTGAAATACATAATAAAAAGGCATCAAATATCATCATAAGTTGCATCTTGTTGAGGAGAGTCAGCTTTTCGTTTGCTTCTTGCTCTCCTTGGACACAAGTCCTTTTATACCTCTGTAAGGTGGAATAAAGACCAAACACCACGTCGTACTTTTTCAGTTTATCACAGCACAGCACAAATCGATTTGGGCTCCGAGAGTTTCAGATTTCTTTCGGAAGCCCCAAAGAAACACATACATGAGATTATATAGGGACAATATGATAATGAGAGGCGGGGAGGTACGCCTCTCATGCAAATCCCTGAAACAAAGAAAGTAACATGTCATCTAACCCGGCGTGGCTGGAAGAAGTTGGGAGCGGTGGGGTTCGAGGGCACTAAAGGTGATTGTAAACACAGCGAGCAGAAAATACCTTTAACAGCATTCTACATTGTTTCTCTCAAGTGCCTGAACAAACACAACTAGCAGAGAGGAACAACACCATAACCATTAAACCTACCTAAGCAAAAAACTAGAGACAAAGAAGGTCAAGCAAAGTTCGACCTTGAAATGATGACGAAGTATAGACCACTGCTGTTGGTCACAGATCTTGAGATTAGGGTTCCTCTTTGAGGGCACTTGACAGCCTTCAGGGATTTATACGAGGTGGTGGAGGCAGGAAAACCCTCGGGGGGCTGTTAATTAACCAAGTGAAAATAGGACCTAAACTTCACACTACATTCTTTGTTTTAAGTACTTCAGCAGATGTTCAGGACAGAGACTAGTGTCAATAGTTCTCATAGCAAGATGAAATTCCTCAACAATGTTCTACTACTACTTCTAGCGGAATATTTCCTTAACAAATCCCTCTCTTGATCACAATTAATATTGTGATCACAAAACTTCAGTGCCAAAATCCGTCGTCAAAGCGGAACAACAAATTCCCCCTTGTGCAAGCATTATCAAACAAACTACAGCCGGAAATAACAGTCTCAGTGAAGCCTGACACCAGTGCCCACATTAGTAGAGAAATAGAGACCAAAATAACCAGTATAATCAGAAAGATATGTTATTAGTTCTGGGCCCCCTGAGAACTTTGTCTTGGTTTCACGTCCAGTTGTCCTTCCGAATGTCACTTTGAAGTTGGAGATGCTTCTTGGGGCTGACGCATTCCTTCCCGGTAGACAGCATGATGGGTCCTTTGTGTCACTCTGCGTGGTCCCATTCATCTCGGCTGATGCCACTTCCGCTTGAGGACCCTTAGATACACCTGCTCCGGATACGTCTGTGGTTTCACGCCTGGATCGTTCGGGTGCCCACACCCGAGTGCAGTCTGCTTCTGGAAATGAGAGACGAGAACACTCAATGAGTCCATGTATGCTTTATGGGGAACCATCTGTCGAAGAGTGCCCTGGTCCATCGATCGCCACGGACCAGGGAACTCCTGGCCATGCTCCAGCTCAAAAGGTGTGAAACCTGTGGCAGAATTAATGGTGGACCTCACAGCAAGTAACGCGATCGGCAGCGCATCGACCCAATTCAGTTTTGCCGATGCCATTATCTTGGAAAGTTTTAGTTTGAGCGTTTGGTTCATTCGTTCAACCAGTCCTTGCGATTGTGGATGATAAACCGTGCCAAATTTATGCTTAAGCCCCAACAACTGCTCGACTTGTTGGAGATGTTTATTCTTGAAATGAGTACCATTATCCGATCGAACCACACGCGGAAACCCATGCGTTGGAACGTAGTGGTTTACCAAAATCTTAATTACAGCCATCGCATCTTCTTTGCCACATGCGTAAGCCTCGGGCCATCGAGTGTAAGCGTCCACCATCACTAGAAGGTATCGTTTGCCTCTAATCCTATCTACCATGTCAGTGAAATCGATAACGACTTCCTCACCTGGACCCCGGGGTAGCGGATACACCCCAGGTACCGTCCTGAGACTTTTCCTTACATTATGTCGATTACAGACCTCACACCCCAAAACTACCTCATTTACCATATCCAGAAGGCGAGGATGATACCAGGATCTTAATTTATCTGCCACATTCCTTTTTGCCAAATGAGCTGGACCGTGTGCCTCGTGAATTAGAGTCTTCAATTTATCTGCTGACGGAACTGGGCGTCCGTCTGTTTTGTGCCGATACAAACCAGTCTCATCCCTGGCCACCCTGTTTGTGGATAGCCAGTAGTTCTTCTCCTCAGGGGATGCCCTCTCTTGATCTGCAAGAAGGTGGTTAATGTCCAGATCATACATCTTCCCCATTGTTGGTTCTACTACCATCACTGGCTGGCTCACCTTGTAGCCCGCTGTCTCTTTCGCTACCTTATCTGCCCTGTCATTTCCCACTTCTACATAGGAAGTCCCTCCAGTATGTGCCCTGCATTTAACAATGGCTACTTCTTTTGGTTTTAACAGAGCCTCTCCGAGTCTTTGGATTTCCACACTATGTTTAATTGATGTTCCGGCTGCTGTTCTGTACCCATTCCTTCGCCAGAGGGGCATCTCTGTAAAAATCGCCCCGACTACATATGCTGAATCCGTGTAGATGTTAACCCTTAACCCTTGCGCCCTCTCTAGTGCCCTTATAACTGCTACCAGCTCGGCTCTCTGGGCCGACTGTTTCCCTTCTATTCTGTCAGTTTCTTGTATCTTAAATTGTCTTGTTTGTTGGCCATCATCGATTATTACCGAATAGGCCGAGATCAGCCCTTCTGTTGGATGTCTAAAGCAACAGCCATCTGTGAACACGCTATAATCTGGTTCCGATATTGGTGCGGCATACAAACCTTCTCTGAGCTTTTCTTCATTCAGGGAAAGGTCGGCACAACAATGGGGTGCGCCTTCAACCATTCCATCTGCCGCATTGATTCCTTCTGATTTGTATGTCAGATTGGGTCTGTGTAAAATTCTGTCCAATTTGTCACTTCGTTTTGCTGACATCGTAAAATCTTTAGAACAGACAAATGCCGCCACTGCGTGAGAAGTAAGGACCGTAAGGGGATTGTTCAACACAATGTGATCCACTTTTTGCAAAAATTTGCCTAATGCTGCCGCATATCTGAAGCATGCTGTATGTTTTTGTTCAATTGGGTCCGATTGCATGCGGACGTATGTCAAAATTCATCAAAATTAGTCTTTTACTTCCCTGTTGTTCATGTTCCTGTCATCCACATTTCCCTCTCTTTTCTGAAAAAGAACTACAGAAACAAAGCCTTCTTTTTCGGAAATATCCAAGTAAATCAGCTAAATCAGGCCGCACAAGAGAAACCGGCATCGCTGTACCTTCTGATGTGTTCAATCTCCCCTAAAATTTAAAGGCAGAGCGAATTGTAATTTTTTCCATGCGATAGTTTGAAACTGCAAAAAGCCAAACGTCAAAGGAACCACCTTGCGGCATCCAAACAGCAAATCTTAGATGATGCATCGAGAAGAACATTACCATACCGAACAAGTACAACGCCATCCGTAGGTCGAAAAGCGTAGAGTAGCTGCTTAAGCACTTGAATAAAAATTCCAGAAGACAAAAGTGAATACGTGGGGCAAACGAGTGTAGCGTAATTTAACTCCAAGGTGAGAGAATGAGAAAAGTCCCTATACGATCCTGAAAGTGGTATATCGAACAACCTTATCTAAATCGATTACAGAAGAATGTGTACAAACGAGAATTATTGTATATTTGAGTAGACGGCAAAAACAGTACGTGCAGCGCGGCCATAGATACCAGTCAATGAGATGAGATCCTCTGACAGGTCCACTCTGGCTGCCACACCCTTCAGGACCTACAATAATTGAGGAGGAGGGAACATTAAATAAATTGCCTTGTGTTTCATCCAACCAGGCCATGCGATATATTTCATTCTCTAGTTTGTCAAAAGCATTGTGCAGTGGGAAGGACCGATCAGTGGATGGTAAGGTCATATGGAGGAAGTCTAAGGAGACCAAAGCCGATACTGTTGGAAGACAGAGTTCAGTGGTGGGTCATCGGCTGACTTTAGCAACAGTCAGCCTTGTATCAGCAGGCATTGGGAGCAAGTGTGGTCCAGCATGTTCAAGTTCATGACAGTCTTTCAGTGAGGCCAGCAGCGATCCCTATTGTTGGGGATTCGGTTACCCATGGAGCAGATGGGTATTGTCCATGTGGGGGTGCCGTATCCTGTCATTGTTGTTGGTTTTGTGGAGGAGGAGTCGGGGCTTGTTGATCATAGCCTGATTGATGAACAGGTGGGTGCCGGCGATGCGGGCATTTCCGTGTCCAATGATTCACATCACCACAAATGAAACAGCCAGCTTGGCTCCCGTGACTTCCTCGTCCACGCCCACCTTCCCGTCTCGGACCTCCCCCCAGCCATGCGTCTCGGCCCTGCCTTGTGGGCAGGTCGTAATGTTGAGGTGGGGCTTGGACCTGCGGTGGGGGTGTGATCAGCCGTGGTGGAGCCTGTTGAGAGACACTGATTGACAATTGATTAGATCTCCCAAGTTTCTCTTTTTTGCATGCATTACTGGTGGCTCTCTTAGCCTCTTCTACTCGTGGGTTCAAAGAGTTGTTCTGTAGCTTGGATGTTTTCTCAGTCTCTTCCTCGGCTCTCATTCGAGATTGTTGCACATAATATAGGAAATGAGTTTGCCAGTTCACGTCATCTGAAGTGGGGAGAGTGGGAGAGTTAGTCATCATTTTCTGCACATCAGACGGACAACCCCCCAGCACTGCTTGCCTGAACAAAGCTTGATTCAATGGATGACTATTGGGGTCCTTCCCAGTTGCAGTCACCCAAGCATCTATACAATTAACCAAATAAGTCATTGGGTGTACCTCAGATAACAATTCAAACGCCAATTGTTGTAGAGGACCCAATGTTGTTGGATAAAGGGAACTCAGCGCGTCAGATTTTCTATTATTCAACCTAGTCAATTTGCAAGAGGCTATTCCCTCTAAAAGGTCCATAATCTCTTTGGGTAAATACTTACTCTTAAGCCAGTCTATTGCCCATAACTGTATGTCATAGTCAATTTTAGGCAAATCCAGCAACATTTGCCTCATCAATTCAGTCTCCCTGGTTATAAAAGTGGTTGCATCCCAAACACTCATGCTCTCATTATCCTGTTTAATTTGCATACATTTTTCTAATTTTACC
The DNA here is from genome assembly GCF_054856545.1 of Hippocampus guttulatus. NCBI lineage: Eukaryota > Metazoa > Chordata > Actinopteri > Syngnathiformes > Syngnathidae > Hippocampus > Hippocampus guttulatus. The sequence continues at coordinate 14,446,242 of NC_141265.1, forward strand.
AATTGTTTATGAACCACCCTGGGCAGATCAGGGGGAAGCTTGGCACACAATGGATTCGGGTGGGGGCCAGTAAAATGGCTAGTATGTGTTATCCCCCTTTCCTCGCCTATGTTCATATGGCCGCTCGGCACTTGTAGTGGGGTCATAAATTTAGCGCTCCTCACCCCATGCGGTGGAGGAGGCATCATCGCTGCCTTGTTTATCATAACTTTGTCGGAGTTACTTTGTTTGTTCATTTTTTTCTTTTTCCGATGTCGAAGGCAGTGGTCAAACCGCCCATGAAATGCAATATATATAAAAACCTCTACTTGTCAACTTGACTCTCTCTTTTCCCCTCACATATCAACCACATCACTCGTTCTGCACATTATCATCATAGAAACATCCGCCGGCTCCGCTCTTCTCTCACTCCTCACATTCAAAGCCATCCATAACCTAGCCCCTCCATACCTATCTGACCTCAAAACACATCTGTTTGGACAAGCCTATTCACTCGGACCATAAAGCCATTATTCTTTTTGTTGTATTTTTCCTTATTTTATTTGATGTTGTTTTCACATCGTATTCGTGATTTTAACTGCTTGTTGTAAGGTGTCCTTGAGTTCCTCGAAAGGCGTCCACAAATAAAATGTATTATTAGTAATATTATTATTATTATTATTAGTATAGCTCGAATTGAATTTCACTTAGCTTTTTCTTTTTATATTTCAAACTATTGTCTTATTCTTACAATTTATTCTTAAATCCTTGTTTTCTCGCTTTACTTACCCCTCTGCGCAGTGCATTCACCCTTTTCTCTCTCTGCGCAATGCATTCGCCTTCCTTTCTTTCCTACTTACCACCAGACGGTATTTTAACCGTTTTCTTGCCATCAGGCCTTCCGTCCATCTTACAGTTCACCATGTTTTTATCATACTCACCGTCCAATATACTCCCTTATGGACCGTGTGACGTCACGTAATTCTCCAATTGTAACAATGGAGCTGTCCCTAACTTGCCCTAAAAATACAGCTGTTTACTCAGGCCCCGATCTCCAGTCGGCAGTCCTGCATTTTGACAGCATCCAGAATAATAAAAATTACCTGGACCTGCTCCAGCAATTAACCACTAATTTTTTAATTGCCTACTAACTCAGTTTGGTCTTTGCTCGTCAGCTACTAGCCAAACCTACGTCTCAACGGTTCTACCTAATTTAAACCGCCTACGTGGTGACTCAATAACTGTGCCAATTCAGTTATCTACTACTCAGTGGCAAAGTTTGGACGGTATATTGTTTTGAATATACCTCACACCTATCCTTTAATTCCTTTTTCCTGTACAGTACTTCATTTTTCCATAGTCACATATCTCTTAAAACTCATTATCAATTCACATATCTCTTAAAACTCATTATCAATTTGTTATTTGCCACCTACAAGATCCAATCACTATACTTGGTTCAACACATTCAGGATCAGAGCAGTTTGATTTGATCGGTCCTGATTGGACATAAGCCGAATCTTGACACTTCGCCCGTAAGAACAGGAACAGGTGTGTCTTACCTTATTTAGCGGGGCCCCTGGTTACTGCCTGATCTTGGAGGTCTTGGAACCGGTGTCTGTCTTTTTCCAGAGGGACCCTGTTCGTGACGCCATTTGTTGAGGAGAGTCAGCTTTTCGTTTGCTTCTTGCTCTCCTTGGACACAAGTCCTTTTATACCTCTGTAAGGTGGAATAAAGACCAAACACCACGTCGTACTTTTTCAGTTTATCACAGCACAGCACAAATCGATTTGGGCTCCGAGAGTTTCAGATTTCTTTCGGAAGCCCCAAAGAAACACATACATGAGATTATATAGGGACAATATGATAATGAGAGGCGGGGAGGTACGCCTCTCATGCAAATCCCTGAAACAAAGAAAGTAACATGTCATCTAACCCGGCGTGGCTGGAAGAAGTTGGGAGCGGTGGGGTTCGAGGGCACTAAAGGTGATTGTAAACACAGCGAGCAGAAAATACCTTTAACAGCATTCTACATTGTTTCTCTCAAGTGCCTGAACAAACACAACTAGCAGAGAGGAACAACACCATAACCATTAAACCTACCTAAGCAAAAAACTAGAGACAAAGAAGGTCAAGCAAAGTTCGACCTTGAAATGATGACGAAGTATAGACCACTGCTGTTGGTCACAGATCTTGAGATTAGGGTTCCTCTTTGAGGGCACTTGACAGCCTTCAGGGATTTATACGAGGTGGTGGAGGCAGGAAAACCCTCGGGGGGCTGTTAATTAACCAAGTGAAAATAGGACCTAAACTTCACACTACATTCTTTGTTTTAAGTACTTCAGCAGATGTTCAGGACAGAGACTAGTGTCAATAGTTCTCATAGCAAGATGAAATTCCTCAACAATGTTCTACTACTACTTCTAGCGGAATATTTCCTTAACAATCTATAGGACACCAGGATCATGTATTGACACATTCAATAAAAAACTAACAGATATGCTCAGTTACAACAACGATAAGAAAACACGAATAATATGTGGTGACTTTAACATTGACTTATTAAACCCAAATGGACACAAAAAAACAACCGACTTCATAAATACTATGTACAGCAACAGCTTTTTCCCAGTAATCCTGAAACCTAGCAGAATAACGGTTGACACGGCCACATTAATAGATAACATATTTATAAATAAGATTGATCATAAAATGGAAAGTGGACTTCTCATTAATGACATAAGTGACCACCTACCTGTTTTTGCAGTTTTTCATAATTATTTTGATAGAAAAGCTAAGTCAACAACTCACATAACAGAAATAAGACTAAGAACCCAACGCTCCACCGATGCCTTTAAGCAAGACCTAGAAAAACAAAACTGGACCGAGGTCTACTCAAACGAAGACCCAAATACAGCGTTTGAAGTATTTCAGTCTACCATAATCTCCTTATATGATAAACATTTTCCATTAACTAAAGTCTCCAAAAGGTATAAAGACCCAAGTAAGCCATGGATAACGAAAGGCATAGAAAACGCATGTAAAAAGAAAAACAATTTATATAAATTGTTTTTAAAATTGAGAACTGAAGAAGAAGAAAAAAAATATAAGACCCATAAAAATAAACTAGTAAATATTATAAGAACCAGTAAAAGAGATCATTATCATGCACTATTAGAGCAGAATAAAAGTAACACACAAGAAATATGGAAGATACTTAACCAAGTAATCAGAAATAGTCCTAAAAAAATGGATTATCCAGAGTATTTTATCAAAGGCAAAAATACTATTTTGGAAAAAACTGCAGAAATAGCAACTGAATTTAATGAGTATTTTGTCAACATCGGCAGTAACCTAGCAAAACAAATTCCTGATCCAACAAACTTGTTTGAAATAGATATGTAGAAAAAAACTCCTCCACGATGTTCCTTACTGCTGTAAAACAAGAAGAAGTATCAAATATTATAAAAACGTTTAAAAATAAAAAGTCAACTGATTGCTTTAATATTGATATGACAATAATAAAGCAGATTATAGAATATGTAGTGCGACCTTTCACGCACATATGCAACCTGTCATTCAAAGCTGGTATCTTTCCATCAAAAATGAAAATTGCTAAAGTTATTCCAATCTATAAAAGTGGAGAAAGACATCGGTTTACAAATTATAGACCAATATCACTACTACCACAATTTTCAAAAATATTAGAAAAACTATTTTCTCGCAGACTTGATAGCTTTATACAAAAGCATGCGCTGTTAAGTGAGAATCAATATGGCTTCAGGGAAAAACGGACCACCTCAATGGCAGTTATGGAGTTTGTGGAAGCAATAGCCACTAATATAGACAACAAAGAATTTACTGTTGGGGTTTTCCTAGATCTAAAAAAAGCTTTTGACACAATAGATCACAGTATATTATTGAAAAAACTAGAAAGATATGGCATTAGAGGTGTAGCTTATAAATGGATAAAAAGTTATTTAGAAAACAGATATCAGTACGTGCAACTCAACAATAAAAAAATGAATCAACTGAAAATCACTCACGGAGTTCCTCAGGGGTCAGTGCTTGGTCCAAAACTATTCATCTTATATATAAATGATATCTGCAAGGTCTCAAAACAATTTAAATGTGTCCTATTTGCTGATGATACAACTTTCTACTGTTCTGGAATAAATCTGAAACAGCTCCTGACAACCGTAGAAAACGAATTAAACAAACTAAAAAACTGGTTCGACAGAAATAAATTGTCACTTAACCTGAAAAAATCGAAGTTAATTGTTTTTGGCACAAGACCAATCAAACACCAAGCTAAAATTATGGTAAACTCAATTGAGATAGAAAGAGCGTATGAAACCAAGTTTCTCGGATTAGTAATAGACTCAAAACTATGTTGGAAGCCACATATCGATAACGTAAAAAGAAAAATAGCCAAAACCGTAGGGATCCTCTACAAAACCAAGGAAGTGCTAAATAAGAGATCTTTGTACACATTATACACTTCATTATTACTACCATATATGACCTACTGTGTGGAAATATGGGGAAATGCCTGCAAAACAAACACACTCCCTATTCTCAACCTACAAAAAAAAGCAATTCGAATTATTAATAGATCAAAATATACGGAACCCACAAATCCACTATTTATCAAATTAAATACGATGAAATTTTATGACCTGGTTGACTTTAAAATCGCCCAATTAATGTACAAAGCACACAATAACCTGCTCTGCCAAAACATCCAGAAGTTTTTCGAAATTCGAGAAAGCACCTATGATTTAAGAGGTACCAACTTATTCAAAAAACTCAAAACAAGAACAAACATCAAGCAAAGAAGTGTATCTATCAAAGGTGTTAATCTGTGGAATAATCTCGAAACGGACCTGAAAATGAGTAAATCGCTTGCTGAGTTCAAAAACAAATTCAAAAAAATAGTACAAACAACCTACATCAATCAGAGTTAAAATGATAAATTCAAAACATTAAATATAATGATAAATCAGAACTAAGTTGATAAATAGAGAAAGGTATATAAATATCCATTATGAATACAAGAGAAAATTGACACGAGTGTCAGGGTGTGGAAGTATATAATCCCGATACAAACCAAAAGTTGTAAAAATATCACGGTTAAGGGTAAAGTATGAGCCTTAATGGAGACTTCTTTCTTCTTACTTTTTTCTTTTCTGATTGATATAAAAATGATTTATTAGATATAAACACATAACGGGGTAGGACTAGATACGTTTTTTACTTCTTCCTACTCCCTTGAACATAATAACTGTGTTGAATGAAGATTGATTTCTTTCTTTTTACTTTTTTTTATCTACCTTATTTTCTGTCAAATTATTACTGTATATATGTTTTATGTTCAATAAACAAACAGAAAAAAAATAAGTCTGATTCAATTTCGCCTCAATATCTACAGTATGTGTGCGCGTGTAATGCATTTGCACTCATGTGACACAATTTAGGACACTCTTGCAGACACAGCAGGAAATGCGAATAGCACTCAGAAGAGCGTTATGCCTGGAAAAAAAAAATTCAATTTGGGTCAACACAAAACTTATACACATTCATCGACCTCTTGTGTGAGGCTGGATTGTGGTTCGGATCAAATTAGAAGTCAAACGTAACGTACAAGTCGTCGAACACATTACAATACTGTGGCACTAATATTTGTAACAGGGGAAGTCAACTCCAAAATTTTCTTGACAATAATATGATTGATGTGGCCCCACTAGTCTAAACACGGTATCCAGGCCCTGCAGATGCAAAGCCCCGCCGACGTGCCTTTGTGGCTGATGTGCTCCATTCTGCATGGATCATCACAGCTATCCATTTGAAACCGTGTTGCTCAAATGTACCTAACCTTTTAAATTCACCCATTTTTGTCTTTCTTCTTCTTCATCTTGAGAGAACATAATGCCGTTCGGCTCCTGTGGAATTCTATCGCACTGGTCTAAGAGAACTTTCAACATTTTACATTGGTGAATAATGTATTAAAGAACCGAGTAGACAGGGACAGACAAAGCAGTGTCAATTTTAAAAAAAACTAATCGAATTGGTCCTATTTGGACAAATGGGGTTTCTGGCTGACAGCAATGACAGGAAACAGTATCACAGTTCTTCTATTTTGTAACCTACCTTAGTGATTGTCACCCCACCTTTTATAAATATAATAACCATAGCTGAAACAGTCACAGCCAAAACCTGAACCAGCTTGTCAAGGGTAAAAATTGTACATCTGGACAATGAGCATCTTCCCAAGTGGAAAAGTTACTTTTGTTTGTGCGCGGGATGTTGCAGTGTCTGCACTCTGACGAAAAGCGAGACATTCATCATCGGGGTTAGCTTACGCCCTGACACTCCACGGATGTGAGACAGTCGCCCCTGACACACACAAACACCTTGCCCAATGTGGTGTGTGTGTGTGTGTGTGTGTGTGTGTGTGTGTGTGTGTGTGTGTGTGTGTGTGTGCGCGCGCGCTGTGACAGGCATGGCAGAGCTAGCTGCGGGTTCCTTTGTTTGGCCCTGACGAGCATGTCATTAACAGAGACGAGTAGAGACAGAGGGGCCTCGTCAGTATTTAAATCGTCTGACATCCTCGCCACTGCACATCTGCAGGGGATTCCTGCTCTCCTCTCACTCCTCCCAGCCTCTCTCCTCCTGTGCAACTTCCATCCATCTTTCTTTCTCCCCCCCGTGGGCTGGTTTCCTGCTGTTCCCCCCCCCCCCCCCAAACCTCCCGTTTTCCCGCACCTAATATCGCTGACTGTGTAATTTATTCACTTTTTCTTTTGCCTCAGCGTGTGTTTTTATTTGTCACAGTGCGTTATACCTGCTGTGCCTGACTAGCTGGTGGAAATAAATTCAATTCTCTGTCCTTTACTGCACCAGGTTGCATTTTGCCTCCGAAATCCAATGTGCGAGACTACTTGGTAGCGATATTTTATCAAATTTGTTTCAGTTGCACTAAATGAATAAAAGTACTGGGGCAGCTAAAATAACACCTACAGAATGGGAAAATGGAAGAAAACGTGGAGTTGGTCTCTCACGTTTTACAACTACTGTTCACATGCAAGATTTTTTTGAACAGTGATACCAGGATAATTTCAAAACCATTTCAAAGCTTATTCGCATGAATGTGACCTTTAACCTGTGCAACACAATTAAAAAGAAAAAGAAAAAAAAAGAAAAGAGAAATCCTCTCATCTTAGTTCAATAATGTGGTTGTACACATTTCGGAATAATACATTGCATATGTTGTTGCAGTACCTTTGACTGTTATTGCAGCACCCACTTGATCATGATGATGATTTTAATTGTTGTTGTTGCCCACTGCCAAGCCACACCAATACAGTAGATCAAGGCCATTGCAACAATGCACTATATTTGATTTTTGAACAATGTTTAACCATATTTATAGTTCCATCAACACCTGTGGGTGAAATAGTAACAAAGTGTAGCGAGTGGTGCACACTACATCAGCTCCATGCATCCAAATAAATGTGGGCAAGCCGAGGCTTTCATTTTATCGCAATCCATCTTAACCCTTTCATGCACCAATAATGATACAGTGAAACTCCTCTACAATGAAATCATGTTCGTAGCAAGAAATTTTTCACAACAGGGGACTTTTCACTGTAGCAAATTTGATCTCAGACGCAAACACGAACACACACAAAAAACATGTGTACTTTTTTTTATTCCAATAGTGCATAAGTATGAGCATACACTTTTTTGACACTTCATATAGCCATCGTAGAAAGAAAAAAAGGGAAAGAAATTGCGAATTTTACGATCAGCATTTACTTTCACTTACATCAATTTCTTGCATAATGTCTTTTATTTTGCTTCTTCCATCTTTCATTTTTATTATCTTTATCCTGTCTTCAAGCTTTAAAGCTTTTCTTTCCTTAACTCCTTGGTATGCAAAGGTCCGTTTTGTCGCCATTTTAGCAATGTAACGTTCGTGCTGCGTCTGAAACAAATACTTCCTGTACTACTGCGCATGTGTAAACCAGTGTGGTGGTTGCTGTTGTCGTTTCCGAACGAAGCAGTAGAGGTCGCTGTGGCATGATGAGGTTGGATTAGACTTTTGCGAAAGGCTTGTTTTCGTTGTAGTGAATCTCGTTGCGAGGCAAGAGCAGAGAAAAAGATTTCGTATAACGGAACAGGGGGACTTTTCGTTCTAGGGGGAGCAGAGAAGTGGGAATGGCTTTCATGCATGAAAAAATTTTCACACTAGGGGGTATTTCCACCCATGTAGGTTTCGTTGTAGAGGAGTTTCACTGTAACCAGTAACTTGATGACGTCATAGGTTGTCCACTGTCATAACCACTGTCCCTGAAAGGGTTAAGATTCAATTGAAACAAGTTCAATCCTCACTGCCCCCAAAACCCCAAATTGGCTACCCTTGCCCCTAACGGATTAAAACCTGTGTCCAATCACTTACTCAGTGTTTGTATTGGGTTGCACAGAGGCGCCTCGAACTCTCCCACACACACATTCAAAGTACTTTGTGCAAACACGTGCAATGACCTCCCAGCATAAGTCAGGATACCTTTAATTGGGATTCTGATTTGAATGAGAAAGCACCTTAATAAAAGGCCCATCAGAGGCAGAGAGGTAAAAGGTTTTTTTTTTTTTACCTTTAACACAACACCGAGCTGCGCAAAAACAACTCTGAACTTGAAGAGGTACGCTCTGAAAGCCACGTGTAGCTAAAGCTCTTTGTGCCCATCTGTTCACGAGTGCGCCTCGGGTTTTTGTCGTTTTTTTTGTGTGCACACACATGCATACACACACGAACGTGCCGGTGATTTATTCCAAGCACACGGCAGGTAAATTGAAGCGGGCCTTTCAGGTTGGTTTTTAGCTCCAAGTCTAATGAGAGGAGCGTTTGCCCCCGTCTCTCCAAACAATGTGCGCGTGTCTCTTAAGAGCCCTTCCATCCGCCTGCAGCCCGGCCACTCCACATTAGATCTGTGGCCTGCAGCAGCAGCCGCCGCGCTCAAAGGCCTCGGGCTCCGAAATGGCTGTTTGAGTTCTCTCCATGCTTTGCCTCTAAATGAATGATTTATTGGCTGTCAATGAGGAGGCCAAGTGTAATGGACAAAAAAAAAAAGCAGCACTGCAGAGGCCCAGTCAAGAGGATGTTGTTGTGGATGTTCTCTTTGAGGAGCTCCCTGCCATACCCTGACATCGTAATGAAGAGTAAACAACCGTTTCTGTGGACAACATCAGGACCGCTCGGCTACAAGAGGGACCCCACATCTTTGAAACTCTTTGAGACACATGCTTTGATTTTAATATGCGGCTACTGTGGGGCGGAGCGGGGTGCTTCTTTGAGACATGTATTCTATGTTGTTCACCTTTTTCTGGTTTTACCACATTTTGAAGCGTGACTTCTTTATTGTATCCCCCCCCCCCCCCCATCAAATTTCTGAGCCACAGATGCAGGATGGGCTAGCCTATCAGACACACCAATTCCTGCAGCCAACACTGGCTTCAATTAATTAACGCCGCACAGTAGCCTATCCAACACACACACACGCACGCACGCACACACACACACACACACACACACACACACACACACACACACACACACACACACACACACACACGTGCACACAGCGGGTGAAGTGGCCACATGCGGCTAAGGAGACGTGTTACGTAAAATCCCCAGTGCTTTTGTTCCCGTAAAAAGGGGACATTAACACCCGCTCGTCCTTTGGCCTCTGCTTGTCATCCAAACGGCTAATTTGAGCAGATCCCGCTAATCCCTCAGGAGAAAGCCCAGCAGGGCCAGCAGGGGGGATGAGGACCTCAGAGGCCAGTTCGCCCGCAGTCGAGTCGATGAGCGTTTTTTTAGAATTGACACCGTAAAACGCGCCTTTGTTTGCATCATGCTCTCTGGTGTCCTGCCTTTCAGCGGGCCTAATGATAAGTGACAGGCCACTAATTGAAGCTCTTTAGGAAGCTATAATCAGACACACGTCTGATCCGTCTCTACTGAGACCACAGAAGTGTTTTGCTGGATGTCGACGAGCAAATGATTGGGCTAGGTTGCTTAATCTGTTTGCTTTTTTTTTGTTTTTGTTTTTTTGGTGCTTGTTAATCACTTGCTCTTCCAACACATTCGCAGCAACGTTTTCATAATCTATTGCGTCAATGTAAAATATATGTCGAATTGGGTAGAATGTTCGTTCTCTTGCGGAGGTGGTGAGGGGAGAAGTCAGATTTTTGTTTGTGGTTGGTTTCCAATTTTTTTTTGTACCGTACTTGTGGAGGGAAGTGGTTTTGAAAATGTCAGTTTCTTTAAAAATAAAATAAAATAAAATAATGCAAGTATTACTGATAGGGTTTTATCTCCTTTTTTTTTTTTACATCTTATTACACTTTCTGCAAATTTAATGACGTACATTTTCATAATATGGTGACATCTACTACGACAAGTGTTTTTTGGTTGAGCGATATTCAAAATAAATCAATACAATGTTGTTTTTAAATGTTAAAAATGCAACGCCGATGTAGACAAGAACATCGACAATAAAAAAAAAAAGCTACTCTAATAAACATTCAAAGAAAACGTCATCTCGAGCTGCACTGCTTTGTGTATCTCATGAAATGTCCACGTGGAGTGAATTAATAACGAGAAATTAAATAGAAACAGAAACCCCGAATGAAAGCCTGCACATAAAAACGTACAAATGATAACAGTAATAATGATATAGTAAATCACTTGCAACGACCAAAGATTGCTTGATGAAGCTACGCTGCTATAAGCACGACACAAACAACACCACAGTGAAAACGGCCAAAAATTCAAGATCCAACTAACCTTTTCACCTCATTTGCATTTTTCAAAGTAATCAACCACATGTATGCTTTATAAATTTGAAAACCATGTCACCTCACCAGTGTCGCCGCTTATAATCTGCAAGGTCAAAAACGCGTTTGCCCACCAAAATCCTTTTAGCCCCGAGTTGGAATTCAACAATGAATTTTATTCGACATCTACATTAGTAATTGAGCCACAGTTCATTCCCCTCCAGCCAGTTAGCCATCTGTGCATCTCTCCATCTTCTCCCTAAAAGAGGAAAGGAAACATTGTCGCTGTTTGGGTTTTAGAGGCTAAATGATGTCGCTAATCACCAGCTTTTAGTGCGGCAGATTTATGGAGGGGACATGAATTGTTATGGGCTGACTTTTGTGTGTGTGTGTGTGTGTGTGTGTGTGTGTGTGTGTGTGTGTGTGTGTGTGTGTGTGTGTGTGTGTGTGTGTGTGTGTGTGTGTTTGGGTAGGTGTCAGAGGCAGCCGGTGGGATAGGCTTAAATAGTCCTATTATTTATTGTCTCAGAGCGGCCTCTCTGAACGGAACAGCGGCTCCCCAAATTGAAATATAGCTGAGTTTACCCTTCTGATTATGGCAGTAGTTTACTCCCGGAGCCCAAGGAGATCATTAAACAATGGCCGCCACGAGCAACTCAGCATCCCGTAATGGCCAAGGATAAATGTGCAGACTGAGGAATAGCTATCGCTACTGATGGGCTATAAGTGCGCCTCGCAGGCATCATTTTTCCCCCTGCAAACGACACCACTTGTTTTCTCAGTCGGGGGGGGGGGCATCAAAACAAGCGTTGACGGATGTGCAATTCAATGAGACACTGTGTTTTGTAGTTCTTAAAAAAGGCATTCAGAAGTCAACCTAATAGGTCGTTATATATTTTTGGGGGAGTGAACCAATTTGTGTAAATGCTTGAATATGCGCTCTGATAAAATGCTATTCTGGTGATTGTAATATGGTCATTGCTTATGAACAGATACGGCGAACGCATGAGTGCCTCTCTCGCTGACCCAAAAAATTCCGGAAAATCTTAGCGTGGGCTATTTTCCCACAACAGCAGCAACAATTCTGTCATATTCATACCAGGACAGTATTTGTCATTTTCTGTATGAGTATGCATACCTACAGTACGTTTGGCTTATTAATAATCTTTATATTATTTATAGCTTGATTTTTGTTATCTGACATCCCTTGACATTTTGTATGTTCATCCAGTTGACCTTTTTCAGCATTTAGATTGGGATTTTGGTGATATCAGACATCTCTCATTTTCAGATGCATCCAATTGGAGACTTGCGATGCAAATGGACGTGTTTTTAGTCTCTTGAACGTTATGTGAATGAGCAGCCCCAAAACAACAGCTTTTAAAAACGGCCCCTAAAAAAAACACACACACACACACACACTGTGAGCAATGCTCAAGTGATTTATCTGCAGAGCAACATATTGTATATTTCGGCCAATTTTGGATTTTACTCATGGAGAGTAATTGTGCACCAGAAATTTTCTGGTGCTCAGTTTCTAGAGAAACTGCTGAAATGCTGAATGCAAAAAATGTGAAAGCTAGTGTGTGATCATTAATTTTAATTTGAAAAAAAAAATGAATGTAAAATATTCAAGCAGAGCAAACAAAAGTAGTATGTTAGCATGAATATATTGATTAAAAAAATAAATGCAAAGGTAAAGTTTGAAAATATGAATTAAGTATATAGTCTGATATTGAAGTATATGAAAACATTATGAAATACAATGGAATCATATTAGATGAAAAATATAACATTAAGCATTTAGATTCTTGTTTATATGAATAACGTACAGTCGGAGGTGGAATTCGAACCACCAACCTCGCGGTCAATACCCAGTGAGCCAAGAAAACACAGCATGTGAAGTAATGTTCAGTTCTATTAAAATGTTGTGGGATGCTGAAACTGAACGTTTGTCTCTGCCATTGGAAACGAATGGGGACATTTTTAACTGTAAAAAAAATTGTGGCAGAACTGTCGGGATGAGAAATCTGAAAAATTGTAGCCCGGAAGGCATGGATTTGGACATTTGCACAGCGCTAGCATAAACGGTCATCGTAGCAATTGCAGCTAGCTATCAGTAAGATTTCGGGTAGACCTCGAAAGCTTTCAGACTTTGACGACAAGGCAGCAAGACTGTGCAGGCAAGTGTAACCCTGCGCTCTGCACTCTTGGTGAATGATATTCTCCATTTTCGATCCAAACTACACGTTTTCCCCTTTGAGTAACGCCCTCTGGATTCATGCAATCCCGGAAGGATTCTACGAAGGCTCCTTATCATGTCCCTTTTGATCCATGTCAAAATGGATCCCCTTGATGAGCTTGGGAAAAGAACGAGTCACGCCGAGCCAGGTCCGGTGTATAGGGTGGTTGCTCCTGCACGTTTTTCTCAGCCAGAAGAAATCGTGAGTCACCATCTTGACCTCTCATGCACCGAACTGTCTTTGTAGACATGCTGGCTCATTGTCAGGCACGGCATTGAAGGTTAACATGCATGATTTGTGGTGAGGTCTAGAATATGCCTTTTGTGACACCGGAGCTGGAACCTTTCCGGTCACACCTCATATATTTTCCACGGCTATTCTTGGACGATGCGTTTCTGTATTGCACTTAACTGTAAAAGTGAGGCGTGACTTCGCGACGTCGGGAAAACGCCACGTCCCAGAGCGACAACGGCCGGCAACTCAAGTTGATGACCGTGGGAATTCATTTTGGTCTTGGAAGCTTGGTCACGCCTCTCAAAGTTGAGTGGAATTTATTTTATTTTTTTCCAAGCATAAACAAGCCAAAGTAAGCTTTATGCATGATGGAGGTCAAAACGTAATTGAGATAACCAGCGGCAACTAATATCAGCGCTTGATATGAGAAAAGTAGACGTCTTGGCGGGACTGTGCTTCTTGCTCCCAGCCCCCCCCGCGCCCCCCGCTACCCCCCTCGTCGCCGTCACATCAGCCCCACATTTCCTCGTTGACCTTTGCTGGCGGGATGGCGGTCGGAGGGGGGGGCGGCGTCAGTCAAAGTCCTTCACACGCTGCTGCTCTGATTACCGCAACATCTGTAACATAAACAGCAGAGCAGGACATGGGCACAGGCGAGCTAACAGCCATGACAATGAAGTGACAGTGTCAGCTCTCGAGACAACATGACAATGATGTTTATGCCTCGGCTCGTCCACGCCGCTCGCTACGCCACGTCCGGAGGAGCTGGGAGCTGTTCTGCATTAATGGGGACTGAAGCTCACCGCGCGCATCGTGGCAGCGTTTTATGTCACAAAATTAAACCTTGACCTATAATTACTTTTATCATTAACACACACCAAAAAAATAAATAAAAAAGCCTTTGTGATAGGCGGCGAGGATAGTCTCCTACCTGCTACCCCGTCCGCCCTTCGGAGATGTCTATCAGAGATTAGTATGCGTGTCGGCGCACGAGTCAACCAAGACAAGCTTGAGAATCATCACGGCTAATAATCAGCCTTATTTGGTAATAGCGGGCTAAGAGAAAAATAGGCTTACACAGCGGCGAAAGTGGAGCAGATATAATAAAAAAGTTGGCCCGCGAGAGGTGTTTTATTGAACTTGTGAATGGGAGACCGACGCTGTGCAAAATGAGAAAATCTGCCTTTGCGGTGGCCGCTGAGACGCAAACTGTTGCGAAACTTTATTGAACACACCACAAAAGACGGCGTGTGATTTATCATGGGAATGATGTTGTTGTCAAGCCATGTAAAGTGAAGAGGCATGTTGAGAGGCTCTACCTACCCCCCAACCCCACCTCCCTTCCGCCAACCCGTATAGCAAGCTGTTTTTGTGGCTGTTGTTGCCGTCTGTCCTAACACATTTACCTTAAGCCATCAGCCCTCATTAAATGCCTGCTGGTGCAGGGAAACAAAAGGCTGCCCGGCGAGCCAATATGCGCCTCCGACACGTCAGCCAATCCCCTAGACGGGCGGCGGAGCCTGGCTGCGCCCGCCGAATTCTCAAACATATTTTTCTAATTTATGGATGGATAATAAATCAACATTAAGGCTTGGACAACGAGTTATACATCAGAGGGGAGATGGCTGCAAACGAGGCCACAATGCAGCAGAGGAGACCCGGCGCACATCTGCACAGCGTGTATGTGTGGGTTAGTGTGTGTCCGCATTACTCCAAGTTGGTGGAGATACAAACATTTTTAATGTCAACGCAATAGGGTGGCCGGTTTGAATATCACAAATAGGAAATAAGACAATTAGGATTTACTGCCGGACGGATTGTGCTTTCGATGCTTCGTTAAATTTAACGCTGTGAAATATGCACGCGTTTGCATTTTAATGCCCATGAATTGGCCTTTCGATGATGCGGTAGGTCACCGGTTCTGCAGTTGCACGTTTCGCAACAAGAATCAACCGGTCCTCAGTTGTGCTCTGACTTTACCTATGAGCAATGTACGGATGTACAAAATGATTTTTTTTTCAACAACAAGTGACTGTGAATTATGATAGCTAATAACATTGTGATTTCTCTCTCTCTCTCTCTCTCTCTCTCTCTCTCTCTCTCTTTCTTTCCTTTCTCCAGTCACAGCCCTGATGCTTCTCGGGGCTTTCACTGAGTTTGATGCATCGTGTAGCCGAGCTGGAGTTCCACTCTAAAAATTATTAGACCTAATCATTCATTAACCTCCATTAGACTGATAGGAGGGTAAACCCAACGCTTGATTACATTTTCCGAGCGGCTGTGAAAGAATGTGTGTCTGCGGTCTCCGCGTGCGCACTCATTCAAACAACTCTGTGGGAGTGAAACATGCTATGCATTTCCACACACGCACACTCACCCGCACACACCATCCACATCTTTATTGTTGTGTTGCCGTCTCACCGTCTCTGTCTTTGCTTGTGTGCGCAGGTTTGTCATTCATTAGCGAGGAGCACAATCGGAGCTAAACTAGCCATGGCGGCCTGACTCATTAGAAGCTTGAAGGTTTATTTAAAACCTCGCACTGCCTCGTTCCCAATCCACTCGCCGCCATATGCATATAGTAATTACACAAGTGAGGAGGAGGAGAAGGTTAGAGAGTCTGCAGCGTGTTTGCATGTGCGTCTACGACATGCGCGCGCGTATGAGTGAGTGAGTGAGTGAGTGAGTGAGTGAGTGAGTGAGTGAGTGAGTGAGTGAGTGTGTGTGTGTGTGTGCGCGCGCGCTTGTGATTATTTTTCATTCCGTGTTTCGCCTGAGTTCTGCCCCTATAACTGAGGATCTAATCAATCTGCCGGCTATTAAGTTTGTTAATTGATAATGCATACTAATTAGGCCTGGCTCTGTTACCATGGCAACGATGAGATGTGATTTTAGGCTGGAGTCCAAATGGACTTTTAAAACAGCGAGTGCGTGCTGGACGCCATCCGGGCACCACATGGAGCCCTCGCTAACTGTATGAAATAATTTCTGAAATTAGCTTTTTTTTTTTTTTTTTTTTTTTTGATGGGGTAAAATGAAAAGTAACACATGCCACACTCCAAACCAGTAGGGGGTAGTATTTTCCCAGCAGACTTCATTAACGTGAACTGAAATGTAATGTCAGACCTTTAAAGCACGCCATTATAGCAGGTGTATCTATGTTAATATTATTGTTTTATTTTTGCAGTCTTTTTGTCAGAATTCCGCCGATGAATACAATATTTTGAAATAATTTCCAGTTTATGAATGAAGAGATGTTTTTTTGGGGGGGGGGTTTTGGTCCAGGTTATCGATTATTCTCATCTAAATTGATTCGAATAATCGTTATTTGCCGCCATAGTCACAATCACACAATCCAAATTTAGATTCTAAATTGATTACTCAAAATTTTTGCTCTGAATTATGAAACATGTTTTTGAATCGTGGGACGAGGCCAGATTCACGAGACAAAATCCCTGCAAACATAGAGAAAGACCAAAGCCTGGATTTGAACCCCCAACATGACTGTGTGACATCTTATGCTAACCACTAGCTCACTGTGCCTCCAACATCAATAACACATTCCAAAAATTAAAGGAAAAAAAAATTTCTGCCTTATAAATCAAGTTTGACCTTTATGTAAAAGTCACGTCAAGTAGCCGGTGTGTGTGTATGTGTTTTACGTATGTTTGTATACGGCGCGTTCTCTCCATTTATTATCCCTTTCTGCGCATTAGACGTAGACACACACACACGCCAAAAATTGCATGTGCGCACACAAACCATTCATCACCTGCTCGGGCCCCCCTGCTGAATTATTATCGCGCGGGTTCAAGGTCAAGGAGATGCCATAGGTAAAATTGAAGTCTGAGAGATCAGCGCCATTTGATGTCTCTTTTTCGATTCCGACGTTATCATCCGCCTTCGCTGTTGGCAATAAGCTCTTTTACCGATGGACATGGCGGAAACATTTCCTTTTGTTATCTTGATGCGCCGTATTGACAAGGAGTGTTGGGGCCACGGAAAGAAAAATGTAAAATGATGCAGTGACGTGTGAATAGAATATGATGATGTTACAAGATGAAAGTTCTTAGTCGGGATGTAATTTTCTCGACGGGATGTTGAAATTCCCACAAAACGTAGCAGTGAAAGCACACAGCAGCGATAAGGACCTGCCATACCTTTTATTGGGTAAGCTCATTTTTTGGTTTGATTGGTTGTGAAACTCAAGCATAATTTGACAAGATTTCAAGTTTTGTCCATCCATCCATCCATCCATCCATTCATTAATTCATTTTCTGTAGCACTTATCCTCCTTCGGGTCATAGACTACCAGGAACCTATCACAGCAGAATTTGGGTGATATGCGGGCTACACCATGGACTGGTTGTCATCCCATTATTTTTTGTTTAAAAATGTGTTGCCTTTTATTACTACAAGTAAAATTTAAGAAATTGTATCTGGAAAACATGCGCAAAGACTGACAACTATGTATTATTCAATTATGCAGCCATAGAGTGAAGCCGTTTTTCACCATTTCAAGTTGCCAGATTTTTGGCGGGACGTGGCTGAAATGGCGCAGAGTGCGCGTGGACTATAAGAACTAAAGCACCTTCATTCACATCACTGGACAAACCCCAAAATGACTCCGTTGTATATAGGAGACACATTTACTTGCACATAACAAGGACCCTAAAAGTGAGATTTGTACCTTTTGTTGACGTCACACCACGTGAGCCTGTCATTCCTGTGACATCACATTTCAGCTCTGGTGCCAAGCGTGCTTCGGCGACGACACCAATCTGTTATTTATTTCAAATCGCATGGCTATTGCACAGGGCGGGATCACCCCCCCCCCCCCCCTCCCGCATTACCTCATGATGAAGAGCTCAGCAGAACATAACATCACTTTATTTACCCTGCATAGTTTGTCTATCCGGCTGCGTAATCCCTCACCAAATTATTCAACCTTTCGACAGTTTCGAACACAGCATGCTTTTTTTTCCCCAACACCGCTAAAACACTTTAATTGACCAGGAGGCTGGGTGTATTTTGCCATCCCGAAATGCAAATGTTCCCCTTGACGCGAGCATCGTATGGCTTTGTCAAGCGATAAACACACACACAAAAAAAAATGCATTTCTGCTCCTTTCAGTCTTTCTATTTCCCTCACTGGTGCTCGCCACCATCCCATTCTCCACATGTATGTGTGTGTGTGTGTGTGTGTATTCTCCCAGCGCTTGGCTTCGAGCAGATATTTGTTTCCCTGCAAGCGTGTGTGTGCTAGGAAGGAAGGGTTGGAGGTTGTGTGTGTGTGGGGAGGTCGGGGGGGGGGGGCGTAGGGGGAGTGGAGGGGGTGCAGTGGGCAGAGCAGCCAGCTGGGTTGGAGGGGTAATAAAGAAGGAGAATCAATAGGCCATGCAGTAGAGCCAAGGTGCTGCCATTTATCACAACGCCTCCCTGACTTCCATCATTCATCATGCCCAATGAGGCAGCAAATAGGAAAATGACTATTTGTATCAAACACATCTGCACTCATCCACTGAGGTATTTTATTCCCATTAAGTCCAAGAGTAGAATACGCCAGTTTCTGCCGCCGTCGCTACCGCTGTTTGTGTGCACGTGTGATTCTATTTGTTCAGGCTTGTCGCTGGAGTTTCAACGGGGAGCACATTGGTGCCCGTCAGTTGTTTTCCCCGCAAGCTTGGTGTTTAGTCTGGCTCTTGCTCTTCTTCTCACATGTGACCCATAAGCTTGCCCTCTGCTCTTTCTCCGTCTTTTTTTTTTTTTTTTTTTTTGTCTTTTAAAGACCCATTATACTTAGCCAGCATTTCATTTTTAACCATAAATTAGCGGGCGATGCTGCGCTGATCAAGGTGTGAGCGCTGTGTAGCTGTGGGGTTTACAGTATGGGCTGCCGAGGGGGGCTGCGCCGTGGTAATTTTGGTCTAATATCCCATGAAATAGTGCAATTATTATGCAGCCTCTTTTATGAGCCGGCTGTGAATATTTAAAAAGGGGGTGTTTCCTTTATTTATTTATTTTACACTGACACTGCCTTGTTTGGGGTTTTTTTTTTTGCCTTTTATTCCTGCTTAATAAACTCACGGTTGATTTTCGTTTCGGCTTCACTCTCCTCCGTCTGCTTATAAATCCAATCTTCAGACATTCAATAGAAGCCTTTTAACTTACGCTTTCCTTTCGATGAGGTACCCGAATTACCCTTGTTTCCCATTTTATGGCAATTACAGTGAAATCAACAGCTTGTGTTGTTTGGTATTGAGCTGAGAACAGGCTAATCAATTCAAAGTCAATTTTGAGTCAGCTATTAAATGTTTTTCTTCAAACAGATGGATGAAAGTGTTTGTATTTGGTGTTAATTGTGTTGTCACGAGAGAGCATTTGTTTTTTTTTCTCCCCCCTCTTTCTATTTCAAAAATTAAGAAACTCACAACAGCCAAGGCAAGTAATTGAACGGTGGTTGTGTTAGTTTACAGGCCCTCTGAACATTGTATTTGCAAATGTTTTGGGCGGGGAACGTCAACATCGTGTGACTTCACGTTACTAATCTGCAATTGCTTCGTATATTCCGCAAGAGATTATATTTTCTTTATAGTCGATCCCATTTAAGGAACCCCGAATTTGTTTCAGGTGAGCATCCATGAAAAATGCATTTAATGTCAATTACACAACTTATCAATATGTAAACAACATACTTCCGCTTTAATGATGTTTCCATGGCTACACATGTCATACAAAGTCATCAAATAAATGTAATAAGAAGAGCAAATGGAGAAGCGATGAAAAAAACAAAACAAGTATTGGCTAAATGAGCATTTTCACCAGCCATAATTCGAATGGAGGGGCGGGGGGGGGGGGGGGGGTAGGGGAAAGACGACAGAAATACTATTCGGTAATTAAACAATAGGTTATGGGAACGCGCGTGCGTTAAAATGACACCATTCCCATGACAAAGTTGTGAAAAGTGCCCGGACATGATAAGAGCACACACGAGTGCACTCAGTGTGTCCCGGCAGGCCCCCCGCACTAATCTTCATTGGCCCTCTTTGAAGGAGAGTGTAATGTTCCAAGGTCACTTAACACATCTATCTCTCACACATTCATCCGCCTCTCGTGCGCTCTCCCTCTCCTTCTTTTACTGCCGGACGATATACGACTCTCGCAGGGGCTGCTGCTCCAGCATGAGGACACACACTACTACTACTACTACTACGACTACTACTACTACAACGACCCCACAACTGTTAACAGCTGCCTCCTTCGCGTTGGATCAACCACATAAAAGGTGAAAGTCGATATTGTACACCCCCCCCCCGGGCCACAGCATTAGGTACACTAATGATGAGAGCCAATTCAAGAACGACGTCCCCCCCCCCAAAAAAAATTTTAAAATGGCCTTGACAAAGACAGTTTACCACTGCGTTTTGATATGTTGTGTTTCGATTTTTTTTTTTTTTACCATATTGTGATAAACCAGTGGTGACAAACATACGGCCCACGGGCCAGAACCGGACCCCAATCAGGTTCGATCAGGCCCGCAGGATAATTTAAAAGTGAAAAAAATGCATAAAAGACACGGAATGAATAGTTTTAATAAGGTGCAATTCATGGATTGGACACTGTTTTGATCAGAGTAGAAGACAGGAGCAGTCTCAGTCTGTCACTCTGTATTTTTCTGTACCAATTAGTTGTTCAAGTTTTGTGCCTTTGTACACTCAGTGGGATCAGTTGCAATGCATATATTTGAATGATAAAAGTAAATTGCACATTTGTCTAAGAAAATCTCAGGTGTTTCATGAATTGTTTTGTAAAAGATATGTTCATTAAATTTCTACATTTTCCTAATGTGCATGTGCTTCTTTAGACCAAAACAAAGGAAAGACATATTATTTTGGTTATTTATAGCAGAATATGGTAGAATTTTAATGGTCCGGCCCACTTGACATCTACCGAGGGCGTATGTGGCCCTCAATGTGCAAAGAATTTGACACCCCTGTGCCGATAAATCTCCAATGTTGAATTAAAACCTTCAAGTGATTATTACATCATTCAGTCAAGGACATTTTCACCACAATTGTTCGGCATGCAGGCCAGTAAAAAGAATGAGCGGACATGATAAATGTCACAAACTATAAACTGTTGTGATTATAATGTAACAAAAAATGTGTTCCCTCCCCTTGTAGATCCTTTTATTTCCTAAAAATGAGATGCTAGTGGGGTGAACTGTGTAAAGGGGGGGGGGGCACCCTGAGTTAACGCCATTAACCACTCACAGTCTCATAATCATTACTGATTGGACAAATTTCTAAAATTACCTTCTTTATTACCAATTACATAGAACACTTATCTTTCTCAATATCAATCAGCACGCTGTGATAATGCATAATTAAGTCTCGCAGGCCAATCTGGATGAATTATCTAATATAAATCTAATGACAAAATCAAAGGCTTCTTAATAAAACACCATTCGGTGTTTGTTCACTGATGCCACACGAAAAAGGAGACGAGTCATCCCCCCCGCTCACCCCCCAGGCTAATGTTTAAAACATGGCATGCCCAGCGCAGGCTTTCACACAACGTGTGTTTCCTTCTCGACCTTGTGCTACGTTAAGACTATTTGTGTCCATCTCACACCCGGCGCAACATTTCCTGCGGTGACATTGGCCTGCCCCCGCCACCCTCCGGGAGCCCTGGTTGAAAGGCATCCGCCGCGGAGGGGGGATAGCTTTTCACATTCATAAAATTCATAGAATTCTTCACAAATGGCTGAACACAATTTCCTCCCCAATTTCCTCATTATGCAAATATGCAAAATATCAAATCTAGACCAATTAGGAGGCAGCCACGGCTTCAGATTTCCCCGGCTTAATTCATAATTGCAGAAACCTTCCAATAATTACGTGACTAATTGGGGAATATTTGCGACAGATACAACAAATTCCCCCCCTGCAAATTACATTTCATCCTCCGAACCACTGCGCCCCAGTGAAATCCTATCGAGGCCTAATTTCTCTTACATAATGAGAGGAACTGAAAACTTGTAATGGCATTTGAGCGCCACGCAGCTTTTGTAATGTGGAATGATCAAATAAATCAAGCAGAAATTCATACATATCTCGCTAATCCATTTCAAAGGCACTTTATTTGTTTTGGAAATAGCGGCGGGTCGTTCCAATTTGAGCCCTAAATAGGCAGTTAGAGGGCAGGGGTGTGGGAGGAATGAGGAGGTGGAGGAGGGGGTGGGGGTGGGGGGGTCTGGCGCCCAGGAGATGTGCGCATTATTTGCACATGCATGAGAGGAAATAACCTGCAGTCACCTTCAAAACTTCTGCAGCTTCTTCACTGCGGCACTCGGTAAAAATCGCTCCTTTCTTTTTCTTCCTCGCCGCAGACTCCATCACCGCCCCACGGTTCAAGCCCTCCAAGGTCACCGGGTCAATGTGCGCTTCATATGATTCATAAAAGCGGCCTCCCGCTGAGGTAGAGCTGCTCCATGGCTTGGTTTGTTTGCCAGCGAACCTGATGAATTCCGTCAGTCTGTGCGGTTGTCGACCAGATAGCACTGCTTTTGCTTCCTAATATTTTCTTATTTAATAAAGAGCAAGTGTATTATAGTCGTGGGGTCAACAAAAGTCAGTCAATGACTCAATCTTTATGAATTTTGTTTCCATACATGCAACACTATATATTCTGCATCAAGTTAAAAAAAAAACAAAAAAACCCCTCAATTATCCGATATCACTTACTTGAACCGAAAATTACTTTTTTGGGCCAAGGAATCTTTCTTCATCTACCCGTGCCAGTGCATACCAAAAGAAGATTGAATTGCTTTTCCTCCTCTCGTGGAGCTTTTCCTCAAAAGAATTACTGGATTAAAAGTTCCAAGCGTGATTAATTATGCAGTGTCTTAACCTTTTTTTAGTCACTACAGAACATTTAATGCAGTAGTAAAGGCAAAGTCAACCCAAAAAATTCTTGTCAATGTTTTATGCGGCCGGACTTGCCTACACACAGTATTCCGACTGTAATGAATTTAATTCATTTTAATTGCTGTTGAATATGAATTAAGCGGCATCATCCACCCGTTTTTAACCATCTCAGGAGGCGGCCATTTTACCACTTACTGACAATGACATCACAGCTACTCAGAGCTCAGAATGACCATCATGACTCAGCTTGCAAATGTCACATGACCAAACTCAGAAAACAGGTGAGTCGTGATGGGTCATTACCTAAGCCCTTAGGCGCTGTGACATCATTTTCAGTCAACAACAAATCGCAAAATGGCCGCCCCCTGTGATGACCAAAATTGATTTTATTTTTTATTTTCTGCCCATATATGACACCTACCTGATTTTTTTTTTCAGGCCACGTGAACGGTACAATTTCGATTTTCTTTCTTTCTTTTTTTTTTTTTTTTTTCCAAATCCGACACGGGCCTCCTTTGTATGTGGACATAAATCAGATATGTATCCCATGCGCCTGGACTATAAGCGTTCATTGCACATATGGGTGTGAACGAGTACGTACAATTGGGCGTCATGCCCTGCCGTGTGACCGTAACCTCGGAAGAAATACTGCCGTACAAGGAGGGATATGGTGTCCCTATTTTTCATACCATCATTCAGCATAATTGATTAAAAAGTATAAAACCTCCTTGAAAAATATAAAAGCTTAAAACAGGCCTCCTATTTTTATGCTTTGTCATTAAATGTGCTCGTTTTTGGATGACTCGTGCTAAAAAAAGCCAGCGGAGGTTCCATCACTTATATCCACGGTGAGTCATGTGATTACTATGTCTGCTAAGCATCCAAGCAGGTGCCTCCTCACCTTTAAGAAATGCCATTATATCCTTCTAGTTTCAGCTATCAATCACTTAGTTGGAGGGGTTGTCACTTTTTGTGGATATCTCATTTTGCGACAACTGTCGACTTGAACCACGGTGTCTGTTTTGTTATAGAACAGGAGTGTGTGCACTTTTACACGTGCACACACACACGTACGGGTTGTGATTGATGAGAGAGACAAAAGTGTTGGCACCGGGGGGACAGGAAATGGACCAGGCCGGGAGAGGACGGAGGTGTGCTCCTCTTCTGTCAGGAGGAACCTCGATTCGTCCGTCCTTCCCACCCACCCACCCAAGCACCACTGTTGTATTTTCACTGTTTGCACGAGTAATGAGGTGACCCCTCCTTCTCCAGACCTGTTATAGGCAGGCTAGCTAAGCGTGCATTCAAGATAAATTTATTTCTATTTTCTTACCAAGTACGGTGATGCCATGAGATACAAGTTTTTTTCTTCTTCCCCGTGACCATATTCGAACCTCTAAACGCTTGAATGTCAACTCAATTTTACCCATTGAAATGAAAGCTTTTTAAAAAGAAAATAATAATATTATCTTATACTGTCTTTTTAAAAAACACATATAGAATGACACAATTAAATGTAAACAATGAGTTTCTACCACTTATTTTGTTCCAATTCATTGGATGTTGTGCCGCACTTTCTGGTGTGTGTGTCTCGGCCACCAGGGGGCAGTATAATACAGACATGAATGGAGACAACGGTCGCAGCTCCACGGTAACTGCAGTCGTGTAGTTTGTTTTGTGCAGAGGATAAAGAACATAGCTTATGTAGCGCCTCAATTTATTTTCAACCTCCGTTGCTCAAAGGGTTATCATGGGTTCTTTAATTGGCCAAATGAAAGCTCTTATCTCAAAACACCCCGAAGATGTGCCGCTCGTATCTCAAGGCTCGCATCTCAAGCCCAAAATAGTGCGGTTGTTTAAATTGTAGTCAAGCACTCAGAGAAAAGGCAAAGTTTGAATGGCGCTCATACGTAACATAAAATATAAATGTTTAAAAAGAAATAATAACATTATATTTAAATGAATAAAATTAAAGTCAAACGGCGTGAAATTAGGATGGGCTCTTCTCCCTCTGATTGAGCCAATCTTAACCAAGAATATGAAAAACATTTCAAACAGTTCCTCCTCAGGTAGTCTTACTTAATCATCCATTTACACAAATCCTTTAGTTGAGTACTGCTTTCCCTAACTTTAGCATGTACAATATGCTTATCATATGACGTTGTGTAACGTGTTAATTGAAATCCTAGTTGGCAATTAAATAACCCGCTTTACATGTCGGCGGGAGCAATTATTTCGGCTCGATTTCATAATTAGTGGCCATTCGTTTTATACACACTCTCCTGTTTAAAGTATGCATAACCGAGCATGTGTACGGTGGACCGGGTGGTGTGTGTAGATGTGTGCATACCTATTTGCCTGTGTGTGTGTGTATCATCTGTGATAGCCTGTTAATTGTCTGACAGTGTTCCCACACACACCTCTGCTAATGTTCCGCTTGCTATTCAGTCTGCGACCGACACGTGCGCAATACACCCCCCCCCCCCCCCCCACGCTACCGCCCCAACCCTCCCTAAGCCTTCATCCCATCCTTTGGTACGTGCTGTTCCGTTACAATAGCACTCTCTCATTTGATAATTAACTTTACCCCGACGAGCGGTGATCGTGCTCTGACATTAGCTTGTGAAGCAATAAATACGGTTTAATCACTGGACACTTCATTAGGTACACCCGCAAACGCTAACAGTTTCTTTTGATGCTGTCAGAGAGTGGCTTTGTTACGGTCATTTACGTAATTCATTTAAACGTCTACAAGTACTACTCAGAGCTGATTTTATATGTTGGTGACTTGATTTATCTACAGTGAGTATTTATATTCCAGACCCAATGGCGACAGGTGAAGATCTGTGATAAACAGAGACCATATTGAAAAAGGTATTTTTGTAGCGTAACTTAAAAGCAATTAAACTTACTAAAACACACTTTTAAAAATATTCCTCCATACTGGTTCTTAATCTCTCTCTGAGGCTTATTAATTGTTAAAGCTATCTTATTTCAAGTTATTTGACACTCCCAGTTGACGTTTATTGGAAAACTGACACGTAAAACAAGAGAATTAAACATTGTATTGTAGTTAAACATCAAAATGTTTACGCAAATATAATTTTGACGTCTGCTAGCCATATTCAGGCTAACAGACATTAGCTTAGATCATGAGGTATTCTAGACCTTCAACCAACTGCTAATTTAATACACTTGCAGCAGCATCACATCCAAGAAGAGCAAAAACTATACTTTTCAATCATACTATCCCTATCTATAGTGTCGGTTCTGGCTCCATATGACCATTTCTAGAGGCGGTGTACCCAAGTAGCTTACTCGGCTGTCCAATACGGGGTCACACCTAGCTTGTGGCTACAGCAAAGTGTTTCACGTCCACCATCTGCCTGCGTTGTGTCCGCAAATTCTTTCATGGTCACAAATTAGTACTTTGAGGCCACAAAACAGCATATGAGCCCATTTATTTAAGAATATTGTGCCCACATTTAATTTTTTTCCTTCATTTTTTGGGCCTCGGGATTTCATGAGATATTGCAGAGTTTTCATGTGAATGAAAATTTGAATGTAGAACAACCAAACACCTTGGACAGCATCCGCAGGTCCCATCAGGTGTGCTGAAGGACAGCTTCCACCTTCTACCTCCTGAGGGGGTTTAAAAAAAAAATCATCTCGGGAGTTCGACCCAATATTTTTTTCCGGATGCTGACAGACGCTGCTTGTAAGTCTCTCTTCTGTGGGAGCGTGCCGGCACTCTCATTACACACGCTGATTAAAGCACAGATTAGCCAGCAGTGGCCTTGCACGCTCCTCACCAGCAGCGCGCTCAATATCAATTAGCAGCTGCGGCAAAAAGCAGCATGTCCACTGGTGGCTCTTGTCTCCGGCTCCTGTGCAGACTCTCTCCTCACAACGCTGCATGGCAACCTCCCAACCTCCTTTAAAAACAAGAGGAAGGTTGGAAAAAGAAAAATGCAGCTAGTGCGCATCTAATATTTTCATTTGCGTGCAAGGTGTCTCTTGTAGTAGAGAAATAAAAGTATCTCAAACCTGCGTAGTTCTTATACATCAGCACGAAGAATATGATTAGTGGAAACAAACACTTTTTTAAGATTAAAAGGGACAATGCACATTTATAAATGCAGCCAAATTAGCCCAATTAAGCTAATTTTCATCTGCAGTCACTTGGGCAGATGTTAATGCCAACCGAAAATGAGAAGCATTAAAATCAAACATCAATTTACATAAATACACAGTAGTATGACAAAAAATATATATTTCAGCTACAGGTGATAATACCCACAAGGCTGTCTCACTCAATGAGAGCAAGTTTGGTGCAAAGCCACTGTTCCAGTAGTTTAGTAAGCGTCTTAACAAAAACACACTAGTGCTGAGTCCAAAACTGACTTTTGAGGTTGCTCTTTTAATTATAAATATTAATAATAATTTAAAAAAAAAACATCCATCAATCCTATATAGACTTGCTTTTAAAAAAGTATTTCATTTAAGCGGGTCTTTATCCTGTGTAAAATGAAAATATTCTAAATTATACCCCGTGAATCGTCCGTAACTCTGACTGATGTGTAAACTCATTTATATTCCAATCTATATCATTTCATGCCTGTTACAGCATGTGGGTCCTGGGTGTTTATCGAGGGTCACCGTGTGAAATTATTCAATTATAACTGTCTGCCATGCAACAGCACAAGCTCTGATTGGCTTTTTCCAGAGAGGACGACCTACGTTATTTCTCCTCGGCGGGGTAAATATATACAGTGGTGCTCACCCTTACACCATCACCCCCGCACCGACAGACAGGCCACCCAATTAAAAGTGGCCATCGATTATAGATAGCTGCCTGCTGGCATATGGAGGGAAGACGATGTTGGATGCCGTGCCACTGCCAATACACGGTGCGGTGTAGCCGCACGCTAACCAGAGCTGACACCAGCATATTAGATGTGGACCGGGTTAATTCACCTGCACTTGGCCCCTGTGTTGAATCCGCAGCGCGGTGCTTTATCTGCCCGCTCTAAATGCTGATCATTAAGTTGCTTCCAACGGCCGCCGCTGCTGCTGCTGCTGCTACACCGATACTTCTTATCATTGATTCCAAATCAAACAATCATTTCACTTATGCGCCATTGCTCAGACTGGAGATGACCGAGTTTTCAGCGTCTTTAAGCCCTTCAGCTTCCACGAAAGTGGGATGGGTTCCAATTTCTTTGAATAAGCAACTTCTGATCATTCTGTCAGTTATTTGCCATTTCGACAAATGGAAAACAGGGGCACATTGATGCGCAGGCTTGCATAGGCTCAAACTTTGGCCCCCACTTGGTTAAACTGTGTTTTTACTTGTATACTGTTTTATTATATTCAAGAGTAGTTGAAAATTACATCAATTTACCACATTTTGATCATCCGATGCCATCCATTGATAATTAAGTACTTTTATTTTCAGTAGACGTGGTGAAGACTTGTTGATCTAGTTCACATAAGTCAACCTCAAGACCCCGATTTGCACCAAAGTTAGCATAGCAGCTTTACCAATACGTATTTTTTGTTTTGTTTTTCTCAAGCTGCTGCACCTCCCCTGTAATGTGCTGGCGCCCCCTAGGTGAGGGGTGCCTCACATTGTGATTAGCGCGGGTCCATGTCATGCAAATGAGACGCAGTTTCTCGTCAACTTGCGATGCTCGGCCATCTTGCCTGTGCGTGTCAGTGATACATTTCTCTTCTGTAACAATTTCAGTATAAATGGTAGACAAAATCCAAATCAATCAATCACCTGCTCTTAATAGTCAGACACAGCGAGAGAGTGTCAGTGCTAATTTGTACGTCCATGTGCAAATACTCCTTCTGGCTCTATCACCTGTCATTGTGTACTAACCCCCCCCCCCCCCCCACCCCCAACCTATTTCCAATTTTCTCCCTCCTATTTTCCACAAAGCTGCGTTTCCATTAGTGTTGGGAAAACATGATGGCAGGTCCATTTAAAAAGCCGCCGCTCCACCCTTCCCATAAGGGCCCATGGCCAGGAAAATAAGAAATTAAGAGCGCCCGCTGTCTCTCCCAAACTCCTCCGCCGGAGCTCCCGGAGGGCGGGACGGAGGAGCTTTACCTTAGCATATGTTAACTATTACAAGGTGGCTTGATGGAACACAACAAAATGACTGGTAATTGACATAAAATATGACAAAGCGTCGGAGTCTTTGTGAGGGAAGCGTGGCACATTACGGCGTATCAGCTCCATAATGTGACTGATTAATGAAAGATCAACCTCGCACTCACTCAGCTGATTCTGTGAAAAATGAGTTTTGTGTTGTCATTCCGACAAGCCGGCAAACGCCGCCGGAAAAGACTATTAGCCGGAATCATTATCAATAGCCATATTTTCAAACTCTATTACGGCAATCAGGCTGGAATTTATTCAATAGATTTACTTCATTTGCTTGTAATTGATAAATAATCAAAATTTATCAATGTACTTGCACACATTTCACAAACAATCAGGGAAAACTGCCCCATTTACCAGCTGACTTGGTCCAAATTAGAGCTAAATTGATGATCAATTAATCTTGGGAGGGGTAGTGCGCCCGTGTTTTAGCAGAGGTGCAGCAGAAAAGTGGCAGAGAGAGAGCGAGTGAGGGAGAGGGAGGAGACCAGGAAAGGATGATAAAGAGAATGGATGCCGACGGGAGAGCGCGTGAGCGCAAACGTGAAGCTCGACCGAAAACTCGAGGATGTTGCGGCAACGTTCCCTATTATGACACACATTGAGCTTCAAAATACAAACAAGTGTGCGTGCGTGTGTGTGTGTGAGAGAGAGAGAGAGAGAGAGTCGTACACTGAGAAGTATCAGGGGGTAGATGAAGTTGGGCGTAGTGGCGACGAGCAAGGTCAAAGAGAGTGATCCCATTTATTCTTTCATTTGCTGAGCCATTCAATTGCATGACGTGGCTTTGCCGCGGTTTGATAATTGCCAGCACATGTTTCTAATTTCAAGCCACTCAAGAGACACCGCTGACCCAAGTCCTCCCCTTCTATCTGCCGTGTTTGCCACTAGAACAAACACTCCTTGTCACAGTAGACAACAAATGGATGCAGAGTCAATCTCACGCTGCAGTAATGTCATTCTGGTACCGTACTGCGAGGCCTTGAGATAAGAGTTGAATTCTTTTCCGGACCCTGCTTGGAACTGGAGGTGTCGTTTTTATGCACCCGAATTTGAGTCCGCGTCATTTGTTTTCAAGTGACTGCCGATGGCTAGGTCTTGATCCGATACCTTGGAAATACATTAGGAAGAAAAGGGGGGAAAAAAATATATAACTTTTTATGTGTCGGTAAGTCAGCAGGGGTTCAAATGGAGAAAACAAATATAGTCAAACCTCGGTTTTCGTCCATAATCCGTTCCAGAAGGCTGTTCGAAAACCGAAATTGTTCGAAAACCGAAACCACACTCTTTTTTAAATAAATATGTTTACTGAACATGTCTGCTCACAATGGAAAGCAACACGAGGAAGCGTCACTTTCTCGGGTAAGGAAGGCGAGAGGAGTCAAACGGTGCATTCAAGTGCGCTCAGTTCGTTCGAGAACCGAAATTTGTTCCTCATCCGAGGCATAAAAAACTCGAAATCTTTGGTTGAAAACCAAATTGGTTGAGAACCGAGACGTTCAAAAACCGAGGTTTGACCGTATTTCATTCTTGACTTAGAAATTGATCAAATTCAAAAATGCGAGTTCCGCTTATCCTCACAAAGGTCGAGGGGGTGCTGAAGGCCATCTCCAGGCAGTTGCCAGGCGGGGTAAACCCTGAACTGGTGGCCAGCCAATCACAGGGCACAGATTGACAAACAATCATTCACTCTCACAATCACACCTTGGGTTAATTTAGAGCGTGAAGTAAAGTCCCAAATTTAAACTTCAAATAGCCGTAAAAGCTTGCACAACAGCTACCGACTGGAAGTGCGCGGTTATACCGAAATCTTGACGCAAACCCTAATAACAAGCAACTTCAAAAAAATTGAACAAATGAATCTTAAACTTATTCCATCCATCCATTTTCTGATCCGCTTTATCCTCACAAGGGCCGTGGGGCGTGCTGTAGCCTATCTCAGACGTTTTTGGGCAGTAGGCAGGGGACACCCTGAACCGGTTGCCAGCCAATCGCAGGGCACACATAGACAAACAACCATTCGCAGTCACACTTACACCTAGGGACAAATTTGAGTGTTCAATCAGCCTGCCACGCATGTTTTTGGAATGTGGGAGGAAACTGGAGTACCCGGAGAAAACCCACGCAGGCATGGGGACAACATGCAAACTCCGCACAGGAAGGCCGGCCAATCGAACCCACGACCTCTGCACTGTGAGGTCAATGCGCTAACCATTCGTCCACTGGGCTGCCCAACTTATTACATTTCTCCCCCCCTTCCATTTTCGGCTGATTAGTCATAAATTACAAAAAAAATATCTCCAAACAAACTCACATAGCTACAAATAAAATAAACGATGCCACGATTCCAGTTGTAACAGAAACACTCCCCAAATTGCCTCGTTTCTCCTGCCGCGCTGTTCCGAACATGTGTTTCACCATTGAAACGCACACCAATGTTGCCCTATCACATGTTAATGAAAGTTAGCTACTTCAGATTAGGCCGCATTAGCGTGGACATTCCTCTCCTTTCCATGTACTGTAACTCCCAAAGTCTTCTAACGACAGTATATCCTAGTAAATCTCCTGAGAACCGGTCCTTGCCGGCACCGCGTCCACAGCACCTGTAATGTAAGGCACTCGTTACCTTAAATGATGCATCACAGCTTCCTAATGATGGAGCCACTGTAATGGAGCCCCGCTAATGAGAAGCTCTTAAGAAAGAGCATAGTTTTAATAGCTGGAGCAGAACTAGAAGGAATGGGATGTAAACAACACTTTATTAAGGCGTCAGAGTTCATCTCCTGACCCCCATTCGCTTCAATATTTAGCCTCTCTTTCAAGTGTAATTAAAGACGTTTTTTTATTAATCAATTTGCTTTATTTTCGGAACAATGCAGAGTGGCGAAAAAGCGCATTCAAGCACACCGGCAAGATGAGGAATCGGGGAAGCCATCACAAAGCTTCGGTGGATGCTTGCAGCTCTAACGGGCTGTCAAAATATACCCGCGCGGGATTTGTTTGGCTGCGGGCCTTTTGAGCCTTTAATATGTTGAAAAAGTGGACTTTAAAAAAAAAAAAAGAGAAGCAGATTGTAAGTCATTTTGGTGTTCTTTTTAATGAAAAAAAATGTGACATTTCGAGCTACGGTGGCAACACGTCACCTCTCGAATAAAATATGCATCTGTATTCCGGGAATCATCTCGTGTCCTGATGAATGAAGGCTGTTGCTGGTTATTTCGATTTTTCACAGTGTGGATGAGACGTGCAAAAGGGCTGCGGCGGAGTCAAGCGGGAAATCAGATGTTGATATTTTTCTCCTGATGTTTCGATGAATATTGATGGCGTTTCTCAGGCGAATCAGTGAGAGGATTTGCATACATACATGTGCTTTTTCAAGAGGGGGGATTTCTTTTTGATCACTCAGTGACAACAAAATTAGTACCAACAGCTATGTCCCACTTTTCACCTTGACATCATTTGCAACGTTACGTTTTTCTTGCATTTTGGTTACATGACAGGTGAAAATATTCAGAGCGTACAAGCAGCAAAGCTCCACTTACAATGATTTTTTTTTTGAGACTTTGTCCAGGGTTGTATTTCTTCACTTGGAACTGGAGCCATTGTGAAGGTGGATGAAATTATGGACAGTTGGTAGACCTTTTTTTTTTTTTTTAATAAACTTTACGACGTGTATTTTTTGAGCTGATTCTGAATCTGTCCTCGTTTTTCTCAAGTGCATGTTTTAATCATCTATCTAATATTTATGAATTGAAGGGGTCGACCGGTTAGCACGCCGGCCTCATAGTGCAGAGGAGCAGGGTTCAACTCCGGCCTTCCTGTGTGGAAGTTTGCATGTTCTCCCCGTGCCCGCATGGGTTTTCTCCGGGTACTCCCATTTCCTCACACATTCCAAAAACATGCTTGGCAGGTTAATGGAACACTCAAAATTGTCCCTAGGTGTGAGCGTGAGCCTGGATGGTTGTTCGTCTCTCTGCGATTTGCTGGCAACCGGTTCAGGGTGTCCCCCGCCTATTACCCCCGGATGGATGAATTAAGGGTTAGGTTCTGCAGCAGGGGATAATTTATTTCTGAAACGTCATAGCCATTAAAATTCATATTCTACAAGCTCTTACGGGTCAAATGTGAAAAGAAAAAATAAAAGCATTTCAAAAACCTGATGCACAAGAAAATAAACTAAATACATTTTTACATCTGCGTCAAAAAGCACATGAAGGGACACATAGAGCCTTCCCTGAATAAAATTTATTGTTGACTAGTGTCATGATTCAGTTCCTGGATTGCTCCAGAACATATCAGAAAGGTGCATGGTAAAAATAATGTTGTTTTTTGTTTTACAAAATAGAAGCAAATTTATTTGGAAAAAAAAACAACCAACGAATAAAACAAAAAAGATAATCAGTCTGCTTTCGTGGATGAAGACAGAAATTGTACAAGGTTTACTGGTGAGAAGCCGAAATTTTGAGGATTTGGAAAGTTTTTGATTATTATTTGTGGATTCATCATTGCGCCTCTAATGTTTTACTTTTTTTAAATAAGTCGGCGTTATTAATTAGGCTATGGCGCAGGTGTACCTAATATTGTGGCCTAATTACTCGATTTTTTTTTTAAATAACCTCTCCGCCACACACGCACATGCACACGCGCCGCAATTCAGCCTCTGCGTGCCACACTCCTCCTCTTCATCATTAAGGAAATGGCTCTTCTTTGCTGATTATTTTATTTGGAGCCTGTGATTACCGCCATGTGCAAGAGATCACGCAGTACCGGGGAGCAGGCGCGGGGCGGCGGGCCTAATTGGGGCTCGGGATGCACGCCGTGTTGCAGCCAAACTGGATGGCCGGAGAGGGAAGCCTGTCATGAGAAGTGGAGGGGGGGGGGGCGGTCGAGGATGGCGGGGGGGGGGGGGTCGGATGTACTCATTGGACCGTCGTCAAATCACCTGCACACACACAAATGCCATTTCAACCATTTCTGTATAGATGAAACATCGATTTACCCCCTTCAGCGAGTGAATGCGCGTGTGCCTCAAAAGTGTTCGACCTAATACAATCAAAATACTGTCTATAGTCCCGCGTTTAGCCGTCTTTTTCTTTTGCGCAGTGGATGGAACGCAGTCGAGGTGACCAAAAAAAAAAATGGCGCACACGGAAAAGGTGATCTTATTGCTCGACAAAATTGCATTTGTTTTTTGGGGAGTTTTTTATTTATTTTTTTGTGTGTGTTGTATGTTCATTCAAAGTGTGTCTCTTGGCGTGTAAACAGCCCCGCGTGCACTCAGATGCGCCGCATTAACCCGCGCGGATTGCGCGCGAGTGTTTCCACTGCAAAGCAGAAAGATTGATGTGGTCCAGTTAGGGAGGCTGAGTGAGACATAGAGCCCGTACAAGTGTCTCGCTCTTATTACGCCAATAAAGGCAAGAGTCGCAGGCGCCAACAGCACAAGAGATTCCTTCTGATTACTTTGCCATCTTCGCCTACAACAAAACAGCAATTTTTGCCCTCGATTTCTGGCACCCATCCCCAAAATATCAAAAATGAAGCCCTTTATAGACTATCATTAATTACAGTTTTTTTTTACTCCTGTGTGATAATGATACAGATGAAAAATGAAAAATTACCGACGTAGAAAAATTGTGGCGCTTGTGTGAAATTATTTTCAACATTTCACCGAGTCCCTCATAAAGTGTGAATCGCACTATTTGCATTGGCATGGTCTTTATTACATTTATTACGCTCTTGAAACACAATATCCATTTATTATCATGACTGTTGTCTTCATATATTAATTTATTAGACCTACATTTGGAAAATTACAGTACCATATGGACATGCTTTAATAATGATGAACATGGTTGCGTTGCTATATTATTTTTTTGTTGCTGTTGATATTGTACAAAATTGTTCCGGTTAGCTGTAGTTTTATTCAATACACACCCGATGTAATTAAGCAAAGTAAAGCAGTAAATGTGCTATATTGTATTTGGCATTGTGAGAATCATACTGCAAGTCATTTGGCATTTATTAATATCGTCATATATATATATATATATATATATATATATATAACAAATTTTAAATAATTACCCATTTTTAACTTTCTGTCCGCACCGGATTTTACTAGTCTTCGGACCCCTTTCAGAACCTTCTCATAATAATAATAATAATACTAATAAAACAAACTTGGCCTCACAATGCCTTTCCTCCTCTCCCCTCAGTAAATTCACGGCCCCTCATGATGATGATGATGATGATGATGTTGAAGTTCTGGATCCCTCTTCATCCCCTGCACGTACCGGTCCCTTTGCTTGCGTTTTTTCCACGCTGCGCTGCTTCTTCGCATCCGGACAGGTTGAGTACAAAGCACCATGTGGAGGTTCAAGAGAGAGGGAGAAAAGACTCCTCGCTCGGACGCGCCCTTTGTCAAATCCCGGGCTGTGCTGCTCCATTCTCCGGCCTTAACCCGAACATCTGCCCCGGGAAGAAAAAAAAATCCCCCCCCCACCCCCAAAATAAAAAATATTCAAAATCCCCTACGCGCCACGCAGCCTGCACGGTGGGTCGACGAGTTTCAGATCAATGCTTGTCCCCTCTTTTGTTTTAATTGTGTAACAGTCCTTCTTACGGACGCCCCCCTGCAAGAGGGGGGCAAGCGTTTAGGCTCCTGCACGTCTGATTTAGTTCCAAGCAAAGCGGGCCTAAACGGCTCTAATTGCCAACGCCTTGATGAAAAGTCGATGGGAGTTAAAGCGGTCCGATCACTAAACGGAGCCGCGATCCATCTGTACTCCTTTATTTATTTATTTCCTCCATTTGTCTCCACAAATCACCTGCCAGCCGGGACCGGGATGCATATTTGTTTTGTTTGTGCAACCGTTTAAAAAAGAAATCATCTGGCTCATTTGCATGCATGCACATGAGTTTTAAATTCACATCCCCGGATTGTTATTTGTTATCGATGTTGCGTGCACACTCGCCGTATAAGTGCAATTGTTTTGCAATTTGACATTGATTCCGCTCTCTCTCTCTTTCTTTTTTTTTTATATTCTAAATGGGGACATTTCACGCGTGTGTTCATCTCGCAAGCAGGTGTCCCGCAGCCCTCGCGCAGATTAAACAAACACATTAAGACGTTTTAACGTGGAATAATTTGAGCATGAAAAAGCTAATAAATCAGAGGATGGTATGGCAGAATTAAATTGTAGTGCTTTTTTTTTCCTTACGCGTGCGCGTTGGGTCTGGGCGCGTGCGTACCTTTTAAAATACACACACAACAAGAAAGGTGGGTGGGGGTCTGGGTGTTTGGGGGTGTCGGTTGGGTCCAATCCTTGCCTGTGATTGGTTCTTATTTGAGGAAGCTGGCGGCTTGGCTCCACTAATAAGCGCCTCCCAGCCCTTCTAAGGGCCATTATAATGCAAGAGACCTCCTTTTTTTAAAGCACAAAGCGAATTTTCCTTCATTTACAACATCTATGCCCCTTAAATTGCCCCCGAAGTTCGTAGGAGCGTTTTGCCCGGACCTCTTTTCGCCCTGGAGCGCTACGCGATGCTCTCCCACGCCGACCTCCTGGATGCTCGGCTCGGTGAGTTCTCGGCTCTCAACCCGGGAGCTAAACTCCACTGTAAGACTTAACTTCTTATTTATTTCACCTTGTGTGTGCGCGCGCGTCTGTGTGTGCATGCGTGTGTGTGTGTGTGTGTGTGTGTGTTGGGGGGGAAAGATCAATTGAGTGTGTATTTAATTACACGTAAGTGTTTTTGTAGAATTAGGAATCATTTGACAGCATAAATGTGATTAAGACACCCAGCTAAATTAGGTTAATTTATTATTTTTGTCATGATTTTGGTTCCATTAGTGCGGGGGGGGTTTTTCCTTTCATTTGAAAGACATGCATTGACACTCTGTTTATTCTTGTCAGGGATGAAAGATGCTGCAGAGTTACTCGGACATCGAGAGGCTCTCAAGTGTCGGCTCGGCGGCGGGGTGCCGGACCAGGGCCATCCGGGAGACATGGCCCCCGTTTCGGACTCCGTGGAGGGAGCAACTCTCTTGCCCGGCGAAGACATCACCACCGTGGGATCCAACTCGGCCGGTATGCCGGTGAACGGGAAAGAGCCGGAGAAGCAACAACAGCAGCAACAGCAACAGCAGCAGCAGCAGCAGCCCCAGCAGAGCTCGGGCGGGCAGGCCAGTCAGCAGAAACAGAAACGGCACCGAACCCGCTTCACGCCGGCGCAGCTCAACGAACTGGAGCGCAGCTTCGCCAAGACCCACTACCCGGACATCTTCATGAGAGAGGAACTGGCCCTGAGGATCGGCCTGACCGAGTCCAGAGTCCAGGTAAGCCTTTGAAATAATGTAGGGTTGAAGGACTGAAAACCGATCCGGCATCAATGCAAATCTCACGTGTAAGGTTCGATGAATCGTTTGGCAATCATATCAAACGTACTCGGTGTTGACTTCGTCTTAAACCGTTTTCTTCCATGCGCATTTGATTAAATAACCCCGAAACTCGTCAGAATCACGAAGTGGCCAAATTAGTTTTACGTGAACAAAATAAAACGTTTAAATGTAGCCTTTAAAAAAAAAGTTGTTTTGTGTCGCTGTCCGTTGTGCTGAAGCAGCGCTGCGAATAGTTCAAGACTAAACACCCGCGCACTGCGTAGGAAATTCTGATAGAGCAGAAAAAAAAGAATCTTATCATTGTCAAATCAGTCGAAATGTAAATCAAATTTAAATCGTTGATCATTCGCCGCAAACAAAAACAAAGTCACCAATATCCTGTTATCCAGCTCACAAGAGTTCTCAAAATGCCACTGAATAGTTCGATTCGATTTCTGTGTTTAATCAAGCAACGCTTTACTATTTCCAGTGTATATTTTCCAACCCCCAAAAAACTCATTTGAATTTGGATCTACTTTTAATATGCAGTCGCGCTGTTAAATATGACGTCATTCCTCAGAATGTGAACAGGCAAAACCCTTTTTTTTTTATTCGAATGAAACGAAGTAATTCCAGAATACCGCAATGATCAAACATTACAAATAATAATAATAATAATAATTGGTGATAATGTCCCAGGAAATTGCCAGTACTTCACAAATTCTGCCGGGGTGGTGTGTGTATATGAGCACAACTCACCTATAAGCACACACACTCGATGAAAACGACCGATTTTTCACCACCACTTGAACGTTTAAACAGAATTACTGGTCTTATTTATCATCACGGCCAACATGTTTTCCAGCAGCCAAGTGGAAACCGCATGCAAATGATGCCACGGGAACGATCAAAGTCGTCCAATCGTTAGTAGTCGCCTCGATTCGGTCACGTGGTCGTCCTAAAATATTCCATCATGAAGCTCTTAATAGGACCCGAGAAGAATATCTTCTCTTTTTGAAGAAGGGGGGTGGGTGGGAAGGGGGGGGGGGTGAGGGATTGCATTTGCTTTCTCCTCGTGGTGTAATAGCCTCGGCTGGTGCGTCACGCGTGGCTGCGTGGAATGAGAGCAAGTTTATCATAGCCCAGCGTGATGAAATCTTCACGAGAGCCACGCGTGTTTTTTGGTTCTGGACGCGTAAACTGGCCACTGCAAAACGTGCGTTACGTTGGTATTATTGTTTTGTTTTGTTTTGGGAAAAGGGAACGTGACATTTTAGGTCGCCCTTCACAAACGCCTGCGATTAAAAAACAAATCGATTGATCTAATCATCTAATCACACTTCCATAAAAATACTTAAATGATAGAAAGGCACGTCTGTTTTCTTTCACGTTTGGTGACATGCTCACATTTCCTTTACTAAAAACAAAACAAAACAATTTGTGATTTATTTATTAGCCACTCAAGGTCACTTTCGAAGGCAACGACAAATAGATTTTTGGGGGTGTATTAATTTAATCTGCATTGTCACCAAGTGACCGATAAATGAGTAATTGTTATTTCTGTCAAAATTGATGACTTTACTGTGACGTTACAAATATGAAAAGTGATTACTGATTTATTTCCCACGGTTGACATAGTGACGTATTTATTTACAATACAATTCACAACAATCGTATTCTGTCTCTTGCGTGACAGCAGAATCCTGACTAAATATACATAACAATGACAGCTTGGTTGAAGATAAATATATTTTTATTTCAGCAATTACGTACTTACATGCATGTGATAATATTCAGATTGCTGGCCAGCCCTGTGAGTTGCTTGAAGGTGCAATTATATTTCTTTTACCTTTTTTTTTTTAAATGACGTACTGTAATTTTGTGGACTATTAACATGCACCAACTCGTTTGATTATTTATTCCCTCAAGACAAAGACTGCAGCATATTTTGAAAGATGCTAGCTTGATGGATGGATAAGATAGACAGATAAAGAAATGACGAAATCCAAATGCAATCTTATGCAAGGAAATAAAAAATAGTAACAAGTCAAACCTAATATCAAAGTTAGTCTCGACGTATTTACATTAGGTACTTAGCCCTACACACACACACACACACACACACACACACACACACCTCTATATATATATATATATATATATATATGCGCACACACACACACACCATTTGACCATTAGTTTTTATCGACTATTGGCTCGTTCTCTTTATTAAATATATAACGATAAATAATAAGCCGCATGTATGGGTCCCGAAGACAAGACTCGTCAAAACGTAAATATCGGCGGTCCCAAAACTCAACGGAGATTGATAGCGCAGGGCGCCGTTGAAATGAGGCAGCGGAGCATCCCGGTGTGACGGCTCGCTGTCCGTTGGGCCCGCAGGTGTGGTTCCAGAACCGGCGCGCCAAGTGGAAGAAGAGGAAGAAGACCACCAACGTGTTCCGCGCCCCGGGCACGCTGCTGCCCACGCCGGGCCTGCCGCAGTTTTCAGCGGCCGCCATGGAGAACAGCCTGTGCTCCTTCCACGCCAACGACTCGCGCTGGGCCACGGGAATGCCGGGCGTGTCGCAGCTCCAGCTGCCGCCGGCGCTCGGCCGCCAGCCGCCGGGCATGGCGCAGTCGTTGTCGCAGTGCAGCCTCGGCCACGGGCCGCCGCCCAACTCCATGGGGCTGTCCAACGGCCTCTCGTCCAACGGCTCCGGCCTGCAGTCGCACCTCTACCAGTCGCCTTTCCCCAGCATGTCGGCGTCGCTCTCCGGCCCCACGAACGTATCGGGCTCCCCGCAGCTGTGTAGCTCCCCGGACAGTGACATGTGGAGAGGGACCAGTATCGCGTCCCTCCGGCGCAAGGCACTCGAGCACACAGTGTCCATGAGCTTCACTTAGTGACTTGTACAAAGGCCAAAACACGCACCCCCCCCCTCGACCCCCCCCCCCCCCGCCACTTTTACCATCATAACCCCCACGCTGAGTATCGTGTCCCTCGCCCCCGATTTAGACACTGGGACGCAAGGAAAATCACCCGCGCAGCCCCGCTCGTGGGTTCATGATGTTCACTTAAAAAAAAAAAAAAAAAAAAAATAGATTTGACTCTGAATCCTTCCGTAATGATTCTCCGGAGGGCCCCCCAAAAAATTGTCGTCTCCCCCGAGTACCTCTTGGAGCACTTGTAATGTTGTGTTCAAGTGAACTTGTGTTATGTCAAAAGGTAATTTATGAAATATGACATTTTTTTTGAGTTTTTTTTTTTTTATGGGGACGCGAGGGGGGGGGGGCGTTCACAGCCTGTGAGCGGGTCGGTTGGAGCTGCAGGCATGCACTGTGCATGCGTGGGGATTTTACACGAGGGGACACTGCACACTGCACACTCACACACTTATACTATCCAGTGATCTTTCAGTCTAGACCTAAACTCTGTTAAGGGTGTTTTTGTGTAGATTAAAAAACAAAAAACAAAAAACAACAACAACATTCTTGTGTGACATGTTTTAACTTATTGTATGTGCTATATTACTTGACACATTTCTTATTAAATGTTTGATCTTACATTGAAATGCATCACATTGACAGGTTTGTACCAATTAAAAAAAGCAACAAATAAAAGTACTTTTAAAGAATGTCCAAATGTCTCTGGTCAATTTGATTTTATTGGAGCTCATCTCGATCATCTCAAAATTTCTTTTATGGCGTGGCTTTTGTTTGTGGTCATTGCTCACTGACCTCGATTTTTGAGTATCGGCTTTAGTCAACGTATCAGTGATCTGGTCACTTTATTAGGAACACCAGCACAATATTATGACATCTACTTAGGAGCGACTTATTTGATAGTGTTTGTTGTTGTAGTTTCCATTGATGTGAACTGAGAGCTAATATTTCGTCCCACCAACACTGGCAATCTCCAACCACAATAATAATCACATTGTTCAGGCAATGCCTCTATTACTGTGTCCATCAAAATTTAGCTTTCTTATCTTTGTAAAGATGCATTTAGTATTATTCAGACTAATAATAATAATTTTAAAAAATAGGTTCTACACATCGTACCCAAATGTGGTTCTTTGGCCACATAAGAGAACACCAAATGCACAAATGATTCTTGGATATTGAACACCATCAATTTGGTTCTGGTAGTGAATCATGAAATAACTTTTTTTTTTTTTAACTACAGGACTCGCTTCTTCTTTTAAGAATAAAAATAACATCTCTGAAGAGCCTTTATTTATTTATTTAACAGCGCTTGCATTGGATCTTATAGACACGGTTACTTTCCGTATACTTGCATTTATCCATCCATCCATCCAATTTCCGAACCGCTTGATCCTCACTAGGGTCGCGGGGGGTGCTGGAGCCTATCCCAGCCGTCTTCGGGCAGTAGGCGGGGACACCCTGAATCAGACGCCAGCCAATCGCAGGGCACACAGAGACGAACAACCATTCACGCCCACACACACACCTAGGGACAATTTAGAGCGTCCAATCAGCCTGCCATGCATGTTTTTGGAATGTGGGAGGAAACCGGAGCACCCGGAGAAAACCCACGCAGGCCCAGGGAGAACATGCAAACTCCACACAGGGAGGCCGGAGCCGGAATTACTTGCATTTAGTTTCACACAAATTGCATAATTTAATAATAAGTATGTCCGACCGTGCTGCTTATTAAATTGTGAATACAATCTCCTTAGTCTTACCATGTTTTTGTTTTTGTTTTTACATAAGAAGCAATCTCACAGTCACAGTCATCAATATTTACTCGTACTGTAAAACAGCAAGCAAATATGTGCCTTTGTTTTAATGTCCAATTATCTTCTCCAGATATTAATATTTGTAAAAGATAAACTAACTGGATGTGAAAATACTGAAATGAAATGTGGACCCCACTTCAACACAGTGCAGGCCCCTTGCTGGTCACAGGGTGCTAATTGATGAGATATGACTTCCGACCAGCAGCACCGCCTGCAAGCCCATAATTGGATTTTTCTTGTTTCGGTATCAAAACATTGCGGTTTAATTAAGGATTCCTCCTAATGAACAAAAGTTTATTGCAGCTGAGCTAAAACAGTTTGCCTCACACCTTTTCCTATTAGTGTCAACTTGCTTGTCGCTACTGAGGCCACATCCTGAACATCCATTTATTTCTGTTATGCGGGTGTTTAGGACAGTTGAATACATGGATGAACATGTACAACCTAATGACATCCTCTCTATATAAACAAAATAGATATCAAAATCATCCATCCATCCATTTTCCGATTCACTTATCCTCACAAGGGTCGCCAGGGGGTGCTGGAGCCTATCCCAGCCTTCTTCGGGCAGAAGGCAGGGGGACACCCTGAACCGGTGGCCAGCCAATCGCAGGGCACACAGAGACGAACAACCATCTGCGCTCACATTCACACCTCGGGACAATCATCAAATACAAAAATATTAACAATCTGTTCAGTGATGTGTTTCAACCAACCTTTATCGGCATCTCGGTGCAAGAAAGGCCAATTCATACTTCACTGTTACTTTCCTGACTGGGTGGAGCAATCAGTTATATTGCAGCAATGGTGCCTAGAACTCAAGTGTGTGTGTGTGTTTGTTTGTGTGTGTGTGTGTGTATATATACAGTATATATACTGTATATATATATATATATATATATATATATATATATGTGTGTGTGTGTGTGTGTGTGTATATATGTGTGAATATATATATATATATATATACAGTATATATATATATATACACACACACATATACACCGTATTGGCCCGAATATAAGACGGTGTTTTTTGCATTGAAATAAGAATGAAAAAGTGGGGGTCGTCTTATATTCGGGGTCTAGACATTATACCCATTCACGACGCTAGATAGCGCCAGATATCATTGAAGCGAATGCTGAACTTGACTCCCCAAGCCACGAAAAATAAAAATAAAATTAATTGGACGCTACTTCGCGGATTTTCGTTTATCGCGGGTGGTTTTGGTCCCCATTAACATATATATATATATATATATATATATATATATATATATATAGAGGCCTCCCTGTGTGGAGTTTGCATGTTCTCCCCGGGCCTGCGTGGGTTTTCTCCGGGTGCTCCGGTTTCCTCCCACATTCCAAAAACATGCATGGCAGGCTGACTGAACACTCTAAATTGTCCCGAGGTGTGAGTGCGGGCGTGCATGGTTGTTTGTCTCTGTGTGCCCTGCGATTGGCTGGCAACCAATTCGGGGTGTCCCCCGCCTACTGCCCGAAGACAGCTGGGATAGGCTCCAGCACCCCCCGCGACCCTAATGAGGATGAAGCGGTTCGGAAGATGAATGAATGATATATATATATATATATATATATATATATATATATATATACACACACACATACACATATATATATACACAGATGTATGTATGAAAATCTTTTTTACTCCTTATATCTATCTGTCGGTCTGTCTATTTCTCTCTGTCTCTCTCTCCCTCTCATCAGTGCATGAGAAATCACCTAATGAGGAATGGGTCGCACGTTTCCACAAACTCATTAACCCACGAACGAGTGAGACTAATTGCGGCGTTTGGTTAATGCGATTCCGCATCTGTTGGTGTGCAGCCCAGGCAGGCAGGCAGGACCGGCGCAGGTCATCCGCAAGGCCCCGCTGGATGTGGTGGGCCGTGCCCGTGAAGAGCACGCTGCGGGCAGATTTAGCATAACATCACGCTCATATGACACTGCTTCAGCCAGCCGAGGGGTGCAGCGGAGGCGGTGTTCCTCTGTTTATTACATTTGTTCAATCATTGTTGTGTGTTATCCTCTCATGACGTGGCTGCCTGTGAAGCACCTGGTTGTGCACACTTGGTCACAGCTGCACCATGATGGTCAAATATGACAAACTTTCATGATGTGCTGTATAAAAAAACCCCAGCCGCAACAAATACTTCATCGTTCTTCTTAACTCATTCACTCCCAAAGACGTTTTTAAACGTTTTTTTCAGACTTGGTCCAGAATTGGCTGGTACTGAATGAGTTTTAAGTGGATTTTTTTTTCCTGGTATCTGTACGTGTCTTAAATATACTTACTTTAACTCTCTACATTTAAAAAGGGATACATGTACTTTATCCTCCTTTTTGATATTTCAGTGTTCATTCATTTTAAAACTCACATTGAGTTTCAATAAAATGCAAACATG
Organism: Hippocampus guttulatus; assembly: GCF_054856545.1. Classification (NCBI taxonomy): domain Eukaryota; kingdom Metazoa; phylum Chordata; class Actinopteri; order Syngnathiformes; family Syngnathidae; genus Hippocampus; species Hippocampus guttulatus. Next base: position 14,491,216 of record NC_141265.1, read on the forward strand.
TACGTACTATCACATCAACAAGTTTTACACACTGTACTTTTAAATCGAGAAAGCAATTGAGTCAATCACATTTGAGATTTTTATTGCGATTTGGGGGTCTTATAAGGCAGCAAAAACAGCAGCGACATTGAGAAGCCAGGGAGCATTATTATGATGACAGAAACGGATTCGTATCAAAAAGTTATTTCCTATCCGTGGCCTTGTTGCACCAACATCGCAATAACGCGATTCATATACACACACACATACTCTATATATAAAACCAAAGGTGAGGTCAGGAGCATGGTCACTTGTAAATTATGAAAGTTTATCCTCAAACACTTTAAAAGCACAAGTTAAACAGAAAAAATATTATTATTTTATTGGGGGCCGGGGGGACCTGGTTACCGTGCGCATCTTCCAACACGCTATTTTTTTCTTTCATGTCTGCTATCGTAACATTAGTTATTAGAAGATTTACGTATACTCTCAATTGAGATGTTTTCAAGACCGGAAATGTAAGAAAAATGGAGTTCACAGACCCGTGGAGCCTTGATCGCCTTGCAGTTGTCAAAGGTTTCATGTGTCCAAAATGTTTCCTGCTCTTAAGTCTGTCTTTAGCCACACCGCTGCACGCAAGGACATATCCAAAACAATCTGTTGTTATCTTCCTATTTATGACTTCACAGTCTTCACTGGTTTCAACTGGCAAGTATGCAAGGAAGCAGCATTAGCAAGAATGAAGGTCAGAGCAATATAACAGTCTGGCTCAAGTCATTTAGTATCTAATTATGTGAGCCAAAGGGGCCTAAATCTGAAAATCCCACTGTCGGAATGGCCTTAAAGGTCACCGAACTAAAAGTTGAAGCCTAAATCTAAGACTATGATATGTAGCACAAGATGAGAACGATGTTGAAGTAAAAAACGTGCACGGGCCACCCACTAATTACAGCAACGACAATGACCATAATGGTGACTTGTGTCTGTCGTCATTTGGTTTTATTATTTCCTATGCAGGGCCGTTGAAGTATGTCTTCATTTGAAATTGGTCTGTGGTGCCAAAAAAAAAAAAGGTTGCAGACCGCTCTACTGTGCTGAAAAATGTCAATGACATAACCAATTATTCGACTTTGACTTGAATTTCACTAAGTCATCATCGTATATAAAAAGAAAAAAGAAAATGTTGAGTCGTTCACGTCCTGACACAGAGCAGGATTTCAGCTGCGAAATGAATCTTATGTCAGGAGCGGGAATCATTTTTTTCTGTTTTGCACTCTCCTCCCTTCATGTGCAGCTGCCAACTATTAAGTCTCTGAGATCCAGTTGTATTATTTCTCAAACTGGCGTTCGTTGCAGATGTAAATGAAAAATAATGTTTAAAAAAAGTATACTTCATAAATATAAAATAAATGATATTTTTGATTTTCTTAAAAAACATTTTATGTACACATTTAACATTTTCTTTTCAAAAAACAAATCTGCAAAAGGCCATGGCACATCTGTCCACGTTAAAAAAAAAATCGAATGTGGCACAAAGGTTAAAAGATGCAAATATTTGACTTGGCTTCTTGATGAGAATGAGAAGCTGTCCCTAATGTTGCGTCCCTCGAGCGTGAGTTTGGAATATTGTCTGCGTAAAGCAAGCTGAATCCTAATCACCTGCCGCATGGGGTCTCCTCGCTTTGTCTCATTAGGAATTTGCTGTGCTTATTTTTCTGAGTGTGACGGCAGAGAGGTTGAGCGAGAGTGAATAGACAGCCTGGGGCAAAGCTGTGTCAGGACAATACATCACAACAACAAAAGGACTAATTAGCAATCAATTACCCGCATGTTTCTGTCCTGCACCTTTTATATGGTTAGAGTGGAGAGCAGGTTACCACTCGGCATGGCCCATAATACACTTAGACACCACCTGCTGTCTGTGTATGTGCAGGGATGCGCTTAGATGTGCTGTAACTGGGTGAGGCAGGCTTTGATGCTGGACAATTTTCATCGCTAAATGGAAAAAAGAACTTTGGAATGAATATTGACACGCGCCTTTAAAGAGAAGCACATTTTTTTTGCATATTTTTTTTAAAAACATAAAACGTATGCCAAGTAGTGTGTGGATGGGGTAGGCGGGTGATTTTCCGGCGTGCAAAATATCAAAAGGGGCAAAAGATCGAGAGAATAAAAACATTTTAATGTCCTCAGGGCACGTCTATCGTCTACACACCACAAACTGGATTCCCGAAGTCGCTTTAAGGGGCTCTGGATCTTCTCCCAAATAAGCTTCCAAGTCATCGACGGATAAACTCATTGCGTGTGTGTGTGTGTGTGTGTGTGTGTGTGTGTGTGTGTGTGTGTGTGTGTGTGTGTGGCACTGGAATTATGTTAATCAGCTCCACTGGTATGGAACAATGGGGCAAAAGTGCGGCTCGCTCACAAACTAATTTTCACAACTAGGCGAATTTACTTTGGTGTTTAATTTCACACTTGATGTGTGGGCCTGGCGCTCCTGAGACCAAAGTGCGGTGTTTGTATACAAGCGATTAACAAATCAATTTTACATAATATGTTCCATTTAGAGGGGGGGGGTGTAAATGTATATTTGTGTGTATTTATTTATTTATCGCTGTCATCGTCGTGTCATGCTAACTAGCTAGCTATGCGCGCTATTGGGAACTGCTTCATGGTTGAGAGAAGTGATTCCCAATCACTGTGCTCACGTCATCGTGTACCATGAGATGTTATTTGTGACAATGAATGTATCTTTACAGGTATCATTGCCATCAAGGTATAGTGACAGGCAGAACAATTTAATTCTCTTTCATGAGATAGCAGAAGAACAGCCACCTGCTGCCATTCACACTACAGAGTAAATAGCTTCGATTTGTAAGAACACGGCGACACGAGAATCCTTTATTAATTATTTAGGTGTAAGTGTGAGCGCGGACGGTAGTTTGTCTATGTGCGCCCTGCGATTGGCTGGCAACCGGTTCAGGGTGTCCCCCGCCAACTGCCCGAAGAGACCCGGGATAGTCTCCGGCACGCCCCGCAAACCCTCGTGAGGGTAAGCGGATTAGAAAATGGATGGATGGATGTTTTGTAGAGGACCAGAATAGATGAATGGCATTTCCATTCATTTCAATCGATCATGGTACCATTGTTTTCATTCATCAGTAAGGCAAAATCACTGTGGTTAGCATACAAATAGAAAAACAACCCAGTTTTATCAGCTAGCTTCCTTTCTTGCGGACAAAATCCTTTTTGTTTTGTCTCATCGCTTCTCCTCATTTGCATCCATGTAGATTTGTTACACGGAACCCTTTCCAAGCACCCCAAAAAATAAATAAAAGCAGACAAATGCCCGCGGTGGCATACGGGGGACTGTAAGGAAGTTGCGAGGGCCTCTCGCGCTAACAAGTCTGCATCTCAACAAGCCACATCCATCATCATCAATGCTCACATCTGCTCAGAGCCTCAGAGTTAAATCTCACTGCCCCTCCTTCTCGCCCCCCTCCTCCAAGCCTCTACACCCCCTCTCTCACCCCCCTGCTTCACTCTCTCTACTTCCTTCTCACCTCTCGTCACCTCTGCTGAATCTGCATGGAGGGCTTTGCAATGGGCGAGTGTATGTGCGTGTTATGGTCTCCGCCTTCCTTAGAATCAATATTTAATGATGATGTTATCAGTGGTTTTATGTGTAATTTAGCCCGTGTCAGTATGAATGAGACGCTGTCACTTTTACGGCGTAGAGCATTTATTTTGTGTTAATGGCTGGCGCCTGGTGGTGAGCACAAAGCAAAGCCCAGTGGACATCTGATGGATTTTTTTGTCTGTGTCACGTCTACTTTGCATTGGGGGGTTCATGCATGCGCACCAGTGCCCGCCCAAGCCTTTATAGGGCCTAGCGCAGAATTTTATCACCTCCTCCCACCCCTCATCTCACCCTTGCTTCACCTCTAAACTGTCAAACTCTGACACAACGATCACAACACAATGACATAGGTACCAGATAATTCAATGTCCAATGGCAACACTGAACCCCAAAATTCACTGAAACACCATGTCTTCAATTTTTATTACTGTACACGTGTTATAGAACATAGAATTTTGATGTTTGCGTTTCCCCTTTGCAGAGCCCAACACAGAGCCCAACTAAGCAGCTGCTTTGGGTTGCATAACCACAAGGGGACCGCCAAGACCATCCATCCATCCATTTTCTAATCCGCTTATCCTCACGAGGGTCGCGGGTGTGCTGGAACCTATCTCAACTGTCTTCGGGCAGTAGGCGGGGCACACCCTGAATCAGTTGCCAGCCAATCGCAGGGCACACAGAGACAAACAACCATCCATGCTCACACTCACACCTAGGGACAATTTCGAGTGTTCAATCAGCCTGCCATGTATGTTTTTGGAATATGGGAGTAAACAGGAATACCCGAACAAAACCCATGCAGGCACTAGGAGAATATACAACCCCAAAAGCAATAACGTACAGCATGGCAGGCTGATTGAACACACTAAATTGTCCCTAGGTGTGAGTGTGAGTGCGCATGGTTGTTCGTCTGTGTGTGCCCTGCGATTGGCTGGCAACCGGTTCAGGGTGTCCCCCGCCTACTGCCCGAAGACGGCTGGGATAGGCTCCAGCAACCCCCGCGGCCCTTGTGAGGATTAAGCGGTTCGGAAAATGGATGGATGGATGGATTATTTAGGGATAGTAGGGAGTTGCACAGAGGAAGAGTGTCCCACAAAAAAAATATATATATACAGTATATATCTAAGTTTTGATCCAAATTGATACATTTAGATTTAGATTTTTTTTCCCCCTTCAACTATTACTTTTGCACATTTTTACATATGGTTTTAAGAGAAAACTATTCCAATTCCTACTTCTCAATGAATTTCACAATCAGCCTTACTTTGGCAGATAGAGAACAAATCTTGGAAAAACAATTTTCAAGCTGTTTAATGCTACTGCAGTTAAAGTCTACTGTCAAACTAAACATAAAACAAAGAGAATTACTAGTTGACGTGGCGGTGTTCTAACCCTTTCAGCAATGAGTAGTTGAACACAAACTGAGAAGCAGCACGTGCAGAGACAAGACAACAATAATCACAGACATCTTTTCTTTAACCTTTATGAAAAACAGCGAATGGTATTGCGGCTTACTGAGGACCTGAGACGGCTCCTTGTACAGCCGTTAATTTGTATTACACGACCCCTGGGTGGCCAAGGTGCACACACCAGAAAGAGGAGCACAGTATCCATTGAATCGAAGCAAAAATGTATTAAAAAAATGTAACGTATACACATATGCATGTACGGTGTACTGTATATTTTTTTAAATCAGCATTTTGGGGGGCTTGTTGTGGTCAGGGGGTCCCAAGCAGTCATTTAGTTTGCTTATGCATCGGGCCGGCTCATATAGGCATCTACTTTTCAAAACACCGCAAGGTGTATCAAAGCCCGAGCCACCAAAGAAATGGAAAACAAGACTTTGATGTGACATTTCTTACTGCACAGCCTCTCATTGATTCCCAAATGAAACACAATCCATCAAATCAGGTGTTTGCGGGCAAACACCTGATTTTGACATTTCACCGAGCACTCGGAGAAGCAGAGGCAATAATTATGACGGCATATTCTCGGCCATTTTTCTCCCAATAACAAGTCATTTTTAATCCAATTAGGGCCCGCTAACGTGAGAGGCATAATACCGCGGCCCCTGGGACACATGAGAGAATATGCAGGACATTTATCCCGACAGTCAATATTGAATTTCTCAGCAAGCAGCTGTGCCTGCTCTCGCTGACATTCTCCACCTCTGCACAGTGATCCGTCCTGATTAAAGCGGCTTTTCTACTTCATCAACATTCATTATGTGACCCAGCCATGCATGGCCACGCAAGGCCAGCACCAAACTTACATGCTCTCCATACTGTACTTTTGCTGAAAGGTGATATGTCACATAGTTGTTGTCCTTAGATGCAAATTTTTCCAAACTGTGTGAGCATGCGTTGTGGCGTTCCCCTAAAACGATCCTTATTTCCAAATACCACCATAATGACCAACATTAAAATATAGTTTCATAGTAGGCCTAAGTTTTCGTCAGGAATGAGACAGCTTTCTTTCCTAAATGTATTTTTCATATTGTAACCCACTATCACATTATGCAGCAATTGAATGGTAGCAATGCGCTTAAAGGAAATTAAAAACAAAACATACTCAAAGAATGCTTCAATTATAATCGATTGTATATAAAAGTTTAAAAAAATAAAAATAACATCGATAAAGGTTGGTAAACAAAATCCTCCAAAGGAATCCATGATTGTACTTGAAAGTTAAATACAACTGAACTGTAATTAACAAATGTACTGCACTGGTTAAAAATACATTTAAAATAATAATTGGCTGAGAAGGATGGATGGCCTCTGACCTGCACAACGGATTTCTCAAACTTTTTATTTCCATGTACCTATTACAGCGGAGAAATTTTATCCCTGACAATCCTTCTGCCAGTGAAACACGTGTTCTCCTAAATTCCATATGAATGAAAAAGTCAACTATTAACTAGTCAACTAAAAAAAAGAAGTCGTACCCGTACGATTGCAGATTTTTTTTTTAAAGGGGAAATCTTTTTTTTTAAGATGTTAAAAATTAAGTCTAGTTTTAAAAAGTCCTAATCTGTACCAGAGTAAATTTTGTCAGGATAAAAAGCTTTAATCTTAATAATAATTAATAAAATGTTTTTCCTGGATAACATTATCATTGCGCTATTAAAAACAAAGCATAACAAGCGAATAAAGTCATATTTAAACAAGTCATTTAACAAATACAACATTTTCCTTGTAGTATTATGGCTTTTATTCTCTTAAAAAAATCAAAAACCTCCTGTACTAAATTAATACTTAAAGTGGGTGCTTTGAAAGGATGCTTCATAGACTACATATGAGGTATTATTATTATTGTTATTGTTATTGTTATTATTATATTGTTGTTGTTGCTATCACGACAATGATACGTTCACACAGGTCAGCCACAAAACAAGAGTGGAAAAATAATGTGTCGTTTTTATGGTGCATTTTCACGTCTTTCACGTTAGCTGTGGCTCAATGTCGACATCTTCTGGTGGCTTGCAGAGAGAATTGGAGGGCTTTTGCAAAATGGAAATACTGTCCGTGTTTTGTGTTTTTCTTGGGTTACATGCTCAATACTCTTGATGCAATCCCGTTATGGAAAAAATTGTACAATCTGAAGATTCTTTCCAATTTTTTTTTTTTAAAGTCATTGCCAAATGAGGTGCTGCTCTTTGGAGCCGATTGCAGTCAATAACATTTATGCAGAGTACTGAATCATTGTCATTGAGTGTATTGATAACCAATGTTTATTAGCTCAGATAGGAGGAGTAAGGGCTGAGAAGAGTCAGAATGATGGAAGGACACGTTTACAGAAAGTCATAGGCCTAGCGTGTATTAGCTACACCTGCAAAACTGTTGTGCTGTAATCCAAACTACTAGCTCACCGTTCTACTGTCGAAATGAAATCGTAAAATTATACAGATTTACGAAACCGTTCTTTACTGTCCTCACCTCGAATTTAACTAGAGAGACTTGAGTTGGCAGTAAAAAAAAAAAAAAAAAAAAAAACTGGGACCAGGGCGGCCTCTTCCTGAAGTTGTGTGCTGGGATGTAATTAAAAGAAGACGGTGTTAGCCATCGCTTTTGATGAACACACTTGGAACTAACCTCGTTTGGGAGGGGAGGGATGAGGAACAAAAATCCATACAAGGCTTCGCACTCATCTCTCTCTGTCCAGTCAGTCCAAATGGGGAGGGTCGGTTCATTCGGACCCCCCCAGAGGAGATGAATGGGTCAAGTTGTCCTGCGTGTGCACCTTTAGCATGTGTGAGCAAGTGAGTCAACATGCACCAATCAAGAGAAAGCCTACAAAACGTTCTCTTTCCGCCAGGGAGGTGATGTTTTCAAGGAGGGTGTATGCTGGGACTCAAAGGCGCAGACGGCCGCTTCTCTGTGAAGTCAACAATCATTGCAATTTAACTCCACACAGGACGCCATCAAGTCTGACCACCGTAAACAATTATTTGATGCAGTAGACATCCCCCCCCCCCATCCTGATCAAGCTGCATCTGTAATAAAGAGTAATTAGAATTTTTTTTAAACATAACTGTAACGTACAGTCTGTAAGTGAAAAATAGCTGAACTTTACTCCTCACATTTTTAAACAAAGGACATTTAGTCAGATTGGCCGCCAGAGGGCAGCAGAATCGTATTTGTATTTGTTTTGTATGCATTTCTCTGAATCACACTCTACGTTTTTGTCAAAAATTCATTTTTGTCCAATAGCTTTTGACGCTGTAATTTATCTAGATCATCTTATATACAGTTTTAACATCGCCCACGTGAGCTCCCCCCAAGGACGGCACAGAATGCACAATACAGAATAACCCCCGTTTATCACGAGGTATGTCCCATACAGGAGTTGCAACATTTCCAAAGTTAGACACTTCCAATCGTATTTAACGGGAATTTATCTTCAAATACCCTTCAAATGTATTCAAACTTTTTTAAACTTCTCAAAACTCATTTCTTTCTGTGTTCCTTACCACCTGTTTCCACTCTCTAGCTATCCATCCATTCTTCATTTTCTAATACACGTATCCTCATGAGGGTCGCGGGCATGCTGGAAAATATCCCATCTATCTTCGGGCAGTAGGCGGGAGATACCTTGAACCGGTTGCCCGCCAATCGCTGGGCACACATAGACAAACAACCATTCTCTCTCGCAATCTCGCCTAGGGACAATTTAGAACGTTCCATGAACTTGCCATGCATGTTTTTTTGAAGAAAATCCACACAGGCACATGGAGAACATGCAAACAAGCAGATTCAGAGACATTTTGATGACAAATGATGACCGAAGATATTAATGCAGTACCAGTATACCTGGTCTGTGCACTGTATTTAGCATGTTACTTACTACTACTGTGATTCAATAGATAGGCAGAGACATCGGCTATGCACAAAGGGTTTAAAAAAAGGACACCAATTAATTTGCCCCCCCCCCCCGCAAACCCCCATGGTCTTAAATTGATGGTAATACACCTTGAATAGGTCATTGCAAACTGAAGGGAAGGCTCCTGTCTAGAAGCTATTATTGCCCTTTGTTGTATTTCTTATTTTTGGAGCCGAGCGTGTGGCGTCCAAGACCTTCATCAGTTCAAAGGAAATGTCACCACTCATTAGAGGGTAACTGTAGGCCACATGCCGTATTTTGTGTGATTTAGATGAGGAGTCGCTGGCCCTAACACTCCGCTTGTTGTCAAGTTTGACCTTTCACAATGGATGCGTGGATCCTTACAATTAGCCGCATCTAAGTGAATTTCAGGAATTGGATTAGGGCACAGTTTCTGTCTCGGTGCATTGTTTCTCCACATGAAAACAATGACTTGGCAGTGAAGGACACTCAAAGAAATGGAAAGGGAAGGGAACATAAAGAACAATTCGTGAATGACTTGTTGAGTCATCAATGGATTGTGCCTGTGCCAGCTAACTTGACAAACCCCACGCAAGCTACGTAAGAACATCCCAACTTCACACAGGCCTTAGCCAAAATTCCAAACCCGTTGATTATGAGGCTGCCGTAATAGCCACTAATTCACCATGCATTTTGCATCAGTGCCTCAAAATTCTTAATCCAATGGTGTGCACGTGACCGCGCACTTAACTGAAAGCATGATAAATGTAAGCGCTATTAATTTCTTCCAGCCTCCCCAAAAAGCAGCAATATATACATATTTTTTTACAATGAAAACATAAGTTAATAATGTAATTAAATATACCGGTAATATAGTGAATCAAATATTTTGTGAATTGTGAGTTCATGTTCCATTGCCCATTGACATTGTGTTCCTTCCGGTGTGCGCACCTTGGCCATCAAGGGCACGTATAATAAACACGACATAATACAGGAAGAAGGGTTGCGCAACTAAGTAACTCTGTAAGCTGCAGTGATATTATGATAATGAATAAGCGCGAGTGAGTATTGTTTACATTGGTTGTCCGCATGTGTTGCTTCACCTATGGTGGTTGAAAGTCCTTTGCTGAAAGGGTCGTAATGGCAATGTTAGTTTTATTAGCTTGTCAATGGCATTTTGCATTGTGTGTCAGCATTTTTTTTTAAGTGATGTGGTTTGGTTGAATATTGAAACTTGAATTGGGAATGGCAAAAAAACAGCATGAATCAAACACTTAGCCTTTCTTTCGTGGAATTGCTTTGACCATTTTCTGCTTTGTGTGGAATACGATTTTCAAATCCGAATGAAATATGTGCTTTGGCACATCAAAGGCGAGGAAACACAGCTATATTCATTTGGACAAATTGTGCATTTTACAAGAAAGGCAAAATGCAATCTGCATATGGATGATTGACCCTCACACATGATTCAAGTCCTGCTGGACGCTTCATTGAGCCTGTGCAGCTGCTATATAAGAGCTGCCACCGAGCATCCCCAGCTGTTCTTCTCCTCTCCAAGATTTCAGTGGCAAAGAGACACGCACGCACACCACCGGCATGTCTCCGTCTGTGCGCACAGAACTTCTCTTCCTCTTCCTTTCTCTCTCGTCCCGCACGGTGCTCAGCCGCTACATCGAGGTGAGATCCATGTCTCCAAAACCTGCTTATATGGTGCCTGATTCTCAAACGTGTACTTTCAGGAGGACGATACCTCCGACGGATTATATTCTCTTCTCAGCTTGGAGCAGAAGAGAGAATCTGAAGACTTTATTTTCAGGCGACCTCTCAGTAAGTGGATTGGCTGCATTCAGAAGTTAACCGGTCTTAATTTTGCGGTGTGTGCGTGTGTGTGTCCATCCACTGGTCATGGCATTCAATGCACCTGTACAATCTAATGTGATCCAATACCAGAGCTGAATCACGCTATTGAGCCCTTTGCTAACCAGTACAGCAGCACCTACAGAGGCATGCTGTATTGAAATAACACAATTATGAAAAATAGATCTTTAAAGATGAGCATTCCAGTGGAATGTGTCATCCCTCTGCAATGTTGTGTGTTTAAGCTCCAGAGAATCAGTCTACCATGTCTCTTTTCTTTTCAGCCGAGTTGAAATAAAAGTAATGCTTGCTTTAATGTGAATTTAAAAAAAACAAAAAACATATGTCTGTACAAATAAAGATCTCCCTTCAATCTGCAGATGAGTAAATTTGTAGCTCCAGTCCACCATTTGTGGAAATATGGTACTAATAGATACCTTAGTGAATACATTTACACAGTTTTGCCCTCAATATTCAGAAATGTGGTATGTTTATTATTGTCGTTGATCACGCAGAGGTGGTAAAAGTACCCACATGCGCTACTTGTGTACTGATACTTTAAAACTTTCGACTCCTTCACTGAAGTAAAAATAGAAAAGAGCAGAGTATAAAATGTACTTGTACTTGAGTCCAGATATAAAAAATAAAAAAAATTCTGTCATGTATACATACAGTCTCCATTTTGACAACTTCATACATAGATTGAAAAAAAAACTGCACACAACCTAGTTTCCTTCTTTGAATAACTTGTGCTTGTACACAAAGCTTTTGTTCTTTGTTAGCAGTGGCTCAGGTTTTGATATCATCCAAACATGTTCCTATAGCTTCGCCATCTTTGTGAATTGATGGCAAAAAAAAAGCGAAATTAGCTATCGGTGTCGTGCGTCATTGTTGTCAATGCTCTGCATCATACGAAGAACTAATGTGACTAATGTAACCCCGATGTCCACTTTGTCAGGATGTTTGGACATGTTGGCCATCGAGGGCCACTTCACTTTCATGGCGTCGTCGTCGCAGCAGCTGTCCTGTGCCGCCTTCATCATCGGCGAGCCCAGCGAAGTCATCGGCCTGGAGCTGTCTGACGTCAACATCGACTGCGACGTCGGCGACTTCATCAAGGTTGACCTCACTCGCCCACCCACACACAGGGGGCCCCTCTGGGCAAAATGTATAAAACTGCACTCGGTCACAATGAAATGTGTTCCTTATGTTCTATCGCAAGCCAAGTTATCGGGAAGTACAGAATCTCACCCAAAGTCAGTTGGGATTGGTTGCGGAGAGAGAATGGAGCTGCATCTTGAATTTAATGCTGTAGATAAGTGATCCGTGGGTGTCCTCCAAACATATAAACCTGAATCGACATCTCTTATCAACAGATGAAAATAAAAGAAGATACAAATTTGACTTTTTAAGAGTAAAAAGCACCGGTGGTCCAGTGGTTAGCACGTTGACCTCACAGTGCAGAGGTCGTGGGTTCAATGCCCGCTCCTGCCTCTCTGTGTGGAGTTTGCATGTTCTCCCTGGGCCTGCGTGGGTTTTCTCCGGGTACTCCGGTTTCCTCCCGCATTCCAAAAACATGCATGGCAGGCTGATTGAACACTCTAAATTGTCCCTAGGTGTGAGTGTGAGCGCGGATGGTTGTTTGTCTAAGCGTGCCCTGCGATTGGCTGGCAACCGGTTCAGGGTGTCCCCCGCCTAGGATAGGCTCCAGCGACCCTTGTAAGGATAAAGAGGATCGGAAAATGAATGAATGAAAAAAAGAGTAAAGCTGCTGTGTTGCTTTCAATGAACACTCATGCCTACTATAGTGCCTTTCAATGTTTTTCAGTATGGTGGAAAGCGAAGTATTTTTTGAGGTAGCACGTAATGTAAAAACTTTGACAAGCGCTTTAACCCTTTCGGGGACAGCAGTTACTACAGTGGACAGCTTATGGTGTTATCTGGTTACAGGGTGCATGAAAGGGTTAATACATGGACCTTTGATGGACATGCGTGTGTTCCCAGATATTTGATGGCTGGGTCCTGAAGGGGGAGAAGTTCCCCAGTAGCCAGGACCACCCACTGCCTCTTCACCAGCGCTACACGGACATCTGTTCGTCCACCCTGCCGAGCCACACCAGTCGCTCATCCCAGAACGTCGCCATGGTTTTTTTCCGCATCCACAACCCCGACAGCGGCTTCACCCTCGTGGTGAAGAAGCTGCCCAACCCTTTTCGTAAGTGCCCGTTAAAGAATATATCGTTTGAAACGGCTTCCTAATGAGTGGGTGCTTCGAGGTTAAGCGAGGGCTCAGGACGGCGGTGCACTTGCTGCGCATTTCACACTCATTGTGCGTCATTGCCAAGAGCGAGAAGAAGAGGTATGCACCTGTTGTCAGCCTGCTGGACTAACTTGCTGTCAACATTGTGTGAATCACAATGTGGCAGCCAAGCGAGAACTGACCAGCAAATACCACTCAGGTGTAGGCTACAACTCACGCCCAGCTGCTCACACGTGGAATAATCACCAATTAAAATGTCAATAAATACATAAATAAATAAATAAAAACATACACACCCACATAAAGTACATACATACATTGTAAATTGGGTAGCGCATGTGGTGCCCAGGGCGCTTTACAGTTTTTTGAAAATAATTTCCTGAATTTACTTGCAAATTTTCTGCTGTTGTATGGATGACAACAGAGCAATCCACGGGCTACTCAAATAGGATTGAATTGCTCTGTCACTATATGTCACTCACCGGCATAGATGAATGAACAAAGTTACAGCAGCATATTTGTCAAAAACAAATAATTTCAGGTCAATTAAATGAAATTGTGTCATTTCTTGTGACATACTGTATCTAATCAACTCTCATGGCAGCACAATGGGTGGGAATCACTGGCGAAATATACTCCTCCAAATTGATTTATTACTCTTCGAAACTTTCTTTGCTGTTCGACTGGAGAAAATAAGATGCTTCGATAGTTGAAATGTGCGATGTCCAGGGACTTACTATATGCAGTATACTGTACTGCATTTCCCATAATGTTTCTTAGAAGGCATCTTCCAGAATAGAGTTGATGTTAGCAGGATACAATAATGCTGATTATGTCCAATTTGTGACAAATTGTGGGTGTGTGCGTGTGTGTGTGTGCGCGCACGCGCGTGTTGCAGCATGTAACATCATGTCTCAGAGCCCAGAGGGCAGCTTCACCATGGTGATGCCTCATCAGCACAGGAACTGCAGCTTCTCCATCATCTACCCGGTGGAGATCCAACTGGCACAGCTCAGCCTGGAGCAGGCCAAAAGCAACGAGCTCAGGCCCAAGGTCAGGCCCTCCTGTTTGCTTCGTATACAGTGCGTACAGTTTATAGGGAAGCAATTTAGGGCCCACTGCGCAAGTATAATTTACACAGATTTGGATATTGATAGGTTTATATTTGAGTAAAGATGCACATTTTTGTCTTCTTCTTGTTGTACTACTCAGCAAGTTGCTATAAATCAGATTATTAAAAAATCTATACCGTATATGCCTGTGAGTATTGTTATTTTATGTGTGTACATTTTTTGTTCCACCATATGTGTTCAAACATCCCCTGCTGAAAGGGTTGTAAAACTGCAATTATCAATTCTAACCATTAGTATGTCAAGGGGGGTTTCCATTGTATGCTAACTTGCTAGCATGGGCCATTCTTAAGGCACTGTAGTTTGGTTACCGGTACTTTAAAAAGTGACAGTTTTCTTTGTTTGATGTTTAGTCTGACAGTTTTCAACAGTCTGAAACTGCATCTGAAGTTTGCCTTTGCAAGTCCAGGAAATTGCTGCCACTATTTTTGCAGCTATTTTTATAATCCAAATGAATCGTGAAGGAATATACACATAGCGTTGTTTGCATGCAAGTCGTCACACTTCCTTTGTTGTTTTTCTTTGGGAAGGCGAGGCTGTCATCTGGATGTTCGGGTTCCGGTGACTATGTGGAGCTCCTGGGTGGAAACGGCGTAGACACATCACGCATGTTCCCTGTTGCTGATCTGTGTTTTCCTCTCAGTGGACTCGGTAAATCCATCATCCTCTCTACTGTGAATATCACAAGTTGGCACAACCAAATCCAAACTTTGGCACCTTGTTGGCAACACATTGACGGCTATTGGGTAGCAAGCTAGCTAGCTACCCAATAGCTAGCTGAGTAGCTAGCTAGAAAATATTTTACTGTCAAAAATTTGGAGTTTGTCTATAATTTATGAGACTTTTTGGCAATGTGTTGAATGGCTCCCCCATTGGGTACTTTAGTTGCACTTTAGTTGTGTTTTCAACATGTTGAAAAACTGTCATGGTGATCGACAGTCATGTATTTCCCGTTCCTTTCATTGTTATGAGGTGTGTCAGAAATGTTCCATGACACCAGTTCTGGAACTTTTCTGACACACCTGCTATGCCCAAAAACAAAAGTAAAAAGCCTCCAAAATGTACATTTAACTTTCTGAAGCGCAGCTATGCTTTATTTCAGAATGTCACACAGATTTATGGCTCAATGCTTTTGCACGTTCTGCTTGTCAGATTAGTTTTTCAATGTGTTTGTTTTTCTCCTGTTTGTAAAATATAAATGAGGGCGCTTGTTAGCTCGGCGTATCCCACAAGCTGTCCCAAAATGTCCACAGCAAACATTCAAGCTCATTAATCTCAAAACCTGCCAGGTACAAATTCCACCATAAAGTTATGAATAGCGACTTGTCTGGATTGTTTGCAACGATTTAAAAGGCACAACTCTAGGTCCTCCTTTGAACATGATCTCATTTGACAGTATGTTTATGGTGTGATTTTAACCCTTTCGGGGACAGCGGTTACTACGGTGGACAGCTTATCATGTTATCAGGTTACAGGGTGCATGAAAGGGTTAAGTTGGATTTTTTTTACTGCTGTAGAACTACAATGCATCATATCAGAGGGCCCTTGAATGAATTGGTCCGTGAGTTCCAACTGTGGTTGTCGGTGTGGTTTCTCAGCCCAGATGAAGATCAGTTGTGATAACTCGGTGGTGAGGCTGGTGTCCAGCGGCAACTACATCAACCGCGTGTCTTTCCGCTACCGACTACTCGAACGCCACCAGCTGCCCGAAGGTCAAGAGAACAGCCTGGACAACATGTGCAATGTGGAGTGAAACTGCACAATTCACGAAAAATCTGTTAATACATTTGTTTACAGGATGTAAAGTTTGTTTTTTTTGGTTCGGTCTGTATTTAACCCTTTCAGGGACGGTGGTTACTACAGTGGACAGTTTATCGTGTTATCGGGTTGCAGGGTGCATGAAAAGGTTAATTCAATCACTGAGGATTTCGTTTTTTTTTTTTATTCGTCAAATGAAATCTAACCGCTTACGGTCACCAACGTATATATTCAATGAGTAACATTTTCAATGGTTAGACAACAAAGAGAGCCTCGCCCAGTTTGTCTGTGAAATTCAAGTTTGTACGCAGACCGTAATGACTCAGAGATCCACATAGATGGCGGCATTGCCTCACTTTGGATTTGAAATCAGCACAACTTTAGAGTAGAAGATAACGATTAGGCGATGAATCTCGGCTTGACATGTCGACACCGAGGGAGGGAAACGAGAAACATTTAAAGTTTAGAAATCTGACACTTGAACGAGGTATTTATACAGTACAGTACGCGTGGTATGAACAGAGTATGTGTCACAGAAGGATGTAAGAAGTATCCGTCGCGAATGTGAATAAAGATGATGCCGTCCCTAGAGCGAAAGAGGAATGCCATTTTAAAAAGCCACTGTTTGATTCGAGCCACCTGGTCTTGAAAGATTCGTCAAAAAAGCTCAAAATCAAGTAGCAATATGAAGACCGTGGCAGTTTGAGAACAGTTGGCAGCAAATGAGTTAACTGACAGTTGTGATCTTTATTTAAACAATACCTTTGTGTCATGTTAAAGACAAAAAAAAATGGTGTTGTGTTTTATTGTTTTAAAATTCTGCGTAATATTTCTGACATATCATTCTTTGAATTGCCTTGAGCATTTTGAAAATAAATAAAAACAATGCATGACAAAAGCAAATTCGGAGTGGTCTGTTTTGTTATTGTTTTTTTTTTGCTTTGTTTTTTTAATGGAGAAACGCATTCGGAGATCTGCGTGTTTTTTGTTTTAACCCTTTCAGGGACAGCGGTTACGAGAGTGGTACGAGAGGTTACAGTGGAGAGCTTATTATGTCATCAGGTTACACGAAAGGCTTAATTGCAGGCACTGTAATTCAAAATTTCCGAAGTGTAATTTTAGAACAAAGAACGATGAGACAGACAGTCATTGACATTGTTTGTATGTTTGCTTTCCTCATTAAAAACATGTCTGCGGTCATCAGTGTCTCGTTTTTTTTCCTAATCCGATATGTTCCACAGGCTTTGATGGTGGCTGCTCAGAGCCACAATGAAAACGGCTTATGATGAGAATGAACATGCATGTTTAATACTGTTGGGTGTTTGTTTGTGACCTCCGCAGAGTGTACAGTATGCATGAATGTGCAGCTCTTAATGGGATTACGGCACATGTGCTTTATTCCGCTCGACATTCTTGCCAACCGTTTGATTTTCTCCTTACGGGGGATTCATCTCAAACCTGCTCAACGGTGATGATTCAATTACCCGCCGGATGTCGTTTTCGCTTGACGGGCTGCAATTTTCACTTTTCATTATTAGAGGATGAACTACACTTTGGAAGCCGCCGAGGAGGGTGGTTGAGGTCTCTCCTTGGAAATGGGAGTGGTTATCTGCAGCATTGAGCATGTTATGTGGTCAGACATCAGGAGTGGTGAGCGGTCAGGGTCAGCAAGGCCTTCCCCTATTGCTTGTTTTTTGTTTATTGAACATGTAAACAGATGACATGGTGGTTAGCATATCGGCCTCACAGTGCAGAGGTGCAGTGTTCGATTCCAGCTCCGGCCTTCCTGTGTGGAGTTTGCATGTTCTCCCCGTGCCTGCGTGGGTTTTCTCCGGGTACTCCGGTTTCCTCCCACATTCTAAAAATATGCGTGGCAGGTTAATGGAACATTATAAATTGTCTCTCGGTGTGAATGTGACCGCGGACAGTTTTTTGTCTGTCTATGTGTGTCTTGTGATTGCCTGGCAACCGGTTCAGGGGTCCCCCGCCTACTGCCCGAACACCGCTGGGATAGGCTCCAGCACATATTAATTTATTCCCAACAGTCTATTCTCTTCATTCATGGTATTTCTCTTGGCTGCACTGCAAAATTGTTGCATTTTTTTTTTTCAAATCAAATTTGAACATAAACTACTAGCAGAAAGTATGCAAATCTGGACATTAGCTTGAATTGCACGAAAAAGGGAGGAATATAAACAAACATAAATTGCAGCACCAAGCAACCCGCACGCTGTTTCTGATGTGCACTTCAAACAGTCGCAACATCATAGAATGATACAAATTGTGCGGCTACGGTCACGCCACCATGTGTGACACTTAATACAGATTGGAAACGTACATTTTAGCATCATATAATAATCCACATGATGGATAGCAAACAGTAACATCATATGAAATGCTAACATGAGGCGCTATGTTTGCTTGTTTTTCCTATTGCCCATGAGGTACATGTTCTAAATTTGATTTAAAAATTTGGCGTTTTAACAAAAAAAAAAGACCATGTATAGTAAGGCGTTTTTAGCCCAAAAAAACGACCATCTATAGTAAGGCGTTTTTAGATGAAAAAAATGACCATGTGTAGTAAGGCGTTTTTCGACGAAAAAAAAAACATGTATAGTAGGGCGTTTTTAGTCGAAAAAAACCGACCATGAATAGTAAGCCGTTTTGAGCCGAAAAATAGGGGCTACGTATAGTCAGGTGTTTTTAGCCGAAAAAAATGACCATGTATAGTAAGCCGTTTTTAGACGAAAAAAACGACCATGTATAGTAAGCCGTTTTTAGACGAAAAAAACGACCATGTATAGTAAGGCGTTTTTAGGCAAAAAAAACGACCCTGTATAGTAATGCTTTTTAAGACGAAAAAAAGACCATGTATAGAAAAGCATTTTTAGCTGAAAAAAACCGACCATGTGTCGTAAGGCGTTTTTAGCCCAAAAAAACGACCATGTATAGTAAGGTGTTTTTAGGTGAAAAAAAAAGACCATGTATAGTAAGGCGTTTTTAGCCGAAAAAAATGACCACGTATAGTAAGGTGTTTTGAGCCAAAAAAAAACGACCATGAACAGTAAGGCGTTTTAACAAAAAAAAAAAACCCCACCATGTGTAGTAAGGTGTTTTTAGCCGAACAAAACGACCATGTATAGTAAGGCGTTTTTAGCCGAAAAAAACGACCATGTATAGTACGGCGTTTTTAGCCGAAAAAAATGGCCATGTATAGTAAGGCGTTTTTGACCGAAAAAAACGACCATGTATAGTAAGGCGTTTTTAGCCGAAAAAAACGACCATGTATAGTAAGGCATTTTTGACCGAAAAAAACGACCATGTATAGTAAGGCGTTTTTGACCGAAAAAAACTACCATGTATAGTAAGGCATTTTTAGCCGAAAAAAACGACCATGTATAGTAAGGCATTTTTGACCGAAAAAAACGACCATGTATAGTAAGGCGTTTTTGACCGAAAAAAACTATCATGTATAGTAAGGCATTTTTAGCCGAAAAAAAACGACCATGTATAGTAAGGCGTTTTTGGACGAAATTTTTAGCCGAAAAAAACGACCAAATATAGTAAAGCATTTTTGGACAAAATTTTTAGCCAAAAAAAACGACCATGTATAGTAAGGCGTTTTTGACAAAATTTTTAGCCGAAAAAAAACGACCATGTATAGTAAGGCATTTCTGGACAAAATTTTTAGCCGAAAAAAACGACCATGTATAGGAAGGCGTTTTTAGCCGAAAAAAACGACCATGTATAGGAAGGCGTTTTTGACCGAAAAAAACTACCATGTATAGTAAGGCATTTTTAGCCGAAAAAAAACCGACCATGTATAGTAAGGCGTTTTTGGACGAAATTTTTAGCCGAAAAAAACGACCAAATATAGTAAAGCATTTTTGGACAAAATTTTCAGCCGAAAAAAACGACCATGTATAGGAAGGCGTTTTTGGACGAAAAAAATGACCATGTATAGTAAGGCCTTTTTGGACGAAAAAAATGACCATGTATAGTAAGGCCTTTTTGGATGAAATTTTTAGCCGAACAAAAACGACCATGTATGTATGGTAAGGCGTTTTTAGCCGAAAAAAAGCGACCATGTACAGTAAAGCCTTTTTGGTCGAAATTGTTAGCCGAAAAAAACGACCATGTATAGTAAGGCCTTTTTGGACGGAAAAAAATGACCATGTATATCGTAAGGCATTTTTGGACAACATTTTTAGCCGAAAAAAACGACCATGTATAGTAAGGCGTTTTTAGCCGAACCCCCCCCCCACCATGTACAGTAAGGCGTTATGGATGAAAATTTGAGCCAGAAAAAACGACCATGTATAGTAAGGCCTTTTTGGTCGAAATTGTTAGCCGAAAAAAACGACCATGTATAGTAAGGCCTTTTCGGGCGAAAAAAAAACGACCATGATAGTAAGGCGTTTTTAGCCGAAAAAAACAAACATGTATAGTAAGGAGGGCGGCCCGGTAGTCCAGTGGTTAGCATGTCGGCTTCACAGTGCAGAGGTACCGGGTTCAATTCCAGCTCCGGCCTCCCTGTGTGGAGTTTGCATGTTCTCCCCGTGCCTGCGTGGGTTTTCTCCGGGTGCTCCGGTTTCCTCCCACATTCCAATAACATGCATGGCAGGCTGATTGAACGCTCTAAATTGTCCCTGGGTGTGAATGTGAGCGTGGATGGTTGTTCGTCTCTGTGTGCCCTGCGATTGGCTGGCAACCGATTCAGGGTGTCCCCCGCCTACTGCCCGAAGACAGCTGGGATAGGCTCCAGCACCCCCCTGCGACCCTAGTGAGGATCAAGATGGATGGATGTATAGTAAGATGGATGGATGGATGGATGTATAGTAAGGCGTTTTTGACCAAAAAAACCTACCATGTATAGTAAGGCGTTTTTAGCGGAAAAAAATGACCGTGTATAGTAAGGCGTTTTTAGCCGAAAAAAACAACCATGTATAAAAAGGCGTTTTTAGCCCAAAAAACCTGACCATGATAGTAAGGCGTTTTTAGCCGAAAAAAACCCGACCATGTATAGTAAAGCGTTTTTAGCGGAAAAAAAATGACCATGTATAGTAGGCGTTTTTAGCCGAAAAAAACGACCATGTATAGTAAGGCGTTTTTAGCCGAAAAAAACGACCATGTATAGTAAGGCGTTTTTGGACGAAAAAAACGACCATGTATAGTAAGGCATTTTTGGACGAAATTTTTAGCCGGAAAAAAATGACCATGTATAGTAAGGCGTTTTTAGCCGAAAAAAACAACCATGTATAGTAAGGCGTTTTTGACCGAAAAAAACTACCATGTATAGTAAGGCCTTTTGGGACGAAAAAAACAACCATAAATAGTAAGGCCTTTTTGGACAAAAAAAACGACCATGTATAGTAAGGCATTTTTGGTCAAAATGTTTAGCCGAAAAAAACCACCATGTATAGTTAGGTGTTTTTAGCCGAAAAAAAACACCATGTACAGTAAGGCGTTTTTGGATGAAAAAAACGACAATGTATAGTAAGGCATTTTTGGACGAAATTTTTAGCCGAAAAAACGACCATGTACAGTAAGGCGTTTTTAGCCGTAAAAAACAACCATTTATGTAAAGCGTTTTTAGCCGGAAAAAAACGACCATGTATAGTAAGGCGTTTTTGGACGAGTATTTTTGCCGAAAAAAACGACCATGTATAGTAAGCCCTTTTTGGATGAAAAAAATGACCATGTATATAGTAGGGCATTTTTGGACAAAATATTTAGCCGAGAAAAACGAAGATGTATAGTAAGGCATTTTTAGCCCAAAAAAATTACCATGTATAGTAGGGCCTTTTTGTACGAAAAAAAAACGCCTTACTATTCATGGTCGTTTTTTTTTCTGCTAAAAACGGCTTACTATACATGGTCGTTTTTTTCGGCTAAAAACGCCTACTATACATGGTCGTTTTTTTCGGCTAAAAACGCCTTACTATACATGGTGGTTTTTTTCGGCTAAATATTTCGTCCAAAAATGCCTTACTATACATGGTCGTTTTATTCAGCTAAAAACGGCTTACTATACATGGTCGTTTTTTTCGGCTAAAAACGCCTTACTATACATGGTGGTTTTTTTCGGCTAAATATTTCGTCCAAAAATGCCTTACGATACATGGTCGTTTTATTCGGCTAAAAACGGCTTACTATACATGGTCGTTTTTTTCGGCTAAAAACGCCTCACTATACATGGTTTTTTTCGACTAAAATTTTTGACCAAAAATGCCTTACTATACATGGCTGTTTTTTTTGTCCCAAAAGGCCTTACTATACATGGTCGTTTTTTTTCCGGCTAAAAACAGCTTACTATACTTGGTCGTTTTTTTTCGGCTAAAAATGCCTTACTATACATGGTGGTTTTTTTCGGCTAAATATTTCGTCCAAAAATGCCTTACTATACATGGTCGTTTTATTCGTCCAAAAACGCCTTACTATACATGGTCGTTTTTTTCGGCTAAAAACACCGAACTATACATGGTCGTTTTTTTCGGCTAAAAATTTCGACCAAAAATGCCTTACTATACATGGTCGTTTTTTTCGTCCAAAAAGGCCTTACTATACATGGTCGTTTTTATTCGTCCCAAAAGGCCTTACTATACATGGTCGTTTTTTTCTGCTTAAAAAGCCTTACTATACATGGTCGTTTTTTTCCGCTAAAAACACCTAACTATACATGGTCGTTTTTTTCGGCTAAAATTTTCGACCAAAAAGGCCTTACTATACATGGTCGTTTTTTTCGTCCAAAAAGGCTTTACTATACATGGTCGTTTTTTTCGTCCCAAAAGGCCTTACAATACATGGTCGTTTTTTTTCGGCTAAAAACACCTTACTATACATGGTGGGGTTTTTTCCGCTAAAAACGCCTTACTATACATGGTGGGTTTTTTCTGCTTAAAACGCCTTACTATACATGGTCGTTTTTTTCGGCTAAAAATTTTGACCAAAAATGCATTACTCTACATGGTCGTTTTTTTCGTCCAAAAAGGCCTTACTATACATGGTCGTTTTTTTCATCCAAAAAGGCCTTACTATACATGGTCGTTTTTTTCGGCTAAAAACGGCTTACTATACTTGGTCGTTTTTTTCGGCTAAAAACGCCTTACTATACATGGTCGTCTTTTTTCGGCTAAAAACACCTTACTATATACATGGTAGTTTTTTTCGGCTAAAAATTTCGACCAAAAATGCCTTACTATACATGGTCGTTTTTTTCGTCCAAAAAGGCCTTACTGTACATTTTAGTTTTTTTCGTCCCAAAAGGCCTTACTATACATGGTCGTTTTTTTTGGGCTAAAAACGCCTTACTATACATGGTCGTTTTTTTCGGCTAAAAACGGCTTACTATACTTGGCCGTTTTTTTCGGCTAGAAACGCCTTACTATACATGGTCGTTTTTTTCGTCCAAAAATGCCTTACTATACATGGTCGTTTTTTTCGGCTAAAAACACCTTACTATATACATGGTAGTTCTTTTCGGCTAAAAATTTCGACCAAAAATGCCATACTATACATGGTCGTTTTTTTTCGTCCCAAAAGGCCTTACTATATACATGGTCGTTTTTTTTGGGGCTAAAAACACCTTACTATGCATGGTCGTTTTTTTCGGCTAAAAATACCTTACTATACGTGGTCGTTTTTTTTGGCTAAAAATTTCGACCAAAAATACCTTACTATACATTGTTGTTTTTTTCGTCCAAAAACGCCTTACTATACATGGTGGGGTTTTTTTGGCTAAAAACACCTTACTATACATGGTCGTTTTTTTCGTCCAAAAAGGCTTTACTATACATGGTCGTTTTTGTCATCCCAAAAGGCCTTACAATACATGGTCTTTTTTTTCGGCAAAAGAATTCGTCCAAAAACGCCTTACTATACATGGTCGTTTTTTTCCGGCTAAAAACGCTTTACATAAATGGTTGTTTTTTACGGCTAAAAACGCCTTACTGTACATGGTCGTTTTTTTCGGCTAAAAAATTCATACAAAAATGCCTTACGATACATGGTTGTTTTTTTTCGGTCAAAAACGCCTTACTATACATGGTCGGGTTTTTTGGGCTAAAAACGCCTTACGATACATGGTCGTTTTTTTCGGCGAAAAACGCCTTACTATACATGGTCGTTTTTTTCGGTCAAAAACGCCTTATTATACATGGTCGTTTTTTTCGGCTAAAAACGCTTTACTATATCTGGTCATTTTTTTCGGCTAAAAGTGCCTTACTATACATGCTTGGTTTTTTTTCGTCTAAAAATGCCTTACTATAGATGCTCGTTTTTTTGGGCTAAAAACGCCTTACTATACATGGTCCTTTTTTTTCGGCTAAAAATGCCTTACTATTCATGGTCGTTTTTTTCGGCTAAAAACGCCTTATGACACATGGTTGGGGGTTTTTCGGCTAAAAACACCTTATTGTACATGATCGTTGTTTTCGTCTAAAAACGCCTTACTATACATGGTCGTTTTTTTCGGCTAAACACGCCTTACTATACATGGTCGTTTTTTTCAGCTAAAAATTTTGTCCAAAAATGCCTTACTATACATGGTCGTTTTTTTCCGGCGAAAAACGCCTTACAATACAAAAAACGACTTCAATAATGCTTACTTATCATGTTGGTCAAAGAAAGAAGGGATATGGTTGCAACCTCGGGGATTGAACACCCAACCGCTAAGATGGGATATGGTTTCTCTACCCCTGAACCACACTACCACATAACTTCTTGTTTGTTTTGTGTTGTCTTCAATATGGCTGCAAATGGTGGTTAAAGAGAGATGTGACACTGGGAATCGAACACCCAACCACTAGATTTGGGACATCAGCTTTCTACAACTGAGCTAACCTAACACAATGAACCTTTGGGTTTTTTTGTGTTTTTCCTCAAATAAGTTGTATATGGTGGTTAAAGAGGAGACATTGTTGCAACAACCAGGGATCGAACACTCAACCTCTGGTGTGGCACTCCATCACTCTACCACTGAGCTAAAGCACCACATAGAGCAGTGGTGTTGTGTTTTTTTCCTAATCATGGTCGTTTCTTTCGGCTAAAAAATTACTACATGGTTGTTTTTTTTCGGCAAAAAACGCCTTACGATACATGGTCGTTTTTTTCGGCTTAAAAAGCCTTCCTATACTTGGTCGTTTTTTTCGGCTAAAAACGCCTTACTATATATACATGGTCGTTTTTTTCGGCTAAAAATTTCGTCCAAAAATGCCTTATATACATGGTCGTTTTTTTCGTCCAAAAACGCCTTACTATACATGGTCGTTTTTTTCGGCTAAAAACACCTTACTATACATGGTCTTTTTTTTCGGCTAAAAACGCCTGACTATACATGGTCGTTTTTTTCGGCTAAATATTTCGTCCAAAAATGCCTTAATATACATGGTCGTTTTTTTCGTCCAAAAACGCCTTACTATACATGGTCGTCCTTTTTCGGCTAAAAACAACTTACTATATACATGGTAGTTTTTTTTCGGCTAAAAATTTCGACCAAAAATGCCTTACTATACATGGTGTTTTTTTTCGTCCAAAAAGGCCTTACTGTACATGGTAGTTTTTTTCGTCCCAAAAGGCCTTACTATACATGGTCGTTTTTTTCGGCTAAAAACGGCTTACTATACTTGGCCGTTTTTTTCGGCTAAAAACGCCTTACTATACATGGTCGTTTTTTTTCGGCTAAAAATTTCGTCCAAAAATGCCTTACTATACATGGTCGTTTTTTTCGTCCAAAAATGCCTTACTATACATGGTCGTTTTTTTCGGCTAAAAACATCTTACTATACATGTTCGTTTTTTTCAGCAAAAAATTTCGACCATAAAAGCCTTACTATACATGGTCGTTTTTTTCGTCCAAAAAGGCCTTACTATACGTGGTCGTTTTTTTTTCATCCAAAAAGGCCTTACTATACATGGTCGTTTTTTTCTGCTTAAAACGCCTTACTATACATGGTCGTTTTTTTCGTCCAAAAAGGCCTTACTATACATGGTCGTTTTTTTCTGCTTAAAACGCCTTACTATACATGGTCGTTTTTTTCGGCTAAAAATTTCATCCAAAAATTCCTTACTGTACATTGTCGTTTTTTTCGTCCCAAAAGGCCTTTCTATACATGGTCGGTTTTTTTCGGCTAAAAACGCCTTACTATACTTGGTCGTTTTTTTCGGCTAAAAATTTCGACCAAAAATGCCTTACTATACATGGTCGTTTTTTTCGTCCCAAAAGGCCTTACTATACCGTACATGGTCGGTTTTTTCGGCTGAAAAGGCCTTACTATACCCATGGTCGTTTTTTTTGGCTAAAAAGGCCTTACTATACATGGTAACTTTTTTTTCGGCTAAAAAAGCCTTACATACATGGTTGGTTTTTTTCGGGTAAAAACGCCTTCCTATACATGGAGGGGTTTTTTCGGCTAAAAATTTCGTCCAAAAAAGCCTTACTATAAATAGTCTTTTTTTTCGGCTAAAAACACCTTACTCCACATGGTCGTTTTTTTCGGCTAAAAATTTCGTCCAAAAATGCCTTACTATACATGGTCGTTTTTTTCGTCCAAAAACACCTTACTCCACATGGTCGTTTTTTTCGGCTAAAAATTTCGTCCAAAAACGTCTTACTATACTTGGTCGTTTTTTTCGGCTAAAAAGGCCTTACTATACATGGTCGTTGTTTTCGGCTAAAACTTTTGTCCAAAAAGTTCTTCAAATACTGTACATGGTAATTTTTTTCTGCTTAAAACGCCTTCCTATACATGGTCGTTTTTTTTTCGTCCAAAAACGCCTTCCTATACATGGTCGTTTTTTTCGTCCAAAAAGGCCTTCCTATACATGGTCGTTTGTTTCGTCCAAAAAGGCCTTATTATACATGGTCGTCTTTTTCTGCTTAAAACGCCTGACTATACATGGTCGTTTTTTTCGGCTAAAAATTTCGTCCAAAAATGCCTTACTATACATTGTCGTTTTTTTCGTCCAAAAACGCCTTACTTTACATGGTGGTTTTTTTCGGCTAAAAACACCTAACTATACATGGTGGTTTTTTTCGGCTAAAAATTTCGACCAAAAATGCCTTACTATACATGGTCGTTTTTTTCGTCCAAAAAGGCCTTACTATACATGGTTTTTTTTTTCGTCCCAAAAGGCCTTACTATACATGGTAGTTTTTTTCGGTCAAAAACGCCTTACTATACATGGTTGTTTTTTTCGGCTAAAAACGCCTTACTATACATGGTCATTTTTTTCCGGCTAAAAATTTTGTCCAAAAATGCCTTACTATACATGGTCGTTTTTTTCGTCCAAAAACGCCTTACTATATACATGGTCGTTTATTTCGGCTAAAAACGCCTTTCTATACATGGTCGTTTTTTTCGGCTAAAGATTTTGTCTAAAAATACCTTACTATACATGGTCATTTTTTTCGTCAAAAAACGCCTTACTATATATACATGGTCATTTTTTTCGGCTAAAAACGCCTTACTATAAGTGGTCGTTTTTTTTTTCCGGCTAAAAACGCCTTCCTATACATGGTCGTTTTTTTCGGCTTAAAACGCCCTCCTATACATGGTCGTTTTTTTCGGGTTAAAATGCCTTACGATACATGGTCGTTTTTTTCGGCTAAAAACTTCTTACTATACATGGTTGTTTATTTCGGCTAAAAATTTTGTCAAAAATTACCGTACTATACATGGTCCTATTTTTTTTTGCTAAAAACTCCATATTCTACGTTGTCGTTTTTTCCGGGTTAAAAAGCCTTACTCTATACTGTACATGGTCATTTTTCCGTCTAAAAACACTTTACTATACAGTACATGTCGTATTTTTCAGCTAAAAACGTCTTCCTATACATGGTCGGGTTTTTTTCGGCTAAAAACGCGTTCCTAATGGTCGTTTGTTTTCGGATTAAAACGCCCTCCTATACATGGTCGTTTTTTTCGAGTTAAAATGCCTTACTAAACATGGTCGTTCTTTTTCGGCTAAAAACGCCTTACTTTTCATGGTCCTTTTTTTTGGGCTAAAACGCCTTACTATACAAGGTCGTTTTTTTTCGGCTAAAAACGCCTTACTATTTATGGTCGTTTTTTTCGGCTAAAATCGCCTTACTATACATGGTCATTTTTTCCGGCTAAAAACGGATTTCTATACGTGGTCGGTTTTTTTCGGCTAAAAACGCCTTACTCTTCATGGTCGTTTTTTTTTCTGCTCAAAACACCTTACTATACATTGTCAGGGGGGGGGGGGGTTTCGACTAAAACGACTTACTATATTTATGGTCGTTTTTTTTCGTCCAAAAACGCCTTACTATACATGGTCATTTTTTTCGGCTAAAAACATCTTACTATACATGGTTGTTTTTTTCGGCTAAAAATTTCGACCAAAAATGCCTTACTTTACATGGTCGTTTTTTTCGTCCAAAAAGGCCTTACTATACATGGTCGTTTTTTTCGGCTAAAAACGGCTTACTATACTTGGTCGTTTTTGTCGGCTAAAAACGCCTTACTATACATGGTCGTCCTTTTTCGGCTAAAAACAACTTACTATATACATGGTAGTTTTTTTCGGCTAAAAATTTCGACCAAAAATGCCTTACTATACATGGTGTTTTTTTTCGTCCAAAAAGGCCTTACTGTACATGGTAGTTTTTTTCGTCCCAAAAGGCCTTACTATACATGGTCGTTTTTTTTGGGCTAAAAACGCCTTACTATACATGGTCGTTTTTTTCGGCTAAAAACGGCTTACTATACTTGGCCATTTTTTTCGGCTAAAAACGCCTTACTATACATGGTCGTTTTTTTTCGGCTAAAAATTTCGTCCAAAAATGCCTTACTATACATGGTCGTTTTTTTCGTCCAAAAATGCCTTACTATACATGGTCGTTTTTTTCGGCTAAAAACATCTTACTATACATGTTCGTTTTTTTCAGCAAAAAATTTCGACCATAAAAGCCTTACTATACATGGTCGTTTTTTTCGTCCAAAAAGGCCTTACTATACGTGGTCGTTTTTTTTTCATCCAAAAAGGCCTTACTATACATGGTCGTTTTTTTCTGCTTAAAACGCCTTACTATACATGGTCGTTTTTTTCGTCCAAAAAGGCCTTACTATACATGGTCGTTTTTTTCTGCTTAAAACGCCTTACTATACATGGTCGTTTTTTTCGGCTAAAAATTTCATCCAAAAATTCCTTACTGTACATTGTCGTTTTTTTCGTCCCAAAAGGCCTTTCTATACATGGTCGGTTTTTTTCGGCTAAAAACGCCTTACTATACTTGGTCGTTTTTTTCGGCTAAAAATTTCGACCAAAAATGCCTTACTATACATGGTCGTTTTTTTCGTCCCAAAAGGCCTTACTATACCGTACATGGTCGGTTTTTTCGGCTGAAAAGGCCTTACTATACCCATGGTCGTTTTTTTTTTCCGGCTAAAAACGCCTTCCTATACATGGTCGTTTTTTTCGGCTTAAAACGCCCTCCTATACATGGTCGTTTTTTTCGGGTTAAAATGCCTTACGATACATGGTCGTTTTTTTCGGCTAAAAACTTCTTACTATACATGGTTGTTTATTTCGGCTAAAAATTTTGTCAAAAATTACCGTACTATACATGGTCCTATTTTTTTTGCTAAAAACTCCATATTCTACGTTGTCGTTTTTTCCGGATTAAAAACCTTACTCTATACTGTACATGGTCATTTTTCCGTCTAAAAACACTTTACTATACAGTACATGTCGTATTTTTCAGCTAAAAACGTCTTCCTATACATGGTCGGGTTTTTTTCGGCTAAAAACGCCTTCCTAATGGTCGTTTGTTTTCGGATTAAAATGCCCTCCTATACATGGTCGTTTTTTTCGAGTTAAAATGCCTTACTAAACATGGTCGTTCTTTTTCGGCTAAAAACGCCTTACTTTTCATGGTCCTTTTTTTTTGGCTAAAACGGCTTACTATACAGGGTCGTTTTTTTTCGGCTAAAAACGCCTTACTATTTATGGTCGTTTTTTTCGGCTAAAAACGCCTTACTATACATAGTCATTTTTTCCGGCTAAAAACGGCTTTCTATACGTGGTCGTTTTTTTTCGGCTAAAAACGCCTTACTCTTCATGGTCGTTTTTTTTTCTGCTCAAAACACCTTACTATACATTGTCAGGGGGGGGGGGGGGGGTTTCGACTAAAACGACTTACTATATTTATGGTCGTTTTTTTTCGTCCAAAAACGCCTTACTATACATGGTCATTTTTTTCGGCTAAAAACATCTTACTATACATGGTTGTTTTTTTCGGCTAAAAATTTCGACCAAAAATGCCTTACTTTACATGGTCGTTTTTTTCGTCCAAAAAGGCCTTACTATACATGGTCGTTTTTTTCGGCTAAAAACGGCTTACTATACTTGGTCGTTTTTGTCGGCTAAAAACGCCTTACTATACATGGTCGTCCTTTTTCGGCTAAAAACAACTTACTATATACATGGTAGTTTTTTTCGGCTAAAAATTTCGACCAAAAATGCCTTACTATACATGGTGTTTTTTTTCGTCCAAAAAGGCCTTACTGTACATGGTAGTTTTTTTCGTCCCAAAAGGCCTTACTATACATGGTCGTTTTTTTTGGGCTAAAAACGCCTTACTATACATGGTCGTTTTTTTCGGCTAAAAACGGCTTACTATACTTGGCCGTTTTTTTCGGCTAAAAACGCCTTACTATACATGGTCGTTTTTTTTCGGCTAAAAATTTCGTCCAAAAATGCCTTACTATACATGGTCGTTTTTTTCGTCCAAAAATGCCTTACTATACATGGTCGTTTTTTTCGGCTAAAAACATCTTACTATATATGTTCGTTTTTTTCAGCAAAAAATTTCGACCATAAAAGCCTTACTATACATGGTTGTTTTTTTCGTCCAAAAAGGCCTTACTATACGTGGTCGTTTTTTTTCGTCCAAAAAGGCCTTACTATACATGGTCGTTTTTTTCTGCTTAAAACGCCTTACTATACATGGTCGTTTTTTTCGGCTAAAAATTTCATCCAAAAATTCCTTACTGTACATTGTCGTTTTTTTCGTCCAAAAACGGCTTACTATACATGGTCGTTTTTTTTCGGCTAAAAACACCTTACTATACATGGTCGTTTTTTTCGGCTAAAAATTGCGACCAAAAATGCCTTACTATACATGGTCGTTTTTTTCGTCCAAAAAGCTTCCTATACATGGTCGTTTTTTTCGTCCAAAAAGGCCTTATTATACATGGTCGTCTTTTTCTGCTTAAAACGCCTGACTATACATGGTCGTTTTTTTCGGCTAAAAATTTCGTCCAAAAATGCCTTACTATACATTGTCGTTTTTTTTGTCCAAAAACGCCTTACTTTACATGGTGTTTTTTTTCGGCTAAAAACACCTAACTATACATGGTGGTTTTTTTCGGCTAAAAATTTCGACCAAAAATGCCTTACTATACATGGTCGTTTTTTTCGTCCAAAAAGGCCTTACTATACATGGTTTTTTTTTTCGTCCCAAAAGGCCTTACTATACATGGTTGTTTTTTTCGGCTAAAAACGCCTTACTATACATTGTCATTTTTTTCCGGCTAAAAATTTTGTCCAAAAATGCCTTACTATACATGGTCGTTTTTTTCGTCCAAAAACGCCTTACTATATACATGGTCGTTTATTTCGGCTAAAAACGCCTTTCTATACATGGTCGTTTTTTTCGGCTAAAGATTTTGTCTAAAAATACCTTACTATACATGGTCATTTTTTTCGTCAAAAAACGCCTTACTATATATACATGGTCGTTTTTTTCAGCTAAAAACGCCTTACTATAAGTGGTCGTTTTTTTTTTTTCGGCTAAAAACGCCTTCCTATACATGGTCGTTTTTTTCGGCTTAAAACGCCCTCCTATACATGGTCGTTTTTTTCGGGTTAAAATGCCTTACGATACATGGTCGTTTTTTTCGGCTAAAAACTTCTTACTATACATGGTTGTTTATTTCGGCTAAAAATTTTGTCAAAAATTACCGTACTATACATGGTCCTATTTTTTTTTTGCTAAAAACTCCATATTCTACGTTGTCGTTTTTTCCGGGTTAAAAAGCCTTACTCTATACTGTACATGGTCATTTTTCCGTCTAAAAACACTTTACTATACAGTACATGTCGTATTTTTCAGCTAAAAACGTCTTCCTATACATGGTCGGGTTTTTTTCGGCTAAAAACGCCTTCCTAATGGTCGTTTGTTTTCGGATTAAAACGCCCTCCTATACATGGTCGTTTTTTTCGAGTTAAAATGCCTTACTAAACATGGTCGTTCTTTTTCGGCTAAAAACGCCTTACTTTTCATGGTCCTTTTTTTTGGGCTAAAACGCCTTACTATACAAGGTCGTTTTTTTTTGGCTAAAAACGCCTTACTATTTATGGTCGTTTTTTTCGGCTAAAAACGCCTTACTATACATGGTCATTTTTTCCGGCTAAAAACGGATTTCTATACGTGGTCGTTTTTTTTCGGCTAAAAACGCCTTACTCTTCATGGTCGTTTTTTTTCTGCTCAAAACACCTTACTATACATTGTCAGGGGGGGGGGGGTTTCGACTAAAACGACTTACTATATTTATGGTCGTTTTTTTTCGTCCAAAAACGCCTTACTATACATGGTCATTTTTTTCGGCTAAAAACATCTTACTATACATGGTTGTTTTTTTCGGCTAAAAATTTCGACCAAAAATGCCTTACTTTACATGGTCGTTTTTTTCGTCCAAAAAGGCCTTACTATACATGGTCGTTTTTTTTCGGCTAAAAACGGCTTACTATACTTGGTCGTTTTTGTCGGCTAAAAACGCCTTACTATACATGGTCGTCTTTTTTCGGCTAAAAACAACTTACTATATACATGGTAGTTTTTTTCGGCTAAAAATTTCGACCAAAAATGCCTTACTATACATGGTGTTTTTTTTCGTCCAAAAAGGCCTTACTGTACATGGTAGTTTTTTTCGTCCCAAAAGGCCTTACTATACATGGTCGTTTTTTTTGGGCTAAAAACGCCTTACTATACATGGTCGTTTTTTTCGGCTAAAAACGGCTTACTATACTTGGCCGTTTTTTTCGGCTAAAAACGCCTTACTATACATGGTCGTTTTTTTTCGGCTAAAAATTTCGTCCAAAAATGCCTTATATACATGGTCGTTTTTTTCGTCCAAAAATGCCTTACTATACATGGTCGTTTTTTTCGGCTAAAAACATCTTACTATACATGTTCGTTTTTTTCAGCAAAAAATTTCGACCATAAAAGCCTTACTATACATGGTCGTTTTTTTCGTCCAAAAAGGCCTTACTATACGTGGTCGTTTTTTTTTCATCCAAAAAGGCCTTACTATACATGGTCGTTTTTTTCTGCTTAAAACGCCTTACTATACATGGTCGTTTTTTTCGGCTAAAAATTTCATCCAAAAATTCCTTACTGTACATTGTCGTTTTTTTCGTCCAAAAACGGCTTACTATACATGGTGGGTTTTTTGGGCTAAAAATTTCGACCAAAAATGCCTTACTATACATGGTCGTTTTTTTCGTCCAAAAAGGCCTTACTATACATGGTCGTTTTTTTCTGCTTAAAACGCCTTACTATACATGGTCGTTTTTTTCGGCTAAAAATTTCATCCAAAAATTCCTTACTGTACATTGTCGTTTTTTTCGTCCCAAAAGGCCTTTCTATACATGGTCGGTTTTTTTCGGCTAAAAACGCCTTACTATACTTGGTCGTTTTTTTTGGCTAAAAATTTCGACCAAAAATGCCTTACTATAGATGGTCGTTTTTTTCGTCCAAAAAGGCCTTACTATACATGGTCGTTTTTTTCGTCCCAAAAGGCCTTACTATACCGTACATGGTCGGTTTTTTCGGCTGAAAAGGCCTTACTATACCCATGGTCGTTTCTTTTGGCTAAAAAGGCCTTACTATACATGGTAACTTTTTTTTCGGCTAAAAACGCCTTACATACATGGTCGTTTTTTTCGGCTAAAAATTTCGTCCAAAAAAGCCTTACTATAAATAGTCGTTTTTTTCGGCTAAAAACACCTTACTCCACATGGTCGTTTTTTTCGGCTAAAAATTTCTTCCAAAAATGCCTTACTATACATGGTCGTTTTTTTCGTCCAAAAACACCTTCCTCCACATGGTCGTTTTTTTCGGCTAAAAATTTCGTCCAAAAACGTCTTACTATACTTGGTCGTTTTTTTTTCGGCTAAAAACGCCTTCCTATACATGGTCTTTTTTTTCCATCTAAAAAGCCTTACTATACATGGTCTTTTTTTTCTGCTCAAAACGCCTTATTATACATGGTCGTTTTTTTTCTGCTAAAAACGGCTTACTATACATGGTCATTTTTTTGGGCTAAAAACGCCTTTCTATACGTGGTCGTTTTTTTCGGCTAAAAACACCTTACTATACGTGGTCGTTTTTTTCTGCTAAAAATGCCTTACTATCCATGGTCGTTTTTTTGGTCTAAAAACGGATTCCTAGACATGGTTGGGGTTTTTTTCAGCGAAAAACGCCTTACTAGCTACAGTACATGGTTGTTGTTTTTTTTGGGCTAAAAACGCCTTACTATACATGGTCATTTTTTTCGGCTAAAAACACCTTACTCTTCATGGTCGTTTTCTCCGGCTAAAATCACCTTACTATACATGGTCGGGGGTTTTTTCGGCTAAAAACACCTTACTATATATATGGTCGTGTTTTTTTCGGCTAAAAACACCTTACTACACATGGTTGTTTTTTTTGGCTAAAAACGCCTTACTACACATGGTCGTTTTTTTCACCAAAAAACGCCTTACTATATACATGGTCGTTTTTTTCGGCTAAAAATGCCTTACTATACGTGGTCGGGTTTTTTCGGCTAAAAACACCTTACTCTTCATGGTCGTTTTTTACGTCTCAAAACGCCTTACTATACATGGTCGGTTTTTTCGGCTAAAAACGCCTTATTTATACATGGTCGTTTTTTGGGTCTAAAAACGGATTACTAGACATGGTTGGGGGGTTTTCGGCGAAAAACGCCTTACTAGATACATGTTTGGTTTTTATTGCGCTTAAAACGCCTTACTATACATGGTCGTTTTTTTCGGCTAAAAACGCCTTACTATACGTGGTCGGTTTTTTTCGTCTAAAAACGCCTTACCATACATGGTCGTTTTTTTCCGGCTAAAAACACCTTACTCTTCATGGTCGTTTTTTACGGCTCAAAACGCCTTACTATACATGGTCGTTTTTTTTCGTCTAAAAACGCCTTACCATACATGGTCGTTTTTTTTTCGGCTAAAAACACCTTACTCTTCATGCTCGTTTTTTACGGCTAAAAACGCCTTACTATACATGGTCAGTTTTTTTGGCTAAAAACGCCTTATTCATACATGGTCGTTTTTTTGGTCTAAAAACGGATTACTAGACATGGTTGGGGTTTTTTCGGTGAAAAACGCCTTACTAGATACATGGTTTTTTTTTTTGGGCTTAAAACGCCTTACTATACATGGTCATTTTTTCCGGCTAAAAACGCCTTTCTATACGTGGTCGTTTTTTTCGGCTAAAAACGCCTTACTCTTCATGGTCGGTTTTTTCGGCTAAAAACGCCTTATTCATACATGGTCATTTTTTTGGTCTAAAAACGGATTACTAGACATGGTTGGGGTTTTTTCGGCGAAAAATGCTTTACTAGATACATGTTGTTGTTTTTTGGGCTTAAAACGCCTTACTATACATGGTCATTTTCTTCGGCTAAAAACGCCTTTCTATACGTGGTCGTTTTTTTTCGGCTAAAAACACCTTACTCTTCATGGTCGGTTTTTTCGGCTAAAAACGCCTTATTCATACATGGTCATTTTTTTGGTCTAAAAACGGATTACTAGACATGGTTGGGGTTTTTTCGGCGAAAAATGCTTTACTAGATACATGTTTTTTTTTTGGGCTTAAAACGCCTTACTATACATGGTCATTTTCTTCGGCTAAAAACGCCTTTCTATACGTGGTCGTTTTTTTCGGCTAAAAACGCCTTACCATACATGGTCGTTTTTTTTTCGCCTAAAAACACCTTACTCTTCATGGTCGTTTTTTACGGCTCAAAACGCCTTATTCTTCATGGTCGTTTTTTACGGCTCAAAACACCTTACTATACATGGTCGTTTTTTTCGGCTAAAAACGCCTTACTATACATGGTCGGTTTTTTTCGGCTAAAACGCTTTACTTTTCATGGTCGTTTTTTTTCTCGGCTAAAAATACCTTACTATACATGGTCGGGCCTGTTTTCTGCTAAAAACACGTTACTACACATGGTCGTTATTTTCGGCTAAAAACGCCTTTCTGTACATGGTTGTTTTTTTCGGCTAAAAACACCTTACTATACATCACTGGTGTCAAACTCATTTCACATGGTGGGCCACATACGGCCTCGGTAGATGTCAAGTGGGCCTAGACCATTAAAATGATCCCATACTTTGCTATAAATAACCAAAACAATATGTCTTTCCTTTGTTTTGGTATAAAGAAGCACAAGAACAAAATGTTGAAATTTACAAAACATTTCATGAGGCACCTTACATTTCCTTCAACAAATGTGCAATTTACTTTTATCATTCACATATATGCATTGCAACTGATCCCATTGATTGTACAAACTTTAACAAGTAATTGGTATTGAAAAATATAGTAATGCACTTTATGATTAAACAAGATTTATCAAGAAAGGAAGTTTTAAACCATTTACACGTGTATATAAAATCTAAATGTAATCCCTTTCTAAGGAGAGTGCTATTTAATGTGTAAATGTGAGAGTGCCATTGATAGTGTCTGCTGTCATGGGTCTGTCTCAGTGACTGAGGATGATGTTGTTTTCTTCTCTGGTCAAAACAGAAGCGGATACTCAATGAATTGCACCTTATTAAAAATATTAATTTTCATTTTCAATTCATTTTTAAATTATCCTGCGGGCCTGATTGAACCTTGCGCGCGCGCACGTGTGTGTGTGTGTGTGTGTGAGATGAATGGAATTCCGCATTGGTGTGCAATTGTAAAACAAGGCTGTGTGTTGAAAAAATAAATCTGAAACTGCATTTAAGGGTGGCTCAATACTGGCTGGCCATATACGGGCCGGAGTTGTAAATTGATTTCTGGCCCAAATACTTCACTCCACAACTGGCCCTCATCTGGTTTGCCAGAGTCAAGCCAGTGCCTCCTTTGCCACTCCTGGGCCGTGTTCGGCCCACATGCATTATGCCAGTGCCGACTCAAGGCCAGCTGTGCCAGCTTCATGCCGAATCCGGGCCAGATGCCTTTGCTGACTGGGCTGGATTAAATAAAGGCCTTGGAAAGGATAAAGTGGATGCCAGGTTAACCACCAACTGAGTTCTAATTCATTCATTTAGCCGACCAGCCAGGATACCTCTTGTGCTGTGTGAGTGCTGCCATAGGTGGTAAGCAGTGTTGCCAACTCATTTTCCGAAGTCTATTTGGTGCTAAAAGTCGTCAAGTGACTTGGGTTATGATGCTGTTGCAAAAGTAATTACATAAAATAAAACGGATGGAGAGAGAGTGAGAGATGATCGATCGATCAATATGTAGATAGATCAAGAGATTGTGATCGTTACTCTTAAAGGAATTCTCGATTGATAGATAGATGGAGAGATTGTCATTGTTACTTTTTCAGGATTTTTCAACGAGAAAATGCTTTGGAACTGTGCTTGTGGTTATTGGAAGACAGCAAGAACATTTTACATGAAGGAACTAATTAAGACAAGTGATTATTTTTAGACAAATTGTGAAGCGCATGACATAATCGTTCACAACAGCGCCATGTTACGAAGTGTGGCAGCCAGCGCTATGAATGACATCACTGTTGAGGAAAGAGAAGATCAGCGCGAGGTCGTAAATCTAAATCCGCGTTGTGTGTTTTCTTTGGTTCAGTACAGATTTAGCAATTATTCATGTCAGATGATCTTTGAAGTGTTTAAAATGAGGCCAAAAACGTCTGCTTCTTCGCCTTTGCGAGTTATTCTTGTTCAATTTTCTCTCCGTCACAAATCTTTCATCATTGATTTGACAATCGTCTGAAATGAGATTAAACTCAAGATTTCATTGGCCTAATATGATGAATACATGATCCAGCCACCCATTTTCTGTCGTGATCATCTTCATTAGGGTGCCAGTTGAGCTGCGGCCGACTTTGTGCATGTGGTGGGGTTGACCCCGGAGTGGTCGCCAGCCAATCGCAGGGCACATCGAGACAAATGACCATTCACAATACGACCTACTGTATGAATTTCAATTTCGCTTTGAGTCTTCAGTCTTACTGATGACTGACTTGCCTTGTACAAGAGACGAATCCGTTCTTGACAGTGCTGTCTTTTCACGTTTCAGGTCAGTAGATAGATAAATAGATATATAGATATAGAGTCCAGATGCTCGGCCACATCAAATCTCTGGCATTTTAATGGATCAGTTGCTCCACCTAGAGGTCAACCCCCCCAGGCAACAACAACACCGACTGTAGAATAGATTGCTCATATCCTGGGAACAATTTATCACAAAGCTGAAGTGTTTTACAAAGGTATGTGAATTAGACCACCAAAATGAAGTTATCCTCAATAGTTTGATAGATTTGGCATGGTGTGTGATGATGGTTGCAGCTGTGTTTATATTTTAACCACAAGTCTCTATTGTCATGAGAACAATGGCCTTAAAGGAACATGCATGAAGGCCATAATTGTGCACCGCAAAGAAGATACTGTCATGTAAGCTCCACACTAAATTGTGTAAAACTTTTGACAACGAGGGTGAACAGGAA
The DNA here is from genome assembly GCF_054856545.1 of Hippocampus guttulatus. Classification (NCBI taxonomy): domain Eukaryota; kingdom Metazoa; phylum Chordata; class Actinopteri; order Syngnathiformes; family Syngnathidae; genus Hippocampus; species Hippocampus guttulatus. Next base: position 14,529,970 of record NC_141265.1, read on the forward strand.
GTCAGTGAGCGTCAGAAGGAAATAATCCAACATTTAAGGCATGTCGATTTATTTTCCCTTGCACCAGCAAGTGAAAAAAATGCAGACTGACACAGTAGTAACAAACACACAGACGCAAAAATAGGACTTTTACATTACATACTCAGCATCCATGATTACACCCCCAACCCCCCCACCCCAGAGTGTCAGACTGGCACTTCAAATGGCTAAGTGCAGTACAAAAAGAATAACAGGCAATTTTAGGACCTGGCGAGGAACACTAACATAAAACGTGTGCCTCCTGACAGCTACGCACAGACACACACACAGGCCGTGACAATCCAGAAGCGGTGGGGCCAGTCAGACATGCACGACATGCAGTTGTTGTGTACATGCAGGACAACTATGCTCATCATATCAGCATACAGAACACAAATTTTGATTATTCAAATGCTACATTTTTTTCCAAACATTCAAACAACTTTTTTTTCTTGCTCTGCAATCCAGAAGAGCAATGGAGACGTGAGACATTCAAATTAATATTCACACTAGAACAATTTAAGATATGGGGGGTCACCCTCGCCCCCGAAAAAAAAAGGGACAAACCAAATCAAAACGTGTGATAATAGCGCGGAGTGCAAAAAATTGCCCAATTTTACACGTGTCGCAATGTGGCAGACTGTCCAAGTCAGAACATGTACTGACTGTATTCAAAATTCTTACCAGAGCATGGTACACCACTAGAGGACGCTATTGGATTATCAATTGTTGCACGAACATGCTGACGATAAGAGAACAAGCACGAGGCATCCATTTGATCGACGACAGTAATCCCGTGGATTAACAGGAGTTGCGTTTGAAAAAACAAGCTGTTTCCTGACATTTTAAGATTTTATCCTTAATTTTTCAAAAAAGTGGAGGTGAAAAATCTCCATCTATATAGTCAGCCATTTATTAAAATATCTGAACCTAAATACATGTAAAAATGGTTGAAGACGCCCATTCATCCATTATCTGATCCGTTTATCCTCACGATTCCTTGACTTCTGCTAAAATGAAAGGACAATTCAGTAGTATGATGGGGGCCATTATTAAGGTTCTCACACAGAGCATATTAGTTAAAAGAAAGGGCAACTGCCCGATTCCCTAGACGTGCGCCTAGTCTGTAAACAAACACAGCGTGGCTCAGATTTTGGGCTCGAGACACAGCAATGGCATCTACTGTAATTTCAAATGATCATTGCAGACATAAATATCTGTGCAGTAAGAAATGCTGTTAGAAATGTACCATTCGCTCAATCGCTTCTCCAGATTTTGGCCCCGGGGGCGAGCTGAGTTTATCGCAACTGATATTTGGCCAGAGGCGAGTTACACCTTGGTAGAATCAATGGCAAGGTAGATCGAGACAAACAACCATTCACACTTTTGGACAATTTTGAGAGTGTTTTATGAACCTTAACATGCATGTTTGTATGTGGGAGGAAGCAAGAGTATGTGGAGAACATGCAAACATGCCGCAGCCTCGATGTGCTAACCACTAGACCACTGTGTTGCCTATTTTTTTTGTGTGTTGTGATAGCATAATAATTCACTCTGTGTAAACAATTGTTTAGATGTCCTAAAAAATGAAAAGATTGAAGACGCTGTCATTAAATCTGTTCTGGTTTGGGTTTGTTTTGCAATGTACAGTATTCCCTTACAGCTCTGAATATGAACACGAATTTTTAATTTAAAAGCTAGCTGTATCATTACCCCAACGACAATGTGGCCTGTGGTACAAACAAGTTCAATACCCCTGCATTCAACGATATTTCATGGGTTTAGGGCATGTGTGCCCTACCCAGCCCACTGAGGATGTATAGTGCTAAATTGGAGTCAGAGATGAAGCTGGAAGCCATGTAGACATTTACACCCCCAAACTGAAATCATGCAGAAGAAAGCATTTTTTGGGGGGCGTAGGCTTTTGCACATGGACGCAGCGCAACACAACACAGACGACAACACGGAGACGTTAGCTAAGGTAACTCGCTGTCACGTCCGCTCAGTATGCTACATTTCGATCAATCCACTCCGTCCACCGAGCAGCACCATGCTGAGGAATGGCGAATGCGGGCGGCGGGGCGGCACACCGTTTCCTCAAAACCCTCAAGCTCATCTCCCTCATGCCGTCCTTGAGGACCATCGGCCCAGTCGCTCGAATCAAGTGTTCCCAGCATTACGCTTACAATCGTAAAAGCTTTCCCAGGCTTTTTCTTCATTCGATCGCTTGACATCACATGATAGCGTGGACCTCATTGGGGGATGGGTGGGGTCCAAGTTTGGCAGGCTCCCGCTCGCCAAAGGCTGTTATTGATCAGGCAGGAAGCCTGGGCTCAATCTTCAGCGAGAGGTCATAGAGAGTATCTTCGTCCATGATCAGCGTCTTATCCATGAGGTACTGGGTCACCTGCACGGCAACAGTATTATGTCTTGCATAGTTGGGTTAAAAGTGAAAAAAAACATTTTTTTTGTCCAATCAGATTTTTATGCTGTCAATTCAATCTGCCCAGGGCCTTCAGAATCAGTAGTGCCGGCCAATGTCACTTAAACTACATTGCAAGGAAACTACTTCTTTAACCAATCGTATTTCAAATTTGCCCTGCCAGGAACAATGAGTTGTCTCTCAGTTACATCAGCATTTTTCCCATCCTCTGATTGGCTGGTCACAGCCAAACTTGAGAGTCAGTTACCTTAACTTGATGCTCTATCCTGTAGGGCGTCTGCTGGAACTGCCTGATCTCTCTGATAATGTGTGAAATCTGTGAATAAATGTTAAATTGCTGTCAGGTGATTGGATGAAGAGGTCGCATTCCACCTTTCGACCGGCATAAATGTACTGTACCATTCTCATTTTGGAAAAGTTGACAAGACCCTCCTCTGTGAAGTTGGGCGTTCCCTCCTCAATGAAGGCCAAGTCTGTCAGATACATTCCCAAGTAGGGCACACACGGAGGGTTGCAGCTGAGGGGACAAACAAAAGTGGTCAGCATGAGGCGTGCGATGACTGAAATTTGGTACAGTGAGATGAAGATTTCAAGACGGCTCACTTTTTCAAGGTCTCCCTCAGATTTTTAAACCTTCCCTCCGAGGACACAGTTTTCTGCAGTTTATCCATCAGTGCTCTAGTCTGTGCGGCAGAAAATGAAGTCAGTCACGACCAAGATGCACATCTGGTTAGACAAGAAAAATGGACAATTCATTTCACAAGGCAAGTCTTTCATCGATCAAAACGAAGTATGCACACCGCAACAAAGTAGCAAGGGGAAGTGACCACGTCTCCCGCCACTGATAGAGTCTGCCCACTTTTGGCGGGGTTAGTGGATGCTAATCAATTTTCGATAGAATTCTAACCAGATCCATTCTCCCTTGGGGAGCCGTCCTGATAACATGATGAGCTGTCCGCCGTAGTTGACCACTGTCCCTGAAAGGGTTAACCCCCCCAATGAGCTCCTCTGTCAACAGCGCTGGTGTGACGAGCACCTGCTTGCTGATTTTCGCCCAGGTCTTTTTCAGGCGATAGATGGCGCTGCGATTGAGCGCCGACGTGATCTCCAGGACGCCGTTGTAGTTGTTGAGGCAGCGGCAGATGTCGGCCACGGCCACCCACTTCTCTATTGAGCTGGCCCTGGAGCCCACGTCGGTGTGGGTCATGATCTGCGACGCCACGAGGTTACTCATCTGCAAACACAAGTTTAAAAAAAAAAGAAATTTAATGCATGCAGTCTACAGTAAAGGTGGAAAATATATGGTGCGTGGGCCACTTACGGCCCATTCCATTCATCAACCTGGCCCACAGTGCGTTGATATTGTCATAAGTCAAAATGTGTTTCATTCATTTAACATATTGTTTCCAAATATTGGTAAATTACTTTTGTTTCCATTTGTATTTTAGGTTTTCTTTATTCATGTATCGCACTAAATAGTTGGTAAATGATTGTAAGTAATAACAAAGAACAAATGTACATATACATTTGGGCATTTTTTCTTCATTTTGTTAAATTATTGCTTGATAAATTCAAATGGAACTAACTATAATGACAAATGATTATATTTATTCTACAATTATAATGGCAATAAATTCTTCTTAAACCCGTTTTTTGCAGTGTACGAATAACCTGGCTGCTGGGTACGTTTAAAACATCAAATGCAGCCCTTGAGATATTGACTAATGTTTTGGCCACAGCTCCTGTATAGGAGAGTAAAAAGTTTTGAACGACACTCACATCATTGAAGTGTTGACTTGTTTTCATGATGTATGGGGTCCTCTCTGTCTTGTCAAACTTCATCCAGCCTTGGCCCAGGAACTCTCTGAGGGAGGGAGGATGCCGATCGGACAAAGGAATCACCCAAAAGTAACATCATGATTGTGTCTTATCTGACAAAGACACGAAGGAGACTGGAACACGCATTACAGCCGTTAACTTAAACATACCGTATTTTCTGCACTATAAGGCACACCTAAAAGCATTCCATTTTCTCAATAGCCGACAGTGCGCCCTATAATCCGATGCCCCTTATACAAGGTGTCACAGTCTCTTTAGAACCCTCATTGAGTTGTTTCCCTGTTAGTGTTCCTATGCCATCTAGTGGTGATTATCAGCAGGAACCGATTGTAACCTAAAAGGGCTTGACTGACAGTAATTGACAAGCACTCAAACAGACAACTACTGTTGTATAGGGTAGTGTGCCCTATATATGAAAACAGTTTTAAAATAGGCCAGTCATTGAAGGTGTAATAATCCGTAGCGCCTACAGTGCAGAAAAGATGGTACTTTGATTTATTTTTTTGATTTTGATTTTTTTGACACTTTCCTAAAACTGTCACAAAGATGGCTTTGAAAATCCATTATAGCACGGATGCAAACGACCGGGGGAACAATGCACCATACATCCAATCCAACTGTTTATACTTCAATGTCTATACATCAGCATGGGGAGATGACTGACTCGTAAGGGATGCTCCTGAAGACGATGTGATCCAGCAGCGTGATCTGCTCGGCCAGCTCCATAGCAGACAGAGACTCGAAACATTCCGCCTTGGGACAGTCTGCCTGAACCCACACACACACGAATATGCGTGTGAATTTGCACAAATATTACATGGACAAGCAGGAGAACATTGCCGGAGTAAACAAATGAAAAGTAGATAATGTGGCACCTTCAGATATGAGTGATCCATCTTAAGAATTTTGCTGTCTTACCGTACTTAATTTTGCTTTCACTTGCGAGCAAAAATCTGAGATACGGCGGCTGTATGGTGGCAAAAAAAAAAGGCCCACAAAAAAACGGAATGTCTAACTACAAATATGCAGAGGCTCATTCTTGGGTATCTAATAACACACTTGATGATGAAGAATAGTTTTTATGGTCATTGTCTGGAGGAAGTGCCCATGTGAGTCCTGGAGCATGTGTGTGTGTGTGTGTGTGTGTGTGTGTGTGTGCGTGTGTGTGTGTGTGTGTGTGAGTGCGCACTTCTCAGCCATTACTTGATGAGGACAACTGAGGGTCCCACTATTCTGGGAGCTGTGCTAGAGAGTAACCAGGGAAATTAAAGTTGTACTAGTGCACACTGCGAGTATCGATATTTAAGTACAGCGGGGAGGCCCTTTTCGGAAAAGAAAGAGTCCTCGTAAAACACACATGTTCAAAACAAAATGAAGACTAGCTCAGTCTCAGTGGGATGGAGTAACTGAAATGTTTGCTGTCAACTGCGACCCACTCAAGTAGGGGAACAGTTAAATGAGTGTCGAATATGTTATTTAATTCTGCAGGGCTACATCATGTGTTGACCATTGAGAGTTTATGTTCTGTGTGTGTGTGTGTGTGTGTGTGTGTGTGTGTGTGTGTGTGTGTGTGTGTGTGTGTGTGTGTGTGTGTGTGTGTGTGTGTGTGTGTATGTGTGTATGTTTTGTCACCATCTGTAAGATGTCTTCTATCCTCAGCTGGGCGTCATCCTGCTCGTCTTGAGAGAGGGCACTAAAAGGAACAAACAAACAAAGTGATGTTTTTTGAGAAGTAACATTTTATTGACATGGACTGCTACAATTAATCACGCTCACTTCTGATTGACACTGTCAGCGGGAAATACATATTTACAACGCATGATATAAAAGGCAATGCATCACATGGAATATTTTACATTCCTACCTGTGTTGTGAATAAAACGACAGGCAGAAAGTGTGCGTGTGCGTGTGTGTACCTGAGTATGTTGGCAGTGGCCTTCCTCTCCTGAGGCAGAAGGTCCGGGTCTCGGAGGACTTCCTCCAGGAGGCAGATGACTGACATCTTCAGTTCTCCGTTCATTTCAAAGTCCTCATTGCACAAATCCAACAACAACAAAAACTGAACTCAGTCTATTCAAATCACGTGTCAATTTTCACAAAAAGGCTGATTTTGTGGGATTCAAATTCAGTCATATTCACTTAGATTCAAAAAGCTAGAATCCATATATCAATACCATGTGTATGGAAGATCCGCTGCATTAGCTTTGGTGGTTTTTAGATTTAATGTATTCAGTGCCCCTTGCCAATTTTTAGTAGCCTCTGATGATTAATTTTCTCATCTGGTCCCCCCTTGTGATTGATTATCAGTCACCATTGTGAAATTTATTTACGTCCGCTAACCTTCCACTCTTCCTGAACCATTTCCCCTCTTTCCTTCTCAGTCATCACGCCTTGCCAAAGGAGCACTTCTAACAAGCTCTTTTGCCCTTTTTTCAACACGTACATTTGCGTGCACGCGTGTGTCGGTAATTGGAGGCCTAACCAAGTGTTTAATATGATTGAAGAAAAGCCACGGAAGCGGATCGATGCAGTTGAACGGGGGCGCACGTCTACACAGAGAAGTGCGTTATTCATGACACTGACCCAACTGACTGTATAACAGTAGATGCGAGGTTGCCGCAAGAACTTATTGTGCAAAGATGAGGGGCAGAAGAGATAAATGCAGTGGCACTAAATATAATGCGACTTGAGTCAAGTGATGTTATACAAACACATACGCACACAGCCACACACCTGTGAGTGCTTGGAGACCCAGTGCCGCAGCACGTTTAAAACTCTGTTGGTTGCAGCCCGTCGGATGATGAACTCTTTATCGCAAGTTCTTTCGGGGTTGTTGAACACTGTACAAGAAAAAAAAAAAAAAAAGATCTTCATCATCAACATCATCGTGTCGATTTTATTTAAGGGGCAGTGCGCAGTTCATGGGTTTTCATAGGAAATATTTACATTTACATTCACATCAGTGGCGTGCGGTGAGGTTCATGGTTGGTGAGGCTGTGAGTCCTTTAGTGACACATTTACAAATATATAAAGCAAAAAGGGTCGCTTATTCAATTGGCTAAACATTATATTTGCGACATGCAGATATACGGCAAGCAGCACGAGCCAGTTGCATGTATCAACCCAGTTTGTGATGATTGCGCAATGCAATGCGCATTCAGAGGTGAGGCTCTGCCTCACCTGCCTCCCCTGACCGCACGTCCCTGATTCGCATCCCTCTGTGAGCCTGCTGCCGCTGGCGTGTGTGTGCGCGCGCTACCTGGGGGTGTGCCATGCCCTGCTGCTGCGGTGGCGATGGCAAAAGCTGAGGCGGGAGAAACTGCGCAGCGGGAGTTCTCCCCCGACTGGACTGCAGGGACAGAACATGAGCATTAAAACAATGACAAGAGGCGAAGAAAAAGTTTGACATCTGGCCATCGTGTAAATAATTTAAGGTTGGTAAGACAGAAAATCGAGTTAGTGTAATTTGGGGAATTTTGTAATTGAAATGTGGGTATTTTTTTGTGGTGGGGGGCGGTATGACTGCTCAGCTTTCAAGAATCAAGGTTTCTTTGTCAATAATACAATACTGGAATAAAACAATGCTGCATTAACAACGATACATATTAATGAAGTGCTGAAGAATGTTTCAAACCTGACAGGATAGGAAAATCAGTGGAGTCAATAATTCGGGGAACAAGAAAATGTTTTTTTAATGTGCAAAAAAAAAATAATGTTGAAGTACAGCTTTTTACGTTAGTATTTTTCAAATATGTTTAAAATAATCATGTATATTTCTGACAATGACCAGTAAAGCTTACTTTTCTGACCTTAATATTTATAAAAACCCTTCTCAACTGATTACGCCACATGGTAAACGGTGTATAGTGAGGCATGTTCCGAAATATGGTTCTTTGCTCTATCAAGGGCATCGCATTCTTAATGATCCATATAGGACAGAATTTGTAGAAAATCTTGTTTCTTTAACCAAGATGCTTTATGCTGTTCCCTAACATTGAATAATCTGCAGTATTTCAATATTCAACATGACTTGTAAATGTTGGAATGCTCCCAACTTTTATTGATTGAATTTAACACTTTGAGGGACAGCGGTTACTCCAGTGGAACTATGGAACAGTTTATCATGCGATCAGGTTACAGGGTGCATGAAAGGGTTAAAGCGCAAAAATGTCAAATCTGACCTCCTGGTGGCCTGAAGCGGAGGTGTCGCGGTGTGGATGGCGAGCGACACGGGGACATGTCTCCTGCTTCGCTGCCTTGGGGAGACTCTGGAATGATTTTCTCCAGGGACACAGACTCCAGGACAGCTACAACAGACAACAGCAATGATGACGAACATCCATGATACTGGATCAAAGTGTTTTTTGTTGTTGTTGTTCTTTTGGGGGGGCATACCTAATATACTATATGTCTCGTCTCAATAAAAGGATCACAGGCGAACATGAATAGTGAAGAGTGATGATGCAAATACGCAGAGGAGCTGACACCCTTTCTCTCATGTGTGTCACCCATGCACACGCCTGGGCGCACACAAAGTGCGTGCGTGGCGCACGCACGCTAATGAAAGGATGTCCAGAAACGTTGGCTCTTCGGTGTCACACGCGTAGACATTTAGCGCCGCAATTATGGGAAGCCGACGAGTGAAGCCTTCAGAGGTCTCCTTTGGTGGGCTTCGTGCGCAAATGGAAGGAGATAATGATGCCACAGCAGCCGGCCGGCCTTTACCCTTTTTGATTAATACGCAAATAAAGTTTGACAAAGTGGAATCTGGAGTGCGCACTTGGTACAGTGCAGACCAAGGCCAAGCAATCACAAATGCTAAAAACAGCCCGATCAAAAATAAGACAATTAGGTGTCAAATAGGGACTAACACAGGGTTTGGGTGGCCATCGGGAACTCCGGGAAAATATGTTAATTTTCCCGAATGGCCGCTGTATTTCCGGGTCTGCACTGGCCATCACAGCAGCGAGCAGCCGTGAAGAACCTCTGAAGAATTTTTGGGGCTAACCCCCCACCCCCCTCCGAAATGCATTTTATTGGGCATCAATTAGCAGATTTTCGGTCCTTATCCCTCGCAAAAAATGAGTGATGACTTTACACTTGTAGTAACACCTGAATTTTTTTCCACCAATGAAATTAAATTGAAAAAAAGGCTAAAATGGTGAACAAAAGTAAAAAATCCTCAAAGCATTGAGTTCTTTGTTTTGACCCCTGTGCTTTTGCTCTGCAAACGCTTTTGGAAAATGGTTGAGTCGTTTTGCATATTCTTGCTCCCACAGATATAATTTAATCGGACTGAACCGTTTTCACATTTTCAATTTCAATTTTCAGACTTGCTTTGATTTTAGTTCTCGCGTGACTAAAAGAGCAACGAAAAAGGAATCCTGCAAACACCAAGAAATTACAGTGCGCTAAATTTGTGTGTTGTTTGCAGGTTACAATGTGACCGACATGAGATGGCGTTAAAGTTACATATTTAATTCTGGGATCTTGGGGGCTGATTTATTGATCTCTGATTTCGATCACTCCAACAAATTGCGTTCACTGTTGGCAGCAGAAGGAAAAATAATGGATACTCAAGATTGAAGAGGTTTTACGCGTTAGGTATAGGTGAGGTAATTTTCACCATGGAAATTTTGAAGCTCAAAATGAACATTTGAAGTGATGAAATTGTAAGTGTCAATGGAAGAAAAACAAATATTGACTTTACAAAAAATCCACTGCTCAGATAATTTAGGGGAAGCCAGCCACGTCTTTTTTTCCTCACCAATTTTGTTTAATTCAACCCGAGTGTGTGGTAATTGGATGTGGCTTCACATCTTGAAAAACATTGTGTTTAAAACATGAGACAGCTCAAAGCAACACCAGACATTTGACACTGACCGCTGGAATGCCCCCCCCCCCCGCTGCAAGGAACGATTGCTGACCTCTGCGTATGCTCCGTCTTAGTTTGCCACAAAAAGGGTCAATCTTGGGCACGTCTTCCCCCTCCGTGCTCAGGCTTGGAGACTGCTCGGGAGACGAGGGAATGGGAGGCACTTGGTCTTGTAGTGGAAAAGTGCAGGAAGGAGGAGGCGGGGAGGAGGTGGTCGGCGTCGGGGTCTGCGGGGTGTGGACCGACGTGGGGCTGCCGGCGGCCGACTGGGACGTGTTGTGGTTTAGGCCGGAGAGAGGACCGCTTAGGTCCAGCCCGCCCACCCTGCCGCTGACGGGCGAGTGCAGGGACAGCTTCCGGGCGGGAACAGGCGAGGAAGTGCGCGGGGAGATGGAGAGAGGAGGGGGAGAAGAGAACTTGCGGCAGAGACGAGGAGATTTGTCATTCATGTGCTCGCCGCTTCGGTTGTTCTGGTTTGTGGCGAAGAACAACTCCAAGGACCTGAAAGAGGACATTTAGTCCGAGCTTACTAAACCACTGGGTCACAAGGGAAGTCATAATATTCAAACCACAATTCATACCAAAAGCCAGAAAACAGCGGAGCCGAATTTTAAGTCACCACTGTTTTCGTTGATAATCAACTTTTTAGTGTGCAAATCAACATGGACAAAAGTATTGGGACAACTGGTCATTGCATCTCCAGAATGTAGAATATTATGGAGTCACAGCGTTGATGTTTTAAAGGCTTTCGCTTCGCTGGGAGGTTTGTGGGAATTGTCCTATCATCCGGAGAAGAATATTTGTGAGGTCACAGGTGGTGGTGTCATTTCAGACTAATTTTGATGAGTTGTGTGTTTGTGTGAGGGGTGGGGGAAGTGTTCTAAAGCAGGCCTTGGCAAAGTAAGCCCCCTGTACTGTACTTCAAGTAATTATTAAAAAATTCTTCTTTTATAATGGAAATTAACTTTTTAGAAATGTGTGGTTATTTATTCACAAGCTCATCTGTAGTTTCTTTTTTTTTGATTTAAATTAAATGTGGTCCTTGAGAAGTCTCTGATTAATTACTGAGTGAGCAATATATTGTAGATAAATCCAAATTTCATTATGCATTACATTTTTTCATTACATTACATCAGTTAAAAAGTATATATATATTTGGAATAAAATTAGATTTATTAGTATATTATACCTTATCAATCGGTTATTAATAGGTGTGCCATCATACTTTTGTCCGTATGCTGCGTTTCCACTTATATTGAATGAATATGTCCAGATGCTTTTTGTCTTTGTTCAACAACATCATCTTTTTTTTGCGGCGGGGGGGGGGGGGGGGGGGGGCGGGGGTTACAGTTTAAATTTTCTCCCATTTAAAGAAAAAAAAAACCCTGAACGACCACCTGACTGGATCGTCTTTCGAAAACCTTGATCATGAATCAAAACAATTGCACCGGACGCAGCCGTAGTCAACGTTAAACACAAGCATTGAGGAAAAACGAGCAGAAATTGCACGGCAAGATTGGGAAATGAAAGGAGAAAGAAGGTTATTGCAGGCAGCAAGGAGGAGACTGGAGTGATGCAAGGATGTTTTCAAAGCGAGAACACGACATGCGGAGAACAGAGATCCACCTCCGATGTCCAATCATCCCAAAAAAACAACAGTGGAGAGTCATGCATCGGGTGGGCAAAAGGAAAAGAGGAGGACAATCAGAGCATGTAGGGAGGAGACAAAAAGACAAAGAAGAGGAAGCGGATTACTTGGACGGATCCAGGGCTATCTTCTTGATCTTCAGACCGTAGTCGGGACAGACGGATGAGATGGACAGACGATCAAATGAGTGGTACTGCGCCCTGCAGTTTGGACGCGGCGTGGCGGACACGCGGCCGGCGAGGACAAGGAAACGTCAGTTGGATGGAGGGTGGGGGTGGGGAAAATGAGCACTGTTGTTGTGTTGTAATTGCCAACGTGTTGAAAGCACAGAAAAACGGTGGTCAGATGAGATCGTTTGTTCACAAGGACGAAATGAAAAGTTATGGACAGATTGTGGAGCCAAACGATGATCGTTTGGGGTTACGTCTCTCGCACGCTACTCAAGCCGCTTTCATTCGTATCGTCCACACTCATTTTTTCTGCTATCATGCATGAAAATGACACACTCACACACCACTGTAAAAATGGCATGCACACTACTGAAAACGCTCATAATACTGACATTATTAATGCTCACACTTCAAACTGAACTGCTCTCACACAGTGTCACAACCACTTCTGAATTCTTTGCACTCACACACACACACGACTAAAATGCCATCACACACTACTGAAATAAACAAACCCTCATGAAAAACTCTAACTCACGCTACTGAAACACTTTCATGCACATGAATCAAAGCCTGTTACACACACTACACCCCACACTACGGATTTATCCTTGCATGCACGACAAACATTCCTGAAACACTCTTTTTCACGACTAAAATACTGTAGAAACAACCGCCCACATTCTAAAATTGTCTCACACGCACCACTGATACGCTCTCACGTGCAAGACCAAAAGTCTTGCATACACACTACTGAAACACTCTCACACATGACTTACTATATCGTCTTTTCTTTTGCATACATGATGAAAAACTGCCTCACACACTACTGAAACACTCTCATACACACCACTGAAAGGCTCTCACGTGGTGATAGAAATATTGACATACAGTTTTGGAATACACACTGCTGAAATGCTCTCATATGCATGACTAAAACTCTCCCATTTAAACGAAAGAAACACTTTCATAACAAACACTTTCAGACACACTACCAACATGCTCTCACAGGACTTTGCCTGTAATTCATCTATTTATTGTCGCAAGCGTTAGGGAACCAATCAAAGTTATGGATATTATTCATCCCATCTTTTCCAAACTAATCAGCTAATTAATCGGTTATCACTTTACACTATTACACTTTCTCCTGGCTCGCCGCTATTGTCCCATCTTATTTCTACACAGCATAAAGCATGCAACTACAGCAACATTAATCGATGCGGAAAAAGAGATCCCCTGCAAAGTTTTGAGGCGGAGATTCCGCTTTGACAGTTTTTTTTGTAAACGACTAATCGGAGTTACTCAACGCATCGAGTTGCATGGCTCGTGCATTTTGTTTTGTTTTTTGTTCGTGTGCGGTCGGTGACCTGATGGGAATGGAGGAGAAGGGCTTCTTGTAGATGTCGGCCAATTTGTCCATGACCACGCTGGCGGCGGTGAAGATCCTGTACGTGTGCAGGAAGGTGTTGAGGAAGTCAATGGAGAGGAAGCGCAGGTCGGTCAGCCTCTCCAGCAGACGCTCCACGCTGGCGTAGCGGATCTGCGGGACCTTGCAGGAGTTGAGCGTCTTGCTGAAGCAAATGTCAACATCATCTTTATGGAGACGCACATCGGATCTGATGAGGTACACACGTACACACACAACACACGAGCATGGGTGACTGCTGCTGCAAAGCATGGGAAGAGCTGAATTAAAAATGGATTTGAATTAAATATTATACACTGAAACCTCTAAAGTTAATGTACAAGTCAGAATGTGAGCAACGCACAAGTTCAAATTTCCCTATCAAGGGACTGACGGGGGGGAGATATTATGCGAGACTTTAGCTCATCAAGCAACAAATAATTAATTCTGAGAATGTCCTTCATTACAACAATCAAATTAAAATACTATTGAATTTTTCTTAATATTAGTTGTGGTCCACCTAAGTTTAGTTAAAATCAAAATATGAGGTAATATTTTTGTCAAAATATTAACAGTGCTTAATTTGATTTTACATCCACACAAAATTAATGCTGAAATGAAAATACAATTGTTTAATGTCTTAATACTAACGATGGTTGACTTATTGTTATGCCTATAGAAGAATTAACAACAGGGAAATGAAAATACATTACGTCTTAAAATTAAAAGGAGTTTGCTTATTTTTACACTTATATAACAATTAACAACATTGAAATTTACATGTGATTATTTTGTTTTAATATTAAAAGTGATTGACTGAGTTTTACATTTTAATCATCATTGACTTTATTAAGCACCTTTGTTTCGAAAGCTGCTATACAAATAAAGTTATGGTATAAATGTCTAATTATATATAATGATAATAATTATGTTTTATGTTGTAACACCAACAGTTGACAACCTATTTTTACACTCAAAATATTGCCTGTCCACGTAACAAAAGTTTTATGACGGGGCCAGTTTGACCATGGATTATTTCTCAATCCGTAATTTCCAATGGGGACTATTGTTGCAAAATCCACACAAATTGTCCTGGAATGGATTGTGTTCGACCTTGGAGGTTCCACTGTATTGCAAAGAAAGAATGAAAATCAAATCAGATCAGAGTTCCGAAACCAAAATAATCAAGAAAGGAAACATAATATATTTAAAAAATAATAATAATAAAATCATTTGTCAGAATCAACACATTTAAAACATCATCACCCACATGTGCTTGATGTTTTGCAGCATGCGCATGAAGAGATGGCCACCTCCTCTTCACACACTTACTTCATCATGTGAGGCACGGTGACTTTGGAATTCTCCTCGAAGACGCTGGTCATCAGGCCATTGCAGCGGATGTTGTCTATACACTGACAAGACGCAAAAAGGGGGAGACAAAGAAAGAATTTTGGGAGAGGCCGAATCAGTGAGGGGAAAAAAAACAAACAAACAAAACCACGTCTTCTCGAATGAATTGTGACACCCCTACGTGGAGCTTGTGTGTGTTTGTGAAGGCGCCGAGAAGAACTCACCTCCCGGGAGCTGCACCCACGTCTGTGTTTACGTATCACTAAGCCTCGACAAAGCCCAGCGGGGACGCGCTCTCACTATTTGGAGGTTCTTGTTATTCTCTGTGAGTTCTCTCTCTTGTGTGTATCACCTGGCTAATATCGCTGGTCCACGCCGCCTTCTCCTGCCGCGAGGGCGCCAGCAACACCACAGTGAACGAAGCCGAGTCAGCCGGCTCCACCACCAGCTTGAAGTCCAGCTGACCAAACACCTGTCCTCCAGCTTTAGCTGAAAAAGCATGCAAGGGGTGTTCATGAAATTTAAAGCTACTCCACACAACCTGGGGGGAAAAAAAAGTCGAAAGCAATTTACACTAGGGCTGAATCGAATAAAACTGTGCTATTTGGACCACACTTCTATTCTTTATTTTCTTGCATTATGTTTTATCTTTTGTTGTAATTATTCTACATTCAATTGTATTTATTTATTACTTCTTTTGTGTGTTATGTTTTACACACGTCTCCACTGGAGTCGATGCTTTTAATCAAATTGTACATGTATAGCATAGTACCTCAATTCAAGACTCAACAGGCAGAAAAGAATGTTGAGTCCACTCAAAATACCCGTTCTCAAGTAGCTGTTTGTGCTGTTGCTTCCAGAATTGATCACAATTTGGCAAAGTGCCACACAAGTGCTGCCCCACCAAAGAAAATGGAACGCATTGACGTTAGCTTAGCATACACTTCAAAAGTAGAGATCTACCTTTTTTGACTTAGGCGCTCCTCATGTACACCTCACTCAAAGCATGGATGTTATGTATGCGTTTACATCCTCACAATGTATCAAATTTATGAACCGTTCATGTCAAAAGATCTTAACCTGTCCTTTAAAAGAGAGCTGCTGATATTTAAAGAGAACTCATTAAGGGTCACTAATCAGCTGACAGCCAAATAACCTGCACTATTAGTGACAGAGGATAAATGCTTGCATTGAAGCGCGGCCGTACTTACATTCTTCATCCCCAGCGTCTGTCTCCTCGATGAGAGTGCAGTCAATGAGGGATAAGACGCCGCCTTGCTGCAAGCAAAAACTGCGGTCAAACGTGAGTGAGTGAAGATTGCAAAAAGTACTTGAAGAAAGCGGTGCCGGTGTCACCTTGAGGAGGTGCAGTTTCCCGCCGGAGCTGCGCGTGCAGACGAGGAAGTGTTTAGTGAACAGGAAGCATTGCCTCTCCCCTTCCTTCTTCAAGGAGAGGGAGCCCAGTCGCACCTTGCTGAGCTTGCCTCGCTCGACCGATGGCAGCTGGATAAGAGATCCTGAAGACAGCGCAATTATTTCAAGAGACTTGAGATTAATTTATACTGGATGGTTCAAGTGACTCATTTCGTTCATTGAAGACTTTAAAATGTCCATGGGTGTCTATCCGAGTCTAAATTGCTGTTTCTCAATACATCCGTTACTATTTCGAATGTACAGTGGAACCTTGATGGAATGGATCCCGATTCAAAGGACAGAAAATTTGGTGCAGTACCTTCCAAAGCCTGTTAATTCTCGCACTGACCGCATGTGGCCGCAATTCTCCATGGGGTTCCATGTTCCGTTGGTCAGTTGTCATATATAAGCAAACTGATAGTAGACTAGAGCAGGCTAAAAAAAAAGCAGCCCAGGTGGTAGCCATTTTGGTAGGGGCGACCTTCCCATCAACAGCATGTTTGGTAGTGGGGGGGAAGTGTCCAATCAAAGGTAATGTAGAGTAGTGACATTTGCTTAGCATCACACTCAGCTCAAAAGGATCTGACTGTGTGATTATCCATCCATCCATTTTCCGATCCGCTTTATCCTCACAAGTTTCGCGGGGCGTGCTGGAACCTATCCCAGCTGTCTTCAGGCAGTAGGCGGGGGACACCCTGAACCGGTTGCCAGGCAATCTCAGGGCACACAGAGACGAACAACCATGCGCACTCACACTCACACCTAGGGACAATTTAGCGTGTTCAATCAGCCTGTCATGCATGTTTTTGGAATGTGGGAGGAAACCAGAGTACCCGGAGAAAACCCACACAGGCAAGCTCCACACAGGGAGGCCGGAGCTGGAATTGAACCCGGTACCTGTGCGCTGTGAGGTCGACGCGCTAACCACTGGCTCACCGGGCCGCCCGTGTTATTATGGCGTATATATTATGTTATATATTTTTAGGCTATGAAAAAAAAGTATAAAACAAGAATTTTGCCCTGTATAGGGTGTTTTTAGGCCCAATTTGTCCATTCTGCATTTGACCTTTTTTTTTTTTTGCCCAAGGCATGTGTGACTGAAATGTGGACATGGCACTGAAGTGATGAAAACTCACCCTGCCTGACGAAGGTTTGGCTGGTGTCCAGCAGGATGTCACAACCCTCCACGATCATCCTCTCGATGGCCAGATTCTTACGAATATTTTCAGTGTCGCTCACTTCGTCATGCATGACTCTGACCCGCACACACACGCAAACACAGGCACACGCATCACTTAACAGTGTAAACAACACAGAGCATGGCATAGATGTTCATGACAAAAACTAAATCTTTACCTGGACAGTTCCTCCAGTTTGGACTTTGCAAACTCGAGGCTCTTGCGCTCCACATGCTCATGAGGCGTGTGTGCCAATAACTCATGCAGAGTGATGATGTAGCGAGGGATCTTATACAGGAAAGAACCAGAAGATAATTTAGAAATGTTCTGTTGTAATTCATTCAAAGTAATGAATTATAATATTGTTAAAAAGTTCATTCTAGTCTTGGCTGTTTTCATTTGTGTGACGGGACGAAAAATTATCGACGAGATACGTATTTTAAAACGACCAGAATAATATGAATGTTTTCTGCAGGAGTTGTCATGACAACAGGCTGTCTGTGTGTGGAGTGACCTGGAACATCGGGTAGGTGAGGAAGGTCTCGAGCATCCTCCCCTCGCAGGCGGCGTTGGATTCGTACTGTTTGAGCAGCTTGTCGAAGTCTCTGTTCTGCTTACAGTTGGCCAGAACCTGCAGGCTGTACTGATGGTTCCTCACAAACTCCTGATAGATGTTCAGCATGGGCAGCAGGATGTCAAAAAGGTCGGCTGGAAACCACGTAGACAATCAGCTTGACACTACCACACACGACGAGCAATTCATTCGATTCACATGCTGGATCCTTTCATTTACCATAAAAAGTCAAATATGGCAATGCTATTTTGCGCATGTTCATGAATTTGCAATTAATAAAATTCTTTCAATTATTTCATTTATGACTACCGATAATTTGATTTAAAAAAAAAAAACGCTGAAATATCTCATGCACACTTTCTTTGCCATTGTACTGAAGGCATCCGCATTTTTAAATCAAAGGCAGGTTTTTCTGATTTAAATTGGCAAGATTGGTAAGAAAATATTTCCTAATCATGTGGCAACGGTACGTGGCTTAACATTGAACGTTGAAACCAGTCGAGCCTTCTCTTCTTTTGATCAATTTGTCTCAAGCCATTTGCTGCTGTCTACTGTGTGCCGGCAGTTTCCTTGATGATGTCAATCTGAGCCCGGCCCTCTGTTTTCAGAGGTGAAACTGCGGGGACGTCTTGTGGCCTTGCTGCTTATTGTCTGTCGGCACAGTGATTGTGTGTGTGTGTGTGTGTGTGTGTGTGTGTGTGTGTGTGTGTGTGTGTGTGTGTGTGTGTGCGTGCGTGTGTGCGTGCGTATCTACGGCTAATATTTGAATAAGACAATCTACATGTGGAGAAGATGTGAAAAAGGTGACCTTGATGTCACCGAGTGGCTGCATACAATGCATCCTGCTGTGTGTGTGTGTGTGTGTGTGTGTGTGTGTGTGTGCGTGTGTGATGTCAGGCGAAAGCTTACCCAGCACCAGAGTGGGCCAGTTAGCGATCCTGGCCTTTAAGCCTTGGTGGAAAATCTCATGCAGGAACATGATGGTCTCACTGTAATGCAACACAGCGTCGGTTCACGTTGCCATTTGAACAGCTCCCTCTGCATAATTAACGCGTCTGGCGCTTGATTCGAGGCGAAATCTGTCCGCTGGTCAGCGCGCACCTGTTGAGGAATATGCTGCTGACGTCGTCGTGACTGATGGGGGGCTTCTTGGAGCTGGCGGCCATCCTCAGAGGTCTGAGGAAGCAGTTGACCAGGATGTAGAGCTGGTGGACGTACCTGCCGTCATGCGAAGAGACACAGGGGCAAAGACGGCGTATCTGCACATGTATGTACAGTGTTCCCTTGCAGTACCACGGTTCATCGGTCAAAAAGGCACAGAAAAGCAAGTACGGGCACGCTCGAAAATGAACACATTGCCCTTCAGCGGTTAAATCCGAGTCGCATGATTGATGGATGCCTCGATGTGAACCGGTGTCTCCATACACCGTAGCTTTGCTCAGGTTTCAGCTTTTTTGTTCGTGGATTTTTGGAAAAATGTGTGTGGATGCAAGCTGCTTCCGAAAAATTCTGTGGAAGGTAAACCCTATAACATTATCCATCCATCCATTTTCCGAACCGCTTGATCCTCACTAGGGTCGCGGGGGGTGCTGGAGCCTATCCCAGCCATCTCCGGGCAGTAGGCGGGGGACACCCTGAATCAGTTGCCAGCCAATCGCAGGGCACACAGAGACGAACAACCATCCACGCCCACACTCACACCTAGGGACAATTTAGAGCGTCCAATCAGCCTGACATGCATGTTTTTGGAACGCGGGAGGAAACCTGAGCACCCGGAGAAAACCCACGCAGGCCCGGGGAGAACATGCAAACTCCACACAGGGAGGCCGGAGCTGGAATCGAACCCGGTACCTCTGCACTGTGAAGCCGACGTGCTAACCACTGGACTACCGGGCCGCCCCTATAACATTATTTATATCTAAAAATATCTACAAATATATTTCTGAAATGGAAGGTCCGATTGCGGGCAGCACGGTAATGGACTGGTTAACACGTCGGCCTCACAGTGTTGAGGTGCAGGGTTCGTTTCCAGGCCCCCGGCCTTCCTGTGTAGAGTTTGCATTTTCTCCACGTACTCGGGTTTCCTCTCATATTTCAAAAACATGCATAGTAGGTAAATCGAACACTCTAAATTGTCCCTAGGAGTAACTGTGAGTGTGAATGTTTGTGTATGTGTGCCCTGCGATTGGCTGGCAACCAGTTCAGGGAGTACCTACTGCCCAAAGACAGTTGAGGAAGAGGACGAAGAAGAAGAGGACGTCCCTTCAGTGAGAGCTTATTATATTGTTACTGTATGAACTTTGAAGTCAAGATGGCGCCCGAGTAGGCAGCCGTCGGCAAGTGCTCTTGTGAGCCTTGCTCTTTTTGTTGTTTTTTGGTTTGTTTTGTCACTTTGTGTTTGTTGTTACGTCGTGTGGACCTGATGTGGACTTTTTTCAGCATTTTTTGGCCAATGGTGCATAAGCATTTCAACATCTGGAGACATACTCTGTCTCTGCTTCCACCATGTTAAAAACAATCTGGTTCCGCTTCCTCATGCTTTCGGCGTGAGGAGAGCAGATGTAGTCCTGCACGATGATCTTCCACTTCCTGCGACACAGCCAGCCCCGCATGAAGCTCTGCACCTAAATTTAGACGAGCATAAGTAACGTGGGGCAGCTACAACGCTAAAGACAATGAATACGACCACTTGCAGTAGGGAACACGAACCTTCTTGATCTTTTTGATGTCCGGATCTTCTGTTTCATGGTTGACGTGATAAGGCCTCATACGCTCCTTGGTTTTGTTCAGAGCAATGATCTGCATACATAAATTATATCATAGGAATAAAATGTAAATTGCAAAAATGTCAATTGACACGAAATCAATAATGACTGCTTTGAGTTAAATAAAATAATAATAATCTGGGTGTGTGGGAGGCGCTGGGAATCTCAGGCCCTGGGACAAATTTGCCTGTTCTCTGAATATTAAGACAGTATCTGTGAGGCAGAATACTGACTGCCTCACCTCACACATTTGTATCTGTGGTTTTATGCAATCGCCAAAACTAAACGTGGAACATAGAAATTTTAAACACAATAGACTGACGATGGAAAGTGCAGAGTGCATAATACAAGTGCCCGATTATTTATTCATCATTTGCTTATCATGACTTTTTTCATGGTGCCGGCGAGGCTCCACCTCCCTTGACTCTCCTGATCTCACGCCCCTGAATCACACACAACAGCTGCATCCAAAATGACTTTACAAACACAATTAATTTGGCAGACACCTAAAAAAAACTCCCCCCCAAATTTTTGTTACGCACAGCTTGCTAAACTGAAGTTGTGCTGACACACCTACTGCCACACAGAACGTTTTTTTTTGTTCAAACACAGCTTCATCTAGTGGAGCTCATGGGAAACTGACACACGACTAACTAAATAAATAAAGGCGTTCAAAACATAAAGGAACTCTAGCGTGTCTTTGAATAAATGACACATCAATCAAAACCGAATACTATTATCGCTTGTGTGGCCATTGAATGTGTTCGAAGTGGTGTATATTTTATTCATTTGCGTATCGTTTAGAAATGAACTCAACAAATGTTATGCTACTGTATTGCATATTGGTGACCAAGCAAATCGAAGGGAATTTAATTGACTCTCAGGGCATTTTGTTTGCCTGGCTGCAGCAAAATGTAAAAGGGTTTTAAAGACAGCTCCTTTATGAGTGTTACATTAAGTCCATTCAAAGGAGTAATATTTAAAAATGTGACATTTCCTGACAGAGGGCAAGGAAACCACCATCCATCATTCCAAGGTTGAAACCCAAAATCTTGCAATGAAACGAGAGGAAGAAATTTTGCCTGGCATTTGGAAATAATTCCTTTTTTTTTTTTTTTCTGAAAGGCAAGCAGAGCTACTAAAAGCTTTTTTTTCACTTCTTGGCAGCGCCTGCTTCTATGTGTAACATTAGTTGTTTTTTGCCTTGCAGCCTTTTTGCATGAAACTGAACTCGATACACTCAAAATATGACACACTCGCAGCAGCAGCATCATGCAAATGCTTGCAAAGATGAGGCTGCCAACTGTTGATAGTTACAGTGGCTAGCTGGTTTAATTATTCATAAACACTGAGCACCCCCCCACACACACACGCACACACACACACACACACACACAAGTGTGTTTTTAATGAGACGGATCGCCGGCTGCACACTGGCTCTCAGCTGAAAATGTTTTTTGATGTGCGGCCCCATTACGCAAGCAGATGTTCCCTCATAATAATTTTTAAAACATCTTACGTTAGCATTTTGATGATCTGCAAAGGATCACGGCGCGAAAACAATACAGATGAATTGTTTATAAGAGCAATTAGTGAGACACAATACGATACATGGCGGTGGAGGTGTGATTTATGGAGATCAGAGCTGCTGGTCCCCTTGGGGCTAATTGCTGCTTAGCCCACAAATTCCACATTCACCAAGCACTAGCATGTTGGCAGCCGTTCTACATAGCACCTCTGCGCTTTGTTAAAACACACAATATGCAATCAAGGAGTAAGAAGTCGTGGCGATGTTCCATAAGGGGCGGATTAGGTATATTCTTAGCAATGAATAGTTTTGAAATGGAGTTAACAAATTTTGGGGGGCAGGGGCGGTGGGGCTTGGTGTCAGAATATCTGAAAGAAAAGCAGGCAGGCACACAAAGAACATGCAAATTTCACATAAGGAGCCTGAGCTGAGATTCGAATCCAGAGCCTCTTGATTGTGAGGCAGAATTGGGAACCATTAACCACTGCCACAGCGTGCTAACCCTGATACGTTTTTGGAGTCATTTACGTGTGTCCTGTTTTCTGCCCACCTTTCCTGTCGTTTCTCTGTTGGGTGTAACAGTGGAGCACTCTGCCTAACAGTGCCAACGAAAACCGCAACTGAGCTTTTAAATACTAATGAATGAAACCCATAAATTCTGCCCGGCAACGAGTCGCGGCAGTTTTATCAAAGCTGTCTTTTTAGCATTCAAAAAAATCCATTCATTCACAAGAATGACGCCACACACTCATCAACTGGTAACTCGAGGAGTAATCATCGCTATGGATTTTTCTTCTACTATGAGCCGATAATTATCTGCATTTGGGTGTTTATGTGAGTGGAATCAATCAAGAAAACAACAATGCAAAGGTCATTAAAGCTTGAACGAGTGTGTCTGCAAGCATGTGTTTGCGTATGTGTATGCTTGCGTGCGTGCGTGTGTTCTACAACTGCAATACAGAAGGGACAGGGAGTGTTCGATAAGTAGAACAGTTGTTTGTCAGATGCTTGTAAAAAAAAACGTGATGGCTCGTCTTTATTCTCCTCCTACGCCGCGGAGCGCCGATCAATCCTTCCACACAACAGACATGTACGCGCACGCACACGTGCAACGCTTTTCAACCTCCAGGGACATGAAGTGCATATTGCAGAGGTAAACATGTGCTTTTTCATGGCAGTGGGTCTCTCATCAAAAAGGTAGAAGTACATACGGCGGTGATGTACACGGTGATGTTTTGTGTGTGGCATGAGACTGAATCCAGCATTCACTGCAAATAAGATAAATACAATAAGATAAATTATTTTGAAAAAAACATTTAAACCTTGCAGCATAATTTCTTGCACTGCCCGTCCTTACCCCTGTCATGTACAACCACAAAAATATTAAATGAAAACTAAACATTATTACCTTCGTAAAACCAAAACAGCTCTTGTGTTGGAGCTCAATGAACTCCACAGGTGTACCTAATCAAGTGTCTCTTGCGCGTGTTACTCGATACCTCCGCCTTCAGCCTCTCGATCTCGGTGTCCTGGTCCTCCAGTTGTGTGCGCAACTGATTGGCCGCCACTTTTTCTGTCTCCACGATCTGCACCAGGTGAATGTACTTCTGCATCAGCACTTCTCGCTCGATGATGATGTCGGAGTAACTGAAAGGGAGGGCGTAAAATGTATGATGTTGAAGAAACATCAGATTGTGCAGCAATATGGGAAAATGTGAATGAATGCTATATTGAACAAGCAATAACATTTCAGAAGATACTGTATCCAGTATTGCCGCTTCGGTCACCTAACACCATAAAAATGCTAAGCTTGTATTTCCTTAATGCAGCACAGTATGTGGTTTTAAAAATACAGTGAATGAACCAAAATTGTATTTGTCGAAAGACTTTTTTTTTTTTTTGGGTGTCTTTTATCACTCTGATTGTTTTGCATCATCCGCGCACTGATGCCCGAATATGTTGCTGTTTCATTTGTATTTATTGAGAGACAGAAATGGGGTCCATTTTTTGAAAACGTGAGCAGGGGATATTGGTAAATTTTGTAAAATCAGTTTAATTCAAGGCCTAAGAATTTGCTAAGAATTAATTCAAGTCCTAAGAATTAGCTAGCTAGCTAGCTAGCGAGATAGATAGATAGATAGATAGATAGATAGATAGATAGATAGATAGATAGATAGATAGATAGATAGATAGATAGATAGATAGATACCTCGCTAGCTAGCTAGCTAGTAGCTAGCTAGATAGAAACCCACAAATTTATATCAGTGTGAAGCTTGGCGGGATGGATTTGTGAAATCCATGAGTAAGCCAGTTGCTGTGCCATTGTGTACCTGGCCTGCTGAATGGCCTCCACCCATTGGTCGCACTCGACCTCCTCCTCCGCTCGCAGCTCCAAAGGCTTCTGTCCATCATGGCCGAAGACCACGAGGAAGTAGTGCTGCAGGTGAAAATGAAAGAGAAAGATGGGCTTGTCAAACACGAGAGCGGAGAATGCACTCCTCCATTGCAGACATATGGAGCCATTTCTTTTTGCCGTAGTCTGTTTCACACTCTTTCACAGCTCAGATTCATTCAATAAAAAAAAGGTGTAGAGGCCTCAACACAAATATAAGATGACTAGACATTCACCATCATGGTGCATTTCAACATTTAGAAGTGCAGTTTTAACGCCGTTCACCAATAGGTAGCAGAGAACACTTAGTAGCCTGTTCCTCCTCATTAGAGAAGAAGAATATTATTGTTGCTGTCATCTGTGATTGATTTTGTGGCACTGTAGAGTCACTCAAGTTCATGGAAACTCTTTCAACACTGAGACAAAGGGAGGATTTAGCAGAATTAACCCGTGTGTTCCTGTTTCGCACACAACTCACTGTCAAGGATTCATGTTAACAACACGCAGCAGTTAATTATGATACACATTAAATGAACAGGTAACATAAAACATATCCAAACGGCAATGATGAACGACTTGGCAAGTACAAATGTACACAAATCAAATTTATTTTTCCATTACATGAACCATTCGACAATCCATTGAAAGCGCAGAAAGTCAGTCAACTTCAAAATAAATGTTTCAAAACCTTTTGCACGCTATGTTCTTTTCGCAATTTTAATATCAACAAACAAACAGACAAAAAACAAAACAAAACGAAGTGGGGTAAACTTCTCTGACTCGTTACGCTTTCTAGTTTGCTGGTCTTAAAATGCGTTCGGCATACACAGACACGCCAACACAAGCATTCACCGAGAGAACAGAACATACAGTCGTACTGTGTGTAGTGATAGAAGCTTTTATTCAAATGGCCATGTCCTGGGGCACTGGGTTAGCACAAGAGCTGCTATTCTTAGCCAGGCAAACACACACACACACACACACACACACACACACACACACACACACACACACACACACACACACACACACAAAAGACTTAGAGTGCCGAGTGGACTTTTGCTCTCGTTCTCTTCTCTTCCCTTCCTCTCTCTATGCACTTCACCTCTCATCCCACTCTACCTCCTCTCCAAACCCACTACCCCGCCAACCCCCCAACCCCCCACGCCCCACGCACCCTACTACCCCCGCCCACCATCTCGGCATCCCTTCATGCTTTCATCCCTTGGAGTCTCAGTGAGGATTCAATGAAGCACACAAAGTGCAGAGGAGGCATAGACATTTGCCCCCCAGGTGGATGGACAGGCTCCAGTGCTATCGAGATGGGCTGGAGTCATCGAGGTTATTGGGACAAAATCAGCACCATCTCCTTCCTCATAGCCAGGATTTTTTTCCCGACCATTTCTATTGTTTTGAAAGCACCTGTCACTTTGGTTCTCTGACTGTCGGGGCATAATTACATCAACGCTAATCTGTGCTGTAACAGCCTTTGACAGAAAGGAACCGAGGCATTCGGAGATGGAGTGAAGAAAGAGCTATTATGTAAGATTGCTTTAGCATGTGCATGTTTCTAAATTGTGTCCAACAGAGTAGGGTCTCCATGACAACGCCACATCGGACTCTTCTGCCCGGGTTTTGCGCTTCCACTGTGGGCCGCGATGCCTCTTTGTGTTTGAAACTTCTCTTGATCTATCTCTCAAGTTCAAGAACAAAGAAGGAAAGAGAAGCTGGTGTGTTATAACAAAGGAGGGGAAATGATGTAAACATTTTAAAAGTCACTGGAAAATGACATGTGGATATGGAAGATTTGATACTGCCTGTGAAACGGCATGTTTGTACATTAAAAAAGTAGAGCTGGGCGATTTCGAAAAATAATCTGCTTCCTGGGGTTTTTGTTTTCCACACTCACTCTCATGATTGCACTTTAATATGCGTTTATTTTTTCAAGGTCATCTTCCCTTGCATTTTTTGGGTGGGTGGCGATCTCCAATTGCCCACGTTACATGCACGGCCAACAACATCATCCACAAGGGGACATCTTGCAGTTTACCTGCCAATTTGATGCATGGACCCCAGTGAGTCTATTTCTGCTTCCGCAATGTCAAGCACCGCTATTTTATTCCCACAACAGGATACATTGGCGCAAACGTCCCGCAACGCCCGCCTCTACCTGTGCAAAGTCCACCCATGTGTCCTGTTCGACGGCGCTTTACTTTAGACTTGCGCTCGTCACAAAAATAGGACCCTTTGACTTAAGAGTCTTTTAAGCATTCACAACATCACAAAATTCTACCAAACAAGTGTGGTGTAAACATAAATTTGCAAAGATTACAACAGTAGTTGATGATTGTGGTTGTAGTTTGCTCTGCATCATGCTGACAGCAATTTGTAACATTTTGACTCTCATTAGCTACATATACTTTAAATATGACTCTCTCTCTCTCTCTGGGCCTCTCTCTCTCTCACACACGCACAGGCACACGCACACACACACACAGCCACAGTCATTTCGGAATCACTCACATGTTCACTCTCCCTTCAAATCGGCTCCAATGTACCCTCCTAATCCCTGAGGGCTTCCACTGTACTGTAAGAAATTCCATTTAGACAAATAAAGACACGGGGCGAACACTTCTAGAAACAAAGAAGCCCTAGGAACAATTTGAAGCCTTCCACCCACCTGAATCCAAATCAAGAGGAGCCGCTCTCAAGGAACAGGAGGGAAATGAATCCTGCACAATGAGGGGTGGCAAATTGTAATATTCCCCAGCAATTGTGCATGGGTGGTTAAAGTCTGACAAGCTCACACATAAAATGAATAGGAAGCAACTGGAAAGCATGGAAAAATGGAACTGTGGTGATGAATTCATTAGGGCAAATGGAAACTGAGGGGATCCTGAAGTATTCGTCTTTAATACTGTCACTCAAATGTAACGGTGAATTTCTTGTCCTTTATTCAGCATCACATGCCTCGTAAACATTCCCAAATTTTAGTTCATTGAGGTAAATCTTTTCCATTGGAAAAAATAAAACCCCACACTAAAAGTAAATCTGAAATAACGCTGATCTCAACTCATCTCAATTTATTCTCAAGCTTCGGTACTCAGTGTGAAATGTGGACCTGTTTAGTTGAACACAAAGCTGTTATGCTCTTGTATGAGTGGCAACAGGTGGCTACACAGGTCACTCGTACCTTCTGCCAACTAGTAAAAGAGTAATTCATTCGCTATTAGTCACTGGCATAGAACGATGAAGATATACACATTATTTGAAGTGAATAAAGCATTTCGGGGACGAATTAGGTGAAATTGGATAATTTGGCAGCACAGTGTTTGGGACTCATGACCTGAAACAACCTTTTAAGTTGAGCTTGAAGCCTCTTAGGGAAGAATTGTTCACGTGCGACTACAGCTGGTCACTGTGAAGCGACTTGACTTGAGTTCACTGCCACCATACAGCACTTGTATGTGAAATCATTGCTCAAAGGTCCAAGCAAAGAATCAGACGAACAACAGCTTGAATGTTGGAAAAAAAACAAAAAAAACTCAGAGGTATTTAATCCAGTATTTATCAAATTAAATACGATGAAATTTTATGACCTGGTTGACTTTAAAATCGCCCAATTAATGTACAAAGCACACAATAACCTGCTCTGCCAAAACATTCTGAAGTTTTTCGAAATTCGAGAAAGCAGCTATGATTTAAGAGGTACCAACTTATTCAAAAAACTCAAAACAAGAACAAACATCAAGCAAAGAAGTGTATCTATCAAAGGTGTTAATCTGTGGAATAATTTCAAAACGGACCTGAAAATGAGTAAATCGCTTGCTGAGTTCAAAAACAAATTCAAAAAAATAGTACAAACAACCTACATCAGTCAGAGTTAAAATGATCAATTGTAAACATTAAATATAATGATAAATCAGAACTAAGTTGATAAATAGAGAAAGGTATTGAAATATCCATTATGAATACAAGAGAAAATTGACACAAGAGTGCCAGGGTGTGGATGTATATAATCCCGATACAAACCAAAAGTTGTAAAAATATCACGGTTAAGGGTAAAGTATGAGCCTTAATGGAGACTTCTTTCTTCTTACTTTTTTTCTTTTCTGACTGATATAAAAATGATTTATTAGATATAAACAAATAACGGGGTAGGACTAGATAAGTTTTTTTACTTCTTCCTACTCCCTTGAACATAATAACTGTGTTGAATGAAGACTGATTTCTTTCTTTTTACTATCTTATCTACCTTATTTTCTGTCAAATTATTACTGTATATGTTTTATGTTCAATAAACAACAACAACAACAACAAAAAAGAGGTGGAGTCACGCAAGTGTTTTACATTTGGCCTGGCTTTCAACTTGTAATATGAAAACGCCACACTATAGGACTTCGATCGCAAGTGTGAAATTGGTTTTGCACAGGATGAAACCACGCGTGCCTTCAGGCTAGGTGGTACTAATGAATTGGACAAATATCACATGCTGCAGGTCATCACAATGCCTGATGCTCTCCAAGGTCATGTGTACATGAAACGCAATTTACACAGTCGAATATGAAGGACAAATATTTGAAACGGTTTTCAGTATGTTGGAATGCAGTTCGACACCAACGCAAACTAACCCGTTGAGGGTTGCGGGGACACGTTCCCTATGTGACCTGAGGCAAAAGGCAAACTAGAAAAAGACAGACCCACTCGAGTTTACA
Source organism: Hippocampus guttulatus (assembly GCF_054856545.1). Lineage (NCBI taxonomy): Eukaryota > Metazoa > Chordata > Actinopteri > Syngnathiformes > Syngnathidae > Hippocampus > Hippocampus guttulatus. The sequence continues at coordinate 14,559,286 of NC_141265.1, forward strand.
TTATCACTGAGTAGTAATTGAATCCACGCCACCAGCATATAAATCAGATTGGACTAGAATCCTTCTACAAGGTATAATTTATTGGTGGACATCACCTATTTCCATTTTCCAAAATGACAAAAGTGTGTGCCGATCTCTTGCACAGACCCCCCCCCCCCCCCAATTCCTGCTTCTGCAATATAAAAGAATGTGTGCCTCCGCTGGGCTGATTTTAAAGTAAGGGAAGAAGGGGAGCCGCTTGGATTGGTCGGGAGTTGGCCAAGTTCCATCTCACAGCGGTGTTTGCGCCGCTGTGGGAATGCGCCTTTTCGACTTGCGCTTGTCAAGCAAAATACCAAAACAAAGAAAATTCCACCCATGCGCACAATTAGACGACGCTTTACGTTCGACTTGTTCTGGGCATGAAAATAGGGCCCTTTATTTCCTCTTGGCTCAATCTCATTGCTCAGCGGTAATACAGCCAGTGTGGAAAAATATTCACAACAACATCCCGCCATGTTGCGAATATTCCACAATATAAGCTTGATTTAAAACATTTGCGATGCAATGAAGCTGTAACATATGAACTGTGATTTCGAGATACAGTAGACTTTATTCTGTGCCGTCTGTGTTCCTGATAAGTTAAAACCGGCTACCACATCTCTGTAATACGATCTGATACATGGGCGAATAAAAGTTAACTTTCTTCGATGTTGATGAAGTTACAGCTTTTTCATAGCTCGGATTTCACCTCATCCACTACCCTCGTGAGGATAAGGCGGTACAATGGGGAAGAGAAAATGAATGGAAGAAAAATCAGTTCAATAAATTCACCAAAATCTGCTTTGATAAAAGAGACTCCATTACATATAGTGGGGGAAAATGTACATATAACATTGCTTCATATGTTAACCAAGATTAAAAATGCTTTAGAATGACTTTTAAAAATTCAAAATCAAAGAATTGTCCTGCAGCTGATTCAGCCTCTCATGAATTCCCATCCGCTAAATTCAAGCTCTTCCTGACAATTACGACAATCTTCTCATCTTCCCACCACTGCGCCCGCGTTGGCCATTAGTGGGTTAAACCAGCTGGAGAAACAATACAAGTCATTTGTAAAAAGGTTTAGACTCATCCCACTCCCAATCCGCGCTTGTCGTAGTCATTATCCGCCGTTCTTGCCTCGACCCCTGCTGGGCTCCCACAGAGCCAACAAAGTCGAATTGTTGTTGTTGTTTTTTTTAATACGTAAACGTGTATAACATGCTGCAGCAACATAAGGAACAAAAGCAACTGAGGATGCTTGATGACTGAGAGCAGTCAAGGGAATGTAGTTCACATTAAGACAAAAAAAAAAAAAGCATGATGTGCCATTCAACAGAGAGGCAAAGGTGTTCCTCTCTTGCTGAGCTTCACAAGAGAATGTAATTGCAATAATAATTGTCTGGGGGTTTTAAACCATTTTCTATAGCTCTTATCTTCTTTAGGTTAATAGAACCACTACATTTATCATTTATTGGGAGCAGTTTCTAATATTTTGCTCATTCAATAAGCAAATCAAAATAGCAGAAACGACGCGGTGCACCTGCACCTTCGACACCAGACAAGCACATAAAGTCAACAAAGCATTTATAAGCATGTGTTTTATGGAGCGCCCCCCCCCCCCATCCCCGTCCCCCCACACACACATACACACACATACACAGTTCTAAAACATTATTTTACTTTTGCAATGTCTGTCTATCACAGAGAGGAGCATTGCAGGCATACAACCTGCCGGGGCATAAAAATGCCACAAAGAGGATTTTCGTCTTTTGGTGTAACATCAGAGGTGTCTGAATAAACCGTAAATCTGCTTTACTGTGTTTGTTTTGCCTTTGTGCGGGCTTATTAGCACAGCACAGACGCTTGACAATCTTAATAGTTGACACTGCAATATACGACATGAAGACCCTGCCGGGTGTGCCACCTCTCATCCATGCGGCCACCATTGATGTGAGCGGTGACAATAACACCACTGCACACTACAGAGGCTCATTCCCCTTCAGCTTTTTATCACCCACTGCGTGTGTGTCTGTCTCTGAAGATTGCACCCGCAACTGTTAATGAAATTGCATTCTGTATGATTGCCGAGATGTTTTGTCCATCCAGTTCCACAAGATAATGAAATATGCCACAAGACATACAGTAGGTAGTAGCGGTTGAATCCGGTTTCATGTAGATGTACATCGACAGACCCGACATTTTAGTCAGATGACCACAAAAATCAAGCATTCTTCAGTTTCAAATTCACTTGTGCTTTATTGTATTTGTGGATACATTAACTGTGGTTGTCATATTGTATTTCCAAATGCTTCTCTCATCCGTACAGCCTTATAGTATACGGGTGTTAAGTGTCATGATGATGATGTGTGCTGTATCACGCAACCTCTCTGATTAATGAAGTTTTCGTTAGCAAACAGTAGTTCTGATTGGTCTAAAGCACAGGTGTCAAAGTCAAGGCCCGGGGGTCAGATCTGGCCCGGCACATCATTTTATGTGGTCCGCGAAACCAAATCAAACATGTCAACTTACATGATGCTTGCGAAAATCTGTACCAAAATTCATATTCTTATAAGTAATAGATAAGAGAGATATTGTAAGCATTTTTTTGTTGCCAAAACCCCTCACTACAGTAACGTAAACAACAGTTGGATACACCGTTATTCTTGACTTCTTTTATGATTTCAGTCATAACGGCCCTCCAAGGGAAACAGTAACTAAAACGTGGCCTGTGGCAAAAATGGGTCCTGGTCGAAAGGTTTTGGCGAGAAAGATGGGATTTCACGTTGCACCTTGCTCTTGGTCACTGGTACGAATCGTTTTTGACTAGCAAATATCAGAATAGCCAAAGCTAACAATGGTAACTGCTACTGTTATCAACGACCAGCTTGTTTTCATACTCTTGGACCCACGCAGATGAATGAAGACCGTGTCGCCATGTTGACCACATTTTGCTTCTCCGCACAGAGTTTCGGTCCGACAATGGCAGCAGACGGGCATTCGAAATATATACAGTATATATATATTTTTTTTTAAATCAGCTTTTGCAAGCATAGTTTTGTTCATGACTTCTTGTCATAATTTTTTTTAATTATAGACACATTTTAAATAGCAGTAATTACACTCTGAAGCTGTGTCTATAAACGTTTACACAACTCTATTATGAAAACCTTTTTAGTCGCCAAGAGGAACATGACTCTAATAATTACACCATCGAGCTATTTTTATTCAGAACATCTCAACACATCTTTCCCAAGCTGAGAAGGAGAATCAAATCCTTCTCAGCTTGAGAAAGAGGCACAAAACACTTCTCAGCCAGGAACTGTCAGATGCTCAGAGCATTGAGAGCAGCCCTGCTGTGACTAAAACTAAAATGTAAAACACATGCAAAATGCAACCAATGTCCTCCGGTGAACTGTGCGTTCGATAATCAAAGCGTCCTGCCAGGAAGATGTTGCGCTTCTGTACATATGCCAAGCCAAATATGCACACCAATAACATACTGGTGTTCGACTAGCAGTGCCACCGTCGCTGTGGAAACCATTCAGACCAGTGTGAATGCACTCCAAACGATTTGAAGGGTTTGTATCTTTGTGCGAGTACGGCGCAGAAAGAGGAAGGCGGCAGGCTTCGTGCACTTTGTATTGTGGCTCACTGTGGAGGTGTGATACACTGCAGGTTACCTCACTGCTTCACTTTTATGCACAAAAAAATAAAAATAAAATCAGCCCGCACAGATACTGCACATGGAGCACATCTCTTAAAGTTGACTATCGCCAATAGCTGAACAAAAAACATTACAGTAATGAGTTGGTTTATCGCTCCTGAGTGCATGGCTATGCACGTGTAATATGTGTGGCAGAACACAGGCTTGCAGCTTAGGGCAGATTGAAAATAACCCTAATTAAGCGTCACAGCTGTAGTGCGAGTGTGAGACAGGCCGGCGGGAGAAAGAGAAGCGAGAGACACCAGAAACACAAAAGCACTGCGCAACATACAAAAATCGTCAGAGTCACGGCAGATCTATCTGAACAAGTTTAATGGAATTGCCCGTGAGATGGTAAAAAGCGAGTTGGCGAATGACTTTTCATTATATATATATATTTTTAATGTAATCGACAACATTGTGTATCAGAAACACCAACACACTGACAAGCTCCCTATTCAACAGGGCTAACATCAGACTACATGAACGCAGACCGATTTTGAGCCGACAGACGACACGTGTCGCAGACAGGTATCGTAGCCGATTTTTGAGTTGCCTTGACGTGTGGCAGCATTTTGTGACAGCATAGCGTGACCCGTCCTACGTCGTCTTTCGATCGGTTCTTCGGCAACAACCAATAGGGAGAGAGTGCCCTCCTACTTATGACAAGGGCACCGGACATGGCGCACACCATCACAGTGTGGTGTAAAGTGAAAAATGACTTGAACCAAATGGGAATTACTTTTGACCATTCTGAACATCGAAACAAATTACATGCACAGAATGCCTTCGTCTACATCATTTCGACAGCCACTCGTCCTGCTTCCCCAACCGACCAGCGCCAATGGACTGAATCTTCTACGGAAGCACACAACGACCGACAGGGTCCGCTCGGCGACGGACTTGTCGTGCAACATTTCACTCAGCCCTCCGTCACAACTTTTTTTTTTCTTCATCATCACGGTAAAAATCGGAAACACTTCAAGTATACTGTATCAGGCTACTCCTGCCATTTGCACAACTGCCTACATATTTTTTTTTCCAGTTGAGGTCTTGATGAGTGGAATGGGTTCTACATGGAAACAGTCACTCGAGTGTCTTCGGCAATGCGGAAAAATAACGGAGGGGGGGGGGGGGGGGGGTACGCGCTGGACACAACAACGCAGAGGCAGCATCCTACGGTGCACTTCAATAATATAAAGTAATCACCTATGAGCAATTTCCTCATTTGCACAACCAAGAAATCTTTCCACAAAGTATTCTGCAACTCCAAGTTAATGAACCACAGAGGCCACATATAAGAAGGGGTTGCTGTAACATAGCGGCACACTTGGGTTGAAAGTTATTGTTATTGTTGTTGTTCGAGGATGAAACAAACAACGAACCCCTGTTCATCGCGGGAGTACATTCGAGACCAGGTAAGAATAGGTTTTCAATCTTTAAATACATTGCAAACATTTAAACACACTCCAAAATGATTCACGTTGTGGCATTAGTTCCACGACAGGTACACAGGCTCCCTCTAGTGGTTCAGAAAATTCATTTGTCCATAACTTTTAAGTGCATTTGCCTTGAACCATTTAGGCGCTTGTTTTTCAATAAAATATTCAGGTTTGAACTCACCATTTCAAAAGGTTGTCGCTTGAAAATAGAGATAAAGGCAGAATGTAAATAGTGCTTGGTGATATTTTGCTACTTTGGCACTTCGGCCTGTGAGTATTGGTTGTATTATCTGTCTACATGTGTTGCTCCACCATTTGCATTCACACACACACATACATACTATATATACATACATACATATATTTTTTTTTGTGGGGGGAGTTCAACACCATGAAACGATTTGTTACCCAGTCTATGGCGTTTTGCACAGTTTGTTCGCGTTGAACACATTTTCGCAATAGCCAAGTAGTAACGTTTCTCAAACAGTTCTTGTGATACGGCAGGGGAACACAGTCAAACCCTTTGGAATAAAAGCAGCGCACATTGTAATAGGGCTGAGTTTAAAAAAACAACAAAAACAAAATCACGTGAGAGGGACGGTTGTACTCACCAATCTTTTTTGAAATTGATTCATTTGATTATTGAGAGCTGTTCATTGAATTGATCATCGATTCGTGGTTACACTTCAACAGTTTAAGTTTCATTTTGACTTTGCGAGAGATGTTGACAGTCTGGATGCGTCCCAACGGCCTTACTTTAACCGGGTCCACTTTGGACGATGGAGAACAACCTGTTGCTGCATTGGTCTCCCACTGTGTGCTTTGAGGAAACAAGTGGTGACAATGAGGCACACTTTTCACCTTCAGCAGTACAATAATTAGCACATTCAAAGTCCACAATACGGAGCCTCCCTTGTATCTCTCTACTGCAGCACATGGAGAGGAAAGTCAATGCATTGCGCAACAAATTCATTCTTTGGAGGAGGATCACCTGCAGGGAGGAGGCAGTGACACTGCAGAGAAGTTCCAACTGCGCTGTTGCTGAAGCTGCTGCAAGCAGCCTTTTTTAACGCAACTCTAAACTGGCATAATGATGCGGAGCTTTTTACGACTGGCCCCAGCATTAATACAATTGATAATGTTACCAAATGACGTTGTGTAACATACTGAGTGCTCTTTCTAATATTTTAACTTGGACAAGGTTTAAAAAAAATTATATATATATATATATATATATATATATATATATATATATACTGTATATTTCTGGGAAGGTTTTGACTTCTATAAGGCAAACAAAATATCACAAAGCTTTCTTATGTCACTGGTGAAACCACACTACTCGCAAAGGGAGCTTTTGCCACTATTTTGTCAATAAGTCTCAGTATGAGAAAATACCTTGGGAACAACACTCAGTTTATCATATTTTGCTTATATGCAAGTTAAACTATAAGAAACAGCTCCCATCACAACACACATCCACAGCCACATTACTGATACTGAGAGTTATTCGGAAGACCAAAAAAAAACAAAGCACCAAGAAACGGCTGATATTTTATATTTTGGTTACCTTTCATCAGTCTAAAAAAGCTTTCATTAAGACACAGCAGTGTGGTTCTACCACTATTGTAAATTTTAAATAAAATAACATTTGCTAATATTGTGGCCATATACAATTATACTGCGTTTAACGATTAGTTTAGTTGTTTTGGATGGCATTTTTAAGTAGCATAAAGTGTGGTGGAGTTAGTAAGAATTCCATTCCATTTTGTTTGTTTACACATGTAGTGACTGAAAAATGTCATATACCATGACGAGAAATCCACATCATACAAAGTACATTTTGACAGCATTGGACTTGAGCATAACAGTTTGCTGAAGTTCCATTAAAAATTGTGCTTTTGGGTGGCGTCGTGAAAGCATCTCCCTACCTGTTTCTCAAGGGCTTCCTTCCCCGTGGTGGACATTTTGGGTGCGGGTGCGCGCTCGCAGGTGCAGCCTTCCAACAGGTAAATCCCGGCGGGGCGTGCGCTCTGTTCGTTGTCGAAGTAGAAGAGGACATTCTGGTAAAGAGCGAAGAACTTGTCATGCCAGCGGCTGTTCTCAGCGGTCTTCTTGCTTAGGAAGCCGCGTTTGGTGCCCTCTTTACGCGCTACGGCCGACAAGAAGAGCGCGTGGCCCTCGTTGTAACGCACGCTCTTCTGCATCGTAAGAGCGGCTCGGTTGCTCTTTTTTAACTTCTTTTTCTTCGATTCAACGCGTGGCCATCTCCGCGGGGGAAAGTTTCCTTGCAGGGGTATGGGGGTATGGGAGGGGGGGCTCAAGGGCGTCGAGCCGTGCGTAAAAGTTACCCCGCTGGCGCAAGCACAGCGTCCGCGGAGCTCCTCACGCCCGGAGACGCCGAAGGGGAATCCATGGCGCTCGCTCACAACTTGGGCGATGACATGGAGAAGCCTCGAGTTAGACGAGGGCGGAATGACACAGAAGAGATAAACTGTAATCGGCTTTTGACTACGGTCAACTGTCGGCACACACGTAACTACGAGCCCCAGCCCCTCCCTCCGTCCGTCCCTGCTTGGCCGACTCTCTCACCGGGGGGAGTTCAAGGCGGAGCGTTCATTTCTATGCTGTGCTAATGGCACCGCAGAAACCAAACAGATTTTCTTCCATCTGCACATGTACCCGTAGTGGCAATATTATCATACCTGTCAACTTTTCGGAGCGCCAACCTGTATAAACTACCAAAAAAATCCTTATAAAGAGCAAAAAATCCTTATAACATACCAAAGCATTTTATATGTCAAAATAACGGCAGAAAACCCCCCACAAATTTTTCAATGATATTTATTGTAGAGCTCCATAATACAATGTCTGGTTAATGTCTAATCATCATTCTAATTAGTGGCATTACTGTGTTCAGAGTTGTATTCCTGCGTTACTTTTTTCACCAACTCCAAATTCTGACCCATCGGCTCGAAGTTACAGCATCCATTCATATTTACTTTGGAAATGAAAGCATTCGAGTAGACTAGCACCATTCTGGGGGGGGGGGGGGGGGGCGGAAATTTTTAGAATACGTATGATTTGTGCGACACGGCCATATACGTAAGATTCACCACAAAATCCGTATGAACTATGGCTAAACCGTATGAGTTGACAGGTATGTATTATTCGCATTACATACATATATTTGGTTTAAAAAAAACTCATTGACTTGACTCAGTGGTATGTGGGCTCTCTCTAGAGGTATGCAAAAGATTCACGGCCAAAGTACAGTTCAGTTGTATTTAACTTTTTTGCACTATATACCCATTTGTAGGACGTTTTTAACAAGTTTGTTTTTAAGTGCTTATATCTGTATATTTTTATTAAACATTTCAAGGTGTTTTTTTTCCACCACCTGTATTTAAGTGGGGCGGCAGGTGGTCCACTAGTTTGCACGTTCGCCTGACAGTGCAGAGGTGCAGCGTTCGATTCTGGCTCCGGCCTTCCTGTGTGAATGGTTGTTTGTCTATATGTGCCGTGCAAATTGGCCGACCCTCGTGAGGAGAAGTAGATTAGAAAATGGATGCATGGAAGGATGGATGGATTAATGGAACAGTGTTAATGTTCAATTTGTGCATGTTACACTGGCTTAGAAAAATAGTATATTTTCTAGGAATAAACCACTGCCTCATTTTGAATGAACTCATGCAATGCTGCAGTGTCCCATCTGTATTCGTAGGGTTAGGGAAGTAGGGTTAGGGTATTAAAAAAAAAAAAAAACTTGTACCGGGAGTAGCAATAAACAGCTTAAAATCTTTTTAAAGAATTGTTCAGTCTATGCTTCCCTGCTGCTTATTGCCAAGTGAGCCGAGTCGAGTTCACTGCCTATAAAAGTGTAACCGGTGGTGTCCGACTGCGTTGTGTTTAAGAATAGTGATGACGCACAGCAGGATTTCTTTTGTTGGTTGGCATTTAATCGTCTCAATCACAAAACCTCATGCGAAAAGCAAAATCAATGTCCTCGCTTCAATTATGGCAGTACAGCGTGCCCCTACGCAAATGATATGGCATAGCAATGCATTCAAATACCGGTACTTAAATTTGTTTCCCCAGCTCTAAAGATGCTTACCTCCTCCCCATGAACATAAAAATAAAAAAAGGGAGGGTCAAAGGGGTGAGCACAATTTAAGAGAAGCAGTGCCATATTCATTATTGAAGTATGGGAACGGATAAAAACATTTTTATTCCACTTGTATTTTGGAGAAACTTGCAAATCAGGTCACTCGTATCTCTTGCTTATGTTCTGTCCGTGATCCCAGAAAAAAAAGTCTGATATTTCAGAAACAAAGTTGTTTGGGCGATCAAAAAGTTAATAACCTTTCCTGAACAAGCTGCACATTTTGTTCTTTCAGTTACAATCTGTCGAGAGACGCCGCCACAACTGTGAAAACAAAATAACCAAAATAAAACCAGCAATTCTCAGGCAGCCCGGAAGGGCCAAAGACTTCTTGTTTCTCATATTACATCCAATATGTTGAGCAATAATGAAAAGAGCAAAGGAAGAAATAATAACAACTGGAAATTGCAATGCCCTCCGATATTACATGTGAATGCTGAGAGCTGCGGAAAAAGTTCAATGTTTTTTTTTTTGTCGAAAAAAAAATGAAAGTGCAACTGTTGTCCCGTTGTACTTTCATTGTCTTGAATCTGTTGCACTATGAGGCTGATATTAAGTGTGACTTCTTCTATTTTCTGGTAGTCTGGATGCTTGCATCACCACGGTGCCTTTCATCGGTCAATTTCGTACTACACCCGACTCATTTGGCAGACATGCAAACTGTTGGTGGTGATATCGTCTGTGGTGTGTTAGCCCAAAAAAGTATTACCCCCTTCACATTCAAAGCCACCAAACACAACCGAGATTGAGGAGCATTTGCGGGACTCAAATAGAGGTGAGCTGCGGTGCATGCTAGCTGGCCACACTTTCCTTGTGCCTCCTTTTACTCTTTGCATTTCAAAGCACTTTACATGACGCTAAGCGCTGAATTTTGTCTCGGAGCCATGTCAATAATCCGAAGTTTAGAACATTTGGGACCTTAAATTTGTTCTGTCACCGTCCAGGACTCAATGTACGTTTCGGCGCATAACGTGAACATTCCGTAACCTAAAAGAATAGTACCAGTGGACAGGTTTGACCTCAAAGAGCAAAAAAACTCCCGAGCTGGACAAGTGTCAAGGGTACAAAAGCAGTCCCTTAGTGGGTAGTGCATCCGTGCTCTTAAGACGCGGTGATGGAAAAATTCATTAGAGTCACCCTTGGTGCATGTTTAGACTGTTTACTACATGCGACAGTACAGAAAACACACCCTGGAACTCTTACAAAAACACACCTGGAGAATTTTGTATCTTGTGTGTTTTGGGTCCCGTTTGTGTACACTTTGCACTGCACGGCTGTCAGGAGCTGGACCGCTGCCACTCAACGAGAGAAGATTTGTCCGAGATGCTCCAAAGCTCCGAGAGGAACTTCTCCTTCCTCCTCCTGGTAGAGACACAAAATGACACCAACCACTCATCGTCACACTAAAGCGCACACACATGCACATATTCTCCCACATGTGTATGCTGTCTTTTGTAGTATATACATTGACAGCTGTGTGCGGTCAACCTCTGCCCGGCGGCTTTAACCGCCTCTGTGTGTGTCTCGTGTACTCAGTGTGGTCTCATTCCAACGAAGCACAAACATTTCATATAGGAAGGATTACACTGATGAGGATGTCTGTGTGTTGAACAGACATTTCATATGCTGAGGATTACTTAGGCAGAACCTATGCGCCGATGAACTCCCAGCAGGCCGCCTGCTCTACAGCCTTTATTTGGACGGTGCTTTCCAACCTTTATTGAGCCAAGGCATGACTTCAGATGTTTAATTTTATTTATTTATTTATTTATTTAAATTGGTGCTAATGCGCTGAAAGTCAAGTTAAGGCACCGCTGCTAGACTGCATGTGCTGACCGACCACCTGTTGATTCCAGCCATGTGTCCGCGTTGCTAAAACTCGACTTTGGCCAGGAATCAACGACAAGCTGTAATCATCATTGGCCAAATATGTGAGAGCTGGACTGATGTGTATCCCAAGCCTTTAATAAGTAAATTTTCCAGAATTTACATTCACAAAATGAAAATGTTTTATTTGCTTTTGTGTCCTGTTTGGTTCGGTTCAATTATCTCCTGGCTAAAAGGGTTGAATTCATGCCGGGTTTGTGTGGCGGTGGGCAAATAGTCCCACAGAGCCACATGCAAGTCAAGGTTTCGAGAAAAAAAAAATACCATGACATAAATGATGCTTCTATAACGCACGAGGTTGTCTTTCACCCCTGGTAGCAGGCGCACACAAAGGCAGCGAGAGGCTTCATTAATTTCTCTCGTCTTGAGAATATTGTGTACAATTTGTGGATGGGAATTGGGAGCACGACGATGAAATCAGGTTCATTTGGGCGTCAACCCTTGCATAAACACTCCGTTTGATGTGTCACCGAAGCTGCTTTGAATTCAACCTCACGACACAGACTGGCCGCTCTGACATGTCAGGATCCATTAAAGCTCAAATCAGATGACTTTTTTTTTTTTTTTTTTAAAGCTTAAAGGGCTCGCGTCTGCTGTTTCCATAAAAGTTCATCTTGGGGTGAAAGTGTGGATTAGATGACAGATAATAGACATTCATTTTATTGTAAACGAAAGCTGGTCCGCAAACATGCTTTCAGGGGTTTTGAAACATGAAACGCTTTCCAGATGAAAGATTTTGCATGTAAATCAATCATCGTGTCAACATCAAATAGCGGCTTGACACCTTGACTCATTTGATCACAAAGCGTGCCATCTACTCGTAAAGGTCTTCTTTCTCGCGTGACGTAGCGTTCCCGACAAACGCAGACTTTTTAGTCCAACAAGATTTTGAGAAGTGAGTCGAAAATAGGAAAACGAATCGATCCACAGAGTCGGTAAAGTGGAACAAACGCCAGCTGACTTTATTGAAAGGCGAGGTGTACCCTGGACTGGTCGCCATTTAATCACAGGACATGGATAGACAAACATTCACCATCTCACCTACCATATGGACAATTCAGAGCCTGAACCTATCACAGACTGGACACGTTTTTTATAATGTGGGAGTAGCTGGAGGACCGGGAGAAAATACAAGTAGAGCAAGGAGAGAAAGTGCAAACTACCACGTGGGAAGCGAGAGATTTGAAATCAGAAACTCAGGCAGGCCAGGTAGACGTGCTGCCCGTTCCTCACAATGCTGATGTTAAATGAAAGGGAATACATATTGAAAGGACGTGGCTGAAATGAGATCGAGATGCAGACATTTGCTTGATGGCATTTTAATTTTTAGCTCTAAATTGCATTGGGGTTGCATTTCCTCATGATTTCAGCAGCGCATTACAGCGGACCCCTCTCCCCGCCCCCAGGACACCCCATAGAGACCGATCTGGCTAGGCCATGAATAATAAAGATCTTGTTGTCGTTAATCAGTACGTGACAATTGGAAGAGATTTGACACGATTTGGAACAGATCTTAGCAAGAATCATGAAAGTCGACTTATTTTCTTTTGCGGCCCCACCACCCCCAAAAAAGTGTCAGAACAGATCTGGCCCCCAGCCCTCTAGTTTGACATGTGTGCTTTTGACGATGCAGCTCACATCAGGGAGTAGGTTAACTGTTCTGTAGAGCAGCAATCCCCAACCTTTTTTGCTCCACGGACCGGTTTAATGTCAGACAATATTTTCAGGGACCGGCCTTTAAGGTGTGATCGATAAATACAACAAAATAATATGATATGACCCACATGAAAACTGTAGTATTTTCGAAACATAATAATAAACACGAATCATGACATGAGGAACGTCCTATGTGGCCGCAACACTCTCTGGTCGCTATTGTCAAGTAAAAAAAGTAAATCCATATTTTAAGTTGGACTCTTGATGCTGTCTATTAAATGTAGACTTCTTTTTTCAACATCGTAGGCTCCTCTTCTGTCCCCTGGCTAGGATTTTTCCCCTTCCCAAAGACGTTTGTTTTTTTTACTCATTTTGCTAGCTCCTGGGTTTCATTTTAGCGGTAACCGATCATGTGACCAAACAGCGTTCCTTGACCTGTGTCAAGAGTAACACACTGTAGACAGATGTTACAGAGAATTTGTGAACTTTTCAAAATAAAATATATTTCAGATTCCGAAATAAACAAAACGTTAGGAATGTAAATCCTTCATTCTTTTGTGCGGCCCAGTACCAAATGCCCCATGGACCAATACCGGTCCCCAGCCCGGGGGTTGGGGACCCCTGCTGTAGAGGACTGCAAACCTGAAGCTTATTGGGCCAATGTCATTTGAGAAAAAAACGTTTCTGATTGTGTGCACGTGTTCACCTGCGGGAGTTGACCGCGTCCTCAAGCTCCCGGGCCTTGAGGGCCGCGGTTTGGAGTATTGACTCCGGGATATCAGCCAAGCGGGCCACATTGAGTCCGTAACTGCGTCCGGCGGCTCCTTCACTTAACTGGTAGAGGAAGGTGATGAATTCAGGACGAATGTCTCCATCTGCACAGACACGGCTCAGGTGAGTTTGAAACAGCACCGCCTGAAAAGGGAACTGGAACGTGCCTAAAATATGTTAACGTGCATACAAACGCTTACCTCGTGTGTCAGTAGCCACATCGTGTTCATTGAGAAGGAAGGACATGTGGTAGTTGGACACGTGTTGTGGGTACACCCGCTCCAGCTCACATAAGGGAAGGTAATGGGTCACAAAGAGGGTGAAACATCTCACCTGCAATGGAGGCAGGACAGAGGTACAGTACAACGTAAAGCCATAGTCCATTTTCGGAAGAACACGTCCTTATTATGGTCGCAGGTGTCGGAGAACCTGTCCCTGTTGACGTTGGGCCAGGAGAGGGGTACACCCTGGACAAATGGCCAGCCAATCGCAAAGCAAATGTCGACAAACAGCCACTCACACTCGCCGATAAGGAAGTGAACGACTTCAGTCAGTCTTTGGTCGAAAAGGAAACAGGAGAAAATGACACCCAGATGTGTGGATTGACCAATAGTATTTGTCGAAAAATATGAAATTTTACTAAATGCGATGTCAGTGATATTTTACAATTACATGAGCCAAAAGGCACAACTGCGTCTCCCATTTTTTATTTGTTTGTAAACTTGATCACGTCTTGATTCTGTTTGCAAATGTAAACTTTAAATTGGACTAGTTTTAACTTTTTTTTCTCAAACTTGATGTTTGACGGGGTGTGTGGCTAATTGGGGAAGGCTAATTTTAGACCATTCAAATATTTTCTCAAAATGTAAATAATGACAATTGCTACCAATGAATCTCTCAAAACAAATTTTTCCATTCTAAACTTGACCAGGGTGTAAATTACTTGAAATGAATTGCTTGAAGTGCTGCATGTGTTCAATAAAGACTAACCCATGTCAACATGACTGTTTTTCGACTTTTTCCACGCTATGGAAAGTCTGTTCAAAAAAATAAGCCGAAAAATGAAAGCAAGTGACGACGAGACTAAATTCACTTGCCATGTGAGCTAACCCCTGCCCGCCTACTCAGCAGTTTTGCAAGCCACTACCAACAAATAAGAATTTCAGATCTGCGCTTAATATGAAACATGTTCACGCAGATGCTCCAGTGTTCATGTTGGATTTTGTCATCTTTCTAACAATCCGATGCCCACATTTTACCACATGATATACCTCCTCATTCTGGGACATTTTTCTCAAAGGCGTGTTTTTTATTTACAACTGACTGATGATTACAGTTTGGTTCGGCTTCGAAATTTTTTTTTTTGACAGACTAAATTCATCCAAAACTGGGGCATAGTCATAGTGAGAAATGGGCAAATTAAATTGGAAGCCCAGATTCCCCCCCCCCCCAAATCTCAGTCAATCGAACTATTAAGATTCAGCTAAATTAAATGATAAGGCTTTTGCCTAAAAGATGTCTGAAGACCAAGATAATACGGCTGTGCCAGTCCCGTGTTTGTTTATGTACATACGTGTTGATGATTATCAAGTCTTTTTTGGCATGCAAGAGAAATATGTAGGAGGGGGAAAAAATAGGGATTGAGAAAATGTAATACAAACAACAAATGGGAGGCGTGGTCACGATTATGTAACAGTCTGTCTCTGCTTAAGAACAAAGAGGATTTGTGTCGACTGCGTATTCAAATCAAAACATTCTTTGTGGACTAATCCACCAATTGTTTTGTTTTTTTGTATTTTGGGATTTCTCGCTGAAAGCATTCACTTCTGAAGCCTTTGACATCTTTCTAGTCAATAACGACAATGTGGATGTTATTGATTGATTGATTGCACTGCATTGCATTTACGACATAAATGGGGAGAAACGTGGTGGTGTGAGCTCAAGTACACACCGGCTGACGCTTCATGACAACAAATGCAATTAATTCTCCTGCTTAATTTAGCAACTTGCTCGAGCGCAAATGAAAAATAAAATTTAAAAAATAAACCCACAAAAAATAATTAAAGTTGGATTAGCCACCCCCCCCCCCCTTCCATCAACCACCAGTATGAAAACAAACTGTTCTCGAACCGCCAAAGTCCAGGACGAGCATGATACCTCGCTCGGCGTGACAAAGGTCACGTCACTAGAAATACTGGACCTCCGTCTGAACAGGACCATGGGGGTGACGCCCACCCTGTTTCGGGAAAGTGCAACACGCACGGACACGCGCAAACACGCACATGCATTACTTTAAATCGCTCCTGTCCACCTACGTTGAAAGGGGGCAAAAAAATCGAGCACGGTGACGGGTGGTTGGCATCTGAATCATGGTCTGATTGGATGCTAATGGCCGCTCATTAGCAAAGCACCCCAGGGTGCACTGACAGCCTCATCGGTGGGAGACGCTGATGAAATTAAGAGTTGAAGCGATTAAGTGAAGTCATCGATTAGTTGATAGAAAGTTCATGAGCTCAAATTATTCATGGTGACGGCTTCCAGTTCTGGCTCCAATCGAGTACATCATTCTAGTAATTGTTAATATAAAGCTTCAGTTCCACACAGTTTTGTCAGGCCTTTTTCCTAACGACGAGCTGTCAGCCAGCAATGGGATTTGAGCATATTGGCGGGTGATCTGATCCTGGGCAAAAGGCTCGAGGTGTCAACACAGCAACGCGCCCCGTAATGTTTTTCTATCCAATTAGACACCACGACATTTCCTTTCTGCTGTGCCATTGTCCGCGCCTCACAGCTAACCGGAGCTCACTGAGGGCAGTTGGTGAGCTCCAAAAACAAAGTGGATAAGATTTAGTGTCAGCGTTGCATGTGAAGACGTCGCTGACCGGCAACGCTGTTATCTTGTTTGGGTTCAACAATAAGGTAACCAGCTGATGACCTATAATTTCATCACTCCGCAGGAAGAGTTGTCAGTTTGAGGCTCCGTCATCAACTGGTTGGAGTCACTCGAGGAATTATGCTCAGTAAAGACTTGAATGAAGGTATACACTTCATAAAATACCTGCACAACCTAAAAAAAAACAATGCAAGAGGTGTACCAAAATTTGACTTTATATCACTACTGTCAGTGAGGTTTTAATTAGAATATGTCCATCCATCCATTTTCCGATCCGCTTATTCTTACAAGGGTCGCGGGGGGTGCTGGAGCCTATCCCAGCTGCCTTCAGGGAGTAGTCGGGGGACACCCTGAACCGGGTGCCAGCCAATCGCAGGGCACACAGAGACGAACAACCATCCACGCTCACACTCACACCTATGGACAATTTAGAGTGTTCAATGAGCCTGACATGCATGTTTTTGGAATGTGGGAGGAAACCGGAGTACCCAGAAAAAACCCACGCAGGCATGGGGAGAACATGCAAGCTCCACACAGGGAAGCCGGAGCTGGAATTGAACCCGGTACCTCTGCACTTGATCACCGGACTGCCATGAGAATATGTGTCACTGAAAAATATGTTTCCTGTTAGTATTTGTGCTTTGCAGTGGTCTACAGCTACTCACCATCATAATGAGCCATTGCTCGACAATAATGAAGTCTATGTTCACGACAAATGCAAGGTCTATGGTAGTAGTGGGGAAACTGTGGCCTGGAGGCCACATATGACCGGCTCTATGCTTTCACGATGGTCTAAAAAGCGTTTACATTATGAATATTTGTTGCATTTATCAGTTTATAAAGGTGAATAATTTTATTGGTTCATTTTTTACCGACCTGTTTGCAGTTGGACACACAAAAGGCTTCAAGATGTCGACTGACAGTCCCTGTTCAAGTTTACTGTCATACTAAACATAAAACAGAGAGAACTACCCATTTTGTACTAAAAACAAACAAACAAAAGAAAAACGTAGCTTTGGCTTAATGTCCGCTGGCTTAATGTTGACCCACATTGGGAAACACTGGCTCATGAAAAGCATTGGTTATATAACACTGTAAACAACAAGTATTTGAACACAAATGGTGGAGCAACACATGTAGAAAGATTATGTAACAACAGTCACAGGCAAATACTCTTTATCCTCTGCCAAAAACGAATTCAGACAATTTTATTTATATGGCCCTTAACCAGAAAAGAGTCTCAAAAGGCTCACAAGTCAATAGTTGAGAAATACGAACGACGTCCCCTGATCATAACCCCACAGGAGGGCAAAGAAAAACTCCAAAAACCCGATCTGGGGAAAAACAAGAAACCTTGAGAGGGGGCCGCACCACGAATATTACAAATCCAATGACCTCCATCTTCCCTGTGCCTTTCCCAACTGATCAACGAATCGCAAACTGCAAAGCTTTCTTCCGGCAGTCATAAAGCTTACTGGACGGGTACCAAAGAGAAGTTCCAGCATCATCACATTTTCCTATACGCAGATTCACGACACATCACGACACGTCACTTTCATCTATGTGGAGACAGCATTGAGTAAGATGATGCTGTGAGTTGGATTTTGCAAAAGGCTCGGTCCACCTGCTGCTGTTTTATGTGAGCTGTGACCGGCCCGTGCAAAAAGAAGACAGCAATGCGTGTGAAACTAATAGCAGGACCTGCTGCTAAGCGTGAACACCCCAACGAGTCTGATTTAGTAATGTCTGAGGAGGAGGCCACTGCAAAACGTTTTCGCTCAGAGGAAACATCAGAAAGGACCCTTGTGCGCAGCAGATGTGACACACAACACAAAACCCCGCCGCAGCAAATCCATGGAGCTTTTCCTCTCTTTCAGCATCAAGGCTGTCTCGAGCGGTATTATGAAAGCCATCTACATTCTTAACTACCTCACGGGTGAATGCTGGGGGCAGGGAAAGGTGCGTTTCTATAACGACTGAGTAAAAAAGGAGAAGTCTGAATTTGACGCGAGCAGGCATGTCTGGTGAGGAGGAAGAGGACATGGCAGTGGAGGAGGAGGAGTGGGAGGAAGAGTGCATAAAAGACGGTGTGGGTCTTCTTGTACCAAGGAGGGATATCACTGCAAAGCCAAACTTCCTTTTTTGCTTGTTTTTCCTTTTTATAGCCGGACCTCTCGAACAAATCAATGTTACACAACAGGTGGTTAGAGAGTCAGCATCAGCTCTAACCTGCCTTAGTCACGTATGTTTTGCGCAAAATTACATAAACCACAAAACTGCCCCCCGCCAAAAAAACGAAATCAAAAAACACACAATGACAAGGATATGTCCATTTGTCCATAACGAGTGTAGAGTGGAAACAAGGTTGAACACGTTCACACTCACACCTGTGGACAATCAAGAGTGTTCAATGAGCCTGTCATGCATGTTTTTGGACTGTGGGAGGAAACCGGAGTACCCGGAGAAAACCCACGCAGGCATGGGGAGAACATGCAAACTCCACACAGGAAGGCCGGAGCCGTGATCGAACCCACGACTTCTGCACTGTGAGGTCGATGCACTAACCACTGGACCACCGGGACTTTTCATGGGTTGGAGGTGGATAAACAACCCCATCAAACACCAGTGTTACAACACCATCCACCTTTTTCTTGCTAACAGTTGCATTCAGTACCAAAATAAATCATGATACTAACAGCTGATATGAGATCGCAGAAAACATCATATGGGAGCAGAGACCTCCTTTATGAGCCGCATGACATGCATTTTGATCATGTGACTTTTTTGAAGCAATAAAAACGAGGCCCGCCGCAGCACAGCCAACAAATTAGGCACGGGTGGATCACTTTTGCCTCTTTTTCCGTTGCAGCTCAAAACATTATTAACATAATAGATCAAGCCTCACCATGACTTTGCTCCATTTTGAAGAGCTACTGCACTGACGAGGCTTCTCCATTGCCTCGTACAGTATTTCTTTTTTCCCCATCAAAACAAACAATAATGAGCCGGCAAGGCATATAAGCAAGTGCGGTAACAGGAGTGCACAAATACACAAAGATCCAATTTGAGGCCATTAACTCGAAGGTGAATTGAACTGACTTTCACATCACGACGCATGCTGTAATAAGACAAAGAAATGCACTGTTTAAGAAGAAGAAAGATTTGGGTGGCCACGCCATGCTTACATCTCTGATGAAGTACTCGAGGGTCGCATAGGCGATGGCGATGCCGTCATGGGTGCTGGTGCCCCGGCCCAACTCATCCAGGATGACCAAGGAGCGCTCCGTCGCGTGGGAAATAATCTCAGAGGCTTCGGTCAACTCCTCCATGAAGGTACTGCGCCCTTTGTAGATGTTGTCCGACGCTCCCATTCTGATCATCCGATACAAGGAAGAGGAAGTCAAGGTTAAACTTGCTTCACCAAATGAAAATATAAGCCGCTTAAAAGATAGTATCTTTTGGATGATTTGGTGAGGGAAAAGTGTGCAAATATTACGTTAAGATGTCCTATATTGATAGACTCCCACTTAAAAAAATACTGAAGGCTATAATGTGTTTACTTATTCCCAAAAAATACATCTTTGCGACCGTCATGAGGATAAACGGATTAGAAAATGGATGGATGGAAAAAAAATCTCTTTCCTAGTGACATATGATGACAAGCAAAACATTTAAGTCGGTACAAAAGCACAATTAACACATTTACTACCATTCATACAACTGCATGACAACTTTGTGTTCAATTAAACAAGCCTAGATATCCCGCTGAAGTACATTTTGGAGTAAACTGAGATGAGATCATCATGATTTCGGAAACACTTGCTCGAGTGAAAAACAAATTTGGTGGCAGAAAGTAGAACAGTGAACACGTTTCCATCCCTCATGAGCAATCTACAGCATCTACTGCACGGCACCATCTCCAGGAAGAGGAAATCCTTCCTTTTCCATGACATTTGGCTTTTTGATTCCACAATGGGAAGGAATTTTGCTAATATTCCCTCAACTGTGAACTGTCGACATTTTGTCAATTTTTATTCTGAAGTCACCAATGAATGACGCCAACGTGGCACTCCCATGTCACCATGATCACCCCCCACATGCCGTACGGAAGAGGGGCGTAGCAGGCATGCAGCTGCATTTCATGAGCTCATTTACAACATTGTGTCCATGCATGACTGTGACTCGAGGGAAATTATGGCCAATCTATAGGTTGCGTGCGCACCACGGCAAGAACGGGTACAATCCGATGTTCCCGCACACTCGTCTGTCCACGGGCGAGAGGACGTGTACTGCGAGTGTCCAGCTGGAGCTGCTCATCGCGGCCAAAATCACAGATTGTGAAAACAGGCTCTATTTATCACCACTCACATCTTTCCAGTAAACATGCTTAGCCACATCTCAAGTGTTTCTGGAAAACCGCTTCGCTGCATTTGCAATTCCACGATGACACTGGTCAAAGTCTGTTGCATGAAAGCCATTGCTTCGCTCAAGTGTTCAAACATGAACAAATAGTCAGTCACAAGACATTTTAAGGAAAAATGATATTACACTGAACATAAACGCCAATTGCGACCTAATTCCTGGATTGAAAATTTTTGTCATTTTTTTCTAATGTACTTTTCTCAAAAAAATGTTTCACTTTTCAAATTAAACACTTGACGAGCTTCCCCAAAAAATTTTTGTGGTACTCTAGAACGCAACGGTGCATTGAAAAAGTTACTGCTTTGTTTTGATTAACGCTTCATTTTCGTTAGATTGCCAAGAGACCGGTAAAAAAATTCTATGTATGAATTATGACAGAAAACACGATTGAGGCTCTTAGGCCATGATAATAAACACATTGTTCGACTAAAACACAGGTGTTAAACTCAAGGCTCGGGGGCTAGATCTGGCCTGCCACATCATTTTATGTGGCCCTCGAAAGCAAATCAAACATGTCAACTTCCATGAATTGCAGAATTTATTTTGGGGGGGGGGGGGGGCTTTTAACAAGTCAGACAAAGAGGTTTAACCGCCATGATGCATGACAACCTCGGAGAGGTCAACATGAAGAGCGTGATTGACTAAAATCCTAAACAGTGGCCACTGTGCTGGTGGCAACAGGGGTAGAATTGGTGGGGACCGCCCTATTAAAAAGTGCAAGTTTTATAATTCAGTAATTATTGCTCACCATTGCCTAACAATTACGGAATAGTTCACCTTCAGAAGTTCCGCTATATGTTGACCCACAAAAGAGCATTCACTGCTGCGAGTAATCGGTGTGTTACACAGCACTACGAAGCTTCACACTGCTTTTGTCACCTCTTTCGACTCGACTGCTATGTGCGAGAGCAGTTTCCTGCGCAATGGCTGATTTTAGAAGCGCACATGCTGTGAAAGACCCGAGCAGACATGTGCGCCGCCTACAAAGAGGAACAGGCGGTCTGTAAACTATTAAAAAGCCGGGATGCAGCGCCGCGCAACAGAACCACCACAACACTAGCAGAGGACGATGACGATGTCACATACTCGCCATCTCCACTGTTTGACTATGGGACCTTTTCAAAACACGCTTTCTCCTTTTAGCTGTTTCCATAACAACCGTGGAGGGATGCAGGACTGTGCTTTGAAAGCTTCAGGACTTAATGCAGACCAAAAAAAAAAAACTGCTGCAAACATGCACATTTGTATGACTTGCCTACTGGGGTTAACTGCTGAAGAACAAACACAAACATATTCATATCTGGGAACTTATTTCTGATATGTACTGTGAAAATAAAAGCATGGGAGGGAGGGGAAACTGAAATTGTGTGAGCTGTGCCACTTGAAAAGCTCACACTGATAATCAATAACGGGGATCTTCTCAGACAGGGAAGCCCATTAGACACCCACGCGGCATTTCATTACCGCCGCCAAACCCACTAACTTTGCTCCATTCCAATCCCCTTCTATAAAATCTTCCCGCCCCATCCGTCTCCCTTTCACTTATTAGAGCGGAAAACTCACAAAACGAAATGACAATGTTACACATAATAGATGCAGCAGAGGGACTTGGGTGGGCGTTTATTATCCATATAAACGTTTCCTCTGTCCCAATTAGAAATTGATAGGTTGATAAAAGAAACTGAGAGGTGAACACAGGGCAGCGCCCTTCCTCGGGGGACACTAATTAGCTCTTAGATGCATTTTTTTCCCTGATAGACAGGGGATATTAACCTCCATGCCAGTAAAATCCCTTGGCTAACCACAACACCAGCTCGCCCCCAGTCAAACACAGCCATGACAATAAGTGCTTGAACCACCTTTTAACGGATTCAAACATACTAGAGGTGCAACGATTAATCGAAAACCAATCGATTATCAAATTAAAAATTATTTTGATAATTCCTTGGAATTTTAGCCTCCCAACAGTAAAACTTCAAAAGAATGAGTATCTCAAACACAGGTGTCGAATTGGGCAAGATATGCATATGTTAGACTGACATTATTTGCTATGAGATATTGCTTTGGTTTTTGTACAGTTTGGTCTGAGTCGGGACTTGGTTACACTGTGTTTACACTGTATTTTTAGGAGGGGGGTCTACAAAATAAGGAACGGAATTTGTTTCAATGTCAACGTTGCACTATATTTACTTATATTTGTCTCGATTTGGCCCAAAAACACACAATGACCAGTGATGCAATATATACCAATCATCTATATACCTTGGCGACAGGTTTTTATTGCCTTCTGTTCCTAAAAAGGCATTTAGAGCCCGGATAACCTGAAAGTAACTTCACTCGACCAAGGGCCGTACAACATAACCTTAAGATTTGAAGACAGAGCCTAAAACACCCCAAAACTGTATTTCTCACAACTGTTTTTTTCTCCCACCGGGTTAATTCATGAGAAAATGCTTAAACCCACAACAAAAGAAAATTACACACATCTGCAAGACATTATGTCTCATCGCAGAGTGCAGCAGGGCCACAAATACAGAGAGAATACTGTATATTGTGAAGTGCGGAGTGCAAAGTGCATATAGAGCTGAACATGATCGAAAGATCTCTCTCCAACAACACGTATTGTATTGTCAGTGAGCTCCTAACGCAACACAACCTAACCATGCTTCATCTTCATCTGTGGTGAAAGGCACGGTGAGATTACCACGGATTAGCCTGGACTGTCACGCCTAAAAATACACTCGACACGGTGATACTTGATGACAGAATATATATTTTTTTCCCCTCTCTTTTTTTTCCCGGGTTGTCAGACAGACTCGTCACACACAATTACTCGAACAAGAAATAACAGACCTGCAGTGTTGTCATGGCAACTGTCCATCACTCACCAGTTACATCTACAATCCAATGAAATCCATCCATCCATTTCCAACAGCGTTCATCCTGAACAGGTTCGCGGGGAGTTGCTGGAGCCTATGCCAGCAGACCTCGGGCGGAAGGCAGACTACACCCTGAACTGGTCGCCAGTCAGTCGCAGGGCACATATAGAGACCAGTCACACCCACATTCACACCGTCACTGAGTGAGACCCGTCCCATGACCTAATAAATTCAAACCTGACTTTTTTTTTTTTTTTATTACCTTCAATTATTTTGATTGTATGAGTTTCTACGCAAGTTTGTTTGCATTTGTGTGCAGTTTGCTTAAAAAAAAATCAGGTCCAGAAATTTGGTCCAGTAGGTATGGATACAGTGTATTTTAAAATGTAATTATATTCAACGTAGAGTCAACTTTGATTGGAGGTTAGTCAATTTATCCACAGGTGTCAAACATTTTCCACTGGACTCGGTCCTACCTGGTGTAAATGGCATCCAAAATGCCCAAATGGGCCGCAGAACTCGGGACATAGGAGCCCATTTGAGCCATAATGCAGATTAGGGCCACTTGGCGGATGTAGGAGCTCTTTCCCCCCATGTTTGGGCCAGTGATGATCATTGTTCTTTTTCCATCCGCCTTTAGTGAAGAAGAAGTCAGGAGTTGTAACAAAGGAAAAAAAGGACTTGGAAGTGATATACAGTCAAGAGATATTTGGATGCTATGGAGGTGGGAGGACTTGAAGCGTTGGCTTGTTGAAACGGAAACCCACTCAAATAGTGACGGGGCAAAGTGTGCTTGTGCTGTTATCTACATTCGTGTGTGTGTGTGTGTGTGTGTGTGTGCGTGTGCGTGTGCGCGTGAGAGAGAAAGACATATGTGCTGCTGGCATTTTCTTTCGGCAATGGGAATATGCAAACATCTGTGTGATTTATCTTAACTTTAGGTCAAAAGCTTTTGCACGTTCCTGTCTGTAGACGTGTGTGTACCTGTAGCTGCGCATGATTGGGCACATACTGGCTGTGCTGTCCCATGAGTAGGTCTATAGCGGGGTGTCTGCCATCCTTGATCACAATTTGACGCTCACTGTCAGACACTTCTGGCCTGCAACAGAAAAAAGAGAGAAAATTATGGAGGTGACAGTTGCAGTTCTGAATAATGAAGGAATAAAACCAATGGCGAGATAAGTGTAAATCATGGGGGGGAAGCAGGGAGGAGAGAATGGGATTGACCAAGGTTGGGGGGAAAGGATCGAGATGGCAGGTGCAGGGTTTGGATTTATGAATGACATGAGAGGTTTAAGAGGCATCAGGGAGGCAGGAATGCATGACAATTTCGGGCTCAGACATTTCCTTTTAGTAGCCATTTCATCATTCATGTTAAAATGCTTTTTTGTGTGAATATTGAGCCCTTTTTTTTGCCTAATATTAAAAATGCATGTTCGCAATATTTGTTATTTTTGTAGCATTTTAATCTCTGCTTTTTTTCAGTGTGGTCTTAAAAGTGATTTGGCACCGCAGCAAGGATTTTTCAGTCAAGGTTTTATATAATAACAATCGTTCTTCGGGTTGTATTTGGATATAGTCAGTGTGTGCGTGTGTCTGTGTGTGCACAAGTGTGTGTGTCAGTGAGTGGGACAAATGTTGGCGTTCTGGCTGAGCACGCTGCTCAGCCCAATGCATTCACCCACGCACCGCCTGCCCGAGACTATAGGACACGACACTGGAAACATGTATGTATACACACATGCGTGCACGCGCATGCACACAAAAAAAATAATAAAAAATTGCAAGAGGAGATCACCTGCAATATTCTCCATGTTTGGCCACCTCAGCCAATGAGAAGAGACAGTCCATGGTTGCTAGGTGACTAATAGCCCTTTTCATGGTGTGATAGTGCTCCCCAAACTGACTGCAAGAGAGCAATGAGGATGGAGAGATTTGCAAGCGTAAATTACCGGAAATGCATAATTGTATTTGCAGTCGATGACACTGCGTGTGCACTTGAACAGAACATGACTGTGGCAGGCAACACTTTGGACTTACTGAACACTCCAAGATTTGCTCATCATGCACAGTGTGTGTGTGTGTGTGTGTGTGTGTGTCTTACTCCATAAAAGCGATCCACTCCCTTTGGCAGTCCAGAAGCAGCTGCTCACGGAGCTGCAGCAGCTTCTTGTGACGCTCCACCACAAAGGGAGAGTGATACCTGCCGACCGCTTTGGTGCTGCACAGCAAAAGGAGATGAAGTTCGTTTTTGATTCCCATCTCCAAAATCACTTCTTTTCAAGAAGTGATTTCGGAGAGGCAAGTATTCCACCAGACAGCAACAATATGGACTGTAGCTTTTCAATACTGAATCCTGAAAAACCTTCTATGGTTTTCTTCGTAAATGAAGCTGCATTATAAGCCAGAACTGGAGAACGCGCGTCACATTCTCGCAAATTCGCACTCTTGCGAGAGTGACAAGACTTCAAAATGACTCAGCAAAAGCAGATGTCACATCCTTCCTTTTGAATAAATACTTCATATAATGAGGTAAACAGCAGCTGAGAAAGCAGACATGAACCAACCATTGTTGCTGAGCCTGGCTTGATTTCTCTTCCCAAAAGGTGCACACCAAATAAACGGGGTACCCAAGGCAGAAAAAAAATCCTCACGCATTTTTTCATTTCGTTTTTATTTACCGGTACTTTTTGTTGAAATCATGAACTCGTTTCATGGAATCAAAATAATTATTTTCCCCACCTTGTTTTCTGATAACTTGGCAGTGATCTCACCAAGGTAGTCTAGATTTTAAAATACTGCATTTATAGTCCAAATAAGTCGTTTTCAATCTTTCCAGGCATGTGTTGCAGCTCACCTGCTGACTTTAACCCAGTCACGAGGAACAATGGAGGACTGCGAGTTCTTCACCTCAATCAGAAACTGTTAGAAGAGCAGACAAACCGGCACTGAGCCACCACGTCATTGTTCTTGACTTGTCTTGCCATTCAGGCTGCATCAGTAGGTACCTCCTGTCCTGACACGGTGCTGTAGTTGAGGGTGGGAGCTTTCAGCACAATTCGAACATGTTTGCGATGGTCCTGAATCTCTTGCAGAACTTTCTGGATTTGCTCTCTTCTTTCCCGCAGCACCGGGAAGCCAGAGAGATCCGAGAAGAGCTCCGTCTTATTCCCACACCTGCAACATGTGAACATGTGGCAATGAAAAGATATTGTATTCACGCTATCCCATCTTCAATTTCTTCTTTACCCTTAAAATACTCACTTGGCTGCCTTCTCGTTAAGCACGCTGAGGAAGCCGTGGGCTGGGGCCAGCAGGTTCGGGGTGTCCACCAGGAGTCCTCGAATGAGCCCAGAGCGGATCTGCGCTCTAATAGCCGGCAGCAGGGCTTGCAGTTCCAGCTCCAGGCGACAAAGCCTGCTGATGATGATGTAGAACTCCTGCGTGGACGACTACAACACATTTTTCAATCATAAATGTTCGAAATAAACAACACACACCTTTATTTCTTTCCCTTCACTTTTTATTGACTGTTGTGCTGACAGGCAACAAGATTAGCACACTAAATCTGATCTGCACTTGATACCAGAGATAAAATGTCAACGCATAATCATTGAGTGCAATATATTTCATCTACGCCCGATATTGAAGCTTAGGAAGAAAAAGGCAATGTCTCATTGGAGCCCCGAGAAGTGTTTCAACACAATGTTTCTCATTGAGGAATATATTAACAAAGCAGATGAAATCATTAAACAGCAAACAAGCAGATCGAAATTTACTTCAATACCTTGATGACAGGATTTAATATTTTCTTTAGTTTCTTGCAATTGCCCTTCCTTCTGCTAGTGACCCAGAAAAAAATGTTGTTTTTTCCAATATTATTTGGTAGAAAAGCATATTAAACCCATACTAAAATAAAAAGAAAACAAAAAAAAAGCAGACACCTCGGGCCTGATGTATTCAAGGTTTGCATAACACAATCGCAAACTTGACTCTTGAAGTTGTTTGTCAAGTGAAGTCGTAATATTACGGGAAGAAAATCATTTCCATATTTTATCTCCAAATACAGCACACAACTTTTTCTCTCAAAAGTAAACAACTATGCTTCCTGAAAACGAATGACTTTTTATTGAAAATGCAGTGCTCCCCCCCCCCCCCAAAAAGACAGATAGATACATTCACACATGGACAAAATAGTTGGCTCACATTAACCCTTAAGGACGCGGACGTTTGCCCAAAGCTGCCCGACAGAAAAATTGTGCTTTGAATTTCTATTTTGTCAACAGACACACAAAGCCCTCATATGCCAAATAGCTTAATCCGCATATGACTGAGCCAATAAACTGTTATTGAGACAACAAGTAATGTAATGGCATTGCTTACATTGTGATTTGCGCTGGCAGCTTTAAAGGCCAAACCTGTTTATCAGTTTGGATCAAGAGTATTGATTTATCAACGCACAGAATGGGCATGCCTCTTGGGAAGCGAGGCTGTTGCACTTTATGATTCCATTAGTGAAATTGCAGTGGACTTCTGCGTCACAAAGGGTTAATGAGAGTCACAGTGGGACAAAGCTTGCAGGTATAAATCACACACTGCTGCTTTACAGGTTCCACTTATGTCAGCAGCCCCCTTAGATGAGTTCTTCTTCGAACACGCAAAGTAGAGCCACTGCATCCCAATAGAATGACATCCCCCGCGTCCCCTCATGAGCCGAGCCAGAGATACGAGCCATTACACACGGTCCTATTTATCTACAGAGAGCCCACACGAGAATTAGCGTTGTTGTTTGCGTGTCCGTGCGTGTGCGCTGAGTGACATTTATGTTGTTTTTGTCTCTATGGAGGATTAAAAAGTTGAACACCCAAATGGGTGGTCGAGACCCTCTGACATTTGAAAGATGAGTCAGATGGGAAATGAGATTGTGTGAGACTTTCAGGTAATCTCTCGGTGTCACCGTGTAGCTTTCTTTCAGGGTCTTTTGAAGTGTCCAAGTTGTCTCTCAAGATTCTTTCTCGCCGTCTCTCTTCAATGGACTCAGTGTCTCCCACTATCACAGCTTCTTTTTTTAGTATGTCCCGCTCAGTGTCTGTGTCTCAGTGACTCTCTCACTCTCAGTCTCTTCGTCTTTTCAAGTCTCTCTGTCGCTCTCTTTCAGTCTCTTTTATCAATGTCTGTGTCCATTTCTTGCTCCCGGTGAATCAGTGCCTTTATTTCTTTATTTTAAAATGACTACCTTTTTGTTGAATATGCTGCAAATTCCTCTCTCCAGATCAGGCAAATGCACCAGCAGGGATCTTGTGGAGTTTAATGTGAGAGAATCAGACTCCAGGATCTCCTGCACTGCATCCTGACGATCCGAGATGGACCTAGAGTTCCAGGCACAAAATAGGATACCGGTACGTAACTCGTCAGATCTGTCAACAACTGCCGTTCGAATCTGGGCTTGCATTTTTCAGAATCAACTCCATCTTTATGATTTCCCTTTTCCTCATTTCACTATTGTTGTATCTTCCCCCCAAGATGGCCTTGGGGTGGCTAAAGCGGCTTTACCGTTGCAGGTTACAGTATCACCTGGTACTTTGGCAGGTATGGGAAGTCATGTACTCACCGTGGGTCTGTGAGCGGACGAGTCACCCACTTCCTCATTAACCTCCTCCCAAATGGAGTGCGTGTGTGGTCCAGCACCCACAGAAGACTGCCCCTCACACCGCCATCGGTCTGTAATTGAACACACAACACAATGGAAATGTGACAGGCTCAACGAATAACTGCAGAATACAGCTTTGTTTAAAAGGAAGGAAAGGGAGAAAAAAAGAGGACAAAGGACTTGGATTAGGACCAAAACTTTGTGCGCGCGTGTGTGCGCTTGATGCTTGACATCCGCGTGCCCCACAGGAGTCATGCCGAACCTTAAAGCCATCGCCCACGCGAGGCTAGCTTGTCACCGAGCAATTTGCTGGGAACTGAGAAGCAGTTTAAGTCGGCCGCTAAATTTTTACTGCCCACTGTGCAATGAGGAGAGAAAGCGGATTTTGTTGGACATGGAGATTTTGTCCACAAGCCTCCGGGGTGCTCAAAATCACGGAGTGAATGCCTATCATCAATATCTTAACAGCTAAGAGAAGTAAAGTTCCATAAAGATGCACATGTTCAGGGGGATCCTTATTCTAAATGAGCATAACAAATTATAAACTGATCTGATGACTAGAGACAACAAATATATATATATATATATATACATACAGTATATATATAGAGAGAGAGAGAGACATATATAAAATGTATATTTTATAGTGAATTTAAGTGTGACTGGGCATGTTCGTCATCGCTTGAGAATTTGATCAAGACTGTAAATTTTTGCAAATTCGGGGTGTAGGCATAGCCATCTAGCTAACTGCATGTTGTAGTGGTAAAAACCATTTAGTGGGAGAGGGGCAACTAATGCTGTACGCCCAAGTGTATTACTGGGCAATAAATAAATAAAAATCGGTAAAACTTAAGTGTAAGAAAACAGTTAAATGCTATATCTCCACAATTGAGTACCGGTACTGTAATTTAGGTCACTTCATAATGTCACATTGAGAATGCACATACAAAAGACAAAAGAAACATTAATCACCTGGTTGTTGAGGATTTCCAGGTTCCTGAGTGTGGCGGCGCTGAGGATCATTCCCTGTGACTCACCAGTCAGCCGTTGGAAGGAGCTGTGGGGAATAACACGAAATTATCACACTATATGGCAAAAGTACAACATTGTCCAATTGCTTCATGTAAAGTCCTTGTCCACACAAAGTCCTGGTTGACATTGGCATCTTTGGCAGACAGAAAATAGGAACTTCATGGACAGACTGAGGTTTGTCGTAAGTGTGTGTGGGTCTCTTGAATACCTTTCACTTCGAAGCACTCTGTCCAAGTTGAACTCTTGGAGGTATTGGATTAGAGGACCCAAACAGCAGATCACTGGGCTCTCCAGTGATGCCACACTACATAGAGAGCGACAGCCTGGACAACACAAAAGATTGATGATAAGCGAATGTATGATAACTAAAAATAATCAACCTATCAGTTGTGAAGCGTAACAGTGTGGATATTTGACTTGACACTCATCAATGAAATAATTATGGTTGATTGTGGATTGTGGTGGCGTTTTAAGATTCTGCTTGATAAATAAGACAGTAAAACGACACGATAATAAGGCAGAAGAAAGGAACACAGATACACACACCTTCGATCTGTGTGTGGCAATAGAATTCAGTGACCGTGTTCATTGCAGAGGCAAACTCAAAGTGGGCGCTGTCCCTCCTCTCAACTCGCACTTTGTCACCAGCCTGAGCACTGGAAGAAAATGACACGAATAAAAGCAAACATCATTTTCCTACCTAATGAAAGAGAAGAAAAAAACTGTCACTGTTCAAGCCATCTTTTCTTACACTCACACAAACATTGCATACCCGCCGCTTCATCTCATCTCATTCATTCATGCTGCAATGCTGCTTTCAAGGACTCGCTAGCTTTGTCCAATCTGTTGTTGCCACGGCAACCGAGGCAAACATGTGGCTATGGATGCTGTTTTTTTCCGACACACACACACACACACACACACACACACACACACACACACACACACACACACACACACACACACACACACACACACACACACAAGCCATCTTTCATCAAGTCCGCCGCTGGTCAGACTGGAAGCAACAATGTTATTGTTCCAGTAAGCTCCATAAATCATTAAAGCAGTCAGTTCAACCAAATGGTGAGTTTCTATCGATCAGTCGAGCTCTGTGAAGCACTTCTACCAAACATAAAACAGGTTGTGTACCAAGAGTTTGAGGCTCACAGAAAAGAATTGTGGTTTTGTTTTGCCTCATTTGAAATGTCATCTTGGTAAAGCTGAAACATCAGCCTGCTTCAACAGGTATTTTATGCATATTTAATATCAGGAAGGCTGATAGGATGCAGCTATTTTTAAAAGTATGATGCGTTAGATGATGACTGATTATGCCAGGGGATTACTCCAAATCCTTCGAGTGAATATGGATGCTGACTTTCCTGATCATCGCTCTTGTATTTGGTTTCACCTGTCACGTTCAAACACACGTGCTGGGAACCTTTTTTTCCTCTCTCTTTTACCCATTCAACAAAGAAAATGACAACTAGAAGACTGCATCATTTGTAATGTCTGAGGATATCACAGAGAGAGGTAGGGAGGGATGTTGACACAGAGGAGAAAGGGGCGAGACAGATGAGAGAGAGAGAGAGAGAAGAGCATGTGTGTAACGCGGCAAAATGAATAACTTCTAAACGATCCATCAAAATCTAGAATGGCGTAATGTTGAATAGATTTGGACATTTAATGAAAGTTGTATTCGTTTATTTGGAGTTGCAGGCCTGCAGGCAATGACGGCCGCCTCACCTCATAGAATCTGCTTATCAACTTAAAAACCTTAAAAAAAAAAAAGAAATGAGACCAGTTGTGTCACAAAGCCTCATCCAGTGAGATTTTTCACCTGCTCAAATTCCCCTCACAAACCTGACTCGTGACCGCAGGCTGTGGGGTTGGTGAGTGAAACCGCTAATATAGCACCCTGATACCAACCAATCTCCTGGGGGCTCATTACCTGTCTCTTTGCGGACGCGCACGCCAGGTTGCCAGGGGGCCCGCAGCCACCACTTGGCCCTGGAGAGGTCAAGGTTGTTGGCAAGGTTGATCTGAATTTGTATTTTATTTATTTGTTTTTAGGTAAAGTCTTTTGATAAACTGGTGTGGATTTTTTCTTTCCAACAATTATGTTCCCTGATAGAAAGACTCAGTCATCGATTCATGACTTACTTATTTATATAAGAAGATAAGAAAACCTTTATTAGTCTCGCAATGGAGAAATTCCCAATTCACAGCAGCAAAGTTATGAAAGGAAGAAGTAGAACAACAAAATATAGGAGCTGCTGGAAAGGCAGCCACTCATTTATATATATATATATATATATATATATATATATATATATATATATATATACACACACACACACACATATATCATTCCTACTCAAATAATTTTACCAGTCTAAATCAAAATTTAGAGTCTAAAGTTTAGACGGTACAGTGGTCAGGTGGTTATGGTGGCCTACCCTGCGATTTAGCAGTCAACCAGTCCAATGTGCCCACGCCTTTCACCCCAAAACAGTTCAACTGCGACCCTAATGAGGATAACCAATTCACAAACTACATGGATAAATAGACAGCTAACTAGCTGAGAGTGAATCTGGAGCATCACTGCCCACAGGAGCCAAGCTCACTTACTCCATTGTGCCGCAATAGTTTCAAGATGTAAGTCTGCAATCAATTCCCCACAAATAACGACCAACAAATCTTTATGTATGATCATCTCTGCTCTAATCCAGTTTTTCCCAACCCTTATCGAGACAGGGCACCTATTTTAGATTAGTACGCACAGCGCACCATCAAAGACAAATGTCACAAAAAATATGAACTCACAAATTTGAGTTATTGTGAAATCTGGGCCTGCTTAATTGAATAAAAGCTGATATATTCATAGGCGGCCATGATTTTCTCTGTTATATGAACGGCAACAGGTGGATACAGAGGTTTATTGTACCTTCTGAAATATTATGGAAAAGTATTTATTGTTTTTGCCTGTGGGACTGTGTTTGTCGGCAGAGATGATGGAACAAAGATAAAGTTGTAATTCATAAATAATAATTACATAACTTCCTGCGGCACCCCTGATGATCTCTCACGGCATCCTAAAGTGCCACGGCACATTCGTTGGGAAGCGATGTTCTAATAGATTGGCCTTGCTTGTGTGGTGCTCAAACAATGACCGCAGGCGCCGTTGCGAGCACACAAATGAACACCCAAAAGGCGAAAAGTACAACACAAATGAGGGTGAAGAATGACAAATGTGCACCAGGTAGGAGACAGCAGAGGCAGAAAGCAGCAGGCACCCCTCTATTTATCCAATCAACCTCATCTATTCTAATCCACTTCACTTCCTCCCACTCTGTCGTTTGATTTTAATTTGTGCTTTATGCAATGAAAGAGAGCCCCAAGAGGCTCATCGTTTGGCACAACGCTGGGCAGCACATGTATCTGCATTTTCATATTCATCTTTGGCATGAGATAACAAAGACGTGTATGTGCAAACGTGTTGATATCATCCCTGAGGGGATCAATGTGTCTGAATTTATTGTTTTACAGACCATTAAATTAACGGTCCATTGCATTCCAGTTTCCTCCCACATTCCAAAAACATGCATGATAGGTGAAGTGAATTGTTATTGTCCATGGGTGTGACTGGTTATTTGTCTATATGTGCGCTGCCACTGACTGGTGACCAGCCCAACATCAGCTGTGGTAGGCTCAAGCTCACTTGCAACACTCATGAGGAGAAGCATGATAGAAAATGGTTGGAGGGATGCGGAAAATGGGAAAAGACTCATGAAGAACAAGTTGTGGCGTGGTTTAAAAAAAAAAAAAAAAAGGCCCACTACGACCCCTGGTGGCTACCTGGCATTGGTAATGCTCTCCAACAGTTTCTGGGTCTGCGCTGAGAGGTCAGAAGGCACCAGGATCTCGACGGGGTTTATCATCAAGATACGGCTCTCCAGTTCGGAGCGAGACTGACTGTCAGGGAAAGAATCCAGCTGGACCTCTCCTGTGCTGGGCTGAACTGCCTGCATTTACAAATTACCCGGACATAAGGCACAATGGATATATATATCGATTTATTATATTCCACATTGATGTTTTTCGTTGTTGATGGAAGTAGCATTTACGAATAATCCAAAGTACAACTAAGCAAGATAAAGTAGATGAGTGCAGGGATGAGACCAGGAGGTGCTCCAGTCAAACTCACCACCAGCCCCACAGTGAGTTGCTTCTTCAACTTGTCCCAGTTCTCACTGACACACAACAGGATGCTGTCAGGAGGCTCCGACACATCATTGTGGCTTCCGCCCTCCATGTCATCTGGACTGCACACAGGATTGACGTCTTCAGTGGACTGTTGAGGACAATGATGCTGGAGAAATGCAAGGCTATATATAAACTCACACTGTAGCCCAGGGGTGGGCACGTTACTTTGGTGAATGATCACATTTGGATTCGCCCTTTGGTGCTCTATAATTTGCCCACCACTGCTCTACCCCAACCAAAATAGGACGGGCAAAAAAAGGTGTGTATATCAACTGTTATTCCAGTCAAAGTTTCAAAAGCCCCTTGTTTAAGCACTCTAGTCATGCTTAATGAGACTTATGCATGCTTTGACAGTGACGAGGAAGGCTGTAGCTAAAAACAAACCAAAAAAAAGCCAATAGCATTGTATTAAAAAAAAGCCAACAGACTCATTGATCACGCGCTACCAAACAGTTAGCGTTTCAAAAGGATACCCTCTCCCACCAGCGTGGACTTGGTGTACAGAGCACTGAGTTGCCGGGTAAAGAGAGTGTTCTTATTGGCCCCTGACGCTTTGATGGCGGAAGTCTCGGTCTGCTTGACAACACCCACCTGTGCAGTAAAAGACAACGTTGCAGTGTTAATACAATGAATGGCTTTGGGGCTTTATACTCACCCTATGGCACAAATGGGGGCTTGTGAAGTGTAATTTTACTGTCGCTTGTCAGCATATTTCGGTGCTGTCAAATTAAAAGCATAAT
The DNA here is from genome assembly GCF_054856545.1 of Hippocampus guttulatus. Classification (NCBI taxonomy): domain Eukaryota; kingdom Metazoa; phylum Chordata; class Actinopteri; order Syngnathiformes; family Syngnathidae; genus Hippocampus; species Hippocampus guttulatus. Next base: position 14,594,813 of record NC_141265.1, read on the forward strand.
GTACATCAAGAAAAACTATGAAATTACTTTTAGGCTTTAGATTCTTTTTTATGTTAAAAAAAAGTATTTTTTTCAAATATGAACTACAACACAAAGAAATCCAAATCACAATCATGTAATGACATCAGTCTATACTTTGCAGCTGCAGGGAAAGCAGTGGAGCGCCAATATTTTTCTGTACTGCTAAATAAAATTTTTTGCAGTCCAAATTCATACTTTGTGGCCGTGGGACACCAGCCGTCTGACGTGGACGAACAATCGGTGTGTGGGGATGCTGCACGTCATAAAGTTGTGGTCCAGGTGACAGAAGATATTCAGCTCCTTTGCGGCAATCTAACAACACATGCACGTTCAAAATAATTGACGAGCTCGGTTTAAATATATCTAATAATGACTTCTTACCTCAGCATCGTCTCCGAAAAACCTATACTTGTATCCACACTCCACAGCTAACAAGACATCCTTGTGCTGCTGCTTGAGCTGGATTACCTGCTGCTCCAGAGGAGTGTACGCACCCTTTGAGCGTCGACAGAGGGCGCTATTGGTTGATGGAAGACTGACCTCCGTGGCCGTTCCTTCAGCATGTTGTCCTCCTATGCTTGCTGGCTTGGCAAACTGAGAGAAGTTCAACGTCTACAAGTAGAAGATGCAGTGATTATATTTATCAGACAGAACCTAATTTTATATATTTAAAAAAAAGGATACCCGCTTTGAACTCTGCTCATCTTCTGATTTCTCTGCGAGTTGGTCATTGATGCATTCACTTTTGACACCATGACTCCCACTGCTTCCCTCCTTCGCACAAGTCACAATATCACAGCTCTCGCCACTGGGCTCAGTCGGGCAAGTGAAGCCTTTTAGCCTCTCCAAGGTTGAAGGGCACAAACCCCCTGGGCCTGTGCTGAATGGTGACTTTTGTTCTGAATCGGGAATAAGAATACCTTTGTTGGAATTAGTGTTGTCATGATAACAAAATTCTGACTCGGATAATACACATACTGTATACTGACTGTACTGCATAAAACACTTCAATACCGATACTGTAATGATGTCAAAAATCTAACACATCAGTAAAAGCAGATGGCAAAATGTTGTATATTCTATTTATACTGAATGTATGTACATAGTAATAAAAACGACATATGTTCAGTGCTTAAGAAGTGCAGTCCACGTGTTCACATGGCATTTTTCCATGAAAAACATCCTCCCAGGGGTGTGAAGGACTCATCACCAATTATTGTAAACGCTTGATTTCAGTTATTGCTGCCAAGGGTGACAGGAATCAGCATTTGGGCAAATACATTTTCAGGGCACTGTACAAGTCCCCATTGAGATATGTCTCCATTAGAGTCACCTGCAGAGCTCTGAGTGGATGCAGTCTCAAGGCCTCCATCATCCACCAGCAGAGAGAGCCTGGCTTGTTTGGAAGGTAGCTCGGAGTCATGGTGGTGGGAGATACGCTTCTGTGGGGTGGACAAAACAAAAACATGGGTGACATACGACAATAGAGATTGGTTATTGGGGCCAGGAAGGCCTTCTCTGCTGGCCTAAAAACGATCAGAAGCACTGACCAACATTTACAGTGTAAATTCCAATATGGTGGTGCAATGGAAAACTTAACGGATTCCATGGGCTAACTTAGTGATACAGTAAATGTCAACCGAGCTTAAAAAGAGGGAAGGATCTTTTTTTAATGAAATGTTTACTAACTGCCATCCGTACAGCTTCTTGTGAATTGAGTTGAGCAGCGTTCACTGTATGTTCACTGAAATTGATCTGAATTATTCCCAACGTTCTATTCTCTTCATCTTGTAGTTTTTCTCATTCCCTTCCCAGGCCAATAGTTCTACCTGATGCACCTTATATTATCCAAGCAATGAGACTGTTTTTTTTTAGTCAGAAGGATTTCGAATTCATTTCACAGGGCCAGATAGCTGTCACACAATTAGTAACGTCAGCATTTCTCCGTCTGCGGATTGTTGGTCAAAGCAAGCCAAGCTTGACCAGCAGAACACATCTGTAGCGATCTGCACACAAATGCATATAATAGCCAGCATTGTTGGTGGTATGACGCATTTTTTTTTCATCTTTTTGGTCATGGGACTAAAGAAATACTGATTTTGAACTGCTTAAGACGTACGTGGCGTGATAGTAGTGGTATTACGGTGTGGATTAAGTAAATCCTCAATGTAGGACCACTTACCAAATGCACGGCCCGCCACAGTAAGACGGGCAAGAGATAAAATCACTCATGTGGCACATGATGGTGGGCTCACCTTGCCTTTCGGGAGAATAAAATTCCTTTTTGGTTTTGGCGTCCCACTGCTCGCCCCTCCGAAGTACCTGCTGATGGACGTCTGAGAGACATGCGACTTTTTCAGAGATTTAGGCATCCTAACCACCGACTGTTACCTTAACGGACGCCATAAACTTTGATTGTGTTGACAGCCACAGGTTTCATTATCAAAAAATTGCGGGAAGGCTCCGGCAATTTTTCAAAACACAGCGTCGCGTGTGATGTGCTCACAGTCGCGTTGATGACGCAAGCATCAAGCGCACCATAGTTTAGTTTCCTGTTAAGGGTTTTCAGATTAAACACGATGTCTGATAATATGCTATTTGTCCCCTTGTATATGCGCAAATAACTTTGATAGAATTTATTTGATTGAGAAGATTTTTTAAATATGTCTGTCAATATGATCGGAAAAAGCTTCGAGTAAATATACTGTGACACGATGTACACAGTATTACTGTGTACATCGTAACCGTCACCTTTGGCAGCAGTTTTAGTGTTTTTTTTCTTGACACAAGGAAAAAAAAATAAACATGTTCAAAATTCCTTTACAAGAAAAGTACAGGCGACCGTCTGGCGTTCGTTTGACAAATATTTGCAAACATGAACAAAGCCTGACAAGAACTTTGCAAATACTCTCCATAGTTAAAAACTGTACATTGTTCTAATGGAAACTGATACAATGCCAGGATGCTAACAATTGATTTGCTGACATAAGATAATGGGTACGGAAAGCTTGGGTTTTTTTATAAAGCTTTTATGTATTTATTTGATGTCTTACTGCATGCTAACAATTGAAAAGCCTGATGATGCGGAATAATATTGAGGATTAGTCAAATTGTCTCTTTCGGGAGACATGCGTATGTTGCAGCATTGATTGTGTGTTCTGTTCATTTGAAGAGAAAGTGACACTGACAATGCGTGTCATCATGAACGCACATCATAAAGGACTTAACCTGACACATGAACGCTTTGATACTTTATGATCACCTGTAGTGGAATGACTGAACTCTTGACTCTCCCCTCATCTTGATTGTCTTTCAATAAACAGCAGCACAATGAAGATGAAGCTTTGGTTGGGACATCTGGTCCAAGACATGATTTTCTTCAAGGGTAAGAACTCTTTTTTTCCCTAACTTGATCAACCTTGTATGTCAAATAAAAGGAGCAATAAGTTTGTAAGAATCTGTTCAGGTTTTCTGTCACTTTATATATTGTGAACTGACTTCGCCAGAAAACAGTGAACCGTAAATCAATGGGAAATTTGTGACTGAAAACTTCACTCTTAGGAAAATGCCCATTTCTTTATTAGGTGAGACATCTTGATGAAATCTGAGGTGTCAGGTTAAAGCTCCATCAATTCTCTATTGAATAAAGACAACAAAAAATAATTGAATACATTAAAAATGGCTGGAAATTAAAGGGAAAGTCAAGTAAAACATTTTCTTTACAATATTTTCCATGCACCACCACTAGTCTAAACACAGCATTCCGATCAATATTGGATTTGTGAATGAATATGAATTAAGCAGCAAAAATACACCAGTGTTTTTCCATCTCAGGGGGCAGGCATTTTGCCATTTGCTGTCGATTGAAAATGACATCACAAACTGAAGCATGTGAGGCAAAATGAACGGTGCCACAGTCTTCAGTGCGAGAAACTCATCTAGAAAATATTTGTCATTCTAGTTTATTTTTTGATGCAGATCAGCATTACCTGCTTAATTGCTCCTCATTGTGAAGTTCACCGCATCTTAAAAGTAATTGGGCCAACCTTGGGTGAAAGGCACCAAATCTGCTCAACCTCCACACCTGCCCAGTGAGTGGGTTCGGAAAACAACCCAGCACTTTTTTTGCATGCATTAGTATTTCTTGTCTTGGCACCATAGTAAACACACAAGAGCAAATAACAAAAGATTCATTTTGGCTATCGGACACATATGGCAAACGTGAAGGTAGCAGTTTTGAAGAAAAGGCATTGTGGGTGTGTGCCTTGCCGTCATGACTGCAGGATCAGACAAATATGAAGATGTTCAGCACTAATGGCGCACACGCCAACATGTTTGAAAGTACAGTGACAATCACATTGTTTTTAAAACTACCAAAATGTGCCAATCTACAATCAGGAGAGATTATTTGCAGAAGGTGAGGAATGGCACCACTGGTGAAGGAATGTTGATGCAGGAACGTTAGTGTAGTGGTTCTCAAACGAGGGTCCTCAAACTTACTTTAAAAAAAAAACTACACTGTTGTATGATTTGGAAAAAGTGCATATCTCTGGGAACAATAAACAAACATAAACCAAACCCAGCAAAAAAATTGATAAAAGGAATATCTGAATGAATATTTTTATCAGAATATAGTCCTTTTATTAAGAGGGGAAAAAGGTGCCTAATATTGGGAGAGTAAAGTTGTATTATAGAACTTCACAAAGACTATAGTACAACATTAGCTAGGAAAAATACAACTTTATTCCCCCAACATTACAGCTTTTCAGTCTGACAGAATCTGTCTTCGCTCTTTTCAAGGTTGCAACTTTTTACTTGAAAATATACAATTACAGAACTTGAAAAATATCCAACTTTACTCTCGAGAAATTCCTCCACCCTAAGAAACTAACAGGAATTTGTCATTGTAACATGACTTTTTTTTCCCTTGGAATTTATTCACTGTTCGGATTAACAAGAAATCCTTGGGGGGGGGGGGGGGGGGTCTCCCCTCTGAGGGGTGCCTCGACCCATCCATTTTGAGAACCCCTATTTAGTGCATTTGCTGTACATTCATAAAAGTATCCACAAACGAGATGACATGTAGAGCGGAATACGAAAAGAAAATCACATGAAACATTTATGCAAAACAACAGTTAACCTTTCATTTCTCAACTCAACTGTATTTATAGAGCACTTTCAAACAGCCATTGCTGCATACAAAGTGCTGTACATGGAGCAATTAACATCATTCAATCAATGACTTAAGTCAAAGGGTGAACTTAGTACTTGTTCAGTGGCCAACACAGATGATAAAGACACACGTTGGTTAGCTTACAGTGCGGTACGTTAGCATTTAAGGAGATGAAGCCTCCCCCGACCGGGTGGATGACTGCAGCAATGACACGATCGGAGTTTGTTTACTACTGTCTGGAAGGCACATGAGAAAAGGATGGAGCAATACAATTGAATTTCATTCAGTCTTTGGCTGAGACCTGCATGCAGCAGTCCAAATGGAGCGCAGATCAGTGTGAGGCATGTACAGCAGCCATTAGATTCCAGTGCCTGTTGACTTGCATGCTAAATCAGTGTTTCGTACCTATAGTTAAATGTTATCGGCAGATAAGCCAATTTAAACGAAAAACGTTTCTGTTGTTCGTGGAAGTTTTGTTCAACTGGAACTAGTTCACTGCAGTCAACATAGGGTGTGCCTGTCTTTTTGTTTGTGTCTGTTTTTGTTTTTTTTAGTGAACCCTAAATCCAGAATAAGATTAAATTGAATAGGGGGTGTACAAAAATTCCTACTGAGCCAAACGGGATTTTGGGTGCGAATACAAGCTGTAATATTCTTACTCTGTTTTTGTAGAATAAATTTCCCTCAGACTTGTATGCCGAAGAATACAGTATATTAAATGTATTAACCCTTTCAGGGACAGCGGTTACTACAGTGGAAAGCTTATCATGTAATCGGGTTACAGGGTGCATGAAACGGTTAATAATTTTATTTCAGGAGTAAAATTGAATGATCTGTTTAACTAAGGAAGTAGCCGACTTTAGCAGGGGTGGCCAGCATCATTCATGAGGAGATGAAGAAAAATAAATATTTTGTCAAAATGACTTAGGCCATCACTTTAAGGAGGTGACAAAATAGTGAAACTATTATTCTCCACAGTCGTATTGCTGGCAGCGCAGTCATGTCAAAACTGCTGCTTTTATTTGGCACGTGTTCATGGACACATTTACCTGGAAACAGCATGGGAAGGCCCGTCCGAATGCTTGCTTAAGTTCAGTGCACCCATGTAAAGTAGGCAATCTCATCCAGGTCAACAGGGTAGTCGGTGAGGTACTTGGGACCTTTAACAAAATGTTCTCCCTTGTAGCTTCTCCACCTTCCCGCAGGCAAGTAGATGTCCCGTTCCTGCTTGCCTGGTTCCAACACGGGAGCCACCATCAGGTCATCCCCAATCAGAAACTGGGAGTCGACCTTATAAGCCGCCTCATCGTCATTGGCGATCCACCAGAGGGGCCTGATGATGGGATCTCCTGTGTTCAGCACCTCGTGGGCCAGCTCTAGAACCCTGGGGGCTACCAGGGTCTCATGGAGTTTTGTGAACTTTCGCGCTATGTCCACCACCTGCACAAAGATGCGAGTTATCATTATTTTCTTGCAAAGCAGGGTATAATCAATCAATTACAGCTCCGGGATCATAACCTGTGTTTAAAATATAAAAATATGAAAACAAATATGGATCAAAGGAAACACAATGATAGGATCATACATATACAGTATTGATACAACCAGCCAAGGACTAGGGCTTTGGAGCCTGTAGGTGATAGTTCAAGTCCCGGCTGTGAACATGTAATTTAAAAAAAAAAAAAAAGATCAATTTGCATCTAGTTGTTGGAGAAATGCTAGCCTGCTTCCTGACTGCTTCTGAGGTGACCTTGAGCAAGGCAAGAAGTGTGACACGTAGTAGTTACTTTCACACTAACGTGTTGTACTTTTGTGATACCTTAAAAACATCCAAGTGAATGAGTTAAACCACAATGAAAATCTAACTTTGAAAAATTTGGACAAAACCATACCGAATAACAATTTCAGTTGACCCACTCTAATTCATATCAAGTACAGACTGTACAACAAACACATGTGAAGTAAATCTATTAAGTGTTATTATACTCACTTCATCGTCATAGAACCATGGTGGTATCGAAAACTGCATAGCAGGCATAAATGCAGACAGCTCCAACCATCTGATGTACAGCTCTCTGTCAGGCAGGTCATACCCGTCTTTTTTCGATCCTAAAGTACAACATAAATATTAACGATACATCATTTTATATTAAAAGCTCAGTGTATCATTTACAGTATGTGAGTGAAAAAAACCATTCACAACAAACACCCTGATGAGTCAGCATTTGCCTGTCTGCAATTTTTTTTAATCTATATTCACTGAGAAACTAGGATGTCCTCTTTTAGTGCTGAAGCCTAAGATCTTGAAGCAACACTTTAGCGCCACCTAGAGGAATCTTGATGTTATGTTTAATTCCTTGATGGCATTTCTTCATCTGCATTTGAGATGTTCTGTGTTGTTTTTAAATTATTTGCTTGCTGTAATGTTAATTTCCGCAAAGCCGTAGAGATCTTGTACCTGTCATGTGGTCAGGGTACGCATTCCCGCCGATCATATCGGGCAGTACAAACTGGTACCCCAGGATGCTGATCGTCAGAACTGTGGGAATGATGGACTTGAGGCCGAGCTCGTAACCCCACACCGAGTCCCTGTCAATGATCCTGTAGAAACAGGAGATGTTCTGACTCTGGTAGCCCACCCTCAGCTCGGCCCGCTCACTAAACGGTATGGCCATCTCTGTGTAGCGGCGGGTGAAGGTGGAGGGGTCCGTCAGCGGGATTAGGGTGCTAAACTGTTGAGGGAGATAGCTTGTCTCTCCTGCATCAAACTTAAAGGAGGTCACGCCATAGTGTGCTTTGAGCTTGGTCAGTTGGCCCGAATACCAGTTGCGGGCATCTGGGTTGGTAAAGTCCAAGATTCCGCCGATGCCGTTCCACCAGCGAACGAGAGCTGGCAGCTCACCGCCGGGCTCACGCACAAACAGTCCATCCTGAATGGCAACGCCAAAGTTGATGGAGTCATAGTTGATGAAAGGATGAGTCCAGAGCGTCACTTGAAAGCCGTCCTGTCGGAGCGTGTCGAACATACCGCTGGCGTTGGGGAACTTCTGGGGGTCGAAATCAAACTCGCCGTAGTCGGCGGTGTAGCGGTCGTCGAGCTCCAGGTGAGAGCAGGTGAAGCCATGTTTGGTGATGTCGGAGGCATACTGCAGTAACTTCTCTTGGGTGATGGACGTCTTGTACAGAGCCCAAGTGGACCACACCGGGTGCTTGAACACCTCAACAGAAGGAACCTTGACCGGCTTTGGGAAATAGCGGCGCACCTGACGGAGCAAAAACAATAATGTACTTTTTCTGCACAACCTCTTTTGGACAAATTGGTTTTCAGCAGTCGCAACATTCGGTAGCCATTATCACATCCCAATTACAGAAACCATCCCTGTTGACAATTGCAGTCGATGGTGTCACTCAAACTGTCAGACTGTATGTTGCCAGGGTGGCACGGTGGTTGACTGGTTAGCACGTCACAATGCAGAGGTCATGGGTTTGACTCTGGGCTACGGCCTTCCTTTGTGGAACATGTTCTCCCTATGCCCCCGTTTGTTTTCTCTGGGTACTTTGGTTTCCTCCCACATTCCAAAAACATGCATGGTAGTTTAATTGAACACTCTAAACTGTCGCTAGTTGTGATTGTGAGTGCGAATGGTTGTTCATCTATGTGTGCCGTATGATTGGCTGGCAACGTGTTCAGGTGTACCCCGCCTACTGCCCGAAGACGGCTGGTTAGCACGTCCAGCACCTGCGACCCTCATGAGGATAAGTGGATCAGATTAATGGATGCATGGATGGTGTCAATACTCACCATGTATTTATGAATTGAGGTGACATCTGAACCCACACACACTCGGTAGCTGAGTTCTGGTGAGGCCCGCTGTCCATCCAGTGGTTTGAATGGAGAATCTTGGTATCGGGCCTGGAAGTGAAGCGTCATGTCCTTCTCAGACCAGCCCAAATGAAACGGCACAGAATCATTGATTTTAATGGCCACAGCCTTGGACGAGAGCCAGTAGCGTTCTAGAATCCCCCCAAAGGCATTCCGGTTTGAGTAGATGTCGCTCGTGATGAAAGGCTGCGGTTCCTGCTCGCCCTCGATGCTGATCGGCCAGTGCTGGGTGGCCGACTCTGCCCCACCGTACCAGTGAGAGCCATTACAAGCCATGGCGTGTTCCACAGTGCGCTTATCTTGCAGAGGCTCCCAGCGCACGCGGTAACACATCACTGTGTCCTTCAGCCGAACCGTGTGGATAAAAAAGTTGATCTTGCCGGCATCTGACTCAGTGCAGCTTAGCATATTTTCCTCATTGGAGCATGAGTCTAAATCCAGTGTGGCGGACCTGCAGATCATTCAAGAGAACTGGTTCAGCACTAAATATGTCATGCAACAAAACGTGAATTAAACAATAGCCCATATCTGGCTCACAGTTTCAAGGTTTGAGCTTCGACTCTCCCTCCTGCGTGGAAACTCACATGTCCTCCCTGCTTGTGAGGGTTTTCTACATTCTCAACTTCTAAATTGTCCACAGGCGTAAATATGAGTGTACGGTGGTGGTTGTGATGAGCGGGAAGATTTGGACTTAGGCCATGACTACAGTAGCCATGTTCTCCCAGAGGGGCTACTAATCATTCGTTCAATGTAGTTTCCATTATCCATTGACCTATTTCGGACACACAGAGTGGACTGTTATTCAATCAACAAATTTGCACGTGTGCGTGTGTGTGTGTGTGTTGGATTAACTCATGTTATGTATTGCGTGTGTAATGACTTTATATTTTCATTGAAAGAGAATCTGCAAAGGTTAGATGGAGGAAAATCGACTTTTTTTGTTTGTTGAAAGATGTTTCACATATAACCCAAAAGGCTTTCTTGGTTGATTTTTTTTTCCCGTGAAAGGGATGTCAGGACATTGTCGTGAAGAGACAATAGATGTTGCCTCAAATGTCGTTCTGTGTTATGAGGCAGCGTGTCACTTTCAAACCAGCGATCCTCCTTATCCAGAATTTATTAGATACAATCACATAACGGGGTAGGACTAGATAAGTTTTTTACTTCTTCCTACTCCCTTGAACATAATAACTGTGTTGTATGAACATTGATTTCTTTCTTTTTTTATCTACCTTATTTTCTGTCAAATTATTACTGTATATATGTTTTATGTTCAATAAACAAACAAACAAACAAATGTCCTGACATTCCTCCTTGAAATAATGGTCTCATTCCACAGGGAGCGTGGCTCCAATACACTCTTTTTAATTTTAACTTTTGCAGACTAACCTAGATGACACAGTCTACTTTACAGACACACGGAAAGAGAAGCCCACCTGAAGGTCATGGTGAATATAATAGTGCCTGCTTGGTTCCGAATTACAAAACCATCCTTGTTGAGGTCTAGCAGCTCCGTCTTCATGAGCTGGGCTTTGCGCAGAGATGCCGAGTAGTAGCACCAGGCCACCACGGCAGCCAGAACCAACACACAGCCCAAAACGCTTGCTATGACCAAGGGCCGGGCTTCCTGATTTCCTCGCTTTTTTAGCGGGGAGCCCCCGGTCTCATCGGACAGGTGCTGCTCCCCTGGGGCCACTGGAACGATCTGGTACATACTAAACTTTATGTAAATGAGGAGCTGAAAAGAATGGTGGATAATGATGATTTTCAAAATAGAGCTTCCTCCCAGTAGTAGTCGTGGAATCGGAGGAAGAACGATGAATGGATGTCTACCTTCCTGTCCTTGGTAATGTCTTCATGTCGGATGGTTCCAACCTTGAAGGAAGGCACCCATGTCAATACAGTAGAAGCAATGCAAGAGTCATTTGGCAAAATAATAGTAGATACCCTTGATGGTGGAATGGTACATTTGCGTGATAAGCCTGAACAAATTCACACTACTTATAGAATCCTCAGAGAATTTGAACATTTTAACCTCCGGTGGGTGAGTGTGAAAGGAATTTAATATTCAGAGAGAGGAAATATGAGGAGATTGATGAAGCACAAAGGTACTGTTGGAGATCGATTTAGTGGGTAGCTTCATCTTAAGTACACTCATTATATTTTGAGCTTTTGTTTTTCATTTGATTCCTTTACTTCATGCCCTATGTTTTATCTACATGTGCTTAACTGTAATTACAACTAAAACTGCGTTGGAGACAGGCCACGGCGATTTCATATTTACGTACAGATTCCGGTTACGTCACTGACTTTGGATCGGAACTTCGTCGTAAACCGAGAACCCCGGCACAGGCTCTTTTAGCTAAAGAGGAAGAGAATGCTGGGAACACTGAACGTAATACTGTACTTGACTGATTTATGTCGTCGTGGTTCTATATCACTTCTGGCTTTTTAGGCCGAAACCACGCGGTTTCATGAACAATTGGTCAACCCGTTTTCCCTGCCCTTTTGTTGTTGTTGTATTTTATTTTTTTTACAAGAGGCCCAGATGTAACATAAAATCTATAGTTCGCAAGAGTACGTCGCCCCAGCTGTCAACTGTTATAAATTTCTTTTCACGCCAGTCGAATAGCAGTCCAAAGCGGGTGGTGCCGTCTGCGAAGGTGTAACTCATAACATGTCATGTAATTATGATTAAAAGAGAAAACAGAAAAAGCTTACTTGTCCCCTATGTCGTTTTACTTCCAGCACAGACCCGCGAAGCGTTGCGCAGGTGCAGCACTGCAGCTCCGTGTGCCCGCCCAACAACAACCAAACTGCGACGCTGATTTGTCCAGGCGCACGTCAATCAAATACGAGTGGATTCGGGGTATTGTAGTTCCGCAGTTAAGATTTTCAAACGATTTGCAACCTGCTGTGTTAAATAACAAATACAGTATATCCATCCTTCCAACAGCTCACAAAATCATCAGGAAAGCTGAAATGGTGGAAAAAAAGTTTAACATATATCCCCCAATTAAGTTCAACATAATTCTGTTAAGAATAGCCTCTTTTACACAGACCATGAAGAATTGTAGGCCTATGACGGATGCCCTGACATTTTTCATGTATGCATCCTGCGATCAATCTAATCTGTCACACAGAAAAAAATGGATAAATGCCGCCTGACAACAAAATGTATTTGTCCCCACCAAACAGGGAGAATGCTGCAGTGGTGGACAGTAATACTGATGCTGTGCTGCAACACTGTGAATGAGGCCTGTCTGCAGTGTGACAAAGAGATCTTTAACATGCACGAAGACTTTTCCTTATCTGCCTCCACTCCACAAAAGCAAATCCGACTGAAAAATATTTTGGATAATGTCTATAGCAAATACAAGGAAGCAAGTCGGGAACTGAAGGGCATCATAGGTAAGAACTAAATTTGCCCCAACATAACATCTAAAGTAATGATTTATTTTGAGAAGTTTCCAAATGATTATTTCATTTCGGTTCTCTGGTTTTGTCACACATGAGCTTCTGTATTTCATGGTGGTTAATGGCCTGTGTCTCACTGCTTAGATCCGACCACCCTGTACAGAGTCAAAACTGAGTACCTGAGTGAATTTAATCGGTTCTTGGATGCAGATTACAGTGGTGAGAACTCACAAGTTGTAATTGTTGCTGTGTATTAGGGAAGACAGTGGAACTTTGTGTTGTAGGACAAGTGCTATAGAAAATGGATGGAGGAACGGTTTACTCAATAACAGTGGTTAACTTTTTTTTTCTCCCAACAGATGTTAATAATGTTAAAATTCAACCCGAAAATTCTATCGTTACATTATTTCCTATCGGAAAATTGCTTTAGAAATTAATAGAGGTCAGCCAACACCCTGAACTGCGTTTGTAACAGTTCCACTGCACATATGGACATGAGCATAGTGAGCGTGCTTCGACACTAACCGCTTATTTCCTCCCCAGGACCTTCTCACAGAGACTTCATTCATATTATTGAACAAGGGAAGAAGATTTTAGTAAAACACTTGAAAAAGTTCATAGCTGATGGTAAATACCTTTAATATGAGAGAGTGCACGACATAATTTAAACATCTAAATGGTGAATCAGATGTGTGCTTTTTGTTTGTTTTTCCCTCAGAATTGTGCCCCAACAAGTGTGGTGAGTTTGATCTTCTCCTTGCAGAGGCAAAAAAATCATGTTTGAAGGCCTGGACATAATGTGTGCATACTGTTTGGCACTCAGGGCTCTTGCAGAGACGGGTAATGGATTGCATATCATGCAAGTACAAGATCTACAGCTGTCCATCTCCGTCCGGCAAACAGGATTGTGGTGGTATGTACTCGTGTATAAAGAGTATGTCCTGTTCTCGACATAGGACACGTGGTGACTCTAATTGCACCACGGGGATAAATAAAGTTTTCTGAATCTGAATCTGATGAGAGTGCAAATAATTTCCGCGTTGCCTGTCCATGTGAGTGAAAAAGATTAGTCCAATAGCATCCCTCTTTGTCATCCTCGGCTCCCTCACCCTTTCTGCAGAATACCAGATTGAGGCTAAAGAGGGAGGACATGCATTACTGGACTGTTTCCAACCATGGCATTCACTTGTTTTCGGGAGCCTATCATACACCTGGACCTCTGACACAAAGGTCTGCCTTTACATCCTCACGAATGTCTTCAGTCATAACTATACAGTATATACTGTATGTATGGGCCATCTCACAAAATTAGTACCATTTGCTTTGTAACATAATAAAAATAAATGTAAACAAATGGAAATAGTTTATTTTTAAATTCCAAAACCTACAACTCACATATTGAACGACTGAAAATGTGGATCACATTAGGAAAAAAAGCATTACAATCTTATTTTGATACATTTTAACTTCTTCTGGGCACAACTGGCATGGTCCGCTGGATTGGCCCAAATACACTGGAATTTCCAATGCTGAAGATTCAAAGTTGGTGAAAAAAAGTTACAAAATTAAAGAAAGAAAAATGAAAAAGAAAGAAGAATAATTTCCATAGGATATTATGGAGCACGAGTGATTACAGCACATCTGCCTCACAGTTCTTAGCCTGTTCTTGCCTTGGGCCTTATGCGTGGCATTTGTCTGTTCTGCCCGAACTTGCTCGGATTTTTTCCTGGCATGACGCATTTCTGTTTGTTCTTTTTTGTATTTCAAAACCTTTATGGAAAAAAAAAATAATCCCTTATAAAAAATCAACCTGTAATTATAAAACTTTTATTAAACCTTTCGCCACCGAAGTCTGCGGTTTTGTGTAATTTTACAGTTACAGGATATTTCCCAATTTAAGGGGGAATATTGGGCACATTTCATCATGACATTCAACTTGCTGTATATTATGTGTACCACTTTTACACTACTATTACCTATTTTTTGGGCATTACTTTTTTGTGTATTCAGGTCAATGGTCCGAACTCAGGATATAAGATAGTAATGGAGGAGTCTAGCATGGTGTTAAATCAGCTTCACTTGAGGCATCAGGGGACGTACCGGTGCTCACTGACGGGCCAAGATGGGACTGAGTTCTACCGGGTTGCAGTGCGCTTGACTGGTAAATTGTAAACTCACACTTCTTGACAGCTCCTCTTTTAAAATAGATAGTTACGGTAGATAGAAATGTCATGAACTTCTGCATGGCAAAAGCCCAAGCATTCTTTGATGTCACAAGTAAAAAAAAAACAAAAAAACCCTTGCATACCATTTGACCAATGAACTTTTAATGCTGTATTTATCATCCTTCACAGTCACTCGAGCGCCAACCGAAACATACCAATCTAGCATTCCACTGCCTGCGTTGACTCCTGAAGACGAAGAATCACTTCTTCAACACGACGGAGGCGCTCTGGTTCCGCTCATGGCTGTAGTCACGGCTCTTAGTCTGGCAGGTTGCCTCATCTTCATTGTTGTCATTGGGTAAGTCGCGGAAAAAGATGACAAGCGAGAGCACTGCGGTTTGGTTCACACTTTTTGGCGGCCTTTATAACATAGGTTTTATAACGCCCTTTATAATGGCCCCAAGATGCTATACAGTTGTGGTTTAAATATGAGTGTATGATTGTATGTGTCCTCCCCATAGAAAGATGATGATTCAGCGAAGAAAAACATTGACAACACAGAGCAGGGTGGAGGAAGAAAATAACACATTCACCTCTGTGTGGGCCAGATGGCGTGCACAGTAAATGGTTCTTGTGGGATTGGAAATTTAAATGTACTTGATGTTTTCTTGTCATGCTGTCATTGCTGGTCCACCCGATTGTATTTTGGTCTCATCCGACCAAAGCACCCTCTTCCACAGGTTTGCGGTGTCACCTTTGTGGCAAACGGGACTTCTCATTCCTGTCTTTCAACAGTGGCTTTCTACTCGCCACTCTTCATAAAGTGCACTACTTATAGGAAATGTATTTGCTCTAAATTTCTGCACAACTTTATCCCTGACCTGTCTGATGTGTTCCTTTTGTCGTGATGCTGTTTTTTTACTCATATTCTCTAACAAACAGCCGATAACTTCATAGAGTAGGTAAATGTAAACTGAGTAAAATTGTGTTGGTCTATCACATAAAATTTGTTTGTGATTGTAAGGTCACAAAATCTGAAAAAGCTTTCCAGAAAATGAACCACCAGCTATATGGGAGGTGAGTGGGCGGCCTGGTCACATGGGCGTTCACGACACGAATTGGATGATCTCAGCATCTGGGTTGCAGTGTTTTTCAGAGATTAACTACTCCTGCCATACAAATAATCCGGGATAATCTCCATGTGGGAAGGAGGTATTCAGAATTTCTATTTTATCTAACATATTCTTGTCAAGAAAATTTGGGAGTTGATTTACGGTTTTAGGAGAAAAATCTGCCTATTTTTCTCCATCTCTTGTATTGCCTACTTGTTGTTGACTGACAATGACATCACAGTGCCTCAGGGTTCAGGTAACGACCGTCACGGCTCACATGTTTTCTGGGTTCGGTCGTGTGATCTTCGCAAGAGGAGCCCTTAGGCACTGTGGTGTCATTTTCAGAACGATACTTTCAAGACAAGGCGCAATGGCATTATCAAGTAATGGTACTCGGAATCAGCAAGTATTCAAATGTAAGTGCTAATTACAAAAAAAAAAAGATTTTCATGAATCCCTTATAGAGGATTACTTGTTCTCTGTATTGTGTTCCTTGGCATGATAGTCACTCACGTATGAAGCATTTGAGCCAAATGGAAATGAAGTGAGCACTTGCGTAGGTAATTGCTATCACCCATTAACATGCTAAAATCATTGCTCACTTGCTCGGGGGTCTGTGAAATGTTAGTCATTTGGTCTCAGTAACCATTAACACTCACTGGGAGAACAAAGGCGGTGATGATATGTCTACGTGGGAGAAGGGGTTGTGGTGAGGTGGGGGTGGTAGGACGTGCAGTAGGCGGGGTCCATTTCATTTCCTGTTGGGACTTCTGGGATGGGTGTATGAAGTTTTTGGGCGGTATGTCTACTGCAATGTTCCTGCTGCGGTTACAGCAAATGCATACTCAGCTCAACTGACAGCCATGGCGGACAGTGTTTGCGTGGACAGACATTGCAGCCTCAGCAGCAGGGTCAAAGAGCAGAGCTTTGCTCACCCACTTTTTGTCAAGCACTTGACAAAAAGTGGTTGAGCAAAGCACTGCTGAGGAACTGCCGGTCTGGGAGGAAAAACGAGGAGGAGGAAGGAAGTGGAAACATGAAGAAGGCAGTGCGAGTCACTTGTGTGGCCTTTGAGGGAAGGCATGAGAGATAGGCAGGCAAAATAAGTTTCATGTGGGTAACAGATGGGAATTAAATGTGTGGTAGATAATGTAAATAGTAATTCTCCTTTTTTTACACCAAATACATACACCAATGCATTAAACACTGCACTTACTGTGAATATTGGGAAAACTGAAGCACATAAAATTCTAATGTATTGCTAGATACTGTAGATATTGGGGTGGCATGGCTCAGTGGTGTCGTCCTTTCCCAACCCAGAGATTGCGGATTCTATCCCAGCTCTTCCAAACATGTCGAAATGTCCTTGAGCAAGATGCTGACTAAACACCATTGATGACATGTCTAAATTCAGAAGTAAAGTAATTGATAACAAAAAAGATCGTGTGATATTGTGCTGGAGTGAATTGGAATGTGTCAATACTTGTAATGGTGTTTGTGTTTATGTAATGTTATTTTAATTGTGATTTAACAAAGCTGTTTTTTAAATAAAATCTGTATAATCTACATGCCCCTGTACAATATACTAAAACATTGTGACGATGTTAGTTTCTGTCGGAGCATGTTTTAATGACGTCTAGCCCTCAGCCAAACGTCATTCGACAGCAACCCACATACGAGATAACCGAAAACGGGCTTGGTTAAAAATAAAACGTGACGTCCATATTAGGACTGACAGGTAATGTCTAGCCCTCAACCAAACGTCATTCGACAGCAAACCACATACGAGATAACCCAAAACGGGCTTGGTTAAAAACAAGACGTGACGTCCATATTAGGACTGACAGGTAAAGCCATATTTGGAAGTTCCGCCTACAAGTGCCGTTCTCCGAATGGAAAACAAGGCGGGGCTTTCACTTTGTTATTAAGTGAAAATCGTTTGAAGTCACTCACTGGAAACTAGGGAACAAATGCTGTGATTGACTGCCTTTAGTTACCTCAGCGACGACGTTTCATAGATTTTTATAACAGTCGACTTAATTTACCTTTTCCGACCATGACGACAGCCGGCGAGCCTTTGGAAATCAACAGCCACGAGTTGGTTCACCTTCTCAGGGAGCGCACCTCCACCAGCTGCGTGGTCCTGGACTGCAGACCCTTCTTGGACTTTTCCCTGGCGCACGTCAGTGAGTCCCGGAACGTCAACTGGAACTCGATGCTGCGACGCAGGTCGAAGGGCGCCGAGGTCGCCCTGGACTGGCTCATCCCGGACAAGGAGCTGCTGGGGAGGCTGCGGCGCGGGGAGCTCAGCTCACCGGCGTCGGTAGTCGTGGTAGTGATGGATCAGGCCAGCCGCTCCGTGGACGAGCTCAAGGCGGAAAGCGTGGCCCACATGCTGCTCGCGGCCCTGCGAAACGAACTCAGCACGCAAATTTACTTCCTGCAAGGTGACAAGAATATTACTTGGAAATGAGCAGTTCACAGACTGCTGTTGGCTCAACGATTTATAAATGATGTAATTAGTGGGACGCTCAAATAAATCCAAGTACTTCATTTTTTCAGAACAAAAGGTTTGTATTACAGCAGTACTCGTAAACATTTTACACCATGAAGTGATAATAATAATAATATATAATAATAATAATAATAATGATTATATAATAATAATAATGATAAACTGGCTCAAAGATCAAATGCAAATTTTGTGTAGTACTTCAAAGTTAAATACAACTGAATTATACTGTAGTTAACATATGTATTCGAAGGGATTCAAAAAAGTTTAAGCCACTGTATCAAGATGCATATTTTGAAAATTGCCAATCTGCTTTCCGTATATGTATGAAAATGTAGCTACTTATCTCATGAAAACAAAGCAGTCTAAATTTGGAATAATTTGGAATGCAATGTACTCAAACTGAACTGTGGTAAACAAATCTGTGCTCGATACTTTCACACACCACTCGAGAGACACACTTTGAGATCAATTGTATGACAGAAATTCCTGAAGTAAATATTTCATTCAAAAGAACAAAAAGCGGGTTTTTTTCAGTATGCAGCCCAACCTTGATTTACAGAATCCCTTTCCTCCAAAAAAGGCTAATTTGTTTTTGTAACAATATTTTTTTTTCTAAAAAGCAGACATTTTAATTTCTATGGCATTTAGAGGCCCTGGATGCCAAAACTTTTGAGTATCCCTGTTTTTTTTTTTAAATCACAATCCCTTCCAGAGGATTTCAAACTGTAACCTCCTTTTTAGGTGGATTTCAAGCATTTTCAGAGGCCTGCCCAGAGCTATGTTACAGCAAAACACTCACCGCAGTTGAACCAGAGCCACCAATCAGCTTGGGCCGGAAGACACCTGCATACGATCAGGTGAGATAGCATATAATAAGACGGGGTGGAACATTATCCAGCCGAGTTGTGAACATCCATCCATCCATCCATTTTCTGATCCGCTTATCCTCACAAGGGTCACGGGGGGTGCTGGAGCCAATCCCAGCTGTCTTCGGGGCGGTTGGTGGGGTACACCCTGAAATGGTTGCCAGCCAATCGCAGGGCACACTTAGACGAACAACCATTTGCAGTCACACTCACACCTAAGGACAATTTAGAGTGTTCCACTGACCTGCCATGCATGTTATTGGAATATGGGAGGCAACCAGAGTACCCGTAGAAAACCCAAGCAGGCACGGGGAGAACATGCAAACTCCACACACGAAGGCCAGAGCCGTAATTGAACCCTGTACCTCCGCACTGTGAGGCGGACGGGCTAACGAGTCGATCACCGTGCCGCCCAGTTGTGAACATATATTTTTTTTAATTGCAGGACGGCCCAGTAGAGCTGTTGCCCTTCTTGTTTTTGGGCAGCGCCATACACGCGTCCCGCCAGGAGACCCTCGCGTCAGCCGGCATCACAGCCGTGCTCAACGTGTCATCCTCATGTCCCAACTTCTTCGAGGGGGAGTTTCAGTACCTGCGCCTTACCGTGGAGGATAACCTGGCTGCGGACATCCGGGCCTGCTTCTCGACAGCCATCGCCTTTATTGGTTAGTGGCGAAGGGGAACTTCTTTTTTAAAATCCGCTCAGCCATTTTGGTTAATATTTGCTTACTGTATTGTGCGCTCAAAACAAACAGGCCGACAGATAAGTGTGTTAGATATACAAGCAGTGGGGAATTTAAACTACCACACTGACCTTGAATATAGGAAAATAAAAAAACGCACTTGAGGGTTCAATGACAATGTATTGTAAATAAAAGTTACGTGAAATTTTGACAAATAAACCACCGGTGGCTTAGAAAAATGCATATGTTTGCAAATGTTGCCCAACAGCAGATGGGATTGTTTTTTTAGTATTTTTATAAGCACGGGGTCTACTAGCTGAACCCTCTACCACCCATTTTTCTTCAAGTGATGAATGCCTGTGGATGGGGGGGTGGGGGGGAATCACATTTGAAAAATACCTGTTCATAAGTTTCTCTTTGCGTTTACTGCCGAATTTCAGTTAAAAAAAAAATCTTTTTTGTGCCCACCCACAGATGCTGTGAAGCAGAGCGGGGGCCGTGTGCTGGTGCACTGCCAGGCAGGCATTTCTCGCTCAGCCACCATCTGCCTGGCCTACCTCATGCACACTCGGCGAGTTCGTCTGGATGAAGCCTTCGACTTTGTGAAGCAGCGGCGTCAGGTCATTTCCCCTAACCTGGCTTTCCTGGGACAGCTGCTGCAGTTTGAGACGGACGTGCTGTGTCAGGGCTGACGTCATACGAGTCATAGAGTATATCAGATGTAAAAGGCGTATCAAAAAAGTCCCAGGACTGGTAAAAAATTTCAAATTGAAACTACAAGTTTTTCCCTTGGAAGTAATCACTTTGGAGTAATTTCCAGGAAGTGTAGGATGCTCAAGGTGTGTTTAAGTAGCCTCAATTCATCTTGCTCTAACGCCCTCCCCATCTCATGCACTGAATGAAGCAAAGACTGCAATATCTACAAAGTATTTGGATGCCCACAGTGAAAGGGAAAACTTACAGTTTGTCATTCAGGTTTGAAATCTATCTGAAACCAATGCCTGAACTTTTCTGACTCCCCACATATATTTTTCTGCTGTTGGTGTAGAGCATGTTCGATGCAGTGGTGCTGGCGTCACTGCATAATCTTATGAGACAACACTGTGTTGGCAAAGATTCACGTACTCAATCATTTTCATGTATTTCTACTGGATATGATAGGACAGGTTTTTTTTTGACAATACCTGTCAGTAAATGCACTTTATTCATGCAGGAAATGGCTGCTGATCATGTTTTAGTCCGAAAAACTGTGTTGGAGGAGAACACATTCAGTCTTGTTTTTATTTGATGCATCAAATTTAAATAACAGTTGGCACTGTGAATACTGACTGATTGACTACATTTATGACATTCTAATAACAGGATTTTAAAATACTTTTTTTGTATTTCTTGTGGCTTGCTCATTTTTTATGTACGGAAGATACATTACATGTGGGGTGGGAGTAATATGTAATATGTACCTGTACATAGGCTTTAGAACCGAGGGTCATGGGTACTGGACAAATTAATAACAACACAATATGGGCAGTGGTACCAAGTAACAAAGTACTTTGTTACTGTACTTCATCTTATTTTTCAGGTATTTGTACTTAACTTAAGGTTTTTTTTCAAATTTTACTTTTGCTCCCGACAGTTGAAAACAGCTACCTGTATGTTCTACTCCTTACTTTGTCAAAATATGCTGATTAATTTTATACATTTGCAGATGTTGACAAGAAAAACAAAAAAGATTATAATAGAGAGGTAAAGTCAACTGCAACTGAAATCTTGATTGACTGGTTGAGACCTAGGGAGAAGAAAGATATTACTACACTCTAGTCTTATTTAGAATCATTTTATCTGCTCTCTATGATGATGTAAATTCAATCAGTTCAATGCTTTCCACACAACGTCCAAATAACCTTTACATAAGTTGCACATGACAACCAATTTTGAATCTCTTAATCGCTATTAACATGACAAAAGACAGGCTGGGACGCTGACAAGTAGAAAACTACAGTAATGTGATGATCATATTTGTTTAAAGCTAAATAGCGACATCTGGTGGTTGTACTTTAGTTGTAAACTCCTCTACAGTAATCCAGCAGATGTCCCCATCACACTGTTGATGAAACATGGTACCTACCTGAACTAAAACGAAATTGAAATGACGTTCGTGCGAAATGAAGGCAACCACGTTGCCCCATCTGCACATCTGAATAAGCAATTTCACGTTGCCCTTCATTTGTTTAGAATAAGGTCACGCTCACCTTCCTTTTCATTTGAGGGCGTATTAAATTTCTTCTGGGTCAGCCAGGCCATTAATGATACTACTACTACTAATTTAAAACATATGTGATCCAATACGAAGGTAAAAAAACTAACTGTTAACTATTTCAAAACAAACACTGGACGACACTTCCTATTTACATTCACTGGCAGCCCGACACACACAAACGGTTAGTAATGTTCATCAGTGTTGGTGGTTCAAACCCCGTTGTGGGAGTCGTCGTTGTGTCTGCATGACCCATAGTCAGAGTTTCATGAAATAAAAAACCTTCCCACCCCATAATACAGGCAGGAACAAGTTTAAGTACAAAAAAGCAAGGTTTTGATTTTAAAAAAAAAAAAAACTTCAGTCGCTGATGTTGTCGTGGTGCACTCGTCCGACTTGGGTACGGGCAGCGTGGGATCGGTTCCCACTCAGTGACGGTGTGCATGTGACTTTGTTGTTTGTCTCTATAGGTGTCCTGCGACTGACTGGCGACCAGTTCAGGGTGGAGTCTGCCTTCCGTCCGAAGTCAGCTGGGATAGGCTCCAGCAACTCCCCGCGACCCTGTTCAGGATAAGCAGTGTTGAAAACGGATGGATGAAAATCTTCCCCTCGATGTGGGTGTGGCCAGAGAGTGACCAGGTGGTTTTGACCACCACGTAGCCCCGCCCTTGTGTACACACACAGAGACGGTGTGCCACGGTGCATCATCTCTCCTAATACTGTAACAGAGGGGGGGGGGGGGGGGGGTAACAGTAGGGTGACACTTCCCCAAATGAACGTCAATGTTGAACAGGCTTTTTACATGACAGAAAAACATTAGATGTAGCACATTGTTTTGCTACCCCGTGTAGCTACACAGGAAGGGCCACTGCACACTGCTCAAAGAGTGTAAATGATTTTTTTCCACGCCGCATCCCCATGGTCAAACACTTTGTCCTGTCAACTTTGAGGGAATGATGCTGTACACAATATCAGCAAACAGAATCAAAGCAACAACTCGACAAAGATCCCAACCGAATGCTCTGTATGTGTGCACCATATTTGCCCCTTGGTGTGTTAGGATGAAAATGAACATCTTCACCGAGAAACTTCAGCACATTTTTCCCTATTAATTTATTTTACCTTTCCGACAATGTATAAAAGCGTTCCTGTTGGATGTGTTTAAAGCATAATCTCCATGATGCATGAGAGTTCATGCATTTGTGGCCTTATACAACAGGCCCTTGAACTGCGTCGTATTGCACACTGATGTGAGATGCTGGCGTCAGCGACACACCCCTCTCTCTGCCCCTCTGTGCACAACACATTTTGCCGCTAACGGCAAATCCACCCATGAGAAACAGACACACTGCTTGATTGGAGAGCACTCCAGTGCTTAAAAGCTTTATTTTGTTTCCCTTTATATTTAGACTATGTAGCGCGGATGGGAGCAAAATGTATCACCATTATAGGTGCCTGCTTCAAGCTGTAATTCCACAGGAGGACTCCTCTTTAATTAAATGAATAATGTGTGCGCGGCGGGCGCTTTACCAAACAAACAGGACCTCCTACCCACGGACCATTCATGAGGCCATGTGTTTGGATGCGTAGGCTGACGAGTGTGTACGTGCGTGTGTGTTTATGTCACGGAGGCCACCTACCCACTCTGGAACGGCACAACACAAACCCCAGCGCCGTTTCATTTTAGGGGCATGACGCAAGCGGACTATGCAATCAGGTACTTGACCTCGGCAAGAGCAGCACGCCACGAGGGGGGCATGAGGATTTTTTTTACATGGGGAGGAACGTGGTGCAGGGTGCATAATGCAGAGGGATTCAAATGGAAGTCAAGTCATGATGAAAATGCATGAGTACAGAGAGCTACAAGGGCCTTGCATGCTTCCGCGTTTGCAGCGATAAAAGGTTGGAGGTAACACGGCTCAATTACCTACATTGTTCTGCACTGAAATGGGGGAGTCAAATCGTGCACCTTATATTACAGTTTGCCCTAAAAATCCCCCATTGGCTTAATTATTCAATTCCAAGGTAACTCTTTCACTTTTCCAACAGTCAAAAGGGCAATAATATGTTCCCAAGCTGAAAAAGGCGAGAACTTTTGAGGGTACCACTGCAGTGATAATTGTTTCAAATATGGATCCCCGTGGGCCATAATACAATATGAAAAAATTGGGACAGGGAAAAATCTAAAATATTGGAAAATATTAATACTATGAAAGAAAGAAAAATATGCGAATCTGTGGTACAGACTTTTAAGTTGTAATATCATCAATCGTCACTAGATGGCAGAAATGTCTTAGTTGCGATTACACCCAGGTCTGATACTGCCTGATACTACAAAGTAAATAGGACTAATATTTTTTTCCAGGACAAACATAGTACCTCAAAAATATTATAATTTTGAGTGAGTTGATTTTTATTTTAAAAATGCCCAAATTGAGTTCTTGCACTTAATGATGGTTTCTTGTTCAGCAATTTTGTGCCATCCTTGAATGACTGTTTTTAGACAAGAGAGCCGTTTGCACTGAAAAAAAAATACATGATGTGTTTTTTTGTTCTTTACTTCAATCCCTTTGTTGTTTTGTCAGGAGAGTCAATCATTAACATGCAATGAAAAATATTGATAAGAATGAAAATAATGCGACTAAACTTTCCTCGATTTCTTTTTTTTGTGCTGATTCCAAAATTCCCCTTGTTTTTCGCGAGAACACACACACACACACACACACACACACACACACACACAAGGGAGGAGACAGCATCAATATGTAACAGCTCGATTTCAATCCCTACATGTTTATATTGTCAAATGATCACTTCCACAAGTTCTTTGCAAATCAAAATGTCTTATTACATGTGAGCTATTTTTAGAAAAGGCCCACAGGACCACTTACACGATCCTTCTGTGCTATCTGGTGCCTGTGGGTGACCCCTGACAAAATGGCTAAGATTCTGTTCTCAAGTAACGAAGTGGAATAAATCTGTCTCACAACGCATACATGATGACTGTCAGTGTGATTCCTTTGCCAAATAATGTTTTTAACCCCATATACTGTAGTTCGCTGAAAGGGCCGTTCTTCATAAAGGAGACTTTCTTTTGCTCCGAAGATTGTGAAGTTATGACTTTGCATCACAAGAATGCAATAAAAGGACTATTCATAAGATATCACATGGAATAGTGCCCGGAGTCCTCAAATGTACAGGAAATCTGTATCTCTGAAAATACAGCGTACACTGAAAAAAATGGTGTGTTGAATCTACTCAATTTTATTTCGTCCGGTGGTTGCACACAACAAAATCATCTGGATCCAGATAAATTGTTTTACATAGAGGTATAGTCGACTTAACTTTTTTTTTTTGTTTTACTGTTTGGTGCTTTCTACCGCCTTTATTACTGATTTGTCTTACTGTTTATTGTGCATGTTAAATTGCTCCATGTACAGCACTTTGTATGCAGCGATGGCTGTTTGAAAGTGCTCTATAAATACTGTTGACTTGACTTGACTTAACTTGATGAAATAAAATTGGGTACATTCAACAGACCATTTTTTCAGTGTAAAGAATAGGCCCGTCCTTGGTTGCTAGTAGATATGTACTGGACCTAAAGGGTTGAAAAGGGAATACAGCAAAGTGATAAAAACACATTTTTTCCAACAGCACCTTTCATAAGCTTATCTGCGCAACAAAGATGAAGTTCAGTTGCTTCAAAAGAGCAAACCCCTGAAGTGCTACTTTCTGGAAAAAGGGGATGTACTCGTTCTCAACAGACTTGGAGGCAACATGAGAGAGGGGGATGAATGGATACTTGCTCAACAATAAGTAATAGATTATTGGTGTTAAAATAGATTCAGACTTACTTTTCTACTTACATAAATGCTGAAATAATTATAAATATTACCGATACTTATATTTAGCTTCATAATGTTGGTGTTAGCGTAGAAATGGACTTACTTACCTACCAACTTATACACTTTTGCTGAAAAAAAAATGGTGTGTTAAATTTAATACATTTTATTTTGTGATGTGGTTGCACACAAAATTTGGATTTCTATACATTTTTAAGTAGATATGTAGTCTACTCATTTTGTTGTGCTCCTGAACACATTATCACTGATGTAACTTGGAGCCCTGAGGTGTTTCGACTCTTTCAACGTCTGATTCGCTCTTCCAGGCAACTCAGCAATGGTTTATCAGACTTGTGTTCATGTGGCATTTGCTACCCCCCATGAATCTCCTCTCCTAATCCAGAGCCAGCTCAAGGATTTCTTTGTTTCCTCCGGGATGTTCCTGATGGCCAACATTTCCATTTGGATCCCACGTATTGTATGTTTTATCATGGGCACATGGGCATGGGTAAAATATGGTTTTGCTCCTGTGTTCTGCTAGGGCCATACCTGTGTTACCCCATACGCATTTACATGGGGTTTTGACTGGGTCTCAGGTGGGTTCCAAAAGGACCATGTGTATTTGCCTCTGTGCTTGAATTGGGATCTAAATGGTCCTTATGTGGATTCCATATATATATATATATATATATATATATATATATATATATATATATATATATATATGTATATAGTGAGATGGAGAGAGAGAGAGAGACTAGTAATAGTTAGTTTGTGAAATAAGTGTACTTCTGCTTGCACTGCTTTCTACTTGTACTACATCCCCCCTCCCAAAAAATCACGACAAGTGAAATGTCCACTATTTAATATTACGATCCTTCCGATAGTAAGTCTCTGGATTTTTACGGCAATCGTCTTATCGTGTAGGCCTATCATGTGTTCAAAAACAAATCTCAGATTTCACGTTACAGTGCCTTGAAAGAAAAAAACAATCAGTTCAGGTCATTGCCGTTCTGCCACCTGGAAGTACACCAGAACCGAGGTAAGCTATTTTTTAATAATAATAGGAATTACATATACACTGATCATTGACCATACGTCTGTCATATTTCACTACAATGTTATTACTTTCTTAAACGTACTTTATTTTTGACGGCTCAACAGCTCCATTAACAGCTAATTGGCCTAAATGTCCTTTTCAATGGTCTCTGTGTGAAGTTTTGTGTGTGTGGGGGGGGTCGGCGGGAATATCATCAGGGAGCGAGTCAGGATCCCGTGACGCCACCAGCTCCACGGTGACGTCAGCGCCTCTAAAAAGACGCGCAAGAGGGAGCGAGAGAGATGGGAGGCAACCGGGCTCAGATCCACTTCTCGAGTGAAGATGCGCCTCAGAAATTGACGACGCGCGCCACAGGAGCCGCTCCATCGTGGCGTGAACTCGCGCTGGGTGTGGGAGGAAAAAGAAGAGGAGTGACGGGGACTAATTTGTATGACCTTTTGGTGGGATTTCACCTGTGATATTTGCGCATTTTGTGATTTCAGGCGCACGACTAGAAATCAAGTTCATGGACTAACTGGAAAACATTCATTCCTTTCTGCGCTTTTATTAGCGTGATCGTGTAAATAGTATGTTTCAGCTTGTGTTGAGCGACCAAAAGAGTCTGCAACAAGGGCGCACAGAGATAATGTCACCATCACTTCATTTTTTTTTTTGTTCTGAGAGTTGACTACCAGTACATATTTACTCAACCAAGTTAAATATTTTATGAGCTGGAGAAGTTTTACTTGCGCGGGAGGGGGAAACGGTACGATGTGTGGGGGAGAGAATCGGGATTTTATGGGTTCGGGGCTTTTTTTAATTAAAAGGCGTTGATCCGTGTCCTGACGCGACAAGACCCACGCACGTTTTGTGATCTTACAATGGACTCGGAAGCCCCGTCGTGGAGGATGCAAGGGAGCTAACATTTGGAGATAAACAAGAGACGACAACAACAGAGGTAAACGTTAACAGATTGCAATTGAAAATGCTTTTTGCCCAATGAAAAGCATTCATCTCCAAATGTTGGAGATGAAAAAAAAAAAACTAACAACAAGAAACGTAGTATTAAGAAAGAGACATTAGTCACTGTTGAATAAAAATCGTGTACCTTCAAGCATTATTTCTAATAGCATTTAGAAAAAATATTAACAAGTAATTTGTAGCGTTAAAGAAGAGACATTAGTCATTGTTCGGAAAAAAAAACATTTGTATTTCCACTAACTATAGAGCCTTGTTTTCATTGACCAGCACTGATAGCCCAAATGAGTCGTCTTAAATTCAAAGGGGTGATGTATTTTTGTCCATAGAGACTCCAGGAGAAGAGACCGAAGGATGGCCTCTGCTCCGGAGGGCGGCTGCTCCCTGGAGCTTAGCAACTGGAACGCAAGCGGTGCCTCCATCCCCTGCAACCAGAGCGTCCTGAAACTGGCGCCGTACTCGCCCGAAGCCACGGCGGCCTTTGCCACCGCCATAACCCTGATGGTGGTCTTCACCATTGTGGGGAACATCATGGTGATCATCGCCGTGCTGACCAGCCACTCCCTGCGAGGGCCGCAGAACCTCTTCCTAGTGTCACTGGCCGCGGCTGACATCTTGGTGGCCACGCTCATTATCCCCTTCTCTCTGGCCAATGAACTTCTGGGCTACTGGTATTTCAAGTCCCTGTGGTGTGAGATCTACTTGGCCCTGGATGTGCTCTTCTGCACCTCCTCCATTGTGCACCTGTGCGCTATCTCTCTGGACCGCTACCTGTCCATTTCCAGAGTCACCTACGGTCGCCAGCGGACTCCCAAACGCATCAAAGCTGCCATCGTGGTTGTGTGGCTCATTTCCTCCATCATCTCTTTCCCTCCGCTGCTGTCCCTCAACAAGACCGAGGTGGGCGACCTCACGAGTGAGAGGGGACCTCAGTGCGAGCTCAACGACGAGAAATGGTACATTCTTTACTCCACCATCGGCTCCTTCTTCGCCCCATGCCTCATCATGATCCTGGTCTATGTAAGAATCTACCAAATCGCCAAGCAGAGAACACGGTGCCCCCCGGGGGAGCCCCGTAAGGACGGAGTCGGCGCCGCCGTGCCGAGTCAGCCGAAGCAGCAACTCCAAGCCAACGGTAGGGATGATGGTGAAAAAACATCCAACGCCAGACCCCCCACCCTCGCCATTACCCCGTCTCTTTCAGGGGGGCAGGAGGAACCAAATCAGGACCCCAACCCCAATAATCTGCAACCTCCACCTCCAACTCCAGCTCTGAGCCCAGTCACCAGCTCTGTAGACACCTCTCTGCATGCGGCCCCCGCCGTCCCTTCTGCGCCGCAACTGGCGCCGACCAAGCTGAAAGCGGGAGGAAACAAGTTCAAGCGGCAAACGAAAACCAAATCGGACAACAACAACGGTGACAGCTCCAGCACAGACAGCGAGGCCAGCAACGGAGGGCGCCGCGGCAGCGCCAGTATGGTGGGGTCCCCCGCAGGAGTGAGCATCCACTCCGCGGGTTCCATCAAGCGCTACAGGAACATGATCGCCACTTCAAAGGGGTCGCGGCTGGTGCCGGGGAGGAAGTCCAAAATCGAGAACAACCCCGGGGCGGCTCGGCGCAAAGCGATGGTCAACCGAGAGAAACGCTTCACCTTTGTCCTGGCCGTGGTCATCGGCGTCTTCGTGGTGTGCTGGTTCCCGTTTTTCTTCTCCTACTCTCTCAAGGCGGTATGCCCCATAACATGCGCCATCCCCGACCCACTCTTTAAGTTCTTCTTCTGGATTGGTTACTGCAATTCTTGTCTCAACCCGGTCATCTACACCATCTTCAACAAAGACTTCAGGAAGGCTTTCAAAAAGATTCTGTGCCAAAGTACCAAGGGTACTTTCTTTTAGCACACAAAGTCTACAACTTTGGAACCAATGAAGCAGATGACACAGACATCTTTCAAAGGGCTGTATTATTAATTTTATGAGCCATTGACGTAAAAATTCCAAATTTCTTCAACGCAGCCACAGAATCCATTACTTAACATTTTGGACTATCACATCCTGATTTGGAGACAATGGAGGTCTTTGACAGGATAGGTAAAGTCCAGACATGACTACAGATGACATAGATAATATCGTGGACCAAAGCAAAACAAATTTACCAATTTACCACATTACACTGACTGAATGCTGGGAACACTGGGGACAAAAAAAAGGCGGACACGCCAGATAAGGACGGCTGGGCTGGTCCACACACCAGGCATATGTGAAATGTGTGTAAGTGTATATATATATATATATATATATATATATATAAATATCTCTCTCTCTCACTCTCTCCTAACTGAGAGACAGGCAGGCTCTTGAAGAAGGTAAACTGGTAAGCATGAAGAGAACTGACCTTAAATTCAATCAAGCCTGGGGCCCTTTTGTTTGTCAGCACAGAGCACAAGGAGCACACAAGGTTAACGGCGATTTCTTGTAGTCTTCATCTGTCCGGCTGCAGGGCAAACATGTGCTCCCTGATTCCTATCCAAAAGAGCAACAACAAGAGGCATCGGAAGATCGAAAATGCATAGATGGGTCCTTTTCAAATTAAAGGAACAGCAAGACGGTGGCTGGATACATGTCAGATGCCTTGGCTCTCAGCTGCCTGCGGGTCATTGTGGACACTCAGGTTGTGTGTGTGTGTGTGTGTGTTTTGTCTTTAATTCAATTTTTGCATTTTCACGAGAGTCACGAGAGAAATATATACCACTAAAGCAATGAGCTTATCTGCTTTTCATGGACCAGGTGGAGCAATCTTGTTAACAAATAAGCCTCTTGAACGAGGTTATTCACGCCATGACATGGGAGGTTCATACGCTGATGTATGTGCATTTCTTTTCAGCTTCTGCAGGCCATCAGTGATAAGTGAGCGGGTACACACTGGAACAAATGATTAAGAGGACAGACACGCAATGCACTGAGGTACATCCCCCCACAACTAAGACTGCTTGGGCGATTCAAAACCCCGTTTGCCTGAGTCACTCATTTCACCTGCTGTGAAGCGGTAAATGCTTTTGTTTTCGTGAGGCCGCACGTTATCCCTCGCTCGCTCTCTTTTTTTTATGAAGAGGAGGTTTCGCTGTTTCTTTGACAAAATACGTGTGTTTTATAGAGCACGCTGGCTTATTGACTCAATGGGACAAGGGCTGTCAACGTTGTCGAATTCCGCTGACCTGTGTGTGTGTGTGTGTGTGTGTGTCTAAGTGCATTCTCTCCTGATCTACAATTGTGAAGCATAGAGACACTGTGCTTGTCATGTGACTGCTTCTTCCGTATTTGTGAATATCAGACTAAGGTCAGCCTATTGAGAGAGATATTTTAAAGTGTGCGTTTGATTGCATATTGACATGGCATCTCCCCTCTGACCACCCCGAAGGGACCTCAGTCTGTCACAGTGATATATGACTCCCAAGTCATATTTTCAGTGTGCGTGCGTGTGTGTGTGTGTGTGTGTTTGTGTCTTTGTGTGTGATGGGAGGTAACGATATAAGACTGTACTATTTATTTCAAACTACTGGGTTTATTTATTGTTCCATTGAAGTGCTTTTCTTCTGAGGATCAAACAATATCATATGGCTCAGAGGGTAAAAATATTGTATTACTTCTCAACACGAGCCTTATCGATTTCAAACATTAAACTGTGGCTTTTGTGTGATGGTGTCAGAGTACATGTAAAAACTATGGACTGCCACATGCATAAAATGCCCCATTCATGACCATCTATGTTCATTTTTAATAGAGATAAGCACATTCGTCCGAAATAGGTGCGAAAAAAATGAAATAATTCAGCAACAGCAACTGTTGCTTTATGAAGATTTCTAATCCCAAAACGCTGACGAAAATCACCCAGAACAAGAGCTGTGTCCAATTAAACATTTGTGAGTTGTATTCTTTCCAAAACTCAAATAACTGTTGAGGTCATGCCTTCATGGCTGCTTGTGTATAAAAAGGAGTTGCCTCACACCTGCTCCATTCTTTGCTTTTTGTGGTGAAGTTGCTGCTTTTCTTAGTTCAAGAAAATAAAAAGACAAAAGAATTATGGCTTGAGGGAGACAGGTGCAATAATCCGAATCCTTTTTGCTGGAAAGCGCCTGTTGTGTTCCCCCCGCTGTGTTCGGACCAAAATGCATGGTCGGCGCTTCGGAACTGTCAATCCTCCATCTGTGATCTTCCCCACCCATGCTCCAGTTTAAAAATAAAGTTATTCGGAAAAAGCACAAGGCATTCTCTTGGTGTCTTTTATCCATTTATTTTGAACAGGACTCAAGTGAACTCGACTTTATTTATATAACCCTTTAAAACAACCACAGCTACGTGCAAAGCGCTGTACATAAAGTAAACATGAGGCCTATAAAACCGAAGACAATTAAAACAATAAATTAATAAAATAAAACTAAACACACTAAAACACCAAAACAATGGAGTCTAACGCTGAGTTGAACACTAGTACATAGGACAGTATGTAGGAACCGGAGCAGGAGGGATACTGTTTGTTTGCCTCACTTTCTTGCCTCGTTGTCAACACAAAAACAACCCAATGACTATAAACTTTTTTGAGGATAAATAATCATCTATTTTTAAAGCAGATGTCCTCATTTGGGTGAGCTGGAGCTTAGATCAGATGACTTTGGGCAAGTGGTGGGTGTACACTCTGAACTGGTTGGCAATCATTCGCAGGGCACATACAGACAACTTCACATTCACATTCACTCGCACATCTATAGGCATTCGTCTTTGATGTAAGGTGGAAGGAAACTGGAGAAACAAGAGAAAACCCAAAGCACAAGGACATGCAAATGCCAAACAGGCAAGCCCATGCAAAGATTCACACCCGGAAGTGTTGGGCCAAGATGTGCTAGCGACGATGACAATATGCCGCCTGATGAATAATGCATTGTTTATTAACATCGTGAGGACTTCTTATTGACATTTTACTCATTTTTGGAGTAAATAAAACATGAGTCTTAATGACAATATTCATGCATATGCAGAAAACAGCTCAGAGTGCTGATCCAAATTAATATTGTTTGGCCATTGCTGAGCTCTGCGCTCCACTGAGTGCCGGTGTATTTTACTCACATTTCATTTCAGTTTCTCATTTTTTTTTACATACTGTACATTAGAACAACAACATTAAAGATTATTTTTAAGACAATACAAATAGTTTACATTTGGCAAATATCTAACATCATAACAAAAAAACAAAACCAAAAAAAAAAAGATACACATTCAATCTGAATAAATCATCCATTCATTGTCCTTGTTCGGGTCATAGGTGAGCCGGTGCCTCACCCAGCTGATTTTGTGGCCTGTGATTGGCTGGCAACCAGTTAGGGGTGTACCCCGCCTACTGCCCAAAATCAGCTGGGATAGGCTCCAGCATGTCGGTGACCCTTGTGAGGATAAAGCGGTTCAGATAGTGGATGGATAGATGGATGGACAATACCATATTTGTGATATTCGTTTACTCATAAAATATGATCGCTATATCCATCCATCCATTTTCCGAACCGCTTGATCCTCACTAGGGTCGCGGGGGGTGCTGGAGCCTATCCCAGCTGTCTTCGGGCAGTAGGCGGGGGACACCCTGAATCGGTTGCCAGCCAATCGCAGGGCACACAGAGACGAACAACCATCCACGCTCACATTCACACCTAGGGACAATTTAGAGCGTTCAATCAGCCTGCCATGCATGTTTTTGGAATGTGGGAGGAAACCGGAGCACCCGGAGAAAACCCACGCAGGCCCGGGGAGAACATGCAAACTCCACACAGGGAGGCCGGAGCTGGAATTGAACCCGGTACCTCTGCACTGTGAAGTCGACGTGCTAACCACTGGACTACCGGGCCGCCCATGATCGCTATAATATTAATGCAAAAATCTAATTGTGTATCAAATCTTGGGTCAGGAATTGAGATACACATCTTAACTTTGGTATCGTTATCGTGTGAGAAAATGGGTTATGGTCCGATGAACATTTTGGCCACAATTCCAAAATGTATATTTGGCACAAACACAACACTGATCATCACCAAAGGAACACGTTAAAGTGTGGTGGTGGCAGCATCGTGCTTTCGGGTCGTTCTTCTTCAGCCGAAACTGCAGCTTTAAACAAGGTGGAGGGAATTACGAACCGTTCCAAATACCTGTCAGTATTCACACAACACCTTGAAGCTTCTGCTAGCGAGCAAAATGTCACAAAAAGCCTACTTGAATGGTCTAACTTCATTTAGAATTAATCAGAGGCACTTTAAATAGGGGCTGGTGTGCGCTTACTCTTGTTTAACATGAATTTAAATGTGATTGAGTCATTTTATAACATGGCCAGTTAGTGATAAAAAGTTGTGCACTTTTGTGCAACTACTACACTATCTTCTGTTTCTGTTGAAAAGATTTAATTTTACAAATTCAAATTTGTACAGGTTGTAGGTCATAATGGTTAGAAAAGTTTTTAAATGATTGATTTATTTTGGTCTCATTTTCATACACATATGACAAGCATTTTAAATAGGGGTGTGCAGACTTTTTATATTCTACAATGTATGTCATGATGGACAATTTGGGGATTTGTCATTGTACTGTCAGACAGGATTAAATCTGTCCTGCTTTCAACACCATTACCCCCCACCCCCCCCAACCCCTCACCCTTCCACTGGGCTCCCAAACCCACCCACACGCACACATTGGTGGATTGGCAGCCTTTACCTTCATTTGCATTATCACGGCTGTGGTGTGACTCGAGAATAAGAACACACAAGTTATCTTTGTTGGTTGTTTACAGTGTTGTATATTCATCTGGAAGCTGTGTCCCTGAGCTGCTTACTCTCTTGCCAGCATTGGCATATAAAACAGGGCAGGTGTGTGGCAGCGGAGCCTCTGGAGAGGATGGAGAGAACCCAGCAAGCGTGACACACACTCATTACATTTTTTTTTTATGCACACATGAGATGCTGTTGTAGATTCCTCCAGATGCGTGTAAGTGTGTACGTGTGTGTGCATGAGCAAGTCGATCGGAGATCAACACATGAAAAATATCCCGCAACCAAAACAAATGCTTCACAGATAGTGTATCAAATACCAATGCGCAGGGTGAATATAGGTGTTCGGCTCACGTCCACGTATTAACGTTGGCTAGATTTCTTCACAATTTCTGTGCCCCCTTAAAAATAAATACATAAATTTAAAAAAAAATTAAAAACACCCAAGAGGTAGTAGGAGAAATGAGACGCAAAAAAGGAGGCCTTGGTCTGTACGGAAGGTGTAGATGTTTAAAAAGCACTTGGGCTTTGTATAGTCTGTGATCATTTTTGTTTTGTTTTGTTTGAAGCCAGTGCAATTATATTTACAATAGCTCTTCAGAGCCTCTCATTGGTTGTGCATGAGAGGACATACATACTTGTTTATTGTAAATGCCCAGTGTTGGTATCAGTAGTCGCCATCGGCAACAATTGTTCTTGCTTGGCTTATGATCTCAAAAGCTCATATGCTGTAAGTTTACAATACAACATTTGGATGCAGTAATGCATGTTGGAACCCCTGAAGGCTCCGCAAATCTTTATACTTTGCCTCGACAAATCATTCACCACCTTTGTCCTATTTTCAATGTGTCTCTCACTACTACTGCAATGGCACGTTTTTTCCCCCAGCAGCATACGTATCATAGAACGCAATCACTTTTGTGACTTTGGTTGACTTGCAAGTTCTAATTTCAAAAGGTGTTTTTCCTGTTGGAAACACTATGAAGTGGCAAGTGGTGTACTAGTGATTAGATAAGGAATGGGCGACTGGGGCCCCTTAATTAATTTTGGAAAAAAATAACAGAATATATTTTGATGTTTGTATATAATGTATTACAAACTCCACCCAAAAATCTTCAAAAAGTTTTGAAAAAACGGGGTAAAATGGGGGGGAAAAATGTTAAAAATTTGACAAAATATTGAAAAAAAGGAAAAAAATCTGTGAATATGCAGGGTTTGACTGAGTTTTAAGTTGTAATATCATCGCTCAGAATTATATGGCAGACATGACTTAAGTGAGCTTACAGTGGGTCTTATACTGTCCTATGCTACAACATGAATAGGCCTTGTCTTATTTTTCAAGATTTGGAATGATATACAAGATGATCAAATTACCTCAACATTATCAAAATTTTGAGTGAATATATTTTTGTGAAAACAATTACAAAATGAGGTTTTGCACTTAATGTAGATTTCTTGTTCAGTAGTTTTGTGCCGTCCCTAAAAGGTAATTTTTCTGCAAGAGAGCTTTTTGCACAGGAAAATCAAAATACAGTACAGTATATGGTTATTTTGTTGTTTTCTTCAAACTCTTTGTTTTTGGGCTTGGATAATGATGGAGCTTTTATACATGCACTGAAAAATGTATTATCAAAAAATAAAATATATTAAGAGCACGTATTTTGTCCATATTTAAAATAGCATTTTTGTCATATAGTACATCTGGTTAGAAAGTGGTTGGTCTTATGTGGCCACCCAGTAGCACTGCAGAAAAAAATGTGCCGCCCCCCTCAAGCATTTAAGCTGCCCATCCCTGAGTTAGATCATCTACCTCCCAATTGAGAAGTTCTGCTTTCATATTTTGGCTCTGACCTTTTTGACAAGGATAATATTTGGCTCATTGAAGACTCTGAATTGTTTCATAGGTGTGAATTAGAGTGTGAAAGGTTGTCAATATGTACCCAGTGACTATCCAGGGCAAAGCCATCGAATACAGTCTGGAAAAAAACACACACAAAAAGCCAACGAAGCTTGTGTGTCGAAGATAATTCCAGATGCTCACTGAACTGAAGGATCACTGTAGTGATGCGCCGATTGACTCCTGGCCTGTCGGTCTTGATGATGAGACCTGTCACAGTGGCGCAGTATTAGATAAAGAAGAAGCTCATTTGCATAGAGGAAAACTCATTTGACATTCGAAATAAGTTTTGGCTCGATACTTGACAGCTTTGAATATTTGTGGAGAATACCATAATTGCCTGTCCGTAGGTGTCGCCTTTCATCATTTTACGAAATCTAATCATATCTGTGGGAGGTGAGCCGCTGTGTAATGCCACACTTCGTTCTGAAAGGTAAAGAATCCAACTGGAGCCACAAAAAATAAAATAAAAAATAAAACGAATAAGCAGGGGTTTCCATGACGAATGGGGAATAAGTCTTCTGTCGTATTAGGGTAATTTCTCCTTACACTGAACAATGCGTCACAACTACACTTTCGGCATTGAAGTTAAGGCTGACAGTTTTTGTTCCTAAGGCTGATTGTATTCCTATGGTCCTGAAGTGTGAAACTGCATTCTTGTTGCATGGTCAACATGGTGCATAGTTGGGCAGTGCCATTAATCGAAATTCACTTATGAGTACGATTGTTATACTCAACGATTACAAAATCGGGATAATCTCAATATATAACGATATATATTTGTTGTTTTTTTGAGAAGTTGATAGAATGCTTGATAGCCTGCTAACTAGCTAGATAGCCTGCTAGCTAGATAGAAAACATTGAAATAGTTGAAAATGTAAAAATAGTATTCATTTTAATACCATAATGAGTATACTTGATTTCGAAATACAGTACAGTATGCATCTGAAACATCCAATGAAATTATTTAAATGTTACAGCAGTTCTATGGCAAATTCTAAGTGTAAAGCGTGGAACCAAAATATAAATGATCGATTGAATAATTGTGATGAATATTTTTTGTCATAATCGAGTACCGTGCTCCACTGGTTCTAATAATAATCATAATAAAAAAAAGACAATCCAGATTCGATCAAAACTGTGACGCAACTCTGAATCATGTGATGGAAAGTGCACAACTATGAAATAAACATGAAAACTGCTGTTGAAGTCTTAGTTGTTCAACACGCGCACCAAACAAAAAAGACGAGTGATTTGGTCTGTCGTGGTGTCTGAGACTTCCAAGAAAGGCTGCGGCTTTATTTAGCTGAGCCATCATGGAAAGGTCAGACCCCCCCCCCCCCCACTCCCCCACCCCCTCACACACACACACAAGCAGAGGAAACATTAACACGCAATCAATGCACAACAAAATAGATAAAGAGATGGCTGACACTCAGCTGCATTAACACACCCATGCTCGCATACACACATACACTTCTATACAGTCAGCAGCACACATCA
Source organism: Hippocampus guttulatus (assembly GCF_054856545.1). Classification (NCBI taxonomy): domain Eukaryota; kingdom Metazoa; phylum Chordata; class Actinopteri; order Syngnathiformes; family Syngnathidae; genus Hippocampus; species Hippocampus guttulatus. The sequence continues at coordinate 14,632,958 of NC_141265.1, forward strand.
ATATTGTGTATGGGTAACTGCTGGCATTCATGTGCGCAAGTTCACAAAAAAATATTAATCCAAGTATCTCATGATTTTATAGCACAGATTGCCATTTTCAGCATTGGTCATGCTCTGCTCATCAGTTGATCCACAGCAATCAGCCCCACATCACTCTCGCCTCGAACCTTTTAATAACATTTTCTCAAGTGAGCTCTCTATGTGTTTGTTGGAGTGTGAGGCTGATTAAAAGAAGGGAAGAGAACCATGATGAGATTTCAAAAGGTTGTTTGTTGACATACAAATATGAGTTTCCACGCTTCGTGCGCGCGTGTCCATGTCCGTGGCCGCGCTGATGTGCGAGACCAATTTTTGGCACATGAAGGGGAACAGGAAGTGGTGTACAGGAGGCCAGGGCAGGGACACGACACTGTGGGCATACTTCCACAAATGAATCCGCTGGAAATAAGCGCACAACACAAATATATCTCATTTCATGCAGAATTGTGGGTCTCTTATGCATAATGCAACAGTCTGCTTTGACTTTTGCCATGTAAAAGCACTCATCTGAAAAATCAGATTCCATCTCATGCTTCATTGCCAGACAAATTGTTTTTGACATGCATGTCACCAACGGTCCCCCCACCCTCCCAATTTTTCATTGATTTCGTTCATGTGATTATGCACTGATAAGTTGATTTATGCATAAAATGTGTTAATTATGAAGGTCAAGTAAGGAGGCAGAGCTGACCATTACTCAGCATACAGATAATAAGCAGCATGACACTCGCTGTCGGTTCCCCATTAAATTAAGTCTCATTAAACCTCCTTAGCTGTTTTATGATTTGGAAAATAAAGCATGAATAATATGACATCAACCCTAATTAAAATAAATCAGCATATTGATAAATCATAGCAACAGTCCAGAACAATAAAATGCAAGAAAGTTCGGAATTGTTTTGTTTAGTTCTTTTTTTTCCCCTACCGGGCTCCCCTACAGTTGTGAAGAGTAATATACTTTTTGAAAGCCATGCTGGGAAACAAACAACAGTAAACATTACATTCATTTGCGGAAGAAGATTGATGGCATGTGTAAAGACAAACCGCAATAGAAGGTGGTAATTGCCTGTTTCTTTGCTTAATTACTGCTAAGCAAAACAACATGCTAGGCTGAAGATCAAGTTTTTATCACGGTTTGCTGCCCGGTTACGTTTATTTTTAAAAACTACAGAACCGGTTAATGTGAAATGTAGTCGAAGAATTTTGCCATTACAATCTGCTTGCTTTGGGGCCAGAATGTGTGACGAACGAGGTATACAATAAATCATGTGCCATGCACTCACAGGCACACACCTGGAGCATCACGCTGACCTGTTGCCATTGGTTTCAGTAGTTTTGCTGAAACTATATTGGAATATCCTCCTCCAGAATAATAAAAAGAAAAAAAGACTGGTTGAACAAACAATTGGTTCTCCAGGTGCCCACTTCACAGTGCAGATGGCTTCTTCCATGTCGAAAATAGAGTGTGACTCGCTTTGATTGACAGGGATTGAAGTCAGCTGTGACCATTACCACAACACAGCTTGTAGATGCGTCGGTCTGCGCTGTCACGGTGGCTCTGTTTTTGGCCAACAGGTGGCACTGTAGAGCTCCTCCTATAGCGGCACACCTGTTTGTCATCATGTTATTTGTTTTTTCTGTTTAAAGGACTCTCTGGCGGACCACTCGGGATTGGGTCATTGTTTCTGTTGTTCTTTGTGTTTGTGTTTTGCTTCTGCCATGGGATTTTTTTTTGTTTATTACTTTTAGTTCTTGTTGTTTTCAGGACTTTGTTTTGGATGTTGTTTTCTCAGTGTTTTATGAATATACTTTGTCAAGTCCACCCTGGTCTTCACTCCTGCCTGCTTTTTGGGTCCTCCGCCACCATGATCATGACATGGGCAAGCCAACATCAGGTTTAACCCACACTGGGTTATGCCACGTGCCATGCTGAATTTAGGACAATCATGAAAATATGGGTCTTTGCGTTTTGTAATCGACCGATTAACATAACAAGTCATGCTACCACCGTTGCAGCCGTGGCTAATTGTTGCAGTGCTCATTCTCGTTTAGGATTACAAGCGCTGTTTCTTGCTTAAGCAGTTATGTGCTCTCTACGACTACCACAACTACACACTTTCAGAATCGCAAGCCATTATGAATGGTCATGTTTGAGAATCACGCTCCTGCACGTAAATTAGGGTCGTTGGAAGGGGGATTCGTTGAGTGGTGCTTCATTCAAATCATGCAGGAAGTTTTGAAATTGCAAACACCCCCTTTATAACAGTCGAAATCACAGAGTAACACGCAATATCATTGCAACATATTTTCAATTTCATTGATGATATCACGTTGCAGGGTGCATGAAAGGGTCAAATGTGCTGTGATACATGTACAGGAATACTCACATTCACATCACATTCAAAAGTCAAAGTCAATCTTAAGTCACAGCATTATTGTACGTACCCGGGGTATTGATATCAGACATATGTGTATTGATAATGCACTTTGAAATACAACAATATGATTCCAAGATTGACCGTTCAGGCAACATACAGGTAATTGTGCGAGATACAACACTGGCATTGAAATGGGAGTCCAGAACATTCAGAGAGATACTCCACCCTCCCACTAAAATAAACACCAAAAAAAATGTATTGATCCCTCATTTTCCTCAGTCGATAAAGGAAGTTCAGTGAGATAACCTGCCACTTATAGAAGTGTAGCATTGCAGTATTGCCCGGCATTTCATTGGTTTTGGCATAGTGCCACTCTCACAAATATCTAGTCATTAGCCAATTTCCAATCAATTTAAGATGAGAAAATGTGCAACTATATGGAATCAAGACCAGTTTTATTTGCTATACAATCATTGCAGTTTAAAATTAAAGTTAGTCTTCAGATGACACAGGAGGGAAATAATTATACGATTGTACAATAATTTTCATGTCAGTGACCTTATAGTTTTTTTGGCACTCTCCTCTGTGCTTTTATGCCCCTGCAGTAATGGATTTAGTGGTTTCTCGTCTCACCATCAGTGTGGGTGAGGACCACCATGTGACTAACAGGCGGATGTCACGCTGCAAAGCAAATAGAAAGAAGCATTTATTAATAATAACAGTGCTAACAGTCCAGCATTGTTAAGGCCTGTATCAGTCATATCGCTGAGGGTTCCAAAGTATTTGAAACGAGGTTGAGAAAACATGAAAAAAAAAGCCTACTTGTACATATTGAACCATCTTTTGCTGTGTCATTTTTTTCGCTCCAAGGTTCGACCACACCCAGCTTTTGTGCAGACAGTGAAGGTCCATTCACCGTGCATTTATAGCAGCATGAAATGAATATTTCCTGTATTAGCAAGTATGGAACACTGCTTATATCATATTCCAAAAGGGGCAGACTCTTTTTCTTCGAAGTGCATATTGAGCATTCTTGTGTAAGGCTTCGGATAATGCTGAATGAAGCAGAAAGCATCACAGCAATTTAAAGAGATGATTTTTTAAAAATGAAAATGCAAATAAATGTTACACATGACTTCTGTTCGCATTCAGAGACATAAAGTAATCATTGCACCCGGTTACAATTGATTACGCTTAATAGGAATAAACAGCGGATTGTTTAAGAAAACAAATTTGCTCATTACTTTTATGGACAACAGGATTAATAGAGAGACAAAAGTTCAGTGCGATTTTTCCAGCCACATCTTGGTTGTAAACTCGGGCAATAGCACATGAAAGTGTAATTTAATGGTGTCAACTGAGCAAGTTATGAGATTGGCTTCCATAACAAGTAATAATATTTAGTAGCCTAACAAAAGAAATTACTTGCACAATTATTACTTTTGTACTTTAGTTTATGAATGATATTACTGTGTTGTTGGATGAAGGCAATGGACATACTGTATATGAATGGACTATCAATGCACCCGTAGCGGCTGCAGCCAGAGGGCAGCCATCTTACGTTGCCACTGACAAATTCTCGTAGTTTTTCACTAAAAACACTGTTATGTTACCATGTTCTATACTGGTATCCACGAATGGAGTAATGCAAGCTTTGGAAAAAACGAACGTCACTGTTTGCATCGACCGTTATCCCGGGATCGTGAATTGTGACTTGGTCAGCTTTACATTTCGCAGCGAATTTTGTCCCGATGGGCGTTGCTTTCATTTCAATGTTGATGGTTCTGACAACATGATGCAGACGGATCTTTGAATGGCACCCGAGTACCATCAAAATATACTCATATATCACATTAAAAATCTTTGATGAGGGGCTTTCCGAATCTGGGATCATTCAGTCAAATTGTTGGTCAGTTTGTGTCTCCTGTCTTATTGTTCAGCCTCTAGGTATTTTGTTTGTTTGTTTTTAGTCCTGCTAATCATCCATCCATCCATTTTCCGAACCGCTTGATCCTCACTAGGGTCGCGGGGGGTGCTGGAGCCCATCCCAGCTGTCTTTGGGCAGCAGGCGGGGGACACCCTGAATCGGTTGCCAGCCAATCGCAGGGCACACAGAGACGAACAACCATCCACGCTCACATTCACACCTAGGGACAATCTAGAGCGTTCAATCAGCCTGCCATGCATGTTTTTGGAATGTGGGAGGAAACCGGAGTACCCGGACAAAACCCACACAGGCCCGGGGAGAACATGCAAACTCCACACAGGGAGGCCGGAGCTGGAATTGAACCCGGTTCCTGCTAATCATTCACAACAAATTCTATTTAAATGCTGCAATGGGATGAAATTGGGGGACAACCTTATCGCGTTTGTCTTTTCTCAAGGACGGCCCAGTGTCTCATATGCTGAAGGAGATAAGAAAGGAAGCAGTGAGTCACCTTTCCCCACTGGATTGACCAGCTTTTATCACCTACCCTGAAGTATTCCTGAGCCAAACGAAAACTTCTTAAGCATAAAACACTATTCAGCCTTTTCCATCACTTAAGGATAGTTAGTGTGAAAATGTTCAGTAGTCTGATCACATCAATGGATTTGAGCGGTAAACTGTTCTGGCCACCAATATTAGCACCCATTGCAGAATACATACAAATGTATGACTGATCTCAGACAATGAGTTAATGAAGACAAACCAATACGGTTATTTCATTACAGCGATGAAATAAAACCTCTAAGGAAAAAAAAATACATCAAGTTAATCATGTTGGAGGACCCATTACGCGTGGCATGGGGCTTATCTACAGGTAGTGGAGGTCTGAAACATATCAAATGAGTCATGAACGGGCGGACTGGGGAGTCATTTACTTCACATACGCCATTTATATGTATATATATCCTCTGAAGAACTTGCATGCCCATTTTTGTTATTTTTTAAATGTTTATGTTAATGGGATGTCTGAAACATGACATGGGTGAAGATCATTGGGTTCCGACCATCACTGAGCAACCAAAGCACACAAAAAACACTTGAGAAAGAAGATGTTTACTCTTTTAAAATGGCCCGCAGAGTTCTGACGTCAGTTCCTCATAAAATAAGCTCAAATGCGTTTTCAACTGAAAGAAATCCTTCAAACTTTGACGAATGGAAAAGAAAGTGTGGGAAAATCTGTTTAAGTAATTCACAGACAGAAAAAGATGTCTGCGTGCAGGCGTCCTTGCTAAAGGGTGAGCAGTAAAAATCAAGGAAGGATGTTTTTGTTATCTTTTCTTCTTCTTTGAAAAGATGACACATAATTCAATTTTTCTTCCATGTTGGATTGGTTTACAATTCCTTTTTGTGCCAATCTGATGATGCAATTTACTTTGTAATGTCCCAGGCCAAGGGGTTCAACCAATTAGTTGCCGAGCCTACCACTCCGTATCGATGCCTTAAAAAAAATACCGGTACATTAAAAAACGTGTTTTGGACATCTCGTCCTCCAATTGGCCGATTTACAGAGAACCTTCAACGAGACCGTCTGCTGCCGTGACACGATTAAAATGTCCGGCGAGAGAGTACAAAAATAAACTGGCTGTGGATGAGAATATAACGGTTAGCCTCGTTAGCTTTGGCTATTTTGATCACCATGGGCCAGAAGGACCATGGGAATGTTCTTACAATATGCTATGCTATGGAACATGAGATGAGACCTACCAGCTCATCGAAGAGAAAAACACGCACGGGGCTCCCCCTAATTACAGAATACACACACATTCAGCAAATGGTTGGTGACTGTACCTAGTGAGACTACCAATGGTGTCATCAATCAATCAACTTTAACTTGAGTTTTATTACATTATAGTCACTACAACAACTTCAACCCCTAGAGAGTAAAGTACACACACCAAACTTCAATGTTGCCAATTGTGATAGCCAGAACTTGGCACCTGGGCGTTTTGCCATTGGTCCAACATGATCAACAATAACAAAAATAAATTGCTCAATGTTTCAATTATTTATAATTTGTTTTTAATGGGATGGTAAATTCTCCCTTTCAATAACTCCTATTTCCATGCTAGGAGACATAAGTCTTTGCTGAACTTCCCATAGATTACATAATTTTGGACCTTTCTGGCACCTGTGGTGGTTGCAGCTGGTACCCCAGCCAGTGTTGGGAAAGTTAATTTTCTATGCAAACTGGCTCAAAATGCAGAAAACAAAAATGGACAAGTGCTCAAAATGTACTTTCCTTCCTTTTGTGCCTCAATCTTTCGTAACGCTCCTCTGACAACATGAGGTCACTGTTGGAGCCAATCAAAAATTGCATTACATCAAATATTCATCTAGTTACAGTCGAACCCAATGATCCTTCCTACCTGTACATTGAACAACTAACAAAGCAGATTGATAGTAGCCTTAAACGTATATGGGACTTGTTTTGCATGGTGTATGCATTATTTGAGTTGCATTACAGCAGTAGCAGACTAAATGGAAAACAATATGTACCGTACTCATTTCTCTCTTGTTTTATAACAGCGCATGAGCAAATACAAAACTCATCTCTCATCTCGGACCGACACAATCATTGTGTCTGAGTGAGTACATTTTGTTTGTGCATCCTGTATGTTAATGCCACTTTTGTTCCTGAGGGACATACTGTTTGTACAGTATATGTATATGGAGGAGATGGAAGACGCCGTGCTCAATTTGATAAAGGATCACTCGTGATTGACAACAGTGAAATTTTCTAGATTGTTAATAAAGCAAAGAACGACAATGGATGATGGAGTTAACATTAATCAAATCTGACAAAGGGCTACCATTAAATTGACATTTAGAAAAGGGAATCACTTTCTCCCCATTATAGTTATACATATGTGTGTGTGTGTGTGTGTGTGTGTGTGTGTGTGTGTATGTGTGTGCGTGTGCGTGCGTGCGTGTGTGTGTGTGAGAGACAGAGACTGTCTGTCTTACACACAGATGTATTGGCAAACAAAAAACAGATGGTTTTCTGTGGTCTGTCACAAGGGAAGACAACCTTTCCTACATGAATACTTTGTGCGCACAAAATATTGAAACACATCTCATCTTAAATGAATGCTGAATTCCAGATTGCTGGTAAAAAGGAAACATTATCCCATTCAGAATTTACCAAGCATTCCAGTCAAACATCAACACAGATTCAATTACTAGGCCCATCCTGGGTCACAGGGTGACGGTGAAGAGTTTACTGAGTGCAAACAATAAAAAGTCAACTCAGTATATGAGCGCCTATACTATCAAATGGCTCTTGATTTCCCTGCAAGTTCATTTTCGAATATTCCTGGCGATGCCATCTTTTCGTCTATTTTCGCTTTCTGTTTGCAATATATTTGTTCATAACATGTAGCTCAAATTTATACATGTATTCTATCCCCAAGGAGTAGTGGGCAGCCATCGCATACCAGCAATTATCACTCACTCGCTTTTTTGAATGTGGCTACTAGCCATCAAAGTCATTTTCAGCACTGTTATAATTAGGACAGCGGCATGTTTGATCATTTATGCCTTACATCTGAGGCAATTATCTCAGTAACATATTCTAAAATGGTCTTGGAACAGCCCGCAGAGATGATCTGTCTTGTATGCTTTATTATCTCAGTAATCGTGTTGATGGAGAGTACAGTAAATATTGTGTGGATGTACTGGAGCTTAATTATGTTATTCAAAGCATATAAGATGAGTGAGACAGGGGTTTATCTTTCTGCACATTAACATTAGTAGAGTTGTTTCACAACTAATTTGGATTTGCATCTGTCCGTCAATCCATCATACAGTAAGTACATAGTCACCATCAGTTTGTCATCAGTTAAGATACATGCATTTGTCACTGAGAATTTAAAAAAAAAACTTTGAACAATAGTCAAGGGAACACATAAGTGGTGCACAGGTGGGCACGCGTGCTGAAAATATTGTGCGCACCAAATTCAATTATATTACTATCACTCCCAAGCATATTGAAGATCAGCCACCAGTGTGACTGCAGTCATGTCAGCTTCCATCGAAAATTCAAAGTCAAGTCAGTCTCAGCGAAGTCTCATCAGACCAGAGAATGTAATTATTACTTTATTTATATTTATTTATTATGCGGCAGCTTGTTCGTGTAGTCACAATTGTATGCAGCTTCCAAAAGTTCAGTACTATCAATATCTGCTAACATTAACTTTGTTTGTTTGTTTGTTTGTTTATTGAACATAAAACATATATACAGTAATAATTTGACAGAAAATAAGGTAGATAAAAAAAGTAAAAAGAAAGAAATCAATCTTCATTCAACACAGTTATTATGTTCAAGGGAGTAGGAAGAAGTAAAAAACTTATCTAGTCCTACCCCGTTATGTGATTGTATCTAATAAATCATTTTTATATCAATCAGAAAAGAAAAAAGTAAGAAGAAAGAAGTCTCCATTAAGGCTCATACTTTGCCCTTAACCGTGATATTTTTACAACTTTTGGTTTGTATCGGGATTATATACTTCCACACCCTGACACTCTTGTGTCAATTTTCTCTTAAATTCATAATGGATATTTATATACCTTTCTCTATTTATCAACTTAGTTCTGATTTATCATTATATTTAATGTTTTGAATTTATCATTTTAACTCTGATTGATGTAGGTTGTTTGTACTATTTTTTTGAATTTGTTTTTGAACTCAGCAAGCGATTTACTCATTTTCAGGTCCGTTTCGAGATTATTCCACAGATTAACACCTTTGATAGATACACTTCTTTGCTTGATGTTTGTTCTTGTTTTGAGTTTTTTGAATAAGTTGGTACCTCTTAAATCATAGCTGCTTTCTCGAATTTCGAAAAACTTCTGAATGTTTTGGCAGAGCAGGTTATTGTGTGCTTTGTACATTAATTGGGCGATTTTAAAGTCAACCAGGTCATAAAATTTCATCGTATTTAATTTGATAAATAGTAGATTTGTGGGTTCCGTATATTTTGATCTATTAATAATTCGAATTGCTTTTTTTTGTAGGTTGAGAATAGGGAGTGTGTTTGTTTTGCAGGCATTTCCCCATATTTCCACACAGTAGGTCATATATGGTAATAATAATGAAGTGTACAACGTGTACAAAGATCTCTTATTTAGCACTTCCTTGGTTTTGTAGAGGATCCCTACGGTTTTGGCTATTTTTCTTTTTACGTTATCGATATGTGGCTTCCAACATAGTTTTGAGTCTATTACTAATCCGAGAAACTTGGTTTCATACGCTCTTTCTATCTCAATTGAGTTTACCATAATTTTAGCTTGGTGTTTGATTGGTCTTGTGCCAAAAACAATTAACTTCGATTTTTTCAGGTTAAGTGACAATTTATTTCTGTCGAACCAGTTTTTTAATTTGTTTAATTCGTTTTCTACGGTTGTCAGGAGCTGTTTCAGATTTATTCCAGAACAGTAGAAAGTTATATCATCAGCAAATAGGACACATTTAAATTGTTTTGAGACCTTGCAGATATCATTTATATATAAGATGAATAGTTTTGGACCAAGCACTGACCCCTGAGGAACTCCGTGAGTGATTTTTAGTTGATTCGTTTTTTTATTGTTGAGTTGCACGTACTGATATCTGTTTTCTAAATAACTTTTTATCCATTTATAAGCTACACCTCTAATGCCATATCTTTCTAGTTTTTTCAATAATATACTGTGATCTATTGTGTCAAAAGCTTTTTTTAGATCTAGGAAAACCCCAACAGTAAATTCTTTGTTGTCTATATTAGTGGCTATTGCTTCCACAAACTCCATAACTGCCATTGAGGTGGTCCGCTTTTCCCTGAAGCCATATTGATTCTCACTTAACAGCGCATGCTTTTGTATAAAGCTATCAAGTCTGCGAGAAAATAGTTTTTCTAATATTTTTGAAAATTGTGGTAGTAGTGATATTGGTCTATAATTTGTAAACCGATGTCTTTCTCCACTTTTATAGATTGGAATAACTTTAGCAATTTTCATTTTTGATGGAAAGATACCAGCTTTGAATGACAGGTTGCATATGTGCGTGAAAGGTCGCACTACATATTCTATAATCTGCTTTATTATTGTCATGTCAATATTAAAGCAATCAGTTGACTTTTTATTTTTAAAAGTTTTTATAATATTTGATACTTCTTCTTGTTTTACAGCAGTAAGGAACATCGTGGAGGAGTTTTTTTCTACATATCTATCTATTTCAAACAAGTTTGTTGGATCAGGAATTTGTTTTGCTAGGTTACTGCCGATGTTGACAAAATACTCATTAAATTCAGTTGCTATTTCTGCAGTTTTTTCCAAGATAGTATTTTTGCCTTTGATAAAATACTCTGGATAATCCATTTTTTTAGGACTATTTCTGATTACTTGGTTAAGTATCTTCCATATTTCTTGTGTGTTACTTTTATTCTGCTCTAATAGTGCATGATAATGATCTCTTTTACTGGTTCTTATAATATTTACTAGTTTATTTTTATAGGTCTTATATATTTTTTCTGCTTCTTCAGTTCTCAATTTTAAAAACAATTTATATAAATTGTTTTTCTTTTTACATGCGTTTTCTATGCCTTTCGTTATCCATGGCTTACTTGGGTCTTTATACTTTTTGGAGACTTTAGTTAATGGAAAATGTTTATCATATAAGGAGATTATGGTAGACTGAAATACTTCAAACGCTGTATTTGGGTCTTCGTTTGAATAGACCTCGGTCCAGTTTTGTTTTTCTAGGTCTTGCTTAAAGGCGTCGGTGGAGCGTTGGGTTCTTAGTCTTATTTCTGTTATGCGAGTTGTTGACTTAGCTTTTCTATCAAAATAATTATGAAAAACTGCAAAAACAGGTAGGTGGTCACTTATGTCATTAATGAGAAGTCCACTTTCCATTTTATGGTCAATCTTATTTATAAATATGTTATCTATTAATGTGGCCGTGTCAACTGTTATTCTGCTAGGTTTCAGGATTACTGGGAAAAAGCTGTTGCTGTACATAGTATTTATGAAGTCGGTTGTTTTTTTGTGTCCATTTGGGTTTAATAAGTCAATGTTAAAGTCACCACATATTATTCGTGTTTTCTTATCGTTGTTGTAACTGAGCATATCTGTTAGTTTTTTATTGAATGTGTCAATGTCATTGGTTTTGATGATTAAAAAAAAAAAGAAAATATATATATTTTTTGGGGGGGTCGTCACGTACTCACGCCATGTTAAGCGTTACATTAACGGGATCCCACGACACACCAGCGCGACTGGCCGAAATTGACATCCACGGTAGCAGACCGGTGGCCACGTTCGTGGGTTGCTCTATGTGACGCCTTTAACACGTCGCGAACCCGTTCAAAGTGAAATTCAGCCAAAGGCTTTACTCGGTACGTAAACGTTTTTTTTTTTGTGAGGCTATTCTGTCACTGGGCAGGCCTGGCGTGTTAGCGAGCATTAGCATAGCCGATTGGAATTGGATGGCTTCACAGTAACTTCAACAATTTGACATCTTTAACGTGTGTGCTAACATAAATGTTGATTTAAGATACTTTATTTGTCCCGCAATGGGGAAATTTACAGTCAGAGTTCAGAAAGGATATCAGATATTTATAATTAACTTGGACAGGTTAGCTGAGGTGCATCATGACAAACGTTAATTGCACGTTAAAGTTAATCCCGGCAGCCTTTTGCGACGTAACGATAGATTTGACTTGTTTTGTCTTGATCCCGACTCTGGTTGGGGTGTTGATATTGCCGTCAACAACGTTCAATCGCTAATTAAAGCGAAGCGACATGCGCCAAAACATAATCATAGACGTGATGGGGGGGTTCGAGCGGCCCTCAAATGGAATGACCGTTTGGGAATCTCCCGAAATTCCATGCCGCCATGTCGCTGCTCACCAAGACGGTGCTTGTTATAGAGGAAATTGAATATTAATTTTATCAAAAGACGAAAAGGACTAGGAGGTGAACACGTTCTTTTTTTTACTTTGATATTTTTAGAGCTACAAAGTAACAGTCAAATTGTCAATGTGATATATATATTTTTTACCCCTGACTTCGTAACCTTTTTTGAGCGAACCACAAAGCTAAGCATCACCTCATCAGTATATCTTTCACTGCAGCTGCCACAGAATCAATTAATGCAAGTTAATGGATATATACGGTGAAGTGTCAAATCAAGTAGAGTGTACAAAATGGCTCATCCTTGCAGGAACAAAAAAAGAACAACCGTCACGGCCACACTCAACAAGCGTTCAGTACAGAAAAGGCTGAAGGGTACTTACAATCTCTGAAATAATGAACAACAGCTATCAGTAAAATTATTTTTATGTAGTCCTTAGTAGTGCCATTGCATTGGTGGTTCAATTTAGCCTCACCACACTAGCATTTTTGCTTGATAGTATCTACAGTAAATAGAGAACGTTTTTTGTTCTGTCACCAAATGAGCCGTTAGTCACATTTTTTTTCGATATCCATTCACATCCCCTAATTATCTTTGCCCATTCCACTGATGTTCTTCTCCATTACCTCTTATTTGGCTTGTCTACTGGTGAATACCGAATCATGCCTCCTAGACTTCATTCTTATCTTTCCTTTTACCCTTCTTCTCTCATCAGTGGGCTGCCACTTATTCCTGACATGGAAGCGGGGTTGGTGCCATATATAGTTCATAAAAGCATGAAAAGTAGCTGCTGCTTGTCATAACCTTTTATACTCACGCGCTGGCATGCTAACACAGCTTCAAGTCAAGTACAAGAAGTGATTACATGCATTACCGCCACCCTCAGGACAAAGTTGTCCTGCATGTCAGGCAGAAATCTTCAAATTCTTCAGCGTTGGTGAAGTTCTGGACTATGTTGAGCGTCTTTGCAGTCTTGTCTTTGAATTTTTATTTTTGAATTTCCTGCGTGTGTTATTTCTGACTTTCGTATTCCTAACGTACTTTGTTTCTTTTGCAGTAGTTCTGACTGTCTCCATTGGAAGAATCCCTTCCCAGTTTGAGAATAAGGTAGGAATGACCCTGGGCCTCTTACTGATGTGACCATGTGTGTGTCTATTGGCATGGGCTCCGCTGCCTTCGGGGTCGCTCATAGGACCCTTGTTTTTGAGCTGGGCATGTAGTTGAATGTGTTGTAAAGGACCTTAGCAATAGCACAGCCTCCATCACAGGATGTCTTCTTCCTTTCTTTGTCATCGCAGATGTGCTCTCTCTAAAGTATATCTTGCCTCAGGCTTGAGTTGAAGTTGTGGACATGTCGGAGCAACGTGGTCTGTTGTTAGACTACTTTTTCTGTCAATCCATCCCTGTTCCCAGTGGTACCTGGTAGGGCTGGGTGATATGGCTGAGAAGTAGATCATGATACAAGTATTTCATATTGGTCCGATTTTCGATAATTCTAGAATTTCCTTTCTTTTTTTTTCTTTAACGTTTCAAAATAAGGAAGATCAAAAAGGCTGAATGAAGGACATTTTATTTTAACATATCATATTTAACCTTTACTAGGAGCTCAACACGGCGGCCCGATTGTCCAGTGGTAAGCGTGTCAACCTCACAGTGCAGAGGTCGTGAGTTAAATAAATGGCCTCCCTGTGTGGAGTTTGCATGTTCTTCCCGGGCCTACGTGGGTTACTCCGGTTTCCTCCCACATTTCAAAAACATGTATGGCAGGCTGATTGAACACTCTAAATTGTCCCGAGGTGTGAGTGTGAACGCGGATGGTTGTTCGTCTGTGTGTCCCTTGTGATTGGCTGGCAACCGGTTCAGGGTGTCCCCCGCCTACTGCCCAAAGACAGCTGGGATAGGCTTCAGCACGCCTCGCGACCCGAGTGAGGATAAAGCGGATCAGAAAATGGATGGATGAATCTGGGCTGCGCGATATTGATATTATTGTGATATTTAATAATAATAATAATAATAATAATAATAATAATTTAACAATAATAATAATTTAATAGTAATTAAATGATGTGGAAAACAACTGTAAATAGCACTGCGATTTATCCATCTTGTATTTATATTGCACTTAATTGAACGGTGTTTGTTTGTTTTTTCTTCTTCTTTCTGCCTACATTCTTGCTGCTGGAGGCTGTAAATTTCCCCAGTGTGGGACAAATAAAGGATATCTTACCTTATCTTATTTATCCATCCACCCAATTTCTGATCCGCTTTATCCTCACAAGGGTCGTGGGGCGTGCTGGAGCCTATCCCAGCTGTCTTTGGGCAGTAGGCACAAAGCAGGGACAATTTGGAGTGTTCAATCAGCCTGCCATGTATGTTTTTGGAATGTGGGAGGAAACCGGAGTACACAGAGAAAACCCACGCAGGCACGGGGAGAACATGCAAATTGCACACAGGGAGGCCGGAGCTAGAATCAAACCCAGTACTCTGCACTGTGAGGTCGACGCGGTAACCACTGGCCTATATATACTTAATCACATTTTATGATCAATTAAGAAAAAACTTATCTCAATGTATTCTTAGTTAATTAATGAGGCTAATCCACAATCACAGATTTTTAAAAAAATGTTAAATTCAGTTATTTAGTATTTGTAATTGCTGTAGATATGGTTCACCTCTTAGATGGCGATATACAAAGTTGGATCTGATGGGTCAAAGTCAAATAAAGGCATACCATTCCATATCAAACTTATTGCATGTTTTTGTGATACACATTTTGCATGGGCTGTTTTAGCGATGACGATATATATTTTTTTGATATTGCACAGCCCTATTTTGCACTTTTACTTGATAATACCGTGTTTTTATGTTAAGTATTGTGTTTATTATTTTACTTTATGTTAACTGTTTTGTTAAGCACTTTATTACAGCTGCAGCTGTTGTGAATGTGCTATATAAATCAGGATGTATTGTATTGTACCCAGTAGTCTACTGTCGACACTAACCACATTGGTTATTAGGTGCACATATTGTTTGAGTATGCAACTATCTAGTTTACCGCTCCTATAACAGCAATCCATTTTTTTGCATATATACATGGTAAAGATGACTTTCAGAACTTCAAAGTGAGCTTCAGACAGGAGAGGAAATAGTATTTCACTGATGAAAATGGTTTGAAAAAAGACATTTCCAGTGAGCAGAAGCTTTATGGCTAAAAACACATCAGGGCCAGGGAAGTGAGGAAAAAAAAAACACGTTAAACTATGGTCAGCCCGAAATGAAACGTATGATCAGCCTGTTTCTTTCGCTGTCGACAGCAATTTCATGGCTGGGGAAAACACAATCAAAACGTAGCTACATCTTGCCTTTTTTCAAAAGTGTAATGGCTTGGGATCTATTTTCTTGGCACATTTTGGGCTTCTCTTTTTACTCAAGTGAGCGTTCTTTAAATGCCATAACTGAGCTGAATATTATTGCTGACCTTTATCCTTTTATGTCCGCGATGTCCTGATCTATCTTCTGATGTCTGCTTCGCACAGGTAATGCACCACGTTGCAAAGCTTTAATCACCTCAAACTGCTTTCTTGAACATAATAATGAGGTCACAGTACTGTACTGAAACGGCCACCCACCCCACAGGCCTCAGATTTCAATCCCACATCGTACCTTTTGGGATGTGGTCGTGAACGTGTAGTCTCCAAATCTCACATTTCCGATTACTGCCATCATGCCAATACGGTCCGATATGCTCAAAACATTTGACTTGAGCAATGATAAAGGATAAAAGCAATTTTGAAGGTGAAAGCAGATCCAACTCAACAGTTAACATGGTGTACCTTATCAAGTGCTGTTTGAGTGTATACAACAGTGGTGTGCCTTATAAGTGCCGTGTGTCAAGAGTTCTGAAGCAGCATTTCGTGATGTCTGGTGATGATTGCATCTGCTTTCCAACACGCCAAGTGCTCTTCAGGGAATTGTCTTGCTAGTCCAAGAATGATTCTGAAAAAAACATATGTATGTATGTATGCATGTATTTATTGATACATATTTATCTATTTATGTATCTATCTAATTATTCATTACTCTGTTAAAAAAGAGAAGCTTTTGTTATTCAGCAGCTCGCTAGTTGGGACTTGGTTTCTTGAAATAAAATAAGGATTGAGAGGAAGAAATTTCATCTATGCTGCATGCCATACATAAAGCATATTTGACAATAAAGATGACCTTGACCATGATAAGTTAAGAATAAATGTAGCTGGCTGTAGTCGAAGTGTATTCTTTCAACCATGTGCGATGACTTGTATAGTGACCTACGTTGTGCACATGTTTATGTATAACACGTGTGTACGGAACCCTTGATGTTTGACAGCCAGGACCTGCATTCCAGAGGCATAAAAGCAACCGGATTTCAAGTGCTTGCTGACGCAAATTCCCTCGCGCACCCGTGGCCTCGTATGTGCCAGTGTCTTTCGTGCTTTGTTTGTTTATTTGTTTGTTTCTTTGTACCCCCCACTCCACATTGTAGTGGCTGCATTGGCGTCACATCTAGACCATTTGGAGAGGCTTGTGGAGTGTTCATTTGATCCAGTAGTCCAACAGGACTCTGCTTTTTTTAATTGCGCATAAGTGAGTACTGGCCTCGAACACATTAACACTCAAGTGATATCTACGAAATGCCTTTGGCCACTGCTGCGCTATTTGTGTTTTCAATTTGGCTGTTGTCGTCTATTGCCACTCATTTTGCTTGTTGCGCTTCTCGCACTTGTTTCTATTTTGGGTGGACACATCTCAGCATTGCCCCTCTCTCGTTATTTCTTGAGCTGGACTGCGTTTGTGAGAATGACTTTGCATCACCTCTTATAAATTAAAAAAAACTGAGCACTGCTTGAATTTGAATTGTTTATCTGATTTGGCACTTGGGAAACGCGGTTTTCAATATTTTCATGGAATTAAAGAGGATTCCAGTGGGGAATGTTTTCATTGATTGCTCCCAGTTGCTCAACCTGTGGCCCAGACTGAATGGAAACTCTTAAGATTGTGGATGGATTCCACCTTGCTTTCAAGTTGAAAAATATCTTGATTAAACAAGCCACCTACACTTATGTATTTTTACATTTCAAATGTTTTTGTTGAGTGCAACCTCCCAAGTGAAGCCTTATGATCCTATTTTTGGACATTGAACCACCATATGTGAGCATATCAGACAAGCCATCACATCACCGCTCCTCAAAAGACATCATTTCATCCGGCATCACAGGATGTACCCTGCGTGGGTGATTTGGATTTCCCTTTTGGGTTTTTGTGACACTTTTGCTTGAAAGAAGCACAATGGTAAGAAAAGAAGGAACGTGAAGAGAAAAATGATCCATTTGAAGTTGCTGAAGAGCATGTCGACAGTTTGGAATCATCAATCTGAACAAATTGGAGGTGGAATAGCATCACAGAATGGATTGTGTCCAACTTTCCTCTGTGTGTGAACCTAAGTTGCTATTTTCAATCAAATAAACCACCTCAACCACACCCAACCAACCTGAAGAAGTGTTTTCTTTGGGTGACAAATGTTGGCATAAAAAGGCTACAGCCATTACTGTTTTTTTTTTCAGGGTAGAATCAAAGTACAGTACAATTCTGTATAGCTGTGTCGCCATCTATTACTTCTGCCAGTCGGGGTCTGGTGCCGAAGGAGCCCTGGAAGAAAAAAAACGACTCCCTTGTCACCCATTTTTATCAGATAGTATATTGCTTTTATTACTGACAAGGGCCTTTGCTTATTCACAGGCCACTATAACATCCAAATCAAATAAAAATCTTTCTTGTAGAAGTGTTGGTGGGGGGCAGTGTGGCTCATAAATGTCCTTTCTATTTTGTTCGGTATGTATGCTCACTATATGCTTTGGAAAAAATAATCTTATTGTCCAGAACTACGTTGGATTTACAGTGGTGGCGGGATTTAATCTTCAATTTGTGCATCATCTTGTAGCCTTGCTCAAATAAAATGTTCCCAGTATTGCTCTGAGTGAGAAAAGGCTATTGTAGGTGCTGTACCCATGAAACTGGGTGACGTGGGAGAGAATAAAATGTTTATTGACCTCGCACTTCATCCATGTCATTGTTAATGTCTTGTTTAATGGAAATTAAAGTTTCAGTTTTATTGTTATTTTCAAGTCTAGGCTCATTTTTTTTTCAATTGTACTACACTCCGTTCAAGGTTGATGCTCTATTTGTCGACCTCTTTATTCTACAGAAAAGGGGCTTTGCCAGAATGATGGAATGGAATGATCAGCCCCCCCCCCTTACAATCCCTACAGTTGATATGTTCCACACTCACCGTTTCAAATGCAAGGGTTTTCTGATATATATATATATATATATATATATATATACATACATATAGTCAACGTCTCTGTTCTCGACCAAATCGGTTTCCGACCCCAAAAATAAATAAATATATATATATATATAGATATATAATTAATATCACATACACACACGTGGTGAAAATATGGCACAACAGTGACATTGCCACGTATGTCACATCTTTCCAAAATGGAGATGTATGAAAAGACGAGAAGAAAATTGGTCAGGGTTGCATCCAAACCTGGCTACATTTGCAAAAACACACTTGTTATGGTCCAATGAAACCAAGGTGGAATGTTTGGGCCATGATTCTAAAGGGTATCTTCGGTACAAACTAAAGACTGCTCATCTTGAAAAAAAACAAACACCTTAACTACAGTGAAGGATGGTGGTGGCAGCATCATACTTTGGGGCTGTTTTTCTTCAGGTGGAACCGGGGCATCGGTAAAGGTCAACACTTGGCAGGTGGCAGGGTGTGTGCTGACTCCCATTTAACAAGAGTTGAAATGCCCTTGGTTGGCTCTGAACACCACCACATCCCCAGTTATAAAAGGGGGCGCATACCAAATTATCGCAGTTGACCTTTATTTACCCTTTTGAAAAGATGACATCTTTTTTTCAGTTGAGTTGTACAGGTTTTAGTTTGAATGTTTTTTGTTGGACTTTTTTTTTTTTAAATATCACAAAAACCTGGTGTTCCAACAGGGATATAGACTTGTTATCCGCATCTAGTTAGATGTCTGCAAAATATGGCCATGATAAATAATTTTATCAGTTGAGAATTTTGTTAGCCATGTCAAACCTAATTCTCAACACGGTAGCAGAAATAACTTTCACACCCAACCAGTTTACTGACTGAAGGCTGCCGTAGAAATGTGTTGTAGCATTTGAAACTGTTCAGTCGCCTTGGGAACATGAATTACCAATTGTTTCTAAATGTATATTTAGATCCCTTTTATATGGCAAAATCTGTTGCTCCAAGGCATGGACGTAGGCCTAAAAACTGAAGTCACCGTCACCCTGTCTCAGACTAACAAATTGAGACTGTATCAATCCCATCTCTGTTTGTTGCAGCCAAGTTGTGCTTTCCACTTGATGTAATTTAAGGCTTAATAGATCAACAATCAATTCCTCAAAATTGCCATAGTAAAAATAAGAGAAAATACTGTTGGTTTGAAAATGACCTTATTTTTGTAAAGCGGTTATACTTAAGACTCAGGTTCTGCTGGAGTACTACGCCGGCTTGACAGTCCTTTTCGCTTTCATTCATTTAACAAGGCAGTTAAGGTTTAGTTGTTCACAATATTGTTGCAAATTTCAATACAGCTACTTCCGTGAATCGAAATTTAATTGAGGAACGAGCAGGCATTTCCTTCAAACTTCACAATCAAGCCACTCATTTTATCTAGATCCAAAAAATATTTTCAAGTGCCGATAACTTTTATATCGCCTACTTCTGGTCACGCTTGGACAGTATCACACTGCTTTTGTGCTACGTGGTTGAGATTGTCTTACACATTTGATCACAGCGAGGTTTGGCTCAGCCTTTAGCAGTAGAGTCAGAAGGTATCAGTAGCTTTCTGAAGAAAATCCCCAGCAAGACACGGCAGAACATAGTTTTCCCCAATTACCATTGTTGTCTTTTCTTTCTGTTTTCCCACTGTCCTGCTGTGATTAAATTGGCTCAGAAATGTAATATCAGAAGTTTGACTTAATTCAATTCTTTCGAGGCAGAGGCCGGAGGCGAAAATGACTTTCCTTCACATGATAAATGGATAATCGTTTTTGGCATTTCTCATCCCAATGATGATTTAACCATACTCAGCAGCAGGCATGGTCAGCCCTGGGTAGTTGTTTGTTCAGCATCTAAGACTATGGTTTCTGACATCTATATTTTCATGTTTATCAGCTATTAGGGTGGCTACAGTGTAACGCAGAACCCATAATATGCACAAAATTAGCTTCTCTGTTGCCTAATTTTGTTGGTTTGATTTCCATTGCATTTAAATTTCATTTCACTTTTATAGAGTAGAACAGAAGTTGCTATTTTTTTCCACCACAAAACTATTCCTTCAGCTCGTGTGCGTCGTGGCTACACAGTTTCAAAATCCTTTCCTGTCATTTAAGTCTCCTGCTTATTGCAACGGAGAACGGTTAAAGCAGGTGGATAAAAAGTGTGACGACACTATTCACCTGATACCAGGTAGGTTTCCGGCAACAACAGGCTAACGCCACTGAAATGGGATCACAAGAGTGAATTTTACTGTTACAAGAAAAACACCACGCAGTAGGCTAAGTTATTTTAAACTGAAAAGAAAAACATATCCATAGATTGACGCAGCTACATTAAGGTGGTGGCTCACTGAGCTGCGAATGCCTGTGAAGGTAGCAAGCAGATGTTGGATTTTCCAACTTTTTGATTAATGTTGGCGGAAATCAGGGAATCGCCTCTGTCATTAGCGACATTTAGTGACTTTTAGCGATGCTTCAAGAAAATTAGCGAATGTTTGGGAAAGTGTTGGCAAAAGACACATGGCAACTATGATTGATTATTTGAGACAGTATTGAGGAGATTAACAACTATTTGGCACTCTTTTGCCACTGTTTGGGAACCTTTGGGATGGTTTGCCAACTCCTGTAGTAGCAGAATAGTAGTAGAATCTATGCACCCAATGAAAAGGGGCACAGACCTTCCCCAATATTCAGTTTTCTCCTGTCCACAGTTGATAGTCTGTTTTGATAATATGTTGTCTAGAACCCATAAAATGTAGTCGACTTTCAGCCACCAAATTGTCAGGTGCGCTCAGGATTGTGGAAAAGAAAATGCCCATGATCCACCGAAATGCCCAGCATGGCACAGAAACATCTTCCAAATTGCCAAACGAGGGTTGCACCGGCATGAAAATCAAGATGGGCCGTCCACAAATAGAGAGCCCTTTGTCAAAGACGATCCAAATTTAACTCCTTTGTTCTCAAAAAGCTGCTCAATACCAGCTCCATCTTAGACTCCTGACAAGCAATTGGGAAGGGAAACAAAGAACAGGAGTGTTTTTCTTTTACTCCTTCCAATTAATCTTTTCTTACCACCATCCTTCTTTGTAAAACGCCACAAGATGCATAATACTGTCCTTGGTAGCAGTAGTTTAAAGGGTATTATAAAAAAAAAAAACGAATATGCTTGACTGGGAACCAAATGGGACACACCGTATTTCTGTGTCGAGAATGTATGGTTTTTTTCACATTAGTTGGAGGAAAGGAGATGCTGACACAGCACAGATTTAGTGGAGGGAGAAAGTGTTGAGGAGAGAATAAACTAGTGCAGTCACTGAAAGGTGGGAATAAATCAGATCCCCTTAGCACTGAGGAATTGCAAGGCCTGGGAGACTTGAAGCGGGGTTGGACTGATGTTGATTGAAAGTGAAATCGGTTGTCTGTTGTTTATCGCCGCAGTTAAGATGTTAAGTAGCCTCATGGTATAGCGAGGGAAGAAATAAGATGGGCAGGGAAGGGACACGGAGGAGAGGAAAAATAATTATGGTAGACGAGGTTGACAGTTTAGGGGACTAAGTTGAGAGCTATACACTTGTGAGAATATTGACAACAGGGTCATAAAGTGGAGACAGAGTGAGATTACTTGTAAGAAAGAAGTAATGCCGATGTCAGACTACATCGAATGTAAACCGATTTTGAGCCGGCGGACGTGTCGCAGACAAACGAAGTGTCTCGTAGACGATTTGGGGTTGTCTTGACGTGTTGTAGCCCGTGACATGCGACATACTCAACGATTGGTCGTGAGGGTCATCTGGGAAGCTGAACGACTACAGAAGTCTAGCATGTCAGAATTTTTGTTTGTTTTGCCGCATAGCGTGACAAGATGTCATTATGATGTTGACGGAGTATGTGTCATGCTAGGTAGTAGAACGTCGAGAATGATGTGGACAAAATTTCATTGAGATTTTCATTCTAGAGAACTCAATATTGATAGAATACGATATGACTATGGATTCACGAAAACCAGTGGTATTCCGATGCCCCGCTTGCCTCGGATATCCATTCCACTACCTGGGCTGTGCAGTATTGGACAATGCCGATATCACACTGTTTGGAAAAAACAAAAAACAAATAGAAGAACATCTTTTTCTTGTAATTCTCAAGACCTGCTTACTCACTTGGATGTAAAATCATAGTTTAAGTCATCACTTATCAAGCATCTGCAGTGACATAGTGAACAGAATCACCTGTGGTATCGCAGCAATAAAGCAAGGTGAAACATTGGGACATCAAAAATATGATATTGTGTGATTGTAATAGACCCAATAGGGCTGGCCGATATATCTTTATTGCAAAAAATAAAAATGTCAGTCTTAGAGTCACTCTATTGCTTGATATTTTTCGATTAACAAAAAGCTTGTTTTCTTCCTTTTCAGTCAAACTGGTGTTTATTTGGACCCCTTAAAACAACAGTGCCTTAAAAAGAGAAATGCATACAACTTTCTTTTCATGTCCACACCACACATCTGCTTGAAGATGAGTCGGGCTCATAGCTATTGGCGTCATAAGTGTGCCCTAGTATGACGCCATGCTGCCACGGTTATTGCTGTCAGCTTCAAAAGAGCCAAGAACGGCATCCACTGCTTGCTGTTTAAGCTTTAATCTTCTCCAGGACAACTGAATGGAATGGAGGCAGATCCCTAAAATAGCACAACATTATCTCAAAATCTTCTCAAACTGACATTCACGAGCAGTTGAAAGCGTATGACCTTTACGTCCCTAAGCCTTCTCCTAACAAAGTGACGGTACATTTACATGACAACCTCTTATAAAAATGGTCCGGAATGTCTGTGTTTTTCTTTGCGCTTTTAAATCCAGTATTTTCACGTCGCTGGAGAAGCTATGAGCACACATTGTACGATAACGTCGACAGATTTTAAGGCTTCATAGCGCCGTTATTGCGCTGTCGTCCCAATGCCTTCCTCTCCCCCCCACCCCCTGCCTTTCTGTTTGTACGCTTTACAAACCAATATGCTCACCCTCCCTCTCTTATTGAATTGAATGTCGCCTAATCCTCTCAATCTAGCAGAGATATCATGTTGTATTTGATATTATTAGTTTTTAGAGATGTACGTGTCCCCTGATCTCTGCTCTCCTCACTCCAATATGTTGAGTCAATAGATGGCCTTGAAAATTTATCATTCTAATTCTGAGAGTGTCTTTCCTTGCCGTTGAATCCAATCACCTCCATCTTCTGGGAACAAGTGTGTGCAGTGTTTAAGGAAATAAATAAATAAGAGAGAGAAAGATCTTACGCTTGTCGGCTAGTAACTGAAGATAAATCTTTTCAAATGACTTCTAGAAATGTAATTGAATTGGTCCTGTGATCCATTTCCAAACCCTTGAGGCTTCAGCCTTGTGATCGCAGAGACATCTTATTCTCCTCTGCCGAATGCCTATGTCATACTTAGCTCATCTCTGACTGCTTTGAAACCACAAAAGTTTTTTTTTCTTTCTCCTGCCGTTGATTCAGAGAATGCCAAGCGGTTTGGGTGTGAAAGAGGAAATTCAGAAATTAATCTGGAAATCCCAGAGGTTTTGCCGTTGTATTGCTTCTGATGGAATCGGTGCGCCCGTGTTAATAATGCTGATATGATGGCTGAGAAATTGGTTGCCTCTGGCCTCATTCTGTACAAAACAATGCATAAGCAATAACCCCACATATTGCAGTCATTGTAAATTTGGAATCGGCTAGTTTGGTAGTGAGATTTACTTTTTCTTGACCAACTGTCACCACCTGTGGGAGAAACAAGACATGAGAAGTAAACAAACAAACAAACAAACAAACAAAAACAGCCAAGACCCAACTTTGTACAAATTTTTTGCATTGGCGTTAATGTATATGAATGGACTATCCATGCCACTTACCCGCCATAGCGAGACGTGAAGCCACTGGCGGCCAGCTTAAATTGCCACTCGCTAAGCGCACCTCTCTTGAATACCTTCATTTCTCTGCAGCATCCCTTTGATAAGGACAAATCAATGGAGAGGTTTTACACAATTAGTATTTCTGGAATGAATGTGTCTAAAGCAGCAATACTCAATTCTAAATCTTAAATGGCCACAAGGCAATTTCTTTTTCAATGACTCAAATGTCCATTTATTGAGGTCAGTCAATGCAATATCGCTGTAATATACAAAACTAAAATATGAACTCAAATACAATATAATTTGATCTATTTTGAAATGAAATGAATAGTTGAATAAAACTGATAGGGGGTTGCTTAATCGTAGCTGCTATTTCCTCTTTTTGTTTGCCATCAAACATCGTCTATCACTTCAGCCATGCATTCTTCTTCATTCTGTCTGCATTTCAGAAGTGCTTCCTGTGCTTATTCCAAAGCCACACCACTTAGTGAGCACTTTGTTGCTTTTTCTTTTCATAATGCAACAAAAAGCCTGCTTGCAGGCTGTTGCTATGACAGTTTCCGTGCATTGCTGGGGTTGTCCTGACCTCTGTGTTTTGAGTAATGTCTTCTTAAAGTTTCTATGGTTCATCTCACAATATTGTTTCAAATTGGAAAGTTATAGTTTTCTGGCATATTAAGAACACATTGGTGTGGTGCTGGTTTGAGGGTGAACCAATGCAACATTTTCAGTTCATTCTCCTTTGAGTTGCCGCTATCACAGTCCACGTTTCTTTTAACAGCGAAATTAGAACACACCTTTTCTTACAATACAGGCTTTTATCGCTTGCAAAGTGTCAACACAAAGCACCTTGCTACAAAAATTCCAAAACCAGCTAAAACTGGCACTCCTCTTGAGTGAGCCAGTAACAATAAAACGAATGGCCAAGTCCCACAGGTTGGCGGCTACGTTTGGCACGGACCGTTTTCCAACCAAAAACAAACAAACAAAAAAACGATCGAGTAGCTGTGCAAAAACCAGGGCAAATTTTCGATGAAAAGAATTGTCGAAAACCAACACTTAAAATTGGGGCATACAAAAGCCGATGTTCCACTGTATCTAAAAAGTGTATTGGCATTTGTGTGTGTCTAGAATATTGATGTATTGACGATTTTAATGAATTACATTGCTGAGATTGTACTGAGCAGGCCCCCGGATAAATCGTGAAAAGTGATATGCATTAAAATACTCACAGGTAAAAGGTCACATTTGCCATTTTAGTTGGATAAAAATTCCTCCTCTTTTTCTGTGGAAAAACATTCTATCATCCAGAATATTCCATCATCACCTTGATAAGATAGTGGCCCAAAAACAAACAAACAAACAAATAAAAACCTTGAATCAACTACTTACAATACAAATATTTTATTTATTAATAACTTCGCTACAGAGGAGAATTGCACGACATGGTCAACCGAGGATGGAAAAAATTTGAATAGTCATCAGCGTCATGTTGAGATTATTCAGACGGAAAAAAAAGTTTTTGTCAACAATAAATAAATACTTAGGACATTATTTCAGGAAGGAGACGACATTCTTGGAATGGTCAAGCTTGCTCCATTCTTAGTTTTGCTGTTAGCTGTGTGTGTTGTTAAAGTTTCTTTTGGACGGTTGGGGGAAGAAGTTAAGCTTTAGTTGTCACCCCGGTATTTGGGGCATGGCTGCCATGCTTAAGCTTAAGTAGCTATGTATGAATTTTGCAGAATCCTAATCAAGTGACATGCAACCACTCGGTTACTTGAGCTCACTCGCATTGCCGAGGCGGTGCGCTTAGTTCTGTCAATCAGCAGTCTCTGCGAGTGAGTTTTCTTTGAATCTCGAAATAAAATGTGAAGAGAGAGGATAATGAAATGACTGAAGAGCAAGGTATCGAGAGAGACTCCTTCTTTTCTTTTGTCCTAATACACTTTGTCTTGGAACAGAGGGAGCCTCTCTAATGTTGACTAATTGTATTGATTCCATCTGTCAGTCGAGTACCTCACAAACACACGAGTATCGTCGAGTACGCTCTCGTCTGCCTGCTGTAGAGAATCTGCTAGGTCACACAAGGGCCTGTCAGAGGAGTTTGCCCGTAATTAAAGATTGTGTGGCGGCCACATGGTTCCCATGAGGCCACAATATCACATCGCAGCCATGTGACTCCGTTTTGTCTGTCAGACTCTCTTTTCCCCCTTTTAATACAATTAAACGGGAGCTAATTCTGCAGCAACATTTGACTGGAGCAGTCTCACTCTGAATAGGCAGCAGTGATCAACCACAGAGAGCGATTAGAGTTGATCTCGGGTATTGGTTCACATGTAACCGAATGACTTCAGTCTTAATAAATACAGGACACTGTCATCGAATGGGTTGCCTTCGGTAAAGTAGCCACTGCGTTGGAGTGAATGAAGACTTGTTGTACAGGGTGGTGCGGAGACCTCTGCAAGTGATCATACATCCACTTGTCACATCACTATAATTCACTCCACTAAACAAGTTAACTTTAATCAATGCAATAACGACCTGTGAGTTTAGTTTGACCTGCTCTTAATGTTTCGGGTTGGGCTGTGAGTCAGCACCTGAAACCTGAAGCTGGCAAACGGTTGCTGCTAAATGCCTCTGAAGACACATCCTGTTTATCCTCTTTAATCTGGTTAGGTGAAGTGAGCAAGCGGCACATCCTTAAATAAAACTACAAACTCCCACACACACACGTTCTGGTGAATATACAGTACATGCTTGTATGATATAAAGTGCATGGCAATTGTTAAGATGCTATCAATATGCCTAATCATGGAGTACCCTAGACTAATGGGGGGAGTGTCCGTGCCTCTCAGGAAGTCTGGCCTTTTGAAATGTCACAGCCATTTGGAGGAACTGTCTTTGGAAGAAAAATTTCAGTCCTTCATCCTCAACTTGTCTTTTCTCCTTTTCCACTCTCGCTCCCCTTTGATGCTTTCACTTTTTGTTGATGGCCAACTCTTCATGAAGACTTGGAGAGATGTCACATTGTGCTTTTCCTTTGCGCCATGAATAATAGGAAATCTAATGCCATTGGAAGTAAAATGTCTAGTATCAAAAATTATGACTGCTTCACGTTTTCATACCAGGAATGGAATACTTGCTTGAAGGGCTGTGGAGGTAGCCATGAATCATTCAAGGGGAATAAAATCTATTTGAGCATTTTCAAATACATTTCAATTCCAAGTGATTACCACAACCTGTAGATTCTATGCGCTGTATGTGCTGAATAAAATCCACACAGCTGAAGTGGATCTGAAAAAGAACTGCAGTTTCCTCTTATACATTTGTTGTTTTCTCTCTGTTGACTTTTTGGAGTCAATTATGTAAAGAATACCGATGATATCACAAGGAATGCCCTCACAGTGGAGAAGTGTACTCCAGCAGTTAGGGGTGACCCGATCCAATATTGATATTGGATATCGGTTGCCTAATCAAGTCTCTTTTATCATTCCTGCTGATATCGTATCTGACAATATCAGCATCTTTCATCAGACAAGTTCTCGTATCGCAAGTGTAAAAAGTTGTATTGGGACACCCTACCAGAAGTTGACCTGGCAATCCGATCACTATTTGCCCACTATGTCAATGTCATGGCAGTCCATAATCAATTTTTATAGGGGTGGGAATCACCGAATAGCTGTCCTTACTGTATCGTTGTTAGAGGAGCACCAGTTCACGTTTGTAACCGCATAAAGGAACGCTTGTCGCAATACATTCACTCGCATCAAATTAAATATAAAAGTAGTAATAACGGAAGAAGAATAATTAGATTTAAAAATTCCACTCTTTTTTGTCCAAGTATTGATGTGTGATATAAAACCAATGTCGCCAACTATAATTTTTAAGCAAGATAAAACGTATCGCATGAAATTGCAGCACAATTTAATGATTAGTCTGCTTTAGTCGCAGAAATGTGAATATTTTCAGTCATAACCGAATGATCTACAGTGGTTCTTTGGCTTACGAGTATATTCTAGTACCGTTGAAACCCAGCTGATATGAGTCTCACACACTTGACCTTAACATGAAACCTTTAAACACTCAGACAAGCGAGTGAAAAGTGCTTTGCTTTACTAAAGGTCACTCCCACAGATTTCTCCCACTCAGTTGTTATGCTTGGCAATAAGACAGAATATGGTGAACCCAGCAGGCTTCCAGTTTTTGACCTCGGGCTGAATACATTCCTGGACAAATATAGCCTTGATCTGTCTGTCTTTACACACCATTTGTAGGTTTGTGAATATGTCTTGATAGAGGTGAGCTTCAGGCTATCTGTTTACAGGAAAGTTTATCAACTGTGACCTCAGTCACTGTGATCGCTTAGAGATAGATATACTGTATGTATTGCTGGAAAAATTACATTCACTTCAATGATGTGATTCATTGTTCCTGTCATTCTGTTTACACACTTTGAGAAATTATCGTCAATTATAAATTGTTGGGTGTGAGTGTGAATGGTGGTTCAGGACGTATCCCGCCGACTGGCCCGAAGACGGTATATTGGAGGGATGGATATTGTCGAATGCACCGGTGTCAAAGTCAAGGCCCGCGGGCCAGATATGGCCCTCCCACATCATTTTATGTGGCCCGCGGGAGCAAATCATGTGCGTCAACTTTCATGAATCTTGCTGAAATCTGTACCGAAATGTCAAATTGTCATGGGTAATAAATAACGTTGAGATTTTGCACCGGCCCTCCCAGGGAAGCCGTAACTCAGAAGTGGCCCGCGACAAAAAATCAGTTTGACACCCCTGGTCTCATGTATTCAGAAACAAATCTATACATCAATTTAACAGGGTCTTGAAAAGTTGAGCAATTTAAATTTACCGTATTTTCACGACCATTCGACGCACCGTATGGTTGGGCGCAGTCTCATTAATGGCTGCTATTTCTGTATTTTACACATAGACAAAACGCACTGTATTATTGGGCGCGATTTTAAAGTGGTAAAACATACGCCAGCTTAAACATGCGGCATGCATGCGCGCACGCTAAAAACACGTTAGCTTGTAGCATACGGTAGCATGCTAAGACATACAGATACAAGCTAAAAACACGTTTTTAAAAAGGCAACGGAAAACTGAGTTCCGTTGTATTTTATTTAGCCATCGTACAATGTACTCACGTTTTTCGATCAATCATCACCCAGAAATCCATCAAAGTCCTCATCCTCTGTATCAGAATTGAACAATTGTGCAAGTACCGGTAATCCATCAAAAACGCCGTGTTCCCTCTCGTTGTCAGTCACTCTCATTGCCATGTGGCTCCACAAAAATGATGCCGGCTTTGCCAAAAACTCGAACAACAGTGCAAGCAGACACGTTCGTCCAAGCAGCCACAATCCATTCGCAAATTGTGGCGTAACTCGCCCGGCGCTGCCTCTCACTCTTTGTAAAGTTGTGTTTGCCATCGATCATTCATTGTTCCCATGACGCTCGCAACTTTACTTTGAACGCCCGGTTGATGCCGATGTCCAGCGGTTGGAGTTCTTTAGTCAAGCCTCTGGGAATAACGGCAAGCTCAGAGTTCATTTGCTTGACTTGGTTTTTCACCGCTGCTGTGAGATGGGCACGCATGCCAAAAGCATAACCGATGGCTTGAAGTTTGAACTGAGCTTCGTAGGCGTGTCTCTTTGTAGAATTTATTTTTGGGGGTTCTTAGAAACCAAAACCGAAGTTGTTTTGCAACAATGCACATAGCCACACTCTATACAGGTGTTGGTACCTGCTTGTCGCGTCCCTTTAGCGTCCACTTACACGCCCACCCTTCACTGATTGGCGGACTTCTTCCCCGCATGCCTGTCACTCACGTCTGCCTTTTCTCGCTCTTTCTCTCCATATATGTATATATACACGCCCACACTTCACTGATTGGCCGACTTCTTCCCCGCATGCCTGTCACTCACGTCTGCCTTTTCTCGCTCTTTCTCTCCATATATGTATATATACACGCCCACCCTTCACTGATTGGCCGACTTTCCTTGCCGCATGCCAGTCCACAGTCACTTCCGCCTTTTCTCTATATAAACAGCGTGTCGGCTGTCAGTCAGGTTTTGGAACTCAGCGCATAGACAAGACGCTCCGCATCATAAGGCGTCCTGTCCATTTTGGAGAAAATTTTAGACTTTTAATGGCGCCTTATAGTCGTGAAAATACGGTAATCTGGAAAATATCAGTTACCCAGGATTTAGATTGTTCAGATAGTCTGGGTGAAAGTCACTACTCTCTGACCTCTAATTATATTTGTTCTGTAAATCTCCATGGAACAAGTGTTTGTTTTAATGCTCAGGAGAGTTGAAAAAGCAAAACCTTGGAATATTGTTGACCCCCCCCCCCCCCACCCACCCACACACACACACACACACCGACTCTCTCCTCCCCTACGAGAGTCAACAAGACCTTTCTCTCTATTCAAACCACTGTTGTATTTTCCCTTTTTTCCCTGCACCACGTTCTTCTTGAATTTCCTTTTGCCTTCGCCACTCATGGTGATACCTTTGTTTCTCTGAAAGACAAATCGATATGTCACCTCACTGATGTATGTTGAACTTGCTCACCTCGGTAGTCTTTGCTCTGACAACGTTGCGCTTGAATCACGCCGGATGCTTAATGTGGCGAGCCATACTTCGAAACGTCGCTGGAATTCAAATGACGTTTTATTCCCCCGGAAGGATGGTTTGGTGATCTATTTACAGTCTTAAAAATGACACTATTTTGATAACACAGCGACACAAGAATGGTTTTATTGTCTCATTTGATTACAAATGCGGTTGGCAATCAATGCGTGTTTGACATCACACACGTTTCAAGACTCAAAACCTTTTCATCCTCACCATACAGTGATAGTTGGCAATAGATTATGTACCCGCTAATTGTGTTCATTTAGTCAACTCCATATTTTATTTGTTCAAACACATTTTTGGTACAGCAAATAACACGTGAGTTTACATCAAGGGAAACTTGCATGCTGATAAAATAGTAATATTAAAATAATGTATCTTTCTACATAGTGGTAAAATGACACCCCATTTATTTAGGTTATTGTGCCCCAGCTGTTATGTTTGCGGGTTGCACTGCATGGCAGGAAGTAGTTAATGTTGATTCGGAGTTAACGTCAGTTTGAGGAAAGAGACGGAAGCGTGAGGTGCATATGGCAAGAGCTTTTTGTCAATTTTTCACCCAAAAACGGTGTTCATCAGCGACGGATGTGCCGGCAATAAAAGCTGGTGAACAGTGGTCAACTCGTCAAGTCTTTCTAAACTAGGAAGAAAACCTAGAAGGAAGCATTACAGTCACTACTTCACGACTTTCTCCTATCATGGGTTCTTTTTTGAACGTTACAACCCCACGATAAATGAGGGTTCACTCTATAATCCTAAAGGTAAAATTTCCCTGAATCGAGTTTGAGTGTCGTTTGGAATTGTGACGCTTGGACTTTTACATAGTTGTCAACCTTGCTACTCATCATTACAAGAGGAGACAAACTGAATATTTCTGATTTAAACTGGTCTGTAATTTTTTTTGTTATAATTAGCCATTCCAACGTACTTTATACAAGACCTTGTTCAGACATGAATATTCTTGACAAGTAATTACATGTACATCAGTAAACAGAGGGAAATGAATGTTCCTGCCCCTTGCAGTGTGTTTTGCATAAAGTACATTGTTTTAAGTTGATATTGGACAAGCCTCAGTGTTGTAGTTTCACGGTGCAGCCTGTGTAGACACGCCGAGTTTTAATGACTTTGCGTCCGGTTTAACAGAGGCAAGACAAGACAATATAAAGTAATCTGGAAGATTCGCCTGAGAAAGAGATTTAAGTCCTTATCAGGGTTAATGCAGAGGTCACATTTTTGCGCGCAAAAAGTAGACAGTGGATTTGGTGTTGTGGCATCGTTCCCCCCACACACACACACACTCTCGCTTCTTTCGTATCACATTACTTCAAATTGCTTCATCCTGTCGTGTTTGCCCCGGCTCACCAAATGCATCCCAGTGGCTTTCCTAGCCGCGTAACTTTGTAAATACTCTGTCGTTACACTTATCGAAATCTCATTTACTGTTGACTTTTTAGCACTTTTGTGATGAATGCCTGCAGTTATTTGGTGATACAAAGGTTGTCCCACTACACTGCAGTGATAAAATGGACACATAAAAGCCATGTTTTTTTTACGCGCAACCCCTGGCCCCGCCCCCTCCAGCGCCTCACTGACTTGTACGAGACATACACTGTACATAACGTGCATGATACTATAAACAATCTTACGTTGGTTACATGACATTCATAATGGTAGCGTTACTGTTAGTGTTATCCTCATTTTAGTTTTGTGGTACCCGAGTCTTAGTCTTTGGTTTTAAGGTTTTATCGATACTAAGTCCCGATATCGATACCTCAGCAATGCATTATGTTTCTGAAAATGAAGAAAAACTATCTTTTTGCCCTGCTATCCGATCAGCTGAAAATCACGTGGTTTACGCTGCCATGGTTCATTCTCGACTCTTATATTTTTTAATGCATGTTTTGTGCCCCATATCTAATCATGACCTGGGAATTGATTAAATATGATTAACATTGTTATTATATAGTGCCAGTTTTTGTGTGTAGCATTTTCCACTGGGGAAAAAAAACCCTTTTGAAAACAAGTTGTATGAGGGTTGGGGCCTTCTCTCGCGCTTACATACCTCATCATCAAACGATGCCCTTTTATGGGGAAACATAAAATACAGGAGGGCATCTCGCGGTCTAAAATGAGTTCTGATTCACTAACATCCGCACATGAATCTTGACGGTGATTTTGTGTAGATGTTAAACTTGTGCGTGGACAGAGTAAGGACATTTCTGCAAATTTATCAGCGAGTGAGGCACTATGTGCTTCTAAACTTCAGAGTTCATTTTTCTGCAGCCCTGACATTACCTCCACAGAGTTTCACAGATGAGTATGTAAATTCAGAAGCAGATGATTTTTTTTTTCCTTGAAAGTTTTAGCCTTTCCATCACTTGGAAATAATCTTCTGCGCAAATCTTTCTGGCTCGTCTTTGTACTTCTCAGCAAATTCCATCTTGGCCTTCCTATTCTTCTTGTGAATAAGTGGTTTTGCATTTTCCACTCTATCGTCTGTGCTATTGTTCATATTCATCGTCATAACCTTCACTCCTGCCCTCTGGCAGTTGTTGCCGATAATTTTAATCGTTGTTTCGGGGGGGGGGGGGGGGGTTTACAGCTCTCAAAATGTTTATGTCGTCCTCTGCTGCTGTTTCTTTTAGTCCATCTAGCAGAGATGGGGACTCAAGTCATCGTGACTAGGACTCAGCCTGACTTGTCTCACCATTTTAAAAAGTACAAGACTTGAGACTGACAAGACATGGAATTATTTCTTCACTCATGGCCTGATGACTTTAAAGGCTAGATCGTTCTCTTTATTTGTATTTTGGAAAGATAAAATATGAAATTAGTTAATATAGGCTTTCAGCGAACGTTGGGAGTAGCACTGTCATGATTAGGGTATTAGCCTGTAAGTCTGAATGACGCTGTCATGATTGGAGGATTGGCGTGTCAATCATACAAACTGCTTGGTGCCGAAAAATACACCCTCTCAGATTAGATGGCATGCCAAGTGTTATTACTTTGACAAGAAAAACTCCCAAGTGTTGAACAAAGCGGTCATTTGGAATGCAAAATTAGCTAATCAACGATAACAGAGAGCCAGACACATGAGGCTTTAGTTGTCATTTGAAGACATTCTGCCCAATAGATCTGTAAATTTGTTAGCCTTTTATTAAACGCAATCAGTAGAATGCCCGGACGATTACGGAAAAATAATCATCGCTATTATTTTGATTGAGATTGAAATCACGATTACTAAAATAATTCAGTAATTTCAAACCTCACTATTCATGCAACTACTCAAATCTCTCATATCCTCGTGCTCATTCATCACCGCATGTTGAACCCACTCTACTTTCTGTCAAGTACAAAATGACTTTGCCAACATGAAGTGAAATTCAAGCTTCTTGCATTTTCACTCTGCAACATGTCCTTGAATTTTGAGGAAAGGAAAATGACTTTGATATTTGAAAAATCAACTTTCAATCGAACTTTAAATAAAAGTAACTGATTAGCGTAGCAGATCAAAGTGGATTTTTGGTAGAATGGTGCATGTTGTGAAAAAGCAAACACAAGACGTACATGCCTAACGTTCCGTTGAGTTCCCTCAATGTGGTGCTTTTCTTGTCATCGACTCAATCAAATCCTCTTGTACCGTTACGAATGCACAATTCAGCCACTCGTAATCTAAAGCTTTTGCACAGCTTTGCATTGCTTTTTACAGCGGCATGTGTGTCATTTGAAGCAAAGAACGACTGTTGCGACTGCGCACGCCAACTGATGTGCACTCCTCGTGTGACATCATTCCTACCGACTGCTGTCAGGCTGCTGAATAAAAAAAAAAAAAATTATTAAATGATGTGAAAAACAATTGTAAATAGCACTGCGACTTATCTATTTTGTATTTATATTGCACTTAAATGAACGGTGTTTGTTTTTTTCTTCTTTCTACCCACAATCTTGCTGCTGTAGACTGTAAATTTCCCCAGTGTGGGACAAATAAAGGATATCTTAATTCAATCGAAACAAAGCAAATAATTTTCAACCAATTTAAAATATCCTCAGCTGGCACTGTGAACAATTTTGAAACTGAGCACTTTAATGTTCTACCCTGTGTTTCTGTGAAGAATCAGAGGACGACTTAAAAGAGGTCCAAATCATGTCTTGTTTGCTCTGCATGATCAGCAGTCAAAGGAAATGCCGTCTTGATTTGATCGCGCATTTAGCAGCAATGTCAATTGAATATGAACAATGATTTAACATGTTGATGTCATGTTTCGGACTAGCCGAATTAAGTTTGGATCGCAGAAGTGTAGACACCAGACAAGGTCTCCGTAGCAAAAAGGGTTTACTATACAAAAATCGCACTGCCAAAGAAGTAACATAAAGTGCTGGTCAAAACAAGGACCAGAGGGCACAAAAGGCAAGGGGGGAAAATAAGAACCGCGAAGGCAAACAAAAAACAATGTAGCAAATACACGCAAGCGAAAGCCAAATCACAAAATAAAAACCATACTTACAAAATACTTGGTACCGAGAATTCAAAAGCCAAACACGACGAGGTCTATAGCAAAAGCAGTCTATGAGCAAGGAAGCAGCAAGGCAAAGGCAATACTCCGACAACAGGTGCACAACCGAGGGGTCCTTAAATACAGAGTTTTACTAATCATAGATTGGCAGCAGGTGTGCACCGAAGTCCGCTCATGCCACCTGCTGGCCAGAACCGTGACAGTACCCCCCCCCCCTCAACGGACGCCTCCTGGCGGACCACCCGGCTTCGATGGGTGCGCAGCGTGGAAAGCGCGGAGAAGGTCCAAGATCCAGGAGCGGGGGACCCACTGCCGATCCTCCGGGCCGTAGCCCTCCCAGTCGACCAGGTACTGGAACCCCTTACCCCTGCGCCGAGAATCCAAAATTTCCCGCACCGTGTACACCGGGTCACCATCGACAATCCGTGGAGGAGGAGGCGAGGTGGGAGGCGGAGCCAAGGGACTGGTGGCCACCGGCTTAAGCAGGGAAACGTGAAAAACTGGGTGGACCTTCATGGTGGGCGGCAGCCGGAGCTTGACGGAGACGGGGCTGACGATCGATTCCACAACGAACGGTCCCGTGAAGCGGGGCCCCAACTTGCTCGAGGTGCCGGCCAGACGTAGATCCCTTGTTGACAGCCATACCTCCTGGCCCACCTGGTAGGCTGGCGCCGGGCGACGACGACCCGCGATCATCCGGTTCCTGGAGGCGGTGCGAGACAACGCAGCCCTGGTCTCCCTCCACATGCGATGAGCCCGTCTCAGATGAAGCTGCACCGAAGGGACCTCCACCTGCGCTTCTTGTGACGGAAAAAGCGGCGGCTGATAGCCATAGGCAGACATAAAAGGAGACCGACCTGTGGCTGACAACACGAGAGTGTTATGGGCATATTCCACCCAGGGCAGGTGAACAGACCATGACGAGGGCCGATGACACACGCAACGCAGAGCCGCCTCCAGGTCCTGGTTCATGCGCTCCGTCTGTCCGTTGGACTGCGGGTGGTAACCCGACGATAGACTTGCCGTGGCTCCCAGGGCCCGACAAAACCGCTTCCACACCCTGGAGACGAATTGGGGACCCCGGTCCGACACAATGTCCACTGGAATCCCATGGAGCCGGAAGACATGGCGAACGAGAAGGTCAGCGGTCTCCAGCGCAGACGGTAACTTGGACATAGGAACAAAATGAGCAGATTTAGAGAACCGGTCCACAATGGTAAGAATAACGGACTTTCCCCGGGAAGGAGGGAGGCCAGTGACAAAGTCCATGGAGATGTGGGACCAGGGTCGAGGTGGAACGGGAAGGGGTTGGAGCAACCCTGCCGGAGGCTGGTGAGAGGCCTTACTACAGGCGCAGGTGGAGCAGGCCTTGACGAAATCTAGAACGTCCTTCCGCAGCTCCAGCCACCAAAACCGCTGAGAGACGAGATGCCGGGTCCGGTTCATCCCAGGATGGCAAGCCACCTTTGACGAGTGCCCCCACTGCAACACCTCCGAACGCAGAGGTGGGGGTACAAAGAGTTTCCCAGCAGGACAGCCAGCCGGGACTTGGGTTCCGTCTTGGGCCTCCTGGATCTTTCGCTCGATTTCCCACCTCAGCGCCCCCAAGATGCAGTGGTCCGGAAGAATGCTCCCTGGTTCGCTGCTCCTCTCAGCGGGGTCATGGATACGTGATAGGGCATCTGGTCTTATGTTCTTGGAACCTGGACAATAGGTGAGTGTAAAGTTGTAGCGTGCAAGTAGTAGCGCCCACCGGGCTTGACGTGAGTTCAGTCTCTTGGCAGAGCGAATGTATGCGAGGTTCTTGTGGTCGGTGTACACGGTGAAGGGCTCCTTAGTCCCCTCGAGCCAGTGCCTCCATTCTTGTAGAGCTGAAACGACTGCCAGCAGTTCCCGATTTCCCACATCATAGTTGGTGTCCGCGGGACTGAGACGACGAGAGAAGAAGGCGCAAGGGTGGAGTCTCTGGTCGACTGGGGAACGCTGTGACAATACCGCCCCCACTCCAGTCTCTGAAGCGTCCACCTCTACCACAAAAGGAACATCGGGGTTTGGATGTTGCAAAACAGGGGGGTTAGTGAAAGCCTTCTTTAATTCAGAAAACGCATTGTCGGCATCAGAGTCCCACCTAAAGGGGACCTTGACGGATGTCAACCGGGTTAACGGAAGGGCTCTCTGGCTATAGTTCTTGATGAATCGTCTGTAGAAGTTGGCGAAACCCAAGAAACGTTGTAGCCGTTTCCTAGTGGTGGGTGTAGGCCACTCCACCACCGCCTTAGTTTTGGCGGAATCAGCTCTCAGCTGACCCTTCTCAATAATAAAACCAAGAAACGTAACTGACTCCACATGAAACTCGCATTTCTCTGCTTTAACGAAGAGTTGATTCTCCAAGAGACGCTGCAAAACGAGCCTGACGTGGTGTTGGTGCTCTTGAAGCGTACGAGAAAAAAAAAATCAATATGTCGTCCAGGTACACAAAGCAAAACACGTTCAATAAATCTCTCAAAACGTCATTAATAAGACTCTGAAAAACGGCGGGTGCGTTGGTCAACCCAAAAGGCATGACTAAATACTCAAAATGTCCCAGTGGGGTCTTGAATGCAGTTTTCCATTCATCCCCCTCCCGTATGCGGACCAAATGATAGGCACTACGCAGATCAAGTTTAGTGAAGATGGTTGCAGATTGGAGAGGGGCAAACGCGGAATTGGATATTTATTCTTGATGGTTATCTCATTAAGTCCCCGATAGTCTACACAAGGACGTAGTGACTTGTCTTTCTTTTCTATGAAAAAGAACCCGGCCCCCAAAGGAGATCTAGATGGCCTAATAAGGCCAGCAGAGAGCGAGCTGTCGATGTACTCCCTCAAGGCTTCTTGTTCCTTTAGGGAAACTTGATACAAGCGAGAACTCGGAAGCGGTGTGTTAGCGAGCAAGTCAATGGCACAATCGTACGGCCGGTGTGGCGGCAAGGACTGAGCGCGGTCCTTACTAAACACTTGTCGCAAATCATGGTAGATGCTCGGGACTTTATCTAAACAAATAGACTCAGGCGGGTCGTTACGAGGCAGCCCTCTACCCCCTGCAGCAGACTGCAAACAGTGAGCATAGCAAAACAGACTCCAATTCTCAATCGCGGGGCGTTCCCATGAGATGACTGGATTATGTGTTTTTAGCCAGGGTAACCCCAGGATTAACGGTACGGATCGGGACCGCATCAGATAAAACCTAGCATTCCCGCCGTCTTTCCCGCATACGATGGTCCAGTACGATGGCCAGGTGGATGAGTTCCTCCAAGGTAGTGCTGTCATCGCAGGTTGCCAGTTCATCTTTCAAGGAAGAATTTAAACTGCGACGAAACAATCCGCGAAGGGCGCGGTCCCCGTAACCACTTCGGGCAGCCAAAATACGAAAGGAAAGAGAGTATTTGGCCACCGATTGCTTTCCTTGCCGATAATCTAATAACCGACCTTCGGCCTCTCTTCCCATAACTGGATGGCAGAAGACCCGTCGAAACTCTGCCACGAAATCAGGGAAGGAAGACCGAAGCCCGGGTTTAGCATTGCTCACTTCCAACGCCCATGACGCCGCCTGACCAGACTCATTATGAACGCCACCTTGGTTTTATCCTTTGCATAGCTGTATGGTTGTTGGTTGAACACCAACGAGCATTAGTGAAGAAATTGTTCACCGAGCCCAGGTTCACCACCATAATGCGGGGGGTGTGGAATATTTGGTTCCCGCTCCCCGGTCAGGGGGAATGGTGTTCCTGTGGTAGCGTCTTGCTCCACTCGTGAACCCAAATTCTCGAGCCGATGAGCCAGCAGGGAGATCGTTCCCCTGAGTTCCGCGAGATCTTGTTCCTGCTGACACACTAGTTGTCCTTGGCTGGTCAAGGCGGTCATAATCTTGTTGGTGTCTACGGGATCCATGTGGTCGGAGTATTCTGTCATGTTTCGGACTAGCCGAATTAAGTTTGGATCCCAGAAGTGTAGACACCAGACAAGGTCTCCGTAGCAAAAAGGGTTTACTATACAAAAATCGCACTGCCAAAGAAGTAACATAAAGTGCTGGTCAAAACAAGGACCAGAGGGCACAAAAACGAATCACAAAAAGCGCTTGCACAAAAGGCAAGGGGGGAAAATAAGAACCGCGAAGGCAAACAAAAAACAATGTAGCAAATACACGCAAGCGAAAGCCAAATCACAAAATAAAAACCATACTTACAAAATACTTGGTACCGAGAGTTCAAAAGCCAAACACAACGAGGTCTATAGCAAAAGCAGTCTATGAGCAAGGAAGCAGCAAGGCAAAGGCAATACTCCGACAACAGGTGCACAACCGAGGGGTCCTTAAATACAGAGTTTTACTAATCATAGATTGGCAGCAGGTGTGCACCGAAGTCCGCTCATGCCACCTGCTGGCCAGAACCGTGACAGTTGACATGCCAATCTCATTATCTGATCTGGAACCCTGCGAATACCAGTCAGGAGATGTCAAGCATGCCCTTGTGACCATGAACTTAATCATTACTGCAACAGATTTTCTGTTACGGTACGCCATATTACAAATAAGCAGATACGACTACAGTTTCCATCTTAGCACTCGGAAATAAAACCACAAGAACTGCTTCAACGGAGGGCATGAAAGCGTCTGCATCGCTCAGAATTCTTTCTTGTGCTTAATAATCGAGCATAAACTTGAGCTTTTATGCTTGCTTCAGATAGCCGCTTATTTTGAAGATGCCTGCAGTCGTACTATTGTTCTTTTACTCGACTTGGTGCAATCAAAGGTCCGCGGACGCGGTACTGCTATCTATAGGTGCCTCTTACAGTATGCTGGCATACATCGCTATAGGAGGAACCAGGGAGCTCTCACTTTTGGGGTGGGGGGTGCTGCAAAAAAGTGAAGGAATATTTATTTATTTATTTTGGCTTTCGGCCGTCAGTCATTTCTTTTTTGGAGAAGGATGGTCAAATTTCCAAAACTATGCATCAGAGGAGCAAGGGAAGGGGTGTGCTCCAGATTTACTGTAGAACTGTCTGTCAGTATTTGACAAACACGTTAAAAGACTTGTTTTCACTGGGGCCAGCCATTTGTGTGGTGTCCTTTTTTGGGAAGGTGCTGAGGTTTATTCACTCCCATTTAAAAAAAATAACAACAAAAAAAAACCACTATTTCACCTGAATTTCTCGAGCAGAGGATGAGATTTTGGCACAACAAGTTGACTTTCATTTTGGGTCCAGGTCTCATGGACAGGTCTTTACTTACTCACATCGGAAATTTATCCAAACATGAGCAAATGTACTACCTCCTTGACTGCATTATTCGGCTCCACTTACTTATGTGAGTCAGCCTTTCTACCCCATGAATATTATCAAGTCCAAATTCCATTCCACCATGACTAATGATTTTTTGGAAGTGTGCTTGAGGCTCGCTATCAGCAGCTCCTGGCTGTTTCCATTCAGTGCAAGTCATCAGATTCGTGTAATGACAACAAATGTACAAAATTGTATTGTGCACTCTGGTCTAAATGATGCAGTAATGCAAGGTACACCAACATATATCACTACTCAATGTATGAATAAATGCGCTTTACATTTTTAAACTAGGAGGTAGATTTTGACTTGGAATAATCTTATATATCTAACCTTATATGCTAAAAAAAGTTTGTGCACCCGCGGTACACAGATTGTCACTGAGAGCCTAAGATTGTCAATGAGAGCCAAGGATGATTACATTTATTTATAATGCCCATATTGACCTTTGTGATCCAAAAAGAGTTTGGGTTTTTGCATCATTAAGTCATGTTTGTGTTTGTGTTATGTGTCCATAACACGGTCATTGCCCTGTGGCCTGATGGAGAAGCTCTATCTCTAATGATAAAAGAAACGGATTCATAATTAATATCTTGAATGCACACTGCAGCACAGACCTCACTCACTCAGAATGCCACAGGCGGCTGTTTGATGCTATATCCCCTGCGACGCTCCCCCGGCTCCTGTGCAGAAAACCCACGCGTGCCCAAACTAGAAATACATGACTTGGAACTTGGGTTGTGGTCACAATACAAGGATTTATGACCGATCACATGGACTAAAGACAAATCCGAGATTCATGGTGATGTTTTACAGTTTGGTCCCATCCATAGATTTTTGACAATGTGCTGAATAAATCCTGCCAATCCTGTTCAATAAATTTCAACATATTCCTAATGTTCTTTTGCTTCTTTAGACCAAAACAAAGGAAAGACATATTATTTTGGTTATTTATAGCAGAGTATGGTATAATTTTAATGGTCCGGCTCACTTGACATCTACCGAGGCCGTATGTGGCCCACAACGTGAAATGAGTTTGACACCCCTGTAGACAGATGGTTTTTAGTTGAGAGGCAAACGCCTAGTGCAAAGAGGATGGATTTCCTTGGATCGTGTGATGTGTCTCTGATTGAAAGTGAATTAAATCGAGAGGAGGGGCAGGAGGGCAAATGAACAAAAAGACGGAAATCCTCTGAGACCCACTCGACACTATATCTTGTTTTGATCCTCTTGAAGAATATTCTCAATAATACCGCCATAGTCCAGTCGATATACTGTATTACTTCCACGACTTCATTGATCTGGCATTGAATGCAGATGTGAGCTAGAAACATTACATTATTAAACATGCTACATTGGTTGTTTAGCAACGTCATGCAAGAAGGCCAGCATTCTCCAAGTTGAATTTGTTGGACAGCGATTTGATCAGACAAGCCTTGAATTTGATTTCACAGCCTGCACTTTATAAACTGTTTTTTTTCAGCGTTGTCAAGTCCAGTTTGAAGTTGTCTCCATTTTGCAAAATTTCCTTTCAAAGCTCTGGCTGCCATTCTGCGCTGTAGTTTTATGGTGTTAACAAAAGGAAACTCTATGTGTGCATGCATTAGGTGTCAAATAACATGGTACATGTTCTTGTTCAAAAGATTTTTGATGAGTATTTCATTAAACACCCCCAGCGGGATATTAATTAATTAAAACTCCAGTCAAAAGACTAGTCAACCATCCAGCCACCCTATAAACACATTTGCATTCCCTCTGATGAAGGCGACTCGTGCCCAATTGAAATGCTTTTAATGGGACGTGTCAGCCATAGGAGATGCTTTGCTTAAAATTAACAGAGCTCCCCCCCCCCCCCCCCAAAGTCCTTGTCGAGGCTCACTTTCAGTGAAATACAGTTGATATAAAAAGTGTACACACCAACTGTTCAGATGACTGTTGTGATCAGTGTTCATTTTGACATTTTTATTTATTTTTCATGATAGTCTTTAGACTACAATTAATGAACGTTTTTGTCATAATTTAGCCATCTGATTGTATTTTAGTGTTGATGCAATTGTCGTCGATGAAAACAGAGCCATTTTAGTCAACCTAATTAAAAATTAATATAGTTGACCTTTTCCTTCAGCATGCATAAAAAAACTTTTATCCAGAAAAATATAACACCAACTTGAAACTGTAGTTTAACATGCAAGACACACGATTTAACACAACGGTGTCTTTATTAAACTTTAAACATTTTAAAAAAGGGCAGAATTGCCCGAGATTAATCACAATGAATGCAACTGTGTTTGAACGTTAATCTAAATAAAGCGCAGTGCTTGCTACGACAAAGCTGGTAACCCAACCGCAGAAGGCTAACATTTATTTACTTGGGTTAATTTTAAGGAATGCACTTTGTGCTCATGAGACTTGTGCTCTCTTATGCTTTCCCCTAGTGAGGCCACCAGTGACTCTCACGTTAGCCACGTTAGCAGCATTATTTACCTTGCAGAACATTTCGGGATGTACATTCTGTGGATGTCTCTAAAAATCTTTCGTGTTCTTCTCACGCAGGACCGTTCCACATTCTTTACACTTAAGTTTGTTTTCTTCCCGGGCGTGTGATTCAAACGGGAAAAGAAAATCGTCTGGAAAAAAATATTTGAGACGAAATGAAAGCTGAACATTTTTTCGTCAATGAAATTAACTCCGGTTGTGATTCACTTCTGTGTTCTTGTTGTTCGGTCTGTCACCTGGTGGCGGCATAAGAAAGAATTTGCCCATCAAATCAAGTTTATTTGACAGATTAATTACATGCAGTCAGCTGCAGATGATAACGATAACACGATAGTAGAACAAGTGATATAATGTAGACGAGAAATACAATAGATTGCTTCATAGAGTTTTATTCTAAACTTTAATATACTTGAAATAATGATTGTTTTTTTTCACCAATTTAATTAAATGAACACAGGTTCCTGTGGTGTGGTTGCACTACTCATTGAACCTTCCCACAGAAAGACATTGTGCGTTTATTATATTTCTCGTAAAGCCTTTGGTGTGAACATCAATAGTTTAGCGATTTAATCAACTAATCAGGGAAATTGATCGCTGAGGATTACCTCGATCTTGCCCTGAATTCTATTGATGAAGACCTAATGAGGAAAATGTGCTGACATACAGTATAAAGATTGTAGCACATTTCTGTAACGTGTTCCATTCCG
Organism: Hippocampus guttulatus; assembly: GCF_054856545.1. Taxonomy (NCBI): domain Eukaryota; kingdom Metazoa; phylum Chordata; class Actinopteri; order Syngnathiformes; family Syngnathidae; genus Hippocampus; species Hippocampus guttulatus. The sequence goes on from NC_141265.1 coordinate 14,677,217, forward strand.
GGATTTTCTGATCCGTCAGCTTTTTTTCCAGATAGCCCGAAGATCCTGGAAATCCTGCTGGTGCCGGCGAGCTGCTATTATTCGGACAAATTTGATTTGGAGTCTATTGCAGGCAATTTTGCGTGATCTTCAGGGATATTGCTATAAGGACAGCATATTTGTGCGAGGGAGAAAAGTAGATGAGATTCATCTAAGATAGATGTCTTCCTTTATTTGTACCAATAGCACTGATAAGGAAGTGTGGTTCTTTATTGCTATCATTAGTTTTATTGGTATTGTTAATGCTATGGTGTGTTCTTTTGGCATTTTGAAAGCAGAGAAGATTAGTGGATCAATCACAGTCCGATTTGCCTTGTGGTGGGTAACTATGGTGAATCAAATGAGGAAATGCCGGCGGAGTAAGCGGAAAAGAAAAGCTAAACAAGGGGGGCGGAAAATGATATGAATGGATTAAACAAACTAACAAGTGGGCACAGAGGAGTTTGTCGTCTAGAGACGGAAGGCAATTGCAGAGCGGATAGATTGTCTTGTATGGTGTGATGTGATTATAAAAGTGATTTAAATCCGGGGGAAAACAAATGGACACAATAAGAAGGAAATCCTTTTTTGTTTTGTTCTCACAAGTGGAGCGATAAGCAGCTCGCCAGTGCTTCCACATTGCAAAATACAGTCACCATTTGCCCACAATAAGGATTTACGTATATCGAACTACTATGGTCTAACATTTGAATGGATGTGAGAAACTCCTCTCCCCCTCTGATTGAATAACTTGTAGCAACAAACAAACAAAGAAATTTGCCTCTGCATTATTCCCAAACTTTCACTTGTCTATAAGGCAATTAAAAAGGTGTGTGTGTGTGTGTGTGTGTGTGTGTGTGTGTGTGTGTGTGTGTGTGTGTGAATACAGTATAGTGTGTTTATAGAGTTACAGTAGATTATTGTATTGTGGAGGAATTGTGCCATAGCAAAGATCTGTGTGGATTGTTGCTAAATTGATATGTTATCCTTCTTAATACCAACCACTACTTAAGAGCCTGTTAACAGTGCGCCTACTGTTTGCAGCCGACACCTTCACATTTGACCGACTGCTTAGTGATCAATCATCATCCCCATCCCAAGGGGCAGTTTCTAAATATTACATGTCTGGGTGGGGGTTTTGGGGTTAATTCATTAATATGCATGCCTGCTATTCACGAATTAGATTTGTTTGATGGTTGACCTACAAGGAGTAGGTGTGACGTGATCTCCTTTGACTTTTCGGAAAATGTCTGCTTTGTCTTGCCGATCTGTGATCATGCAGAGTAAAGTAACTTTTAGCTGGTGACCTATTTTATAAAGACACCGTGAGACACCAGAACGTAACAAAGTGCAGCACAAGATTCAGTTCTGAGTGTTCGCTCAAAGTTCATAAATAGCAAGTGGGACATGCATTGAAAATAGTAAATGAAACAGTCACCCAAAATCGGATTAGAACACCCCTGTCGGAAAAATTGCTTGTCGCAGGTTTGAGAAGACTTTTTTTTTTTCTGTCATGTTGTGTTTCTGTCTGCTGGTGACATGATTTTCCCCCTTATCAACAGTCTCACCTTGTTAATTGGTGGGTGGAGCCTCCTCGCCGCACCAGCCTTGCTTAGCTATTGCTATAGTTCTTGCTTCACTTCTGTCTCGTCTTCTGATAGCAGATTGCCATTATTTTTGTTTGCTCTACTTTCCCTCCATGGTGGCTCGTTCCACCTCCTTTTGTTTGCAGTTGATATGAAGGCTGAACCATTAATCGAGTTCAAATCAACTTTGTGATGTAATAGAATGCAATTTTTGACTTGCTTGTTATTTTCTGACAATTAGAGGTACAGCGATTCATCAACAACTAATCGATTATCAGTTGAATGACTCGTTTAGATATTTTAAATTTAAAGTTGCCCAAATGTTCAGAATTTGAGCTTCTCAACAGCAAATATGGTTTTCCGGCTGTTTAGCACGTCTGTCTCACAGTGCAGAGGTCGAGGGTTCGAATCCAGGCTTCATAAACATTATATTGTGGATGAACCCTCAATGGAGACGAGTGTTGTAGTAGCGCTGCAGTGACTATGGCATAATATCGGCAGGATTTAGGACTTTCCTGAGAGAGTCAGGGATTCATCAAACCAGAAGAAACTAAAGCTGGGTTTTGTTGTTATTAGAGGAGCTCTTACCTGCCTCCATGGGGGTGGGGCTTGTTTGTCTTCTTTACTCGACCTCCAGGTTTTTCTCCACGAATGCTCAAGAGGAACAACATTGTAGGAAGAAAATGGGAAGCCAAAAAAATGTTATCATTTATTAACACACCATCTTTTGCTGCCTGACATTGTGCTTTCTCAGATCCATTTTTAGTGGGTATAAGGAGCATTTCTACACCTCAGAGGGTAATCATAGTTTTCAATTACCCAGAAGAACGGCTTTTTAGGGGTAAGGTCAAACTATAGGATTTGTCTGCAACCAAGGTGGTGGTGTTGACCGCAATTGCTCAGAAGGCAGCAGCTTATCTGCGCAAACATTCTTGGATCGCAGATGTCCCACTTGTGCATTTGTAAATGATTAACGTAACATAATCACCTAAAGCCAGATTATTATCATTATTTATAAGGTGTAATGCCACATAATGACATATTGTGCTAGGACACATGGTTTACTTCTGTGTTAACCTTCTGTAGAAGCGAAGGACGGGCAAAGTCATTGATCGTATCCATTTGGGTTTGTTCATGAGAAATTCTACGCTATGGCATCTATTGTTACAACTGCTATTATGTGAATATGTGTGTGCTTCTGCCTCGACAGACTATTCACATTTCCCTGGAATTGAATTTTTTTTGGGGGGAATACTTTTTTTTTCTACACTCGGATAGATGTGTGTGTGAATAAGACCAAGGTAATGTGCTGTTTCTGAGAAGGAATATAGCTTATAAAACTCCTAGCCTTTGTTTCTTTAACCACTCGTCCATTCAGACAGAGAAGATGGGTGGGTGGATGGGTGTTGTGTTGGGCTTCATAGACTATTCACCCTCGTCAAGCCCACGGGCTCTTTAATGAGCTCACCTAATGACCCTCACTCTCAGTCTGCCTCTCTCTAACACGAAACCACTGGACCTCAGACTTTTCTGTTTGATCCGACGACCGTTTATGTTGTGGTTCCGACACCTCAGTGTAGTAGTACTTTGGAATGGACATTTGTCAACATTTCCTTGATTGACTATGTACACGTTGAGAGTGCATCAACAGCACCTCTGCTGGTCACCGCAGAGTAGTGCACTCCATTTTGACTCCATCGCCTGCGTGGGTTTTCTCCGGGTACTCCGGTTTCCTCCCACATTCCAAAAACATGCATGGCAGGCTGATTGGACGCTCTAAATTGTCCCTAGGTGTGAATGTGAGCGCGGATGGTTGTTCGTCTCTGTGTGCCCTGCGGTTGGCTGGCAACCGTTTCAGGGTGTCCCCCGCCTACTGCCCGAAGACAGCTGGGATAGGCTCCAGCACCCCCCGCGACCCTAGTGAGGATCAAGCGGTTTGGAAAATGGATGGATGGATGGATGCTTTCAGACAGGATGAATCAACTATTACCACACAATCTAAGAATTGTTAACGTTCATTGAATAGACCAATTATTCTCCCTTCTTCCTTGTTTCTCCCCCCCCCCCCCCCGACTTCTAAATGCATTCATGTAGATTAGCATTCATATAGTAGATGTCTTGACACAAGTTGTGAGGTATTGAATACAAAGTTACCATTCGCATGAGAACAGATTCCTCACTTTAACAAGGCGAATAGAAACATTCTAAATTATAGATTTACACGCGCAATGCAAACTAATGATAAATAACACAGCAGACATGCGTTTGCTACAGCAATTCAAGAATTCTGAGTCGTTTACTGTGAAAATAACCATCTGTAAACTGCCACTCAAATGTGTTTGCTAATTGGTCCATTCCCGTCTACTAGCATGTGGTGAGCCGTATTTATGACTGACTCCGCAAACCCAGCCATCGGGGCGGCAGAGAGCTTCCGTTTTTTTTCTCTTGGGGACATCTCCTGGCGCCAATCATTTTATTCATGTTACAATATGAGATTAGGCTGTGTCCATGAAGACAGAGACATTAAAGGATGGCCCGTGTTTCCTCCCCATTAGTCATCTGTAAGTCCGACGACAACACGCAAGGCTGCAAGCACACAGACACACTTTACCGCAACTCCCCATATAATCAACAACTATGTAAGTGTCCTTTGAATTTTATTGTGTAGTGTAATTACTCTTCCTGAAATCACCTTATGCCTGTCACCTCTATTCTAACTGTGTGTGCGCATATTATGGGTTCCTTGGAGAGAGTACAGAGACCGCAAGGTTGTAAAGACTTGCAGACTATTGATTAAACTTTTATCACCATGGTGAAGCTTTTTAGCAGCTGTTCTTTAGTCATGTCACTTTTACTGTAAACAATTTATGGAAATCCACTTGGTGTCGACTTGTCTAAGTGGCTCTTGTCGGGACAAGATGCTTCTTATGTTCTGTCATGATGGTGTGGCAAGGTGGAGGCCATCATGGAGTGGATGTTCAACTGGTTTGTGGGTCAGGAAAGCTCTTGTTCATTGCTCGAATTATTTTATCCTCCCCTATGTCCTTTTTTTTTTTTTTTATCATCCACTTATATTTTTCAGAGAGCCTACTAGAATACAAATGAGTGTCAGACCTGTCACTGACAAGTGTTTGATGTATTCCTCGTGTTATGCCCTATCTAGAGGTGTTCAGGACATGAAAGGAAGTCCCTATTCTGCTGAAGTACCAAGCGGCCAACGAGACACCAAACCTTATGTCACAAAATCATTTCTTAACAATACATTGCTTTACCATCAATCGATCAATCTATCATCTGATCGAAAAACAAAAACTTCAGGGTGAATTAAGGTCACAACAACAAACTAAACATTTTTGTTGGAAAGTTATGTTCAAAATTTCCCTGCGACAAACGAAACTGCTTGGGACATTTAAAACTGCATGCGAACATGCACGCAACCTTTCAACCTTGACGAAATCCCAAATTTGCAGCTTCGTGAGATGCGCGCATTACAATATGGGGAGAGATTTGTCTCCAAATTATTCACAAATGTAACCGCCATTTACACTTTTTTCTTAATGTTGTGTGTGCATTTATTTTGATGTCTCATTTATCATGATTAAACTCTGAATGTGAATTGTTGAATGTGCGTTTGTATATCAGTGGACACCTACGTGTGTTTTTCCGACAAATGTCAAAAAGTTTTCCATATATTCACACGTGTCAAATATTCACATGTGGATAGGTCCCTCCGTCCCTCCTCTGTCCATTAACGGATAGTGTTGCCGTCTCCGTCAAACGGGAACAAGTCATTTCCTGTTTTCTTTTTTTTTTGTTTAAGAATTGAAAAACGATGTGTATACAAAATACGAAAACTGGTGTTGCCTTGAAGACGGAAGACCATCTTCTACTATTCCTCCATCTTCTCCTACTGCTGCTGCTACTGAAGAAGAAGAAGATGATGATCTTTTGGCTTCAAGGCAAACCAAGCTCGGAACGCATCCTACTTTCTAAACCAATCAGCAGCTCATGCTCATCTCGACCGCCGGATGCGGGATGCCCAGAGCATACTCCAGAACTCCTTTTTTTTTGTGGCATTCTGAATCACCAAAAGGTACTTTTGAAAAATGCTCTGAGTTGACAAAGAGTCAGAGTGAGGCAGAGCGCGTTCGAATTGTATTTCCGTCAGCACGCACTGAAAAGTTGGCCTCATTTGCGAGCATATTGCTTGCAGTGATCAGAAAAAGCTCAAAACAAGCTATTTTTCTGATGAAAGAAAAGCACCTACTCTTTTGTGCCTGTATTGTAGAACACAATATTCTTTGAGTCTGCAAGATGGGTCAAAATATTCTAAAATTGCTGGCAATATGGGAAACTCGGCTGGCAGTAAATGAGTTCATAACATACACAGGAGAAAACAATCAATCAAGGTGATCGTTCACTCCTACCCGATTCTGCAAGTGCAAGCACATTTGACAAATAATATCCCTTAGCATGGCTGGTGCAAGGAGATGGAAATGGGGATTCCTTTTCTCGCTGTCATCCTAGATCTGCTCTTGACGGAATGGTCAATGGATGGAACAATTAAAGGAGCCGATATCCATCCACCAATTAGCCGTAATCACCACAAATGAAATACACACCTGCATTGACACCAAAATATAAATAAATGAGAAAGAACACCTCTCTTGTAACACCAGCTTGATTATAAACACGAGACACTATTACCGCACACTTTGTAGCTGTAGATAAAAACAACTATTGGGCCATTATCAGGATTTGTCAGGTTGGCAGTTTTATTTTGAAGGTTTCTCGACCTGATCAGCTGTTTTTCAACACATCACACCAGTAAGCGGAGGCTGAAGTGAAAGCTGAAACTGTCGGCAAGGTAAGTATTTTCTCTCTCTCTCTCTCTCTCTCTCTCTCTCTCTCTCTCTCTCTCTCTCTCTCTCTCTCTCTCTACCAGAGGAAAAAACAAAAAACAAAATGTTTGTCAAAACAAAATAATTTACGTCCATTTATGTTCCTTATTCTTTTCTTTTGGCCATTCAAACACCTGTTTGCCTGAACATGAACAGTGCATCGCCATACAGCGCTGAGACATTTCGCGGAAAAACTCTGTAACAATGGTAAAGAGCGGTTAACGGGACAATGCAGTACAATGGTTGACTGGCGACTCGGCATTCTGTAAATGTCGTTACTCGCTAGAAATTGCCGAACAAAAGCATTTTCATTGTGAAATGCGTTGCTGTTACATTGTATTGCTCTAACCATGAACGTGGGTGGGTTGCGGGCGGGGGGCGAATGAAATTATGCTTGACATAGTTTAACTTAATTTTAAATAAGAGCAGAAACTGCAAAAAAAAAAAGTCGTAAAATAACAATGTAATAATTGGAAGACTGACAGCATGACCAACTGTCGACACTAAACATTGCTCTGTGTTATGTGAGACTTTTTTCGCTCGACTGAACCGTGGGCATTGAAGTGTACCGTCAGCAGTTTGACGCTTAAGGAAGGAAAAGAATAATGCATTCCTTTAGTGTAAAGAAATCGAAGCAGCTGGGCCCCACGCCGCTCAACTACTGATCCCCTGATAGATTTTCTATACGTGATTGGAGCCGTGCGACTTGACAGTTGACATATCTACCGCATAGTTGTGCATGTAAACAGTATTACAATTCCAGGTTTACTTGCAGAACATAGATAAAAGTCCATCACATTGATATCCCGGTGGTGATATCTACATCGCGCAATCCTCCGTCCCCAGTGGTTTGATACTTTCTGGGCTGCTTGTAAATAATACAGTGTAGCACCTGATTATTTTGTATTGCTTCATTGCTACAATCCTAACATCGTTACATGGCTCGCTGTTTGTATTCTTAGCTCGTATTTTTAGGTTTGGCACGACAACAGCGGGCAACAGCATCGTATTTATTTTAAAAGTGTGATGGAGTGATTGACTTTTGAGGAGAGTGATAATTGATCACATTAGTGGAGTGTGACGTTGAGTTTTCAGCTCCAAAATTTTACTCGGATGAAGATGGTTGACAGTCTGTTGAAGGAAATTGTTGGCGGTTTTACACAGGTCTGGTTTTTTCCCTCTGAAGTGGATTATATAACCCCATTAGAGGCTTTGCTTATTCATGGCTGTGTAATTTGGAGTTTTATTCCCTTTACTTGCTGTTTTGCTGCCATATGCCCTCCATCAATCCCTGCACCTGCAAAGCATCACTGATTTCTGCGAACCTCTTATCAAGGACTTTGCTCCCAGTGGAGTTGATAATGAATGTGGGAACTGGAGCCAGGAGAAATGGAGCATCTCCCCATGGGGGTGGTAAAACTCGGGTTTCAATTAGCTCAGTAATGGGGCAGAGTGGGATCAGCAGAGTAACATACAGAGAGATAAAGTCTCCCTGCGAATCTTGTAAGAGTCATCTAACTGATGGATGATTACCACCAAGAGATTTATTAGGAGAGATCCTGTCGTAAAATTTGTCGTATAATTATCGGGATGACACTTGGCAACAGACGTTTTAAACATATACAACGGATAATTTGATTTGTTCTGAAAACAACAAACTGCATTTGTGTTCGTAATCTGGGGGATTCCAGGTCTGAGTTTTCATCGACTCAGCATCGAGACAAGGTACTTGGTCCTTGTGCAGTCACGTCAAAGTTCCTTGCTTTTGACGTCATCTAAAATTTGTTGATTTCGAGAAATTCTCACTTCAGCTTGGATTCTTAAGGCATCTCAGTAGTCATGTTGACTAGGTTTTTTTTTCTCCTTCTTATCAACAATCAGTTCCTCAAAAGCAACAGTGTCCTTAAGAAGCAATAAATAATAAAAGGGATGCAGGCAGCAGTGAATTGACCAATCAAGTATTGTTTGTGCTCACCCTGATTAGAACAGTCCCATTGATGGTCCTGCCACAAATAGTGTTGTCACTGTACCAAAATTCTGACTTTGATACTCTACCCACAAAAAGTATCTCAGTACGGATAATGAAATAACAACGGGCGCTCGGGAACTATCCCAGGAATGATTGTCGCAATGGGTGCTACACTATGCTATCTTGGACCGCAACCGCCAGCAACGCGCTGTGGCTGGAGAGCTAGCGCCGCTAAAGACTGTCCTGTCATAGTGCGGAACTGCTGTTCTAAGTCCCTAATTGTTCTCTCCATGGTAGCGAAAAAGCAACAATCTGACAGTAGTGTTATCACTGAAGAATAATGTGTGTAATGTGCACTGTAGAATATTAGTCGTTTATTGAACGGGCAGTCGTTGATTGCTGTCATTTTTACATTTGAAAATCTGGCACCATTTCAATTTAATATTCCTGACTGTCTCATCACTGTACAGGTAGTTAACAGATAACATCTAAGACCATATACCGGTAATATTTTGTGGCATGCATTCCACATTTCTTTTATTATTATTGTCAACCTTGCATCATCTTCACCATTTTGTAGTGAGCAGCCTAGACAGAGATGTGAACCACTTTTGGCGCAACACTACCGCTAAATTCAATTTCCAACTTAACGGGCGTTATCATCTGTCTCATTTTCCATCAATAGTACCTTTTGTATGGTTTGTATGTTTTTTTTCTTTTTACTTACCCGTATATTTTTCATCTGTTATTATTTATTGGGGGTGAGGGGGTGAGAGATATTTCCCCAAAACATTGGGAGGTTTCAAAATTGTCCATCCTTCGGAGTGGATTTTAACGTGAGCTTTTCATTACTGTGAATGCTGTATATTTTGCAATTATATTTCTTTTATGAATTTTTGTTGCTGGAATGAAACCTAATCAGCTACGAAGGCTATTATTAACAATTTCTGCTTTCTTTGTTGCTCTTGAGGGAGAGTCTTTTATTGCAAGCACAAAAATCAAAGGATTGCCCCAAGTCATTGGTTCATTAGAAATTGAACCAATGTCAAACCAACCACAGGGAAAGCTAGACTCTTGCCTCTCTTTCGCCCGCGAGGATGAAAAGAAGAGTTCTGATGATGGGGGCGGAGAAGTGCTGGCTAGTTGGTTGAAATTGCATCTATGAGCAAAAAAATAATAGATAGCTGAGTGCTCTTATGAAATTCTTGCCTAGCAAGAGTCAGAGGACAAGATTGTTTTGTTACACTGACATTGGGGTTTGTTTTTTTCTCTTTCTTGTGAATGTGTTTCAATAAAATACTTTCAAACGCCCATCTCTACCCCTATCTTTGCCTTGGCAGATAACTGCATTGAAGGCTGGATTGGACTCATCATGGTGCAGCAGTTGAATGGCAGGATAACTACAGACTTGGTGATTCCACAAAAAAGACCCGCTGTAAGTCCACAGCATGCATGACTCTCTCACATCATTTTATCCCTGCGCATTCATCCTGCCAATCTCAAAGAAAACAGCTGCGGCTGCATGTGCTTTCCATTTAATTTGTCTTGTGTTTTCTTTCTTTTTAAATACTACCCAAGGCTTTTGACCATTGGTAAGCAATGGGCAATAAATAAATCAGGGTGGCACGGTGCCATAGTGGTAGGAGTTGCCGACTCACAGCACCGGGTTTTTTAGTTTGAATTTTGGTTCTGGCCTTCCTGTGTGGGTGATGCATATTCTCCGTGTTTGTTTTTTGCACTCCTTTTCCTTTTTGTTATCGATAAAAATGAATGACCAATCATTTGAAAAATTAAAGCCCAGAGGGACTGTTATCAAACGCCCATCAATATTGAACCCACAAATGCTCAGGATACATAGTAATAAAGATGCGTTCGATCATTACACTATAAATTTAGTAGGATCCTCACAGGACTTTTTGAGGGGCTTAGTTTCCCATTGTTTTGTCTTGGCAAGGCACTTATTCAGTGCACTGTCCTGTTTTCTCAGCTCATTATCATTGATCAAAGTCATTGATTTCACGAGATTCATTCGCCTGTTTTATCTAAACTGGAACAGTCTGAATTCCGAACACTGCATCGTGTCATTGTATTCACTCCTTGTTCTTAGGCAGTATTAATGTTCATCGTCATTCTGTAATTTTTGGTTGTGTCTGTATTTTATCGCATGAAGTAAAGCTAAAATGAAAAAAAGCTCAGAGGAAAGTATAGAGTAAGTCTCATTACTCTTTTTCTCTATTACCACTCTGCTGTAAAAGATACTGTACATTATTTTACAGCAACTTTGAAAGTTGACATCTGAGCGCTGCTCATGTCAATGACATACACTATAACATCTGTTCTGATTGTATGTTGTTTGCTATGATTAGTGTTGTGTGTTTGTATAATTCTCTTTTCTTGTGCTTAGTTGTCACGCTCCTTAAAGATGACTCCGGTGCCTGTGCTGGGCAAGTTCCGACCAATTGTGGGTCAGTGCTGCCAACAGTGCAATCCTGACAGTCTCGTAAGAATCAAACCATTCAACAGAAAACCTTGAATCCACTTGAAATGTACTTTCTGATGCTATTCCAATAACTTGGTCAAATATCTCTTTTTGTCTTTTTCAGTCACGCCATCGTAAGAAGTTTGGACAAAGCCCCTTGCTTGACTTTCACAATATTCTCTGTGTCAATGAGACTCACACCAGGTAAAGTTAATGTTCAACAAGTGAGGCAATATTTTATTGTGAAAGTTTTGACACATTTAGGATCAATAAGTTGTACTGCTAAAAACTAAATTGTAAATTGATGTTTACCCCACCATCGCCAGTATTATCAGCAAAATTCATGTTCCCCACAAGTTGGGCGTTCCGACAGCAGAATTCGCAGTTCATTAAATTCGTCTCCCAGAAATACCTCAGACACGTGAACCCGCGCAGCTACTCATCCACAAAACTGAATTTCCTCCCTTTTTTCCCCCCGCCATGACTGCTTCCTCACAAAACCAGTCAGACTCATGATTGTCTCTTCCGGCACTCAAGGTTTATTGGAGGGGAAGAAACGCTGACAGTCCTCTTTGCCATTGTTCATTGTTTACAAGAGTTACAGTATATGATCTCTTTTCGCCATCCCTGACTGGTCGATTGCAAGGCACACATACTGCTGACCAACACACATAGTCACATTCACACTTGTGGGCAATTTAGTCTTCAATGAACCCAACACGCATGTTTTCGGAATGTGGCAGCAAGCCAGAGTGCTCGGAGAAGACCCACGCAAGCACCGGGAGAACATGTAAAATACACACATGAAAAGCCGGAGGCGACGTTCGAAACATTGACCTCAGAACTGTGAGGCGCACACATGAACGACTACTGCCGCCCTGCATGGGAAATTATTTATGACTTCATTCTGTTGGTCTGAACTTGTCTTTATTTCAGTGTGACCCCCCTATGCAAGTATTTGTCTCAAGACATTTTATTTAACGTGTGTATTTTTTATTTAACATTTCTTTTTCCCCCTTCTGTTGTAGGTACAGAGGCTGGCTTGTGCGGAGGATATGCTGTGTGCTATTTGTGAGTGGGTGCAAGGTCTATCCGAGTCCTGTTAACAGCCGGCAGGAGAGGATCTGTGAGAGTAACAGGTACCAGAGATGACAGAGCTGATGGCGGAGAGGAGAGTAAATTAATGATAGGGGAAGATGCAGAAAATGTAATGGAATCCTACAGTTCTGGGGAGAGAAATGACTAAAGGCGAGCAGATAAGACCCACAAACAATGACAAAGAGAAGAAAGTATCTCACCTGCGGAGTGAATGAAGAGAAACTGCGTAACAAGGGACAGACATCATACTTTTCTGTCTGTTGTTGTCTTTTTGTCTATATAATTGAGTTGAACGTATTGCTAACCCCTTCACTCAAGGTTGCTGTCGTCCTACTGGGTGTGTTTTAGGATGAAAGAACTCTATTTGGAGCTTATTTAACTGAGCTGCCCTATGATTGTGTTTCAGGGTGAGGGAGGCTCTCGCAACAAATCCGAAAGCGCCCGAGGGGGGTGACAGCCAAGGGCAGCTCCATCCCATCTCATCATTCCGCCCCATAATTAATACTTGCATCTCCCCGTTTTTTTTACGGTGTGTTTTTAATCATGTGAATACTATAGCATTTTATATTTGAGGGTGGCACAGTGCAAGTTGTTCAAATACAGCGGAACCCTGGTTTCTTTATTAATCCATTACAGAAAGTCTGACTAAAATCGAATCATAAAAAATCCAAAGCAATATTTCTCATAGGAAATCATGTACCTGTAAATCAAATTAATCTGTTCCAGAAACCCCCAAATCGTTTTAAAAAGTTTTTATTTTTAGTGAATAATTAAAGCTTTATATTTAACAAATGGTGAAATAAATATCAATGACCAATCAAGTGGATAGCATTCAATAAAGGTTTAGGAACTGTGGACACTAATTAAAACCAGAAACGTCCTTTGGTCTGCTTGTTTGGTGCGGACCAAAAATGGACTTTTTTTCCTCGTTGTTATTTTGTTCGGTTTGGTTCGGTTCTTATTCACACTACTTTTTGCAAGTAAGCTACCTGTATATTCTGTAAACACATCGACGCATGTGACGATCTGTGCTCCTGTTGAACAGAAATGACAAGTACAGCACCAAAAGCACAAACCCAGAAATGAAGAAAAGCATGCAATTCCTACGTGCTGCATTCTTGCTCTGCATGCGCTGTTATTAGAGCTGCAAAATCATTTTGAGGGTCAAGAAAAGCTCATTCAACGCATGTTTTGTGATGCTATTTTTCTCAATTTTGGAACAGCGTCGCGAATGCACTATGACTAAATGTTGCAGTACTTTGCAAATATTGTTTTTGTCTTCAGGGAAATGATATGAAGTAAAACTGAAGAGCCTCAGAATTAAAATGGAAAAATAGGTACTATCAAGAAGTTTGCCAGTTCGCACTCCCGTGTGTATGTGACAACTTGCAGGAATTCACTGCCTTTCTTGTTTGTCCATTATTGCCTTTCATGTGTCATCCCACTCTCGTCATCATCAGCCATTAATTTTCATTTTTGTCTCCTTTCTTCTGTCTGTCTGCATTGCCGCCACTCTGCTCGTGACTAGATGTGTGGGCTGGGTGATGATGAAGATGTTTGCCTCTCTTTTTGGCAGTATTCAAGTGAACCTCAGCCATTTTGTGGCTTTGCACAGAGCCTCGGAAGAGGTACCGGCGCTCGATCATCACACGCACGCGCACACACGCACGCACAAATTATTTCCAGATGATTAGAAGTGCATAAGGCTTCCACCATGCTGGGTGTTGAGGCACGAGTGTTTAGACTAACTCCCTCACGCTTGTGATTGGAATTAGGCTGTTTTGACCATCTACTCGACCATCTAATGAGGCTAAAGAGGTTTTCTCTATTCACCCAGTGCAATTCATTCATTTAAAAAATTTCTTCCAAACCATTTATCTGGCATCTAAATGTGAAAATTCTCTCACTTGTCCCATGACTTTTGACTTTTTCTTGTAATGGCAGACGACATCGTTGTAATTATATCATTAGTTAAATCTATCAATTGATTTATTGACTATTTTGCACCTCTCTGTTTTCAATTGTATAATCTATTTGTCTGTGGAATATTTTTACTTTGTCTCTTATGGCAATTTCACTTGTCATCCCTCATCTCAATTATTAACTTTAAATAAAACATGTCAAATAAAATAATGATTTAACTTCAAATAAAATATGTCAAATAAAATAATGAGAGAGAGAGAGATGTATTCTTTTCTTTCCGAGTGAAGTGAGTTGTTTTGTCTACAGCTAAAGACACGAGAGATTAAAAACGTAGTTTGGCCATCACTATTATCAGATCAGTAAGAGGGACATAAAAATGAATTAAAGAATCCAAATGAAATGAATTAATGAATCATTTTAACACTCTTAGGAACGACAACAGAGGAGCTGTCAGACAGAAGCACGGACAGCAAATTAATTGAACTGAGATTTGATTCAACACTAATGCGCCAGCTGCATAATCTGTACCCCTTTAGTCGCTCCAGTTAGCTCTACCCCTTCACTCATAAAACATAGGTATAAAAGTGTGAGAGATTCTTAAAAGCAGAACAATAAGCAGAGTAATAGGTCATTATAAAATGAGGTTACCGCAATGGGGATAAAAAGACTTTCGAGTCCTCTCATTGTTGGTTTTTACTTGGCTTTTCATTAAAACTGCCAGAAAAGAAAATACTGCTATATTTGATTTCTCTGTGTAGTCTGTATGTAGTCCACCTTCATTAAATCTTCCATCATACATTGTTTTTGGTTGCTCTATGATGTGTATTTGCTTTTGCTGTACATAACTACAGCACATATTTCCTCATAACTTGAATGTTGATTATTGTGTTAAAAAAATTTTTAAGTCAATTTGAAAGTCTCATTGAGTGTGTCTACCTACAGCCTCTCCACACCTTATTCTGATGTTTTCCACCTTGTTATCTATCACGACAGTAGCCTCCCTTAATCTTTGCACACCTGAAAGACCCAACATTGTTACGGGTACAATGGAACGACAATGTGATGCATGTTGCTTACGCGAAGTTTGCCTCTATTACATAATACAGGGATCGCTGCTGGTCTACGTGTATGTGCGTCAGAGCATCTTGGACAGCGTTCTCCTTTCTTTGGCGCTCTTCTGTAACAACCTAAGAGTGCCATATGCAATTTGTCCGATCCAAGTTAACAACTCCTTCCTCAGGTACAAAAAAAAAGACCACACTTTCATCACGTTCGTGATGTAAAACAGCACCGTGATCACAAATACACATTGATTCTTTTGAGTGAGTAAATTCACTTTGACTTTCATTTCATATGCAGTGATGCCTTGCGATAGCAGTTCAATGAATTAGTTCTGCGACTAGTAGCTCAAAAGATTTTCAAGTCATTTTTTCCCAGTTGAAATCAATTGAATCTAATTAGTTTTATGTTAAGCTTGACAGTAAACTCCCAACTGGTTGTGGCAATAAACAACTTGAGGCCTCTTTTTTTTAAATAATGGTTCACTAGTTGTCAATCTGCTGCTTGTTGTGAAGTGAGGTGATTGAATATCACTTCCGCCATCTAGCTTTCGTAGCTCAAATGTTTGCTTGCACATAAAAACAAACAAAAAAATTGGTCAAACACCAGCTCACAACGGCTTGTATCTTGAAAAATTTGTAAGTCAGGTCACTCTTATCCCAAGGCACCACTGTATACAGGATCTCAATTATTCGTTAGCCGCTTGGGTCTTGATTAAGAAGGGGGACAGTTAAAACTCGGGTAACTGGATACTTGCCTGTTATTTAGTTGGCATGAAATGATGCATCGCAGATTCTCCTTTAGGTCGATCCTTCAGAAAATCGGCATGATCTTCTTGCCGCCATCTGCAGCGACCGAGCAGGATGCCGAAATGGACCATCTGTACAGGCCTGTCATGACCTCTGTAAGTTTGACGTGTTGTCTCGAGGATGAGGTTGAATGTGACAGTAATGGCAGTCGTCTGCTCAGGCTTCATACACATATGCAAATCCGTCAGAGGTTAAATCAGGTTCCGCGCTCCCTTTTCTCTGACTCACCCCTCTAATACAATAAAATAAATAATCCCTCCTCACCGCACAATCTATTCAAGCCTGACAATTGGAACAGTTCCTCATTAGCCACGTGTCTTGAAACATACAAACGGCCTGTTCACAAGTGAATGGAAATGAAGGTCTCGGTCATGAATCAGAAAAACATGATATATTTTGCTGGAGGGGGGGGGGGGAATGTACAAGCTGGTGATGGTACAAAATTGCTGGGTAAGCACAAGATAGCTACGTGGCCTTATAATTTGTCTTTGGGTGGGCTGTTCTTTTTTATCCCAACCCAGTCAGCTCCTCAATCAATTCAAAAGCTGTCGTTTAAACTCTCCTTCAAACTCAGCCTCATCAAACTTACTATTCCATCCATTATCTGTGCCGCTTTATCCTCTCCTTTTGCAAATAATTGTCTCCCTTTGCTTTTACTCCTCTAGTAATGCCATACCTTTATTTTTTTTTCGTTTTCGTTTTTCAGTCTTCATCACCTTCTCACCGGCTTCCTTTTTGTGTGTAGAAAGGGAGCCCCTCGTGCTTCGTATCATTTCTCCAAAGATGCTTCATTTGGAGGCATAACTGCTTTTATTAAGAGCAATATATTGCTGTATATCTTAATAAAAGCGCTTGGCCAGTTATTACTTCACAAAACTACAATCTCTCTGAAACTAGCGGGTTCTTTATGAGAGACTCGGTGTGTTTTTTTTCCCCCCTCTCTTTGACCATTAATGTGAAAAAGCATATTGGCTGCATGTTTGAAAGCATTTTTGTTTATTGGTGAAACCCGATGTCAATGTTAAATTGCCGCGATTGTTTATTGAGTACGTTCCGCTTAGTTTTTTTGTAAAATCATAATTTAATATTCTTGAATATTATAAAGTTTGGCCCCAGGGTCGCTTTTATATCTGCTCCTTATCCAGTTAGCATTTTGACTTGATGTTCCTCAGCCGCCGCAAACACATTTATAGGCTTTTTTTTCCTTCCTCCCCCTCAAGGCCTTGACCTGTCATTTAGCTAATGTAGAATTTAAAATGCATATCAGGGATTTTATGCTAATTGCTCCCGACTGTCACGACCTTCCAGACCTACTTCTATACCATCTCTTCTCTCTCTCTCTCTCTCTCTCCTCTACAGTTAGTATGTGAGCTGCTACATGAGGGCCAATCCTTAAGTGTCGGTGTGTCAGCAGAGTCTGGTCAAGGGTGCCAGTGGCTGGCTCACATCAGGCATCTCATCAAAGAGGGATCTGTCCCTGATATCAGTCTGGTTCCTGTGGGCATCTCCTATGATTCTGTGCCAGAGTCACACATGCAGGTAAAATGGCCGTCGCCACACAAAGCACCCTCAAATTTTTTTATACGCATTATCTGTTATTGTTGTGGCCTCTGTCGCAAGTTTGGAGGGTAAATGAAAAACAAAATTATCACGAAGCGCAATCTAATTTGCATTCCTGCTGGCACTTTGTTGTTTAGGTGAGGTTTGCATGTCGTCGATGTTTATTTACCCTCTATTATCTGCACGTCGAGTCCACACTGGAGAGTGGGTGTAACTTTCAGCTAATTGCCATAAAAAGGTTCTTGCCTCACCATCTGGTTCTGTCATTCAGATGTGTTCACAAAGTTCTCATTGGGACACACTCTCTGCGTCACTGTTTCTCCATCATCATACACTCTTGCTCATTAGCGGCACCACATAATGTGCTTTCTAATAGCGAAGCCCCACTATATCATCTCCAAGACACTCTGTGATGCACTTGTATTGAAAATATTTCCCTCCCACGTCTTACAGATGAGCTCTCTATATCGCTGGCTGTTGTCTCTTCTTTGGAGGAAATCTGAAGGAATTGTTAGGATTCATCTCGCCCAGCCCTTTTCTCTTAAGGTGAACACACATGAAGAATATTTTGTGGCCGTTGTGTGGAGTGCTCACGTCTCCAAAATCACGATCATACTTTTTAGGAATTTGAAACAATGGCATCTTGCTTAACAAAACACTGTTGTTGGAGTTATTATAGCTTAGATTGATAGCATTGTGTGAAAACTTTTTTGCGTGCTCAATCACTCACTTATTACCATAAAAAAAATCGAATTTATTGGTCTTTGATTAAAATGGTTGAGTCAAAGTCTGCATTCACGCTGATAAAAAGTAATTACACAAAAGCTTATGTCACCATCCCAAACTTTTTTGGTCTTAAAGCCATGAGCGATGCAATAAATAATCGATGAGACGGAATAAATCTGCACGCCTATACCTTTGTGGCTGACCAATTAAAAGATTTGTTCTCAAGCTATTTTCAACACTTTAAATTGGTTAATGATTTGTTCTTAAGACATGCCCCATAATTTACAACCGCAGTTTGCCATCTTTTGTGGGTGGTTCTGACCACCCTAAGGCCTCATCAGTATAGTGTGAGTGAGGGCTCTTCATTCAAACGTTATTTTGAATCCCTCACAATATTACATGATGTATGAAATGGAGCCATACAATATTAGCGGTTACACACACGCAAAGCTGGTTATAAATGTGAAACAAGTTAGGACAATGCAGATGGATCAATCACTGGAAAAGCGAAATATAGACACCGAAATGCCATTGGATCATGAGTGCAACAGTGCAAGGAATGATTTTCATAATTTTACAGACACAGGAATATATATTTATGCTGTTGACAACGCACAAGAGAACAGCTAAATGTACCGTAGCGGCTAATGTGACGTAAATATATGGTAGTAATAAAAGAGGAGGCTCCATTGCACACAATGCTTGATAATCTGTGTGTGTGTGTGTGTGTGTGTGTGTGTGTGTGTGTGTGTGTGTGTGTGTGTGTGTGTGTGTGTGTGTGTGTGTGTGTGTGTGTGTGTGTGTGTGTGTGTGTGTGTGTGTGTGTGTAGGAGATGTACGCATCCGGCAGGTGCAGAGCAGTTGAATGGCGCCCTCTACAGGACTTGTTGCTGCCTGTTATCATTAACGAAAGGTAATCTCACGTATCAATATCAAACACACACACACACACACACGTTTTGTCTTGGAAATTCGCCACAAAATTTAGTTGGACCCGGCATTTGAATGAATAATAATAATAATAATTCTATATTTTAAATCTTGCACTGCCACAGTAAAGGTTCGATGAACATCCTCAGTGAGTAGCCTCGGCTTCTGACAGGCAAAGAAAAGAGCGCGTGTGCAAAAGGGAGGGAAAAAAAGGGATTCAGTGAGATGAGAAGTGATGAATGGCAGAATGGGGATAGTTCGACTGGAGTGTTATCAGCGTGTAATTTCGTTTTCTTTTATTTGACAATGTTAACAAGCTTTGGTGCTAGCCATCATACTAGGAAATAACGAGGGGATTACCTAACATACTGTGAATATTTGTAGCGTATCGCATTTCACTGAAGGCCCTGGCAAATCTGTCAAACAACAGTGACAGATGTAAAATACTTTCTCAGCTCCACTCTCTATCCAAGCAATGATGCACAATGCTCCAGAGAGCTTTATGGAGTACACTTCGGTCCAGCAGTGTTATTTTGCACGTGATGAGCTTCCCTCGTCGACAGAAATGACTGAAAATGCCTTTCATATCTTGTCATTGAATGAAGCCCTGCTACTTTTCATTTGTTGTTGTTCCTTGAAGTTAAAACACGACAGTATATGGCCATCAGTTTATTTCATCCACCCATTTCTTTTCCCCATGAGTCTTTCTCTCAGCCAAAGGTTGTTTCCGTCCTCATGACGGCGTTAAGGAGCAACGGGGCCACTCAATCAAAGGGGGCCACTTGGTCCGGTCTTCGCTTGTTTAGCTCAGTGTTCCTGAGGGAAATATAGGGCACCACTAAATGCTCCACCGTGCACACCGGCGAGTCACTGTGTCATCTTAATGCTTGCTGCTGAGCAGGAAATGTACAGTGGGGGACACTGACACTCTGAGAGATGTGTTGTATAATCCACAGTTGGAGCATTAAAACAAACAACAACAAAAATCTCCAGCTGCAGACTTGTGTGAGCGATATCTGTATTTGCTCAAGCAGTGTGATCATTCCACCAAGGATTGACATCTTATCCAATATTGATTCGGGCTGTTTGCTTTTTCTATCAAGCACTGAAAGTGAGTTTGGTCAGAGGAAGATATCGTGGCTTCTGCCTTCTTGTTCTGCGTCAAAAACCGCAGAGCAAACTCATCAGGAGAGCGAGCTCAGCATGGCGATTGCCGTCCACCTCATCTTCTGTAAGTAGGAGATAATATTCCCCTGCTGCTGTGTAAATGAATCCCCGTGAGATGTTTTAATCACGTTTGCATTGTGCAATGGTATTGAGGATTTGTGAGTTTTGCTCTCCTTCCCAGCTGTAACCTCCTGCATGGCAGTGATGTCCACCAGTCTGCTATCCAGTCTTTTGCTGTACAGACACCACAAGGTAAATGTATCATCCATGTGTTCCAGGATCAAGCAAGCAACAGCATACACAATGCATACATTCACTAAACATGCAATTTGAAAGTCACATTTTAACATTAACAGTCATACATGTGAAGATTAATTCAAAAAACATAAAACAAACACTCCTGAATGATGTAAGTATGCGGCAAAGACTCTCATAACCCCAGCTAAACTTAGCCCGTCACCAACATATAAGCTTGTCTATATCGAGATCGATCACCTCAACATAGTTCCTTATCAGCCAGTGCTGTTCGAGGTCTGGGCCGATATTAGATTCTGATGGTATGCTAATCGTAAGCAAAAACAGTGTGGTATCACGATATTGAAATGACAGCTCTAAAATGTACAGTATTTTTTGGCTATGGGGTAAATAAAATCAGCATTTTAATAGAATAAATAAATGAATACCGGTAAATAGTTCTTTACATTATTCAGTTTTAATTCTTCTGAGCAAGTCACAGTGTCCCATCACTGCTGAGCTATTTGCAGAACAGACCCTACTCATGTTTTTCATGTTTGTTTTTTTTAAGGAGAATGCAAGGACACCCGTATAACTACTGTCTCTTTCATCTAACCTGCCTCTATCCCCCTTACTCTTTTCTCTTTTATTTTCTGTTTATCGGCCGGGAGCACCGCAACTCATTTTCACTCGCTAGCTTGCAGGCCTCGCCACAGTGGCGGGGTTGGTGGCGACTGTCAAAGTGGGTGGGAGGAGGCTGGGGATGGCCGACCTCACTGCAGCCTTGCTTGGAGGGTGTGAGAAACAATGCGTCTGTCAGGAAGGACCGCTGCTGGCGGCTCGCTAGATGTCCGCCTCCATCGCTGATGGGCAAGGAGGGGCTGTTGACGAGGCAGTGGGGTCCATGGCGGAGCGGCCTGGTGGGCGGCATTGCCAAGCAGGTGCGCTGGGAGAGGAGCACGTTGCTCACCCCCACCACTCCTCCCCCTCACACCCTCGCTAACATATGTTGAGGCTGCTCGCTCCTTGTGAAATGTGTCACAATTAAAAACACAAAATGTCAAGGAAACGCAAAGCCCATGCTGGTACAGTGGATTCTTAGACTGGTGGTCACTGAATTGTGGAATTGAGAGCTACTTTTTGGGTACTGATGAATTGTGAAGGGCTACCAGTTTGATGCACAGATCTGAAGTAACACATTTGCATTGCAACATTTTGGGATAAATCATCTCCTCATTGTTGTTCCACTGCTAGCTTGTCTCCGGCAGCACTCGTGTTTGCTCATACACTACAATACTGAACTTGCAACAACAGGTTTTTATTATGATATATATTTTTAATAGATCCATAGACGACTCGTGGTCCTTGGGGGCTTATAAGGTCTGAGACGATACAGTATGCCTGATTTCAATTCCGAGACTTCAGTCTAGAGTCATAAGGTTCCAAGAAATCTGATGGAATTCTTCCATAATTTCACAGCAATTGTGAGAAGTTCTACTGACGTTGATGATAAATTAACTTCCTGTTGGGCAGGGTGTGAGCACATCCGTCTTGTGTCGTGATGTCAGCTGGCTCACGGAGGAGCTTTTGTTCAGAAATAAAGACGTCGGATTTGGAGGAAGTCTAACAGAGGTGGTCCACTACTCCGTGACACTGCTGGCCCCTCACCTCATCATCGCTGCAGTCCCGTCAAGGTATCCTCATCCTCCAGAAATGCAATATAAACGAGTATGACTCAGAAAACCTTGCACACCATATCTTCTTTTGACCTCCAGGCAAGACCCTTTAATTGTGCCTCGTCCTACTTTTGCTGCCGCACATCACCTTGACCTTCAGTCCCAGATTGTCACACATACTTTTATTTTGGAAGCAGTCGGTGGTGAGTGATTTTTCATGCATGTATTTTTGTAAGATGGGAGTACTTTCCGTTCACATTTCAGCCCGAAAGTCATGTTGAGACCTTATGTTCTCTTCGCGTGGTGGTGTTCGTAGGAGGCTTTGGCTGCGACTTGTGACAGTTGCCTTGGCAGGATGGGAAATCGATTTGAAACATGATATTTTAAAAGTTGCACTTCTTAATACTCAGTGTTAGCAGACGCAACAAGCACAAGACTGCCTATGAGCTTTTTCGTCTGTAGCCACAGAGGCTTGAGTGGCCATTAGTGCAACGACATCCGTAATTTGTTCTTTCTACCATTATGTTGAAAAAGTTTATGCTCTCCGGTTATGCTGTTTCGCTGCTCTTGTGCTGTCCTTTACTGTCAATGCTGTCAAGCCCATTGCAAAAGACTGAACAAAGCAAGCAATTGTTCTGGATTTTTATTTTATTTTATTTTTTTTAGATTTTTTTCATGTGTGCTTGTTTATGTATTTCACAACTGGGGTTGAACGACTATGGAAAATAATCAAATTGCAGTTTTTCCCCTGAAAATTGGGATGGTGATGTTGTATATGATTTTTTTTCAAGGTTCTTTTCAATTACATTTTGAACAAGCTCCTATTTCATTTTTATCACAATAAATAATACCAGGTCTTTATATAAATGATAGGATAAGAAAAAGGAATCATGAATATGAAAAGTCCATTTCT
This sequence comes from Hippocampus guttulatus, assembly GCF_054856545.1. Classification (NCBI taxonomy): domain Eukaryota; kingdom Metazoa; phylum Chordata; class Actinopteri; order Syngnathiformes; family Syngnathidae; genus Hippocampus; species Hippocampus guttulatus. Next base: position 14,700,265 of record NC_141265.1, read on the forward strand.
TTGTCTACTACATTTACATGTGTAAACCTATTACTTCAACATGTAGTTTTTCAAATGTAAGCATGCACCAGGTGAATATCATTTTGCCACACAAGTGTGGCGTATTCTACATATACGATATTGCAAATTAGTAGGAAATCAAACTATAATGCAAACAAATCTGTGTCTTGATCACTTCAGCATATCCAACTAAACAAGTGGACTGCACGTGCAAGTGGACACTAAACTTATCTACAATTAAAAATGAATACAATGTGCAGAGCCTATATCAAAAAAATAAAATAAATCTCAGCAATCTCCAGTCAGTAACATCACACATGCTCAAGGGTAAAGAAAGTAAGAATATACCTGCTTATTTGATGTAACATTTTGCGATTTAAGGTTTATTTAAAAATATATAGCTAGCTCCATCCTTTCACATAACTCTTGTACATTGTGATCAATGGTGAAGAGGACAACCAGTGCTTACTTTCACCCCCCCCCCCATCCCCCCCAAAAAAACTAATGTGCCAGAGGAGACAAATTCTGATCATGAGTCGGATTCATTTTGTGAGGAAATGGTCATGACGAACAAAATTCAGGAAATTCTATTTTCGGGTTGAGTGGCTGCATATCTTTATCAGGCTGAGGTATTTCAGGGACGCCGAATCACTGAACTGCAAATTCTGCTGTCGATACCCACAACATGCAGAGAACATGACAATACAGGCACTCCCCTTTTACTATTCAAGTATTTATCAGTAATACAGTGAAAATGAGTGGAAATGTTCATATTTACTTTGCAAGTCGAACTAGGAGAGATAGTCACATAGGGCTGTTTGTTTTTTCGCCGGAGGACATTGTTAAAGTAGCAGGAACTCTGAAGTAGAAAAAAAAAGTCTCCATTTCGTTTAACCACTAGGCGATGTAATTTTTTTCAAAAGATGTTTTCCTTTAATCGCTCAACCGCTCTTTTCAGCTTTCTTGGGTTCTATCAAAGCATCATTCTACCTTCTCTCCGCCCTCTAATGAAGCTTTGCCGGCTCCGTCCGGAATAGACGGCTCTCAATCTCAGTCCCCACGCTCACTGGCCATCTGCTCAACCTTGATCTGCTGCCTCTCCTCTCCCACACTTGTACTGTAGATTGCTCTTATTTTTTCTCATCTTTCCTTTTTCAATGTGGTTGGTCAAACCTGTTCTTGAGAGTCTGGTTCCTATTGATGACTCCGCCACAGTGGGCACTTGAGAGTTAATATGTTCCTCTTAAAGTTTCACATCCAATTCTCTCACTCGCACACTGTCTCTCCAGAGCCTCCTTTTCAACAGCACTGTAGATATTCTTCTGGTCCAGGTTGTACGTATCAAAAGTCGTGAAAACATACTATATCGTTTTCTGCAAAGACACACTAAGCCATATATCACTTGCTGAAAAGTCTGGTCTGAACAATGCATTTAGATCTACTTCTAAAGCTCAAAAGAGAAATGGGGGAAAAAAATTCTGTCATGTCACAGCACTAAGAGCAAAGATATTCGGTATACACAAAGAGTTTGAGATTCCAAACTCAAGGATATCAGAACCTTGGCGGTGCTGCTGCTTTCCAGCCATTGCCATGGGAACCATTAACGTCCGCTAGGTTGATGACGTAGATTTTTAGCTGCTCTGTGCTGTTTCCAAAGCACTTGAGTGACAGTTGACTCAATCTCATTTGCATTTTTAAACACATTGAGGTTGTTTTGTTGTTGTTTTTTTTTAAAGGCACGTACAATGCCTTTTGATAATGCATCTGTGCATCAATCATTATGTAAGCGCGGTTTATTTCGGTTGCGGAAGTGAAGATTGTGGGCAATGGGCGTTAGGAATCAGAGGCTTTGCTCTCAATTGCTCAAAATAAGCCAAACTGTTACTACGGGTGTCCCGTTAAAACTTTTTCACCTCTGCAGCAATACCAATATGGCAGCCTAGAGTATGGATCACTAGATAATAATCAGATACAATATCATCATGAATGATACATGCTTTTATTTATATATTTTGTGTGTGTGAAACATGACTGGAAAATTGACACCAATTTAATTAATTGACACAAAATTCGGTCAACGGGTCCATCACAACTGCCGTAGACCCCGAAGTTGAACAGGAAGTCGGCCATTTTGGTTTGAAGCAGCCATTTTTGTGGGAATTCCAGGTTTCTGCTCGGGAATTAGTCCAAATGATCCCCAATTGGCAGCAGCTACCCTTGACCAGTGTTTCCCAAACTTTATTGAGCCAGGGCACATATTTTACGGCAGAAAAAAAACCCAACTCAGCGCATGCTACCAAACAAAAATCTCACCGAAAGGATATAAAGTACACTGAAATGCCATCCAGTGGAAGAGCTCTGAAACGTTCTGTCTGTCACCAAACATTGGAATGGAATAGCTAGATGAACTAATAAAGATTTAATTTGTATGAAATAAATCTCAGAATTTCTTGCCTCATGCCTGATTATCTTAGAGCACACCGGTTGGGAATTGATGTCTGTGGCAAATAGACGATGCTAAATTACCAACCTTTTTTTTTCCTATTGCCATCTAATGTGGTCATGCGTAACATGGAAGTCTGATGATCATTTCAAAGACAATTTTGATCGAACCTTTTAGGCACATACTAAGTTAAGTGCAACACAATATTAGTAACATCTCTCCGTACGATGAAGCACGCACGGTGAGTTCCTCTGAGTGTTTCAGGGCATGCCTCATTCCATTATCCATTAACTTATACATTTGGTAACAGCTCTCCACATTGAGTGAGGCGAACTCACTCTTTTTCACCCTTTTCAAACTGTCCTCTGTAAATGTGCTGAAATACAATTTCACGACACTCTATATGCTTACAAGTGGCATATATATATATATATACAGTATATATATGCAGTCTGTTTGTTGATAAAGTAATACATGTACCCCCCCCCCCCCCCCCCCCCCCCCCCCAGCATGTGCAGTGTCAGCCATGCTATGTGAGATTGCCAGCAGTGGCATCAGCAGCAAGGTGAGGGCCGACAGTGCAGATGGAGACGAGGTCAAAGGCGACTTGGAGTTTGATGTGGTGCTCTGCCAGTTGGAGCTGACCGAAAGAGCCCTGCAGCTCTGCCATCTCCTGCCTCCGGGCTTTAGACCAGTGAGTTTCCATTCATATCACACACGCACACGCGCACATCCGGTGTTCTCTCGTTCAATGGGTGTTTAATGGGGCTTAACAGTGACTCACCCTGCACCACTGGTGCTGAATTGTGTGCTCATCCTGTGTGTTTCGGCGCATGTACATGTGTACACGCTCCATCACGTTGAATTCAAGGGCTCCGAATTGGAGGCAGATATACTGCGCCTTTTCTCTGTTAGCCCCCCTTTCATATGAGTGTTTTTTTCTGCTCTGCTTGCAGCAGTGTTGCTCAGCCTTTTCCTCCATGGCAAAATATCACTCCCATTTATGCATCACGATGGACGACTCCGCTTCTCCTCTGAACTCATCTTCGTTTTCACCTCACAGTCTATGCTCTTTGTCACCTGTCTTCCTCCGCTCGTCTTCCATGATGAGAGTGAAGCTGTTTGTTCCTCTGACCTTCTCTCTCAATTTTTTTCGCCCCATTTTCTCCAGCCCTGTCAGTCTTCTCAAAGTTTCGCCCTGGATGCAATTGACAGTTTGGTGCGATGTGGCATCTTAATCATGGAAGAAGTAAGATGCATTTTTTTATAGTCCCTTAAATGTATACTGAGACATAACAACACAATTCAATTGCCGATCAACCACTCTCATGTAGAATGTGTTCTTACCATTGGAAAATATTGAATTAAAAAGTTGGAGTGTTTTTTTTATTTTTATTTTTTATAAATGACGTGATCTTTGCGCACATAAACGGATGCTCTCTGTTTGCCTCCAAACATTGCAGATTATCTTTCTCTACAGGTTCAGAGGGACAATCCAATCTGTCATTTCTGGAAGAGAGAGGGCATGCTAACATGGACCACCACAGATGAGCCGTATCAAAGCGATTCTGAATGCGAGGAGCAGGACTTGCATGCCTACAAGGTACCTGAACAATACCGTGGAGGTTTTTCTCCCTCCATGACGTGCCACTGAAAAGCACCAGAGGTTCGACTGTATGTAGGGAGAATCATGCCGCATGTTGACCCACTTAACAGACGATGGCAGCTTATGGGGGTGCAAACAGGCCACGACAAAACTAGCCAAGCCACAGCACGACAGACTCATTTGTGGCAAGTACATCTCCATAACAAAAGCGGCCACACAGCCGAAACGCATTACCTGAATACCAATTAGCAATATGTGTGTCAGCTTTAATAGAAGCCTGTCATGAAATGTTATGTGTGACTTTTCAAAGCATCACGGGGCTTCTAATCAACTCCCAAAGTGTGGGCAAAGTGACTTGGAGGTGACAATGTTACAATGCTGGGGGGGAAAAAAAAGATGTTAATGAATAACATCAAAGCACGACTGACCACAACTGTCATCCATCCACAAACCTCTCCATTTAGGCTTGCTTCTTTTTCCTTTGACTTTGACAACAGAAAATAGTTCATGATTCCAATCTTCCCCGGCAAGTTCCTTTCAGAAATAGATTTTTCATCCAAATATTGTTTTGACACAAAGCTTCGAGAGCGTCGGTTAGTGCAACTCTTGCCTCAGAGAACATTTTCAAAGCTGCGCATGCTTCAAAAGTGTTATTGCATTCAGCTTTCTTCTCCATGAGCGGTCTTCCTCTGTGCTCAGTCTTGATTTCGAAAGACAAAAAGGGAGCGCGTTGCATTCAGTTGATAGATATTTAATGTTTAATGCTGCTTTATTTAGATTTTCAGAATGTTCTCAAGCGCTGCTTTCCCAGTACATACGGTGTGTTTTGTTGGTCTCTGCTCTTATATTACTTGGTGTTTGTTACCTGTAAGACCTTGACTGTTCAGTGCTGTCTATTTCAAAGAAACTTTCTGGATGTTGCATATCAAATATTCATGTGCGGACTACTTCTGTTTTTCATCACCCTTTTCATAGCTTCTTATCCCTTATTTACTTGAGACCCTGCTTCGGTGAATTAAAAATAAATCCTCAGTAGTGATATAATTGATTGTATCTAATGCACAGTCACATCTAGTTCTTATCAGATCTCTCTACCACGGGAGAGGCTCATTATAATATACATTTTCACGATGGCAAGCTCATACTCTTCTCCTGCCTTGGCCACCCTCAGCTGCCTGAGCAAAAACACGTATCGCTCCCTGACAAGTATTGTCTTCTCTTTTCGGCAACTGACCACTGTGTGTTCGTTAGCCCACCTGAATACCCTTGACATCACACAAAGCAGACCTGGATCAGTTCGGTGAGATAAGATTTGCTCTCGTAACCAGCTCTGCTGTCAAGGCTGAGGATTTACTTCCATTTCACTGAAATTGTTACATTATAATTTGTTTCTTTCGAAGTTTGGATGGCTACTCATCTCGCATAATATCCTCTAACATGTTGCAATGGTGTCAAGTAAATACACTCAACAGTTACGCGCCCTTCACGATCTAATGAGATCCAAGGCAAAGGTGCATCAAAAAGTGTCCCTCATAGGTACAGTGGTACCTCTACTTACAAAATTAATTGATTCTGGAAGAAATTTTTTAACTTGAAAGTAGAGACGCTTTTTGCTGATAAATGCCCTAATCCGGTCCAAGCCCCCCAAAATTCTGACATAAATGTTTTCTAAAGCATAAAAATGCATGAAAATATGTAACAAAACTTCGTATGAAAAGATGTTTGTAAGTAGAGGTCCCATTGTATTCGTACTTGCTATTGATTTGAGCTAGTAGTGACGTGTACATCGTCGTGATACTTGTTTAGTATTTTATCGACGTGCTAGTGGATTGATATTTGAAATCGCTTGACTGTAAATTCTCTGCAGAAGTACCTAATTGTGCGTGAATTTTAGTTTTAATGTGTGCATGTGTGTGTGTCTTTGAACAATTCATACAGGCCTTCAATACTTAACATAGAAATCACTGTAAATCTGGAACTGATGAATACTCAGAACATCTGCTCCTTAATAAGCCCCAAAATAGGTAATACAGGCAAGGTACTACACTTTGCTGTCAACACAATTTGTTGATAAGACTGTAGATCACCTGAAGGTGTATGAACAGTGTCCATGCAAAACCTTGGACAACAAAAATGGCATGGGCTTAGAATAAGACTGAAGAATATGGGTTGATTTTAAACAGGTTCAAATGGCCATTCCGCAGTCTCGTGCAGGAAAATATTGAGATTCCCATTACAGGAAAAATATGTCAAGCTATATGACAGCTTCCTTTGAATCTCTGACCTTTACACCGGAATAGTCACCGGATCATTCAAGGAAATGTCATGGTACCCTGCTTCCTTATTGTTGTTCACTCGTACGTGAACCTCAGTGTGAAAGTAACGGACCGGCATGGAGACCTCTTCTGGGGCCCCTGAATGTTTTTATGAACTTTCATAACAGTCCATAGCACATTTGCTGAGTTATTTCAGTCTAAGGCAAAAACAAAAAAAAAGAACCGACAGGCTGCTGGACAAAATGACAGAAACCAAAATTAAAAGATCTTTTCTGCTGGATTTCTGTACGGCTTGACATGCCAGCTGACAGAGACTTTTCACAGGGAGTTCAGCCTAGCGGAAAATGTTCTTTCCATCGTCAACTTTTCCGATCATCCTGCCGTTGACATTCCTATCAACCTCTTTCGTGCCCTCTCGTTCCTAGATAAGCCAGCCAAATCAGTGTCCCGACATGCTCTTCTTCCTCTGCAACATGCTAGCCGGACGTCTGAGGGCTCTCTCCTGGACCACCGCTTTCCTGGACCACCTACGCACACCTCTTCCTGGTTTAGTTTCTTTTTTTAACTTTACCTTTCCTGAGAAATGAAAGTCACGCACACTGGTGACCTGAGATTCAAGTGACCCAACTTGGGAGTTTTTCAAGATATGAACCGTCATTTAGCAGTGTTTCTGCTAATTTTGAGATCTGAGCAATGTATGGTGACAGTGGCAGTCAACCCAACTCATTTCACAATAGGCAGTAATTTGGCAATACTGAACAATTATTAAAAAAAATAAAATAAATAAATTCAAATTCAAAGCGTTGCCTTAGGACAGTCTGCTTAGCTTAATGCTAACAAACAATGCAAACTATTACAGACAGATAGCATCTGTGTTTGGGGGTTTTATAACCCATGAAGCAATTGATATTTTAACTTCAAGGGTGAAGCAATGCATGTAAACAGACAAAGAGACGTACAATCGCAATTGTATTATGCTACTCAAACTGTTTATTCCTTTACGTCCTATTTTCTGTTCTGACTACATTTTAAAAAAGTACAATATTATAGAGTGCTATTTTCCTTATACAATACAACCCCACTGAAAATTGTTTTTGTTAGGGTTTAATGGGAGGCTGGAACGGATTAGTAACATTTTGATTCATTTCTAGAGAAAGAAATTAGGCTACGAGTGTGCGGGCATGGAATGACTCAAGCTAATTTGTCAAGACACTGCTGTAAAAGTCAGCAAAGTCATTTATGTTAAGCATGGATTCAAGACACTCGCTTCATGGGCACAGGCAGTAAATTCCTTCTGCACGTGTCTCACCTTGTCCGCCACACACTGTTGCAGTTAACAGGGGGACACAATTTATGATAATTAGGTTTAATTATACATTGCTTCACTGGTTTGCACTTGTAAAATAGTTTAGAATGTTAAAAATGATGATACATGAACTCGACTCACCGTCAGCACTTCCCAAGTTAAACTGTGCCCATTTTCCATCCCTCCCCGGCCCCTCATGTACGACTCATATGTTCAATGAATATACGGTGGTTCCTTGCGAGACAAGTGATCCGAATTCAAAGTTGATGTCTTTGCTTTGGCTCGCCAGAAAAAGGTGTGATACGAGCGGTGTATTGGCGCATTGAATGCACCTCAACTCACTTCACAACAAGCAGATGTTGGCAGATAGGGGAGGAATTCTTCAAAAATGACTCTTGATGTTGACATTTACTGTGGAAACAGATTTACTTTTTCTGTTTATTTCAGCAGCGGTAGGTGACTTGTGATGCAAGTGTCTCAGGTATCTCAAGGCACCACTGTGTTACTAAAACCAAGGGATGAGATTATTTGACAGGTTCATTTGAGTTGTATCATTTACGAGAAAGGAGTTTCAAAACAAACGAATCGGAGGTTGACTGGCACCAAATACAGAATGGCGTTCAAACTTTGAGGTTCCGCTGTATTAGCATGTCTTTTGGCGCTTGGGCACATTTGTATGTCGTCTATTTTATAGAGAACAATAAATGACTTGTGCGGACTCTGAACATTCACGTGGAATAACACCCCATCTTCTCTCCGGCAGAAGGCGATTTTGTGACTCAGTTGTGCTCACACCTGTGTGATACAGCAACTGAGAAGAAACGGTACTATGGTGAGCACATCTCCCTCAAAAAAAAAAAAAAAAAAAACACACACACACCTCCGCACATACAAAGACAAAATCCGAACAGCCTAATTGAAACCACTCAGTGTTACACAATGGAAAAATTCGACCAGTCCCAGTGGTAATGGCTTTGTTCCATTATTCCGACGTGTTATTTTCTTTATTGGATATATGTTTGTTCTTTTGAATGATGCGTGCCTTTGTGTGCCATCTCACAGAGACCTGCTCACAGGAGGCTGCTCACGCTGCAGTTGGAACACTAATAGACCTGGGGGTGAGTGCCAGGCTTTATATATGCTGTGTGTGTTCAGTGAATATACACCATAAAATACATTTCTATGGCATCACCTCAAGTAACTACAGCGACTCTTTCTTGCCCTTCTGGAATCGTGCGATAAAAGTGTGTAAATGAACTTTCTTTTGACTTTTGAGCATGTTTCAGGGTTGTGACGGCGACCTAATCTGACTGAATAAAACAAACGTTGTCGAGGCCAGATAAATGCTTGATGATCGCAGTTTGAGATTCAGCGCAAGACGTAGGGCCACGAGAGGTCGTCTTTCAGAGATGAGTAGACGCAATCTCGTCTTGTCTGAGTCGTCGAGGTTCGAGGACAAGGAGAAAGGGCTTCATTTCAACATTTCTACAAAGAGCCGACGTGAAATGTATTCTCCTGATGCAGGAGCACTCGGGTAGTGCATATTGCGCACATCAAAGAAAACTCCACAATCTCCCGCAAATATGATTGACAAGTCAGTCCTTCAGCCTGCGCAGGCATCGGTCTGCTCCCACTTTGCGAGATGGCAATCGCTGCCTTAAAAAATAGAGCATCATTGACCTATATATCTGCAACGACTCCCAAGAAGCAATTAATAGCTGATCAGGATCATCAGTCAGAAATTGTTGCCGTCTTGTGATTTTTAAAATGGATTCTACTGTTTAAAGAGGACGTTATGGAGAAATAACATTTAAATCCACTCTGTAAGTGTAATTCGGAAGCTTGGTGAAAACACAACAGAACAACTCTCTTGATGGGGGACGGCGTGTATATGGGCCATTCCCCCGAATCTGGGCCATTTATTTGCATCCCCGGGAAATAGAGATACAGATGCATGATAAAATTAACTGTTAAGTAACTTGTTTTTTTTTCTTTGCCGGAACACTGATCTGAATGCATATTGAATAAATGCAATTTAAAAGATCACACTACTTTAAACATCCAAAAGTAGCATTTCTGAATATTAGGCTTTCCCAAGAAACGTAATAATTTAAATCCATTACAAATATTTTGTTCATATTTGTATTATTCCTTTTCCCAACTATGGCACTGTACAGTCTTTCAAAGAAAAAATAAATATTAGTTTAATTTACACAGTTGTCATCCATCTCCCTGGGTTTTCTCTCAGTCTTGTTGTTACACACTTCTCTCCCTGGAAAAAAAAAATGGAATATTTCACATGTCACATGGTCCAGAGGAATGTGCATCATGCAGACTCTCTCCGGGCTACTGAAAGGCCAAATGTCAGTTCACTCTATCCATATACAATGTTGACTCTGTCACGTGAGGACTGAGGAGCGGAATTTGGACCCAGAAGCAGACAAGCACTTACTGTGTGACATATAAAAGACCAAAGCAACAAACAACATGAAGGGAGCAAAGAGCAAAACTCTCTCACAGTCACACCAGACTCAGTATTTGTGCAATATAGAGATGTAGCCTCTATAAAAATGCCAATCGTACGATATAACCCCATCACTTTAGATTTGCCTTGCCGCTACTGAGGGAACACTGTAATTTATTTTATTTTACTTCGTAATACTTTTTTCTGGATCAATGGCTGTCATCCTTCCATATTGCTTGAAGTTCCACGTTGTATTAATTCAAATGATAGGCACTTTGCTCCATTCCTTTAAAAGCGGCTGAACCAACAGATAGTTTGTATGGTACGCGTTTGATAATGTCGTAAAACTTCCACTTCTGACTTCCGCTTTCCGCTTTTTTAGTTTGAGACTGTGAAAACTGTTAGGCGTCAGCCCGGCTGGGCAAAACGGAGTCGCCACTGGCTTTGTTGCAACACCTTAGCGCTGATAACGAATGCTGTAAAGGCATTTGCAGCGTTCTACGCTACTCTGTGAGTTTCAGTGCGACAAGTGGAGATTGGTTGTTCTTTGATTAAAATTATTAAAATATTAATTAAAATGTCAGAGATCCTGCGATTGGCTGGCAAGCCCTTCAGGGTGTACCTTGCATACTACCTTGAAGACAGCTGGGATAGGCTCCAGCACCCGCCGCAACCCCTGTGATGATCAGCGAATCAGAAAATGAATGGTGGATGTCAGAGACCTTTTACTTAGACACGTGGGAACTCTTAAACTGTGTAAAATATGTATAACACATCTCCTTCAAGGAATGCTTTTATTGCTATGTTCTGCATGTCAAATATGCGAAATTATCTTGACAATCTTTTCTAGGGGAGAATATAGATGGATATTCATGCGTTGCGACCATGTGAATGGCAGAAGGCTTCTTCTTTTCTAGAGAGATCACAGCCTGAAGAGTGATATTTGAATAAAATATTAGATATCAAAAAATTGAGTGCGGGCGTCAGAAGAACGGCGGGCTTCAGGCATATCAACAGCAGGAGGAGATGGACGAGCTCAGAGAGGTTAGCTGGGGCAAGGCCATTCATTTAAAGATTTGAAAACAAATCGAAGTATCTTCAAATAAACTCTAAAATGTACAAGAAGCCAGTGAAGGGAAGCCAGAATCGGGGTTATGTGTTCCCTTTTACGGGCTACAGTTACGTGACGAGCAGCATCATTTTGGACCAACAGGAGATGCCTGAAGGGATGACTTCAGAAAAAAAAAAGTGCATTTCAATAATGTAGCTGAGATCTAACCATGGATTACAGTTTCCGTGCTGCTGAGAAAGGAAGGACTTCGCCTTTGCCAGCAGTCTAAGATGAAAGAAACTGGATATAACAACAACACTGATTTGCCAGTCCACTTTAAAATCACTGTTTTAATTTAAAACCCAAGTTTGGAGATTTTACAAATTCAGCGACATCTGCGTTTTGATTTCCTCTAGACAGGACAAAAGGCAGTTTTAAGGAGAATCCATCCTTACTGCTGAAATGCCATGTTTTTGTTGAACAAACTTTCCGGTACATATAATTACACAGCGATTGGCTGGCAACCAGTTCAGGGTGTCCCCCGCCTACTGCACGAAGACAGCTGGGATAGGTTCCAGCGCGCCTGTGACCCCTTTGTGAGAATAAGCGGATTAGAAAATGGATGGATATAATTACACAGACGAAATTGTCCACGTTGGAATGGGACTGTGTGTCTTCGCTGATCGTAGCATGGGGGTGGGGGGGGGGGGGGGGTCTACAAACTCCACACAGCAAGGTTGGAGGCCCTAGATTTGAACTCAGAACTAAGGCACACATGCTAACCACTAGTCCACCCGCGCCCTGCAGGAATGCGTCTTGAGCTCATTTAGATCCTGCTGTGTGAATAAAATTCATGTTAAAACGATTTATCTTACCAAGTATGCTCACCGTGTTTTGTGCCCTCACCAGGTCCTCATGGAGGTGCGGCGGGAAGGAGAAGTCTTCCTGGGGGTCACGCCTTTGTTCCAGTTGGCAGAAAACAGGCAGAAACTGCAGCGCTTCATCTCTCGGTTCCTCCACAATTAATATGTTAAAGCGCGGCGTTGAGAGCTTACTGTGTTTTTGAAAGCAGCCTAAGATGGTTGGAGTCAAAAGACTGTTTCGTTCTAGAGAGGCTTCACGCTGAGTTGACAAGGCCTTTAGGGTTAATTGCATTGAGATTTCCCAGTTATGAGACATTGATTTAAAGTTTTGCCTCGATAATAGCATTAGCATTAAGCTGCAGGAGACGAGGATGATGAGGTTGCTGTAATCAGCCGTGTGGCTCAGCCCTTGCGCGATGATGCAGCATGCTTCCCTCCCACCTCGTGTTTACACTGTAACCTGGGGGCTTTTGTTTGGAACCTGAACACATTTCAACTCTTGTTTTTCTTTTCCTACAAAGTTACCAAGTTCATTATTTCACACCCATGCTAATGAGGCCCAGTTCTATTCATCTCATCGTTATTAAACTGCTCTAATTGGAGGGGTTTTTTTTTGGTTTTGTTTATGTCTACTGATATTATATTAGTGATTATTATTTTCCCTGGCCATTATTAATTCAAAATGGGTGCCCTTGTCATGAGTTATACCTCATGAGTCTGAGGAATCTGCCTCTGGCAGCATCAACAATTTGCAAAGCTACAATTCAAAAGCTGCAGTTCCTCCACGAAACTATACTGCCCTCCAGTGTTGCTCTGCGTGTACTATTCCATCTGGACTTTTACCTGTGGCTATAGTGGTTGTTCAAGTACCGTTATTCTCACGCCTTAATGAACAAATAATTCAGCCACTTCGGGGGGAGATAAAGGCTCTTATGGTGTGCAAACATACATAATCATCTTCTTGACCACAGATTCAATTTATCCATAATGCATAATTATTATTTTTTTCTGCAGACAATGACGTGTTAAAGGAGGCAAGTGGATAATAGGAGTGCTGTGATTCTTCATTCTCTGTGTATTGGCCAAAACAATGTCAACTCACAAATTGTGGGGGGGGGGGGGGAAGCAGGTGCTCTTGAGTTGAAATTAGATGTGAAACAAGCACTTAATAGTGATGATTTTGCCAGTCTCTGAGTTCATATCACTTTGTTGATGATCGACCCCAATTGGTCTATTTGGCACTCCACAACATCTCCTCTCTGAAAGACAGAACCGATTTATTAGAACAGCACTTCATTTTTTTTTTAATTCAGCCTGTGTTTCATTAAAATGTTGTGAACGGTCTTAATGTGCAAACCTTACGTTGAAAATTAAGCTTGTTTGCACGCAGCAGCATGCACACGCCCCCACCTCACACCCCCTCCACCTTTTAGCCGTTCGACAAAGAAATCACCTTGAGAAAGACGGGCGGTTTTCTGAACACACCCACACCAGTAGGGGTGCCTGTCAGGAACACGTCTCCAGGAGTTAATGTCACAAACCTGAAAAAAAAGAACAAAGCTAAGTTAAGGTACATTTTGAGACTTGGTTACTATACTATAACTTTTTCATGAGCTACTGGTAGTTTTCGGTTTTTTTTGGAATATACAGAACAGTGTTTTTTAGAAGACAGAACAACAGTCTCACTTTGAAACCCAGGAGATCAGCGCCTCGGTCTTGAAGATCATCTGTTCAGTGTTGCTGCTCTGGACCTTTTCTCCATTGACCAGACAACGAATCCCCAACTTGTGAGCATCTGGAGATTGTAATTTTTCCAATTTGTATTGATGTGTCTTGAGCCCATTGATATGATCAAAAACGGCAACAAAAAACATTTTGTTCTGTTTGTCATACAAATTTATGCATCCTTTGTTTGACTTTTGCAGTGCGAGCTTTGCAAGGGAAGAAATTCTGAGGTGGTTGGTTTCCTTCCGGTTTTGACTGTCTCTCTGCCATTAAGGTGGATTTTACCTTTAGGTATCCAGTGAATGAGAGGAAGAGGTATAGGGTAAGGGGAGTAGGGGCGGAGGTACAGAAAGCAGCACTATAGATGTGGGTAATCAATGAAATATACATAATATATATTACATCACTATATATTGCATAATATATGATCATTAATATATAATTCCATGTATTTACAACATACATTGTGGTCGATAGTGTTGGGAAAATAATATATTAACAGTATCTTGCAATATATTTCAATGAATATATTGGTAAATATATTTTTCTTTTGTAAGGGAAAACTGAGCATTATCTTTTGCCATGGCAGATTTTTGTTGTTTTTTGTTTGTTTCAATCGAGCTCTTACATTTGATCTGGAGGCGTACTTAGTGTGGCCAGTGAGTGTGCATTTGATCTTAAAAACATGCCATCAGGTGGGTAGGGTGTGACGTGAGTAAGCAACCCGAAGGCTGCTAATGTGCACAGTCACCTCTCACGGCATCTGTGGTCACTAATGCGGGGCCGAGCGGACAAAAGCTTTCAAACGTCTTTCCCAACAGCCACTGCTTTCCGTTGCGCTTCATCTGCCAATCGCGCGCACTGACGTCATTGGCCACCATGAAGCCGGCCACATAAGAGAGAGCCTCTTCCTCCTGAACAGCAAGACACATGGCGGCAGCTGGCAGGAGCTTTAGCCGTCGCGCCATAACGATGCGGTGACGCTCACCTTAATGTGCTTTCCTTGACGTCCAATCACAAAAGCCAGCTCCGCTTCCCAGTCCACCTCCTTTACGCGGAATGATAAAGCAGAGGAAGAATGTTTTTCAGATGATTTTTGCACACTTAGCCTAACAAGTATCATAGCCTACACTGGTCAATATCGCACTCCTTTATTTTGTCATCCCAATCCAGTCCAAAAATATGTGCTTGCGTCTGGTTGTTGTCATGTCCATGTAATGCTTGACGGTAAGAAAACCTTTATTTGTCTCACAATAGAGCAATTCCCAATTTACAGCAGCAAAATTATGAAAGGGAGAAAGTAGAAGACAAAAAGTATATAAATTGAAAATATAGAATTGAATGTCTCCGTCTTTAATTCGGAACCATTCTGCCTTAGCGCATCAGTGCGTCATAAGAGATCATTTTGTGTGCCGCAGGACATTTTCCAATTTCACTCGATGGATCAGAAGTGTTCATTTACTACAAATGATGCATTTTGGGTTTATCGGGAACGGGAAGAACAAATACATGCCCTTCCCACTGCATGGCACTTGTGAGTAAATTGAGACGAGATTATTTCAAAGTGCTATTTGCATAATTTTGTGACATTTTTGTTTTATGTGGTGTGGAACTGTGAGATTTTATATGTACCCTGGTTGAAGAAAGGTTGGCTCCTTCTGGTGTGCTCTGCCTGCCTTGGCCACTGGGGGCAGTAAGATAGACAGCCACACGAGAAATAAAGTGCCCTTTCTAAAACCGCCTCGATGCTAATCGTTAGCATGTGAAAGGCGTTTTCTGTTGTATGTAAGCATTAAGAAAATGTTCCGGGTTTTTTTTGTTTTAAATCATGTGTAATTGTTTTTGTTTTAATCTTTAGTTTGGTTAAAACTTTTTGTCCGTTTGTCGGGTCAACCTGAGTGTAGACTTTGACTGTACCATTTTAATGATTGTACAGTAGATAAGTGAGATTTCTAATTATATTAAATCAGCAATTTTACAATTTCAGACCTCTAGGAACTCACTTGGCTCTCAGAAGGCAGTATAATGTCATCATATGGCCCTGTGATAGCATTGGAGAACTTGCTGAAGATGATGGGCTCTTTGGGGATGGGGGCATTTTGTTCCAGGCAGTGGTCTCGGTAGTTCAGACCCACGCACACCACCTTCTCCGGGGCTAAAATGGGAGACAGCAGCCTGACATCAGAGCGCTTCAGCACACACTGGCCAGATGACACCGCTCTAAGGTGAAGATGAAGAAGTTGTTGTACAATGAATTAACAGCAATATTTTTTTACAGAAGTCCATGCCTAGGTACATGTTTGTGATACCTCCGCGCACAATTGAGACCTTCATCTCCCAGCTCCAGAAGCTCTTTCATTGTGGAAGGCATGGAGGGGTCAAACGCCCTCAGGTCCACCACGCCAAGCCCTTCATCCTGCTCCACTCCCACTCGCACACCTCCTCCATCACTGTGTCGATGGAACTGCACCAGACGCATCGGTGCGTCACATAAGCCCCGTCGCTGCAAGGTCACCAAGTGTCTTGCGGAGAACAAACTGAGGATGCGCAAGGAGCCAGGAGGAACTCTCATCTGTTCCATAGAATTTCAATTAGGCTTCTGGTAATTAATAGTGGTCAGTTTGTTTTTCTCAGCAGTGTGTTACAATTTAAGAACACTACAAACTATCCATCCATAATCATTTGAAAAACTCATCCATGCATTTTCTAATTATCCTCATTATGATCGCAACAAACAAACAAGTGAACTACAGTTTATCCCATCTGACATGGGGCAAGAGGCGGGGTGTACCCTTGACTGGTGGTCAGCCAGTAACAGGGCACAAATTGACAAGCATTCACTCATATTCACACTTGTGGACATTTTCAAGTTTTCAGTGAGCTGAACATGCAATATTTGCATGCAGACCCACCAACCGCGACTCGTCCATTGTGCGTCCTACAATAATAATCACAATAATAATTAATTAGAGTCCACTCTGGCAGTGTGCCAGTCGAAATGGAACGTTCTTTGTACATATTTATTTATTCCTATAAGAATTTTACAAGTCCCTCCTACATAGTCCATCCATCCACTTCAACAGCGCTTATCCTAAACAAGGTTGCGGGAGGGTGCTGGAGTTTATCCCAGCTGACGTCGGCGAAATAAGCTACTATAGTAGCTATGTTGCCTACCTGAAGCTTGAGCAGTGTCCGATCTACCCTCACTTTGTTTCAGAAATTGAACATACAAGAGGGTCAATCAAGCATTTAGTGCCCTTTGCACAGCCTCTGGTTAATACTCACTTCTGCTCGTGTGCCCGAAGCTCAACTTTCGCAACTTCCGCTTTGCTTCTGTAGTTTTTATTTCCATTCATTCGTGTAGCTCCAACGACTGATGCATAAAAATGTATAAATAACATGAATAGTCACGGCAACAATCACCTGTATCCGAACCCCCCCCCCCCCCCCCCCCATTTATTAAAAGAACAATTTTATGCTTCGTTTGATTAAAAACTACAGTTCCCATCAGGCAAACGAAAGTTGAGTGTCATTCATGTTAATGGGATTTTTCTAATTGAACATTAAAACGGAGCTATTTTATCGTCAAAATAATTTTATAACGTACAATTGGTTTTATTTATTTCGTATTGTAGTTCAATTGTGACATGACTAGGGTATTTCTAAAATAAGCGCAACGTATAAACGGTAAAACTGGGAAATTCCGACATTTTCAATACACTTAATGCAACGTGTGGTCTGGTCATGTGACCGTCGACAGCAGCCCCATTGTTACCACCGTCAGTCCGTCAGTTCATAATCATTCCCTTTCTTTTCCCAGTTTCCACTTGTCAGTCGACGACGACAACGCACGAGGAGACCGAAACGATGTGCACCAGGTGAGAATCTCCTCTACCACTAAGCCCTTAACTGGGTTGCTACTGGGAGCTAACCAAACTACAAAGTTCATTGTCCATGTAGAAAAACGTTTTTGTGGGACTTTTTCATTTAGTATTTTTTAAAACGGTGCACTGCCATATGACATTAAATTAAGGAGACTCATAATTACTCCCATGATGTGAGTTTACATTAATGTTTTATTTGTAAGTAATTCGATCTTGAAGTCTTTACTCGGCTTGCCTTCACTTTCACTATGCGTTGTGCAGGACGCACTTGAGTTTCTTGATGTGTGTGTGGTATGGCCGTACAGATGTCTGATTGACAAACACATTTTCTGAAGTTGTCTAGTCTCGTTCCAGAACGTGCACGGCAAGGTGTGATCAAGGTTTAGAGATAAGAATTGAATGATCAAAGGTCCTTCCACACTTTGGTCACTCTCTTATCATTAACTTGCACTGATGTCTGGCTCCTTCAAATCTAATCGTTTTTAGCGAAGGTGTCGAAGTCCAACATCAACATCATGTTTCATAACTTTTTTTTATCTGGTAGCGTGCAACCCATTGAGTGGACCACTGATCTCAAGGACCAGAAGTGAGTACTAAAAGAAAGGGCACATTTCCTCTTTCGTGTGTGTGTGTGTGTGTTATTTGTATATCCTGTGCAGACAGACATGTTATTGGTTATATATTTTGACACTTGCAGATTTGATGGTGTCATCTTGGTAACGCCAAGCCATGATGATTTGCCCTCAAAACTTGAGTGTCTGAAAGCACCCCTGCAGGACTACAACTCTGTAAGTTTTGTTGACCAATATCTAGTATGTACATACAAAAGGTGAAATGCCTATACACCACTGCAACATGTGATTACAATGCACGGACATGCGCACATTTTGAGCATGACGTCTCTGATCCACTGGTGAAAGGACACTTTGATTCTCTCCTTTTTCATCTCGAACTGCTTCAAACAACAAAGCGTGTACAGGAAAAGTGATTTAAGATTGCGCAACTGTTCGTGTTTTTATGTTGTGTTCTATTACTATTTTATTTCATGTTAACAGTTTTGGAAAGCGCTTTGTTAGAGCTGCAGCGGTTGTGAAAGCGCTGTATAAATCAAGATTTATTGTATTGTATTGATGCCTCTAAATGGCCCGAGACTCTTAGCTTTTTTAAGACATTAGGGGAAGGAGTCCTATTTACCAGAACATATACCCACTGTATCAATAAACAAACACAGTTGTTTTATGACCAGGCCCAAGAATGTACCCCCCGTCACGACAAAGTGAAACTCCTATTACATCCTGTTACACCCGCGCTGCAAGAAGGAGAGATACCGTCGCTCGTTCCTACCGACTGCTACCGACAGTCACCTTACGCTGTGTTTTCTATGCTATTGCTATTTATTATTTATTATTTTCTACAAATATATTGCTAATGCTTTATTTATATTGCACTTATATTGAATTGTGTACAGTTCTTTTCTGAAACATTTATTTTGTGCAATGAAACACTTTATCACCCCTCCCCCCCCCCTTCTTCCTGCTGTAGACTGCAAATTTCCCCAGTGTGGGACTAAGAAAGGTTATCTTATCTATTTATCAATGGAATATAGTCTCAGTAAATATCATATCAGAAAAAAACTTACAAATTAAACAGTGAGTTTTCTTTAATTGCGTGAAAAAGCTTTGACTGAAACGGTATATGAAGAGGTCTAAACATCATGATGAAATCGCTCAACAGGTGGACTGCGGACTCGGGGAGGAGGTGGTAGTCCTGAAGGTCCCCGGTCTCCCTGGCAACCGATTGGTGTTTTCCACTACGGGGCCCGTCAACCGTGACTATGATGATGTCAGACGCTTCAGTGATGCAGCTGTCAATGCGGTTAAGCGGTCAGTATACGTTCATTTCTTGGGAGGTCTTTAAATTATTATTATTATTATATTTTTTTACATTTTTCACACTTGTAATTTCAGGGCCTTGAAGGCAGGAATGCAGCGTCCCCTGCTAGTCTGCCCTCAGCACAAGGACTATAAGAATAGCACTCTGGTGGCTGCACTCGGGGCTCTTCATGCGCTCTACATGGTAAGATGAACACACTGCTGGTTTGCATTTAGTCCCTATGTTGCATCCACTAGTGCCTTGAGATGTGAGTGACCCAACCTCTATTTTTTTGTGAAATGAAACATCTTTCGGCCTATTATCTGACTTTGCCTTGCGAGCAAAAATTTGAGATACAAGCGCTGTAGGGTGGCAGTCAACTCTGCTTCACAACAAGCAGCAATTTGGAAATTAGTGAACAATTCTTCAAGCTGTTAAATCCCACTACTAGTTGAAATTTACTGTCAAAGTAAACATAAAAGGTTGTGTATTTCAAATGAAGTCTTTTGAGTTTAACACTAGCCAGCAATGCAAACTGCAATAGACACGCTAACGAAATAGGCATCTGTGCTAGCACTGTGACGTTCCCCCGGTCTTATTATTAGTTAAAATAGGTTTAAGGTTTATTTATTTTTTTCAGACACTGTTTTTTTGTTTGGTTTTTTTAAGTGAAGAGAAAACGTCTCGCCTAGCTGACAGTTTCGGCCGTCACTTCAGCCTTAGACAGAGCAATCATTTTTATATATATATATATATATATATATATATATAGGGAAAATAGTACTGCTAACATTTTCTCTACCGTTGTTTTTTTTTTGTAATGGCTGTGTTATTCTGAAGTGCCTTGTAGTTTAGTTTGAATCACATTGAACATTTTAAATGGGTTTTGCCTGGTGACTCATGTTTTAGATAGCAAATACTACAGACAGTACAAATTCTGACAGGGTGTGTAAACTTAGGGCCACAACTGTATTTATGTTGGCATTTATGGGAGTGTGTGTTTTTGTCCTCTAATAGCCTTTAGAAGTGAGGGAGGTGAACATAAAATCATCCAACTACAAGGTGTGCGTGCTTGGTCTCTGGGTGGGTAACGAAAGCCAGGGACAAAGGCTCGTGGATCTAGCTAGCGCTCTGGAAAGTGGAAGGTACGGTCAAATTATTTCACCTCATTCTCTCATAATTGTGCCATTCAGTCCTTCACTCCGAAGTCTCGTTTTTTTTTTTTTTGTGTGTGTTTTTTTTAGGCTGGCATGCCGCGATATCGGCGGCTCGGATCCTGAGCGAATGGCTGCTCCCCGCGTGGCTGAGTACGTTGTGGAACTCTTCAAGAACAGCCCCGTGCAGGTAGTCAACCGACTGTGCTTTGGCAACATGTTTTCTTGAGAGGTCATAATTGGTCCAAAAATTGTAGTCAATTGTTTTTCTTAGCAGGCAAAAGCAATTTAAGTTTTACTTTGGCTCCATCTGGTGGAATGTTGGTGTTTTAGATTTAATCAATTGTTATTTTCTTCTGCTTTAGAGGTACAGTATCCTGTTTTGTTGGCTGTCCTTAAAACCATCATCAAAACTGAAATTGTATTTCTCGCTTTTTTCCCAATGCAGCTACTAATAGCCTGTATTTTTGCTGTTACAATTTCCTGTGTTCCCTAACATTCAATATTGTCTGCAATATGCCAGAGCAGAATAGTGACTGGCAGAATTATTAAATGCTCTTCCGTGACCATCACACGTCATTATTACAGTTTCATACTCTATGTGACATTTTTATTTGGTGGCGTGCTGTGAGATTGTTCTTATATTTTAAAAAAAAAGTGCATTAGTTCAATAGAGGATTGAAAACCCTGATATGTAGAATGTATGTATGTGTTCCACTTTAGGCAGAAGTGATAAGTGACGTGAAGCTTCTGGAGAAGGAGTACCCCTGCCTGGCTGCTGTCAACCGCTGTGCCAACAGTGAGAGCACATCGTGTTGTTGGCATGCTCCTTGGTAGCGCACCCGTTCATGGCTCTTTCCTCTTTTAGGTGTACCCCGTCACCAGGCCAGAGTTATCAAGCTGCAGTACTGCGGCGAGGGGCCTATCCAGAAGACGCTCATGTTGGTGGGCAAGGTAAGAGGATGACATGCTGTGCCCACATAGTTTGATAAATGGACAATTGGAAAAAAAAATCATTTGTGTGCACAATTAACCGGGCATGTAATCCAAATGGGTTTCTCCAGTTCAAAATTGTAGGTGTAGAGTTCCCTTTTTTTAATGAATTTAAGAGCTAAAAGCCACGTCTTTGTTGATTGGTGAACAGGGCATCACCTACGACACGGGCGGCGCAGACATCAAGGCTGGTGGTTTCATGGCCGGGATGCATAGAGACAAGTGCGGTGCTGCTGCCGTTGCAGGATTCTTCCAGGTGAGATACAGTGAGAGAACCTTGACATCTTCTCTCATAAATAAGTGTCTGTGTGTAATCTTCACAAGATTGCATGAAAGTAAATTGCTGCAATCCATGCGGGGGACAGGGATTGAGCCCTGCTGCAATTTTTTAGTAAATAGTAGGTGTCAGGGTACTTGTGGGCTGCAGTAGGCAAGTGACTACTGATGACCTGAACTGAAATTAAGAGAAAAGGTTTTTGGGTAGTGCACACCACAGATTCCCCTAAAGATTAAGGTTCCCCCCATCCCCCTCCTTCCAATTTCCTCGAAAATTAAACTGAAGAAGCATAAATCAAGTTATCCATTTCAGCATCAAAAGAGCACATCTGTGCCATGTATCTCAGCAACAGAAAAGTTTTATTAATGGACCATTGTTCACTTGAGCTACGCCTGAGAGTATTCTCGTTAACTTGCCTTTTGAAATGTAAATGTCGCCAGATTTTGTCTCCTTTGGAAGCCAGTCAACCTCACATAACATCTTTTCGACTGACATATCACACATCCCAGTTAGAGCTGCAGAGAAGAAGGCTAAAATCATCACTCAAGCCATTTACCTCTCAACCACTCTGCCACTGGTCACTGACATGGAAACATTTGTTCACTAGAGTTATTGCCACTCGGATGTACGTATGATGTCACGGTGAATAGTAAAGTGGAAATAAATCACAAAATCTGATCGCGAAGCACGTTGAAATGTCATTCAATATAATTATGCATTACCCTTAAAAAGTAAATTGCATTGACATTTGACATCTTGTGCCGTCTAACTCCCCCCACCCCCCCAAAAAAAACCATTAATCACAAGCCACGAATGGATGGAGGGTTCACTGTATATACTAAAAGCCACTAATACAATTTCCCATTTTAGATTTTGGCTAAGCTGAAGCCAAAAAACCTGAAAGTTGTCGGCTCCATGGCTATGGTGCGCAACAGTGTGGGTTCAGGTCAGTGACATTTTATGAGCAGGCTGAATCTAAATGAGGGGGGCGGGGGTGTCAAATGCCTGGGTAGTGGCAAATTTTAAAGTCAAGGCTGTGTGTTTGTGTTTGTGTTTCAGACTGCTACGTGGCGGACGAGCTGGTGGTTTCCCGCGCGGGCCGCCGAGTTCGAGTGGGCAACACGGACGCCGAGGGGCGCATGGTGATGGTTGACCTGCTTTGTGAGATGAAGGAGAAGGTCCGATCACCTTAGTTTTTTTTTTTTTTTTAAGTACACCCATGTCACTCGTCGGGCTGAATTTGATTTGCAGCCATGCGGTCAAAAGTCAGCAAAGACCCGATTGGCGCATGTTTCTAAAATATCATCCTGAGCGATAATTCTGTGGTGATGGGTGTTACGAGTTTTGTTTTCTGACAGATTGACAGACTTATTTTGGCACTTAGCACAATTTTCTTTCCCAAATGTTGATCCCGGCAGAGGTCTTCACCCAGCTAATTTGCTTGTATGATTGATCACAAAAGGTTTTGACGCTATCTACTTCATGTTCACGCAGGCAGTTCAGGAGACTTGCCCTCAGTTGTTTACGATTGCGACTCTGACTGGCCACGCCATCAGAGCCATGGGACCCAACTACTCTGTGAGTGCCGACTCCATTATTGGGTGACCACGGATGTCAGTGTGATGTTTAAGGTGAATTTTTCAGCTTTGAATTTCTCTGCAGATAATCATGGATAATGGACCCGCCCATCGTGCCGGCAATGCAGCTCGGTGGCAGAAAGGTGAGATAAAGTAATTCTATGGTTGCAGCACTGCACACCAAGCAAATCTACCAGATTTTTTTGCCATCCCTTTGCAACCCTAATTATTTTAGACATTTTCCAGTCAAAAAATAACGTGCGTCCTTGTCCCACTACCATGCAGCTGGAGAGGTGCTTGGCGACCTCTTTGAAGTGTCCAGCATCAGGAGGGAGGACTATGAATTCCACAAGGGTAAATCCGAGTACGAGGACATCCTCCAGTGCAACAACTTGCCGTCCTCTGCAACCCCTCGTGGACATCAGACCCCAGCGGCGTTCCTCATCATGGCGTCGGGCCTGCACAAGGTGGTCACGGGGACAAATAACTGATTGAATATGTTTCATCAGATCTAAAATCATCAGTCTGTTCCCTTTACTCCGATGCAGCATGGTGTGGATTCTGAGGCGCCTCTGCCGTACTCCCACATTGACATCGCCGGCTCCAGCGGCCCCTTCCCTGGCGTGCCAACGGGAGCACCCATTGTCGCCATGGCAACCAACTACTTCCTGTCTGAGCTGTCGGCGCTCTGATCCAGTTTAAAATACAACTGACATCAAGTTGCACAAAAGTACCCCAAGGAGAAGTAGTAGTACAGTATTAAAAACGTCATCATTGTAAATGCGCGTCTTTGTGCCAAGCATTTTTCATTGGTCAATACATATTCATTAGTCATTGAATCTTCACCGATGGTTGTAGCAGTTCATTCGCTATCCCCCGTGGGTTTGGTTCGTACTCGGGTAGTGTGAATGTGTCTGTGAATGATTGTCTTTCTCTATGGGCTATGTGATTGACTGATGACCAACTGTGACAGCTGGGATAGTTATTCTACAGGTATTGTCACTTCCCTAAAGGTCTGACATTTATCAACCACTGTACACATGTACTGTATTTAGTTTGCCAGTTGGTGACCTAACTGACAGAACAGTAAGTAGAACTAGATGGCAGAAGTTATAAGATAAGATAAAATAAGAAAACCTTTATTAGTCTCGCAATGGAGAAATTCCCAATTCACAGCAGCAAAATTATGAAAGGAAGAAGTAGAACAACAAAATATAGGCGCTGCTGGAAAGGCAGCCACTCTCGCGGCGCCATTTTGAAGTCAAAATAACGAAAATAACACAACACAACACAACACATAGGACACAGACAGTCGTGCAATCTTCACCACTTTTCTGCATACACTTTGTTGTCTGAAGCAGTTATAGATGAAAGAGGAGAGGATCAAAGTGTCCTTTCACCAGTGGATCAGAGACGTCATGCTGAAAATGTGCACACGTCTGCTACAAGCTAAGTTTTGAAAGCAAACACGAAGCTGTAGCGTCCATTGACGAAAAGAGATGAGTTCACTTCTCCTGTCCCACGTGATCCGCTTCAAACTCCAAGCCGCGACTCCCAGTTCCAAATCCGCATCGGCGCTCCGCGCTAACGCTCCTTTCTTCTCATCGTCGGCTCCTCAAGACTTACATCCATCCAGCCGCAGACCGTTCAACAGCACCGATCTCTCCGCTGAACAAAGCGGGGCTGTGAAAAATGCTGCCCATTACAGGCGCAAGACACAAGCGCCCCGGACTGTCCAGCAACGACAGTCAAATGGCGCCGACATTCCTCCCAGTCAAAAACTGCTGGTATACCCATGCTGCCGAGAAGGCGCAACCACCGAGCACAGAGTCTCCTCCTTGATGAATGTCGTGGCCAAAAAATGCTGAAAAAAGTCCACATCAGGTCCACACGACGTAAACAACACAAAGTGACAAAACAAACACAAAAAAAAAAAAAAAAGCAAGGCTCATGAGAGCACTTGCTGACGGCTGCCTACTCGGGCGCCATCTTGACTTCAAAGTAATATCAAATTATATTATATTACTTATAATTACTTATAATTCATCTGTGTAGCAATTCAGACAATAGAATTGCTTTGTCCATCCAATGAGGAACTGAAAAGAAAAAGCAGTGCAAAAATGAAAGGGTGCTTGTTCCACATAATTTAGAGGACGATTCGACAGGGTGAGACCGGTAACAAGGAACAATAATATCATTTTGAACACATTGAATTGAGCAGTAACTGGTAAACTCAAGTCAAATTTATTTCTGTAGCCCACAAAAAAGTCTCAGGGTGTCATAGGCCAGAAGTTGGCAAATATTGACATCTGATCAATACCCCTCACAAGGGCAAGGAAAGCAAACGTTTTTTTGTGGACAAACGGTAGGACGTGATATTTTGTCCAAAATGCGTGCAGGAAATAAAAATATTTTCCCAATATTTGGAGGTAATAAGACACTGCAACAGAGTGAATGTTTGCAATTTTAGTATTTGCTTCGAGAGGCAAGATGATCGCTATGCATGCCAGAGCCATACCCCAGACCAGTAGGTGGCGATAATGCATTAGTTATTTGCCAACCGCAAACTGAATGAAATAAACGGCGCTCCCTATGACAGCGAGTACTTGTGTAAGTGAATTTAAACGAGATCATGTCACGTTTTGTGACAGTTTTGTTTGGTGGTTTGCTCTGATACATTTTCTAATGTAAAATAAATGCATTCACCGGGTTGTGATTTGGCGGATTGACCTTTTCAAAATGGCCGCTTTTAGCCTACATTTGTCCCATGGGAAATACATTGGCCGGGTCGGGATTGGCGGGTTGACCTCTTCAAAATGGCCGCGTTTAGCCGACATTTGTCCTGTGGGAAATGCTGTGCAGTACCCCGTGGCGGAAATGACGTAAAGGCACAGAACCATTATAACAGAGCTGCGGCGCGCGCCAGGCTGCCTTCTCCGGTGTAGCCGAGCTTCATTCAGCAAACTACTCACAAAGGCTTTCACCTCAAGCTTCTCTTCGTCGGCCATAACTGCAACTCGTGCCCTTTTCCCCCTCGCTCTTCCTAACTTCGAGGAATTTTTCTCCGTTTTTCGCCCAGTCCACCTTTTCAACACACACCCAACAGCAAGCATGTTTGAGGCTCGCCTAGTCCAGGGATCCATCTTAAAGAAGGTCCTGGAGGCCCTGAAGGATCTGATCACGGAGGCATGCTGGGACGTCAGCTCGTCCGGCATCTCGCTGCAGAGCATGGACTCCTCTCACGTCTCCCTGGTGCAGCTCACCCTCCGCAGCGACGGCTTCGACTCGTACCGTTGCGACAGAAACCTCGCCATGGGAGTCAACCTGGGCAGGTCAGCCAAATAACGTCGTTTTTGAGCTCAATAAGTACGACTTTTAGACGCCAGTAAAGCCTTTTGGTGGTGGCTAATTGCTAGCTTGACATTTGGGTCGGTGGGCAAATCTTAGCTTTCATTTTAAAGCAAGCGTTCTTCGGTTGACATAAGTCACATCTGGCGGGATGGAAGTGTTTTCATGTTTATGTCAACGCCATATTCACTGTCATTATGACTTTATTGTGGCAATCACAGCAAAAGCTCGAGTAAAGGAAAAAGAAAAGCTGCCATCATGGCGGAGTTGCCCGGGCATGTCCCTCCGAATGGAGCAGCCTCTGAAAGCCTTCACTTAGGTTCCTATTAAATATATCCAAGAATAGCATGGTACAACTCCTCTCAAGGGTTTGAAATCTTTGATTTGACGCGATGTTAGTTCGCTGGAGTTGTCATTGCGCGTCGACGTCACTTCAGCGCCAATTTGAGACTTGGCGGGAATACTTGTTCAACCCGGGAATTTGCACTTCCGGTAGCGAGTCACGCTGACGTCGGTTCCGGTTTGCATATGGGTCAGATAACGCCTGAAATTACGTCTATTCATTGTTAAAATATTTTTTTCTTCCGCCCTGTTAAAAAAACCCCGCATTGATTATTAAATAACTAATTCACAAATCTATGATTAACATGTAGCGTACTTTCATCCCACTGTAAATCCGCTGGTCTTTTTTTCCTGAAATGCCTAATTTTTATGTATTTAGTTTGTCCTATGCATTTATTTTATTTAACTGTTCTGTAAAGCGCTTTGTTGAAGCTGAAGTGGTTTTGAAAGCTATATAAATAAAAGACGTAGAATACAATGAAATACCAATATAGTAACAATTTTAAATACTCAATTTACTGTTTATTGTTAGCCCAATAGCATAATTACCCAAGTATTTTTTTTTCTGGAAAACAACACATTCAACAAACAAGAAGACTCCATTTGCTGATTAGCATGACCTGGGTGACTGAGAAATATGCACAGATGGGATTTTTTTTAAAAGAGCACATCGGTACTTATTAATATTGTACGATTAAGTTATAGGTGTCTTGGATAATTTTTTTGGGGGTGGGGAAGTAATTGTAAATCCTGAACAAGGTTGAATTGCCTATGAATAAAATCTGCCACCTGTCTCGTCATAAAAAATAGATTAGCACATAAGTAGATAGCAAAATTGATTGTCATGTCTTTTAAAATCATGACCGGCATAAAACGCCATTGCTTCAAATGATTGTAAACACAATTTAGTTCATGTACCTCAATTTTATGTATATCCACAGTATGTCAAAGATCCTGAAATGCGCCGGAAACGAAGACATCATCACGCTCCGAGCCGATGACAATGCAGACACACTCGCACTCGTCTTTGAGACCATCAGTAAGTTGGCGGACTATCCAGTCAACTCGGTGTTATTATTGTTTGAACTTTCCTTTAATTTTGTTTTTTTATTTTTCAGACCAGGAGAAGGTGTCAGATTATGAGATGAAGTTGATGGACCTCGATGTGGAGCAGCTGGGAATTCCAGTAAGTTCCCGCTGGGGTTTTTGGTCTTGGGACAATACAGTGCGCTGGTTTATGACTTTTTCTTGTTCATGTTCACAGGAGCAGGAGTACAGCTGCGTGGTCAAGATGCCATCAGGGGAGTTTGCACGCATCTGCCGTGACCTCTCGCAGATAGGCGACGCCGTCATGATCTCTTGCGCCAAGGATGGCGTCAAGTTCTCCGCCAATGGAGAACTGGGCACGGGAAATATCAAGCTGTCCCAGACAAGCAACGTGGACAAGGAGGAGGAGGCGGTGAGTTGGGTCAAATATAAACACTCCTGTAAATTGCGAGTGAATACTTTTCAACAACAAATCAGCTAAAATATTTTAAATTGCAAGCAATTGTTTTTAAGTTACTGTTTTCTGGAGAAAAAAAATATATAGCCAATTTGTCTTGATACCAAAATGGAAGTGATAGAATTTTAAACGTCAAGAAAACGTCTTGATTGTAAGACTTGAGTTCAGTGCAGAAAATTTAAAATAGAATTTTGCGACAAAATATTTTGGAATTTGTTTCCAGGTGACTATCGAGATGAATGAGCCAGTTCAGCTCATCTTTGCCCTCAACTACTTGAACTTCTTCACCAAAGCCACTCCTCTGTCTAAGACGGTCACCCTCAGCATGTCCGCGGACATTCCTCTCGGTAAGCGACGCATGCGGCTACCGCAACAAATACGGGAGTGCCTTCACTTTCTCACGTTCTTCGCTTGATTGTAACTCCCATTTAACGTTTACTTTTACAGTGACCCTAAAACCGTTACACGTTTTGTGTTTGACCAAAGCGCATAACTTTGTCTCTTAAGTCAAGGCACCACTGCACAGTATGACTTCTTTTCTGCTTTCTTATTGTTATTAAATAACATTTTTTATTCAATCTCTGCAGTGGTGGAATACAAGATTGCCGACATGGGCCACGTCAAATATTACCTGGCTCCCAAGATCGACGAGGAGGCTTCTTAAGTAGGCAGAAAATCAACGAAAAGGGAGAATTGAAAAGCAGGAAGACTCACTCCAGTGTCAAGTGGCTTCCTGTGTCATGCAGCAAGAGCTTCAGTTGTCTGCGTTTGAAAACTCATCTGTATTCCCTGTTGTGTGGAAATGTCAACACTTTGAGTCTTCCTGTCTGTTCGTCTTTTTTTGCATCCAGACTTGCAGTTTGTTGTTGTAGATACACATTTGTAAATATTTTGTGGTTATGCTATCAATTTTTCTTTTTGTATCCCGTGACTTGGTCCCAAATAAAAATAATCACATTTTTGCTTGTTGAACCTTTTTTATTAGTCCTCAGACGAGTGGAGCTGCAAATAACAGGAATTAGCGGATTCCTGATGTGGATTTCAATGTGGCGTTACTCCACTTGAACAATCTCTGCAAAAGGCTTTTTGAAACGTCATGATCTTTGTGTAAAAGAAGCTTAATCCCATTACATAGGTACTTTCAAAGTATCAACACAGTAACTGTGTTTTGAGCGTGGTCTGGAAAGTTACAAAACCTCACTAGGGCTAAATTGGCATCAACGGCCGTGACTCCGTCGAACAAGTTTCTGTGAGCGCTTGCGGCCACTGGGTGTCGCTGTTTCGTAATTGTTTTGCTTTTAGGAGACATCCACCAGCTGTGATTGAGAGGCGTGTTGTGTGCCACAGATTTGACAGGTTTGGAATTCCATTTCAGATAAATTACATCATTCAGTTTTAAGAGAGAAACAGCAGTGACATGACTGGGCAGGAATAAAATTAAAATGCTAATTTGTCTGCTTTTTTTGGGGGGGTCAGATTTTTAATCTGGTTTTGGTGCTCTCATTGCATCTGCCTGTCATGTTAACGCATGTTGGTTCATTGAACACATACTACTGAATACTTTAATAA
Organism: Hippocampus guttulatus; assembly: GCF_054856545.1. Lineage (NCBI taxonomy): Eukaryota > Metazoa > Chordata > Actinopteri > Syngnathiformes > Syngnathidae > Hippocampus > Hippocampus guttulatus. The sequence goes on from NC_141265.1 coordinate 14,730,519, forward strand.
TTTAAAGTGTTGAGGAAGCCGTAAAGTTGCAGGTTGATGGTAGATGCTAGCTCGGTAGGTTGAACATCTAAATTAATTAGAAATATAAGTGCCTGTCTGGTGGCCTGAATGTAATTTTCCTGGCTAAATGTATGTGTATTAAAATACAATTAAACAATAGAAATCATGAATTTAACTCAAATAACCTCTGCAGTTCTGTCGATGGCATTAATGGCAATGTGTAAACTTGAGGTGCGCACAAGGCAAGCGATAGCAACTAGCTCATCATGCTAACAACAACATATGATTTTTTTTTTCTTGAAGTGTGCTGACATAACTCCAACATCCTGGTGAGGTTTGCAGACAACACAGCTGTGGTAGGTCTGATGCCCTCCATTATGAGATAACCCACGACCCTGAGATCATCCGTCTTTTTAATTGGCGCAGGGGGAACCACCACCTTGAGCTAAATCCCAACAAAACAGAGCTCATAGCAGCAGAGGAGCAAGCTTTTCCAATCATCGTAAATGGGGCCCAGGGGGAGACTGCCCAACACCAATTCCCCGCTGCCACCATTTACTATTTACACATTTTAAGATGCAGTTATTATTTTAATCCTTTCATGCACCCTGGCACCCGACACTACTGTTGCTGCACTTTTTGTGTTTTAAATATCCTTTCCATGAAATGGTTTCCCACCGCAACAAAAGATCCTTAACGGCGAACAATTGTGAGTTGCGAATGTTGCGTGCGTCAGGGTTTGTTCAACGTCACAAGTGTTTGACAAACATTCGCCAAAGGTTTGCTCGCGCCTTTCTTGTCGCAAAAGAATTTTGACATGTTCAGAAATTCCTTGCGACAAGAAAATCACTAAAACTGTTGCAACCTTGAACAAACCCTGACAAACGGTGCCGTGAATGTGCGTTTTTTAACCTTCGCCAACAGTCTCGATTGTTCGCCCGAGCCGTCTATAGACGGGCTAATGCTAATTAGCATTAAGTTCGTCGACTCTCAGGGCAAAGGTATCTGGTTTTAAACATACAATGTGCAATTGTCATTGTTTTATGTTGAGTTTTATAGTAAATTATCCGAGTTTAAACATCTTGAAGTCTTGTTCGGAAGATTTAGTCACTAAGGTGAGCTGCTGATTGTTGTGAAACGAGCCGAGTTGAATTCACTTCTGCTACAGTGTACCGACAACGCTCTTTCGTTTGCTTTTGCTCGAAGTTCTGCGATTCGGTTTTTGTCTGCTCAAGCCCATTTTGTAGCGTTTGCTCTCCCCAAACCTGCATTGTTTAAAACTTCGACTGGCAGGAAAGCAGTCCAGGATGCGCTACAAAAAAAAAGTGAAACTAAGGACTTTTTTCTATTCTCATAGCCGGGTGATTACAGTCATCTTGAGTACAAAATAGTTTAGAATAAAATGACAGTGCTGAATAGAGAAAGAGAGCAGAGCAGATTAAAAACGTCTGCCATCTTAATCCTCACTCTGCTATATCAAAATTCATCTGACGAAATGGCTCAACTGTAATGAGCCTTCAGGAAGAAGGAGGTGTGTGTGTGTGTGGGGGGGGGGGTATATTTGGTGAGTGGATTTATTCAAACCAAATACGCCCGATGAATGTTTTTCTATCATAATTCTTAATACCTGAATGTTTAAATCCCTTCCGGTTGTCACCAGTGTCCTGAAATGTTCCCTTTTTCTTTGTGTGTTTCCACCACAGGACATCCTGAGTCAGGGAAAGGCAAGTGCGTCCTCTGAAGCTAAGTACTCCACTGATAATACTGATAAAATTGCTGCAGTCATTTTAAGACGTTTAATTAACCGCTGACATTCAGGTTCACTTTAATTACTTCCTGAAAGCGAAATGAAAAAGGCACAGTCATAATTGAGTTCTGCACTGTAATAGCAGATATGCTTCATCCCAACATGACTGATTTAATGTACCTTCTGTACAAAGCCTGGAGGTCTGCTCTGCCTGCTCTTGGAATCCAGAGCATTAAGATCTCAGACTTTTTTAGTATGTATAAAACGTATTTAAACTGTAAAATTGCGTGTCATTTTGAGTGTCCTACTTTTTTTTTGTCTGTGGACATTTGGACACCTCTATAAAAGGGTGTGACCCTTATATTCGGACACAACTTTTGTTTTTACATGCATTTAAGTAATTTTTAGATACATTTCATTTTAATAAATGTTGCTGCTCTTTGAAAAATATTTTTTGTATCTATATTAAGTTGTAATTTTTGTACTTTTTTGTAGTTTTTCAAAATATTTGTTTTAATTTATTTTTAAGGACCCCTTTTTAGAATCCAAAATGATTGAAAATCACCATTCATTGATCGTGACACAGATTGATAGATATTTTTAAAATGAGTAAACAATCATTTTGAAAATAATTGTCATGTATATTGGACATTTTTGCCTTTTTAACCAATATTTGTGGTATTTTATTATAAATGTTATTTTTGCATTTTTTTAAACACTTCTAGTGGGAAAACTATTTTCCCTTTTTTATCACGATTTCCAAATATTTTCCTCATCAATATTATTGGAAAGAAGCAATAATATGACATCAATGCGTTCTTTTGTGTTTGACTTTTTCCAACTAATTGGCTTGGGGAATCATGTGCCTCTGCTACTTCATAATCAGGTACGTTGGATCCAGTTGGAAGTCAGATTACCAAATGTGCTTCCTTCTCTGATGAAAAGGTTAACGCTAATCCCCTCACAAACCCCACAAGGGCAATTGCTCCGATAATTAATTTGCATATGCAAGCTGTTTCTCTAATGAAGTGGGTATAAACTGTACTCAGGACGCTTTAGTAAATGTTTTGTGAACATAAAGCCAAACAGAGTTGAATTTCCTTTATGTGGAACTCTCATCTGACCTGTTCTATTCCTATCACCTGATTTTCAGTCTATTATCTTACCCTCGCCCTCCTACATCTCTTCTTCCCTGTCTGGCCTGCCTTTAAATTGCTTTACAGTGGCAGGGGATTTTTGTCTGCGGTGATAAGAAGGATGCAGACTGCCGGTTGTTTAACTTGTAGCTTTTTCCACATGCAAAATTTAAAAAAACGTATCGCTTTGGCATGTACAGGTGTCTTATGAACAAGAGGTGGGAAATGATTCAGCAGGTTGTCATTGCATTGTAGTTATATTAGTCAGTGCCTTTAATATTTTATGATGGCATCAATTGAATTTAAATGAATTGCGATGGAGAGCGGTCAAGTAGTGGCCAGTACGTTTGGAATCTCGGTTACTGTATATTCCCACATTCCAAAACAATGGCATCTCGAAATGTTCTGTATGTGTGAATAGTTGTTTGTCACAAAACCGCCAAGTGCCATTTAGACAATAGAACCACCCCTCGGATGCTGTGACTCATGGCATGCTTCAATGTTTTGCATTGCCTAACCTTGCCGCACCAAACAGCTCTTCTGCAAAACTCGTCGAAATTCAAGGTTTTAGTGTAGAAACAAAGAAGCATAAGCGGCTTAGGGTGGGTCCATCCCCGCTCTCCAGACCTGTGACGCTCTCTTACATAAGCCCGCAGAGCGCTGCTGTCTCCACGAGAGCAGGGAAATTGCATGGATTATTGATGCTCAAAGGCACATGCCAGCGACACACACACACACAAGCACGCCTTAAAATCTTCCAGGTGTCCAGGATATATAAGGGATTCCCTTCCCTTAATCAACTTTCGGCAGCTCCCTTTGATTTTGCTCACAGCGGGCACGCATGTATTTGTGACCGTCAAAGTCATCCCCGCTCGTATTAGCATAATCATGACATGTCCTCTTTGTCCCCGCTTGCTGTCATGACTGTTTTGCACAGAAAAAAAAGGGAGAGGAGGAAGGGCAGTGACATGCGGGAGAGTCACCTAAAAGCTTATTTGTACATTTTGGAAAACAAATAGATATAGGTAGATAATTTTTGTTTCTTTTTTTTTTTCTTCATGGCTTTTTTTTTTCTATTGCCAAGCCAGAGAAGCTGAAAATGGTCACATGGACATTACATACTTATCTTAAGAGCTATGATTCTAACACCTTTTATTCAAGCAAAAAGCCCACATATGCATTTAGATCATATTTGTAGTACTTTTTTAAAGGGCAGTCAACGTTTAGTGCATTAACTGAAAGAAAAGAAAAAAATAAATCGATATTCAAGACCTACATGTACGGCGTCGAGCTATTTCATAAACAAGATAGGAGCGCACGCCAGAGGTGCAGAGAAAATGGCACAATGTAAAAAAAAAACAACAACATTAAAATGGCAAAAACCCCAAAACAAAACACAAAACGGAGCCAGTTGTGTGAAACTTTTCTTTGTGTGTGTGTGTCTGTCTGTGTTACGCTGCCCTCCGGTGGCCAAGACGAACACGCCAGAAGGAGCAGCACAATGTCCAATGAATTAAAGCAAAAAGAAAAAAAATTGGGCAAAAATGTTTCATTCTTTACATTGTATATATTTCCATTACAGTGTGCTTTTACAAAGTGCAACACTATGTTGTGTTATTTTTCTTCACGTTACAAAAAGCGTGGTCACTAAACAAATTAGTCGTACCTCAACACCCAACGGAATGATCTAATTATCTCTGATTGAAGTTGATGAAAGCGGACATGTATTTTTTAACAACACTCTCATTCAATCTGCACCGGTGTACCCAATACTGTGACCACTGAGTGTAAGTGTCCCTCCGAGTCCGGGGATGCCACAGTGTGCTCCTTAGCAACTGTTTCCAGGGCTACAAACTTGGTCCCTGCCTCACCCCCCCAACCCCTGAACCTGCCTCCATAATAAGTCACCGATGCCCCTTTGCTTCATTTGTGTCCACCTCCTAAAGCCTGCCGATCACGTGCAATGTCATACAAGTATCATGCAATTATAAGGTGATGATTCTGATCAATATGACATCACCGTGCCATCGCTGTGCCCGCAAGCCGGTCAGTCCTTCTACTTTCATCAAGTATTGACTCACCGTTCAATGAATCATTGTCCTATATGGGAAGCAGTTCCGTAAACAAGGGAACAGATACAGTAAAGCACGCATGGGTACACCGAGACATGCAATGCAAGCCTCGGAGCGACACAAGGATCTATTTATATCTCTCCTAAAAATAGGCAATCTTCTCCATAGAAACATGAAATCCATCTCGGGGGCGAATTATTCTCAAGATGCTGCCGCTCCACATGTGTGTGCGTACGTGTTATTTTACGTGGACCTTATGTGTGTTCTGCTAATTCTTCCAGGAGTGGGAGCAAATGAGCATCATTGCAGCCGTGAGCCGCTTTATTGGGGGAATCTCCGCTCTGACGCTCAGCAGGAAGCAGGCAGGATATGACCGTCCTTTCATCATCGTCACTCTACACACACTTACACACTGAGATGGGACGTGTTTGAAGCCGAGTGTGCCTGTTTGTTTACAGGAGCAAAAAGTAAGAAGTGTTTGGCTAACTACTAAATACGGTAGGTGAGTCTTGATGGGGGGGGGGGGGGGGGGGTCACCGACCTTTTTGCTAGTGAGAGCTACTTCTTGGCCACTGATGAGTGTGAAGGACGACCCGTTTGACACATACTATTAAAATAAGAAATGTGCTCAAATGACCTTTAATCATTATATGTTATGATTTAATCATTAATTATATTATTTTAATGTGATGACAACACCCCCCCCCTCCAAAAAAAAGCTAATTGTCATATGTGAGTATCCTCCCAACCTTACTGTTTTTCGACAAAATAAATAAATAAATAAACCGATACATCAATAATAATTACATCATCAGTTAAACTTTGAGTGCGCTCAAGCCCCTCCGGGAAATACGTCAAGAGCTTTTGCGGCAAACGAGACACCGTTTTATTTTGACAGATGGTGTTTCCTCATTGATCCTGCAGGCTATTTACATATCTCGACTCTTCATTATTCAATCAATAGGATGTGTGAGCAGACTTGACCCGGCTTGATTCCTACTTTATATCTCGGCTAAGGTCATCTAAATGGATCCAGTTCCTCATTGAGTAAAAAAAAATCTCCAGTTGAGTTTTAATTGCATTTTTTACTCCTCGCTCTCATGGCAATCACATACTGTAATCGAATATAATACACACACGCATTCATGCACACACACGCTCGGGATCTCCCTCTCTCGGACATGCTGAAATCGGCTGCGGTGGTCACACAGGAGAGAATATCTGAAGAAACGTAAGCACTGCTGCCCAGTCTGCCTTTCTAAATACTGCCTAACACCCAGAGTTCCTCTATTTGAACTTAAATTGGGACATTGAATGCATCATCATATTCATCGCAGGTCTTTGAAGTACCGCCTCAGATAGATAAACGAGCTGCATTCTTCAAAGAAGTTTGCTGTTCGCCGTTGCACAATTATCGCACCATGCAGTGGCAGCATTCAACGAGACTGCTTTTACAAAGGTGGTAACTTTTGAGGGACACCGTCAAAGGTGTTCATTTTGCATCGTCTTGATGTCGGACTGTATTGTATGTGATAAGTGAATCAAATAATCCGTTAAGTGGTCGAAGGCAGAACATTATTTATTTTATTTATTTTTAAGGAGCAATAATGTGCAACAGATATATATATATTTTTAGATTGCAGGTCTCCGTCACCCCTAACTTGAAATTTTAGGGGCACAAATAGAAAATTTAAAGGTGCACAGTGAATCGATTTATTAATATTCCCATTTCTAGTCTGTTTTACTGTTGCTGAGTTGAAAAAAAAACAAACAGCAAATTTAATAGTTTCACATGTGCGAGGAGATGAAAAATGTATCAAATTTTAGGGGGCCAAAATGCATGGCAGTTATTGAAGCATTGAAAAATTGGAGTGCAAACTCTACTTCACCCATTTTGAGTCTCTGTGAAGGCAAAATCTCCTTTGATACATCGCTGAGAAGGGTGTTGTTAAAACCTGCCAAATTTGAATGATAAAAAATAAGATAAAATAAGGCTTCGAAAATAATGAAAAATCAAGCCTCCACTCTCCTAAACTGTGGGGGCGTGAGCTCAATATACTGAAACTACACCATGCTCGACTCCCAATCAAAACCTCTGCTACAACCTGAAAAAAAGGAATGCTGTTTTGCCTAGAATCTTTATGCCGACACATTACTAAATCTTTGAGCCGCAAATATTCATCCACTTAAAGCCTCCGGTGGCTGGAGTATATCTTATTGTGTCGCTGCAAAAACAAGGCACTCTAAAGCTGCCACATTGACCAAAAGCCCTGGTCCACGTGCTGGCTATCAAGAATTAAAAAACATTTTAAAAAATCCCCTTCTTGCCATTCTCATACCTGTAAACTCATACGGTTTAGCCATAGTTCATACGGATTTTGTGGTGAATCTTACGTATATGACCGTATCGCACAAATCATACGGATTCTGAAAATCTCCGGGGGTTTTTTTCCTTCCCCCTAACAGGCAGTTCCGTTTGCTTTTGCCCAGAATGGTGCTAGTCTACTCGAATGTTTTCATTTCTGGTAACTTTCCACGGTATGTCTAACCAGACATTGTATTATGGAGATCTACAATAAATATCATTGAAAGTTTCGTGGGGTTTTTTCTGCCGTTATTTTGACATATAAAATGCTTTGGTATGTTATAAGGATTTTTTGCTCTTTATAAGGATTTTTTTTTTGGTAGTTTATACAGGTTGGCGCTCCGAAAAGTTGACAGGTATGCATTCTGCCTTTCTCTTCATTATTAACGTGCACTCAGGGCGGATAACAAGACACTTTAAAGCTGCTACGCCGGTGGAATTAGCGTTTTTCAGAGTTTTGGCATGGCTAGCCAATCTAAGTGCATGTCGCAATCGCACCGGATTATACCACGGATGCAGATGAAGGCGCTCAAGTTCTTAAATTGTGGGGAAAGGGGGACTCATGTCTGATCGGGCAATGTGTCACTGGGCACCTTTTGAGCTACTGGATTCACTCAAAGGGCGCACATATACGCACTCTCTTTCCACATTATGTTTCCATAAATGTGTCCAAATGCAATCTGCTGATATGTAGTGGTGTGAAACCTCTTAAGGTGATGTTACAGAGCTTTTGCACATTGCGACCGCAGTCCGCCTGTTGACTCCACATTTCTGCATCATTAGGCTCCCCACTGATGAAAATCCACGCATGCACACCACTCCCGCCCCCTCTCTCTCTCATTGTGGATGTGTGTGTGTGTGTACTGTGTTGCATTCCTTCGCATCCACTCCGCTGGCGCGTCAGTCGGAGGTTGTGGTGCGCGCAGAGAGGACACGCGAGCAGGACCACCGCGGACAAGCATCATGCAGGTAAGATGACTTTAAATGTCTCGCATATATGTCAATCAGATGTACAGATTTATTTTTATGTATATATTTTTTTGCGGGCGACAAGAAAAAAAAAGTACCGTTGCAGGCACGGTTCTACCAAAGTGTTCATTTTGAGTGTTCTTTCGCATTTGATGACTTGTGAGGTGAAGTTATGCAATTACAATGGTTGATGAGTCGCTCGGCGGCGGCAGCGCTGCTGCACTCAAACCCCGCAGACGCTTTTCCAGCAAGTGTCACTTGGCATCTTCCTCTCTTGCTTCACACTCCTCCTCCTCGTTAGTCTTCACTTTCTTCTCTCCTGGTTGGGTTTGACTTAAAAATCTAGAAACAGCCGATTGTGTCGTGATGCGGAGAAAAAATAAGCGGCCATTAGACAGTAAAGTTAACCCCCCCCCCCCCCCCCCCACAAAGTGACTTTCAACACCTTTGCAAGGAGAATTGCTCATTAAAACTGCAGGGACTAAAGCATCTGTACTCCAAGGCATCAACCAGTGACCGCCGCCGATAAGACATATAAATTACATTTAGTCTCGTCTGAGGTCAGATCTTTAATGCACGCTTAATGTCGGCAGTGCTCAGTTGTGGGAATAAGAGCGGGATGATGAGGAGGCGCATTTCCAGTAATTGATGCTCTTCAAGTGGAGAGATGGCCGCACCGTCATGTGCACTTTCTTCATTGGCCCGCTCATCAGACTGCAGACTATTGTAGTTCTTGTCGGTGAAAGTGGATCCGTGAATTAAGATCGCCGACTCACTATGTGCACATTGTCCCGCAGGCTGTTACCTTCACCCAATCGAAACACTTGTTAAGTCCAACACCAGTTGTTGCCGTCAGCACAGAGTAGCTGTCCGTGAATTGCCGGACATGACATGTAACACTTTGAGTAATGAAGATGGAGCTCCACTTTGCACCGCTGCCCTTGTTCCTCCGCAGGTAGAAACCTTTTGCGACCAGCGACAGAAGATTAGCTGAAGCTAACAACGCAGGGGGTAACCACCGTACCGATCCACAACGAGCGCATTTTTTCATATTCGCTTTATCTTTTGCCAGCAGACGTGCGAATTGTTTGAGGTCAAGAGGCTGATAACATTTAATTAGCAGTTAGTCAACTTTAAGCACCAAACTTCAATGCAAAGTCATAAAGTGAGCTTGTCTGTTCAAAACGCAGGGCTAGATTTTTTGGACCGGCGCGTTATGTGGCGTTAACCTGTGCAGAAGCGCGTTAGACCGTTGTTGGTAATTCCGCAGATGGGTGCCACCTGGTGCATAAAAAAATAAAAAAGAAAGGACAGTTTGTGCCGTTGTGGGCGTGAACACAGTCAACTGTACTTGCGGTTCCTCTTGATTTAAATGTGGCATACAGACATCTCGCATGGCAACACGTCTGTGTGGAAAGGATGCACTGGTAAACAAGTATCCTGATATAACAGAAAGGATGTGATAACCGCTGGCGACTCAAATATGTCCACAGACCCGATGCGTGATCGTTTATTCACCCCACCCCGTTCCTCCCTTCCAATGTGCCAGCCAGTCAAGAGGCTTTAAAAACCGTGATGATAATAACATGAGCACTTTCAATGAATTTATTTCTTTCAGGATTGAGAGGGTTTGATTCCGGCCTTTGTGAGATTTATGAATGAAATACGACCACCAAAAATTGGCGAGTATTTGACTGCTTGCACCTCGATCAAATGCACCAAATATACGTTAGAGCAGCTGCACCAGTATTTAGATGTGTCCGAGCAGGCGTTTCTTCAGTCTGACTTTCTGCCACCAATTTGTCCGTTATTATTTAAAAAAAAAAAAAAAAAAGAACAATACTGAAGATTGCTATTATCCTTATTTAATAAATTATTACGAAAAATTGTTTTGCTTTTTAAAAAAAAAAGTAAATTATGATTACATATCTCAAGGAATTACTGTATTTGAGTTAGTTCAGAGCATCCACTGTACTTTTGGGGTTTTGGGCTCCCTCAAACTTGTAAACATTCATTTTGTGGCAAATCTTCAGTTCGGATTGACATTGCCAGCATGGTACTCATTGAACAAAGTTTCTTGTTGTGGCTGTTGTTGACGGTGGCATCAAAGCATCGTCATCAAATGTGCTTCTATTTCATAAGCCCTCAACCAAAGCCGAGCATGAGTTCATCCTCTTACTGCTGCTTTCTGCTCTGTCTGTGTATGTGTGTGTGTGTGTGTGCGCGCGCGCATGCGAGCCAGATAAAAGTCTATTCACTGAGCCAAAGAGGCAGATTGTTGTCCCAAAATAATTAAAATAAGTCAGCAATCTGCCCCGTCGCCAAATGTTTAAAATAAAAGCGAGAAGGGCACAGGTTTGCTGACAATGACAGTTGTTTTCATGTCTTTCAGTGACAGTGCCCGCACGGCGCCGTATCAGGAGCAATTATTTTTCTCGCCACAGAAGCACATGGAGAATTTCTGGATGGCGTGTTATTTTAAGATCAAAGCAGAATGAAAATGTGAATTTCTGACAATAGAATAAAATATTGATGGAATTATCTGTGCAGTTATCACAGCACCGTTGCTTCATAGTTCAAAAGTCGTCTATTTATGCCCTGTGCGTGGCTGGAGACCAGTTCTGGGTGGACAGGCATCCATCCATCCATTTTCCGATCCGCTTATCCTCACAAGGGTCGCGGGGCGTGCTGGAGCCTATCCCAGCTGTGTTCGGGCAGTAGGCGGGGGACACCCTGAACCGGTTGCCAGCCAATCGCAGGGCACACACAGACGAACAACCATTTACGCTCACACTCACACCTCGAGACAATTTAGAGTGTTCAATCAGCCTGTCGCGCATGTTTTTGGAATGTGCGAGGAAACCGGAGTACCCGGAGAAAACCCACGCAGGCCCCCGGGAGAACATGCAAATGGACAGGCATTACTGCGATAATTTGATGGCCTTGCCTGAGCAACAAATCACTTACGGAGCCTCCGATCAGATTGCTCTGATGTCACTCTCTGGCAGGCGTATTTGCTTGTTTTCACTGATGAATCATTATATTGTAAAAATCTCTCTAAACTAGACGAATTAACACCTCCCACAATTAGAAAAAGCCCTTTGCCCTTCGGAGGAAACAGGTGGTAACTATGGTTACCTGCATTCATAGATGCTATTGTCAGCATGCAGACATATAAAAAAACAAAACAATCTATTTCAAAGCTCCTTTGAACTCACCCTTGCGAACAACAACAGCAGCACCGACGAAAGCAAGTAAACCTTGACGAGTATAGAGACTTCCTGCACTTCCTTCCTTCTCTACACGTAAATATGCAGTATTAAAGGTGATCTGAAATACCATGTGACCCTTTTCGGAACATATCAGTGAGTATTAACACACCCCATTCCAAAGAATCATCACTCAGGATACTAATTTTGATACACTCAACAGTCAGGCTTTTGGTAACTTTGATTATATGGGAGAAAAAACAACAACCCCCCCAATGCGGCCTGATTATCAGTATGTGTGCAGCCCTTGTTTGCGTTTTTAGACCTGTGTGCATGCTGGACTTTAAGGGAGTGATGTTCACAGCAGAGCCAGCACGCCAATTTAGAGAAGTCAGACACAAGTCTGCAGGCCGGTATTGATGCAACACACACACACACACACACACACACACACACACTCACACACACACACACACACACCCTAACCTCAGTGAACCCATCCATCTATACATCCATTTTCTGATCCGCTTTATCCTCACAAGGGTCGCGGGGGGGGGGGGGGGGGGGCTGGAGCCTATCCCAGCTGTCTTCGGGAAGTAGGCAGGGGACACCCTGAACCGGTTGCCAGCCAATCGCAGGGCACACAAAGACGAACAACCATCCGCGCTCACACAATTTTGAATGTTCAATCAGCCTGCCATGCATGTTTTTGGAATGTGAGAGGAAACCGGAGTACCCGGAGAAAACCCATGCAAGCAAAGGGAGAACATGCAAACTCCACACAAGAAGGCCGCAGCTGTAATTGAACACTGCACCTCTGCACTGTGAGGTCGACGCGCTAACCGCTCGCCCACCGAGCCGCCCCTCAGCGAACCCTTTTACAGCAAATTTGAAAGAATCTCCCGTCATGTGTAAACTATGTGTCCTCGCTACATGAGTGCAGGGCATCACATTGCACCTCACACAATGTCGAACGGAGTCACCTGTTCAATAGGTGTTGTGATTCGTAACGTTAGACTCATTGAATTTTTTAACAGGCCGTAACCGTACCCAGGCTTGGCCATCAAACGCCTCTGTCACAATTTCAACGCGGTCCAGCAGGATGCTGAGCAGCTTTTTTTTTTTTTTTTTTAATGGGGGGGGGGGGGCATCAGGTGTCTTTTTTTTTTGTCAATGTTGAGTGGTTTGGGTCGCGGGCGTGCTGGACCCTATCCCAGCTGTCTTCGGGAAGTAGGCAGGGGACACCTTGAACTGGTTGCCAGCCAATCGCAGGGCACACAACGACTTCACACTCACACCTCAGGACAATTTGGAGTGTTCCATTGAAAATGCAAACTCCACACAGGAAGGCCGAAGCCGGAATCGAACCCTGCACCTCTGTACTGTGAGGCGGACGTGCTAACCTGTCGCCTACCGTGCCGCCCTGCGCAGTGCAGAAGGACACAAATGAAGCTCACAAGGCACTGAGAGTTGATATCGACCCTGAAGTCAAAAAAGAGCGGCGAGGTGAAGCAACTGTAAAAATATCAATCTCTAATCAATGAATGCGTAGACGGTCTTGGTTCGGAGCGGTCGATGCGGTCCAAACAAGACAAGTGACAACGTCTGATGACACGATGCCGATGTGCACACGTTTTCTGCAGTGAGGAGGAGCGGATAATTGAAACATGCCTCCTCGATTGCCCCGAGAGGATTAATTCTTCCTCCACATGAGGGCTCACACGTCAATATAGTATCCTCTCTCTCTCTCTCTCTCTCTCTCCCTCTCTCCCTCTCCCCCCCCCCCCTCCCCTCTCTCTCTCTCTCTCACACACACAGAGCTTGGCTTCCATATGGACGAAGCCTTCCTCCTCCCTCTGATTCGCACCGACAGCCACACTGACTGAGAGCGCAAGCTGTCCGCACACAAATAGTATCAGCTCTCCAACATCAACACGCGCTCCCGTTTTGCTGCCTTTTATATCGCAGCCATACAGTGTAATATTTATTACACGGAGGCCATTCCATTGGGTTGCACTTGAACAAACCAATTCAATTCACGCTTGTGAAAGAAAAACATCTCTGTTGTTCCTTTTAGCAGTCGGGATGTTTTTTTGGCCTACTTCTTCGAAAACGTGGACCTCTTCCATGAATATCGTTAGCATTAGCATTTCGTACAACAGCTCAACAAATCATTGCGCTTTACAAAAGCAGTAGTTTGTTCTTTACGCTTAGCTTTAACTTAGCATGAGGAGTTGTTCATAAATCCTGCGTCTCTACCAAGAGATGGTTACTTAAACACTTAGCTGGGAAGTTTTTGCTTCTCACCATCATCTTATCTCCATGCTCTTGGATGTATGAATGTGCGTGTAGATGCACGTACAGTATGTGGTCGCCTTGTTGTCCGGACTTTTCTCTGCGAGCCGACTTATAGTGCGGAAAATACGGTAGTCCTTAGAAGTTCAATTAACACAGGGGTTGTGTTAATTGAATTTGGCTCACATATGTCGACTCAACACCCCCCCCCCCCCCCGCCCCCAAAAAAAGTGTAATGGTGGGACTACTTCTAGATCAGGCACATCATCCTCAACATATTTCACTGTTCGTAACATTATCAGAAAGACACAAGTGGAGCATGAGTGATGTAGAATCTTCCTTGGACCTGCTGAATGTTAATGACACATCTTTTATTAATGGAGGCTCTCGTGCACTAATGTCTCTCACTCTTTACATCACTTCCCTCTTCATTAACGCTTTTTCCAACTCTACTCTGTCACCACTACCACAGTCAAGTTCAGCTCAGCCTCCACAATACTCTCTTTTCCTCTTATCTGCCTCCATTTTCCCTCTTCGTCAATTGAAATTTGCATTCTCCCAGACCAATCTTGCACTTGTCAATGCAGCTGAGGCCTCCTGCTTCGGATTAAATGCTCAAGACTTTGAGGAATATGGAAATTGTGCAGGGGGAAAAAAAATGTAACTGCGTGTAAAATAGAATTTCACCTTGAGGGACATCAAACGATTTCTTCATGCGATATGCAAATTAGCTTGAATACTGATCAATCTGAAGAAGATTTCAATATGTACGTTACGTAAGATTCAGAAAGAAGGTGTATATGACCACTCCCCCCGCCTTTTAAAAAAAAAAGTATTTATTTTGTTGCTGCTCTGTTTACTCTGAGCCTGATATGCATATGTTCAACCATATAGGGCATGTGAGTTAATATGTATGAGATGTGCACACATTACGAAAGAGAAGTGCCGCCCTATGACAAAGCTAGCTGAAGCATTCAAGGTGTGTGCATGTGTGTGCGTGTGTGTGTGTGTGTGTGTGTGTGTTTGCTGGTATTCCTGTCGCTTACTTTGTGTTATGATGAGATCTTAGTGTTGATTCACTGACGCGGTAATGCACATGGCCAAGTAAGAACGCATTAAGTGACTGAGGTTCCTCGCTGAGCAGTGTGTTAACAGTCTAAGTCCCGTCGCTTGGCCTGCTCAGCGGTGCGTGAACAAGCCGCTAATGTAGCAAAGAATTTCCCT
Organism: Hippocampus guttulatus; assembly: GCF_054856545.1. Classification (NCBI taxonomy): domain Eukaryota; kingdom Metazoa; phylum Chordata; class Actinopteri; order Syngnathiformes; family Syngnathidae; genus Hippocampus; species Hippocampus guttulatus. Next base: position 14,745,536 of record NC_141265.1, read on the forward strand.
GCGTTCAAAACAAAGTCTGCCTGCAGCTGTTAGTTTGGGGGATATTCCTCTCTAAAGACATGTCACAGTCGGATTCATTCCCCCCCACTCACCTCCCCCCAATGTGGCTCCTCTGGGCAGGAACTATGTTGATGAGGGAATCAACGGATGAATGCAATTCTTTGTTACGTAGGACTCAAGTGTGCGTGGCATATTTATTTATAGGATGTTATGACACCGCATTGCATAGCTTGACTTGACTTTCAAGCAGTGGTGTCATGGTCACGTTCGGGAAGCACACATCACAGATTTTTCTGTGGAATACTGTCACGGAAATCCCTGCTGTATCACAAAAAACGGCAGTTTATAATAGGGGCTGAACTAATCTGCATCGACCTAAAATGCTTGAAGTCAACGACAAAGTACAGTAATAACTTTGCACGTGTTTTTGCATTCCATCTTCCAATCAGCCGACGTACAGAAGACCTTCGAGTCTGTCTGTTGCCGTCACTAGACCATAACGCTCTCTTGATAAATAATCTTCAACTTAACTTCCACCACATTATAGTCAACTACAAGAAGTGTTTAGGTTTCCCACCCTTATTATATAGCAATTATTTATGTGTTCAGTGCCAGGAGAAGAGTCGGACACATATATACACACACGACCAAAGTCATGCAGGTCCTGCTGTCAGCCACAGCTCACGTCTAGACGCTCACACACGTTGGCATCACATTTCTGTACATTTGATATGATGTGCTTCCGTTTTTTTGGTCGTCAAACACATTTAAAATGTGTTTAAAAAAAATGTGTGTTTTAATAAGTTTCAATGACACGGTGACTGACTGGTTGGCACATCCACCTCACAGTGCGAAGGTGCAGGGTTCGATTCCGGCTCCGGCCTTCCTGTGTGGAGTATTACATGTTCTCCCCATGCCTGTGTGGGTTTTCTCTGGGTACTCCGGTTTCCTCCCACATTCCAAAAACATGCATGACAGGTTAACGGTACATTCTAAATTGTCCCAAAGTGTGATGTGAGCGTGGATGGCTGTTCATCAATGTTTGCCCTGCGATTGGCTGGCAACTAGTTCAGGGTTTGGACACATCATGAACTAGGCGCCTACTGCCCGTAGACAGTGGGGATAGCTTCCCGCACACCCGCAACCCTCGTGAGGATAAGCGGATTCGAAAATGGATGCAAGGATGTATAGCAGATGCGTTTGGAAAATATAAACAGGGGTTCACTGTACTACTATTAAGCTAACAAGTAAATTTATATGAATGTTGTTGACCTTAATTACCCTGTGCGGGATCCCAATCGCGATGCTATCAAATGTTAAAGTTGCAAATCGATTTTGCGACGGATTTGCGGACGGTTTTCAATAAATGGATCAAGACATCTAACTTCCAGCATGCCGGTGTTGACGGCATTGTGGTCTTTATGTTGAACTCATTCAAATTTGTCCGACCAAATTAACGACACTGAATCTTGATCCCTTTGTTTCCCTTGCAGTGTGAAACAAGCGTTTCCATATCTTCATCGCCACGCAGCCGTCCTCTGCTTGTCCTTTGCTCTTCGTCTCGGATAAGGCCGGGGATTCATTATGCTAATTGCCTTCAGTGATTCCAGGAACGCCGGCAGACCTTCTAGCCCTCTCCGCGCCTTTTCTCTCTCTTCCTGTTTTCTCTCTCTCCCGCTCTTGGTCTCTCTCTGTCTCTCTCTTTCTCTTTCTCCCTCTCCCCCTTCGCACGGCCGTACACCCGTGAGATCAAATGGTTGTTTTGAAATCCCCCATGGTCTCGCTCCAGCTCCTTCTGTTATGCTTTGCATTCTTCTCCTCTGTTTGTTCTGCGCTCATCACATTTACCCGCACGGCTGCTTCAGTAAATACTTGTACATGCATTTTTGTTGGTGTATTTTATGTCTTCTCAGAAGAGCAATGGAGCTTCCCGGAGTTTCACTGAGAAAGAGCTTGTGGATAATTCGTATACATTGCAAAGTAAATATCAAGTGAACGCTTGTTTGGCAGTGCTCAACGCAATGAATTTAAATGAAGTGCGTTAAAGCTACACAGAGCTAATTGGAGCAGATGAAAAGATGCTTACGCCCGTCTGAAATGATCACAGGTGCCCTTATGCGGATTTATTTACATTTAAAGACAGGAGGTGATATTCGACACATGCTTGGTCAACGGAGACGCGTGGAGGCGTCTGTGGCTGTCACGTGTCAACACATGTACTATACTTGCCCACGTGTGACCGCATCGATCAGGAATGCGATACAGTAGTGCCGTTCTAGAGTAGCTGATTGCACTTTGGAAGGTTCCGCTCTATAAAACATGAGAAGATGTATATGATGATTGATGCTGATTGCGGTTGTACGTTGAAGTGGTGTAGAGCTGCACTGGACTGTACTACTTATTGAAATACTATGTCTGTAGGCTGAGTAAAAGGCAAACATACAGCCATGTTTTTTTTTTGGCCATTGACAATGGCCATTTTATTGTCAGTGTTAAAAGATGCCCATTCTAAGCAAAATTACTTCAGATACGACATGTACTGTTTGGCCTGCAGCCGAACTGTAACAAGTTTTTTTCCCAAGAATTTGTGAAATAACCTCAGATTAGAGATTCATTTTAAAACTCTTTCATGGTTAATTTGAAAAGTCTTCTCCTTGGCTTCACCATTTCCATTGCATTTAACCTGAGAGCGCTCTCTGTATCTCTCCTCTGCATCACTCATCCTTCCCCCATATTCCCTGCAGACTGATGGTAAAGTGGTCGACGGCAGCCTACTGGGAGATGCCAATGGCGTGGAGCCCGCGCCAGGGCGAGGGAAGGATTCTGGGAAGTGGCAGAAGCCACGATTCTCTCGCAAAGCTCTGATGAAGTGCTGCCTGGTCAAATGGATCATCGCTAGCACGCAGCCTCAGGACAAAGGTGAGAGAGAGAGACAGAGTTGGATTTGCGTATGTGGATGAACTGGTTTCGGGAGAAATGATTGCACAACAACTGTGACCAACCTTAATCCAGTTGATCAGATTATTGATTTGCTGGATCTCTACCAACCTCCCGGGTCGCACAGGAGGGCAGTGACTCATTGTGCTGCTCAGCACTCCCCAGAGTCAAGCACCTGGATATCACTCATTTATATGCCCGTTTATCATAGTGACTGCACTGCTACTTCAACACCCCATCATTTATTTGCTCATAAATTCAAAAAGTGACATTTACTGTCAGGGCGCTCAGTTTATTGCACCCACCTTGGTCTCCAGTGCTTGGTTATCTCAGTGCGCCCCCTAGTGGTGCCAAGAATGCAGTCACTCTTGCTTCCTATTCTTTTTAAATGAGAGGGAGATAATTTTTTTTCTTCATAATCTACTTTTAAAAAGTTCTCAAGTGTCTGAATGGCATGTCTGTGACGTGCTGTTGTAAGAAGCACCGCAAGTTTTTTTTTTTTTATGCGTTCTCCATCGATCGGTACCGGTACTGGAGGAGTGCCCTTGGACATCGATGCTGGCCATACATCGACATATCATTATTTTTTATTAGTTATTGATCGATTGAATCAATAATAATTAAATAACTACGTTTTTTTCCTCTCAAAAACCCAATTCCCTTTTAGTTTTTATTCAGGTTTGAATGTTATATATTAATAAACTTAAGTCAACAGTCTCAAACTTGGGCCTTAAACTGGACAGTGATTTCAAACTCGATCGGCAAATTGGTGCCGTTGTTAAATCCAGCTTCTTTCACCTTAGACAGCTGGCCAAAATAAAACCTCTCCTCTCACATGAACACTTTGAGACAGTAATTCATGCCTTTGTCAGATCCCGGCTCGATTACTGCAATGCCCTTTACTTTGGAGTCCGCCAGTCCTCCATTAAGCTGGTCCAGAATGCCGCTGCTCGCCTCTTGACTGGTACTCGTAAGAGGGAGCACATAACTCCTACTCTGGCATCCCTTCACTGGCTCCCCATTCATTTTAGCGTTATTTTCAAGATCCTCTTATTTGTTTTCAAATCTCTGAATAATCTCGCGCCACCTTACTTCTATGAGCTCATCCGCCCCTACACACCTGCCAGGTGTGCTCCTGCTCAGGTCTGTGGACCAGACATTATTAGAAGTACCAAGAACTAAACTGAGGCTCAGAGGGGATCGAGCCTTTTCTGTTGCTGGTCCCTCTCTCTGGAATGACCTCCCACTGAACATTCGGCAAGCCTCCTCGCTGCCCATCTTCAAAACTCACTTGTATTCTTTGGCATTCGACTCAGCATGACTTAGATTTGTTCTTGGTTTTACTGTTTGGTGCTTTCTACCGCCTTTATTACCGATTTGTCTTACTGTTTATTGTGCATGTTAAATTGCTCCATGTACAGCACTTTGTATGCAGCGATGGCTGTTTGAAGGTGCTCTATAAATACAGTTGACTTGACTTAAACTTAGATTCGTTTTTCGCTGGTGCACGTCATCTCTGGTCGTCGCTGGAGAATTACGTCAACACCCGACAGGTAACAGAAAATGAATCAACATTAAGAAAAATAATAATAATGAATCAACATAGAACATAGCAGCGAGCAGGAAGTCAAAGAAAGGCATTTGTTTCAATGGAAACACTGGATTTCGCAAGGAGATTGTCTTAACAAAACGGTAAGTGTATAGCCTTTTCAAATGCAGAGTGAAATGTAACGCTAACACAACTATTTGTTGACGAGAGCAAAAATGGATTTTGCTGCCGTATTTATTCAAAAACTTGATCATTCTGTAAATCGCGTGCTCAAATAGTTACTTATTATTGTGGAGCACGCAGTGAAGTATCTTGGTGCCAGTCCATGTAGACCTGGTGATATTTTTGAAAAATAAAATGAAAAATTGTTTGATGTTAACATACAGTCGTTCCATGATACAGAAGAATCACAGCAGCAGGTTAATGAGATGTGAAAATATCAAAGTTTAATACCTGCGTACATGTTTTTGCTCCACAAAAAAGAAAATGTTGAATCATTTTCGGATACATGAAGCACTCTATTGAAAAGGTTTGTTTACAATACATAGAGGTTTTAATGCATTAAACATCTTATTATGATAGTTAAAGTAAGATACTGTATAAAAAGAGAACTCGATTGTTCTGTTTCAATTTGTTTATGCTAGAATATTAAGAGAACTAACCTTTATCGTATCAAATTGTGTCGCTTTGTATCGAATCGTTTGGCCTAATATCGATACGTATCGTATCGGTCAAAAACGTATTGTTACACTCTTAGTTAAAATGTACAAACCTTTTTTTATCTGACTGGGTACTCCAAACCTCTGATCCGAGAATCATACACTCCGTTCTAAACCTGACTGGAAGTTTTTTTTCCTTTAATATGGTCTTTCACGCAGTTTGAACTTTCCCTCTGAGGAAAGGCTCCTTCGGGTCTTTTTGTGCACCTTGTGAGCAAATCAAAAGTAACAGAGAGCACTACTTTGATTGGAAGTTCAGCTCACACAAGACACTCAGTGGGAGAAAGTGCAGCCGGACTGTGATTCCTTCCCAGGGGTGGTGTGGAAATTCAGCGTTGTTTTCGGGTGAGTCCTCTCCGTGGTAATGACTAGCAACTAAAAATAGCAGCATTGAGATGGAGATGTGTATTGAATGGTGGGAGGTGGGGGGTGGCAGACAGCAGTGGCTGTTTGCACTCGATATTTGTGAGGTTGAAACAGGTTGTGGGGTTACAGGTGTAGAGAATATCAAGGAGCAGTCTCTAAGAGAAAGTAGTGGCTAGCTGGGAACATTACAATGGAAATGGTGTGAGTCTTGTTCAGCTTTATTATGTGTAGCGGCAACTTAATATCCTTTTGTCGCTACGTCAGCAGGGCATGCAGGTTTTTGACTCGTGCTTTTCTTCGACGGGCTTTTCCTTTCCAAGACGACGACAAGGAATACACGAGGCCGCCATCGTTGATCCCAAATAAATGATTCGCTTTATTTTCTTGAACACAAATTAAGGCTTTATCAAAATGAAAAAAATAAAACTTCTACAATACACTTAAACGAAATACGAAATCGGTTCACATGAAGTACGAAATAAGCAAACACGAAGTACGGTCAAAAAAAGGTGTTGCTCCATGCCCTACTGTCTTCCTAATCATGCTTACATAAATCAAGCCTCTTAACAGACTAAAAACAGGACAACCAATGGAGCCCAGATACTTCGATATTCTTAATAAATTTGTTCTAAAATAAAATATCAAATATAAACCAAACTGCTTGCATCTATTAAATTCGAATTATTCAAAAGGCTACATCTATAGTTTAACCCAATTTTCCTTATGGCTCTAACATTCCGGCCCCTAATTGTCTTTGTGAACATAAACAATTACCAAATTAGTGAATCAGAGCCATGAGCTGCAAAAGCAAATAACAACAATGAATTGTTCAAGAATGTCCATTGTACAAATAACTCTTCCCGTCACGTCAGGAACTCTTTTCTTAATGTCCAAAAACAAAAAAGGTTGGAGTCAGAGGTTACCAGCACATGACTCACCGGTGGAGACCAGCCTTTACCGCTGTCTCATGAAAGTGACAAACAAAATTTCACATGTCCCCTTCAACCAACAAACAAAGTTTGGTTACAGGACGCAAGAACACGCCACTGCTGGTTTTCACTCTGGCTTGGCGTACTTGTCCTTTAACGTCCTTAATAGTCTCGACTACACGTCCCATCATCCATGAATTTCGTGGTGCTGAGTCGTTCACAATGAGGACGATGTCGTCTTCATTAATATTCCTCTGTGGACGAGACCACTTTTGTCTCTTTTGTAAGTCCGGTAAGTACTCTTTAGTCCAGCGACGCCAGAATAAGTCCGCAAGATACTGGACCTGGCGCCATCTGTGTCGAGAGTAGACATCCTTCCTGTCAAATAATCCTGGAGGCAATGATGTTTTGGCCTTCATCAGCAATAGATGATTGGGGGTCAACGCTTCCAAGTCATTTGGGTCTGTAGAGATTCTTGAGATGGGACGACTATTTATAATAGCCTCGACTTCACACAGTAGGGTATGCAGTCCTTCCTCATCCACTGCTTGCTGGTGTAGTATTGAACTGAGAATTTTCCTCAGTGTCCTTATCTGCCTTTCCCATATTCCTCCAAAATGGGAAGCGTAAGGAGGGTTGAATATCCATGTGATGCCTTTTTGCAACATGACACTTTGAATCATTGTGTTGTCTAAGGACTGCACTGTTTCTCTGAGTTCTCTTTCAGCACTGACAAAGTTTTTTCCATTGTCAGAACGTATCAACTTGACTTGTCCTCTTCTTGCTATGAACCTGCGTAGCGCATGAATACAGGAATCTGTGTCTAATGAATTTGCCACTTCGACGTGTACAGCTCTCACTGTCAAGCAAGTAAAAATTACACCGTATCTTTTCACCATGGCCCGACCTCTCTTGATTTCAAATGGACCAAAGTAGTCCACACCAACACTTGTGAAAGGTGGTTCATCTGGTGTAAGTCTCTCACTGGGAAGGTCCGCCATGAGCTGACTTTCTGGTTTTCTATGGTGACGTCTGCAGGTTACACACCGGTAAAGTACTTTCCTGACAGCTGCATGGGATTTCAATATCCAATACTTCTGCTGAACCTCTGCCAAAACATGGTTTCTACCACTGTGTCCAAGCTTTTCATGAACAGATTTAAGGATAAGAGTGGTGATGTGCAAATCACTGGCCAAAATTACAGGATGCTTTGATTCCTCTTGCATTGATGCTTTGTTCAATCTGCCACCCACTCTAAGAACGCCATCTTGGAAAACTGGTGACAGCCGGTAGAGAGAGCTATCCTTTGAAACAAGCTTTCCCTCTCCAAGCATAGCAATTTCTTTGGAGAACCTGGCTGCTTGACTGAAGCATAGAACTGCCCTTTCAGCTTCTTCCATGTCACCTACAGAGAGGGGTTTTGTGTGAAACTTTGTCTTGAAGTCTCTCATTTGTTTTTCAAGCCTTTGACTGTCTACATTTTCTTCTTCAGAAGATGTCAATTCCTTTCTTTTTGAAGAGAAGAGTTTCAGTATCTGTTTCAATCTAAGGATCCATGCAACTGCTCGCTTTAGTCGATACCAGCTTGAGTAATGGTGAATGAGTTGATGTGTCACGTTGATGCTTTCCTCTGTAGCAGATGCATATACTGATACTTCTTTCACCTCAGGATCGTTAGTGATAGCTTGGTGAACATTGTCTGGCACTGCTGGCCACTCAGACTCCGGCTTTGATATGAAGTCTGGACCCATGATCCATGTCTCTGCCTTGAGAAAGGCATCAATCGTCAGCCCTCTCGAAGCGTAGTCTGCTGGGTTGGCAGATGTGTTCACATATCTCCACTGTGATGTTTCTGTTCTGTCTCTAATTGTAGCTACTCGATTGGCGACAAATGTACGATATCTCGTAGTTTCATTATTAAGGTACTGGAGGACTGATGTGCTGTCCGTCCAAAAGATAGAGTCTGTCAAGTTAATGTCCAACTCGGTTCTTATCATCTTATCCATTCTTGCTGCTACAACTGCAGCAGTCAGTTCAAGTCGGGGAATAGTCACTGGCTTCAAAGGTGTAACTCTAGCCTTTCCCATGATGAAGGCGCAGTGACTCTGGTTCTGACAGTTTCTTGAGACCAGGTAGGTGGCTACACCATACCCTTTCTCGCTGGCGTCTGCAAAATGGTGAAGCCGTGCTGAAGTAATTTCTCCAAAGTTGGCTGGTTTAATGCATCTTTTTACTTCAAAGGTGGTTAAGTGGTCTAAGGTCATCACCCACTGTTGCCACTGCATAGGCAGTGCCTCTGGCATGTCATCGTCCCATGCATGCTTTGTCCTACATAGTTCCTGCAGAATGTGCTTCACTGGGAGGATAAGTGGAGCCAAGATACCAAGCGGATCATAAATAGTGCTGACCATTGAAAGCACTCCTCTTCTTGTGAGTGGCTTGCTTTGTATGCAGACCCTGAACTGCAATGTATCTGCCTCCACACACCACTGGACTCCTAAAGCTCTTTCGATTGGCAAACAATCATTCTCCAGATCCAGCATCTTGACTTTATCGGCTCTTTCCTCCTCATGTACTGATGCGAGCACGCTTCTACTATTGGAAACCCACTTTGTGAGTTTGAAGCCACCAGCAGCACACATAGCCTCTAGGTCTTGTATGAGAGCAATTGCCTGTTTCTCAGTGCCAACAGATTTTAGGCAATCATCTACATAAAAGTTTCTCAAAATGGTGTTGGCAGCTGTTGAGCTGAAATGTGCTTGATTGTCTTCTGCGCACTTTCTTAATGCATAACTCGCGCAACTTGGCGACGAGGTTGCGCCAAAAATGTGGACGACCATTCTGTACTTTTTCAACTGCTGAGTAAGTTCTCCCTGCGGCCACCACAGAAACCTCAACACATCAGCATCTTCCTGGGGAACTTTGATCTGATTAAACATACCTTCAATGTCAGCCATGAAGGCTATTGGTTCCTGTCTGAATCTTGTTAGTACTCCTATGAGAGAGCTTGTCAAGTCAGGCCCTTGCAATAAACATGAATTTAGGGAGGTGCCTCGATATGTGGCAGCACAATCAAAAACCACCCGTAATTTATGCTTCGTTGGGTGGTAAACCCCATGATGTGGGATGTACCACGTCCTCTTGTCACCTTTACAATCTTCTTCTGTAGGAACCTCCTGAGCATAGCCATTCGTCAGCGTTTGTGCCATGAATTTAGAGTAATCCTGATGAAGCTGCGGGTTCTTCATCAGTTTCCGTTTCAAACATTCTGCTCTCTGTACTGCATAGACACGATTATCTGGGAAAATGATGTCTTTGTTCTTGAAAGGCAGGCCAATGCTGTAATGGCCATCAACCATCTTCACTGAATTTGATACAGAGTCCATGAACCGTTTGTCTTCAAATGACATTTCCAATTTTTCAGCCATATCATGTTCTGGGAAGTCCAACTTTACTTGTCGCTCAGTGAGCTCCTCTAATGTTGTCACTGAGATTCTGTTTACTGATACTCGTGGCCACTCAAAACTCCCCCCACTGGCATTTTCTTCCTTCAGAGGACCATTGATAGTCCACCCTAGGAGAGTCTTGACTGCATATGGCCCATTCCCATCACTGTTTATGACTTTCCACGGCTCAAGTGCCTTTGGTACGTTTGTTCCGATTAACAAACCTATTTCTCCATCAATTCTTTTTAGTTGAACATCTCTTAAGTATGGCCATCGATCCACATCACTTTGTTGTGGGATGTTCTCTTTTCTAACTGGGATTTTAGACTGTGTAAAAACCTTTGGAAGCTTGATAAAGTTATCTTCATCCACAGCACTGACTTCAAGTCCCATGATGACATTGGTACTGACAATCCCTTCTTTTCCCATGGTTCGAAGCAAGATCTTTGTCTTTTTTCCTGTTGTCATAAGGTTCTTCATTAGCTCCTCTGTACAGAAGGTTCCAGTGCTTCCTGGGTCGAGAAACGCATATGCTTCAACTGTTTGTTTGCTCCTCAAACACCTGACTTTCACTGGAACGATTGACAGGGCACAGGCTGCTTCTCCGGCCCCAGTACAACCACAAGTTTCATTGTCGGTGGAAGCTGAACTTTGGACGTTTTGTTGGGTTATCTGGCTCTCCTCCGCAGAGAATGCAGACTTCTCTCGATCAAAATGCAGGATGGTGGGATGCTTTTGAGAACATGTTTGACAGATATGTTTTTGCTTACAGCCTTTACTTAAATGTCCCTGTTTTAAGCATCCAAAGCACAGGCCTTTAGACTTCAGAAAATCAAGCCTTTCTTTGTTTGGCTTTTGCTTGATTATTCTACAATAATCCAAGGTGTGTCCTTTCTTTTGGCAAAATACACATTGTTTTTCAATTCCATCGGCGGATGTGTTCCCTTCTGCCTGCTCGGGTGGGCTCGTGACAGATGTGACATCAGTAGCAAAAACACTTTTCTTTTCCTTGTATCTTTTATCATTTTCCCTTTTTTCCTTTCCATGCTTTTGTTTTGGTGAGGCAGGTTCTTGTATGTTGCCAAACAACGGATGGGAAGCAATTTTTGCCTGTTTGTTCACAAAATTTACCACATCTGTGAACCTGACTTTCTTTCCTGACTTTTCCTGAATGTCACATGCGACTCCTCTCCATTTTTCCTTTATCTTAAATGGGAGTTTAGATATAATTATGCGCATGTTGGTCGTGCTGTCCATCTCATTCATGTAATCCACACTATCTACTGTGTTGCAGCAGCTCGTGAGGAAAACAGCAAATTCTGTCAGTGCATCTGCATCTTCTGACCTAATGACAGGCCATTGCAATGCCTTCTGAATGTAGGCGGAGGCAATTGTATATTCATTTCCAAAATTCTTGCACAAAAGCCTTTTAGCCTCTACATAGCCTTTATCTGGGTTCATGTATGCACAACTGCGTACTAGAACTTTAGGCCTTCCTTGTGTGAATTGCTCAAGGAAATGTAGCCTATCTTTGTTACTCTCTGTCCTTTCTTCAATCCCGTGCTCAAAAGCTTTCAAAAAGAAACTAAATTCCAGCGGATTGCCACTAAATACTGGAATATTTATTGGTGGTAATGTAGACACCTTTTGTTGCTTCACCAAAAGTTTAGTGATCTCATTCTGTCGCTGCATAACAGTCAACAAATCTTGAACACCAGCAGCGCTACCGTGATCTGTGCTAAACTGATTGCCAAACATGTCCCTCGACAGGTGAGGTCTATCACTCATTCCTGTGTCACTATGACGCAAGGTGCTCTGTGCCCGATTACCATGACCCCTTTGGCCAAAATCGTCATGTTCTGACAGCACAGTACTGAAGCTACACTCACTACCTTGGTCTGGACCTCTCTGCTTTACAGTCACATCTTCTCTGAACGCAACGTTAGCGGGACAATCTGATTCTTTAACAGTTAGCACCTCGAGCTTTGCATTAACGGCAGCAATAGCGGTTTGCAACTCCAACTCCTCTTTTCTTGCCTTGCATTTTGCCTTTTACTGTTCTGAGAATGTATTAATGAAGCACTATCTGCAGGCTCGATCTCTGCGTCAAGTCTTTTTGCCTCATTTTCTTGCTTATTAACTTCTTGTAGCAAACTTTCACTCTTTTCCACAAAGGCTTTCAAATACTTGGCTTTGGGCTCAAACCACTGGGCTTGGTCATCAAAAACTTGTGCATCACTCATCAGAGTTTTAACTGCGTCATTGGCTGCACAAAACTCAATGTACGTGGCTGCAAAGTCACCAGATATTATGGCATTCACATCTCCAGCATTGTTAGCATCATCCATAAGAGCCTCAATTTCCTTCATCTTCCTTGTAAGGTACCATAACTTAGCTTTTCTTGCTCCTTTAAGCTGTTGAAGCTTGTCCTCTTGAGCTTTTGCTGTTAGTTTAGGTACTCTCTTAGTGGATGTTTCGATTTCCATTAGCTCCATATTAATTGAGTTGCCTCGATACTTTCAACACGATGAATCCACTTACTTTTGCTTTGCAGGTCGCTGGATGACGTCATGCGATGTGCTTAGTCACATGAAGCACGCCACAAAAGTTGTCTTCCAAAGTCCACGAAATTAAGTATTTCCAAAATATCGCGCCGTTGTCGATCCAAAGGTGCCGAGGAAAACCAAGCGGTCCTTTGACGGCGTTCGAAACAACAAGCCAATGTCCGTTCTTCCAACAGCGGCACACCAGCGAGCACGAATTGCCACCGTGTATCGCGGGTCGTCTTTCGATCCTCTTACGGAGCAACTTTTTTTGACTTAATGTAACGGCAACTTAATATCCTTTTGTCGCTACGTCAGCAGGGCATGCAGGTTTTTGACTCGTGCTTTTCTTCGACGGGCTTTTCCTTTCCAAGACGACGACAAGGAATACACGAGGCCGCCATCGTTGATCCCAAATAAATGATTCGCTTTATTTTCTTGAACACAAATTAAGGCTTTATCAAAATGAAAAAATAAAACTTCTACAATACACTTAAACGAAATACGAAATCGGTTCACATGAAGTACGAAATAAGCAAACACGAAGTACGGTCAAAAAAAGGTGTTGCTCCATGCCCTACTGTCTTCCTAATCATGCTTACATAAATCTAGCCTCTTAACAGACTAAAAACAGGACAACCAATGGAACCCAGATACTTCGATATTCTTAATAAATTTGTTCTAAAATAAAATATCAAATATAAACCAAACTGCTTGCATCTATTAAATTCGAATTATTCAAAAGGCTACATCTATAGTTTAACCAAATTTTCCTTATGGCTCTAACATTATGTGTTGAAGCTTGAAAAGACAAAAAGGCTTTTAAATGATCACGGGGCTAGTTCTTGTGCAGGTCATTCACCGGCCACAACATTAGGTACACCTGTTCTGTTCAAGATAATGCCGTTCAACATCACTGTTGTGTATCGAAATCAACACTCAAATTTAGACAAAAGTGAGTTAAAAGAAAATATATCTCACTTTTATAGTTTTTATTCACTTTGCTGCCTTAGTATTTAAGCATAGTTTTATGATATTGTTAATTGGTGCTTTGAGACACCCAACTTTGCGGGATGTGAGCCGTCGTTCGGACGTTTCACATTGATTTGTCAGAAAAAAAATGTTGTGACTAATTTGTCAAAAAGAGTCTTTAAGCCGTTTTTGCCACCCTCAGTTCAAGTGTACTGTCAAACTAAACATAAAAAACACAATTGCATGTTTTGTATTTAGAGCAACCACATAGCTTGGTTTGGATATATCCTTTTAGCTTGATGCTAAAAAACTCAAAATCCAGTGCCATAGATGGGCAAACACATAGCATCAGTGTTGTGGTGTTATAAACCTTTGAGCAATGGATATTTGAGGACCTTCGCAGACAGATAATATACCAATAGTCGCACGCATATATTCTTTATCCTCCGTGAATGCAGGCGGCACAGTGAAAACAGGCTGCACACTGACTTAATGGCTAGCACGTCTGCCACATAATTTAGCGGTTCTGGGTTTGAATATCAACTCTGGTCTTAGTCTGTGTTGTTTTCATGTCCTCCCTGTGCTTTCAAGTGTTTGATGTGATTGGCTATCAACCAGTCCAGCGTCAACCGTCCCTCTTGCCCAAAAGTCAGCTGGGACCATCTCCAACCCATCCACGACCCTATGAGGTTAACTAGTCAAGAAAACAGCATTAGTGTGCAGGTGTACCTAATGTAATCTGTTGAGCGGTTCTCTCTTTTGAAGCTGTGCTTTGAAAATAAGCTCCACATCCTGATGGAGAAGCCAGATCACTGGCCCGGGAGCAAGGGGCGGTAATACGAGTCGGATTAGAGTAGAGAAGCGAGGTGAAGACCGCAGGGCTTTCCTAGAATCAACTTCTCATCTTCTGCAGCTTGTGTTCACTCAAGGTTGAGACATACTGGCACGTTTCGACATCAGATGGGGGATGTGGTTGAGTCCAGGCAATGCTGAAATGACAGCAGCCGGAAGTCTGCCCCGTTCCCAACGTCACGTGAGTGACTTGACACGCATAGATGAGACAAGTGAGAGAGGAGAGAGGAAGATGTCCAGAAGGAGGAATAAGTGAACATCACTTACAAGAAAACTGGGCAAACAATTTGAGGGTGAGCTGAATCGAACCATGAGAATCGAACCATGAGGACACAGTTGTTTGCTAAGTTCTTGGTCTATTCAGGGTCCTGGGGAAGGGCCAAATCGTCCTAAAGCTTGAAAGGATGAATTCTTGCAGGGCAGCCTCCAAGAAAAAGATTGGAAAACTGCTGCGCTGCTTTCTGGGCTTCATCGCTGGGACGCCTGGTCAAGGTAGTCTTATGTGTGCACATTTGAAAGATTTTCACGAAGAGGTCACCAACTATTTTGAAACGGGATTCATGCCAATGGGCACGAATTTTGATACTCGACTTCACTTATTTACAAATTACAGGTCATTTGAACAAAAGTATTTTTTTTGGAAGTATTTATCTCTCACAATGTTTCTCAACAGTGACATTAAAAAAATGGGAAAAAGATACACATCAACGGCATTCCTCCAATATCACAATATCCCGTCATTAGTGAGATGTTTCTCCTATTCAAAAGCTGTGCAGTGGAAACTCTCTTTAGCACAACCCGGTTTGGGATGCTAGCTTGTTTTTATTGAGAATCAGTTTTTTTTCTCATTGGAAATTAAAATGTTACAGTCTATGAATACTGTACCGTGATCATGAAGACAGTAGGTATCAAACGGTTAACTTTCACACCGTCATGCCTCCAAGAGCGTCCTCCCTCCACTAAATTCCGCGCAAACACGCAACTGTCCTATCCAGTTTAGTATTTTCTTATTTTTTCGGACCACAGAGGGATTAACATTTGATGATGATGCAATCCCAGATGAATGCGTTGTTGATGTCAGCAGCTAGTTCAACATTATTCCATCCATTTTCCGAACCGCTTGATCCTCACTAGGGTCGCGGGGGGTGCTGGAGCCTATCCCAGCTGTCTTCGGGCAGTAGGCAGGGGACACCCCTGAATCGGTTGCCAGCCAATCGCAGGGCACACAGAGACGAACAACCATCCACGCTCACATTCACACCTAGGGACAATTCAGAGCATTCAATCAGCCCGCCATGCATGTTTTTGGAATGTGGGAGGAAACCGGAGCACCCGGGGAAAACCCACGCAGGCCCGGGGAGAACATGCAAACTCCACACAGGGAGGCCGGAGCTGGAATTGAACCCGGTACCTCTGCACTGTGAAGTCGACGTGCTAACCACTGGACTACCGGGCCGCCTTAGTTCAACATTAATAAGTAACAATTGATGAAGTGCGCAGTCAGTCATATTGATTCACTGGTGACCAATGATCCCCCATTGTGTACTGTACTATAAATACCAGTGAACCACTGCTTTGCAGTGATTGATTATGTTGTCCCGGAAAAGTACATTATAGGACTCTTACTATTCTTTGTTTCCTAATTAGTAACTAAACACAAGCAATGTTTAATGTTTTATTGCCACAAATAGTGTTTACTCAATTGCAGAGTACCAGGCTTTTATTTTGAAGGCACGTTGCTGTTTGATAAAGAGAATTGTTACTCCTCTGACTAAAAATAAAGGGAAAAGAAGATGTAACTGTCTGAGCAGTTTATATGAAATTCTTGACAGGAAGTGCTCGAGACGGCATCGAATGCAATGTGGAGGCGTGCGGCGGTGTGTGATGTAAAAGGTCACAACCTGCGTATCGCTATTCTATCCCTCGCTCTGTTCCAGGCTCAAACGGACTTTCAAAGGTGGTCCCACCGACTGAGATGTGTGTGGAGCCGTTTTGTCATCGTGGGCCACAAGCACCTGGCAGGGAAAGTGAGCGGCTTCACTTTGGGGTTTTGAGTCTTCCCTGGCGCTCATCCATCGCGTTTAGATTACCGTCTCTGCAGTCACGTGTGTCCTTTCGAAGTTTGAACTTGTCTCAGAGCAGCTTAGCTCTAAGAAAGTTGGGCTGTTTTGAGGCATTATGGGAGCTGTGATGGCTGCTCTCTCTGTGGAGGCCCGCAGGCGTCTTTCACGGCCCAGCTGTCTTTCTCACTGTGGGCACAGTGCAGCCAGGTACTATCGCTCAGGTAGGAACTGGGTCTTGTTCTCTCTGTCAAAACTGAGTCTGTTTAGTCTTCTTCATGGCTGCAGCAGTTGTCATAGTCGGTCTTAACATTTGGTGCACTTGCACAACAACTCATGAGTGAGGGAGTAATGGGATAAGGGTTCCTGCTTGGAATCGCTTTGTGCCAGTGAAGGAATTGCCTTTTAGGGGGGCGGCCACAAGGCGGAAAACAAACAAATTTATGCTAGCATGTGTATAGTGGTGAAACTGTTTACATCTTAGAACGTCACAAATGTGTCTCCAGAAACTCAGTCCGTAATGGTCCCGCAGTTCAATCAACAGGCGAGATGTTTCCTGACTGGGCGCTTCATGTTATTTTCATATTTTGGTCCCAACACACCATGTGCAGTCATTTAACTTTTTAGGCTCAAATAGATTTCCTACGACTTTTGTTTCCTTGTTTTTTGTCCTAAATCTCAAAGGATAATTTGGGGCCTTTAAGATTTATTCTTTGTGACATCAACTGAAATAAGTTTTGCTGTTCATGCTTTGTCAAGTTATTTCAGAGAGTGACATCAATATGACTGCTGACATGGTGTGCATAGAATTTACACGCACTGCATGGACAGCCATCCATCCATCCCTTATTCGAGTCGCTTATCCTCATATCCTCGTGAGGGTCATGGGCACCGCATGGACTGTTTAAAAAAAAAAAATTGATAGATGGTAAGAAAAAAAAAGTTTCATGCACCTATGCCTGAAATTGATGACTTCAAATTATCAGCTCATCAGCAAGCGCTGTAGAAGCGCTTTTTGCGTCGTAGAGAGGAAGAGGGTCTGATGCAATCTGTGAATGAGAATAAGCCGTTTGCATTGTAAATCATGTAAAAAAAAGCGACCAGTAGGTGGCAGTGGTGCCTCATGTGCTTGAAATACATGCTTTTACAAAAAGCTGTTTTTCTCCGTTTTTTGCTCAGGAATTGCCATTTCCATGAAATTTAGCCATTTTGTAACGCCGATTGCTGAAGAATGGAAAAAGATAGAAACAAGGTCTTTTTTTCTGCTGAAAGAAGAGAGTCCAAACCTTATTTTGGTAGGCTCCATGTTTATATAGCATTAGAACCAGATATTCTGTGGGCCTTGCATGATCAGTCAAAATCCAGTAAAACGCTGGGATTGAGGGGGGTTGCTCCAGTGAAAATGGCAGGGAGTGAATGAGTTAACTGAATCAGGTATGTTGGAGTCGGGGGAGCTTTAAAACGAGCAGGATATGGCTCTTGAGGAACCGGGGTTCTAAGTGGACCACTAACATTACTGAAGACTTTCCATCCTATTTTATTTTATCAAATAATAATGAAAACAAACATGGTCATAAAATGTGTGCATTCACAAATTCAAATTGTCCCACAAATCAATTTTAGCATGTTGTATGATGCAAAGATGTGTTTTAAACCTCTGCAGTCCCACAAGTAGCCACCAATAGGCAGTCAAGGTCTGCTGACCTTACCTTTTGGTAAGTGCCTGCATTCTTGTTTGTGTACTACGGATATTAGAGACAGCACTACATTGATCCTGATATCCCACCCTCATCTCATTCTTTTAGGTTTGACGGATCGAAGCCCGACTGGCAGCAATTGCATACACCACATAAACATGTGACAGTATCGAGCAGTTTTGCAGTGGATCTAAAGACCGGGGAGGACAGTTCGAGGTGATGAGTTGGATTTTTGTCAACATCCATGCAGAAGATTTAGATTTTACTTTGTGGTTAGACATGATGCAGTTTCAATCAGCCTTTACTGACTGTTGTGTCAGCAGGCAGAGGACAGCCTTCCTTTTAAAAACCTGTTAGTGTCCTAATGGCTGCAGAAACGCACACACACACACATACACACAGAACACCCCTTGAAAAGCACCACTACACACATATATCATGCTTCAGGGTGTGTGCGGGTGCCCGTCAGTTGATCCACTCTGCTTCACTCAAGTGCGAATTAAGAGTCTAAACTTGACCTTGAGGGGATGACATGCAAAGATTGACAGCGCACTTACTCTATTGCCGATTGACAACTATTGACAGCACATGCACTGTTGCTGGGGGGAAAAAAAAGTGTGATGTCATGTTTGATGCTATTTTTTTTCCCGGAGTGCAAAGCAGTGGAGATTAAAAAAAAAAAAAGAGCAAAAGTGAAGGGGAGCTCCCCACTCCTGTCCGACCACAAGGATATTGATTTTGCTGACTCTGGCCTCCCTTTTTGTGTCTTTTTCCTTCGACCAAGTCAGTGAATTAACACACACACACACCCTAGCCTCACTTTGATGCATTAGCCAGTGCAGAGTGATCACATATCCCTTTTTGACATGACTCACATTTTATCTATTGTAGCTGTGGCCAGCTGTGGAATATTTTGCGAGAACGTTTTTTTTTTTTTGGTCACTACAAGTCACAAAATTGTAAACAAAAGTAGTGGGAGTAAGGGTTATGGGTGTGTGTGGGGGGGGGGGGGGGGGTGTTAAAAGTATGTGGTTGACCAAAGTTATGGAACGACGGAGGAAATGCAGGGAGGGGGTGGTGCGTTCGGGGTTTCAAGGCATATCAGATGGAGAGAAAGGAGGAAGAGGAGGAGGAAAAGGCGGAGGAGGGTGAGACCAGAGGGAAGTAGGGATAGCCGGAGGTATAAAATGCACAGGGTTTGGTTTTATTCCTCGAGGTGCATTGTGGGCAGAGTCGCATTGGTGGGGTATCCCTTCACGGATTCTCCTCGCTCGTACTGGACGCTTCCATATCGGGAGGTGGATTTGGATTTGGGTGTGTGCAGAAGTGGACTCAACCAGAGGAGCCTAAAATTGAAGTTCAATTTTAAATTACTGGATGCATTTGGGGATTACTAAATCCAGAACCGGAGCAGCAGGAGGAGGTTGGAGTTGTTTCTTGGCTCATTTTTAGCCACTGTCTGAGCATTGCTTGCTTCTCTGCAATCTTCCATTGAACTTTTTGCTGTTTTTTTCCCGACATTGCCTCGGAACTGCAGTGAGCAGCAGCTGGCGAAACAAGCTGTGTTTTGTTCTGTTTTGGCTTCACGCCTTTCTCGCATGTGATTTGGTGATTTATTTCCAATTGCGTCATATGGATGATAAAGCCACCACTGTTCAACGCAGTTGGACTTTCTCCCACCTGAGTGAAGAGATCGGGATCCCAAAGTCACGAGGACCATGGGACACCCAACAAAGTGTGTGCTATTCCTCAAAAACATCCTTAGGTGAACCCTTCATGTGATTTAGAGCAAAGCGATGACGGGCGGACTGATAATAGCTGTTTTCTTTAAGAGGGAATCTGGAGGAAAGTGACTTGAAACATCTCTTTTATTGTACCTAATAATAAATGACCCCCATCTTGCCTCCCGGATCCACAGAGGGAGGTTTTCCATATATGTCGGCATCCACGTTGTTTCCACTTCAGCATCACTGTTGACATTACAAGCAGCTTGTTGGCCCGCTTCTCATGGTGTCTCGATACAAACCCATGCAGTCTCCCACCTGTCAGTCTGATTCCCGTCACTCCCTGGCTGAGCTCCGGTGAGAACACTCATTTGCCGGGCGGCCCGGCCCACGCGAACCCGGGTCGGCTCGGCCTTTTTCGTCGATAAAGCCCGTCCCGTGCAACCATGGGGATCCAAGGCATGGAGCTGTTTGCCATCGGTGTGGTTATCATTCTCTTCATGGCTGTTCTCAAGCAGTTTGGCATACTGGAACCCATGTCCTCTTTTGAAGGTAAGGGTCAACATGGGCCCCTCTCCATTATCAGCTTTATCGTTGCCTCAGAAGGCACAAAACCTCTATGATATTAGCGACTGCGAAGACAACAAGTGTTGTAAAAAAAAATTTAAAAAAATAGAAGCATATACTGGCACAAAGCCTGGGATGGACTTGTAAAGAGAACGGCAGGGGACATTTTGTTATTATAAGGCTTTTGCTTTTTATTATTTGTTTCTAGGATGGAAAACATTTCTGTTAAATCCAATGTAAACCTAACACCGACAACAGTAATTGATAGCCTGTTGTCGCTTGATAAATAACAGCCGCAATACTCAGCCAGCAAACACATTGTGCACTTGAAAATAACATAATAGCTAAACAAAGAAGAAGCGCAAGAAATAAAACAATAAAATAAAAGAATAAAACGAGGGATATGATGTACACAGATGGTTAGAAAGAGACTGCTGGAAAAGGCTTCCAACGTGTGTGTACGTATGTAGATCGGTGATTGGGTCAATGGATGGATGGGCTGTTGAGGTTTGGTTGGTTGGACAAATGGTTGATTGGTGGGTTGTCGGCTGAACCTGACAGGTGTGATGGTAGACCTTTAGGGGGTTGGTCTCATGATTGGGACAATGGCAGGATGGATGGAAGGGCGGTAGGGTGACTCAGGTAGCTGATTGCGTCAGCTGTTAATTGACCAACAGAGGGCCGGCTGCTAAGTCGCGCCTAATTTCTTCTGATGGGCTTCCACCATCCATCCATTTTCTGTAGCAGTTACCTTTCTCGGGTCACAGGTGAGATGGAATCTTATCCCGAGAGGCAGGGTCCACTCTGGATTGGTCATCAATCAATTGCAGTACACGTGTAGACAAAAATCCATTCACACACTCACGTTCACACCGACGGACGATTTAAGAGCCTTCGTGAACCTAACATGAATGTTTTTGGAATGTGGGTGGAATCCGGAGTGTGTGGAGATGAGCCAAGTGAGCGCGAGGAGAACATGGAAACTCCAGACACAGGAAGTCCAAATCCCTGAACTGTGAGGCCAATATGTTAGCCACTAGCTCTCCGTGCTGCCTGGTTGACTTCCGAGTTTCCCATTATTTCAGAATATGTTTGTCCCCTCAGAAACGAATGAAAAACACATTTATTTATTCCAGAATAAAATTGTCACCAATGTTTTAAGTCACATTTTAACATTCCTAATGACCTTTTCAATGTACAAACGAGCTGACCTTAATAAAAATGAACCTAAAATGCTGCAGATTAAGAATTCTTTAAAGATTTCTGACAGATGCATAATTCAGAGGGAATGGGAAGGGGGAAGATTTACTGTTGACTCTCGAGGCTTTTCATAAGTATCGTTGGAATGTGCCAAGTGTGTGTGAACTGTATGTACCAGGGCCGAGGTCACCAAACTTTTTGAAATTGAGTTTTGCTCTGTGAAGGCTTACTACCAATTTGAGGCACACATCTGAAATAACACATTTGCCCAATTTACATTTAATTATGTTTCTATTTGTAATGAATGATAGTCATCTGCAAAGTGTTTGAAGACGCCGATCATATTAACTCATTCACTCCCAAAGACGTTTTTAAACATCTTTTCAGACTTGGTCCAGAATTGGCTGGTTCTGAATGAGTTAAAGGGGTACGAAACTTATGCATCCATTTTCAGCAGTAAAAAGTTGTCTTTCATGCATTTGATAACTTCATGATTCTTCATGTACAATTAACACACTTTAAAAAATGCATTCTGACACCTGCTGTCGACTGAGAACGACATGCCAGGCGTGTTAGCATTGCAACTCTGCATTACAATAGCTTACAATATTAAATATGCTTTTTTTTTTTGGAAGAAAACCTCTCTCCGTTTTTGATGGAACATTAAAGCCAAGCAAGCAACAATTATTTTAATGCTGGCACTTGGGAGTCCTAAATATTTTTCTAGGTGGTGTAAAAGAAATTGAGCACTATTGCTTTACTGTAGATGTTCCTTGTGCTGAAATCTCACCCAAAAAATGGTTTGTATAGCTTTGGGGGCGTTTGGGCGTTCTTGGTTCATATTTTCTTGTTCTAGAGCCATCGCGGTCTTGTTGATTTTGGTCTTTGGGTCAGAGTGGCTTGCAGTCAGCATGCCAAGCCAATTACAGCAAGAAGGCTGCCGGTGCCACATTAGTGTTTGTAATATTGCTCAGCATCAGTAAGTAATAAATTCAGCAAAAGCCCCAGTAATGTTCTTTTCTTTTATTATTCATCACTCCTTTCAATCGCATCAGCCCTCTTGATACCCCCGCTTCCCCAAAGCCTGTCGTGATGCACCCCAGTTTAGCATTACCTCGCATCAATTATACATGTGGTATTGAGCAGGTTTTCTCTGAGGCCGCCTAAATATGGAACCCATAGAATTCCTCCTGGGCCCTGAAGGGCATTGATCATCCATCAGTCGCACCCAAAAAAATCCATCACGTGTCTCACCGTGCTCCTCACTCTACTTTACCTCATCCTATCTCACTCAGTCTGAATTAGCCACTCCAAAGTAGATCATCAAATTGTATGACAATTGCAACCACTGAGGTCATACTTGTAGCCAGATTTACTCGGATTTGGGATGTCTGATATCAGCATTAGGAAATGATAGAGCCAAAAGTTTCCTGAGACAGATCAGTGAGTAAAGGCACGGGCTTGAGCAATCAATTTCATAGTTCTGACAATATGTGGAATGTAAGGCAAAGTACTGCATTTGTGTTCCAAAACACAACTGTTTGTTGCATATACATTTTAAATATTGCACTTTTGTGTTCACGATCCCGTTTTATTTTTCTTTTTTTTTGTGAACGATTTTAGGCCACGTGTTTTAGTAACATTTTCATAGCGGTTTGTGAACAAGATCGTTTCATTGGAAAACATTTCTTTCTTCGACACTATTCTGTAAAATTTGTGACACCATGTGTTTTATATATACCTGTATATATATATATATATATATATATATATATATATATATATATCACAATAAGTGACTTTACAGTAAATGGTGGTGGGAGGGGGGGGGCAAGGCTCACTTATAGTTTAATATACAAAAACAAGGCCGATTTCTTGTGCTTCATCAAAAAAAAAATGGTGTTGGGCTTTGTATTTGTTTTTTGAGAGTTGTCCGCTAGAGGGAGTCCAAGAGCTGTGTTCCTCGCCCATGAGATGGACTTTGAACAAGTGTAACAGAACCCGAGGGAGTGAACGTTCCCTGTTCCCTTTTCATTACACCATGAATGTGTCAGGACTCCACTGAATACTTGTGCTGCCGTACCCTTGTGAGCATCCCTGAGGAGATGGTGGAACATTTGGAAAAGTAGGTCACGGTGTGGTTTTGGCACAATGCGATTGAGGTCACATTGTTGACATTTGACCTCAAAACTGTGGATTTGGTCTGTTTTTATTCATTCACATAGTAGCATCGCCTTCATTCCTTAAAATATTTTGGGAAAACCAAGAAATAATGGCACTGTGCTTCGAAAAAGCCAGGAAAAGAGGCACAGGGTGAGAGAAATGAACACTATCATCACAGAGTAGTGTGAGTCTGTGAGATACTATGCAGCACTGTGACATAAGCACTTAGCCATTTTGTGTTGAGTCATGGCGAGACTAGATGCCAGAGTGCTGTTTCTTTGTCGCACCTCAAATAGATGACACATTTAACCTTTTCCCATTTTCCCAGCCATTAGCTAATGCTAGTCTGTGCAGTCTTCAAGTCTCAAAGCAGCTCTGCTTATGCTCTGGCTTGCCTTGGTGTTTCTGTCTAGTGCCATCCAGTTGTCCCTTGAAAGTAGCTTCGGATCTTCACCCAGGCTAGCGTCCAAGTCAACCACAGGGATGCTTTGTTTGGGGGCAGTTACAAAGTAAATTAGCAAAACTGTTAACGCAACAGTGGAGCAGAAATTCAGAACTACTCTCTCGAGACACATTTTCCGAAATAGGCTGACAATAAAACATAAGACTTGCAGATGGCTGATGATTTGTATACAAGAAATGAAAAAGTTCCTTTTCCATATGTAGCCTTTAACAAGGGCATTCAGACCATCACATCTTTCTGTCACTTATGGCTAGAATGCAAAAAAAAAATGCAATCAGGTGGTGAAGCGAGGGTGCAGAAAGCAAAAAAAAAGGCCAGTCAATTAATATGGCAGAGGGAGTGAGCTAAAAAGAGATGCCGTCGGGGAAGAAGTGTGACAGACAGAGAGTGACGAGCGAAGTGACAGGACGCAGAGATGGACCAGAGCGCAACCACGATGAGCATATAGCAGCAGATACACGCGACCGTGGAAGGAAAGTTAGAAGACGAGAGCAGGATGAGTGTCCGGTGGGAGACAGAGGGCCTGCAGACGGTGGGCATCGTGTGTCTGGTCATCATGTTCCTCAAACTGATGCACTTGCTGGGCCTCATTGACATCACCGAGACTGGTGAGAGACGCTTCTGAACGTTTCTGCACAACCCGTGTTGAATTATTTTCTTTCATTGCACTTGGATGATGGCATTGGCCTTAAAAGTTCACATCTTCACGATCAGGCAGAAAATTTACAGACTTTATGCGAATATGGTCAAATCAATATTTTTTCACAAATTTATATAATGAGTCTGTCCCCAGCGTCGTTTGTCTTTTTTATGCATGATTAACCAATTATAGTGCTGGAAATATCTTGAACTGTGTCTGAGAAGTAAAACTCTTGTCTCTTTCTTCACATTATGTTGCCTCAGGATTGAAAGTCTGGATGTTTGTTCGACATTAAGTGAAAATAGATGAGATAGATTTGAGTAAGCCTGTTTTGTTCAAAATGTATCGCTTCGGGGTCAGCCACCAAGATTTGCATGCAGATTCATTTTATTGCAACAGTTTTTGCTCCGAGGCCTTTGAAGTTTGGGAAGCTGTAACCACAGGTGTTTGTCTTTGTGAAGTATTAAAAGATTTATTTTTTGTCTGTTCGAAGGGGCGGCAGGAGCGCAGACTTTGATGTGCACGGTTCGTTCCATTTTGAACAATAACAGTGCAATAAATTACAGATTTTTGTTTTTGCAAGACGATTAAATTGGTGTTTGAACATGATTTTGAGACGATGGTGTGTTTATGTCGGTGCGCGGTGGGATATGATAGCAATATAAAATGTAATACCAACTTGGATTGATGCATTGATTAATGTTTCTGAAAAGTAGCGATATTGGAGATGCGGGGGTTCTGCCTGACAGAGACTATATGTAGACCCAAAACAAATGCTGTAATGTGTTTATCTCTGAAATGTGATTTTTTAAATGCTGCGGAAAATCTAAACTGATAATACAGCAAATACACTTTTCACTTACTTCGGCTTGGATCGTTTACAGCTAACCCGCGACCCTGAACAGGGTAAGCATCGGAGAGGAATGGCTGGACGGTTCAAAGTTGTTCTTCCTGCACTCCGTCCACTCTGCTCTCGTCATACAAAAAATCTTGACTGTCCAGTCTGACCTTATTCTTTGTTTTCTTTCTTCCTTACTCTCCCACTATCCACCATGTGCTCTCTTTTCCTCCATTGTGGTGTCCGCACCCCTTCCTCTCTTCTCTCTGTCTAAAGATGGTGAGTATGGAAAATAGTGCTCTGGAAAATTCCTCATCCCTGCTCTTTTATATGATTTGTTTTTAATTCATCCCGGCCCATGCTGTGCTTTCTCTTAGTGTGTGTGAACTGGCAACCAGCAGATTAGACAGATTGTGTTTTAAAAACAAAAGCAAACAGAAAATGTTTGGTAACATTTCCGCCATGAAGAAAGTACAACCCATTTCCCCCTGCCTTTTTGCTTGTCAAAACATTCTCTCTACCTGCTTCCTCTTTCTTAAATGTGAGATCCCCAACGCTCCCTGAATGTTGGCCTGTATGCACACACTTAATGTCTGCCCCCCCCCGCCCCCCACACACATTACTATCTATCTCCTATTCCCTCTCTCTCTCTCTCGCTCTCTCTCTCACTCTCTCTCTCTCTCTGTCCCACAGACAACAGTGACAGTGATCTGGAGCTGTCGACGGTGCGTCACCAGCCGGAGGGCCTGGACCAGCTTCAGGCTCAGACCAAGTTCACCAGAAAGGAGCTTCAGTCGCTCTACAGAGGCTTCAAGAATGTATGTACCGGTACATCACTGGTGGGGAAAACTCTTGTTGATTCGATTGACAAGGTTTGATCACAATTTGTCAAATTACCGTATTTTCCGCACTAAAAGGTGCACTGGATTATGAGGCGCACCTTCAATGAATGGCCTATTTTGAATTTTTTTTCATATATTGGACGCACTGGATTATAAAGTGCAATCTACAATGCATCCACTAGATGGAGCTATGCTCCTTCCGTTCGACTCGAGAGGCGTTAATGACCGCCTCCGAAAAAAGTAAATTAACGATTACTTCAATGGAACTACGAAAATTGAAAATAATGCATCAAAACAGAAAATCAAGCGGAGGAAATCACAAAATCTATAGCCCCCCGACAGAATTAATTTTGGCATTTCCTTGAGCGTTGCTCCAACGGAATGATCAGATGTCAGTAAAATGTAGGAGACTGGAATGTGTTTGTTATTTATTCCGTTGTTGTGTACTGTATTCACAAACGAGGACATCACAAAATAAATTCTGTTGGAGGGGGGCTATAGAATTTATTTTGTGATTTCTTCGCTTGATTTTCTGTTTTGATGCATGATTTTTAATTTTCGTAGTTTCATTGAAGGAATTGTTAATTTACGTTTTTCGGAGGCTGTCATGAACGCCTCCCGCGTCGGAAGAAGAGAAGGCACGGAGACGGACAAAGATGTACTTGTATTTTTTGAGACGATGAAACCCATTAATAAAGTGTGCGTTTAAAAAAAACCCAACAACAACAACACCACAGCTCTCCTTTTTAAGGAGCTGCAACAACAACTTATTTAAGTTCACTGAACCAACAGCAAGGGTGGCCCGGTAGTCCAGTGGTTAGCACGTCGGCTTCACAGTGCAGAGGTACCGGGTTCGATTCCAGCTCCGGCCTCCCTGTGTGGAGTTTGCATGTTCTCCCCGGGCCTGCGTGGGTTTTCTCCGGGCGCTCCGGTTTCCTCCCACATTCCAAAGACATGCATGGCAGGCTGATTGGACGCTCTAAATTGTCCCAAGGTGTGAGTGTGGGCGTGGATGGTTGTTCGTCTCTGTGTGCCCTGCAATTGGCTGGCAACTGATTCAGGGTGTCCCCCGCCTACTGCCCGGAGACGGCTGGGATAGGCTCCAGCACCCCCCGCGACCCTAGTGAGGATCAAGCGGTTCGGAAAATGGATGGATGGATGGATGAACCAACAGCAAGTTATAACATTGTAAGCATGTCTCCAGCAAGTAGCCATCTTGGGGTCGACATATTACCGTAATGACCATAGACAAGGTGCACCGGATTTTAAGGCACGCCTTGAGCTTTTAAGAAAATGCAAGACTTTCTGGTGCGCCTTGTAGTGCGGAAAATACGGTAGCTATTTTTACTGGTCATTAATCAGGGACTGCATTTTAAAATATGGATCTGATAAGGCAAAAAAAAAAAAGTAGTGGTTGGTATGTCTGCCTCATAGTCATGAGATCTGGGTTTGAATCCCAATCTCTAACTTGTACCCAGTGAGTAAGGAGGACAGCTTGTTTCAGCTCGAAAATAATTTGCTTTTTTTCTTCCCCCCCCCTCATATTCCCTCGGGAAGGAATGTCCCAGCGGTCTGGTTGACGAGGAGACATTCAAGTCCATCTATGCTCAGTTCTTTCCTCAAGGAGGTTAGCTTTCCTTTCCTCACACCAGGTTGTGTCTATGGTAACGTACCTGAAACCCAGCTCTCTCATCCCTTGCAGACGCCACCACGTACGCTCACTTCCTGTTCAACGCCTTTGATATCGACAGAAATGGTTCGATCCGCTTTGAGGACTTTGTCATCGGGCTGTCGGTGCTGCTCAGAGGCTCCGTCACAGAAAAGCTCAACTGGGCCTTCAACCTATACGACATCAACAAAGATGGCTACATCACCAAAGAGGTACTCCAGGGGCCAGAGTGCTTGTTTCTTTCTTTTGCTCAAATCTCCTCCTCCCATATTATACACAACCTTGCTACCTCATCAGGATACGTCTGCACATTCTAATGACATCATCCTGAAAGGAGTTTTTTTTCTTATTTGTTGCAAAATATTGTGATTGTACATTGAAGACCATATAGTTGAGCCATAGAGAACAAATAGAAAACTTCTTTTTAATTTGGCTTGAGTCAACCATTTAGTGAACCCTTTTGTATACGTAAATTGAACGTTTGTGCCTTGCGCAGGAGATGCTGGCAATAATGAAGTCCATCTACGACATGATGGGCAGGTACACTTACCCATGTGTGCGAGACGAGGCCCCATCTGAGCATGTGGACAAATTCTTCCAGGTTCTCAACAATCATGCTTACGCAAAGTCGCGTATATCCTCCAGTCATTACTTGTATGACTCTCTGCTTTTGCTTTCCTAATACTGTCCGACAGAAAATGGACAGAGACCGAGATGGTGTTGTGACCATCGAAGAATTCATCGAGACCTGCCAGAAGGTAAAGGATATCCTTAACAGGGTTTACAAACTCGGGCTTGGGATCCAGAATGAGTCATTGAAACAAATTCTTGCGTCATGATTATTGTAATAAATGAAGGTATGTTATTTATTTTTAGTTTATTTTGATTACAGTATATATATTTTTTCTTTAATTGGCTGGTCTCTTGTTGCCAACCTTTGCCATCGGAGCAAGTTTTGAAAAAGACCTGGCTGGGACTGGGAAATGGGGTATCTTTTCTGTCCTCTTGTTCACTTCCGAATTACATTTCACACAAAGCTGTCATGAGCCTGACTTATGGTCGCCCATAAGTGCTAAAAAAAACAAACAAAAATAAAACACCCAGGGAAATGACATGACAAAAAACTGGCTGGCCACATTACGTTAAACTTTGATGTTGAGGAGGGGCCGCAAATGATCATCCGGTGGGCTGAAAGTTTACCTTGAGTTAACCTTGCCTTGATATCTGGTTTGGTTAACTCTGCCTTTTAAATGTTTATACAAAAAAAATATGATCATTATCTTATTGATTTATATGTATATGGGCAAGGTGAATGAGTGGTTATTGCATCTTTTCCTCACATTTCAGAGTTTCGGGGTTTGGATCTCTGCTCCAGCATAGTTTGGAGTTTGCGCGGTCTCCTTGTTCCGGCTTCATCTCACATTCTAAAATAATGCGTATAAGATTTACTGAAATGTCTAAATGGTCCATAGTTGTTGATATGAATGGTTCTTTGTCTATCGGGGATTGGCTGGCAGCCAGTCGAAGGCATGCCCCATCTCTTACCGCAAAGTCTGCTGGGATAGGCTCCAGCTCACACGGAACCAAAATGACGATAGGTGCTATCAAAAATGATCGATGGAAAATGATCATATTTTCTCATATCGTTGTTTCAATGTATTAAATATCTTTCCATCTTTTTTCTGTCCAGGATGAGAACATCATGAACTCCATGCAGCTATTTGAGAATGTAATCTAATACATCAGGTTGCTTTGAGAACGTTTTTTTTTTTTTTTTCTCATACAGACCACACTCACAACCACAGCACACCCATCACCCGTACCTGAACCACCAAATAGATGACATCTTGGCACTTCATGTACTGTGAGTAGTGCAAAGACACAGGGGGGATTTTTCTATTTCTCACAACACTTCTTTTGGGTGCACTATCCCACAGCTACTTAAAAGGACCACATTGGACACGAGATGACCTTCCTGTTGAGAGCGCACAGCAGCACACTTTTTTTGTACATTTTATGTTCCTAATAAAGCCTCAAAAGGATTTTTGTCACCAAACTGGAGGAAGAGGTCATCGACAAATGAAGGACACAATATTAGGCCTCAGAGTTCCCTTTTATTTGGACAAACGCACTGCATAAAGTCAGCCCTGTTGAGCTCACAACGGGTGACGAAATGGAAACTAAGAAGGGGGAACAAAGCATGTTTGTGACATGGAATTAGCTTGCACTAAAAATTCTAGTTTCTACGCCTGGGGAAAAACATAGCAGTGTCAATATCTGCACAGCTGAGTGGAAATTTCTGTACATAGTGTGTGTAAAGCTGTCTCGCTTTTGTAAACCAAAAATGACATTTAGTGACAGCACCTCATAGAATTAAAGCAGATTGTTTTGTATTGAATTAAGATTATGTTTAAATTAGTCAAACGGCCACAGTCTATCTGTGCAGTACTTGAAGAAGGAGGTCTGTAAAACTGGGGTTTATATGCTGAATGAAGGTTTTATTTATGTTGGTTCTTCAGTATCTTCTCGCATGCTGACTCAAGTGCCACAGTGTAATGTGCAGTACAGTCGGATCTTTGTGACGTGGGTTAATAAAGATGCAGTCAAGTGCTGTGACCTCGGGTTTCAGTCTTATTTTTCAGGACATTTTCTCTCCAGGGCTTGGCCATCATTTATACAGAATGAGCTTTTAGTTGATGTAACACAGGACAACTGTGACATTTGCCAGCAGGGAAATAATACCAACTACAGTACTACATCTAACAGCATATACAAGGTGATGGATGTGTGTGGGTTTATTGGAATGTCCCTTAGCCAATCATGGTGCACTGCTATTACAAAGAAAAGAAAAACAGCGCAGAACAAGCCATCCCGTTTATTGTGGCTGGAATATCAGATTTGTATTTGGTTACACGGAGGCACCGATTGAAACATGAAGATGAGGAAGATTTATTTAAAGTATCATGCAATTTTAAATGTATTTTACTCTATGTCTATCTAGCTAACTAACTACCTGCCTTACCAGTACACTAGTTTCATGCTTAAGAATAAAAGGGTAGCCCACTCGTTGCCATAGTGAGGATTATTTTACCATAAGGCAGCAACATGACTACAGTACTGCTTGAAATACATAAAATATTAAATGTGCCGTGAGAGATAATCAGGGGTGCTACAGGAATGTATCCAATTTCGCTTAATTTGTCTGAAAATCATAAATTCGAAATACAGTACATCTTCGTTCATCTGTCTATGCCAGTAATGTATTGTGACAGACAGAACAATTAAACGTTTTTCCACTAGATGGCAGAAGATACAAAAACCCGACACAGCAACCACTTGTTACCATTGTGAGTATACACGTAGAATGACTTGGGGCTTCTTTTATGTTTATCAACATTACGTCCAATTAAACAGGCCCATAATTTGCACCAAGCGAGTTCAATTGAGAGCAGATTGAAACTAGAGCATCAGTATTTCAGTGTTTATACTTTGATGGTGGTGTTTGGTGAATAAGCAAAATGTTCCTTGGCACAGCTAAGGTTAGGAAACACCGCAGTCGTCATGATGCAGTGGAAGTGCAAACGATCGACGCTAGAGGGCAGGGTGATTTTCTCATCAAAATAAGAAGAAAACATTGGAATGAACTAGAATAGTCAGAATGTAAAGGTATTCAAAGGTAAATTTAATTTATTTTAAGCAAGTCGGAAGAATGTGGTATTGTATGACGTTACACACGGAGTTTGGTGAGTCATCAACTCGCCGACTCTGATTGGCCGAAACGCCGTGAGGCAGGTGCCAGACGTCACTGCCGTTATGCGCATGCGTGAAACCTGACTTCAACCCCGTGGTTTATGAAAGACATAAATCCCTCCGCGTGTAGGGGTTACCAAACTGTCTGTCGTGGAAAGGGAGATTTCCCTCTGCCTCGACCGGTTTCAAAACCTCTCTCGCCGGTCCGTTTCTCCGCCTCGTATGAGCTTCCCCTCCGGCTTGAAGCTAAAGCCTGACGTCCTCCATCGACTACCGCCCCCTACTCAACCCGCTTTTACCGCGCCGCTTCAGCAGCGAGCCAGCGGACGTAGCCGAGCAGGGAAGTGGGCTTCGTCTTCCCTTTCTCTGGGCAGGTGAGTGAACAATCACAAAGAATCACATTTCTTTTATATCACAACCACACTCGATTGGCTAGAAAGCATAGAAACTACACAACCTGGGTTGCCTGAGACTCCAAAAAATACCCCCTCCAGGTTGGTCTCGTGGGTGATGCAGTGTGACGGTGATAGGCCTAATTTGTCATCCTTGAGCTCCTCAAACTATTTCATCTCCCACACAGCGCGACTAAGATTCACTGAACGCTATTGTTTCTCCGCTGTTTGCCTACGTCATAACGCAACCTTCCTTGCATTTTCATCTTTGATGTGTCCAGCTGGGCCAAGCATTAACTGTTATCCTCTGCATTAGTCACAACGAGACCTATAATGCACTTAGTATGACACGATCTGTGTTACCGAAGCTTATTTGAGGGTGAGGTGCTGGTGACGGATGAGGTTGTCCTGGAAACCGAGCCAAGCAGTCTTGTGCATGTGTTTGTGTGTCTGTCTCGAAACACATCTTAAAAGTTAGAGTGGATATTAAAAAGTCGACACCCCTGTTCAAATGCCAAGTTTGTGTGATTTAAAAAAAAAAAGCCTTGAGGTAAATACGTTTTTCTCCTGAATGCTGGGCTCTAGACTAGTCACATTTTGCCCCCACAATTTGTGACCATCTACTCGCGCATGTGCAACAAGTAAATTTTCCTTTTTCTTTTTTTAAATCATGAAATATTTCTTAAGCCCAGTTGTTGGCGGCGATGCACAAAGGTGCTCGTTTGCCAACTGACATTAACTCGAAAGACGATGAAAGGAGAGAAACACAAAATGAAGAAAACAAGCCAGAGTTTGGAGACCACTGTGATTGGCTAATCCATGAAAAGAGGTGGCCCTCGGGGTTATTGCATTAGCCTACAGTAAACAATTGAAAGGAGGACTACCATTGCTTACTTTCTTCCCAATAAACCCAGTGTGCCAGAAGAGAGAGAAATACTGATAATGCATCTTACTTTTTGAGGAATCATTCATGGTGAATTAAAAGGTAGGAAATTCTGTACCCTGGATCAGCGGCTGCAAGGATTCATCTGATGTATTTCAGTGAGACGCATGTACTGCAAATCCTAATGTCGATGCAAACAACACGGTACTTAGTCTGGAGCCCAGTAACATGACTTATTACTTATAAAATTATCGATTGAAAAACAAACAAATGCTTTTCGGGGAAAATGAAAAAGGGAAAAGCACAATAACCTTGTTGCATAAATATGCATGCCCTTAAAAGAATGCTTTGTTACAGCACCTTTCGACATTTATTACAGAATCCACCCAACAGTCTTTGCTCGCGCTTCAGATCATCCCACAGATGTTCGATCAAATTCAATTGTGGACCATCCCAAAACCTTAAAGGTAACGTGTGACGTAAACTTGGCCAACCATTTTCTGAGTAATACTTGGGGCTAAAACGGTTCCAAGCATACTTTCATTCGTTTTTGTCACGCAATTCACCCAGGTTCATAATTAGACCCATAGCAACGCGCTTAACAGCGAAAATGCTTTTGTTCGGCAATCTCCGGCAAGTGACGTCCATTACAGAATGCCGAGTCACCAGCCAGCCATTGTAATGCCCTGTTGATTGTCCTATTAACTGCTCTTTCCCATTGTTAAAGAGTTATACGGCGAAACTCCTTGGTGCTGTGTTGCAATGCACTGTTCACATTCAGGCAAACATTTGTTTGATTGGTCAAAAGAAAAGAATAGAGCACATAAATGGACCAGAAAATTGGTCTTAGTTTCATTTTATCCATCCAGCCATTATCTGACCTGCTTATTCTCACAAAGGTCATGAGTGTGCTGGAATCCATGCCAGCTGTCTTTTTAATTCTGTTTAATTATATTATTACTGTTTGTTTTCGATATAATTGACAGGCAACCAATTCATGTTACTCCACCCGCCGCCTGAAGACAGCTTGGATAGGCTCCAGCACACCTGCGACTCTTGTGCCTATAAGGGATTTGCATCAAGGATGAATGGATGGTTTTGATCAATAACAATAACCTGAAGTGGTGTATTTCCCTGACTAAATTGTAAACTTTTAAGGAAGGCCGGAACGGATTAATGATATTTTCATTCATTTCAATGGTAAAAGATGATTTCAGATGAGTGTCAGGACTGTAGGCTTACTTGAAGCGTGTCAGGGTGTTTGTTGTGACTTTTTAACATGTCGTACCTTAACATTCAAAATGTCAATCGTTCTCATCATCTTAATCACCCAGAGCTTTTTCCGCTCTATATCAGATGGGTGTCGGCCACTCCTGTGGCCGACTACCCAAATTTCTCGATGTGGTGACAGAAAAAAATAGATTGTATACATACAACGGTGGAGGAGGTTTTGCAGTTTTCGACTGCAGTAATCTACCGGATGTTCCAAAGGCAAAGTTGTGTGTTTTGTTTTACACTGCAGGTAGTTCTCTTTCTTTTACGTTGAGTTTGACAGAAAACTTAACGTGCTTGTGTAAATAAACAGGTTGAAGCCCCCTTTTTATTTGTGAGGCGAGTTGAATTTGAGTTCACTGCCACCATCGAGCAGCATCAGTGTCTCAACTAATTTTGCTCTCAGGTCAGTGCCCAAAAGAAATCGGCTGAGTGACGACTCATAACTTGAAAAACTGATAGATCAAGGCGCTGCTACTACTTATTTGTCGTTTGTGGTTACTGTTACCAAAAACAATTAGAATCAGAAAAGTTTGAATTTTAAAATGTAAATTGACTCAAACCAAATCAAATTGTTTCACTTTGGAATATAATAATAAAATAATATAATATCGATATTCTGTACATATCGAACCGTGTAATCCCACCAAATCTAACTGAATCATTCCTTTTCAAAATAAACTGTCCTTGAATCGTCTTTTTTTTTTTTTTTTTTTTGAGAAATACAAATACTGCTTGTTTTCCTCTGCTTTACTGCTTTTCAGCTGATAAGATATATATAGCACACAAAGCTAGCTGGTTCTGGCTTAGGACGGTGGTCCCCAACCAAGAAAGAGAGAGTGATCCACGCCACAAGCAGGTGGTTTCGCAATTAAAGAGCGGACCGCTGTCAAGAGATTAACGACCTGTCGAAGGTGTTGGTGTTTGAAATGAGTTTTGTTTGTTTGTTTTTTGTGCCTTTTCCCAGTGTACGTCCATGAGACGTGAATGGCATTGGCATTTAATGAATGGGATTATTGGTTAAAATTAATTCCTGCTGCTGCTACTGATGCACATGCGCTAACGTTAGCATTAGCTAGCGTCAAATTGGCCGAGCACATATGGTCATTCATGCCTGCTTACCTCAATTATAGCGCCTTATATCTGTTTGGTGTATTTGATAAACACGTTGTCGTCCAAGTTGGAAGGATGCCCCACTGCAACAAGGCCGTTGCCATCCGACCAACTGCACCCCCCCCACACCCCATCAATCAACAATTATGTTTTTCCCGACTATTTATTCAATTGTCATTCTTATCCCTGTTTTACGCATACTGTAAAATGAACTTAACAGCGCAACAGTTTTAGTGGAATTCATTGCATTTCAACTTGGTTACATCCCATATGGATGCAGACTGACAGGAGTGTACAACACTATGCCACGGTCCTGACTGGTTTTGAAACCACACTACTTTTGGAACGTGGTTTCTGCTTACTGCCCTTTGCTTCAACTAGCAGGCTGAGCCGAGCCGAGCTGAGCTGAGCATCGGCAATGGCCAAGTACACCATGATGCGGTGTTATTTGGGTCGCTGGAATTGGTCCCTGGCTGTGTTTGCTGTATCGCCCACCACATGGGACTGCGATTACACTGTAGTGCAAGTTCATTCGGTGTTCTTCCACTGAACAGCCCAAATGCAGCGTGTGCACTTGCACGTAGTGTTGCTCTGAATGTTTCCTGAAGTCCCCTTTTTGATGAGCGGTGCGTAACTTTGACCCTACTGTACACAGAATATTGGGCTTCTCTAATCTTGCCTTTGTTTGTGTATTGGATCACATGTTAGGGTCCACCCGTACAAGTATCAGTATTGGACACTTGCCTGTCATACACAGACTATACCACACAGTGCTCCCTGAGTGTATAACGTGTAGTTTGCCAGACCGCAAACCATTCAAGTAGAGTTAATGAGTGCTTGATTCAAGATGACTGCTACTCCAGAGGTAGTTTACTTTAAAATGAGTCACGCGGTAAAAAAATACATGCATTATTATTAGTAGTAGTAGTAGCAGGAGGAGGAGTTGTTGTAATAGGAGGAGTCATAGTTGTAGAAATATTTATCCAAACACATACATCCTCTTACAAACATAATAGTGCCATCTCTGCTAACACGTAACACAAAATGCAGTCAAACATCTTTTCAACGTA
Organism: Hippocampus guttulatus; assembly: GCF_054856545.1. Classification (NCBI taxonomy): domain Eukaryota; kingdom Metazoa; phylum Chordata; class Actinopteri; order Syngnathiformes; family Syngnathidae; genus Hippocampus; species Hippocampus guttulatus. The sequence goes on from NC_141265.1 coordinate 14,782,192, forward strand.
CCCATTTCCGTTTCCACTCCTGTAATACGTTTCAAACTCCCAATTTCACATTTCATTTTCCATTTGCCGATTTTGCTGACCACATTTTTCACACAAAGATGATGATTGAATGAACGCACAGCAGGCTTCGGGGCCGTGGCACATCCTGAACCGGCGAAGGCACTTTTCATTTGCTGAATGTTTTCAGAGATGAAGTCGGAACGCTCCAGTTGTTTGTTTCACGTCTAATCAAGCCATTTTTTCTTCATACAATACAATGCAGCTTTATTTGTATAGCGCTATTCACAACCGCTGGAGCCGTAACTAAGCGCTGTACAGAACATTTAAAATACTACGTCCAAGAAATCCGAATATTGGTCCATATTTTAAGGCGCATCGGATTAAAAGACGCACTGTCGGCTTTTGAGAAAATTGAATGCGTTTAGGTGCGCCTTATAGTATGGAAAATACGGTACTCGATATCGGCAAATACTCAAATTTGTATTCATACTAAATCCCCGTAAAAATGATATGAAACATGGTACACTGTGTAGTTCTTTTGCACCAAGTGCCAAACAAGATCTCCATCATATGAACAGCACGACCGCTCTAAGCTTTTTCAAATGAATCTTGTGTTGAAAATGAAACCAGCATTTATTACACTTTCATCTTGATATTTGGTTGACTGTGGCATCCTATTAAATCATTTTGCCTGGTCTCATCTGGCCTTGTGCCATGTGTTGGGCAGCAAATGATCATTCGTCAGATATTCATTGAAATATTGTCTCCGTGTGGGTTGGAGTGACCCGGAGGGGTTGCTTATTGGTCTTTTGAAAACGGCAAGTAATCCTAGCAGATGCTAGTGTTTTTGCTTTGTGAGGCCATGTTTGACTTCATGCTATTTTAAGCCGTTTTGGTCTCCATGTCCTGGACGTGGAAGTGTTGGAAGACGAAGGCCTTATTCCCCATGTGAGTATTTTGGCTACGAGGCACAAACGTCTCCGTTAAAACCACAAAAACCAAATGAGATGAATTCAGCATCCATGTGAGCAGACCAATACGATGATCTCAACTTTGGGTCATGATGAAAGGCGAGATGGAAAATACCTCACAACTTTGAAAAAAAGAGTCCTATTTGGAACATAAACGCCAATGGCTTTGGCAACACCGATAATTAAGCTTAGACACGTTTATTCGGGATGGACCACTTTTTTTTTTCCCCAGACAGAATCCCAGTACATCTACACATTCGTTACATTACTCTCATTCCGTTTTGCCAGTGCGACGAACATGAACCATAAAACAAATATTTACTCAACAGGGCAAACATGCCTGTGTGAGTCTGATGTAACACTTCATATACATACATGCTCATACAGTAACATCAATGCGTAATTCGTTAGCCTGTTTGTGTTAGCATTAATCAGAGATGTCAAAATGTATCTATAATTCCACGAGTAATTGATTGTGAAATTAATTGACAGCTGTTTGAATAACGGAGTAGTCGTTTAAGGCTATTGTTTTACTTAGAACTGTCCAAATCCTCTTATTTCATCCTCTCAATAGTAATTATTGCCTGATTTCTGGAGTCACGTCATGAAATCCAACTGGTTATCGTTTCTTTTTTTTTTCTTATTTTTTTTTTATTCAGTTATCTTTTTAGCAATCGTAACTTTAAGTTGTGTGTGAAATGGTGACATTCTCGTCAATTCCACGACATGATTGGCGATGCGTTGTTGATAAAAATGAATGGAATGTCGAGACAAGAATGTGCAGTGGTAATCCCTCTGGGCCTTTGAGGCCTTCTCCGCAAGTGAAGTGGAAATAATTTATTTCCAACAGTCTTTTGTTGTCATTTCATTGCGTATGTCTTTGCCGAGTGGCTTCCAGTACTTTGTGGGTTCATTTATTTTTTGTTCCAATCAGATTTCGGCTTTGATGTGTTGCCATTCACATAGATCATCTCACGCCTTTACGACTTAAAGTGCAGCCATTTAACACACATACACACCACTAAAATCACCAATCAGATTGTAGTTTCACTTCCGGAAAACCATGCCGCAGGCCCTGTGAGGTGTGAGTTTGCCAATGCAGATTGTCTTGTTTTGTTGCGGGGTGGTGGTGGTGGGGGAGGGGGGGGGGTCAGAGCAGGTATGGATGAATGAACAACCAAGCATACATGGACAGATAGGATCTCTGGTGAATTAAACATTTTCACAGTGATAAAATTTGATTGTGAAGTACTATATTGTACTGTTACGATTTGGAGCTTTTGAGGTAATGTATTGGAAGATAACGATAACTTTATTGTTGTCATTTTTTTAAATTGTATTTATTTTTTATTTGGTTGGGAGGTCAAACGTTAAATATTCAGTGAGATTTTGTATTCTCCAAAAATCATGAACTAATACATCCATCCATCCATTTTCAAATCCGCTAATCCTCACGGGGGCCGCGGGCGTGCTAGAGCAAATCCCAGCTGTCTTCGGGCAGTCGGTGGTGTACATCCTGAACTGGTTGCCACCCAGCCGAAGGGCACACATCGACGAACAGGCGTGTTTTTTGGAATGTGGGAGGTACCCGGAGAAAACCCACGCGGGCACAGGAAGAACACTCCACGCAGGAAGGCCGTAGCCGGAACTGAACCTTGCACTTCTGCACTGTGAGGCAGACGTGCTAACAAGTCAACTACCGTGCTGCCTAAACTAACAAACATTTGAAATTGTTTACCTGTCAGCTATTATTTCACTGCTTTTTCCTGATGTTTCAAATCTGTGCTGCTGCGACCAACTGTGACAAAAACTTATTTTACATTATATTTTTAATTATGACTGTGTGTTTGTGTGAGTGCTATTTTTCCACATTAAAAATGCATGACAATTGTTTTGGTGGGATGACTACGGATTCATGACATTCCCATTCATCTCAATGGGGAATGATAATTGAAGAAATGAGTGTTTTATTTTACGAGCATAGTCAAGGACCAAGTGAAACTTGTATATCAAGGCAACTCTTCCCTTTGGTTTTCCACTCATGTTGAGTGTGCACATACTTGGCCATGTGCTTAGTCATCATGAGTGGAAAACTGAAATAAGAGTAGTATTATTCAATATACGGAACAGAAACTGATGTTCCCTTGTTTTATTATTTCAGATCAACTTTGATGGCAGTATAAAGAGCAAAAGCCTTTTTGGTGTATTTGTACCTGATTACTGCTGCCAACGAATGACTTTCAGAAAAAAAAATGCAGAAAATTCCCCTTCTGCCATAATTGTGTCAGATTTTCATTCATTTTTTCCCTATTTAAATGTGTTATTAAAGTTTGCGACACTCCGATAACTTTCAATTCATTTCTGTTTACCTGCTTGCTAAAGCAATATGAGTTAATAAGCCGCCCACCGGCTTTCATTGTTCATTCAAAGAAGTTCAGCTTATTTGGAGTTACTTGGTCATCATATTTCCATGTTGCTCAGTGGAACCTTGTTGGCTGTTCAAAGCCAATTTAATTATTTCCCTTGTCTCTCCGTCCTGAATGGTTTCTCTTGAACTTGTGTGGAGACTGACCTCAGTCTCATCCTTTGACACAGCCCCCTTTATCTTCTGCTGTTTTGTTTTGTCTGCTGTCAATGCAAGCACATCTCGTTTAAACGGTGGGCCTCTGCCTTGCTGTGCGTTGAGACGAAGATTCATGATTAAGTTATGATGTGTGATCATTGCAAGGGCAAGTAGATAATGTAAAATCATTTGGATTTTTTTTTCTCTGGGGAGGGAGGGAGAGGGAGAGAGAGGTGTTGATTTGTGTTTGTAAGTTACAATTTAAAAACAAAATTTTCAACAGTATTCTTTTTTTATTTATTGCTTTTATTTAGTTCTTTATTGTTTCCAGACAGTTCTCATAAAAAAAAAATGCACTTTGTACATCCTTTTAGACTAACATTGTGCTTTTTCTTCACGACAAAAATAAATAAATAATAAAACGGCTTCGTTTTCACTGAGCCCATACTAAGATCGATCGTTTTAGGAGATATCCGGCAAAAAAAATAGAGATATGAAATTTCATCCACATTGTGCAGCTCTTCTACCCATCCGTGCTGAGACTGTTCGCATAACGAAATACGCATATATATATATAGATATCATAGAGGGTGCTCGTAGGTTTTGCTCACCAGAGGCACTTCCGCCGGCATAGCGTGGCTTCAGGTACCTGTGATTAACCTGCAAAAATTGCTATTCAGTTACAGTTGCTCCTCATATGAAGTCAATGATTAGCAAAACTGTTCTTCAAAGAAAATAGTTGTTGTTTTGAGCTTTGGACTATGAAACCCTTCGTGGCCAAAGGGAGAATTTTATGCTGGCAAGTGTCTCGCTGTGGCTTAAAGGATTTTATCGACTCGTTGCAACAATGAATGCCTTTTTCGTCTTAAATCTGCCCGCTGTGCTCTGCGGGAGTTCAAAGGCGTGAGAATGTCAGGTGCAGCAGTAAGACTAACCTATATGCAAAGTCTACGGTTACATCATGAGCAGCCAGGCCTGTGAGAAAGGTGCCCGATTCTCATTGCTGCTTTATTTGTGGCCTGGAGCATGCTGTGCGGGGGCCGGTGTTGCTGTGAGAACCGAGTAGAAGAATATTCAATAGGTTGAGCATCTTTGTGCCTCTGATCTAAATCTGTCCCTCTCTCTCACTGCCTTGCTTTCTCCATCCCACCTCAACTTTATTGAGGTACGACTTTAACAACTGCATCTGTCGTGCAATACATAGTTAATAATCAAATTATAAATAATCAAATAGAACTGTTTTCCAATTAAAATAGTGCAGACCTCCTTTTGCATTGGCGTTTAGCACACAGGTGGTGTTTTATTCCCCCCTTTCACATACTGTGGATAAACTGTCGATAAGTGAAAGGAGCAAGATTAAAGTCTCCAACGACGAGTATGAGGGTGTATGTCATGTATGTTGATGGCCGCTACGCCGAAATTCTAATCTCGTGAACACAGAAGGTATGACGTCATTGCTGTCAGATGAGTTGGACAATAAACAAGCAGCTGTAGTTTTCGGACAGCTGGTAGCTCATGCATTAGTGCAGGGGTGCCCACCCTTTTTGGACCGAAGATCTACTTTTCGATCAATTAACCTCCCGGGATCTACTCTTACCGGCACGCGCGCGCGCACGCACACACACACACACGCGCACGCCATGATGAGAAACAGCCTGAAACTGAGGCATGCAATGCACTTTTGCAGCCTGTTCACTATCGTAGCTCACACGTACCGTTTTAAAGTGCTTCCCTGGACCTTCCTAGATTCCTATTCTTTGACCGTGCCCTCTGTGAATTGTACACGAAGCAAACTCCGAATGAGAATAATGACGATAAAAGAGAGCGCATCAGCTCTGATCAAAAGCTGCAATTGCAGACTGCTGAGCGCGAACAACTTCCGGTGACGTAATCACGCGCCATCGTAAATTCAAGATTTACCTGCTTTATTTTATTTTTAAAATATTTTTTGGTGAAAATTAGACTGATAGGATGATTAGGGTGCAGCGTACATTAACACAAAAAAATATATATTAGTGACATGTACAAAGGCACACAAATGGTTGTTTGTTTTTTTTCTCCTCGACACTCCTCGGATCTACTTGGGACCTGTCTTAGATCTACCGGTAGATCAGGATCGACCTAATGGGCACCCCTGCATTAGTGAATAACACAATTACAGAAAGACTGTCCGAAAGTTGTCTCTTTTGCTTCACTAGCAGCACCAGTACGATACCGGGCAGCCGCAAGTCCACTGTCCACGTGAGTAACTAGCAAGCACGTAGCTAGCAACAAGTCCCGAGAACATGCCGCCCAAACGCAAGCAGGACACAAAGCCGGCCGATGAATATATTACACTCACGCAAGTAAATGAATTACTCCCAATGACAAAAACAGCTGTTTACATCGTTAATGCAACAAAAGCATGATCATTTTAAATGATTTGTTCAGAGGAAAATGGGCTCAACCAACTCATGACTTGATAATACCAGGGAAGTCCAAGAGATAAAAACCAACATAAGCTTTCCTCAGAAAGAGGTAGATGACATTCAAAAAAGGTCAGATCAATCAAACTGACCACTCTAACTGTGACAGCCTGTTAGTCATAACAGATAAGAGGGACTATTTTGAAGGCCAGTCAAGAAGGAACAACTTGGTCAATGACGGAATTGAGGAAATACCAGGAGAAAGCTGGACTGATACAGAAGAAAGTGCAAAGAACATTCAGGGAAAAGTTACAGTCACAAGGGAAGAAAGATCGAAATGAGGAGAGCTCACCCCACTGAGAGACCCGAATGCAGGAGAATTAGACCTAGGCCAGTTGTGGGGAAACTTAAAAATGCAAGGACAGAACAAGAATCTCGCGCAGAGCAAAATACTGAAAAGACTCCAGCATCTATATCAATGAGGGGCTTTACAGATGACATGCGTCAAAAAAGAAAAGAACTTCCAAAATTAAAAAGCTGCATGTGACAGAGGAAAGACGAACATAGAGTTCACCCCCGCAGCAGTACACCAACACAACAGGTTCAAGCCCAACACCATCAAGCCGCATGCTGAGAACTGTCACTCAACCACCTGACCAACGAACCCCTTAGACCATAGGTGTCAAACTCAGGTCCTGGAGGGCCGCTGCCCTGCATGTTTTCCCAAGTCTCCCTGCTGCAACACACCTGATTCAAATGAACAGGTTCAATATCAGGCTTCCGCAGAGCTTGCTGATGATCTGATCATTTGAATCAGGTGTGTTGCAACAGGGAGACTTGGGAAAACATGCAGGGCAGCGGCCCTCCAGGACCTGAGTTTGACACCTATGCCTTAGACTCTACTGTAATTGTAAATCCACATCGTAAAAAAATGGACTTCAAAACATGCTTTCTCTCATAAGGCAATTGACGATCAGCATCCGACTGTGTAGCGCCGCTGAAACGAATGATACAGAAATAGTCGGTTATCTGTGATCGGTAACAAAGGGCAGATTCTGTCAATGAAATGTACACATAGCAATATGTATTTCACCACTTTCTTTAAGGAGAGGGGGTGGTGGCATTATCGAGGACGCTGAGCCTCACTTAAAGTCTTAGATAAATCGCCCCCGCTGGGGATGTAACGGACACTTTTACACATTGTGTAACATCTGGCCCGAAATCCTTGACTATGATTCAGCGTTCGAGACGCGTGTTTCCACACCTACGTAGAGACGTGTGCCAACATGTCATTTGAGATGGTCCCTTTTGATATACTTGTATGAATTATTTATCAACCATTATGCCATCAGTGGGGCCCCTGTCACACAATGATGAGATAACTGTTTTTTCAGTTGCTCTCACCACAAGTTGCCTGTTTTTCTGCCATGTGTCTCTTGCGCAGATGCCTTTCCTGTCAACTGCCTCCCCATCACACGCACAAGCATGAAAGTCATTCTATCCGGCGGAAGAGGATTAGTGGTGTTTGCACATGCCTCGCCAGATCCTCACAGACCCCTAGGCTGCCGGGATACTCAAGTCAAACAATTCGACCGTGCCGTGCTCTTGTGCCACATGCGCTGTCCTCACCAGGCGGAAAATAACTTGTCTTTGTTATCTACTGGAGCTGAAAGATTATGGAGAGAAAAAAAAACAACTCCATAATCTCATGATTATTTTGATTGAGATTGAAACCACGAATATTTATTTCGAAATGTATTCAACAACTAAAAAAAACCTCAAAGCTATCATCATAGCCTCATGTCCATTCATCCCTGCACTTTGAAGACTTCAGTCTTCAATTTCAAGCCTCTTGCATTTCCGTGAGGCCTTACATCAGGGGTGTCAAACTCATTTTTTGTCACGGGCCACTTTGGGGTTACGTCTTCCCTTGGAGGGCCGTTACGACAGTGAAACTAAATAAATGTTTATATAATATTACTTGTACACCACAAATTGATGGATTACCAGTTTTGAAATGAGTGTTCACAGGGTAATAAAATTATTGCAAAATCTCAATATTATTTATTACATGTGACAATTTAACATTCCGGTACAGATTTTAGCAAGCATCATGGAAGTTGGCACACATGATTTGCTTTCGCGGTCCACATAAAATTATGTGGTGGGCCGGATCTGGCCCCCAGCCCTTGAGTTTGACACCTGTGCCTCACATCTTTGCACACATTAATGCCTTGAATATGCATTACCCTTCTCTCTTTATCACATGTATTTTATCTTGTTATTTTCACATCTCTCTGGATTTTCTGGGCTAGTTTAGGATCTCGAGGATTGTGCGGATTGGTGTGGCAAAAAAAGTCCGTGGATCTACGTGCCCTTGAATTATGAGGAAAAGAAAATTCCTTGAATCCTTGAAAACTCAACTTTAAATATGACTTGAACGGACAACGAAAAGAGAAATTAGTAAAATAATAATAAAAATATAAAAGCAATTCAAAAAACCAAAATCCGCTGTTCCTACACGTTCTGGCCTCGAGGGTAAGGCATGGTGAATGACGTCCAGAATGAGAATAGAAGAAGTTGCGATTGAACTCGTATATGTCGTATAACCTGTTTTTTGCAGATTTGAAAGGATCTGTGCCTTCTCGTAGTGTCATCTTACTCTGTGCGTGTGTGCATTTTTATGTGTTTCCACAGTATTCATAGGTTATTTGAAGGAATATCACTCCCGAAGTCAATGCTAATTTTCTGTTAGCATTTGTATGGGATCCTCCAATGACTTTTGAATTAGCCCTAGCTAATGAATTTAGATAATAATAATAATACATTTTATTTATAAGCGCCTTTCAAGACACCCAAGGACACTTTACAATAACAAAAAACACAAAACAATATGGGTTGAGCAGCGGCAGCCAAAACGCGCCAGCGTTCACTCAACCCGGAGGTCAGAAAGTAAAAATATATATTACAGATCTTTGATACCACAAATGAGAAAAACATATTCCAATCAAATAGATAAAATGATACAATGATACAAAAGATAAAATATAATACAATCGAAATAAAATATAATATAATACAATCATCCAGAGGAAAAGATGTACAATGTGCGTAATTATCTTTGTGTGTTTGAGTTTCACAGTAAAGTCCAACTAGGCTGCCATGAAACAACTTAAAGCACACTCAGGGATGGCAGAATTAGATTGGATTGGATTAAACTTTATTGTCAAATGTACTGTATGTGAAACAAATCACATTTGCTGTGCGATGCCAGCTTTGCTATGCAACCAACGTGCTACTTTCACGTCGGGAGCTTGTAAACGCAACATTCCGCCTTAATTGTTTTTGTTCTATAACATTTTAAAAATCGAGAATCCAAAATCGATATCATGATTAAAATTTTGATGAATCGGACAGCCCTATTACCTACCAATAGTTGTGTAATATTGTGACACTCGCCTTCCAAATTAAGACTTGCTCTTATTAATTTAATACCCTATTGGATTGACTTAATTTATCCTTTTCAAACAGGGATAGATGGAACATGGAAAAAGTCCAAATTGGCAAATACAAATTGAGAACTTTTTTAAGGCAGTAATCATTGCAGGCCCACATGGTCACACGCAAGGCTGACTAACCCGTTTCAAACATTTGACATGATTCACAAGGCCACACAGCCTTATGTATTTACAGTGGCTCGGGGCCACTACATTACTATTGGGCCGCCCAAAGTTCAGACACTAACCTGACTGGGCCAATCCAAATTTCAAATGTAAACACAATGAAATGAACATGCTCTTCTTCAATATTTTTTGTTTTATCTTCTTTTGTGTTTAAAGATCTTCAATTGCTCAATTGTCATTCGATCTTTTTACTTGGCGGCGCACATTTCTTTGCACGGAATGGCTTAAACAAGATAAAAAGCCCAGAAAATGTTAAATATTCTAGATTCGTTTTTCTGCCGGGAAAAAACAATCGGATATTTTTTTGTGTGTTATTTAAAAAAAATTGTTTTACTTTTATGCAAAATGTTGTAGGTGTATGACTTTTAAGGTATAACGTACATGCATATGCAGTCACTCATCGTCTTGGCTTTGCCTGATTCTTCTTGCATGGATAAAACACATCTTCCCCTCTCCATGTATAAACTTATTGGGGGGTGGGGGGAGACAATCACTGATAATATTCAATCACTATTTATTTTTGCTTTGAATAATCATGTGTCCAATTAACTTTTGTTTCACCTCCCTGCTCCTTCCTGTCTTTGACCCATCCCTTCTGCCTCAACCCCTACTTCTCCTTCTACTTTCCTCCTTAAACCCATTCTCTCCTCTCCTGCACTCAGGCTCTGTCTCTCTGTCTCTCTCTCTCTCTCTCTCTCGCTCTCTCTCTCACACTTGCTCACTCTCTCTTTCTTTCTATCTCCCTCTCTCACTTCCCACACAGATGCTCCCAGCCATGCAGATTGACAAGAGTGATGGGATGTGTCAACTAGGTATTTCACCTATCCCAATTTTTCACACAGCAAGCCGGGAGATTGTTTTAATGTGGACAAAGCTCGGAATTAATTATGGGGCGAAGCTGCAGTTGGTGCAGTTTGTTCAAGGGCGGAAAACATCTTTATTCAGTAATTATGTTGTAGGACTGTATTTTCTGGATTAAACGGCTAATTTACATTACGGCTTTTTATGGGAAAATGAGCTTCATGCCGCCAGTGTTTTCAACGCCCTTGTTTTTGTGCTTTTACAAGAATGATGAGTTCCCTTTCTCAGAGGGGTTGGTCTCACATCCGAGAGTGGCAGCAACTCCCGACATATAGCCCATGTCGCCTGATCTGAAACTAACCTTAATTTTGTGATGTCAAAAAAAAATAAAAATAGGTCACAGATATGGTGCTGATCATCTCCGATGTGTATCGAGTGTGTCTGAAGTGAGAGCATTGTGAAATGGAGCTGTGACTTTGGAAAGTACTGAATGCCATTCGGAGAAACCATTATTCTACAAAACACGTCACATCAGTGTTTGTTTTTACAGTCATTTCCTTATTCCTGTTTTGAGGCAGATCCACTTTTGGGCCGTCAAGATTCTTGGTGAGCAGTGAAAATTAGGACTGCTGAAACTAAGAATTTACCTGAACACAAAAATATATATGTCTGAAGTTGAACTCAAGAAATCCCAATCTATCAAATTATGATGTGACAAATATTTTTGAGCGCAGACACCAGAAAATCGGCAGCCTTTATAATATATGAGTACAATGAAAGAAAAAACAGGTGTAACACCTTTCTGTTTAAATATCCCATGTCACAATATGGACACTTGTGACTTTATAGTCCAGTGCGGCTTCTTTCTTTTACATATCTGTTTCTTTTGTAATTTATTGGTTGACTTTTGGCTAACCGATCCAGGAAAACTTTCTTTCTGTTAAAAAAAATGTGTTAAACTGGGCTGTCACATTTAAAAGATTAATTTGTTACGAATTTCTTGGAATCGTTATTGTAATTTTTTTTTCCCCCAATGTCTTGTTCAAACGTCCGCATCCATCCATAACATGCGTGGATAGCAATTTTGACGTGATTACACCAACATTAACCGTTTGTTGTCTTAATTGAAGATTCGCTACATTTCCATAAATAACATACACACTGTAAAAAGTATTTTCTGATGAAAATAGAATGATTTTTGGACGTTGTTTAGGCCAGCAGGTCAGTTTGTGATTGGATCATTGAGGATGCCGAGGTGGAACTTCCGCCTTGATATGCAATTGCCTTCCGCCTTGTTTTCAGTTTACAGCAATGTGTTATGCATGTTGCCAGTGATGGTTACACAGCGCGAGAACAAGTACAACTTTGATCCATCTACGAGTACATGTGAAGACCGTTCATATACCGAAAATACTACATAGAGGTTTTTCTACAAAAATCTTGGGCATAACCCGAATTATTCAAAGTATATTTTTTCATTTATGATGTAAAGATAAACTTGAAAAATGCGATTGGCTGGCAACCGGTTCAGGGTGTCCCCCTGCCTACTACCCGAAGATGGCTGGGATAGGCTGCAGCACCCCCCACGACCCTTGTGAGGACAAGCGGTTCGAAAAATGGATGGATGAATATGTGTTCTGTTGTCCTCAAATTGTTGCACCTCTTAAGAGCCTTGTGTTTAGGCCACTAGCATGATAAGAATTTCTGTGCGTGAAACTGCCCATTTGTCTTAATAGGAAAATTGTTTTACAGATCAAAGCATCATATTTGACTGTGGTATACAGTATATTTTTTTAAAAATCACTTAGTCCATTACAAGATTAAAAGTGACCCCCCCCCCCCCCCCACTGTTATGCAAGGGTGACTTTTAGCAACATTCATGATCCCACACGGTATCCACTTATCATTGATGCCAATGACAGTTTCGGGCTCAGAATGGAAGGCTTTTCACCAGCCTGGGCCAAAGGACGTGTACTGTCCAGACTGACAGAGCTCAAGGCCTCATGTTACCCAAACAACAGTTGCTGTGACATCTGAACCATTACAAACAGAGCATCCGCTCTCGTTTGCCTTCTTCATCTCTCCTACGAACATTGTTGCTGTCATCCCAAACTTTTTAGTTTCCCTTCTATCTCGGTGCCTGGCAGCAAAATCCCGACATATTTTCTGTCATAGCCGTAGTATTCATGCATAATTTAGAATCCAAACAGATGTTTTGGATTGGATGCCGTTCTCTGGTCATCTCTTTTTAATTAATGAATTGAGAATGAAACGACAACAATTAAAAAGCAAGAGCTCGAATAAGTGCAGCCTGGCAGCTTCTCAGGTTATCGCATGTGAACCTTAATTTAATCCTGAAATTCATCTCTCCGCCCAACTCTATTTTGTTTTCAAGCAGATAAATCATCCCTGGATGATGTAATCATTCCGAAGGACTCATCTGCAGCGTTGACACCGGAGCGAGACAAAGGTGACGAAGCGGACGAGTGGGTAGACAACGCCATTACAAGCATGGGTGTGGGCAAGAACACCACCTCCAAGCCCGTGGACAGTGGGAGCGAGGGAGGCAAATACGAAGATGACAACAAACATGGAGCTGACTTCTACCCCATTCCGGTACATGCATGTATTTTTATTGTCTTTTTAATTGGCAAAGAAAAGTAACAACATACTTGAGGCTGTGCCTGAAATGATTTGGCCGAGAACTACAATGCTCAGCCGTATGGGTACTTGTCCTTGATTCACTTGAGAGGTTAAATGGCTCAAATTGGAAAGTTATTTGAAGTGCTTTAATGCAGAGGGTTGGTGTCATCTAAGCCCTCCCCCCTTTCACTTGACTAATTACAGTCTCGGTCTGTTTTTCTACGTTCTTCCAACAAATATTTTCCGACCTTCCTCCAGCCGCAAGTCAGTGTTTTAATATTTCTTCTCGATAACAGAAAGTAGCCTTGAATCCTGCTGACTTGTTTTAGCTGCAAGGCCTCTCTGATGTCGTGCTGCCACCCAAAACATAAACTCAAAGGGGAAGGAAGTGAGACAGATTTGTTTTTTCCTCCTTGGTTGTTTGCCTCCCCTTGTCATGCCGAAACTTCCAGGTGTTATTTCCTTACACATGGTCAACCTTTTTTTGTTACCACTGTGCAAATGTACATATGTTTAATTAATACGGTATTGACACCACACACTGTAGCTTCTGTTTTTTATCACTGGATATAAAACGATGTTACTCTTAAAACTCTTTTGTAGACTTTCGAACATGTAAGCAGGTTAAGCCATTACGGCTTACCTGCTTACATGTTCAAAAAGTCATGTCACTTACCTAATTGATTGGTCTTCTGTTCCATTGAAGTCGTATTTGTGCAGTGGTTAACTTTTATGCAAGTATTATGTGTTTTTAGAACCCGTTTTAACCATTACAAATCTTTGCGGTTAGGTGGTGGTCAATGGAGTGGGCGGAGCCAGTGGGGACCAGGATACAGAGAACACTGAGCTGATGGCCATCTACACAAAAGATGTTCAACGAGCAGAAAAGGTAACCATGACTGAATGTGAATATACCCTCTGACATTTTGTGACTTATCAAGATGACTGATGGTCAGATGTTACATGCACTGACTTGCATGTAATGCACGCTAGTAATAGCAATGCACATGTAATAATCATCTGACTGCAAAATGAAAAGTTGACCCAAATACAAAGTGCTACAATCAGACATCTTCCATAGGTGGGTGAGCTCGGCTGTGATGTCACTTCATGAAAATGGCCGATGTGATGATGAAATCTTCATAGCCAAAATGAAACTTAATTCTGATCCGTAAACCTAAGAAGGATATTCCAAATAAGATAAGATAAGAAAACCTTTATTAGTCTCGCAATGGAGAAATTCCGGATTCACAGCAGCAAAGTTATGAAAGGAAGAAGTAGAACAACAAAATATAGGAGCTGCTGGAAAGGCAGCCACTCACGCGGCGCCATTTTGAAGTCAAAATAACAAAAATAACACAACACAACACATAGGACACAGACAGTCGTGCAATCTTCACCACCTTTCTGCATACACTTTGTTGTCTGAAGCAGTTATAGATGAAAGAGGAGAGGATCAAAGTGTCCTTTCACCAGTGGATCAGAGACGTCATGCTGAAAATGTGCACACGTCTGCTACAAGCTAAGTTTTGAAAGCAAACGCGAAGCTATAGCGTCCATTGACGAAAAAGAGATTGGCTCACATCTCCTGTCCCATGTAAATCCACTTCAATTCCAAGCCGCGACTCCCAGTTCCACATCCGCATCGGCGCTCCGCGCTAACGCTCCTTTCTTCTCATCGTCGGCTCCTCAAGCCTTACATCCATCCAGCCGCAGACCGTTCAACAGCACCGATCTCTCCGCTGAACAAAGTGTGGCTGTGAAAAATGCTGAATAAGCATATGCATTTGCATTGTGAGAGTCTGATGTCTGAAAGGCGATTAAGCATCTCAACATGGAGATTTTCAATGTTAAATCAAATTTGGTGGCAAACTGGGATGTGAACTTCAGGTTACCTGCTCAAAATTATGTGAAGACAGCGTTCAAATTGAGTCTGATGCATGGGTGGTCACCGCACAATGTTGTTTGTGCCCATATTTATGTTACAGGGAGCGATGCGATCAACTTGTTTTGCCCAGTCTGACTCTGCTCTTCGAGCAGTACCTCTGCATTTCTCCTCGGTAGTCATTTTCAAATAGTTTTATAAGTCAGTCCAACTTTGACAAAAATTGTAATACAATGTTCGCTTGCTGTGTTGCAGTTTGTTACCAATCCCTTTAATAATGGCAAATTTACTTGTGACACATATTCATCTTTTGCAAAATCCCAGGTGCATCACGAAATCTGCGGTGAATTGCGATTTTTAATATATGTATTTATTTTTCAGACACCTTCGTGTCCGCAAGCACTGCAATACAATGCTGCATTTTATGCCTGCAGTCAAATTGTCTTCACATTTATATGGTCTGTTTGTGGTGGCTCTTCACTGAATGCGAGTGGGTCTAGCACGTATCGCACATGATGAATGGGGTTTCGCTGTGTACTAATAACACTGGTAAGTATTCCTCCAAAAGTGTGTTTGTACAAATAAGACCTCCCCTAATAGACAAGCCCTGGTACTGCGCAGATATTAATTCATAGTTGGAGCTGCTTCATCCTGAGAAGAATAGAATGTGTCTCACGAGTGTGTATGTTTTTGTGTGTATGTAGAGCTCACTGTCAGAGACGTTGGACAGCTCAGACATCACTGATCCGAGGAGAATGGATATGATCTATATCATAGAAGACACTCCACCTTGGTACCTGTGTGTTTTTTTAGGCCTACAGGTAAACACTCCCTTTAATTATTTATGAATAAGTAAAAAAAAAAATAAAGAAATAGTACAACATGGACAGTCCAAACAACGTATAAGAAAAATAGCACAATAACCTCACTTCAATGTCAAAGCGGTGGGAA
The DNA here is from genome assembly GCF_054856545.1 of Hippocampus guttulatus. NCBI lineage: Eukaryota > Metazoa > Chordata > Actinopteri > Syngnathiformes > Syngnathidae > Hippocampus > Hippocampus guttulatus. Next base: position 14,798,094 of record NC_141265.1, read on the forward strand.
TAAGTGCTGTATATTTAATCCCACCCCTTCTGTTACTATTGTTTCTTTTTTTTTTTAATAATACCATTGTAAAATGTTCATAAAATTTCATAGCTGGACTACAATTACATAAAAATAAGAATTCTGTAAAAGGAATACCTCTCTGACAGTGTCACTCAAAAGTGAACTATTTTTAATTCTAAAAGATGATTTTGTTTTTTTTATATGGCTTTGATGAAAATCATTCTTCGTTATTATTATTATTATGGGTTTTTTTGTTTGTTTTTTTAACCTTTTTTTGTTTGTTTGTTTTTTTAACCAGGAAAAATCCCATTGAGATCCGCAGATCTCTTTACCGAGAGAGTTCTGGCCAAATTGCACCACCACAACACAAGAAATGTGTATTTAATAAATGTAAATTTACAATAAAACACAAGCAATGAATATTGAACATGAATATTAAAACCGGAACCATCTCTGAAATGATTTTATTTAAAAGGAAAATACACACGAAAGTATTTAAAACACTTCGAAGGTTTAACTTGAATATGCAGTAACTGTAATGGAGAGTTTTATGTGCATTTTATTAAATAAATACCGCTTAGTCAAAGGAAGTATTTTTGACACAGCTCTTATATCGGATCTTGTGTGAGCATTGTGTTGGGAAACACTGGTGTCGAATTAACTAAACAAACTGACCAGCAAGTGATTAATTTTAAAGCTCTGTGGCAAAAAGGTTGTGAAAAATAGATCATGTGTCGTGTCTAACAAGATGCCCGTGTTGTGTTTGTAGCACTATTTGACATGTTTCAGTGGAACTATAGCAGTGCCATTCCTCCTCGCCGAAGCAATGTGTGTCGGCTTTGACCAGTGGGCCACAAGCCAGCTCATAGGGACCATTTTCTTTTGTGTGGGGATCACAACCCTCCTTCAGACCACGCTGGGCTGCAGGTACACCATGCGCGCGCACGCATGCACACATAGACAGCACTTTCAACATCCATCCACATACACTTAAAACCCTGTTCTTCCTCATGCCTAGATAAACATGTCTTCCTCGCAGCTCTGAGGTTTGGGGTTTGAATCTGTATGTTGTCCCCGTGCTTGCGCGGGGTTTCCCCAAGCTTCCTCCCACATTCTGAAATTGTCCATAGTTATGTGACTGCTGCTCATTTGACGTGTGATTGGCTAGTGAGCAGTAAGGGCATACGCTGCGCCTCATTAGAAGTCACATGGGAGAGGCGCCAGCTCGCGTACGGCGCCAACAAGAGTTACAGGAAATGGATGCATGGATCATTCGATTTTATTTGGTTGCTGATGAGTGTTTGTTGGTTTCCCAGGTTGCCTTTGTTCCAGGCCAGCGCTTTTGCCTTCCTTGCCCCAGCCAGAGCCATTCTGTCTCTGGACAAATGGAAGTGTAACAACACGGGTGAGAGCATCTTCTCCTTCTCCGGTGTGACGTCCAGTGGAAGATTATCAGCGCGATCGCATGGAGATTCATTCTCGTCGCTGTCAGTGATACGGACCTAACATTTTAATCTTGTTTTTCTCCTCTTAGCGATATTCGAGACAAACAGCACAGAGATTCTCCACACAGAGCACATCTGGCATCCCAGGATACGAGAAGTGAGAAACGGAAAAAAAACATGCACACACTTTGTTTTTGTGTGAATGTTTTGTGAGCGAAATGGGAAATGAAAATGGTATTATCTCAGCCGAAAATAAGACTCCAAAGGAAGCATTGTCGTAACGTGTTATAAAATGTTTGGAATAGCTGCTTACCAAACAGTAGCTGGAGACATGCCAAAATAGCAACAAGAACATGTGACTTTGTCTGGCTTATGAAAATGCATAAACATATTCTGCTTACACATACCCAGTCGAGTGACTCTTTTGGTCCTCAAGCTCAACAGTGACTCACACTAAATTGATTAAATATAATTTAGTGAATAGCCGTAGGAATCATCAGTCATAGAATAAATAGTAAAGGCAAAGGACTACAAAGCATAAGAGAACCCTCAATGCCAAAAGGTGTTTTTATAGTTAATTGATGAGAACTAAATAATAACTGGAGCGGCACGGTGGGAAAAACTGGTGAGCACCTCCGCTTCACAGTGCAGAGGTGCAGGGTTCAATTCCTGCTCCGGCCTCCCTATGTAGAGTTTTCATGTTCTACCCCGTGCCCGTGTGGGTTTTCTCCAGGTGTTCCGGTTTCCTCCCTCACTCCATAAACATGGGTGGTAGGTTCGTTGGGGGCTCCACACTGTCCCTCGGTGCAATTGTGAGCGCGAATGGTTGTTTGTCCCTGTGTACCCTGCGATTTGCTGGCAACCATGTATCTACATACATGAAATTATGTAGTTGTGCTCCACATGAGTTTAACTCCAACTGACTGTTTTTTTCCCCCCCCTCCAGATCCAAGGGGCGATCATTGTGTCATCCCTGGTGGAGGTGTTTATCGGCGCGCTGGGTCTACCCGGGCTCCTGTTGAAGTATATTGGACCTCTGACCATCACCCCCACCGTGGCCCTCATCGGCCTCTCTGGTTTCCAGGCGGCAGGGGAGAGGGCAGGAAAACACTGGGGCATAGCTATGCTGTAAGTTCACGCGTTAAAGTAAATGCTGCATTTTCCGGCTCGGCTTACTTTACATACATAGATATAAGACGTAAATGCACTATCTATTCCAGGTGAATCTATTTTGACCCCCCAAAACAACATCCCAAACTTTTTGTGTTTTTTTTTTTATAATGAGCCATGGTAAGATGACTTGGTACCTCGCTCACATGGCGACATCATCCGCCACGTGTCATGGCTCTCTGCGTCATAGCCGCAGGGTTGTTGCTCCCGACCAGTGTAATTGGCTTGTTATCGCCACTGAGCTGCTCTTTCTCAAGCGTTCAGGTTAATTGATTTGTATGTGTGGGGGTCCTTTTTCAGGTATACAACGCAATCGGATCAAACATTTTGAGCCGTTGTTTTAATTCAATCATCTTTACGTCACAATTAGTCACAGCCAAACACCGAGGCCTCAAGTGAAGCATTTGTGGCGTCACTGCGATTTACTTTCACCCTGCCCGGTTCCACTTGTCTTTCACATTTGTACAATTCATTTACAAGGTGTGTTATGACACTGCAACCAGTGAGGGTTTAACTCTTGTACTCTCACACCAATGAGTTAGTATATTGTCATCACTGCATCAGAATAGACACACCTGCTTATGTGATGGAGTATACTTTATTTAGTGACCTCTTTTTTTGTTGACTGGATTGTGACAGTTCCTAATGGAGCCAAAACAGTTAAATACTTACTGAAAATGCTGTTCAACTAAATGTCTCTGTCTTTATGTGCAAAATGGATTACTTCTTAGTTAGACTGTAAATGAGAATTCTTAGCAAATTTAAGAGGCGACATTCTTGACTTTAACTAAGTTGTTTTTCTTTCTTCTTTTCAGGACTATTTTCCTGGTGCTACTTTTCTCCCAGTATGCCCGAAATGTCCACTTCCCATTGCCGGTGTACAAAGCAAAGAAAGGTTGGACTTCTTACAGGCTGCAGGTGTTCAAAATGTTCCCAGTAGGTACACCCTTGAGTCCGTCTCCTTGCTGCGTAACCGTTGGTGAAAGCGTCTCTAACAGACTTTTGGCACGCAAATTTTACTTGTTACTCAACATCGTTTTACATCATGTGTCAAAACTGTGGGCTTGTTGCAAAATTCAAGTGTGCCACCGTATGCAGTGTGTCTTAGGCCATCTGCTGGTCAAGAAGTGAAGCTTCATGAATTTTACGGTGTTGAAGTAACATCTCTTTGACAGGAATAGCGAAATAATTTGGACAAATTCAAACGGATAATGGAGAACAAGTACACTCAAATTGGGTTTTCATTGACTTGGAGTCTTGGATTGGAATGCATGGAAAAATCCAAATGGCCGATGGTTGTCTGAAGCCATGAATTTCTAGTTTTTGAAGCAGCCTAATTACTTTGCTTGAATGGAATGTTTATTTTTTTGTTTTGTTTGTTTTGCTGAATTAGCAAATATCACCAAATGCAAATAATTAATCATATGTCACCTTAATGTAACTGATAAGGATGCACTTTGCCATGATTGCAATTCAATGAACGCGACAGTCTCTATAATCCTTTTCAACTTTTTCATTCCCGAGGGACTATTAAACCCACAAAAGCAATTTGCCACTGCTTAGACTAAAAATGTTGCTGCACAGTTGCTGTGAACTGGCAAACATTCAACCAAACAATTTTACATCAGTCTGTTTTAAAGTTCAAGTGTATTTGATTGCCTTTCTCACTTGTTTTGCACCCAGATCATCATGGCCATTCTGGTTTCATGGCTGCTTTGCTTCATCTTCACGGTGTCAGACGTCTTCCCACCTGAAAAGGACAAATATGGCTACTATGCCCGCACGGATGCACGTCAAGGGATCCTCTCGGTTGCACCTTGGTTCAAGATCCCCTACCCTTGTGAGTGTCTCCTTATAGCCACCGGATCAACAACATAGTCTTTAAAGTTTTAAGTCAGGGGTGTTCAACACGAGGCCTTGTTGTATTTCACCCCATGCCTGAAAAAAAATGGAGACAGCCCTGCTTTAGATATTGCAGCTACACATGCAGTGATCCGCACATTAGCCGTAATTTTTGATCGACTCGCCCAATCCAATCGGCAAGCTGTCCATTGTGTATCACAGTACAAGCTGTATGTTAAAAATAACTGTTTTGACCTTTCAGTCCAGTGGGGCCTCCCTAGTGTAACGGCTGCAGGCGTCATCGGCATGATGAGCGCCGTAGTAGCAAGCATAATCGAGTCCATCGGGGACTATTATGCCTGCGCCCGTCTGTCGTGCGCCCCTCCTCCTCCCATCCACGCCATCAATAGGTGAGCTCCGTCAAGCCTTTGTCTCACTACTCCAAGGATTTTTTTTTTCTTATGACACAGAGTATCTTCAAATCCTTTATCTCCTTAGGGGCATATTTATTGAGGGCATTTCCTGTGTGCTGGATGGTCTTTTTGGGACAGGAAATGGTTCCACATCCTCCAGTCCAAATATTGGCGTCCTTGGAATAACAAAGGTATTTCACAGCCGCAATCAATCAAACTTTCAACCCTGGACAATTATCTTCTGGTACAGTGGTACATTGATTTACAAGTGCCCAAGTTGTGGTCTTTTTTTTTTTTTTTTTTTTTTTGCTTTGAGCTGCAGGCCAAAATTTGACTTAACGGTCAGCTTCAAATATTCTCCCACAAAATGGCAAAAGCAAAGCTTAAAACATCCGGGTGCTATTAGCCATGAAAGTGTTTAGTGGATGGCATGGTGAATATGTAATAAGGAGAATAAATGAGGCGATCTTATCTCCAGGTGGGCAGCAGGCGTGTGATCCAGTACGGAGCCGTCATGATGCTGCTGCTGGGCCTCGTGGGTAAATTCAGCGCCCTGTTCGCCTCCCTGCCGGACCCCGTGCTGGGGGCTCTTTTCTGCACCTTGTTCGGCATGATCACGGCGGTGGGGCTTTCCAACCTGCAGTTCATCGACCTCAACTCTTCCAGGAACCTTTTTGTTCTGGGTTTCTCCATCTTCTTTGGCCTGATGCTGCCAAGTTACCTCAAACAGAACCCGCTGGTCACAGGTGAGTGCAGCGGACTGACAGCAAATCTCACCATGTACATCATGTGGTTGGTCCAGTTTGATGAAGGGTGGGACAATCATTGTTTTCATTTTGTGAACTAGCAAGTCTAAACCAATGTAATGAAGTGTCTGTCACTCCTTGACTGCTGAGCAATTAAAATAAGTTAAGATTTTCATGATATTATAATTTACTGAGATGAATCGGTATAGATTGATTTATTTTTTTTGGTCACCTTTGGGATTTCATCCCAACAACATAAGTAATACAATTATTGTAGTTTGGCAAGAGACGCAAAGTTTCACTGTGTTGAGCTTTCACTGTTGAAATAGCTTGTTTTTGTTTTTCTTGCTTTTTCCAGGCATTGTTGAGATTGACCAAGTGTTAAACGTTCTCCTCACCACCGCCATGTTTGTCGGAGGCTCAGTTGCTTTCATTTTGGACAACACTATTCCAGGTGAGCCATTTATATATCCAGCTAGCAGCTGAAACAAAAGTCAAATGAATGTCATATTATTGTGACCTTACTTTTATATCAGTAACAACATTCAAAGTTACGAAAGGCGTGCAATGAATTTGCTTGCGGAGCCGCGTGAAAATATGTTGGCACTCAGCGCCCAAAGGCACACTTCACTTGCCGCCATACGCAGCTCAGAAGAACGTAAATTCATTTTAATATGCACAGTAAATTTGTAAGTGTGAAATGTGTTTTAGCATGCACAGAAAAATTGAGAATGAAAATTATCAAGAGGGTTTTTTTTGGGGGGGGGGGGGTAATTTTCTTTTTTTCCATACCAATGCATTTCAGTGGTCATGAGTTAGATGTGGATTTCACTATTCGTGGGCTGGCTCAGTCCTTATCCCCGGTAAATAGTGTGGGTCCACTGTACTGTTAAAATCCATATAGGCAATGACTATAAAGTGCCAGTTTTCACCGTTTTTGGGGAAATTTCCATAATAAATAAGTTGGAATGTTCCACAAAAATATCTGCGATGTAGCTGGGCCATTGGAAAAAACTGAAATGACAGGGGAATTCTTTACTCGGTGATTTTCATTCATTCATTTTTTATTCCCAGCCTCAGTGTTTTTCTATATAAATAATCTGTAGTTACAGTAAATTACTGCATTAGTGTCGACTAGTGACAGACTACGGCACGTTGTGACTTGTGAAATACTGAGCTCCCACCACTACTTCGTCATGTTATGGATGCTGAAAATGAGACTATGACTGGAGATGACCTTCACCTCTCGTCAGGTTCTCCTGAGGAGCGAGGTATCAGGAAGCTGAAGCGCGGCTCGGGTCCCAGCGCTGCGGAGCTGGAAGGGATGCGGTCCTATGACCTGCCTTTTGGAATGGACTTCATCCGCAGGCATTCCATCTTCAAGTACCTCCCAATTAGCCCCACCTTTGCCGGCTACCAGTGGGGGAGGCTGCAGGAAACCTGCAGGAGCAATGGCAGACACATGGATGCGGACAAGGGAGGAAGCGAGGGAGTGGGTTCCCATGGCGAGAGTCCAGCGTAGCCATCGAGATGGTGTGTGAATTGAGGGAGCAAGGGACGGTACGCTGAGAGAAAAGGATGCAAGGGTGCAGCGCAGGATTGGCGAGCGTGTGGATGACACGTGAAGTACTGACCTCCGTCTGTCTGTCTGTTTTCTTTTGTTGTTTCCCACTATGCTATTTTAAGCATGCTGCAAGCCGCAGCCAGCATGCTCCAGAAGATGTTAACCACATGGCATCTGCTTGGTGTGTTTGCATGTGTGCTCGATATGCAACGTAATGGCTACGTGCATTAATTTACACTGTCACTTTAATCCACACGGGCATACAATTATGACACAAAAAGTCTGCCAATTGAGAATTATGCAAAGAAAAAAAGGTCACAATGACTTGATGCCATGTATGCAACCATATGCACACACACCAACAGCCCTACCAAAATTAGCTTAGTCCTACAGCTCTTGGAAGCATGTCTGTTCAGGTCCGAGTCATCAGGGGCCCTCGGCCCCGGCGCAGTGATTGTGATTGTTTTTGCTGCTGCCTCCTCAGTTACGAATGTCACTCCACGCTTGGCTCGGAAAAACTCTACAGAGGAAAACTGGCTTATTTTCCGCAAAACTAGTTTCACGGTCTCGCAGTTTACATGTCACTACGGTTGTCAGTATTAGCATCTATCTTAGCATCGACACAAAGGGATCATTTGGCAACAGTTCGAAGGGACTTTTCACGTGAGTCTTCCTGGCGTCATCTTCACTTCCGCTGGCTGTGTTCGCTCATGTAAAAAGATGTACAGTAAACTATAAGGACGGTTGTTGCTCAGTTCTAACAGTTCTGGGGTTAGCTATTTAAATCCGGGTCGTGAACTTCTCATGTGGACTTTTGTATGATCTGGTCCTGTTTGTGTGGGTTGTCTATGGGTGGACCAGGTTCCCTCTACATTTCAACAACTTTACTTAATCAAAGACTTTAAATTGTCCTTAGGTGTGAAAGTGATTGTGAATGGTTCTTTGTGTATTTGTAGTTTGTACACTGTGCGCTATGGCTAGCACCTAGTCCGGGGTGTACCATGCCTCTCGTTCAAAGCCAGCTGGGTTTGGCAGAAAATGGAAGAAATACATAATTTTTGTATAGTAACACATAGCTACCGGTAAATCTATTTCTGTCATGCCACATTCCGTTTCTGGTTTAGAGTTAAACTCAAGCTCTGTAGAAGGAGAATCAATGTTCTAAACTACTCTTTTAATGCCACTGTCAAATTAAGCAGAATAATCCTGCCCAGAGTGGTCTCTCCGTTTGCCTTGCTGGCTTCACTCCGTTAGCCTCAACGGCTTCAAGACAGAATTGACACTGTTGTTATTGCCTAAAGCTTTAGAAAAAGAAAATATCTCAAAAACCTGATGTGCCAGGGGGAAAAAAAGGTAAAAGCATTCTTTAAGTCATCGTCAAAAATATTTTTAAGGGACACACAAAGTCATCTCTGATTAAAATTTGCTACAGACCAATGTAATTACCCCCCCCCCCCGTCTTCTCACATAAGCAAATACAAATAGCACAAGTGAAGATGACTCCAGCAAGAGCCAGACATCCCATTCTCTGGCGGCTTCTTCTTAAAGCAATTCCGTACTGTACCTCACGTGGCCTTCTCAGAGACGGGTCATAAGCGTTGATCCTACACATCTGCACAGGTCTTTTGACTGTTTGCTGGGCTCTCTGATCCTCTGTGTGGATCCTCTGTTCCTTGTTTACAGGGTCACGATACAGCCCAGCCACTTATCCACTTGCCCACTGAGAACGGCGTGAACTACTGTAGTTTGGGATTGGGCAACTGTAACAAAACTGTAACGAAACAAGAACTTGTGTATGTTGCGTTTTCTGGCTCGATTGGATCGTCTGTTGCTAATGCTGTCAACATTTTTCATTCATGCAGTCTCCATTTTCATGCAGCTTGTGATAATAGCAACACAAGGTAGCACAATTACACTAAATTACTTGAAAAGTGCGTGATATTGTATACCGTTGATATTTTTTTCGCGAAACCAAAAGGTTTTTTTGCTTTTAAATTTTGTTACCAAAAAAAAAAAAAAAGGAAAGCAAAAGACATTTTCCATAAAAACTAGCCAATATTTTCTCACCTTCATATGACCTTTATGTCTTTATCAAAGCCATTGGTTTATTTATGGAAGGAATGTTATTGTGCAAAGCTCTTTTGAAGCAGGTCTTTGTGTGGCTTGCTCGATGCTGAAAGTATATTTATGATTTATTAGCCATCCTGCCCGATAAAAGCTCATAATCACCACAAGCCATCATCAGCTTCAGCTAAATTCAACAGTTTTTTGTCCATAGAAGGCGTCAACTGCCCTTATCGCTGTTAAGAATAAATGAATCACGCCAGATGTCAGAGCCTTTTTACGATTCCGTTACATTTCAAGGTGCCAAGAATATTACATTTACCTTACAATGCTTTCAGAATGGGCCTGAAGACTGGCAAATGAACCACATAATACTGCTGGGCCTTAACTCTAACTACCTGACTGTTAGTAGCCTCTCATGTGCAGAAACATGAATGGCATTTTGTTGTGCTTATTTTTCCCCCCTCCAATTTATTTGTTCCCCACTTGTATCTTTCACTTTCACATCCTATTATAACAGTATTTGCCAAACTTTTGTTCGAAAAATGTTATGGCACACCACCAAACGACAACAAAAGTGCATCAGCTGAAATAATGATGATCCTGTCTCAGTTTCTTTCCAAATATACTTTGGTGAAATGTGGACCTGTTTAATTGAATACAAAGAAAGCTATTACAGTGGTGCCTTGAAATACTCAACTCAAAACGCTCATGTCACAAATCATCTTTCCCCTTTGAAATGAATGCGGGAGGACCAACCGGAAAAAAGTAATGTGTTTTTAATATGAAAAATAGCACTTTATAATATTGTACTCTGTAAAAACATATATTAATTATAATTAATTTGGATATTAAGAAAAATTCTAAAGGTTTGCCACTTTTTTTTTTTTTTTTGCTTGAATTCAATCGGCTTTGTGCTGCTCCTACTGGTGTTTATGTATTTTACAGACATACAAATGGCACTAAATGAAGATGTTCTCAGCTTCTCAACGAGCCACGGTAATGTTAAACGTTCTTCACAGAGGAAAAAGAATATATTTCCTATTGTTTGTTTGCATTCAACAAGGGGACTTTAAAATTGGATAATTTCCCATGGTACACCTGATGATCCCTCACTTCACAATGATTGAGAATCATTCCATTGTACGAGTAATATATCTGTTTATATCATTTCAGTATTTCAAAATATGTACAATCTACTTAGTTTCACTCAATGAATGAAATTCTTAACCGGCATTTACTTAGCTGTTCAATTGTTGCTGGAATCATCCATTTTAAAAAAAGCTTTCGTATGCTTGACTACAGTTTCATGCACACAACATGCAAGCAGTCATATTTACATTCATGCAAATGACACTTATCTCAAGCACACAGACACACCTTCCTGTGCTGTCCTGCAAGTGAGTCCTCTTGTTCGGTGTACCTTTTTTCCTCCCTGGAGATACTGACTGTCAAAGTTTATGGCCGCAGGAGAAAACAAAAGACCTGGTCCCCTTATTACGAGCTGACCGAAGCTGCGGTTGTCACGGAAACCGACTTTATCATAACATAGTTTGACGTGCATCAACCTAACTTCACTTGGATTTGATCACATAACGCCGTCAAAAAATAATAACCTGTACAAAACCGGACCTCCTCCATTGACATGTTTACTGGTTTTGTGACAAAGCAGTGGATGGTTCTTAATAAGATGGCCAGAGCACACAATGACATCTGTTGCTTTTGATTATTATGAAAGGGGTACATGTACAATAATCTTTCGGTGTACTACAGGTTCTATATTTGTGATTGTTTTTTTTTGTTGTTGTTTTGTTTTCCTTTTAAAATTGCTTCCCTTTGTTAACACACTGGCAAACAGTTCAGGGTGTACCCCCGCCTACTGCCCGATGACACCTGGGATAGGAGGCTCCAGCATGCCCGTGACCCTCGTGAGGATCAGTGGTTCGGATAATGGATGGATTGTTAAATAATACAAAAATCAAATGACGAGGCAAACTTAGAAAATAGACTATATGTATATTTAACTTGCTTCTGGGAAGAGAAATTGTGAAAACTAATTGTAGCAACAAAAATGGTTAATTCTTTGTTTCTAATACTATTTAATAAGAAATCACAGAATGTATGATGGGGTTTTTTCTTGTCCTAATTTTATACTAAAATATAAATCTATGTGCAGACCTCTGCTTTCATATACACAAATCTACAGTCTTTCAACTCATTAGGATCATGTTATTAATTCATGATTGACCAATCAATGGAAATTTTATGTTACTATGCTAATGAAGTAGTTTAGAAACCTTCCCAAAATTTATGGGCCTGTTTTCAACAACTCACCTCCTGTCAATGAATAAAAATCGTACAGTATGTCAAATATTCACTCTGGTTCCAATTTTGTCTCCACACATTCATTGTGAATTTTTTAAAGTTTTATGGTAAATGTAGTGGCGGCCCGGTAGTCCAGTGGTTAGCACGTCGGCTTCACAGTGCAGAGGTACCGGGTTCGATTCCAGCTCCGGCCTCCCTGTGTGGAGTTTGCATGTTCTCCCCGGGCCTGCGTGGGTTTTCTCCGGGTGCTCCGGTTTCCTCCCACATTCCAAAAACATGCGTGGCAGGCTGATTGGATGCTCTAAATTGTCCCTAGGTGTGAGTGTGGGCGTGGATGGTTGTTCGTCTCTGTGTGCCCTGCGATTGGCTGGCAACTGATTCAGGGTGTCCCCCGCCTACTGCCCGGAGACGGCTGGGATAGGCTCCAGCACCCCCCGCGACCCTAGTGAGGATCAAGCGGTTCGGAAAATGGATGGATGGATGGTAAATGTAGTGAGAATGTAAAAGTCTACACATCTTAAATGCCAGGTTTTGTGTTATTAAAAAAATGGCAAAAGATAAATAATTTCAAAAGCGGCCATTAATTTGACCTATAACCGATACAATCAATTGAAAAATAAAATCCTTTTGCAGAAGTGAAGTAAAAATTAAGTGTTGTTACCCAACAGTCCACAACAGTTGATACAATTCTATGGAGCAAATGTTAAAATGTAGGTTGTAGATGTAGGTCAGTGTTGCCCCACCACTGTATCTCATCTGTTTTATTAAAATATATGAAAGCTAAGCTAATGAAAAGCCAAACTGCCACGTTGCATGTTTTCTTTGATACTTTTTATACTGTACTCCCACCTCAAGGAACCACGTGCTCTTTCCGAAGAACAAGGAGACGCTCACGATTTGGCTGCTGGTCTGGCCCATTGTTCAAAGGGGCTTTCATTCAAGTGTGAGCGAGTCTCGTGCACAATAGACTCGTTGGGGGGCCCCGCGCCGTGATTGGCTGCCAGGGAGGCGCGAGCGAGCCCAGTCGCCCGCCACGACAGATGTACTCGCTCTGTCCGTGTCGGAGTCTTGAGCCTTACAACGCGGGCAGACCGAGCAACGGCGACCGTGGGCCGACGAACCGAGAGCCGAGGAACGTAAGTTCAACCGGCGACTCCCAGCAACACGACCACGGGAGAGAAACGGAACACAAACCCTTGACGTCGCCGACAACGTCCCCGTAGTTTAGGGTAAGCAGTTCTTTAATATGAACACTGAATGGACTGCGGCATTGTGTGTGTTTCAAATTTGTAAACGCTTTTAACCGAAAACAATCACCATTTCGTGTTTTTTGTTTGTTTAAAATTATCATGCGGAACACCTCGTTCAAGGGATGCTAGCCCAGTACAATCATCTTGAAGTGTGGGCTTCGTCTAAAGCTTGGAGATGCATCAAAGTGGGAATGCGCCGAGCCTGTGACTGACAACGTAATAATAAGCCATAAGGTTACAATTACTCAGATGTTAAGTTTTTTACAAAATACTCTGACGTTTACCTTAAAAATATGACCGTTACACACATTGCTAGATGAGAGATTCGCTTTTGACTCATTTATTAGACGCACATCCATGATGGTATAGTGGTTTGGACGTCTGTTTTCAATTCGCCGTCAATGACGGTGTGTAGTGCAAGTGTGAACGGTTGTCTTGACTGTGTCTTTCATTTCACTGACGACCAATCCAGGATGTCAGCCACCTTTTCGCCTTAAATCAGCTTTGACAGGCTCCAAGTGCCTCAGGACCATGAACGGCATAAATGGTACAGATGTTGATTGCTCTTTTTTTTGTACTGCTCAGACTTTGTTTCTGCACCGGTTTTGGTTGCAGCCTCGCTTTTACTTGTCCCACACCATCGATCCATCATCTATCAATTTGGGCTGGACAGTTGGCTGGCAGTCATTGCAGCCTACCACTTCCCTGAAGTCAGCTAAAATGGGCTTTAAAAACATTTAAATTATTAAAACAATACTAAGAAAATATACTGATTGTGTTGCCATAGATACTTGCCTTCAAGAGGATAAACTCACTGAGATAGCGTGTAACATTAGCGAGCCCGCGTGTGGGCATCTGGACCTGAGCTGTACACTTCCAGTAGATGACACATGGTACAAAATTAACTTGTTCCTTAGTTTTTGTGACATTTTTGTTTTGTGGTGTGCCTGAGATTATTGTGTGTGTAAAAATACGTGCCTTCAACTCTTCAATTAATACATTTTATGGACTCATTCGGAAGACATGAGAGGCACTATGGTTCAATTGTATGCAGGATGTATAAATTAAACAACATGGTGGTTGTCCTGAGTCGAAAGTACATTTGTGCTGGTGCAGTAGCATCTTTTTACACAACCTAATCTCTCTTTCAGTCATGCCTGCCAAGCTTTAAATGGCCCTGCCACGTCTAATGGGAAGCAGGAGGAACTATATTTTTGGTTCAATGTTTCTGGGGTTGCTATGACACTATTGACAATAGAAGCGATCTGCAGAGTTTCGAAGGGTTACAGGAGTCGGGAGGAGGGTATTAAAAGCTATTCATCTCATTAAAAGAAACCCATAGCAGTTTAAAAAAAAGACAGGCATGTGTGCTTGTCATTAAGAGAGCAGGGTGATGGGGACTTGGAAGCCAGGAAGTCGTGGTCATGACTTTTAATTACATGCAGAATGATTTGCGCTCTTTCACAACCACACACAAAAGGAGAGAGTTTAGATGGGAGACGCAGACTGGGAAAAAATGTGAATCTAAACTGTTTGTAGAATGTAGACATGTGCCCGCAAAGAAGCAGTGGGCAATGGCGAAAAGTGGGGAGGAGACAGAAGCTTTCGACTGGCTGATGCCGTAATGAGCCACGAGGGAATTCAGTCTACTGAGATGTTCATTCGAACCCCTCTCATGTCTCACCGAAGGGCAAACGATCGCAAATGTTTAACCTGTTCACTGTTTACGACGGCAAATCCTGTGTTGTGAACATCAAATTCGATTGAACCACGGAATCCCTGATTGTGACATCAGCCAGGCTGTAATGAGCCCACAACAATGGCTGCCCCAAGAGTATCATCATCTCCATTTTGTAGCTTGACGCCACCCGTTGAGGTGTGACAGAACGGCGTTGAAATATTGATAACGCTTGGCTGATTGCGTTTTAATATTTAATTCAATTCAGAGAGCTGATTGACAGGCTCAGATTGCGTAGCGGTGGTGTTAAAATGGGGGGGGGGGCTCTGTTTGTGCGTGGGGATGATCTGTGGGTGTGGGTGCTAATTCATCTGCGTTGGCATTGGATTGAGGAAGTCTTCGCTGTGTGGCAGTTTCCTGAGTGACTGGGCGAGCAAAGGAGGAAGTGATACAGCGGAAGGGGAGTATTTCCTTTATACACCCCCGCTTGCCTCTTTTCTGTTTGCCTTTGCTCTCATGAGACCAGACTTGCACACACACACACACGCGCACATTGAAAAGACCTTCATGACAACACTGTTCACGGTTTTTTAATATTAACACACTCCTCATCTAATTATCATGCCTGCTCTGTTGCATTTTTGAGTGTCTACTTTGGCAATTCAATGGTGCCTCGAGATCAAAGTGACCTGGTTTACTAATTACAAGATACGAGCCATTGATCAGCCCTTTTTTTCTTTTGCTTTGATTTGTGAGTACAAACTCAAAAGACAAAAACTGTATGATTGCAGGTGACTGAACTCACTTCACGACAAGCGTAAGTTAGCAGTCTCAGTTGATGGTTACTGTCAAACTAAACATAAAACAAAGACCAAAAAAAAAACGACATAACCTCCGCTAGCTTTAATGCTCCCCTTCAAATTTTTTGCAAATCATGTTTATTGTTATGAACTGTAGCTTATTTTTGGGATCCCAAAATTCACCCCGCCCTCCCCAAAAAATAAAAAAGAAAGAAAGAAATAACTCACCGATGTTACCAATCTCAATTCTTATCATGACAGAATGGATGGAAATTGTCAAAAAGACTCATGGACGAAATTGAAGACGAAGTTTGGCATATTTGTTTAAACTGCTTTCTTGCGGCAAATTCCAGTACTCCTGGTTTGACACTGTGAGACCATGTACATTCATTTCTAAGCAAATCATACAGAATGTTTCACACATTACTGGTAAAACTCATGTGACTAGTAAACACATCACTTGTTTTTCTCTTGTTGGTGGTGTTCACATTACTGACGTGGGATTAGTTCCCGCTCTTTCCCGATCTCACAGTCGACAGGCAAATAAATGTCAGGCTGGTGAATGAAGTGAAAGCCCTGTGCTTAGTGATTAAGAGAGGAAGTGTTTCAAAACCATGTGGAGGATTCATCCTCTGCACATCATGACAGCTGCTCGGTCAATTCCCGTTTTGACCCATGCAGTGAAAAAAAACCCCACTTTGAAACTACTGCCAGCTTTCCACTTGGGTTGAATCAACTTTGTTTATGTCTAAATGTGTTTTAAGTTGCAACGTTGAACTGCGTGTACGAATGCACAGATCTGGAAAAATCTCATGTTTCAGTCATATTTTTGAGCTTGTATATCTTCAAATGGCGTGTGGTTTTGTTGGAGCAGCTGAAAGAAAAATTTGGCTTAACAAGTTGCACATGTGTCCCCTGCACCTGTTCGCCCAAACAGAAGCTTCTTTTTCCATGCGCATACAGAAAACACATCAAGACAGAGGAGGATTATAGTGGCCAAGACGTCCAACTATGTGTTTGTTTAAGAGCGTGTGTTCGAGTATGCAGTGGAGGCCCGAGTTGTTTATATGTCTCCTGGAGAAAATAGTTGCCGTACAATCAATCTTGTGTTTTGGGTCCTTTTGTGCTCTTCCTCTGCTGGTCATGAGGAGTCATGAGACCGTGGCGATAATGATCAAGCACATCTTTTGTTTCTCCCATCAGCTCCTCTCATGCAGTGTGACCATGGATGGCATTCACAATGGGGTTCAGGTCGGCGAGAACAAGTTCATCAGCAAGTAAGCGACTCACTTTCACGGTTTTGGCCATTCGGAACATTTTGGGGTGGTGTCAGTTACTCCCGGTTTATTGATATTCTCAACACGGCTCGGTTCCTGTGGTTTTACTGCATTTCAATGTCAAGCTTGGGTTTACAATACATCTTTATTTATGTCGCGCTTTCGCAACAGCTGCATCTGTAACAACCTTAACGTGTTCGACTGTATTTGTGTGTTTACTCGGATTTGTATCAGCTCTTGAGAGGATTCCAATCTTAATAGGTCCAATTCCACATACAGTAATATGTTTATACCTGAAGGCTAGCCCAACTGTGCCACTTGAGTGTGACACGTCATAATTGTTTCACTTGAACTATGCCGTGTAAATCCGGCCAAAGATGCTCTAGAGCAGGGGTGTCAAACTCATTTTTGTTGTGGGCCACATTTTAGTGACACCGTTTCCCTTTGAGGGCCATTATGACTGAAACCAAATAAAAACAGTCAATAATAATGCTTTATTAAACTATTGTTTGTTAATGTAATGAGGGGTTTGGTTCCAAGAAAGCCTTGAGTTTGACACCCGTGCTCTAGAGTAGTGCTGAGATGTGATCACCTCTTGTCTCCAGGGCAACCATCCTCTCGCATCTGAAAACATACAACCTCTACTATGAAGGACAGAATCTACAGCTCAGGCACAGAGAGGTATTTATGTGTGTCACATTCTCAGCCATTTCGCACACACGGACAGTGCTTCGATCCGGTAGCATGTCATTCATTGATCTCCCTAACAGGAAGAGGGAGAGCTGATTGTGGAGGGCCTGTTGAACATCTTTTGGGGCCTGCGCCGTCCAATCAGGCTTCAGATGCAGGACGACCACGAGCGCATCCGACCTCCTCCATCCTCTACATCCTGGCACTCGGGTTGCATTCTGGACAGTCAAGGGTGAGAAGTGCACACTGATCAGGTTACGCCACAATGACCGGAAATTTTCACATCTTGAAGGTCACCGGCGGCAAAAATACCTTCATATTCTGTGCACCTGTATGTTCTTATGAGATGGGAAATTGTGTGTGTGTGTGTGTGTGTGTGTGTGTGTGTGTGTGTGTGTGTGTGTGTGTGCGCGCGCGTGCGTGCGTGTGTGTGTGTGTAAAATTTGTAAAACCATTAATTCGAACAAAAATAAATAAATTAATTAATTAAATCTCATTTGTTATAGTAACTCATCAAATACAGGAAATAAAACATTGGTAAATGTGTATGTAAAATAGTTTATTTGAAAATAAAATGAGAATTATTTACATTTTGGATCATTGACCATTTGTTTAACAAAATGATTGAGGAGTATATGTAATGTTTTTTTAATAATAAATTGATTCCTATTTTAAATAATTTATGAATATTAATTGATTCCCATTTTAAAAATAATTAGCCATAAATTAATAAAGAAAACAAAGGCTTGTACAATGCTTGTTAAATTGCTTATTTTACATTGTATTGTTATCAGTCAATTTACCAAATATTTTTTGGATAAAAAAATAAAGTCACCCCAGATGGTCTATGGGTCACCCATGACCCTAATGAGGGAGCTCTAGAAAACTGACGGTTGGATGGTTGTGGTATTACATGTCATGGATGTACCAATTGTTGTGGTCAGTTAGTGTAGACTGCATCTAATACGTACACAAATTAAAAATACGAGCAAACTCTGAATCCATGACTTCCTTCCAGCTCCCCAAACAGCGCAGACAGTCAACAAATGCCACATGTGACTCCGCCCACTGTGGTGGTGACATCGCCTGACAACAACTCGGAAGACAACGGTGTGATGGAGGAGCATGCCGAAGGTGAATGTCCCCACGAGCAGTGCACAGTCGGCTTGATGAAGCAACAACTCATTTAGGTGATGGTGTCTCTCCCGTTGACCTGACAGAGGACAGTGAGACCTCAGCTCAGCTGCTTAGGACCAAGAGTGATGCTGGAATTCTAAGGCGAGTCCACCGCCGCTCCCCCAGCGACCAGAGGAAGATCCGACGCCATCGCTTTTCCATCAACGGACACTTTTACAACCACAAGGTGATGCACTTGCACTGTAAATACGAGGAGCGAATCACTTAAACACAGGCTATTAAAAACAGTAATACCTTATTTTCTGAGGTACAAGTTGGCACATTGTTATTTTTTACTCTGTGATGCAAGATAAAATTTGAGCAAGTGTTTGAGTGAAGTGGAGGGAAAACGGGCACATTTAAAATGATGAAACTTGAATACTGAAGGAAGAAGGGGGGGGGGGCTAGGCATTGTGCATAAGAACAATTCAATTCCCGTTTTGATATTTGCGTCTCTCAGACAGCCGTGTTCACGCCTGCTTTCGGCTCAGTGACCAACGTTCGCATCAACAGCTGCATGACGACACCTCAGGTGCTCAGAGTTCTCCTCAACAAGTTTAAAATTGAAAACAGTCCGGATGACTTGGCACTCTACCTCGTCCATGCCAGTGGGGGTGAGTAATAGCACTGTCTCATCCGAATTCTTTTTTTTTTATAACGCTTTCACATATTATAACATTTACAATCATAGTCCGTTCATCAATTTTCTGTAGCACTTGTCTCAACTGACTCTGAGTGCTTATGTGAGAGAGGAGGAAAGGGCGGGGGGCTGTACTTTTGAGATGAGTGTTATATTGGTGACTTAGGTTAAAAATATTTCATGGCTAATAGCATCTCAAAGCAAACTTGGCAGATAGGTTTGCTTTTAATTCGGTGCATATACATATTTTCTTGACCTAATGCCAGCCAGAATGTGCTCTCTCTTCTCTGGTGTGCAAATACAATTTTAGGGTTGGATGTGCTTGTAAGTGAGGTCTGCCGTCTAGTGGTGACCACTGTTATTACATCTTAAAACTGCTCAACTACAGTATATACTGCACTTACATACCCCTTTAGTCATTTTTATTTTTTAAAAAATGTGCCCATCCGTGTTAATGAGAGGCTCAAAATGCATAATTTAAAAAAATGTGTGTGTGCGTCTGTTTTTCAGAGCGAGCAAAGCTGAAGCGCAGTGACTTCCCTCTGGTTTTGAGAGTGATGCAAGGTCCGTGTGAGCAGGTGTGCAAACTTTTCCTCATGGAGGAGGACCTGGGAGAAGAAGTCACATATGATGTAAATATCACACAAACACCCAACTGAGCCTGGCTTCTTTTCTGCTCGCTCATGTGCACTTTTCCTCCTCCACTCCATCAGGTGGCGCAGTATATCAAGTTTGAGATGCCCGTGCTGCAGAGCTTCATCACCAAGCTGAAGGAGGAGGAAGACAGAGAGGTGCAGAAGCTGAGGAGAAGGTACATTCACACAACATTAAAGGTGATATTTTCCATTTTCTGTCACAATTTAAAAAAAAAGATACACATGCTTTTGTCAAAATATCCAGAGGGTTGAGAATCCGGTAAGAGTTTTCAGTATACTGTATATCCACTTTCTTGGCCTATTTTTGAGGGGGGTTTCATTCAAATGAGTGACTATATATCTTCCCTATACACTGCTCGGCCAATGGACAGTCTGACTGTTGTCACTATGACAACCGGAGCAAGTGGAGCCTGACCTGTACAACTATGAAGCGTCTTCCAATTGCAGTGTGTGTTGGGGAAAAATGGGCAGTCACAAAGGAAATAAAATTGCTTTTTATATGTGGAGGCAGTGCTTCATAAACTCCTGCACTGTTTGTATGTGGCTGTGTATGGACTCATCACAAACGCCACACTGTCGACAACCTCATTAAGCAGTCAAGTACCTGACAACTAAGGTAATGTCTTATTAGCTAATATTTCCATCCCACAAATTTCAAGGCAGCTCTACTTACCTTGTGGCTTTCACATGAGAGCAGGGTCGTCACACTCGTTGTGCAAATGGCTCTGGATCTTTGCCAAGCTGATCCCGGTCCAAGCTGATCATGTCATGGGGGCAGAAACTCCGTTTAGGGCATATATTATGTAACTTAGCCACACTGTGAAGTAATATCTATATAGGTGTAGACTGGCCCGCTCACAGACACATGTTCAGATAACACAAGATTTATTTGGGTTAAATACAGACTTGATGAGTGGGCAGGCACACCACAGACGCACCTATCAGCATACAAGTCATTCAAAATGAAAGGTTCCAGAAAATGTCCCCTTGAAAGACATATTTGATTCATAAATGCTAACATTCCGCAGGTACAACGTCCTACGCTGCATCATAGAGAAGCAGCTCGGCTGTCTGCCAGAAGGCCCCGCATGCATGTGAACACCAGCAACCACCAGCCGCAAAAGTGTCCGACGACTAAAAGCTTCAAACACACAAGACACGAGGCGAGGGCGCCATCTTGATGTGTCTGCTGTGGGTGGCGCAGACAGCAGGTTACATTGTGTGCCGGCATGATACAACACAGTGTGACTCGGGGAAGCTGACAAACCGATTGGCTGGCCATCCATTTTCCATAGTGCATTGTCCTCATTCGGGTCGCATGTGAGCTGCAGACGATTCCAGCTGACTTTGGGTCAGAGGTAAGGTACACCCGGGACTGGGCGCCAGCCAATCACAGGGCACATGTCGACAAACAACCATTCACTCTCCATTGAGAGTCCTCAATGAACGTCACCGAATGAACCTGCCTGACCTCTCAAATGCGACCCAGACACGTTAACCACTGGGCTATGGCGCCACCCGCGCTGTCTCGTGTTAAAAATCCATTTAAAGCACAAGCATCATGTCTTGCTTTTCGTCAAGTGCCTGCTCAAAACTCACCAAGCACAAATGAAGAACTTTGATCATATATCCTCAACGTACAAATCAAACGATGAGCACAAAGGCCAAAAGCCTCCTGTACCCGCAATGCACCTGGGGCATTTTTTTTTTCGCTACTGCCGGTGGCGGAGTGGTATACTCTCCACTTATAGGTACTCCGAACAGGACACGTCATTCATCACATCCCACGTACGGATACGAATGTCATGTCGATGTGTTCAAAGCACAGCAAAATACTTTTGAGGGCTGTTATTTTAAGCCTGCATGGTGCACAACACAAGACCGCTTGTGTCTGCTTGTCTCTGTTGTAACTGTTTTCCGTCGATAATGTGTGTGTGATCCACACGGCTTATATGCACATGCAGAGCCTGAGTGGAAGTAGGTCAGCGAGGAGTGTAGAGCGGCGCACACAAAGACGCCAGCCATCGTGTTGCGTCCCGTGTGTCTGTTACTCCAGAAACATTTGCCCACTGCTAACACCGTTAAAGCCGCTTCAAGGTGTCTACTGCACTCTCTTGTGTCGCTGTAGGATGTCTTTCGGTGATTTTGTAGTTTTCTTTTTGACCCATAGTGTACTGTGTCGTACTTACAGAGTCCATGCAAATGTCTGTATGTCATTCTGAGAATGTGCATGCTTTGTTTCAGACTTTTTTTGACTGCTTTTTTTTTTTGTATGACTTAGGCAGAGCTATGAAATATTTTAATCCTTCACATGGGAACAACTCATGCTGATGTGAAAATGTAGGGCCGGGGGGTGTTGTATAATGATTGTAATTTAATTAAAAAGAGATTTTTAGAGAAGACAGGCTAATGTGTATGATTAAAACATTTTGATACTTATTTGCTGATATAGTGGCCTCCACTCTAATAGGCACCAGATGTCATCCATCGTCCTTCCAACTTCTGTCGCACATTGATTGGGATTTTTATTTTTTATTTTTTTTACACCAAGTGCCATCTCCTTGCACCACTTTCATGAACGAATTTAAATTACACTAGCGCAGTAGGCCGAAGTGGTCATTAACTCATTCACTCCCAAAGACGTTTTTAAACGTCTTTTCAGACTTGGTCCAGAATTGGCTGGAACTGAATGAGTTAAAAACGAGGCAGTGGTTGGATTTGTAAAAAACTCACTTTGGTATGGTTATGTAACAAGTTCTCAGCAGTGTTCATTACGGTGTTGGATAAACATTTCTGTTGAAGGGTCACATTTGAGATATATATATATATATATATATAAAATTACACTTTGACCAATTCTAATCGCAAAATGACTGCAATAATATCACGGGACTCTTGATGATGTCATGCTCGGTGAGGGCGATAACGGGAACGACATGGCCACACTTTTCCCAACCCCAGTCTAACATTACTCAAACAGATAATATCCTATTAGCCGAGCCCATAACAAGATGTTTCGCTGCTTCATTGGACTATTAAGCGCATTCCTTCAAAATTAGACCAGGAGGTGTTTAAGTCTTACTGTCAGTGGCGCAACAGATTACCACTCAGCCAGCCAATGACAGGCGGGCTGATGATCCCCTCGATGTGACCGTCTGAAGGGTAAATTGCCGACCCTGAAACACTCATCACTCACTGCAACACACACAGCCCAACACGCATGCACACACTTGGTGGTTTTCAGCTTCTGGAGGACGGAAACGTGCTTTGTTTTTTTGGTTTTTTTTTCCCCAGAACGGCAACCAGGTGAGAGCACCTTTTTGATCTACGACATTCAATTTGAATATAGTGGAAAAACCAATTTTCTTCGGTCATTCTTTAGGTGCACTACGGGACTTGAATGCAACAATCTACAGTACCTTCACAAAAGAAGACAAAATAGCAGCTGCTCTTGTTATGCACCTCATTGCATGGGTACCTAATTAAGTGTCCGGTGAGTGTAAATAGTTTGAATCTTTCCATCCATCAATCCATCCATTGTCTGAGCCACTTTATCTTCACGAGGGTGGCGGACGTGCTGAAGCCTATCTCAGCTGTCTACAGGCAGTAGGCGGGGTACACTGAACTGGTTGTCAGAAACCAGAGTACCCGGAGAAAACCCACATAGGCACAGGGAGAACATCCGCACAGGAAGGCCAGAGCCGCAATCGAACCCTGCACCTCTGCACCGTGAGGCCGACGTGCTAACCAGTCGGCCACCGGGCCGCTCTGAATCTTTCCAAATGAGCAGAAACAGAAATGCAGCGCTTGAGGAACAGCAAAGTTCATACGCATGAGATCTATTTAATTATTTTATGCGTAAATTATTGCATTTGGTTGTGCGCCACTGAACGGATGATGTCACATTTGTTTGTGTTGAAAAGTTCCCACCTTGTTTGTGAATGACCGACACTGTAATTGGATTATTGCCGGTTTAAAATAATCGATGTGTACGTCTCGATAATAGAACAAATAATGTCATTCATTTCAGCAGTAATTATGTACATTCCTCCAATGTTCATTCTAGGTTGGTTGAGGCACTATTACAAGCAATATGGGCATCATTTCAGATTGAACACTTACTGACCACTTTTTGATATAGCTTTATATATTATAGCACAGAGTAAAAAAAAAAAAAAACAATTAGTGGAACAGGGGATTATGAAAGTTGTGTAAAAAGTGTGTCTCCATTTAGACGGATTATTAGGAGCTCTTCAATAATCAGTGGGGTAAAAATAACAAAGCCGTCTTCAGAAGATCTTATGTGTCTATTTTAGTTTGAGGTAAAATTAACTTATCTTGTATTGGGAGTAATCTATTTGTTTATTGGGTGTTACGGTACGTATAGATAGATAGATAGTTAGATTGTGTTAACTTAAAAAAATCGTTCCAATTGACTTCAGATGAGTTTATGCTCACGAATAAAATGATTTCAATGCAAAACAATCAACTTTATCAAATGGTCAGTAAGGCAATTATGCATGGAGTGCGGCTTACTCTCCATACTGTATTAGTAGTAGTATACTGTATATTGTATATGTATGTATAATATTAGCAGATGTATTGGTATTTGATTTTGTTTTTTGTTTTCAATGTGTTGTGACAGGTAAACCAATCATGTCCAGGCTACAAAAAATGCCCCTAACAGTGACAATGTGTGTGCTGCTCTTAGCCACACTAACCCCCAGCACGGATGCCCGGCGTGGCGGAGGCTTCAGGGGGGGCTGGGGTGGCAGCAGGCCAGCCTACAGACCGGCCCCTCCCAGGAGCAGTGGCCCCAGTGCCGGTAAAGTTGCCGGGGCTGCGGCGGCGGGGGCCATTGGAGGAGCCATGCTGGGCTCCGCCCTGAGTCGCCCAGGGTACGGGTATGGCGGGGGCTACGGAGGGTATGGGGGCTACGGAGGGTATGGGGGCTATGGAGGAGGTTATGGCTACCCACGCTACGGCGGTGGCTACGGAGCCAGGCCTGCGTATGAGCCAGAGGGCTCTGGAGATATGGAGTACTACACCGGAGCATCCAGCGGGCCCATCTACAACAGCATCATTGTTGTGATCGGCTCTCTGCTCTCTCTGCTGCTCATCATGTGAAACCAGGCTGAGGGTAGCACAAAGACGCACCTACGACACGACCCTTGGAACTTTTATTTGGGCTCATCTGCACTGAAACCACCCTTGAGGACAAGAAGTTGACCCAGGAACTAGTCTGTACCAGCAGCCTGTTCACAATGGTGGATGTTACAGAAGGAGACTAAATAATACTTGCAACCAAAACTAGCTTTGATTTAGTACACAATATCATATTTGTAAAAAGCTACAACTTTTGTATTATTATTATTAATTTAAAATTCTACAAACCATCAATATAACCGCACACAACTGTGTCTCATACATAATCTGGAATGGTTCCGAATCATTTTCTATTTATTTTGAGCAGTTTATATTCTTGTGTGCAGATGACTATAGACAAGTGTTTTGCTTTAAACAACCAATGGGAGAACGGAATAGTGCTGATGTCATCGAAGAAGCGCAGCAATGAGAAACAACACCAAATAACGAGGATAGATTGTTTGGACGAAAAAAGTTCTAATACACTTAAAATTGTAAACGTAGTAGGTAGTGCTTGTTTAAGACAGCAACAGCATCGACTATGTATTGACACCAGGTAAACATGCACAACCTGATGGCACCACAACAAGTTATCCTGCTTTGACAACCATTTTGTTCACTGTCAGAAGAGTTCCGATCAATCTCAGTCAATCTTATTTGCACATGAAGGTGTACGTAATGAAATGTCCGCTGACTGTAAATGCAGTAATTGAATTAGATGTTATGTAATGAACCCTCAGTAGATCTCAGGATTGCAGAACTGAAATGTGTTTATGACTTTCAGCTTTTGTTCAGCCAATGCTAATGACAAATGTGCTTTAATCTTGTATATAGTTCCGCAGTTAAAGCCAAATTACAATAAATGACTAATGATGTGTGTAAACGTGAACGTGTGAAATGTGAAGATAATCATGATAAATGCTGATTGTGGTTGTGTTGTTTTTTTTCTCAAAGCCGAATGAGTCCAAAATGTAGGCTCAGGACCAAATTTGATATGCCGAGGCTGTGTTGTTCATGACTTTGCTGTCAAGTCACTCGTAGAAACGCTCGACACTCTTCAAGGCATTAACACTGTTCAAGAGCATTTTTATGACTGTAATTATATGACTGTCGTTCGGGGGCTTAAAGAATGCAGTTATCTTTGTTGCCAGCAGAGGGAGCCAGATATTTGCTCATATTTTTTTTGCCTTGTAAAATGATTCTTTCTTACACTTTCACTCGCGCTCTTTCACTGGTTGATTAATTTAGAACCCCTTTGAAGTGGATTCATCCATACATTTCCTCTAGCACTTTTCCTTATTAGGTTCATGGGTGAAGTGACTTAGTGGAAGAGCTTCACCCTGGTCACCAAGATAACAATAACCACATACATGCCTATGGGCAATCTCGACTGTTCAACGCAAACGTTCATATTTCATTCATTTTTCAAACATTGTGAACAGTTCTTAAGTAACTGCCTCATAAAAAAATAGATAGATAAATAAATAAATACAATGAACTCTTAAAGCCCGTTGTCATGCTGCGATATGTTTGTATGTCCCTCATCAGCAAAATTTAAGGATTAGGACAGATTGTGAGACAAGAAAAAGGGTGACCATAGATAGGTGCTGCCTTTCAGAAGTGGAGATGCCACAGGCATAAACCTCCTGGGTAACCTGCGTTGTGTTTATAAAAATGCAAAATCAGTGATATAGTTTCAGGAAAGGGAGTTCCAACAAGTCTTTCATGATGACTTTTCCAGCAAACCAAACAAGATATCTGCCGGATGTCGAGATGGGTTAAACACTGAGGAAATACTTGGAACTACAGAGGAGCAGATTGCCACAGTGGATGCTAAAACTTGAGACGCGTTTATCTGCAACATGTTTGAACTTGGATTCAAAGCGCCGTTATCTGAAGATCTTCTGAGTTCAACCCAAGATCTTTGTTCAGTCATTGAAAACAAGTTCAGTTTCTCATCATTTAAGGGAAAAAAATGATCCCCTCGTGGGTCCACCTCTGAGTTCTTCCAATATTCCATATAAAATCTCGTTGTATGCTATACAATGACAATAAAGGCGATTCTGTTTCTGATTCTGAAAAAGTCCCCAATCAACTTATAAATTATATCGTGATAAAATGATCCCCCAAATACACAAGTTTGTAAATTCTGGTTTCATTATTATTATTGTTATTATTATATGACATAATTTACATTGTGTTTGCGAAATTTTTTATCTGGCTTTCTTCAAAAAATACAACTTTTTGTTCCAAAATATTTTGAATTTTTCAGGAAAAATGGAAATCGTCAGTAATAATTTTCCAGGGTCAAACATAAACACGCGTGTTACTCTATTATCACTTTTTATTTTCTTCTATTAAAGTGACATTTACTATTCTTGAATGCCATGCTGGTGTACCTTACCATCGACGCCTATATTTAAACTTTTACAGTTATTTGCTTAATACATGAGTGTCTAAAAATAAGTTTCAAAAGTTTCAAAAAAAAGAAAAAAGCAATCGCATCACAATTGGAGCCAAGATCGAACTTTGGAGACCCCTGCTTGAAAGCCTGACCCAGGTCTGAAAGCTGCAGAATGTTTATCAGCACGGACGGAAATCTGTGGAACAACAATGCTTGCAGTTCCTCAACAGTGAAGACACAGTGGAAAAAAAGTGTTTGAAAACAAACATGCTCGAGAGTTTTTAGGTCACAATGGATGCACAGGAGGAAATGAAGAGGAAGTTAATGCTCGCAGTGGGACACGCAAAGAAACACAGCGACGGTCATGTCCCAGAGGTCCACGATTGTGGTCCAATCATGTTCTGGTAAGATAATCATACTGTATTCCATTCAAAGTGAAACACGATCTAGTTGACTAGACCAAGTTGGACTGCCATGATTCTGGTTTTGTTTTCTCATGTGCTTTGGGCTTCCTTGTTTGTTTGTTTTTTCACCTGTTCTTGTCATCGGGTCACCTGTGTCAGCCAATCAGCTACCTCAACCCTTTTTGTCTTGTCCAGTTGGTCCTTGTTATCTTGTCAGTTTACTTGTACTGTACTTTGTTCCCTGGTTTCTGTCAATCTTGGTCCGGTCGTAGTTTTGTCCTTCTGTCATGGGTTTTTGTTTGTTTCTTTGGTTTGTTGGGATTTTCAGGACTTTGTTGTGTCTTGGATTACATTCTTCCAGTTCACATCACCTTATGTTACGTTACCTTGTGTTGTGACATTGTATTATGCTTGCTTCTGTGACGCTAGCTCCCATTACGCTACCTTACATTATGCTACGTTACATTACACTCAATCACATCACATCGTATCACAATGCGCTACATCATGTTATGCTACACCACGTTATGCTACATTACTTTGCAGTACATTGCATTATGCTACCTTCTGTTTGCGTTACTTTATTACTCCACATTATGTTATGCTACATTACATAATATAAAATTAAGTTTCACTACAGTACATTCTGCTACATAACGTTAGGCTACATGACATTACACGACATGAGTTTAAGCTAAATTACATTACACTACATGATGTTATGCTACATATGTACACTGCGCTACTTTACTTTATGCTACATTACGTTATGCTACATTAGATTACGCTATATTTGCGAGACAGTACTTTACGCTACATTACCTTGTGCTACCTGACGTTATGATACATTATGTTAAAACTACGCTGTTTTAAGCTACATTACATTACACTACACTATGTTAAGATACATTACATTTTGCTACTTTGTACACTATGTCACACTACATTACCTTAAGCTACATTAAGATAAGATGCATTACATTGATTTCCATTGCCTTTAGGTAAACTTATCATAATTTTTATCAGGCCAAAAACAGGGAAGACAAATACTCTATATTTGTATCATTAAACCATTTAAGATTTTTAAGGTAATACAATAAACACGTTTTTTTTTTTAATTGACCATAGCTGGTTTTGTGTATGTATTTCCCATGGTATTTGTAAATTCGCCCATTGAGGAACGAAGACCAGTCAATGTTATCTTAGATAGTAATAATAATTTCTTCAATTATTGTTCTTGGGACCCAAGAAACGGAGCAAATCAATGCAATGTTTTCTTCCTGTGCTCAACGCACAATAGGATGAGATGAAAAGTTCAAAATGGGAAAAACACCAAACAGTCTGGTATCCTCCATTCACTCAGGCTGAAATTGAGCAGAGGTTTCCGTAACAGTATCTTTTTAACAATTTGTTTAATCTCCCTCTTCCAGCTTTCAGTGTGAACTTCCTGTTGCCTTCTGCTTATCTAATTAAACTAGGCGATATGAACTTCAAGGGTTGATTTTTTCCAAAGCAATAAGTCTTCTGTTCGCCTGGGTGATCCAATATTTATTAAACTAAAGCGGGCTTTTGTGATATATTCAAAGAATATTATGAGATTTATGATATCCTTATGATACTTGACGGAATATTTATTGATGCGATTTGTCGCCTTGAGCAGTCCGTGTCAGGAAGGGAAGGAAGAAATAATAATAAACCCGGCATTCAAGAGAAAATTGATGCCTGGATTTATTTCAAGCAAAACTTTCATGGCACCTTCTATGTTGTTCCAACAAACCCTACTTTCAACCCTAATTTGAAGCCCTACTTTGAAAACCACATTAGACTTTAAAACTATACTTTGAAGCCCGACTGTAAAAACCAAACCAAGTTTGAAACCCAAATCTTAGTTTAAATCCCTACTTTGAAACCTCAACTCTCCTTTAAAGCCCTCGCTAACCCTACTTTGAAACCCGATAGGGTGTGTAAACGATTTATAGCCACGATAGATAAAAAACAATATTCTGAGCATAACATTCCCCTGTCAGCAGAATATTCTGTGGTTGATTTTAATTCCTTGTGTCGTGTTTCTGATGTTATCTCAAGGAGATCATGATCACTTTTTAGCCAAGCCCTCTTGTTCATGAGTCACTCTGGCTTTGCTGGCAAATCCTGTTGGAGCTTGTGTAAGAACTGCGCTTGTAGCTTTCCGAGCCACGGGTGCACCAGCAGTCGCTGCGCGTCTGCACGTCCTCACATGTGTGCATCTCTGTGCAGTGACATTTGATAGGGTGTGTGAGGGCAAGTGTGCTTGTTCTCTACAAAATCACTTGACAATCCATGTTGATCCACGCCAACGACAATTAGTGGTGAGGAGTAGCAAGCGGAAGAAACCCGAGCGTTGAAATACATAGATGGAAATTATGATTAATTGAATGCATTTTTCCAGTGTTTTGACAATAATGGATTCAGATCCACCAAAAATGCACCACCATTAAGGAAGGTGTTGGGTAGCAATTAGGATTACTTTAAACAGAGATTATATGGCCTTTTAATGTTGTTTACCTTGGCTACCAAAGTGAGCCCAGATTCAACCATATTTTGGTAGTGCATTTCTGATCCAATGTTCTGATGGCTCACCACGAAATGCATGCATTATTAAAACTTATATTTTCATGTAATCATTTTAGGTCCAATTCACATTTATCTTTGCATTTAATAAACTTTTTCAGCTATGCTATGCCTCGCTCGCTAAATATTGCCATTTTGATCATCTATGTAATAGGGTTTGGGGTTAAGGGTTAGTGTGAGAGTTAGGCCAGGGTTTCAAAGTAGTGTTTCAAGCTAGGGTTAGGGTTTCAAACTAGGGTTTCAAAAGAGGGCGAGAATTTCAAATTAGGGTTTCAAATTTGAATGAGGGTTTCAAATTAGAGTTTCAAACTAGGGCGAGGGTTTCAAATTAGGGATTCAAACTAGGGCTAGGGTTTCAAACTAGGGTTAGTCGTTAGGTTTAGGTCATGGTTAGGGGTGAGGGGTTCGGGTTAGGTGTTAGGGTTAGAGTTCGGGGGTGAGGGTTAGGTGTGGGGATTTGGGGGTTAGGGGTTAGGGTCAGGGGTAGGGTTTAAGGAGTTAGGGTTAGAGTTTAATTGTTGGGAATTAGAGTTATGGTGAAGGTTTAGGATTAGGGTTAAGGGTTAATATTAGGAGTTAGGGTTAGTATGTCGGGTTAGGGGTTAGGGTTAGCAGGTTAGGGTTCGGGGTTAGGGTAGGCATTCAGGGTTAGTGTGAGCATTTGGGCTTTGGGTTTCAGGGTTAGGGTTAAGGGGTTAGGTTGGGGGGGTTAGGATTACGGGTGAGGGTTTGAGGTTAAGGCTTCGAAACCCAAAGCCAAGACCCCTATCTTGAAACCCAAACCCCTAACCCTAACCTAACCGTAACCCCTAATCCCTAAACCTACTCCTAACTCTATGCCTAACCTCTAACCCCTAACCTCTAACCCCTAACCGTAACCCCTAACCCTAACTCCAACTCTAAGTCCAACCTTAACCCCTAACCCTAAACCCTAACCCCAAACCGTAACCCCTAACACTAACTGCTAACCCTAACCGCTAACCCTAACCCAAACCCCCTAATTCCCTAACCCGAAACCCTAACCCGTAACCTTAACCCCTTAACCGCCTAACGCTAACCCAAACCCTAACCTCTAACCCTAACCTCTAAACCCGAAACCCTAACCCATAACCTTAACCCCTTAACCGCCTAACGCTAACCCTAACCCTGAACCCTAACCCTAACCATAACTAATTAACATTTTGAGTCAGGTGTATCTTAACCTCCATGGCAGAGGCTCCATCGAACCCCTGAGACCGATTCACCAAGCCCCAAGGTTTCGATCGTACCCAGGTTAAGAACCACTGCCCCAAACTCTAACCCGAACCCTAACACCTAACCCTAATCCTAAACCCTAATCCCAACCCCAACACCTAACCACTAACCCTAAACCCTAACCCCTAATCCTAACCCTAACCCTTAACCCCTAACACTAAACCCTAACCCCTAACAGGTAACCCCTAACATTGACCCTTACCCTAACCCTCTAACCCTAACCCTGACCCAAACCCCCTAACTCTAACCCTAAACCCTAACGCTTACCCTGCACCCTAATACTAACCCCTAATCCCTAACCCTAACACTAACCCTAACCCGGGGGTCGACAACACGCGGCTCGAGCCGCCATCAGCTCTTTAGTTCCATCTGGTGGCTCCCTGGAGCGTTTTCAATAATGTTTGAAAATGGAAAAAGATGGGGGAGGCAAATTATCAATTCATACTAAATCCAAACGCTGCCAAGTTAAATGTTAGGAGGCTACGGCAGCACAATGAATGCCTGTGCTGGTCAGGGGTATGAAACCTGAACCCCGTCCTTAACCACTCGGCGACAGCTGACAAATGCATGACCACAAGTTGTATCACATCATGTGTACGAATCATGTCTAAAAGACCTTACACATTGTTTCATTTGTAGTTCACAAGTACTTTGCCTTTCCTACTCATCGACAATAAAATTATTTGTTGTCTCAGCAAGTGGTAACTCATCGTGGTAGTGACATCTTAAAACACAGCATGCAGACTGCAGTAAAAATCTCACCAGTTGTCAGGAAACCTCACAGTGGGGTGTGGTAATACGATAGATCATTGTGATGGAGAAGCTCCAAACCAGTTTTGGAGTATAAATGATGATTAACAAGTATCCCAGAGACATAATGGTGAAGTTGGCGTGGAAGGTGATCACAGGGCCTAATGATTGTTTCGACCATGATGGATGGACATATGATATCCTGGGATGGTTTATTAAAATCATCACTGTAGGCCAAGAATCATTAAGTTACATTGGCAGAGAAAATGCAGCAAGCTGGGAAATGCTTCTTGGCTTCCAGTAACGTGCGCGCATGTGACTTTCTGTCGAGACACTTAAAAATGCAAAAACAGATCTCAGATTAGACGTTTTTGAAAACAGCCACTGAAAGAGGTGTGCACTTTAAATATGTGTTGAGTGTAGGCATGACAGCCAAAACTGGAAATGGCCCAGTCAGCAAAGGCATCTGGCCCGGATTCGGCATGAAGCTGGCACAGCTGTCCTTGAGTCGGCACTGGCATAATGCATGTGGGCCGAACACTGCCCAGGAGTGGCAAAGGAGGCACTGGCTTGACTCTGGCAAACCAGATGAGGTCCAGTTGTGGAGTGAAGTATTTGGGCCAGAAATCAATTTACAACTCCGGCCCGTATATGGCCAGCCAGTATTGAGCCACCCTTAAATGCAGTTTCAGATTTATTTTTTCAACACACAGCCTTGTTTTACAATTGCACACCGATGCGGAATTCCATTCATCACACACACACACACACACACACACACACACACACACACACACACACACACACACACACGCGCGCGAGGTTCATTCAGGCCCGCAGGATAATTTAAAAATGAAAAAAATGCATAAAAGACACAGAATTAATATTTTTAATAAGGTGCAATACATTGAGTATCCGATAGGGGACACTGTTTTGACCGGAGAAGAAGACAACAGCAGCCTCAGTCCGTCACTGAGACAGACCCATGACAGCAGACGCTATCAATAGCACTCTCACATTTACACATTTAATAGCACTCTCCTTAGTTTGTAAGGTGTAGGCAGGGATTACATTTAGATTTCATATGCACGTGTAAATGGTTTAAAACTTCCTTTCTTTATAAATCTTGTTTAATCATAAAGTGCATTACTATATTTTTCAATACCAATTACTTGTTAAAGTTTGTACAATCAATGGGATCAGTTGCAATGCATATATGTGAATGATAAAAGTAAATTGCACATTTGTTGAAGGAAATGTAAGGTGCTTCATGAAATGTTTTGTAAAAGATACGTTCATTAAATTTCAACATTTTCCAAATGTTCTTGTGCTTCTTTATACCAAAACAAAGGAAAGACATATTGTTTTGGTTGTTATGGGATCATTTTAATGGTCCGGCCCACTTGACATCTACCGAGGCCGTATGTGGCCCACCATGTGAAATGAGTTTGAAACCAGTGATGTATAGTAAGGCGTTTTTAGCCGAAAAAAACAACCATGTACAGAAAGGCGTTTTTAGCCGAAAATAACGACCATGTGTAGTAAGTGTTTTTAGCAGAAAAAAGACCCGACCGTGTATAGTAAGGTATTTTTAGCCGAGAAAAAAACCGACCATGTATAGTAGGGCGTTTTTCGACCAAAAAAAGACCATGTATAAATAAGGCATTTTTGGACGAAATTTTTAGCCGAAAAAAACGACCATGTATAGTTAGGCGTTTATAGCCGAAAAAAAACGACCATGTATAGTAAGGGATTTTTGACCGAAAAAACCGACCATGTATATAGTAAGGCGTTTTTAGCCGGAAAAAAACCACCATGTAAAGTAAGGCGTTTTTAGCCGAAAAAAAACGACCGTGTATAGTTAGGCGTTTATAGCCGAAAAAAAACGACCATGTATAGTAAGGGATTTTTGACCGAAAAAACCGACCATGTATATAGTAAGGCGTTTTTAGCCGGAAAAAAACCACCATGTAAAGTAAGGCGTTTTTAGCCGAAAAAAACGACCGTGTATAGTAAGGCGTTTTTGACCGAAAAAACGACCATGTACAGTAAGGCGTTTTTGACCGAAAAAAACGACCATGTAAAGTAAGGCATTTTTGGATGAAATTTTTAGCCGAAAAAAACCGACCATGTATAGTATGGCGTTTTTAGCCGAAAAAAACGACCATGTATAGTAAGGCGTTTTTGGACGAAATTTTTAGCCGAAAAAAACGACCATGTATATATAGTAAGGCGTTTTTAGCTGAAAAAAACGACCATGTATAGTAAGGCCTTCTTGGACGAAAAAAAAACGACCATGTATAGTAAGGCATTTTTGGACGAAATTTTTGGCCGAAAAAAACGACCATGTATAGTAAGGCGTTTTTAGCCGAAAAAAACGACTATGTATAGTGAGGCGTTTTTGGACGAATTTTTTAGCCGAAAAAAACGACCATGTATAGTAAGACCTTTTTGGACGAAAAAAACGACCATAGTAAGGCGTTTTTGGATGAAAAAAAAATGACCATGTATAGTAAGGGCTTTTGGACAAAATTTTTAGCCGAAAAAAACGACCATGTATAGTAAGACCTTTTTGGACGAAAAAAACAACCATGTATAGTAAAGCGTTTTTAGCCGAAAAAAACGACCATGTATAGTAAGGCGTTTTTGACGAAAATTTTAGCCGAAAAAAACGACCCTGTATAGTAAGGCGTTTTTAGCCCCCAAAAAACGACCATGTATAGTAAGGGATTATTGGAAGAAATTTTTAGTCGAAAAAAACGACCATGTATAGTAAGGCCTTTTTAGCCGAAAAAAAAGACCATGTATAGTAAGGCCTTTTTAGCCGAAAAAAATGACCATGTACAGTAAGGCGTTTTTAGCCGAAAAAAACCCAACCTTGTATATAGTAAGGCGTTTTTAGCCGAATAAAAAAACGACCATTTTTTTCAGTTAAAAACGCCTTGGACGAAATTTTTAGCCGAAAAAAACGACCATGTATACTAAGGCCTTTTTAGACGAAAGAAAACCGACCATGTATATTAAGGCTTTTTTGGACAAAATTTTTAGCCGAAAAAAACGACCATGTATATATAGTAAGGCCTTTTTGGCCGAAAAAAACGACCATGTATAGTAAGGCGTTTTTAGCCGAAAAAAACACCACGTATAGTAAGGCCTTTTTACCCGAAAAAAACGACCATGTATAGTAAGGCGTTTTTGGAGGAAATTTTTAGCCGAAAAAAACGACCATGTATAGTAAGGCGTTTTTAGCCGAAAAAAATGACCATGTCTAGTAAGGCGTTTTTAGCTGAAAAAAACAACCACGTATAGTAAGGCGTTTTTGGAGGAAATTTTTAGCCGAAAAAAACGACCATGTATAGTAAAGCGTTTTTAGCCGAAAAAAACGACCATGTATAGTAAGGCATTTTTGGACGAAATTTTTAGCCAAAAAAAACGACCATGTATAGTAAGGCATTTTTAGCCGAAAAAAAACGACCACTTATAGTAAGGCGTTTTTAGCCGAAAAAACCCCCACCATGTATAGTAAGGCGTTTTTGACCGAAAAAAACGACCATGTAAAGTAAGGCCTTTTGGATGAAAAAAACGACCATGTATAGTAAGGCATTTTTGGACGAAATCTTTAGCCGAAAAAAACAACCATGAATAGTAAGGCGTTTTTAGCCTAAAAAAAACGACCATCTATAGTAAGGCGTTTTTAGCCGAAAAAAAAGACCATGTCTAGTAAGGCGTTTAGCCGAAAGAAACGACCATGATTAATAAAAAAACACAACTCCACTGCTCTTTGGCTCAGTGGTATAGTGATGGAGTGCCACACCAGAGGTTGAGTGTTCGATTCCTGGTTGTTGCAACAATGTCTCCTCTTTAACCACCATATACAACTTATTTGAGGAACAACACAAAACAACCCAAAGGTTAATGTGGTGGGTTAGCTCAGTGGTAGAAAGCTGAAGTCCCAAATCCAGTGGTTGGGTGTTCGATTCCCAGTGTTTGCAACAAGGTCACTTTTTTAACCACCATTTGCAGCTTTATTGAAGACAAAACAAAACAAACAAGAAGTTATGTGGTGGTGTGGCTCAGGGGTAGAGAAACCATGTCTCAAACTAGCGGTTGGGTGTTCAATCCCCAGAGGTTGCAACCATATCCCTTCTTTCTTTGACCAACATGATAAGTAAGGCTTATTGAAGTCTTTTTTTGTATTGTATGGCGTTTTTCACCAAAAAAAACGACCATGTATTGCAAGGCCTTTTTGGACGAAAAAAAAACGACCATGTATAGTAAGGCGTTTTTGGACGAAATTTTTAGCCAAAAAAAACGACCCTGTATAGTAAGGCGTTTTTAGCCCCCAAAAAACGTCCATGTATAGTAAGGCGTTTTTAGCCGAAAAAACGTCTTACTATACATGGTCGTTTTTTTTCGGCTAAAAATACCTTACTGCACACGGTTGGTTTTTTTTCGGCTAAAAACACCTTATTATACATGGTCGTTGTTTTCGTCTAATAACGCCTTACTATACATGGTCGTTTTTTTCGTCTAAAAATTTCGTCCAAAAATGCCTTACTATACACGGTCGTTTTTTTCGGCGAAAAACGCCTTACTATATACATGGTCGTTTTTTTCGGCTAAAAATTTCGTCCAAAAACGCCTTACTATACATGGTCGTTTTTTTCGGGTAAAAAGGCCTTACTCTACGTGGTCGTTTTTTTTTTGGCTAAAAACGCCTTACTATACATGGTCGTTTTTTTCTGCTAAAAATTTTGTCCAAAAACGCCTTACTGTACATGGTCTTTTTTTTCGGCTACAAACTCCCTACTATACATGGTCGTTTTTTTTTCGGCAAAAAACGCCTTACGACATGGTCGTTGTCTTCGTCTAAAAACGCCTTACTATCTATACATGGTCGTTTTTTTCGGCTAAAAACGCCTTACTATACATGGTCGTTTTTCTTTCGGCTAAAAACACCTTACTATACATGGTGGGGGTTTTTTTTAGTTAAAAAGCCTTACTGTTCACGGTCGTTTTTTTTGGCTCAAAACACCTTACTATACGTGGTCGTTTTTTTTCCAGCTAAAAACGCCTTACTGTACATGGTCTTTTTTTTCGGCTAAAAACACCTTAATATACATGGTCGTTTTTTTTTCGGCAAAAAACGCCTTACGACATGGTCGTTTTTTTCGGCTAAAAATGCCTTTCTATACATGGCCGTTTTTTTTGTCGAAAAACGCCTTATTATACATGGTCTTTTTTTTCGGCTAAAAACGCATTACTATACAGGGTCGTTTTTTTGGGCTAAAAACGCCTTACTATACATGGTCATTTTTTTCGTCTAAAAACGGCTTACTATACATGGTCATTTTTTTCGGCTAAAAGCTTCTTACCTAACGTGGTCGTTTTTTTCAGCTAAAAACGCCTTACTATACATGGTAGGTTTTTTTTTCAGCTAAAAACACCTTACTATACATGGTGGGGTTTTTTTTTGTTAAAACCCCTTACTATTCATGGTCGTTTTTTTCGTCTAAAAACGCCTTGCTATACATCATCGGTGTCAAACATACGGCCCGCGGGCCGGAACCGGCCCCAAGGAGGTTCAATCCGGCCCGTGGGATCATTGAAAAGTGAAAAAAAATGCATTCAAGACACAGAATGAATATTTTAAATTAAATGCAATTCATGGATTATCCGCTAGCGGGCACACTGTTTTGATCACAGTAGAAGACAACATTGTTTTGATCGGGGGAAGAAAACAGCAGTCTCAGTCTGTCACCGAGATAGACCCAACACAGCAAATGATATGAAAGCGCCAATCAATGCTTCTTGAGACCGAAACAAAGGAAAGAGATGATATTTTGGTTATTCATAGCACAGTATGGTATAATGTTAATGGTTCGGCCCACTTGACATCTACCGAGTCCGTATGTGGCCCACAATGTGAAATGAGTTTGACACCCCTGCTATACATGATCGTTTTTTTGGGCAAAAAACGGCTCATCGTTCACTTCAAAGAGCCGTTCACTTTGTACCGGCTCGTTCGCGACCGACACATCACTTGTGAAAATGTAGGTGATTGAACAGTCAGTGATGCTGCCAAAAAGAACCCTTTCTGCACCGAAATACAATGAAATTAATTTTGATTCAGTTTGCTGCAATACAAACCGGATACTTCATACTTGACCATAAAGTTAATTTAAAAATTAGTAGCTCAATTCAAAAACAAAATCTGACTTTGAAAAAAACGTTGTTTTGTATTTGTAAGACTGAATATGAAAATAAGCAGAATTTAATTTTCAGTGAGGATCAAATACAGTTTCAAAGAAAAAAAAGTATATCGTTTCAAATTCAGATTGTACAATTCAGATTCAGTTATTCAATATGATTCAGAGTAAAATATACAAATCCATCCATTATCCGAGCCACCGACCTTCAATTCACGTAATTCAAATTCAGTATAAACTATTTAAAAGTTATTCACGTTTAATTTTTGGTGGCAAATATTCCGCCCCACAGTGTCACACCTAGTTTAGTTTTGGTTGTAAAGTGTCCTAGAGTGTCTTGAAAGACGCTTATAAATGAAATGTATTATTATTATTATAAGAAATTTCAGGGGTTATTTTTACTGACCATTCATTGTTCATGACATGTACAAATGTTTGTTTTCCTAAAACACTGTCCATTCCTGTTTTCTTACAGTTCTTACAGCCACTGTGAGACCTAACAGCCTAACATCTTGGGCCTCAGACCAGGAAATTGATGTCACAATCAAAAGATGGCTACATCTGGCTCCTGATTGGGATGGTGACAGGAAGGAGAGCATGAGAAGAAAAGAGGACATGGAGAGCGCAACAATTTGATGGACAGAAAAATATCGTTCAAGAGTAAGCTGCATCCCAATTTGGACTTTGTGTTCACTGTAAAATAAAGAAAAATGCATTTTTCCAGTGTATGTGGAGTTATATGTGAGGTTCACAAATTATGACAATAAACATATTTTTATAACAGTCGTTTTTAATGTGGGTCAAATATGGCTCATGAAAGATGTGGCTTAGTTGAGGTTGAATTCAGGCTGATATCAGGAACCTGTTCTGGCCCAGCGTCGGGCCGGAGTAGGGCCAGATATGGTTTTACAATGAGGCTCAGATCTGGGCCGAATGCGGCCCACATCATGGATGCCAGACGTGGGCCACTGCAGGAACATCATTCATTGAGGTATGTGGGCCGAGTGTACTGCCGTGTCTGCCCCAGAGCTGGGCCAGACCAATTTTGCTGACTGGGGGCTTACCTTGTGTGCCACTGTGTCTTTCCATTTGTACAAAAGCTCAAAATATAAGCAGCCTTATACCTATAGTTCAAAACAAACATAGGAAATCAGCATTTCGCAGTGGAATCAGCGGTCCAAATAATGTGAGCCCCAAATCCATATTTAAACTCTGCTTTTCACCCTTACTTATGATTCACAGCATTTAAAAAAAATCAACAAAAAAAGGTATTATGTTAATGTGCTTAGGTGCTTTTCGTAATTTTGGTCAGGACATTTTTATTTCTTTGCTTTGTTTTTAAATGTCGTACTTTCAACAATGTGAAGCACATTGAGTTACCTTGTGTGTTAAATGTGCCATATAAATAAATCTGCACTGCTTACATAAAACCAGTTTGTTGTTATTATTTGTATTATTATTATTATTCGTAGTAGTAGTAGTAGTAGTAGTCGTAAAAAAAAAAATAAGCTCATGTTTTTATGGATTAACATTTTTGGCTCATGTTGGCATTTCATCCTTCACTTGGCAAAATGAATTGGTTTCAATTTCAGTTAGCGAGCTAAAAGTTCACTGTTTAACATGTATCAGTAATTTCTGAAGGAACCTAGCGATGCTTCTGTGTCCCGGGGTTTCTGTCATGAGGACCCTTTTTTTTTTTCAACTTTCCGGAGGGTTACATAAGCTCCTGATTTAATGCATGGGAATTTAATGGCAAACATGACACTGCTTTGAAACCTTTACAAACAACTATCTCTCCACACAGTGTATATTTGTGAGGATTTCACAGTCAGGAGCATGACGAATTCCTTGCCCTGCAGCTACACTCTCGCTCATCTGATCTTTTATCATGGGTTGACTGACGCTCAGCTCACGATGAAAGATCAGACCATGATGAAGTGTGCTTATATCTTTTGGATCAAATAAATAGCATCTTAAAAGTTGGGACTTTTTTTTTTACTAATCTCACTGTTTTGTCTGCCTTTGTTGTCGCTGTCAGCTTGACTCTACAAGTCCTGTCTTTCCTGTGAGGCTTTCTTTTTGTCAAAGACAAATGACTTGACCTATAATGCACCATTAGAGAAAACAAAAAATGCAATCGCCTCACGATAATATAATACTGTTGCCGTCCAAGGTTGAGAAAGCCACATAATTTTTTTTCTTCTTTTGATCTATAAATGACAAAGGGGTGGGTAGGGCAGGGCAGGGATGGAGGGCGTGAAACTGTGGCTATGGGGGGTCGTTAAGCCCCTCTAGCATTGCACCTAATTTGTAAACTATTCATCCATCCATCCATTTTCCAATCAGTTTATCCTCACACGGGTCGCAGGGGGTGCTGGAGCCTATCCCAGCAGTAGGCGGGGGACACTCTGAACCGGTTGCCAGCCAATCGCAGGGCACCAGAGACGAAAAACCATCTGTGCTCACACTGACACTTAGGGACAATTTAGAGTGTTCAATCAGTCTTTCATGCATGTTTTTGGAATGTGGGAGGAAACTGGAATACCCGGAGAAAACCCACGTAGGCACAGGGAGAAGATGCAAAACTCCACACAGGAAAGCCGGAGCCAGGATTGAGCCCACGACGTCTGCACTGTGAGGGCGACATGCTAACCGCTGGGCCGCCATATTATACATCTATCCAAATATTATTTTTTAACTTTCACTACACATTTCACGAATGTGTCTCATTTGATGTCTTTAATACACTGTCA
The DNA here is from genome assembly GCF_054856545.1 of Hippocampus guttulatus. Taxonomy (NCBI): domain Eukaryota; kingdom Metazoa; phylum Chordata; class Actinopteri; order Syngnathiformes; family Syngnathidae; genus Hippocampus; species Hippocampus guttulatus. Next base: position 14,839,362 of record NC_141265.1, read on the forward strand.
AAAAGACACTTATCACTTCCCGCATCAGCTCTGTCTTGTTTCCCGGTCTGTGTTTTATATCGCATCTACTCACAGGCGCATTCGGCAGATAAGTCGAAGTTGCAGGTGTGCTCTGCAGTTTGTCAACGTCCAGTGACAGAATTACCCCCGGCTGATGTTTTCCTGCTTCACTTACCCGTTTCCCCATCTTGTCGTACGTCGCTTGAGCTCGTCTCGTGTGGCAATCAGCAACACATGCTAATAGCTGAATCCATGCAAATTTCAGGCTCATGTGGTCAAACTGTGCCGTCGGGTGTTGACAGCGTATGCCAAGTCACACCTGCTAGCACAGATGCTGAGCACATGGCCATTCGGTTCCAGAATTAAATGAAAACAGATCCAATTACTCAGAAGTGGAGGGAGACATTGTGTCTTCCTCCTTTCACATCCCAACATGGCGCTTTCATTTAGCTCATGTGATGTCTTCCCAGACTCTGTGGGATTTTTATTCTATTTTTTTTTTAAACCAAATCATTGCTTGTTTAAGTTTAATTGCAAGGCCATTGAGCTTTCGACTCTGTTTATTATTCCAGCGTAGAAACTTCCCCTCAGACGTCTTACAGCCGTTTCTAATCGTCGTCCTCTGCCTGCGTCTTGCGTGTGACGCATCAGGCATGGGTTGTAATGAGCGACGATTGGCCTGTTGGTTTATTTGTGGATTTTATTCCTAAATATGTTTGGTTGCTCTTGTCAGGGTCGTCCTTTGGATGCATAATGAAGTCTTGGAGTTGAGCTCATAAAGCAGGAAAAAGTCATGTGAGAAACTTTAGCCGTCCGCTTATGTTGACACTATACGAAGACAGATGTGCCATATGTCTGGCGCAACTCACATGATAACAAGACTGCAGGAATTCATCACATCCTTCATTACAATCTGGGTACTGATTTAAAAGCATGTTACAAAAAAAACATCTGAAATGACGGAACACATATTCATATTCTGTACAAACATAACAGGTATGACTATGAACATCTTTGCAAAGGCATTTGTTTTTTCACAATTACAGAGTAAAAAGAGTATAAGTGACACTAAGTTGAAAAGGTAACTTGGTTACATGGTAGAAGGCGAAGCAGAATGTCAATTAAATCACATTGAACAACATTAGGATTGGCCTGTATGTATGATAAATAAATAAAAAGTACACCTGGGCCCCTCTAGTGTGAATCTGAAGTTCTTGTTTGACCCTTTTTTTTCCCCACGCACCTGCTGTACACACACAGTGAAATATTTGAATGAATATATCCGTCTGTAACCTTTTAAAAGATACAATTCAGGTCAAAAACGCTCATACCCTGGCAAACATTTGAATTCCGAGAAAGCTCGGGGTTTTGCTGTAGATTACGATGATCCTTTAGAGGAGTGAAAAGATTGCAGTGATTTGTTTTTAATGTCCATAAAACAAGCAAGGTGAAGTGTGCAAGTAAGGCAATTAATGAAGAAATGTTTAAGTATGAATGAAAAGTACTTCTCAGCTAGCCCAAATAATGTCGGTCGGATCTGAATTGCAACATTTGTCGATGGACTTCATATTTTCAGGAATGCTGTGAAGCGTATCGTTGTCTTTGTAGTTGGGATTGGCAAGCAAACTTCATTCAAAACATCTGTCACCACATCGTCCATCTCGACTCACATCCATCACAAACGTGATAAAAACCCTCGAAAACTCAACGCTAAGCATAAGCGCGCCACACGTGGAAAAAATATTCCCGGCAGTCACGTGTAAATAATTAGATGTCACAAACTGGAATCTTTTGTACCTTCTTGGATATTTGAGATGAAATGTTCGTGTGGATTCCAGGACAGACAAAAAAAAGGAACAGTTGCCATTCACCACAAAAATAAAACTGCACAGTGCACATTAGTCATGGGGCTGAAATAACAAAAAAAAAAAAGGGGGGGGCTGTACAATAGAATCCAAAACAAAGACAGCTACCAGCAGGATCACATTCACTGCTGCTGCTGCCCACAAATTCATGAATCAGCTGTTATTTTGACATTCTGACCTCAGCTAGTTCAACTTAAAAAGCCGTCCAAAAATGATTGTCACAAGGTGGCCCAAAATAGAGTGGGTGTCTTTTCCCATTGCTTGAGTCACAAAGAAGTGGGTCATTTCTGTTGGAATAAAATCAAATTTACACCCAACAACAAAAGCGGAGGTAGCTGAGAAGCAAATAAGAGTTATTTCATCAAAGGCTAATGGAAAGGTATAATTTTGGTCATTGTTTGTTAGTTAATAATCAAGATTATGCAATAAGCACACACCCTGATTCCAGGAAACTTGTGTGGATTTCTGTTCACTCCGCCCTGGTGACCAATAAGTGGAGACAGCTAACAGAGATATTGATGGAAAAAACAAATATTGCACTCTACAAGCAGCACAGCGCACTCGTGGTTAGCATGGCTGCCTCACAGTGTGGGGGTTTGAGGTTTGAATCTTTTGTCTCCTCCCACATTCCAAAAACAAGCGCAATAGACTAAATAGTTGCTCCTTGTGATTGGTTTTGGGAACTTTTGTTCTTTTATGTGCCCTGCTGTCTGCTGGCAATTAGTCAGACTTTTGCCCAAAGTCAATGGGGATAGCCTACAGCTCACCTGCTACGCTAACGAGGCTAATTGCTATATGAAATGGATGGATGGGACTTTGAGTTTTTCTTTTCATTTTTTTTTGTCAGACAAATGTCACAAAGAAGCACTTGCACATATAGGCACACATTTTTTTTAAAACATCACTTTTCTTTAAGGAATGTTGATTTGAGTTTTTACCATTTGAGTCATGATGGAACCGTTTTCGTCGCCAATCCTAATGAAGTAGCAAGGCGCTAATTTTAGACAAGACAGACAAACAAAACCACAATGCGTCACAATTTTTCGTTTGAGTGATTTGCTTTGTATTTTTGCCAAAAAGAAACTGTTCCTCCTACCCGAAAATTAAAATGGTAGGCTATTTCTCTTGCTAGCCTCTCAACCAGGAGCTAGCTGCTCGCTGACAAATAGAGGCACAAACAAGCTTAATATGATTTCCCCTTTTTTTTGCCACTGATTCACAACAGAACCATTCAACCTCCACTTTATAAAAAAATAAAATCCCGGATTTCAAATAGGAGAGTCATGTTAGTCCGATGCTAAACCAGGAAGTAGCTGCTAGCAAACACATGGACGGACAAATAAAACTGATTTTCCCTTTTTGTCAGTCGATCCTGTTACGTTTCATTGTCATGAAATTCACTTTGCATCTCATGTGATTTTACACGAGTTTTGGACTTACTTTAACCATTTACAGGAGACTCTTTGAAATACTTGGAAATTCAGCATTCCAGACCTTGCTGTGAGGCAACAGTGCTAATAAACTCTTCATTGTTAGCATTATTTTTCCTGACTGATTGCCTGTGAGATATGACTGTTTTTTCCTTCCACATGTGCTCCATTTCGAAGTCAGTGCAAGGTCAGATGCATTTTTCCTCCATGGTTACAGAGCTGAGTGACACCTGTAGCCCGGGGTCCTTAGCTGGCGAAGTCTGGGGGCCCATAATCACAGGGCCCACCTCAGTCCTTGGGGCCACGTTACCCTGCTCGCACGATGAAGCCCATGAGAGACTTTCCGCTTTATGATTGGCACAGCAGCTCATTGCCTGTGTATCCCTTACCTGCGAGATGCACAAGAAAGTCTGGGAGCTTATATTAGGAACGTCACCGGACACCAGCGAGTGCGAGTCCCGCTTGGAGACGGCCGAGGAGGGCGGACGGGGCGCGGCGTCCATGCAGCGTAAGCTCCCGTTGTCGCTCGTCTTCTGGCTCCTGGCACCCATTTTGCAGAAGAGACATTTGATGTTCTCCACGAGCTGGCGGAAAACGGCCTTGCGCAGCAGGATGTAAATCCAGGGGTCGAGGATGGGGTTGAAGGAGGCAAAGCGAATGGCCGTGAGATCCGGGTTTTTGTCCAAGCGCAGTTCAACCGGAGTCTTGTAGAGCTGGTTCAGAAACACCTGGGCCTACATATAGAGAATGAAGAAGAGATATTTCAAAACACTGGGGAACCAAAGAAAGAAAGTGTGACAGTGCCCAGTAGATGGCACTCTAATGGAAAAAAAGCAGGAGACACACTTTTTTTTTTCATTTTAAAAATTGGCAAAGATGTGTGCTTAAAAGTGCTGACATCATGGGTGTAAATAAACCTTTGGTGTCATTATGTGCCGAGTTCGGCACTGACGATGCATGAGTGCCAAGTGGAGCAAGAATGCAAGAGGGCAGTGCGGTCAAATAAAAGCCTCTTACTTTTTATCTTCCAGTGGCTCTTCATTTGTGAAATGAATGTGAACAAACAAACAGATCAGATTTTTTTACAAAGCTGCTTTCGAAATCATTTTCTTGCCTGCGCGATTTCCTGTTTACTGGAAAAAGCAAAATTTTTGGGGGGGGGGGGCTAACATGATAATTTATTTAACAACTAAATAAAAATTTGTGACATTAATAGAAACAATGTTAGCATAACAAAGCAAGCAAGTTGTTTGCTCCGAAACAATTTGCTATGTTTTTTTTCCCTTATATCCTTTAGGTGAGACGACAACGGTTCGATATACTCCTATTTTTTTGTTGTGAAATGCGGGAAAGCCAATTTTAACAACAAAAAACGTTTTAAAAGATGTCATGGAATTCCCAAACTTAAAATGTAATCGTAGTATCGTAGTTTTGTTGCCTTGAAATTTTGAGTTAACCCAACTTTTTATTTGTTTTTTTGGGGGGGGGGCATATTTTCTCCACTTGACAAAGACAAAAAAAAAACCTGAGCAAAAATGAATCTACATTGCAGCGTATGAGCGCAATCCGTGGTTTTAGTTCCCTCGGGAATTTGGATCATGAAGACTATTTGTTGGTGACTTTTTGTTCTTGTACAGAGTATCGAAAGACCAGCGACAAGCTTGGCCGAGAAACAAATTGTGGGGTGACCACAATAAAATTACACGATGCTTGATAACAGGAAGTTCAAAGTAAGAACAGGAAACGTATCTTCGCTTGACTTCAACCGCAGTAGCATTGTTAAAAGTAGAACATCATGTTTACCATCACCGGAAACCAACTTGTTGTTGTTCAGAACTGAATACATAGGTGAACCTATAAGAAGCCAAAATTCGATTCCTACTATTGAGTACTTTACAGGTGAGGTGCCTTTGCTCAAATTATTTTGTGTGTTTGAAAGGTTGAAACCAAATTTAAATGGGCACAAAGCTGTTATTCTGTTGCTTGACATATATATACACGAGCAAATATACATGATTTGTAGTAAATAAATAATACGCTGACGAATCAAATGAATCATTTGAATAACTTTCTATGGCATCAGATTATGACGATATAGGAAATATGATGTAATATGATGCACCCCAACGACCCAAAGTGTCTCGATTTGTGTTATTTGCAGAATAGGTGAGGAATATTTGCAAGTGAGCGGTTGCCATGGTAAACCAGTCACGAGAGATCGTCAGGTGTGGCGCGGGAAACTATCCACTCTTTACCTTAGTTGTCCGTTTGTCAACAAATACAGCATATGGATGTTCATCTATCCATCTATGCCAGGACATAAAGAAACGCATGAAATGCTCTAACATAAGATGGCCGAATACAACCCAGCTGCGCTGTTGCCACTCATACAACAGAATATAAATCGTGATATCCTGCGAATACATTCGCTCGAGGACGCTGCGTAAAAAAATGTGCGTAAAGGCGCAGGACGCCAACTCACAACAAGCGGAATGGAGCAGATGAGCACGACTGCCGAGGTGCCGATGAGCAGGATGACCATCTGGATCTCGGCACCGGCCAGGCGCCCGAAACCTCGGCCCCTCTTGCGCGAGTCCGCGCTGCAGCGAGTCAGGTCGGTGCCCAGCGACGTCCTTCGCATGTAGCGCCGGTGCATGCGGATGAGAGCGCCGCACACCAGCACGTTGCACAGCACCGTGGCCAGGATGAGCACCGAACTGAAACCCGCGTACATGAAGTTGAACGCCGCGTCGCTCGTCTCGTTGCTCCGCCACTCCAGGAAGCACCAGGTCCGCGGGTACTGCTTCTGGACGCGGCCGAAGCCCAGGACGGGCAGCGCGCAAAAGAGCGCGTTGGACACGTAGATGGCCGCCAGGGTCAAGCCGGCCAGCTTCTGGTCCACGTGGTCGTTGTAGAAGTACGCGTGGTTGATGGCCATGTACCTTTCCACGGACATGGCGCAGATGATGCTGAGGCCGGCCAGGGAGAAGAAGATGAGCGTGAAGCCGAAGTACTGGCACAGGGGCTCCCCGCCGGGCCAGGCGCCCTTCACGTAGGTGGCGATGGTGACCGGGCTGGCCAGCAGCGTGCCCAGGAGGTCGGTGACGGCCAGGCCGCACACCAGCGTGTAGAAAGTGGTCTCCTTCTGCTCCTTGCGAGACTTGCACAGCACCGCGATGGCGATGACGTTGCCCACCACCCCGAAGATGAACATGATGGACGGGATGGTGGGGATCATGGGGCGGCCCGTCACGGACTGCTCGCTCGTCGTGCTCTCCATCTTCCGGACGGTGCGCGGTCTTACTCATGAACGAACTTTCTGCACGCGCCGGAACCTCCGCTCGGGAGCAGAACACCTCGGTGGCATTGTTTCAAAGTCCCAAAAGTGACTTTAGAAGAGGCGCGCGTCCGGCGGGAGTGAGAGATGAAGTCAGGCTCACACGCCGCGGTGACTTCATTCAAACATTCGAGTCCCTCCCACTTGGGTTTCTTTCACGTGTAACCGTGTCAAAAATTTTGGAAAGCCTCCCCACCCCACGGAAGCCATCACACGAGCACTTTTTTCCCCCTCCATATTGACATCGTGCTAAATTGAACTGTACTAATAAAGTATGTCCCGTATAATTATTACCTTTCGTGTGTTCGTCGGTGTACTGTGCGTGCAACCATAATCGAGCATTTACAACATCAAGTGTCGTGTAATAGTTGTTGAATTCATTTTACTTTCGCTCCCATATTTGGGTCATTAATTACAAAATACACAAAGTATTGTCAAAATCATTCAGATTTGGTGCTTTCATGTCAACATACCTGCTCTTCGGAAATTTCACGCCAAAAATTCAAAATGTATTTTTAATTCATTTACCTCATTAGATGTTTTGGGAATTTATTCGTTGAAATTTTTTTTAGTGAAGAAGCGCCGATTAACAATACATATTTTACAATTTTATTTTTATTTATATATTTTTTATTTTATTAGATTGGTTAAAATAATTCAAGTGCATATATATATATATATATATATGCGAATGAATGGTTCCAGTATTAAAATATTCTCATTATTTTACACAGATATATTCAATTTATTTGTTTTGATGATTTGATTGACTCAATGTACAGGAAAAACAAATCCAGCATATTGTAAAACAAGAATACTTACTCAGTACATGTAACAATTGATTTTATTAATTGCTAAATCAATTAGAGACACAATAACATCATGGCTTTTAAAAATATGAATGAATAGTATTTTATCCTAAGTAAATTGTACATACTCATGAACATTAATTTTATTAAATAATTTAGTCGTATGAATTAATTATAAATAATACAATTAAAGTCAGAATATTTTTAATATATGTATGCCTATGTTATACTATATTTGCCAGGTTTTAAGTGCTCTGGAAAAAAATGTATTCCATTTACTCAATTTTATCCCAGCAATTTTTACAAATTCTTTTCCAGTGTATCAATTTATCATTTGCAACTGTCATACAAGTGTAAAAAGAAGTTAATGGGCGTTTATTACGATCCCACTTTGTTCAGGTCAAATTCCAAATTCAGTCCTTCTTTTACGACAATGTTTGCCTTGCCCAGTACTGAGCTCATGCGTGATAACACTTCATTTTACGCGTTTTGTGCGACCCATTTTGTGGTGTATTTTTCTCCAAAAGGTTCAGTTGAACTGCTTCACTGACTTTGGACTCTGCCACTGAGTAACACTCTTGGTTCCTTTCAAGTTGTATTTGACTTGTTGGAACACAGAGCACACTGCACAGTTGAGTGGATGAATGACCTACGTGAGTCTTACATAATGAGATGCATTTGACGTCTTGGGTATCTTTATTCATGAGACACTTCATCTGACATCATTTTAGCCACAAACGCCTCATTTACCGCACGTCGAAGACTGACGCTCTCGTACGTGCCCATCGACTCGCAAATAAACTACCTCAGCCATCAATGTCACTCTGCTTACCTGGGCGGGGCCTAAAACTGTCATTATGCCAAGGCCGCTACACTACTTTCTCGTTTAACATGTAAACAAGCAGCGCCAGGTTTCTGTGGTATTATAAACGAGATGATGAAAAATCATTTTAAAACTTGTCTCTCCATTATTCGACCCATAATTGGTAAAACTGGAAAGAAAAATATTTTCGCTAAAACAAATAAGATACTAAAGCTGCAGAAATGTGCATATCTCTGTGGATATGAGCGTTCAGAATTCACCAAACTCATAATTAATGAATGAATTAATTGGGAGTCAGCACACACCTGCCACTATTTAAGGTGCCTCCGAATAACCTCGAATCAAGTTCAGATGCTCTAGGAGGCTTTTTCTGACACTTTATAGGTCACATCCTATCAAAACAAACTACAGCCTTCACAGCATCATGGGGATCTTATTCTTCAAATGTATCAGTCAGAAGGGCACAAAAGAAATTCCAATGCATTAAATACACCAGGTGTTCCACGGTGAAGGCAATCACCATCAAGTGGAGAAAATATGGCCAAGAACAGGACGTCACACCAAAAGTGATGAAAAGACAGGAAGAAAATTGGTAAGGGTGCCAAGAGCCCAACAGCAACACTGAAGGAGTTGCACGAACATCTTGCAAGTACCGGGTATTCAGCAACCTATATGAGACAATAATCCCACTTTCATCTTCATATTTGTGTGGCTAGGGTTGTGAGACGGAAGCCTTATCTTACTAATGAAAACACACAAATGCATGTGGGGAAAATGGTGGGGTGTTTAAATTAGCCAGTGTCTGCTTTAGTTCAAGGTAAGCAGAGCTGCGTTACATTTTCTGGGATTCACAGATCAGCGTTCAATACCAGCCTTCAGTTTCGGATGAATGGCACTTGATTTGCTCCGTAAAGTCAGGGTCAAATGTGCGCTATATGTCCACGAAATAGAGGGTGCAAAATTCTGACATGTCCTAACTACCGAGTGAAATCACTTCTTGGACTTTTAAGAGTCCAGTTGGCACTAAAAGGTTAAGTGCCCCTGAAACTAAACGGCCGCTTAATGTGCTACTAAAGCAGACTGACTATTTGTGTCGTCTGCTGGAGGCCTTCCACATCTTTCCCCTCAGCTTGCAGAAGAACATGTTGGCCTCGGAGTGGCACTCCCTGACGTCACCGCACTGATTGAGCCTGCGTGCTTGGAAAACGCATTTGTTGTGTTCTTTGCTGCCAGCGTCAAACCAGGAGTGGGCGGAGAAGAAACCTTTGTTTCAGTCATTTTTAAGTGAAAAATATTTGGGGGCAAATCATTAGGTGCAAGTGTAAAAGCTTTGTTTACTTTACTGAAGTAGACTCTTTTGGGGGGGGGGGGTATTTGTACTCAATTTCTAACATCTCTTTACTTTGATCCCCTAAAGATTTGAACACAGATATTTGCATTTTCAGATCTGTACTTTTTTTTAAAATTCGTTAAGTAAATGAGTCAAATCATCACTCCTACTTTGACCAGGATGTTTTTATACACACGGATCAGTACTTCTAGCGTAGTGTTCAAGTACTTTTGCCATCTCTGGGTGTTGGCTCCGAAAAGAACTGGCAAAAAAAAAAAAAAAAAGTTTTTTTCTTTTCCTAACATGATTGTTACATAACTTGGGTGTATGGGCAAAATAGCGTATGATGTCAGAATCTTGTGCGTGCAACCGTACGTCTGTCTCGTTTTTGAGCCTCTGCAGAATGCCGCGAAAGCAGATTTGTCTGATTAGGCCTCTTAAGAATGCACTTTTCCTGGATTTGTGTGCAGCAGTCAGATAACCTGCGGCACGTTCGTACCACTTCAAGTTAGGGGGGGGGGGGCAAAAAAAAGTCATAATCAGTGTTCCTGTCCGTAGCACTCAACAATAACATGCTTTTATACCGTGGCATGCTTTGTATTGTGAAACACTTTGTGAATGAAAACATCACGGTTTGTTTAAATCCTGTGCAGCACAATTACTTGATTGTATCATGGGTGGGGGGGGGGGTGCTTCAACTGAAATAATACATTCAGTTTAAAAAAAAAAAAAGCAGGTGTTAAGTCACTCATGTAGTCAGGAGCAAAAACTTCAGTTAACGCTTTTTGGTGACGCTTTGAGTCATTTCCCCCTACAGCGTACATGTTTGTTTGGGTTTTGAAGCTAAGTGTGAACCACCGCTCTATCACCTGATATCATGTTTTGGCCGCAGGGGTTTTTGACGGAGAGGAAAAAAAACCCACCATCGTCGTCGTCATCATCATCATCATCAGGCAGCCGAAAAGTAAAACGTTCTCTGCCAGGGCAGGCACAGACAAGCCCAATTTCCCCGCCAGGCTTTAAGAGGGCAACGTGCACACGTAAGCAACGTGCATTTTGGCACTTTGAGTGTCTGACAGCATTTGAATAGAGACGCAGATGTCTTGATCTCCAACAGCTTCAACGGTTCCCTACCCGACACAAAGTTCTTTGACTGACTGACAAGCCCCTCCATAACCTGGCCCTTCCTGACCTGAATGATGCATAATATGTCTCCTTATTAATAATAATAATAATAATAATAATAGATTTTATTTATAAGCGCCTTTCAAGACACCCAAGGTCACTTTACAATAACAAAAAACACAAAACAATACGGGTTGAGCAGCGGCAGCCAAAACGCGCCAGCGTTCACTCAACCCGAAAGTCAGAAAGAAACAAGGGAGGGAGAGGGGGAGAAAAAAAAAACCACGCTCGAACTACCCTCATTTGAGGATAATTTGAGTGAGGCAAAAAACTCCTGCACAAGCATATGACAGTTACAACAGGTCACAAGACATAAACAATGAAGAAGGTGAAACAAGGGAATGTATGAGGGAGGGGGTGATGGTGGGGGACTAGCTTCCGTGCGTACTTTCATCAGGGGAAGGTCGAGATAGCAGATGTTGTTTTGGTAGCAGGCTGCCCAAGAATTTAAAACAGCCTTGAGTCCGTGGCTTATGTCTCTTTAGTGGTGTCGATCAGCCAAATCCGTGATTTCAGTCATTAAACAGGATTATCAATTCAATTCTTATGTTTCCCAGCAGGTAAGCTAGAGTGCTCACCAAAAATTTAGATTTATATTCCAATAGGTATTTCGTATTTAACTCACAGCGCTGAAACTGTTATTTTGTGTGTGTCTCACTGATCTCAGCTTCCAATCAAACAGCTTCCAATCATGGGCGTGACGTCAATGTGCCAATTTATCTCATTGGCTGCTGAGGCTTGTTGTGATTCAGCCCGGTGAAATCTGCCTAGTAACAAGTGGCAAGGAAACATATGATGTGACCAGGATAAAGAATCAGAGCTATTCTGTTTTATCGCTCTAAAATGACTCAAAAAAATTGTGATTTAAAATAAATGTATGATTGAGAAAATAATTTTTTTTTCCTAATTAAACATTTTAGATTTTTAGGGTTGTTGTCAATGCCACCCTGTTTAATTGAACGAAAATGCAAGCTAATAGATTATAATGAAGTACAAAGAAACAAACACTTGGTCCATAATAAAACATGAAAAAGCACATCAGACAGAAAGCGAGCGTACGAGAGCCTGCGAGTGATGGTCAGCCTAACAAAAAAAAAAAAAAAAAACCGAAAACTGCCGCTGACGAAGAATAATTGTTTCAATTCTCTTAATGGCTAAAAGGTTTCAAGTAATTGTCTAAACTAAAATGGAAATTGTTGCTTGTATAGGAGTACTTTTGGCTCATACACAAGAGAGACATGATCAGCAAAGTATATGAAACGTGAAAATAAAACACACCACTCTCTCTGTATTAAATACAGGCTGGAAAGAAAGGTGAAAAAAACAGCGGTGCTACTGTACTTGGTGTTCAGTGTATAATTAGCACACTCGATATGTTTATTTCTGCTTTAGAAGATTTGCTGATAACATACTTGGATGTGGGCACAGTCAACATCACAAAATGCAAGAGCAGCATTTTTTTTTACTGGCAACTGTTTTGACAAATAATTTCACACCATGTCGAGATAAAAACAGAATCGGCACCGTCATCTTTTTCTTAGATTATTGACATGGGACAACCCGGATTTGCTGCAAATGCTTTTTCACGTTCATCGTCAACAACTGATGTCGCCGGACAGTGAGTCAACACTTGCCAAGATGGTGTCAGTGGAGAGAGAACACGTCCGGTGTAACATTCAAGTTCCAGTACATGTGTGAGTGCTCGTGATTTCCGTAATGGGTGCTCATTATTCCCTCAACTCCACTTTTTTTTTTTTTTAAACTGACACCGACATGACGGCAGGTGTGTGTGTGTGTGAAGGGGGGGGGGGCACACATGATGAAGCATATACAATCTGTTACAACGGGGGCACATTTTAGTTACTGTTTTCCTTGGTGGGCCATTATGATTGAAACACTATAAAGAAGTCAATAATAACGGTTTACTGAACTATTGTTTAAGTTACTGTAATGAGGAATTTGGTAACGTGAAAATGCTTCCAATAGCTCTTTTATTTATTTCATATGAGAATTTAAAATTTTGGTCGAGATTTTAGCAAGCATCATGGAGGCTGACATGTTTGATTTGCTTTCGCGGACCACAGAAAATGATGTGGCGGGCCAAATCTGGCCCCCGGGCCCTGAGTTTGACACGGGTTACAAGATGCTGGTTGATTTACATAGTTGTAATTTACTTTTATATATATATATATACATATATATATATATATATATATAAATGTCAATTTTGTGGTGCTGTTCAGTACATATTTGATGTCCGATATACAGCATCCAATCTAACGAACTGTATCCTCGCCAGCTTGTCAACATTCAAAGTGAAGTTTGTGTCAATCTTTTTTTTTTTGCTTTTGTGGGGCTTGAACGTATACTTCCAATCTCATCTATGCTCGCAAAAATTGACAAATATTTTAGGGTCCCAGATAAGACCTTCTAAGAGACACTTAGTCACGCCCACACAAATAAATAATAATAAAATAATAACCATCATTATATATTATTATTTATAGATTTTTTTTCGAGAATCTTGTAATAAAAGTCTATTTTAATCAAACATTTCTAATAATCTGCGGCCATCACATTATTACATGGGTCCAAAAAAAATCCCTTATTGTGACGTGACTTTATATCATGTCAAACTGCCATGAAATCCAATACAATAAAATGGATGGATTTTAAAAAATGCCCCAGCTTACCACAAAATATTTGCAGATTCTTCTCCTGCTTCTTGCTAAAAAAACAAAAACAAAAAACAATGAATGAAAAAAAACAGACTTAAAGTGAACCATGAACAAGCACCATGTGACACTGTGTTATCACAAAGCAATGATTTCTTCACTTTTACCTTCAGTGTGGTCATCAGTGTTCCTTAAGATCTCCAAATCTTCTGACTGGCTGTTCTTGGAAAAAGGGTGTAGCTGGACTCTTTTAAAAATATTCCGATTAAATTATGAAATTCCAATCAAGGGCAGTCACCTGGTGAGTCATTGGATTTAGTGGGAGTGTTGCTTCTTCGTGTGTTTAGGACGTGCACACTTTGTGTGGACAAACATCACTCCCACAACCAGATTGCCTCTTAACAAACATGTGGCAGATGTAAAATTATTGTTCACTGAGGAGGAATAGCCCTGCGATTGGCTGGCAACTGATTCAGGGTGTCCCCCGCCTACTGCCCGAAGACGGCTGGGATAGGCTCCAGCACCCCCCGCGACCCTAGTGAGGATCGAGCGGTTCGGAAAATGGATGGATGGATGAGGAGGAATAGACAAAGTTACCAAGAAAGACGACTAGAAAATGCACGTATAAACACACACATGCACACACAAAAAAAAGACAACCTTTGAAGCACCTATAAAGAAATCATACAAAACACATCGTGTGTTTTCCAAAGAACACACAAACAAAGGAGACAGCATCCAAATCGAATATGGATATTATTGAATATTACGTTTGACCTAAGGAGCAATGTAGCGCTGTCGGAACAAATGCTGCACTCGTCTCCTTGCAATCAAACACACCGACAAATACAAAGTTGAAAAAACGCTATTTGCGCTGTGCTTACAGGGACACATATTAAACAGTTAGCCCCGATGAATAATGAAATATCCAGTCACCATTCGGCACATTTTGCAATCCAAAAAGTCCTGACGAGCAGCTTTTTTTGTGTTTGCATGGCAATAAAAGTGCATGTCAGTGATGTTTGTGGTCATTAAGTCCCATGAAGAGAACATGATGTTCGTTCTAAAAAGAAAAAAAAAATGCTGTAATAAGCACGTGCCGGTCTCTGGTTAATACCTCTAGCCAGCTTGGAATATCAAGTGGCAATACAATTTCCTGCGACGGCGAATGTGTCACAGTAGCACGTGGCTGCTTTCCAAGCTGCACTGATATAAAAAACATCCGCTTCCTTCCATATTTATTTTGCTAAAATGAAGCTTGTGCAGATGGCCTCCTGTATCCATTAGCAGTTGATGCAATATCCTTTTTTATTTTCTATATTCGGGTGTGAATGCGTTAAATCAACGTTAGACATGATTATTTGTCCATTTAAAAAAAAAAAAGACAATATAAACACAAAAACAGAACATATGGGTTCCTCTATCAATCAGATCTGAATTAGCTCTCCAACATAGCTGTTTTATTCCTTAAAAAAAGTGTATTTTTTTTTATTGTAAGCCAACATACCATAAGGCTGAGTTAGACCATTAAAACAATTGGACTTGTAATGATTCAATTAACCCTTTCGCGCATCAATAATGACAACCGGTAACCTGATAAACTGTCCACTGTAGTCCCCACCGCTGTCCCTGAAAAGGTTCAAATGTATTACACATAAAAGTGAAACAAAAACTGGACTGAAATACTGTCAATGTAAACAAGAAAAAAAATTATGATGAAATGCAAATGTGTTGTCAACCCCCAATTTTTTTCTTTCCAAGTATATGTTCTAAGTAGCCCCACTTTTGTCTCAATGTTAAAGAAAATAATAATAAAATAATAATAATCACCTGAGTCATGGCGTATATTGAGGAAAAAATGTGAACAAGATTGACTTGTATCAGATCTATGCCATGATGATGGTGAAAGTGTGTTCTTTGGAACATCATTTCGCCTCATTATCAGTTCTCAGTATTCAAGCAAAAAAAAAAAACAACTCAATGACATGAAAATGGTTTCCTCTGGATTCACATTGGTGGCGGATTCCACAGTAACTCAAACCATTGGATGTTTTTTCTTCACAAGCCCTTGGGATTTATTATCTGTTCCCATCTAATCAGCCTGACACATCAAGTCAAGCGCTTTGCGCTTGATACGGGTAGCGTCGGCTTTTCGAGTACACACCTCAGCGCGATATAATGCATTCTTTGTGTTGAACGCTCATAACTGAATTCCTTCGCCAGCAAATGACCCCTTTTTCTCCAGATTAGTTATCAGCAAATTCTTCAGCGCAATAACCCTTTCTTTACCTCTGTGAGAACACTCCCCGAGACACACAAACGCACCAACAGGAAAAGACATGGGAGGACGTGATCCAAAACTCCCTTTTTTTTTTTTTTTGCTCACCAGTTCACATGGCGACAAGAGTTGCACAACAGAAGCCGGTCATTTGATTTCCTTTTAATTTTTAAACGTAGTCCAAAAGAACTTAGTCTGTGTTAATAATGTACTTTTTTTTTTTTTTTTTTTTTTTTTTTAATCTTTTGGGCTAAGTGACAGCGTCAGTGTAAAACCTTTAAGCCTGCTGCTGGAGCGCCGCTTTGGCGGCGAGTCGCGCCTGCTTCTCCTCTTGGGCCTTCCTCCTGGTCTCCTGCTCCCTTTGGATCAGCTGCTTCCTCTCGACCTCCCAGTCCCGCAAAAGAGTCTCGTACTGATCCAGGTCTGGCCTCTCCAACGAGGGCAGCAGCCGTTGGGTCAGATCGGTTGCCAAATTCTGGAAGTCGGACGAGTCCACTTTACCCTGAGCCTCCAGCTGGTTGACCATCACCTGATAAGACACAAATTCATTCAGCGGGATTTACACTGCAGATTCCAAGCGCCCAATCCCGAAATCGCAGCTCTATCCAAAATTTTAGACTGTCAATTTCCATGTCATGTCAATTTCAGGGTGGTTTTCTAGTTGGATTATTTTTGTTTGGGCAGATGTGAGCGTTTCCACAGCACCGATCAGTGGATTTCGATGTCAGAGCTGCAGGCCATCTGTGTGTTGACACTGCACTTGCACGGGCGCATTGCCAATAGGACTCGATTTTTTAAATACGCATTTGGAAGAGATCTGATTCCATTCTGATGATGGACGTTTTTTTTTTCTCTGCACAACAAACGATCGTGGTGTACGACCATGCATCTGCGTTTTGAATCTGAAATTTTACTGACAGAATGTTGGGTTTCTGCGGTGTCCAAACATCCCATCGCATGAAAAATTAAACAACCTTCGGAAAATGCGTCTGTGAGCAACCCATTACGTAACAGCGGGGCTAATTTCCATAATAACTGCTAACCACACAGAGTTTCTCCGCCCAGTATTTGGCAGCAAGTGTCCAATGTCCAGAGTCGGCGCTGGACTACACAGAAGCCAAAAGGTAAGTGGAGCTGCAACAAGTTGTTGTTGCTCGTTGCTTTTTTGGAATGGAAACTGAGTTATGAGAGATACTTTTTTTTTTGAAAGAAGAGCACCGTGGCCCCCTAACCTGAAATTTTAAGTAGCACACACTGTCAACTGACATGCAAAGTAAATATTCATCCCACTCACCAAATTACTGATAAATGCACAGAAGCAACAAAGAATATTGGAGAATAGTAATTAGTAAAAATAGCTTTAAAAAAAAAAAAAAATAATGTTTACAAATCTACAAATTTACTGGTACCATTTAGCGCCAGTCTGGAGCCCTGAGATGTGCAGCCATAAAATTCTACGTTCATGATGGTTTGCTAACAACAACAAAGTTTATCAGTTTGAACATTAAATATATTGTCTTTTTCGTATATTCAATTCAATATAGCTTGAAATTGATTTGCAAATCATTATATTCTGTTTTTAGATCCATTAGAATTGGATTTGTAAACTAAGCGGATTTTAAGAGGTGCAACTATCTTTTGCGCATCTCAACAGAAGAATGTGAGACTTAGGAACTTGGTTAAAGTGTGGGGGGAAAAAAAGTGTATAATCTGACTCCTTGAACAACAAATGCCATCCCACCTTGAATTTGCTGTCATACTCGGAAAGCTTTTCTCTCTCCGCCTGGTCGTCTTCATCAACTTCTTCCTTCCGTTCTTCTTCCCCTGCCGACTCCTCTCCAGACGAATCAGATGAGTTGGGCGAGTCGGTTGAGGTGGAGGACAGCCCTTGCAGCACGTCCTCTAGAAAAGCAAACTGAAATGAACAAAAGAATTAATTTATCCTCCGGGACATGTGAAGACCCAAACCTAATAAGATACAGTTAGCCGCATGCATTATTTGACAGGTGATCTCCACGTCTTAATGCAATCTTAGCGCTGACCCGAGGCACTGGGATATGACGTTCATATAATGTGTCCGGGAGAGCTACGCGCGCGCTCGCCCTTATTGTCTGTCACAACGTGTTTGGCCTATTGTGGCAGAGATGCTTACAGACACAGCAGGCGCTCTGGGCCCTCTCAAGATCTTGTGAAAATAAGGCTGGATTATCAAACTCGACCTGACTGTATGTTAATGAAAATATGACAATGTGTGTGCGTGTGTTCCATCTCAGTTGATGAATTGTGTCTTGGTTATGTCCCTCGCCAGATGAGGATGTCATTTGGAAAGCTGAACGAGAAAATGAGAGGTCATTCTGGGTAAAATTGGACCGAAGATAACTGCGAGTCATTTGTAATACTTTTATGATTATGAATGGCACCGCTTTTGTCGCGATGGCAACCCCAGATGTCCTACTTTAGAGGTCTTTAATGCTGATTTGAGTTTTCTTTTATTTCTAGTCATCAGGGGGGAAAAACACATTTAGTCACTCCTCATTTGGCTTTCATTCTGCTGATTCAAAACGAAATAGCCTTCTTTTAAATGTGGTGTATAGACACATCTCAGCAGTATCAATATTTTCTCGATAGTACGTTTCTTCCTTTTCTTTTATTTTAATCAAAACTCAAACATAAGTTGCAACGGGGAAACGAGCCCTGTTCTGTATTTGAACAGAAATGGACATGGTGAAGGACGAGGATTTTTTTCTTTGTCCCTTATTAAGGCATGCAAATATTATCATTCAGTCTTGTTTCAAATATGGTTGAGTCGCGTCCTTGCTGTCCATTAAATCCAGCAAACTGATTTATCAAAAGTATTTGTGTATACCAGTATCTTTCCCAACCGTTGCACACAATGTTACCTTTTATTACATAATAATGTTATTTATATATCAGACACACAAATTGATAGTTGATAGTACACCGCCGGAAATAGTAAAAACCTGTGAGTAATGAGTAAATAAATAAAAGGTTTATAATTGCCCATAGATGCCACAAGATGGCGGCAAATCACAACCTTTACCAAGATGAAGCACTTAAGCTCACCGCAACATAGTTCTTTGAAATCAAACACAGACAGGGATAAATGGATGCAAGTGTGCTGTAATTATTTATCCTTGGTGTATTTTGACCGAATAGAATGTCAAGAAAGCTTTTCATAAGAGACCATGGGAACAGTTTTAATGGTTGAAAAAAAAAAAAAAAGTCCAATGTGCCTCTTTTATCCATGAAAGCCATTTGGATGAACTAAATAAGGAGAGTATGACTGAAACATGCTCCGTCCTTACCGAATCTTTGGACAGTTTGACGTCAGCGGGCGAGGCGGCCACACCCTCCAAAACAGCCAGTGCTCGACTCAGATATCCTCGCTCCCAGAAGAGGGGCATGCCTTTGAACACAGCATGAATGCCCTTCTGCATTTCCACCTTACCTGCAGAACATAACACTGTTACTTTCCAATAAAATATTCCAAGTCTAAGAAAGATGGTGTCATATCATGAAGATGTTTTTGGCACCTCCAGTCTGCAAAAGCAGAAAAGCAATCTCCTGTCCTATGCTCACCTAGCAGAATGTTTCCCAAAAAGCGAGCGGTGAGGCCTACGCTGTTGTCTTGCTTGAGGCTGCAGATAAGCAGCGACGCTCCCAGCGCTCGCTCCTGCGACACCTGAGTACACATGTATGTCTGACGTCACTCAAGAAGAAATTGCTTTTTTTTTTTTTTTGGTAATCACAGCTTAAATCCTTTTGTGGCACTCACAGTGAGCTGAGGTCTGGTTGCTAGGTAACTGGCCAGGGTGTACAGAGACAGGATCTGAGTGGATGGAAGGTCAAAGGCTTCCTGGAGCATCAACTCCTCCACCACGGAGGACGCACCTGGAATTTGATTTAGCACAGCAATAAGAACTTCAAGCAATGATATAAAAAATATTGTAACCCAAGAGGTGGGCAAACTTGAGTTGAAAAAAATAAAATTAAATGTAAAAAATCATTTTTTTTATTCGTTATTGTTTTCAATAGAACGTGTATGCAAAATCGAAAATATGTAAAATAGTTCATTTTGATTTTATTCATTATTATTTTCAATAGACTGTGTATGCAAAATCCAAAATGTGTAAAATTTAAAAATGTAAAATCATTTTGAGAATGAGGGAATCCATTTACATTTACATCCATTCAAATTTAAAAACAACATTGATAATTCAATTCCAAATAATCCAAAATAAATGTTAAATCAGGGCTCAAGACTGCCCTTAAATGGTGGCATTTTCACCTTCAAATTTGAGACCGTCAACCTTTCGTCTCCCCGTGCACGTGTGACCAGTAAATTTGTAGATTTTTTAAAATTTTAAAACTTTTAAATATTTCATGTTGACAAAAGTCTGCTCCTCAATTCGGCCCACTTATCTGTAATTTAGTGAAAAGGACTGGAGGGAAATATTTACTCCGCAAGCCACTTTATAGTGTCCACCCTTAACTTGTCTGCTTGCGCCCCAATTTTTTCTTTTTTTTTTTAAAGAAAATAATTAGCTCAAGTCATGAAAAAATGTGGGAGGATGTGTACAACATTCACAAAGCATAACTGCAGTACATACTGTACTTTCGCCTGAATTGTTATTGTCCATTTAACCAAGACATTTTGGACAACTGTATGCTTCAAAGTTTCGTAGAATAGTTTTGGGGGAGGTCCATTTGCACTTCCTGTAAGTGTCCCAAAACCTTTGTGTACTTCTGAAAATGTACAATGCAATCTTAATGGCTTACTCTTGAAGTCCTCGTCCTTTAGGTAAGAATCAATGAGCAGGTTGGAAGTGAAGTTGTCTGGGAAGATTCCATACTGGACCTACAAGAAACACACTTGGATGTCTCTGACTTCTGTTGTTTCTGAGCCAATTGATATGATGCCGTAAACTAGTGTGTACCTTGTTTCGAAGCGTGTGCAGGGCCTTGTCTCTGGCACCGTATTTTAGACACTGCCTGATCCAACTGTGAACAGTCCACTCTCGAAGGTACCAACAATTTGGACTGTGACGGAACCTTGCCGGGCGACAAACAAATAGTGTGAGGATATTTTTAGTTCAGGTTTTTTTTTTTTTTTTAAATCTTGAAGCACAGTATGGCGATATGATACAAGATAGAGAGGTGTGACTGCACAAGCAGAAGTGAAATCAACAACAAATGATAGTCCTCACAACTGACACGACAGACCCATAGAAATAGCTGCATGTGTATCCAGCACCAACAAGAATGACACTCAGTAGACCTCAGCTGAGAAAAGTAAGGGATTCTTACACCTTCACAGATGCATCCATCTTGAATTTCTTTGCTACAATTCATACAGCATCATGTAAGAATGACTTGGTATTGTCATTTTTAGCTTAAAAATAAATTCACTAAATACAATAAAAACAAGCAAGGGGTGACAACACTTGAATTCTTCCTCAGTTCTTAATTATCCATTAACACATTCTCTAAAGGCATTTAGCGCATGAAACAAGCTCTACAAAGCGACTATTTTTGTCATTATTTCCAAAGAAATTTCACTCGTCCATCCATTCTCTATAGCGCTTGTCCTCATTGGGTTTGCTGACTTTGGGAGAGAGGCATGGATACACCCTGGACTGATCACCAGCCAATCACAGGGCAGGGCACGTGCAGACAAACAACAAACAACAATTTGTATTCACTTTAACACGAATGGAAAATTTTGAGTCTTCAGTGAACTGAGTCAAGATTCAAACCCACAATTTCCTGAGTAAGAGGTGTTCTTACTACGAGTTGGCCATGCGGCTGAGGGCAATTTCATTTCTGTAGATGATATCTTGTAATACATGCAAAAGTGAAAAAAAAAATACGGTAAAGTAACTGAAAAGTATGCATTCCTTGAGTGACCCTCCAAAATGTTTTTGGGAAATTTGATGATTAGCTTTCGTGCAATCCTGTTCACTAACAAAATGTGGCATTGACACAACCATCTTAGCATTGGTAAATATTTGGTTGCTCATCAGAATGCATGTGAAGGGAGCATGTGAACGATCGAGAAATGTCGTAAATGTCGGAATCTGATTTCCAGTGGAAAGAATAAACAGGAAAAGTAGGAACAAAGCAAAGCATGTGAGGGAGAGACAAGCCAAACAGACAATACGTCCCGGGAAAACACAGAGAATAAAGCTTGTAAAAGCATAGTTGTGAGATTGGCAGCAACAGATTGGACTGACTTGTAAAGGTAGTACTCGGCTTGATCCACCTCCTCTCGGCATGATATGTTGTCGACAAACTGGGAAAAAAATGAACAAATTAAACCGGTGAAAGCCAACCTTATAATAACATCAAGTATGAGTTATATAAATGTCAAAACTCACCTGTGACACAGTCAGGGAGCTAACAGGAAGGTTCCTCTCATATAACCCGTCCATGTTGCTGGCCAGCAAAGCTTGAAGTTTTGTTTTTTTTCAATAGAGAACAACAAATTAATATTTGGCCTTAGCAGTCCAGCAACTGTCAAATAGTTGCTGGACTTACTAGCCAAAAAATAATAAATAAATAAATAAATAAATAAATAAATAAATAAGCTTAATTAATAACCACAAATCAACAGTTGCAGTTTTGAAATGTAACAAATCTTTGTTTTATAATTGGAGTCCATGCTGATGTCTCCCAATGACCAAAAGTGGAGCTACACTCCCACCTTGTGGTTTTGCAGAATCATATAGCATACGGTCGCTGTTTTATTCCACTGCAGTGCAGTACATAACGCTGATATAAGACATCGGCACACCCCAGTTAAAATGCCAGGTGTTATACTGAAAATAAGACCAAGATAAAGCATTTGAAAAGCGTTTCCACCATTATATTTATGTACAATTTAATTATGTTTTTTTAATCGTGTGTGTTGTTTCGAGAGGCTAAGTGGGGGGGAAAAAAGTAATTCTTCTCACATAACAGTCACCTCAAAAACTTAATCCGTATGATGTGCATAAATGTGAGCCACTGAATGGGAATGATGTTGTTCTTACCCAAATTCTGAGGGTCTTTTTCTCTCGCCTCCCACAATGTGCTGTCTGAGTAAGCTGCTGAAAGTAACCATCGTCTGGCTGCAGACACACATTGTATTCATTACTGTTAACACGGATTTGAAACGTCCACTTATGCCACCTGTGCGATGAAAGACAAATAGATAGACTGACGCTGTTGTAAGCTAGTGATTACTTGTGGGGTATCAGTAGCGGATATTTAGCTCTTCTTGATTCCACGTGAAAACACAATTCCAGTTCATATAATACGACAAACTAACCGCATGTAACATCAAATGTATTTCAGTCAATTGGAAGAGCACTCACCTGATACAGACGGAGATACACGTTTAACTTTGACAGCGGCGTTCAGGCAGCATCTCAACACGGAGGCTGCCATCTTTGGAAGATACCACTACAAATAACTTGGAGCGAAGGGGTGCGAGATGGAATGGGACTTCCGGTCTAAACCAAAATTTACTCCGGTCTGAAAATATAATCATTCGCGTTTGTGTTAGACTATCGAATAAAATCTTTCCTGAGTTATGCGTGCATTTAGTTTTTCACGAGAAGTGGCAGCACAGTTGAATCCAGTTACAACTGACCTTAGGGGCTCCGTAGATATAAATACATTACATGTGATTTGTGTTATTATAAATTAATCAAATGTGATTGGTGTAATTATTATTATTATTATAGTAGTAGTATATATAATAATAATAATAATTAACATTATTACTATTATCATAGATAGATAGATAGATAGATAGATAGATAGATAGATAGATAGATAGATAGATAGATAGATAGATAGATAGATAGATACTTTATTCATCCTGTGAGGCAAAAAGAAAAAAGCAGTAGCACCATCATTATCATCAGTGTATTCTGTTGCAGATGGTCATGTCATTCAAGTCTGTTGTGACCTGTATATGAAAAGTGAAATTAGTGTAGTTGTGCATTTGGATGAGTCACCTCAATACTGTATACATATTTCAGGACAAGTGACTAAATGTCAATAGAGGGAGCTGTTTACATGAAGAAAAGACGACGAGAACATACAGTGCAGTACACGGCTCACTGTTACTGTATGTTTGGATTTCTGAAAAATGTCAGGATATGGACATTGTCTAATCGTGTGACTTTATAATGTGAATTTTTAATTGTTTTACACCTGCTTGTTTTTGCAAGTTTTTTTTTTTTGCATAAAGAGGCCACCGACTCTTTGAGCCATGAAGCACCAGGCTGGCCCTTGGCTATAAATATACAATGCCGCAACTCCTTGGCTGTGTGTCAATGGAGGTGACAGGTTGAATCAGGGGTGGGGACGCTTTAGTTAAACAAAACGTGGAAGACTTTCAGCACCCTCTCGCTTGCATGCCGACCGCCAAAAACAGGAAGCTCTTACCTGCGTAGGACACAAGTCAAAGGAAATCAATGTTTGGAAGCACAAACGGTAAATACAGCTTGAGGCAATTTTACATAATAGCATTTTGTCAACTACATGCGTACAGTGAGAAACTTGAGTACTGTTTAGACTAGAAGCTATGTTGCATTAAAGAGTAAAACTTGCCTCCATTGCTATCATCATCACCTGTATAAACAGTTCCGGTCTGGTTTCTTCCCAATCCATTGGATTGAAACAGCGCTCATCAAAATAGCTGAAGACCTCCTCATGGCAGAAGGTTCTGGACTCCTCACCATCCTTACTGCCCTTAACCTGACTGCAGCCTTTGACACCGTCTAACACACCATCCTTCTCATCCCCTTCTCTTCCACTGACAACACCCACATTCCGTTAAACTGGTTCTCATTTTACCTCTTCGGCCACACTCGGTTCATCCAATTCAAATGCTTCAAACCTATCCCTTCCTCTATCACTTCAGGTGTGCCCCATGGATCTGTCCTGGGACCCCTTTTCTTCATCATCCACTTTCTTCTCCTCAGCATTATTTTCCATAAATTTAAAATTCACTTCCATTGCTTTGCTGATGACATCCAGCTCTAGCTCAGCACCAAACCCTCATATTATATTTCTGGTATATTATATTTAAAAACATGTAAATGAAAAGAATAAAGAAGTCGCTTTCTAAAATTTAAAAGACTGTACAGGCGAACTAATTTTAAAATGCTTACAAAACAATTAATCAAAGCAATGGGAGAAAGAATACTTCTGGATTTAAAAGAATTTACATTTGGGGCTGCCCTCATCCCTTTTAGCAGTTTAAGCCATTTCCATGCAGCATAACAGCTTAGTGTCGCTTCTCCATGTTTGCTTTAAGCTCTGTGCGAATTGACCCATGTCTCCACACCACAGAGCCCGACTCGGTTTACAGTATATTCAATCATCATGTCTGTAATATATTCAGGACTTTAATTTTTCAGTGATATATAGACCAGAAGTGGAATTTGAATTCTATTCTGATTTCTTTGTTCTGGTCAGAACTTGAGCTGCGGCGTTCTTAATAATGAAAAAAGATGTTTCTCCAGTGTGGTTTCTCTCCTAGCCAGCGGTTGGGATTGAAACGCATGATTGAGGAAAGGAAAGGAGGATGTGAGAACTTCCTCAAACAGTTTGCAGTTTCACCTTGTGGAGCATAGTGGTTGACAGTGTGTGGAAAAGAGAAGCTGCTCTTCTGCATTTTATTTGATGAGAAAGGGTGGCAAAAAAGGTACTTACCTGGAATTTATGTTGACTGTGGACAGGATGGAACATCGGGGGACATTGTTGTTTGGTATCTATTAAATATATGAACGGTGTACTGTTTATAACATCTCCTCCATGAATAGGGATTATTATTTACTCACAGTCCTGTCCAGGGCTGCAACACCACCACAGGTAGTTAGTTGATCGGCTACAGTTTCTCCGAAACTGCGGTGATACAACTGGAAAGTCAAAATTGTCATTTTTGATCCATATTTCTTCATTCTGGAGAGGAATAGAATACAGTATACAGCATAGGTGTCAAACTAAGGTCCTGGAGGGCCGCTGTCCTGCATGTTTTCCAAGTCTCCCTGTTGCAACACACCTGATTCAAATGAACAGGTTCAATGTCCGGCTTCCGCAGAGCTTGCTGATGATCTGATCATTTGATAATCAGGTGTGTTGCAACAGGGAGACTTGGAAAACATGCAGGACAGCGGCCCTCCAGGACCTGAGTTTGACACCTATGGTATAAAGTATTGCCAATGCATTTGTTTGGATAAGGAAGCTAAAGTTATGATGATGTTTTGAGCTTTACTCACAGACACTGCAATTATACTTCAAATGATTGGACATAAATTTGAATATAAAGTCAGATTGATCCTGTTTCTAAGTCAGTAATTGTTCGCATTGTCCACCTCAGTAGTCCTCAGTTCACTTTGTACCCATCGCAAGGGTCCACAACTAGTGGAAGACCATCAATTATATTTGAGAACAACTTCCAGAGAGCCCCAGCCAACTTTTACCCAAATGTGAATGGAGTAATTTTTATTTGAAATCCTAATGTTCATTTATTTGTACTAGTGTAAGGTCAAGCTCAACCCATCATGGTTTTGTGAGGAGGTATGGAAAGGCCTATCATCACACAACTGCGGGCAATGGTTTAGTTACATTAAAACATATTTGTAATAGAAAGGTAAAGAGACGTATATCACTTTACTTACGCTATCCAAGGGTAAACTTAAAAGTTTCCTTTACAGTAAAGCTTGCACATGCTTGTCCTGGGTCGTCGCTGAAGCTACCATAGATCCAGACTGAGTTTCCCCTTTCTCATTGTTTCTCTCTTTTCTTCCCACCTTATGGCCATCCATGTATGTGACCACCTGCTTCATTTTGTCTTTCACTTTCCCTCCTATAGCTGGTGCGCTCTGGTTCTGGAGGTGCAAAGTGAAATTTATCAGCCTGTTGTCGGCGGTGGAGGGGAAGGCGATGGTGATGTTTGAAGCGGAGCAATACCCTTGTCGCTGCTGTCATCATGGGGATTATACTGCTGTTGTTGTGCCCATTGTTCTCTTGCCTCTCCCGTGGTCTTCAACCCCTCTTTTCCTGTTTTCTCTCTTACCTATCCTACCCTCAGAGCCTGGGTTGTGCTTGAAGTTTCTTCCTTCAAAGAGAGGTTTTCCTTGCCTTCGTTGCCAAGTGTGTATGGGGTTGAGTTGGTTTTCTTATACACAAATATATTCCTAAAGTATGATGACCGTTGTCCCTGACCTGATCAATAATGTGTAAAAGTGCATTCGGGCAACTCAATAAAAAAGAAAATAAAAGTTTAATAGAACATAGCACTGCCTATTAGAACGTCGTTAAACATTGCATTTCCTAACTCTGCAAAACCTAGCAACTCAGATGAAAAAAAAAACAGAAGATAAAGTTTTTTTATTTCAGAAAACAACAGGTGGCACAAGTATTTTATAGCAGCTCGCATCATGGCCGTTGGAACCGAGCACAAGCCCATAAGTATTTACTGTATGTCACCAGATATTCGTCAATTGTCTGTGGCTCGGATTTCTCGTTAAGATGTTGCTTCCTTTGCATATGCAGAATGCTTTTCGTGTCAGTGTAATTTCATAGTGATGAGAAAATCTGAGATTTGTTTTTGAAGTAAGTTTTTCTTTTGGGGGGGGGTTGTCTGGTTTTATGATGCAATGACATCACACACATGTTGGAAAAAAAAACTTATAATTGCGATAATTAAAATCGTAGTTGGTCTGGAAAAAAAGAAAACTACAATCAATACAATGAAGTGAAGAAGTTCACAAAGACAAAACAAAACAAAAAAAGAGTCACCATTCTTTTTGGAATGGGTGTGTCATACTGTTTAAGATGGGATTCCACCACTATTGTCTTGATTGATTCGCCGAGCACAATGCATGCTTATGTTGTGACTCATGCGCACATGTGAAGCCTTTGTGTGGGACACCCGCTCCCCGTTGTATCGCAAGTAAAAAGACAGAAAAGCAGAGAGGTGTTTTCCCTTCCTCTTCCTCTGCTTTGAAAGAGAAGCAGCGGGAGATGCAAAGGCACAAAAATGACGTTTTTTTTAATATGTGGACATGTATTCAGCCTCTGGGCTTGTTCGTACGGTACAGATGCAAAATGCATTTCTGCTTTTGATTTAACAGAATCATGCTTGGTTGTCTGCCTGCCCATTGACCTTAACCGGCTGTAAAAATAACGAGATGGGCAAAATGAGACAAAATGCAAAAAAATAAAAATAAAATCACAGTTTATTTCACAATGATTCCAGTGGCTCACATGCAAAATCATTCCTCCCATATATACAGTGATTGGCAAGATTATTGCTTGAAATACTGTAATGCCTCATATAGTGGCATTTTTAATGTATTTTTAATTTATTACATAAAATGTTGTTTTTTGTAATAATTTTGCAAAAATAAATATTTAAAAAGTCTCGTCTAAATCAATCTGTTATTGCGTTATGGCTGCTATACCTCACTAACAATGATTTCTTTTTTAAGCATAAGAGGTGTGTTTTTGAGATGCAGCATTTATATATTCGTGAATTTTATCAGTACAGCGGCCATTGTTTGAGGAACTACGGTTTCATTCAACATTTTCCAAATAGCCGTGTACTTTTTGTCTGAAAATGTTTTCCCGTTGCAAATACCTGAGAGCAAATCTAAAACGTTATATATACACAAAATGTATTCTTCACAGCTTTCATTGCTACTGTTCATTTTGCTGTCAGCTCAGATCTTCCTTCATTCCTCACACATACACTACTCACAAAAAAAAACTATTATTATTCAGCTTTCAGGGAATAGTTCAGGATCAACCGAAAACCTCAAATGTTGAATGCGCAAGTCCTGTTCAACTTTTTTCTGAACTAACATTGAGCCCAAGATAAAATTGACAACAGATTTTTGAGGAATGAAGATGTACAAACATTACTTTTACGCATTTCTGTGACTCTCCCAGTCTCTCTCTATCTCTTTTGCAAGCATTGAATAGAAATGCATTCAAAAGTGAAGAGAAGGTCAAATGAAGTTTACCCGGAAAGATTACATTGCATTTTAGGTTAATCTTGAAATGTAACCAGAAAGCTGCAAAATCTGCATCCTTTGCTCATTCTTTTTCATCCTCCTTCGCTTTTTCTTCCCTGTCTGGCAGCCCTGTCGATTCACTGACAATATCTGTGTGTGATCTGCTTTTTGTCACATTGTCATGGTCCTCTTCCATCTCGGACTCATCAACGTGGTCACCTGACTCTCTGTGACTTCTCTCTGCCACTTCATAACGAGATGCCGACTCAAGCCGTCTCCAGGTTGCATGCAAGCATCTGTCTGGAGTTGGAGACAGCCGGCCTCTCACCTCCGCACCACCTGAGGTCTCCTGTAGATCCTCGTCGGGGCTGTACTGACTGTGTCTGTACAAACTCTCCTCATCCTCCTCGTGGCAAGAGCTACCAGGCACGCTTTCGCCGTCCGACTGGGGAAGATGAAGTCCCGGCAGGCATCGGGGCTTCTGGGAAAGATCAAATGGCTCTTTTGGGTTGAACTGGCCCAGGAGTCTCATGGGAGAGGTAAGGCAGAAGCGTCCCCGCTGTCGGAACACTGAAACAACAGAATGAAGCCATTAAAATGACTGAGAACATATAAAAAAAAAAATTTAAAAAAACCCTCCCAAATGCTTTAAAAGTTGTAAACATGTATTAAAACTGACTGATATTTTT
Source organism: Hippocampus guttulatus (assembly GCF_054856545.1). NCBI lineage: Eukaryota > Metazoa > Chordata > Actinopteri > Syngnathiformes > Syngnathidae > Hippocampus > Hippocampus guttulatus. The sequence goes on from NC_141265.1 coordinate 14,868,820, forward strand.
TCTTAAATAAAGTAATTTGATGTTTAGAAAAACAATCATGTAGGTAGGTGATTACTGTATATTGGGTAAATTTGGCATTTGGAAACAAACGAAAAAAATGTAACCGTTAAGTAAAAATGTTGCCTAAATTACTGCTTAAAATCGAACAATTCTTTATAATTACAGTCAAGGCAAATGGACCGACCCAACAAGTTAAATACAACTGAACTGTACTAGGTGTAGTTCTTGCTGACAGATTATCAGCATTATTAAACATGATGGATGGGCGTATCGGTGCTTACTTACATCTTTCATCCAGTCCTCTGTCCATGACACCATGCTTCACCTTCATGTGTCTGGTGAGATTCCCCTTCAGCGTGAATTTGCTGGGACAGTAGAGGCACTTGAAGGGTTTGCTGTCTGAGTGCAGGTGCATGTGGCCCATGAGGTTGTGCATCCTGTTGAACTCCTTGCCGCAGAGCTCAAAGGCAAATAGACAAATGGCAATTATCCATCCGTGCATTTTTCTTATTGTTTTTTTTTTCTCCCAAAAATCCATCGAAGAGGACTTTAGGTGATAGGGGGAGATTGGAGTCTAGATTGGTCGCCAGCCAATCGCGTGGCACCATAGACTACCATTCACATTTCTATTCATAACTACATCCGTACAATTTCTTTAGCGTTTTCAATGAACCTAACACTTTGGACTGTATTCCCTGGTTGTTGGCAGGTGCATGGACGGGGGGCCTTCACATGTATTCGGATGAACTATTTCATTGTATATAATTTGGCCAAATTTAATTAAAACTATTTTTCCAACAGGATTGTCTGTCTGTCGAGCGAGCTAGCTAGTTATCTATCGAGTTATCATGATCCCTTAATGCTACGAATGAATTTGTCCGGATTATCAACATGTAACAATTTGACTCAACTAACATCGCCTCCATGTTGAACATTAGATCAACTCTGCCATCACGAGTGAACATTAAATCACCTCATTGCTCTGAATGTGACAGAGCCAGTGTGCGCTGCAGGGTGAATGATGCGTTCAGGAGCAGCTCGGTAATTCATGTACTGACATGTTACAAATAAATTGAATTGTTTTAATGGCTGTAAAAGTGTGTTACCCATTTTTGATCCGTTGCGCAGCTCATGCTATCCTCCCCTCTCTCATTCACATACTAGCAGATTCTTATCTTCTTATTATATTCTTTGTTGATACCTAAATTTTAGGCTGAGTTTGAAAAGCCCACAGACAGGCTTTAACACACAAGCAACTGAAAAAATATAAACAATTGACAAAGAGGGCATTAAGGGTCAAAGGGGCATGCTGCCAAGCCTTTGCATTCTCCTGTTATGTTGCATAGATGTACCTAATGAAATGTCCATATATGACAACATGGCAGTCGTGAATGAATGTGCAGGCGTTTCCCCTCCGATACACCCAATGCAATCCCCCTCGGTCCTTTTTTTCCTCGTTTCCTCTCCCTCTGTCTTCTTTCTCTCATCAGCGCACACAAACACTAACACACACACGCTCACACACAAACAGAAGGAAAACAGAGGGACCGAGCAAGAGGAAGCAACAGAACAGGGAAGGGCAACTCCTCCGTTGTCCTTCCTCTCCATTCTCTTTTATTAGGGTGGTCCTTTCCTTCAGGAGGAGAGAAGGACCCGGACTGTCCGAGAGGACCGTGAGAAAACAGGAAGCCCCCCCAGCCCCCACCACCACAGTCCAAGCAGCAGAGAAAGCGAGATGAAATCTATTTGCGGGCTTCGTTCTCCAGGGAGGCGGGAGGCCATTGTTAGAGAGGCGGTTTTGTGCGCCGATATCCTTCCTATGAATGAGGAGGCCGCCGCTGCCAAAAGCCTCCTCGCTATCTGGTCATGCTCGCAGGCCTTCTTCTAAACACCAAGGTCAAGCTCCAGAAAGAGTCAATGTCCCTGGCTCCACTATTCGGGGACTTGAAGATTGAGTTTGCACCAGTGGCGGGCATACTTTTGTGTGTCACATTTTTTGGACAGTTGGGACAGGTTTTTTGGAGATGATGTTAAAGAAAACAAGTTGAAGTATGAATGTATAATATGTGCAATTGTTTAAATGTGAAAGAAATATAGTTAGTTGTATTATTTGGAATGAATTTAATTATAACTGACTAAAACTTACTTTTTCGCACCAATGACACAATACCAGAACTAGCGAAAAAAAATCCTTCATTAGTTCTCATTATGAAATCTATAAAAGTTTATCACACTTTTGATTACATTTTACATTTAAAATTTTCAACTTTACTCAAGATTTAAATGAATGATAATGAGCTATTTACATTTTTTTACTAAAACACAATCACTAATAGAACGATCTGAAACTGTTAAATTTACAGAACTTTACATTATTTCATTATTCACGATGAATGAATGAAACAATAATTTAATAAGACAAATAAATAAAATGCAATACAAAAATGAATACATATATTTAAATGATCCAATTTTCGGGGTAAATGTCTAAACTGATGCAAAAAATGGGACTTTTCTTAAAGTAAATACTCAGTGGGCCAGATTAAAGAACAGAGCGCATCATATGTGCACCCCCGGGCCGTAGTTTGCCCACCATTTGTATCCACACACCTTGCACTTGTAAGGCTTGATGTCGGAGTGGACGATCATGTGGGCCTTGAGCGTCTGCTTTTGTACGAAGCTCTTGAAGCACTTGTGGCACTGGTAGGCCCTCACGTTGGTGTGGATCAGCACGTGGCGCTTCATGTTGGCCAGCAGCGTAAACTCGCGGCCGCAGATGCGACACTTGTGCTCCTTCACGCCCTGGTGGCAGAGTCAAAGAGTAAACGAAGGTTGATGTTCAGTTTTCCTATTCCGTTTGTTTTAATGAGCCACAAAATGCTAATTTGGCAAAGCAAACTGCAATGCAAAACTTCTTATTTAAAGCCTTTATGTTTTGTTTTCTTTTCTTTTCTTTTTCTTTTTTTGGAGGAGGGGGTGATCAAATGTAACAGAATATTTAATATTTGAAATTTTTGGAGTGTTATATTTTTTCCATGCCATCTCATATGGAAGGATTTAACCAGAAAAAAATAGACAGATAAAATGATAAGCGGTGATTGATCAATTTAAGCAGGTAAAAGTCCAAATATTGAAGATTAAGAAATTACAATTAGACAAATAATGAATTGAAAAGCGCTAATGAATTACGTAGACCTGGCCCCTCGACTCATTTTAAAACTCAAATGCGGCCTATAGCATAAAGGTTTGCCCGAACCTGAAATGGAAGAAATGACAACAATAAAATAGCTCCCGTAAAAGTGGAAGATGAATTGTACGGATGAGAAGCTGCGACTTGCACGTAACCCTTCCGCCTACTTTGTGAGTGAGCGTGTGCTGCTTGAGATGGTGCGACTGGATGAACTCCATCCCGCATTCGCTGCAGATGTACGGCCGGATGTCTTTGTGCTTCATCATGTGGTTCTGCAGCTGGCTCGGGTACTGGAACGTCTTCTGGCACTCGGAACACCTGCAGGAACAACATCAAATGCAAAATTTCACCTGGCCGCTTATAAAAATGTCAGTTGCAAATGAATTGACTGTGCGCGTGCATTTTGGCAAAAGAGACTCTCGATGCCGAAATTTGTCCACTCGTGTAAACGAGTTGCAGAACCCCATACGCTGTGCGACAGTTGCGTTGGGCTGTGTCGGTCAGTCTCAAGGTCTAACCTGTACACGGTGGGGCCGCGGTGGGCAGTCAAGTGTCTCTTGAGCTGGGCCAACGTGGGGAAGTCCAGACCGCACTCGACGCACACGTTGTCCTGGCCTTTGTCGTGCTTCAACTCGTGGGCGCGAAGCTCACTCGGGTAGGCAAAGCCTCGGCCGCACACGCTGCAGCTGGTGGGCGGGCGACCAGCGGGTAGATGTTATGACAAGAGTTATTGATACATTTTGTATGCCATGTTCCTTATTTTTAATGTACAGTATATGTCTGTATATGTCTAATTGTATTGCACAGTTGCACAATGCACTACCTCACTTTACCCACAATAGCCACAAGTGTCGTTGTTTATGCTGTTTATATTGTTTGTATCGTCTATACTGTTTATACTGTTCAGATGACATATGTTTGCTTGCATTTTGCTCTAAGGATTGAGAGGAAGAAATTTCATCTATGCTGCATGTCATACGTAAGCATGTTTGACAATAAAGATGACCTTGACCTTGATGAATATGCACGTTGTATTTTATTATCTTTGATAGCTTGTATTTCATGATAGTTGTGATTTGACTCAAATGCTGCACATTGTTTTCGTTCCACTGAATGAATTCCACCAACGATAACGTGGCAGCAAACCTGAGCTAGTTGCAAGTCTCTGTTCCTTTCTTAAATGATCGGCACCCCAACTTGACTGGTCAAGGTCAAGGTCATCTTTGCTGGCTTATAAGCTCACCACTGAGAAAGGGATCACAAAATCATTCAACTCGACATGTACCTGTAAGGCTTGACGTCACTGTGCTGCATCATGTGCCTCTTCAGGTGGCTGGTTTGGGTGAAGGCCTTGTGGCACACCTGGCACTTGTGCGGCCTCATGCCCCGGTGGGTGAGCAGGTGTGTGTGCAGGTGGCTCAGCTGCTTGAAGAGCTTCCCGCACAGGTGACACCCGTGGGGCTTGATGCCTTTGTGGCCCAGGATGTGCGTGATCAGGTTGTACTTGGACGTGTACGACTTATCGCACATGCGGCACTTCCATCGCTTATGCTCGCCGCCCACGTCAACGTAGTAGCTGTCGTCCACGTGGACGTCAAACGCGGGTTTGTCGCCGCCGCTCGGCCTGCCTTGAGAGGGCGCGTCTCGAAGACGCTGCGCTGACCTGATGTCCTCCCTGGGCGGGAAGGGCATTACAGGGCCGGGCATGAAGAAGGGATACGGGATGAGGCTGTGGTGGAGAGGTGGGAAGTACGACGAGTGGATGAGGAAAGGAGGCGGGGGCCACCTTGGAGGGGGACTGAAAGGCTCCCGTTTCACCCGAACCGGGGCGTCAATGGCGGCGGTCCTGCGGTGAAGATGGAGCCTGCTCAGCTCGATCATACCGGCCGCAGTGGGTGCCGCGGGGACGGAATGAGATGGGAAAGAGAGGTGGGAGAGGTTGACTGTGTTGGCCATGCTGCTTTCCTCCTCTTCACCGCTTTCACACCCGTCGGCATCCATTTTGAATGGAGTCCTTTTGCGTTTTTGGGAGCCTTCTCTGTGGGTATGACTTGGGCTCAGCATGGAAAAGAAGTCAGGCGAACACGGCAGTGGGCTTCTGCTGTCTCCAGTGAGATATCTTGAGGGGGAACAATTAGGGGCTTTAATAATGATGGGAGGGGGTCTCACATAGAACCTGTGCTGATCTGGGTGACGAGCGTCCTCTCTGAATTGAGGACTTGTTGATGGTGGGAAATGGACTGCTTCCATCTTGACCCTGCAGCAAGAAAATCAATGGAAAAAAATCAATTTCTTCCCATTTTCAATTGGAATTTTAAAAAATAGAGGAATGTCTGATTATTGTATGACTAGTTGTTTTAAAATAACACCAAAAAAAGGCACATTTTTCATTCTTCAATCGGGCGGGTTTACGTGACCCTTAATTTTGGTGACGAGCTTGAGTCAAGATATGTTAACTTGTTAGATGCCACAAAGGACCATGACTTGGTCCATCACTTTTCAAAGACTCACAAATTCCGTTGACGTGCACAAGTGAATTGTTTCTTCACAGACGGATGTCGCCGACTACTGGCCCGGCATGCATTTTTTTGTTGTTGTTTTTACATGGCTCGAGTTTTGTAAATGTGCTTTTGGTAAATGCTTTGAGATCGCATCATAACATCTGTGCTTCAACATTACATTTGAGGTTTTGGATTCAGAACCAAGCTGTCTGTCAACATGACGTTTTTGCAGCTACTTCACACACCAACATCAATAAAATATATTTTCTTTTTTTTTTTTTTTAAACCCAAATTTTTGTGAGATTTTTTCAAACAAATTCCACAGACTCATTCAATCGAAATGGTGTCTTTGCTCGACTGTTTTGGGTGAAGGCTTGTCTCCACGAGCGTAATTTGTAGAGCTTTTACAACTCCAAACCACATGCTTTCAATTCACGACTGTCGAGAATCTTTCACTTCTTAATTTCTTCAAGATCCCCTTTCCTGAAATTAGGAACTTTGCCAAAAGATCACCTGTCGCCTTTTCACTTCTCCATCAGCGACCATCGCCTTTTTTATTTTTGTCTCTGTTCATGTTTTTTGGTAAGAACTTCTTTTTTCTTCCACACATACACACATCTTTAACCTGGACACGAGACATATATATATATACAGTATATATACTGTATATATATATTTTTTACTCTGAACATAAAAGACCTCTCAACTGAAATTTTAGAGGCGCAAATAAAAAAGAAATAGAGGCACAAATTGTAAATTGACTTGCGAAGTAATAATTCACATTTCCACTCCTATTTTATATCTAACCAGTCAATGGGCAAAATATTTGTCAGCAACATAAAAATAGTCAATAATATTTTTTGGTGAAAATCAGATGGATATTCATCATTTACTTGCACAGTCTCAAATTTCAGAGACAAAATGCCACCATTAACAGTTCAAAATCTGCTTCCACAACTACACCAATTTAGCAATCATATTGTGACAACACAGCATGATTCAATGCTGCTGCTGAAAATCCTTATTATGGAGATGACTCTCCCCTACTCAATAACACACTAAAATTTTGCAACAAATTTTCAGTGGCATGCACATTCGCGTTGTCGAATGAATAACAGAGAGCGAGCAATTGTTCTCTGCGTCAAGGCAGATTTGGTTTGATACAGCTCTTGCATTGGATCTCATCAGATCGTGCAGGTGTACCTAATGTTGTGACCGACTGTGACATGCAGGACATTTCTCCGCAGAGTGACAGAAAGCAAAGGAGGCAAACATGACAAAAAAGAAAAAAAAACAGCATTGCTTGCACATGAGCACTACATATGTGGTTCTCCCACCAGCAAACATCGGATCAGAATTTTTTCAGTCAAATGTGCTCAAGTGGGTAAATTAACTGCCTTGCATGAAGTGTCATTAAAAATGTAGTCGACATGCACTTCTCCAAAGTTTACGTGTATGGCATACCTGGCCAAGAGTTGGTTTTGCTGTGATGCCGTGGCTCCGTGCGGCCGTTCTCCCTCCCTGCTCCCTCCTGACAATGCGCGGCCCTTCCACAGATAAGCTTTTTTGGAGGGACTTAAGAAAGAGAACAGGAACAATCACTTTGTTCCCATTTTTTCAGATGAGTACCTTCGGAGAGAAGGAAGGAAGGGAGGGGTGAGGAAGTCAACAAGTCGAGTGCCTTCCTGCAGAAAAATAAGGAAACACTAGATAGACATCTCTGTTTCTCGATGAAATAGGGATTTGGAGAGCTTTTGGAGGAATGCAGAGGGAGAACAACGGTGGATGTTTCTAACAAAAAAAAAACAAAAAAAAAAAAACAATGCACTTTGAATGCAGAGTGGCATTCAAGCATGGATGTACTGGGAACGCTCGAAGCAAAATGGCAATGATGAAGATGAGCAGCATAAGGTACACCTGCACAGATGAATTGAAACAAATTATTACAAAGTCCCTCCGACATAGTTTCCAAATTCATTTTGGCTCTTTTTGTTGTGTGTGACCTGCTGGGAAACCAAATGACAAGAAAGTCAAGTGACTTGGCCACTGAGTGGTACAGTATAATACAGTCAAGCAGACTCACTCATAAGAGTTTCACAACTACTGTTAAGTGACTCCGTAAACTGCAGTAACAGGAATCATGAAGAATATATGCCTGTGAAGATTATGATAGCATCTGTCTTAAAGCGCATGTTTTTAAAAAAAATTATATTCACACTTTCAGGGACAGCGGTTACTACAGTGGACATCATCTCATGTTATCAGGTTCGAGGGTGCATGAAAGGGTTGATTATATTCCATCTTATCCTCACGAGGGTTGCGGGTGTGCTGGAGCCTATCACGTCTATCTTTGGGCAGTAGGTGGCGTACACCCTGATCTGGTTGCCAGACAATAGTAGGCCACAGATAGACAAATGACCACTCACGCTCACAATCACGCCGAGGGACAATTTAGAAAGTTCCATCAACCTGCCATGCATGTTTCTGAAATGTGGGAGGTAACCGGAGTACCCAGAGAAAACCCACGCAGGCACGGGAAGAACATGCAAACTCCGCACGGGAAGGAATCGAACCCTGCATCTCTTTCGTTTGACAGTCTACCACCAGTCGACCATTGTTTACCATCGGCCAAACTGCCGGTTCTTGTGAAGTTGAACCGAGTGCACTGTCACCATACGGTGCTCATATGATCTCAAACCTTGCTGAACGACAGCTCACATCTTAAATGACTTGTAAGTCCGATCTCTCTTATCTCTCGGTATTAGAAACAGCATTGAATATGATGTCATATTTTTCAACACCAACATAGCATCCACAATAGTCAATAAATTGGTAAGAAATATTTCTCTGACAATGTTAATTAATATTGATCGTGATTATTTTGTAAAGGCCTGGGTTTCATTTTGAGTTAATATTATTGTTGTTGTTATTATTATTATTATTATTATTATTATTATTATTATTATAATGAGTGATCGTCATCGTTTTTGTCATTTTGCAGATTCAGAAAAATACAAATACAGAGCTACCAAGAGGAGCAAATGTCCCACGCTCACACTCCACTGAGGAGCTTCAAACTATAAGACAGCACAAAAGCTGGGGTATTGTCAGGCACTTGTGTGTTAAATTTAAATCATCACATTTTCTGGGAAAAAAAAAAAGAAAACCCATTCTCGCAATAACTACGAATGAAATAAGCAATGAACAGAAACATATTACATGGAAAGAGATGAGAAGTCTGATCATCAAAGTCGCCATGAAACACTGTTGGGGTCATTTGACAGGGTGATAAAGGTTTGTCGTAGAGGAGGCCTTGTCAGCTAACTTGGTTTAGTAATCCGAATGAGACGGCTCATGAGTGAGTCAAGCGTGAGTAATTGAACTCATATCATTGAAAGAGGCAAACTGTCCTCCTTGGTTTGTGGCCTGTCATTAGCTGTGTTAATTAGCTGATGAGGCCAATTAACCTCAGGACCTGAACAATGTGGGCTTCAATCGATGTGAGAGATTAGCAAATTGATGTTCGTGTGTGTACGTGTGTGTGTGTGTGTGTGTCTGTGTGGTAATGCAATTGTAGCCATGTAAAAAGGCATCATATTGAGCTACTATTTTGAAGGATGCAGGTATTACTCAATTTATGGGCGGGATTTTGGTGGGGATGACAATTAATTTAGCAGGGGAAAACAAATTGAGGAGAGAAAATGCAATTTTGATACAGATTTCTGACAAAATTAAAAAAACAAAACCACTTAGCAAGAAACATAAAGTACCGACACGTCTTTTGCTTCAGTGGGCAACATAAAGTGATGTGGCAGACGGGATGGGGCCATGAGTTTGGCGCATGTGAGCAAGTCAAGTGTTTCCCATCTTGAATTTTTGCTGTACTGTATATGTTACATTCAAAACAATCTCAAGGCACAGCACCAAACTAAATCAAGTTTTATCATGTACCTTCTGCCATCTAGTGGAAAAGCAATTCAATTGTTCTGCCCGTCACTAGTCCAGCAATTTTCTGTATGCTTATCCAGCAGCTGTGTTGGAGCCCATCCAAGCTGATTTTGGCCAATAGGCTGGATACACAGCTGGAGTGGACACCGGCCACTTGCACGGCGCATTCACGATTAAGAACAATTTGGATTCTTCAATTGAGCTGACAGCCATGTGGAGTAGCAAGGCCGGAGTCTGAACGGCGAAGCAGTCATGCTAACGAATCAGCCTAACCGGTCATTCACCGTGTCACCTGACTAAATTATAGTGAATAAATAAATCATTTTCAGATCAAGTAAGCAAAATTGGATGATTTCCTACCGCGCACTTGGTGATCTCTCACAACACACTGGCCGAGTGTGAGTGAACTCAAAAGATGTGGCTGGATATTATTATAGGCACGAGAAAACCACGGCCGGCCGTCACCGTTGTACTCTTGTCAAGTGCGTTCCTGTCCTCCTTATAATTTCACCTTGCTGACCTGTTTGACTCGCGGTCATGGCATGCACAGTCACGCACTGGAATGATTCATGAGGGAAACGGCGCTCCAGACCCACGCTGACCTTTGACCTGACCGCCGGTCAGTTCTGCCAGCCAACTACTAGCGACTCATTAAGGAGCCCTAAGTGGTTTTTGGCTTTCTGCGACACTCTTAAAAAGCGGTCCGGGGTGTATATAAATATGAGACATTGGAGAAGTAGACCAGCAAGCGGAAGGATCGGACTCAGACTTTGGCTAGCCATTTAACAAAAGGTAAGACCATTGGCTTTGTGCTTCTAGTGTTCCACGTTTTGTAATAAACAATTGTTCCTTTTCTTTCAGCAAAGATGAGCGGAGCAGCTGTGTCCTTGTGCCTGTTTTTCCTCCTGTCTGTATGCTCGGCATGTTACATCTCCAACTGTCCCATTGGCGGGAAACGCTCCATCATGGATGCCCCGTTGCGCAAGGTGAGCTCTTTGTTGTCATTTGAGATGACAGAAATATCTATAGAAAATGGAAGATGACAGCTGTATCACTGAAAGCTAGAGTGGGCTAACTTCATTTTTGGACATTTTTAAGATCCGAAATGAATACGGAAAATGGCTTATGTCTCAAGTGGATCGTGGTTTTAATCAAAGCTTATTTAATTTTGATACTGAGCTGCCTGAAACATATATGTCATGTAATATTTCAAAAATATTGCTGAATAAATATTCTAAGTTCAGTTTTATTCAATGACTAATTTAATTTTGGAACTACCCTACCCTAAGAGTAAAAGGATTTTGGAGCGTTTGCTCAAGCATACACGCTAGCCATGTTAGCTGCCGAGCTAGCTGGAGAAGAAGACACTTTGATATGTAATAAAGAAAAACGTTGATATTAATATGTATTTTTCTGATGATATGCATAACGGGGCTGTGTTAATTTGAGGAACACACTCCTTTATGACTGAAATACAAGAGAAGACTTACCTTCAGTCAGTCCACCATTTAAAATATTCCTGGTGAGGCAGACATGCTAACCACTATTTCACGGTGCTGCCTGGCTACAAGCTTTCAGTTGCTCCTAATACTGAAAGACAAAGGATATTGCATGACAACTGCATCATTTACAGTTACACAAGTCCAGCTGTACTTTAATGTTCATAGTGTGCCTAATGTCACAGTAGTTTAATTAATGCAGTGCAAAACATTTCTTGACTTCAGTTGTATTTAACTTTTCAGTATTTATTTTCAAACACTTATCCACATTTTATCAACTCATTTGCAATACTTCTTTAATCAGAATTTATGTTCAGGGGATGGTACTTGAGCTCTTCAAGTACCATCGCCAAGTAAGATTTTTGAGGTTGATTTTTTTTCTTTTTTGGGGGGGAGGGATCACTGCTTTAAATCATGTCAACATATACTAAAGCACAATGGACATACACTATGCTTTAACGAATATCTGTTTACTTTCAGTGCATGTCATGCGGCCCTGGGGACAGGGGCCGCTGCTTTGGCCCCAATATCTGTTGCGGCGATGGCTTTGGTTGCCTGCTCGGCTCTCCGGAAACTGCTCACTGCCTGGAGGAGAGCTACCTGCTCACCCCCTGCCAGGCCGGGGGGAGATCCTGCGGATCTGAGGGCGGACACTGCGCCACTTCAGGTCTCTGTTGCGATGCAGGTATGTCTTGTATTTCAAAAAATACAAAAGGTAACTCGCTCTATACAGTACCTTCACACAGGCAACATGAAGAACACGAAAACCAGATAATACATAAAAAGGAGCCATATATAGATCTTGACGTATACAACTTTTGACTAATTTCAAATTATTTTAACATTCTATTATATTATTTTGTGCAGGAAACAAAGTTAACTGCTACCCTTGAACGGTTAGTTTTTCAAATTAATTAAAGGTAAAATAAATTTGGTTAAAAATTGATAAATATCTATAAGATTAGTGTTGTACAAAAATTACCCCCCCCCCCCCCCAAAAAAAAGGAGTATTTCAGTGACATAAATATTCAATACAGATGTTCATGGTCATTGTGACCCGCGCCGCATGTGAAGCCATTTTGAAATTAAGAAGATGTCTTGACATGAACCATTTAAAATTTTTAATGTACATCAAGTTGAACCACAATGTAACAAGTTGGTTAAAAAAAACAACAACAACAACAAATTAATGCTCAGATTGGAGGTATTGATTAATATTTTTGTTGTCATTGTGGTTTGCAATTGTGTAGAACGCAAGTCAAAATAATGTGTTTGTGTGTATACAATATTTGGACATGCGGTTTAATAATTTCCGCTTCACATACTAAACGAAGCTTGAGCTGCATTTGTCTTGTGAAAACGTTCACAGCGTAAAATGTTGAGGGGAGGTGGGGAAGCTGATAAGAACACAGAGTGATTGCACTTACTCCATAAAGTACTTTCCCCCTTGCCCTCGTTCAAAGAGAGCTGCAGCGCAGACCAGTCGTGTCTCATGGATGAGGAGGCGGATGATCAAGTGGGCCAATACGACGGCGGCGACCCCGGTGACATCATCGTGAGGCTCCTCCATCTGGCCGCTCACGCAACCCCTCATCGACTCGCTCAGTGAGGGCGGCCCGGGAGACCTTAAGTGCATATTATTAGTTGCCCATTTTAGCCTCTTGCCGATATATTTTTATGCATGAAAACAGAGGATGTATACTGACAATCATCTGGCTCTCTTGCATGTTGAAATAAAGTTTTGAGGAAGACTAAAACATTGTGTTTCCTGAATCAGCGTAAGAGAAAAACATAAAACATTCGGTGAAGGCCCTCGTTATCGAGGAATGCGGCCCCCAGGACAAGGCGACGGCTCCTGGTGCTTGTGTCTCCGATGACTGTAGAGGCCCAGTCTTCCCCGAAAGCCCCGCCCGCAGGATTGACAGAAGTGGGTTGGGGGGCCGGGCGGTTGCCGGGCCCTCTCCTTCCTCCGCGCTCGCCGGTCCTCCTCCGCAGCGACGCGTCGAGTCTCGAGGACCTGGACCCCGCCCCGCACAGCCCCACGCCAGGCCGCCCGATCCGCGGCCAGGTCAGCCCACTGTGCCGGGGGAATCCGGCACCGCTGAAGATGACCCTTTAGCTGGTCTTTGAATCGTCTTTTCGGGCCACCGCGGGGACGGGTGCCCTCCAGCAACTCCGCGTAGAGGAGCTGCTTCGGGAGACGGTCGTCGCTCATCCGCTGCACGTGGCCGGCCCACCGCAGTTGGGCCAGGGTGATCATGGCCTCGATACTCGTGAGGCCAGCCCGGGTGAGGATCTCATTATTAGTCACTCTCTCCTCCCAGGAAACGTTGAGGAGAGATCGGAGTCGTCCTTGGTGGAACCTCTCGAGCCTCTTGATGCTGCTCCGATAGAGGGTCCAACATTCGGCGCCATAGAGAAGGGTCGGGAGGACGACAGACTTATACACCATGATCTTCGTGTTGGTGGAAATGGCGTGATTCCTGAAGACCCGACGACCGAGGCGTCCAAAGGCTGTGTGGGCTGCCTGGATACGGTAAGTGAGGTCCTCCGTGAGGCCGGCGTCCTCCTGGATAATGCTGCCCAGGTAAGGGAACGCCGAGACCTGCTCGATGGGTTCGTCGTCTATGGAGATTTGGGGTGGACGATGGATCAGGTGGAGGGTCTTTGTCTTTTTGGTGTTGACGGAGAGGCCAAAGGCCCTGTACGCCGCGGCGAAGCCGTCCGCGATGAGCTGGAGGCCCCCGGAGGAGTTGGAGACCGCAGCATTGTCATCAGCGTACTGGAGTTCGCTGACGGTCGTGACCATGGTCCCCCGCCTGCTCCTCAAACGGCTGAGGTTGAAGAGCGACCCTTCAGTTTGGTAGCGTAGAGTGATTCCGTGCTCCTGGACAGGGGTGACGTGGTGGATGAGCGCGGCGATGTAGAGGCAGAACAACGTCGGTGCCACCGTGCAGCCCTGTTTGACTCCGGTCCGAACCGGGAATGGGGGAGTCATTTCGCCCTGAGTCAGGACGCAACCCTTCATGCCGTCGTGAAACATCCGGATGAGGGATATGAATTTGGGGGGGCAGCCTTGACGTTCCAGCACTTTCCAGAGTGCTGCTCGGGGCACAGAATCAAACGCTTTGGCCAGATCATAAAAGATGGCGTGGAACTCCCTCCGCTGCTCCCGGCACTTCTCCAGGAGCTGTCTGGCGCAGAACACCATGTCCGCGGTTCCCCTTCCTGGACGGAAGCCCGCCTGGGACTCCGGAAGAACCCGCTCAGCGAGACAGGTGAGTCGGTCGGCCAGTATACGACAGATGAGTTTTCCAGCAGTTGACAGCAGCGAAATTCCACGATAGTTTCCACAGTCGAGTTTGTCGCCCTTCTTGAATATCGTGACGATGACGGAGTCCTTCAGTTCCCCAGGCACCGTCTCCTCGATCCAGCATTGAAGGATGAAGGTGTGGAGGCGGGTGAGGAGATGTGCACCCCCAGCTTGTAAAAGTTCTACGGGGATGTCGTCGACTCCAGCAGCTTTGTTCTTCTTCATCCTCCTCAGGGCTCCGGAGATCTCCCGGAGAGTCGGCAGCTCCGTCATCCAGTGTTGCACGGGGAGCTGGGGGACAGGATCGAGGAAGCCGTCTATTGCGCATGTCGGACGGTTCAGGAGCTCCATGAAATGCTCCTTCCATCGCTGGTGAGTATCCTCCTTTTCCTGCAGGATGGTGCCGTCCTTTGCCTTCACAGCCATTGGAGGACTGTGAGCCGGACCGATGATCTTCCTCGTTGCTTCGAAGAAGGATCTGGTATCGTGACGGTCAGCGGAACTCTGCATTTGGTGGGCAAAGTTGACCCACCATTGATTTTGGATCCTCCGGATCTCTCTCTGTGCTTCACTCTTGGCTGTCCGGTAGGCTTCTTCAAGTCTCTTGGAGGAAACGCAGTTCTGCCATGCAATGCGAGCCTCTCTCTTTCTTGAAATCAGTGGCTCAATTTCTTCCAGGTTTTCGGCAAACCAGTCGGGATTTCTCCTCTTCTGGACACCGAGGACCTCTTCCGCGGATTTGGTGAGCGCAGTTTTCAAGTGCTCCCAGTCTGAGTGGACAGTGGCAGGAAGGGTCCGAGGTTGAGTGTCCAGTTTGTCCGCGAGGGACGTCTGGTACTGTTCGAGGACTTGGGGATTCCTCAGCAGCCCAACATTGAAACGTATCCTCTTGGGGATCTTCTTCCTTCTTTTCGCAGGCGCGATCTTCAGCCTAAGTCTTGAGGCTACCAGCCTGTGATCGGACCATCCGTCATCCATGGAGCGGATGGCCCTCGTGACCATGACGTCGGATCGGTCGCAGATTCGGGTAAGGACGTAATCGATCAGGTGCCAGTGGCCGGATCTTGGATGTTGCCAGGTGGTCTTGTGCTTGTTGGCCATCCGAAACAGTGTGTTGGTTATTACCATCTCCGTCTCTGCGCAGAGACCAAGGAGTAGTTCTCCATTTTCGTTGCAGTTGCCAACGCCTTCCTTCCCCAGAGTCCCTCCCCAAAGCTGATGGTCCCGGCCCACCCGCGCATTGAAATCCCCCAGAACCAAGAGCTTATCCCGGGGGTTGACGCGGAGGATCAGGCCACGCAGCGCGGCATAGAAGGACTCCTTCGCCTCCTCCGAGGCGTCCAGGGTAGGTGCGTAGGCGCTGATGATGACAAGGGATTGGGATTGACACAGAGGTAGGGTGATGGACATGAGTCTCTCAGAAGTTCTTACGGGGATGATGTTGTGATCCCTAACCAGACGTGACTTAACGCAGAACCCTACACCGTGAATTCTTCTCTCCTCCACAGCTCGTCCGCTCCAGAAGAAGGTGTACCCGTGCCGAGGCTCCTCGAGCTGCCCGGCACCAGGAAGACGGGTCTCGGAGAGGGCCACAATGTCCAGGCCGAGCTTCTGAATCTCAAGGGCGATGAGGGCAGTCCTGCGCTCCGGTCTCTTTGCTCTTGCATTGTCCATCAGGGTTCGTACATTCCAAGCGCCGATTTCCAGGAAAGCAGTCCGGTTTTTATATTTGTATTTGTTTCGCCCGCATAAAGGATGAATCTGCCGGAGGCGGGTCTCCAGCCGATCGATGGCGGTGATGGGCGTGTTTAGGCCGCCTTTTATTGGCCCTTCCTCGGATTGAGGGGAGCAGCGCTGCGACTAGAGAGTCCTGCTCCGCCACCGTGGTCGCTGCCTCTCCCCTGCACCATCACCAGTTCGCAAGGGGAGCGACCATCGTGCCACGGCCGCCGACGTGTGGTTGTGGAGCTAGGGACGTGGGCCCTCATCTGAGCCTGTCCCCGACACCCCGCGCCATCGCCGCCGGACTTCTTGAGGTTGGGGGATCGGGAGAGGGGGGAAACGGGTTGATGGGGCAGAGGGGAGGGGAAGAGGGGGGGGGAGAATCGCCATCCTGGGGGCTATGTAGCGTGAGGGAGGGGGACGGGTCGCAACCCCGCCCCCGCACTTCGACCCCGTGGCCAGGGTCCACGGCAGCGCGGTGGCCGACGGTGGTGGTCCAGGGGGTCTGCAGCACCCGAGGTTGGACCGTGGATGCGCCGGGCCCGGTGTTTTATTTTGAAGGGTGGGCATTCCTTCATAACCCATGGGGATGGTCGGCTTGGGGATCCGGTCCGACACCTTGCTAGGCGCTTAACGCCAGGACTGTGGTGGATTTGTATACCGCCGGACGCGGTCCCGCGGGATTTTGCTGACCCGAAGGTCATTACCACTTCGCACCAACTCTCCAGTGATGGAAAGTCCCGTCAATTCGGCGTGGAGGCTCCCTTACGGACTTCACTGCGATCCACTAGGAATTGGCGACGGTTTGATCCGCACCTTTGAGCCTAGGGATCGCAGATCTTTTGCGAAACATCTTGCATGTTGAAATAAAGTTTTGAGGAAGACTAAAACATTGTGTTTCCTGAATCAGCGTAAGAGAAAAACATAAAACATACTACATCCATTAATTTTATATAGTGTTCATTTGGGTTGCGTGTGAGCTTGAGACTATCTTCGGTTTAACAGCCAATCAGAGGGTCCATATAGGCAAGCAAGCACTCAGACTTAAATTCACACCTATTGGAACATCATCATAAGCTGAGGAGCCCCGGTGTATTGACATAATGCATTGCTAAATACACCTTGCATGTATTTTTGGAATGTGTGAGGAAACGGGAGTACCCGGAGAAAACCCACACAGGCACGGGGAGAACATGCAAAGTCCACACAGGAAGGCCGAAGCAGGAATTGAACCCTGCTCCTTTGCACTGTGAGGCGGACATGTGAACCAGTCGTTCACCGTGCCACCTTACTTTTTGAAAAAATCTAACAGAAAAAAAACAGGTGGGGAGGTGGTAAGTATTTTATGCAACATTTTGGGAATGTGCATGGACGCCTGATCATCCGGAGAGAAACCACACAAGACTGACTCCAGGATGTTTTCTATGGGAGGTGGAAGTGGGGCTTGACCAATACCTAGGGGGGGTGAAAAAATAATTTTTAAATATAATTTAGAATATTATCAGAAATAAATGCTGAAGGGGAGTCACTCGGGCTACACAGATTTTTGCCGGGACTATGACAGGGGAAAAGACGCAATATCACAGGAGGACCCGAGTCCAGATTCAAACCTACACGCTCACCACGCTGCCCATCAGAAATCATATTTCGCCGAAAAGACTGACTCAGCAAAAGCCTTATCGCTGCACTGCTCCACCAAACGCACAATCATCTTTATCTGCTAGCCATCTTGTGCCTTTTTTATGTTCGTGTGGTCATTATCTCCTGCAACAAAGAGGTCACCTATGATCCATTTGTCTCCACTTTCACGGCAAATCCTCCGCAGTTCTGAACGGACCACAACGCACCATTGTACAGAGCACAGTGAAACGCATTGATCGGGTATTAAAGTATATAGTATTGACCTACGGTGATTGAATCTTGCCGTGGCGAGAGAAACATTGTCACATAGCTTATCTCCATTAGTGACTTCATCACCAGTGTAAAGTTCGCACACAGGGAGCCACATTCATTAACTTGCATACACCTCATGTGATGACTCTTATTGGAGCTCGTGGCAATTTACACCAAGTCTATGCAAATCACGGACAGTGGAGAGAGATTTTTTTTCCTCACATAGACTCCAAAAATGCTCTCACACAATACTGAAATGCTCTCACAATAACTATGGATTGTGATCATTCATATTGTATACCATTGGAGCATTCTCAAAGGCACTACTAAAATTGTGTCACACTCTACTCGCATTTCTTTTTTTTTTTTTTCGCATGGACTCCCACAAAACGCTACTCTCTCACACACACACACATACGTCTGAAATACTCTATTGCATTGCCGAAATGCTCTCACGCATACTACAGTTTTTATTTATTTATGCTCCTGTACAACTCTAAAAGCTCGGACATTATTCCGAATTTTTTTCTGGTTCACAATTACTACTGAAACACTCGC
This sequence comes from Hippocampus guttulatus, assembly GCF_054856545.1. Lineage (NCBI taxonomy): Eukaryota > Metazoa > Chordata > Actinopteri > Syngnathiformes > Syngnathidae > Hippocampus > Hippocampus guttulatus. The sequence continues at coordinate 14,887,444 of NC_141265.1, forward strand.
AGACATGTAAAGGAAATGCTCTCACACTCACAACTACAACGCTCTCACCGATGTTACCGACATTCTCTCACACGGTAACGCGACTGAAGCGTCCTCACCACACCACTGAAACACTCTCACACACACACACACTGCATCAGAGTGGCTGCACATGCACATTCATCCATGACGTGTCATTGAAATTCAGCGCTTCTTTTGGAAGACAAAAATATGGATAAATGTGATAGCTTGTTGTGGGGCACTTCGATAGGTACTGGCCACAACGTTAGGTACGGCTGTAAAATGGAATGAGTTGTTTCTTTCTTTTTTTTTGAGGGGTCGGGAGAGTTTCCAGAAGTATAGAAGTACACATTCAACATTCTCACAAACTTATTTTGGTTTACCTTTATCGCCGCGAGAGGGACAGAATATTAGGAACATCCTCCCTCCTTGTGTCTTATCAGCGGCATGTGGCCTGCAACCCATGTAATTGGAGACAGCTGAAGTTAATGATTGAGATGTGTCATAGCGTGTGTGTGTGCGCGTGTGTGTGTGCATATATATATATATATATATATAAGTCAAGGCGATAGCTGTGTTCCCTCTACCGTCACTTACCTCTGACACCATGTCTTTCTCTGGAAAATACCAACTGGAGTCTCAGGAGAACTTTGAGCCTTTCATGAAGGCCATTGGTAAGAGCTGTTCATTTTCTTAGTGATAAATTTACATCCCTGGGTCTGCGTTAAGTTTTGGAGTGTGGGGGGTTCCCACTTTTTAGGTCTTCCTGATGAGCTCATCCAGAAAGGCAAAGATGTCAAGAGTGTCTCTGAGATTGAGGAGAGCGGCGACAACTTTAAGGTGACAGTCACCACAGGCACTAAAGTCCTCGTCAACTCTTTTACCATCGGACAGGAGGCCGAGCTGGAGACCATCACTGGGGAGAAGGTCAAGGTAAGGCTTGAGAATGGATCTGATTGAAGAAATGTGTCCAGAAAATGTACTTTTTTTTTTTTTTGCGATGTGCAGAGTTGAATAGTATAGTTGCACTTTGCGGTGTTTATGGTTGACTCTTTCACGCCAGTTTTTTAAATGGGCAGGGTTATTTGCTGATGAGGTTAGAGGGGGGGGAAAATGAAACCTTAAATCTATAACTTTATTTTATAAATCTAAATTAACCAGTTGAATTTAGTAGTTGGGTAATTAAATTTTGGGGGAATTGCAAGAATTTGTTCAGCAATCTTATACCCCAACTAGTCCAAAGACTATTCTGATATTGTTTGTGGAATAAATAAGCAGATAATTGCCTTTTTGTCACATTGGTTTTATTTTGGACAAAGCTGCCCTCTGCAGACAATTGAAAATGAGGTCAAAGTGCACTCACAATATGAACATTGTGAGCAACCATGGAAAACGGGCAGGCCGTGATGTTTGCAATGTGAGCCCGAGAGCACACAGACAGTTTGTCAGGAGCGAAGAGTGGTGTTGTCCAAAATGGCAGCCTTCCGAGATTAAAAATTGATGGCCTTAGAATCTTCAGTCTCATTATACAAGTGGGGGACATGTGCGATACATTGCAAAGAAAATCTTTGTCTTGCACTCCCCTTTTAAAGTAAGCTATGCTTTGACTTGTCTTTTCCTCAACAATAGTCTTCATGGTTTTCCTGTTGTGTTAATAAGGTGAAAAATTATCAATTTGCATAACACCATTTAGTTGTACAATAAGTAATAAATTCAGCTGTAACTAAAAAGCTTGCATCATGGAATTCTTTTTTTTTTTGTGTGTGTGTGTGTGAAGGGAATTCACTGGTCAAATTTCTTTTACTCTGACAAAGTACCAGAAAATGTATTTCCACTTTTTTTTCCCCTCCAATTGTTGCACCCATGATAGGTTAAACTTTTAAAAATAAACTCTTCAATCCTGATATGAACGTGCTTATTTTTGGCACACTAAGCCAGCTGGTATTTTCGATAGCGTTATCAGCAGTCTTTAATTGTTGCTTTGGTTTGCCATAAAATCTCCTAATCACTTCTCATTTAATAATTAACTACTTTAGTCATTTTCATGTCGAACTATAATCCTCCCTTATCCGCAGATGTTGTGGTTAATTGGTCAAAACTCGCATTTGGCCCTTGAGCAAAAAACAACCTTTCCTAGTGTCTAGTAAGTGATTTTTAAATGCAGTGCTCATTGTCTGTCTTGAAATGTGTTGCATATTTCTTTGTCAAGGCGGTGGTTCGGCGTGAAGGAAACACACTGAAGGTTTCCCTGAAGGGAATCGAGTCAGTCACCCAGCTGGAGGGCGACACAATTGTCAATGTGAGTGTTGTTGTGTTGCTTTGCAATTCCAAGTAAACTCGCCACATTTCCACATTCTTAACATTGGTCTCCCTTTTCAGACGATGACACTTGGTGACATTGTTTACAAGAGGACAAGCAAACGCATTTAAGTGTGCACCTGGCATAATAAAAGTATTAAAGGAAAATCTGGGAGTTTTTTTTTTTTTGTGTGTAATGTTAAACTTGGTGTCTACTTTAGTTTAATTTGAGGACCTACATTATTTCTGCATGTGACTGACTCACTTTTTTGTTTGTGTGTTTTTTTTGGCAGTGGTTCTCAAACTTAAGTGCCACTGTAATGACATCAAAATGGCAGCTTAATTTTTACTCCTAGATGTTATACAGTATTGAGCCATTACGGTGCTCAAATTTAAAAAAAACTACTAAAATTATGCTAAGGAACAATTTAGGGACAAAATAAAATGATTAAAACTAAAATTGGCATACAAATTGCAAAACTGCAGTTTTCTTCTCCTCCACAGCATCCCTGAAAACTTTAAAGTGTATTTGACATTGGCATAATTAAGCATTAACTTTAAAATTGTTTTTTGTTTTCCTTTTTAGTAAACGCAATACACCTAAAAAGTAACCCTGCTTGTTAACTACTCGGCAGGGTGTTGGGTTTTAATGTTTTTGCCTCTCAAACTGTAAAACGATCCATACTTGTGTGGTTTTGCACCGGCTATCTCTGCTTTCTGCCGCAGTATTAAAAAGAAAAAATGCATCTTTTACGAATTGTAGATGTGTGAACGTCTGTCGCTGTGCCCTGAGATATTACTGCCGACTAGTCCATGATGCACCCCGCCTCCTGCCCACTGGTCACTCCAACACAAACTCTATAGGAAATAATTTCTTCGCCCACCTATTTTTGTCTCTTTGGGTGAATTCGAAGAGCGCATGCGAATCAACTGCTGTCATGCTGCTAACTGGTGGAATGTGCAAAGGACACTCTTCAATTTGATTTTGAGCTTATCCCCAGACATTCTTACTGCAAAAAATGAGGCAAGCGTGTGGAACCGAGCGGAACGCGTAATGGAGATGACATTTCATGGTTGCTTTATTTCTTCCTGTGGAAGAGATTCTTGATGCCTTCCTCCATGGATTTGGGTTCATGCATCATGGTCATGGGTCTGTTCTTCAGCGCTGCCTCTCTCATGCTGTGGTAGACGTATTCATTCTGCTTGAACATCCTCAGCTCCATCTCTGTCTGCACGCGCATTGACTGCACAAGGAGGGGTGAGGGGAGAAAGGGTGTATGAAGGCAGGAGCATCAGAGCGCTGTTTTAATCCCAATTTCTCTTCTAATGACTTTGAAATTGACACTGAGGTTCATCCGACTTCGGTAGGCAAAAAAAAATCTAGACAATGCGGAATGTGATGTTCCTCCATTTGTTCAGGCTCCACACATTCAAAACCTTTATTTGTCTCACTGTCGAAATTCCCAATTTACAACAGCCAAATAGTGAAACAGGAGGTATAAATATAAAATATAAGCCCTTTTTTTCAGAAAAATATTTTCTTACTGTTCATTTATTGCATTTCTTGAAGTTAATGTTTTTCTATCATAATTTTTCTTGACATTTTGACGAGAAGTAAAATTCTCTTTTGCATCGGAAACATTTTCTCCTTCTCAAAATGCGCATTACAACTTTTCCTGTCATTTTTTTCCATCACATTAAAAACTTCCTTGCATTTTTTTTCTTCACTCAGAACAAACTTTGCCGTCTTGGAAAAGTAAACATTTACTTTTTTTTTTCTCTCTGCAAAATTTTCAGGAAACTGCAACTTTATTCCAGTGATTTTTTTTTCTGTCAGACTAGGACACATTTTTTTGCCTTTTAATAAAATAATTATTGTAACGTTACAATTTTGTCAAATTACAACTCGACTATTAAAAAAAACTTTTTTTGGGTGAGGGGATGCCTTTTGGCGTTAAGTTGAATTCTGATTTGAAATCAAATACTTGGAGCACCTATTTTTAAAAGATTATTCTGCCTTTTTTTTGTCTATAGTTTGGGATGTAAAATTGTAAAATTACAATTTTGTCACAATATTGAAACTTTAGTCATATCAGTTTCTCTCTGGTACTATGTATTACATGTTTTTTCCCCCCTCTAAAATGATCACTCTTCTCATGTACCTCCAAGTCCTTGGTGATGGGATGCATGGGTCCGTGCGTGACCATGAGAATGGCGTAGGCCTTGCAGATCATCCCGTGGCCCACCTCAATCAGGCCTGCTTGCCAGTGGGTGACTCCCGCTCGCATGGCCGCCATCCCCAGGGTCGGGTTGTTGGGATGGTACAGCTTCCTGCCCGCCATGCCAACATTGCAATTATCCGTCATGTTTTTTTGGATGAAAAAAATAAAAAGCCACAAAGCAGTACAACTGGCGATGTAAGGATTCCAGAATAACCAAATTGAACCGTCTTACTTTTTAGAGCCTGATTATTGGAGGGGGGCAGATGCTGTGGTATGCTTTGGATGCTCAGAGAGGGTAGGGCTAGATGATGTTTGTTGATAGGATCATTGGGATTTTCTTTTTTTTTTTATAATGGAAGGAGTTGAATTCCCAAAGCCACACTCAAAAAATGAAGTCTGACCAAGTCATTTTTTCCCCTCAGAATATTATGACTAATTTCTCTTTGGATTTATTTTTTCATAAAGATTTTGCTCTCATAAGATGATTTTTTCCCCCTTCAAAATGTACTTTTCTTGCAATATTATAATTTGTTTTTTCTTTGAAATTACATTTTTCTTTCTTGAAAATGTCAAATATTCCGTTTTCTGTTGCATATTTGAAAACACAACCCTAAACTGAAACAAGCAGCGTCATACTGCGTTTTGCTTGGTATCTAAAATTAAAAAAAAATAACTAAATTAATACTGTTCTCTACATACATGTAGCCATCCACCATTTTGCGGGCGTACTCGGCAGCATCTTCAAAGTACTGCAGGTAGGCCTGCACCTCACTCATGGTGCTCCACATCCTGAGCAGGTAAATGTGAGTGTCAGCCAGTATGGGCTCCGTCTTCTCAATGCACTCCTTGCAGATCTTCACCAACTGAGAAAATACACCATACATGATGACAAGTGGCATCCATCTCAAAGGAAGGGAGAAGCCAAGAAGTGTTGGTCACCTCGTGATAGTCGCCCTTTAATCGGGCCTGGTCCATCTTCTCCAGCATTTGCAAACAGTATCCTGTTGATTCTTTCACTTGCTCCTCTGATGGCTAAAAGAAGGCAGAAAGTTGGAAAAGGTTGATTCAACTTTAATCGATCTACCACATTTTTATAAACGGAAAGAGAAAATCTGTACAAGCTGGAAAAGTGGAGTATTAGAATAGTTCTGTTGTCTTTTTTTTTTGTTCTTGTATTATGGCTTATTCATGGAAAATAGGACTTTTCTTCTGAGAATGACACTTTTTTTTCAAATAACAAATTTTTTGCTTAAATTGTTTTCTTTTTAATATTAGGTTTTCAAAACAATTCAACAATTTTAAAAGTTAAAAACAATACTTGGAATGTTCCACACCACTTTTTTTCAGACCCATACCAGGATGAGTATTCACTCTTTTGAATACTCAACTCAACTCAACTGTATTTATAGAGCACTTTCAAACAGCCATCGCTGCATACAAAATACTCACCAAAGTACAGCTATCTCAAGTACTTTTGACATATAAAATGTCATTTTCAACACAATTTAAGAAAATGTGAACAAAGACCTTTCTTTCTGATGCAGATGAAGAGTCGTCCATGTATCAAACCCCTGCAGTGTAGCACCAACTACTGCTGAGGAGGACTTACTCACAGTCATGTTTTTTTTTTCTGCCTTTAGTATCTGTGGCTGGTATCAGCAGGCCTCAAAAACACTTGATACCTTAAAATTATGCTGGTATCGGCCGATACTATTACCTGGTGTCAACATCCCGAACAAAACCACCTCTGATTTGTAACAATAAATTCACTACTGCAGCCTTTTTTTCCTATACTGTATTTAGCTGTTTGCATTGACAGATAAGCCATCTGGAATTATCGTTGCTTTAAATAGCCTCTGCTTCTCTTCTCGTGTTTCCCTTATCAGCCGCGACTGTGCGACCACAAAACATAGTTTGACGGTTTCAACCAAGTTGCATTCTCAAAGAGGGACAAAATGAAAGGCCGACCTTAACGCTGTCCTCCTCCCTGCCTCCCATCTTCAGGTCATCCTTGATGCGCTCCTTGCAGTGGTGGCACGTACAATCGAAGAAGTACTGCGTCTTCAGCAGCCTCTGTCTCTCCGCCGAAACGTTGATGAAGTCCACGTAAGAGACGGTCAGCTCCTCGCCCTCTGCGATCTTACCCAACGAACGCAGCTCGATCCTGAGGAGTGACGGAGAAGTTCTGTGAAAGCATCACTTCGCGTACATTTAAGCTTTTAATATGATTTACTGTTTGAGAGGATGATTTTTATTATTGGTGTGATGATAAACCCTGATTCATGCTGTGGATTTTAGTCAGATCAAGTGAATGATGAAGGGAGGAAGGAAAAGGAAATATAATAATGTGTTAGGAGTTTGCTCCTCATTATGTACGATATTAACGTTAAGCTAGCTATAAAGTTGCTCTAAATAAACCAAGTGTACTTCTCTTTTGTTTTATGTTTAGTTTGACAGTACACTCCAACTGGAAGTGACAATAAACACCTTGAAGATTTCTTTTTTCAATAATTGTTCACTGTATCCACCTTTTGTGGCTTTTTTGTCTGGTGGTGTGCCATGAGAGAACTATACTATATTAGTCTTTTCATTGCACTCACACTGTGCCAACAAAGTGACAAAGCAACTTTCGTGTGGATTAGTTAACCGTTTAGAAGGTAGATTAATGTGAAGATGAATGCAAGGGATAGTATGATCTACCGAGTTGCTATTCTGTACATGTAGACAAATAGAAAGAGGTGAAGCTCTGCACGTGTGTTAGCGGAAAATGTGGAACACATAATTGTTTTTCAAAGACAAACCACACGCACAAGGCTAAGAGGTAACGCACCTCTGTTGAGAATGATACAAAGTATTCACGGCTGACTGACTGAAAGACAAACAGGGATCAGTTTTACACACGCGCACACGCACAAAGACATACTGTACATACGCACACCTAACACAAAAACACATTGAAACGCTGCAGTCCCAGCGGGTGTTAATCAGACGTTCGAACCTGATTGACTTACTTGCCGTGGTTGAGGATGACGGTGCAGTTGGGCCAGCAGTCGTGATTGACCAGGCAGAGATTAGGGAAAAGGCCCACCCCCACGGCCTGGAGCCCCCGCTGGTCGCTCACAGTGAAGCCATTGCAATTAATCTGGGAGGTACAACATTGCAAAATAAAGGGGGATTGGTTATATTGGCTAGACATTATTATTATAGTGCTTTTTGTCACCACTCCATTGCAATTGGCAACCACTGCTGAGTTATCACTCCATCAAGACAACCCACATCATGGACACCTTTCCTTTGTTTTTGTGTTTTGTGTCAATGCGTATATAAAACACGTAGTCACTCACCAGTCCAAAGATGTGTGAGATGACATCGCTGGTGTGCTGCTTGCTGTTGCGAGGCCAGTAGTCCAGGAAATTGTGGATGTCCACTTTGAACTCCTTCAGCTCGTCCTCTGCCATGTCTTCGATGTGGTCCTCCAGCTGGTCCAACGTGGTCAGCTGTGTGTCTGACACCACGCCGCCGTCCTTGTCCAGGCGCCACATGATGCGAGCCACCAAGCTGCACCGAGGCGACAACGGCACTTGATTCGCTTGAGTGGAACCTTGCGATGCAAAACTGAAGGCTCTCTGTAGAGAACCATTGCGTGCAAAATGATTTGAACATCCATCCATTCGTTTTCTATAGCGCTTGACCTAATCAGAGTCACGGATGAGCTGGAACCTATCACAGCTGACTTTGAGCCATCCACTCATAGAGCAATTACGGGAAACCAACCATCCACACTCTTATTTGCACCAATACTTATAATAAGTCTAGGTGTTCTTAACCTACCGAATGTTCTCGTTGGGCGCCTTGCCGTAGTTTTTGATGGCGGCGCATTCTTGCTTGTGTTCGGCCCAGCCGGCCTGCTGGCAGGTGCGGTCACAGTAGTGAGAGAACTTACACTGTCCGCATCGCTGCAGTTTGTCTTGTCTGCGGAAACAGCTGTGGCAGATCCGCTCGGCAAGACTGCAAAGTATGGACGGTGTTATTAGGTGTTCAAGTCACAACAAAAACAAGCTAAATAACTCAAAGTCAAAAATTAAAAACGTGTTCGTTAATAAAATAAAAATCCTTTTTAAATGAATTTACATCTTATATGTATTAAACAAATTCTAATTATAAGCGTAACTTCACAAAAATTTACGTAATTTAATATCGTACACAAGCTTTCAGGGTTCAGTTTAAATGTCTTTATTTCAGTGTTGCTGTGCGTCCGTGAGAATTGTAATTTATTTTATTACACAATACTTAGTGACTGATTTATTTTGAATTTAATAATATGCCATATAAAAAAACTACAACTAATATTAAAGCTAATAAAAAAACTAGACCAAAATGCATCTCCCCCCAAAATAAATAAATAAATAAATAAATAACCAGCACTAAAAGCTACAAAGCTGCACATACAAGGTGGATTCATTCATCCACATTAAGGACTACAACACAAGTTAAAGGAAAAACAGAGACTTGTGACCCTTCCTCCCAAACTAATACCTGTCAAAGACAACAGCTGCGAGGCTGGGCTCGGAAAAGATCACATCCCCAGCCCAAAATTCCTTGTTGGTCTTCAGACCCCTCCCCTTTCCAGGTGAATCAAATATCGTCACATTCTCCATTGCCGAGGCACCGCTTCCTGGAATGCTTGAGCTCTGATGGTGTATCCAAGTGGAGGAAGGAGAGAAGACCGTCTCGCTGGTAGCGGGTGACCAAGTGGTCAGTTAGGGGCTAGGCTGCTTCTTAATCCCATACACCAATCCACTTCTTCCAAAACGACAACTGCATGGCAAAGGTACGAAAATAGCCAGCCACTTGTTGAGCTGGACCACAAACATACAGAACATGCGTCGGGGGGTGACTTCTGTCTGACAAATTCGACATCTCTGTCAGAAATGTGTCAAAATATCTTTAAATCAGACCAGGTGCCCTCTGAAACAAACTCTCACCCTGTAAACCATTTAGGATTCTTGCTTTTGTGTGTGTGTGTGTGTGTGTGGATGTATACAGGTGTGAACAGACATAAAGACCCCCCTACGGCTCCCGTGAGTTGGTAGGTGCCATGTTCCACAGGGTTATTTTTGTCTCCCACTTGTTTCTGTCTGTCAGGAATCTGAGGTGATGTTGGACAGCTGTGAGAAGATTGACACACACATCCTATAGACCGGCAGCAAAGAGTCTGTCTCTACTGGCAGTGCTTTCTAACATTCACACACTTAGGCCAAGCAGTTAAAACTATTGTTGTGGAAGCCTGTGGCAACCAATAAACAACCCCCCCAGTCTGGCAAGAGATACCATGTTAGCAAATTAGCACTAAGAAAAGCCCATATTTCCAGTTATTGTTTACATACTTTACTGTACATGATTATGTAACTGTATCTATACCTAATTTAGATTAATTTTAATAGGCGAAACAGATGGAAAATAGTTTGATCAGTCATTCGTTAGAAGGTTACTACATTTGGAGAGTTCCATTTTGAAGCTTAGACGTTGATACCTGTGATTCAAACACTGCACAATTCAAGTTTGATGATGGTGTTTATTCTGTAAATCAACATGGGAATTGAAAGAGGTACATCATAAGGAAACTAACGACTGTGAAAAGGAGTAGCAAAGAATGATAATAGGATAAAATAAAATGAAAGAGGAAAAAACAACAAAAAATGATCTTTGCACGAGCTGGTGTTAACTTTCTAAAAGGACAAACGTGGGACTCATGTGACTAACTTAACCACTTAAACACAGTTTGAAGCAACACATTGTACACAATCGGGTAAAGTCTGCACATGTTGATGAGCTGCGGGAAATTCACCTTCATGTGAGTCTTGCAGTCAGCGGTCAAGAGTACAAAGTTTTTGGTCTCTCTGGAATGTGAGTCTGGAATGTGAGTCTCTAAAGTGGGGGTTGGTCATCCCCGGTCCTGTTGGAAATAGATTCTATAAAGGAGTCTTCTTTGTTTTAATGGAATGGCCGGTCTGGAAAACTGTTGATAATTGTTACATTAGCCAGCATGCGAAGCGTCGATTGCTTGTGTTAAAATCAAACCAGATGTACTCATTCTCTATGTACAGTCCAGTATTGGGCCTTTCTGATCCTTGAGAGCCACCATACTTTGTGTTTAGCAATGCCAACCAAAACATGCCAGTAGTCCAGGTACTATATGTATTAAATTCAGCTGGAAATCTACGCCTTCTTACTTACTCTTACCCAATGTTAGAATATGCATGCTGTCGAGATCACAAATCAAAGAAGTCAACGTGACAGCCTGTGACAAAGTCATTGTCTAAAAGAAGCCTCATTAGCTTGGCTGCAGAATCACGGCACGGGTGCAGATGATACTGGATGCCCGTTAGCCTCCGGATATCCTCCTGCATCTCTGTGTCCATTGGTCCTGGAAGATGAGAAGATGAAATGTCACAATATGCCTTGACCTAGTTTAGACTCACCAAGAATAATTGCAATATAGAGAAACCATGAAGACAAAAAAAAAAAACACATCGGCCCCCACATTTTTTAAACACATCTAAACCCATTACAACACATTTTTTAAATACACTGGTAACAAGCATAAAAATTATGGGAAACATTTTAGTGTGTGCATAGTACATACAGTATATATGTCTGGGTATGAGCGGTGGTACACAGCACCCTATTTTCTGTATATTTTATGTTCTCCCATTATTCAATAAACATATGAAAGGTCCATCAGCGAGTGAGGGTCTCCTTTCCCACATGCAAAGGCAATAAAGTAAGTAACTAGACTGTAAAACCACATAAGAAACGATCGCTTAAAAAGCTAAATGCAGCAGGGGCATTGTTTGCGAAATTGAAGTATGAACATACCCGGCGCGTAGCTGAGCACTTTGACATTCGGATTCTCGACTGCCAGCGCCCTGAACATCATGTCCCTGGCCGCTTTGGCAGTGCAGTAGAGAACCCACGAGGGCAGCGCCTGCACTGCAAACATTGAGGAGCAGTTAACCACGCTCCATTGCAATCCAGCTCGCGGCGGGAAGGCCTGCAACACTCCCGCAGTCAGCGCCAACACGGAGCTAACGTTGAAGGCCAGGTAGGAATTGACCCGCTCGAGCTCGGTGAAGTTCTCAAAAGGGGAGATGTCGCCCAATGAGGCTGGTGGTGAGAAGAAACATGTTTGTATTGAAATATCCTTTCCGCAACAATAACCCTGAAGCTGGGTCATGGCTGGGTTGTCCAGCATGGCAGTTGACTCAAAAGTGTGAGATGAATTAAGAAGTGGCTCAAGAAGAAGTAAATTAAGGTCATTAGTGTTCTAACGGGTCGCTTACACGCATCTCAAAACAAGGTGTCGTTTTTTCTAGACACATGCACCCACAATTGCTAAAAGTGGTTATCAACTTATTTTATTTTGATGACTCGCCAGCCAATCTACAACCACAACACTGGCAGAAAGTTACTCTGTTTTGAGAAATCGACCCATATACGCTATCCAAGGCTGATTTTCCATGAAATGATAAGTGGATAGATACAGAATGTAAACTTTAAAATCTTATCCAAAGAAGCAGTTTTAAATTGACATACCTCTCGCTCCCGCAACTTTCACATTGGCAGTGAAAAACAGACGACAAGAGACATCGTAGTCCGTATTCAATTGGGGCTTTATTCCATCTTGAGCAGCAAATGATTAGCTATTATTCACTTATATGAATGGCACCGATCTGGATTTGCCTCAAGACGTTAGCTTTCGGCTAACGTTGGACTCGTCTTCCAGCTAGCTTGTACTAGCTAATTAGCTTGCTCATGAATCCAAAACATAAAGCGGCTAGAAGTTTAGTATTATTTAATATTATGCTTTTTTTGTCTATACTGTATGCAATAATCTCATTTATCACTATAATTTTAAAGGTTAACAAACATAGTGTTATTCAGTTAAATGTTATTCACCCAAGATGGTAAAGGGAGGAAAAGAAATAAAATATTTGAAGTAACGAAAAGGGCAGGCCACGTTTTTTTTGAGGGAGGAAAAAAATAAAATATTTGAAGTAACGAAAAGGGCAGGCCACGTTTTTTTCCAGACCTCAAACTACTGTAATAGTAAACCTGTGGAGGGATCTGTAACTTAAAAGATTTTCAGTTTTGCTAAGAACTGTGTTAAAATACCTTCTGATCTGTAGGAAACATATAATCATCATCAGATTGTTGTTATCCATGAAAGTTTGTTGGATTCCCTAATAGTTAAATGGGGAATAATATGAGAGTACCTTTTTTTTTCAATTAGACAAATACATCACACCTTATGTTTAAAGGATTGAAACAACTCATCATTTGGCAGCTCTAGTATTCATGGTAAAGGAAACTGGAGAGATGAGTTGAGTACGGTCATATACTGCCATGCAAGTCAGCCTTACCAGCGTTATTGATAAGAAGCACGTGGTCTATTTCTTTGAGACTCTGCTGTCTTGCCATGGCCATGGTGTCCTCGACACCCTCTTTGGTACTCAGATCTGCTACTGTACAGAAAATAGTCATTTCCTGCATGTCCTTGAGATTTTGCAGCAGTTCCTCCTTCAGTTGCTGGAGCAAAGGCCTGGAGCGAGCCACCAGCAACAGCACGGAGCCCAGCTTGAGATAGTGTAACACCTGGAAGAACACGTGACATTGTCTCCTCTCTTATGTATTCTTTCCAACCGAAATACAGCTGACTACTTACAAGGTGTGCAAGTGCCCGTCCGAATCCCTTCGAGGCTCCTGTGATGATGCACATGCACCGTCCCAAAGTGCTCCCACTTGCATGAAGAACTCCTGACATTTCTTCTAGATTCTACCTTTTGAAGGGTTGGAGCTTCTCCCGAGTGTTGGCGCATCAGTCTTGGATATCATCAACAGCAGCCTCTCTTCTGGTGTAGTTCCCCAACAGTTTAAACATGCTGTGGTCCAACCCTTGATCAAGAAAGCTGGCCTTGATCCAGATGTGCTGTCAAGTTTCAGGCCCATTTCCAAGCTGCCTTTCATTTCCAAAATTCTGGAAAAAGTCGTGCACATGCAGTTGAAAATTTTCTTGGATGAACATAACATCTTGGAGGTCTTCCAGTCAGGTTTCAAGACGATGCATAGCACGGAGTCAGCCCTGTTACGCGTTTCTAATGACATCCTCCTGGCAAATGACTCTGGAGACCACGTGTGTCTAGTTTTATTGGACTTAACTGCAGCATTTGATACAGTGGATCACAGTATTCTGCTGTCTCGTTTGCAGCACTTGGTGGGCATTGGCGGCAGTGCTCTTGAGTGGTTTAGGTCCTATTTAGCTGACAGAACCTTCTGTGTCAGCCTTGGCTGCTCTGAGTCACGCACTGCCCCCCTGTCATGTGGTGTTCCACAGGGCTCAATTCTGGGGCCTCTGCTGTTCTCGCTGTATCTGCTCCCATTGGGTTCCATCTTAAGGAAACATGGTATTCCCTTCCACTGCTATGCAGATGACTGCCAGATCTATGTCCCACTGAGCAAGAAAGACGCCTTCTCATTAAGGCCACTCCTATCCTGTCTGGAAGAAATCAAAACCTGGATGGCACAAAATTTCTTGAGATTCAATGAAAAGAAGACAGAGGTGATATTGTTTGGTCCCAGTGGCCCTTGTACATTCCATCCTGTAGACTTGGGCCCCCTGTCTCCTTATCTTAAGTCAACAGTCTCAAACTTGGGCCTTAAACTGGACAGTGATTTCAAACTCGATCGGCAAATTGGTGCCGTTGTTAAATCCAGCTTCTTTCACCTTAGACAGCTGGCCAAAATAAAACCTCTCCTCTCACATGAACACTTTGAGATGGTAATTCATGCCTTTGTCACATCCCGGCTCGATTACTGCAATGCCCTTTACTTTGGAGTCAGCCAGTCCTCCATTAAGCGCCTTCAGCTGGTCCAGAATGCCGCCGCTCGCCTCTTGACTGGTACTCGTAAGAGGGAGCACATAACTCCTACTCTGGCATCCCTTCACTGGCTCCCCATTCATTTTAGAGTTATTTTCAAGATCCTCTTATTTGTTTTCAAATCTCTGAATAATCTCGCGCCACCTTACCTCTCTGAGCTCATCCGCCCCTACACACCTGCCCGGCGCCTCAGGTCTGTGGACCAGACTTTATTAGAAGTACCAAGAACTAAACTGAGGCTCAGAGGGGATCGAGCCTTTTCTGTTGCTGGTCCCTCTCTCTGGAATGACCTCCCACTAAACATTCGGCAAGCCTCCTCGCTGCCCATCTTCAAAACCCTCCTCAAAACTCACTTGTATTCTTTGGCATTCGACTCAGCATGACTTAGATTTGTTCTTGGTTTTACTGTTTGGTGCTTTCTACCGCCTTTATTACCGATTTGTCTTACTGTTTATTGTGCATGTTAAATTGCTCCATGTACAGCACTTTGTATGCAGCGATGGCTGTTTGAAAGTGCTCTATAAATACTGTTGACTTGACTTGACTTGACTTGACTTAAAACGAAAGTGAAGATGGAGGATAGGAGAAATGTTGTCCATAAATTTAATGTGAGCGCTGTAGCACTTTTATAGGCTCACATGAACAAGCAGCATGAAGTGATTTCATGCTCAAGATTTGACAGTGAAAAGACCTCAAGGCTTGGCTAGTTTTTACATGGGGAACTAATGTAATATTTCACGTTAAATCCAAAGCAACGTGAACTGCATTTGCATCGGTCTGACATTTTGACATAGTATTTTTATGCCTGTCAAGCACACAAAACAATTTTCAACAAATTACCATTTTTTTAAACGTGAGAAACCTCACATGATGAAGGAAAAAATCGTTTGTGCTCACTGGTCTTACAGTGTGTGGTGCACTTGAGTGTCCTCTCACAAGCCACAGTTAAGTTGTAGAACCAAAAACTGATCAACGAAAGACATCCTGATGCCACCGGACAAATAAATAAATAAAAATAATACAAACAAGTCAAAGGAGACCAACAAATAATTGTTGATTTTCCTACCTCCAAAACAGAAATATATGGTTGCTGTTTTTTTAAATATTAACTTTGCGTGAATAACTTGACATCCGATATGTCTCTTTCCAGAATGAGCCCCACTAATGATATTTAAATAACTGCTTATGTATCTAGTTTCGACAGCTTGTAACCGTTTAATTAGTTTTCCGCACTACAAATCAAATCAAAGATCGCGTGGCAGGAGTAGTTAATTTTAGCCTGCTATGCAATCACAACATAATAATTCCTGACTTAAATCACATATAAAAAGTGAGGAAAATTACAAAATAACGCTTCTTTCATTTTGTCAACAAAGTTTTGCGTGAGCCGAACAGAAACACATGACATTCGACTGACGGACTAAAGGAGCTGGATTTTAAAGATCGTGGCGCCCTCTTGTGGCCAACCGACAAGAAAGCATGTGTGGATGCAGCAATTTTCGATGCACATTTGCTATTACGTCATTCGGATTGTATTTCAGCAAGAGCACAGATGTATATAAATATGCTTCAGTTTCCAATCATTTTTGATCACGTAGAGATCACGGCGATTTTTCTCATTACTATCAAACTACTTGAGTCTTCATTAGGTACCCTCTTTAAATGCAGGGGTGGGCAACGTAAGGCCTGTGAGGCATATATTCCAGAGGCGCACTTCATCAAATTGAGAACTGGTCGTAGTATTACCTAATGTTTAATTGTAGCCAGAAAAAGACAAAACATGAGAAACACGTTCCAGTATGATGTACGTTTTTGCAACTGCTAGTGGAAGGAACTCAGGTAGGGCTGCCCAATCATTTATCGAACCAATTTCTATCTCGATCCCATCCATCCATTTCCAGGTCCATCCAGGCCATTTTCCGACTGGCCGGATGCCAAAAGGGGGCGTTTGCATCACGCAGCCGGGAGGGGCGGGTCCAGTGGTGGGTGTGTGTCTCTCAGCTGATGCGCGTATCAACCGAGCGACTCCATCATCAGCATCCGACGCGGTCGACGACGGCATCCCGAGCTGCACCGACGCGCGGCCGCATCGCACGATGATAGGGGCCCGCAGGACGCGACACTGACAGCGGAACAACAACACGGAGTGCGCCTTCCGCACGCTGCAGGAAAAAACAGTGAGTATCGCTTGTGTCGACGGAACGCATCACTGGGGTTGCTGTGCACAGTGGCTTGGAGGTGGGGAGTGTGTGTGTGTGTGTGTGTGTGTGTGTGTGTGTGTGTGTGTGTGTGTGTGTGTGTGTGTGTGTGTGTGTGTGTATTTTTATATATACAGTATATATGGGAATCAATAGGTGGTGATAGGTGGTGCGTTTGAGCGTCCGCCAAATGTCAGCGAGGCCCGTGGATTTGATTCGGATGCGAGGGGGGAGGTTCGGATGGCGGAGAGGATTCCACGCGTGGGGTTGCAGCCACGGGGCCTAGTGAGTGCGTGGACGCGCGGTGCAATGAGGGCTCGATGCGGATGCTGCTATAAAGCTCTTGCCGCTCAGGGATGCGGAGGAAATAGGAAAGGGAAAGGGGGGGGGGGGGGTCGTAAGGGGAGGGGAGAGTGCTGCCGAGGCACCTATACACATTATTTGACTACTACGATTATTACTACTACTACTGCTGCTACTATAGTCCCCCAAGAGGAAGTAAGGATGTACTGTAGCTAACATTCATACTTGTTTTGGGACTGTACACGTCTGGGTGTGATTTACACTCAGCTACGATAACGTTAGGTAGAGCTGCATACGCTCACGTATAAAAATAAAGTGTTGTTATTACATGTTATGAGAAGCACATCTCAGGATGATGCAGTGCTGTTGGACAACACTGCGAACTCCAAGCAAAATAACAGGCATGTGCTATTGAAGAGAAATTGAAAGAATTAAAATTGGGCATTAGTATTTTTGTATCAGCAGAGTTACTACAGCAACCTTTTTGATAAATTGGATTGTACAGGTATATCTGCGGGCGGCCCGGTAGTCCAGTGGTTAGCACGTCGGCTTCACAGTGCAGGGGTACCGGGTTCGATTCCAGCTCCGGCCTCCCTGTGTGGAGTTTGCATGTTCTCCCCGGGCCTGCGTGGGTTTTCTCCGGGTGCTCCGGTTTCCTCCCACATTCCAAAAACATGCATGGCAGGCTGATTGGTCGCTCTAAATTGTCCCTAGGTGTGAGTGTGAGTGTGGGCGTGGATGGTTGTTTGTCTCTGTGTGCCCTGCGATTGGCTGGCAACTGATTCAGGGTGTCCCCCGCCTACTGCCCGGAGATGGCTGGGATAGGCTCCAGCACCCCCCGCGACCCTAGTGAGGATCAGGCGGTTCGGAAAATGGATGGATGGAAGGTATATCTGCATTGAGTGTAGCACACTTTCACTGACTGTTACATGAAAAAGCTCTTAATTGTATGATTTTAGAAGCTGTACATTGTGTACATATGCAATTGCGCTGGTACATCCCCTCGCAGAATTTCTGAAGTATTGGCAATTGAATGGAAAATATGACAGATCGTGCAGAAAAGGTTTCTTTTATTTATGGATAGTAGTGTGGTGAGGCCATTTGTTGTCACTTTTAACAACCACATTTTTTTAAATCATAAACTGAAATCCCCCAAATTGTTCTGTTTTACATACTCTTGAATGTTTGGCCTGATAATATACACATGCTGACACACATAAAGGGTTACATTGCTTTTTACGGTATATTTCCCCACATGTGACTGTTTTGGTTGGAATTAGAGTCTGTGGATAAAATACTTAATGATTTTCTAAGCTACTGAGAGAAACAAAAAAATTCTAGTCACCTGACCCCTGAAACATCCGAAAGAGCCTCATTCAAGGGGCTCATAAACGAGCTCCATGTTTGGATTTTCTGAATGGAGCGGTTTGCGTGTCGCCTGCTGCATCTTGTCAGTGGTGAGTGTGAGTGTTGGTGTGTCTATGTACAGTGTGCTCCAAAAATTAGAACAACAGAGGGTACGCCCTTGGTCGACTACTGACATAAGGAAATGGGAATGGTGTGGTGCCTTGTTTCGAGATTGAAATGGGGTCCAAATGAAGGAATGAGTAGAGAAATATAAAGTGTGTGCCGGGTGCACTGAGAGAGTGAGAGCAGTGTGCAATTGCTCTCGTGCAAAGCTTATAGGGAACTCGAATAAATGAAGATACGTGGAAATTAAGTCATTCTGTTGATATTAAGTCACAGTCAGGTAGAACAACAACAATTTCAGTCACAACTGCATGAAGAATTTTGGAAATTAGCCCTTTCGGGAATAGCGGCTACTATAGTGATCAGCTTATCATGTGATCAGGTTACAGGGTGCCTGACAGGGTTGAAAAAAGAAAAGAAAAAAAATACCTATTGGTGAAATACAGGCTTCCCTGAAAAAAAAAAGATTTGCTTACATTTTCTTCAAAGAGTGGTGCATGGCTTGCCTATTCTTGCAAGGTTATGTCCAACTTATGAGTACAGCTCTTTATGAGCATTATTAGTGTTATACATAATGCATTACATAGAGCAACTTAGGTCATGGTAAGCAAGGGCTATGAGGCTAATTCATTATGCTACAAATCCCTATGAAGATAATGCAAGGCATAGAAAAAGCGTACAGCTCTACCTGAAAAGGTGCTTCAACCTCTGAGCATGCCAATGGGCCCCCTGTTGAATGGTCTTTCACGACTCGTTAATATGAAGATGAATTGCATTTTTATTCTGATGCTCCAGATGATAAATAATCCTCGCCAAAACCGGAGAATGTTCATCTAAGTTTATCATGTTAGCACGCTGCTATCGGTGAGATGTGCCCTAAGACTGTTCTTGTTCTCCGTTTCCAAATGTTTGTAGGACCGTCTGTGTCAAAGTGGCACAAATATGTTCTGAGGAAATATCACATCATAACAAGGGGCCCGAATAATTAGAAATCATCCAAGGAGGATACGGTTTCATGTCATTCAGTCAAAACCAAGCAAATCTTGTCTGCTCTCCATTTCGATGTCTGAATCTAATCCAATTAATGCTATAACAATATTGTATAACACCTCTCATTTCTCTGTGTTCCTCTAGTGTGTGTGCCCCCACTTCCTGCATTAGGTTGTGATGACCCACACTGCATCCAAATGTTTCTTTGACCCTCCTCAAACCTGACTCCTAACCTCTAACCCCTGACCTTTGACCCCCTCACTATGGGCAGTGTTGGCAGTGGGGTGGCAGGCGAGCAGGAATTTGCCATGAAGTCCGTAGGCACGAGGACCACGCTGCCCCGCGCTCCGCCCCTCTCACGCCGTTGCCCTGGTGACCGCAGCTGCAGCGCAGAGCGTCTGCCCCGCCCCCCCGCAACTATATCTGACGGGACGGCCTCTAGCGACGAGCGAGGGAGCGTTAGTATCGGCACCGGCACCTGTACTGACCGGCCTACTGAAACGGCCTCCACCACCAACACGGAATGTACCATGGCGGCGCCCAACAACAACAGCCAGCTGGAGTGCAGCAACGCGGCCCTCAGGAGGGAGTGGGAGAGGGAGAGGCAACGAGAACGGGGGAGAGACAGGGACCGGGACCGAGACTGGGACCGGGAGAGGTTGGATAGGGAGCGCGAGCGGGAGAGAAACCGGGAGAGAGAGCGGGAACGGGTGGAGAGAGAGAGACTGGAGCGAGAGCGAGAAAGGGAACGGGAGAGGGCCCGGGAGAGGGAGAGGGAAAGGATCGAGAGGGAGAAGATCGAAAGGGAGCGGGAGCGAGAACGGGAACGTGAGAGGGAGAGGGAACGAGAGAGGCTGGAGGGGGAACGACTGGAACGGGAGAGAGAGATGCTGGCCGCCGGTCTGGATGTGTGCGGGAACGTCGTGGGCCGAGGAGCGAACGAGAGGAGCAGCGTTGGGGTGAGCCAGCACCAGCACAGAGAGATGGTCGTGACCAGAACCGACGGTGAAAACAACCCAGCTGGACACAACCCACCCAAAATCATGGCGGTGTCAGGAAAACTGGAGCAGGTACTTCCGGATACCCTGTGGTCGGTCTGTCACTCTTGATTCAACTGAAGCTTCGTCAATCCATCCACTAAAACTGGGCTTAAAAAAATAAGAAAATTTGCTTCGGCAATAAAGTCAAGTTAAAAACGTTCTTTAAAATATTTTCGACAGTATGCGCTTCCACTAGTCTAAACACTGCATTCTGATTAATAAGGCCTTTGTGGAATACGAATAAAGCAGCAAAATCCACCCATTTTTATTCATCTCAGAGGGCGGCCATGTTGCCATTTGCTGTCCACTGAAAATGACATCACTGTGAGGGCTCAGTAAAATATCAATTGCCCAGAAAAAAGCTCAGGTCGTCGTTACCTGAGCCTCAGGCACTGTGATGTCATTTTCAGTTGAGAAGCAAGTGGCAACATGGCTGCACCCTGACATGGATCAAAACTTTGCTCAATTGAAAAACCTCTTTGAGATCCAAAGACGAGTGTATTTTCACGACATACACATATAGAAATAGGGTTTAGTAGTGAGTCCAGTGGTTAGCACGTCGGCTTCACAGTGCAGAGGTACCGGGTTCGATTCCAGCTGCGGCCTCCCTGTGTGGAGTTTGCATGTTCTCCCCGGGCCTGCGTGGGTTTTCTCCGGGTGCTCCGGTTTCCTCCCACATTCCTAAAACATGCATGTCAGGCTGATTGGACGCTCTAAATTGTCCCTAGGTGTGAGTGTGGCCGTGGATGGTTGTTCGTCTCTGTGTGCCCTGTGATTGGCTGGCAACTGATTCGGGGTGTCCCCCGCCTACTGCCCGGAGATGGCTGGGATAGGCTCCAGCACCCCCCGCGACCCTAGTGAGGATCAAGCGGTTCGGAAAATGGATGGATGGATGGTTTAGTAGTGCTTATTTTAAGCTCAACCAATGCTACAAAAACTAGCTGGTAAGAATCACGGCAGATAAAAGCCAAGCATAATTTCCCTTGGTTTGCAGATATTAATCCATTGTTTGATTTTAATGTCTGTCGTTCAGGTTGACCGAGAAACTGGAACCTATACCCTGGCTAATTGTAAGAGGATGGATCCCAAATTGATCAGAATATACAGTATATACTGGCTGAATATATGCATTTCTGCTGTGGTTTTATAGTCACTGATGAATATATTAATTTCATCCTCCCACTATCTATTTCCCAGGCAATGCAGAGAGACTCCGGCCTTGTTCGTCCCTCCGCCTTCAAACCGGTGGTTCCGAAAAGTTTTCACTCCATGCAGAACCTTGTGGGCCAGGCAGGCGGGGCTGGCAGCGAGGGCAAAAGCGAGGTGAGGGGCGAAGGCTTCTGTGAGGGGAGAGGTGGCAGGAGAGGCAGGGATGGTGGAGGGGGAGAGTCAGGAGAAGTGCCGGAGGCCCTCCTCCTGGACCAGGAAAGCCCGGTGAGGGTCAGCAGAGGTGAGGGTGCGGGAAATCCGAATGAGGTGGTTCAGGGCGGAATGTCCGACTCAGGCAGGAACTCTCTGACAAGCCTGCCAACCTACACGGGTTCGGGTTCTGGTTGTGGACCTCCAGCCGTTCTGGGACCGCTAAGTGCTTCCACAAGCCACATCAACAGGTTGGGCATGGTTGGGGCGGCAGCGGGCTTGGACAAGATGGAAAAGCCCGGCTACCAGGTAGACACTCCTACATACTTTCACCCCAAATAACGTCATGATTACACACATTTTTGGGATTTTGTCTCCAGAACGGGCTTTGTGCCTCAGACAGCGGTCGATCTTCGTCAGGGAAGAGCTCCTCTTCCTGTCAGAGGCTGAGTCACATGAGTGACGCACCGGGACCATTACGGCCCTCCCCATCCTCGGATGACATCATCCAGGACCTGGAGGACCGCTTGTGGGAGAAAGAGCAAGAGGTCGGTGTATGCAAAGCTGGCAATACCGTATTGGCCCGAATATAAGATGGTGTTTTTTGCATTGAAATAAGACTGAAAAAGTGGGGGTCGTCTTATATTCGAGGTCTAGACATTATACCCATTCACGACGCTAGATGGCGCCAGATATCATTGAAGCGAATGCTGAACTTGACTCCCCAGGCCGAAGTGAACCCCTGTCACGAAGAAGAAAAAAAAATAGCGGTAAGAAAGAAAAGAGAAGAAAATAATAGAAGACATAACAGAAAATGGAGAAATGTAGCGACAATCTGGAGAAAAGTGGGTCAAAGAGCGGCCAGGTTAACCGGCAGCTGAGAATTTATGATGTAATTTACATTTCAAAAACCAGAAGCCATTCATTTACGAATGTGATTGCACTTTAGTTTACATATTTAAATGTTCAGATATTAAGATTTGAATGAGGCAAAATAACATGCTTTTTCTCTCAAATATATTGTTATAATCATTTGTTTCAGATGTACTGTAATTATTTTCTGTATAAAAATTAATTTGGTGTTCAAAAAGTATTTTATCAAACTTGAGTCTTGAAAAAGAGGGGGTCATCTTATAATCACAGCCGTCTTATATTCGGGCCAATACGGTATTACCAAATCACAACAGAGGCACTTTACTTTTTTTTTTTTTAAATCTGCATTTATTTGAATAGAATAATGCTTATTGATGGACATTGAGTACTGTGTTAAAGTCTAATTTAAATTGCCTTCTCCACAACATGTTTGTAAAATAATACAAACTAGGAATAGCACTAGTGTTAGAAAGGACATGAATTTCGGTTCCATCCATTTTGGTTTGCAAAGTGCAGGTGCCTGCAAATTTTAACACAAATGTTTGTTTTTGCCTTCATAATAATGGTTAAAGGTTCTGAATGACATGGACCTGCTCCAGTTATCAAAATGGATGTTACAAAGAATGGCCAGGGGAAGCCACAACACATACTTGCCACTTTAGACTTTGCCTTTTTAATATGTTTCACTGATTTTATGCTAAAAAAATGTACGCTGTCATAGAATTACCAAACCTACAAATCGAATGCTGCCCTAAACTAAGAAATCTTCACCTAGAGTATCTTGCATGATAAAAATATCTTGTAATATTTACAAATGCCTTACTTGACCACTAGGTGCAGCACATGCGCCGCAACCTGGACCAAAGTGAAGCCGCCATCATTCAGGTGTTTGAGGAGAAGCAGCGCGTGTGGGAGCGCCAGATGGACGAGCTGAGACAGAACTACGCCTCGCGCTTGCAACAGGTGACCTCGCCGCATGGTCTGATTCCAAAAATGTCATTGCATGTTGTCCGAGTTCCGCTGCTTCAAGTCTACATGTGCAAATGATCGAACGTATTGACTTACAGTATGGAGGGGAGAAGTATACACGTTTGGTGTGTGATGCAGTACATTCGAATTGCATCTGCGTGCTAGGAGAGATAACGTCGCTCGTTCCTACCGACTGCTGTCAGGCTGCTGAATAAACATGCGTGAAAACTTGTAACCATTGTAAATAGCACAGCCACCTTACGCTGTGTTTTCTATGCTATTGCTAATTTATTATATTTATTCTACAAATATATTGCTAATGCTTTATTTTATATTGCACTTACATTGAACTGTATACAGTTGTTTTCTGAAACATTTATTTTGTGCAATGTAACACTTTATTCCCACCCCCCAATTTTGCTGCTGTAGACTGCAAATTTCCCCAGTGTGGGACAAATAGATCTTGTCTTATCTTAATGTCATGATAACCCATGCAGGCTCAAGTCTACAACTAGTCGTTTTAAGGCATCAGTTCTGATATACAACACATAAAATCTCTGCTTATTTAAAATGGCCACAAAACTTATTGAGTGTTTATCTGCAGGTGACGCGGCGCGCACAGCGCTCGCAGACTGCTCTGCAGGCCCAGATAACCCGTTTGTCCCAAGACAAGAGAAGACTCCAGGAGGAGATGGCAGCCCTGCTTGCCCAACGAGAGGAGCTGGAGAGAAAGTGTTTAGATTACAGAAAGGAGCAGGCTGACATATTGCCACGTCTGGAGGAGACCAAGTGGGAGGTGAGATGCAATAGGAAGACTAGATCAAACTCCAAAGTCGAATGCAGTCCATTCTGTGCTGCTGATTGTTCAATAACAGTGTTTCCCATTTGAAATATTGAACACTTATAATTTAATTGTTCAATAATGTGTACGGTGGTGTATTGAGGCACTACTTTAACTGGTTCCGTGATGACGTTTGTAACGCAAAACATTTGAATCTCGAATCGTCTTTCTCCATTAAAATGAATGGAAATGCCAATAATCTGTGCCACCCCCCCCCCCCCCCCCGCCCCCGGCCGCATCTTTTTTCCTTTTTTTTTAATAATAAATAACACTGTAGGCTAATAAAATGATTAAACTGACTTCAAAGAATCTCATAGTTTGTGCATCTTCATGAATTCATTGTTGCAGCTTCTGGTGTGCGTGACTTGGCCACTCGAGTGCAGTCATGTAGAAACAAACAAAGAATTTCACAACTACTGTTAAGTAACCAAGTAAACTGCTGGAATATTGAGTCTTTTTTTTTTTTTGCAAAGCATAAGGATTATTTCCCTCTGACAGCGAAGAGTATTATATTGTCGGTCTACATGTGTTGCTGCACTGTTTTTCAGAGATTTTGACACACATTAATTCAATTCCATCATATTTACAGAACACAAATTCACAGCAGAGGTCATTTCAATGCGCTCAACATAAGAAGCAAGTGTAGAACCACACTCCTAACACGGGGGCCAACTAATGTGGCACAAGCAAGCACGAGGCAACAGAGTCAAGGAAAAAAATCGGAAAAAGAAAGAAATAATGCTATGAGTAGTAGTAGTCATAGTAACGGTTAGAGCATGCCTAGTCGACTAGTCCCAAATCGTGTGTCTGGCTTGAAATGGAGGCAGAGCCGCTTGCACTTGCATTTGTAGAGTTCCTACTGGTGTAATAGCTCGGAAAGCCAGTTCTTATGTCAAACTGGCGTTTTATCAGAATGGAGCGAGTGTGTGTTAATGTCTGCGTCTACAAAATTTACAGATCAATGAAGCCCCGCGGAGAGCTCGGAGAAATGGAATAGGACACGAACATAAAAACTCACCCTCTCTCTCCCCGCTAATGTTGCAGGTGTGTCAGAAGGCCGGCGAGATCTCCCTGCTGAAGCAGCAGCTGAGGGAAAGTCAAGCTGAGGTGACGCAGCGGGCCGGAGAGATGGTGGCTCTGAGGGGCCAGCTCAAGGAGCTCAATGCCCAGCTGAGGGAGCAGGAAGAGGCCATGCTTGGACTGAAGGAGTCCTACAGCGCCAAGACTCTGGAGCTGGAGAAGTGCGAGGCGGACCTGAGGAGGACTCTGTCAGAGGCCAGTTCCAATTTCACTTCCTGTACTGTGATGGAAAACAACCTTTTATCAACTCGAACATAGAAATTTAGCTCTATAGGAGCCAGATATTAGAAACACCTCTCAGTAAAGTGCAATGCATTTCAATCAATGAGGAACCCCCCCCGCCCCCCCCAAAAAAAAGCTATCTTGAATTTAATGGCATGATTTGTCAACTATGAAGGGACCAAACAGAATGAAGAGAACAAAACACTGAATATAATATTCAATAAGTGCAACTGCTGGATGTAGAAGGTTTCCAGTAAATCCAAATAATTGAAATTCTAATCCCCAAAATCCACGCTGGGAAGGAGTAACGGGAGCATGTCGAAGTGGGGATTGAACAACATTCAGCCAAAGTCAAAACAATTTGATCTTTTGTGCTGGATGAGCTTATAAGAAGCTTACGCAAATAAAATATGCATACGTTCACTTTATGCAACAGCTACGGCGTCATTTAATTAAGAAAGAGTGTCTTGAAATATTTACCCCACCCATTTGTCTGCTGGTTTTTTTTCCCCGACGGAGAAACTTCAAACATCTAAAAGATGATTTATTTACAACGAATAGCATAATTTTGTTCCCCTACCTATGCCAGTGACAGAAAGAGCAATGAAATGCTTTTGGCAGTAAAACGCTAAAAAATTTGAGTATCAACGCCATGCATCTTGCATGTACACAATCATGAATTCATGGTACATAAACAACTCTAATCAGTATTTAAATTCTTTTACACAAACCAACCACCTTCACATGAGGCTCATCAAATTTCACGTGGCCAAGCAAAAATGTGCAAGTCATTCAAGTCACCTTTTGCCATTCACACACAACAGTGTAAAACCTGAATTTAACAGCGATTCTTTACGTACCACTCAACACACTGCCTTTGTTCTTTTCTTCCTCCAGGTGTCCATCCTGCGAGAGAAGCTTGGTGTTTTCGAGGCAGAGGTGTTGAGTCTAAAACGAGCCCTGAATGAATTCAGCAGAGGGGCCGAGGTCGTCATGAGCCCAAACTTAGCTGCCGCGGGACTTTTGCCACCCTGGGGAATCGTCCACTGTCCGCGTACTCCCGGCGATCAATCGACCAACCCCCTACCCCCGACGGCCGACACCCTGCTGAGTCTTCAGAGTGACGAAGCCAAAGCCCAGAGGCAGGAGGCTCAGAGGCAGCAACGCGAGGAAGCGCAGTGGCAACAGCACCAGCGTCAGGACGCCCACACGCAGCAGGACATGCAGATGCGGCAGGACGCTCACCTGCGCCACGAAGCTCAACTCCGCCAGGACGCACACCTCCGCCACGAGGCCCAGTTGCGCCACGAGGCCCAGCTGTGTCAGGAGGCCCAGCAGCAACGGCAGCAGGACGCTCACTGGGACGAGGCGGGCGAGCTGCGCAGGCAGCTGGAGCAGCTGCAGGCCGCCCTGCGCCTCGAGAGGCAGCAACGCGAGCGCCAGGCTCTCAACTTTGACCAAGAGCGACACACCTGGCAGGACGAGAAAGAACGGGTACTGAAATACCAAGCCCAGTTGCAGCTGAGCTACGTAGAGACCCTGCAGAAGAACCAGGCTTTGGAGAAACGGATGAGCCAACTGGGAAACAAACCCAGCACCGCGTGCACCGTCCCCGCCACCACTGTCACCAACGCCTCCCCTTCCTCCTCCTCCAGTTCGCCACCTCCACAATCGCTCTCAGCTCTGTCTCCTCAACCACCATCCTCGCTCCCCGGCCCCGTCACCCTCACCCTATCCCCGCCCTGTGAAGACCAGAAGGGCCCGCCTTCCCTCCACCAGCTCGCCCCTCCTTGGGCAGGACCTTCACGCCTGGAGAGGATAGAGTCCACTGAAATTTAAGAAGAACAAATGCAGGAAAATGCCCAGTCAAAACACTGACGCAACACATGCATCACATCATATTGTAAGAGCATTTCAGCTGACCACATATACATAAAAACACAAAAGATTTGAAGGTGCGAGCAGGTGATTAAAATGGGAAGTACATCCAATTTCTAGGCAGCCTTTCGCTCACAAGTTGCACAGCACTTCCTGCATTATCAGAATAAAAAACGTGTTCTACACTGCAGGACAACAAACTGACAATGTTTAGGTGACAGCACTAACACAGCGGTCGTTTATTTCATGCCCGTGCCAGGAAAAAAAACAAAAACAAAACAAGACAATCAGGGATATTGTCAGAAATTGCAACAAGAGTATTATCATTATTATTATGATTATTATTATTATCATGCGATATTTATTACTCATTGTAAGTCTGTCTCAGTCGTATAACGTACAAGTAGAACTAGTGGTCAGAGTGTGTGACGTTAACCTGCATTTTTGGCCAGAGAGCGCCTTACTCCGTCTTTTCCAGCATGTGTAAGAGAATAAGTATTGCTGGGATTAAAAACAAAAAATAAAAACAAGTGTGAATTAAATTTTCAGTGCTTTGATTATAAATATATATCTGTATCTATGTAGATCAATCAGTTATTCGACATTAGGCGACGTCCCATTGGACTTTTTCCATTGAAGTCGGTTTTCATTTCATGCACAATGTCCAACATGCATGAGTCAAACAGATCCTCAAATACAACAGAGCTTATATTTTCTAAAATAATACTATTGAAAATAAACGGAATATACTGTATGTTTAGCTGATAATCAACCCAACCCAAATGTTCTGGAGTCGAAAGAGTTTACCTACACCTGCGGTGACTAAATATGAACCCTAGAGGTCGGTGTTGATCCATAATGGCGCTCCGAGATGACTTTCTTTCCTTAAACTGTAAAACAGTGGAAACAAATGAATGGAAGCACACCATCTCAATTTGCTTAATGTCAGGAAAAAAAATCCCAAAGTAAAAAAATAAAATAGAGAATGTATGATATACAGGAAATAGATATTTATAATTATAGATTGTGCGTGTGCGTGCGCGCGCGCGCGCGTGTGCGTGCGTGTGTGTGCGTGCGTGCGCGCGCCAGTTTATAAAAACTGATGATAGAGAGACTAGTGGCAATACTGCAAGTAAATCTATATTAAGAAAGAATGAATTGATTTTTGTTAAATAGAGTAAAATGGACATGAAGGGAAGCGGGTGTTCGATTTTGTGCTTTTGTCTAACGGCGTAGTTTATTTAGACTGAACAGTGGGAGCATTCAGCCTAACTGCACTACATCATGTCCAGTTGACATGTACATTAGACTCCAGTGTGAATACCATTGCTTTTATATGTGGTGTACATGCCAGCATACAAAGATGTTGCTCCAGAATATTAACGTATCGCTAGGGTATCACATAGTATTATCATGTTTATTACAGTTATTATAAATATGGTGATAAAGAAAATGTGCCATTGAGTTTTTCTTTTTGTGATTTTTTTTCCAATTGTATAGACAGCCTATTGGCTTGTCATATGGAGGTGTAACCATAGCAACCTTGTCCAAAAAAACAGAAAATATGCTCCTTTTGATGTAGGTGATAAATGTAGTTGCAGTATTGCATTGTTTAGAGAGCAAAATGCTATCAATTTTATACATGTTTCAGTTTTATTATTTATGTTATCAGTATTGTTCTGGCTTGATTAAAACCACATCTTTGTAAAGATCAACTGACTGAATAAATGTGAATAATTCAGCTATTCTTGTTGAACATTTTATTCAGTGTTTATGGTGATACATATGTATTTACATGAACAATATTATTGAAATTGGTCCGGAGTGTTATGTCAAACTTTTATTTTCGCCTGAAGCCCTGAATCAACTTGAGACCTTATCAATTTTCTTTTTGTTTTGTTTCTAGAATTGCAGCTCTTTCAATCTCATCTTAATTTTATGAAAGATTTCATTTTTAATAAGAAGAAAAAATAGGTTTTGATAAAAATCGTAAGATGGTGGGGCTTTGGTGGTTTTGAAAATCTTAACACTTGTGACAATAAATAGCTACGATTGAGACCGCAGTTACATTGTGAATAGGCAAAATGACTAAAAGGAATCCCGCTCGCAGACCACAGCAAGTCAATAATCGTTTAACTGCGTTATTTGCGTATAATGTACGTACTTTAACTACTGTACACTCATCTGTGATTCCGAGATGCAAAAAACTTTTCACGTTGCAGTTTGCCCCTTCTCGCATTCCGTATATATTAGCAGTCAAGCTAGCTTGTAGTGTTTACGCAATCGTTCTGGAAACTAAAACGGATACAGGTTACATATAATGATGTGATGATGTTAAGATCTTTGCCTTGTTCAGTAAGAATTATTGGCTATCTGTAATGGGGAGTCTCTTAAAACCCTGCTATTCTTATATCGCTAGCGCAATTTAAATCTTATTCAATAGGGGTAATCGACAACACTTCTTCAATAACTATTAAGTCAGCTGCACAAATCTACATTATATTGCTACCTAATTTGTTATATGGACATCTTTGTGGAGGCTTATTACCTTGACCTGTGTTCCTGAAATGAGAGTCAGTCAATGGAGTTGAAGTTGTGAGTCAACGGTAATTAGTGTGCTTCTTCCTTGACCTGTAAGA
This sequence comes from Hippocampus guttulatus, assembly GCF_054856545.1. Taxonomy (NCBI): domain Eukaryota; kingdom Metazoa; phylum Chordata; class Actinopteri; order Syngnathiformes; family Syngnathidae; genus Hippocampus; species Hippocampus guttulatus. Next base: position 14,917,764 of record NC_141265.1, read on the forward strand.
GTGCCTTCTTACTGTATATCTGACTTTGAATGCGTCTATGTTTTTCTCTCAGGTTGGAAGACATGGTCGTGAATCTTTGCCTGCCACCCTTCAACACAAACATAAGTTGCGATAAGGTACAACGTATTTTGTATAAAGCTGAAATAACGTGAGTGACAATTTTCTGAATATAGTGCCAAATCACAACAGAAATTGTAACTTTACACATTGCGCACGTCCAAAACTACATTAATCACTTGAATAAAACTGAAACTCTTTTTAGGAAACACAGTACTGATAGTTACTTTTCAATACAAAAGGTTTGATCGTCATAGCCAATTTGACTAATCATGCCTCATATACTGTACAAAGCAGTATCACAGCTCTTGCTAAATCTAATGCAATTAGATGCTTCAATGGTCTCACGTGACCATTTATGTTGTTTTCCCTCCTTCATCCAGTTAACAGTACAGTGTGGATGGCTAGAATCATCTTGATAGGCTTGGGAAAAGGAAAAAAAGAGCAGGGGGGAGGTGGGGAACAAAAGGCTTGAAAATAAAGACGTTGAGGGTCACAGTGGTGTATGGGAGACTGACTCATCGTTGGCCTTATGCTCTTTCATTGCCATTTTGTCATATCAGAAAAGCTGTTTTTTCTACACACTCGTTCTGCCTCGCAGCCTCTGCTTGAATTTATTTCGACAGTGAATTTGTCACTTCATCCTTGAATGCCCATCTCAAATTCGAGGATCTTCAATCATTTGAAGTGAATGCACAGCATCCTTGTCTGGCCAATTAGTTTGTATTAAGGCAACAGACGCATGGATTGCCAAGTGGTACATTTCTTGATCGTTAACACCTTCATATAAAGTTCAAGTTAATCCAAACACGCCATTTTCTCCCCGGAGAAGTATTGATTGATTGAAAATTTAGTCTCGATAATCATTGGCTTGCTGTCATTGCGTCCCAGTTTCTGATTGTTTCTTTCATGTCCAACGGCAGCTGTGTGCAGATGGGTACGATGTTACAAACCTTATATCAGCAGATCCTGCTCTCCAGAGGCGGGGCTTCAAGCTGGAGTACTTCTTACGTCCGCCTGTGCAGGTGAGACTTTGCTGTTGGTTGCATTTTATTGATCATTGGTTCTAAGAGTTGAAATGTCACCTCTAGAATCTGATCATTTTAAATACTTTATGGCTAAAGTGTCTCACTTGGCACTGTTTCTCTTTTGACTTTTTTAATAAAGGGCCTTTGTGTTTGCCCAAGTCCAACAGTAAATTAGGGAAATGTCAGTCACCCCTTTCAGGATCAGACTTGATTATTGCTGTGCTGAAATGTCACATCACATAAAGATAGTGTAAGACTTTTTTTGATCATAAAAGTACCCCAAGAATATTGAGAAGATGTGAATTTGTTTGTTTTCCATTCCTCACCGTTAACAGAGCGTCCTCGTTCAACAGGTGACGTTAAGGTTCGCATTCCAGGTGGAGCTTTGCAGAGTGGATGTGGAGCTATGGCCTTGGGGAATGGACCGAGGACAGTGCAGCAAGAGACTGGAGATTAGCACCAGCTCTGAACCGCTCCCTCCTCAAAGTTTTGGTCCGGATCATCTTAAAAATGGGGTCCAGACGCAGGTTCATCTGAAGACTTCTCGTGTGCCTCAGCAAAGGCCTCATACTCAAACACGTTGTTCTGAGCATGACTTTAAACTGGTGGGGCGTTGTGAACTCAAGGAGGAAACCAAAGTTATTTTCTCCCGTCCACTACTTCATCTGCGGCCCCCCTTCGCGTCCCCTCCTCCTCCTCAACCCAACGGCGGTCGACGAGAAGAGCTGTGGAGCCGAGGACACCTTTCCTTGACAGCGGTCACGCAGCTCCGCGTGACGCTGCCTTTCGGCGGCTCTGCGTCCGCTCTGGGTCTCAAGGCTTTGGCGGTTTGGGGGCAACCGGCTCGTTGCTGCCCCGTGGAGGAAGTGGAAAAGATTGAGCAGGCCCACAAGGACAGTCAACGATCTCTATCTCGACCTGTCCAATGTGTCAATCAAATTAGCCTGCCCTGCCTGGACACGCCTCCGAGGTAAATGTGTTGGGTTGACGTTGATTTAAGGTGCCGTTAAAAAGTGTTTACCCCCTTCTGAAATTCAAATTTTGTTGCATTGTTCCCCCCCCCCCAAATGTGAAGATCAGATAGAGATAACCTAAGCAACCATAAAATGCCATTTTTAAATGGTGATATTATTTATTAAGGGGGGGGGGGGGAAATCATATTCAAACCTACATTCCCTGCGTGGAAAAATGTCTTGCCCTCCCCCCTTTTTTAAGTCATGAATTACCTGCGCCTACTCACATTTTGGGGCAAGCTGATTTCATTTTTACTGACCACACCCACACCTGATGACGTCCATGTTCAATCAAGAAGTCACTTATGGTAGATCGAACCTGAAAGTGAAGTCAGCCAAAAGATCTCAGAAACGATCCAAAGAAATTCAAGAACAGATGACAAATAAAATAATTGACGTCTGCTCATCAAGAAATCGTTACGAAATCATTCCTAAAGCTTTTGGATAAATGACACTTTTAGTGTCTGTTGATTAGTCTCGGTTTGACTATACTGCAATTTCCCTTCCCTTTGACACCACAATGCTGATTTTCCATCCGTTTGTAGCACACAGTCTCTCACTTCAATCCCAGAGGAGTTCCTCGATCCCATCACCCAGGAGGTCATGTCACTTCCCATGCTGCTTCCGAGCGGCGTGTCGGTGGACAGCACGACCCTGGAGGAGCACCAGAAGAGGGAAGCCTCGTGGGGGAGACCAGGGAGCGACCCATTCACCGGCGTCCCCTTCTCCGCCACCTCCCAGCCACTACCCAATCCCCATCTGAAACGGCGCATCGACCATTTCGTCCTGCACAACGGCGGCACCAGGAAGGACGGGACGACGGGTAGGCGAGGGGAAGCGGATAAGCCCAAACCGTCCAGGTTGATTGGCTCATTGGCGGCAAACAAAAATCACTGTTTAACGGCGACTACAATCGAGGACCACGTGTCGAGACAGTCCTCGGATGATGCCAGTGTATCATGTGACTCAAAGCTCTCTAGTAAATACAAAACAATACCTCTTAACGGAGGGAAGAAACGACACCTGAATGGATCAGAAGCAGCTGTGCGCCAACTACAACTTAAAGCGAAACAACCAAGAAGTGACTCGAGCCCAGGTGAGAGTATGTCCTCAAATACATGTTTGCTCAAAATGTCCTTCCTGTATTATCCATCCATCCATCCATCCATTTTCCGATCCGCTTATCCTCACAAGGGTCGCGGGGGGTGCTGGAGCCTATCCCAGCCGTCTTCGGGCAGTAGGCGGAGGGGACACCCTGAACTGGTTGCCAGACAATTGCAGGGCACACAGAGACGAACAAACATCCGTGCTCACACTCCCACCTAGGGACAATTTTGAGTGTTCAATCATCCTGCCATGCATGTTTTTGGAATGTGGGAAGAAACCGGAGTACCCGGAGAAAACCCACGCAGGCCCGGGGAGAACATGCAAACTCCACACAGGGATGCCGCAGCTGGAATTGACACAAATTGTCTTCCTTAGGGCCAAGCAGCAGCAACAGCTCGCATGAAAATAATCTGTCAGCCAGTTTGGACGACGCCCTCTTCTCCGTCTTGAAGGGACGACCCTCCTTTACTTCAAACTTGCCGATGCGGGAGAGTGCCCCTTCTCTCAACGAGTCAGTGGAGGCCCCAACTCAGCATCAGGCTCCTGCTTCTAGTGCTGCAGGTGGGCACTGGGAAAAGAATACACCGTATTTTCCGCGCTAAAAGGCGCACCTAAAATCCTTCCATTTTCTTAAAAGCTCACGGCGCGCCTTAAAATCCGATGCGCCTTGTGTATGGTCATCACGGTATTATTTCGACCCCAAAATGGCTCCTTGTTCTAGACATGCTGACAACGCAGAGTTCAAACTTAAGGCGATGGATTACGCAGTTGAACACGGAAATAGAGCAGCGGCAAGAGAGTTCAACGTTAACGAGTCAATGTTATAACTTGTGATTGGTTAAGTGAGCGGTGTCGCTGCTTTAGTAAATAAGTTTTACTGACATCTGATCGTTCTGTTGGGTTTTCCTTGAGCGTGGCTCCATCTAGTGGATGCATTGTAGATTGCGTCTTGTAATGCGGTGCGCCCAATGTATGAAAAATATGACCAAATAGGCCATTCATTGAAGGTGCGCCTCATAATCCACTGCGCCTTTTAGTGTGGAAAATACGGTAACATCACTAACCTCAGTGGCACAACAAAGGGGTTTAAAGAATTCACTTGAGCCAGGAAAAATCCCCGAATTATCTTTTTCCTAACTGTTCCGCACTTTTTGCTTCCCAGGCGAGAGGACGTGCTCATCGTGTTCCCGCGCGTTCTCGCCGTACTCGACGGCGCCCTCGCCCATTTACCGGCTGCTCTGCGGCCACTTGCTGTGCCGCGCCTGTCTGCAAAGTAACTCGGCACCCGCGCTAAGCTCCGTCACCGCCACCACGACGTCATCCTCCGCCCGCATCCTGTGCCCTACCTGCCGAAGCCCCACGTCGCGCGGCGACATCGTACGCGTGCATCACTAGCCTGCCCGGAGACAGTGGGAGGAAATAATCTGTTCTCAAGGTGGAGGCACAGAAACAGTGTTTGTCCTTGTTCCTCACTACATTCTCAGGTGCGCGGAGGACGTCAAGAAGTATTGCATATGACTGTTTGAGAAAAAAAAAAGAAATAGAATTTTTGTCCTCTCACTTTTTTGTAGTCTTTTCATTGAGGCTCTGCAGCCTTGGTTGAGTTGGACGGGTTTGTGGACACAAAGAGGCGTGAGGAGAGTGCAGCATAAAAAGAGGCTCAATGCGTAAAGACGGAAGCATGGAGACCGAGCCTTCGTGATCTGCTGACCTCCTCGTGCCATGTGTCTGCCATTCAACATTACAACCACCATTTTGCACAGTTCAGATTTGACCATGCCTTGTAATTTATAGCGATCATGTTTCAAGAAAGAATTCCACCTTTTGCTGAATCTAAATCTTAATGCAGTGCATGACATTGAATATTGTTATCATATTATTGTCATGAAAACACCATGTGCTAGAGGAAAAAAAAACAGATTTGTAATGACTGCAAAAAAGATTACCTAGAAAAGTACTTACATCCGTGATTTAAGAAAAAAAAGTACAAAATTAGTTGATCATTTCTACATGCGCTACCTAGTGGAATAGCATTTCATTGATCAGCTTGCTCGTGTATGTCACTGGCTTACGTAGACGAACACGGATATGTTATTTGTTCTAAATAAATCATTTTTGAGTCAATTAAGTGAAATAAGGTGACACAGGAAAGCCTGAGACAATATTCATCCCCTGTGCTAGCCACTAGCATGACAATGATTCATGTTTTTATTTTACTGCTGTGTGTTTATGTTCATATGAACTAATACAAAACGCTGACTGACCTATTGCATACGCTCGGCTTGTTATGGCTCCCCTTCGCGTTGCCAGACATGAGCCACAACTTCAGTGGCCCTATCGGTGACGCCTAAAATAATTGATTTATGAATTTGGTCGTGGCTGAAATGAGGTCTACACAAAGGTGGACAAAGTTGTTGGTATCCGTTTTTGTTAGTTAAGGCATAATAATAAAAGAAAATGAAAATCATCTCGTCTCATTTTCTTTCTAATCTCCAGAGACAACTCTCTCCTTTGCGTTCTGTAGTCCATGTTCAGTGTGGTCCACATCTTGCGACCAAACAGAACAGTGACAAATTTCATTACATTTTATTTGTTCTTTTCATTAACAGAGGAATGGCAACAATTCTGACCGCATCTGTATTGAGGTGTGCTGGGGACGAGCCCACAGTTGTCTTTTCCAACCTCGGGACTGACACTGAGCATGTAAAAAGATACAAAGGAACCTAGAGACTTGGACATTACAACCACATTGACAACCATGTTGGTCTCCATGACAACATCAAGCGGAATCGAGGTCGTGATCCTGCATCCGCTCCTCAAGAGCTGCATGCAAAATGACACCAAAGACAAAAAAATAATAATAGTCTCTGCTTTTTTTTGTGGTAGTCACTTTACAATCAAAATCAAATTGGGTCTGAGCTACCAGAATTATGAATTGTTGTTTTAATGTACCTTACTGATATTCATGAGGGTTTACATGTAGTCATTTTTTTGAGTATTGTGCTGCATATTGAAATATTCTACCTTTCTATGCAAAACTCTTGGATGCTGAGTTTTGCAAGTTTTTGAAAGGGAGAGATGGACTGGGTCATTTAAAGATTTTTAAAAATGCATTCTTAATTAATCTTAATGTTAAAATGAAAAATAACACTCTCTGTACTTCAGATGAACATCCCAAAAATATATACTGTGATTGAATTCAATGCAAAGAAATAAAAACGGAGACATACTTTTTGCTTCAGTTCAAGCAAAAGCTTTGCTTCTGTAGTGTAATACAGTTACAGTATGCAATAACACAGTAAATGAGGATGGTCTCGGCTCTACGTAAGGTGCAGTAATTGCTTCACAGAGGATAAAGAATACATGCCTCTTAAGTGTCGCAAAATCAACACTGTCAACATGTGTTGCTCCACTGTGTTCAAATATGTAACAAAGTAAAAATTTGGTGTATTTTTTTATGTTGTTTAGATGAGCGAATTTAGATTTTTTTTCACATTAACAAACCTACCAGACCACCAAAGTCCCCATTTCAATTTAATAAACGTGGAGAACTTTAGTGTACAAATGTTCATTTCATTTTGAAGTTCTGAAAACTGGTATTTGTGTATAGTTGATAATAAAGAATCATTTAAAAATGTGTACATATGTTTATTTCAGTATATAGGCTACTTTTTAACTTTTAGGACAGGAGTTGAATCAGTGCAGGGTACCTTTGCCACCTCTGCAGGACTCTTGATGATGTCAATAAATCCGCTAACTGCTCACAAGCAAGACTAATCAGTGCGCTACAATGCAGCACATGCAACACAAGTGGATTTAAAATGCAAATTTTGTTTGGATCGTTAATAGTCATAAACACAAAGCGTAAGGGGGTAATCGGAGTGACCTTGACGGGGTTTTTTAGGTGTTAATTGGACTGCTTGATCACGAAGTGCTCAGTGGCAAACTCTTGATTAATTGTGTTAAAGTTTTTTTATTTTCACAGTTTGTCCTTTTACCAGCAGCGTGATTATTGTCGCCGCTGAATACAGAACATAACATTTGTTGTCGCTTGTGCAGGTAAGTGATGCGCAAACACATCCGCCCCGACCTCACCGGCGCGCTTGTGACGTCACGGACAAGTGTCAGACAAGCGCTTAAAAGCGAGGAAGCGAGCGGGAACTGAAGGCACCCCGCGGCAAGCAAAAGCACAGCAAAGATCAGCAACGATGGCTCGCTCCTCCGTGTTACCCCGGTGCGTGCTGGGACTCCTCGCCCTCTCCATCGCCCTCTCCTCCGCCTGCTACATCCAGAACTGCCCCCGGGGAGGCAAGCGAGCCTTGGCCGAGACGGCACCAAGACAGGTGGGGAAACATCACAGGTCTTTTTTTCTCATGCTGTATTTACAAAATATTAAGTATTGGAGTACATAACAATTTTAGTCGTTGTAGTAGTCCCTTTAGTTTAGATGATTACATGAAATAAGTAAAAACAAAAATCATTAGAGCACGTAACTTTTAATAATTATACAGTATGTGACGTTTTGAATCGTTATCTCTGTACTTAACTATAAAAAAAATTGAAAAATAATTCCCCTTAATTAACTATTTTATAAAATATTGAATTGCATTTTGTGAGTAGAAAATGAAAAACAGGGTTATGGATGACTTTAAACAACATTCTGAAAGACATTGATTAATGTATCCATATGCATTATTTGTGACTTTTTTCAAATGATTGTTTTTTTTTATGAGTCAACTGTCAGAAAAAAAATATCCTATTTTGTCAGAAGACGGTTTTTAAAGATTTTTTTTTAATCCCCAAAAGACATTTATTGGGGCACTCTACATAGCAAATTTATTTGTGGCTTTTTCCAAATGCGGCATTGTTACCATTATGCATTGTTACACAAGTATAGATCATGAAAAAAAATCCTTTTCATATTTCCTGAAAAGTCTAATGGCAGCTGAATAATTAAAATGATAAAAGGTTTGTTGTACTTAGCTAATAAAAACATCTAAAATGTCCAAATACAATATGAATTTTGACATATACTGAAATATTTAAGTACCGGTAATTGTTGTCAGCAATTTAAAAAAGTAACAAAAAGTTCCTATAGATGACTATTTTTTTAATCGAGCAAAATAGAAAAATGAATTAATTCTAAAAAAACCCCAAAATACTTGTATTCAAGTACTAAATATTTTGTAGCTTTCCAAATGTTTTATTAAATTTCACTGTAACTTGTTAAAAAACACTGTCGTCATATTTTGTAAAATTACTCATTAAAATATCCAACATATCCAAACATACATTATTATAGATAAGTTTTGAGAAAAAAAAGTGATACTTCATTTTAATATTACACAAATGAGCTTTTATATGGTGATGTTTCATACGGTTAGTTTTTTTTCCTATAATGCAAATAAAGTAGCAATATAGCACTGTAGATATATATTTTTTAACCTCGATTAAGTCATATTATAAGTAAATATTGAGATGTACTATTGCTGTCGATTTCATTTACATTGACCATGACATAGCACGGGGCGGGATGTCGGTCAACTGATTGGCATTTGCATGTTCTCCCCGTGGCTGCGTGGGTTTTCTCCAGGTACTCCGGTTTCCTTGCAGATTTCAAAAACATGCGTTGCAGGCCAATGGAACACTCTAAATTGTCCCCAGGTGTGATTGTGAGCGCGAATAGTTGTTTGTCAATGTGTGCCCTGCGATTGGCTGGCAACCAGTTCAGGGTGTACCCCGTCTGTTGCCCGAAGTCAGCTGGGATAGGCTACAGCACACCCGCGGCCCTCGTGAGGCTAGGCGGATCAGTTAATGGACAGTTGGATATTGTAAAAAAAAAAAAAAAGCTTCAGAATTCAGGTATTATTCTTGTCAGTTTCCATTCTAAACGTTTGGTTATAACATGTTTCCTGACTTATTGTCTGGGTTATAGACACTCAATGACAAAAGAAGAAGGGGATATGGAAATTCAGTGATGTATTTAATAAAAGACAGGATAACTCTACTAAAGAAATATTAGCTATCCTTTTATTGTTTCTTTTAAAAAGACACATTTAAAAATAGCAAGAAATGTTGTGCTCTGAAATTGGAGTGACATGTCCATGTTTTAAAGTGCTCGAATAGTGATAATACGTAATGACCAAACTCAGAAAACAGTTGAGCCGTGATTGGTCATTACCTGGGAGCAACTGTGATGTCATTATCAACAGCAAATAGCAAAATGGCCGCCCACTGAGATAAATAAAAATTAGGGTATTTTTGATGTTTCATTTATATTCCATGAAGGCAATATTCATCTGAATGCCATGTTTAGACTAATAAGGCCGCATAGAACATATTATCATTATAAAGAATTGTTTTCCTTGACTATGACTTTAACTTCAAAATGAAATCAATGGTGTTAGCTCACTCGAGTTCTCAGTGGCTAATTCATGTTAATGTTTGTAAAAGAAGGCAGAAAACATTCACTGTGTCCTGTTTGTGTCTTGCAGTGCATGTCATGCGGCCCCGGGGAAAAAGGCCGCTGCTACGGCCCAAACATCTGCTGCGTGGAGGGCTTCGGCTGCCTTCTCGGCTCCTCGGAAACAACTCAATGTGTGGAAGAGAACTACCTGCTGACTCCCTGCCAGGTCGGGGGGCGACCCTGCGGACTGGAGGGGGGTCGCTGCGCCGCTTCAGGACTCTGCTGTAACTCTGGTAAAGATAAATACTGTGAATGTCAATGAGTGTGTTTGGATGTGAGGTTAGAAGATCCCCTCCGTTTTTTCATTTTATTCATTAATTTTTTTTGCAGAGAGCTGTGCAGTAGACTCCTCCTGTCTGGGGGAGGTTGAGACGAAGAATCCGGCCGAAACCTCTGCAGGGAGCTCACCTGCAGAGCTGCTTCTGCGCCTTCTCCGTGTAGCCACCAGGGGACAGACAGAGTACTAAGACACTGTCCTGCAAGTTACTCACTTAAATGCCTTTGAGACTCTCAACCTGAAACTAACGCTCCCTTAAGTCAATGTTTTCCCAACCTTTGTTGAGCCACGGCACAGAATTTACATTTGGAAAATCTCACGATGCTCTACCAAAAAAAAAAAAAAAACCCCCTGAAAGAATGATCTTGTCTCGGTTTCTGCCATCAAGTGGAAGAGCATTTAATTTGTCTCCCTGTCACCAGACGCTGCTGGCATAGATAGATGAACATTATTTGTTGTAAAAAAATAAAAATAAAAAATTTAAATACATAACTACTTTTGAGCCCATATAAGTGAAACTGGATCAAGTGTGGTTGGAAATCAATAACTTAAGTCACATCCACTCATTAATGTAACCCAAATGGAGTTCGAATGTCATACGAACGCCTTGTACTCTCTTGGTTGAAGAAAATACCCCCCCCCCCCCCTCCCCCCCACTCACCGGCCACTCTGAAAAACATTATGTGCATTTAAGACACGTCACCGTGTTCATTAATGTACATACCGATGCACATATTGTAGATTTACTCCCAATGCACCTCAGCGTTCAGGTTCAAATAATGAGTATGTTGAAGTCAAAACATTAGTTTCCATATTAAGATGGACTACAGTACTTGAGCAGTTTGTGTACGTGACATGTGACTGTTGAGTGAAAACTGAATAAAACAATATCGAGTATGAAAAAAAAAAGACTGTGTGCTGTATTTGACTTATCAGGCTCACCCAAAGTCACCTGGGAAAGGCTCCAGCTCACCTACAAAGACCCTAACAAGGACAAGCATTGTAGAAAAGTGGACTGATCAATGGAAAGAGATGTTATTACGATTTGGGCTTTTGTAAATTATTTTAATAATGAACGTCTCAAAGCCGATGCGTTTCAGCATGTCCGCAGAGCAAAGTGCGCGTGTGTGTGTTTTGTGTCGGTTCCAGCTTGATTACAATGTGGTGCCTGTTGGATTTTGTCAGTTAAATTGTTGAATCAGAGCCATTCGGAGTACATTGATTCACAGGCTGTGGCTGGCTTTCATGCCGCTGACAGGCAGCTGGTGAACGTTTCAAGATATTTTGCCAACGGTAATTTCATTTGTACGTAGTCCAACATCCTTGCACAATGTTTCAAAGGCAGTCGTACCTGAACCTCAGCTGCTGTAGCTCAATCGGCTTTGGGGACCAAGAGGATTTTAGTTGTTTGGTTCAAGTCTTAGTACAGAACAAACAGGAGTCAAAAGTATCTTTCCATTGTTCTCGTTTGTGAACCACTGTATTGCGTACCTGTAACCTCCCCCTTACCCCTTCTGCTTAGTATGAACACCCAGATCCCGCCACAAATCTTGACCAATGATATGCAGCTTTAACAGAAAGAAAAATAATAAGAACAAATGAATCATAGACCTTCAATCAAGAAGAAGGATCGTTTGAGACTGGCACATATCGCTATTTATTAGCTAAATTAGCATTCTTTTGTTACAGAGTTCTCACGGTTAGCTTTGGAAACACATGGTTTGTTAGCATTAAAGTCATGCTAATGCTAGCTAGTTCATAGGCGACAAGTAGCACATACTTTATTTTATTTTTTAATTCAGTCTGAAAACTATAGTTCATAAATGAGGCAATGAAGTAATTTTGTGTGCAGAGAAGTTTTTCAGCCAAGTTATCAACAGTAAAGTATTGCATAAATTATGACTGACATTCAAATTTCATTCTTACTTATTTCCTGAAGTGGATTTCAGAGTCTGTACATTTTATTAACTTTCATTTAAATACAGGGGTTGATTCAGCAATTCTATTTCTGCCAATTTATTTTTACAAACGTATCTGTATTTCTGATTAAGTACAGTGTGAGTACTTTTTCCACCTCAGGTCACATATGAGTTGGACGATACTCAGTTTTAGACCACTGCAAATTACAACTATGATAATAAACATACAGTATATTTATTTAAAAAAATCAATGTGAACATGGGTAAATGTTAATACTTTTTGACAGCGGTGTGGCCTACTGCCCAATTGACAAGAATGCTGTTGATTCATCAATGAAGCTCTAACCTGTCAGAGCTTGTTCGAGTGTTGTGATGTTCACCCTACTGGGAAGGTCGACAGGCAATATGTACTTATAAAGAGAGGAAGAGCATGTTTTATTCACTTTAGGTTTTCAGCCATCATGGACCTGAAAGTGATTGTGGTGACTTTGTGCCTCGTCGTTTTGGCCAGCGACTCCACTGAAGGTAAACAACAGTTTTGTATGGAAACATTCAAATAAATCATCACAGTGAAGAAATGCCTTTGTTTTTCATGAGTTGAACAAATTTAGTGGGGTTTACTCATTTAGTCATCATAATTTGACAACGTAGTTGTGAGATTAATTAATGATTTAGATTCAAGTTTTTGGAATGTGGGAGGAAATAAGCGTAACCCCCCCCCCCCAAAAAAAAACAAGCTTGGGGATAACATCCCAACTCCACATAGGAAGAACTTCCCCAACCAATAATAGTTTTGCATTTTTATTTTTATTGTATTTATTTTTTAATTCAATTCATTTTAATTCGTTTTTAGAGAAAGCTCTTATTGCTCTCGTTCGACTGTTCCAATTTAATATTGTGACCAGTTTTAGTCCATTATCTGATGTTATACAAAGCTGAGTGACGATAATGGAGCAATGAAATGTTGACTATGTCTTGATGATTTATCATGCTAAATGTAACATACCTTTTCAGCACAATTGTGGCCCATCTTTATCGAGTCATTTAATTTAATTCTATATGTTCTCCATTTGTAGGTGGTATCAGTAAATGCTGTGTGAAAACCAGAAAGACCATCCCCAAGCCAGTACTTATGAAGGTCCAAACATGGTACCTGCAGGACGGCAGAGGCCCCTGTGACATTGATGCTCTTGTGTAAGCTCCTACATACGATTGTCTTTTTTTCCCCCATTATAGTCAAGTAGTAAAGTAGAGTAAAGTACATTACAGTACATCTGGGACAAAACGTTTTGTGCTTCATGAATTTCAACTCACAGCAAGAGAAGGGGACATGAATGACTTGGAATAAATATTTTGTTTTTCCAGTTTCCAAAGGTAAAAAGTCAGTCTTCCAAGCATAGCATAGCATAGCATAGCACGTGGCTAATGCTCTCTCTGTCATTTCTATGTTGATTTTTCTATATTAAAACAACACTCCCTGTCAAAGCATGATGTATTTTAAAATACATATAATTTTCTTTCCTTATGGCTCCACAGCATATTTGCAGGGGCCTGGAAAAAGCCCATTTGTGCTGATCCCAGTTTGGAGAAAGATCTGAACAGGGTTCGGAAGATGCAACAGATCAGGCTGGGAAAAGCACACGGACGAGTGCCATGAGCCTCCGACTGTGGCTTTATCGACACACATTTTATTTCTATTCATCATGCAAAACATCACACACTTTATAATCATCGATGGATCAAATTATGCTTTCGGTACATTCCTGATCATGACTGCTCCTGTTAGTGTAGCCTGAGGCCTGCAACACTTTTTCGGAAGAAAATAAAAATCACTTGCCTTATCTTTCTGTTTATTATGCCACATTCACACTTCTTATTATTTTTGTCGGATTCAATTTACCTACAAATAAACTCGACCATATTGTACTGAATATTCGGCATGTACTTGTCTGCATTTCTTTGAGTGACTTGGTGATGGAACTGAATAGATTTTTAATGGGATGTGAGAATGTGTGCAAGGACACCATCATCACGATAAAATCCCCCAAATAATCATTTGCTACTTTCCAACTAGCCATTAATATATGTGACTCATTTTTAAAACTCTGTATGAAAAATGACAGATCACACACATGTAGACATGCCAAAAAAAAAAAACACGTGAAAATACTTTCTATTCGTATCATGACATATAAATAATTGCTGTTTTTATGGCAAATTTGCACCCTCTTGTGGATGATAGAAGTTGTCATCAAGGATTTTCCAAATCATTGATAAAAGTGAAATTTAAATAGCCCAATAAATAAAACAACCCTAACCACACATCCAGAAAAAAGTCTATGTCATTAAGAATTCCAACACTGTATTTATTATGTTTTGTGTTCAATTTAATCTCGGGAAATCGAAGTCTTCCCTATTGTTGAAGTGTGATGACAGATCAAAACAACTTTCCATTTTGTGTGTAGTGTAGGAAGCTACTATGTCAGTGCTACATGTCATTTGAAATCTGGCAAAAAATTATTCGGCCCTCACATCGTATTCTAAGGGAGTTACAGTAAAATCTGGTGTAAGCAAAACCAAGCAATGACTGCAATCTATCTATCAAAAAGTGTGTGAAATAAGAGTCTGTTCTGTAATCACTGACGTTGTGGCCGGGGAGTGAACCTGTATTCCTAAACTCCATGTCTACGTTTTCTTTTTTTTTTCTTTTTTTGCTGATGTATTCCATCGTTAAGAGCAGCCATTTTAATTCTACACTCACTTGCCACAGTCGTGGCAAATTCAAAGGCAAGAAAACATTGATGACGTTCCTCTTTAATGAGCACAGCATAAGTTTATCATGCATCTGTTGTCTGGTAATGAGCAGGTGAACATTAATTCACTTTTTTAAAAAATCCAATTATTTGCCACATGTTCAACATTCCACCTACTAAAAATAATCTCTCCTCATTTCCGACAGAATTTGGCCTCATTTGTTTTCCCCATTTCTATTAAAGTTAAACAGAAAGCCATGAGAACAATTAAGTAAGGCGTCAAACTGCAAGTAGTACAACTCGTTAATTGGCTTGGCATGCGTCAACTTTCATTTAATCTACTGAAATCGTCATTATTGTCCATCAAAGGCAAAGCATCTTCATTTAAAGAGCACATTTTCATACGCAAGGCAAATCAGTGTGCTTCACACAAGCAAGCCACAGTCTTTGAATAAGATAAGAAAAGATAAGGAAACCTTTATTAGTCTCGCAATGGAGAAATTCCCAATTCACAGCAGCAAAGTTATGAAAGGAAGAAGTAGAACAACAAAATATAGGAGCTGCTGGAAAGGCAGCCACTCTCGCGGCGCCATTTTGAAGTCAAAATAACAAAAATAACACAACACAACACATAGGACACAGACAGTCGTGCAATCTTCACCGCTTTTCTGCATACACTTTGTTGTCTGAAGCAGTTATAGATGAAAGAGGAGAGGATCAAAGTGTCCTTTCACCAGTGGATCAGAGACGTCATGCTGAAAATGTGCACACCTCTGCTACAAGCTAAGTTTTGAAAGCAAACACGATGCTGTAGCGTCCATTGACGAAAAGAGATTAGTTCACTTCTCCTGTCCCGCGTAATCCGCTTCAAACTCCAAGCCGCGACTCCCAGTTCCAAACCCGCATCGGCGGTCCGCGCTAACGCTCCTTTATTCTCATCGTCGGCTCCTCAAGACTTAAATCCATCCAGCCGCATGGCTGTAGCAATACATCTCATACCTAAAGACATGTTGGTCTTTGTAATTTACAAACTCAGTCATCAGAATTTTTAAACAATCATCTCCATGGCCATTGGGAATTTCTGGAAAATATGTTCATGGCCGCTAGCTGCCAAATATTTTTTAAAGTTCTGTATACAGAATGAAAACACACACACATGAAATGGCCGTGTCAGGATCTGTGGATGTTTATTGAAAACCAACAATGTTATGAAGGTACAGCTTGTTAGGGGAAGCCCACGCTTTTTTGTAATTATACAAACTTCTAACAAGCAAGCAAATAGTCATTCTATACAAACTGTGTCATGAGTATGTTAACATAGAAGAAAAGTGATGCTAGAATTCCACGTCCAATCTGTTTGTAAATTGCGCATCATCATTATTTCTAACAATCTGTATATATTAAAATGCCATCATTTCGTCAAACCACACATACACAAAACGACTACGGGTTAGAAATGCTTCAGATTAGATTATCATCGGATACAATAAACATTTGGTGACTTGAGTATCGACGACTAACTTCCAGTTTCGCCTCGCAGGACATTTCCAAATCCAATTATAAGAATTATGGCTGCAAGTTTCCTTGCAAAAACAAAGACCACTCAAGTAGGGCTATTACGCAGCTTGATACGGTGTTTTTATGTAGTGTTGCTGAAAAGACAAACATAAAAACCAGCAAACACACACACACAAAAAAAAATCTATTTCAGACAAACAGAAGCAATTTCCCCCAAAGTTATCACAGACATTGCAAGCGTAATCCAACATTTATTTTAAAACGCAAGTGCTTTCCTTTTCTTTTAAATACTGACCAAAACATCCCCAAAAGGTGTCATCTGGATTTCAATCGGATAGAAGACTCAATGAGTTTAGAACTAATTTACTACCTTTTAATATAAAAGACAACAAAGGTAAACCATAATATCCTGACCTCGGTTTCCACCAAGCAGCATAATTTGGAAAAGTTAACCCTGATCAACAGACACGTTCAAGCGCTCCCATTTCGGTACTGCACTGCATCGGGTACCAAAATGTGACGCCCCATTTCTAGCAAGCAGTGGTGTAAAATGGTACCAGACACTGCCGTCCCCTGATTGGTCAGCAGAATCATTAAAGTTATTATGAGTCAACTGAATGTGAAGGAAACAAACAGTGCCGCCTAAAAAAATTACAGCTGAGTTGCATTCTGCCACCTGCAGTGGAAAGACAACCCAGATTATTTATAAGTACCTCAGAACTAAATAAGGCTAAGACCCGGGAGAAGGAAAGAAAGAAAAGAAAACAAAAACAACTCCATGGTACTACACTGCTTGGTGGAAAACCGTTTTAAGTGCACGCAATGTGACGCAGACCCAATGTGGTGAGATGACAATGCTGCGAAAAGTGGATTAGGCTTGCAATGATCACCTGACGTTCTCACGAGAAGGACCCCCCCGCCCCCCAACTCCCCACAAAACAACCCCGCTCATCGTCTGAAACCGCAAGCAGCCGCAACTGTCCGACTCGTGAGGCGTACACCCTGTTCGCAAAACTTTCAACCATATTTACAATCACTCGCTTAAAAACTTATTACCGTCAAAGTGCAAAAGAAAACAACTTAAAAACACAACAAGTACTCTTTGATCGCCTTTAAAAGGCAGAAAAGAAGAGCGACATTCTTCATATTGTTACATCTACGATAGCAGCCTAAAAGGATAAATGGAAGCTGAATAAGGTGCTTTAGCTTGTGCCTTCCTGGGGAGGAGAGGGGCCTGATGGTGTGCGGGAAGTTGTGAATCCTAATCTCAGGTCAATTCTTGGAAGTCAAGAAGAAACTAGTAGATCTGTACTTGAAGGTGGTCTAGCTACAGCACACTACAACCGAAGGAAGGCCGACTGGGGCTGGACAGAAGTAGTACGGCGAGGAGGGAGGCGCTCAGGCGGACAGATTGTTGGCTAGCTCAATGAGCGCCAAAGCACCATGGAGACGTTCTCGCTGCTCCTGGAGGCGACGCTTGGCAGCTCCCCCCTGGCTGCCCTTCTCCTCCTCCGCCATCTCTTCGTCTTCGTCGTTCTCCTCGTCAGACTGGAGGAACTCCATGGGGTCCCGCTGCTCCTGGTCCTGTGTTCGGGCTTTGCCCTGCGCCTTCGCCTTGCAGCTGGAGGTGGTGGGGGTGCGCTGCTCTCGGGTCTGCCAGTACCTGTGAGGAACCACCAGTATTTAAACCCCTGAACGTGTCAAGCACATCATCATTTGTCAAGTGGAAGTTGTCTTACTTTGCCAGCCACTCTGCCACCGCCTTGTTGTCCACAGACTGCGCCTTGCCCGTGCCCTCTTTTGGCTCCTCCCTCCTCAGGCGAGAGAATGGATGCTTGGGGCAGTGACGGTTGGCGTGCGTGAATCGGTTGCCACACTCTGACGACAAAACGACATATTCAATAAACACATCAGGACATTCAAGATTCCTCTAGTGAGACACAAAGAACCGGAACACTCTGCACAATGGCTACACTCATCATTAACTGACTCAGATGGATTCATAACAATGCTTTTAACAAAAAAAATGGCACCTTTCTCCGAGCAGACGAAGGGTTTTTCTCCAGTGTGCAGACGCTGATGCGTCTTCAGCTGACCACTCTGGACGAACGCCTTGCTGCAGTTAGGGTAGTCACACAAATAGGGTCGCTCACCTGGAGGGAGAAAGCATTGGGCCATCAGTGTTGTCAATTTGAGTGACATATTTATATAAAGCTCACATATGTGGAACAAATGCCTTCTGCCTTCAAAACGTGTATTACACATGCATCGTGACTGTCACAACTCACCCGTGTGCGTTCTCTTATGGGCCTGGAGAGACTTTTCTCTGGGAAACACACGGTTACAGATGTTGCAGCGGATGCGACTGGAGGACGTCTCCCCCTCGCTAATCAGCTCCCTGACGGTGTCGGCTCGAGGGCGCCCTCTGCGGATGCCATCCTGACCACAACGAGTACACGTCAAAATCAAACACGACATTTGTAGATTCATGGAGATCTAAGAGCTCAATTAAATATGAAATAATGAGAAAAGTAATTTTCTGTTGGCAAGGTCAGAGATATAAAATAAACAACGGTTAGTATTGTAGCTACGCAATTATAAACAGCAGTCAAAATCATTCAATCAAAAATAGACTACAATATAAAAACGGCTTTGTTCAAGAGTGATCTGGCCAAGAAACAAAGCCAATTTGGCACAACACGCCAGTGCAAGATGATGGAAGCATTAAAAAACACAGAAGACATGAAAGTAAACAAAGACTTCACCAAATTCCCGAGGAGTTGGTATTTTGTTTTAAGATCGCGTGTTAACAATCTCGCGAGAGTTGCAACAACTCACTTCCGGTTATATTTTTTGGCGCCAGGCGTCATGAATGAGAGCAGCTGCTTCACAAACCAGGAAGGGGTTTAAATCCACCAAGACACACCCAAATGCGCGGGCGTTTCTATCTTTTACGACCCAATTGTTTGTAATACTAAATCATATTCTAGTCTAAGAATGTGCCATTACTACTTTACAGGTACAGCAGCCGTGCCATCAGCGACTACAGTATTTGAAAACTACTGAATGTCGTACCTTGTTCTGGTCGGGTGAAGTAGCCGCGTCGGCGTCTCCGGCCGTCCCGCCTGGAGACGAAGCACCGCTCAGCGAGCCCGGGCTCAGTGTAACATTGTGGGCGTTCTCCCCCCATTTCCACGGGTAAACCATGAAGTCGCTGAATCCCGGGCTCGCAGGCGTCATGGTCTCCACCTTCTGGGGCTTGATCGGGGTGGTCTTGATGACCGACACCAGGACTCTCTTCGGCGAGTCGTTGCAGAAGATAACGTGAGGATGTTTGTTGTCGCTCATTGTCAAAACTACCCGAAATGGCTGAAAGTACGGACGGCTTTCCTGTTTTTTACCCCCCTCAATTGAATTTCTACAATAAAACGGCGCACCGTGTTAATCCGGGCTAAATTCTTCCTTCATTTCCAATAGGCAGTAAAAAATAACTCCTTCCGTAGCTACTGGAGATCCACAAAAGTTAACCCAAAACGACATGCGTCGGTGCTGGTACTGCAAGTCCAGTCCGAACAGAAGGCGCCCACACAAGTGATTACACTGTGTTGCAAAATCGCGCCCGAGCAGTAAACCCACCAATCAGCTACAGCGAATCCCAACGATGTGACTAACGCGGCCAATAGGACGAGCTAAGGACGCCCATTTAGCGAATGGAGGGCTAGTAGTCAGGATGTCTTGGCGTTCAGCGATTGTGATTGGTCAATACCATTTTGTCCAATCAGGTTTGAAAAGCGGGCGCGTACCCTGACGCTTGGCCATCTGGATTGGCCAAGAAAGCGGAAGCCGCTGCACGCGCGCCTTGTTTGTATCCAATCAGAGTGGAAGGCGGTTAATTCTACAGCGCCGATGAGCAGATGTTGCCATTTTCGCGCGCATAGGACTCTCTTGACGTTATTACGTTTCGGGGTCAATTTAAAGGCATACACACAAAACGTTGGCTCTGACAGTGTTGCGTAATAGTTTTAAACCGGAAACACTCCGAATAAAGGAAGCATTGTGAGACAGGCAACGACAAATGTGAATACGGTTTCTTTTTGAATTCAGATTCTCCGTGTTGCAAACATGCAGCGGGTGTGTGAGTGTTTTTTCAAACTTTTTCTATCCAAGCCAATTGAGAACTGATTCTCTTTTGTAATGCGGCCCTGGCTGAGGACATCTTAGTAAAACAAAGCAAAAAACAACAACAACAACAACAAAAAAAAAGAAAACAAAATGCTGACACTGAGATATCAACAATTTGTACGCAAATCAAAGCAAACTGTATACCCGCAACAATGACAATAACATGAATAATCGAATCTTGTTTGTTCTGCATATCATTCCAAATCTGCCCAAAAAATTATTTGGCCTGCTCTCCCTGTCGGGCAGTATAAGACCCAGTGTAAGCACAACTGAAAATGGTTGCCATCTAGTGAGGACTGGTGATATTACAATTTAAAACTACAGCCAACCCCTACATGTTCGCAATTCCTCCTCTTTCATCTATAACTGCTTCAAACAACAAAGTGTATGCAGGAAAAGTGATTAAGATTGCACGTCTGTCTGTGTCTTGTGTGTTTTGTTGTGTTATTTTGACTTCAAGATGGTGCCGCGAGAGTGGCTGCCTTTCCAGCAGCTCCTGTTTATTTTGTTCTTCTACTTCTTGCTCTCATAGCTTTGCTGCTGTGAAGTGGGAATTTCTCCATTGTGAGACTATTAAAGGGTTTCTTATTTTATCTTATAATTCAGCACCCGCAGATTTGTATACTGGCAGATTTACTATTCTGTTGTCTTTTTTCCCCCCAATATTTTAATTTTTTTTTCGATTTTTCCCAGTTACACTAGGATTTCTTCCTCCATTCTCCCCTGTTTCTAATGAAAAACACAGATTGAATCTGTATGTTCTTTGATTGGGCTCAAAAGGTTTGTTCTTGAAAGATAATGCAATGCAATGCAAAATAGAATCTCCTCACCTGCTTTACCTGGATAAATAAATTGATAAAATAACATAATACAAAAGAGTACAATTTAGGGCAGAAAGTAATTCAGCTTCATTCTTTTATTTTCTTTGATTAACAAACACAAAACATCTTTTTGAGTCACAAAATCGTTTGTGTGAAGTCTAATCCCTCAACATTTTTTCCCCACTTCGCACATTCGTCGAATGCAGCATCAGAACCGCCTTTGACGTGTGACGTCATCGCGTGACAACCCGACGCGCGCTCATGAGGGGGCGCGGCTGTGTTTTCAAACGCACGTGCAAATCATTTATAAAAGTGGACGGACCTTGTCGTCGCGCGATCGTTCGATGCTCATTGGAGTATGAGAGCCGGCTGGTGTCCTGTTGTAACCAGTGAAAGAGGAAAACGGGGTTTGTGAAGTTGTTTGTTTTTAAAAAAAACAACAGCAAGGGTTTTACGAAATGAATTATGACTGCTTAAAAAAAAATCTCCCTCTATTCCCCTCCATAGTAAGATGCTGCCGGACGCCTATGGCTGCGTTGTGGCCAACAGGTTCGGGAATGTTCCCGACGACGACAGGGACCCGTTGGACTTAATAAGCGAGGTGGAGAGGGAGAAAGCGAGAACGTGGAAGAAGAAGAAGGAGGAGGACGAAAAAAAGGCCAAGCAGAAGAAATCTGGCCAGAAGGAATCTCAGAGGGACAGACGTATGCCCACCATGAAAATAGCGCTTCCAGAACCTGATGCAGGTACACGACAAACAATGCCACGTCCATGATATTTTACCGCACCGAGCAAACTCATTTCTAGACTGGAAGCTTGCTTTGTCAGCTGCTGCTGGTGAATACTGGGCACGGTTTTGAAGGCCAACAATCCAAACAAGCCCCATTCACGAGCTGTTCAAACGTTGTCCTCCTCCGAGAGCCAACTACAGATAAAAGAAAGGAAGCCAGTGCTACTTGTGCATTCTTCAACTTATGAAACATGCTAAAACGAAACCATGAAGTAGGGACGTGTCAACAAAATCAACATCTTTTTTCCCCTCCAGCAAGACCAATGTCACTGGAAAGAGCTGGATTAAAGGAACAATATGGTGTGAAATTATTGTCGGCGTGTTAATAATTATGCAAACTATGACATCTTTCAGGGTTTCAAAAAGCAGTCAAAAATGTCAGCAACTTTTTTCATTCTTGCAATGGAATGGCCCGTGACTGCCTGTGCGAAGGAGTGTGGGGCTGTTTATTGACAAGAGCAAAGAGAAGCATTTTGAGTCGAAATAAGGACAGAACATCTAAATGTGCCATAAAGCCATCTTTGCAGTGTGACCCTCGTCTGCCTATTTGGTGACCGGGCATTCCCACACCATTGTTGGCAACGGACGGCTAGCATATCCCAGTCAACAACTTGTACCATAGTGTACAATATTCTTCCCTACTGTACAAATTTGATGAAACTATGTATGTCCCTAAATACCTCAAAATGATGTTGCATAGCTTTCAACTCTTTTTGGCAGGAAATCAATATAAGCCTAAACTTGTCCTGTTAGTTGCTATTGCTTATAATACCCATCCGTAACGGAACACTAAAAGGAGTTAACTGGTCCAAAGTGGGTGATTCAACCTCAAAATGAATGTGTCCCATTAATTTTTTAAACCATGTTTTTTTTTTTTTCCCTATGAGGGATTTCTTTACCGTTTGACCATGTTCGTGCTACATCTCACTGCGAAAAGTGCATACATAGATACTAGATTTTGTAATGGTGAGCGAGACAAATTTGTACTTCAAGGCCATTTTACGATTTGTCACATTAACAAGAAGAGACACTAGGAGATGGAAGGCGACTAGTGAGTGGAAGCTACTTATGGTCTGTCCTAATGGACCTCTTTCTCTTCCTAGTTTGCAAGCAACCAGCCCGTGCCAAAGGTGATGACAGAGCAGAGACAAAAAGAGGCTCAAAGTTGG
Organism: Hippocampus guttulatus; assembly: GCF_054856545.1. Classification (NCBI taxonomy): domain Eukaryota; kingdom Metazoa; phylum Chordata; class Actinopteri; order Syngnathiformes; family Syngnathidae; genus Hippocampus; species Hippocampus guttulatus. Next base: position 14,940,864 of record NC_141265.1, read on the forward strand.
TTGCCTCCGGGGCGCGTAGGGCCAACCCAGCCGTGTACCCACAGGAATTCTCCCTCCCAAAGTATGTTTTCCCTATTTTTAGGTTCTTGAATCATCCAGCAACCTTTACACCAAATACCATTAAAAAAAAATACCTATGACCATGACCAACAAATACAGTACCGGTAGGTCTAAGTGTTCATCAAAAACAAGGTTTAATTCTCAAAGTATTGTAAATATTTTGTCTAAATAATCTTCAATATTTTAAGCTGCTATTTAATGCGCTTCGAACATTAACACTCTGCTTGAAGATATGATTCAATTAAAATGTATCCTGCACAAGTTAAGAATTTTACCTAAATTAAAAACGGTTCTTGAACATTGAATACAAATGTATTGAACTTGAATTCACTTGAACTGTACTTTAATTGCTGAGCTATTGTGACCTAATTTTGTCAAAGGCCTTCAAACAATCAAGATACTGACACCCGGAGCCGAGGGGGAGGCAGAGGAGGAAGAGGAGGGTACACAAGAAACTTTGATAATTTTGTCTTGAGGGGCAAAAGAGAATACGACCGACACAATGGAACGCAAGTCCTTTTTCTTTTTTTTAATCTACACATTCGGGAGTTTTTTTTTTTTTTTTTTAAACGCTCTGCCATTGTTGCCACTCACCATAGCGGTCTCTCACCTGATGAGAAGAGGGGCGGCCGAGGTCCCTGGAACTGGGGTTGTGTGGATGAAACGGCAAGGTGTGCATCTCTGTCCACCACACTATCATGTCAAATTTAAGTTTACGAGGATTGTTTTTGTTCTTGAAGCGAGTTAATGGATGTGGCGCCTGATGCTCAGCTACATTCTGAGGAGCCTCAAGCACCAGTGGAAGAGAACCAGAACATGTGAGTACCACATGCGAATACAATGGTCCTGACCAAACAAAGACAAAAACATTGATGCCTTTTTTTTATTAATCATCATGTTTTATTGTTAACCATTTTTCCGCCTGTATGAAAATTGCTGTAAACTTTTTTTTTTTTTTTTTTCCACTAGTGCAATGCCTGAGGAGGATGGAGAAATGTTGGTTCAGGTTGCTATGGAGATGAGTCTCGACGAATGGAAGGCCTTGCAGGAGGTCAGTCGTCCGAAGGCAGAGTTCAATATCCGTAAAGCAGACAACACAATTCCATCAAAGGCCAAAGTCATCCACCAGTCGAAACGTGTGGAGGTGAGCATATAAATGTTGCGAGTACGTTGGCCAAACAATCCTACAAAGTAGTGTGCGCTACTCAACTAGACAAAATACATTAAAATATCCCATCCCATCTCTCGGTGTCAAAATGGTTACGGTTGTCTCATCATGCACACCTACGCTTGATGGATCAGATCAACTCAATAATTCTCTAACTCTGAAGAGTGAGAGAAAGGGGGGAAAAAAAGCACATCCATGGTATTTACTCCATATACGTCTGCTGCTCAAATGATGCCCAAGACCTTTTGGTCTACTACAGCCATTGTGAATTATTTCGGACCGTAATACAGAGCAGGCAAAAAGCCAGGAATCAAACCGTGTCGGGTGGGCGTTTAATTTGGTCGATCTTCAGCATCTCAAGGAGCATGCGGAGGAAATGGAGGACGAAGGTAATTTCCTCCGCCGGTCTGTGAATGACATCACCTCCCTTCTGGACATCAACTTTGGTAGTCTTGGACGCCCGTCTCGAGGCGGTAGAGGCAGGGGCGCTCGTGGCGGTCTGTCCAGCCTCCCGGAGAGAGCCAAACCCACACCGGAGAAGGTCAGCATTCATGTCACGCTTCATGGAAGCAAACAGTTTGCCTTTTGTCAATCGGCAACTAATAACCGTGCTGCTTGCTCACAGGTGGGTGATGTTGCTCCTGACCCCGACAACCCAGAAGACTTCCCAGCATTATCCGCAGGCAGATGACCAAGTTCACGCTTCATGTAGCCGGTGTGGGGAAATGGGTTGCACTTTAAAACACTGACCAGAAAAAACCCCCAAAACATTTTCATGGTTCTGCTGTTCTCAAGATTTGGTGTCTTCTTCCTATGGGTTTCTGTTCCCATTCACCCATGGCACTGAGCTCATAAAGAATTTTGCAAAATTACTTGTCAAGTTATTTTTTTTTTTTGGCAATGTACTTGTACAGTATATAAGTGGGTGGTGTGTTTCTGACCTGAAGCTGTATTTACATAAACGGTATCGGCATAACAAATTTGACGGAAATTTTAAAAATAGACCAATGTTCAAACCTGTTAGTTGCTTTGTCCGCAACCTTACTGACCTTGGCCTATATATATATATACACACACCAATGTTTCATTAGAGCAGTTAAACATGGCACAAAGTGGATTGCACCTGTCAATTAAGTCTTGAAGCCTTTTCAATAATACAAGAAAGCGTTAAGGTATACAGGTCGGCATACGCTTTTGTACTAGCATACATTTCAATGACCGCTCGTTTGATTAGTAGCCACAAAAAAAAAATTCTCATGCGTGCTCAGATATGAAGGCCGCTTATTGTATAAAACCAATGTTAGTGCACATGACGAAAATAAAAGAAGCATTGTTATTCTTTTACTTAAAAAGTGATTATACAGTATATGCTTCAAAACTGTATTCATAGTGGATCTGTTCCATGAGTAAGGTTTTGATTTAAAACAGTACAAAATATATACACATTTTCCAATTAAGGAAATATTTACAGTCATCAAATGCAACATTTGAACCTCACAAGTGCATAATAGTTTTGAGATAAGACAAAGTGTAAGTGTGCACAACATTGAGCTAGCGACTTAATTACAAGAAAAAAAAAATTCATTTAAATGATGACAATTCTTATATCAATGTTCAGTCTGCCAGTGAGGATTAACAATCAGAAAATGATTAGGACCACATGTTGAATATAAAAATGATAAACTTTAAGGGAAAATACAATGTATTTTTAGAATCTTGGCATACACAGCTAGTTGTAAAATGCTCTTAATATCCAAAAGTCAGTCTTCGGGGTTTCCACAGCTGCGGGTTCACCGTAGTAGAGGAGCTCTCGCTTTAGGTATGGAGTGACTGAAGAACAATAGAAGAAATATCAATGGAGGAAAACATGAATTGAAACAGAATTTTGTCTCTTTCATGCCGCAAAGACTTGAAAAGCATGATGTGAACAAAAGCTTAGTGAGTCGAAGATAGATACCACAGTTTAGAAAATCGTTCAGATTGCAAAGCATGGCGAGCTTTACGTCGTCTGGAGGCGGCGGCGGAGGCTCTGTTGTGTGTGAAACAGAAAAGAGGCAGAAACGTGAGCGGAATGCCACATAAGAGGATGCCAGAAAAAAGGAGCGACAGTAACAGGCATGAGAAGGAACCAGGGAAGCTATAGCCAGTCATACTCCAAACAATTCTTGTCTTTGGAGGACATGCAAGCGGTGCCGTTGAAAGGAAGTGCAGACAGACTTGGATACTTGACAGGAAAGTTCATTACTGTTCTGTTGGGTTGTACGTGGCAGCAGCCCAGCCAAAAAAAAAAGAATTTATATAATGATGAGACTTGACACCGTCTTAAATGTGAATCCAATCATCCAACTACTGCCAAAAACCCAACTACAACTAGCAGGGCTCTAAACTCACTTTTGGCAATGATTGTGCTTGTGTGCCTGGTGTGTGTGTGTGTGTGTGTGTGTGTTTGTTTCAGTGCTCCATGCAAATATATTGACCCCAGCCAATCAGAAGGTGGCTGTGCCTTTCACATTCTGTAATTGGTTCGGACCAGGATGCGCCGAATCTGTTGTCGGTCAACCAAATGGAGGCTCTTCCTCCCCGACCCCTTAAAAATCTGGTCACACCGGTGCAATTTGTTTTTTTTAAAGGCATACTGCTGAGAAATCAGGATGCCCATGTGCCCCAACAGGTGGCAGTCTAGAGCCCCGGCTAGTTGTTAAAGCGAGCTTGCCCAGAGGAAATGCATTGTGCTTGTTTGTCTCAGTAAGTCTTCACGTGGGTCTGAGCGGAGCTTGCCTGCAAGTGCGCCACGTTTAAGTTGACGGGAGTGCACGTGTTGGTGGCATCGCTATGGCCGCCACAGGGCTCACAACACACTGGTTCCCTGTTGCTGGCCACTACATGCAAGTTGACCAGGGAGTTGACCAGTGGACTGTGACAGGAGGAGCTGACAGAGAGAGGGGACACCTTTAAGTTGGGCTTCAAGAGTGGCTATAGCCTCTGGGTTGCCTTGTTCATGACATATTAGGCACTGACACGACACATTCACGATGGTACAGTTTGGTCTGGAAAACAATTTGTTTCCTTATTTTCTGATGAAGGGCGAAGGGAGTTTTCGCTTCTGACTTTGCTTTGTCGTGCCGTTCTGAGGTGATGGAGTGTGTGCAATTCACCGGTTTCCATCTTCTATTCGTTTTTATTTTTCATGACATTGCTTCATACTTTTGATCTTGGGGTGTTTTTCATACAGACTTTCACCATAATGACTTTCGTACTGCATTCGTGTATGTAAAAGGTGACCACAGTGCGTTCCAATTTGTGTGTATATTTGAGTTACCTCGCCGCTGTAGGAAAGGGACAGGGTCATAAATCAGGAGGCGGTTTGGGCATAATTTGCGAACCATACTGTACTAATTGGTAGTAGATATGTGACTTTCTAGTACTACCTTCGAAGCATCATACTGGCTTCCTACCTGCATGCTACTCCACTGGCGGGCAGTGAGGTTCGGGTCCTCTTTCTGGTGTCTGAGGGGTCTGACAGAGCCATCGAGTTGATGCCCGTTTTACAGCTCTGTACGCTGGCCTGAAGGACGGCCCTGCTGCAGGGGAAATAGGTCATTGCTAGCATGTTTTAAGTGGAATGATCAGTGGATGCGTAATTGGGATATAAATACAGAGCAAAGCTTACTTGAGAGACTGCGATGCTGACCTGGTGTGAATCTTATTCTCCTCCTGCCTGTGAAAACATACGATTGGCGTGACCGTCGAGGTGGCCGAGGCTATGGCAGATTGATTTCAGACTAATTTTGCACTCAATACAGACAGGTGAGATTAGGAGAGCAAAATACTAGTAGGGTAAATGCACATTCTGGATGGACAACCCTTTCCTCTACACGGCTGTAGTTAACGCCGTTTCTCATCAACCCTGCAATACAAGGCTGAAATGTCTGAGTGAATTAACCACTTAAGAACGGGCATCTTGAATCAACAGAAAGACAGGAGTGATGTTTCTAAAGTAATGGTTGGAACTATTAAAAATAAAATAAATAATAATCTCTGCACTGAAAACGGGCCGGAGGCTTTCGGTATTCAATTAAAGCCTTTGTATGGACAAACAATAATAAAATAGCTCATAAGATTTTATTTTGAGAGTATTTCTCACCATTTTCCATTATTTTGAAAACCCAAATCACTTCACTTCTTACATCAATGGCTATGACATTGCACTGGCAAAAACAGTGCGTTGAGGCATTCCGAGTTTTCTTTTCTGTCAGTTAGAAGATACACATTCAGTGGTACCGGGCATTTAAAAAAAAAAAAAAAGAAATTGAAGAAAACAAGGAGGTCTAATCATTTTTTCCTATAATTTGTATGTCTGATCTGGCTTGGGAATTAAAGAGGGGGGCTCACTTACAGCATTCTCAGTGATTGATCCAGAAAGGGAGGGGGGGCAGCACACATTTTTTGAGGGGGTTCACCGGCCGATGGAACTCATAGAAATCCTAACCCGTCTATACAGAAATGCTTGATGGAAGAAGGGAAGCCATACACAATCCACCACAGGGCAAGGCTACACAGGGAGGAGAGCAGCATGGCTACCAGCCATCTAGAAGGAGGACAAATTCATCAAGAGCAAACAAAGCAACAAAAAAAAGGAGCGTATCGTCCAAAAAAAAAAAAAAAAAAAGGAAGGAGAGACAAGAGACGACTGGGCGGGACACACAGTCTATGATGCTCTACTTTTACAGTGGGACTGGATCAATAAAACAATTGCGATTGTCTTGAGATATTATTGCTTAACAGCATAATCATCAAAACTAAGACACTTCTGCGAAGATAGTTTTTTTTTTTTTTGGAAAGTTAGCTTCACCAGCGTCCGCCCAAATGGACTGATGAGATATGGTGATTTAATTAAATATGTGCTGGTTTATTGAAAAGTGCAACAGTATGATTGTAAAAAGAACAAAAACACAGACGTTGAGTCAATCACATTGGAAAATGTACCGATTTGACCTTTAGGATGGCAAAAATCTAATTTGCGTATTAATAAAATACGGCAAATGGAAAAGTATCCCACAAAGTGAACATGTACTGTTTACACTCACAGACCACAACGTTAGGTACACCTGCACATGCTAGTGAAATGACGTATCAGAAATATATCAGTTCGGTACACTGTAATGAAATGTCTGGTGAATGCAAATATCAAGAGTAAACAAGCTCCAAAGTTACACTTGTACTGATCCAGTCTCAGTTGTAATAAAACAGGCAATTAAGCCGTGTGAACGCTGCCGAATATTTAGTGACCATTAGACACAGATAGATAGAAGGCATCTGTGAGGCGTGCATGTCTGAGGATGTCGTGCCCATTGCCATGCATGGAAGGTGAGTGGAGGGAGGCGGAAAAGGTGCTTTCTACATTGTTTGCGGTGAAATATGACACGCTCTTCAGTGTTAAACAGTGAAGCCAGATGGTGGGGGCTCAGATGAGGATTAGATGGGTTCTTTCGCAACACCGATAAACCACACGGCTGAAAGTGCAAGGACATCTCCACCCTGCCTCAATGTTCCCTTGGCAGAAGGTCATTTGATCCCAGCACAACACCGACCGTCTTGCGCTCAGATGTACAAAAGGAGTATTAGGGCCTCACGGAAACGATATGTGTCAAGCTGTGATATTACAAATTACCGCACCAAAAAATGCCTTGTTTACGCCTCCCCTAGATTTATAATAACTTCTTTCTATTCAAAATAGTGCAATTTTATAATATTTGGGCCCGAAAACTGACCAATTGTAAAAATTCTCAACATAACAGTCTCAAAGACCCATACACAAAACTGAACAGGAAGTCAGCCATTTTGGTTGGATGCAGCCATGTTAATCCAGCTATGCCAATGACATACAATGGTCCAAATAGATGATATATGAATAGGAGGTAATTTTGACGATTTATTCAGCTTTATTCTCATTTGCTACATTGACACTGCACGGCAGGATGCCCAATTTGGACTTTAAAAAAAATCAAATCCGAGCATCTAGGCTGCAAACGCATTGGATCCACATTCCACTTATTTCCAAATCTCGAGAGGCATTAGTCGGATTTGAAAGCAAACTGAATTGTACAGTGCATGACCCCCCCCCCCCCCAAAAAAAACGTGATACATGTCACATATAGGCAAAAAAAAAAAAAAATTAACAACAATGTTAATGCAGCCATAGTTTCAATGTGGCTTTACTACTCCTTCAGAGATAAGGGCATTTAGAATCCACTATGGTCAAGTGAGGATCAAGGGAAATCTCATTTCAACAGTTGAGATGATTGAACAAGCCTTTTCTAAAATACAGTGGGGGAGGAAGGGAGTGGGGGCGCTCCGTTTACTAATAGGTAGTCTTCACCAGGAGCATTAATCAATGGAATCCAAGCACCGGACATTGAAGTCTGTTATGCTGCAGACCAATGCACAGCTGTTAGCAAATACAGCAGAACAGCAAGTCTATGAGAGGCAAGAGTAATTGTAGTGCATGTACTGTACTTATTGCATATCCGTGTCGCGGCAAAGGAGGGGGAAAAAAATTAAATCAGCCATCCATTTTAACAGGAACAAGTATTGACTGCAGCTTTAAAAATGGGAAGTGACATGCTCTTACCTCCTTCAAACCTCACATCCATTTCATTCCTGTCCACAACACCACTCTCCCTCAGCTATCTTTTAAACGACAGGCAAGACACTGGCCAGAGCGCGCCTGTGAGGCCGCAGCAGAGCATTACCACCTGCCTGGCACAGGGACAACAGAGCCACATGGGAAGATTGGCAGGAGCCAGTCGACTATGCCGGATTTACAGGTAATGATGGCCAAAATGAGATCCTGCCATTAGTTCATATACAACGAAAAGTCCAATTCATCGTCTGGTCTTTGCCTTGCTATTGCTATGCTAAGTAAAAAAAAAGTGCGATTTCTTTCCATGTTATTCTACTTTCACTTAGCAATGGAACTTCACATACCCTGCCAGTCATATAACCTGAAGTTTGACAATAATGGGCCATGATCGAACTGTAAACGGAACTTAATGCAATTAAGCCACACAGGGGCTTCATGTTCAATGTTTCATCATTTTACTAGTAACACAGTTGACTTTTACATAGATCGGAATGCCGCTATGGAAGTAGAGGAGAGTGTTTTCGATAGCATCCACTGTAAACACCTGCTCAGTATTTGCTGTATTTTCCGCACAATGAGGTACACCTAAAAGCATTCAAATTTCTCAAAAGCCGACAGTGCGCCTTATAATCCGATGCACCTTATATATGGGTCAATATTCAGATTTCTTGGATGTAGTATTTTAAATGTTCTGTAAGGCACTTTGTTACAGCTGCAGCAGCTGTATAAATATATAAATAAAGCTGTATTACATTCCCTTTAGCATAGCTCTATCTAGTGGATGCATAACGCAATCGCAGCCACTATTGCAGCTTCTATTCTACGCGCCATACATATGAAAACTGTTTTAAAATAGGCCATTCATTGAAGGTGCGCCTTATGCTCCGAAACACCTTATAGTGCGGAAAATACAGTGCTCTGACATCTCATGGGACAGCCACTGAGTGCTGACTATCTGGGGATTGCTATGATTCAGCAATAGTGATAATTATTTTCCGCCTATGGCGCTAGGAGAGGAATATTTGAAGAAATGTAATGATTCCTCAACATGCATGATTACTTCAAATATAATCACAACACATCCATCGATTTTCTATGTTTGTCTTCATGAGGATGGTGGGTGAGCTGGAGCCTGTCTCAGCTGACTTTAGTTGACTGGTTGGCAACCAGAGCACACGGCTGTAATCTCAAATCAATGTCTCATTGTAAAGACAATGACGAGTTCAACGCCCGACACAAACGTGTTCCATTTGCCAGCTTCCTATTGACTGCAAATATCCCAAGAGCTCCATATTCATTTGGCCTCCTACTTTCTACAAAGCTGTGCTTGCCTGAGGGAACAACACAAAATGCCTTCCCAAATCACTCTTCATACGTGACTCTACTCTTTCCTGACATAAAATCAATCACGACAAATAGATGAAAGCGTGGCGTACGTTCCTCCTAGACCTCAATACTATTTACAGCAAAGAACCAGATGACGTCAACTGCAAGAATACAACCGGTTAACGTAGCTAATCGCTTCACAGCAGTATTTATAAGACAGCATGCCCCAAATCGAATAAATATGGTCTTCGGGTGCTCGTCCAATTCAATGATCAAATGTGACAAAAACATTGCTCTTTTCCAGGGTGGAAAATCACATTTCGGTTGATTGAGGCGGTACACGAGAGGGGAGGTCTATCTTAGTACTTACGATAATGAGCTAGAGGATCTGACCTGCCTCTTGCTCTTCAGGGCTCGTAGTTTGTCACCCTGTGTCAAGCCATTCCGCTCCTCATCGTCATTATACTGTGAATTTGTCGGCAAAAATAAATCAATAAAAGCGCAGAAACAAATATTACAAATAGCGGCATATTCATTCGGGTATTATTTTACAAAACCGTACCATTTCGGTCGCTCCTTTCTTGGATGTCCTGATCTTGTTGCTGCCGTTAATGGTTATGTCATCAACTCCAGAGAGGATTCTGGTCACGGCCAGTTTACCATTCTTCTTTTCGTTTAGCATCTTCTCCCGGAAGACATCACCCTCTGCCCACAGACTGTTCTGCTTCCTGAAAGGAAACATCACACCACATTTATCGATTAAAGATGAGAACAGAGTGCAGAACTTGGCTGCACCCAGCAGAGGCGCGATTGATTATCATCTAGTTTGATGTTTATTTACGTGCAGACGTTTTTTTTCCCTGGCAAAAAATTAATGCAAGCTATTTGATTTCATTTAACTTATGCACCTACTCTTCAACAAAGTTCTGTTGAGGCCCGATGATGGACCCCGGACGGCAGATCCGAATCCAAGCGATGACCTCCGGCGCAGTCATGCAGTAATGCTTCATCATGTAACAGCCAATCAGAGTGCCGGTTCGCCCCAGACCAGCTGAAATTAATTTGCGGAGAGAACTTAGTTCAGTCACCGTTGCTGATTCAATCTCGGTCGGCGTTATACCTTTGCAGTGGACGGCAATGGCTCCTTCTGCGTTCTCACAGATATTGAGGAACTTTCGGACAATGGCGTCATTGGGCGTGCTCCCGTCCACAAAAAATAGGTCATGATGTTCAAAGCCCGAGTCGGTGAAGCGCCTGGCGTCATACATCTTTTTGTTGAGCCGGATGACACTGGTGATGTTGTGCTTCCTAAAGTAAGGAATGTAGGCCTCGGGTGCATGCAGAGGGTAGCCTGAAGTTGGAAACAAGAGGCATGAATGCGAGGTAGTACATTTAACGCTGTTTTGAGAAACGTCACGTGCTGGACTAAACTTGCCGTTCTCGATTTTGCTTTTGGGATGAGGCCCGCTAAAGGCGAGAAACTTTCCCGGAATGATCCAGTTCAAATCTCCATTTTCTGCCCTCTCGTAGTGCTCGTATTCCTCCACGTCAAAGTCGGAGAAGTCAAGCCAGCCGTAATGCAGGGCCTGGCAGGAGGAGAATTTCATCAGGGGGAGGCACATGACTCTGCAATTATGGTTGGGGAAGAGACTTACCTTGTGGACAGCACGGAGGCAGTCCAGGATGCTCAGATTGTACATGCAGGTTCCAAACGAGGCATCTCTGAGAAAGAAAGAAAACAATTTAGAGTGTTCCATTAACCTGCCATGCCTGTTTTTGGAATGTGGGAGGAAACCCGAATACCCGCAGGAAACAGGCACGGGGAGAACGTACAAACACTCTCACAGTGAAGCCGGAATCGAACCCCGCACCTACGGCACTGTGAGGCGAACGTGCTAACCACTAGGTCCACCGTGCCGCCAATTGCTAAATTAAAGCACCAAATATCGCAGGACGTTTTATAATCAACAGTTGTAGTCACTAATAATAGGCTAGATACAGAACAAATTTAATTGACCGATTTTACCTGAATGGAATGTACGTGCGGTTCTTTGCCACCAGCAGACTGTAGGCCTCCTCTGGCATCATGTTCAGGTACATTACCTACACACACACACACACACACACACACATTTCAAGAAACAAACAAATAAATAACTGAAATCGTAGAGCAGTTTTATACAAGGGATATATGCAGTTTCTACTCACTGCATATGAGCCAATCAGGTAGGCAGCGTTGGCTTGTTTCTTCTGGTCACCGCAGGTGTAAAATACAATCTTCTTCCGCGAAAGTGTAATGGACTGTGCAGAGACATGAAGTGACATATGAGGCCATCTGTTTACCTGACGGGGACATTGTAATTGTACAATTAACATGACACATAAGCCCTGCTGGGTGTTGCCGCTTTGTTTGAACAGATGTGGAACCGAATGAAAGGATGTTGAGCTGTGGCATGTTTTGAATGTCGCGGAGGATATGTGAGAGTAAAGCAAAAGATGCGGTAGGTGATAAATTGCAATTATTTCACAGTAAAAACAACCTCTACATACTTCACAGACAGAATACAACGCGATAGCAGACAATGGAATGTCAAGTCGGACGCCCCCTGAAATTGTACAGCCATCCATTTTCTATCATTATCATCTTAGGCAATTGCCGGATATTTGTCCACAAACAGCAATTTACACTCACATTACTTGAAACAAGGAACTTTGGTTATGTTAATAATTAGCAGAACTTCATAGTTTTGATACTAATAGAAAACAAGTTTCAAGATTCTACCGTATATGAAGTTTGACACGGGATCGGATTATTTCTCATTCCATTATTTGCTATGGGGGGGGGGGGGGGGGGGGAGTGGACCTGAGAGTGTCCTAATTACCTTGAGCTTCTTTGTCAACTTGCAAGAGAAGCGATAAAACATGGCCAGGTTGAGGGGGCCAAAGTCTGCGTAGAAACTGCAAGAGATTTAAAAGCAAGAGAATGACTGCGATCTTTTCGATAAAAGCTTGCGTGACACACTTAAGTACTTTTCCTTCATTGATGCACATATGCAGATAATTCTGCTCAATTTGGGTGGTACTCCTCCCTTTTTGATTAAAAATGTCAAAGGCCCAATTATGGTGTCTCTGAAAGAGCATCCAGGGTAAATGAAGAAGTATTTGACCTCTTCTAATAAATTCTCAGATTTTTTTTCTTTTTGCCTAGTTTCTCCCACTTAAATGTTCAAAAACATCAAACTAATGTAAAGATCAGACAAAGATCATTTCGGTAGATATAAAAGATGATTTTGATTGGATTACGAAAGGAAAAAAATGGAAAGCTAAACAACCCCCCCCCCCTCAGCACAGTGGCCCCTAACCTAACATTTTAAGGGTGCAAGGAGAAAATGTAGGCATGCACAATGTAAAGCAATACATTTTTTACTATATTGATGATATATTTTTTTCTCCCGCTTGTTGATGTATGTATGTGGTGTACATCATATGCATGTCCGTAATAAACATAACATAAATTACTGAAAAATAGAGTTTGACAGTAGCAACAATGATTCAAGAATTATATATATATTTTTAAACCTGCAAATTTACTAGTTGCGCATGCATGAGTAGATGAACATTTTACATGGACTGCCTCAAAATTTAGAGGCAAAGTGGCACCATTTAGGGGTAGTCTGAATCTGTGCTGCAAGTAACCTATTTTTTATTATTACTTTTTAAAATGGTGTAGATTATATAGTGAGGATTCTCTTTAATTTCCATTAACCACCAAGGCTGAACTTGGCTCCTCCCCAACACAAAGTTTTTGTCTTTGCCGAGCTGTATCACTTCACCACACTTCCTTGACACTAATTCTTGGGCTTTGGTGACATCTGACAGCATTTCAGGGGGAGCACATAAACTACACATTGGAGTCTTTTTCAGCAAATAGCTAAGAATAGATTCCAAAGTGGGGATTGGGGGCATTAAGTTGTGAATGGTGAACTGCAAATATGCAAAGAAACTACTATTGCACACACATAGAAGAAAAATCACCCATAGATTGTCTGGAACTTGATCGCCAAATCAGTGTGAACAAAAATCCACGTCTGCTGTAATGCACGTTTAAAAAAAATGAACAAGCTTTTCAGTGGGATCCGCCCACATTTAAAATGACCTTTAGTACTGCTGAAGTACATCCACAATGTAAAGCACAGGGGTAAAAGTCCAATAGGATGAGACTGTTGACTTACTTCTCATATGCCAGCTCTTCGTCTATGCAGAAGCAGTGCCGCTCTGTCGTACTTTTGATCTTTTGTTGAAGGATGGCGAAATACAATTGATCTACAAAGTGTAAACGAATAATTGAGTTACTTGTTTTGCCGTGCATGCTGTCAAGTCTGCAGGCTCCGATTAAGTTAGATTTCCCTTTTTTTCTCCCATTGCGATCTTACCCTTGAGGAGCTCAACGCATTGTGACGACACATCGTCCGCGGCGGTCATGTTGACCTGAGCTGTTTTGAACACGGCCAACCTGATTTTCCCTCACAAGAACGTGCACATACTCATGTGGAAAACTCACGTGTAAAATCAGAACTAGAGGACAATCGTGCAACACAGTTCCTGCGTTGTGGTAAAAGTTAAAAGTCCGACGGTGACGTTCCGAGAAGTATCTTGTGGATGAGCACGATGGGTGAGTTTCAAGTGAAGAAAGTGCGCACTATGCTCAACTAGAGCTGGCCTCTGGCTCCGCCCTTCCGTCACGGCGAAACGCTATTGGCCGACAGACATTCAACGCTTGATGCCATTCGAGGAAGATGCCATCAATCCCTCCCATTTTATTTTAAAGTTCTCCTGGTCTGACACGCAATAGGCTGCGGGAACGCTAACAAGGCGGTTGCATTGTCTTTGAGCCCAATCACAGTCATTCGGGCGACCCAGTCTTCCAATTTTTTGTAAAAAAAAAAATAATAAAAAATAAAATTACACAGACCCAGTCTTAAGCGAGCTGGCTCGTTGTTGCATCCATCAGCGTATTCGCCATATTTGAGGTGTCAATCTGCCCTATAACTAAGGCAAGTTATTTGCCTGAAATTCATACAGCAATAAAAAAAAATCAAGTGCACTTCATTAATGTAATGATCGTTGCCTGGGCGCTAAGTGATTCTTTGTAACATTTTAAATCCAAACCACCGACATGCATACACTAGTAGGAGGGCTTTTATTTTGAAGGTGACAAACGCCGCTCGCTGGCGGTCGATTACCGTAATGCAGAGTATTAACAATCGCTGTGGCAGCTGGCTTGACTTCAATTTTGCGAATGGAGGCTGGCCTGACCGCAGTGATGTGACAACTCGGTTTAAAGTTGGCCGAGTTCATCGTGCGACCACCCTTACCTGAAATCTCAATGTAAATATCCGAGATTGGCTCCGCCTCTGAGCCGTGCTGGGCTGCGCAGCACTTCTTTCTCCTCGACTCCGCTCGCCTCCTCTCGCTCTTGCGCTTCATGTTGCCTTCAGGGCTGCAGCACGGCACCCATGATTAGGATTCCGCCTGCGGCACGGCCACGTCGTCTTCCCCTGGATCTGCGTGTTCGCGATGCACCTAAAATATCAACGGTGCTTGCAAGCCCCTCTTCTCTGTTGGTGTCGGTGACGTGCAAACTAGGCGGGGGGCAGGTTCTGTGCCGCCAGAGCCTCCTGCATGTGACGTAGCGTGTAGTGTTGTGCAGTAGGCGAACCTGCACCGCGTGTGAGACGCGATCCCGCCGCTCGAATAAAGCCTATCCTATCTCCGCGACCATGCAAGGGCGCTGACGTCATCTGCCGTGCCAGATGCGCTGCATGGAGACGCATTCAAATATTGTGCTGCAGATCAAGAGCGGGAGAGTTTTGTGGAAACCGAAAAGACAAAACAAAAAAACACAGCCACCCAAGCCATTCATCCATCATTGGTGGACCGGCGAGGCCTTTCATGCTGGCCTAAAGCACTGTGCCGTTTACAATCAAAATCCAAAAAGTTGTTCGATTAAAAATGTTTATCCCAAAAGCTCTCCCTTTCGTAGCAACATTCGTCCATGCAACAAAGTGTTTAAAAGTCAGTATCTTTCGAAGAATGTGAGTTGGGTAGCGAAGTAGATCAGGTAATGACAGGGAAGAATAACATTAATGGAGAAACATCACAGTTGATGCAGCTAAATCCTCGCCTTTTGTGGTCTGAGGAAAAAATTGAGACCCCATATCAAGTTATTTGATAGTTTTATCCCTCCCACACACTTTAAACGCATTTAGATGTATTAAAATACTTTTAAACACATTGCAAATGTATTTGTGAACATAAAAACATGTCAGCATAAAATGTATAATAAATACTTATTGTACTGTCTGTGTGTTTAGATGAAGAGGTGAGGCCTGGTGGGATGCGAGAGTCTCAGGGTGTGAGCTGTGGGCAACCGCAGCTCCTGGGTGACTGTGCAAATTGTGTTTTGCTGTTCTCTTGGTGTTATCAGTGCACGGCTGAAAGTGCACCGGCGACTGTGGTTTTCTTTTTCCACGTTACAGTAAAAGTGCTGTATATTATAAAAAAATATATTGCTAATAACTGCAGATAAATCCCACAATGTGGATATAGCAGGGGTGGAAATGATAAACACGGATATATCATGTAGAGGGGGAACACTGTACTGTATGAATATGTATGCTCTTGAATATCATATTAAGACATGTCAGACTTATTCAGGTGTTTAGCAGCCAATTTGGGATTGGTCCACTGGTGTGTACTCCCCAAAATTTTTTCCAACACACAGTACCGCAAAGTCCTGTGTTGCAAGGTAGAAGCAAATGGGTCCGCTTTGGTTCAGGCCAGCCAGTTACAAATGGATGACCTTGGGTTTATTGCTGAAGTTCAGAGTGCCTTGAACACCGGCGAGCTCCAGCAGCCAGTTAATGGGCATGTGGTCCAGATGGTTCATGTCAAAATGGCAGAAATGCACTTGAGAGCCTGACAAAAAAATGGTGGGACCTTTGAGCATGAATAAGCCCCATGATGGCTTCTCAAAGTGAGGTATACCAAAGAATCACTGCTTCAGGCAAACCAATCACTGCCTAAATACAGTTACGTTGGATTTAACATTTGAGTTCATTACATATGCACATAATCTTGAAGAACTGTTGGATTTTTAAGCATTTACGTTACATTTTTTATTACCTCACGCACAATACATGTTATTTTGCAAACCACTGATCTGCAGTGATAGAATAGTGTTTCGAGAGAGGAAATCTGACCTGGTCCAGCAATGATAGCACCACCTTGCTGATGAAGATCACCCTGGAAGTCGAATACAGGACTCGTCATGGCTCTCCATATACTCCTCATTTGGCCCATTAAGATACCAGACTTCACATGAGGACTCGGTTGGGCTTCACACACACACACACACACACACACACACACACACACACACACACACACACACACACACACACACACACACACACACACACACACACACACACACACACACACACACGGAACGAATACTCATTTATGGCATTAATGTGGCATTGATCTGTGTTTACTGAGTTTACCTGAGACTGTAAACTTCTCTTCTCGTTTCATCCCTAGCTTGTGGTAAATGAGCCTCTCAGGGTCCACGTAGATCTCATGAGCATATCCTGTCAGCGAACAGAAAGGCTGGACGAGACATCAAAACCTGACTGGATGCTACATGAAGACAGTAATCACAAAAAAAAAAAAAAGAGACAAGCAGAGAAGTGCCAACCTGTATGTGAAGATGAGCAGACTGACCAATGACAACTAAACTAACGTCGGCATCCTGCAAGGAAAAAAATATGCAAAAAGATATTTTTTTTATTCGTCTGTACAACTATGGACTTTGTATTTGTCCACTGTCTGTTCTGTCTTTTTGGTAACTAGTAGCTAATACATCCAGATTGTATACTTTGGCTTATTTAGCTAACCGCCACCACAGCATGTTTCTTCATCCATGACTTGGAAGCTGTGATGTGCAAAAATATGCCATTTTCAAGCCATGGAACTTCACCTTCTGAAACACTACCAAAGCCAAAAGGTAAGCAGAGCTGCATTGAATCTTGTTGGAAGCATTCATCAGTTTACTGTTCATGCAGATAGTTCTGATCCGATTACCAGTCACTACAGTAATACCCAGCCAGTACCAAGCCAGAATAAAAGTGTATGAAGTGCTGCCTCTATGAGTGAAAATGCTTTAATTGTCTCTATGGCAGTGCTTCTTAATTATTTTGTTATGCTCCCCCTTGGAAGAAGAAAACATCTTGTGCCCTGCAACTCTCCACCACGAGTATGAGTAGAATAACTTGTCTATAAAAGTGTTACAAGCACACCGCAAAATTAACATTGTATTCTTATTAACGTTAAAGAAAAGAAAAAAAAGTGGAGACAAACTTCCAACAAAGAATACATTTGTTCATATTGTTTTCTTGTCTCTAAGAGCAAATTTGAAGTGCATCAAATGGCCTGAACTTCAAAAAAAAAAGGGGGCGCTACTGCCACCCACTGTAGCGTATGTGCAATTGCACCTTATTCTAGAACGGCAAACAAACAAACAAAAAACATGCTCCTCAGGGTTTAAGGGCATCACATCGTGCACAATTATTTAAGAAGGACTGCTTTATGGGCACAGGCACAGACATTTTTCCACATTCTGGGCTCTGCAAGGAGAAGCCACTTGCATCGTCTCAACACCCTCACAGCTGCCTGGTTGCCAACAGGATGTGTACATGCGTATTCAGTCGCTCGCAAGCTAATTTCAACTAGACAAGAAATGTGGTGTGTAAATTCCCCTCGGGGTAATTTGTTAGCCACATTACATACGTTTTATTAAAACACTAGAGAATTGTTTTAAGTAGGCAAAAGTGCGCTATGTTTTATTTACTTTATCATTGCATTTTATTAGTACAGTATTAGTATTTGTCGTATTGGTAGTATTTGGCAGTCGGCAGTCAGGACTTACCTCCAGAACCTCTTTGGGTATTATGCTCAGATCATCCACATAGTCTTTGCAGCTGTAACATAAGAAATTCTGCAGAGACATTTTTTGGGAGAGGTTAAACTCCACGACCACAAGACCCCCAGTTACAAACAAAGTGTCATCTTCGTGTGCATTCATAATGAACCCCCCGGTGTCCTTTACATTTTAAGAGATCTCAGCATAAAGCCCCAATGTCACGTTCTGCTACTTTCAAAGGCTTGTTCAACCGCTCCGGCCAAATGGCTGTTAAATGAAGTTTCTCCCTACCCGTACAAAAATAATGATCGACTTCCTTTCTTGATATAAACTCTTGAACGGGATGGCCGTTCCGTGGCGGTCATAAATGAAACAATCGTCCACGTCTCGGAGGTCCACGTTGACCTGAGGAGATTCACACTCCAGAATAATCCCGCTCTCGATTTGTCGAGTTATGGGTAACTTCAGCTCTGCCATTTTTTTTCTTAGAGCTATTTTTAGACGTTCAGCTCAAGCTGGAAAGCCACACCCAACTCCACACACGTCACTCACTGGAGTTTTAAAAATGTTTTTATGTCCTTATTCTTTGTTGTTTATGGAAAGCATGGGAATTTGATTACCGTTTTCTTTTATTATAAACAGCGAGGATAAGCGGTTTGGGAAATGGATGGATGGATGGAAAATTAAATATAAAATAAATTAATACAAAGGTAACATAAAAGTTGTGGTTGATTTACCATTTCAATTAAAATATGTATATAGTATATATAATGTATTCGTGTATTTTGGTGGATGGGGCACTTTAGGTCGGCCTCCTATGGCCCCCTCGTCGGAATGGGACTGGGTGGACCCCCGGAAACAGGGCGCATTAAAGGTAAAACGAATTAAAATCATATACACACTCACAATCTAAAAACTTCAAAGAACCCAACATACATGTTTGTGGAATTTTGTGTTACTATACTTTGACGTTTTGATCATAGGAACATAGGAAGGCCTGAGTTGAATTTCGAATCTTGACCTCAGAACTGCGAGGCAGACGTTCCAAACACTTACTCGCTATGTGTCTGCCTGGCAATGGAAGAACATAAAAAACTTGTGATTTTTGTTCAGGAAGGCGATAGTGACGCGATTCTGCCTGTCCGTTTCATGTACCGTCCTCTTCGGCTTCCGTACGTTGCCACCACGGTGCGGAAGTCGTTCTAAGGAGTACAGCCAGAGTTGCCACTGTTTAGTGTTGGCCTAACCGGGCTTTTACGCGTCCTTGTTTCTACCGACGAGGCCGTGTCAGCATTCATCTCGACCGGCCAGAAGAAGACTATTATGTGAGCTCTGCGGTCAAGTGTGTGAGCACCGTGCAAACTGGTGAGAGATGTCTCCCGTTCTTGCTAAAGCTAGTTTTTAGCATCCGAAGATGGAGCGACCTAGTCTATCAGGATAGCTCTTAGTCGCCTCTTTATCACCCATTAAAGCTTGCAAAGATCGAGAAAATGTCACCAGCCGAGGTATTGTTGAGAGTCCAAATACTTGATCACCAGTGTAGTGTCGCTTTGTTTGTAGGTATGCGTCATTGACCACCTGTCCTCTTGTTTACACATTTATGTTTCATTCGGTAGCAACTACTCGACCATTTCTTTGCCAAAATGTAGTATAGAAATGTGGTTGTATATTCGAGCCAAATGATTGCATTCATTTCACGTAGGGACTTTGCAAGGTGCAACGAAATACTTGATTAAACGTTTTCCCTTTACAAAGACAGTTAATGACCACTTTGGTGTGCACCGGCGTATTACTTTATACGTGCTTGTTATTGTAATTTACATACAGCTGCATATGACTGGTGTTTCTAATACTGGGGTTTTGGAGATACATGAGGCAGCACAGTGGTTGTGGTTAGCATGTCTGCCTCACTGTTCTGAGGTTCAAGGTTTTGGGTCTCACGTTAGGGCTTCCTTCGGTGGGTCGTTTTGACTGTGAACCCAAATAAATATATGCCTCACATATTAAACGCAAAAACCAAATTGATGAATAACTAGTTTTGAAATCAGAGGCCAGTAAAAACTCTTTGCTCAAATATAGATATACAGGTAGATGTACTCATTTTAAAAGAGGGATTGGAAACAAATGATGGCAAAATCTACATTCTCTACATTTTTTTAAAAGAGAGGACAATTTGCAATTTTGGTATTTTAGTTTGAAGTTGATGCATCTAATTTGCTTTAGCGAGCCTTATCCAGGGCTGGATATACAATACAATACATAAGATAAGATAAGAAAACCTTTATTAGTCTCGCAATGGAGAAATTCCCAATTCACAGCAGCAAAGTTATGAAAGGAAGAAGTAGAACAACAAAATATAGGAGCTGCTGGAATGGCAGCCACTCTCGCGGCGCCATTTTGAAGTCAAAATAACAAAAATAATACAACACAACACATAGGACACAGACAGTCGTGCAAATTGTAAATTTCCCCAGTGTGGGACTAATAAAGGATATCTTATCTTAATCTTCACCAATTTTCTGCATACACTTTGTTGTCTGAAGCAGTTATAGATGAAAGAAGAGAGGATCAAAGTGTCCTTTCTCCAGTGGATCAGAGACGTCATGCTGAAAATGTGCACACGTCTGCTACAAGCTAAGTTTTGAAAGCAAACACGAAGCTGTAGCGTCCATTGACGAAAAGAGATTAGTTCACTTCTCCTGTCCCACGTAATCCGCTTCAAACTCCAAGCCGCGACTCCCAGCTCCGAATCCGCATCGGCGCTCCGCGCTAACGCTCCTTTCTTTTCATCGTCGGCTCCTCAAGACTTACATCCATCCAGCCGCAGACCGTTCAGCAGCACTGATCTCTCCGCTGAACAAAGTGGGGCTGTGAAAAATGCTGATTTATATAGCGCTTTCACAACAGCGACAGCTGTAACAAAGCGCTTCACAAAACAGTTAACATAAAGTAACATAATGGATTTGCCCCTGGTCTTGACTTTGACACCTGCTGGGTGGCAGAATTTAGCGATACATTGTAGGATTTGCATTATATGCCTTTTTTTTTTGGAATAAGTCATGCAAGTCCGTTTGGGTAGGATGTTCAATTTACAATGATCTGATTAAAGAAACATAAGATACATTCAAACAATCAAAATCAGCACAGCCCGCATCTTTTCTAAGCGCCCTGTGATTGTCTGGTGACCAGGTCAGGGTGTACCTTGCCTCAGGCTCAAAGTCAGCAGGACTAGGCTCCACCTTACCTCTGACCCTACTGAACACAAATAATTTGAGAAGATGGATGGAAGCTTCCATTGTATTTCAACATTGACCTCATTGCGTTATCCTTGAAGTATTTGTGCTTCTACTGATGTGGTCATCAGTATTTGAAATTAAACCTATTCTCTCTGAATACCTTCCACAGTTTTCTCGAGTCATCTATATGGGCCATCTTCTCTCCAAAAATGGTTACCGTCTGAAGAAAAAGACACATAAGCAGCATCACCGGAAGAAGAAGAAGAGGAACTGCTTCCTGCAGGGGCCTTGCATGCTGTGCTTCATTATCCATAGCAGCAGCAGTAGCAGCAGCAGCAGCGGCGGCAGCGGTTTCAACGAAGACAGCGACCCCCTGGAGGCCGGCGTCAACGGCAGCGGGTGCTGTCACAACAGCGTCACCGGCATCACTGTCACGGGCGTCAGCGCAGTCGGAATCAACGCAGCGGCAGCTGCCTCCAAGCTCGCCGAGCGATACGTCACGCTCGCATCTCCCGAGGACTGCTCCAAGTTCCTGCTCTCTCCGCCAGAGTTGGCTATTTGGGAAGGGACAGGGAGGAGCCTGTTGTCAGCTGTCCCGGCGAAACTCATTCCACCGCCGGCTCTTTTTCGGACTGCTGGTGTGTCTGTGACTGTGCCCATTCCTGTGCCTGTACCCGGCTGCACCAGTAACTACGCCGAGATGGTAAGCAGCTGATGAAATGTCAATCGAGGGCGAGGCCAAAATGGCCTAAAAATGATATTAAATATTAAGTTATGTTACAAAATGCGCTATAAATCGATCCTGCTCTTGAAATGTATTTATTTACTTTTTTTTTTTAACAACCTCCGAGGTACTGCCAAAGCGACGGTCCCAGAAAAGGTTATGGAAAGCATTGACATTAGCTTAGCATTACTGTTGGCACGCAACTCAAAAAGAGCATTTCGTGTCTCGCTATTCACATTTATGTCTCTGATTTAATCCGGTGAGTTCTTGTCATGTAGTACAGGTACTTGTGCGTGTTACTCAAACATGCTGTTTTTGGTACAATACGCAGCGTTTTTTTTGTTTAGCTGTTATCTATGGTATCCAATCGTAATGGAGGTAACAAAAAGATGCGCGCAAAAATCGCTTCTCATGAACATCTCCAGCTACACTCCGTTCTCCCCTCCTTCAGGGATCTCATTGGACCACTGTCTTACGTTTTACTCATGCGATCGGTGTGTGTCCCCCTACATGTAGGTGTGTAAGAGGAAGTGTTCCGAGGTCCAGAGGTGCACACCTTGCAACAAGCAGCCACGCTGTGCCTTTTCTGCCCCCGATGGTAGCATCGAAAACGGAGGAGTGGGCGGAAGCGTCGGGGAGGCTTCCTCGAACACCCAAACTGGCCCCTGCCATCTTCCCATCTGCCAGTTGCCCTCTTCCTCCTCCTCTTCTCCATCCTCCTCCTCTTCCTCAACAGCGGCCGATGGCTGCTGTGGGTCGGCTCTTCAGGCGGATCTTCCCCACAGCTCGGACTTGTCCCCCGCCAGCCTGCAGCACTATGACGACTGCCAGACCAGAGGCTCTGACGCTGCTGATCCTTTAAGTATCAACCACTTGCCTTCTTCCATCCTTCTTAAGGTGACCAGTCATGCAAAGCTTGGCGATGATTTTTATTTTTTTTCCAAGGTGCATTTCCATCTTTAACTACCTTGTTTCTCATCACAGGTTCTCTCTCATTTGACGGTGAAGGAGCGTTGCTTGTGTGCCTCTTTGGTCTGCAAGTACTGGAGGGACCTCTGCTTGGACTTCCAGTTCTGGAAGCAAATCGACCTCAGTGGCCTACAACAAGTAAGTCCATATAGAGAGAGAGGATATACAGTTTTGCATACAGTCAGTCTTTTTTTTTTCCACCAGAGGAAGTAACATAAAGTGAATTAACATTGAACCACCACTATTTGCAGAGGATAGGGTCGAAGCCTTGCCACGAATCCTGAAAATCTGCCAGTAATTGATGCCCTCTGCCAAAAGGCATTTATAATTGCTTACAGATGCCACATGATGGGGGCACAGCACTTAAACTCTGAAAGGATAATGAAAAACGTGTTGTACGATTTCTCTCGGAGTTCAAATGTTCACAGTGGCAAACTAAAGGAGTCTGACATTCCATTTGTACTGATTGACTGACTGTAGTCTGTAACAACACGAGTAATCAGCAAAGCGTCACCCCATGCATACAGAATGTGCACAGTCATGAACTCATGCTACATAAATAAATGTCTGTAATGTATGACAATCCACCTTCGCATGCGTCTCATCCGTGCACACTCACCTAAATAACACGCATACAACCTGACAAGTC
Organism: Hippocampus guttulatus; assembly: GCF_054856545.1. Classification (NCBI taxonomy): domain Eukaryota; kingdom Metazoa; phylum Chordata; class Actinopteri; order Syngnathiformes; family Syngnathidae; genus Hippocampus; species Hippocampus guttulatus. The sequence goes on from NC_141265.1 coordinate 14,964,622, forward strand.
ATCACACATTGGCAAACAAATTCTGCACGCCTCCATTTTGCATTTTCCACAAACGATATAAGTCATTCACCTCACCTTTTGACATTTACACACAGTAATAAATGTGTGGGAGTGGAAAAAAAATTGTAGTTACAAATTAGACTACACTGGCTTTTAGTAGCTTCATCGAAGCAAAAAACAAACTTGCACTTTGACTTTTACTTTTCACGAGAGGCATTCAAGGACCACCAACAAAACCGCATCTCAAACGCAAACTTTAAAAAAAACATTGAGTTAAACAGAACACCACCACCCAGATGCCACAAGGTGGCATCAAGGTCATAGTTTCAACCCCCCCCCCCCCACCCCCTAAAAAAAAATCTGACTTGATGAGGGCTTTTAGTGAATAACAGAAGGTGGGTTTACAATCTGGAAATCCTTCCCTGTCTTCCCAGGTAAATGATGAACTCTTGACGAAAATAGCCTCTCGAAGGCAGAATGTGACCGAGATAAACATCTCGGACTGCAGGGGGGTCCATGACCACGGAGTGTTCTCCTTGGCCTCTCAGTGTCCCGGCCTGCAGAAGTACACAGCGTACAGGTGCAAGCAGCTGGGGGACATATCCCTGGCTGCCCTGGCGGCACACTGTCCTCAGCTGGTGAAAGTTCATGTGGGAAACCAGGACAGACTGACAGACAGGGCGCTCATAAAGGTATTCATCTGGAGATATTCTCGCCCTTAATGTTGAAAAAGCGAAGCCTCTGAACAATATTTCCATTCTGTTTTCCACCAGCTCGGAGAGTGCTGCAGTGAGCTGAAGGACGTTCACCTGGGCCAGTGTTACGGGATCAGCGATGAAGGCATGGTGGCTTTGGCCAAAGGATCCCCCCAACTACAGAGATTGTACTTGCAGGAGAACAAACTGGTCAGTCCTGTCGGTTATCTGAATGCTGTTTTTGCTGCTTCAGTTCTCAGCATGCACGGAGAGGAGGCACAGTCTGTTTTTCTCAATGTCGTCATGGTTTTCTGTCACAATGTCCTCGGATGTCCTTCCTTGCGCTGAACGCTATTTAAATGTTGCTTTGTTTGTTTCTGCTGGGCTTTTGGATCTCTTTTTTTTGGTCACAGCGCTATTTTCATCTTTGAGGTCACAGGCAGCATATTTGATATGCTTTAGAGCAGCAGGGATTTTTTTTTCTTTTTTTGGGGGGGAAAAACATTTTTCATCGACCCGCTGGGTTGGGACCAGAGCTTGGAATTATTGATCTTGCTTTTCTCATTACATGGATTTAGACATTACAAAACAAAACAAAAAGTTTTATTAATTATTTTCCTGAAACTCACCTTAATGATTTGACAATGTTATAAGATAAGATAAGAAAACCTTTATTAGTCTCGCAGTGGAGAAATTCCCGATTCACAGCAGCAAAGTTATGAAAGGAAGAAGTAGAACAACAAAATATAGGAGCTGCTGGAATGGCAGCCACTCTCGTGGCGCCATTTTGAAGTCAAAATAACAAAAATAACACAACACAACACATAGGACACAGACAGTCGTGCAATCTTCACCAATTTTCTGCATACACTTTGTTGTCTGAAGCAGTTCTAGATGAAAGAGGAGAGGATCAAAGTGTCCTTTCACCAGTGGATCAGAGACGTCATGCTGAAAATGTGCACACGTCTGCTACAAGCTAAGTTTTGAAAGCAAACACGAAGCTGTAGCGTCCATTGACGAAAAGAGATTAGTTCACTTATGATGCATTCCATCGTTAAAGAAAATGTATATTTCTGATTACACAAAAGTTTGATGCACTATTGGGTTTTAGGCACACATCCCATATAAAACAATTCAGGAAAAATACATTCAAGTATAATGGCAGTACTTTATATCAATATACATTGAATATGTGTATGTAGCTTTTTTTTCTTTTTTTTAAAAAATATTGTCATTAAAATAATATTAATAATATATTGCTACTGCTACTACTGAGAACTATTTTAGGCACTCATCCCATAGAAAACAATGCACAAGAAATTTATCCATCCATCCACTGCTTATCCTCAATATGAAGTGTGTTATTCTTCAATTTACCACTCGATGGGGCTATTCGACTCTTTTCTCAAAAAAAATAAAATACATCTCGGCCATTTTCATCCCTCCCCCTTGTCACAGAATGTATTCATAGCAGCGCAGTGGAGAGTTGAGTGTTGCTTTGCCAAACGGCTATCACGAAACCTCTTTTATTGGTCATTTGGCTTCTTGTCTCCGGCCTCTCGCATAGAAACCGAATATAACCGCTCATTTGTCATGTCAGCCCCCAAATCCCTTTAATTTGTCTCTTCCGTCCAAACTAAAACCATGAAGATCTTGATGAATTAGCCCACTCACGATTGTTAACAATAGCTCAGTTTGTTAAAAGGCCATTCATCAACTTAATTGTACAGCATATTAGGGATAGCCTCTTGCTGAGAGATGAATATTGCTTCTATTAACATCTCAGCTCAGCAGTATGCGCCGCAGACGTTTTTCAGATGTGAGCTTGTGGCCGTCATTCTTTTTGAGTTTAGATAAGAAGTCCGAGTGGGAATTATTATGTCTAGGCTCTCTGACTCCGCAGACAGGTTATACTGTCCCAGACCTTTAAAACAATTCAAAGTAACAGAGGAACCTTAAATGAGATCATCTTCTTGACGTGATCTGCTTTTAATATGGATGGTGTGCCTTTACAATACTCTCCCCTTTCGCTTCCTCTCAACTTGATTAAGCAAAGCGCCACAGGATGTTTTCCGTGTGGTCTCTTAATCCTCTCCTCCCTTCTCCGTTGCTGTTCTTCTCTTTTCCTCTTATCGTGTTTGCGGGTTTTCTTTTTCCACGCCGGAGGCTCTTCTTTTTGTGTTAGTAGCGCGTCCAGTTCTTTTGCTCATGTATCCTTCAAGAAATACTCCCAACCGCTAATAGCGGCGCTCCCCCTATAATCACTGGTCATATCATTAGGTACACCTGTACTGGATTTAATGTGCAACTTGATGAGGAGTTTCCCCCATCCCCAAACATGCATGGCGGCTTGCTGTGAATGCGAGTGTGACTGGTTGGTTGTTTATATGTGCCCTGCGATTGAACTAATTGAAATAATCTTCCGGCATCAACATCAGACAGCGCGAAAATAAAATGGCCGTGGATGAGAATAGCGGTTAGAATCTCAAGCTTCGTCTATTCCAATCGCTGCTCGTCTTCAAAGTATTCTTGCTAGCGGGATCAACAAGACGTGTTGCTTTACGTCACTACGTCGTAACACTTGTTGCAGCGCAGCATCCAGCTGTATCCGCAAATACGATAACAGCATCATGTGAAATCATGAACAGTGAAAAAGAGAAATGCTTAATTCTTGAGCACTTGACTTACAACGTGCTATGTGCAACACAAGATGGCTCGTTGACAAGAAAAAAAAAACATGCACAAGGCTAGCACTGCTTACAACTACATTCAGCGAAATGGTGAGTTGGATTTTGAATCATTTTATTTTGTTATGTTTATATGGCAGTCAGTTGAAATTTTAAAAGGTTTGGGGACCGTTGTACTCTGCTGTGACGTCATGGAGTTAAGCGACTGTGACTCGATTTTCATCACGCTGTGGTTGACTACCAAAAAATCTTGAGCCATTCAACCACGACTGACCAATTCGTGGTAGAGACTCACTCAAAGGTAGCTGGGAATAGCTCGAGCTCACCCACTTTGCTAATCCGGACAAGTGCTAAAAGAAATGAATGATTGGAAGTGGAGGTTGTTGCATGTTGATTTTTTTTTTCAATCTTAATTCTAATTGTATTATCATGTCCGTGTTGTCTCCGCGTTCCGTTGATGGTTAACAAAGTGACACACAAACTCTTGAGTTGAGAGCGATGCATTGTTAGGGAAGCTGGTGGCTCTCTGGTGTCTCAAATCCTCCTTTTGGCAGCGTCCCTGCATTCCTGATTGCTGCTCATCTACTATTTATGTCACACTTGCTTTTATGCCACCGGTTGCCTTTCAAGTCTTGTTTTCCCTCCTCTGAAGTGAGTGTTTCGCCCTCTCTCTTGCCCATTCTTATTCTGTTGTCTCCCATCACCTGGAAGGGCAAAGGCTCAGAGAATAACAAATTCCTTTTTCATCAGTGTACTACCGCAGTGCTCGAGGACAGACAAAAATGAAACTTTTGGCGGATGAACTAAAAAACCTGCTCTAATTTAACCGCCATTCTGTGTTGACCATTTTACCCTTGCTCTTGCTGTTCCTTTTCAATTAATAGGCCTTTGAAATCTGTGGACGTTTTTGCCCAGGAAGCACTTTTCATTTTTTAACGCTCTCTTAACTGTGCTTTATCTGCCCTCCTGTCTTGTTAAAATCACAGAGCGTGTGCTTCATTTTCTTGCAGTTGGATTGAAAGAATTTACACACCCACACACACACACAGTGATTATTTACAATTTTAATCAGTCCAGAATGTGGAAATGTGAGTGAAATTGCAGAAGCCCTGAACATAGATTAGCATGTGCCCTCAATTTGGGGCTAATTACTACTTTGCATTTTCAATCAGAGCCTGTGCTGCTTTTGCCACATTTTTCCACCGTTCTACGACAACTTCTCAAACTCGGACGGAGTGAATTTATTTCTCTTAGCGCAAACGGTGCGTGGATCAACATGAAATGGCGATCTGTCAAAGTGGGAAGCGTGTTTCTTAGCTACCTCTGGTTTGACGGCCTGTCAGCGGTTTGCTTTCTGCGGGCGTCGGAATGACAGCGAACCCCCTGACGGTCCAATCAAGCAGATTAAATTGTATATTGACACTTTCAGATTTAATTAACCAGATTATAGGGCCGGCAGAGACAAAAGGAAGTGCTAATGATAGCTGTCGCTTATTATAGGATCGCCCTTTTGACATACACCAACACACACACACACACACACACACACACACACACACACACACACACACACACACACACACGCACACACAAAGCGGCCTTGTTAAAAAGAAAAAAGGAGCAAAAAATGTCAGGGGCACGCACACTTTCAGGAGCTGATGAAGTGAACAGCTGCCAGCTGCACTGGAATGTCCTGCGGAAACTTTATTCACATATTTCACTGCAATTACACATAAATAGAAGCACTCTGAGCTCACACACTAGGACGCACAAACAGTGCATTGTGTCGTCGCGCCTCCGCCCATAGAGGCTTCAAAGGCGTGACTTTTTCAGATGACATCGTGTCAGTTGACCGCTTCCCTCGAAAGTATACACTACTGAAATAAATATAATGGGGTGGGCAGCTCGGGAGAGGGGCTCAGAGAAGAGCCGCTGGTCCGCCGCATCAGAGGCCAGATGACGTCTCTCATGCAGGAGGCCTCCTGGACAAATATCTGGCAAGGTGTCCTGCGCACATCCACCAGGAAAGCAAGATCACACTCGAGTGACCGTTTCCTGGCTGAGCTGGTAACTCGTAACCTGGCTCTGGAAGAGCTTGAGCGAGCTGTCTAGGGGGACGAAAGTCCGGGCTTCCTCGCTTAAGGTGCTGCCCCCTTGACTGACCCCCGGCCCCCAAATCGACAATAAAACCCCTCTATTTGTATTTTTCATTGAGACACTACTTCATCATCAGATCGTCAAACTAACACTCGGTTAGTTTAGAATCTTTTAGTTTCAGGATCCATGTGTGTGGCCCAGGTAGTGGACACTTCACCAAACACCCAATAGCACATATGACTAATTTGACATTTTCGGGAACATATTTTCACCTAAATGTCAAAATTAAGATGACCGTATCTGGCCTGAGATGAACAAATTCATAAAAAACAGAACGGCGTATGTGAATTGGATTCATGTGAATTAGGATAAGCGTTTCGGATAACGGATTGACGGATGGATAATCCATTCAAGAACTGTTGCTTCCGTTCTAAAACGTATTAGTTAGTTGTAATGGCGTTGTTTTTTTAAGTTTTCCATTCTAAATATCATACAAGTGTAAAAAAAAAAGCCTGGCCTGCAAAACATCAGTTTAACTAATTAAAATGAAAACACGATGATGGATGTGTACACCGCGAGAGAGGGAGAATTGCTGAAGGCAGTCGACTTCATGCATCATTGCTTTTTTGCATTCATAACTGTCAGCAGTTTGACCTTTGGAGTTTTGTGCAACTTTATTGGCCGACTTTTCCCACAAACTTTTGAAGCCATTTTGAATTGTGCAACTTTGCACTTTGAGGCACCACCATCAGTGTCATCATTGTCAATCCTCTACGAGCCTCTTGAAGTCCTCCCAGTTGTTCCGCCGTTCGGTGTTCACTTCTGTTGATGAGAAATATTTCTTACATTTTTCTGACCTGTGTATTGGTGGCGTACAGTTTCCCTAAGGTTTGTGTTTTTATAGACCGATCAATGACGACACATATTTTCAGTGTTGCAAAACGTGCTTTTGAATATTTAAGTGTTTTACTTGAACCGCTGCCGCACTTTTAAATTGTGGGTTTCTATTCGGAGGGAACAGTGCTTTCCTGTCACCGGTATCCTCCTTCAAGTGCTTCTGCATCGATCTGTTTCCTCCAAAACACCTATGTATGCGTTTGAGTGTTTGTGTGTGTGGGCGTTTGTAGCTTTTTTTGCCTTAAGAGTAATAAGATGCATTAATGAGCTCTGACTTCAACTTGGACACCCGGCTGCACACAGACAAGGACACCGTCGATAAGTTCCCTCTGCCAGCCTGCCCACGAACAAAACGCGCTTTCAAGTAGAGAGAGAGAGAGCGAGCAAGTGAGAGAAAAACAATGAGGATATTGGAAGACCTTTTTTTGAGGGGGGGGTTACAAGTCTGTGAAGCGTGCCTCCAAAGTGACATTTTACCTTTGTGGTTTTCGTTTGGCACTCATCAGTGGTGGTGGGAAAATATTCATGATCAATGTGCTCAAAGATGCAGGTGGACTGATTTATTTAAAAATGAAGGAGAAGACTCTGATATGGGGCGGATGGACTCTTGAAAACCTTCAAGCTATTAACTCATGGAAAGGTGACTGTAAATGCCAGGAATGTGGGGGCCAGGGCGAGCGAGACAACGTGGTTGAAAAGGGTTTTAGTTCAGCAATTGCGGAGGAAAAACGTCATTAGCGCCTCAGCTGTGCAAACTTGAACTGCGTTTGGTCTAAGAAATGGTCACCATTATCCAAGTCGTTCCCACATTGGGAGTCTGAAATATGATCCTTGACTCATTCAAAGCCCTTAACACGTTTCTGGAAATAGTTTTATTCGTCCAATGTCTGTATTTTTTTAATCTCTTGGAAAGTTGTCTTTTTCTTGTGACACCAGATTCTGTGTGCAGTTTTTGTCAGTCCCCTGCAGAGGGCGCGCTAAGACTGCTTCGTAGCAGGAACTTCATACTGTATGCTTGCAGAAAATCATTCTCAAATTCAAGGTTTCTCACGAAAAAGACTACTATCTGTTGCTTCTACTATAAACGTTGCTGCTCTGTCATCAAGGTTTTCTTCTACACTCCTACAAAATCCATTAGAAAAGCTGAATCCAAAATTCTGCCTTCACGTATATAATAGTGCTCAGTTTTGTTTAACACAGCCAAAGTTGTTTGTGGTGGTGTAAAACCATAACTGGATCATATTTAATGATGTTTCTAATGTTAGTTTTTTTTCCCCAAACTACACAAAGGACACAATGTTAGGAACATTTCCCAGTGTAATGGGGTACATTATCACAGTCAATCAAAATAATGCACAAACCTGCTGAGCATTTTTATTGAATGGGCTTAATTGTGAATACAGCTTTTGTATTGGAATCGGTTAATTATTTTTTTCCCTATCATGAACTGGCAAAAAAAGAAAAAAGAAAAAAAGAAAAAACCAAAAATGGTTTCACTGGACTAGTGACCAATCTTAAGTCTGTACAACCTGACTACGTACACTGCAACTGGCTGGTTCCCAGTTCAGTTACCCCACCTCTCTTCCAATTATAGCTAGGTTATTTTTTTTTTTGAGTGAAAGGTGTACCTAATTTTGTGGAATTGAGACGCAAGCTAATCTTTCACTTGTATAACGACACTGTAAATGGCCTTTGTGGTGCTCGTACAGAGACAGTGCACAACTCTTACTGTATGACTTCCCTTGAGACGTTGGTGCTCTTCCACCTTTAACTGATTTATTAGCTCTTTAAAAGCACACCCTTAAATGTGCTATTTTTCCATTTCTGATCCAGCCTTCGTCGACCGCAACCTGCGCGACCTCACTGTTTAAAGAGACGTTGTGTGCGTTGTGTGTTAATCCAGCTCCAGATGGCGGCTGCTCCTGACACCTGACCAGGGATGTCACCGTGATTCCTGGCCTTGTCTGACACCTTGCCGTGTGACGCCTTTGCTTCTCTTAATCCCTTTGCGTCGCTCTTGTTTTTTTTCCAATCACCATCCTGCTCATTTCCACCCCTCCCTTTAAATGAGCCTCGCTTTTGTTTTGAGAAGGGCAGTGATGATGTCATCGTTTCAAACCGGAACGCAATGGCGAGCCTTTTTAGTCCAGTGGGCATGCACAGATGCACTGTGATGAATAGCTTTCCTTTGAAATATCCAGTCATGCCATATGTGTGCTGTTGGAAGACAAAAACATGCAAAACAAAACAGGACAGCGACGGGGCAAAAAAAAAAAAAAAGAAAAAAAAACATTTTCTGTAACTATTTATTACCGCCAAGCTCAAAGGAGTGTTGGCGAGACAGAGTGTTTTGATCGTAGCTCCTTTGTTTCTTTGTTCTTTTGTTGTTGTGCAGATTGACATAATGAGTAATATTTTTTTGGTGCACGTCTTGCTTTTTCTTTCAAAATACAAGACTCTGTCAGTGTCACTGTTAAGTACAGGATGTACACTGAATTGAGAAAAATACACCACCGTGCAGAAATAAAGGTTTCAGCAAAGTAAAACAGCGATCAAAATATACACTTTAATTCCTGAAAACATCAAAATAGTGCAAAGTGTTGAGTGCATTAGGTTCACATGTCCGTACAAATATAAACACCCCAAAATACAACTATTGGCGTGTGAACAAAGTACTATAGACATGCAAATTCTTAAGGCAACACAACTGTTGAGTTATTCATATGAGGTACATGTGAAAGTTTGATGATCATGTGTAGGATCCGTCATGAAAAAGGGCTGAGCGCAGGGTCTGACATTAACAGCGGCCCGATGGCTCAGGGCCACCATGTGACTGTGTCGGGCCACCCAAAGTTTGCTGATGCTGGCCCGACTAGGACACCAGCACAAATCTCATAAATGAATGAGATAAAATCAACACTTTCATGCTTTTGGAATATCTTACATTCAATATGGTGACTTGCACGGACGGACGCATTGTGCACTACGTACTCATGTGCATTTTGCCAATTGCTTCACTATTTCATCCAGATGGACCTACATATTTAATTGATATTGTAGTTTCCAGCCCTTGTCATGCTTATGTCTGCCGCCCTCGTTCAAACTCTCCCCCTGTCTCCCACCTCCTACCTAACTATCCGTGTGATTGAGGGGCCAAATTTGCTCAAAGCACTGAATTAATTAGTGATGATTGATAAGCTCCAAGAAGGCATGCATTTCTGTGCCCATTTATTTACATCTGTGGAACATGTTTCTCCTCGTCTTATTCAGTTGTTTTTAATTTTTTATTTTTTATTTTTTGGCCTTCCGCGCCGAGCTCTGTCCCCCGCCTTCCACTGCGATGCATTCAGGGGCTGGCCGGCTTCAGAGGTTCAATACTCGGGGTAATGAATGTCTTTAATAAGCACAGTGGGTCAATGGGCTTAATGAAGGTGTGACAGAAGATGGGGCTCGCAGAATGCTGCTGTAACGAGACTTTAACGAGCCTCCAGGGTTAACGAGGTCAAAAGCTGCATTGGTGAGGGGAACCCAATTATGGTCAGATTTCAACCCCTGCATGTGCTCTCATGACTGGGCATCCATGTTGTATCTAGATTTCTAACAGTCCCGACAGCATTTTCTCCTTCATACTGCACTGTCTCTTAAAAACAGATTAATCAACAGAATAATCAAGATAATATTTTCATTTTGCATGTCAGTTGGTAACAACTGAGAATGCCTCTTTTTGCATTTTAATTTTCTTTGTGTAGTTCACAGCCAGTTTCATATTTAACCACACTGTCATCAAAGTTTACCACGGTACGCTGACTAAAATGAAATATATCTCCTCACTTTGAGACGTCGGACAATAATGAAATAATGGAGGAAGATCTTCGCAGAGCGATGCTGTCGCAATGATTTTTTTTCTCAAATATAGTTTATAATATATTGGTAATGTTTACATCTTTGGTTTACCTCTGCCTGGACTCAATGCTCATCTCCCCTTTTGTGTGTTTTGTTGTTGGTTATCTGCCAAACGTCCTTGGGTGTCTTAAAACGCGCTGTATAAATATAATCTATTATCATTGTTAATTATGGTGGCATCTGCTTGCTCAGAGAATTTTTTTTTTTTGCCATTGTGTACTTAGTGGTGTCAAATCCAAACCACAAACTACGAGTTCCCCCTTCAACGTAATCCCGCTGCAGTATATAACTGTAACCTCGGCTCTCCGCAGCCATTGAACTTTTTTCCACATGTTTTTATGGACATATTCTGTGTCAGGTCGTCAAGCGATGACTAGAGTGAGTGATGATGAGACCAATGAGACCAGACTTGCTAGGGAAAGTCATTACCCGTGATGAGTCATGGATCTTCGAGTATGACCTGGAGACCAACCGCCAGAGCCTCCAGTGGGAGAGTGCGACGGCGCCAAGACCGCACAAAGCAAAGACGGTCGTGTTTTATTGCATTTTTGGACGTGAATGTCCATTTCACGCTCAACTAAAACATCTACAAAAAAATCCTGCAACGTTTGCTTTGTTCAGCGTGGCAGGACAACGCCTGCTCAATGCCACGAGCATTCCACAATGTCTGGCTGAAGCACATTGCCGTGCTGGAGCAAGCGCCCTACTCACTCTACCTGGCTCTGTGTAATTTTCTTAAGTCTTTTCCCTCAGCTCAAGAGGGCTGTTAAAGGGGCCCCGTTTTGAAGATAGAGACGACACAAAGATGGCCGTGACGATGATCCCGGAAGAATTCTTTTAGAGGCACATGATGGTGTGGCAGGGGAGACTGGGAATGTGTGTCAGACTCCTTGGAGATTGATTACGTTGAGGGATGGGGTGTGCGGGGGGGACTTGTCGTTTGTAGTTTGACTTGCCAATACCGTTTATGATACGAGTCATGGAACATTTCTGACACGACTGCTCGAGACATAGGCCACTAGCAAGGCAAGGCAGCTTCATTTATTGTGCACGTGACGGATGAGTTTATTGTTGAGTTACCGTATTTTCCACACTATAAGGGCGCTTTGGAGGCGCACCGTCAATGAATGGCCTATTTTGAAACAGTTTTCATATATTGGGCGCACCGCATTATAAGACGCATAAAATAGAAGCCACAATAGTGGCTGCGGATGCGTTACGCATCCACTAGAAGGAGCGACGCTGAAGGCGATACAATACAATACAATATAGCTTCATTTATTTTGAGCTTTCACGACCGCTGCAGCTATAGCAAAGCGCTTTTGAAATACTACGTCCAAGAAATCTTAATATTGATCCACATATAAGGCGCATCGGATTATAAGGCGCACTATTTGAGAAAATGTAATGCTTTTAGGTGCGCCTTATCATGTGGAAAATATGGTACATTTCGGTACAGTATTGGGAGAATGGCGGGTGGGTCCACCTCCTTGCACACACCTAGAATTGACTTGACACATTCTTCCAATTGTTTAAATGTAGTCTTTCTTTTCCCACCAATGCCTTTCACCCACTCCTATCTTTTCATTCTTCTATGGTTACTCTCACTTAAGCATCACCATTCCACCGGTGGTAAGAAAACAGTGTGACTTCCCACAGCTCATTTCTTTGCCTGGTGTTTCTGAAGTGACAACCATGTTTATGAAATGTTGCATCAAGACAGCCGGTCGATTAATGACGCACTTAGCCTGCACTAATGAGCACAATATGGAGAAGTGTGGAAAGCGTGAGGTGACCCTTGACAACCTCTGATGCATAACCCACTTCACATCACCGGTCCACAAGGCAGAATAGACACCGCGTGTATTGCTGTGGTCAACACAAAAACACGTTGTTGGATATCGGATCGTGAGCACTCGGCGTTGCGGACCCATCGGTTGATTGAAGCGCCTCCTGCACAGGGCTGGTGGCTGCTAAATGCCGTCGGAAATGTAGTTGGTTTTTTAGGCATCTCAGAATAGCTCAGGATGCTGTTGTTCAATTTCCACATCTGTCGTTCATCTCTGATAATGAATCATGACATAAAAATGGTGTCCAGTATACGGTTTCCAAAAGTTTCCATTAGTTTGAATTTACAGCCTTCCCAAGTCTCCTCAAATTTGATTCTTCTCAAGTGAGTGGTTAAGTTTACTGCTTTTTCCTGCAAAATATGGCAAAGCCCAAAATCTTAATTCTCAAATCTTTTTAGCACTCAGTAGGGTGCTTGCATTTGCCAAGCCATGAAAAATAATGCCAGATAGGAGTAAATTCCTCCCTGCTGGCCTCGTGGCTACTGTTATAATTTATATGCGAAAAATGCAGAGCAGGAAACAAGCAAAAGTGGTTGTAGATTTCAACTGGTTCAAGTTGCGGTGGGCAATGGTCCAGTGCACTGTAGGGTAGTGTTCTTCAATATTTATTGACTCAATTGCTTGTACTGTATTTTACATTTCTCACGGCACACTACCAAACAAAAATCACGTACACTCATATCATGACGATATCGTCTCAATGTACTTACAAATGTACTTATTTAGTGTGAAATAAAACGTGTAATTGAACACAAAGGTGATATGGGTGCCGGAAGTCTTGGCTTGTTCTGTTGTATTAAGTGCAACAGGTGGGGTACACAGTACCACCTGTAACTACACATTGCCGGCATTGATACGTGAGCAAAGATACAACATGTATGTATATGCCACATGTTGGGATTGTTGTAAAACAAAAACAATCAGTCGTAACATAAACTCCTATCTATTGGTTTGCGCTCAATGGAGGCAATGAGCTAAAAATTAAGTTACGGTTAGAGTAGCGTCCGTTGTGTTTTTTGTGCTTTGGGCTTGGAGATGGAGTGCAAGTGTGGAAAGGGCACTGGTGATTGACAGCGAGCGCTGACTGTGGGCAGAAAGGCTGCAGAGGTTGTAAATATGAAGCCGGCGCGACAGGTGAAGGTCGGTTTGCGTGTGTGGCAGTCTTTTCAACAGCTGCTTGTTTTTGCTCGACAGTCTTGAATGTGCCTCGCCTCATCGACAGGAGTTTAATTTCTGTCCTGTACTCTGTAAAGTAACGCACAATAAACGCTCAGATGAAATATTTTTCCGATGAATGTAGCATCATGGAGGTTTTCCAGTCACGTTCCAAAACGCTGCATAAAACAGTCAGCCCTGTTCCGAGTTTTTAATGATGTTTTAGGGGGAAGCGGATCTCTGCCGAGTCATGAGAAGAGAGTTTTTAATCCAGCAGATGTACTGCGGCGCTCCCCATATTTCTTTATCGATCCCCTTTATTGATAATTGTAAACTGATGAGCACTGAGTGAGTGCCGGCCTTCCTGGCCGTGCTGGAGCCGTGCCGGTGTAACGTGGGATTAGGATGCCAGGAGACAAACAGATTTATGTCCTGGCAACATGATGAATCCCCAGTGCAAACACAGCAATACACAGCCAATATACAATGTACACTTGCGCGGATGCGCCTGCTGAACCGCGGGGCCTTCCCGTGGACATTCTGTATTTCCGCAATTAGAGCCTCGGGGACTTTATTTACTCAACTTTAGATAGGGAGGAGGCCATGATTTGTACAAACACATTTTTTGGAATAATCTTAAACAATGTTACTGTTGGATTACAGTTCATGTCAACTGAAACGGGATCTTAAAACAAAACAAAACTATTCAAAATAAATTCAATAAAAGATAAAAAAACCCCATCAAGAACCAAGGCAGACTGGATAGAACCAGGAAGTTGCCAAACACGAACATAGTTAAATACAAGTATCCAGGTAAAATCACACAGAGAATTAATTAACACTTACATTCATATGAGAGACTTTTGGTAAGTGCTGCTGTTTTAATTTGCAACAGAGCACAGATGCCCTCTGCAGTTCTACTGGTGCCTATTAGTAATTGCGTTTAGGAAACGGGAGGTGTTTATTTGTGGGTTAAGCAGAGCATTGCATCCAGTAGAGCACTGGCCGGCAAGGAGCAGCCTGCTGGCCGTAATTGGCCTGCCGCCAATCATATCTTGCCTGCCGTTGATAATCAGGGATGTCATAATATTCACAGAATTTAAAAAGTCTCAATATCATCGTGGTCTTGTCCAAAAAAAAAAAAAAAAAGAGTCCTTTGTGTTTAGCTATGTGCATATTGTTTCTACTTTCTAGTGATGGGTTACGCGGCAAATTGGGTGCCTGTTTTCAATACACAGGGACACGGTCTGTGTAACCCATGTGACCACATCACAAGAAATATATTTATGATTGGCCCATGCCATGAAAATTCTTCGATATTCTGCAAGTCATGAACACAAACGCCAACCGTGCACCTTATAAAATGTAATTTTAAATTTGCAATTTGCTCACGGTTGTATTGGCTGGGTGTTGTTGATCGACACGTATGAGTCTATTAAATGTTATGTAAGATATTCTGCAGTGCTTTTGTCCCTCTTTGCCAGCGGTATAGATTATGTGCACTATATGGTGTGTATAATATCCGACCTCGGGTGGTGGTTCTCATTCTCCTTTGTCAGCTGACAGCATTATGTGAGGAGAGGGGTGAGGGAGCTTTGCTGACTGGGAGAATTAGAGAGTTCTGCCGTGCATGATGGATGCAGCAAGATCAAGTAGCACACTTGTGTGTACGTGCGAGGCTTGATTTGACTTCTTCCTGCACCCCTCCTCCTTTCTTTCTGTTTCTCAGCAATAAAGCAGAGTATTTATTTTACCCCATCCGACTCTCAGTTCTCCCTTCAAGGGTGTCAGAGACGGTCGTGAAATTAGACAGTATGCGTGCCGGCGTGATTGTGCGTGTGCTCGCGCGCGCTACTCTGTTCTGTTTGTCTCATCACCCATCCCAGATGTACAGTTGCGTCTGCTCGCGTGCTAACACAGAGATTGAAAGTTGCTGATTCCGAGCCGCGGGGACTCGTGGAGGAGAGGCCTCTGGCGGGGGCTGATTGAGCTGTGCTGTGCTGAGGTAGAAAAAGTTACGGTAGCGCGCTATTACCTGCCAGCGTCGACCGCGTTTATTAGCCTTGCAGATGCACTGTGCCAGCACCTCAGTGCAGCCAAGCAAATAATTGTATGACACCGGTCCACCAGGGATTTTGAGGCTAAAAAGGTTTGTCCGATTCCTGTAAACAAGACATGCCACTTTGGACATTTTTAAAGTGTATGAGCAACCCCTTAGATTGCATTGGAGTCAATCATTCTGACTTGCAGGAACAACGCTATTCAAGCATTTGCCTTTCGCTATCGGCCAATTACCGTGGAAACGTCAATCTAGGCATGAGTGAGTACGGATACTGGGAATCTCTATCAAACTGATACGCCCTTAAATTTCAGATCATGGGTACTCTTAGAGGCTACCGATACAAGGCACTCTGTGTTGCCATTGTTGATAATTCAAGGTTTGTCAGCATATACAATCGGATTATTTAAAATTTTTTTACAACCCCCCCCAATATAATTTTTAATATTAATTTTTTTTATAATAAAATATATTTTTAATTCGGAAACGTGTGTGTATACTGTATATACAGTATATATATATATATATATATATATATATATATATATATATATATATTTATATATAGAGAGATAGTGTTTTTTGGGGGGGTGGGGTCAACTCCCAATTTTCATGCGCATCGTTTCTGCGCAAATTTTGGGTATTTATGGTCTGGTCCAGTCCCAATCCCTTTCGAATGACGGGTCAACTGTACCGTAAATAATTCGTTAACAGCGATAGGATGGATTGGTCCATCTTTTGATCGGATGGATGATCCGTTATTTTTTTTTGTGTGGGGGGGGAGGGGTTAAAGCCTGGTTGACTTGAACTCAGTTGATCAGAATTAATCTGTTTTTGTCGCCATTTTGAGCAGAGAACAATGTCATGAAATTAAATGCATTTGTCTTTGGAGGTCCCCCCAATAGGGCGGCCCGGTAGTCCAGTGGTTAGCACGTCGGCTTCACAGTGCAGAGGTACCGGGTTCGATTCCAGCTCCGGCCTCCCTGTGTGGCCTCCCCGGGCCTGCGTGGGTTTTCTCCGGGTGCTCCGGTTTCCTCCCACATTCCAAAAACATGCATGTCAGGCTGATTGGACGCTCTAAATTGTCCCTAGGTGTGAGTGTGGGCGTGGATGGTTGTTCGTCTCTGTGTGCCCTGCGATTGGCTGGCAACTGATTCAGGGTGTCCCCCGCCTACTGCCCGGAGATGGCTGGGATAGGCTCCAGCACCCCCCGCCACCCTAGTGAGGATCAAGCGGTTCGGAAAATGGATGGATGGATGGATGGTCCCCCCAATAGAAGGTTTATCGGTTTGATGATGTTAATTGGGACAATTTTGTCTGGACTCTATGATTTATTTTTACCAAAGCCAACAGAGCAGAGATCTGTTTCAAGCCTTTTTTGCCGGTGAGTTAGCGCTTTGCACTTATGGGATTGTGGCTGACAGTTGGCACAGTGGATGATTTATGACCGGCCAGGAGAGTCAGAGATGGATGAGGACAAATAACTTTCATCAAAGTTTTCCGCTATCCACAAAGGAAAGCTCATCCTCTTTGTTGTTGTTTTTAGTACGCAGCACTTTTCTAGTCCCCCCCAGCCCCTCTAATCGTATAGTCATTTGATCTTCTTGCGCAAGTTGATAAATTGATTCATAAATACTTTAGAATTTTCTATGGCCCTTATTTTTTTCATTGCTTTTAGTAATTTGGGAAGCATTTTATTCCTCCATTAAAAAAAAAATCAAATGTCATCAAATGAAATTCAGTGCCTGATTAATTAATTACTGCTGATTGATTACGAGATTGTAGGCATTAGGAGTTCTAATTAGTGGTCCTTATCAGTGCTGTACAAATCAGTTTTGCCAATCCCTCCTTTTTTTTTTAATAAATGTTTTGTTCAGTGTCAGAATAAAGAAACCCTTTTTACTTTTAAGTTAATCAATCTGACCAATCGTCTTGCGCAAAGATGGCTGCTTTGCCGATTTTAAACGTCCAACCATGTTCAACTCTGTCATCTTAATCACTCCGCGATACGTGAGAGGAAAAATATCTCACACGAGACGAACTAATGAGCTGAGGTCAGGCTGAATGGTTCACAACTTCTTTTAAAACCTTCAGTAATTATACCAGAGCAAGAACCCTAGTCATAGCATATTGATCCACGAAACATGGTACCAGTGGGTAGCGGTTTTGGTCTCCCAAACGTTGGCTTGGGCTGTGGTCTTTCTCAAGGTTTGCACGCGATGAAGATGAGACTCCTGTGGCCTCCCTGCTCAGTGTGCGTCCATTCCGATTTACCTTCTGGCTTTCGGCAGCTCCCACCTCAAGCGTGGGAAGTGACTTGTTCCAGTTTGCCCCCCAGGAAGAGTTTGCAGTCCTTGTCTCTTAGGGACCAATCAAGATTGCCTTGAGGTAGATGGGTTCCTATGTCATGATTTGGTCACAGGTAAACCGCTGCTTGAGATTATGTGTTAAAGATACTGTATGTGCATGTTTGAAGAGAAGCCGCTGTTACTCTCCACACTTTTTCATAGTTTGAAGTACTGTACCTGCTCGGGAAATACACTTGATTTCACGGGGGGGCTAATTTCAACTCTAAATGAATCGATGCAAAACCGTGTGTTTTCCAATTAGAGTTTAATGATTGTCTTTCAGATAAATGCGTTCTTTTTTTTTTTTCAAGTTACTCTCCATTAATCTTGACTAAATCATGTTTGCTTAATGATCCTAAAATATTTCTAAACTAGTGATAATAATCGCTTAATGGTTCATTAAGAACTCTTGTCTCTGTGTGGAATTGATTGTTGATTAATGGTGTCTTGAAGCAAATGAGTGCTGCACTTGGCGACAAGAGGCGC
The DNA here is from genome assembly GCF_054856545.1 of Hippocampus guttulatus. NCBI lineage: Eukaryota > Metazoa > Chordata > Actinopteri > Syngnathiformes > Syngnathidae > Hippocampus > Hippocampus guttulatus. The sequence goes on from NC_141265.1 coordinate 14,982,799, forward strand.
TGTTGATTCGGGCAAAACTAGTTTGCTGTCATGAGGAAGGGATGTCAGATTCATTTTTCGTCATCGGGCCACATTGAATTTCGGGGTTCCACTCAGGGTAAATGATAAGTACATCTCCAAAATGAATGTTTTTGTATACTGAATGTTTGGAATTCATGGGCTGGCAAGCAAATCTTTTGGTGTACTCTTTCCCGATTTCTGTTTCGAGGGGATTTGTTGAAAGTAAAGGCCTGTGTTTTTTCTTAAAAACGAATAAAGTTGCAATTTCAGTCAAGATTTTCTGCCCAAATGACAAGATCAAATTCGTGAGGAAAATTGCATTTCTTTAATAGGCCACATAGAATGGTGTGGCAAGCAGGATCTAGTCCCCGGGGCTTTATTTTGACACGGTCAAAACTGTTCCAGAAATGTGGATCAACCTCCAAGTTGCGTTTTCCACTAAAAACCTGGGTGCCCGACAGCCTAGCTCAGCCTATTTCTCATCACCCGCCTCTCCGCTACAAGACCCCCACTAACCTGGCACGTCGGCATACTTCCCAATGTTTCTTACCACCTCTCCCCAAAGTCCCGATTTCCCTGAACAACCCCACCACCAATCACTCTCTGGTCTCCCCTCTCAGTGAGAACTCAAATCTTCCATCTAGCCACCTCTGTTGTCTGGAACTGAAGCACAAGCAGGTCCCTTTTGTTTGGGCTGATAAAAGGAGGAAAGCGGGGCGAGGGAGGAGGATTAATTTGAGCACCGACCAGATGACACATCTGCTTGTCGTGTTGCCGTCTCGCCCTTCCCTCCCGTGGCTTCCCTTGCAGTCGCTCTATTATCTTGGGTGAGAGCAGAGGATATTGGACTGAGATGCATGGCGAACTCTCAGGGATGAGACACTCCTCTAATCCGCTCTCTTGGTCTGTCTTTTTGACCCCCCCCCCCCCCTTTTTTTTTCCCCCTCCCGCTATCTCCAGTCCACTTGACCTCACTTGTTCTTTGCACCCCATCCTTCAGTTCATCCTGTATGTAAGGATGACCTAAGGAAGCAGACATTACATGCTGGTGTGAAAATGGTGCAGATCAGCTGACTTCGAAGCTCTTGCACTTCAGGACTGATTTTATTTTTTTTTTCGGACTGTGGAACTTTTGGCAGAGCACCGCCAGAGCAAAATAAAAGTATGAATCGTTTGAATTACAGAATGGCCAGCTACAAGACCCAGTGCGCTGAAATGACCCAGAGGAGTGGAAATGCCGGGTTGAAAGGACTTTTCGGTGAAAAGTCATGACTCCTTTTTTGTGACTGGATCCAAGTCAGCTCTTTGATCATCCAGGAGCTTCAGAATTGCATTGCCGAATAGATGCTACGTCTATTCCTTCCGGCATTTCAAAAATATTAACGCCAGCAGAGAATATCCATTCTCATTGGCTCTCGTTTAGCCTCGTCATTGTGGCAAGGCTGTGATGGCGTTTTAACCTGCCGCTCAGACATGGTTCAAACCTTGAGCAAATCAGATCGCAAGTGTGAACAAAGTCAGGCTGACACATACCACCCTTGTCAAAGCTTTATATTACTCGCCCTGCCTGTGGGCCCGCATGCGTATTGTTGCCTGGTTGCCCCTTTTTGTGTGTCACCTCCATTTGCATGACACATTTCCCCTTTGACCATTTTTTTTTGGTTCTAAATCAAGGGTCATGGTCTGTGGTTGGTGTCACACATTTCAAGGGGCGGTGTTTGATACCCTTTCTTGCCCTGTGACAGTTCCCTTGGTCGAAACCCAGAAGAGATTACATTTTATTGTACCGATAGTGCTGATTTTATTTTCTATTAATGCAGTCCTAATTGTTGTCTTCTCCACTTTCTGGTCGTGTAAAGCTTGTACCCGACTTCTTGTGGGTGACTTTTAAATTCATGTATGGATGTGGGTCAATAGGGGCACGCAAAGGCAGCAACCTTTAACCCTGATCTTTGTCACTTGAGGTCAGTCACGGGCGGTGGAAACAGATCTAAAATGTCTCTGATCAGAGGGAGACAGGAACTCAGGCCAGCGGGTGCACCTCCCTTGTTTCCTTGGCCTCCTGCCCTGTCTATTGTCATTCGGAGAGACCCTCGCTCCCGCCCTTTCATCCCGACTCTTGCTCAGCATCCCACGCATGCTAGACCGATAGGGAATTACTGTAAGAATGACTGCGAGTCGTCGGCGTCGGGGGGGGGGGGGCGTCATGTCTGAGCTGTCGCTTCACGCTGACACGGTGTGAGCTGGAGTGACACTGAGCTCCAGCGTAGTGTCTAGGAACAGTCTGGCCCGGGAACTGTGACCCGTGTGACCCACTCCCCGGCCGCTGGGATCGACAGAGGGCGGCCTTTTGTTGATGTTGTTTAAGCATGGTGGGGAGAAATGGTGAAGGAGAAAAGACCCCGCATATCTTGAAGGGGAAAAAAAAAAAAAAAAAAAAAAAAAAGAACAGCTCAGCAGTAGCTTGGTTGCTCCGGTTGATGGAACGAATCAAAGCATGATAAATGCTCACAATAACAAAGACGGGATATTGAAAAATATGTCATTCAAATCGTTTATTTTTGTTCATTCCCATTTGTTTCATAGTGGGAACATGCTCGTAGAAGTTCAGACTAAACCAAGCATATTTTGGACATGAATAGACTGCTGAGGCAAATTTGTGTTGACAAGAAATCTGACATTTCTTGCTCCAGAAGAGGGGGAAAAAAAATGAAAATACAATTTGTCTGTACTCTACAAAAAAAAAAAGCTTTAATGCTTCTGACTCAACTTTTGTAATGGGTTTGGTTTATGGATTGACTGCACAGTTATGATTTAAGGTGAGGTTAAGCGGTCATTGAATCATACCTTTTCAAATTTTCAATAGCATAGAATAGAAATTTATTCATCGTCAACAATTGCAGAATTTTCTAATGAATACAGTTCAAATTATGTTGGAATCATCAAAGCATCAAGCCTGGCACAAGCATTTAAAGGTTTTTTTTTTTTTTTGCCAAACTCTTGCCAAGGTGCAAACGTTTTTTATTTTATTTTTTTTACACATATGAAATGAATGTCTTGACCTTTACTTCCCTAAATAAATTGTGTGTGATTAAAACTTGACTTCCCTTTAGCCATCAAGATCCTACATAAGCGCAAATAAATTAGAGCCTGATCCAGTGACATTTGACCGAGGTGTAAGTTAAGGCACGCGTTGGGATTTTGTTAATTAAATCATAAAATCAGCAAAAGACTCACTGTCCAACAAAATACGATAAGATACGAAAACCTTTATTAGTCTCGCTATGGAGAAATTCCCAATTCACAGCAGCAAAGTTATGAAAGGAAGAAGTAGAACAACAAAATATAGGAGCTGCTGGAAAGGCAGCCATTCCCGCGGAGCCATTTTGAAGTCAAAATAACAAAAATAACACAGCACAACACATAGGACACAGACAGTCGTGCAATCTTCACCACTTTTCTGCATACACTTTGTTGTCTGAAGCAGTTATAGATGAAATTCCATGAGAAAATTTTCTTTCGAAGAACAAAAATGTTTTCTTAAAACGGTTTCATAAGTATCTTATGATTCAAAACCTGTAAATTTTTAAGTGGAACAAATTGATTCATTTTGATATCGTGGGATTATGATTCAATTCGAAATGGTACGTCTGGAACTTGAGTCATGCGTATGAACGTAAAACAACATGGGAAAGCTCTCCAAAGCCTATACTATTTAAATTATATGCATTAAAAAAAACAACAACAACCTGGTGTGCATCTCTCATAAAAGCCAATTTGATATGTATCTTGATTCATTGGACATGATAAAATTCAAGAAATGTACATTCTCAAATATGAATCAGTTTTCATTTCACCCTTAATAGATTCAACTTCCGATTTTTATTTTGGAGCAAAGACAGCGTACATAAACATTTACCTGTACAATTATTCAATGTACTATGATTGAGTCACGGTGCCTTTTAGAGCGGATACCGCGATTTGAGGAAATACAGTATTTCGCCCCCATCGGAGAACATGAGGCAGCCCGTTGGGCCAATGGTGAGCGCGTCGACCTCACAGTGCAGAGGTACCAGGTTCAATTCCAGCTCTGGCCTCCCTCTGTGGAGTTTGCATGTTCTCCTCGGGTGGGGAAAGCTTCGTGGGTTTTCTCCGGGTACTCCGGTTTCCTCCCACACTCCAAAAACATGCATGGCAGGCTGATTGAACACTCAAAAGTGTCCCTAGGTGTGAGTGTGAGCGTAGGTGGTTGTTCGTCTGTGTGCGCCCTGCGATTGGCTGGCAACCGGTTCAGGTTGTCCCCTGCCTACTGCTCGAAGATAGCTGGGATAGGCTCCAGCACCCCTCGCGACCCTTGTGAGGATAAACGGATAGGAAAATGGTTGGATGGATGGACGGAGAACATCATCCACAGGGGAGGTAAAAATGATTCCCAGATTTGGAGCGACCGCCTTCAGTATAATGGCGTCCGGGCCTCTGCATGGCCCAGTCGCTTGAGGCCATACACTGGTAATCCCACCACACCCCCCTGCCGTGTCACACTCAGGGCACATTGACTGGTGTGTGACAACCTTCGGTGAAGCAGAGAAAATTCTCCCACTTGTGTGTGGACTGGTCCTAACAATGCGATTATCATGCTGCATGTACGTTTATAGTGGCGCTATTGTTGGCCCCTCACCTCTTGTCTGTATTGCGCTGTCAACTTGGGCTTTTTGTGGGAGCTGAACTGGACTGACAGTCTCACTTCTCTGCATTCGGGGACTCAATGACCTAAAGTGGCTGTCCGGCCTATGCCCCCCAAGCCCCTTTCGTGAATTAAAAATGAGTGAAAATACTATGAGTGAAAAACCAGGGTTATTTATGTGAGAAAATGTAAATGTCTTGCTCTGCTGAAAATAAAAAGTACACTAGGCCGCTCTTTTGTATGAAAAGACTTGACTCATTTTAAAGTTAAGTACAGGAGAAAGCAGCTGTCGTTTTCCTCCATTCTCGCGCTCTCTTCCTGGCCGGCCTTCAAACTTCACAACTACTGAGACCCTCAGTGGAGAAAGCACGTCGCTGCTTCAGCTCCATCCATTTCCCGAATATACAAGCCTCATTAGACCAGGACACTTAACGCTCGTGTGGGTTTGTATAATGATGCGTCCTCCTTAGGCTCAAGGTAAGACAAATGGGATATCCCCTCTGTACTTGTTTGTGTAACTCCTGGAGACGAAGTGACGACGTTGGAGGGCTCCAATTACCGGCGCAATAACAATGCAGTGCTTTAGCACGGAGACTTGACTCCACTTGGAGCTGATAGTTCTGTCTCCGAGGGTCTTTACGGTTCCTCCTCATATGTTGTCTCCCCTAGTAGTTGAGTTGACATTGTCAGAGACTCCGGTGTCCCGGCAGATGGGATGCTGCTCGTGTTGTCATTTTTACTTTTTATTTTTTGGTCAATAAATGTATCTATGGGTTTTGTGAAAGGAGTCAAGCCTGGGATTTTAGCATCTGTATTTGTTTTTGCAGAATGACCTAAAGGAAAGATTTGTGCTGTTTTGGATGGATAGATTCTGACTCACGAAATCCATTTGTCTGCTAGCTTTTTTGTGCTTGGCCTTCACTGAGATTCTTGACATTCTGCTTGCATTAGTTAAAATATTGTCTGGGTCACTTGTCTTCATGTTTTTCCAAAGCTACCATGAACAAAACAAACAAAAACAGATTGGAAACAGTCAGCGTAATTTGTAGCTTGTAAACAGTTTTTTGTTGTCTGATTTTGTGTGTATTAGTTCCACTTTAAAATGTCCTGAAGACTATGTGGCCATGGTGAAGCATCTTTATCTTTTGACGTTTTGTCTTGCACTTTGAATTTAGAAATGGTTGTTACAGGATGTGTTGTAGCAAGTTTCACATGATCCTAAATGGATCTGACAAATGACTCGCTGACTGTCCAATGTCCTGAATAAGCTTTTAGACCGTCATAGAAAAGAATAAGTACATTTTTGACATTGCTGTGAGGTGGAAACCTGCCTTTTCAAATTTGGTCTGTTCCATATTTTTTCACCAATCCCCATGTGGGTTTCTTTTTAGAAATTGGCGCTGTTTCTCTCAAACATTACATTCAACAAAAAAAAGTGTAAAATCTTATTTTATTTTTTTCAATTTCCTGAAAAATAATGAAAACAAATCTCAAAATTTTAAATGGTCACAAACCGTCCCTGAACAATTTGTGTTTGATCTTCCACCATCTCCCTGTAAATGGCAACTGCTAAAGAATCTGATCGTCTGAGTGCGTGTAGAATACTGTACACCAGACACCCTAACATTTTTACCCATGTTGTAAGTAGGCTGTGTGTGGGGTACCTGCTTGTTTACTACCAGTACTGAATGTGACAACGTGCAGTGGTGTGGTCTCTGCCGCAGTGTCCCCCATGTTCAGGGGCCGAGTGGACACCAAAAACCTGTGTGGCATCAGACCAATTAGGCAGCAAAGCAAGACTAATGGCGGCGGATCACTTGGCCTCAGAAGGATGGAGCTGTCCCATTTGGAGCATTATGTGATTGAGTGCGGTGTATTTGTGCTGGCCTGTGTGTGTTTGTTCATTTGAAATTTAGGTTCTAAATGATGACGTGCGAGCGCATCCACCCAGCCGCTGGCCTCGCTGCCGCCTGAGAGCACCGCAAGGCGACGCTCTACAGGCCCCCACCTGGTCACACTGCAGGGGGTTCCCGAGTGAGGAAAAATGAGAAATGAATTCCTGCGGTTCACTCTCTACGTAATAAGCTAATTAAGCACCGTGTATGTGCCTCCCGTGGCACTTTTGAAATGACTCAGTCGCAGTTCAGTTCTGCTTCTAATGGAGAGGAGCTTGAGAGTGAAGGACAGTGACGGAGTGGATGCAGGGGATGGGGCTGAACCCCCCACCCCTCATCCCCTCCAAGTCTATCAGTTATGTCAACCACCACCAGGGGGCAATACCTCCAGGGATCACAATCCTTTGCTCGAACAGCACATGCCTGCGCCCCGCCTGTTGTTCTTCCGTCTTCCCTTCATCTGGATTTTCCATGCAGTCTGGCCCGTGTTACCCTCAGACTGTTGTGAATGTTTTGGTTAAGATTTTTAACAGCTGTGTTGCTCTTTTTGCAAAGCTGTTTTAAGGTTCAATGGAACTTTCGCCCTTAGGTTTGAATTGTGGATATACCGATTGCACCTTGATACAAATATAGGCTCTTCTGCTTTCACAATATTAGTTCAATTGCATTTTTTTGCAGTTAGTTAATAAATCAATTAGATTCGACGAAGTATAGATCTCCATCCCACCAAAAATGTTCCACCAAGAAGGATGAGATTGCTGCGGAAATTGATATCAGTGATTTTTCATGCATCAGTCTATTTAACACTAGTGAGTGTTGAATCATTGTTGTGTGTGTGAATAATTCCTTGTAATTACTGCCAATTTTCTGATATTTTTCTGTTTATGAATCAGAAAAAAATGTTTTGTAGAAAACACAATGAAATAAAAGATAAACACATTAAAATGCAATTTTTCTGTTTATGAATCACAAAACCAAACCATATTTTGTAGAAAACACAATGAAATAAAAGATAAACACATTAAAATGCCATTTTCTCAGTTTATGAATCACAAAACCAAACTTTTTTTTTGTAGTAAACACAATGAAATAAAAGATAAACACATTAAAATGCAATTATCCAGTGAAAAAAAACATTTAAAATTTTTGGTAGCATGACCAGTTTTCAAGGAATATACCTACTCTGTTCCTTACGTTGCAATGTTGCAAAATGTACATTGTTGACATCCATGTTCCTGTAGCATTGCCCATCACATTTTTGTATCAGATGCAATCGTGCGACCGCAAAGTAGCCGGCCTCCTTCATTCTTCATGCGATGTTGGTATGTCCGTGGTATAGGGTGTCTGAAGTGACGATTGTCGCCCAAAACCCCCCCACAAACTCATGTTCTCTTGGATTTCACGCACTCTGAACAGACCCCATTCATTGAATGTAACTCACAAGAAAACAACGTTAACATGACAGTCGCCTCTTTGCATGTTGTCATTGTGCTCCGCTCTCCAGGCATGATTAATCAACCCGTCCGTCCATCCATCTTCTATATGGCTTTTCCGGTTCAGTCTTAACAGGGCGCTTTAGCCGATCCCAACTGACTTTGGTCAGATGTCATCCCAGACTGGTCATGAGGCGATCATAGGGCACAGATAGAGACAGACAACTGTTCACACTCTCATTCACATTACATTATTACTCAGCGGGAACGGAACCTCTGTTCCCGACGCAAAAGTCAGGCGACGAAACACAACGTCACCATCAGTGACACGGGTGTGCCACTGACACCCTAATTTCCTAATCATCTTGCTTAACTCTGTGGCTGCACCTTGTACTGACTGTATATTTGTAGCCTCGTTCAACGAGAGTGGGCAGAATAATGAACAGACACTAAATAATTATCATTTGCCCTTTTAATTTATGGAAATGGTTCAGAGCAGTTGTTTGAACTGAAGCGCTAAATAGCTTAGCCAAGCATTGCCATGTAGGCTGTATGTAAATGTAGGTGTGCCCTAATTGAAATTCAATACCGCTCTCATCGGCGAGGCCTTCTCAGCCGAGCGGTCCTCCTCCGCCTCTTTTGTCCTCTTTCCTACCACACTCATGTGGCCTCCAACCTTACCTAAGTGGCTCTTTAATTTAAAAGTAAGCACATTAACTTTCTTCAACACAAGGGTAGATAAAGCACCTCTTGCCGGCAGATTAATAAACAGCAAAATAAATAATGCGCCATTCGGGTTCATTTCCTCACGCGCACCCGCTCATGTGCCTGCACACACAAACAAACGGGGAATCGATAAACAGCGGTATTGAGGCATCTCTTGAGGTCTGTGTCTGGCTCAGTGTGATGGTTGATTTATTTGTTCTTAGCAAGAGGCGGTAAATCAGTACTTCCCCTCAGGCCAGCAAGGCGCTGCATAGACAGGCAACCTACTTAGTGTCACTCCTCAGCCCCGCGGGGTCTGGCATCCGCATGAGCTCTTTATGTTCCTGTTTATTATTTATCATCATTATGTTTTCACTTTGCCTTTGCTGACAATGGCTAAAGGCCAGCCGACGTGTTGGGAGACGGTGGGATGCATTAATGTATGGTTTGTGTTGGATGCAAACAATGCGGGTTTTTTTTCGTATTTAGGAGAAAGGTAAGATCCTTGCAAGATGCTGCAAAGTCGCTGCATCACAGCCACAAGAGAATTTCCTGTCCTTAGTTTTGACACAAATCCCAGCCAAGGCCAGATATTGCCACAACCCTGTCTGTGTCTCTCTACTAGGGTTATAATAGTTTTGGAATTTTTTTTTAATAATTAGTTTTTATTTCGCATTTTAAAAAAATATTAGATAGCTTTAATTAGTTTTTAGAGCACTGGGTTAGTTTTTATTAGTTACCTTTTTTTTTGTTCAATTTTTATTCGTATTAGTTAAGTTCTTATTCGTTTTCAAGATTAGTTTAAAAAAATGTCATGTGTGCAATATTAAATAAGTAGTGTCATAAAAACTACGAAACAAAAATATTACTTTAAAAACAGCATCCACAAATCACATACCGCTACTGTACGACAGTCCACACACTTTGAAGTACAGTAAGTACATAATACCCGATTCTAAAGTTAGATGCATTCCACGCCTAATGTTTTGACCTAAAGCTAGGATGGTCTCGTTTTCCGTCCCTTGTTTGCCAAGTTGCCAACTTCTAAAGTTGAAAGTTAGAGCTTGTGGCTTCAATTCCTGTCGAGATGTTTTACCTTGTTGTACTGTATACTTTTATACATGTAATTATTCTGTCACTGTCCTGTGAAAAACGTATTTGTCCATTGTGTCATTTTATAAAAATTAAATTAGTGTGTTCTGCAGTAGCAAATGGCCACTGATCTTTTTAACACTGTTGTTTCGAAGTGAAACTTTTCAAAACCTCAGGAAGCATCGCTCTCATCTAAACGTACCGTTAGCAAGTGGGATGGTGGGGGTGGGGGGGGGTGGAGAGAGGGACTGAGTGGCAGGCTAACCTTGCCCCAGGCCTCTCCCAAGGCCTGACGCAGTGTGTCGTCCTCCTCAGCTCCTCAGCGCCACTTTGCTCTCCGTTACCCTTCTTTTCTCTTTTTTGCCCTGAGACATGGAGCCAAGCTGTCCTCTGCAAGCCGCAACTGACTCGGTTGAGACAGAAGGCACCAGTACAAAAACCTCTTTGAAATCTCTTTCATCGCACTTCTGACCTCTGCGCCTTCGAGGACAAACTAGTTTGTTTAGCCCTCCGCTGCCTTTTAAATGCAACTTTTCTGTTCAGGCAAACTTTTAATGAAGATTTCCCCCTTTGTTCGTTCTGCAGTGGATTCTGTTCAAAGAAATATGATGTGAGACAAAGTGAATTTTATTTTTTTTGTAGCTTTTAATAACACGAGCTGCCAAAGCGGCAGCCAGGCGAGCTGATTGTTTTTGGCTCCAGTGCCATTTGGCGTGAACTTGGAGCCTCCTGCGAGTACCCCCACATTGGCCATGGGGAGTGTGACATAGCTAAGCATCAACAAACCTGACCTGTTCTTGGCGCGGACTTCTGATTTAAAACACATCACTCTCTTTTTCAAGCGGTAATCCTTTCCACAACGTTATGACCAAGCCTTTAAACCATTGCCGCCATTGGCGCCAACTTCACATCACCGTCGAAGAAGAAAGCAGCATCAGCAGCTAGTCACCTAAGCCACCACCCTAGAACAACATGCTTTTTTTTTTCTCTTCAAATGACAAAGCTGACTCTTGTGGTTTGTTGAAATTATGACTTTGGTCTACTGGCATGCAAGGAAGACTTTTTTTTTTTTGACAGAGGCTTCACAAGTTCGGAGAGTTTAAGAGAGAACTAATTTTGAACACTATCAGGCGAGAGGGGTCGACAGTATACTGGAAATGGGCATTTAGCAAAATTTTGTTGTTGTTTTGAGTTGCATTTTTAATCATTTCGTTTGTGTTTGTTTCTGTGCCAATCTTGTCCAAAAAAGTAGCACTGATGTCATTGATTAATCAAAATGGACTCTACTTTTTTTTACTGTCGACGACTACACATTTTTTGTTGTTCAACCCTTTATGCTGAATAATTACTACCATTTTATGATTTCTTAGTTAAAGCACATCAATCTAGGAAAATATTGTCAAAATCAGGATTCTCGTTTTCGTCAAAACTCTCGATGCGTAGAACTAATTTAGCTCATGGAGATTAGTATATACAATTTTATCATTTTTCTAAAGCTACCGTGTGTGCGACATTTCTTTATTTTCCATTTTGGAGCAACATTTAGAATGGCTTTTTTAGTAACACTGGATTCTCATGTGCAGCCATACAAAAATGAGGCTGAGCCAAATCATTTCCCGTCCATTTCTGGGATCTCAGTAGCAGGCATATTCCCGTATGTCTGGAGGATATGATTTATTGGTTGGGGCATCGCTGCAGCACCACAATGTTTACCTTACTATAAACGTGCATTTTTATGTATTCATGTGTTGTTTTTTTCCTGCAACTTCTGCATATTCAGATATTACACTTGGACGGTCTATCTTTCTGTTGAGCTCAGTGAAGCTGTGTAGACGTGCCGTTCTCGCATGAAAAAAGGGAAAATCCCCATGCTCATCCTAAAGCTTTTTCCGAGAGCCCGCCTGTGTTTTTTTTTACAGGCAAAGATTTGACTTTTTAAGAGTCTTCCAAATTAGAGGCACGGCTTAACGGAAATTTAATATTCTGTTTAGATGCTCAATTAGATTTGTAATTACTCCTCAGGCATGATTGCGTTTATATTGGCTAAGTTCATTAATACTGTGGGACCGCGGTCTGTGGCGAGCCACGCAGTAAAAATGAAATTAAACTCGAGGCTCCTACGGGGTCGGGAGGAGGCTGTGTGACTTCAATGATAGATCAGGCTCAGGCTGTGAATTGTTACATTCAGTCATTAATGGTTTTTATACTGTGCTGATTTTTTTGCTCGAGCGGGGTTTGAATATCCTTGTCTTTGTCTTCTGTTGTAATGTGTTAGGATGTAAAAACCAAAAATGAAATTGAAAAATTGACAAAGACACGTTAGAAAAGGGCTAATATTGGCCCGGTGATTAATCGACGAGGCCCCAGTATTGATGTTAGCGAATTCAATAAAGCCTACCATAGCTTGTTAGAACGTATTGTAATCCTCTGCAAGTGGTTAAAGATGACCACTTTCAATCACTTTATTGAATAAACTGTAAGAGCACCACCAATATAATAAGCACATTCGTACGCAGGCATTCGATGGCCACAATTCCCATTGAGTCACTCAGCATGCATACTGGCTAATGGGTTAGCCGATTCATTCAGCTAACGATGCAATCACATTTATTGACACCCATGTCACTCACCACTCCAGGTTCTGCCTTTTATAGCCCTATACAAAATCACAGACACCATTTTTGATAGCAGCCCTAACATCGGCTCATACGCAGGACTCGGTTTTGTATGAGAGGGAATTTTTTTGTTCAGAAAATGTAATGACAATGAAACGGTATGTAAAGCCATTTGGATTATGTGGAAAAACTTGCAGAGGGGCAAGAGTATACACACACGGTCCAATGTATAGGCCTCTTCTTTCACTTTTTCTGATCAGTATAGTTTTTTTCAGAGATGGCTACCGGACAAGCAATTCCGGCTGGAAGTCCGAGATGAGACCCAGATGCATTGACAACTCCCTGAATAATTTAGTCATGCATTCCTCCGGTGTGTTCGAGCAACACCTGCATCTGGCGTGCTCACTTTCGTCTGTCATCCTCTCTCTGGATCATTCGTTTCTTCTGGCACTATGTACGGAAGCCCAGGTGGTTCTGTCTTGCAGTCGATTCTGCCAATCCACTGTAGCCACTTTCTAAAAACACAAAGGTATTTTCACTGCCTGATGGGTTCAAAAATTAAATTAGATGAATTGGCGAGCCTGCCAGTTCGGTCACGCCACCTGAGCGGAAGAATGGACACATTTGGTGTAAGAATTACAAAAGATTCATCCTAGTTTTGCTTTTCCTTTGTTTCCTTCTCGTTTTATTTACAAGACCACTAAAAATGGCTGAATATATCGAGCCTATTGTTCCTCTTATTGATCCCGCCTGTAATTTTCTTGAATTTACCTGCTGCAGTCTAGTTCATAATAGAGAACCTTGTCATGAATTGTTTGGCTTTTGTTCAAACACTAATCACTTTGCGGTCTGTTTCCCCTGTCAACAATTGCTTCTCTGGCATTTAACGACGCAACAACCTTCTAATATGTAATTGTTTCGAATATAACTGTTGTGTTTGTGGAGTCTTTCTCAAGGTAGCCTTTCATTATTCTGTCAGTAAGGCACATGGAAATAACAAAATTAATTGTCACACTGAATAATTCTTTGAAATATTCTCTCCATTTGTTTGGCTGCCAACTGCCGAAAGATACTAGTAGGCGTTAACTCGCCCTTACTCTCACTGAAAGGATGAATTAGTTTGAAGTAGCCACAGTTGCCTTTTAAAGGACATTTCTCACTGTCTTGGTATGGAAATGTGACCGATTGATTGGTGGTATTTACGCTATTATGCTTGTGTTGTTGTAGATGTATTCAAAAGAGCTGCATCTGCTTAAAAAATAATAATTCAATAAATTATATATATATCTATATATCTCGATGAATGTGTGTGTGTGTAACTGATTAATGCTATGGACTACGTGTTTGATTGTACACACTTCTGAAGTAGCAAATGTGCACAAATGACCATTATATGTTATTAACAATAAATGATTAAAAAAAACAAAACACTGATCCTGTCAAATATATCATACAATAATTAGGACACAGAGCCCCGAGCAAGTGTGATGTCATTTTCAGTCGACAGCAAGTGACAAAATGGCCGCCCCTGAGATGGCCAAAAACGTGTGGATCTTAACGCTTAATTCCTATTCCACATACTCAATATTAAACAGAATGCTGTTTTTAGACTAGTGAAAGCTGCATAGAACATATTCTTGTGAAGAAGAGTATTGGCTTGATGTCCGCTCAAAAATAATGTTTATATTTAAAGTCTGTCATATTTTGGGGAAAGCCTGTGAGGAAGTGTTTTGTTTTCAGGGTCAGTATCAGGCTGGTTTTGTTAAACTATGGCTTATTTCTATTTTAAAATTTGTGCTGAAGGAAAAAAATATATACAATATATATATATATATATATATATACATATATATATATTTGGGGGGGCAGTGGGATACAAAGGTCAGATCTAGCATGACTACAGTTTGCTCAGCACCCACATTCATATTGCTTGAGAATTGTTTTGCATTTGGCTTTGTTCATGTTTTCTCAGGGTTATGGGTGCAACTTTTCCCAGTGCATTTTTTTGTGTTGATTTCTTTTCTTTTTTTTTTTTTTCTTTTCCTCCAATGTTAACCCAAGTAAACTCGAAGATACCCCAAGGACGTGACTGTGTAATTCACAAGACATCCTTGATATTTTTGTGTGTGAGCAGACATCACCTGGTGCCACTCTTGATGCATATTAATCAATATTGTTACGGCAATTCAGCCTGTGGCATCAAGTCAACAAGTTCTCGAGAGAGAGTAACACCAGAATGGGCACATTGCACCGCTTGGCAAAAACAGCCTGGTGTCACGAAAAAGCGATGAGAATGCACTTAATTGTTTAAAGGAGACAAGGAGGAGGAACTCTTGCTGGACATTAAGTTCGGGACTCACTTCCAAGGATACTCCCTGAAAGTTTCTTTCGGATTTTTGTATATGCTTTCAGCTGCCTTTTTTTGTTTTGTTTGAGTGACAGTCTTAGAAAGACAGCAAGACAATATTCTCTCCAGTTATTAATAAACCATTGGGATGAAATAGTCCTGATGCACAAACGGTTAAATTCTTTACCTTCATTATTGCACGTTTTATGAAGTACAATATTATCCATTTCTATTTCTTTTTCTTATTTTAAAAAATGTGTTTGGGAGGCTTTTTGGGAGGCCGCAACTGATGAATGGAATTTTCGATTTGGATGGGGAAAGTGGATTTGAATGAATTAAACTTGAATTCTAGAGCACCACTATATTTGTCTTTATGACATGGTGAAGCCGTGACTCCCTATTCCTCGTTATTTTTTTTTGTAAAATTCCATGTTTGCGGTCACGAAATGGCTTAATGTTTGGAGAGGAGATGCAATATTCTGCATTCCTTGCTTGTGCTCTACGCAGACACATTATTTTCTACAGTAATGTGGAAAACATTGCCACCACAACGGTATTTGTTAGAGTTGTGATTTTTGGGAGCTCATTTTCCTCTTCGGTGACATGGAAGTAGTTTAATCCTTGGATTGGTCTTCTGTCATTGCTGTGGGTGAAGTCTCATAAAGTTGAGCAACTTGCGCTGTTCAAAAGAGGCTGGTAAAACCGACCTGAGAGGAATGTATGTCTGGCGACAAGTCTTTTAGTACCATCTTGGTTTTATGAACTTGCTTTTATAGTTTGATGTGTTTAGGGGATTATTGTATAATGGCCGTGTTTATGTATTGTACAAAGTGCAACTACTTAAAGAAGTCAGTGTGCTTTGTGCCTCTCTCTCTTTATGTACAGTATACATCTCAAGTAATACTTCACATCTTTGTTGTGAAGTATTACAACATGGTTGTCGAGTCGTTGATTTATAATATTATTGTCATTTAACATTTTTTTTTATACTCACGTCTTAAATGAGGCTTGTTTGCATCCCAGGTTCTTTTTCATGGATGGCTGGTGAGAATAAAGAGCTACTCAGCAAGCAAGCTCAGTGACATGAGACATTTTTAAGCAGCTATTATTTTTTTGAGAAGCAAATATTAGCTTTCATTCAAGAAGGGAGACCTTGATAGACTGCTAAATGAATTTTTCGTCATCTTTGGCCTAGCAGGTCTGTCTCATTAATTTCTTTTAAACTCCCCTGTTCTCTGGATCTGACTGACCACGAGCCGTACTTAAAAACGCAGACCCATTTTTATACACGTTTTTATACACACATTTCCAGGTAGTAAAATATTGACTTCTTCCCTTGTCTTTTTGCACATTAAATTTCCATCTCCTTTCTAGCTGTATGTTTCAGGGTGAAAGGTTCCTCATTATTTGTTGCTGTTCCATGTGACTACATTCACATACAACCTGTCAGCATGGTGTCTAGTAGTTATCGGCAAAAAAATGGTATAGAAGTGTGTCCGATGCCAAATTGTATTCCTTGTGCGAAAATGCAGCTTTTTTTGGACCAGACTATAATACTGAAACACACATTGAAAGTATTTTAATAGAGCTTTGCTAACAATATTTTTTGGGGAAAAAAACAGATTCCAAACACAATGCTGGTTATATTTTCTACAACTATATACCATATCTTGATTAACTGCTTTATGTTGACCCGATCCTTTAGTGGTTCCCTGATATCATTTTAGCTGGTGGGCTCTCTGGATTTATCGTGTCATTTGATGACCCAGTAAAGGGGTGGAGGTCAAAGCTTTATTAAAATATTGGAAAACCTATAACTTTACTACTGTTGCTTTTCACACGCTGGAAAAGTGCACATTATTTCATAATGTAGTTTATTAAAATGACTCTCAAAAGTCGCCAGCCGATATGGGGCACTCGTTTAGTGGCTAGCTGCTAGCCACTGATGCAGCGAGCCGCTAACCCTGGAGCCGCCACTAAACGCCGGCAGCAGGCACCGTACAATACAATATCAGCGTAGTTTTTAATTTTTTTTTTTAAGTGTCCTGAATTAGCCATAGCCCTGCGATTGGCTGGCAACTGATTCAGGGTGTCCCCCGCCTACTGCCCGAAGACGACTGGGATAGGCTCCAGCACCCCCCGCGACCCTAGTGAGGATCAAGCGGTTCGGAAAATGGATGGATGGAATTAGCCATATAACTTGATTTCAGGACAATGTTGTGTTGTTGACATCCGTGGCAACAATTGGTGACGGCAATATAAATGGCCAAACTATAGTTCCGATCGGCAAGATGGATCAATTGACTCTGAGACTCGTTTCACTCTTAAAAAAACATTGTACACAACATACAGTAATATTATCACGTTATGATAAAAACATTTGTACAATCCAGGTGCCCCACCCATTAGAAGGCATTGTCCTCTTTGCATTTGAGGAAAAGAACAACCATGGTCATCTTGAGAGAAAAAAATGGTACATCCTGTTTAAGATGGGTGGAAAGCACAAGTACTCTCATAATTTTAAGGACTCAAAACAAAGGAACAGTCATGGTCCAAAGCTGACGTGAAGTTTTGGCTCACAGGTCATTCCCACTTGACATTAAACAAGCCAGTACCCGGTGATGGATGTTCACACATCGATGAAAATGTGTGTCCCACGCCTTTGCCAACATACCACACACTCATCCCGTATATCATGGACCCGTAAGGCTCAATTAGACTCTTTATGGTCTCTGTGGCACAGGCTGTATTTTCGGTGTCTGTGCTATGACTGTGAGGTTTCTGTATTTATAGTTTGACATCATTTCTCACATCACCCCTCTGACCTTTTTTTGATAACTTCATCTTTCATCTTTTGGGATTTGAGCAGCCCCAGTGGTGTCTTCCGCAGAGTCTTTGGGCGATGTTAATGCAGAAGCCAATCTTCTCGTATTGTTCAAATAATCAGACCTTTGAGTTAGTTCATGGATTTAGTAGCCTTGTACAATTAGTTTTGTCATGAACAAAGAATTTGTGGTAAATGTCAGTGACGAAAAAAAAAAAGATTAGCACCGGGGTTTTAACACCAAAATGTAATGGTTTCTTCCAAGGTCTATGTGACACCCCTCCACAAAGAACTGAAAAAATTGGTTTACATGATCTAATGAGTAGCAATGAAAACATAACCGGAAGGTTACTTTTTTTTTTCCTTTCTCGGACTGAAGCTAGCAATATCAAAATGAACCTTATGAAATCAGCTCATCACATGTTCTTGTCCTCGTTGCTTTTGGTTTCAGTCTGTTGTCACTCATCACATCACTAAAAACGATGACAAAAGGGTGGTTGATTTTATTCCTGGAGCTGCAGCTACGGTCTATGCTCCTTTCTGCCTCTCCCATTGGGTTGGCTCTCCAGCCACTTCTTTATAATTGATTCGGAAAGGAAGATGTGCATGGGGAATAAGGACAACAGCTCACTCTCAGGTCTCCCGGTTTTTATCTGAATCCTATTTCTCATGCTTTTCATGGCTGCAATTTGGTTTGAAGTGACATCGCTTTCTTCGACGTTTTAATTTGTGTTGATCCGCAGTGGCGATCTTTGTGGATAGCTGGAGTTTTTCCAAATTTTCCATTTGAAATTGAGATGAGTGGAACAGGAAGCAGCAGAGTACAGAACCACGGGTGCACAAAAATATAATACCTGCAACCTCAAATGCATATTTTGTATCGGGGTTGCTGTGTAGTACTGCAAAAATATTTTTTGTGTCATTGGATGATTGATAGAATAATTGGTGGAAAAATATTCTTTCCCCCTTGCCCTTGGTTTGACAATTAAAACATTTCAAAATTGCAAGGGGACCCCCCCCCCCCCCCCATTTCTTTTGTGCCCCCTTTTAAGTACGCTACCATTCACATGTCATTTAACTTTCCTCAAGGAACTTGTATTTGCGGTCAAAACAAAGCGACATTGGGAAGCAAGGTTGACCAAAGATATTTTGAAGGCCAAAGTTCAGTTTACCTAAAAAAACAGCCCAATTTTCAACTCACTGTTGGTTGTTGAAGGTTTACTTGAGGTAGTAACTGTCAGAGCCCTTCACTGCACAGCTGTTTTATTTTTTTTTGCCTATGTTGTCTGCCAAAGTGTTCTAGTTTTTGACATTTTTGGTCTGAGCACTCGCATGAGTTATTTTTCTTGGATAATACCTAATTGTTTCATGCTCCATCGAACAAAGCCGCCTTTTCACGGGTCTTTTCAAATGGCGTTTTGGCGACCAGCATTCCAGCAGAAGTACTCGCTCAACTGCGTTTCAATCTTTATGCTAAAATTGTTCAGACAGACTGCGCCGACACAGCAACCCACCTCCCACAACACGCACACATACAAAGACTTCAAGGTTCATGTTGCGCTTGCCGTTCCCCTCAAAATGGGTGGAAAAAATGAGGTGCTGGCGCCAAATAGCCCGTTCACCAAATCGTCAACCCCCCCCCTCCCCCCCAAATAAAAAAATAACAAAAATGGTCTCCATTAAAGTTTCCGGCTTGTTGGCAGAGTGAGGCGGTGATGTTTGGAGGTCATTGTTAAAAGCCCAGAGGAAATACCCCTTTTCTAGCCATTTTCAACCATCAAGTGTGTGACTGAGTTCAGGCTTTATTAGGCTTCAGTGGTGTTTGGACAGCCGGAAGTGAAGCACTAATAGGACAGGACGACGTCGAAAATGGACAGAAAGCCCTCGCTGGACTTCTCTCTGAGCTAATTTCCCCCTCTTCCTTTCCTTCTAGTCTCTTCAGTCACTCACTCATTTTTACCTCTGCCTCCCCCTCCCACCCTTCTTCATCAATGTGGTTCTGCCTCCTCAGTCTTCAGCACGGACTCAATGCCGCCACGCACATTTTTCACATCCTTTTATTCCTACAATCTTGCCCGTTCCCAAAAGCACTTAGAGTCAGCGGGGGGAAGCTTTTAGCCAATGATTACTCCTACATGGTAATTTCTCCTTGTTTAGACTCTTCTTGCTCCTGTCCTTACTTCGTATTTTCTCCTCTTCTTACTCCCTTTTTGCTCTCCATCTCCAAATGCACTTTAGCCTATTAATATAGAGAAGAAAAGCTCTTATTCCGTATTGTTAGTTGTGCAACATTTAGAACTTGCGACTCGATATAGCAAGATGGGATTAGAGATAATTTAAGTTGAGTCCATCTCCCAGTGTGCCTCAATAGCCTTAGGGTGCTTTCTAAAACCGTTTTTTAAAAAAATGTTATTTTTGGGTAACCTGTAGCTAGAGGGACCTCACTGATGTCCTACATTTAGTTTTTTAACAAGGTGAAATGTGTCTTTGAGCGGGACAAAGTTATTCTTTATTATATCCTTTTAAAAACCCAAAACGGACACATTTTAAACCCAAAATACCATTTTATTTTTTTTGGTCCTCAGACAATACCCCGTTTTTGACAGTTCACACCCATTCTTCTAAGCAGATCTTGTGCCTTGAGATACGAGTGAGCCAACTTACAATTTTTATAATTGATCTTTTTCTTTCTTTTTTTTTTTTACTTTAACAGGACAGGAAAACTTAAGTTAAAACCCAATGCCTCCCGCTTGTTCCGAAAAATGTATTTTTTGAAAATGTGTGTGTCTCTCTCTCTCTCTCTCTCTCTCTCTCTCTCTCTCTCTCTCTCTCTCTCTCTCTCTCTCTCTCTCTCTCTCTCTCTCTCTCTCTCTCTCTCTCTCTCTCTCTCTCTCTCTCTCTCTCTCTCTCTTTCTTTTAAATTCTACTGAATATTTTTTTCAGCCAAGACTAATTCTTTATGTCTGTCACCAGTCTGTTACCTTCTCTATCGTGTTTGAAAGGGGCTCTGTTCATATTTGCATTTGACTTGATTTGCATGACCAAAGATGAATCCAAACAAAAGTATGACCTTGACAGTGTTTATTAGCGCCGTCCTTCACAAGCTGCAACCCCCCCGCAGACATTCTTATTACCTATTCAGCTGAGATTGGTCCTACTTGATGAACTTGAGCACTTCAAGAGGCTCTGTCTTGCAGGAGCAGTTGTATTTCCTTCTTGTGTATTGGGGGGAAAATAAATAAATAACACACTCATACGCAGGGCTTTGTGCTTCTGCATTTGATGTCGCCACTAAAGGCATTGTCATTACAGAGTGCCAGCTGTACTTATTTGTTAAAAAACAAAACAAAACTTCTACTTCAAGGTTATCGTTTGTAATTTCAATGAAACTTGAAAATCCCCCAGCCTCGGATAAAGACAAAATAGTGTCACAATATTACCCAAATGAAATATCTGATAATTGTTCACTTTGTATTCATCCTGTCAGTTGATTTTGTCTGGTGACTGAACAGTGACCTTCCTCCACATCCCTCAAATCACCCCAAACTCTTGTTCTTTTTTTAAATTTATTTATTTTTATTGTGCACATCAAATATTCATTTGATTGAAGCGATTAATAATTCAATATTACAATCCTGAATCAGATATCAGACAATCACCATGAAAAAATAATTTTCCATTTGCTCACGGCGCATTGATAATTCATCATTTTTCCGCTCTTCACTCCTCACTCTGCTCATCACCTCAAGTAGCGACCAAGGCAGTGTTACTGTCTCTCCTGTTGCCATGGTAATTGGGAGCCCCCAAGAAGTGCACCTAATAGGGTGGGGTACCGGTGTCAATGATTCTCTGGTTGTCAAATTTTAGGATTAAAAAAATAAATAAATAAAAAATACTGTATCGTGAAATTGTGTGGGTAATTCATTTTTTGGAACTCTGTCAACAGTGCTTACAAACTTATTCCAAGGCTGCTACACCTACAAACTAAGCGAGGCAATCCCATTTATTCTCAAGTGTTTGCTGTTCATTGCTGCTCATGGGTAATTAAATACAGGTCGATAGAGGTTTGTTTCTATGTGGGTCAAAGACTTAAATCCAGAGGAATTTTGGCAGGCTAAAATTCCTTGTTACGCACACATAATTTGGTGTCTCAGACAATGCTTGCTTCGACTTTCCTTTGTCGGTGAAATAACACAAGAAGAAATGCTTCATCCGCCTTTAGACTTGCTTACACTCTTCTCTCTGCGAAAGTGTTTCAATCCCTTGCAGACCCGATGCTTGTCATCATTTTCTTCAGTCCATTTGTCTCGCACATAAACCACACAATAATATTTATAGTAACTTTGTAATGTGAACACAAGATTTGGCCAAAGGAAAAATGTCTTACATTCTGGTGCAATTCCAGGTCAAGGTGCCGAAAACAACTCAAAATATAATCGTAAAAAAATACTTTCTTTAATGTTGTAAACAATCCTAAAAAATATGAAATGTCAAAATCGTAAGAAATCAAACCTTTCTCTGCACTCTTGAATGCTGTGCACGCGTCTGAAATATATCCCGCTGTGTTGTCGCTGGTCTTTTCCATGCTATGACAACGAGGCACTCTAAAGCGGGCATGCCAGGGCGAGGCAGCGGTTCGCACGCTGACTGTCACGCTATGGCATGCTATGTTGCAGATGTTTTTCATTGTGTATTGAATGAACGTTTTCAATGGGAGAACCCCTAAACTCTCACATTCAGTTAGCGCTACTCACTCTCATGTACTACAATGTTGTGAATGCCCAAGACAGTTCTTGGATTCCGAGTTGCCTGACCTCTTCCGTCTCCGCCTCACCGCTGAGTGTGCAGATTCATCTGTTCAATTCCTGTTCGCTGCTTCTCACCGCAGGGGAATACCCAGTCTGCGCCGCCTCTGAAACTCACAAAGGGAGTTCAAATGGAGTTCTTTTGTTTGATTTGCGAGATCTCCCATTTTAGTCGGATTGTCACATTTAGTCTCCCGTTACTTGAAAGACAAAATCACTGTTTTTAACCTTCTGCCATTTGTGCGCCAAGCGTGTTTAGCGTGGTTCTACGAATGAGAATTATTTGAAGACATTCACAGTTCTACGGGAGTGCAGTATCAAAGTCTTAACCCCGCTGCATTAATGATGACATGCTGAGAATCCCTGCCGCTTCCGCTTGTGTGAGCACGTTGATACGCTAATCAACCAGGATTGTGTGTTAATAATTGATGCAAATCTTTTGGTTTATCTCGTGGTCTTTGTCCGTCCTGACATCGGATGCTGTCGCCTCTGGGTCCGTAGTTCCGTCATCCGGCCTCTCTCGACACCTCCATCCTGTTGTGCCAACAAGCTAAGTGGGGCTCAGTGATCATCACCGCTGACTCGCCAGATTAGTTTTCTTTGGGCTGGTCTCTCTCTAACTGGCAATTAATCACAAACTTCAAAACCTCCATATTGGATTTTGTGTAAAACCTCAATATATATTTTTTCTGCTTTTCTGTTACTTTTGCGCCTGTGCGCATTTGACACTCGCTCACTTCAGATGTCCGTCACTGGTGCGATGTTGCTATGTCAACAGAATCGCGTTGGACTGCACACTACTGTTGTGGGTGAATGTTTGGTCGTCTTGCTGATGGCTCTTTAAATTCAAAATGCGTGTCGCGGTAACTCAAATACACGCTTTGCGATTTTTGAATAGTTCTGTCTCGATTCCATTGACTCAATCCTCTTTGTCAGTGTCACGAGGAAGTGGTTAACGTTCAATAATATTCAGTAAGTGTTCGTCAGACCCGTTTGAAACTGTCACTGACCGTCAAAACACATCAACAAGAAGATGTTAAATAATTGTAGCGACTCAGAATGCACGTACGAGAAACTGGTCACAACAAAGCTTTTGTTGTTCGCAAACAACTAGTTCATCTATTTGTTCTGCTACGATGGCCAGGGGGGGAAAAAAAAGAAGCCCCCAGCACTTGAAAAATGAAGTCGTACTCTGCTTCCATTGTGAGGGATCATTGCTAGAGCAGATAACCGTGTTTCAGACATTCCACAAAGCCATCCGATTGTCATATGACCAGCATAGAGCTGACATGACTTCACAAAATCCGCCTTGAAACTTGCAACCACAGTTTTGCATCATGAACACTTAATTCATCTTCCCACTAATACGATCAAGATAGACATGCTCAAAATGACCAAAAATAACTCCTAGTTGTGCTCCAGATAATACTGCATCCTTTATTCATGCCAGACCTCATGGATCAATCGTCGGGAAACAAACCAAAACCTTTTGAAACAACACACAAAAAAAAGTGTTCTTTCAAACCTAGTTTCTTCAGTTTCTGGAGACATTCATTTAATTCGGCACTTGGACACCCTTAATCAGTAAATCCTCCTGAAAAGATTAGAAACAAGCGGGTTAAACTCTGCTCCTTTTTTTTCCCTCCCTCTTGTTTTAATGGGGGGAAATTCCGACATCTCAAACGAACTGAATCGTCGTGATCAGAGTCCGACCACACATCACAAAAAGAGAGCTGTCTCTTTAGAATACCAAATATGTTTAAAATTAGCCAACAAACATCTGCTAGGATCCAACCCAGTCGGGAAACACTTTCTCAGAGAGAAGTCAGCTGCCAAGTACGAAGATTGAGATGGTTGTGCGGTTGCGTGGAGGACAGATGTCGTCGCCTTTGATTGTTTGCGCTCAAGTTCGCGCTCGCAACATCTGCCCCAGCGGCCGCTTTTATCGTTAAGTGAATCTTGTGTGACATTTTATGATGCGTGCTCGCGGGGGAAGATGAGATTGATAATGGTTAGGAAAGATTGATAAGGGTTGGTTGAGCTGATCGATGAGAAGCTATGCGTGACTGCGCATGGTCAAAGAAAGAACCGTTCAACACCCGAAATTACTTTATAAATGAAAAACAAGCTTTTATGGCACCGCCTCAGATGTCCTTCCGCATGTTGCCAAATTTCACCAACACCTCAAAAAAAAAGAATCACAGATGCTAATGTCAATAGCACGATCGAAAGTATTTTTCTTTTTTCTTTTTCTTCCCACAACATTCTCATAGTTGTTTGTCTTTTCATAACATCATTGTCCACCAACCGCATTGAGAGACGGCCATAAAAGTGCCGTTCCCCCGCATTGACATTTATCATTTGGATTTAGAACAACAACAACAACAACAAAAAAAAAACCTGGAGAAGTGCTGATGTTTTCATGCCGGGCTCTGAACATGTAAAATTTTACTTCAGCTTTTAACAGTCACATGCCAGCCGCCCGGCACATCCCGTGTTGTGACACACTTGCGTTCTGTGTGTTTATAGACGCCTACGACTTGTCATTTTACACAATGAGAACAATTTGTAGCTCCTCGGTGCCACGTCTGTGCATTTTTTTGGTCATTTCTTTCCGTACCCTCGGTCTTTCCTGAGATCACTTTGCTTCCTTCTGATTTCCCTCGATCATTCCCTTTGTCTTTGCATGTCCCTTTGCACCCCGGGGAGCAATGATTCCCAAACAACCTTTTACAGACGGCCCGTGGATCCAATGATTGAGCAGTACTGCTTGCATAACACAGTGCAAAAGGTCAATTTTTCCACCGGCAAGCTTTTCAGGCTCCCCTCCGGCACGGGGCGAAATCTGACCTGGCCCGTGTAGAATTAGCTTGCGTGTTGATAATGTGGCGG
The DNA here is from genome assembly GCF_054856545.1 of Hippocampus guttulatus. NCBI lineage: Eukaryota > Metazoa > Chordata > Actinopteri > Syngnathiformes > Syngnathidae > Hippocampus > Hippocampus guttulatus. The sequence continues at coordinate 15,008,091 of NC_141265.1, forward strand.
GGAGTAAAGGTGTAGTAGTGACACTTTAGCCATCCGCGATAGGGGTTGAGTTAATTAGTGCCACGATGGCAAGAGAACCCCTCACCTTTTATCTCATGATACCGCTCTCTAGTGATACACATATAGCGCACACAAACACTCACACACATTAGATTTAGCTATTAGCCTGTTAATGGGTTGGGTCCCCTGGTCATCAATTGTCAAGTTGAACTGTAATGGGAAAGATAATGGTCCTCTTGTTTACAGCCGCACAAAATAAAGGCAGAGTGCCTGCTATAGACCTCTCACTAGAAACATCCTCATTTTTTTTTTAATGCTGGGAATTGATTTTGGTATTGTTTTGCAACTTTGAAGTCATTCTCTGCTTTCAAAGCGTTGCTTTCGTTTTCTGGTTCATTGTCTTCTTGCTGCGTGCTTTTTAATTATTATTTTTTTAAAATGGGAATGAGCTTGAGAATCGATTCATTGTTAAGAATTCTGTTGATTGTGTGGAACTGAATGTTACATCTTGAAGTCATTGTGGGAAAATAAAATAATCAGCAGCAACAAGAAGAGGTGATGGCAAGGTTATTTTAAAATAGCTCAATGGGATACTGGCGTGCAAACAGGAGTTCAGAACATTCAGAGACTTGTTCATCCATTGATTAAATAATAATTGATTAATTGTTCATATTTTGTCTAGAGTGTGTAATTCTGTCAAATAGCCATCCCTGTTTTGTGAAACTTCATCCCATGTTGGGAGATTTCTCCCTCAGTACACCTGATATATTGAATTATTGTATTCTATGTCGAGAACGTTTCCGCTGGTCCTTAAACTGCATAATTTAAAAGCCCGTTTCAGAACTGTGACTAGATTGCTGCAGGACAATGTGATTTCCAGACATTGTAGAGTACTCCAGAAGGCGATGTATGGAATAAGCTTTGCCGCTCATCCTTCGCACTTTACTTGAAGCCTGGCTCCTGCCCCGTGACAGCAAATATCTGTCCTTGTCACTACTCTTACCATCTGTATGACTAACACCCCCCGAATGAGCTCTAATTTCTAATTTCCGTGCCCGGGGCACTGTCACCTGCCTGGCCATCATCTGCATTACAGAACTCCCTGACTACTGAGGTGTGCACGCCTCACGAGTCTTTAGGATGTCAGCTGTCTCCATGACGTTCCTCAAGCTCTAATCCTAAATCCCTAGCAGGCAGAGGCTACATGCCTGGAGGCCATGAGGGCAGAGGAGGCCAGTACCCTCAGGCCAGCCTCGGGTCTTTCTGGCCTACCATGACACTGGAAAGGTGGAGAGAATGAAGGATGGTTTCCTACTGTGTAAAAGACTGTACCAAGAGTACCCTCGAAAACTAAAACTGTACTTTTACTACTGCCTGGCAAAGGATTCAGATCGGCCCACATGTCCCTCAAGAGAATTTATGAAAGTCCATGCTGGCAAAGAAGGGCAAGTGAAAAACTATCGCTACCAAAACCAACGCATCACATTTTCCCCCCCCCTCATACTAACATATGCGACACTTGGATCCGTAAGGATTGTTATTAACATCTGGCCTACGGAGAGAGCGTTCAATTTAAAGTACGCAAGCACCCACACCAAATTGTTTTTGCACGTCGGAAATCGAGAGACATCTGTAATCAACAAAACCCAGATGTTGCTACAACCCAACAAGCCGGCAATTTGGTTTTATAACCTTTTAATGTCAGCCTGCGTCGAGTTCCTTTTTCAAAATAGAGAGCACTGTATTTTTCTCTTTAATAACTGCTCAGGGAAATGCCAGCTAGTGGAGGTAAACCTCTCCTTTTCCGCTCTGGGAGACTTGCATAAACCTATTCAAGGTACGCACAAAATCACTTAATTTCAATGCTGATTTTTTTTTTGGTTCGAAACTTTGATTGGCGTGTTGATATCGGTTATTAACCCCCTGCCTTTTTCTGGATGGAAAAGACATAACATCCCCTTTTCAATGCCACACCTTAATGGCAAGATGGGTGAAACAACATTGGACTGCTTACAGTACAACTATTTTGTTTAGACCGGGTTGGTCAAATTATTTTCCTGCAATCAATGAGTTACCCATTGTGCCGGTGAATAGAAGCTTGTGTTTTACAATAATTTTAGTCTTGTCTTTAAGAAGAAGACTTGATGGTTCGCCGCGTAGCCAGCTGAATGAATCGAACCAATATGGACCTCCGCTGTCATGCCAACCATCGGAGAGCAGGCCGCCATTGATGGCTGTTTGCTCTAGTCCAGACACATGATCAACTTGACTTCTTTAAGTCCCATTTGTCTTCATTAGCCAGGAGACATAAAACTGATCTCTAAGTAAAGCTTAAATGTTAAGTCAATTTCGGCACAGACTGATGGATTAGACCGGACCCGTTACCATGGGAGCAGTGAAGTGTTAAGAGGTTCAGCGGTGTGCAGACCAAAGTTTGTCACCGTGGCTTTTCTAGTACAGCAAGATGGTCTCACTCGATTGCAGAATAGATCGGCCGCGTGCCCGAAATGTCGGCTTTTTCTTTTGAGGACGCAATAGAACAACCTCTATTCAACTATGCAACCATTTTTGTATACTCATGATCTTGTTCAGCTTTACAGCGGGGACTGGTTGGCACAATCACAGGTTGATTGTGGATGAGGCGTTGCCTTCACCATTTGTGAGAAAATCTGCTTTGAGCCATTCCACCTTCAATGACCTAGAATACTCGTATATCCTTGGGTGTCTTGAAAGGCGCTTATAAATAAAATCTATTATTATTATTATTATTATTATATCCATCCACTAATAGACACGGTTATTCTTACGAGGGTCGCGGGCTAGTTTTTGCTCGTTTTTGTGTTTTCAAGCATACTTCAAATCTCAGCTGAGTATATGACATGATTTGTCATATAATAAATGTCATTCAGAAGACGGTTGCGTGCAAGCTGTAAATGTTTTTGTTGAATAACCCTTGTTTGAAATGCTTTTGGAGAATGCTTTGAACCAACTATTGATACAGTGACTTTTCCATCTTCACGATTGAAGTCGGCTATCGTTTGATGTGGCATTTAGAGTACAACATGGATAGTATACGGCGTTCTATAATTTCTGACTGGATACAAGACAACGATGGTGTCGGAATGTAACTGCACGAGCGAGTGTCTGAATTTGATTGGATGAGCAGAGGTGGAGAGCGGGGTGTGGGAATGTGCAACCGACGGTGGTGGGAGTGAGTGAGTGAGTGAGTGATGTTGTTTGAAAACTGAAAAAATATATATATACTGATGACGTTATTGTTGAATCCAAAAAACTCAAGCCCATGAATCCCTAATTTAGCTCCCCCCCTCCTTTAATTTCCAATATCTGCCTTTTTTCTACTTTTTAGTACTTTACTTTTTGTAGCAAACCTTCCCAACTTCTTCTGGAGAAGAGCCTTCATAGTAATGTGCACTTTTGACCAGGCTTTTGTCTCGTACTATGTATTCAAATCAGCGAGCCACAGAAATAATATAGCAAGTTGACATTGAAGGGATGCCCCTCTGCGAATATGTGTGCAGGAAATGAACATACTGTGGTGGGATTTGAAAATCCATCACTGGCGTTGGAGGGTTTCGCCGATGCGCCGCAATGGCAGCCACCACTTTGCATTTAAAGGGAGAAGTAGTGTCACCGGGCGTCCTCCGCAGTGGCGACACATTTATGTTTGATGTGCAACAAAGAACTGTTGAATTGCAAAAAAGAACACAAAGGGAATTGAAGCCCCGAGAGAGCTTTGGGAGACTTTTTACAAGCGGCTGTACAGTAGCGGCTTTCTATTGAGAAGAGCAAAGCTGGTCTTTTGGCCTTCGCTCACACTTGCTTCTGATTTCCCACTGACACTCAACACTCGTATTGATCTTTTGGGGAAACACATTGTGAACAACACCTCTTCATTTCCCCACGCTGAGGTTTCATAGGTCCTCCCGAAGCCCGAGCGCCTGCCGCCCCTCACGGCTCATTCACGCAAGCATGCGATAAACTGCGTGAAACTCTTGAGGGGGGCGGGGGGAAGCGAGAGCTTAAGCGATGGAATAAATGACAGGTAATTTTCAGTTGAGAGCGGCGCATGCAGACAAGTGTGCGGCGATCAATCAGTCAGGCGATCACCCATGCAGATTCGAGTCCTCTCGGTGTTATCAAGGCGGGCGACATCGATGAAACAAGACAAGATGCTTGACAAGTGCGTGGGGAATGTGGGATTGACGCGCCTGTGGAAATGACGCATAGATTTTCCTTGAAAGAAGCATCATTGTTCTGGGGAAATCATTTGTACTAAGTAGGTATGTGAAATTATATTGGAATATATATATATATATATATATATATATATATATATATATATATATTTTAAATGGATTCTCTCCTCTCCGCAGCTCTCTGGCATGGCCACAGCAGGAGAAAAGTGGATCTATTGATCCTGGGAGTTTCATTTTTCAAACACGGTCATCTTTCACAGCCACAACTTCGATTTTTGAAAAGCATAGATAGTGCTTTTCTCCCAAAGTTTATGTTTTCTTTTTTTGTCACGGTGTAGAGTGGAGTGCAGTGGTGGGCGGGTTGCTTGGTGGGAACAGGATGATGGCAGTTCATTACTTCGGTTACCTGCACGGTTGAATTGTATCTGCTCTTTGCACATTTATTTACATCCATGTTTGTAGACGATTGAAAAAAGTACAAACTAATGAAAGTACCAATATAGACGCTATTTCCAAAATTGTCCTGAGAGTGGCCTCTGGTTTATTTTATTATTATTTTTTTTATGTTCATGTTTAGAGGCTGTAATTCAAAACTGCGGGGCCTCACTTCATTTTTATTTTTATATCTTGTCAACCCCGGTGTCATAAACGCTAAATGGGGAGAACCAAATCGATAGAGAGTGTGTGACCCAGCTCACCCGCACCACCAGTAAAAGCATCCGGTGGATGAATTAACATAAATGTCTTCCAAAGAGTGTCTGTAAAAGATTTACTGTTGTCAATTTATTGCTAGGCGTAAGCACTGTCAAGGAATCGGTTTATTGAGGCGGGGTGTCTAATAAATTGGCATGTGGGTTTTTAGGGCAAGTTTGGATATGATAGCTGCAAAACCTGATTCCAAAATCTTGATTTATGGGAGTAAAAAAAAAAACAGTTGAATAAAGTACCGCGGTACCTTGACTTACAACTGTCCCTATCTACGAATTTGCCGCTGAGTTGACTTATTTGCTTTTTCTATTATGAGGCGAAAGTTGAGTTAACCCGTGACCTTCAGATACTCCACTACTCGGGTGACATTAAAGAATAGAGCAGTTAAGGTACTTTCAGTTGCACAAACAGATACCAAAGTACCACTGTACACATCGTAGTGACAAGCGAGTCAGTTCCCAAATGTTACTCTTGATTAAATAAAAATAAATCTGCAACAATAATACCGTATTTTCCACACTAAAAAGCGCACCTAAAAGCCTTCCATTTTCTTAAAAGCTCACAGCGCCTTAAAATCCGATGCGCCTTGTGTATGGTCATTACGGTAATATTTCGACCCCAAAATGGCTCCGAGACATGCAGACAATGCAGAGTTCAAACTTAAGGCGATCGGTTTCGCTGTTGAACACGGAAATAGAGCAGCGGCAAGAGAGTTCGTTAACAAGTCAATGTTATAACTTGTTGGTTCAGTGAACTGTGTCGCGGCTTTATTAAAGAAATTTTACTGACATCTGATCGTTCTGTTGGCCTTGCCTTGAGCGCAGCTCCATCTAGTGGATGCATTGTAGTTTGCGTCTTATAACGCGGTGCGCCCAATGTATGAAAAAAATGACCAAAAAGGCCATTCATTGAGGGTTCGCCTCATCCAGTGCGCATTTTAGTGTGGAAAATACGGTAATAATATTCCCTTTGAAGACATTCATTGAACACCCTGCAAAACGGCCATGACTCGAGTTCTTATGCAAGGCATCCAGACGTGCATGAAGATGGATGGTTAATAGAATGCGTTGCCGGGTATTCAGTAATCATTATTAATCTGTGTGTCGGCAGATCCTTTCTCGGCTTGCCGCGGCGTTCATAAAGCTTGCTTAATTAGATTGATTGATTAGAAAGTGGTAATTCAGAGCTCCTCCCCCTACCCCCCACCCCCCACCCCCGCCTCCGCCTCCGTCCCATCAGGCTTTTAATAAGATCAGAGCGCTCTCATATTCACGCGCCTCTCAGCACGCGACTCGTTTGGCCCGTCCTTCCGCCACTCACCCCCCTGCCTGTCACGTCCAGACAGGATTTGCCGGCCGGCTAAAGCCTCTAAACAAATACACTCAAGACCACAAGCTTCATTATGTGAATATGAAAAGATTGCAAATTCCTCTTTGCTTTTCTCTCTTGCCTCTGACTGTCATCCATCTTAGGTTTCAGTCTTTTCAAATCGCATAATCACCACTACTTCCTGTTTAGCCCAAGGAAAAAAAACAACGCATCCGTCCAGACTCCACAGTTTACCTATGTGCAGCATGGGCGTTTCTCTTTGAATATTGCCGATTCGTATGCAAATAAAGTGCAACGTGGGCGTGTGATCGCCTCTTCTGCCCGATCGATACGCAAACCTGGTACTTAGTGCACAGCAGCTCATCGGCGCAAAGGAAGCGCACAGTAAAGAGACTCTCCCTCGCGGTAGTAAAACTTAACGGCTTTTCCGTGTTGCCTTTTGTCTCCAGGCAGCGGATATTAACAGAAGATAATAAGTATGCATTTAGATGTTTTTTTTTTTTTGCAAGCTCACCAGTCCTTCAAATCTATACAGCCCAACACAGGCCTGTAAAAGTAGGCAATGTTTTGTCTGTGTGTGTGTGTGTGTGTGTGTGTGTGTGTGTGTGTGTGTGTGTGTGTGTGTGCGTGTGTGTGTGTGTGTGCGTGTGTGTGCGTGAACAAGAGCAAACGAGAGAAATCAAGCATGGGACTCTTAAGTGTGTGTCCTCTCCAAGGCCATGATGAGCCCACTGCAGGATCACCCCCATGAGAGCATTTATGGGGAAATGATTACCTCGGAAAAGAGCCGAACTTTTGATGAAAATCATCCCACTTCAATTTGCACCTCACGGGCATGCGGTTGGTGTCCATGTTTTTGCATAATGTTGGAAATCTGTAAAATTGTACCACAGCGCTTCCGTAACCAAGTGCTTTCATCAAAGACATCGTTACATTCGGTGGTGCCTCTGATTGAGATGTCGTATTTTCTGTCTCAAGTGTCTTTGGATTTCGACTGCTCGAAAGCTTCTTTTATTTCTTTCTTTCTTTCCGGTGGAATTGTACTGGTAACAATAGTCGGGTCACGCAGATCTATCGGTGTCCAAACGTGAGCACATGCGCTTCTTTGAACAAAAGTTTGGAACCATTAAGATGCCTTTTGTTCAACCTTTGCGCCATTTAATTGTTTTTGGAACGCTAGCGTGTATTACTGGGTGACTGTTTTGGGAGCCTAATCATTCATTTTACAATTTGGAGCTTTACAAGTCCAGGGTAATAACATATCCAGTGGATCCTTGGAATGTCAAAAACTGAAAAACAAAACATTGTTGAAGAATTAATAGTTTGTTAGGCAATTATGAACGATTTAAACAACGACTGAAAGTTACTATCATGACCTCGTTCTGCATTTCCATCTTGGTTGCCCAAAAAGCATTGAACCATTAAAGTTGCATTATTGTCCACATTTTTATATTCATCAGTAATTTGTAAAAACAACAACACCCTCATGTGTGGCTTGACCAATCAGATCGAGTTGTGGAAAAATATGAAATTTACCAAATTGTGTCATTAGAGGTTTCAGCACGACGCCAGCGCTAGGTTACTTAAAGCATTTACGAGCCAATGTTTGGCTAATGACAAAAGTTGAATCCCTACAATGTCTTTCTTCGATTTTCCGTATTTTCTTTTGGGGAGAATGAATTTCAAAGCTAAATAAATGAAGAGTCCTTCTGAAACAGTTTGCGGGTGCCTTTTAAGAATCTCTAAACGCTTTATTTTTGTCGGACCAAGAATGGAATCATCTCAGAGGACGATTCTGAGACAGTGAATGCATTTTATATAAGTCACATTGCCTGCCATCCAAAAATCCCTTTGAAGTGTAAATCATGAAGATCTTCAAGTTTAAAAACAAATGCAAGAAACTACACTTGACACTTTCCATCGGCCGTTTTTTTTTTTGGGCCATTTGGGCAAACTTGCCACACGTCCAATGAAACACATCAAATGTGAATATTATTATCATAACATATATATATTTTTTTATTACACTATTTGACAATGAGCGGGATGATGGACGACCTCGATAATATGCGGCCACTTGGTGCGTCGCTGGCCTTAAACGAGAATGTGCCACAAGATGAAACGCACTCTCACACGGGGGCACTACCTGTTTTTTTGTGACCGCAGCGCTCGCAACAATTACCTTGCAACAAGACTCACACAAAAGCCATCTTTATGATTGCGGCATTCTGCGATTGCGGTCCGCTTTTCTTCTGCTCGTTCTTACCCCGTTCCGTAGGAGGGCCGTTAAATCAGATGCCGACTGAAAGGTTTGAATTTGGTTTCTTTTGGCTGGCCACTTGGCTTCCAAACAAATGGTAGCCATCACTTTTTTTTTTCTCCCATGTTTTTTAAATCAAAATCCTTTAAAGTCTTAAGTGAAGCAATTTTTTTTCCCAGGTTCTACATTTTTAGCCACAATGTCCTACTTGCACACAGACAGACACACACGAATAGAAACCTAATCTGATACGGTACATGACCACTTGGTCTGTTGTATGCTTTTGGGATTTTTTTTCTTCTTCTTCTTCTTCTTCACCGGTCCGCCTTTTCTCACCTGCTGAGAATAATTTGAAGATGTGTAATGTTCTCTCTTTGGTCAAACAAGACTCAACACACAGATGCTGTAAGTGCACCCACACACTGAGAAAAAAAAAGCCTTGGAGGCGGCCACTCTTGGGAGTCCACATGTTTGATTGAAGCTTTTTCATTGTTGCGAGTTTCTTGGTTCAGGGCGTGCTTCTGGAGCTCAGCTTTTTTTTTTTTTTTTTTTTTTTTTTTTGAGTTGCGTCCACACACAGAAAACAATATTGATCCCTTCTTCCTCCATCCCCTGTTTCCACCCTGCCCCACAAGATCATGTTCCATATGCATCAGGTTTTCCAGTCGGGAGCACTGACTCCCCTTCGGATAATCACTTCTGACTGCAGCGAGAGGCCGATCGGTGCTGTGGCGGGTCCATAGCTGAGGTGCAGAATTTTAAAGTGCCTCCAGCTTCTCTTCTCTTCGGGGTGGTTGATTTATTTTGGCACGTGATTTAAGCACTGGAGGAATTTTTGTGTTCCATCCTCACAACTTTTGTCAATACCATATTGACTTTTCACCACTTTGTTCATGAATTCGTTTAGTCAAACATATTATCTTGGTTGGAATGATTAAAACGCCCTTCCCCTTTTTTTAATGTTTAGATGTTTTCAACACGCTCTGAGAAAGTCATGTTTTCATGCTACGATGATTGCCAGTCTGTCTCACCATTTGTACTCAATAATAATACAAAAAGTCGAAATTTGAAAATCGGAAAACAATAAATCGGCCTCTGAGTTTGCACAAAACATCAGAATTTGATGCAATAGTCATGGAATATCTCACTCAGCATCTTGATCAAGCGTACCCTGCAAAAATCGGACCTTTCTTTGACTTTTTTTTTATGGCTTTGTTAAGACACCACATGGTTTCACCTACTTTGCCTGTACGATTTACAAAGTTTTTATGAGGGTTGGCAACAATCTGAACCTGAAATGGGTTGTTTGAAGTTGAAAAGTGAAAGATGGCCAGCCCCATAGACTATATTGAAGAGCTTCCACTGTCTTAAAAAAACCCCCTGAAAAAACCCCCAAAAATACCTCTGGCATAAAACATTCAAAGCATACTTCAACATCTCTTGAAGTTATATTGGAGTGCATGGCGAGTAAGCTTGTTGTTGTTTTTTATTTTTTTGGTAGTAGCAAATGAGAACTAAATTCTTTTCGACATAATGTAATTGGTAGTGCGGCGTTACATTGCTTCATCTAGTCCACCAGACCTCGCGGTCACCTTCCATTATGAGCCGTTTCAACCCTTTTCAACCACTTTGGCTCCTTACTGTTAAGCTTGAGAAACACACCTTTAAGCTTCAACGGTGTTCCGGGAAGTGTTTTTCACAGATAAGCCGTGCAGCATGTGACTTGGACAAAGATAAATGGACTCTGTCTTTCTTGTTGTGACGTCCTGGAGCTAAAGTGTTGGTGACATTGATGATCGGGGCCAACTTTGTCCACTAAAGCAGAAAGTTAAAAAAAAAAGGGAATAGGGAGCAAAAACCCCAATCAGAAACAAACATCAAATTTGGTGGTAAACTTGAGGGTACTAACTCAGTTGTGGACACAGGGGCATACGAACCAAAATGTTCCTCATTCGAGGAACAAAATCCAAGTTTTACTTGTTATGGAGACTTGACATCATACTTCAGAAAAATGAATGATCATTATCTGATTAGAAATTACTCTATATTCCATCCATCCATTTTACAATCCGCTTTATCCTCACAAGGGTCGCGATGGATGCTGGAGCCTATCCCAGCCGTCTCCCGGCAGTAGGCGGAGGACACCCTCAACCAGTTGCCAGCCAATCGCAGGGCACACACGGACGAACATTCATCCATGCTCACACTCACACCTAGGGACAATTTTGAGCGTTCAATCAGCCTGTTATGCATGTTTTTGGAATGTGGGAGGAAACTGGAGTACCCGGAGAAATCCCACGCCAAAAACTCCACAGAGGAAGGCCGGAGGCGGGATCGAACCCATGACCTCTGCACTGTATATTGTGACACTTAAAAATTTTATTAAAAAAAAACAACCCCCCCCCCCCCCCAAAAAAAACAAACAAACAAACTGCAGGGTGGCCAGAAAACTGTTAGGGCCGTTTCAATGCGTGCGGGAGGCTTGTGCAACAAGGTCGGCGCCGACTGAGTCGCAGGCAAGCTACAATTGCAAATTTTTATTGCGTTTTGATCCAAGTGTGAAAGCATAGTCTGTATTTTCTTATTTTGTTTCTTTTAGGTTCATGAAAGCTGATCTTTTGTTTTATTTAACGACGCATTTGAATTTGTCAAAAAGGAAATGCCTTTTTATTTCCAGTCATATTTTTTGTCGTTCTGAATGAAAAATACACTTTGCTTTGAATATTATCTCATCATGTGACCTGACCAACCGCAATAGAAGACTGACTCGTTGAAAAATGTGTTTGCGGCTGTTTAGGGTTTGCATTTGCACTACGCCGCTCACAACTGTTGTTGGTGTTCTGCTGCTCAACACTGCAAATAGACGACGGGCAGATCCCGCCAAATGCAATGTGGGACGGCGCAGTGAGATTAGAACCGCTTTGACAGGCATTATAGGACACGTAAGCATTTTGCCACTGAATCCCTTGGAAAACAAGGTTTTAGTTTTGTATCATATTGTTTTGGGACTTGTTTCACGTTGACGTAGACGTGATTAAAAATGTTTTGGTTTTTTTCTCTCTTAAAGTCCTTTGGCGCTCCGTCCTCAATTAATCAGCCCTCCAAAGTCGATTCGCTCTCATTTCTTCTCATCTTATTTGCTGGTGGTGATTGATGAGAAGACTTTGAGAAGCACGGGGAAGACAATCTCCCACATCTTTCTCGAGCGTTTCTGAGAGTGAAACTTGCTACAGTATCAATACCTGTATTGATGACCACAATATGAGGTGGTGGAAATGTTCTACTTCCCCATTGATCCCCGGCCGATCCATTCGGAGCCTGCTCATGGACGCCTGGGTGAATGAAAGGGAGTGGTCCATCCATCATAAGTCGATGCCACTTGGCAGACAAGTCCCGTTTTGCCTATTATCCTCCTCCTCCCTCCACCCCTCATTCTGTGGTCTTACTATGATTTCTTTACTTCATCTGCTCATCAAGCACAAAACAATCCAGACTGCTGCGCGGATGGAGCTGACATTTAGTTATGAATTTGACAACAGCTGTCTGCGCCCACTTGCTTTGTAGAAATTCTCGACAATCCTTGTTTACAAGAATGTTGTCATATCCCATCGGAATTGCTTTTATTTGTGTGTCGCCAATTGAGTAAACTCAACAACATCTCCTCCTGTCTTCTTCAGGTCACTGATCAGTCGGTGCGAGCGGTTGCCGAGCATTGCCCGCAGCTGCAGTTTGTTGGTTTCATGGGATGCCCCGTGACATCCCAAGGAGTCATCCATCTCACCGCAGTAAGTATCATACAGCTTTTGGATCATGATGGTTATTGGCACTAAGACCTCAGAGTTTTTAAAGCTCGATATTGGGTAGTAAAGGGTAGTGTGGCAGTTGGAGGATTGATGGTTCAACTCCCAGTTCCGGTTTCGTGCAGTGTCCAAAGCTGCTTTCCCGTTGGTGTATTTTTATTGAATTTCTCCGCACTCCTGCTTGACTGTGTGTTCCGGCATCGAATGCCCTGCGTAATTATTGGCACCCCTGGTTGAGATATTTTCTTGAACTTGTAATAAATTGTTTTTTATTTTATTTTAAATAATACAGGACCAAAATTACAAAAAAAAAGGAAATTGAAAAGAAAATCTAAGCTTTAACCCTTTTAGGGACAGCGGTTACTACAGTGGACAGCTTATGTTATCGAGTTACGTGGTGCATGAAAAGGTTAATTCAAGTGCATTGTAAATTTCCCCAGTGTGGGACAAATAAAGGATATCTTATATCTTATATCTTTATTCAGTGGTGAAATAAAAGCCCACCTTAAAAAAATCACAATTTAACTTCAAATCATGTGCGCCATTATGATTAGCACACCCGCTGTTAATACTTTGTCCAACCCCATTTTTTGCAAAAAAACAAAACAGCACCAAATTGCCTCCTATAATGTTTCCCATGATGCATGTTGGACCACTCCATCACTCTAAATCATCCAGCGACCTGAGTTCTCCCCTCTGCAGTCTCCTCTATAGTTCCCTCCATAGGTTTTCAATGGGGTTGAGGTCTGGGGACTGAGATGGCCACAGTTGGAGCTTGACTCTGTGTCTGGTGAACCTGTGCTTCTGCATAAAAAAAATGTAATTCATCATAAGGCTTTTAACACATCTCAATCAAGAGCGCCACCAATTGTGGAGGGCACCTCATTCCAACACACAGAACACTTTTTCATTGCTTGTGGATGATCACTCTTCACTTTGAAAAACAGAAAGAACTTAAACTCACACCAAACTTCAGTTTAACCTTAAACATAGTTTTGACATATTTCATGAAAATTATTTTATCAGTTGGGAGAGAATTTCAAAAGAGGGCAAACATCCGCCTTTTCATCTGTCATTGGGAAACCGGCACCATTTTTGCAAATGCCGTGTGGTGCTAAACAAAAGTGGCAAAGGGAAGATCACAAAATGTGCCATTTGAAAAATACGTTGAATAGCAAAGCGGAAGGGAATTGCTGCGCTGCCTCTCATCAAATTTAAATCAATTTGCGTCGCTGTCACTATTCCGCCGACACGCCCCCACCTTGCAAATATAAGCCTTTTATTCAACAAAATTTATTGAAACTATATCATGTTGAGCCGGTCGGTTGGCCTGGGAAAGCAAAACACTTCTATAAAACATCCCATCTATTTAAATAGATGTACACACATCACAACTAAATAACGCGAGGACTACACAGCTCGAACGACTTCAACACGGACACCGTAACCTTAATGACCCAAAACTCATTGATTCCCGTGCAATTAAGGCTCTTCATCTCGATGTGAGATGGCACCTGATGCTGGTACTAAAACTGCATTATAGATGAAGGCATTCGTTTTTTTGCAAAGTAGAATTCCAGTCGAGATAATGTCCCTGTTGCGCTAATTTATACAAAAAAAATAAATCTATTAGCCAGCACTGAGTGACACTTTGGAACATTGCTAGCTTAGCAAGTAATGTACTTTATTATTTAACTCCATATATTTTCTTACCCACACCTCAGGATTTTTTGGGTCTTGTTTTTTTTGTTTGTTTTGTTTTGTTTTAGTAGTTAAGACAATAAAGCGTGGATGTTTGATTCGAGTATAAACCGAGTGCGGCGCGGGGTCATGCATTGTCTCCAAGTGGTAAATTATACTTTTTGTGTCTTTTATCTCCGACTTCATTTTGAAGTTATGTGTTCACTTTTAAATCTCATGAAAGCCTAATGAGATGAATCCCAATAATATGCCACTTGTCTAACTGCACCCCGCTGTTTGTGTATTAGCATGCTAATGAGTCGGGGCTCTGTGGTTAAAGATGCTTGGCGCCATATAAACATGAGACACACAAAGATGAATCTTAAGATGGCATTCAGTACGCCGCGCTTCTCACTTTTGTCACAACATCCATCTAGAATGCATGGTTGCTCTTATGCGCCAGCGTGTATTGTATATCCACTATTGTGCTCTTGTAACACCATTCGATTGATTTCTGATGAACTTGTGCGCAAGTGCGAGGGGGAATGTCCCCCATGTGGGGCTCATGCGGCCATTCGCTCTCAAATGCAATTACTGTTGTGTTAATAGGACCGAGACAGCCGATACCTCCTTACATTATTAGATTAAACAGCAGATTAATTTGCATTTATGGTTTTGGCCCCCGCTATCATCTCAGCGGCCTCTCCTGACCTTGGCCGTGGTGTTGTAGACAGACTGTAATGAAGCCAGCCAATCATAACAGCATCGGCATACACAGAGGTGAACGTGTACACGCACAGTCTGCCTTATACTTCATTATTATTTATTACCATGTTAACCCACGGGGAGTTTTAGTGACGCATAATCCTGATTTCTTCTTCTTCTTCTTTTTTTTTAAGTTAGTTGCTGATTGGTTATTGATTGTTTATTTCAATTACATGCTCAACTTTCAAGATGTGATGACCGCTTTATTTCATCATTGACATCAAACCATTCCGGTGGGGGCTTAAGAGGCTAAACGGGCCAGACATTTATTCAAAGAGACAATTTAATCAAACCCAAGTTGCACATCCCCACCAAAACAAACGTTCCAAAAAACATAGAACTGCCATTGGGTCTCGTTGCTACATTCACCCACAAACATGCAACATGCTGAAATCCTGGAGGACTTATGGCAAGATCTCACTCCCAAGACCCCGGAAGACCGCCAATATCCTTGTAAAGATTCAAAGCCGAAGAGACATACCAGCGAAGTAAGCGTCAGTGGAGTAAATGCCTCCAAATTTTCTTGCCAACTGTAAAGGAACAATGTCAGACCCGTTCAACCAAAGCAGACACAGCATAGATTACAACGCTGCATCAATTCCTGCTGGAAAACTTGCACTCGAATGAACCTGGTCACTAGAGGAAAAAAAAAAGTACTTTAGGACACCAAGTGAGGATGATGAGGTGGTGATGTGAATAGCTAGCCTCTATGCAGTGTCCATTGGACAGCCGTTGACATAACCAAACCATGTGATTCGAAAGGTCTGTCCTCCCGAACACTAACCAACACCCTAAATCGGGTTGCCATCAAAGATAAATCCTGGAAAGCATTTTCACACTATTCTGCCTTCAGAATCCCCAACTGAGGCGAGCAAAGTCTCGCACTTAAGAGAAGAACCGAGCCGGTCCTGTGCAGTGGAAAAACTATATAGTGGCTAGAAAAGGGACCTGAATCCCAAGACGTGGCACCATTCGTGTGTGAAGTGTTAAAGCGTTGGAACCAACACATGGAAGGAATTACTTGTCGTTGCCATGAATCACTTCCTGGTTCTTTTTCTGAATGGATGGCCGCCCAGGAACGTAGAAATCTCCACGCAAGATTCAAGTCATAGTTCTGTTATGTCCGCCAACATTTTTGTGTTGCGTTCTGCTCATTTGCTCTTTTGACTTCCTCCGTAAAGCATAATCTTGATAGCATTTCCTTGAATGAGGTGATTCCTCCTCGTTTATTCAACCACTTGGTCCCACCCATTGTCGATTGAAATTAGTATTCCTGCATTTTGAATCGTTGCATTTCTGATGACTCCGTGGACTCTGCATGCCAGTCCAAGGCTGCGTCCTTTTATTTTTTTTTCTCGCTCAATTATTACCCTCCCTCTCCCTTACTTGCCTCCGCAATTGCATGCTGTCTCTTTGATAAGCTACCTATCCCCCTTTACTTGCTACTCTGTTAGCAGAGAAGTGAACTGGACAAAATCCATTATTTTTTATGAAGTTCCCTTTTATGGCATCCTCATTTCAGATTGATATTCTCCCCCGCTTTTTTTTTCTCCCAAATGAGAATATGAGGAAATCAATTGGAAATGGTATTTTCCTAATCACACGATCTGATTCTTGAAATGGGCCTCCCACGGCGCCAATGCAGCTGGTGTGCCGAGAAACTCTAAAGACTTGGCCTTTAATGGTTTTGTGGTGTTTAATTTCACGCGGGCTGTGCGGCCCTCCCCTGTCAACAACTCAATATTAGTCGCACGGCTCTGCATGCTAAGGTTATTGTATTGTTGGTGACAACAAGAAAAATAGTCGATTTCTGCAGTCTGGGAGCAAGCCGTTTTCCAAAACCTACAGGCAGCAAGTTCAACATGCAATTCTGTTCAAAAACGAATGTTTGTGAGCAAAAACACACTGAATGAGCTTTCTTTTGGGGTTTTCTACCAAGGCTGCGCTAATTTTGTTAATTGTGCATTATAACACCAATATATAGATAATGGCGGCCTGGTGGTCCAGTGGCTAGCGCATCGACCTCACAGTGTGGAGGTATCGGGTTCAATTCCAGCTCCGGCCTGCCTGTGTGGAGTTTGCATGTTCATGGGTTTTCTCCGGGTACTCCGGTTTCCTCCCACATTCTAAAAAAATGCATGGCAGGCTGATTGAACACTCTAAATTGTCCCTAGGTGTGAGTGTGAGTGCGTATGCTTGTTCGTCTATGCGTGTGCCCTGCACTTGGTTGGCAACCGGTTCAGGGTGTCCCCCGCCTACTGCCCGAAGACAGCTAGGATAGGCTCCAGCCCCCCCCCCCCCGTAACTCTTGTGAGGATAAGCGGATCGGATGGATGGATATATAGATAACGAATACAATTCTAAATATATCCCGAAAGCTACCTGCTATTTTGAACATGTACTGTAAAATGGTAAAGGAAGCATTACATGTAATGATTTTCGAGTGAGTGGTGCTTTTGTCATAATAGACTTGGAGGCGGTCCTAATGACTGCATAAGATTAAGACTGTGACAATAAGGGACGGTTCGGCGTAATTGAGTTCCTCGGGACTGTTTTTTTGCTTGCTTGATGATTCCGTTTGTCGATTCTTAGGTGCATCGCAAATGAGTGAAGACATCCCATGCAAGACGTGTACTGTATTATAGTTGATCTTTTCTAATACGACATAAAAACGTACGATATAATGCTCTTTTGTACATCGTTATTGAATACACGGACTGGATCACCTCGTTAGCATAGCACTCTCAGTGTTGGATTTACGCTGGATCCAACTGTTCCGCTAATATAGCTGTTGGACTAAGCAAGGGTCGATATCATGATAACAACAACACTGATGTAATTTGTCTTCATCAATATTTCATGCCTTCACCCAACGAGAATCAATAGGAGACGCAATCAGGAACCAGATTGATTAGCAGTGTTTTTGTCATAGAATTAGAAATGCTAAATTCTTATCAGTCCCCATTCCTAATGACAATACAGTCAAGAACAGGGTCTTAAACCGAAGCATAAACCACAGTGCAGAACACATGCCGTTTTCTGATTTTAAAATGCCAGCAGAACACTTTTTGTAAGTCCCAAACAAAGCTGATCCCGTCTGGGGAAACGATGCTTTCTAATGTGATTAAAAAGTACTTTTACAGTGATGTGAGGTATTATTTGGACTTTAATGGCGGTAGGTTATCCATTCAAAACTCATGTTTTTCATTTTAATTTCGACCAATTATAATCTCGTAAAATTTTAATTGGTACACTTAACACATAAGTGGAAAAGTTCCTCTGAACCCAACACAGAAAACTTAGTAAATACCAATCACAGAGTCAACAGAAAAAAAACTCTCAAATTAGGCTTAGTTATGTTATTAGCACGCTGCTCCTTACTCACATTCTTCTGACTAAAAAGTGTTGAAATCCCCTTTTGTTGCCATTCCCATTTTTCAGTTTTTGAGCTTTCCTATCGATCTTAGGACGTTGCCTCCCTCATGCATATGTGCTCTGCTTGTTTCGCACACAAACACAAACAGTCCCACTGTGTCTCTCCATCTTCCTGTCAAGCGCAGCTCTTTTCTTCTGGTAGTGATTAAGTCCAAGGTCGACTCTATTGGAGTCGATGTGAAGAGAGCCGCTCTCGGTGGCGGCGAGCGCGTCGCTCTGAGATGGCTTCCCACAATGCCCCTCGTCATACATCAAGCTATCAGTGCCACAAGACAATGTCGGCCTCATGCACTTTTGTCCCCTCCCCACCCCCCTCTGTGAGAAAGTCCTAATGTCAGGGCGAATGAGAGCCGCCCTGAGACATAACAAATGACGAGCCTGTTGAGGAATGTGTCAGAGATGAAACGACATAAATTTGGAGTCTGCAATAGCTTTGTGTCGTCTCTCTGATCTGCGCGACTGGGACTTTTCTGGTCTTAATTTGGGGCCTTGTAGCTCCATTCAGCCGTGTTGTCGCGGTGGTTTTGTTGTTCTGCGCCACAGAAATTTGGGACCTTTGATAAATATTCCCTAAATTTGAGAGAACTGGACCACAAGTAATACCTCACGCTCTTTATGTGTTTTTGACCATGTCAAACTGTCTAGTGTGGGACAGGGAGTCTATTCACTCTCAGAACCACAATTACATGCTTCATTCTTTGTGGTAGCTGTGCAGTGGCCGTATCAATATGCTAGCTATTGGATTTATAAGTAATAATTGAAATAGATGTAATCTGGACCTTGGGTCAAACTTCCACCCACATAAAACTGTTCATACTCCTCTCGGCTTCTTCCAGCATTGAGGATCACCGCAATATTCCCTTCTATACACTGCTTGCCCAAGCCAGGATTTTTCTTTTCACCATTGTCCAGGTCACTGTTGTGTATAAATAGCACTGACATGGGATGAGGCGACAACATCAACGTAGCCATTTTTCAAGTTCTGAGGTTGTGTCAGAGCTGGTACAGAAGGGACACAGATTCTGGCTGTGAACAGAAGATCCTCGGACTACGTCGGTCCCGTTACGTGAAATTACAGGGAAAAGCTGGGCTTCCCCTCTAAAGCTGTTGCCCCCCGCCACCTGATCCCGAATAAGCGGAAGAGGATGGATGGATGGCAAATTGTTTTTGTTAAAATGCACTGTTCCAAATTATTATGCACAGTGTTTTAAGAAATTTTATAGGTGAGGAAATAGTCTTTTCTAAAATCAAAATCTACAATTTCTATTAAAAACATCCAAACAGGTGAAGTTACATTTTAACATATGAGCTCTTATTTGCAATTTTTGCAACCATTGAACATACGAGTTTTTGTGAGTGCCGTTTGCATAGACTATTTATAAAAATAAGAGGATACAATTATTTGCATAATATTTTGGCAACGCGGCATAGTAATGTGCTAGCCTTGGTCAAACTTCCATATGTTCATACTTTTTGGATAAATTGGGAATCTGGAGTTTTCAACAGCATAAAAGGGGCCCCCACAGCGAGGCATTTTTCCAATTTGTATAATATGTCTGGCTCAGTTTTTCCACCAGATGCCCTTCCTTGCAACACCCGAGTAAGAAAGACAAGCAACTAAAAACAAATAAACTGGACTTATTTTTGCAGTTCCTCTTTTGAGTTCTATCATTGTCGTCAGCGGTTTTCTCTTTTGTCTTATCATCCCGGATTCCCTTGTGAAATGGGTATGAGCAAAGAAAAAAAGCCACACAAAACACATGGAGGAAGCCAGGGATTGAAGGAAATCAACTGATGCCAAGCCACATTGACACACTCGAACCCATATGTCTTACATTTCTTGTTCTTTACATTTTATACGATCCATCCATTTTCTACCCCCTGATCCTGCTGAGGGTCACAGGGGATTTTCATTCCTTCACATTTGAAGTTGAACTCCAAGTTGCTTGACTTCCCAACGGGTGATTTCCCATAGATCTCGGTGTGTAATTGGTTTGGAAGTCTTTCACTCTGGCATGCACCTCGCCTTACAGTCGCCCTCCTACAAGGGATGAGTGATGTCTGGCTTTGCCATGGTCTGCCGACGCCTTATCTCGCATCCCCTCCCTACTGGTACACTGGAAATACATTACCACTCTGACCTGTGTCACACTGATAACCCCACCGGGAAACAAGCTAATGAGCTAAATACATGTCTGTATCTTTTGCTGTATGAAATAATGTGTGTGTTTGTGTGTGTGTGTGTGTGTGTGTGTGTGTGTGTGTGTGCATGTGCATGTGTGCATGTATGTATGTGATTGCATACTTTTGCACCGCCGTTGTGCCCCAGGGGGCAAGTGGGGATAATTTTGGCAGAGGAGTGGGGGGCAGTGGTTGAGGGGCTTTTGGAGCAAGAAAGGTTATAAAGGTTGGGGGGGGGGGGGTCGCCAAAAATGGTCATAATAATTTTCTCTGCTGCTGTCTGAAGGAGATTGGGGGATTTATAAATGAGCAAAGAAGAGCCCGTGTGTGTGTGTGTGTGTTTTGCGAGAGTAATTGAAGAATAATTCATTTAGCTGTCAGACGTTTTAATCCACAGACGGAGGGGGGATGAAGGGATTGTTGACCTCCAGTCGGGTTGGGCAGGCGTGTTGCATCTTGGCTGGTGATTGGCCAAGTGAGTGCCACTGTCCTGTCTGGCTGCCAACCAGCGCTCTTTGTTGTCTGTCTGTCTGTGTGTGTGCGCGTGCACGTGAGCGCACGTGCAAGTGTTCGCCGGGCCCCAGACGAACCAGCGCTCGCTATCTCCTCCTTGAGCCTTTCCTCACTACTGAGTTTGTTATCAACACTAGCACATGCGGGATTAGTGGCTGAAAGGGAGAAAAAAAAGTGTGGCGGAGGAAATAAGTGATAGACAGTCGATGGGCGCATGACAGATAAAACACTCGCATGCACACACACATCCATCCATCCCAGACGAGACAATAGAATTTATTGTTGATACTAGACTTATGACTAGGGATGGGTACCGAAGATGAGACCTTTTTTGGGGAGGGAGCAATTTAGGGGCACGGATTCAGGTGAAACATGGGCAACTCTGCTGCTTGTAAATGAGTTCAAGAAGGACCAACTTGACATCACTTATGCAAAGTTATGCTACATTGACAATGTAGCTCCGCTACTGTATAGCACTCTTTCAGGTAACACTATTCAATATATTCAATAAACTTATAACGTTGACAAAGAGTGATTCAATCTTGTTTCGCTTCTGTCTGACTGAGCTCTTTGGGAGACTCCGACATGGATGAAAAAACAAAAAAACCAAAAGTGCCCGCTTGTATTCACGTCGTGACACGGCGACGCTCATCTCACCCCTTTGGCCTCCGTCGCTTGCGGTCTGACACCGTCTGCAACGCATGAGGACGTCTGAGCGGAATGCGTAATGGCGGCAGGGCCACCAGCGCCGCCGCCACAACAACACAAAGACCCTTGTTGTGACTTTGACTTCCTCTTCAGAACTTTGAATGTGAAAGTGACTGTCTGAAACTTTGCACCTGAACTCCTGTGTTTGCTGTGTGCCAAATTTTCAGCAAAGTTAACTTTTCTTCTTGTCTACATGTGCATTTTTTTTATGGTTTGTTTTCTCATCGGCGCAGGGTAGTGGCTAATTTGGGATGATAAGATTGTGTTTGTTGGATACTGATGATAGGATTTTTTTAAAGTCCAAACAGTTCTTGTTGTTACAGCAACAAAGTACAGTTAAAATGATCGTTGTCTCCTTCCGACAACCGCCGAAAGCTGAGTTTCGCCAAAGAAAGCATCGGCCGCACTCTCATTCTCAAGTGAATACGACTGTGCACTCATGAAAATGTTTACCCCAAGTATCAATCTTTAGAATAAATATTATTTTTGGAGTTGAGGAGACTGTGGCTGGGTCTACGTGAGTGTATTTTAATGTGGCTTTCAATATCGGCCTAATTTTTCCGTATCGGACCAATAAAAAATTTTGCATTTTTTTTCTAATATCAGGCCAATAATAGTTCAGTCCGATAAATATGGTGCATGCCGACAAATGGCCAAAAGAAGCTGAAGCGTTTTTTTTTTTTCAATGAATGCCTCCAACACCCTCCAAATTTAGCCAGCGCGCCGACTTAGCTACGCGTACCAAAAACAATGCTCACTACTGCAGTTTGACAGACAGCGCCAGTCTTGATGTCATGTAGCTTTGTGGTTTTCACATCATATCCTCTGCATGAGGTCCAGCAGACCTTAACTTCCGGGTTTGCATCGAATGACGCTTGAGGTTGTGTAAATAAATGGAGTAATAACGCAGGAATTGTAAGTGAGCGTGGACTTTTGGCCCTATAACACGCGCTTTAATGCAATAAAGTGTCAAATCACCAGCCTCTAATATTGAACTCCCCGCACTTATAGCCAAGGGAGAGTTTACTTTGAAAAGCGTGTGTTATTTTTCTTTAATTTCAAACGGCGCGCTGCGTTTGACCTCAGACTCTGGTTCTTCCTGGCTGAGAGAGGCTTTAATTGAAGCCAAGCCAGGAGGCGAACCCCCTGCGGTCATGTGGGCCGCATTAAATAATAGTCATTTCATCAAGAAATGTGCTGCTACACCCATTGTCTCACGTATGAGACGTTTTCTCATCCCTCTCTTGTGTGTGAATTGATTGCGTGTTTTGGATTGGAAATAATGGAGAATGTGTCCGTAATTTATGTCCAATTTACCACCGAAAGATTTAACACTGCTTTTCCACACATTGGACTTCGCATAATAAGCTCCCCCCTCCCCTCCCCTCCATCTATATTGAAATTAAAAACATGCCTTCAAGACATATGAGTATTCGTCGTTAATTTACTGATTGGAGATGAAATTATTTTGGGAGAAAATGGTTCATTCATTTGAGCAGCGCGAGTTCACAGTGTGCGATTGTGTTCTGAGAACTTCCATTGTGTTTGTGCATTTGAGCGTGCATTTACGCACAGAAGTTGGAATATTCATAAAAATCAATGCGCGCATTAATTTGAGCGCCAGGCTGCGTATATTCATGGATGGGGACGGCAGGCTGGCCTCCGAGCAGCTGGATTTTGCAGGTTTCGCTGTTTTTACGAACGGCATGAATAATTAGTCAGGTGTAGCTGCCAACTGGGGTGAGACGTGACAAAGTCTGCGTGGTCACAGGCGGCAGAAAGAAAAAATCCTCTGAACCCACAGCAAAACCCCCACTCATGTCCACTTCTTTTTTTTTTTTAAGTTGATTTTTCTTTCTACCTAAATCACCGGCTTTGTTTTCCTTTACCGTCGTGCGCACCGTTTCTGTTTATTTTTCTTCCTCTACACATACAGTCCTCTGACACACGTCGGCACAAAATGAACCATTTCACCAGTGGAAGTGATTAAATACGATGGGAGCCGTTAAAACGTTTTGAGTCAAATTAATGTAATCTGTCCACTATAGGAAAACAAACGCCGGCTTTGGGTCCTGTCACATGATTTGGGGTCCGAGTAATTCCTGAAACCTTGTTCTTTTTTTCATACCTCTTGCATAGATGGATTAACAAAGTTCTAGTCTTCGCTGCCTCCTCCCTTTCACCAACACATAGATTTTCTTTTTTCGCCCACCTAGCTGCACTACGGGCCAATCGAATTTGACTGTGGTTGGCCCCATTTCCCATTGGTTAGCCACATCAATGAAACACACTCCATTCGCTGGAGTAGAAAGCACAGTTTTAGCCGACATAAGCAGTTTTAAATTTGGTGAGCAAATACGACTTTTGTCCCCTGGTGGGGGCGGCGGTGAGGATTTCCTGCAGGTTTAATCACGTTAATAAATCTGCATGTGTGAGGGGATGTAATGGTCACATGGTAAATCTGATTGGATATAAGTGACACACACATGCGCGTGCACACACACACACACACGGTTTATTGTGCATGAATAATTCAGTTATTCGATTCAGCATTGGCCACAGGGGCACGTGAACATTTTTTTTTTCTTTGCGAGGAGAGCATTGGCGCGTGTTTGTGCTTGGCCGCATTCAGCTATGGGTTTAAAAAGCTGGCCTTCCATCAAATACAGGCCGCTCAATCACTTGACCTTCTTATTCCTCACCCATCTCTCCACGCACGCGCACAAGCACACGCACGCGCGCGCGCCCGCGCCCGCAAGCTGTTTGTTTACCTCACAGCTCCTCAGCATATACAGTACATAGAGGCGGGCTCCGTATTATCACAACACTACACATTCAGTTTCATGTTTATTTCATGGCGAAGGAGACCTTTAAAACAAGCCGTGACATGCAATTTTATCTGCCGGACGGAGTGTGAAAGATTTTGATAGCACTTTTAGGACAGTTAGCGGTCTCAGCGTGCGTAGAAAGACCCTTTCAACACGTGCTTGCTTCACACAATGAGCGGCTACCCCCGCGCGCATTCACGCGGCTTCTTTATATGTCAAACCTATAGAGCCGACAGTAGTGCGCAGTGATCTTAACACCCAAGGTGAGCTTGTTTTCGTTTTAGCCTCTGCTGTGACATTTAGCAACCTGGAATATCACTCTCCTCTGATACCTTATACACACACACACACACACACACACACACACACACACACACACACACACACACACACACACACACACACACACACACACACACACACACACACACACACACACACACACACACACACACACGTTCAGTTAAATGTGCTTCATTCATTTTCAGAAGCAGGGCTGTTTTTTTCTTTGGACATGGTGGGTGTCAGGAAGCCAAGATTTTTGACTAATCCTGAGACCTCTTTGGGCGTATTCAGATAGGAGAGAGGGATTATTTAAAATTGAGCAGATGAAAGGAAAGGGAGTGCGTGCATGTCTCGGGTTGACTCATAAGTCCTCCCAGCAGTTATGGAAACACATATTGGAAAACCAAATGTTTGGAACACATTCTTTTTAATTGGTGTATGTATTCATATGTGAAACAGACAAAAAATAATCTTTTGGAGGGGAAATTTTCAAAAGGATGTGTGTGTGTGTGTGTGTGTGTGTGTATATATATATATATATATATATATATATATAAAAATGTATTAGTGTTGCGACAATATTTCCATCTCTGTTCCAATTATTCTACTAGTCACCATTTTCTTTGATGTCCCTGCGATTGGCTGGCAACCGGTTCAGAGTGTACCCCTCCTCGTGCCCGAAGACAGCTGGGATAGGCTGTGCTGTCAAAGTTAGCACTTTAACATTGACAGCCCTAGCTTTTAATAAAGAAAAGCAGTTCTGTATTGTATACAAAACACGATAAAACATAAATACAAGAGAAGGTAGCTGAATAATTTGATTTAATGGGTCTAAATACGATACAACCACAATATGAGTGCTAAACGTGTGCCTCGCGGGGACCGTTTGATTGTTTGCCCGTTTCAAGAAATAACTGACCTGGCTGACGTTTTCACCGCCAAACCTGCAGTTAACTATACCTTACCGTGTTTTCAGCTCCGCAACCTGACCGTCCTGGACTTGCGGCACATTTCGGAGCTCAACAATGAGACGGTGATGGAGGTGGTGAGGAAGTGCCGCAACCTCAGCTCCCTCAACCTCTGCCTCAACTGGAGCATCAATGACAGGTTTGTCAGCTTGTTCTTTTCAGTGACTCGGTGTCATGCACACAGTTTCTATTTTGGATCACGTCAATGCGGGCGTTTGATAACCACTGGTAATCGCGCCCTCACATAGTCAGTAAAAATTGTGTTTTCCCATAACTCCATCCCATGCCAAATCAAACCAAACCAAAATAATGCCTTGTCATCTTGCAGTCAAAGCAGGCGAACAAGTTTTAACAGAAATGAATATAATTTGAATGCAAGTCCACAGAGACAGAAAAACAAACATCCAATTTAGAAAGGTAAACAGAGCCAGAGGATTCCCCTCATGTTTTTATTTCCCTGTAATGACTCATTAGTTGTCTTGATTGACAAATAATGTGTTGACAATTTAACAATGAGTCTATTTTCAATGAGCTGACAGATGTATGCTGTTATTAAATATTCTAATTAGATTTCTGTTATCTCTATTCCAAATTGCTCATTTGTTGGTTGACTATGTTTGATTTTAAAACACATTTCAGCGACCAATTAATAGTTTTATATGGACACATTATCGGCAACGTGGGCGTTTGATGAAATGGATTCACTTTTTAAACATACACTCAATGGAAGATCATCGCACGAACACAAAAAGAAGACGAAGAATTCATCTCAAAACCTTGATTTAAAAAAAAAAAAAAGACTTGCTGTGTTTCTTTGTCCCTCTGGTCATCTGTCTCCGTTGCTCCCACCATCTGCTTTGGGAGACGGGGCCTGCACCGTATTGTAACAACAAGGGTAAACCATCTCCTCTTTTATTTATCACCCCTGTGTTTTATTCATATGTTTCAATTTAATCTATCGATTTGCAGCTATGGTTGTTGCTCCTCCGCCGACTGCGCTCCCACTCTGGCTCAGGAGTGTGAACACAATATTGAATTTTAACATGGTGCACATGGTGCAACAGTGTGTCTGTGAGAGTGTGTGTGTGCGCGTGTCTGTGCGTGAAATCATTCTTGCATTCACTTTGCAGCAGACGTGATGGGAATGTGACAGTAATACCCTACCCACCTCATTTTAATCAACAAAACGTGAAATCTGGCGAAATGCTCGAAAGGGCTGGGCGCACATCCGCGTGCACACATGCTCTCGCGCGCACGCATAACATGCTGCATTGATGCCGTAATGATATTTACTGACCTGGCCCGTGGACTTTAGGCCGTGCGTGTGTCTGACGGGAGCTTGTCCGGATCACCTGTGGGGATATTGGAATTGATCATTGGTTTTGCGTGCGCGATGTGTGTTTGTTTGGCATCATGCGGTATTGCGTGTCTTAGCTTTGAGGGTGACTGAGATGGTCAGCCATTTCTGATGAATCTTCCACCTTCCACCCCTAAAGGAGGAGTTTAGAAAATCCTCAAGTTGGAGGTGCAGTTTACTCTCTGTGCCTCCTGGCCCATTTTTGTGCGTTTATTGTTGTGCACAATGTGTGTGTGTGCAGGGGGAGTGTGTGTCTTGTGTAGATGCCGCTCAAGGCCTGAAAGCAAATAAAAGCCTTCCAGTCATAAGATACTTTATCGTTACTCTTTACAATCACACGGCTCGAAGCTTGACAGCAGTGCGGGGAGGAGGGGGGGGGGGCTCATATTTAAGGGGGAGTGTACGTCCGGCGTGTTCGAAAAGATGTGGGATTTAAAGGTTCAATAAGTATAAACCGCGACACCAGATCATGCCTTATTTTTTTGGGGTGTGTGCTTGCATCATCCTAAAAATGTGATACAATGTTCAAACTCAGTCAGGTAATAGTATTGGAGGTCTGTTTTTTTTTTTTCTTCACCTTTCACTTGGCAGCGCTGGTTTCATCATGCATGGCTAGAGCTTGCAAGCCAAGGTGTGATGACACTCCCAACAACAGCTACTTCGATGAAACACCTTTGAGATACACCTCTGGAACTAAGTTGGACTGACACTTGCATATACAAGCACCATGTCCTTGTTTGACCCAGAATATGTCAGACCGGATGATATTTTCCACAATATTTGACATTCCTTAAAAATGAAAAAAAAAAATGCGACCATATGCCACAAGTAGTTTTTATTAATGGATCTGACAGTAGGCAAATTAAAATGATGTCGAATCTATTTTGAACAACTTATTTGTTGACTGTACAGTTGACCGTCACTATTCGGGAGGATTGGGTCCGGCCCGACCCTTGAATGGCCAAATTTCACGTCTTATTGACGCCCATTTAAATTTATTGGTAAACAATAATATCAATTAAACTGCTAATAGTATCCCCAAAATGCTGATAAATATTCAATCCACTGATTTTTATTTAATGCAAAACATCTGCTGGTCCGATCTGACCTGTGTAAAGTGAACACAAAACAAAAAGTTCGACCAAGTGACGCTTCCTAACTCTTAAAACGTGTGTCACTCATAAATCAAGTCACCACTGTATTTGTAATCTCGAAACATTGTAAGTCGGAGCCGTCGCAAAGTCAAAATAGGTTACAAACCAACATAAAGTGGATTGTCTGTGCCCAAGGTTTTAGAGGTCCTACGTGTCATGGCCGCTGTGACACCCACCCACACAAAGTTGTTGTGATTCATACCAACGCATCTTGCTTTGGCGTCACAGTAAAGACCAAAAATGACTCAAGCCCTCTTCACAATAGTCCTCCGAGGGCACAGCGGGGTCAGAAGCAGTGTGAATGCTTCAGTCGAGTGGTAGTTGGCCAGGGGCAGGTAAACAGGCGCAGGAAATGACCCCTTATTTCCAGGATCAATTTGTCCCCTGATAAGAGGCCATTGGAGAGATACAGCACTGTGGGCGGTAAAGTACTCGGTCATTTTTCTTTTGCCGCCTCTTGATTTTCGTTGTGGTTTTTTTCCTTTCCCTTCTCCACTTGTCTTTCATTTCACGGCAAAAGAAACACTGTGCTATCTGGATCTCCTCCTCATCCTTCTGGGTAATAGTCGCGAATAACGTCCATGTAAGAAAGCGAGAAAAGATGAACAAATCAAGACTTTCCGACCGTCGCAGGCCAATGGGCAGATTGCGACAGTGGGACGTCAATTTTTGGTCACTGTCATTTCTCGGCGTGAGAGGATACAATGGGCTGCATGCGAGCGGGCGGGCCGGTCATTTCTCGGTAGCGTCTCCAGCATTGATAGCGGGCCAAAATGGAGCAACGTTTTTCAAAATTTCACAGTTTGAACATTGGGAGGGAGCCACGATTAGAGTGAAATAGCTGAATAAATGGCAAACTTTTTTTTCCCCTTGATGATAGGTGTTTTTATCCCATCTTCACGAGCCTTTTTGTTGCGCACGAAATAGTTTTCACTGTGATTCTTTTTGTGTGTTTACATTGCTTTTATTTGTCGAGAAGCCTGAATTATTGGAGATATTAAAATAAAAATAAACAGTCCTGAATCATTTTTACACTCTGTAAAAGAAGTGATTTAAAGCTAGGAATGACCCCCCGCACCATTTAATTGTAATAATTATCATCATTGCTTTTGTTGAAATGCTGATAATTTTATTTTTTCCTGTGTGTGTGTGTGTGTGCGTGTGTGTGTGATTAGAGTCCTTCAAAATAAAGGATAATAATGGTCATCTCTCGCAATATGTCATCCAAGTCTTGAATCAACAGTATAGAAAAAGGATGGAACATTGTCTATCGATTTTAAGGGAAAATTATAAGCGCTAGTATTTTCCCACCTGGAATTCTGTTTTATTCTACTCCACAGTCTCCTCTTTGCTGCAGCGGGGCCGTTTTCGTGCTGTGCTCTCTCTCGAATACATTTATCTCCAGTGCCAAGTGGTTACTACAGGAGAAATTGAGACACACTCTGCAATTTTTGTTTGTTAGCATGTCTCGTCCATAATGGTGTGGCATAGTTTATCTTATCAGGGGGGGATAAGTGGCATGTTCCTGTCATTACTGAGGTAAGGTGATAGAGCCTTGCAGTCCATGGCCCCTCAAAATTGTGGAATGCACTTCGATTAGAGCTAAGAACTGTCAAAAACACATTTTTTTCTGACTTAACTGTTGACTATTTTTTAATTGTTTTTCTTGTAGTTATTTTGTATTGTTAAATATGCAAGCACTTTCCAAGTCATGTGCTCAAAAAATGTACTCACTGAGTTCAGCCAACTACTTTATTTCAGTTAACTCCTTTTTTGTTGTTTTTATAACCGCGTTTTGTAAATGCCAAGCTAAATGTCAGCCGAGCCCTTACCAGGAACCGACAGACATTTGTCCTCGTCTTGTTACTCCGCCATCTGTCTCTCCAGATTTGAGGAGAGGTGCTGAGGGGCGTTCCCATGTCCTTGTCACTTCTTTTTTTGGGCTCCTCTGAAACCTTCATGCTTGCATCAGTGCTTTCTACTCCTCAGACTTTCTTCTCTCACAGAAAAGTTATGTGCTGGACCATCATCATTTATATTACAAATTTAGGTAATGGTTTAATTACTATTGCCTGCCGTAATGATGCAAATTGTGGTCGAGGAGGGGGCGGGGTTTCTCAGAAGCCGTGCATTGTTTTCCCATCTTCGTTTCTTGCTCTGCTTTATTCTCTCGCTTTATCTCTCTTGCAGTCGCCTTCCTCCGTTCTTTACTCTCTCTCGCTCTCAGAGAAGTGATTAGTTTTGGCAGGTTGTGTGTGAGGCTGCGCGGCGACAAACACGCTGTCGGGATGCTTAATTTTGAGTAATGGCGGCGTCAGACTCTGACGCCTTGATAAGTTTCCATGATGGAGATACAATCAAGGCAAACAGTCCAAACACTTCAAAGGTCATCACTTTTTAAAAAAAAATTGCAGCATCCTGCACTGCTTAACACAACAAATTAACAGTCAAACTCCATTTTTTAAATGATAACCTTTCCGCATTAAGTTCCTGCCATCACTTCTACCACCACTTGTACTCTCTTGTTGGACGGGCCAGGAGCCTTTTGCTTGGAGAATGATGACTAACGAAATAAAAAGGAGAAGAATTTATTTGAAATGAACAAATGTATGGTCCGTCTAATTTTCCATTCAATTTTCCACTTGTCCATATTAAGGTCATAATTGGAGCCTGTCATTTGGGGCAAATTTATTTGATAATTTTCTCTCTTTCTCTCTCTCTCTCTCTCGTCTGCCTCGCACCGCCGAACAGTCCCGGGTTCAAATCGCTGCTAGGGGCCGTCCTTGCTTGGGTTTTCCCAGGTTACTTTTGCTCTCTTCTACACCCCCCCCCCCCCCCCCAAAAAACCATGTTCGATTGATTGCAGACTCGAAATCGGCTTTTTGTCCGTACTTGATTGGCTACTAGTTTACGGTGTAACGTGCCGCCTTGCCCAAATTAAGATGGAATACTGTACTCACCCATGACCGAAATGAGGGCAACACCTCTGAAAGATGAATCAATGGTTGTTTTGCTATCATTTTAAAGCTCTATGCATCCATGCGCTCTCCCTACGCCCTCCCATTGTTAAATTTCGAATGCGAATGTCCACTTCAGTATGGCATGATGGATCGTCAAAATACATTGCATGAGAAAACACGCATATCACCGCTGAATGCTGGCTAGTGTCCAACGCTGCGACACAGCTGCGATATGCAAGTGCTATCATCTAACAAAATGAGTCCGAAGCCTGACACTGAAAGCCATGTTAACCGAATCGTTGACCCATGACGCAAAGAATTATTGTTTCAATTTTGTCCAGATACGTTTTTCCTTGAATGTGATTTTACGATGTTCCCCCGTGTTCGGTCATGTTTTCTAAAATGTTATTGCTTTGGTCGATTACCAGTGCAAGAGAAAAGACAAGAAGCCAATAAAGAACATGATTTAAAGACACAAAGATGCAAAATGCGTTTCTCCAAAAAGAACATTGCCGCCGAGAGTGATTTTCCCTGATTAGATTTTTTTGCTTTTATCCAGCTTTGCCTCTTTTTGGAGGTATGATATTTTCCACTTACTTCCACTCTCAAGGTTACTTTACTGTGAAACAGATTTTTCTCCCAACCACTGAACTTATAAAAGTCGATTCCAAAATGTTCCACCGCCTAATTTTCGGACCGGTATTGCCTCTGGGGAGGGGGTCCCATTTTTCAGGAAAGCAAAGGGCCCAATTTTGATTTTTAGTTATTTCAGTTCAGTGTGCAATTTTCAAACCAGGGCAGTATAGTTTCAATTTACCACCCAAAATCAGCAGTGCATGTCTCCCAGTGCATCTATTTGAGCGTATGTGTAGATACTCTGGGTGTCAGCCAGGCCGCAGTAGGCATCTCTCGCTGTATATTTCGAGACACTTGCCTGTGTGTTTGTGTGTTTTAAGTACACGTGGCCACAAGGCTCAGTGTGACTGCCGCCAAGGAGCTTGGCTTGTTTCCTCAGCCCCGCGAAAGTCGAGACTGCATCCATTCACAGTGCAGATGGTTCTGCGTGTTGAAACTGATTGCCGTCGCTTCGAATCAGTGTGTCAGTAGGTTATGCCGTGGTGTTCTCATGAAGTGCTCCATTGACCAGGAACCGCGGCAATGGACTCCGTGCGGACATGCTTGGTCACCGGGCCCCAATGAAAAGGCAAAAACCGGCCCTCAAAATGAGTTTGTGAGATGTGCTTTCTCTTTTCCGTGCCCCTTCTGCAACAGCCATCACCCACCCAGCATGTCCTCGAATCATTTTAGTTCAAAATGACTCAGGACCGTGCTTTTGGAACCAAAGCAACACTATCTCACGATTTTTAAGCAATAGTCATTATGGGTTAATAAAGTTTGCAAACAAGTCTGGATTAAGACTTGGGCTCATTCAGTGGAATGTCACGTATTGCCGCCATCTGCCGGGCAGCACTGGCGGCTACTAAAAGTGATGGCGATTGACTTAAGAAGTCATTTTAAATTGCAAGCATTTTGAGGGGTGCTAATAAGCCAAACCATCAGCAGAGGGTTGCGGCACACCATTTTATTGTCTCTGTTTGCAAGCGCTACAACATTTCGATCATAAATTGTTGTTTACAGTGGGAGGATGGGCACTCCATTGTCATGACGCTTTTAGTCGGACAATATGAAGCATAAAATTGTGAATGGGCACTCATTTGACACCGTTAGCACATTCACCTACCGATGACGCAGCGTCGGGAGCAACTGCCGGGTTCGGTATCGTGCTCAAGGACTCTTTGACGTGGTCGCGATGCCGCCCCCATACGTTCCAACATAGGACATACTGTATTTATTTATGTGTGCATATCACAGTGTGTTCACAGTGCAGAGGTACCGGGTTCGATTCCAGCTCCGGCCTCCCTGTGTGGAGTTTGCATGTTCTCCCCGGGCCTGCGTGGGTTTTCTCCGGGTGCTCCGGTTTCCTCCCACATTCCATAAAACATGCGTGGCAGGCTGATTGAACACTCTAAATTGTCCCTGGTTGTGATTGTGAGTGCGGATGGTTGTTTGTCTCTGTGTGCCCTGCGATTGGCTGGCAACCAGTTCAGGGTGTCCCCCGCCTACTGCCCGGAGACAGCTGGGATAGGCTCCAGCACCCCCTGCGACCCTAGTGAGGATCAAGCGGTACGGAAGATGAATGAATGAATATCACAGTGTGGTGGCGGTTGCCAGAAATATATTTGTGTCATGAATGAGAAAAGTCCACTCGTGATCTTGGAAATATGGCGAGGATGTCGTCTCGTGAACAATCAAAAGCTCTTCATAAATGGTGAATGAAACTCCTCAGTCGAAAGGAAACCGCGGTTCAGATGTCAGAGGTGTCACGAAAAGGGGAAAAAAATGGCCCCAGAATCACTGAAACGTTTGCCAACTAACTCTCCGAATGAATGAAGTTTGCGCAGCGAGGTTTGAATATTCCTTCTGTGCGTCATGGATGCAACTCCGTTTGGCATTGTTGTGTACAGGTGTTTTGGCGTACAGGTGGTAGGCACCAGATTGTGCGGCTTATTATGGTTGTCCATACTGTGAGGTCAGAGCGCCGCCTGTGTAATCTAAATGGTAAAGAGACCGCAGGGCTCAGCTGCCCTTGTTCCACCATGTTGGAGCCCTGGCATTTGGCCCTGGTTTGAAGACCAAAGCTGTAATTTTCCTTCTTCCTCCGTTCTCTGGGGGGGCCCTTTGGAAAAAGCCACGTTGAAAAGTATTCTTTTATATGCTTCTCCTTTCATGTGCTCTTTC
Organism: Hippocampus guttulatus; assembly: GCF_054856545.1. NCBI lineage: Eukaryota > Metazoa > Chordata > Actinopteri > Syngnathiformes > Syngnathidae > Hippocampus > Hippocampus guttulatus. The sequence goes on from NC_141265.1 coordinate 15,042,038, forward strand.
TTTATCATCAAATGCGCACATGTCCGTGTGCCCTTGTTCTGTCCTGCCAGCATGTGGTCTGAATTTGCCTTGTTCTCGTTCGTTCTTATAGTGCCGCTTTTATTGATACCATGCCTCTCCTTTGTCTTCCTTCCTGCGCTCACTTCCCTTCTTCCTTCGCATCCTCTCACTGCTGTTCCTTCTTCATCTATTAACCCCCCGTACCTCCCCGCAGCGTTTTCCTGCTCGCCGTGCATCGCTCTCGTCGGCATGATCTCTGCTTTCTTACCCACGGCACATCCGCCGCCCCGCAAATGAGAGCGGGGAGAGTGCGACAGCCAAAGGGGAGAGCATGATGCAGCGCCCAAGGAGCGGGGGGTTTAATGAAGCCAGCCTAAATGAATTTTACTGCTTCCCATTGAGCCGCTCGCTCCCGAGCGGCCGAACCCTGTCGTTGTGTTTTCAGGCCGCCCGCTCCGTTCTGCTACCTGTTTGTCACACCTCTGTAATTAGCTGCCGCTATTTAGGAGAGTAATGGCGTTTCGGAGCGGCACTCTGTTATGGGAGCCTCGAAAGCGAATATTTTCATGCAAATGTTTCCAAATCAAGGCCAAAATGGGAGAAAATTACCCATGGTGTTGAGTGCTGAAGAAATACACGCAGGTCATTTTCTGCCTAAGAAGAAGAAAGGAAATTGCGACTGTCGTTAAACGGATGGAGGACGTCTGCTTAGATTTGTTCACTGGGATATTTGTATACAAATCTCTGGGGATAAACACAGAGAATGTCTTTGCTTCAAGACTGATTTACTGTTTCAAATTGCAGTTTTAAACAGCGCTCTGATGGGAGTTTGAAAGTAAATTGGACTTATTATTAACCGCTGTTGTTGCTCACCTGGATTGTATTAAACGGTCCTGGGGACAAATACTGTGCTGATTGCTCTTCCTAGTGTGTGCGTGCGTGCGTGCGTGTGGTTGCCATGAAACGTGTGAGTCAACTGACAGTTTGCAACCCCTCCGGTTTAAAAAGAACTTTGCAACAGCGGTAGTGAGCTCCAAAAAAAGTGAGTTTACATGTTACTAAATCGAGCTACAAGGATGCTAATAAAATCAACATGCATGCTAAAGCTCGAATAAGAACCTCATCACCTGCTTCGTTGTATTGATCAGACCACCATTTTATTCCTGTCAAATTTTCAAGTGCAGTAGAAGTGAGACAATTACAATCAATTTTTTGCTCCCGACATGGTTTTGAAGTTAACTTACTCTTTGTTTTCCATTCCAGTGTGTAGATGTTTCGACCTGCCCAGGCGCGCTGTTTTGTGTTCAATAAAAGTGATATCGGATATCTGTCCCCTGTAAAGTAACTTAAAGTAGATTCGATATTTTTCTTCTTTGGTAGTTGCTTCAGTGCACTGCTGTTGGATGAGCGCCCCCGTAGTGGCGCAACGCTGCAACTGAAGTTAAAATACGATGCTGCCGCTGTGGGACGTCAATCTCTCAATCAGCACAGCTGGAGCTTTACGCCGAGTTGAGCGATATCAATCGGTCTGGCTGGCGGAATTTTGAGCGCAGGAAAAACCCTGGTTATGGAATAAGTATTTTTAACTGCGGAACTGCTGCTTATCTAATTGAGTTGTGCTCACTGCCACCGTACCGTCCTTGCATCTCCAATTTTTTCCTCGCAAGTCAAAGCAAAGAATCGGCCAACCGACAGCTTGTATTTGAACCCCCCCCCCCCCCCCCGAAAAAAAAACCCATAGCCGGGTAACTCATAGCTCAAGGCACCACTGTATTATCGCTTCCTGACATCAGATAAATGACTATTTTCTTGGGAACCTAATGGTGACATTCTCCAGACATTCCCTGGAAACACGGGCAAACTTCCCACTCCCTTCGAACTTCAAACCACCTCATTTTGTTTGAAGTTGTAATTTTTTTTGGACCTCCTCATATTTTAGGGCGAGGAAGAGATTGGTGTGAAAAAAAGCTTTTGTAGCAACAGTTCTCCTGCCAGAGACCTTAGTATGTCTGAGCGTTTTATTTACAAGGCGTACCAGGCCTTTTGGCAGAGTTACCACGGCTCGATGTCTTCTGTTATTCTCCCCTTTGAATTAATATTAGTTCATATTTGACAAATGGAGTGCTAAATGTGTCGGGCCTTCAGTGTTTTACCATGTAAGACCTGAAGTGGGCTTGGACTTATCTAAGTCCCGGGCTCTTCAAGCGTGCCAAAGCTTCTATATTTCATGTCCACTTCCATTACCTATTAAGCCTTTGTCAGATTGCGGCGCGGTGAAGCGGGCACCGGTCGCCGCCGCTGGCAGTGCTCTCCAACTTTCAGTCTATTCAGCTCATGCCGCCACCCTTCAGAGACTTGTAATAACTATTTGCTCAGACTTATACATTCAAACCCTGACCCCCCCCAAACACCCCCCCCCCACCCCCGACTTCATTTTTTTCCCCCCTCGTCTTCGCCCACCCCATTGATCTTTCTGAATCTATATTTTCATTTGCTTTTTTTTTTCCATCTCACTCCATCCTTCTCATCCTCACTGGCGTCATCTCTCTCTTCGTTAAGCCAATGCCTGTTTAAATCCTCCTTTTGCTCCAAGGTCCCGTCAGATCCCCTCGAAGCCAAACGCTATTATAAGAAGGTCTCTCGAGCTCAGCTGGAGAGCCCCGTCTCTGTATGAACAGTAAGTGTGTCTCTTTGCCGGTGCGTTTAAGTGCGAAGCCGCAGCTATGTTGGAATTATTCTTTTTTTTTGATGCATTCACATTGGTGTTGAGGTTATCTCCTTTTTTGGTCTTCAGTAAGAGCCTGGAGTCTGGCGGGCAAATCCAGTGGCGGCGCACGTAACAGAAGCTTATGGATATTCAGCCGAAGGAGGCACGGGCGGCACATAGGTTGCTTGCGGTGTGATTCAAAGGCTTTTGCGAGAGCGCGCTGCAACACGCAGATGGTGAAAATAGGAATCTGGTGGCTCCAATGACCTTTGTGGTATGGAGGTTTTGCCGGCACAATGCTCATAGGCTGGTGCAAACGGAGCTAATGAACACACACAATTTATTCTCCTTTCCCCTGAGAAAACTCTTCATTGTGATGCAAAAGCGACAATCGATGTTTTTAGACCAGTGATTTCAACTTGTGGCTTTATCACACTTACTCGAGGCCTTCCAGGATGTGAAGTCTTGGCATTCCTGAGGCAGCCATCCCTTGTATGAGCTGCCACTTTGCCTCTGGAGAAACTCGTGGCCTTGGTGTTTTTTTCTTTCTTTTTTTTTTTTTGGTTGGAGTTGCAGCTGTTGCTTGTGGGCTGCCCTCACCTGGTAACTCGTCAAAAAAAACCTCATGACTTTGTTTGGATCTCTTTTCTGTCTGTCTGTCTGTTTGTCTGTCTGTCTGTCCTTCTTTCCTCTTTCTGTCTCTTCATTTACCCTCTTTCATTGTTTCTTCCTTCCTTCTTTTCCTCTTTGCCCCTGTCTTTCTTTCTTTTATTCTTTCTTCCTTTCCTCTTTCTGTCTCTTTATTTACTCTTTCATTCTTTCTTCCTTCCTTCCTTCCTTCCTTGCTTCCTTCCCTTCCTCTTTCCTCCTGTTTTCTTTCTTTTATTCTTTCCTCCTTTCCTCTTGCTTTCTTTCTATTTACTCACTTTAATTTTTTCTTCTATTCTTTTTCTTCCTTCCTTCCTTCCTTGCCTCCTTCCTTCTTTGCCTCTTTTCTCCGGTCTTTTTTTTTCTTTCTTTGTTTCCTTGTTCATGGCAATGTTGCCAAGAAATGCACCGCTATTCACTCTAATTTCAGAAAGACAAGAATTGCTTTTAGTGTTAAGGTTTTTTCAAAAAAAAAATCACTTAAGTGAGCCCTATCATGACTTTCCAACGACTGTAAAATAATAATCTTGCTTGGATGTCAGTAAACTGACAAAAAAAAAAAACACGTTACGCATCGAAGCGCAGACGAAGTTAATGTTGCAAATGTATTTTGTTCCTTTCATGGCCGGCGCCTGTGAGTGTTGCGTCGTTAAGCAAGTGAGAGTTAAATAGAGAGAGGAAGACCTGTCTCATTAGCAGATTAAATTAGCTTGGATGTGACGGCTGCTTGGCGTGGCTACTTAAATATGATGGTCCATTTAGCTATTCAGCCGTGCCGTATTCTTGATGCACGGCATGGAAAACGCAATCGTGCAAAACCATCTCTTCGATCCGAATAAATGCTGATATCGAGTGTGGTAGGAGTGACGTGTTTGATGAGATCTGCATGCCTGTTTCTTTTTTATTTATTTATTTTTTCCTTCTCCATCCTATCCTCAGGCGGACGCAAATCAATTTTTGGCCTTCCTCGTTTGTCAGCACCTTGCCTGCTTAATTTAAAGATGTCATGGTTTATGGCCGTCATGTCACAGCATGAGTGGAGAGACTCGGCGGGGCTTGTTAGGTGCTTTCTTTCCGGCCTTTACTTTTGATCTGAAGTCTTCATCTTGATCGCCTGAGATGGGTTAAGTATTCAGCAGAGAGAAGGGTCAGAATAAATTAGAATGAATCAGGCATACTACAGATGACTTCAGGATTTTTATAGTGCTTGAATATACTCAAACTTAATTTCAGTTTCACATTCTCCTTCAAATTGATAAAGTGATGGCGCCGAGGCTTGAAGAATTTCAATTTGACTTTAATCGCTTCCCTTTTTAAAAGTGTTTACTGGAATGCCCGGTATTCTCGAACTGGGTGGAGGAATTTTCCATTTGATGAAAGACCGCCTTGATTTTGCCATTGGTCCCATCCTATTTTTGTATCACTTCACCTTCTTGTTAATATAGTGGGTGGGAATAGGTTTTCCTCGGACGATCATTTTAAACAAGCGAACCCCCCAGTGATTCCCTTTGGCAAATATATTTTACAGTACCTCGTAAACTTATCTTCAGACACAAAAAATGCTGAATGGCACTTTTGACCACGATGTTGGGATTCAGTGCAGTTGATAAGCCTTTGGCGATACAAGTAAAGAGTCTTTGTTTTTTTGCCAGCTTGTGAAATAGGTAATGCAGCGTCAGTTTAAGGGGCTTGTAAACGTTCTCATTGAAGACGCCACTTTATTGTCGTCGAGCCGTGCGTACAAAGTCAGACTCATCAGATGAATTTGCTGTCTTGATCACCGTCATCACGAATGAAATGTTTAGATTTAGAAAGGGCACCCAATAACATCAATGTTTTGCTTCTCTTTACACTTTTATGACAGCGAGGAATGTTAAAACGTTGCTTAAAACACTTTCTGTACAGTGTAAAAAGAAAAAGTTTTCTGCTCATTTGAATTCACCTCATTTCCCATGGGAGTATGTACGTTCACTTTGTAGGTTCCCCTGCACTTTCACATTGACAAGTTTCACATGCAGTCCATTTTCTGCTGCCAGAAATGTCAGCGCTTGATTGATGTCGATGCATATTTCCCATCATGCCTTGAAGACTTAATTCTGAAGTGCTGTTTGCAAAACGGTGTGTTGCGAGCCCGGAGTGAAGATGCGTTGGCAGCTTCAAAGCGACACGCGGCATGCGATTACAGAAAGGTTAGCATCGTCGGAGCAACTTAATGGCTGTCAATTTGCTCTCCAACCTGCCATCAAAACTTTTTTTTTCTTTTTCTCGCTGCTCATCTTCCCATGATTTTTATGCAAACGTACAACAATGTCACTGACATCAATTTGCCCCTAAAAGCTTTGCTGCGCCGGGTTATTACAGAATTGACACTATCGCGCAGTGTCTGTCCTCGCATAGGGGAGAGAGAACATGGCTGCAAAACATGCAGGTAAATGTTTTCTTTTCCAGAAAATGGATTTCCATTTTATCTATACAGTGGTACCTCTACTTACGAACGTTCATACGAAATTTCCAAGTTATGAAATGCCTCACCAGGAAAATATCTTTTTACGAAAGTAATTTAAAGATATGAAAGGTAAAAATACAGTATGGGCTGCTACTCGCATCTCCGAGTTTCCTGAGCGCAACATACTTATAGCTGCTCTGCCATGGGCTGTTAAATTTTCCTGGCATCCCAGTGGCTAAGAGGGACACTACCAAATGTGTCTATAAGTGTAGATAGATATGTGTCAATGCAGCGTCCTTGTCATTTGACCCTCGGCCATGAAGTGTTAAGATAGTTTTACGTAAATGTGAATCACCCAGAAAAAGTGTTCACCACTCGGGCGATCGCTCATTATGCTGATGTTTGCCTTGGACATTTTCGAACGATTGTTAAGAGCCGACCAAAGCAAATGTCGTTGGATCAATTCTTTACAAAACCTCAGGCAAAAAACACTTCTGATGAGAGAACATGAGGGCGGAAAACAATGAGGACACAGTTAAAAGTTAAATAACCATCATTTTTAATTCTTTATTCTTTGTTTTCTACATTATGCACAACTCTCATTTAGTGTGCAATAATCAAATTGTAACATGTATTTATTACATATTTTGATACATTATTCTGCTTGAGAAAACATGTCTTGAGTTTTTTGTGGGGGGTGGGGGGCTTGTAACGGATTGGGGCTTTTACATGGAAAACATGTCTCTGCTTACAACTTTTTTTTGTTGTGAAGAAATTTCTTACCGAATCAATTTATTTCATAAGTAGAGGTACCACTGTATATACATATATGTTTTTAAAGTAAAATATAGCTCTATTTATGACATTCCATAATAAAATTTAGCAACAAGCTTGTCCTTCATTCAAGGATTTGAGAAGTGGGTAGGATGTGAATCACAGATGAGGACTTAATTGATTGGGCCTTGATTGTTTGGCTAGATTATTGATTGCAATATTTTGAGCTCACAAACTCAGCATGTTGAATTTAAGAGAAAGCAGCATCTATCTATCTATCTATCTATCTATCTATCTATCTATCTATCTATCTATCTATCTATCTATCTATCTATCTATCTATCTATCTATCTATCTATCTATCTATCTATCTATCTATCTATCTATCTATCTATCTATCTATCTATCTATCTATCTATCTATCTATCTATCATTTTGAGTAAATATCTCCACAAAATATGGGGGGTTCTGAATTGTTTGACCTCAAGGTCATTTAAGTTTGAAGACTTACATTTCGATGTTGGAAAAAACAAAATTGTAGTTCATCTTTCCTGTTTGGTGCCATAAATCATCGATTATCTCTTCTTTGTGCAAATATTGTGATATGATTTAAAACGGAGCCTCCTCTACTTTATTAAAGTGGGAAAAAAAATGACATGACAACAACTCGCCACGGAGACTCGTGAGAGAATGACGAATGAGCGAATGGACAAACTCGTCTACGAGCGAGGGGTTCATGCCAGTTATTATTTATCCAGTCATGTTTTAATATTATAAAATTAAAACCAACGTTGAGTTAAGAGTACCTCCATCTGTAACTGTCGTCTCCGCTAAGCAGGCTGCATGGCAAACACCGATGTCGTTTCCTTAATCGATGTTTGGGTGCGCTCGCCTGCATATATCCCCGTTTTAATGGTGTGTGTGTTGACGACACATGAATTACTGTCTGCCTACCAATGAGGATGTGTATTTATTCACCGGCAGAATGTTTGCTGTTTGCCTGCGTGCGCGTGTGTGACATCAATAACTGTTTGTGGTGCGAGGGCTCATATATTCCGTTTCACCAACCAACCTGCTTCTCTTCTTCGTCGTTTCTTATTCCACAATCGTTGACAGTTGGTGAGAAAATCAACATTTGTCCTCTTTCTTTCACATGCGACGAATAATTGCTTTTGTTCAAAACTGGATCGTATCCGTGGTTTGCACCACCGCCTCACACCCGACACTTCTCAGAGTCGGAATGCAGATGTAATCTAGTAAAATGAGCGCTGCCAATTTTGAGCATTATTCTGAGTGATTATCCTGTGTGCCGTTTTTGTAAGGGTGACTTTTGGAATGAACTGGAAGGGAGATTGTGACCTCTGACCTCTGACCTCAAAAATGTTTTCTGGATAATTTCCTTCAGCGACACTCCAATGTGTGTGTGTGTGTGTATATACTGTATATACTATATATATATATATATATATATATATATAAAGGGATGTGTGTGGAAAAAGTTAGAAGATGGGACCAACTCAATATCTTCCCACCATTTGTTCCAATGTACCGTATATTCTGCACTATAAGGTGCTTCGGATTATAAGGCGCACCTTCATTGAATGGCCTATTTTAAAACTGTTTTCATATATAGGGCACACTGCATTATAAAGCACATAGAATAGAAGCTACAATATTGGCGATATGGGGCTATACTAAAGGGAATACAATACAATACAATATAATACAGCCTTATTTATATAGTCTTCACAACCACTGCAGCTGTAACAATGAGAACTGATCACAAACACGGACATGAAACATGTCAATACAAATGGTATTACAAAACAATAAATGAAAGCCAAAGGTTAGGAAGACAATTGATTCAACAAAAAGGCACACAAACCTCGTGGGCTCACATTCACAAGGGGCTAAATATCCATCGAAGTCTTGCTTGTCTCCTTCCTTTCGTTTAGTCAGGAGTTAACTATGCTTTTGGTATTATCTTCGTTTCATAATGGCTGCGAGGAGCTCACAAAGAAGTTGTCTGTTGGAGTGTGTGTTGGCGAATGCACATCTCAATTAGTGTCGGGCAGAACCCTTTTAGGTTACAATTGGTCCTGCTAATAATCAACACTAGATGGCATATGAACACTAACAGGGAAACAACTCATTGGGAATCCAAAGAGACTGTGTAAGACCATACATAAGGCGCATCGGATTATAGGGCGCATTGTCGGCTTTTGGGATAATTGAATGCTTTTAAGTGCGCCTTATAGTGCGGAAAATACGATAGTTTTGATCCAGTAAGATGGCTTCTTTCCAAGGCAGTCTGGTCCATTCTCCAACCCCCAAAGAGCAATTGAGTGTGTCCATGGTGGATGAAAATAATATCAGAGCGGCAGCAATTGGTATTTATATTTGAGTTTGTTAAAGCACTTTTGCGGGTGACTCACTTCAAGGGTGTCGTTTCAACAAAGCTCGGGAGAGGAAAGCTCACATTCGTCTACCCGCTCAATTAATCCATCGGAAGAAGTGAGACGGGACATCGAATCATGAAATAGCAACACAAACACTTGTGGAGGAAGAAAATACGCGCCGATACCTTTTCACCACACAGGTTTCTAGTGTTTGTTTTCAGTGTAGTTTTGCTCAAGTTATGCTTGAGCCAGATCAGCAGCGAACCACATGAACGCTGTTTTGTTTGTCCGCTGACTGGAGACCGGTGCAATTGTGGCAATCTCTGAGCACTTGTTTTACTTCTTCAGGATGAGCCGAAATAGTGGCAAAGTCTTGTCATGATCAGGAAAGTTGTTTATCATCACGTAGACCTGACTATCGATTTGTTCATTCTCAGCTCTTCATTTATTTTATGCATGCTGTGTCTGAAGTGTTCTCAAATTTATCCTGATCATATGTTGTCCGTTTCTGTTTGAAAGCTTTCCGATGATCCCAACTAGACTGTTGGAGCTGTCAAAATGAATGATTGCTCAACATCCATCCATCCATCCATTTTCCGAACCGCTTGATCCTCACTAGGGTCGCGGGGGGTGCTGGAGCCTATCCCAGCCGTCTTCGGGCAGTAGGCGGGGGACACCCTGAATCGGTTGCCAGCCAATCGCAGGGCACACAGAGACGAACAACCATCCACGCTCACATTCACACCTCGGGACAATTTAGAGCGTTCAATCAGCCTGCCATGCATGTTTTTGGAATGTGGGAGGAAACCGGAGTACCCGGAGAAAACCCACGCAGGCCCGGGGATAACATGCAAACTCCACACAGGGAGGCCGGAGCTGGAATTGAACCCGGTACCTCTGCACTGTGAAGTCGACGTGCTGACCACCGGGCCGCCCGATTGCTCAACATCAACTATGAAATGAATGTCAAGTGTTTTTCAAAATTAAATCATCGTTTCAAGCCACTGTTTCACTCAAAATTTCCCAAATCATCTGTTTTTAGCATTTCAATACTGATTACAGCCTGATTTCTGTCGTCTTTCATGAAAGCAGACTTCTTTCTTATCTTTAGTTGAATCAAAATATTTGAGTTGGGTCAAAATAAGACATTTGCAAAGTGAAATTGAGTAAATTCAACACAGCATTTATTCTCAGTGTATGTCCTGCGTGCGCATTTGAAGGATTTTTGATGCTTTTGAAGTTGTTCGACATTTCGCATAATGTCCTCCCCCCGATTCATGTGGTATACATTTCAAACCTCCTCTTCTTCTAATGACATTTTCCGCCTTGTGTTTTTAATCACCTGCGAGAGCCAAAGAAACATTGTTTTGTTCTCCTTCGCCTCATCTGAGGACTGTGACAGTTTGCGTCAGGTGCGTCAACCACTCCAATGAAAATTTGGAGCACTTTTTTTTTTTTTTGACAGGCGGCCCCGTTCGTAGTCAAGATTCAGATGCCTGCATGACAGAGACGAGAATAAATTGGACAAGATGGGAGTGAGGGCTGGAACTTCAAACCACTGAGAAACACTTCAAAAGTCTCCTTCCCCCGGATCCTTCGCAGAGGAGTCTCTGATATTGCGTTTGCCGTGCGCTCGAAGGATGTTGAAGTCACTTCTCTTTTTGTCAAGGATTCTCCGTGACGGCAAAGTTAGCGTGGCATTTAATCAACCTTTTACGAGGCTGGTACTTGTTGCCTGTCGAACTTGCAGTCTGCCTTGTGAGAGGTTCACATGAAAGTCAACATTTTAAGCTCTCGAGTGTAGCAGCCACAAGTTGTTTTGAAACGGGAGGTCACGGTTGATAGCAGACTGCACGGCATCCATTGTATCGTCGGCCGTTGTTGTGTTAGAGGGGGGCCTTGTCGATCCAGTCATTCTTTCCCGCATAGGGACACGCGTTCCCCGGCGCTTCCGTCCTGGCAATGACTAGCTCATTATTTCCGACCAACTCTTCGGGGAGCGGGCCACGGTTCCCTCTTGTATGCGGGCTTTAGACCGCTCGACCTTGGTTGCTATGACAGCCTCGGTAAAGGTCGCGCTGAGGTGTCAGCGTGTCTGTTGACGTGTCCCGTAGGCTTTCCAGCCCCCCGGCCCACCTGTGATGGCTGTTTGTGTGAGTGTAATGATGATTAATACCTTTGTTGTGAAAGCCAGCGGAGAGTTATGTTTTGCATCTTTGCCCGTGTAGGTTGGCCTGCGTGTTTTTTTTTTTTTTTTGTTCCTGCGCTCCACTCGAAGCTCTCTGAGCTGTCAGCGTTGTTCAAGTATCCTGCACCTTGTCCCCTTGGCCCATCAACCTCTTTCTGCACTTCTGAAGTTTTGACTTTGGGCGTCACACGCCACAGGTCGGCGAAAAGAACCGCGGTGCACACCAAACGAGTGGGCTGAGAATGCTCGAAGAGATTTAGCGTGGTTACCAATTCTTGAGCATTTTGCCTCCAGTCGCGCAGACCAACGACACGGAGGGACCAGTGTTTAAATGACAGCAGAAATCAGGAATACCGAACAGTCTTCAGGACCACCAGCTTGCCCTGTAATTTTGTTTTGTTTTCAAAAGAGGAACTCCTGACAGTCTCAAAATGTGACATATTTATTTTAGAAGCTCTTTGTGACAATGGAGCTGGTTAAAATACAGTAGAAAAGTATCTAAAAACAAGCATGTGACATTTTTTGGAAAGTTTTCATCTCTCATTCGGTCAACAACCGAACGCTGGCCAATTGAATGTTTTTTTTAAAAAAAAATCCACAAGCCCTTTACTGTAAAAATTGAGGGCTAATGTCGAAGATGGCAGCGTAAACACAGAGGAAATGCTCCATGAATCCCTTTCCGCTTTACTCTGGACCCTGGTACAAGATCAAATTACGAGCGTTAAGTCAGTTCTTATTGATGGCTCGGGCTCTTGTATTTTCTGTCATCTTCTCATTTTATTTATTTATTGCTCTTGGACTCCTGTTAGCATTGTCGCGAGTGATCCAAAATGTATCCAGGCTGGTCGACCGCAATAATTGTTTGCAAACTCTTCTTTGATGCAAAACGCTCCATCTGTTTACTTGAAGTGTCACAAGTCAACATCATGTTGCTTCTTGTGTTGTTTCTGGTTTGATCCATCTGAATATTTCCTGATGCTGTGCACGGAATAAAAATAAATAAATAAAATTCTGACAAAAATGACTCAGACATTTTGCCCTGAAAACTATTTGACAAAACATTTGGGTGTTGCTATGGAAATGAAATACCGTTCTCCGAGTGTGTGTGTGTTTTTTTTTCTTTTTCTCTTCACCGCTTACTCGTGTTTTCTCTGACCCAGCTTTTATAGAATCCATATTTCATGCTTCACTTACGTCTGTCGGCTACCCATGAAAATACAATGTAATAGATTCTGCATGCTGCTGTTTTGACGTCATATCTCTTGACATCTCTCCTGTCACTCTCTTTGTTTTCTTCCATTCTCTGCTGTCAAGCTTGGGCAGACAATTTATGTTTCTTTCTCCAAGTTGTGTCCAGCCAGTTGCTTTTTTTTTTTTTTTTGACGTGACCGTGTTGTACAGGTTGGTGGTTTCGGGAACCGTGCCAGTTTTTGTTTGTTTTCATGCAGGAGTGATAAGTGCATGATGATACATCTCAGGCCGTCGTGTCTCGCTTGCGCTTGAGCTGTGCTTTGGCACTGATAACGTCCAGTTACTCAGAGCGCACTGCACCTTTGGGGGTAATGCGATTAGCGGGGAGGGACTGAGGATTTGTTCGGAGAGCATTGAGAGGATAATCAAACACACGCACAAAAAAAAGGGATTATCAAGAGACGGAGGAAAAATAGACCACATCCCTGTCGGTTGTCATCGTGCTCCCCATTGAGTTCAGAGGACAAGGAACAAGATTTTCTCCTTTCGTCCTCGTATTTGTTTGATGGGCAAAAAAGAAAATCGGATTTATTTTATTTCAAATATGTATTTGTTGGTCAGGATCAATTTAGTTTCCTGTAATGAAAATTGGCAGTACTTTGTTCTTCATTGATTGGAAATAGATTAATATGTTCAATTGAATTCCAGTTCCATAACCACATCTGCATCGAGATTTTTCTGTAGTAATGGAAAGTAATGGAAAACGTTGCCATTTGCATCCAGTTTTTCAGGTGACAATTTTTTACACCAATTACTTGGCCAACATCTGAATTTTCTCAATCAACATGAAAATGAAACCTGGAATCTCAAAAATCAAACATACCCGATGCTGCCCAGCATGGAATTCAAACATATTATACCACAGATACAGTACCTGCATATGTTTGACTAAAACGATTGCAATTAATTGCTATTTGTACCTGCCATTAAGTCAAGTTAGACGTTACAAAAACACCTTGCTTTTCGTAGCACTTAAAACTATTTTTACTTCGCTTCTTTGAAGAAGACTGTTTGGTTGTTTTTGTTTGACCCTTTTTTGTACAAGTCAGAATGTTAAATAATGACGTGCGGTAGGCGATAAGGTCTCTGTTTTTTGTCTCAGTTTTACGAGTGGTTCAATCATTTCTACACCTGTGACAGTAAAGAATGTTAAAATGTGAAGTTTTCCTCGCAAACCCACAAAATGGAATGCTTTCCCTCGCTAACAGATTGTTTATCCGAAACTCCTCTGTGGTTGGACTGTATATTGTGAATCAAAAATCGATCAAGTGGCAGGTTGACAAGCGCCAGGCATGCCTCATTACATGTGCAGTGTTACACCCCCTCCAAATACCCCAGCAATTAAAACTGCTATTGTATGTCCAGGAACAGCCCACTGCACTGATCTCAAAACCAGTGGCTCTATTATTTTGTTACTCCCTTCTACATCGCCCTGTTTTTCGTCATAAGGAGTCAGGCAGCCCAGGGTGTTTTATTAACAAAAGCGATCTGTTGATAATTCATCGCTCCCTTAAATTTGCTTCCTATTAAATATGCGCACACCGTTAATCCGGCAGCATGTGTTTTTCTATTTTCTGCCTTTGTACTCGCCCTGTGCTTTTTTGTAATCTGATGATGCTTTAGCAAGAGTTTTGCGGGGGTAAAAGAGACACTGTGGCCGAGAGCTCGTGTTCTTTGTGATGTGTGTTGGAGCTTAGTCGACCGTCCAATCATAACAATCTGAATCATCATTTGAAGGGCTATGCCTACAAAAAAAGAGCCTAGGTTTGAACCAGAAATGCGGCCAGCTAGGAGAAGCTCAGCTTATTTAACTCACCGGCTCCACCGTCAACATGGGAAAGTATGTGCGGTCTTGGCCTTTTGCTGTTCTTTTGTGGTGTGCGTACGTGAATGTGTGCGTGTGTGTGCAGGTTCATATGCCGCATGCGCCTGTTCCGGAGCGGCTCCTCACATGCGCTGTATTGCCTATGAGAGCCGTGGTTTCTCACGCCGCGACAGAGGCGCTCATAAAACACCCAAAGAGAGGTTGATGTCATCCACCCAGCGTGCGGATAAGCAATTTGGAACCTCCGCAACCAAAGGACGGCTTGACCGATGAACTTGGTTTTGGGAGTTTTTCAGAAAAAAAAATACATTAAAAAAATCGTCCATCTGAGGACAGATCGGTTGACCTGTATTAGAGCACACACAGCCTCTTTTGCTTCTTGTCTGGTCTGACATTTCTCCCTGAGCCAAACGAAACAGCACAGCAGCTATTAAAATGAGCTTGGCCTCTTTTTGGGTCCCTGTAATGTTTTTCAGCGAGCTCTTGAACCCACTGGACAGTTTCTCTGCTATGTCATTTAAAAAAAAAAAAGAAAAGAAAAAAACCCCCGTAACCGCATCAAACTAATGGATGTGGCTTCTGGCCTGACTGTGGATGACAAGTTCCAGTCATCCTAGTTCTCCTCGGGATGTCCAACACAATCTATTTATCGATTCAATTTGGCTTTACAACATGTTCAGTTCGCTTAGTCATGCATCGTGGGTGGTCAAGATTTGCTGTACAACAGGCGAGTGTCATATTTGGAATCCCATTGGTCAGTAGATGGTAGATTTGAGAAGGCGGAGCAGACGCGAGAGAAGAAAACCACCTTTTTTTTTGCAAATTTTGGACACATAAAGGAAGCAACGCACAGCAACAATACGAATTAAAGATGCAAGCAGTGATGTGTGGAATGTCCGCCCGATTTCATGTCGATTAGTAAAAACTGCTGTTATAGAGGTGTTATAGAGTGCATCTTGAGTGGTCATGTCAAATGATTCACCGGTATATGCTCACTTGGACATTAAGAAGCTTTTGCAAAAACATTAAAGAATGAGCGATGAGTTAAACATTTTACGACAAGCAAAATCTAGCTTGACAGTGTCGATCGAGTACAGTCGGTGAGAGGAGCAAGTGCTTTGCAATTAAACATTGTTCAACAGAAATAGATAACAGAGCACAATAACTACAATTCATCACAAAAACAAGTTATATTTTATTTTTTAATTGAGAATTGGACTTACGTGGGATTGTTTTGTTGATGAATCGCACCTTTTGAAGGAAAGCTAAATGGAGTCCGCCACTTCGCTGCAACAGCAACCGTGCCGTTTATTTACTCGTAGCTAGTTTGTTGTCTAAAAGCAGGCTAACATGACATCAACCGGGCATTGTTTCCTTTCTTTTTTTTTTTTTTTTTTTTTTTTGAGTAACTGTCTCTTTGATTGTCAAAAAGTTTGTTGTTGCCTTCTTTGCTGGCAGTTTGTGCGTGTGTGTGTGTGTGTGTGTGTGTGTGTGTGTGTGTGTGTGCGTGTGTGTGCGAGAAGGAGAATACAAAATCAGCAAATTTCTCACTATCAGCATCTCAAGGGGCATATGATGCTGTGGAAATTTGCTCAGCGCAGCCGCTAATAGTTCTGCCCGAAATCGTATTCTGGCGGCTATGGAAAAAAGACTGTGAGTGTGAAGTGGTGGAAGACAGACAGGGAAGTAAGAGAGGAGGAGAGAGAGGAGGTGGCATAATGCTTATCATTTAGATGCAAGAGCAGATCCATAATTCATGTTGCTAATGAAAGCTAGGAGGTATCCAGTGAGTGTAGGGGGGCCCATGCCGATCAGACGGGAGGTAAAAGCATTACCATACAGATAGAGCCTCCTCCCGTCTTTCCCATTCTCTTCTATTCTTTTGCGTATTCCTTCTTCTCCTCTCTGTTTGCTTTCCTCTTCTCGCCATTGCATTCCCTTTTACCGGCTCTCCTCTCCTTCTCCCTTCCTTCTCGCTCATGTCCTCTTCTCCCCTGCCAAGTCTTTCCACTGGCACAGTTGGACTTGGCCTCCCCCTTGCAGAATATAGACTGAATCATTTGCCTCCGCTCCCTCAGACTGAGCTGACATTGGCAGGGCAGACTGTTGAAAGAATATATGACATCCGCGGGAGACTGGAAATAAGGGTGTGAGTCTGCATGTGTATTTGTCACCCTGCCTCGTATCCTTATGCATATACTTTTTTTTTTTTGCGTCTCTATGGTCTGCAACTGGGACAGGCCCGGGGGGCTCCAGCAGGTAACCTGGGCCAGGTTTGTGTGTGTGCGCTTTTGGCTTTAGAGGCAAATGCGGTGGTGGCTGCAGGCCTTCCTGTGGTTGTTAGAAGCTAGGCCAGGATTGGTTCTCAAGGATCTGAGAGCTTAAATCCCCCTTTTTAGGATTTTAACAAAAAAATGTTGGTCAGAGGCTGGAAATTAAATGAAAGCTGCCAAGACGGAGGCCAATTGAGCGTGGCAAAGACTCGCCGAGATACTTAATCCCTCGTGTGGACTGCACATGACCTTATTTGTGAAAAATAAATGCCGTCTTCCTAGTCGGGCTCAGACTGGCCCACAGGCCCACTTTCAGCAGATTGTACCAACATCTTGCTGGCAACGTGTCAAAGAAAAAGAGTTTGTGCACCGAGTGGATGTGGCAGGTGCATTGGCGCCCAGTCAGAGTGTCAAGTACAGAGCCCCGGCTGAGCGCCTGAGACTTGGCCTTTCCTTTTTCAACGGTGGCACTCACAAACAAGCGCCAGAGAGCAAAGTGTACCCCAAGGGCACTAGCGGCGATGGATATGCGGTCCTCGCTGCTTTTCATGCAGCCGGAGAAGGCTAAAAGGCTCACAGGCAAACGACTTGCCCTCTCCCGCCTTTTTGTCAGCCTAGACTCGAATGGCCAAAGACCCTGAGACGCGCAACTTCAAACTGGCTGCATTTCAAAGGCCCCCCGCATTCAGACAGTCACTTCATCAGTCTGTCAGTCCGTCCATCACTTAGTCAATATTACGATTCCCTCTATCTCTCCAGGCCCCCAGAGCAATTGTATTTTTTTTTTCAGTAGGCGTTCTAATACATGCATTTTTATGAGCTGTCCTATCCCGCAAGGGGTCCCGATTTTCAGATCAGATTTATTCAGTGTCGGCTCAGCTCATCACTGCATCGCACCTGTGCTTTGCCCTTTGCTTTGTCAACTTTGGTGAAAGTTGGAACTATTACAAACATGTTTGCTTGCTTACTGCAGACCCGTAGAAATTGTGTGGATGGAGTAAGGGCCCGATGTACACAATCTCACATAAAGGGCGCTAAATCGCCTATTCACTCCCCCCAACCATGCCGTTAGGATATAATAATATTATAGTTTTACAAATTGGAGATAATGGGCTGCGCTCTGGTCGATCATTTTCGTTATGCCATCTACGGCGATGTTGGCAAATAATGCAACTTCGAAAATAAAATTCTGTGACATTGTGCAAGGTTGTAGAGCATCTGACAGGCTTAATTTTGAACATAAAAAAATAAATAAAGACGCACTGCGGCTTGAAGGTGCCTCTGATTGTTTTTACCTTAAGTGTAAAATAAAGTGATGCAATTGGAAGTGTTAGTGGAAGACAGGAAATAAATATTTTTGCCCAGATAATTCACATTGCAATTACCTCAATACCAAGAAAAAAAAATCCCCTGTCCAGTTTTATGATCAAGATTTACAATGGAAGGTTTTTTTCCAGCATTCTGCAATGGATTGGACTGTACTTGCGTCCAAGTGCGCAATTCGTGTTGATAGACACTACATGCAGACGTATGTGTGTTGTGAAGACCCCGCGGCCAGTTTGATGAGAGCCAATCCAAGTAATGAAAGGTGTGAAAAGGGAAGAGGGAGCCTCTGCGCGTCGTTCGGGGGAAGCAGCACAGAGCAAGGGAGCACTCGGTCCAAATTATAATACAAATCATATCAGGTCAATCATAAAACCGGGCAAGATTTACTCGTTTCATTTCGCTTCCCGAGATTCTTGGGTTTAATAGGGCAGCCGGGAGGGGAGCGAGGGGGGCTGAGGGGAGTGCATGGCTGAAATGTGGAAGTGGGGCATCCATGCGCGTTTGTGTGTGCGTGAGTAAATAGACAGTATATTTATGGATAACCCCTTCATGGGACCAGATCCACCGACTTGAAGATAGCACAGGAGCGTATCCTTATAGAAGATTTGACCGAACCCCGGTCGCCTGTTAATACTGGGGATGGTCGCAGGGAAAGTACATTTTCCAGATTGCTGGGCATTTTTATTGCTTCCCGTTGCATGCTAACCTAGCAAAGGACCTGGAACAATAAGAATTCAAGTGGGTCATCCATCATGAGAACTTTTATCTTACAATCTTCCAACTTAGAAATGAGTCAGACAGAGGGACCTTATCACAAATCAAGAGTGAGTATATTTTTTGTGGTACCCTGTAGATTCACTGCACTCAGGGTAAAATATCTGATGCGGGTTTTTTTTTGGTGTGTGTGTGTGTAATTTTGATGATTAACTTTCAGCAAAAAAAAAAAAAGTTCACCCTTTAAAGGTACAGTGGTACCTCTACTGATGAAATTAATTGGTTCTGAAAGAAATTTCTAATCTAGAAAGTTTTGAAAGTAGAGACGCGTTTTCCATGTAAATGCGCTAATCCGTTCCAAACCCTCCCAAAATTCAGGCATAAATGATTTCTAATGCATAAACATGCATCAAAATATGTAACAAATACGTGTTACAACTGGATTATTGCACAATACATGAGAGTTGTGCATTATGTAAAAAGCAAATATTAAAGAATAAAAATGATGGTCATTTAACTTTTAACTGCATCCTCATCGTTATTTTGCCCTCTTTAGTTCATGCTCTCTCTCAGTTGAGGTTTTTGCCTGGTGTTTTGTAAAGAACTGATCCAAGGACATTTGCTTTTGTCGGCTTTTAACAATCCTTCGAAAATGTCCAAGGCAAAAATCAGCATAATGAGCTATTGCCCGACTGGGGAACACCTTTTCTGGGTGAGTCACATTTACGTAGAACTATCTTAACGCCTCATAGCCGAGGGGCGAATGACGAGGACGCTGCATAGACGCATATCTATCTATCTGCCCACATAGACACGTACGGTAGAGGTCCCTCTTAGCCAATGGGATGCCAGGAACATGCTAGGTAATAGCCAATGGCAGAGCAGCTCAAAGTACAGTATGTTGCGTTCAGGAAACTCGGAGCTGCGAGTAGCAGCCCATACTGTATTTTTACCTTTCGTATCTTGAAATTTCTTTCGTAACAAGAGGCAATATTTTCCTGTTGAGGTGCTTCGTAACTTGAAAATTTCGTATGAAGAGACATTTGTAGGTAGCGGTATCACTGCATTAGAATGTTACATAAGAAAATAAATCACACATTTTCTACTTATGGAAATTTGTAGGAATCGGCCGTCTGAAAAGCTGTCTTCCTCTCTGAATGTTTGTCCACTCATTGTTGAGACCCATTCAACCTCTTTCAAATGTTATCACGTCTTTTTCAGATGGCTTTGTAAATCCATTCCATTTTTGTGTGTGCTCACTCACCACAAAATTTGTTCATATGTGCCTTCAAAACCGATCCGTTTTTGTCACCTGATATGGGAATCGTGGATGTTCCAGTTCAATAACACGGACTGGAAATGTCTTTTTAACCTTGGGAAAAGCAGGTGAGCAAAAAATGTTCGGTGAAATCTGCTCTGTTGACATACCATCCATTACAAGCGTCAAATACAAACTCGCCCGACACAGTGGCCGCAAGTCCATGAGAACTGAGCGAACTCTATCTCCTCAGCAAGATCTGGTGATATAGCTGTAAGCACCAGCTATTAAATGTACTCCGCTGTTATATTGTTTTGCCAACGACTCCTTTCAGAGTGAGGAATGAGCAGTCTGAACCGGGTTCGACTCGTGCCAAAGTCAACTGGGCGAATTTGGAGCAAAGGCGAAGATAAACAGTTTTGTAGCCACAGAGAACAATGAGACGGCTGCTGGGATTACAGGAAGTATTTCAAGTGCGCAGGATTGAGTGTATGATTCTGGAGTGGTGACGTACGGCACTTAATGCTAGAGGAGAGGGGAGGTGTTGGGGATTTTTATTTTTTGTCTCAGTTGAAGGCCTATTTTGTTGGTATGAAACACTGAATGTTTTGAAGACATTAAGTTGTCTTGTGTGGATTCCGCTTGGCAGTTTTTTTGTGGCTTTTCTTGGCAGAAATGGGTAAAAAAACAAAACAAAAGAAAAATGGTTTCTGGGCGCTGACCCATCACAAAAGACCCCGAAAAAAAATCCAAAATGACTTCCACAAAAAGTTACTCTTCATCCTGCCTTGCTGTCCACATTCATAGAGTCCCACAAGTAGTCAGGATGTGCCACAGAATTTGTTGTCGGCAGCGCATTCTGTCAATCACGGTGCGAGTGTACGTTCAGGATTAAGTACGCGCCGGGATAGACATCAGTCAGAGTGACAGCCAACGATCCAACTGTCATACTCTACCTCAGACGTCCGCACTCCATCATGCTGCAATGGACTGGTGATGGCTGAGAGGGACAGAAAGAAGAACAAATGATGGAAGGGTGGCAAAAAGTTAATTGAATATGCACACCAACTTTTAACTGATAGCTCAACTAATTGTGAAGTGCGCTTGAAAATTTCCAGAAAGTGTTATTTTATTTTTGGAGGCACTGGACACTCTATTAGGTACCTTGACTGCTCTGACATTTCGCTTTAATTTGTCTCATTTAGGTAGCAAAATGATTGCATGCCATTTATCAAGACAAGAATAAATAAGTCAAGGTCACTTGATATGGAGCATTATGATAATTTCTCTTCCCCATGTTGCCTTTTCTAAAGGCGGGATTCTCTCTCGATGTACAGCATCTCATTGAAGTTCAGCTACGCCGTACACGAGAACAATAAGCTTTCTCGTGTAATTATGAATTTATGAACAGGCTGCTGCTCCCTTTTATCTGTTTTTTTTGCAGTTTTTTTTACATTATGACTCAAATGTGAGCTAAACCATGTTTAATGAGCGATAGGGATTACAAAACATAGTTGAATTTAGTTAGGGTTTAGCGCCGGCATTGGATTATCCGCAGTTATAAAGCAGGCCGCATCACATAAATCATATTCAAAGACAATACTCCTGGCGGCGCTTCAGTATCGATCCTGTGTATACGAGCAAATACTAAAAGCCGCCAGTCGCTCTCGCTGCAGTCATCTCGGCTCATTGAGGCGTATGTCACAATGACCTTTGTTGACAATCTGACATGACTGCATTTTCCACAAAGGCAGGCGCATGCAACCATGCGCCGCTATCACTTATTGACCTTTGCTTGACATGCAACAATGTGCTCATTTCCCATAAAAGCATGTTACAGCCACAGTGTGGAACAAGATTGGACATAAATTCAGGAGGGTCAAAAAAAAAAAAAGGAAGTGGATGAGGATGAAAGAAAAATGCAGTAAAACAGAAAGGTCATATGTTGCTAAGAGAGTTAAGATCTATGTCACTGGCTAGTACGGAAGACAACAGTAATTCAGTCTCCCAGGTGAGAGATCCATCTTTGGGCCTATCAGAACTGTTGTTATTTGAGGAACTGCTTCATGTTTTAAATCTACAAGAAAAGTAATTGTTCATTCGGTATTGGCTCCAGACTTTTTGCTGCCTTTTAACAGTAAATAGTGGGACATTAGAGACCACCATATCATAGAAAAAAAAAACGGTTAAAAAAATACAAGACAAGAGCTATGTAACATTAACAAATTTAATGCAAGAAAAATTCCACTTTGCCTCTAAGGAGCTCCACAAAAGGGAGTTATTCATGCTGCAAGTCATTCCACAAGCATGGCAGACTCGATACAAATAAAAATCGGCTTTAATAATCATATCACCTTCAAACAGAAACTTCTGTTCGTAAGTATCAAATTGTCTTGATGCCCCCACCCCCTCCCCCTCCTGTTTTTATCTCCTCAACTGTGAGCTCCAATGTGCCACATGCCAAACGGTCATCCCAGAGGCCACAGAAGATTCAAATTGATTTATGCATTCTGATTGAGGCCGCATGATTGATTTGATAGGTGATGTATATGTGACTGTATTTTCATTACTGTCTGTGAGGCACTGTGGGTCTGCTCTTTTGAAAAGTGCTATATACGTAAAATGACTTGTTACAAAAGAGCAATTCACGTGTACGGACCGCATTGTTTCTCCCCCAAATTTTGTTCCTACGACTGTAGTTGTGTTTTGCTCTTTGTCTTAGTACTTTGCCTGCATTTCCATTCATTTGAACCGGTTTGAGTTTCTATTACCGCAAAGTGGTAAATGGCTTTTGGAGAGACTAAGGGAGTGTGGAAAGTAGAAGAGGCGCTTGTGGGTGTCATTCGCTCTCGCCGCATGCATGACAAAAACACTTTTTTTTTCTGAACCCCCCCACCTCTGCCAAGTGGCCGTCAGCTTATGGGAGCAAATCTCCTCGTCATGTTTCATCCTCGTCTTTAGCTCACCTGCCTCTTCAGTCCTTTTGGCTGATTGTCTCTGATTGGCCCTATTTATCTCTGACAGTAGCGCAACGGCCATTAGCGTCGGTGGTGTTGAGAGGTTGCGGTTTAACTAATCAGTTATATCTGCCCTCGCTTTTCAGTGCCGCGCGCGGTCTCTGTAAGTGTAGTACGACCACGCATCGACAGCGACACTCGTGTGCGTGTCGATTCATTTGCCTCGAGCCACAGAAATTAGCAATGATTGGGAAATAAATTGCAAAAAGGTGGTGAGTGGCGAGAGAGAGAGAGAAAGAGAGAAAGACAGAGAAAGGTGGTCGTAATTGATTAACACACAAATAATGAATGAGAACATCCCCCCCACTGAAAAATAACTTGACTTAAAGGTTGGCTTTCCCTCTTTATTTTCTTTAAAAAAAATTTGGTTCTCTATCATTTCAACGAAAATTCAACTATTACCCAGATATGATTGCGTAATAGAAAACAGCAGCAGAAAAGGTGAAGCTTGCTGAAGAAACACCACAAAGCAGATCGTATAGAAGGAAATAGACTTATGAAAGTTTATCGCAAAGGCGATAAAGTTTTGTGTTTGTATGTGTGTTGCGTCACAAATGAGTCTTTATTCTAATGTGGTCCCATGTAAATACCCAAAACGGTGCGCTGCTATTATTTATATTTATGAATTCATACCATTTGGCCCAATGTGAAATGATGGGTCATTTTCATGCAACAAGAGGCACCGGTGCTGCATTTACAATCACTCCCCACCATCTCTACCATCAACTTCCAATCTGCCTGCTTCCCTCCTCTACCTCCTCCTCCTCCTCCTCCTGATTCCGCATGTCTGGATCTACTGAATATGGATGTGTGGAAAGAACTGAGCGGTATGGTGATACAGGGGGAGTGGAAGAAACTGACTTGAGGTTTGCTTCTGTCGCCAGCTTCTCACCTAAGGAGATGTGGCACCCGAATTTATGCCAGTCGGCAGCCAGGTGAAATCGCTGCCGGCAAATAGTGGGTTTGTGTGTGTGCGTGTGTGTGCAAACGTGTTGCAGCAGATGTGGTTCAGATTTCCGTCTCCGGAGGATCCCAATCAGTGAGTGCGCAGTCGCACACCTCGGCACATTTGGTGGATGATGGCCGTGTGACTAAATGGGCCTGTTTTCTCTCCAAAGGAATCATGAGTTTGGATCATAGTGGACTACAAAACAGTCCCAATTTTTAATCACCATTTCAGTCCAGCTAATTGTCCTCTTTCTACTTCCATCCATCCATTTCCTGCACTGCTTGTAATCACTAGGCTTGCCGGTATGCTTGACACTGTCTCAGATGACTGAGGTGGTGTACACCCTGGACTGGTCCCCGGCCTCCTTCCATTTACGATTTAGAAATAAATGCGAAACACCTTAGCCGTGTTTGAGTAATTGCTCACTTTTGTTACAAAGCAAAGACAACCATTTAATTTGTTTATTGACTTTTCATTGATGGTCTGAATGTCCTGAACTCCAGTTTTCCAGGGCCGTGGATTTAGCTTCACTTCCCTTAGCTGGTGTCTTGCTGCTTAAACTTTTTCAGACAAGAAATTGAGATTTAATGTGCACTCCAGGTTGTCCAATGAATGGCGTAATCAATTATTTACACCCATCTGAAATACAAAGTTGATATGTATTTACATACTATTTAACAAAGGGCAAAATGTATATTGGAGGGCTGCAATTGTTATTTGAATAATTGATTATGCTGTTGATTATTTTGGTGATAAATTGGATTGATTTAAATTTTAATCCCTTTATTCCTAAACGGGATATGATTTCAAATTGACAGTGCACAAAATGCTCAAACATAAATTCATTATGTTTCAGTTGCTGGTTCAGTAATGTTGATTATTGATTTCAAAAGTAAAAGCAGATGTTTGCAAATATCTTTATTTAGGGGGAAAAATAATCAGTATGATTTCATGTAGGACTACAGACACAAATCTGAGATATTTACTCTCTAGAGACCAAAATTCTGAAGTTTTGCAAGATTTGAAGTTAAACAAGGTATCCAAGTATTTACTCGATTCTCAAAATAATTATTAGTTTGAGCATCCATGAGTTGTCGATTAGTCATTGCCTCTCTAGTACAGTATTTTAAATGAAATCATTTTAGAATTTAAAGAAACAACTTTCTGACCTCACCAAGGACCGACAATACAATCAGTTTTATTTGTTAAAATAATTGAAACAAGCGAGTATTGCGGTCGGCACGAGATTGGAACCCAACTTTTGTTCGTGAAGCTGATGTTGCAAGTTTCAACTGAGTATAAACGGAGCATTAAACATTTGCTTCTACCAAGTAGGGTTTCATGTTACGTTTTCAGTACAACAGCAGCTTTATTGGCGCCTTCTATGCATTATGCATATTGCCATGTTGCTTCCCATCATTAAGTTCCTGCACGTGCATGGATACTGTACATAAATGTATAATAATGTTGCCCGGGTGCGTTTGTTTTTTTTTGTTTTTTTTACTTATTGTGGTTGCTTTTTGTGTTATGAATTGACCACACACATACATCCTTCATATAAATGTATGGAGACATGTGCTTCAGGTATCATCTTTAAATGTGTATTTTTTTTAAGTATACATATTTATCCATATGAGGAAAATCCCCACTGGAAATTCCCTCGACACATTCATCATGTGCTGCACGCGAACATTATATCCTGCCCGCCCGTCCTCTGGAGAGATACATGAATCCATAACTGCTGCTGCTGCTGCTGCAGGCAAAGCCGGTGCCCTTCATCTGAACACACAAACTGTATTGTGCATGCTCGGCCTGTAGATAACTTAATGCCGCTGATTTCGTTTGCGTCTCATTGCGAACTAAATACAGTCTTTGCGGATTTGTATAATTAGACTTGCTCCAAAGTTTGGCAACATAATATACCAGTGTTTGCTGTATGGCTCAACTTGTTACGATGAAGCCGATGCTGCTCTTAATTGGCTCAAACGTGTCCACTTAACAATGATTGCAATCAACAAAAGACGGCCCAGTGTGAAGGTATGTTATTATAGTCATTAGTGCCAGCAATTACAATGATACCCTCTGCACCATGTATCTTCACCATTTTTTTTTAACACGCAGCTCATATTAGTGCTTATAGGCAAAAATCATTTGTGTTGTTTAGTTTCTACTTTTCCAACTTTTTCCACGTTTTCTTTCTTTTTTTTTTTTGCCTCTGTCACATAGCCACTAATATGACTCTTTCCAACAGGCCCAAACCACTCATTCGGAATCAGGGGTCATTTCTACGGCTTTCCATAGTGAGCATTAAAGTTTTTTTTTTTAAATGCCAGTGACAACAAGACCATCGTATGGTCCATGTTTTGTCTTTCAAAGGAAAAATCTGGAATTTGTCACTTCTCCCCTGTCACAGTTTTTGCTTTTACAGATGAAAAACCATCATGATTTTGACATCGAGTAAACGCGAAATACCAGTTGCAACTAAAAAGTGAAGTTCTTCTTGTTTCCCAATTTTGTGTCCTTAGGAGCCAAACAAAACAATCAGGGTCCCTCCTTCCCTTTCTCATCATAATGGAAATCAGATTGGAAAATAGCTTTGTGAGAATGGAACAAGCTCCATTTTCATTTTCTATCTGTGTTGGAATGAATTCATCTGAATATACTTACAAGGAGTGTCAAAAGACGTACATTCCTCCGTTCACACGGAAATGTAGTTTTCAGTGAAATGGATGCTTGTTCCAGTTTGATGATGATCAGCCCGCTGTGCCAAAACTTATTTTAGTACCTATCACTACCCACTTGCGTAACCACAGCTGTGTCAACAAACCACTGCTGGTTACTCATTGGCCGAGCTGATTCACCATCAAATGATGTTGTCATTGTAACGTTCGAAAAATTACAAAAAAATACTACACCGGTGTCAGCTTATCATTTTGTTGTCCCTTAGGTCTGGAAACTGCAATTTGATACTCGACTGTCTCTACAATCTACCCTCTCGTGAAAATACACACACTTGTTTGTTTGCATCTCTCGTTCAGGCTGCCGTGTAATATTTTGAGATGGAAAACCGACTGCCCCGAAGTGAGTCGAGGCGCGTCGGTGCATTGAGGTGGAAAAGCGACCTCAAACCTCACAAGACAGCCTCGTGTTAATTGCTTATTCAGTTTGACTGAATATGCTTGCAAATAGATCATCCAGCCGCCTCTTTAGACCAATGCCGTTCAACTCCTGAACAGTGCGTTTATGCAGTAATCAGAAATATTTTGGATGATAATTCATTTTGTCTCCCTCTAAAATCACCTGTACAACTGTTTAAGTGCGCTTAATTAACGAGGTTAAAGATCTCGGTTTGGAGTCAATCTTCCGGATTCTTTCTCTCCCGCTCATACTGGAATTTCATTCAATGAATTTGATACTGCCGGGGGTCACTTAAAAGCTGCAGAAACGGTGGCATTTGCTTCATGTGCTTTATTCACAGAAAGATCTAAGCCCTCCCATGTTTGACACTGCGCAACTTGTATCTGTTAAAAAAAATATATATATATTTGTAGATGTCCATAATTTATTCCGGCATCATCCTCTTCCTTTTAGTGAAGAAGCTGGACTGCAAACCGTAGTGAGAAAAGAAAGGCTATGTGGGAGACTAATGAGCATTGATGGACGGAGCAATGGAGGAAGTGAAGGATCTGCTTTTAGACAGATTAATGGATTGATAAATGCAAATGCGTGTTCTTTTTCCCCCCCCAAGGGCCTTTTTTTTTCTGCCACTGAAACGCCGGAGCAAGGTGAGGACGGACGTAATATTAAAAGACAGCGATGCAAGGAAGTGCACTGGCATGACTGCATGTTTGGACCGCGAGCACTTACATGGCTTCCCTCATCTAATAAACGTCTCACAGTGCTCTCAGGTGAATAACGAAGTGCTCAGAGACATGCTTTTAGGCTGACGTTTGTGTTTGCTTATCAGTACAGTTTGGGATGGACTAAATACATCAATTGCAGGTCATTCAGTGATTCTACAGTGGACTGGGACTGTAGATGGGAAAAAACACAACTTGGCACGTAAGGAAGTTCCAAGAGCAACTTTGGCCCGTCTTGTCCGTTATTAGCTTGGATTTTTCAATGTATAAAATTTCATTTGAATTCCAAGGTTTGCAATGATGTTGATCGTGAGGCACTTTGCCCTGTCTTTCCCCATCTTAGGTTTCCAAATACTCATTTAGGTTTGCCTGTACAGTCACTGTAAACCGCAACTAGTGCCACTAGCATTCGGCACTGTTGCTTCTGTGAATGTCAGGAAAGTTCCAAGACTGGCGTCACAAAAGCTACATTTCAAAACCTGCCGGTAATCTGTGAGATTGTGACTGATTGACCATGACGACGCGCTTGCTCACACTTCCATGCGCATCTGACAATTCCTGATGGAGAACATCACCGTGCTTCAGCAATTTACCTTCTCACTCGATTTAGCGCCGTGTGATTTCGTTCCGATTTCCCAAGCTCATGGGGGTCATGAAGGAAACCCGTTCCGGCTGACATCGAGATGGCTGTGACGACGACACAAGTGCAGAGGATTCCGAAAGACTCCTTCCAGCAACCTCATGAAGGCATGTCACAGAAGACGATAGACTATTAATCGGGTTACTTTGACGGGGATCACTTGTAGTTTGTAGTTTAGAGTGCCATTAACTGCAATACAGAAATGCATCACTAGCCTTCAACATTTTTCTTGCACTCGTCAGTTGACCGTTCTCTGAATTTGTTGAATTGTCTAATGCAGAATTGCTTGCTTTTGAAAGTGGTTGAATGTCAATTTTGTATTGGATTTGGATTGGAAGGATCTCCTGGTTAACATGCGTTTGTTGTATTGCCCCGCAGAAGATAAACTACTGCCCATTGACATATTTTCATCGATGTCCCCCCTCCTCGGCCCTTGGAGTGCCACAGAAGTGTGCGCCGGGCCCACTGTGAGGTTTGCATTCATGCATATATTGCAATACGTGCCAGATTGCGAAGTGGGGGGAGCACATCTGTGTACCTTAATTAAAATCAACATAAAAGAACATACAAGCACACGTGTAGGAGGGGAGTTAGCATCCCACCGCCTTCACACTCCTCCAATAGTTGACTCATGAAAGTTGAGCGTTATTATTGTGCGTGCTTGTGTTCTGCGCACAAAAAACCCCCAACAAAAAACTAAAACAAGTGTATCTGCCAAAGATGGGGGTCCACACTCCCAGTTGTCATTTTACAACAGCTTGTAGACAAACTCATTACATCCAACACCTGCTCCCGTTACCTACCCCGAGGGTGTGTTAGTGTGTGTGCGGCGAGGACGCACCGATTCAAGTCAACAAGGTGAATTCGCTGTAATTTACCCGCAGCCGTCTGCGCCGAAGTCTTGCTAAGCAGTGACGCCAGGCAGCAATGACTGAGATAGAAGGAGCATTAGCTCTGCAAGTGAGCGTGATGAGTGACTCTGTAAAGTAGGAATCGGTGTCACTGAAGTATGTTGCATTCTCAAGTAGTTAAGATCTTTGCATGTCGGGTGGGGGCTTAAGATGAGCATGCATTACTTTCGTAAATTACAGAGGGTAGAAGGTGTATTTGCTCTGCTGGTGGCAATCAATCTTGTTTGAAAATGGATATGGCATTCATTTTTCAGAGTAATGTTGCAAGATGGTTTTGAAATGTTATCAAAGTGTATTTTAGATGTTAGTTTGTGATATTCTATTGTGTGCATATAAGCAGTTAAAAAAAACAAGGGTGGGGCGCCTTTTTTTTTTGGCATTGGATTGTCAATCACTTGTAGTTTTAGCTTTAATTGTAACGCAGCACTGTATAATGCTTGCGTCTTTGATTTTTGCTGGAGACAAAGGTTTTTACGCAACATCCTGTGCGGCAGCCAATGCATTGCAAAGCAATGTTTGTGCTGGGAAAAAAAAACTCAACCTAATTATGTCCAAAATACACAATACCAAAGACAATTCGAAGCCATGACTTGACTCCCGCGAGAATCGTTTGCGTAAAAGTAAAAATCATATTTAAATGGGTAAAATGAGAGTTGAGGAAAGGTTGAATGAGGTTAGAGAAGAAAGCCACACAGGTTACTCCTGCACTTGTAACGTATTAGACACGAAGCCCCCTCACAAATGGATGGATGGGGGGGGGGGGATTAAAAGGATAATCCACCATGTCATTTCTTCTGCTTCCCATTTTATTTTAGGGCCCTTCTCATTGTGCTCTTACTTCTTTTTCACTGACAGACAGACTGGACCGTGCAAGGTGCTAATAAGTGCAATAGTAAGCCATGTCGCCACCAAACGGAATAGTTGATTCCAAAAAAAGAGTCATTTGCGATCGCCCTACTTTTAAAACATTTCAACCAGAGGTGCTAATAATTGTCTTCAATCATCTCCAGGGAAACGCCACCCAGTCCCAAAACTAACTACTGTACTGTACTCAGTTTGGTCAGTGTATGAATAATGCATGCGCTGGTTTTCATGGGTTTTTCTCCTCGGATATTTACACCTTCTTTCTTTTACGTGTGCAGCTGACGGAGTCATACCCTACTTGTAATCTTTTACACTACGCCGAGCAATGGCCGGCCATGTGTGCGCTTGCACAGTTTATTCTTTGCCCCTGCCCTTGACCGGTCTCTTAATGTGGAGAGCAGGCAGATAAGACAAGATTTACACACAATGCTAAGCCATTAGCATCTGAACTTTTCCCTCCCCCCGCGCTCTCTCAGGGGTTTGTTTCGTGCTATCAGATCCACCGGGATGTGTATATGGCAGATTGAATGTCGACGACCGTGGAAAAGGCAAAGATGTCTAACCTCCTATTCACACGCTCCTCGCCTCATCAACGGAGAAGGGCCCTTTGTCCCTCAACGGCCAAGCAAGACGGACAGTACACGATAATTGAGCTCGGACAATACCCGTCCTCCCTGTTGGTTTGACTCTGTCCGGTCTCGTGGATGAAATAGTAGAAGATGAGTGCGCGCCCGGGAGGAGGGGATGGATGAAGGACGACGACAGATTGTGTTTGTGCCTCTCTGAGTTTCTCTATCTGAATGAAAGGGAGCGATAAAAGGGTTTTGGAGTCGGGAGTCTGCGTCGAGCTGTCATCGTGTCGTTGAAGTTGCCGGATGTCAGCTGGCAGTTGCTACAGTTGTGATGTCACCAGTTGGCTGATAGAGCCTCTTGAGGAAACACGATTAGTTTCCACACAACAGACAGCGGGGCACTCGAAGCAAACGTCAGGGTCCTCCTCGCTGTTCTCATATTTCCTCCCATGATGTCACCGCTCTGATCCAGGTGCGTTCTGCTGAAAGCACCGCATGTGACATAGAGTATAGAGTGGCATTTGAGGTACATCTGCTCATAAATATTCTGGGTAGGCCCTTGAAATGTTGCAATTTTTGCTTTTATATAACTTTCAGCAGACACTTTGTTTTTTTTAGTGCACCTGCACAAGCTAATGAGGCTCAATTTGACAGCTATATGTTCATCCATCCATCAAATTTATCTACCGCCGACCGCGGTTGCGGGAGGCCTGGAGACTATCGCAACTTAGGATAAGAGATGGAATACACACTGGACTAGTTTGCCAGGGCATATATCAACAGGGCTTATATCGACAAACAAACTCATGTTAACATCATGGCCATTTTACAGTCTTCAGTTCATGTTATCGGGCATGCGGGTGAAAGTTGTGTTGAACATTGAGCTGGGAGGCAGACATGCGAGCCATGATAGCATCATGCTAGTGAGAGCTACAACATATGAATTTTTTATTTTTTTCTGAGAGGTGTAGTTTTTGAAAAACGGTCAAACGTCATTTCAGCGTACCCCATTTACGTTTTTCACCCCTGTAGCCTTCACATTTCAATGTCCCGATTTCTCATAATTCACTTTCCATTTGCCGATTATGCTTGCAACGAACACCTTTATAACGTAAACTTCATCACCACGACCAGATTTTTCCCACAAAATAATGAAACGTCCTTCATTACAACGACCCGTGGGAAGCTAACTGCCGCCATGACCTGTCTTAGAAACAAAATGTACAGCGTGGCATTTCCCCCTTTGTTGCTTAGCGACACTACTGATCGACTCATACATTGTTGTACTTCCGGAGGCACGTCCTGAGCACATAGTCTGAAAACGTGTTAAACAGAAGCAAATCTTGCCATCTGTGAAAGCTGAAATTGTCTCTCACTTTCGAAAAGGAGTCTCCAGACGGAGCTCGGCCGAGTTAGCAAAGTGAATGTTTTCAACAAACATTCGTAATGGCAACAAAATCATTGCAGCGTTTCAGGCTAACCGATTGAAAGATGGTCATACACGGCTTCGGGGCGCGGCGCCTCCTGAACTGGAGAAGGCGATATTCATTTGACTGACTGAATATTTTCAGAGATGAAGTCGGAATGCGACAGTAGTTTGTTTCATGTCTTTGAAAGTTTTTACAACTATAAATGTTCATACTGTATTAAGCAATTGTAGTTGGTGGCCATTTTGTTGGAAATGGTTACAACAAACTTCTGATATAAAATACGGATACATTTTGTCCTCTGAGGTACGTTGTAATGAGGTTCGAATTAAGAACTTTTGTGGGATATTGTTTAGCCCAGTTTCATTCAGATAAAAAAAATACTGGGGTAAATGAATAAAGGCAAGATATGAGTAGAACAGAAAAAAAATAACCTCTGCTAAAGCTCATTATATCAAACAATCGCTTTGATATTTTCTGTTGACATGAGCATGATTCATATTTTAATAGCTAACTTATCCAGCATGCATTTATAGACTTGGTATTATACCCTTTAGTTGTGCATCATCTAGTTCAAAACTCAACTTTGTAAGTAGAACCGTGTTATTCCAACCATTAAGAAAAAATGTGACAAAAGAACTGCCCATAAAAACGCATCAATATTTGACATATAATATCATGTGAAAAAAGTGCAAATCTGCATGTTACATGGAATGCAGAAAGCAGGACATTATTTAATAACAATTTTCTAGCTTCACAACACTTGAGTGTTACTCTCTAGCAGTCACAGGTTTGCTTTGACTTATTTGCCGAGGTGGCGGAGAAGCAGCGCAGCATGTATGGGCCGATTTCAACACAATGCGAAATCACTTTGCTCCTGCTGTGACGTTTGGCTCATTTGTCTGCGGGTACCGCGTATAAATAATGCAAATGATAAATAATGCAAACACCAAATATTGAGCCTACTTGAGCGGCGTGTTTTTGTAAATGCGGTATTAAAACACAGCCCGTATTGCATTGTTTAAACACAAGATGTTGTGCGTTAATAAAAGTGGCGTAGGAAAAACGCGGCCGTGGCATTATAATTGCGTTGTGTGAACGTGGCCACCAGAGACTGCAAACAAATGTTTTTTTTTTTTAATGCTCTCTCATTCTTTATTCACTCGCTCAGTTTACAAACGCTCCAGTGTACTGTTGTCAATATCCTCTTATGAGGAGGTGTGGGTGGAATTTTCTGCTCTTGTTCTGAATACACTGAACAGTAGTTTGAGGAACGACATCGTTGGCAATTGTCACTTGGTTCTGTGAGCACGGGCTTGACGGAGGAGAGTCGCAGCTGCCGCCTCACAGCTTTCACTCGCTGTGCCTGCTGTTCCTTCCACGGGCCTTCTTTTGTTCCGTCCCATTTCTTGGCTTTGCATTTTCTTTCATCTGCCCTCTTTAGTCAAATCGTATTCGCACTTAAGTGTACCTGCTGTGTCTGTCATATCGTCACTGATGAAAAGACGGTATGCTGCGCAACGTAAAAGGAGTACGCCATCTGGAATCAAATGTTCATGTTATTTCTCTCTGAACACAAGAACAATTGGATGAACATGATGCTAAATTTTCAAATTTAGTATCACAGCGGTGTAGTTAGCATATTGAAAATTTAGCATGACAGTGGTGTAGTTAGCGTGACTGCCTCACATTTTTTTTGTACAATGGGTTCCTCCCACTTGTCCAAAACATTGCATTAGAGGTTTATTAAAGACTCAAAATTAGTGTTTTGTCTACAATTGATTGACAAAGCGGTCTGCGGTCTTCCGGTCTCTGCCTCTCATGTCTCGTCTATTGCACGATTGTGCCAGGTGCTTTTTTGTTGTTGGTTTTCTTAATGTTTGTCTGAACAATCCCCAGTTCCTAATTAGTCATTTTGTCAAAGGATCTGAGGGGTAAGATCTATCCTGGGCATTTGTTAATAAACATTTCAAATTTTTTTGGTTTGGTTTTGGGGTTGTTTGTTTTTTTTTTGGTTGTGTGCTATGCGTCATAGGTATGCGTGGGGATATATGCTATTGTTTTATTTAAAAATTACATACAGTGATGGCTGTCAAAAGGTTGATTATCCTTTGCTGTGAAACAGTTTTTCCTTCCTTCTGGGGAAAAAAAAAACAGTAATTGGACATTCATGGTTTTCATTTGACAACCACCATATGGTTCCCTTACTCCTCGTTCTTCTCTCATTTTCTTACTTTAAATGTCTCCTCTCCTCTTCTCTCCTTTGCTTTTCTCCTGCCCTCATCTCCACAAATCCTCCTCATCCAGAGGGTGGCTTAGACAGGCGGTGAGCTCACACTCGTAACCTCCCTGCCACATGTGCCAGGCGAGAGGCAACTGGAGAGTTTGGCTACAGATTGAATAGCTTCCAAAGATGTCACATTGAGACAGCATCCCACAACCCCCTAAAATTATTCCTGCCTGGCTTTTCGCAAGCCTCCACCAATCAAGTTGCCCGTGTAGCTCACCACCACTCACTCTGAATTGCCCCCAGATTTTTTTTTCCACCCTCTCCTTCCCTGGGGTGTGTCCTTCAACGAAATTATTCTTTCAGCACTTGTCATGCGAGCCAACCACTGTGAGGCAGACCGGCAGATCGGAGGTCTGATTGGCTGTCGATTCATGTTTGTTTCCTTGTTGTCAGGATGTCAGATGAGATAAAACGTCGTTCCGCTGCATTGTCATTTTCTCACCGCAGTTTTCATTTAGAGCATTTAGAGGCGTTTAGGTTGGTCTAAAGTCGCCGCAGCGCACGCACCCACTCTACCCGGTTTGTTTATTTCACGACACGAGACTGGGATGATCCCAAATGACTTGGTATGGTCCAGCGCCGGCGTGGCGGCTCGTGAGTTGATGGGCGAGTTGTCAATCGATCACTGAGCGGCAATTCATCCCATCCCGATAGTCAGCTATGCGAACCGCTACACAACCGTTGGTCTTCATGTCAAAACAATAACCATCGCCTAATTTGATGCGATCCTAAAAGGTTGTCCTAAAAAATCCTAAAAAAAAAAAAAATAGCACATAGCGTCCTTTGTAACAGAAAAACTGGCGCATGGAGGGCAAAATGAATGATACCACTGGCTTCAGTTGGAAAAATTGTTTGGGAAATATTTATGTCATTCTTGTTTATTTTTTTGATGCAGACCAAGACCAAGACCAAGACAGACCAAAGTGAAACCTGTGCAATCACAGGTTTCACTTTTGAATCGCATTGCTGAAATAAATCCACTTTTTCAAAATTTTTGACGAGCACCTGTCGATAAAATGTGATCAACGAGGAACAGTTTCGTGTGGAAAGTGGACCGAGGTTAGCTTGCGTCACTAAGAAACAGGTGGTGCACATTCATAGTCAAACACACATACACGCATGCATAAACACA
Source organism: Hippocampus guttulatus (assembly GCF_054856545.1). NCBI lineage: Eukaryota > Metazoa > Chordata > Actinopteri > Syngnathiformes > Syngnathidae > Hippocampus > Hippocampus guttulatus. The sequence continues at coordinate 15,077,509 of NC_141265.1, forward strand.
TATACCTCAGGTGGTGGATGGAACTCTCACGCTGAGCGGATTTGTATCAAAGCCCAGACATAAAACAGAGTTGGCATACTGGGACTCAAACAGGTCCAAGTCTGCTGCCGCTGTGTGCGTGTGTGTGTGTGTGTGTGTGTGTGTGTGTGTGTGTGTGTGTGTGTGTGTGTGTGTGTGTGTGTGTGTGTGTCTCCATGCACATGTTTGTTTAAACATGCAAGAAAAATGATGTATGCAAGGAAGTGATCTTTTTTTTTTCTCCCCTCTGGCGTCTTTCTGCGAGGTATTTCCTCTTCCAAATTTTGCTTCTGTTTTTTCCATCAATTCTCCCCGAGTTTTGGCAGCACTTTTTCTCCGTCCTTTCGGTCTCCTTAAATGTCAGCTGGGTGCCGGGACGTGCTGAAAGGTGTTTGGATCACACTGTGTATCTTTGAGAGCTTGAAATGAGTCTGTTTTTATGCGGGCCTTTTTTATCACGCTGCACAATTAGGATGGTCTGAATTCACGTTGGTTGAACTCACCGAGCGTGACAGTGGGGACGGTCCAAGCGTGGTCCGCTTGGAACGCGCCGGCATGCACACATGCCAGTGCTCATCATGTACGCAGCCTCCGTGTGTCGCGGTGCACTGATTGTGAGGCATGCAAACGCGCTCGCATGCCAACGGGTCACCTATTATGTTGCTTTACGGCAGTGAAAATGAACATTCTCTATGGCTTTTTGTCCCTTATGGGAGCGAATGAAACACGCTGTAAATCTGTCCGATCTGCGCGGGGTGTCGCAGCATATTACACACGCTTAGACGGCGGCTTTTGTCTGATTGTGACAGCCATACTACATCCTCCCATCTAGAAAGGCACACAAAACAGTTGCTGTACAAATCCCCGGCCCAAAAGCCTCCTGTGCTGGCCATTTAGGGCCCATGCTGAGTTTGTAATGAGCGTAGCTAGCGCGAGATTAAGGTAGAATACTGTATGGCGTTGGGAGGATTTTCTACAGCATGAGTCCTGACCTTGCGGGTGAAGTGCACTTGGGTTCTGTTTTTGCGGGCCGGATGACCACCAGCCTCCCTACTGTTAGTCTACTGTCATTTGTCATTGCCTTTTACTCAATGCTGCTAATGTGTTTCCAGGCTAACACGTATCACCCTTCGGGGGGTGGTTTTTCATACTGGAACGCCGCACTGTAGACTGTCAGGAGACGCACTGGGAAGATGATTAGAAAAGAATAACAGTGAGTGGTGAAGAAAAAAAAAAGAAAAGAGTGGTGATGAAGAGGCTTTGCTTATAGAGAGAAAGGGTTGTATTACGTATATGATGGGTTGCAGCCCCCCCTCCCCCACCCCCGGCCCCTCCTCCCCACGATGACGCACAAGAGGAGCAAAAGATGGGTAAAAAGGAATCAAAGAAAGATCTAGAACAGAGGACGAAGAGATGGCTGAATGGGAAAAGAAGGATAAACATGGGAATAAAGGTCCCAAAAAACAAAAGAGAAGTCTGGTTGTTGAAAAGCGGTAGATCACAGAAGAACATCAGGACAGAAGAGACCGAGAGGAAGACAGTCGAGCGCAAGGACTGTTATCATCTGGAATCTATAGAGAATTGATGGGCAGAAGAAAAAGATATAGTCCCATACATCACAAAGTGTCTCATAAAAAGTGCGCTGCTGCCGCTGCTGCCGTTGCTACTCTGTATTCTCCATCTTGTCTCTCCAAATAGTTCAGCAGCTGACTAAATATCTCTTTTTAAGAATGCAGGTTCTCATATCCAGTGCTGTGGGAAAGGGAAGGGGGATCAAAGGCAAGTGCATGGAGGAGCAAATGCTTTCCATTTCACTTGTTTATCGGCGAATGTTGGGAAGATAAAAAATGAAATGAAATAAAATATTGGAACCGAACAAGCAGAATACAATCAATTAGGTTTTATGCTTTTCTAAACGGAAAGGCCACAGTGCAAGACAAAGGGTGAAAGTGAGTGCACGTTAAGAGTTTCAATCCACATGCACTCCTGTTTTCTAAAATAGGTTCCGCTTCGACGACGCAACAATAATCTCGTGAGGGATGATTCATTCTTTGTGTTTATGGTTCGAGGTACTAAAGACACCATTTTCAAATTGTGTCGCTTTAATAGTGACGATCCAATCGTGACTACAAAATACGGTGCAACATGCATGCCAGGAAAGGAAAAAAAAAACATTGTGTATTGTTCGAAAATGGGATTTCAGAGTTTTATTTCTGAAACCCGTTTTCTCAGTCGTTGTGTTTTACTGGCTTCTTAGTCTTGTCTTCAGCATCTCAAGCGTTGCCTGGTCTACGCAGATTCAACAAAATGCACTTAGCCATCAACCTTATTGGATTATCTTGCTCTTGACATGGCATCTTTGGACAGGCCAAGGTAGAATCGAGCCTCTACCAGAGTGCTAAACCTTTCTTTCCATCCCTTTTCATTTATCTTGCTTAAAAAAACAAACAAATGAAAAATTCGGATTATTTCCCGAAGCTCAAAATTCCACAATGTAGTTTTTGGGGAAATCCATGATGAAAATCAATTTTATTCAAAGGGCGTTTGCTTCAACAAGCTGGCCGTCTGTTTTCGTGAGTACCAAATGTCTGTATGTCACCAGAGTCTAACAGTTGTTCGGAGAGACCACCCTACCGTTATTACCCGCATAATTGTTTAGCTCCCGCTTTCTAATTAGGATCTTTTTTTTCTTCCCCTGGTTCCCAGTGGTGGCAACAATTGGATCAGCCGTATGTTTATATTCTGTATGCCTGAGCTCTCTTCCAATTTTAGGCTTTTTTTTTTCTCGGTGGGTTTTATTTGTTTTGCTCATATTGCTTACTACATGGCAAGGTGCGACATTTTCATGTTACATGATGTAATTCAATTTGGATCAGTCTGTGACAAGGGTAGGTGTTAGGATGTTGGTTGTGGGGTTGGGGATTGGGGGGGGGGGTTCGACACTGCATCCATTCTACATTTAGCATCCTCTTTTTCGTTTGATAGTATTTGATAGAACAGAAACGTGAAGGAATTTTACGCCAATTTTACCTTGAGACAGTGATTCTCATCCATGCGTTATGGCGCATTTGCGCTCACAATCTCACCTCGGGACAATTTCGAGTGTTCCATTAACTTGCCATGCACGTTTTGGGAATGTGGGATGAATCCGGAGTACCCGGAGAAAACCCACGCAGGTACGGGGAGAACATGCAAACCCCACACAGGAAGGCCGGAGCCGGAATCGAACCCTGCACCTCTGCACTGTGAGGCCGGCGCGCAAACCAGTTGACCATCGGGCAGCCGAAATTTCACCTAATTCATTTAAAAATGATTATCCATACAAATAAGTCCTACATCCATGCCAACGACGTATAGTGACAAGCAGTTTAAATAAATGCTCTTCCACTAGATGGCAGAAGTCAAGGACTAAAGGCTTGCCGAATACAGCCATGACGTGCAGCTCCTAATCTGTTGATGGAACCTTGGATGCACGTTTTAGTGTGGAACCGCTGCAATAAACATGTTGGACGAGTTACAGGAACGACCTTACGTCTTTGTACAATGACGGAACTGCTCACTCGGCTGTCATCTGGCAGCACGACTGTGGTTTGAATGCGGTTGTCTCTTTGGAGCCCGTCCCCGTCCGTCTTTTGTGTCCTGCTGTACCTCCTCTTGTTTGTCATGTGCATACAACCTTGCTGTGATATCTGAGCCATGCTTATAGTCAAGAGCAAATGCGCTGGTATTATCCAACACATGTCATTTGGCTCTCAAGAGAAGCGACATTCAAGTTGCAGAGAAAACTTGACGACGGTTTTGGTTTTACCCTCAAGTGGTCAATAGGTAACAGTGCTTGTTTTAAAATTGCAACCTGTTGAGTGTTGACAAGAAAAATACAATTGTCTCAGCTCACTCAAACGTCTGACATCCTTTAAAAAATTTGATTGAATAAACTTGGATTTGGCAGTTTTTACTCTTAATTACCATTCGCGATGATGCACTTTGCAAGTATTGGTGGTTTTTATTGATTCTTAAAGCTGGAAAGCTGTCTTTGGAAATGATTTTAGTTTCGTGTCATGTCTGTGATCTGCCTTATTTTCTATCAAATGAAACAACTGAATGAAAATCTGAGAGTGGCAATTCCATAATTTTTGCCAGGGGGCCGTACATAATCCTAGTAAAACAAAATAGCTATTTAGTCACATAACTTTGGAGGAACAAGAAAAAAAAACGCTGAATAGCTCATCATCTCACTTGTAATGACAGGCTGGTCTTCTTATTATGTGAACAGTAGGAGTCCATGGATCAGGCTTTGCCACCCTGGTTCGTGTGCTGCTAATCCTAATGAAGCCGCATCCATCCAACAGACAAAACAATTAAAACATATTTTATTCTCTCAACACAAGTTAAGAAATTAATGATTCAATCTAAGTTGGACACTTTCTCCCATTCCTATTTATACTCACGAACTTGACGCATTTTCCACCTTCGTAGCATCGGACAAACATTGTTCCAAGTGCACCTCATGCTCCAGCGTCTCTCGCATGTTTGAGTACCAAGTGAGAGGGACAAGTATGTGTTGGTAAGCGATCATTAAAACGAATGGCAGTAATCAAACTGCAAAGCAATTAGCCACGGCTGAGCGCACAGAGTGTAGCGCGCCGTTAGTTACGGGTGCCATCGCAATATTGGAGATCTACCCGTCCCCCTGCAAAGTCATGGAAGTGAGCAGCTCTCCATTTTGTACAGGCTACCGGCTGATTAATTTAGGACCTGAAACAAGGTTGTGTTATTTACTCTTAATGACTTGAGGTATTGTGGAATGAGTGTCATTTCAAAATCATAAAATGGTCCTGTAAATCTTTGAGGATGAAAGTGATATTGCATGATTTGTGTGTGTATCTGTGTGTGTGTATATGCATATATTCACATTCATATTCATATTCACATATATACACACACACACAAATTGATTTTACAGACACGGTGAATCTGTCTTGGGCCGCAAAAATTGATATCCCGAACAAAAATCACACCGCAGTTTCTTGTGATTTAGCGTTTCAGTGTAACAATCCAGGTGGAGCATGGCTAGCGCTCTGTCTTTGCTGCCAAAAAGACCTTGCTCCATCTTATATTGCTTTCACTGAAGGACGGGGCCCGACCACCACAGTTTTCGTGACTTTGGAAGGATGCCTGGGGAGGAGTGAGTGAGTCATTTACAACGTGTAACAAATCCACTGGCAAGGGCAGCTAAAATCCATTTTTAAGAAGATCGTAGGCAGAGCACTGTGGGGCTAATTTAAGGTGCTACACTATGAATGTGTACAGTGATGTATCAAGAAAAAAAAATCATTCCCTCTGTGTGTGTGTATATATATATATATATATATATATATATATATATATCAGTCATAGGGTATTGTATAACTGAAAAAATATATCATGATTTAAAATGGCCAATATCTTGATGTAAGATGTTTTTCCACATTGCCCATCACTACTTCAGTGAAGTTTTTTCACTTCGCTGTTTGTATGGCGAGTTTTAATTCAGCTGTTGCATCACACCCTCCGAATTTTCTGCATTTCCAAAAGCAACCTTTCACTGTTCGATCCTTTGACTCCCCAGAGCAGTATTGAACTACCGTATTTTCACGACCATTCGACGCACCGTATGGTTGGGCGCAGTCTCATTAATGGTATTAATATTTCTGTATTTTACACATAGACAAAACGCACTGTATCATTGGGCGCAATTTTAAAGTGGTAAAACATACGCCAGCTTAAACATACGGCATGCATGCGCGCACGCTAAAAACACGTTAGCTTGTAGCATACGGTAGCATGCCAAGACATACAGATACAAGCTAAAAACATGTTTTTAAAAAGGCAACGAAGCAAAACGGAGTTCCGTTGTATTTTATTTAGCCATCGTACAATGTACTCACGTTTTTCGATCAATCATCACCCAGAAATCCATCAAAGTCCTCATCCTCTGTATCAGAATTGAACAATTGTGCAAGTACCGGTAATCCATCAAAAACGCCGTGTTCCCTCTCGTTGTCAGTCACTCCCATTGCCATGTGGCTCCACAGAAATGATGCCGGCTTTGCCAAAAACTCGAACAACAGTGCAAGCAGACACGTTCGTCCAAGCAGCCACAATCCATTCGCAAATTGTGGCGTAACTCGCCCGGCGCTGCCTCTCACTCTTTGTAAAGTTGTGTTTGCCATCGATCATTCATTGTTGCGCAACTTTACTTTGAACGCCCGGTTGATGCCGATGTCCAGCGGTTGGAGTTCTTTAGTCAAGCCTCCGGGAATAACGGCAAACTCAGAGTTCATTTGCTTGACTTGGTTTTTCACCGCTCCTGTGAGATGGGCACGCATGCCAAAAGCATAACCGATGGCTTGAAGTTTGAACTGAGCTTCGTAGGCGTGTCTCTTTGTAGAATTTATTTTCGGGGGTTCTTAGAAACCAAAACCGAAGTTGTTTTGCAACAATGCACATAGCCACACTCTATACAGGTGTTGGTACCTGCTTGTAGCGTCCCTTTAGCGTCCACTTAGACGCCCGCCCTTCACTCATTGGCGGACTGCTTCCCCGCATGCCTGTCACTCACGTCTGCCTTTTCTCTCTCTTTCTCTCCATATATGTATATACACACCCACCCTTCACTGATTGGCCGACTTCTTTGCCGCATGCCTGTCCACAGTCACTTCCGCCTTTTCTCTATATAAACAGCGTGTCGGCTGTCAGTCAGGTTTTGGAACTCAGCGCATAGACAAGACGCTCCGCATCATAAGGCGTCCTGTCCATTTTGGAGAAAATTTTAGACTTTTAATGGCACCTTATAGTTGTGAAAATACGGTACATTTCAAGTTTGGATTGCTGTTTTTTCAGTAGGACTGAATAAAAAGCAACCCATTTTCAGTATTCCACATTAGTCATAACCACAGGGCTTTATTTTGTGGAGCAACATGCCAGGCGGGCAAATTGACGGAGTGAGGCTTGAGCAAAAATCAAGAACCTGTCATTGTGGATGTAAAATAATCAAGATGATTGGTTGGTCAAAAAGTAGCATGGGTAGTTGATAAAGTTAGTTAGTTAGTTAGTTCCGCCCGCTCCTATTTGGAACATTGGGCGACGAGTCTCCTCCATTTGTTCCGGTCACTGGCGACCCTTCTTGCTCCATGCCAGCTGACACCCATCTCACTGAGGTCTTCTTTGGCAGTCTGTCTCCACGTCTTCTTTGGCCTACCAGTCCATGGCCACACTTGCCGGTCTCTCTCTTGGCAGTCGGAGTACGTGGCCGATCATTTTCCTTCTCCTTTCAGAGACAATGTCTGACAGTTCAGCCACTCCTTCCCTCTTCATCACCTCCTCGTTGGTGATGTGGTCTCTCCATGAGATCCTCAGGATGGATCTCAGGCAACGCCGATGGAAGACATCTAACTTGTTGGTAATGTTGGCTGTCTTCATCCATGTCTCACAGGCGTAAATCGCTGTTGGGATAACCACTGACATATAGAGGCGTAGCTTGGTGGTCGTAGTGATGGCTTTCGATGACCAGATGTTGCGGAGGCGTTGGAACACTCCCGCAGCTTTACCAAGTCTACTGTTGACGTCTTTCTCCACACCACCTGTATTTGAGATGTTACTCCCAAGATATGTGAAGCTGTCAATGTACTCTATGTCATGTTGGTGTAGAGCGAGTGGTTGAAGGTGTTGGTGCTGTCCGACGGCCATGGCCTTGGTCTTTTCCTGGCTAATTCGTAAACCGACCTTAACTCCGTGCTCATGCAGATTGTTGGTCAACTCCTGGAGTGCGGGCTGGGTGTGACTTAACAGAGCCAAATCATCTGCAAATTCCAGGTCAGCTAGTCTGCTCCCTCCCCACTTGATACCAACTTTTTCCCCTGTGATGGACTTCCTCATCACAAAGTCAATTATGATGATGAAGAGTAGGGGTGACAGAATGCAACCCTGTCTTACACCAGTGACAATGTCAAAATCATCAGTTGTGCCACTGTTGGTTTTGACACAACAGGTTGAGTTGTGGTACAATGACCTGAAGATGTTGATGTACTTGAGTTGATAAAATGTACCATTAAATCAGTCAAAACAAGTTTTAGGGGAATTTTTGTATGATTGTATGGCCTAAATACCGGTAACTTGTTTTGCAGCAGCAGTCTACAAAAATTGCTCTGAAGATGTTTCGATTTTTCAATTGCTTTCGTTTTGATAAAATATGATTTAAGTATTTTTATTTCCTCTGCCTCACTCAGTGACATATCTCTTGAATACAGGTAGAGTATGTTATATCATATACATATTTTTTAATGGATTTTATTTGACAGTAGTATCACAGAGAGAGAGTTTGAGAAATGAACAGCAAAATTGCTCATGCGACCTGCTTTACGTTTCTGATAGTTCGGACAAAGTTGCCTCAAAGCTTCTTTTGCATGATAGTCACGCAGGCCTGGATGAGTTGGCAGTTTGTCCGTTTGAGTCCGCTCCAAGTGGGTTACTGCCACTTAACCTCACTAAGTCCTTTTTGATCAAAGGTAATCAGCCACTTTGTCATTGACGCTTGTTTTTGACATGACGGAGACACGGACGTTAAGAAATGAAGTCAAAGTCCTGTGGAATTTGTCCGCTTTGGCCATCCCAAGACTTCATGGGTCAAGCCTTAGAAAGTATTTTTGAGCCAAACTTACAACCATAAGACTTGCCTTTTTTATTCTCTTGGCTCTGAAGTCGTGCAAAAAAAAAAAAAAAAAAGGCCTACTCAGCTCATTTATCCCCCCCCCCCCCCGTTTTAAAGCTTAGCTTTAACAGGAAAGCCGCAGTGATGGGCATTTATAGTTGCAGTTATGACCCCTTTGGCACAATTCGGAGCCGGCCAATGACAACCTGCCGGGCTGCCCTGACATCGTTCGCAAAATTGGTTTAAAACATGATGAACGGCCGCGGAACACAATAGGAATGGGATTCTTATTTGTGTGGTGGGTACAGCAGGGGCGGCCTGGGAAATCAGCCAGACCCTAATTGCTGTAGCGGACCCTCATTTACACGATTGGAATGCTCAAACAAATAGTGATGAAATATGTATCTTGCAACACCGGCTTCTGGATGGAACGTTTTGTCAACAAGAAATACAATTTTGTGGTTGTGAGTGGAATCATTTGGTCATGTTATGAAAATGGATACAAATTCAAAGACATGAATGACGTCTGTGAGGTTGTTTTTGTCGCCCGTTTATATTCAAGGCAAAACATAAAATGTCATTTTCAGTTTTAATTGAACCACACAGAAAGCAGCAAAGGAATAGTCAAAAGGATTTCATGGTTTTGGAATGTCATGAACATTTTTTTATTGCGCAATATCTGTATTGCCTTCATTTAACCATTTCTGCGAGTTGCCGATGTGAAAGTTGCGCTCCTTGAAATGCCCTCTTTTCAGATATTAAATCATTTTTTTTTTTTGGACATCATTTTATTGTACCCCAATGAAAAAAGTTTCTTTTGTCCAGGAGCCCAAGAGCGTGAGAGAAACTCTGAGGAAGCAGAACCTTGATTCCCTCTGCTTGCTCTGGGATTTATGGGCGATATAAAGAAAATTTACTACTAAGAATCATTTCACGAGAGCATTTTCCTAAGAAGTGTAAAGCCTTGCTCTCTGCCGCTCCGCCCTTCCATTTCATTAAGTCCAAAGACAGCCGTGGAAGTCTCAAGCCTCGTCCGTCCGTCACCACCTCCTCCCTCCTCCTCTTGCTGCTGCTTTTATGTTTTCAACCTCTTGCTGGACCTTCAACCGCTTTCCTTTCCGGCATGTCATGCTTCTCTTCTCTCCCCCCACCAAAAAAATAATAAATCGCCCGTTCCCATTCCCTTGCTTCTTTTGTACGTCCAAGCAGCCGTGTAATTCCTGTCCGTGTGAAGAACCCAATGAGAAGGAGGCCTCGTGTTGGTGGGCACCGCGCTTGTGTACCTGCCCTAAGGACCGTTATGCCTTTTGTCCCGCGAGCCATTGGGCGCTCTTGCACGGGAGTAACGCGGCATTTGTTGTCCGTCCGCGTTCCTTTGTGAGAAGTACGGAACCCTGGTCCTCTTAACTGTTGTCACCGTTTCGTATTCCTGCCGCCAGTCTGTTTCATGTCAAAAGATGAGCCTCATCTCTCAAAGACACACACACACACACACACACACACACACACACACACACACACACACACACACACACAGAAAGCGATCTTGTCCCTTTGTCCTCCATCAGCTCCTTGTTCGACCTCGCTCCAGTTTGTTTCCAGCAAAGCAGAACAGGGCACTGTTTAACAAGGCATTTAATAAACGTGTTCTTCGGAAAGTACAATACTGTTCACGGCTGATTTTATTTTATTTTTTTTAATGACTGCAATTCAGCGCTTCATTTTTATTTTAATCTAGACATTGGTAAGATTAACATTCGTTGTGTATTTCTATCCGAATCGTATGTTTAATATGCCACCGCACATAAAAAGCCAGCCGGAGACGCGTCTAAATCTTCCAAAATTCCTCTGCGCATTTGAATCGTTACGAAAACGGAAATCCAAACAAACCCGAGGGAAATATCTTGCAGGAAATAAATCATGACACAAGGGGAGGTTGGAAATGTGGATTAAAATAAAGAAAATTAGTTGCCTGAATCAGCACCTCCTAAAATGCCGTGTTTGTTCACATTCACGTACAACGTTCGGGAATGTTTTTTAGCCGCTTTTGCCCTTTTGTTCAAGAGTAAACTTAAAGTTGAAGGTTCATCAAGCTTCCATTTTTAAACTGGGTGACTATATTTCGAACAATTCATGAATAAGTAAACAGGTTACTTGTTTAGGGTGCACTACTTGACCCGGGCAAACCAGTCACTTTCAATCAAGTGTTGCTTTTTTTGGGGGGTTGTTTTTTTTTTTCTCGAGTTCCATTGTTGTGTTGTGTCGAAGCTTCATTGGGCAGATCCATGTTTCTGCATTTTAGTGTAAATTCCTATAACACACTTAATGGTGTTAGAACACTTTGCGGATTTTCGTTTATCGCGGGTGGTTTTGGTCCCCATTAACCGCGATAAACGAGGGATTACTGTATTACGGAGACGGTCGTGGGGCACGCTGGAGCCTATCCCAGCTGACTTTGGGGAGTAGGCGGGGTACGCCCTCAATCGGTTGCCAGCCAATCGCAGGGCACACATAGACGACCAACCATTCGCACTCAGACTCACACCTAAGGGCAATTTACACCTCTGCACTGTGAGACGAACGTGCTAACCAGTCGACCACAGTGCCGCAATACTCTAAATTGTCCTTTGGGGTGAGTGTGAGCAAGGATGGTTGCTTCGGATGGGTTTATTAAGGATTTGGAATGTTTTTCATATTTCTCTTTGAAGTAAAGTGTATCCATTCTAAAGCTGTGATGATTTGAGTACTCATTCTTAGGTTGAGTACTCATTCTTAATCTGTGCAGCGAGAGTAAAGTTGATGGACAGGTTTAGCAAGGCCAATTCTGAAGGTGCTGTATATGACATTTTAGTCGAAAATGTATACTACTTCAGGAATGAAGCTAGCAGTTTTCTGCGACCTAAACCATGTTTAATTTCCCCTTGTGTGCAAATGCAGGAATAAGATCAAGCAACATTTATAGATCCCCTCAAGCTGTTTGCGCCGACAGCGAGGTGACACTTGGTGACCCCCAGTGAGGATCACCACCTTTTTTTCTGTCGCCTGCCTATTGGCTGCACCAATTACTTGAACATTCCGAGGTTGTCATGGAGACTGTGATATAGTCATTTTTTTTTCCTACAAAAAGGGATTGAGGTGAAAATTAGCTGACACCATATGTAGTGTAAATGATGTCTCCACACTGTCATACATCACTCAGATTCTTTTTTTAAGCATCTGTGAATGTACCATGCGTTGTGTCGTTTTACTTGTCGTTTTACTTGTCATCTAACATAAACCTCCTCTTTGGTCTTCACCTCCTACCTGCCAGTTCAAGACTGAGCATCCTTCTCCCAATATATTCGCTCTCTCTCCTCTGGACATGTCCAAACCATCAGACCAAGCATTAGACCTACACTGAGCACGAAAATAGGGCCTGTAGTCTTTGAATGCACGTACAGATTGAGGTTGGAGGTGACGTTGACGTAAGGGACTATATGCAGGCAGCTTTTCCACATTTGGGCTGCGGAGGCGAGCTAACTTCTGGTCGCTAGTCTAACGCATAGCGATATGATCAAACTCTTTAAAATAGACTCACAATCTGCTGAAATGACATCATGTTACCAGAAATGATCAGTAATTCATATCAGCTGAGGAACTGGCTGGGTAGGGTGGGCGAGTCAGTTGCGTCTCTCGGCTCTTTCATGTGGCTTGACCTCCGCCTTCACATGCCGCATCTCCGCTTCCTGCCGACTCCTAAACCGCCACTTTCTCCTCAATTTATCCTTCCTCCATTTCATTCGTGCTCACTCTTGCCTTTTTAATGTTCGCCCCCCCCAACCCCCCACCGCCTCCCCCACCATTTTCGTCTCCTGTTGCTTCAGTTCTCTCACCTCTCCTCTGTTGTTCCCTTTCGCCACAGAATGGAGATTCCTACTTATTCTCTTTCCCGCTGCGCTGTCTTTCCATCTTCCCTGGCTCCCACTCCTCAGTCACTGATGTCTGATCTAATTGCTTTCGCGGTGACTCTTGGGACCCCGGGAGCACAGAGTAACAAGCTCCCACTGGATGCAACTGTGGCTCGGCCTCCGTCGCTGCATTCCTAAATCCCTTCTTTCTTCTCATCCCCTTTGTTGGCGGGCTCTCACCAGCGCATTTATTCATTAGCAGCTCCGATGCAGCTGCCCCCAAGACACACAGCTTGGTATCCCGTCTCGGCTGGTTTGACCGAATCTCGAGCGTAGGACTGTTATTGTACAATGGTGGGTCATGCTTGTAAGGTATTTTTCTGCCGTGGCCATCCGTCTTAAATGTCAAAAGACAGTTTGCACATCCAGTGCGTCAAGATCGTTTTGTGAATTTATGCGTCGAAGACCATGAAGATGGTAGCACATCTGCCTCCCAGTTTTGAGGATGAGGGCTGGAATCTAGCCCTCAGTCTTCCTGTGTTGCGTTTGCATGGTTTTCCCACGCTTGGGTGGGGGTTTTTTTTCCCCCTCAGGGTACTCTTCCTCCCACATTCCGAAAACAGGCTTGTTAGATCAACTCAAGACTCTAAATCGTGATCGGTTGGCGAACTGGCTCGTGTACCTTACCTCTTGCCCAAAATCAGAGGCTCCTGCTTAGTGGCGACCCCAATGAGGATCAACACTAAAGAAAATTGATGGATGGACGAAAGACTGATGTGATACACAATGACTAATATACCAGTACTGTATAAAACATAGCTCTAATCTCCCGCTATGTCGGTGTCGGTATATGCAACAAATGGAACTCCACGACCTTTTCAACACTCCTACAGTGCTTCACTAGTTTGTTTTGTGGCTTTAGTTAGTGGGCCGAGACTCTGATGTTGATGAACAGCGTTGGGGTTGATTGTTGTCGATTGTCCTGGCGTGGTCAGAGATGTCGCAATATAAGACTTTGGGCCTGTCGGTTTTCCTCTTCAAAATAGTTTGTTGGGAAATTGCCACACTATTTGAACCTCAGAGAGAACTACACGTTATAACATACAACAACCACGGAGAAGCTACTCTTTCTTTACTTCTCAACATAAATGGCCAGGGTAGAGAGACACATTTAATGCCAGAGGAGACTGATGGCATTTATAAAACGCTCCAGCAAATTGGCAATTGTGGAGTATACTGCTAAGCTATCAGTGCTCTGAATGTGACATGCACAAATAAAACACAAATACAAACCTTTAGCTTTGACCTTGAATGAACAGCCTCTGAATCTGTTTTCATGTAGATAGTTTTTCTCAATATGGTATTAAACACAAACTGACATTAAGAATGATAAGTTTGAAAGCAAGAGAAAAAAAAAGTACCGGCACTTCTCTGCGGGGAGAGGAACCGACCATGAATGAACATCGGTGGCTGTACGAAGGAAAACTGCATTGGGAAAAAAAAAGGGACAAACATAAACAGGACAAAATTGGAAGATGGAATAGAAAGTAGTGAAAGCGCGGCCTGATAACATTGAAAACCCTCCCTGGACCTCTGCAACGGGAATGTAATAGAAAAAGGGAAGTATAAAGATGCAGCCCAGTGAACTAAAGCAGATAGGCCGGTGCACCAAATACGGTGCAAAAATATGCCACACATTTGAACTTTGCTCACACATCTGTCGCCGCCTGATTCCACGGTGCAATATGTCACACATGGAAGGGCTGCACTTACAAACCCAACCTTACAAATCGTGCCTTTCAGAAGGAAATATTTCTGCATTAGATTCCCAGGGCGATTCTCAATGCATTTCAGTTTACTAGAACCTGTTAAGCATACAGAGTTTTTGCTTGCCCTTTGGTCAGGTGGATAAAGATAAGTAGTCCTGGAACATACACGGTGCATTTTCAACGAAGCAGCTCTGCCATTCATATCTTGCGGCAGTATCATGATTTCTCATCATTTGTCTCCCGAGGGAGAAATTTCTTCTGGCGCAAGGCACAGTTGCATACATACAACCAGTCAGTGGCGGTTCTGGATCAATTTCACTGAGGGGGCCGGGCTGGGGCCAGGGGTTTTGATGGGGGGGCACATTCAACCCAGGGCTAAAAAGACAGATTCGAAATCTTATTTGACTTTTTATTTCTTCAGACTTTGAAATTGTAGTCATAACATTATAGTGATGAGAAAAAAACAGTATTAGGAGGGCTAAAATGTCTGCAAGCATAACAATACACTGTGCCCATCTGTTGAGAATATTCAAGCCAGGGGATGATATGGTACCAGCCTGCCGGGGACAAAAATTGCAAATACACTGAAGCTAGATGTTTTACATGCATATAATTATCCAAATTTTAAAAGGCAATGTCTTATATATTGATCCTGTTAAATAAAAATTAAAATAAAAAGGGAGACTAAAAAAGTTACACACACACACACGCACACGCACGCACACACACACACACACACATGCGCGCACACGCAAATAGCACTTGTGTCGTGGTAATTTCCTTCTCTGCGGACTGCTTCTCATTTTCCCGCTCATTTTTAAGTGGCGCAGCACACTAAAGGGTCCAACTAGAATGTTAAATCACGCACTTTGGTTCCACCTTTCGCGTCGGCGACTCGGCACGACTGCGTAATCTACGCTCGGAGGGGGGGCCACAGGGGGGGCCAGAATCGGTGCTACAGGGGCACTGGCCCCCGTTGCCCCCCAGAACCGCCACTGCAACCAGTAGGAATCTGGAGGAGCGACGTCACACACGCACCTTGTCATGTTTCGACCGCATGAAAAATAGCACTGGAGGAAGCAGAGAGATTCTCATTTACGCTCACTATTTTTACTTTGTGTCATCTCGGAAAAAAAAAAAGAAATTAAGGTACGGTGCACATTGTGTGCTGTTAGCAAAGTGTTATCTAGCTTCACAAACCTACAAGTATGTCAGAAAAAAAACATGGATCGTGTCACATCCAAGCTAAAAGAGAAAGACACACAAGGTCGTATGACTCTTATGAGGTCCCCAAATGTAATATATAAAGAATAAATTATGTATATTAGAACTTTATTCCTGAAAGTCACTGTTAAAAATGCACTTCCCGTTAACTAGTCATAAAACTGGTTGTGACTTGTTAAGTGGAATTGTCGGCATCTGTACTAATAAAGTAATGTGTAATCTAACTTAAAATCAAGTCACCGGTAACTTAAATTGTGTCCTCACGGTAACCATGGCAATGCTGCTGCCCAGACCCAAGCACGATTACCTCCCGCTTTGTTGACTCAAGAAATCATTTCAATAGCACCTGTTGGACAAAATGAAGACGGCGACAAGATCTCAAAATGAAACCCTCTAGCCCCAAGACAACAACAACAACAAAAATCAAGAACAAATGAGAAACAAAGTGACTGAAGTCTGTCTATCAGTCTGGAAAAGGTTCCAAGGTCCTTTCCACAGCTTTAGGACTTGATCAAACCATGGCAATTTTTCACAAATGGAGAAAATTGGTAACAGTGGTGAACCTTCCCAGGAGGGGATTGCCAACCAAAATTGCTCCAAGACTGCAATGACAACTCATCCAGGAGATGGAGAAAAAAAACCCTCAAGATTGGCATCCAAAGGCTCAGAATGTCTTTGAATGGACAAATACGTCGACTGTGTCCCCCCCCCCCCCCCCATCGCTCTTTTTTCAAATTTTCTTTTTCCTGTCATCTTAGGCATCTACGTTCATTTCAGTGTGTGTTTTCCCTCTTTGGCACATACATATTCATGAAAGAACACCAGCATAATGATCAAAACATTTTCTGCTGAAGGTTAATAGGTCAAATGTGTTGATCAAAATCCCGTTTTAGCACTCACACTTCTCATTAGAATCATTTAAAGAGGATTGCTTGATACACATCCTCTGATCTTCCCCTTGGCCCTCCCTCGTACATACTTTCATTTTACCTCTACATCCCCACACAGACATGCCACCACACACACACGCACACACACACACACACACACACACACACACACGTGCACACACACTCTGCTCCTGTGGGCTCAGCCAGTGTGCTGAATACAGATTGCCATCTTTGAAGTGAACAAGTGTGTGTTTTCTGCGCGTTTGCGTGCGCTCGCATTCCGACACGTGCACATAGGGTCCAGTCGTTCCCCCACGTTAATTTAATCAGATTAGGTGTTAAATAATAAATGGCGCAATATGTAAAGTGAGGTGACCCTGCCGATGTTCTTTTTAACCTCGGCTGCAGGAGAATCGCTTGATTTGTATTGATTTTTACATTTGAAAAAAAATGCATAACGCAGAGATAGCGGCTGATCTGAGTCCAGGTGCTTCAAATGTCTCTCTCTCTGCTTTGCTGTAGGTGCGTGGAAATCATCGCCAAGGAGGGGAGGAGCCTGAAGGAGCTCTATCTGGTCTCCTGTAAAATCACCGACCACGGTAGGCTACTTTCACTCGCCGTCCCTTTGTTGCCGCCGGCCTCCGACATCATTATCGTAACCATTATTACCCGCCGACACCGCCATGATTCAGGGTTCATTTTTATTTTTACAGCTTGGCCCACGTGAGGCTCGCAAACAGTAAAATTATGATTGAAAAGTTTTATGCGGGATGGTGTCGGATCTCCTCTGCGGTCCTCCGACTTCCGACTGCAGTTGCAGCGTGAAACTTTTCAGTGCAGTTTTTAAAATCAACATCACTCAGACTCCTTTTTCATGAAGTCCGTTGACGTTGTGGGAAAGCGTTCATGGGAAATAAATGGAATGTGTGGAAATTTAAAGGAATTACCTATAACGTATTTTTTGTCAAAATCCATTTTTGTTGGTCATTGAGAGAGCCCGTTTTTAATTCACATGAATCATGTCTATTCCCCCTATTTTTTTCCCCCTGAACTATTTTCAACCCGATTTTGGTGTGAAAGGGTCCTTGTTAAGCCACAGTAAAATTTCAAATGTAATTTATTTCAGTGGTGTAGTTAAAGATCTGCGTGTTGGCAAAGTTCGCCTGGTTATCACACGACACAGGCCTCAAAGCTTGAAAGAGCGACGAAGAGACGCACACGTTACCGATCCGCTTATATAACGACTTCCCAATGACCTACATCATATTTTCCTGAAATCTCACAGACCAGTGTCCCTCCCAGGCCGGACTATTCAGCTTTTTTTCTGTGGTTCAGAGATTACGTCAATGAACAGTTAAAATGTGGCTTGCAAACCGAGGACCTGTGTAATTGGGGTGCTTTTGTGGTGTCTTGCTTTTCTCGCCATTGTTAAGTGTCATTTTCATGTAATTTGATCAAAAATGTTCAAGACATACTCCGCTGAATGAGCTCTCTCCTGTTGCTGAATATGCCTCGTCCGTGAAAACTATCATAGATGAACCGTTTTTTTTTCTTTCGTTCCCTTTTTGGAAACTTTTTTTGTGGGTCCTTTTACATATGATGTGTTTTTGGAGTTCAAGCTGCCTTTATGGTTAATGCCACTGCTAGCGAGCCTTTCTGTTGTTTCAGTATACCAAAGGGGTATGCGCGAAGTGCCAGGACTCCAAAATAATTGGAGTTGTCTTCTCAGATTCAAATGCTGTTGTCTATTGCGTGCCCTTCTGGAGGCATAAAACAATTGCTAAATTGGATTATTAAAAATTTTTATTTTTAGCTTGGGGGGCCCGATGGTCAAGTGGTTAGCGCGTCGACCTCACAGTGCAGAGGTCGTGGGTTCGATCCCGGGTCCGGCCTTCCTGTGTGGCCTAAGTGTGCCCTGCGATTGGCTGGCAACCGCTTCAGGGTGTGTCCCCCCCCCCCTGCCCGAAGACAGCTGGGATAGGCTCCAGCATGCCCGTGACCCTCGTGAGCATAAGCAAATTAGATAATGGATGGTTGGATGGATTTTTAGCTTGTGTGTTCCTAAGCTTGTTTCATTATGAATTACCTTTTTGATTGTAAATATGGTAAGGTCTATTCAGGGGTGCTGGAGAGGAGGGTCCGTCAGGAAGTCGAGCCTCAGATTGAGGAGGAGCAGTGTGGTTTTCGTCCCGGCCGTGGAACAGTGGACCAGCTCTACACCCTTAGCAGGGTCCTTGAGGGTATGTGGGAATTCGCCCAACCAGTCTACATGTGTTTTGTGGACTTGGAGAAGGCGTTTGACCGTGTCCCTCGGGGAGTTCTGTGGGGGGTGCTTCGTGGGTATGGGGTACCGAAACCCCTGATACGGGCTATTCGGTCACTATACCACCGATGTCAGAGTTTGGTTCGCATTGCCGGCAGTAAGTCGGAATCGTTTCCAGTGAGGGTAGGACTCCGCCAAGGCTGCCCTTTGTCGCCGATTCTGTTCATAATCTTTATGGACAGAATTTCTAGGCGCAGCCGAAGCGTTGAGGGCGTCCGTTTTGGTGGCCTCAGTATTGCATCCCTGCTTTTTGCAGATGATGTGGTGCTGTTGGCTCCTTCAAACGGGGCTCTCCAACTCTCACTGGAGCGTTTCGCAGCCGAGTGTGAAGCGGTTGGGATGAAAATCAGCACCTCCAAATCTGAAACCATGGTCCTCAGTCGGAAAAGGGTGGAGTGCCCCCTCCGGGTCGGGGGAGAGATCTTGCCCCAAGTGGAGGAGTTTAAGTATCTTGGGGTCTTGTTCACGAGTGAGGGCAGGAGGGAGCGAGAGATCGACAGGCGGATCGGTGCAGCGTCTGCTGTGATGCGGACGTTGTATCGGTCTGTCGTGGTGAAGAAAGAGCTGAGCCAAAGGGCGAAGCTCTCAATTTACCGGTCGATCTACGTTCCAACCCTTATCTATGGTCACGAGCTATGGGTCGTGACCGAAAGAACGAGATCCCGGATACAAGCGGCCGAAATGAGTTTTCTCCGCAGGGTGTCCGGGCTCTCCCTTAGAGATAAGGTGAGAAGTTCGGTCATCCGGGAGGGGCTCAGAGTCGAGCCGCTTCTCCTCCACATCGAGAGGAGCCAGATGAGGTGGCTTGGGCATCTGATTCGGATGCCTCCTGAACGCCTCCCTGGTGAGGTGTTCCGGGCATGTCCCACCGGGAGGAGACCCCGAGGAAGACCCAGGACACGCTGGAGTGACTATGTCACCCAGCTGGCCTGGGAACGCCTCGGGATCCCCCGGGGAGAGCTGGAAGAAGTAGCTAGGGAGAGGGAAGTCTGGGCTTCCCTGCTAAAGCTGTTGCCCCCGCGACCCGGCCCCGGATAAGCGGTAGAAGATGGATGGATGGATGGATTGTAAATATTTGGTATGGTATGGCCACTGCCGCGCGACAACAAATGACCATATATTTATAACTTTACAAGGTTAGTATTTTTTAGAAACATCTACCGGAACTGAAAATATTGGAACAATATGGAGCCGATCCATATCTTTTGCAGCGATAACAGCATCCACTTATCTGGGAAGACTTTAGACCAGATGTTGGAGTGGGAATGTTGGTGTGTGTCTGTGGGAATTACTCTCCCATCTCTCAGGTTCTTCGGATTCACAATCTCTGTTCTAATTCATAGCATTACCAAACACCTCCAGCATGCCTTTATAGCGCCGGCGTTGTCGTGCCCGGACAGTAAAGTACCTTCCCCCGACCGGTCCTATAAAGTTGGAAACGCGCAGCAACTGTCCCAAGATGCCATAAGCGATAGCATGGGGGAAACGGGGAAGAAAACGTGTGCGCTACCTTCCAAGGACTCGCTTGTTGTGTCACACATGTAGCCACCGGGTGGAGACCCGCGCGATTACTCGCCACCACTGTGACTGGTGTGAGTTACCGTGGCAATAATCACCTTGGCCTTCCCGAACCTGAACCTCCGACGGCGTGGGCGTGCGTCTTGTGTGGGTTGATGAATGACTCCTACAGCCTTAAAGTACATTAAAGCTGCAGCAGCGTGTGCAGCTGCCCTCTTGCTTTTTTTCTCTTCTGTCTCTAATCCTTTCGAGCAAGATAAATTGGCGATATCTGATCTTCTTTCTTGGCAAATGACCCCTCTGGCCGACCAGTATGGCCTCCTTGCGTTTTGCATGTCCATCCACAGTCGCAAAGCTCGCTGCTGTAGGCACTACTCAAATGATTGGTGGGTTTCCTGCTTCAGCCTCTGATAAATTGAATAACAGAAATGAGATTTTACATCTGCCAAGCTGCTCTCTGCCCGTTCAGCCCCCCATCCCCACCCCCACCCCAGCTCATCTCCTGTGCTAATTATTTTTATTAATGGCCTCTCTGAGTGCATTTGAGTTGTCCACAAGCCTCTTACATTTGCTTTGTATTCCAAGCCTTCGACTTCCTGTGTGAGTTGATCAGAGGTCGGAGAGAAACGCGGGGACATTGTTTGATGACGCCAGCAGAAAGCTACGAAACATGTAATTTTAACCCCGTCTGCAGATGGCTCTTAGCGATTATTTCGCAAGGAATAAATGGAAAAGTCGAGACAGAGCCTTTTTGGGAGGTAATGATCTTGCTGAAAGCCCTATTAGTGCCATGAAAGCAGCCTTCCTGCATGCTCGCTCCCATTCATCAAAAACATGCAAACCAATTAGCATGAACCCGACTTTTTGTGGCAATCTAGGCAGCCTTGTTAAACACACGCTTGCTGGAAATGACTCCTTATGAAATCTAACCTCGTCACAAAAGTTCTCTTCTAGGTCCCTTGTTTTCGTTCCCCTCTTCAAAAAAAAAAACAGCTACTCAAGTTCCCACATGTGGTTTTGGTCTCGTATTTTCTGGAATCATTACACTCGGCAGCACGGGGTCGCAGTCTCCACCATCGTAATCAGCGTTTTTTCTTTCTTTCATTCATTCATTTGGTATTTTAGTTTGTAAAACCTCCAGTTCTTGTCTGTCTCAGGGTGAGGAGAGCAACGTTGGCCTTTACTTTGCCAGTCAAACAGTGTGACAGTCATAATTTCCATTTTCTCATCTGCCAATAGGAGAGTTATTTTTGAGCCAGACGAACGCTCTCCAGCAGCAAGTGGCCATGCTAACGTGACGTGACAGGGAACAATAATACAGAATTAGTCTTTAGTCTACTTCCAGACATTTTTTGATTAATGAAGAGGTTGGAAAGAGTTCCAGGTCCAGGCACTGGGTTTGATACTGTAAATGTAGGTTGGTGCGGTGGTGCGCCAGATGCGGCGTGTGTGACCTGGGGAACATGTTTTTTGTTTTTGTTTTTGTTTTTTTGGATGTGACAAAAATTAAGTATAATTACACATCCATTGCAGTAGGTGGCAGTGGTGCTCTCGTCTATCTTTTTTTTTTCAGGTAAATTGATGCCCATGAAAAAAAAATAAAATTCAAGAATTTTACTGAAAATTTTCTCTGTTTATAGCCCAGTTACAGTGTGGTACACAAGTAATCAAATTAATGTGGTGATTGGTTCCATAAAGCGGGTGAAGAGAGTCCTGACTCACATTGGATATGTTTTTTATTTATTTTATATATTGACCTGATTTATAATGATTTTGTTTATATTTATTAGATTTTTACACAGATACTTCTTCATGCAAAATCAGTGGTCAGTTGTACTGTCGTCATTTGCCAATCGATTAGTAGCGCCATTGATGCGATCCACAAAATAAGATATTACAGCACAGCAAACATAATCTCGTTCATTCCAGGGATGTTCTGTCCTGTTATCGTTTCTGAGAATATACAGCTGGAAGAAAAAGCGATTATTTTTAAATAAAATTGTTTTTTGAGGGGGGTGTCAGGATCCTAACCCGTCTCCATTTTCCATTTATTGAATATTTTCAGTGTTTTGGGGAGAATTTTTAGGATGTTAGGATTATTTTTTTCCCACATGCAATACTGTGGGCTTCATTTACAGCCGAATTTTCTCTATTTCTGTTGATTTGTATTCCAAATTAAAAGTAGCAGTATCTCCTCAGTATGAAAGCTGATCCTGATGAGAAAAGCTGCTTTTCATACTAATCAGACCACACTGACTGAGACCTTTCACAAGCAACGACCTGCTGTGTACCTGCAAGTCACCTGGAATCACTACAGTTACACTCAATTGTTTGCGCGACTAGCATCCGTGCGCATGCGCGTGCGTCCGCCACGTATTCGTCTGAGCGCACTTATCCATGGTTATCTAAATGCTATATGCGGGCACAAAAAGAACGACCTCGCCACCTTTATTCTTTACATATGGTAATTCCTTTTCACCCGCACGGCTGCCGACAACCCCTTACCTTGTCAGTCGCGGCCTCTCATGTACATTCGGGCGAATACAAGATGGAGCGAGGCACCTGTGGGAAAATGACAGAAAAGAAACCGCTAGGCTGTTCAAAAAGTGGGAATAATTACATTGCGCTCGCAGAGAGCTGTTAGACAAAAGTCCTTTTAAAGCCTTTTTCAGTTTTCGCATTGACAAAATGATGCAACGACCATCTGGAGCCTTTCAAATAGCAGGATTCACCTTACAATCTCCGAGGTCTCTTTTTGTTTTGGAAAAGTGAGTTACCGTACATTATGTCTGTCAGGTTGCATTTCTCAAATCATTGGATCTTGGTACATTTGAAAACAATCTGAACAGAGCCAGGCTAATGTTTGTATGGGACAAATGTTTTGTATTTCTGTTTGTACCTCGAATCAAACTAATACTAAAGTTAAATGCCACCGCAAAAAATCACTTGCATCCTGCCGTTGATCTCTTAGTTTTCCGAAAGTCCCTCACGAAAACGTGTGGAAACTAAACTAATAAAGTTTCTGACACGTCTATCAAAATAAAGTTCTTTCCCTCTGACGAACGTACGCCAATGTAGTTGGAAAGGCGTAATTCCGCGAAGTTCTAGGCACAACAGTTGAAGGCCGCAAATATAAAATAATAATGAGTGAGGAATAATAAATATAGCGGAGCCTTCTTGTGTCGTGTCACCGCATTATTTTTAATTGCTGTGCAAACTAGATCATTGTGGTTGCGTCAGAAAGCAGGGATCCCTGTAATTGCGACTAACCCACTTTTGGGTCCCAACCCAGTAGTTGAGAAGCACAGTTTTCGAGAAAGCAGTTTCCGGAAGCAAGTTTGTCCTATCTTCTGCAAATCGATGTTAAAAACTGTGACCATCTTTCAGGCTACTGTCAATTGCATTGTAGTGATCGTGAATTGAGTTTCTTAAATATTCCGCCGTATTTCCCTTCTGTCATCAGATGAAGTTTGTCTGCACACAGTGGAAGTCACCCCGACCCCCCAAAATTAAGATTTGTTTCCCTTTATCCATGACCACACTCTGCCCGTTTCTCTGTTCCATCCGCTCATCCTTCTCTCCGTTCGTTTTTCATCACTTGCTTTCATCACAGGCGGTTTCTTCTCAATGGCCTGAACAATGATATATGGCATTCCCAGCCATGCCTCTCACGTGGGGGGAAATTCAAGAATGAAATACTGTTCTTTATGCATGTGTCATACACTCATACACTATGTGTGGGTCGCGCCATGCTTACATGACTCATGCGGATTTCAGGGCAGTTTAAAATTAGCAAACAGGTCTCTAATTTGCACACAAGTCAGAACATGATTTAGTCGATCACGAACCAATGCCAACACCAAAAGTCGGACTCGTTCCAAAAAGCCGCGTTCGCTGTCTGTTTACTTAGCGAGTGCCAAATCAACTTGAAAGCACGTCATATTGCAAAAATCCCAGAAAAATCCAATTTGATCGTCATAGTACATTGGAAATGGAGTGCAGTTCTATAACGCTTTATCTCCACCATATGCTTCACCAAACCTCACGTTCAATTTTTGAAGACACGAATGTACACCTACGCGCTAGCGCAGCCGTGTCAACCTACGGAAATGTTTTTCTTTTTTGTTTAAAATGACTTACCTTAACCTCCAGTTTCCCTCGCCGTACACTGTCCAATGCCAAATGCCAGAGTCTTCTTTTGGACCTATTTTTAAATCACCTGGTTGCATCGTACCAGATGCTAGCTAGAACCGAGCTAACCTGTGTATTTTTTGTGTTTTGTCATCCTTGCTAGGACGCTGTAATAGGCCATTTTTGTTCTGCTTCATCCAATCCTCAAATTTTTTGTCTGCTCATCTTTTAGAGACATCTGACAATCAGGTCTGAACTGACTGATCGGAAGGCGGCCGTCAGGATCACATTAGTCCTAATTATCGGTATGTTTTTAGCCAGGTTACATACCAGCAATTCATCTTCATGTAAATATGGCTTTTTCGATTTGATGTTTTCTGCAGGTTGTGTTTTTTGGCATGTAGTTATGCAGAGAATGCAATGAAAATGTTGATTTAAGGACGTGATGGTTTGCAGCATTTCCTCCACGGTGCGCTTAAACACTGCGGGCCGTCTCTCTTTTAGCTTTACGTCCTGTCAAGTCCCCCCCCCCCCCCCCCCGTTGTTTTCATTCCGCCTCATTTGTTTACAATGCAGTCAGTCGCCGATGTACAATCCAAGTGAAACATTGCGTGATGTAAACTCAGATAGCATAATGGGTTGTTTGCCCCGCTTTCGTGCGGGCTTTCAGTCGGTAAATAATGTAACTCTCAAAGGCAGTCGATTAAAATGTGGGCGAGCAGCACAGCAGATTTATGCTGTCTTCTAAGGGGAGCGAGTCAATAGACAATCTGTGTCTGTATCAACGCTGCAAGGGTGGTTACATGTGTAATTGTGTGTTTTGGATTTAAAAAAAAAAAAGATAAGGTTCTTGGCTTTCACTCACATTTGGGTGGCTCCGTTAATGTAAATGACCTTCAGTAGCTACACAAACAGAAACATGTTTTGTTTGGCTTCTATGCCGGAGATCATATAAGCCGTTAGTGTCTTTAATGTAGCAGATAACATTCCACATTTTATGACATGAAATAAAAAATCAGCTAACAAAAAAACAACAATTTGCCATGGATCGATTTGATATGACAGGACAATAAATTTGCAGTCGATCAGACTCATTACAACGACATGTAGTATTTTACGCAATTGGCAGTATGAATGAATGGAATTGCCGGGTTAACTATTGCTGCTTGAAGTTATATCGGTAGAGTTACTCGGGTTTTCCAGATGTTTGTTTTGTTTAGAAAAAAAATATATACTCTAAAACACTGCATATAATATGTAAGTGAATGAGGGGTCAGGGGGTCAAGGTGGACGTTGGGACACAGCCATCGAATCTTCAATTGACTTAGCATGCAGGTTTTGGAAATGTGGAAGCTTGGAGCACCCTCAGAAAAGCCACACAATCACGCGGAACATGCAAATTCCACCCAGGAGGGCCAAAACCTGGATTTGAACCCCCCGACCTCAGAAGTCTGAGGCGTGTATGCTAACCTCTCAGTTGCCACAATTTGGGGGGGGGGGGGCATGAAACATGAATTCAGTGCTTGCTTTCAAATCAATATTCCTTTTGTAAATGCTACAATAGTACATTTTTATTAGCTTACACGGCAAAAAGTTTGCCTATGGCTTGAGTTTCTGAAACGCTGTTGGAAAACAAGACACGTGCTCCTTAATTAAATTTAAAAAAAAAAACAAAAAACCAACTGATTGTCAAATTGCATAGTTCATTAAGGGGCACACTGGGGCATCGAGTGGCTGACGCGTGAGGATGGCGATGCTCAGGAACCCCTCGAAAGCTTGAGTTGGAATTGCCGCAGGTTAAAAAGTGTTTAGCTCGATGACCCCTGCTCTAGGGTATAATAAGTCCACTTACATTGGCTTCCGTGCAGCTAGCTTTATATATTTCCCATTCCCTTACATCAAGCCTGTGTGGTGCTATTTGCAAATGGCCGAGCAGTGCAAAGCGGTGGAAATTGAATTTGTTTCCATATATTGTCCTTCCTGCGTCGTGCTCCACTTTAAGCCTTGTCGGTTTCATCCGTTGTTTGTCTTTTGGGGTTTGGGGGGGATGAGGTAGGAGTCGTGTAGGTTCGAGGCTCGGGCTGTCTACCATCTTACTGGTCACACCTTTCCCACCGTTCCCTCTCGTTTGCGCACATACGCTCTATTTGGTTCTGTTTTATTCTCATGCGTGAGTGACTGCATGCCTGGGATGTAAAAGAGCATGCGCACACATGTTGCTCAAGGATGGCCATTGTCATGTTTGTGATCGTGAAGCCCCCCCCCCCCCCCCCCCCCCCCCATACGATGTGCCCCCGTGTGTGTTGGTCACGGCTTGCATGATATAGCAGCTCAATTTGTTCTCTCCACGTTGTCTTCTGGCTCACTCACTCACTTTCTGTCAGCTCCTAATAACGGCGAGCTGTAAAAAGTGTGCCCGTGGGACTCAATAACAGTATCCCTGTTATTGGCGCTCATAATTTTTTTTTTTTTTGTGTGCTTTTGTTTATGGAAGCGAAGTGGAGCGTTGCATTTTTGTGTGTGTGTTGCCCCACCCCGATTAGCTCCAGCGGCCTCACATGCTCGCGAGCAAGCTTCGCCTCCGAGGAGCCTGCGGGCAGGTATAAAAAGTGCCATAATGACTTTGAGGTTTTGCTGTCTCTCTTTGATAATCTCCTTTTTATTTCCTACTGTCTTCCTACCCCCGCCGTCTCACATCTCTTTTCTCCCGCCTCCTCCTTCCACCTTCCCAGGTGCGAATGGAGCTGTCCTCCAGGTTACAGGGGTGTTGATGTGTGTTGGTGGCCACATTTAGGAGTGTTTAATAGTTAAAGCACACCATTGCCTGTTCTATAGTTAGCTTCCAGTCCATTTGTTAAAGTGATACTGAATCCTTTGGAGAGAAAGTGACTTTTTTTGTGTGTCTGCCATAATATGATGCACTTGCTGCCTATTTGCCCAAATCCAGTTGGTGCCATTCGTGATACGTGAAAGAATCCGGGCCTCTGTACAGGTCGGTTGTATTTAACTTTATGACCATTAGGGATGTCCCCATCGCTTTAATTTTTTTTTTAATTCCAAGTCAAGTGAGGAAAAAAAAGAAACAAAATGAAATATACATTTTAAGAATAAAATATCTCTTTTTTTTTAATGAACACGTAGGCCTTCTAGCCTACTGTATTTTCAGTCACGATGGCAGGACTGCTGTTGTTACTTTTGGGACCGTTTTATTCGTAATTGTTAATTCAAAAGCACTGAAAATGTAATCATCATTCCAACAGACCGAGTTGCTGTCATTAAAGAAACCTCAAATGGAGGTTAATGCAGGTATGGATTAACACAGATCTATACTAATGCAGGTCATTATAAAATGTCAGGCAAAATAGCCCTTAACGTCGAAATTGATATTGTTTATGAATTATTAATAAACAGAAGGTGCATTTTGCGCTCCTGATCACAGTGACCAAGTAAGGAAATATTAGTGAGGTTACTTCTAATATCATGTTCAATATTAACCTCCTATAATTACTCGTTCCCTTTTTTTTTTCTTTTTAAATACTTTAGTGACAGCTCAGAATGTTAAAGTAAAGCTTTTATCATGGCCTGGAACAGATTTTTTTCAAAAATTATAATAGTATGATAATTATTTCCTTGAAAATTGTTTTTCTTAATCGTGCCGAATCACAGCAACAGAATTGCGCTTCACCTTCAACGCAAACTTCATTTTCACATTTCACTGTAAATAGCTTGACTTGAAGTTTTATGTTCTGATTTTGATGTCAAAGTCCAGCCTGCAAAGTTTGTGAGCAGAAGGTCACCCCTGTCCTCATTTTTCTGCATGTGTCGAAATTTGTGAGATAACGCCGCCGCTAATCCCTCACAAGGTCAGCGCTTGCATTGGGTGATTATCCCCCCACTGTTTATTCATAATTCCTGCTGATGCCATTTCCTCCTGCTGCCTCTGACCATTGACCTGTCATTTTACCATTCATTGTTGCCTTGTTTTTTTACTCCTCCTCGGAGGGCCCGCTGCCCACGCCGACATCCTCCTCTTTATCTCTGTGGGATTGCCCCTTACAGGAAGATTATTGTCGGATTTCAATGCAAAGCGCCGATCTATTTAAAAGGGCACTTTTCCTTGTTGCGCTCTAATCTCATCTT
This sequence comes from Hippocampus guttulatus, assembly GCF_054856545.1. Classification (NCBI taxonomy): domain Eukaryota; kingdom Metazoa; phylum Chordata; class Actinopteri; order Syngnathiformes; family Syngnathidae; genus Hippocampus; species Hippocampus guttulatus. Next base: position 15,106,098 of record NC_141265.1, read on the forward strand.
TCACCATCTCTCCTTGCGCTCATGTCATCACCTTGTGGAGGGTAGCTTTTTGACTCTTTTTTTTTTCTTTCTCTTTTTCTGTCCCCCCCGCACACGCATTGTTTCTCTGTGCCGCTTCCCGCTGCGAGTTTGACAGAGGAGCTTTAAATCATTCAGGTGACTTGGCAGTGGCAATAATGCGCGGCACATCAAGCGCTGTTTGAATATCTTAGCTCATGACTCTTAAATGCGTTTGGAGCAGCAGCTCTGGCAAATAGCCTCAGTGTCAAACAGCGAGCCGCTCATCATTTGATCAATGGCATTCATGGAGCCCACCAACGCAGCCCCCCCCCCCCCCCCCGGCATGTGTTTGTCTATGTACATGATTTTATGATAAAAGGCTTTTGGAAATTGCTGCTCTTTAAACATAACGTGCAGCGGGGGGAGGGGATGGTGAGGGGGGGCGCCTCGTCGCAGTCTTGATTTAGTGAACACAGTATGTGTGCTTGACTGGCAGCAAGATTGCCACTTCCTCCTTGAAGACGGAATCATTCTTCCTTCAAAGATTTTTTCCCTCCCCTCTGCAGTGACCTTGTTAGTTTGAGTTTCATGTGGCCACTTAAATTTCATGTCCATTTTAAATTTTTGTGACCCATCTCCCAACTCAAATCGGTCGTATATCAGATCATCTTTACTCTGTGAAACAAATGGAGACCAGTGTTGTTTTTGTCAGCCACCTTAGTTTTAGTCTTTTGGGTGAACATGCTTAATATTGGCGCATTTTACTCATTTCAGTATGCGACAGTTTTAGTTTTAGGTTTTAGGCTTGTAACACACAATCTTACAAGTTTCAAGTTCAGCACATAATTTTGCCAACCATATTTCGAAAATTGAACAGCCATTGAACAAATAAAAATATGTTGATTAACTTCATGCCCGGCATCCGCCTTTCTTTTCTTTCCTGCTGAGCAATGGCCAACAGTTTTCAGACACTTTCTTCTGTCAAGATTCAGTTCAACAGCTTTTGTTATATCTTTTTTAAAAGTACCAACAACACTCTTAAATTTGAATAACAAAATTGTTTTTGGGGCGGTATTTCTTTTTTTTTTTTTCTTTTTTTTTCGGAGGCTCTGCCTACTCCGTTCAAATTGCAAGGTAATAAAACTGATTAAGCCAAATATATCCATTTCATTAATATTGTTCCCAGAAACAAATTCTGTGGTCTCTCTTAAAATGTCGGCACGGCTTCAGTGCTTGTTGACTGGTCCTTAATTACCGCGCTAAATGTGTTCAATTACATAATTAGCTTTAATAAGATGTTTTTAAATCCCCTCTGCCATCCATACTAATATTGATTTAGTACCATGAGTTGTTTCAGATGTGAAAATCAGTACTTTTGATTTCTAAAGGATATTTTCTTCAGTATGTAATTGCATTAAGTCTCCCCGTTGAAAGGTTTGCTTCACGGTAACAAGAACGGAGCTGAGTCGATGTTCGCATGATCCCGTGCTACTCTTGTGGTCCCACTTGTCCTTCCACCTTGGGCCATCTTGTTGGAGGTCTCCCGCCTCATTTCACCTTTACATATTCTAATCTTTCTCTCCGCTCTCCTGCTGCCCTCGCTCCTCGTGTTATCAGCGTGCCCTGTAAAGCTTCATTTACAGAGCAGCCCTAATCAGATGTGTACCAGTGGAGGGCAGTTTGTGAGAGCAGCATGCAGCCTGATAGATAGGACGGCTTATCGGAAGGGGTGCGCGTCTTAAGCTCTCAATTATATGCCCGACGCCCAAACGCACGGCGCAGGCACATGTATGCATGGTTTCATGCACTTTCTGTGGCTTAGAAAGAAGGTTTTTGTTATTCTTGTCAATGTGTATCTGTCTTTGGCCACTCAATCAAGTTTGACCCCCAGTCTTTTGGATTCAAAAGAGAGCTAACTATTGTACAATTTTAAGCCCGGCGATAGTCGAAACTGGGCATGAGCAACTTAAATGATGGAGAGGGCCACCAATTTTCATCAGCGCTAACTGGAGGGGAAGGGGGAGGCGCATAGGACCGTGCAATTCATAATGACATTAATGGCATTTTTAGAAAGTGTAGAGAAGAGTATCACCATACATTTCCTTTTTCAAATGCACGTCGAAAAGATCCAATGCTCAACTACAGAAAACAACCACATACTATCGCTTTTCCAATCAAAGATGCCACAGAACTGCTGAACAGTCAACCAGCATTAAGTGCAAGAACTCATTTTGTTCATGCTATCACAAAAATCAACTTAGTCAAAGATTCTAATATTACCGTGTTTTACGGACCATTGGGCACACCGTATTAATAGGCACGGTATAAAAGAATGGGCCTAATAAATCATACTTAAGACACCCCGTTACATGTTAAATATTTTATTATAATTGAACGTATGTTGATTTTTATAGATTTACTGCTATTATGCTAAGTCCAGACTGATCAAAAGTTATAACGGCCCTCTGAAGGAAACCGTAACTACAAGATGGCCCGCGACGTTTGACACCCCTGCTCTCGTGGTTGTGAACACAGCAACACCACTGTGATTTCTTGGCCTGCCTGACATTTTGCAATGTTAGCACGAAGGTAAAATGACCGCAACCAGCAGAGAGGCTGTTCAGTCATCTAGTTATTAGTCTGAATAAGAAGTGCTTCACCGATGGCCCTATATGTGCAACCGCATCCATACAGACTTCAATGATAGTTTGGGATCATAAAAATAACATATGAAAAAAAAATCCAGGAACCTTATCCTCACCATAACTGCAATTGCAGCTCCATGGGTAACATAAATATAACTCATAAGCTTACCATAAATGTCTCCTTTGATCCGTAACCCCGAGCCTTATCATAAACCTCATTATCATACTCTAAATGCACCAAAGGTGTTTTTAACCTCCAAGATTATGATGGGCAGAACCTAACTTCACCTGTAACTATAAACCAAAATAAATGATATCCTCACCCTCGTTAGAGCTCCAGTTGGACTTTCTCATCCCATGACAAGAAACCTGAGTAAAGTCACTCAAACTCATAAAACCCACTGGCAGTGACATACAACTGACAAGGCTGAGACGTGCGTTCGCAATGCAGTTGGCTCCAAGATGTTGATGTTGATTGTTTTGCTGGAATGGTTCCAGAAGGTCAAACAGTTAAACTTGAATGATAGTGTCTGTCACAGTGACTTGATCAAATCCTTCATCATCTTTTTAGTTTTGATGGTGAAATCATACAAAGGAAATGCTCAACCTTGGCAAAAGTTGCCGCTAATCCTTTTAATGGCATTTCACTCAATTTGTCTCTGATTGGAACTAAGTAAAGATTCAGGTTATCATCATGTTTTAATTTACCAAAACAGAGGTCGCCGCAGGATGTGCTCCAAGTATTGTCGCCCGTCAGAGGTAGCAGGCCGAGGAGGTTGTTTTTTCCTGCAAAGCGCTTGTTTAAGTGTCCTTGAGCACTTTCGGAATGTACTTGCCAAAAGGTAAACAAGAGAGAGCGTGCAGTACTGTAAAGCACGACAACAAAAATCCAGAATACGCAGTCCCTTAACATTTCACCAGCTAGATCGAATGATACTTTCATCTTCAGGTGTTTACGACGACGCACGACGGTAGGAATCAAGGGGGTCTTTCTATTCTACTTACAAGGCCATTTGGAGCGCTGTAGCACCGAGATGCAAGGTTTGAAGCAAATGAAGCATGAAAAGGTGAGCTTGGGGAGCAAAAAAACAATGAGTTGTGTTTGAACATTTCTGCTTTTGGAGTTGACTGATTTAATAAGGCAGCCTAATGCCCGTCTCACGCTGAGCGACAAGGCCAAAAGCCACTCAATTGCGAATTGGTTTGTGTGTGTGTGGGGGGGTGGGGGGGGGGGTTACGAGATCCTGCCGCACATCAGGTAATTAACTCTCATATCCTGCATGTACTGTATATATAACTAATGTTTATTTTTTTGTTGGACCACAACCAACAAGGAAGAAACAGTTGGCCCTGGCTGTTATATTATAACGATACACAAAGTGTGTGTGTGGATTTTTCTTCCTTTTGATTCCATCCGTTGACTGTACTTCTGCATTGCGGGGACAGAGGCTCACCGCGCTTTGCTTTTTCATCCACGATTAGATATACAATTATGAATATAGTTATGCATTGTACACATTATAACAAGATGAATCCCATTTATACCCCGAAATACTTATTTTGGTTATAAAAGCTCACGTGACTGACATGTCACTTTTGATTGGCTGTTAAATCTTGTTGCCCCGCAGTTCGCTGGCCGTTCAAGTTTTGGATTTCAGTCAAACTGGTGCTGACAATCTGCCACATGTGAAGAGTTGTCTCAGAACCCCACCCACTACAGTTCAGTCAGGTTCAGCCATGTCGGTCAGTGTGCGAGTGCACAAGGAGCATTTTGAGAGAAGTCACTGCCCCATCATCACTGAAGTCTCCAGTGCCGACGGCCATGTGATATTTCATGCTACTGAAAATATGGCTATGTCTTGAGCCTGTAAAATCTGACCGTCCCTTTCAATCATTTTACTGCCCAGAAGATAGCCGGTCACATCCTTGGAAAGGTTGCGTCTCAAAGCTTCAAGATGTGACCAGTCTCGGCATCATTTTCTGAACTTGTCACACGACGGAGTCATTTGGCAAAAAGATTGACGGTGGAAGTTGAAGCAAACACAGTCTTTGCCGCATGAGCTTATACATGCACACTTCCACTTCATTTTTGTCGGCTCTCTCTACTGTATCTTGCATAGATCCTCTCGGCAGCGCCCCCCTGGAAAGTTGACAGAAGTTTCGAGGATTAGTCACGAGATACAGGATGCGAGGCATTTATTTGTTGTTGCTTTTAATGTTGACTTACTGTATGTCTTATGGCCATTGCGCGGCTCAGCTCTGCTCGGTTGCTTTTCCACGACAAAGTACATAAGCCGCGTCACATCGAACGCATCGGTTTGAACAAGACACCCGCACAAACACCAGCAATGCAGTCGAAGGAGGGTCTCCTATGTGTATTTTTCGGCCACAGTAAAGAGTCCCATTTTCTTCAAGAGGACACTGAGACTTAGCTTTCCAGTTCTAAGGCCTAGCAAACAGGCGTAGTGAGCGCTAGCCTCTGTTTAGTTATTATTTTTTCTGTGTGTGTGTGTGTGTTTTCTAGTAGTGGTACAATAGCATCAGTTTGTGTCACATGAAATTGCGCATAGCCATTGGGTTCACGGCACACACATCTGTTCACTCTGTTTACCGTCGTGTGAAACCCACCCTTTGTACCATTTAGGCTCCAGAAAAAACAACAACTGTCGACACATCAGATTTGATCTAAACCGACTGGAACAAAATATGTTCACAGAGATCAATATCAATATGATCTTTGTGCTCACGTACCACGTGTGTCGTTTTGTGTTTGCGTGTCTCATTTGGAAAATAATGTCAGACTGCTTTGCTAAAAAGGTTGTGTTGGGTTTAGTTAACCCTCCCAGTAATCTGGCAAAAAAAGCGCCCTCCATGACACAAAGACTTGCTTTCAGAGCCCCCGCTTTGGCAGGAAAGCAGCTATTATAAGGTCAATGTTACCTTTATTATTTCTTATTAGTGGACGCGAAACCTCATGGGAGTTTTTACATAAATACACAGTGAAATGGCAATTGGCAACCTGCCCTCACGCCAAGGAGACACACCAGGGGGGAGCTCTGGTCAACATTGACTCTGGTGTTTTTGTGTTTATTGTTTGGCCATAAACGAGGACGACGTCAAAAGCCAGACATGCTTGCACCTGCGACATCGGATTTCTGGCGCTCGATTTCCCATCTGTGACGTTGGATGTGCCTTTTTTTACTTGTCTTCATAGACGATGTTTGTCAGACGACGAGGCCCTGGGATTGATTCGAGTGCCTCTCCATTCTGTAAGACTGCGTTGCGCCGTGGGTCGTCCACAAATGAGCCCTGCCGGAATGCGGCTCCAGTGCGGCATTTTGTAAACGCCTCCTCCTGTCTTTTGAGCACAATAAGAGATGTCTAAGTGGCCTTGGCTCCCGGCGAACACAATCAATGCGGACATAGCCTGCATATGCGCAAATATACAATCACTCGCAGGGCTTTCAAAGTCCTCTTCCCTGCGATCGGGCGTAAAGCGTCGGGAATGGAGTGCCGCTGGCTTTATTGTGGATTGGAAGAATGCATGCGAAGTGGCTTATGCTTTTGTTCTTTATAGTTGTTGTAAACTGTAATGGACTTTTCTGCATCTTCTTTATTTGAGCTGCTACTCAACCAATTACTAAAAAACAACAACAACAAAAAAACAGAGCCTCTGTAGTAGGAAACTTTATTAGAAATCCCAGCAGATTCCACTGTTCCGGTACACACATCAATAAAGGAAAATGAATGGAAATTGATGCAGAAATATGAAATCCTCGCAAGCATATGGCATTTACATTGACAGCCCAACCATGAAATTTCTCTATTTCAAGCGCACCTATTTTGGCCTCGTCCAGTCCTGTTTTACACTCACTTCCTACTTACTATGCGCAGACCATAGTCCATTGCTAAGTGCAGGTGGAAAAAAAAGCCATTAAGTTGCCGGCGGGAAGGTGTGTTGTGTGGGTGTGTGTGTGTGTGTGAGTGTGTGTGTGTGTGTGTGTGTGTTTGTGTGTGTGTTTGTGTGTGCGTGTCTTGTTTATGAGCGAGAGAACTGACAGGATGACAGATTGCTGCTCATTCCGAAACATGACATTCTAATCGGTGTGAATGTTAATTAAGAGACTTTATTGAAATGTTTCTGGTGGCTGGAGAAATTGAAGGCTTAATGAAAGGAATGCTTGCTATAGGCAGAGAGAGCAGGAAAGTGTGTGCGTGTGTGTGTGTGTGTGTGTGTGTGTGTGTGTGCGTGTGCGTGTGTGTGTGTGTGTGTGCATGTGTGTGTGTGCGTGTGTGTGTGTTTAGTGGATGTAATTCAGTTTGCAGACCCAGGTTGAAATGCCACATTTTTGTCGTATAAAACGAGACCAAGATAAGGCATTTCAAAACTTTTTCCACCATTGTGACCTACCGCATGTACAATGAAGAACAAAATATCTTGGCTACTACCTGATTTATCTCCCCAAGATTCAAAACCATCGATCTATCCATCCATTTTGTAATCCGCTTTTCCTTACAAGGGTCACGGGCGTGCTCGCAGCTATCCCAGCTGTCTTCCAGCTGGAGGCGGGGTGCACCCCAAACTGATTGCCATCCAATCGCAGGGCACACATAGATAAATAACCATTAGCGCTCAAAATCATACTTAGGCACAATTTGGAGTGTTCCATTAGCCTACAATGCATGCTTTTGGAATGTGGGAGGAAACCGGAGTACCCGGAGAAAACCCACACAGGCACGGGAAGAACATCCAAACTCCACACAGGAAGGCCGCAGCCTGAATTGAACACTGCACCTCTGCACTGTGAGGCGGACGTGCTAACTAGTCGACCACCGTGCCGCCTACTTAAAAATCCCGGAGAATAAAACAATTCGATGTCATTGATTGTTTAGCCCAAGTGTGTTGGAGAGTGCCTCTGGGAGCGGGGGGGGGGGGGGGGGCAAACAAAAAAAACCCCACCTTTTGCATTCTGCTGGCATTTTCCATGTGCCAGGAAACTGTTGTGATGTGGTATTTGAGAAGAGATTGCTTTTTATCCACCCTGTGCTGAAGCTTTCACTACAGGGAATAAAGTGCCAACATCCAGTGATCGCTGGAGTTGCTGGTGGTTCTTGACACGCTTTCAAATGAACTGTTAAAGCTGTTTAGCTATGTACCCTTCTTCAGACGAATTTCCTCAAAGTGCGGCAGCAGCAGCCAGAATACTGAGAAAGCGCTTGTCATTTATTTTTTTTGGTGGATGAAACTCACAACGCCTTGCATTGCACTCGGCTTTAAGGGTGAGCGCTACATTTTGCTTGCATTTCATTCATGCACGTTTCTTTTCAATAAGAGAGCCACTTACTGCGCAGTGTTAGCAATTTTTCATCTGATTAACGTGGATTTCGCAGCGTTAAACGGCCTCATCCGAGTTTGCTTTCAATCCAAACGTATTTTTCTGCTCTTGGATGAGTTGCTCATCCTGTTTTAGCTCACCAAAATTCAACCATGAGATACCATGGAATAAGTGCTAATTACCGTCAAAAACACTCACCTCGTCAGCCTTTCCGAATTCAATGCATGCGGTTCTATCGCTCGTCTCCGTACAAAACAACCAGCATCAAACAGGCTGCGTTGCTTTTCGAGGTCACACTCATTCATCAGTTGCATTAATAGGTATCTCAAAAGATAATTATCATTCCATGCCCCTAAGGGCCCTTCCACGGACAGACCCTCAGTCATGTTGTGTATCAGCAGCCGTTGGAGGACATGAAGAATGGTGACTGACAGACCAGGCACAGGGTGACAAACAAGCTCCATCCTCAGCGCTAGCTATTGATTTCAGCTCAGAGGTCTCCGCCTGAAATGGCAGCAGTCAGGGTCACTCAGCAGCCTACGCCAGAGCTCGTGGGCTGTTCAGCCTGGAAAGGGAGACGGGGGAGAAGACAATTTTATCATCGTGGTCAGTTGCAACCAGGGTTGTGACACTGGTGCACTGCAGTTTTGGGATCGCCGGCCCATACCAAGTAGTGCAAAGTGTTCTGTTTCGTGTTAGCTCAAGCACATACGAACGCAGAAGTCTTTGATAATACTGCGTTTAAGACTTGTGGAATAACCAGTTGCAATGTGGTTTGCATACAACCGAGTGCCTGGAAGAAGTAGCATTGTCATGATTTGTTTTGGCCAAGTGCTAGCTAATATTGAAGCTAGCTAACAGTGAAACCACAGGGGTTATCTGGTTAGCTGTATGATAATGTCTGAAAAGACAATTGTCTTTTTTAGGACGTACAATTGGACTTTATTGTTGTAGCTTGACGTATGAGTTCCCCAATTTCTGATCTATCACAGTGGATTTTTTTCCCCTTTGTGTTACTACTTCAAACAGGCTTCAGTGCCGCTTGAGTGATGTGCAAAAAGAAAATGCAATGTAGCTACTCGAGCTGCTGTTGGCCACAACTCACGGCCAAACTAACCGGTCCACTCTACTCCAGCTTGTGATGTCACGAGGCCACACCCCTTAAAGACACTCATTCAATGTGTGAATGCTATGGTAAAAATCACGTTTTGTTTTTATACAATACAATGGCGTATTTTTATTTTATTTTATTCATAAACATGTATCTAAAAAATGTGTGTGTGGGGGGGTCAATAAAATTGAGTTATAGCATTTCAATTTGTTTCAATGGGGAATAATGATTTGACATATGAGTAAAGTGAGTAACAAGCTTAGACACTGAATGAATTAAACTCTTCAGTCAAGGTTCCGCTGTATTACGAAAAAAAAAATGAATTGAGCCAACCTTCTACAGCATTTTGTAGTGTTCACCATAGCCTCCTTTTCTACTTCAAACCACAGAAACCAGAATTCCTGCAGCTTTAATTTAATCTTTTTTGGATGAATCCATGGCAACTGATTCATTGAGTTTTTCTTTGTCCTCCTGCCCCCAATGATTGATTACACATGAACACGAGGAGGCCGAGGGGCGCAGGCATACAAATCTGACTACCTATTCCAGTTTTGTTGAGCTCTCTATTGCAGTCAGAGCCATGTGAAAATAGAGAGAACCCTGTCACGAATCTTATTTTCTTAACCTGGCGAAACAAGCATTGGGGATCTAATGCCCATTTGGCCCCCTCCAAATGACTTGGTGACATTGGCAAAAGCAGATGCTAGCAGCTACCATGTCCAGTACCTGTTCAGCAAGGCTTCCAAGCCTGCTGAGCCAACGTTGCTCATGTTAGTTTTACCCTGTTGCTTTGCCTTAGCGCCGGTGACTGCAGTATGATCCTCCACAGTCTCGCCTTTGCCACAGCGGCCCCTTTTTTATTTTGTCTGCTCTCCATTAAAATGTCTCCTCTCACTGCGACCAACAGCCACATGCCGAGGAAGTAAATACTAGGGCACTCTAGTAGTCCTCCATTGTTGTCACAAATCCGACTGATGCGCTAAAGCGTGATTTTAGCATTTTTCCACGATGCTGTTTTGAAGTAGAAGTACAGCTGATGTGAGCCGAACCGTTCTTGTCCAGTGGCAAACAACTGCTGGTTAAGTATCGCAGTGTTTTTTTTTGTTTTTTTTTAAATTGTTAATGCGGTACTTGTTTTGGCGAATGTACAACCATTTCTTTGCATTGCATATCAAAGCTAAAAATATTTTCGATGGTGAGTGAAAAGATTGGAATATCTTGATGTAGAAGCCGGGCCAATCTCTGATTCATTTTGTCAGAATTGATGCCTGGCGGAAGACATTGTCTCGTGTTTTATGAGGCCGTCCTCGCCGTTGTGCTTTATACTTTCAGAATTGTTCTTATATAAATTCTGGCGTCCAAGCTAATGAAAGTGGCCGAAATTCATCTGCAACATATATCTGAAGCGCGGATGGCAGTTTTTTTATTTTTTATGGAAGCTGTTTTTATTACGTTTTGGACATTTGCCATAGCTGCGTCTTTGTCAGAAGAGTTATAGTCCAGTTACGCGTCCTTGTTCAGAAGAGCAGAATTTTATGTACTTTTAATGCCAAACGAATGAAAATAAAGTGAGCTCTATACTCTCTTGATGTACGGTGTTGTTTGTGATGCAAGTCTAATTTAATCAACATTGGCAGTAACTTATATTGAAAGCTGACATGGATCAGCTGGTCTTTAAACCAATTAGAAAAGCGACTTCCTCTGGATCATGTACAGGGTCGTCTGAGCGTGAGCTTGTTGCTGGTACAAGAAGCTGCTTTGTGAGGTAGCAAAGCTGCATCTTCATTGTTGTTTTCATTCATACCCAAAAAGGTACGCTTGAGTGATTGCAGAAGTTAATCCCACAGAATGCAGCCAATTCGTTGATGATACTCTGAGAGTTTGCCCTCTGCACTTGAACACACTCCTGTTCCTGGAGGCTATTTGGCCTCAGACTGGGTTTTGGGTTTTGAATTAATTACCATATGGAAATGGTAATGATGTTAGTTCATGTTTTAATCATACTTTATTGTCATTGAAATCATTGAACTGTTTGACAAGTAACTGTTGTATTGTTATGGTTTAGTTTCTCCAGCTGTCCATTTTCTGATCCGCCTTATCCTCGCGAGGGTCGCGGGGCGTGCTGGAGCCTATCCCAACTGTCTTCGGGCAGTACACCCTGAAGTGGTTGCAATCGCAAGGCACACCTACACAAACGGCCATCAGCGCTCACAATCGGACCTAAGGACAATTTTGAGTGTTCCATTAACCTACCCTGCATGATTTTGGAATGTGGGATTAAACCGGAGTACCCGAAGAAAACCCACATAGGCACGGGGAGAACATGCAAACTCCACGCAGGAAGGCCGGAGCCCGGAATCGAACACACAACCTCTTCTGCACTGTGAGTCGGACGTGCAAACTAGTGCCGCCTGGTTGAATTTAAAACAAACACTCACATCCAAACTCACTTTTTATCAACGCTGCCTTTTGCGATGCACCTCATTTTAAATTCCATGATATTGCTCACCATTTTTATCCCGCTGTGACATTTGACTGATACCCTTGTAAAATAACATTCACCGCCAAAGGAAATGCCAAAACAAGTTTTGTTCAGGTTTTGTATTGTTACTCTATTTTTTGCCTTTGGTGTTTTGGATTGAACACAAGTGTTTCGCCCTTTTGTAGTTTGAGCGTCGATTACAAGTTGCAAGCAGTTGCAAGTCGGTTTCTTTCACAAATAAAATCCGTCCGTGCAGAGAAACATTGGAAACACGATGAAAACAGACGGACATAAGAAACAGGAAGTTGATTGAATGAATCACTCCGCTCTATTTGTAATCTCGAAGGGATGAGCGTCATTTCTCACCCAAGCCACGCCCCGATTGATTTGGTCATATTCCGACTGGCCTACCGTCATGGAGCTTGTTAGAAGGGCCATGAGGTATTCCACAGCCACGTCCTCATGAATCCATCTGCCCGCCAAGGTTATGTTCTTACATTATTTAACAATAATGGGAACTGACCTTCTTTCAAGGCGGGGATTGATGAGTCTCTCCCAGAAGGGTCAATAAGGGTTAAATGAAGAGTTGCCTCTCTTTGAGAATATATCCTAGTTCACTAATTGCACTGGCGCTTCCCTCTGTTCGACACACAGGCGTCGTATTCAACCTTCACCGCGGCACAGATTGCGGCCATTCTGACATACGCTCGCTGGCGCGAGCTTTGTAATGTTAATGAAAAGAGTCCTTGAGGTATCTCTTTTCTTCCTTTGAAGATTTCTCTTGGCGTTTTCACCTCTAATCAGAAAGCTGTTTCGAAATAATGTTGACACTGACAGATTGACATGTGGTACTGCGTTAGGAAGAATGCTTTGCGGTTGTGATATTCTGGAGAGCGCACAGCAAGAGAGGGGCGAAGCCGGCGGAGGGGGGGGGGGCGCCGATTGGAGATAGAGGCGCTGGGGAGATTTGAAATGGGCCGCTTCTATTTTAGATGACAACTTACAGTGACAGGCACGGCGCCCGTGCTTTTGCGATGGAGTCACCGTTTTCCGCCAAGCCGGTCCATTTTTCACCGCGACGAATTGCCCTCGACAGCCCAACGGCCGGGCCAACATTTCATGAAATGTAAAAGGTCTGGCGCAAATGAGGTCTGACCTTATCAATAGCCTGAGCCCATCCATCTAAAAGCAGACCCCCTGTCGCCTGGTGAAACACGGCGGGCGGCTCACCTCCTTGGTCTCTCCGGCCCCCCCCTGCCGCTCCTTTTCCACCTCCTCATCGTCCAGCTATTCGCCGCCGTTCACTTTTCTTCCCGGATCTTTCAGACAGCGAATTGAGCCGCACCTGATTCTATCCATCCATCACCGACGATATATCAGACGCCACTTGATTTTGACCGTTATCTGTTGTGATAGATTGATGTGCGTGCCGCCACTGGGATTTGGCAGCTTTTCAATGATATTGATTGCTTCAAGGGATGTGGGTGAGGGTGCGGGGGGGCACTCCATTATTATCTTCTTCCAGACCTTGTCCCAGTCGTCCCTACTTTGCCAACACTGGAAAAATTCATACTTTTACCAGCGTTTCCGTCTCATTTCTTTTTAAAGATCGCATGCATCCAAATGCTATTGATCGAGCATCACTTCACATGAAGGTGGCTCGATTTTTTTTCCTTTTATCCCTCATCATCGCTCTTTTTTTTTTCTTTTAACCCCTTTCATTTCATTTTGTGACTCTTTGCTTTCACCATCACCATTCATTCAACAATTCCCCCCTCCCTGCGGTCATATCCTGTGGGATCCAGTTTAAAAGCACATTCATCATACACGGATCACAATGTGGCGGCGCTTATATACTCCGCGCATCCATGTGACATCACAGTCCTGAATGTGCTGTTGCATGTAACGATGTGCGCCGCATTCCCAGTGAATTACGCGTGATTGTCAGAGGACCGAGAACAATGGTATCTGGACTTCTTCCTGATGAGGAAGGCAAAGAATAGACTGCTGCAACATATCGAGCTAAATACAGTGCACGCTAATGAACCCCGGCTTCTCTTTTAAGAATCGCGGTTCAAAGTCGCGATTCTTAAAAGAGAAGTCGCATTCAACTGATTACACGGTTTCACACTCTGCTCATCTGTATAAAACGTTTTTTTTTTTTTTCATCCTTCTTACCCACTTCCTTAATTGGAGCCTTTCGCTTGGCTATATTTGTATTTGTCACGGTTAATTGAGGAAATCTCTCCAGAAGTGGGTTTTAAAGTGTGAGGCGCACGTTCTCTTGTGGTTGCTAGATGATTTCAGGAGAGGTGACCAATATAAAGAAAAGGCGAAATGGATTTTTATTGATTTTTGTGTGTGTCGTTGCGGTTTTAAGTTAGTCAATTAACCCTTTTGGGTATAGCGGTTACTACAATGGACAGCTGATCATGTTATCAGGTTACAGGGTGCATGAAAGGGTGAAACTATTGCCTACATATCTCCAAATAACCATTGACACTCACATTCAGGAGCTGGGATTCTGCTTTTTTTTGGGGGGGGGGGGTTGTTTAAGTCTAATTTTAAATCAACAACATCATTCAAGTGTGAATAAGAAACTTCATATTTGTCAGAATAATTGTACAATAAAAAATAGGAGAGCAAAAAACCAAAACAGAACAACACGATAGCTGTAGCACACCATTCACCAGTGTGTATCGGGGGATTCCAAGTCTATTTATTTTACTTTCTGCATTGTCCATTTCATCAGTTGACATCTGTCAAAGTACAACCGTGTGACCAAGCGAGTGAATTTCCGAGGAGCTTTCAGAGTTTTCCGCCGCTCCGCGCATGTGCGGGGGTCGCAGCTATCGTTGTTGGTATGTGCAGCATAACCGAGGGGAGCCTCTGGCCGCGGCTTCAGATGTTCCCCAGACGAATGACGACCAGCTCTCGCAGTCAGATCTGCTCCAACTAGCGGAGACACTTCGGACAAGTTAAACAGTGATAAATCTGCATGTCAGTATGATTTAAACCGCGGTCGCCGCTTTGTGTCGACGTGTCATATCGCCCCCCTCCCCGCCCACCCTCAGGGCTTGCCATCCGGCGTGTGGCTTTTTAAGGAGCGAGGGATGATGAAAGAGTGAGAGGCAACGGTGACAGGCTTAACTCGTAGAGGAAATAGAACAAGGTTTTGATTAATTGCGGCGGCGGTGATTGGGAAGGCAGACGCTGCGGGCGAACGTGTTCTGCCGTGGATGTGTGCGGAGGCCTTTGACAAGCTTGAATTTGTTTTTCGTCTGATCACGTTTGTATTAAGAGGTGTAAAAACTACAGAGACTGAAACCTGATCTAATTTTTGCAAATAGGATTCATTTGGTTCATTCGATTCCACCTTTACACGAATGGATCATGTGACGTACAGCCCCAATCAAAGCTCTCCACAGCATGTCCAGGAAGTGCAAAAGTCGTTCTTTTCCTTTCACAATTCAAACACTCGATGCCGGCGGAGTTGTTGTTGCTCCTGGGGCCACAAATGTTGCCGCAAAAAGCAATCCCAGTTGAGAAAAATACGACTCAATACGAGTCGCACGAAGGAACGATATGCAGTGGACATTCGACATCTGTGGCTTTGAGGCATGACATTGCAAAATCGGGTTGCCGAATGACTCGAGCTTTACTTGACGAGGTAAAACCAAAACCAGTCGCCCGAGCGGCCGTGACAATCTGTCTATTTTAGCGCGTACGTTTGGCAGTGCGGCAAAACATCGAAATAATCCGCCTCCGATTCCACTCGCATTCGCCTGCCGGTTAATGTGAACCATTACATGCAGGCTAATTGGCCATTAGGTTCTATCGAGCCGGAGTCCATCCAACGTTGCTGACTGGTCTGAAGCGCATTGCATGAGGCCTTTCTTTCTTCAGAATAGTTCATTGGTTGGTGGGAGTTTGGTGTTTCACATAATGAGCATGCAGTTGGTCATTAAAGGGGACACCTGAATTATTATTATTATTTTAATATTTGACAATACATTTGAAGCTTTTTTAGGGGTCGGGGCGGGGGGGGGGGGGTCAAATCCTTTGCTGACCCGATGATTTTTTGTGGACTTTCCAGTGAATGAAAAGAAGGTTGGCACTGATATGCGCCAATTTCCCCCAAAATAAAAAAGGATGAAGACCGAAAGAAATAATTGACAACAACTTAGAGCCGCATTCACTTATCTGACTCGGAGCGGATGCCAGCCCTGCCTCATGAAGTCAAGTCAGACATGGAAGGAAAATCGGAACCAGCTGGTAATTGGCAAGGCGGATCAAACCAGCGTTGTTGTCGGGGCGGTGGGGGGGGGGGGGGGGGGGGGTTCGCTTAGTTGAATACTGTTTTTGTATGTCTGTTTCAAATTTGCTGCAGCGATTCATTTGCAATGTGTTTTATGTTACATCGGTGAAATATATTTTTACTGTTAAAAATTCCAAACTATAACCGTACTTTGAACTACATGTTTGGTGGTGTAATTACGCAGTGAAAGTACAAATGGCAGTTCTTGTTCCTGGGTTCGTAAATTAGAAGCAATTGCTCACGTCAATGTCATCAAGAGTTTTAAGTCAAGTGCAATTTTATTCGACAGTACGACCTAACGATTATCTCTACAAACGATTAGTCTGTTGACTATTTCGTCGATCAGTTGATGAAATGGAAAATTAATTAAGCAGGCATGTTTTCATTTCCGTCCCTTCATTCAAAAACAGAACAAGTCGACAGTGACACAGATAAATCGACAAAGATCAATTCTGATTCATATACTGCTTTGGTCCGTCACTTGTCGGAAAATAGGCGTAAACGACGTTGATCATAGTTTTCCAAAGTAAATGTTTTCATGGATGACAACGGTGAGAAGTTGAGAAAAAGTCCACTTGGAGTTGTGTCATGTCGTTATGTCATCTAGTGAACGCTCCACGGCGAGGAAAACGTCCGCAAAGTGGTCCATAAATGCAAAATGAAGCCGGCTGACATGACGACTGTGCACCCGTGGGCCGCATTTGTACGTTGGCTTCGTGTCAGCTCCTGTTTGTTCGCTTGTTGTTTCATTAAAATGTCACGAGCACTCGGAGGTTTGCGCTGATGATTTGGGCTTCTCTTTTTTCCCCCCTCGGTCTCATTTATTTATTTATTTTTTAATAATATCAAATTTTTCTAGAAATGTTGTGTCCCTCTTTGCAGTGCAACGTTTCTGACAAGCCACAGTCGTGCTTGATAAGCGCCGACCATTGATGTCGGCCAACATTTCGATCACCTGTGAGGCGTGGTGAGATGTTAAGTTTAAAAGTCTTATGATGTCATCAATTTGAGAATGACTCTTGGGTAATTAAATTGGTTGGTCGGAAGTAACTGTTGTATCGTAAAACTTATCGTCTTGCTCGTGTTTCATCCACTTCAGTTTTTGAATCTTACTGCCGAACACCCTCTAGGCCAATAAATGTGTTTTTCTTGTTTGACTGAAAAATGCTGAATTGCCTGACAGTGATTTTGCGTTTAGTGCCAATGGTAAAAATGTTCTCCAAATATAGCCAACTGCTTATGGTGATGGGTCACTGCTCTACTTGGTCCCAAAGTGTCATGTAAGGGCAAAAAAGGGGAAATGAATTCCTGGATTTGCACCTTTATCTGGACTGGCACTCCAATGTATCTTTTGGCCAATATGTCAGAAAATGGTTATGTTGTTGTTTCCCGCCCCCCCCCCCCCCCCAATCTTGCAAAGTTGCACGACACACTACATACATGTTTGTTATAATATTGTTTTGATATTGCTGAGAGCGAGATGCTATTATGTGGGTGTCTACACTTTGTTCACATACTTTTTTTTTTCTTCAATGTTTCCAACGTGTATGGCACTTTGCTCCATTCCTGCCAAGCATGCAGTATTTGAGCTGTAGACACAAGTGCTTTCTTCATCATTTATAGGGTACGTACACGTGCCCTCTGTCCTGTTCCATATAAAGTGAAGGCGCTCAATCAGTACCTTGCACACACTAACAGTCTGAACCCTCTTGACACCCAACCCCCGAGACCCCCTCATATATTCCACACGGAGTGCCGACAACTGTGCGAGGCTTTGTTTACAGCTAAAATGAGATTTGGTGTAGAAATGATTTGTTTGCGCTTATGTGGATTTTGATGGCTTGTCTTTTCATGACGGTAAAAATGGGGGTAGAACAACAGCCGTACTTTGATTACAGCACGATTCGAAGAGAAAAAGCACACGTGCTTTACACGATGGGTTTTACTGTCGGGGCCCACTCGTAAGTATCTGTGAAATATCATTTCACCTGGCTTCTAAGCCTTTTCTTCATTTTTTTGTAATAAGGTGATCTTAGTGCGAAGAAACACCTGCTGGAGCGTATCCCAGCTGTCTTCGGCAGTAGGCGGGGACACCTGTACAACCATTTGAGCTCACACTCACTCCTAGGGACAATTTTGAGTGTTCCATTAATCTGCAATGCATGTTTTTGGAATGTGAGAGGAAATCCGAGTACCCGGAGAAAACCCACGCGGGCACGGGGAGAACATGCACACACATGGGAAGGCTGGAGTCGCTCTGTGAGGCCGATGCGCTAACCAGTAGTCGACCACCGGGACGCCCTATCAAGAACATGATAGTAAAAAAGTATATATATATATATATATATAACATATATTTATAGTTTTTATTTTTATTTTTTTCCGCCCACCATGTGTTTGTGTGTATGTTTGTATCCTAGTAGCTGCCCACTGCTGGCAAGCAGGTAGAACAACAATGAGCTGCGGGGGCCGCCGTGGCTTGAGCTCTTTGTGTTCACAGCCTTGAAGCAGATGGAGTCGGTGTGAGACGTGAGCCACTTAAACGGAAACGCTGACCCGACCCGCGAACATGAATGATGGTTTCCCACCCCGACTATAAATCCTTCTCGTTTACTCCAGAGGTCCAAATGAAACCTGAATCTTCTCGAGTCTCACCCACGTCTGCCCCTGCGCTTGTCGTTTCTGCTGAAATAAGACCAATAATGTTGGGGGAAAACATTTCGGAACAGAATATTTATTGCCGTCAACGATGTATATATGTACGTACCCCCTTGTTTTCTTTCTCTTTTGCAGCCTCAGTCCCAATTATAAAACATTTTATACAAGCGTGCACCTCTTATTACCGTCATATTTAATGATGAAGAATGATGAAAACAAAATAATGCAACATTGGGCATTTTCAAGTTCACAAATCCAAGTTGGCAACCCCTGCATTAAATTATTGTATTTAATGATATTTTTTTCCATGTTTGCAGTCAGGGCCATTTGTAATAAACAATTACAGCAGGCCTTCATATTTAAATCCACTCTGGCAAAGGTCAGTAAATTGCTGCACTGCAAGGATACTGCACTGACTGTGTTCCTAAAACAATAACAACAATTACAGAGATTCCCTAAATCAGGTCACGGTTTCGTTAATCTGTCTTTCTTGCAAAATCTGCCCTCCAATGTTGAATTTGCCAATGTGGGAAATGGGCCAGGTAAAATTGGGGGGTAAAAGAAGCACCGGGCACTAGAGGGCACTCTCTACCCCTCCCTCTGCTTAAAATAAATGCACTGTGTTCCACACATGCCCCCCAACCCCCCACCCCCTTAGAACACACATGCACCTTTCTAGGAACATGCTGAACATGGAAATAAAAGTCAGAAAAGTACCAGAGAGTCCAGGGGACAATCAATTTGAATTATATTAATCAGTGCAAGCACTCAGGACCTCTCTTCCTGTATTCAATTACAACACTCAAATCTCCTCTTCTCCCTCTCGCTTTGTCCATCTCTACATTTCCTGCCATCACTGCCGTCTCTATTAATATTACCCGCATTGTTTTTTGCCGAGTGCCGGCGGAGATAAGAGATTTTAACCTAATGAAAAGTGTGCCGCGTTGGGATTGAAAAGCTCCTAAAAAAAATATATATAAAAAATCAGGGCTAAATGTCCCTCTCACCCTTCCATTTGGTGCCTTTCGCTCTTCATCTGCTGCTTGCGCTCTGCCACCCCGATCCTTTGGTACATTTAGCCCGCTGTCCCCTTCAGCCCCGCCCTCCTATGCTAAATGGGCTGCATTACTGTAATGAGCTGGCAATTTATGGACCGGTGCAAGATTGTCCGTCCAATGTTTGGTCTACCCTTCGTTCCCTGTGGGAACACGTGCATAGCCACTCGATTAGAACTCTATATGGACAGCTTGTGTACAGCGGCATTAGGACGCGCAACAGCTGTCGCTCTTCTGTCAGCGCGAAGGCCGGATCGATGCGTCCATGTTCCACGCATCCCACAAGGAAAATAAGTCAGAAGCGCAAATACAGACGGCTCTGAATTGGCACACCTGAATAACTACTTTAGACAAAATAAAACGGGCTAAACTCGATAATAATCAACACGGAGAGCACTCCAGAGTTCAAATCTCCTTTGAAACCTCTTGGAAAATAATGAAGATAACACATTGTAAGTTGATAAAAGATCATACGGGTCCAGAATGGATTTTTGTATTCAAGGGAACAGAATATAATATGCTCTGACATACAAACCCAATTCCAATGAAGTTGAGGCATTGTGTGAAACGCAACTGAAAACAGAATACAACAATTTGCACATCATGTTCCACCTACATTTGAATGAATACACCACAGAGAGTTTAAACCTTCAATATTTTGTCTTTGTCGCATATTCAATTAAATATACCGTATTTTCCGGATTATAAATCGCTCCGGAGTATAGGTCGCACCAGCCATAAAATGCATAATAAAGAAGGGAAAAAACATACATCAGTCGCACTGGAGTATAAGTCAAATTTTGGGGGGAAATGTATTTGAAAAACTCGAACACCAAGAACAGACACGTCATCTTTAAAGGCAATTTAAAATTAAAATAAAATGGAGAACAAAAGGCTGAATAAGTGTACGACATGCTAATGTTACATAAACAACGGAGAACGTGTCTAGTATGTTCATGTAGCATATTAAGAATTATCCAGATAACATGCTAACACGTTCACCAAACCATCAGTATCACTCCTAATCACTAAATCCAATGAAATCTTTATCCTCTGTGTCAGTTTCAAACAACTCTGCCAACTCTTCTACCTCGCTTACGTCAGACGACTTATCAATACGGGCCTAGAGCGCCCTCCTGTGGTTTAATGTGAAAATAACATGGGAAAAGATATAATCATGTATTAATAATTTCACACATAAGTCACACCCACGGCCAAACTATTTAAAAACAAAACTGATTTATAATCCGGAAAATACGGTAGGTAGGTTGAAAGTGATTTGCAAGTCATTGGATTCTGTTTTTTGTTTTTTTTTAAACACATCGTCCCAACTTCATTGGAATTGAGTTCATAGGAGCTAAAACAAATTCAAAACCGATGAGCTTCTGAAAATGAAATCGGAATGCGTTTGCCATATTGGAATCCAAATAATATGGCAAATAAATACAAAATATGTCGTCTAGTTGAGATCTGGATTGCATTTCAATCTGACGTTAAAGGTCCGAGTCCACATAAAAGGGATGAGATTTGATGGAAATCGAAAACTCTGAGCATGTTAAATCATATCGTCCACTTTAAATAGAAATGAATACCATCGAAATCAACACAAATTAATGACGAATATTAGCCTGCACATCAGTCAGCCTACTGTGTTATACAATGGAAATCATTCCTCCAAGGAAGCCGAAAGGAAAATAAGCACATGCTCACATTTGTTACAAATGAAGGCTGTTAACTCAGAGGAGGGGGGGGGGGGGGGGGGGGGGGAAGGAAAAAAAGCTGCTTCTTTATGCCAGCAGGATTTAGCGGTTCCCATAAATGTTTGTTTCCTTGGTTGCCTGGCGCAGAAATGATTGTCACTGTGTGGCGTGTTTTCTCTTGTGTGGTGGCCAACTAAATAAGTGTCACGGTGCAGTGAATGTCTGAGCAGAAAGGGGGGTGGCGGGGGGGGGGGTGTTTAGATCTTCGGGCAAGCAGGTCACCCCCTCCAGAATGTGCGCACTTTGTCATCAGAGGAAATATAATCAATAATTAATAACGTCAGCGAGGTCAGTTCAAAGCCTGTTTGTGCCTGCCGCGTGAGCGGCAGATTAAAGTGGATGTAAAAGGTCGACATTGGATGTCTCATAAATAAATGGCAAGTATACACCCAGCCATGCGCATATGGATGTTAAACACCACGGCCACAAGGGGCCGACATCCGCGGTAAAGAGGTCAAAGTTCACCTGTGCGTTCGTGAGAGGGGATGACGGTGACACTGAACCCTTGAAACATCCCCGGGAGAGATTAAGGAGCAGGAAATGCCACAGAGGATGGAAGAGAGAGAAGGCCGATGCTAATGATGACTTCGGTTTGAACATCTTTCCTGCACTTTCGGGGACTAATCGCTCTCTTTGTCAGAACTCTCTTGGCTGAGAAGGGAAGGCTTTGTCTCGTTTCCCGTTGCTGAATCTCAAGACTTAATGAGTTTGGAAACAAGTGAAGTCGAGTCAATTGCTTGGTCCGCGTTTTACTCGTTGCATTTTTCAGAAGGTCTTGAAAGTCTGAGGGGCAATTTCATTGGGACTTGAAATGCGAGTTCAGTGCGTTTCTTGGCCATGCTCGCAACTCAAAACACTCGTATGTCAAATCAACTTTCCCTATTGAAATAAATACATCGTAAATTTTTGCTGAACCTTGACTTGCATTTTCCTTGCGTCTGAAGAAGAATTTCAAAACTGACTCTGTACGATGTGGCAAAAGGAGTCCTTTCATCACACCAAAGATAAGACGTATGTTCTGTATTGTATCCTTACGTTTTTTTGCCCCACTGTCTGTTTGATTAGCCGTTGCTCGAAGGGTTCAAACACCCATGACTCCAGTGCTATTTGTGCGGTCTGTTTTGTTTTTTGGTGGTATTGTTTGTTAGCATTAAGCTGAACAGACTGTGGTAAGGCAAATCTATAAGGTTGTTTTAAATTCACAATGAGTAATTCTTTGTTTGATGTTTAGTTTGACAGTCAGCTTCAAATGAGACTGGTAATTAATTACCAGCTTGTAGTCTCTATTTTTAAAGATTTTTTTTTCACTGTCTGACAAACTGATGCTGGTTTTGAAGTGAGTTGATTTCATATTTTATATCTCCTCAAAAAACAATATTTATGATCCTAAAATTTGGTCCATCGTTGAAATGCGTTGAAGATGTTTGAGGCAGCTGAGGTGAGATCATTAGTAGGCGCCACCCTTTTAGACGCAATCCTGAACTGGTCTACTTCAACCTTTGGGAAATCATTTCCGCTGGTCAGAACAAGAACTGTATTGATGTCTTGGCCAACGCGCTTGACGTCATAGCTGTCAATTTATTTTGTATTTGTATTCCTTCTTTTTGTTGACTTGAAGGAAACTTTCCACTCCTGCAAAGTTTTTCCCGATTACTTTTATCGCATTCTGAAGTGATGAAATAATTTTCGGACCCCTTCGCTCTTGCTGAGCAGATGTTTGAAATGATAGTCTCTGAATAGAGTGTTTGTTGGAACACAACAATCTGACTTTCATAGTTGCTTGTTTGTTTTTTTTGTTCACAAATGGACCTTGTGTGCAGTCAACTTCTCAGCTTGTGACTTTCTTGATGTGAGCTTGGCTAACTTCATTAAAAGGAGAGGAAACGTTTTTTTTTTTTTAGGTGACACTTCCTGAATATGAAGCAGAACTAAAACAAGATTTTAAGGTGTCATTTTGCATTTAGGCGATCTTATCAGTTCCATGGAAGTGAAGTTGTCGGGTAAGAAACGAGTTGTTCCGCGTGTACGTGTGACCGAAATGAGCATCTAGAAACGGACTGATGTTTGCACTATGGTCAGGTATGGCCGATGTTTGTTATTTGACAAAACACTCTTTACTAATTTTGTTTTCTCTCATTCCCCTTTAAAAAGAAAAACCCTCCTGTTTTATTCTGCCGCTTTATTCTCATCTTATCGTGGTGATTTTTCAACAGGTTTTGTGTGTCGTTGGAGCATGCAGTCACGTTAATCGAAATCCATTTGCGCTGAGAAAATGACTGACGAAGAGCCCATGCTGACATATTTCTGACAGCATATGAAAAAGCATATTTCAAGAGAAACCTGCCGCTTCAGCCTTTGCGGGACTGACTCTCGGCTGCAGCACAACGGCGGCCAATTGTTTGTCTGCTGTTCACCGCACAGGTTGCACATTAATGGGAGGAAAAGGGGCATGACATGTTTTGGGCGGGTCTGTCTGCCCGAAACGCTCCACTAACCTAATAGTTGTGCAACTTATAGCAATTTGGTCATTTGGTTTAGGGCAAATTCGGGGCTTAAGTGGGACCCCCCCCCCCCCACCCCCCCGAACATCCTCGAGCACTGAAAACAACTTTATGCCCCCTCTGACTCTCTCACGCCTTTACACAAACACTCACAGACACATTTTGTTATCGTCATGATTTAAAAGTTTGGTCTGGGGAAGCCTTGTTAATGATTCTGGCTGGTTTCAAATGAATTCTTTAAAGGCTCCAGATAAGGTGGCAACAAGTTTTCCGCAAGGGGCAGCTGTGTTGCCGTCACAGTTTTCGCAAGCCGCGATGACGCGGAAAAACCCGAGTTACCATAGCCCCGGTGTAATAATCTTAATTATTAAAAACAGTCCACGCTCGAGAATGTAGCCATGTTCTGTCTAAGCAGCGTGTAAAATGGCATCAGTTTTTCCCGTGGAACTAAATAAGCAGAAGAGAGGGGCCCGTTTCTCGGCTCTGGATCCAATAGCAGCGTGTAATTACCCTTAAGACCTACTCCCTTTGCGAAAGGATTAGCCATAATCCAGCAGCAAAAGCATAACTACTGCTAGCATAATTCCAGTTTAGACTCTCATACAAGTCATGTATAGACAGCGTAATGCTCGCTGGCTTTCTGTCTCTCGTCTCGCCGATGCGTCCTCTGTTTGCGTCAGAGAGTCTTCCTTTCATACACGACTCCGATGAAGAGATATGAAGAAGTAGAAAAGGTGGGGATGATTAATATCTTCAAACGGATGGCGCAGTTGGAGCAGAGGGGGGCTGTCCGTTTGAAATAACGCTTCGTATTGCCAGTACTCTTGTCAAGAATTGTCCAACAATTATTTGATGTCACAACAAATCTATTCCTTTTAAAAGAGATATGATCCAAGATAAGAGGTTCGGGGTTTTTTTCTCCGTATGGGTGAAATCATGAAATAGTTACATTTATCCAATTTTTTCCATTTGAATATTGAAGAAGTTGAATGCATTGTTTCATTGTTTTACATTGAAACATCTGAATATAACATTGGATGAAAAAGACAATTGTCGATTTTGAAGGCAAAGTAACTCCACTGGTCCATTAATTTTTTTCTTCTTTGGGCGGCCCAGTGGTCGAGTGGTTAGCGCGTCTTCCTCACAGTGCAGATGTACCGGGTTCAATTCCAGCTCCGGCCTTCCTGTGTGGAGTATGCATGTTGTCCCGTTCCGTGCCTGCGTGGGTTTTCTCCGGGTACTCCGGTTTCCTTCTACATTTCAAAAACATGCATGACAGGCTGATTGAACACTCTAAATTGTCCCTAGGTGTGAGTGCGAGCGTGGGTGGTTGTTTGTTTCTGTGTGCCCTGCGACTAGCTGGCCACCGGTTCAGGGTGTACCCCGACTACTGCCAGAAGACAGCTGGGATAGGCAAGCCCTGCGACCCTTGCGAGGATAAAGCAGATTAGAAAATGGATGGATGGATGAATGGATTTATCTTCTTTTCAGACATGTTCACAGAGGGGTGTACTCACTTTTGTTGCCTGCAGGTTAGATATTGCTGTTCAAGTTGTATGTACCGTAATTTACAGTGTAGCAAAGTGCCCTTTTGTTCCAGGTTTTTCCCTTCGAAAAGATGTACCGTATTTTCACGACCATTCGGCGCACCGTATGGTTGGGCGCAGTCTCATTAATGGGTGCTATTTCTGTATTTTACACATAGACAAAACGCACTGTATTATTGGGCGCAATTTTAAAGTGGTAAAACATACGCCAGCTTAAACATACGGCATTCATGCGCGCACGCTAAAAACACGTTAGCTTGAAGCATACGGTAGCATGCCAAGACATACAGATACAAGCTAAAAACACATTTTTAAAAAGGCAACGGAAGCAAAACTGAGTTCCGTTGTATTTTATTTAGCCATCGTACAATGTACTCACGTTTTTCGATCAATCATCACCCAGAAATCCATCAAAGTCCTCATCCTCTGTATCAGAATTGAACAATTGTGCAAGTACCGGTAATCCATCAAAAACGCCGTGTTCCCTCTCGTTGTCAGTCACTCTCATTGCCATGTGGCTCCACAGAAATGATGCCGGCTTTGCCAAAAACTCGAACAACAGTGCAAGCAGACACGTTCGTCCAAGCAGCCACAATCCATTCGCAAATTGTGGCGTAACTCGCCCGGCGCTGCCTCTCACTCTTTGTAAAGTTGTGTTTGCCATCGATCATTCATTGTTCCCATGCCGTTCGCAACTTTACTTTGAACGCCCGGTAGATGCCGATGTCCAGCGGTTGGAGTTCTTTAGTCAAGCCTCCTGGAATAACGGCAAGCTCAGAGTTCATTTGCTTGACTTGGTTTTTCACCGCTGCCGTGAGATGGGCACGCATGCCAAAAGCATAACCGATGGCTTGAAGTTTGAACTGAGCTTCGTAGGCGTGTCTCTTTGTAGAATATATTTTCTGGGGTTCTTAGAAACCAAAACCGAAGTTGTTTTGCAACAATGCACATAGCCACACTCTATACAGGTGTTGGTACCTGCTTGTAGCGTCCACTTACACGCCCACCCTTCACTCATTGGCGGACTTCTTCCCCGCATGCCTGTCACTCACGTCTGCCTTCTCTCTCTCTCTCCATATATGTATATATACACGCCCACCCTTCACTGATTGGCCGACTTCTTTGCCGCATGCCTGTCCACAGTCACTTCCGCCTTTTCTCTATATAAACAGGGTGTCGGCTGTCAGTCAGGTTTTGGAACTCAGCGCATACACAAGACGCTCTGCATCATAAGGCGTCCTGTCCATTTTGGAGAAAATTTAAGACTTTTAATGGCGCCTTATAGTCGTGAAAATACGGTAATAAAATATTTACAAAAATGTCTGGTGTGAGATAATCCCTCGTGGCCGTCTCCACAGTATGTGGCAGATGTTTAAGGAAGAAGTCTGGAAAAAAAAAGTAACAAATGAACTTCGATTTAAATTTCAAAGGAAAAAGTCATCTTTCTTGACGATGTTTAAAAGGTTTGTCAGTAATCACTTGGGCAGCTGTTCCGCGCCGTCGTCTTCCACCTTTTTCTCACTGAACGTTCTTCCTGTTAGGATTCTTCAAATTGAGTGTGCTCACCCGTCCTGAAGTCTCATTAAGTGCTCTTAACGCAACACACGTCGGGCGCTTTCATTCTGCGGGCGCTCGGGATGTTCAGCCCATTTGAGCCTTGATGAATAAAGTCGAGTGTTAAGTGTCCCATTGTCGCACCGAGTCGCTGATGAGTGCTGAAAGGAACCTTGTTGTAGGTCACCTCGGCGACAGCGCCATCTCTTCCTATCGGGCCTTCACTCGGTCTATCTGTCCTTGCCCATCACTCTTCCTCTATCTGGGCCGCCCGCTGCCACTCACTCGCCAACCTCCACAATCTGCTTTCCCGGTTTCCACTCAGCGTCTCTTTCTAGAAGGTTATCACACATCAGCTACTAAGAGTCTCACTGTGTTGTGTGTGTGTGTGTGTGTGTGTGTGTGTTATAGTCAGATGCCAGGCCACCATACGCATTGCGGTTACTTTTTCATTGTTCTTTTTCAATCTATCTGCTCCTCTTTTCACCTCATCATTTCCATTGGAACTGCGAATTGCTGTAGCCAGTTCAAAAGTTGAGACCCAGATCCAGAGATCTAAGTAGAACGGTGTGTTCACATCTGTGATGGACTGACAACCACTTCAGGGTGCACACCGTCTCTCATTCAAACGTGTTTTCTTGTTGTTTTCCAAATAAAGACTGACTGCGCATCCCGGCTCGGCGAAAATCTGGATCTCGTCTAAACATTTGCGCAATGTTTGTTTTAAGTGCTTTATTCTTTATAACATTAGCGCCGCTCCTTTTGCGTGACGCCCGCTTAGCTTTGAAGTGGAGCCTTGTGTGTCATTCCATCAGTCATTGCAACCATGAGACCCGCAACTCTTGGCCCAGTCAAGCACCCATCACAAGAGTGACAAGTGACATCCACATGATACTTGTTGAGTTAACCTTTCACAGGGTTTACGGCTTCGGGACGATAAATGAACATGGGCGTAAACTCTGCCGTGACCAATATTCGCCAGTGCTGACAAGCAGTTCAACAAGCATGACATCGACACCGTAGCGGTTGTTAAGACTGGAGTCCTTCGCATTCTCTTGTAAAATAAACACTAGAACTTGGAATTGATGTTACTATTTCCTGTGATTCCTCCAATAGTCGTCAGTGGAGTCACTGAAGACTGATGGAGACGGTCAGAGAAATGGCAAAACCCTTGGCTGACTAGATGAAACTCATTAGTTGTGCGGCTCCCTGGAACGTAAACGTGGGCACAGAACTTTGTGAAATGATCATTGTGTTAGGTGACCGGGAAACGCATCCTGCGGGACGCCACACAATCTGAAAGACTGGGCTTCAGATCTGCTGTTTTGATTTGCCACAGAGGTCAAATGAATTTAGCCGATCATTCTTTAACCCTTTCAGGGACAGCGGTTACCACAGTGGACAGCTTATCATGTTATCAGGTTACAGGGTGCATGAAAGGTTTTAGTGCAGTGGTGTCAAACTCGTTTTTGGGGCGGGCCACATTTTAGTTACCGTTTCACTAGGAGGGCCGTTATGATTGAAACCATGTAAAGAAGTCAAGAATAACTGTCGATTCGACTATTGGTTATGTTCCTATCATGAGGGGTTCGGGAACAAGAAAATGTTGAGAAGCTATCTCTTATTTATTACAAATGAGAATTTAAAATTTTGGAAGACATTTTAGAAAGGATCATGGACGTTGACATGTTTGAGCTGCTTTCGCGGGCCGCATAAAATGATGTGGTGGGCCAGATCTGGGCCCCGGGCCTTCATTTGGACACCATGGTTTAATATCTTTGTGTGAACAATCATGTCCACAAATGGAGAGTCTCTTGAAGGGCTGGCTTCTTTTTTTGATGCAATCCATTGCTTTTATTTTTTCAAGCGAACGTCGTGAGTCTGTGCTCGACAAGTTTCGCGTTCAAGAATCCCGTCAAACCCTTAAATCGAAAGAGAAAAGGACAGCCCCGAAAGAACGCGCTCAAGTTTGACATTTGAGGTCCGTCATATAATGTCCAGTGTTAATCCAAAAATCCTTTGGATTCTTTTCCCCCTCAATATTCAAAGGTCAGTTTAAAAGACGACATTACCCGTCTCGAAATTGATGTGACGCTTTTGTTTTTCGTTGAGCATTTGCCGCGACTGCGCAAAGAATCGCGTGCGAATGTATGCGCCTTCGTCGTTGGGGGTTTTGGCCGTCTGGTGACAACCCTGAGTATCCCTGAACACACCACCGAGAAGCAAACGAAATGTCTTGCACATTCGAACTGACAGTTGCGCTCTCTGGGATGCATCAACCGTAATGAGACCCTGTTTTCCTGTTGCACCATTACCCCGCAACCCCCCCCCCTCACACACACGCACACACCCTTTTTTTTTTTTTTAAATCCTCCCCACACAAGCACATTGTCCATCACGTAAATCTTGGCGCTGTAACATCATGTCTTTAGTCAACACTCTGTCTTAATCAGCGGCTAAAATATGGGGTATAAAGTTACGGCCAACAGGCACCGGGATGGCTTTGACGCAGTTGAGATAGCTGTAATGGCACACCATCATTTAGGACAATGTAATAAGTGAATATCTCATAAGCCTGTAAAAAGATGCTTAACCTCTGGAGCTCTGAGGTCGGGCTCTCAGATAGGAGAGTAAACTGATTACAAGAAGGTTCCCTTCTCACATTGCGGTCATCTCCGTATTGACCAGCGCCTGACCCCCCCCCCCCCCCCCCCCACGCTGTTGCGAGAGCAGTTTGCGTCCTCGGGAACCCCGCCTATGTTTGGATAATTCCGGCGTTTATGGCGCTTGAATAACCGGTCGGAGAAAAAAAACGAATAGCTTGGGAGTGTCCGGCTTTTGAGATAACGGGGGGGGGGGGGGGTTAATGGAACGGCAAAAGATTTAAGGCTTGGCTCTGTCGTTCACCCTTTGGGTCTGGACAGCTCAAGAGTTGTGTTAAAATTCGAACAAGCAGACTTTGGAACGTAAAACTTGCGGCTGTTTTCTCTGACGTGGTTGGATGGTGTGTTTTTCTCGAGCTGATCCTGCAGATAAAATTTGAAAAGGTGATTGTGGAAATATTGCGTCAGTCATCAGCGTTAGGCGAAAAGAAACATCAGTGCCGAGCGTTTAGAGTTGCTTTTTCAAGTTTCCAGTTGCTTCAATCCATAGAAACTCAAACTTCTGAACATCGTTTGTCACCTCCATTCAGGGTAAATAGCAGCCGTTTTTTTTTCCATTCAGAAAAGCTTTCAATTATGTTGTTTGCTCTTCTTTAAAGAACACACTGGCTTATTTTGATAAAAGCACCACTCGGCAAATAGTTTAGTAAATCCTTTCAGATTTTTTTTTTCTCCAAGTTTGTAGTTGTCGTTTTGCTTTCATCACACGATGCTGACGCTCCTCCGTACTTTGGTCGCATTTCCTCAAACTTTCATTTTCAAAGATTAGCATTTTGTGTCTCCAAAATATTCTTCTCCTGTCAAACAATTGACCAAAACAGTTCTTCAAACACCATTTTCTCTCTTTTGAGTTAAAAAATAAAATAAATGTTTCAGTAATTCAGTAAGTGAAAGCTTTGGTTTGACACCGTATAAAGACAATGAGTGGCCCATCATTTGCATCGCTCTGTTGACCGATTAGCCTTTTTGGTGATTGACTGACACAAAGACATGCTGTGTCAAATCCCGAGAGAGTCCCAGACAAACAAAGCATTTTGCTAGAAACGGAAGACAATCTGAACTGTGCGTTCGTCTGTATGAATGAGATCCAAGATTTAAGGTCAATCTGTATTTCTTCTCTTTTTTTTCTCTCCCCCCCCCCCCCCCCCCTCCCTCCACACACACACTTGAAACACCACCAGTCACCACACACACAGCACTCTCAAAACCATTTTCAGACTGGGCCGCCAAGTGTGTCCTCATTACCGTCACTGAGTGTGTAGTCACCACTCAGTCACAGCTCTGGCTGCCAAAATGTGATTTTCCTTCTCTTTTCTCCTCCAATTCTTCCACCCCCCCCCCCCCCCCCCCTCCCACCACCACCCCCACCTACGTGAGCTCTTCTTGCATATCGCTTCATCTTTTTTTGTCGACAGAAAATCATTACCAGTCAGCAAAGACAATTTCCTGATCCCACGGTCACTTAGACTCTGCCAATCACAAGTTTTTCGGGAGGAAAAAAAAGCTAACAATTTTATTTATGTCGTTTTTTGTTTTTTTTCCCAGTCCATGTCAATGAAACAGAGAAACCGAGATAGGATTAAAGGATGTTAGATGTCTCAACTCAACTGTATTTAGAGAGCACTTTGAGAATCAGATT
Source organism: Hippocampus guttulatus (assembly GCF_054856545.1). Taxonomy (NCBI): domain Eukaryota; kingdom Metazoa; phylum Chordata; class Actinopteri; order Syngnathiformes; family Syngnathidae; genus Hippocampus; species Hippocampus guttulatus. The sequence continues at coordinate 15,137,367 of NC_141265.1, forward strand.
TGGATTCATCGTTCATCTCAACTCGCGAGCTAACAGTCCGACATTTTCCTTATGCATATGCCTTCATATGGGACTTTGGTCTGTCTCGATCTTAATTGCCACTTTTGAACGGATTGGAAAGAAAAATGCAGTGAAGTCTCCATCCATCGACTGCACTCCACTTTCACCACCCAGGTGAACAAAAGTGATTTTGCTCGAGCAAAAACCTTTTTTTCAGAGAAAAAAAAGGCTTTCTCCCTTGCAAAAAGGAGCCAACGATTTCCATTTACCCCCCGAGGGAGTGGTTGCAGTTTACAGTCCATCGATGGAGGGTGATGGCGGGAGCAGGGAGGAGACGAGCGCATTCAGGAATATTAAGCTCGAATAGCCACCAGTGTAATCGCCCACGACGCTTGCTTTGTTCTGACCGATTATCTGACTCCTTTCAGTTTGCGTCAGCCCCCAGAAAATGATCTTGAGCTTCATTTGCGTCCTCATAGGGCCGCGTGCTCTCTCCTCTTCTTTTTGGTCTGGATACGGTAAATTCAGTGGGAAGAAACGGAGTCGCTGCAAAAGAGGAACTAAAGTGGAGCCACAAATCTGATCCACTATCCTTTGAGAGATTTCAAAACCATTTGCCTCAAAAGAAATAATGCAAGTGAATCTGTTTGAGTGCGAGACATAAGCAAAGAAGTTATTGAGTATGATGCTGGGTTTACACTGAAAGATTGTCACGGTCTCAGACAAGAAACTGAAAGTCAGAAGGATGTTTTCGAGTTTCACTGGAGTCACCGCGCACTCCCGTCATCTCAGTCGTTTTCATATCCAAGTCTGAGATTAGGCTGCGACTAAAAATGATAATTTCTCTCTTAATATGAGCAAGAGTTACTGTAGATTTTCTTTCTCCAAGTGTCTCTACCAAATCTTACCAAACTATTCTGATATACATGCAGCTTTCGTGTGGCATGTACTTCCATCCATCGATTTAATGAACCACTTTATCCTCAAAAGGATCGCAGGGCATGCTTGGAGCCTATCCCAGCTGTCTTTGGGCAGTAGGCGGGTTAAACCCTGAACTGGTTGCCAGCCAATCACAGGGCACACATCGACCAACAACCATCCGCGCTCACACTCACCCCTAGGGACAATTTAGAATGTTCCATTAGCCTGCCACGCATGTTTTTGGATTGATGGGAGAAACTGGAATACCCGAAGAAAACCCACGCAGGCACGGGGAGAGCATGAAAATTCCACACAGGAAGTCCGGAGCCGGAATCGAACCCTGCACTTCTGCACTGTGAGGTCGACACGCTAACCAGTCGACCACCAGGCCGACCCGCCCGTACTTCCCTTTTGGGGGGGACATAATGAATTTATGTAACGTTGGTTATTCTCGCATGTAGCCAGCTAGCATTGTAATATAGAAAAATGTGATGCGACCAGGAAATCTTCCAAAGGCGTCCCAATTTATAAGGTCCAATGCACTCTCTCATGGGAACCAATGCTGAATTGGGACATGAATTTGTTGCTCTCATATCTTGTCCTGTTTTTCCTCAGATTCTAGATTGTTGTCACTTTTACACCTTCAGTTTGTTGCTATTTTAGGTCTGACCTCCCCAAAAGGTTTTTGACGGTCCACTGTCGAGTAAATTCAGTTTTCATCTCACGTGCTCGTCTTTTTTTCCATTGAAATTCTAATTGAAGCTCTGTGGGAATGCAATTAACAAGAGTTGGGAGCACCGGTAATTACATTTGGGATAAATGTGGTTGGACATGACAAGAAGGGTCGAACACACCCAAACACACATTCATGTCCCGTGTGTGCACGGCTCGACACTGCGCACGCTCTCGTCCCCGCAGTAACGCTTTACACAAAACATACTGCAACTTCAAAGGCTTTTTTGTTACTGCCTGTTGAGCTATAATTGCTTTTACTCTTGGCGATCTGAAGCACGCTGAAGCACAAACGGAACCACATGTGAAATGCTTGCCCCGAGCGATACGATACATATGTTGCATACTGTACACATGATCAATGAATCTGAGGAAAGATTGATAATTGCATGCAGAAAATGATCAATATTGCCCTTTCTTTAACGTCACGTTCTAACTCTGAGCTTCTTTCGGTTGGACCCTAACACACTTCATTAGATGACCTTTTCTGTCAGTGACCTAACGTGTTGGAATTAAATATTGCGGTGAATGTTTCCCAAACTTTTGGAAGTGCAGATCCCGAATCTTTCACTTTGCCCCGCCGGTCAATTGATTTTGTGGTGCAAATGAGAAAACGACATCATGAGGCTAAGTGACTATTTAGCGGTTCTGTCAAAGGCCGGCTCTGTCTTTAACTTTCCTCTTTCATCTCTCTCTCTCTCTCATCCTTGCTCCACCTACCTTTCCGCTCTAATTAGCCGGTGTTGTGAGAAAGTGGGAGAACAAAGATCAGGCCCAGCTAATCAATCGACTGTCGAAGCGCACATCTCCTTCCGCTGGCCCAATCATCAGAAGACGTTTGTTTATCTCGGCATATTGGAACATGGGAGTAGTTACCCTTTCACATTCTCCATCGCTTCGGTATTGTGGACCAACGCTAACACTGTAATACATTTCATCTTGCAGCAGCCCAAACAAGCGCGCGTGTGTGAGAGATTTGTGTCTGCGCGATGGGGTGTGTGCGTGCATGATCGCGGGGTGTTGCGTCAACGCTAAAAGAATGTGTCACATCTGTGGCCACACAAACTTGCCCTGGTTTCATCTCGAATCTCAGTCGGCCCCTGCGGGAGCGTGATGCTGTTACATTTGCATGAGAAAGGTTGTCAGACTAACGCTTTTTCTCATTTCTGTGCCCCCCCCCCCCCTTGCCTCCTTCCCCCAAATTCTCACCCTGTGTTTACAGCTCTGATAGCCATAGGCCAGTATAGCAGCACCATCGAGACCGTGGATGCCGGCTGGTGTAAGGACATCACAGACCAGGGTGCCATGCAAATCGCAGAGACCAGCAAATCCCTGCGCTACCTGGGCCTCATGAGATGTGACAAGGTAACCATGTTTGCCGCAAAATGTCTGACGCCGTCTCCTCAGCATGGCGATCCACACAGCAATATTCCGCCGTACAGTGAAGCCCCATTTATTGTGGGGGATGTATGAGAAAAAGAAAAAAAACCACGACATGTGACCTTCTAGTTGTACCGCGTCCTCACACGTGATTATGTTTAAACTGATTAAAACACAGATAAACTTGTTCAAGGGAACCTGGATCAATATGACAAATGCGTCTTGCCGGAGGCCGTCGTAAAACAAAATAAGAGTCGCTCATGCAGTTGTCCAAACAAGAGGCAAAGTCTTCCTGCTTGAAGCTGTTTATCGCTCTGTGTTGAAGTTTACTGTCAAAACGACGCATAAAACAAAAGAGAATGAAACATCTTTCATTTTAAATGCTAAATTGTTGAACCAAACCTGATCCGGAAAGTTCCACTTTCTCATTCGAATACGAAACACTGTCGAGTCAATCCAGTGTGGAATCTTGCCCAGCTCACTCTAATGAGGACAAACATTTTAGAAAGATGATCAGTAAAATTCATCTTTTACAAGATAGGACAAACAAATATCAAATGATGAGTTTGGGGTAATTTGACCACGTGTCAAATATTCCATTTTACGAACAACAACTTTCAATCTTATTTTTTCTTCTCTTCTTGGTCTCATTTGGCAGTCCGTACTGTACAAAAGTCTACCACTTGCTTTGTTGTTTTAATACGTTGTCCACACCATTCAGTACCATCTAGTGAATTTATACAGTTAGGAGGATTATGCAAAAAAAAAGAAAAAGCTAAACGGTTCCCAAAAATTGGAGCCAAAGATAAACCAATTAAATTATGGCAAGATTCTGGTTAAAGGTGTGGACACAGGAATTCATTTTTACAGTTTGAGTCACTCTGGCATCAATGCAACTCTTCACCCTTTTGGAATCATAAAGACCAAAATGCACAGAATTATGTTGCAAATATTTTATTCATAGCTTGGCCTTACCACCACAATATTAACATTGCTGCCCTTGACAGCTTGTGAAAAATGCTCATGTTGTGGCCGTTTGGTGTGTCTGGTCATCATTGAATAGGTAGAGCAACGCACACACACAGTTGCTTTCCAATAAAAATCAAAAACATATTTTGCCGTTTGCTTTTTGAACATTAAAAAAAAAAAAAATCACAAAGAGTGGCCTTATGCAGAAACCGCAGCATTTTTGCACCACTCTCGTGGTAAGCGCATGACGACCGTAGCGTAATGGCACACATGATTTGCTTTCGCGGGCCACATAAAATGACCTGACGGGCCTTGAGTTTGACTCCTGTGCTCTAAATTGTCCCTCGGTGTGAGTGTGACCGCGGATGGTTGTTCGTTTCTGTGTGCCCTGCGATTGGCAGGCAGCCGGTTCAGGGTGTCCCCCGCCAACTGCCCAAGGACGGCTGGGATCGGCTCCAGCACCCCCGCGACCCATGCGAGGATAAAGCGGATCGGAAAATGGATGGATGGATGGATGGATGGCCGATATTTTAACGTGACTTTTGTTTTCTCAGTGCAGCGTCGCCATTTCTTTTTCGAGCCACCCTTTATAAGCCGTTGCGCGTCGTGTTCGCGGAAGAATGCGGCAGGGCGGGGAATCCACTTCCAAACGGGGTCCTTTTCCATCAGGTTGGCAACTCATCATTTCTATTCCTTCGTTATAATATCTGTGCTCTCTGTGGCAAAGGTTTGAGCTTGACCCTTTGGATTTCGTTGATAAGCATGCCCACCCCGCGATCGTGAAGCGAGACCAGAGCATCGCTCGCACTGTATTTATCTCTTTATTTCATCATAAAATGAAACATATGAAGGTCTGACAGCGACCCCCGGCGTGTAAGGTCTCAGTGGTTGAAGCGGCGCGCTCAGTTCACATGATTGCATACGGGAATGTGTATCTATCATATTTATCTCAGGGTAATAAAGACTAACTGCATTACATAGCAGGTGATTACTTAGATTCCATTTTCATTTACTTCCCGCCTGCTTGGCCAACTGCGTGACCCGACGATCGATATCTGCAGCCATGCTCATTAAAAAAAAAAAAAAAAAGTGTTCTGGAATGACCGACATCTTCGGCGGAATAACAATGTCTCCTTGTTTCTTTCCGAGCTCAGCGTACGCGTGCGCGTGTCCCTCAACGCTTATTTACCTGCGCGTTTGCCTTCCCATGGTACTCGTAGTGTCGCCCGGAGGATGGAAAGATAAACGATTTGCGCTCCCTATGCTCAGAGGGGGGAATTTGGGGATGACACGGCTAAGCAAGGCGGTAATTGCTGCTATTAGAGTAGTAATGGAGTGTGAATGGAGCAACGAGAAGAGTTTGACAGTTTCCAAGGTCAAGTCCAAGACCGTCTTCGAATTACCAAATGAATTAAGTGCGCAATTGCCCCTCTCAGCCGGTTTAGTTTTTCACATCCTAAAATACAGTTTAGCATCAGAACTACGCCTCTTAACACTGATGAGGGCTGACCCGAGTGGGAAAAGATCAGGCCGCTTGCGTTGCGCGTATGCGGTATGTCGAAGGGGGGCTTTAGTGGGAAGTTTGAGGAGAGAGAAGGTCAAACTGCTGTTCGCTCCGGTTGGCAAACAAATAAACAGAAATGGCTTGTTGTTAGAGCGAGGTCACCCAGACCGTTAAGAGTTAGAGAGCGAATAAAAGAGGTAAATAGGTGAGAGCCAAAGTCCGAGCGAGGAGGGAGCCTGAGGTTTTCTCAGCGAGCAGGCTTTGCCGTTGCCTTCAACTCCTACTCTCATCCCTCCATCTCCCGCTATCCTCATTTGGCTCTCCCGGGGTCCCTTCAATCGCCCTTTCAACTTCTCGTATTCAGTGCAAATTATTTATTATTGCATTGCGCATGTTGCCATTAGCTTTAGCGTTGAACAAAAAGTTGAAGACCTTTTTCGCGAATGACAGCATTTGTCTGATTTAATATTCCTTTCCGAGGCAATAATTTTTTCGGATCACGGTTACAAGAATTACACTTAGTGAGCGCTGAGCCCTGACAGGACTCAACTGTGAAGAAAAGTGGAAAAGTATTTAATTGTGGTATTTTAGGGTTGTTGTTTTTTTTTATGTATTTTTTTTCCAACCACAATGTGGTGAGCAGCAGTTTCCGCAATCAGGAGTCGCCGGTAGATAGAAATGAACGGTCTTTGTTGTGAAATCACACAGATACACAAAAGACACATGCGAAATCAACATGCCGTGCTATATTTTTCTTCATTTGACCGGGCTAGTTTGGCCGGTCTGGTTCATGAAGATTACGCTTGCAAGAACGACTCAGGCTGCCGTTTGCATTCTCCGTCAGAGTGGAATAGTTTCATTGAGGCGAGAAATTAATTAGTTATTCATCTTCATTCGGTCAGGGCTCCCAACATGCTTTTATATATTCCGACCCCAGAAAACAACCCTCGCGCTCAATTGATGAGTCAAATATTTCAAGCCTTATTGTCGAAAGACACAAATAAAATTTGAACATGTCAACGTGAGCAACTTTCGGAGAATTGTATTATGCTAATATGCCCTCGGTCCTTTTGTCGGGCCTCCTTTTGCATTCATGACGGCGTCGAGGCTGCGTGGCGTGCAGCTAATTAGCCCTTGGCAGCAGTTCAGGTGTTATTGTCGCCCATGATCGGATTCGTAGCCTTGCTATGGGGTTTCCGTTCCCCCTCATCTTGCTCGTGACAGTACGTGGGGGGGCAGGGGGGGATATCTCTCTGTGTGTGGTGTACATATACAGTATACCGCAAGTTTCACTTGAGACATTGTTGAAATCTAGTCTTGAACATGATTTTGTCCATTTTTTTTATTGAGTCGTCATGTTCTGATTGCAAGCACCAGTTGCGGATGTGCATGCGGTGACCTTTGTCAGAGAACAGCCCGTCCGCATTGTCTTGAAGGAGTTTTGTACAAGATGCCCGTGGGAAGACGTTGCTCACTTTATCGGTGGATCGCAGCAAGACGCACGTGTCCAATCGGATGGCGAGGCTAACTAATCTCATCTCTCCACTGCATTTCTTTCCTTCTGGGAAAAAAACAAAAAACAAAACAGAAACACTGAAGCTCGCCGCCTTGCTCGCCATTCCAGAAGGTTCTCACGGAATGAAAGTCTTGTGCAAATTTACGTGACGCCGCATTTATCTCAGCCACAGTGTTTCTTATTCATGTTGACAAATCAATTTGCCCCTCCCCAACCCCCCCTCCCCGTACTGATTTAACTCACCATTGCTTAAAATAAGTGAGGCTGAGCCGCATGCGTGCATTCCATTTGTCTTTGCTCTTTACAGCCCTGTGGTAGACGCAAAAATAGTCGACCGGCGATGCCGGCAGTTTCCCTCCAGTAAAATTCACATTTCCTGCAAGCTCTAATGTAACATCACCTGATTAAACATAGATGGAGAGCGGCCAGGAAACACGGCCTCGCTTCGGAACGCTTCTTTAAAATGTCGATAGCGTTAAAATTTCCATACGATGCGGATATGATTGAACGCGATTCTTTTTCTTCTTCTTCTAGCCAACGTATGACACTGAACGGGTTGGGCAGCGCGCATTTGTTTAGCTCGGCGCACTCGACGAGGTACCTCTATATTTATCCGACTGCCATTACTGTCGAAATTGACATAGCGTTCGCGGACCTGAAACAATATCAGCCCGCGTACCAACCGTAAGTTGTTTGTACAGTAAAAATAATTTGTTATAAACACGTACGGTACTTGTCGCAGCCTCGCCTGGCAGGTAGTTATTTCTTGCCGGGAACAATGTTGACACTGTTTGGGAAATGTTGCAAATGATCCAAAGCTAACGTTTATCTTTGCGAGGTTTCCTGTCAGGAAGTGTATGCTGCAAGGATATAGGATAAATAAATGTACCCCCCCCCCCAAAAAAAAAGGCTCGGATTGGAACAAACTCGCAAAAACAAACTCAGCATTTCATCGGCAAGTTAGACTACTGTTAGCAGATTTCGTGTGGCCCCTGCCGTCTCACTGCCCCCCCCCCCCCCACCCCCTTTGCTATCTTAAGTGGAGTCTCCTTTCGGAGTGGGTCCTGTCAGTCTTAGACAAATACAATCTTGCGATAACCTTGATGCCGCAGCGCCGGCAAGCCAAGTCAGCTTCCTTGCCTCGGCCTCGCCCCCAAATTTGTTTGGAATTGTCAAATGGCCGGGAATTTTAATGCACCGGCTGAATGTCACAGCCGGACCTCAGGAGTGTAGAATTCATTTAGGAACTGCTAACAGGATCCAGCTGGCGCCCCTCGCGTGGAGCGGTGTGAAGGATCGATTTCCAAGCGTCACCGTTTATACAAACCTGCTTCCCTACTGTATACGCTTTGCTGCCAGGCAGTCGCATGAAGAATTCTTTTTTTTCTTTTCTTTTCCTGCACTGACTTAGCACAAGCCACAAGTCGATTTGATTGTCAGAATATGTACCGAATTCGTCTCGTTCCTCGCAGTAGCTGACCATATACGGCGTTAATGTAGCGCCCTCTGCGCCTCTGATATTTTTCTTGCCCCCCCCCCCTCCCACACACACACACACGTCAGTCGGAGTGATTTCCTTTTTGTGTTGCACCGCGCGCAAATGCAACATTTCTGCGCGTGACCGCGTGAGGAATTTGTGTTATTTGCTGCGAGCGCAGCTCATAATGGAGCATTGAAATCAGAGCCGCCCCCTCCAGGCCTCTGCACATGTCGTGCTCGGTCCGCCTCCGATGATTACACCTCTGCCTCCGGGGCCCCAACCGCCAGGCACTGACAAGAAGGCCATTGATCCACCCGAAAAGAATCAAATAAATTAATTGGGCCGACTCGCGGCTGTAAATTGGTCCCGGTCTTTTTTGATGTCATTCAACTAAGAGACTTCACAAAAAGAGGAGGAATGTTCTGGAAAACTGATTTGTCTTTTTCTCTTTGCTCAGCAGCGCAGCATATGTCAGCGGGTTGGAGTTAAATGTTCGGGGTTTTGTGTGGGCGGAATTCATCTTTCCACACTTCCACATGCACACATGAACTTGTTTTTTTTTTTTTTGTCTTATACTTTTGAGTATCATGGTAATTTTGTGGGGGATTTTTTTTTCTTTTTCAATCCTAGCTCAAAACGCTTTAAGACACCATCACATGCCATCACGGTAAATTATAATAAATGCAAATGACGCTTTTGGCTACCACAGAGCTGACATATATCCACTCACAGTGTCACATATCCAGGTGAGGTCGCTTGATTTTCTGCAAAGTCACATTGAGTGCAAGCCAATCCTATAAATTGTGTCACTGCGCTCCTCAGATCCACACGGGTTGTTTTATTTGTCTCCAGGCGTGTGCTAAAGAAATATATCAAACTGTATCACAGCATCTGAAAGATGCTCTTCTCATAAAAAAAGTCTCTGTGCTAAATTGGACCGACGTGATCAAAGAAAGTTCACTTTGCTCTGAAAAGGAATCACGGGTCTTGCGTGACTTCCAAGGGCGCATGCCCAAATGGCGGTTTTTCATTTGGAACAGCCGAGAGCTGTTTTTTTGTACCATCCAGTGAAGAATAAAAATAAGATTTTTTTTTTTGGGACCAATTCAAGACATTAAAAAAACACATTTATTAAAAACAGAAACAAGTAAATAAAATTACATGACATCAGTGTAGGTTTTTAAAATTGTATAACGTAATTTCACGACAGTCGCACGGTGACTACTGAGCGAACTAAATTGATTGGACAAGCAATGTCATGTGATCATCTGTAGCCAGCGATTGTCAAATGTGCGTGTCATAACTCATTGACATGTTGAGTCGACTGTGTCTTAACCTCCATGGCACAGGCTCCGTTGAACCTCTGCGACTGATTCACCGAACCCGAGTTAAGAACCACTGCACGAGAGGGAGCTATGCTAAAGGGAATACAATACAATACAGCTTTATTTATATAGCTTTACGAAACATTTAAAACACTACATCCAAGAAATCAGAATATTGGTCCATAAATAAGGCGCGCTTGAGAAAATGGAATGCTTTTAGGTGCGCCTTATAGCGCGGGAAATACGGTACATGAGTTCCAGTTTCGTCTTGCAGACTATCCTGGGAACATTCGGAGCCTTCATTGTCTGATGATGTATCACTTTGGGGATTTTGATCTCATTCAGCCTCAGTGGAATGTTTTCTTTCGAAATGTTTTCGCAGCTTGCGCGTGTATGTCCTGTACCTATTTTCTTTCCCCATATCATCTTCTGTCCGCTTTGTCTCCTCCCCTACTTTTTGCATGTCAACTTTGGCTCCTCTGTTCCCTCTCCTTCTTTTAACGGTCTCCCTCGCCTATACACCCCCCCACCCCCACCCCACCGCCCTTTTCCACTACTTCATTAGAGTGAAAACAAATGGGTCGCCCATGTCGAGAAACAGAAGGGAGCAAAACTCGTGGACGTCAGCAAGAATGTAGACTAGTAAACTAACGACACTGACCAGTGGGACGGGACGATGAGTTGTCACCTTAATGGGGGTGATGAAGGAGAGAGCTCGAAAGTCAAATGAGGTGGCAAAGGGGAAAAGACAGAAATGGAGAGAAAGTACGTCAAAGTCAAATAAAGCGATAGCGTATGAGCTGACCCCCCCCCCCCCCCCCCCCTCCGTAAGTGTTTTGCGTAAGCACTTTGGAAGTATGTCGCCATTACCTGAACGGAGGCGGAGCAGTGTTTTGGGAACAGGTAGGAGCAGATCTGCCCTCTGCTTTTCTTTCCCAGATGGGGAAAGCAGACAGACCTTGTTAAAAGAGCAGACATCCCAATCAATATGGTTGTTCCAGTGGAGCATCCAGCTGCCAGGGACTCCACACAGATAGGCACGGCATAGCAATTTGCAGACATAAACAAGGGCCTAATTGTTCGGGGCCCGGAGGTTTGCAGTGAGGAAAACAAAGATGAAGCATTGTGAAGAGTTAGAAGCCATTTCAACTCTCGTTTAGGAAATGAGAGTTAGGCCAAACTTTCTTTGATGAGTGTTGTTATTGTGAACAGCGGGGGGTGCCGAGCATTAGGCCTGTGAAACGGAGGCAATGAGAGCAAAGGTAGTGAGTTTGGAAGATGGGGCTCTCCGGTTTTCCTATTTTCCGCTCTTTCGACGGGCATTTAAAAGAAAAAAAATCACCATCTTCACAGTGTGACGCGGTCATTTGCCATTTATGATTTGCGGGCGTAATCTTGGGACTTTCATCCTGCACAGAGGAGCTGTATTGATTGCGGGTCTTAACTGAAGCCTCCTCGTGGTCATCCGCTCGTCTTGTTTCAAAAGCGCTGGGAGGGTGAAATAAAGTGAGACGGGGAAGCTCAGAATTGCCCTTCAACAGATAACGTCCAGAACCTCTCCTGACCCGCATGTACTCGTTTCCCTGCTTTTCATCTTCAAGTTTATTCAAGGGCAATTCAAGGTTGTTGGGATGTCGGTTTTCTGCCCACGTCATTTATTCATTCAATTAAGCATTTTTTTTTTTCCGTGGCCGGCACCTCATTTTCTTCTACATCCATGGCTGTATGCTCAGCTCCACAGAGGCCAACATAATCTCAAGAAGTCATGGCCAGAAAGGAGACGAAGGCTCAGTGTGGTTGAGATTCTTTGGCAATCCCGATTTGGTTGTGGACGATCACTGAAGTTCGCCTCCTTTCAGACAAGAGGCAGCAGGCAACCGTAGACGACCAATGTCGTGTCCTACTGCGTCGGTGATGAATTTAGCTTCTTAATGCTGATGGTCATAGCAGTCCCCCCATCTGGAAACAGTGTCCATACATATTTCATGCATCCTGGGGGGGGGGCTTCGAGAAACTTTTCAGGCAAGCAACTTCATTTGATTCCTTGCATTATGGATGTCTGTTTCGAAGCAAAAAGATGTGTGCGCAAAAAAATAAGTTATCTATCTATCCCGTGACTACTCGGCTCACATTTGGAAAAAGGGAGCGCTTTAACCCAATGGGAACCGAAAGCTCTCTGAACATGAGTGGGAATGAGCAACTTTTTTTTTTTTTTCATTTGGTCATCTCGCATTCATCAGGAAGACTCATCAAAATATTGACACAATAATGATTGCGGGCCACCTTGTTTTAACTTTGACTGGTCCAATCTAATCAGAGCTCTCCTCCCTCAAAAGAGACACCATGAATTTTTTATCTTGGCGTCTCTTTGGAAGGGCCGGGGGGGGGGGGGGGGGGTCGATTTGTCCTTGTTCTTTATTTACTCCAGAGAATGAGCCGTTCCCTCGAGGTAAAAATTAAACAGTAGCTCTTTTGTAATTGTCCAACTTCAGGAAGTCAGTTTTATTCATCCCCCCCACCCCCCGGTTCATTCAACAGGCTGGTTATGACCTAGTGCCAATCACCAGCCCCCCCAAAAAACAGCATGTGACCACCCCTTCCTGTTGCTGTGATTTGAATGTTGCCGTCAACATTCATCTTATACGCTCGGTTGTACTTTTGACAGCAATTGAATCTGTCCATATGGATTCTCGCATCATCTCGAGCCTAAATTTTGTTATGAAATGTTGAACTCGGTTGAAACAAGTCTCGGTCAAAACAAACCCAAAGTCAACATGTACATGCGTAAATAGGATGTGACAGCAATCAGATGGTTGGTTTTGGTTTAATCGAAGCCAAATGGACGTACGGCGACCTCTTCTTTGTCCGACATGACATCATGCGCGCACATGGCAAAAGGATTTGTCTTGATTTCGCGAAGAGTGCGCAAATGTTGACACCGGCGACTTTAGTGCCCTTTGTGTCTTTGAAAACAAGCTTTTTTTCTTTCTTTTTTTTTTTTTATGAACACTTCTACTTCACACTAAATGCTGCCAGTGATGTCTTCTCACATCTCATTCGTGTGCTGGAAGCGGTGTCGCTGTGGGAACGTGTAACTTTTGATTGGCTTCTGTGTGAAAGACAAAATAATGCAGTGTCCTATGCAGCAATTTTCCAGCGACTCTGGGAAAGAGACCGTTTTTTTTTTTTGGAGAAGGCCAACTTAATAAGGGATCGGACCTTGCCTTAGCCACATTCCTTTTGTTACCAGGAGTGGTTTTACGAAGCTGTGCTCCAGAAGCTCTTTTCTTGCACTCTGGTCAGTTGAGCCTCTGTTGCCGCTTTGCGGTTCCGCTGCCGTTTGATAGAGTGCAGGGCTATGTGCGTGAGTGGTCCCAGACCCCGGTTGTCCCAAGGAGCACCTGACCTGCTTTTTAACAGCGTATTCACAGCCATTGTTTGGGAGCATCGCTCAGCTTTCTAAGACCGAATCCAAATCAAAACTTATGGCTTTTCCAAACTGGCCCCGCAGCAACACCGCGATAGTTCATATATCCAAGAACTGCTTCAGCGTTTGTTTTGTCCGTTTTCCATCCGCCCCCTCTTCCCTTATCTTTTCCGTTTGTCCAGTCACTGATTTGAAAAGTCTTCCATTGGGGTTTGTTTCCGCTTAGCCGTTTAAAGAAAGCTATAAATCCGACCCGTTTAAAGACAGACGGGCAACAAAGACTTAATGCACAATCTGCTGCCTCAACCGGCTTCTTAAACATTTACCCCCAAATGCATTTACTGGTTGACTGATGCACTCTCTGCATTGAAGTCGGCAGAGGCCAGGGGGTGGTATTCGTCTCTCTTTATTTGCCCAGGGCAAGCAATTGCTGCCAGGCGGCTCAGGAAGATGGACCGAAACAAATAAACGTATGATCAATGAGGAAATAAGAACGGCAGTACTTTGGCATGAGGTGCCGGGACCGACGCTTTGCTTATCGGATGTCAAGGTGACGTCACCGGTCGTGCGACAGGACTTTGCTCTCCAAATTTCAAATCCCATCCACCTCACTTTGCACAACAGACAGCGCAATCTAAACTTGGCTTCGAAATGAGAAGGAACGTTTGGAGCGGGATGGGCCGCTCCGTCAGAGCAAGTGTGTCATCCGAGTGTTAAATGGTGAGCAAAATGGGAGTCCAAGGGCCTTTTGTGAAGGCTGCGTTCGAAACGAAAATGAATAAAGTCCCTGTCACAACTTGCCTTGAAAATTACGGGAGGAAAAAAGCTAATTTTTTAGCGTTGGTTGTTTTATGTGAACTTGCCATTACCTTTGAAGCTTTTCTCAACACAATGAAAAAAAAATCCTCTCCAATGAGGTGCCTAATGAATTCGGTAAACGCAGAGGACTTGACGCCGAGGTAGCATCCAAACTGGGATCCCTGCATGTGGGCTCAGCGTGCGGTTGACCTTTTAACCTCCCCCACAATCCAGTGACGACTGTAATTTTCATTTTCATACGCAACAAGGTGGCCCTGAGTATGTGCAGTATGCAAAGGAGCACACCTTCTCTATTTGCTGCAGAGGACAACGTGCCCCACTAACAAGACCCCCCCCCCCCCCAAAAAAAGCCAATTTTGCACCAAGGGGCAATAATCGAGTTGAAGTACATCAATATGAATAGCGACTGCATAGAAAAATAACCATTTAGAACAGCCCAATGTGTGCTTGAAACCTTTTTTTTAAAGATCCATTGTTGTGTGGTTCACCACAGCCTTGCGTACCATTATAAAGTAGCTGTTTGCATTGAAAAGTAGGCTTTACGATGACCGTTCAATGCAGACACCGATAAATACAAAAGAAAAAAAGGGCAATCGAAATTGAAAAAAAAGACGCATTTCACCTCCTCAGTGAATATCTAATTCCTCGCTCTCCTATTTCCTAAGCCCTTATTCCATTTTCCCAGCGTTGTTTGGAGCACCGGGAGGCCGCCGAATATGAGATGCAACTTTGTGTTTGTAGATCCGATTATCGATTGTTTTGAGAGCCCTGTTCTTTTTCTTTCTCCCGTGGGAATGTAAAGCGCCGCTACATTAGTCAGCTTGACGACAAGTATTACTGCGGCGAACCATCCGGGCAACATCCGGCGTTTTTGCTCAATGTAGATGTTTATGTTGGTGATGGAGTGCCTCCAACGGTACGTACGAGATTACGAGGGAGGAGATTGCTTATGGCGAGAAGGTCATATCACAAAGGAGACATCCATCACCTTGAAAAGAAGAAGATGGAGGTGCCATTTTCGCGTAGCAGCCCTTGACGACAAGTCCTTTTGTTCCATCTCTCTCTCGTAAACTCTGACAACGTCGCATTAGCCATCAGTACGCATTACGCTCGGATCTACGTGCTGCATCTTTGAAGTTAAAATGGGCAGTGGGGAAATATCCTAAGTATAGGCTTCGCTCCAGATAGCTGTGGCTATGCTCCCAGATGCCTGAGTAGGGATCTGCTGTATCATGTGTCTTTCCGACAGACTTGGCAGCGGCTTTTGAAGGACTCTACAGTACGGCATCAGAAGGGAAAAAAAAATCCCTGTCAGAGACATGCACCAGAGACCCCCATTACTTTGGTTTTCAGCTTAAAGTTGCCAAGCAACAAAATATCACTGAGAGCACTTTTACCCGGTGACAAAATTGAAAAGAATCAGCCGAGTCATCATTTTCGAAGCGAGTCCAGCCTCTGCCACAAGTAACAATCAGTATTCATTCATTCATTTATGATTATTTTTTTTCCCCAGCCTTCACGTCTCAATTATATTAGCTTTGGACTACAAATAACCAGACATCAAATGTTATTCTTCCAACCCGTAAGCCATTTATTGATATTCATCCATGAAACGCTTCAAGTGGCTTGAAAGAGTTTTTTTTTCTTTTTCCTTGATTTCAAAATCCCAATTCTTTTTAGACTGTTGTGCTTTTATTGGACGGATTTTTACACGTTTATACATCCGGTTAGGAAATACGTGGTCCGTATACTGGGATGCGGCGATACACAAAATTCACAGTTCAGAAAAGAGTTTGCAGTGTAAAAAGGACAGAAAAATGTGAATACATGAATGGAGGAATGAATTCTTTATTTCAAGTGTGTGCAAATGAAAGAAACAGTCAAAATGAAACATTAAAAGTTAAAAATCCAATTATACTGTCCACATCCGGAAAGCAGTTGTAAAGCAGAAAACGTATTTACTCCCTTTAGGGGGCTTTCTGATAACCGGATATACAGTTTTATAATATAGTGGCCTACTGTAGTGGAATAATAATAGCAATAATTATAATTGGTGCAGAAATATTGATATAGACACATTCATATTCCTCTATGGAGCAGCGGTAATTTTTATAAGTTGTCAGTTGTAAGTTCATAAGCTTTGGTCTCAAGAGCTTCAAATGGCAATCACTAGCACGTGACCTAATGACATTTTTCAGCCTTTGCGTTTTCAAGCGCCATTGCGCTTTCATCAACAGTTGATGCTTTCCATCGACATTTAACGTCTCTGTAACCGGCAATTAGTCAAAAGCGTTCCGAGTTTTGATTGAGAGGCGTTTAGTGGGAGTCTTGTTTGCAATGAGCATTAATGAATGTTATGGCCTCCCATCAGTTTGACGTGTCTATTCTTCAGATGTGTTTGAATTGCAATTAGGCCCTGATTAACAAGCCCGGGGAGCGTTTTCAGGGCTATAGTGTACGATCTTATGAAGGCAATCAGGGCGTTGTCATGTGAGCTGCTAATGAGGCTCAACCAATTGTCATAATAAACGAAATCTCTTTGGCTGGGTGGGGTTCAAACTCAGCCTTGCCCCTCACTTGTTTCTTTTTCCGTCTCTCCCATTTGTGCGGCATAATAAAGACAGTTGCTGTACGTGATCAATGGGATCCAAGTTGCTCCACATCAATGACGAGCTCAGTGAAAATTCAACACACCCAAACCCGTGTCCAAAAGTTGGAAAGAAAAGCTTTAATTATTCGTTGTTGTTTTTTCCACCCAACCCACACACACACACACGACACATGAGAAATCACAACTTGCGCCTTGAAAATCAAACCAAAAGTTGGATCATCGACGCAAAGGAGACATTTGACCTTAGCGCCCTCGCCTCGTCACTAGACAAAGTGAGTGGACGAGGCAGAATGCAGAAATAAACCGTAAAGGATCATTTCGAGCACGAGCATTTTCATGTCAAGATGTCATACAGCCAGTTCCTGGGAAAAGCTTGGAATTTAATCGGAAAATTGCTTGGATGTGACTTTCGGAAGGATGTCTAAGCCCTGCCGAGACGAGACGGGGCGACAGTATGCAGCTCGTTTTTCTGGCATGTCTTGCTAACATTCGAGTGCCTCTAACCATACCAAGCCACGTCCAGCTTCTGAGACCACACCCTTGAATGCTATACTATGAACAGCAGTTTGTCTGAAGCACTAACATGTTTTTATTTCTCTACATTTGACATATTTGATCATGTTTTCAAGACTATAGTGATCTCTGGGGGAGCTGGAGAAGATTAAGTCACTGTACCACTGTAATTTGGTTTCTTCTTCAACAGTCAAATGAATGCTAGCTTGATAGCGGTACACCTTTGAGTGCTACACTTCATTTATACAGAAGTGACAGCTTGTCACTGTGTCAATCGTTTTCGTAACTGTTTTGATGTAGTTTTGATGACGTGAATCCAGCCATGCCATGAATTAACCTCGCAACCGTAACTGCGTTTTGGCCAGGTCCAAATCCAAAAAACGCGTCCACCATTTTGTGTGCTACTTTGATAACAAATGAATGAGTATATGCGCAACACGTGTTTGAGTGTTTATACATCGTTTCCCCTGGAAAGTGTTACGCTCGCGGGTGGGCAGGGGTTGGTTCTGGGTGGGTTGCGGCTAACCCCCTCGAGGTCTCCGGGGTTACGTTGCTTCTGCTCTTTGTCAGCTCCTCACAGTGTTCCTTCCTCTTCCTGATTTTCTGACTGGAACAGAGGTGATTTTTTTTTTAAAGCTGATGAGAGCATGAGCTACAACCACGATAATAAAAATGAATTTACCCTTATTATTATTGTTAATCTTAACACTACTTCCTCGCAATGTCCATTTAATTTCATGGAAGAGTGGGTCATGAAACAAAAAGAGTGCATGTTTTCTTAATCTCAGTCAATACCACAAATTCAATCAAGCGTCCACGAAAGTGAACAATTTGCTATTAAACCAAATTAATATTATTATAATATATATATATATATATTTTTTTTTTTGGGTGGGAGGGTGATTTTTTTTTAATGTCTTTGTGAAATGGTGTGCTCCACTGAATTTGTAATACTGTACAAACATCTTTGTGTGTCTTTTTTTTGTTATTGTTGTTTTTTTTTTTTAACAGCTCTCTAATCTCATTACATTGCGCCAGCGTACCGAATAAACTGTTCCGGTACCGCAAATTTGCAACAGTTGGATCAGAATTAAGGGGGAAAATAAGAGACCTTTTTTTAACTGGATACCAAGACAATGTCTCTGATGAACTTCCATGACTAACAAATTGCTGATTTGAATAGCCGTCGTCTCTTATCAATGCTCGTTCGTCGCTGTGTTTGCAGGTGAACGAGGAGACAGTGGAGAGGCTGGTGGTCCAGTACCCTCACATTGTATTCAGCACGGTAATGCAGGACTGCAAGAGAACCCTGGAGAGAGCTTATCAGATGGGCTGGAGCCCAAGTGCTTCCAACGCCTTGTAGCTGGGGTTGGATTATACACATATGCGTAATCACACACACTCACACACGTTGAACAAAAGGACCATTTCTGTCCCAAACATTGACACACGTGCACCATATTTCCAGCTCAGCCCTATTTGATTTTCATTTACTGTTCAAACATGCATGTGGACACACGCACGCACGCACACACACACACACACACACACACACACAGACTCTGTAAACTCTTCCATTAATCAATTCATGATCCGAATGAAACTTCCTATGTACCATCACCTTCAAGGCAAAAAGCAACAAGCAGTTGAGTCAGTCAAGCTACACGGGGATGACTCACCGGAGCTTAAAGATTTCCGAACCTCGCACGTTTCAATCGGGCGGAGCGGATGCAAAGATGATCGATAAAGACAGCGGTTTAGAAAAGAACGATTACCCCGTCATGTTCAGTCTAGCGACACGTTCACTTCCTCTGAGGCGACGCCCACTGCAGACGACCATCACCGCAAACAGCAACGACGTCCTCCTCCCGGCTCTTGAGCCGCTGAGACTTGAGCGCTCGCTTGAGGCTTTGTGAAAAATGTGTGATGTGTATCTTGACTTTCTTGCTCGTGCAGTTTTGTGTGAAGGGATTTGTGGATTTCTGTGCGTTTAGATGGTTGTCGAGGCTACATGTAAACGGCACACGCGGGCTTGGGTCGTGGCCAAATCCTCCTTCCCTCCAAGCCGATCGAATAGCAGGAAAACCACATTGATTATTTCTGTAAATGTGCACGATTGGATCGAGATTGGCATCTGCCTGAGCGACTGTCCGAAAATAATCTCAAATTGGACCCAACCTCTCTGCATGACGTGGGAACAATGCTTTTGTTTTATTCACATGAGTTAAAACGAAAAGCAGGATAAGAGTATTAAGAGTCTCATATTTGAGGATTACAGTGGAACCTCTAAATTCAAACACAAGCCTTTGCGTGACAACGTTTGGACTCGGAGTCCAAAAACAAGTGGAAATTGAATCAACCTGCTTCAGGATATGACGGACTGACTGTTTTGCAATGCAGTTAACATGTGCTCACAGCAGAAATGGCCGGCGTAATTCATGCTTGAGTTCCTGGACTGTGGAATTGATTGTCGATTGCTAGCGTCTTGAAGCCACCTGAGCGCGCGACTCGGCTGCGGCCAGCAGAGGTGCTGTCCAAACTGTTTTCCGATCGAACGAAAGGTGACAGCGATCGTTCTGCTCAATATGGCACCTCTAACAAGTACTTCATTGGCCTGACTCCTGTTCTCCTTCAGCGTTGATGTGAATGTCAGTGTGGATGATTGTCCGTCTCTCTGTGTGCCCTGTGATTGTCTGGTCATCATTTAAGGATCTTTCTTGGTTGTCGAAAGTCAGATGCGATCGCCTCCAGCTCATTCGCGACACCGATTCGGGATAAGTGCTATAAAACTGTATGATTGGCGATACCTTGGAAACGGGACTTCAGTGAAACGAAGTCATACATAAAAAGTGAATTTTAAAATCAGACATTTCTAAATGGTGTGGTGAGTATATCTGCTTCCCGCATTCTCCCCATGCTTGTGTTTTGTTTTGTTTTTTTCCCCTCCGGGGACTTCAGCTTCCTGCCACTTTTCAAAAATCTGCCTGTTTGCTTCTATCCAAACTTTAAATTGTCCAGACGTGTGAATGGGAGTGAATGCGTGATTGTCTGTATGTGCCCTGCAATTGACAGTCGCTGTCTGTCAATAACGGATGGATTGATCATTTTTGACAGTCGAGTAAATTCCAAGTCACCAGTAGTACGTAAAAACAAAAAACAAAATTAACTGGTGACACGTGACAGAAGATGCCTGCTTTTGCTTTGGAGATGAGTTTGCAATGCACATTTTCTTTTGTTTTCGCCTATTTTTACTGCGCAGCCAGGACAAACGCCTCTGTACAAGTTTCCTTTGTCCGAATAAAGAAAGGATAATTCCATTTTCCAAATCAAAACGCATTAAGGAGTGCAGAATTCGTTAGACGCTCACCGAGCTCGGCTTAGTATTTTTTTCCAGTATTGTGTTGTAGCATCGTGTATGATGACGTTCTGAAAATTCTGGTCTGATCGTGAATTGTTGGACTTCAGAGGTTTCACTGTATACACCAAACGCACCACGAAGGAATTGCCTTAACTAATGAAGTCAAGTTGACCCATAAATTGTTGAAAAGAGTATTCCCGAGTTGATCAAATATCTTATCGCCCCCATTGTATGGTATATTCATATACATGGAATGTACTTATTAGCGTTCTATCGATTTCAAGCATATACTTGTGACATTAGCTATGTAGCAATTCAGTGAGGGATTTCCTTGTAGCGATAGAGGGCATACAATTGGTAGTGGCGAGTGGATTAGTATTCGTCAAGCAAGTGCAGTGTGGAGTTGAAAATGCAGACAAGCAGGGTGTGAACCAACATTGGCCTCACCCCCCCCCCCCCCCCCCCCCACCAGCTAGCCATCCAGCTAGCAACAATAGCTTCTTTTTTTCCCCGGACTATCATAATGTACAGTGCAATGTAGTTTGAATACAGCAACACTTTGTACATCTCAAGATTTCACACAACGAAAAAGTTGATTTCCCCCTTGTCAGGATTTGTGGACAAAGCAGTCGCAGGCTTCCTCCCTGTCTGCGTTTGTTTTTGTTTCTTTTTTTGTACGTAATCCCCATCTGCACTTTCTTCCTCGCTAGATGTTGACATACATGATTCTTGATTTGTTAAGGCAAGCAAAAATGACTTTATTTGCATAAAGATGAATAAAACACTACCACTTCAAGCTCCCCCTCAACCCACCCTCGTTCTCTTTCTTTTACATGTGTGAAATTGAGGCGGCGCAGAATATCTAAAATGGCAGGAAAATGTTTTTCCTCTCATTTTTCATAACGTGGAGACAGCTCTTGGCTGCAGCCTTCCCCTTGACTCCTTACTTCAATTACATTTAATGAGCATGATGGGCGACACGGTAACATTAGGATTCAGTCAGAATGCACAGGTTAGCGGATAAAATGCAAATGAGCACACCAACATGTTGCCCGTCACATCCAAAGGTCACTCTGTGTACAAATTGGACTCAACAAAGTTCCTGTGGAGTAAAAAAAAAAAAGAAGAGGTTTCTTCTCTTCTGAGACCTTTTCTGTGTTATGTGCCTTGACATCATTATTCTTAACCGTTACAAAACCACACAGTCTGTACAGTTTTCAATCATTTTGCTTCAAATGGAATTTTGTTGTGAGTCACTGACAGTGTACTGGTTCACTTCCTTGACTTCAATGCAGGCAGCGTGGGCTCATTTCCCGTTCTTTAACGATGTGTGAGTGCTGGGCTGTCTTATGTGTCCTGCGATTGCCTGGTTACAAGTCCAGGGTATGAGTTGCATAGGTTATACAATTCAAAAAAGATTTTAATTCAACCAGCCACTCGCGACAATGCTTTTGCTGACATTGTTTTCGCACTAGTGTGAAATTAGCTTCAATCGCTTCTGACCACGAAGCTGAGAGGAGCTGTCAGCCATCCTCTGTGCTTTCCCGGCGACTCGAGTACTACTGTGGTGAATGCTCGGCGCACCGCTAACGTGCTCCAAGCTAGCTTTGGCTCGCTAGCTAGCATAGCTAAATGCTGTCCCTCCACGGCACACAGTCGCTCCCTTAAAGTCACTCATCATCGGAATAAGTGCTTAGGTGTGGTACAGTAGAGCAGAAAGCTCGGTGGAAGCGCATTACAGCAGAGAGGGAATCAAAATGTCCTCTTTCAATTCTGTCTTCACCAGAGATGAAGGCCCCAAAGAACTTATACAAGTTAGGCCACTGATACAGTACAGCGTTGAGGTAATCGAAACATTTGCTGTTTATGCGGGCAGAGCCAGTCCAGCTGTTTGTTTTCTTTTGCAGTTCTGCTTTTATTTTCCCCCCCATCTCCTGGATTCCTGTCACATGGTTTACTGCCCAGCCTTGGACATTGAAAGTCGTCTTAAAAAAAAAATGCTTCATTGACCCTGCATTCTATCATCATGTAGCGTTTCTTCTCGGAATGTTCTTTTGAAAATGCTCAACAGATATGCGAATACTTTTTAAATCACGTCGAACATTTTGAAGCACTTACCCGTGGTAATTTCATGGAATAAAACAAAGGGCTCACATTTTGGTTGTACAGTAAAAGATGTCAGGTGAACAGCATTCCTTTTTATATGATGGCATACTATAGTTAATATTTGTGTGAATTTAATAAAGTAGAGCCAAGCATATTTTTTGGAGGGTGGGGGGGGGGGTGTACTATCATACAGTATGTCAATGAATGTTTCATGTTAGGTCCAGTCCAGCGGTAAATTATGAATGAGTGAATTAGGTCTGCGCAGGAAACCACTAATGTCAGTGGTGTCTCAAAGAAAATGGTCAGTCATTGACAGTCACGGTCAAATATGTTTCCCCATGTTAGAGAGTTTAATGTCGCTTCTGGAAAGAAAGAAAAAAAACTGTATGGCTTGTACATTCATTAGGCGTGACAAGCCGAGACATGAATAATCTGGCCTTTGGCTTTGGCTCCTCATCTGTTTAAGGCCTCCTCCTTTCACCGCGACAGGGCTTTTTTTTTCATGTCTCTGCCACAAATGAGCTGATCGCCCTGCACCTTATTCCCATTTCTCTCTTGGGTAAATTATGCAGCTTGGTGAATTTTAATGCTGCCAATTAGCCCCTCTGCAAATGTGAGTGTATGCCATCGATTCCCTGGCTGATTAAGGTGGATTCCATCAATGCATCGCACTCCTCAGACTTGTGCAATATTCATCAAGGTGGAAGGAGGTGCCCGGCGCTTTGAGCGACTGCCCCCCGGAACGAAGGCGAACCTGCGCGCCGAGGCCGCATTGCAAGCGGGAGTGGTAATTAATCTCTGTAAATATACATGGACTCGTTGCATTTGTTATGAGGCGCAAAGAGGAACTGACACTGACCATGCAGGGCCATGCACCTCATGTTGGACCTGCAAGGACGTTGGATCTGACCTTTTGTTTAAAGGAGATCAAATCCTTGCTGACAGCATTTTTTTTTACATGAGGATACTGTAAAATAACAAAATATCGAATGGCTGGAGACATTTGAGTTTTACAGAGAACCCTGCAAAGGCAGAATCTTGCTGCAGCAGCATCTCGACTTTGTTACTGTTGCTACCTCTGAAGACCAAAGGTCTTGGTTCCCGCCCCTTTCATGTCCATGCTTGTTGTCGCTTGTAAAAGGGAATAACGATGGATGCCCGTCCTTTGATAGATTTTTCAGAAATTCATACAGAGTTAGGACCTGGTTTACCAAGCCCCCCAAATAGCAGCCTCTAAAATACGTGTTCACTCGAACAGATTGCACACATAATCTACGAAGATTTGCATCCCAAATACGAGTGGAGGCTACATTGTGTCTTCTGTCACTAATGGATTGTCCGTGCTGCTTACAACAGATGTGAAAGTGAAGACTGCCGGATTCCCCCGTGGAAAATTTACGAGAGTTGGATGTGATGAAATTGCCTCTTGCGCTGACACTTTCAAGCAAACACATTCCTGAGTTACAGAAAAGAAATCCGTCACACCAATAATTACGGACGAGCCAGCAACCACATCAAAGCCATATTTTCTTTGATTTAACTTATCCACTTGGGAGCATCTACTTATTCTGTGTAACATTGTGTTTAAAACTTGGGACCGCGCACCCAAAAAGCACTCTGGGAAAGGCCAGTACCAATTCTCATAATGCTCTGAAATCACCCAGATGCATGGAAATGCAGAGTTGGAAGGAGTTTTGCCGTAGTTGGTATGGCATGACTCCTTTTTGTGACTGGCTCCAAGTCAGCCCTCATTTCGAAGCTCCAAATCTGCATTGGCGAATACACAATAATCTTTGCTTCTGGCATTTCAAAAATGCTGAGACAAGTGGAAAACTTCTTCACGCCGCCTCTCATTTTAACTGCAGCCAACTCCGGATTTTCTTTCAAATGTCCAAAGTCCAGTTTAGAAGCCAGTTTAAGACATAAGTCTTCCTCTCTTTGTTTTATCGGCTGTTCTCGTGTTTCTTTTCATGTGTGCGTTTCCATATCTATTGGTCTGTTTTCTCTCCATACCTTCCTGCCCCTCATTGTCACGTTAGCCGTCCCATCGGCCGACTGCGGAGGGTCCGATATGCCAAGACTTCCCTTCATCCTCATCACTCCTCGCTGACTCAACTTTCCTTTGGCAGCTCGCAGCCTTCCTTCCACCGCTTCACCCTTGCCCTCTCCCGACACTGACGCTTCATCTCTCTTGGAAATTATGTCAATCACTTTTTGCGTGGGGCGAGTCTCGCCTCAGCGCTCCGAGAGCCTCGATATTGCAACATATCAAGGAAAAATATTTCCTGTCCATCATCATAAACTGTTCTCACCCCGACTCCCCCGGGGGACCGGGAGGTATTTTGGCTCCCTGGTACTCTCCCTCCCGCATATTCGCCCTTGTTGTTTCTGCGTTGGGCAAAGTGCAGCGTGGAAAAGTGAAGATGTTAATGGGTTGACTTTGTAACTGACACGGCAAGAACCAACCCGGAGAAGATATTCATGACTCAGAAGGAGCATGTGCTGTTCCGGCCCTCGAGGGGACCCAGAGAGTGCTCCGGTGGAGTTTGTTTGGATTACATCAGCTGGTTGGTTTTTGAGAGGAAGTTTGGGAATGACTTTGCCTCCCAGTCACTGCATCTGGAAATTGGACTGGAACGTGACAGACCGGGGGCCTGGTTTGCCTTCTGACCCGAGGCCCCAACCAAAGCGGCGCTTCGATCCATCCTCGTGAAGATAAAAAATAAATGAGATTTGTTAATCCACTCCATTTTTAACATCCTCTCAATAAGCGCCGCCATCCGCAGAGAAAGTTAGAATGTGTCCACGAGGATAATGAAGTCCCTGTGATTCCCCACATCGCACACTCGGTCGTTGATTGTCCGTCTCTTTCTCTCACTCTAAAGGGAGTTAATTGCTGCGTTTAGGGCGGAGCTCGGTCTAGCTTCTTGGAGACAAAGGTTAATTAAGAAGCGACCAAGAGAAGGATACGCGCACATTTACATTTACATCATGTGAAAGAATTCCCGATTTGGGACAGGAAGACAAACGATTTCTTTACCAGCAGCCTCATTTCCATGCAAGCTTCACCGTCGATATGCAGATGTGGCAGGCGGATGACATTTAAAAGTAGTTAATTGTGCAAATCTTTGTTTTAGAAAGGAAAGGTCGTGAATTTGGAGTCTTTCATCTTCCAACGAAGCCCCCCCCCCCCCCCGAAACCCATTTCCCCCCCATAATCCAAAGGTGGGGTGCTAACCCATTTTCACCGCTGACCGCCATCGCTTTTCAAAGCGCTTCATGAATATTTACATGCACAAACTGTTTGGGAAATGAAAATTAATTTTTGGCCCAACAGGAGATGACTCAAGAATTCCCACATTCCCCTGCGCCATTGTTTGCAAATTCCGTCCATGTCAAATAATGAATGTCTTGGGATGCCTCCTCCCAAACCGTTCTATAAACATCGAGTCGATCACATTTGCTTGGAATTACGAACCTACCACAGTTTTGCAGTGTAACCCGACTCAAGTAAATTGGATGAATGTTGACTAGATGAATTGCATGTTGAATTTTGTCGATATTTTGGGTCCAACCTCCCGACAGGAAACTCCCGCCAGAGCACATTGAGGATTCAGCAGGTGCACAGATTGGAAATTTTACACCTGCCTTCTCCTGAATAGCCCTAATCGCTCCGTAATTGCACCATTTCATCACTTCCCTTCTGGCTTAATGACATTAAAGACAACTTGTTTTGGGAACAGACTCCATCCGAGCAGGGATGTGAACACTGCAAAAAATTGATATGATCATATTTCAATGTCATTTATTTTTAGCCACCCTCCCTGAAAAAAAGTGTTTTTTTTCTGAGGGTTTTTTAGTTTGTTTTTTTTGATGGAACAACACTAAATTGTGTCTTCACACACTGTGTGTTCTCAAATCTGTCCAAAGAACTCTTTGTAGTGGCTAAAACATGGTCTGCTCAATTTGTTCTGTGACCAAGTTCAATTTACTCTTAAAGCACTGCAGTTTTCCCCAATGAAATTAATTGTATTGGCCTATTGGTTTGTATTGGGTGTAATTCCACTGTTGACCACTAGATGCTGGCAATTACACTGAGTTAGTGTAGATTTGAAAGAACAACAACTAAACAAGAAGAATTTTAGCACAGCCTCGTATTTTTTTTTTTTTGTTAAAAATGATTGAGCGTCATCGGCTGTAATCCTGCTTTGTACGCCTACAGAACGTGATGGCTCGACTTCGTTTTATAATGTACATCAAAGGGAATGTTTAATCGCGTATATTGTGAGATATAAGAGCCATAATTGCTTAATATTCAGCCAATTCTAGACCAAGTCTGAAAAGACGTTTAAAAACGTCTTTGGGAGTGAATGAGTTAAAATAAACATGCCAAGGGAGTTTTTCATTCGGGTATTACTGTATTGCGAATTTCAGGGTGGTATAGAATGTAACCCTTGCGATGGAGGGAATTACATTGTTACGTTTTTTTTCTTCTTTCAAGTAACAAAAAGAAGTCGCTTGTATAAGATAGAATTATTAAAATATGAATGTAGAAAAAAAAAGTTACCTCTAATTCAGTCAAAAGTCACATGTGCCTTGAAGGGAGAATGGCCTATTCAGTGGGAGAAGCTCCAGTCGAGTTTGCCAGATGCCACGTGGTTCGTTCAGTGGGTCCCTCTGCTCCATGCTCCTTGTGAGTGCGTTCATGTTGATTGCGATTGACTGGCATCGAGTCGACGGTGTGGTCTACCTTTTGCCCGAAGTCAGCTGCAATCGACTCCAGCTCGCCGTGACCCCGAACGGGGCAAGCGGTGAAGAAAAAATGGATGGATGGATGTTTTTCATTGGACACAGACGTTAATAATCCCAATCCTGTTCCCTCAAGGACACAACGTCTGCCGCGTATGTTCTCTGGAAAAACATGACGCACATTTATTCAACATGCGACTCCACTGACGTCTCTTTGTCTGCTCCTCGGATCTTACATCCTCCGTGTGGTTTTCATCAATTAAAACAATCCTTGCCTGTTCAGGAGCTACAGATGGTCAGGTTGAGACCCGAGTAGCGTCGGGGTCTCCCGGCCAACTGCTCTGACATGTCAGACATGCTGGTATGCCTCGTCACTCCCCACTTCTCCACCGTAACAAAGGTCGGGCCAACTCCCCTCTGGAGCGACGGGCCCAAGTGGCTCGCCGGGACGTGAGGCGTGACGGGGCTCCAGCCTCAAGGCCAAAACGTGCGCCTCCCACCCACCCCGGTGGAGCTCCTTTCAAAGCCCACCCGGCCTCCCCCTTTCCTTCCTTTCTCCGGTCCCAGTGTCCATTTAATCCCCTTTGAATTCCATCTCTCGCCACTCAAAGCATCCAATCGACCCGGCTCGCCTGCTCGCACAACAATCACGCACACATTCCACTTTTCGTTTGCCTCCCAGAATTCCCTGCTCCTTTTCCATCACCAAAAGCTCACAACTCACCACCTCTCCGGACGCCCCCAAAACACCCACCTCGCTTTTCTTTCCAGGGGTGTGTATTTCACGGCGTGCTCAGTTGAACGGGCTCAAGAGTGATTTCCCAAGGTGGGGAGCTGAAGGTTAGGCAGAAGCCACGGCTGTCTGGTGATGACACAACCGGGAGTTGGACATTTGCGCGGCATCGCTCCATGAAAGTGAGAGCGTCGACGAGATCGTTTGAAGTCTTCGAAATGCCGACGGAAAAACTGAGAGGTGTGGAATTAACAAGCCATACGATGCTCGCTGATCTTTTCTCTGACCTGTGCAATAATGAGGCTCGTTGCTATCTCGTCTTAATGGCTTATGTTGGAAACATTATGAGACCGAGGTGGCTAATATGCGGAAAGACAGACGAGATGTCAGCGATCCAACAGCTCGTCATGTGAGCAAGTCGCGGTTTCCCCTGGTAAAAAAAAATCAGACTTTTCAAACGTTTGCGACGATCGCCGTTCACAAAGGAACCTGTCTGTCTGTTGGGGGGGGGGGGGGGGGACACTATGCACTTGCTTTAAGATTAAGATATCCTTTATTTTTCCCACACTGGGGAAATTTACAGCCTACGTGTGCTTTGAGATCATCTTTCCATATTTTAGCTGAAACCAGCTTGATTGATTTATTTTATTTTTTATTTTTTTGCTTTATTAGACTTATAGTTAAAGCCAAAATGACTCATGCCCTCCTCATATTTGAGGTTAATCACAGTGAAAACAAAATGGAAACGTCACAATCAAATTAGCGTTTGAGATGCTCATGACAAATCATTAGCCTAATAGCATAATTGCCAAAGTCGTTTTTGTTTTACTGTCACAATATCACCAAAAACTGCTTCAACCAACAAAGTGTATTCAGAAAAAGTGGTTAAGATTGCATGACTGTCTTTTATGTTGTCTTATATTATTTTGTCGTTTTATGTTAACTGTTCTGTTGATGGCGGCGCGGGCACCCGCAGCGGCTCCTCTCCCTCCTGCGGTTGAGAGGAAAGAAATTTCATCTGTGTTGTATGTTGCACATAGAGCACATTTGACAATAAAGTTGACTTGAACTTGAAAATATATAAATATCATTGTGCTGGCTTATTTTATTTTTTTTGTCTATGTAGATTCTCAATCATCCAGGTAATCTGTAAAGGTGTAATTTAGACAACTGTGTTTTTTGAATTTGTTGTGTGTTTTATGTTTCTTGTTTTCTGAGAATGCTCAAAAAACGACTTCTTATTTTATGCTGTTATACTAACGCAATATTTGCCCTTTTTATGTTGTTGTTTTTTTTTTTGAAAGAGATGACTGTCCCTGATTTTGTCAGAAATGCTTAAAAACGGCATTCTTCACCACGTTCTCCTTTGAACTATGCTAATCGTGCTTCCACAACAGTGGCTGTGTTGTTTTGAAAAGACTAAAATTATTTGCCTTAATTTACACAGCCTAGTTTGACCGAAGAACATGCATGGCTGCTTTTCAGAGAACCCCCCCCCCCAAACTGCTTCACCCACATGGAGTTGCACACGTTCACGCCACTGGGAGCCAAGGTTCCCCGCTCTTGTTCACAGAGCATTCTTATACTTGGCCGTCCGGGTGTTAATTGCCTCACTCAGGGTCACTTCCACCAAAGCTACATGGGAATATGCTGGCGTTTTTTTTTTTCATCCCTCTGCCCTCGCGCACCCAGTCGAGGGAGTTGAAGGAACAGCCTTCCAGTCAAAAGTCCCATTTTCCCACAGCGACATGGTGCAGGGATAGCTCGGGAGAAAAAAAAAACCTTTGTGACAGCTAATGTTCATTGTCAATGTTGCCTAATAGAAGTCATTATGTTGAGTGTGTCCTCTGTGTTCATGAAATCATAACCTTTACTGTACAAAAGCGTGCGCCGGGCTCGGTGACATCCAAGCGACACATTCTTCTTGTTACTCTCGGATAGGCATCCATTTATAGCTAGGAAGAACTTCATTAAAGAAGGCCAGACTCTCCAAGCTCAACACGCACAACAATACGCTGTTCACGTGACTAGCGTCGAGAAGACGTCTGCATGTCTTCATTATAAAACCTTTCTTTTTTTTTTTTTTAACTATATAAGAGAGTGGCTGCCTTTACATCAGCCACCTATACTTTTTGTTCTTCTACTTTCTTCCTTTCAGAACTTTGCTGCTGTAAATTAGGAATTTCTCCATTGTGAGACAAATAAAGGTTTTGAGTTTGACGGATAAAACACTGACAGCTTGTCTCCTCACAGGTATTCTTTGGATTTTTAAAGATCCTGTTGTTTTTAATGAAGCTCGATAACAGGCAACAATAGGATAAGGAACCTTGGGGGGATTGTTTTCCTCTTCCTGTAAAACAGTTGTTTTTTTTTATGCGTCCATTGCTCCCTCCACATTATTTCTCTCCGTTAATTTAAAGGAATGTTTGCAATTTAGTAAAAAAAAAAAAAAGGATATATATATATATATATATATATATATATATATATAGATAGATAGATAATATATGTAGTAGAGTATATATTGGTTTAAAATTTGGCTTGTGTAAATAATGCAACGTTAATGGTTACAGAAGTAGTTTAGAACAAACACAAGAAACAAGGCTTTAGACATACGTGCATGCAACTCAACCTTAATACTGAGCAAAATAAAAAAAATTCAGTCCTTTTTTTTTTTTAAGCATTTACCAGAAATTAACTTTTTCATGCACCCTGTAACCTGATAACATGATAGGCTGTCCACTGTAGTAACCGCTGTCCCTGAGAGGGTTCAACAGTCCTATAATAAAGGAATGTCTATTTCCTCTGAAAGATGTGATATAAAAAGGCAGAGGTTGTAAATTTTCGATATGTCCGCATAATTATATCCAGCTGAGTGAAACCACCCCAGAGATTACATTTTTTTCTTTTTCAAATTTTTTTTTTTTGTAAGTGCAAAATACAGGGCAGCGTTTCACTGTTTGTAAGTGAACTCTCCACACTACAGTTCTTAAACAAATGTGCACTGTGCAGCAGTATCGCTTTTCATCCACGTCGGAAAATGTTTTCTATTTCCTTTTGGATCACAAATAAGAGTCATGGCAACTAAGGAGAGCAAATTGTGTTCCACCGGTTCACTCGAAGATCGAAAAGAAATCTGGAG
This sequence comes from Hippocampus guttulatus, assembly GCF_054856545.1. Lineage (NCBI taxonomy): Eukaryota > Metazoa > Chordata > Actinopteri > Syngnathiformes > Syngnathidae > Hippocampus > Hippocampus guttulatus. Next base: position 15,168,652 of record NC_141265.1, read on the forward strand.
TCGTTAAAATCTCATTATCTGATTGGCCTGATGGTTTTGCTTGGCAGGTGCTGTCCATGTGGAATGTTTATGGTAACTTCTCGAGATGGACAGTCGCAGAATGTTTCCATGAAAGAAGATGAATTCATCCCATCTGGATGTCAGTCATCAGCTCATTATTTCGACTTTACGGAACCTTTCTGGGTTTCTTATCTCACTGGCTTGTCCTCGTGGTTTCCAGGATGGGCGCTTGGCATTTCATCTTTCTTTGAACCAATTCGTCATCAGATAAAGCGAGTCAGCAGAGGACGCGAAGTTTGGTCGGAAGCACGCGGCCGTCGCGGTTGGTGGCGAGCGGCCAGTCGATTGCGCTTGAGCTCAGGCGAAAAGGTGAGCAACACAGAAACAAACATTAGTCATCCGACCCTTATTTTGGGGTTAGAACGCCTAACAAAACAGAGAAAGAAAATAAAAACCTCAAGCTAGAATTGCATTTCAAGAAGAGATGCGTGTTGAATTGTGCAGAAGTGGCAAAAGAAAAAAAAACATCACTGACTCAGTTTGCCCCTCCAATGAAATGACAAATTTTGCAACATCAACACTGATTTTCTTTCAATGCAAAACACATTTTGTTTTGTTTTTTTCAATACTACCAGTTACAGTTAATGTAACAAACTCAGTCAGCAATCGTTGAACAAAAATCCCTTTGGAAAACCAAAAGTTTTATCCACGTGACACATTTCTCACCTTTATAAACGCCGACCCGAGCAATTTGTCTTGATTTAACGTATTATCGAGTGAAGATTTATCACTTGTGAAAGACAATGGTTTCTCTTCCAGGGCACATTTCCTGAAAATCAAGCCGACGTCGACTCCCGTAATTAATCAAAGCGCTGTTGCGCAGCCTCACTCGCGCGTGCCTTGTTGCGGGACTCCATTCATCAGCCTGTTAATCCAATGGCATCGATAGACCTGTGGCCGCCGGTTAATCCAGATACTTAACTGTCCGCACAAGCGCACCTCTCTTCCGATCACCGCACGTGTGTCCGGTTCACTCCGTTCTCATCATCACACTTTCTATCTGTTCACCACCCGCGTGCCAACACGCCAGTGGACAGTTTATCACGTTATCCAGGTGACAGGGTGCGTGAAAGGTTTCAAGTTTGAGCGAGCGCACGGCTGAAAACAAAGCAGCATTTCTGCAGCGAACTGATTCATTCCACGTTCATTTTTGCAACTGATTCCTCATGATCTGCCAAGGCGTTTTGTACTTTAGTTTCCTTTCTTTCAGAGTGACTTCCCTGTGGACATAACGCTTGCTCTCATCCAGGATCAGCAAGATTCAACAGTGGGGGGGATTGTGTAAAGCGTGTCATGCTTTTTGAGGGGAGGGGGGAATCTAATACAAGATGTGCATTCATGCAGCTCTTTGATTTTTCGTAGTCTAGAATCATACGGAAGAAAAAAAACTTCCCCAATCTTCACAATGCTAACAGACTACGCACATGTTAATTTTTTTATTTTATTTTTTAAAGTCCCTGGCATTCATGTTGGTTTGGTACCTTACCCAGTAGCATACATTGTCTTACACCAATCGGGGTTGACAAAAAATAAAAATAAAAAATGTAAAAATGATGCGCATGTTATAATACTTTGCCTTGTAACTTGAGGCCTTTGTTTGTGCTTCACATTGTGGTCTATTAATCACCGAACAGTTTTAAAATAGGCCAATGATTGAGGCGCTTGCCTTATACTCCCAAGCGCCTTAGAGGGCGGAAAATTTATATTTTTCGATAGACTATGCATTTATGGAAAAAAAAAGATCTAAATTGAGATGATTTTATTTTTGTGAAGCCACTTGATGAAATCAAATTGACTTGAAATACGGTTCCTCTTTCCTGGAAAGTGAGCGAGGTCAAAGAATTGGCTTCTTTTTTTGGAACAAACTTGAGAGTCACCTTTTCTGGCCAGACTCTTGAGGTTGCGGCCGTGGCTCGTACTTCTTTTGACTCTCTCGGCCCTTCCTTCCTACCACAAACTGGCTCTCACCTCGCCCCGTCTAACCCGAAACCTCACTGCCTCCTTTTTTTTTTTTCCACCTTCCTTCTCTTCCTCAGTGCAATGATCCGCCTGACCTCCCCCGACAAGCTCTCGGGATAACAAATCTTTCTCCATGATGACAGGAGTGACTTTTTCTCTCTTTGCAAGAGTCCGAGTGATGAAAAGAGAAACGGATCGACTCTGACGGCGCGCAACAGAAAACATCAGAGGTGTTGTGCTCAAAGCCGATGGAGGTAAAAGGCGGATCAATAATTTTCATATTCGGCCGCCGCGAACGACCATCGACCGGGTTGCGACTCGCAAGCGGGATTCCAAAATGTGCTATTTTCATTTAGGGGACAAGGTAGCTGTTGCTTCCAACCGCTATGTTCCTCTCTTCCCTGTCTGCCGGCGCCTGATGGATGAGCAAAGTGGTTCCATCCACTGCATAATGGCATGAAAAGAAGCCGCCGCAAGCAAAGTGACACAAAGACATCGAGACATCTGCCGGAGTGGATGTTTCGCTATTGGACAGAGTGACACCGAAAAGTAGCAGAAGCAAAAGTGCTCTCCGCTCGCAGCCGAGTGAAGTCGACGATTGGCCGGGTTAAAAGTGATGCTTCCCCTTGGAAAAGCCCTGATGAATTTCATCGCTCAAACTTCACAGGAGCCAAACTCATCGGCTCTTCTCCGGCATCCCAAGTGACACTTGGCGCCAAACACTCGGAGATGCCCTTCGCAAGGTGACGCGGTGGGAGGCCCGCGCGCCGATGAGCACCATTGCGTCCATTCCACTCGATGTGATTTCACGTCCCACTCGGCCGCACGCCGGTCCGGACCCCCCGGTGTTGACCTGATACGGCCAGTGGTTCTTCAGCCGTAAAGGGCGGCCCGTTGTGAGGAGCGGCAATAAAAGTCTCATGATCGTGATCGTCAAGCTCAGCGCCATCATCGCAGCCGTTATCATGTCCGTCGTTGCGGAGTGAGCACCGGGTGACCCAGGTGAACATTGACAAAGTGGAGGGCTTGCTCCCCGTGCCGATAACAGAAACCGAAACTGTGCGGCTGCCACGCTGTGAATCGGCGAAAAGACGTTTCGGACAGGTGCCTCGCTTTGTGAATGTGAATTTAATCGCATAGGTGAAAAGCGAAGAACGCGAAAGTAACTTTGATCCGTTATGGACTTTGCCTGAAAGTCCTCTTTCCAAAGTCTAACGCTACTTGTACATCAGAGGACTCTGAGGAGATTTGGAAAAGACTTTTAGAAAACTTTCATCTCACAACTGCTCACATTTCAAGTCAAGTTACAGAATTTTTAGTCAGCGTCTCAGAAGAAGACTTGACAAAGACTGCAAAATTTGCAGGCTCACATTTACAAGACGACAACTAGATTCTTTCGGCATACCCCCCTGGTCCCCAATGCAAAATTTTCCCATCAAGCCCAGTTGCATTTTTGCCGGTATTTTTCCAGTTCCATTGGAGCTCTTCGTCACCACCATGACTGCAAGACTTGTGATTATCTGAAACACGGATACAAGCTGTCGGAAAGCCGAGACTCGGAAAAAAACAATCTAAAACAGCCGACCTTACCACTTTACATTCAACAATCGAGATGACGGGAGCACGCTACGACTCCAGTAAACTTCCTTCTGACTTTCAATTTTTAAGTCTGAGACGATGAAAATTGTTAGTTTTGTGGCCAGCATGAGGTAGAACAAGCTCCTCCTCAATTGTTTTTGCTACCAGTTGTCTTGTTCGGGCAAGCAGATGATTTGGGGCTTATCTCATCTGATTTTGACTGAGAAACAGGAAACAAGTCGATCACGGGAGACATCTAGGCAGACAACTATGCACCCTGACGTTCGCACTGACGGGGAAAACATGCAAACACAACACACAAAGGCCTAAATGGAATCATTTGAGCCCACGAAACACTTGCCAACATTCTGCCTCCGATTTGATTTGAAAAAAACAAAACAAAAACCCTGTAATGATATCCGGTAACCTGATAACTTGATCAGGTGTCCACTACAGTAATCACTGTCCCCGAAAGGGTTAATAGCCGTGTTTGAAAGAGTAGCACTCTTGCCAACCGAATCCAATGACGATATATGGCTCATCCTGGTCATCAATTGGATTTATTTCCAGCCAATACATGCTGCAATGTTTTAACGTAGTCCCGGTGAAATGGTTGATTCGATGGAAATAACCATCAGCATTTCCCGTGCGGCGTCTCGACCTGCAAAGCGGTCACACAAGTGGAATGTGGATATGTGATGAGGGCATGCTGGCGTGGAGATAAAACGCAGCGTGTTCCACCGTCATAACTTCAAAGTGACCTCTCCTGCGAGGCAGCGGGGGTGCGGTTGTGATGTCAAAGGCGCCTATTGACAAATTCAAACGTCGCCTTATTTAAATAACATTCCATCCAAATGGCCCAGTGTTTTGTAAATGGCTCCCTTTTGTTTGCATACTCGTATGGGGGAAATCGATGCGGTTCTCGTTTGTGTCAAATGTAAATATAGAGAGAGAGGTGTTGCTGCTTTCACAAAGGAGTGAGGACGCCTATCTGATGAGGTTAAAAAAAAGTACTTATCAGCACGTGGAAACTGTCCAAATAATCCAGATGTAGTGCATGTGTCCACGTATTGGACAAGCGCCGACCTGACGGCAGCCAAATCATCATTCCCTGTTTAGGATGGGTGATGTGATTCTGATATTTTAACATTCAAAAAGATATCATGAAACAACAAATAAGTAACTCACTGGCTCGAACCCTCTTTTGAAGATTCCGAGGCGTTGAGTTTGACGCAGTGCACGGTGGCATCAGTCAGCAATAAAATATGAAAGAAATGTTCATACAAAATTGGGATTGGGTGGAGATTTGTTGGCAATTTCAATCTAACATGTTGAGGAGAGTAGATGGCATTCGATAAATGGGAATAATTCACACACACACACACACACGGACAGAAAATGTCCCTTCATAAACTGTAATTGCAATTTAATCCTAGATCTTATCCAGATCATGGCAAAATGTAAATTTAGCATATAAACCACATGCAGCATGTTGAAATGATTCAAATTCTGTCATCCCCAATCCAGTTTCAATAACTTTGTGTGCACAGTCCAGGATTTCGATTTGCAGCCAAATGTAATACTGATGAAGAGAGCATATTTCTTACTCATTTATGTGAAATCGAAAAAAAATTTAAGATGCGTCACAGGTTTATACGGATGCCATCATTCCAACCAAATGAATGCAGATCTGCTTTGTGAGGAACATGGTGGCATGTCCTTTTTCCCGAGGTACTTGAAGGACATTTTTGGAGATGCGACATTTACATTCCTCTCTTCCAACTCTCAGTCCCATATTGTATTAACCCTTGTAACCTCCCACAATGCTTTTTCTCCCACTCTCGTCCACGTTTGTGGAGGTTGTCCGTCTCCTCTGAGAGGCGAGGAGCGGACAAAACATCGCCGTGATTGAAACTCTGTGTTTGCCGCACGCACACATCGATGTACCGACACAAAGAAATTTCGGGGGGGGCACGCGCGTCGTAATGCTTGTCTCGGCCGAATCATTAATGCAGCCTCACAGAGCCGGCCGGGCTTGATCCAATGTGGAGCTCAGCACACATGTCTTCAATTGAGTGTACATGTGTGTCATCGCCTTCCACTTCGTCCTTTGCCGGGAGACATTTGAGTCAATATGTTTGTTTTTGCGACATTCAAAGTAGCGAGAAAGAATGTTTGATTGAAAGGCCCTATCGACAGATTGGAGTCCACCGGAACAAGTTGCTATCGTTCAAGAGTTCCGGTTTTCAAACTCCGCGGAGGTTTTGTTTGAAGGTAAATATTTGGAAGTACGTTGGCGTTCGGCGTTATGGTTCTGCTCATGCGAACTGAACAGCAACAGTCGAAACGAATGTTTTGGACAGTTTTCATAACCCCCTGCTAGTTACGCTGCTTAGCTGTACTTACGTGTTCACAAACGCAGTTTTTACTGGTCGCACACCACTCTGCATGTTGCTTGCTAAACTGTGACGTTAGCTTCACTGTCTTTGTGGGTTTTGGACCGACCGAATGAAGATAGACGTCGGTCGTTGTTCTTTCTTAATTCGTGAGTTGCAAACCATTCCGTTTGTTAACGTCGTTGACGAGATAAGCTATCAATTCATATGAACGAGCTGGTCAAAAACTAAAGTGAAGTACTCGTAGTGGAGTACCAGATTTGGTATTTTAATGGAACCATGCCTAACTTATATCAAATGAATGAGTGTAAGTCAATATAAAGTGCATGAAAATAAATAATATAAGGCATATATCATGTATCTGCAATCAGAACATTTCTGTCATGAGATCGTGTTTTATTTTACAAATCTCATCTATGTAAATAGTAGAACACTTTTTCTTCGAAAAAATATCACCCCAAGTAATTCAATAATCATCCAAATGATAGTTTTGATTTGTGGAGTTGCGTTAAAAATAGATTTCATTTGTCAAGTAAAGGCGATCAAACAAGACGGGGTGGGGTAAATCGAAGAGAAAGTGAGATGAACAAAATGGAGGCGCTGAGGACATCACGGTAGAATAGATCGTGTGTTGGTACTGTGAAGGATGAGAAGAGAAATGCAATCAGGGCCCAGACAGAAGTGTAACAGAACCATTTGTTTGCGGTCGTAATGGAGAGGAGATCCTTCGGCCCAGGTGATAAGTTTTGCTCGGTCGAGGCCTGACCGGACCGCTCGAGTCAGACTGTGAAAAACACTCAAGGAGACAAATATGTGGCGCAGCTGGAGAAGAAACATGAAGTAAACGGAGGGAAACGTCTTTTATACAGACGCGTTAAGTCCTCGAAGCTCAAAAATAGTCAAGTGCTTCAAAACAGTCAGCCGCAACGCAAACTCCTCATTAATACTTTATGATTATAAAACAATACATTTTCCACCGATATACAGTATATATGCAGATGTGTTTATATAATTGAGGAGGGACGACTCATGCCAGGGCTAGAGGGTGGCACTCCTCCCCCCCAAAAAAAAGTAATAGCTCCACAATTGACATAGTTCTAATTCTTTGCATGTTTCCAACAATTATCTTAAAATATGTATAAAATATTGAGAAAAAAATCTTAATGTTGCTCACGTCTTGTGCTTTTTTTGGGGGGCTTTGTATTGATTGATTTATTTATATTTTTTTGCAAGACAGATTTAACAAGAAGAGACAGCTTTATAGCAATTAAAAATACAGCTTGAAACAAGCGCTTTTCACATTTTATTTGGAAAACTAAGAGCAAGAGATTGAGGGCAGATTACACAGATTACAATGGCTGGGTCTGGAACATTTCGCCAGTGATATTGGGAATTTACTCTATTCAATATTGTGCGTTACCAGCATTTGGTGCTATAACACTTGTGTTGGAAGACATTTGAGAAGACTGAAAAGTCACTGTGTATTGGAATTTGGGATATGGGAAACAGCTTTAAATTAAAAGAAAAAGGACTTCCCCTTTACTGTGCCTCTGTGGGGAATCGCTTTATGGGCTCTCATCAGTACTGCCGTTGTTAAAACCACAGCTGGTGTTGCTGGGAAGAGACGGCGAAAAGGAGCGGAAGTTCAGGCGTGCAGGTCAGAAATGGAGGAGAGGGAGGACACGAGATGAGGGGGAAACTGACCTGGAGCTGCAGCGCACGCTGCAGCGCACGCTGGCCAAAGATGGAGGAGAGGATCAAGGCAGGAAGTTGACGGAAAGAGAACAAGTTGGAAGAGTGGGAGGTCGTGAAAAGATGGGGTAAGATGACACTGGTTTGACCCTCCGGACATTGTGTGTGTATATGTGTGTGCGTGTGTGTACATAGGAGTCCAACAACTCTGGTGAGGGAACGTCATAGCAAGTGTGTTTACTTGCAACGTGAACAAGCTGTGCTTTATTTACCAGGCAGGGTCAGGATAACACCCAACACGCACAAACAAGTCCATCCGTCACACATTGAAGAAAATCTCTGATCTTCACCCCTCGTCCACAAAATCAATGAGCAAAACAGGCCCACCGCATGATTCGACCGAGTGGCTTTGAAAATATTCAACTAAAGCCGCCACGCATTTGGAGAAGCTCGAGATAAGGATTTAAACAACAATGGAGAAATAACCCTTAGAATATTTGGTCTAAAAATAAAATCAGGGACAATACCTTGGATCTATAATGTTTGTTTTTTTGGTCCAAGTTTTTTTTTTGATCGAGCCATGTGGAATACATTGATTTAGGCCACACACAAAAAAGAAAAAAAAATGCAAGACGAGGATTAAAGATGTGACACTGTATAAAAAAATTCAATGTTCACTATTTCCAAACCTATTATTAATTTCAATTATGCGTGGGTTTTCTCCGGGTACTCCGATTTCCTCCCACATTCCAAAAACATGCATGGGAGACTCATTGAACACTCTAAATAGTCCCTCGGTGTGAGTGTGAGCACGGATGGTTGTTCGTCTCTGTGTGCCCTGCGATTGGATGGCAACCGGTTCAGGGGGTAACCCACCATTAAAAGATTGGTTTTCACTTAACAAAAATAATATGTAATGTAATAATCTAAATCATGAGACAAAAAATATAATGCAGGTGCAAAAATAACCTGTAAACATTCCAAAATCAAACACTAATGTACTGGCGTTTATTATTTTTTTGCGGGGGGGGCGATGAGTCATACACCATCGTTAGTTAGAGGTGTCACCAAATCCTTTATTGGACCCAATTCCCAATTGGGTTTTTTATTTGCCATTACGATAGGAGAAAATCAATTTTAGTGTTCTGAAATGCAAAATTTCGAACATTCTGCACGGTAGGTGTATTCAGTAAAGAGTCGGCGAACGCAGCAGAGTCAAAGAAGCGGCCAATCCATCAAGACAATGCAGCAAGCTATCGACCATTGTTTGATTAATGACGGCGACTGTCTAGGCTGCAATCGGCTCTCATCTGCCTCTGATGTGGCGTCGTCGCCCATCTGTCTGCTCCACTTTGGGTATCACAACATCGAGCTAACCGCAACCTGCATATGGCCGCTAAAAATCCGCTCTGCCCTTGTTCCTCTGTATAAAAATACTTGGATTCATAATTATAACATCATCGTTCATAACGCTGCCGAAGAACGTCCGTTTTAGAGGGAAGTTGAGCGGGATGAAGGATGAGTATCGGGCTGATCTGAGGGCGCAATGTTGTTCGTCTAAAACTACTCAATCATCTTGTCTTAACACTTCCCGTATGGTGACTGGACGCAGGCCAAAACAGGTCTTTAATTTGAACCAGTTGCGTTCTTTCCGCGCCAGTCTTATGTTTCCCTTTTGGTTGTACTTTTATGCTCATTTATTCTTGAAGTAGCGTACTGAATTTGTTCATCTGCTTGGACTTTTTATTCTGTTTTTGTAATGTACAGTATATAGTGTTAGTCCTCCCATACACTTTAAACACATGTAACCTTACCTAAAGGTACTAAAACACGTTTCTAAAAGTATATCTTAGTACTTGTTCTCACTCTAGCACTGTCAAGATACTGTGCGGGAGACTATTATATAACATCACTTGAAGGAAATGAAAGGAAGACTCCTGCTCACACAGTTTTTCAAATAAAAGCAAAGAGAGTGAAAGTTTGTACATTTAAACACCAAAATGTTCAATCAAAGCAGTTCATTTTGCCAGGTGTACGTCGTTTAGCTTATTGCTAAAATGAAATGTGAAATACAATAGATGGGCTAATGGAAATTAGCATTGATGTTACCGATATAATAAGCGTTCAAACCGGTACTGTAACACACACGGTAGTAGCGACACACAAGGAAGGAGTATGTCTCTGTACTGTAAAAACAAAACAAAAAACTATTCTATAAAAGAAACAAAATTGTGGAAGCGCGAATGATGAACTGTCGTATAGCACGTGTCGCATTTCACTTGGTAACATTCTTAACTGTCAAAGTAAATAAGTCTTTTGTCACAAGCTCGTGCACGACGACTCAAAGTTTTTGTCTGACAGTTTTCCCACAAAATCTCAAACTCCAAACACTTCCCTACAGGTTGTATGTGTGGATATTTGTCTGTATAAACGTCCCACTTTCCCATCTGTCACGGAAGCCAAGGGGGAGAAAACAAAGTAATCCTGTAAATTCATATCTTTGTTTGTTTAGCTTATGAAAAATGATGAAGGGGCTCAGCTGCAAGAACTAATTTGAAACAACGCCAGGAGCTCGACGGGCTAACTACTAAAAGTTTCGACTGTCCTAATAGAGATTTCCACTCGGAGGCTAGGTCGTAATTGCAGGTAGCGAGAACAGCCTGCCTCGTTGTTGTTGTGCAAGGGACAGACGCCATCTGGCAGCTGTAATATTTATGAGCACAGCAAAGCAGGAAGTCAGGTGAAAGTTAAAGGAAGGCACAAGAGAAGAAGGTGACCGGTTCAGCGGGGCCACCTTGCAAGGTGCGCCCGCAGTTCTTCCACTTTGCAACACTGACACCGACATCAAACTTTGATTTACTCTAATTGCTTTCAAGGGCAAGACCCCTTACGCCTCATAACCACTTGTCGTGGGCTTTTGGGGTTGCACGACTCGTTGAGAGCAACGCGTGATTATGCCGTCCGTGCTCTTGTCGGTCCCAAGTGAAAGCACTCAAACCAACCCAAGCTGGTCTGCGGAGCACAATGGACCACGTAGAAGATGCCAAACAATTTTAAATGTACACGTTTACTTAATTTGCTTTGCCGAGATGAATGGTTACAATTAGAGCTTGGACATATTCCTGCATGTGTGACATTTCTGTGAGAGATAGACTAGAACAGAGGTGGGCAAATTACGGCCCGCGGGCCGCATCCGGCCCGTTGGTCTTTTTAATCCGGCCCGCCGAAGGTTGGTACACAATTATTCAATGTGAATGATTGCATTCATTTCATTTGGACTTGTAATGACAGACATTTCAACGGCAGGTGGCGCATTGACTTGAAGTTGCAGAGCACAAGAGTGGGTGTGGGGAATGGGGGACAGAGGGAGAGAGATCTTATCTACCACCTACGGACCTACGCACCTCTGTCAAATGGAAATTCCCGAACCCGGTAAAAAAAAATAAAAAAATTGCATGCATTAAACTTTCTACTACTATATTACATTAACGTTTTAGTCACTAGAACGTCAATATGTCTGTTGCCTCTAATAATTGAAATTGGAAAGTTGTACTCTGAAGGCCGAAAGACAAAATGAAATCTGGCCTAATTTGTTGACAATTAGATTTTCATACAAGATAGGGCCCCTCCACTTTTTTTTGGACAATCATGAATCTCTAAATGCCCTCTTGAGTGGCCAGCCAGGAGTCCCCACATACTCCCTGCGCCTTTTTTCAGTTCACTGTAACCATCCAAAGATTTTTGAAGTACTCCCTTAAAACTGTTGGACAAGAATGAGACAAATGGTTGTTGGTTCTTCGGAGAAACTCGATTTTGTGTTTCAGTTCCATATCTTGAAAATCGTTCAACTTGGAACTAAACTTCTGCAGTTTTTTTTTCTTCACAAAAATCTGCAAACATGCAAAACACGACCTCCCAGGTGGATCTATTTTATGTAAAAGTGTCAAATTTCGAAATGACGATTAGTATCCCTGGCCATTGCACCGAAATTTTACATGCTGTTGTTTCTATGTGTACCTCCGCTTTCCAGCATAATGACTCGTTTGACTCGAGCGGGGGGGATTGCAGTGAATCATGGGTATTTTCACTCCCTTGTTCAAATCGTCTGATGCCCGCCTCTCGCCTCTACTGAGTCGATGCCCGTCCGTCTCGCTCCACTTATGCCCCGTCGCCACTGCCCCACCGCCGCCGCCGTTGTCCCGGCGCCGCCAAAGCTGACCCGCTGCTAATTGGCATCACTGTTGCTTTCTGAAAGATGACTTCTAACATTCTCATAAAGCATAATCTGGTCAATTCGCTCTGATGCAGTCCAGTCGGGGTTTTGTTTGGCAAGGTGATTCTGCTCATGTGATCATCTGGAACAAATCACAATGAGTTTTGGCACTTGTCCCTGAACTCACCACTCACCCCTGCCGGCCAAGCCTGAGCTCACTGAACATGCATTAACGTGCATGGCCGCCGCCAGCAGTACGAGGCCTGGACTCTGATGGTTGTCCTTCCCAGACTTACATTGAGCATATGCGGATGGACAGACATGTTCAATAAATTGTTGGCGTCGACATTTGCTGACATAAGATTTGCGATTCTGATATTTTGATGTTTCTCAACTCAAAACGTTTTCAACTCAAGTCAGCCTTGATCCGCTTTGTGCGCATGGATGCGCCTTCCCACCAGAACAGCCTTGGCCTGTTGTATTTTTAGTACAGCGGCGTAGTGAGCCGACACATTCAGAACACAAAATTGACTGCGGTTCAATTAACTTACCTCGAGATGTAGGAGAAGAGAAGCTGCCAGCTCAGGGAGCGCAATACTACACCACTGCAAACTGTGCATTATTGTCAATCAACTTCGACAGTTGTTATCTTTATAAACGCATGTTTGATCCCGTTGTCTTCTGGGATCTCATTAGAATGTGCCGGCATACCCTTATAAGCATCCGATGAGTCTGTTTTGGCGATGTGTTCATATGCTACAAGTCTAGTGGATGACGTGTTGCATCCACAAGTGAAAAAGTTTTTTCTTCCACAATCGTGGGCTCTGCTTCTGAACGTGGATAAGTTTCCAACTTTCCATAACACATTGTGTGTTTGATTCCCCACTTAAGACAAGGTGTTGTCATTAGCATGTGTCGCTTAAGAACTCGGTAAAAATGCCCCATATGGATGCTAATCGACGATTACCTGGTGCAAATGTGGGCGGGTGTCTGCAAGCGCAACAGGTTGTCGGTGGGTGTTTGTCAGTCTAACAAACAAAAGCCATTTAAGACCATCTGCCTTGTTCATGGGGGTGGGGGGTGGGGGTGCAGAATGGAGGAAATGCTTGGATGCAAACCTCGGAATCTATAGACATCTGTGTGTGTCTGTGTGTGTATTATGGAAGACATGTCTCCATCTGTTCGTATTGTTTCACTCATCGATTGCTCAACTTCCAGTGCACTTGCATGCCAGCGCGTTGTGTTTTGTTGACGAGCACACATGCTTGCGCGCACATACACGCGTATATACACACACGCGTGCGCTACAAATAATCCTTGTAATATCTTGGTGCATCTGTCTATGCAGGCGACAATCGATTGGTCTTTCGTTAGTTGGCAAAAGGTCCAATAAAGCCGCCGAGCCACTCGTTGCCATTCAATGTAACCCTTTCAGGGACTGCAGTTACTAGAGTGGACAGCTATTCAAATGTTGTTTTCGCTTATATTCATTCATCTCAATGTCACATTTGTACCTCGACTACTACAATGGACTCTTATGTGTATTGCGATCCAAGGTGATTTTTTTTTCATGCCTCAACAGTAATAAAAACACCTGAGGGAAAAAAAATCTGATGTAGGTTATCATTACAAGTATTTTTGCATGAAAGTGTTAACACTCAACCCGATACCATATTCCTAACCCAACTCAACCCTAACTTCAAGTCCCAAACCCTCGCCCTAATTTCACCCCCTCGCCATATTCGCCCACGGGTGTCAAACTCATGGCCCGGGGGCCACATCTGGCCTGCCACATCATTTTAAGGAAATCAAAGATGTCAACTTTCATGATGCTTGCTAAAATTTCTACCAATATTTCAAATTCTCCTTTGTAATGAGAGTGATACTGTTAGCATTTTCTTGTTAGCAACCCCCTCATGACAGTAACTTAATAGATGAATAAACTTGACGTCTTTATATGGTTTCAATCATAACGGCCCTCCAAGGGAAACTCAAACTAAAATCTGGCCCGCGACAAAAATGAGTTTGACACCCCTGCTATAGCCCATCTAACCTATCCCTGAACCTGGACCTTTTACCTAAACCTAACTCAACCCTGACCCTTATCTTAACCGACAACCCCAACTCTACCCCATCTCAACCCAAAATCCGAAAACTAACTTAACCTGAAACCCTCAGCCTGATCTAACCCCCTCACCATTGCCTTGATCAAACAACTGACCTCGAAACAGCATAAGCCATTCAAACACATTTTCAGTAAACTCAAACCTCAGAGGTTTTATGAATGGGCAAAAATTCCCCACTTACACTCCAGTGTCTCATAGAAAGTCTGACCAAAAACACAGTATGATATTCTACGATCAGCTCTCCGTTTTCTTTCCTGGTGTTCCAATACAGTACTTTTGTCTGGAAGTTGATTGTATAAAATTACACCGCACTCAATGTAAAATAATTCTGCAGGCGTTGTGCTGTTCCATCTGTCTGTGTGTGTGTGTGTGTGTGTGTGTGTGTGTGTGTGTGTGTGTGTGTGTGTGTGTGTGTGTGTGTGTGTGTGTGTGTGTGTGTGTGTGTGTGTGTGTGTGTTGTGGCCCACCGTTGGGCTTCTGGGACCTTAAAGACATAAAGCAGAGACGAGGGCGAAAGGTTAATAAACACACACATGCACCCTCACGCACTCATGCAGAAACATTAACACTCACCAGACACATACATTCAAAAGGCTTTTATTTTCCGGGCCTTTTGTTTCCCATTAGAATGAATTAATTGCCGCAAGCTTGTATGTGGACATTTTTTTTTTGCATTGGATTTCAAGTTATGCTCAGGATATTCTTGCCTCTTTTTAAATAAATAGGGACACACTGAGGATTAAAACACAGCTCACGCACACTAATATGACACATGTTTTGACCCCGGGGCTAACGCAGCACTATGAGAGTGGCCAGTGCCAAGAGTGGGGGCCCGCTCGCTCTGCCTTTTTTCAGATTATTCAAATGAGCAAAGACATTTTTTATTTTCCGTGGCTATTTAATTGAAATATGGAACAAACTGTTTCAAAGAATGATGCAGACGGAAACATTTTGCACCCACAGAGCAAGAAAGTCATCTCTCCAAGGGAGAGGGCGCTGCAAATGTACTTGATGACTTTTTGCCGGAGCTGCGATATAAAAGTGAAATGGAGGCTACGTGGTTTATCAACAAGGCTTTCGTGTTTATTCAGCTTGGAGCAAACATTGCAGGCTTCCTAATAACTCTTTGGGCTAGTTCCTGCTTGGCGTGTACAAGAGCGCTAACGTATGGCCATCGAGCTAAATTGATGTCAACAGCTTCGCGTTCACTTGGGAGTCCATCTTAAGTTGCGTACAACACCATGTATGGAAATAACCACTCCATTAGCATCAAATCGCATGCACTTATTTTCTCTCTGGTGGCAAGTTGAGAGCCGCAATCAATCAAAAAGTCAAGAGTTGCAGTGTGTGACGATGTCACAGAGTGGCTATGCCGACCCCCTCCCCGCCCCATCACACACTTTTTAAAAAAATGTTTTTTGTAATCTCGTTATGCTTTATTGGACGTTACTGTTTATCTTAAGTGGCACCTACAGTAAGTGCTTGCGGTTATATCGTGTGCTCATTTTCACAGTAGGTAACTTCGTCGTTTTGTTCCACAGCTTTTCCTTGCTCGCGTTGCTCATGTATTTGATTTGCGATCCGTCAGATCAGAGACCCACACAAAATGAGTCGACTTGATACAGTATGTCGTCTTTCTTAAACGGGTGTAATTGAGTATATTTCCGGTCTTCTTCTGTGACACATTTGATCTACCTACCATAGAGCTCTACAATAATATGTAAACAAGCCATTTTTTACTTTAAAGAGCAAGTCAACTCAAAAATGTTCTTCACAGTATGTGATATGCAGCCCAATGAGTCTAACAATGGCATTCTGATTAATAATACGTTTGCGGAATATGAATTACCGGTACATATTGTGATTACATTTTTGAGTTGACTTCCCCTTTAACAATGAACATCCCTAACAAATCACATGCAATGGAAAATTGAAAAGGGACATATTTTGAAAATTGGACTTTGGATTTGAGGTGGGGCTCTGGAATGCTCACCCACCCATTACGTGTGAAATCAATCCAGGAAATCCGCAGCTGTGTGTAGTGAGGTGCTCCATTTACTCACTTACATTTTAATTTAACTGTTGTCGTTTTAATGCAGCGTACATTTTCCTTGTACTTTGTAAAGACAAATTGCTACTTTTAGTCTATCACATTGAGCCGCATTCCGCTCGCTAGTTTAATTTCGAGCTACAAAGAGATTTCCGCCTCAGGCGCTGTCCCATGACTCTGCACTAACCTCAAGTCTCTTAATTGCAACGCTCCTCAATGCATTGAAAGTGACCTGAAAGTTGTTCTCGTGCCGCCATGTTCAGGAGAGACTCAAGTGCATTGATGACCCGAAGGGGAGTGGGGGGGGCTAAACTCAGGTTTTAAAATTTCTTTCGAAAACAAATCAGAAGAATGACGCGTTTGTCTTCTTGGAGTACATTTCCTCTTCCTCCAATTCTCCGTTGATGTTTTTCCTTGTTAAACAGATTGAGGGGGGAGGGGGGGGGGGGAGTTCTGCTGCAATTTGAAAGCTAAACAGCCGGCCTTTATTTCCCCACTATGTCATGACATTCATGTGTGTCCTCTTCCACCAGCGACCCGCCGCTCGAGAAAGAGGCTCTCGGGTGTTGTGTGTGCTTGATTGGGCAGGCATGACCGACAGGACACATCACATCACATGCCTCTTTGCGGCGGATTAACAGGCAGCCCTGCGTTGAGATGGCGTTTATACCGACTCTCCTGCAGGGGCCAGCTTCATGTAGGCGAGGAGAAAATTCAATCACTGGCTAAAGGAAAAGAGCGACATGAATGAAACGCCACTTAGGTTCCATTGCGGGGTTGGTTGCCATTTTCTTTTTTTTTTCAGCTGCCAAATGAATCAGACGAAAAAGAGCAAGAGGAGTCAGAGGGCAAGTTGCCATTCGGTCTCACTTTTGATCACATTTACTAGCAGTTATTCCCACGTGTCTATTATGGTGTTGACAGAAGTTGTTTAATTTCATCAAAAGTAATTTACATCGACATGCGATGTTTTAGGTCACATTTGAACTATTTTGTCATACAAATGTAATGTAAAACCAGGTAAATAAAGTGAAATGTGAACACAATAAGTATGCTCACTTACCTCACACAATACAGCATATATATACAGTACTGTTTTTTTTCCATACATTGTTTTGCAGTAATACCATATTTTCCACATTAAAAGGCTCACAGGATTATGAGGCGCACCGTCAATGAATAGCCTATTTTGTAATTTTTTTTCATATATTGGACGCACTGCATTATAAGACGCAATCTACAATGCATCCACTAGATGGAGCTACGCTCAAGGAAATGGCAACAACGATCAGATGCCAGTAAAACCTATTTAATAAAGCCGCGACACAGTTCACTTAACCAACAGCAAGTTATAACATTGACTTGTTAACCTTGACCTCTCTTGCCGCTGTTCTATTTCCGTGTAGCGTAACCCGATCGCCTTAAGTTTGAACTCTGCGTTGTCAGCATGTCTCGAGCAAGGAGCCATTTTGGGGTCGACATATTACTGGAATAACCATACACAAGGCGCATCGGATTTTAAGGCGCGCTGTGAGCTTTTAAGAAAATGGAAGGCTTTTAGGTGCGCCTTTTAGTGCGGAAAATACGGTAATAATATTATCACTGTTCTGTTCCATTAGTGACCAACAGGTGGCATCGTGAAGCGTGGAAAGTCTGTCACGGAAATGCATAAGAAAAGAAAACCTTAATTAGTCTCGCAATGGAGAAATACCCAATTCACAGCAGCAAAGTTATGAAAGGAAGAAATAGAACAACAAAATATAGGAGCTGCTGGAAAGGCAGCCACTCTCTTTACATTATGAGACTGTATAATAGGTAAAGTGGCCAGGGCAATCGGTTTCTTACTTGACAAGCATTCCATGGTGCAATAAAAAAAAAAAAAAAAAAACAACTATTAAAGTATTTTAAAAAACAAGTATTAAAAAAGAAAATAAATCAGAATGCCCCCCCCCCCCAATAATAACTACGGGGGTTGCCGTTATTCCATTGCAACAAGTTGATTATATGTGCGAAGGTCAATCGCCTGATGTGCGGCGGAGATACCGGCTATTTTTCCACAGTTGTCCAGTTCAATCGTTTTCGTTTGCGTCACTCTGTGTGTGGCAGGCCTCAGGTTAATTGTTTCCCCAAGATTTTGGTCAAAGTCAAGAATTCTAGGATTGCTTTTGACTTTAACGGTGATAATCATCTGGTAGAAATGATCTGACGCCTGCATGTGCTTCAAATAGAACAGTGTTCTGTCAAACTCTCACCGATAGTGTGTAGGGGTGGGGGGGGGGGGCTAGAAAGGCGAACAGACGTCATTTTAAGGGCATATATGCACATCATGCACACGATGTGGAGCGCTTCTGGTAATCCCCTGCGGTGAAAGACAACACTGAACGCGACGCGCCAAGGCCTGTGGGTACACACGTTTGCGCTCGAGTTTCTTCCTCTTTTCTGTCACAGTCATGATGTGATTGGCATTTAAACATACGCCGCGTTCTGATGAAGACGCATCACAGCTCGGGCTCGGCATATTGACAGTTTGAAAGAATACGCTTTCATTAAGGGACATATAGTGTTTGTAAAAATAAACAGGACTGACAATGAGATGAAACCTCGGGTCAAGGTGCGACGCCCCCCCCCCCCTCCCCTCTGAAGACGACGGCTCACGCTTGCGAAGTCGAGTCTTCACACCTCTAATGTGATGCTGCCCACCCGTGCAAGGGTGAAACAACGATGATGAAGAGAAACACTTGTCGGACTCTGACAAGTTGTATTGTTCGTGAGTGGCAAGTGTTAGCCTTTGGGGTCAGTGTGGGATTGAGTGGGTGGATGCACGCTGTCTGGCTGGACGTCGCATAGTTTTAACTTCTTTTACTTTAGTGGCATGCTTGCATTTTATTTTATTTTATTTTTTTCGTCCGGGTTGGATTCTGCTTCAGAATGAAAATAAATTAAAGAATATGATCAGCACAGTGGAGCAGTGGTTAGCACGTCTGCCTCACCGTTCTGAGTTTTGAGTTTGAAAATCTGTTCCTGCCTTCCCATGTGGAGTTTAGATGCTCTCCCTGTTTTCTCTTTGTACTTCTTATGCTTCTTGGACTATCCCAAAAACATACCTGCTGGTTCATTTAAGACACCGGTGTCAAACTCAAGGCCCGGGGGCCAGATCTGGCCCGCTACATCATTTTATGTGGCCGTCAAAAGCAAATCCAAGATGTCAACTTCCATGATCCTTGCTAAAACCTGGACCAAAATTTCATATTCTCATACGTATTAAATAAGAGCATTGTCAGCAATTTCTTGTTTCTAAACCCGTCATTACAGTAACTTAAACAGCAGTTGAATAAACCGTTATTCTGGACTTCTTTATATGGTTTCACTCATAACGGCTCTTGACATGTGACCTGGCCCGTGACAAAAAATAGGTTTGACACCCCTGATTTAAGACCAGAGATTATCCGTAGGTGTGAATACAAGTGAGAGTATATGTATATATATTTTTTGTCTGTATGTATCATGCAGTTGGCTGGCAATCAGTCCACACACACACACACACACACGTGTGTGTATAAATATATGTACACGCACACACACACACACTCACATACATATATGATATTCTTCGTTTGGAAGTGATTTCACATTTCTACAGCAGCCTGTCTAGTCTGACGTTCGTCGAATGACCTTCATAACGCCGATCAAATAGTATGTTTACACCGTCCTCGTTGAGCTTGGCACTCAAACAGCCTGAATGCTTTATAGTCTTCGAGAGTTTAAAATATATTATCGTTGTTTAGTTAACGTCTGAATGTGAGCGTATGAAATGAACTGTAAGGCTGTGATATCTCTTCTCCTGTGACATAAAATCAACGACTTTTAAATGACCCTAAGTGTCGTTTTGGGCCCCGAGGCATTGCAGCATTGTTCATTCAAGCCTGTGAGCATTTAAGGGGCTCGACAGAGAGTCGTTCATCCAAACATTCTCGACAGCCACCAACTCGTTGATATGAAATTGCATCTCAAAAGCTCGTTATCGACCGTTATGGTCTTTTGTCATTTATTTTCAGAGGCAAAAATCAAAATCTGGAACTTGGCCAGGCTGCTCTAACTCTATAAGCTGTGTCATTGGGCAGGACTTTATGGGGAGGGAAAAAAAAAGTATGAAGGCAGAAAAATGAGTTCATTTGCATTTGTGATCTGCTGGGGATGGATAAATAGAACAGGAGCCATGGAGGTCAGCCGTGTGCATGCCTCGGATGGGCCTGCAGACACAAACCTGACTGGATGTCTGAAGTTGTGATAAATTGCCGGGGATACACGCACACACACACACACACACACACACACACACGCACACTTTACAATGCAGATGTCAGTTGTAAGCCTCTTCCTCTCTGTTCTGTCACAAGAGATGGAGCGCAGAAAGCAGAACAGGGTGACTTTATAATCCCTGCTGTATTTATACTCTCACCATAGTGACTGCTTCCCATCGCCCTGCACTTTCCACACTTTGTTCTTACCACATTTGGCCTTCTCAAATAACACTGAAAGGGGGCATCTTATGGAAAATGTCTCTTTGTTGTTTGTATACAAATACATGGTCATTATTCGTTCTTTTTTTTTTAATCTTCATGCTTTTGAAAATGTACTGTGCACTTGCGTCCCATTTTTATGTCACGATAGGACTAAGTTACATAAAAACGTCCTTTTTTTTTTTTCCACCTGTGATCGGGCAGCTAACTTCATAGCTCCGCCATTAAACCATAGCCCGATTCCACACTGCAAAGATGTACTATTATGTCAAAGCTAATGTTTACATTTGTTTGCTGGTCTTCATAAATTTCCATAAGGCATCAAAAAGTCATTGTTGCTCATCGTTTTTATTTTATTTTTTTAAAAGAATTGCTAATTACAGTGACAAATTCTTCAATTTAGGCTAAGCTGTCTGGCTAGCGTGTAATTTGAGCTCGGGAAGGTCTTGGCATTTTTGCTGAGTAAACATATGCTATTGTGAAAAGCTCAAGAGAACCGTATATTTAAGAGAGCGTTTACATGTTGAAGTTATTGCTCGCTATTGCTTCACAATTTGTTTCCCAATAACAGCCAGTCATGGTTTCAATTGAACAACTTTAAAGAAGCTATTTTTCCCAACGATGTTGAACAATTGCTATTTTTTTTCTTCCAAGGCTGATGATTCTGTACCATCTGTTCTAACGCAGATGAAAAACAGCCTCATGGCTATCGATGGCAAATTTATGATGATACTTAGTTCAGTGCACTTTCCCTTTTAGATCGTAAAAAAGATGCTAAAAGGTTTTAATTGACCAAAAAAAAAAGGATTCTTTTTTTTTTGTTGAAGTTTGTTTTGTAGACCAACAAATTTGGTGCCATGTTTCGTTTCACCGCATAAAAATGCACACGTTTTTATTCTTGGTGGCTGCTAATCCCCAAGCTCCAACTTTCCTCCATTACAAAGGCTAATCGCTTGTTTTACACATTGTCAGTTCCTCGCTCTCTATTTCCACGCAGACCACCAGTGAGCTAACAAGAAATTGATAAACCCGTTCCTCATGTTGGTGGACGGAATTAAGTCGAATCAGATGAGAATTCTTTTTTTTGGAGCTTTGAGAGCGTGACGTCTTTTCTTGAGTCTTACGATCAATCTATGCATCGGATAGTGAGAACATGCCTGTGGGGTTGATGGGTCACATTGTCCCTTTTCGAAGATAAACTGGAATAGCCAGACAACGACAAAGTACTTGGCTTGTGATACATAAGGATGCAAACTTGGACAACAGCTCCCTTTTGAAAGTCCACCCATTCCTTATCTCGAGCCACATGACGATAATGAGAACATTATCGTCATGGGTGAGCGGTGTGATGATTTATTGTCATTTGGTGTATGGTTTTGGTTCAGGGCCATCACATGGGGCTGAAGTCTATCCAAGAAAACTGATTGAAGGCCACTTAGTTATAAGAAAGTCAACTATGTTATTCACTATAATAGCAATGTGTCCGCATGCAGACCTTTTTTTTTTTAAACAAGAAAGTTCTTTGCATGATTGAGATCAGACGGGGGTTTTTTGTAAACATTTGGTGCGCAGCTTCAGTATGACCTCAGACATGTTGCTTAAGTTGGATTGTCCTTTTGATCAAAAGATCTTCTCGTTCTGCCTCATTTTTAATCATTGAAGAGTGTTTGCATGATTTTACTCCTAAAAGCTGTTGCTTATTTGTAAGTCACTCCAGAAAAAAAAAATCAGGAATGTTTCATGCCTCGGTACTTGCTACATTTCTTTAGAACAGGGAAAACTGCCATCTAAAGAATTCTCAAAAGACTTGAACTATTGAAATTGCTCAAAAGAGGGATGTGAGATGTCTTCGCACTAATTGCTAATTACTGTACCGAGTGGCCTTAGTTGTGATTATTACGATTATTTTCTTTATTTTAAGAAGTAGTCTACTTCCGGTGAAACAAAGTTGAATGCATGAATCACCCAACAAAGGCTCCATCCTTATTACGGTGCCATGGATGAATAGGAGAGGACAGATTGAGGAGGGCTTGACTGCTCTGGGATAAATGAGGGTCCAGATAGGTCATTGTTTTGGCAGGCAACAAATACTGGTAAAATGTTCAACAATGAGCAGGTGTCGAAGAGGTGGTCATTAAAATGTATGACGGGATGTGATATCAGTGTTGAAAAATGGAATGAAAAGAGTTGTTTTTTTTTAACAGTGTCATTGTGTAGAATCTGGTGACCCACTGCAGCAAAAGTGCAGTCACTTTGGGACATTTTTTGAACCTGTAAAGGGCATCAAGAGGTCAAGCGATAAGCACTTTTGACTTACGGTCGAGAGGTTGTTGGCAGTCAATGGATTGGGTAAGGTTGATTATAGTTGATGAAAACTAACAAAATAAGATGAAAAAAATGGTAAAGGAAGTCAAATAAAACAAAGGCGCTGAAGTAGACAGAGCTGCACCGCTGCTCACAAATGACGGTTTGTGACTGACCCGTGCACATGTCCAGCTACCTTCCCACCAAAGAAATGTGCCCCATGGTGATCTTATCATGAAATAACGTTTTAAAGTGCTTAGAAGACTATAGCTGATGTCATTTCATTCAATGACAAACAACATGGTGTAATTGTCAAGAAAAAAAAAAGCCGCTTGCTGCTGTAACAAGAGTCTGTCGGCAGAAAAATCCAAGCAGAGGAAAACGGTGAGAAGAAAGGAAAGACTGTCGATATTTAAGCGGCTGCTGGCTGTTAATCCCAATCCTTGACTGCACTGAACACAAATGTATCCCTATATTACATTTTGGCGGCAGAAAGACTCTTCACGCTTCGCTTTTTAGCTACAGGTATATCGAGTAAAAAAACAGGAAACATCCTTAAGCTCATGTACTGTAAACAACTAGCCATAAAGATCCACATTGTCTGCGGGCAAGAAGCAATTAGCGAAGGAGATGCTTTCATGTGACGATTCTGCCGTATTCTTCTAACAGTGTCTGTTGACTCCACCAACCTCCTCCCTTCGGTCCTTCAGTCGGAGCCTGCTGGTATAAGAAACACGGTGGCCCAAACAGGCCTCAATCCGTGTCGCTGACGTCTGGAGAGTTTTATGGCTCGGTTCCCAGGGAGCCACTGGAGATTCGGTTTATCTCGGACTTTACATCTCGGAACCATCCATCATGTCAAAGGCTGATAGTGAAAAGCTTTCGTCTCACACACACAAAAGCGTCTCTGCCGCTTTTCCGACATCTACCTGCCCACATCTTCGTCTGTTTTTGTCTCGCTACTTGTACTGGAGGGGGAAAAGGTTAAATCAGGTTGTTTAGATTGGTTGTCTCTGGGTAAATCTTCTGGGCTGAACCCTTTGGAGTGAGGTCATAGAAGAGCAGTCAATATGGATTAAGCCAAATTGCTGGGTTGCTTAAGGAAAAAGAATCAACGTGGCTCAGAAAACCCTTTCAAAAGTCCTTTTTTCCCCCTTTTTTTTTTAAATTTGGGCAACACCGTTCAATATACTAAAACTCCATCCGGGCTCTGCAATGAGATAGCAGTTGCACGCTGCCCAAAAATGAATCTGCTGCTTAACTTGGCAGCAACTCCACCAAGTTTCCCAGAAACCACTTGTGGTAGTTTATGCAAAATTGTGTAAAATACTCTGGCCAATACAGGCCAACCAACCAACCAATGCAGGCCATAAAAAAAACAGAGTTGGCGAGGACAGCATAAACATTTTGTTTTACATTTAACCCCAACACACACAGCACAGGCATGTTCCAAAGTAGCATATTACAGAGCCTTCTGCTATCCAAACACACACACACACACACACACACACACATTTTTTTTTTTTTACCGTACATAGAAATTACAAAGTCTGACATTCCTTCTGGTTATGATTATCCGGGCATCGTGAGACATTTTCTTGGGTGACATTTCCAAAGAGCCGTCCCTCGAAACTCTTTCAACTTTCCCTTCGGAATGTGGGCTACATTATATATCTATTTAAAAAAAATGAAAGTGGTACCAGGGTGTGTTTCGTTCACACGTTCAAGAAATTCCATAACGATAATTACTCTCCGGAGTAGATCAGTGAATGGCCCACAGATGGTGCCTGATATTTTCGTTTTTTTTTTTAAGATGAACATAACTACAGGGTGGCTTTAAAGCAGAAGTAAGGAATATTTTGGGCGTCTCTCTGCAGTCGTGATGTCGAAATAATTGTTAAACCCCTTTAAAAAGCGTTTCTTGTAAGCTAATCTGCATTTTGTGACGGAGTTAGTTGGATATTGGACAAACATTGAGAAAAACGCACTCCACTTTTGTCGTAAGAATAAAGACACCCCCTTAAATGCCACAAAAGACTGATTTCAATGTATTATTTCGTTCATTCATTATACGCTTGGCACAGAGCGTAAGAATGTTATTTGCAGTATAACTAATTCCAAGCGCCTGCAAATTGATGCCACAAAGAAGCAGGGAATGCTAATTGAGTCAGACAAATGAACGAACACAAGCGCCAAACGCAAATAAACATTGAGTCGGTTGCCTGCAAACAAAATTGTGTTCAAGCACTGCAAACAACTCTTGATCAGCTGCAATGACTCGAATGTAAACAAAAAGTCGCTTGGCCAACGTTAACACACCACTAAAATTATATTAAATGTATTATGTAGCACCGGGATGCTATTATCCTTAATACAAGTTTTTTTTAAAGTGCCACTATTGTTACTACCTATTAATATTATTTGTCATAAGCACAAACTGGGTTCAATGTTGTGTTGTTTTTATTTAATTTTTTTCTATATAGAGAGTTCACGAAAGTAGATGATCCGGGTTGGCCATGACAATTGCCGAAATGTTTCACTTCTTGTTATGAGACAGCATCATCCATTATTCTGCTGCAGATTTTTAACAGCCTTTTTTTTTCCCTGCAGCTAAAATAAATTCCAGATTAGCTTTTCTCTGTCGTGACGCTTGAAGAGTCTGTAAAGAAGAAACAGGCTCATTTTTCCCCGTTAGCTGAAGTATGTCGGACTACGGACTTTGTTTGTCTTGGCCACAGCTGCTCTGTAGGGCGACGTCCTTATGTTTCCTGTTATTGTTGCCCCTTTTCCCAACTTTCTTACCCAGATTTAACAATCAAATGGTATTAACTTTGCGTTGGCAAATGATTTTGTTTTACCTAGCGTGACAAGAAAGAAAAACAGATTGTTTTACGTGGTGCCGGGCAAGTATGTCAATTTTTCTATGTGTAGGATTAAAATAAATACGAAGATAGTATGTTATTGTTTGAGTGTAAATCCAGTGTTGGGCAGGTGAGCCCCCCTTGCCTCACACACACACACACACACACACAGAGGACAGATCAAATTACTCTCACTGAATTGTAATCGGGCCAATTAAGGGATCACATGCTATAGCTGTCCTCGCTCAGCATGTGACTGACATTATGCCACAATCCTCAGGAAGGACCTTGGGCTCCGCAGACTAATATCCATCACCCATAAAGCACCACAGCGGCCCCGGGCTGCCCATCACAAACGGAACCATCTGCCACTTCCATCTGTACCCACTTTGTTAATTATTTTTGGGGCGTGGAACAAACCCTTCCCTCCGTCTTTTCCCTCTCGCCGTACCAACTTTTGAAGTTGCTCTTATCGACGTGCCGGTTCGCAGGCATGTTTGCATATTTGGACTAAACCCTTTCCCCACTTTCTCGTGTCTCATCATGTTGTCACTGACGTTAAATCGTAGCACCTTTTTGGGTTATTTGTGTGTGAAGCGTATCCCTCGTGTTCTCCGCTGATAAGACTCCATCCAAGCTGTACTGCAGGTTGAGCGCCTCTTTGTGTCTTTCACCATCTTAATAAAATTGTAGATTGTATCGCATCTCTACTTTTTAATCATCCCAGCCCACTGCATCGTTCAACACATTCATATGTCCAACCATATATTAAACATCATAAAGCCCAAGGCTCTTATCTTCTTAATGAAGCGGGTGTCTATTTAAGCTGTGTGAGCCTGAGGTGGTTCATGTGCATAAATTTTGCTCGGCGAAAAAAAAAAAAATAGGAGACGTTTTTATTCCCATCAATGTCTTTATTATTACTATAACTAACCTGTGCGTCATCTGAGGTCATGTCAGACATTCTAATTGTAGCCTGACTAAATTAACTCGCAAATTGCCGTCCTGATAAGCTCAATGTAAATACTTAAGATCTTTATTTATTTATTTAATTTTTTTGGGGGGGGGGGGGGTCTTTTCCCCCTAATTGAAGTAGCCCTTTATAAGGCAAGGAATTCGATTTGGTAATTCAGCTTGAGTCAAAATGGACATGCCTCACTATAAGGTAATGTAACCATGAGATTTCTTCGAGCCAATCGGGTACGAAAAATATAATATTCATCCATCCATTTTCTGCAACACTTCTAATCATTAGTGCCTATCCGGCACACACACAGAAGTGTCTGAAGAGGGTCAAGAATAACTCGACTGTGAGGTAGACATGCTTACCCCTAGACCACAAAGCTGCCCAGTAATGATTACAAAAAATGGAAATATTTTGAAAATAACGTATTATCAAGTGAACACAATCATAATATTATGACAAATGAATGGCAGGTATTACATGGATATATTGTACAGTTCCGCTCCATTTGTGGCTTCCATCTCTGAATTTTTTTTTTCCTTTTCAGTCTGGCCTTAATACTCTTTCATGGAAAGCTGTTGATAAGAAGGGAAATGCATGATTAATGAAAGGAATCATTATTATCAATGTTATGATCATGAAAAACTATTTTGACATACATTTTTGACATTTCTTTTTTTGACATTTCTTGTCTTCAGATTTTGATTCACCAATCTGATGGGACTGTATGTGTGTGTGTGTAATGTGTATGTGTGTGGGGGCGGCTACAAGCAATAAAAATCAAGCCCAGTTTCATCTGATCTTGGCAAGAATTCCACTTCTAACACGGAAAATCCCATTTGACCTGAACACATGATCATATCTCTGTCAAATCTCATCAGATTATGTTGTCAATTGCGGTATCTGTGTGGGATTTTATGACAAGTAAGGATTGCGATGGGAAATGTGACAAGACATTCTCGGGTTGGTTTTTTGGGACGCACGTCAAGAAGCATTCCCTTCTCTCATTGCCTGAAGTCCCGATACACTTGTTCATTTGGATTCTCATCTACAACACGTCTTCTTATCCACAAAACACACTTCCTCAAACAAGCACTTTGCGTGTTGAGATCGCACCAAAAATGCACTTAGTAAAAGTCGCAGCAAAAAACTCTGTGGTAAGAAAAATAAAATAAAGGTTTGCGGCCGCCACTTTGTCAACCGCCACCCCAACCTTGGCTACATTGTGCGGTCATTTAAAAGCCTGTTTTCAGTCCGATTCATGACTTAATTTCTGCCTTTTTGTCTTTAAAGGTCTGTTTATCCAGTCAGGGAGTGAGTGCGAGAAAGAGAGACACTGGCAAGCGCCGTCAAACCAAACTAAAGGTTCAGCGTCAACAGAAGCGAGTCGGCAGATCTCGGTGGAGGGAAGTTAATTTGCTCTGGATTCATCTGTTGTTAAAATGTCATGTTAGTGCCACGGTGTTTGGGAGGTTTGCGGCTTGTGAGAGAGAGTCCAATATTTACTTCGGTGACTGTGGGACAAAACAATCACTCTTAATTGGTGCTCCCGTTTGCAACTAAACTTTGACACACCAGAAAAAAGAAAAAGTTTTCTGCCGTCATCTGGGACAACCAACAGAAACTGTTTGGAGATGGGCGGGCACCTGCAAAACCAAAAAAAAGCCACAGCAATTTGATCTACGAGAAGCAGTAAACAGTACATGTGAATGTCTGGGGTTAAAGTCAAGAGAAAATGGGATCACCCATTTAATGAGGAAAATGCTTTAATATTTCATTTTTGTACAGGCGTGTTGTAGATCAATTCATGGAAAAGGACTGGAGAGTCCTGCAGAGGAGTGTAGCCAAATATCTGATCATGAGTCAGGGCTCAGGAGAGCCTGAAATGGGTGGACGTGGCTGGAAGATGTGGGCCTTGCTTACTGGCCGAGTGGAGTGGAGGGGTGGGTGGGAAAACACTGGGAGAGCATACCTGTGACAAATGCCACAAAGCTGTGGCATGTTGAGCATTTTGGTTTTTTTATAGTACCCCTCAAGGGCATTTTGGTTGCTTGAAAGTGTATTTTCCCTCCAGAACCAGTTCATCGTGGGGTTTTTTTCCCCCCACTGTTTTTTTTTTCTAATGGCTTGAAGCTGCAGTCCTTCCACTATAAAACCAAAATGTTCAAGATAGGAAGAGATATTGCGCTAGATCTTAACAAAACAGAGTGGCTCCAGTACCTAAAGGATGCTGAGGTGGCCTTACTTCTAAAATCATTCACCCTGTACATTTGACCACTTTTCACGCTATAAAATTTGGAGTTTGAGCAAAAATGTTGCCTCAAAACAACATGTCCGCATTTCACAAGACTTCAACTAAGTGAGGATCTAAAACACGGTTGTCAAACTCATGACTCGTGCGGGCCACGTTGTGAGTATGGTTTCCCTTCAAGGACCGTTATAACTGTGAAAAAAGAAATACATAGTCTACCGTATTCACATCATTATATCATTACTCGGGCATTCACTGTCTTATGTGTTGTGTTGCATTACTTTGTCATTTTATGTTAACTGTTCTGTTGATGGCGGCACGGGTACCCGCAGCGGCTCCTCTCTCTTCTGTGGTTGCACTGCGGTTGAGAGGAAAGAAATTTCACTGTGCTGTATGTTGCACATAGAGCATATTTGACAATAAAGTTGACTTGACTTGACTAAGTCTGGAGAGACTCACCTCCCAGCCAAAAGAAATATGTTAAGTAAGTATGTTCACTTCTGGGCGGCCCGGTGGTCCAGTGGTTAGCACGTCGACCTCACATTGCAGAGGTACTGGGTTCAATTCCAGCTACGGCCTCCCTGTGTTCTCCCCGGGCCCGCGTGGGTTTTCTCCGGGTACTCCGGTTTCCTCCCACTTTCCAAAACCATGCATGACAGGCTGATTGAACACTCTTAATAGTCCGTATGGTGTGAGCGCAAGTGGTTGTTCGTTTCTATGTGCCCTGTGATTGGCTGGCAACCGGTTCGGGGTGTCCCCCGCCTACTGCCCAAGGACGGCTGGGATAGGCTCCAGAACCCCCCCCGCGACCCTTGTGAGGATAAGCGGATCGGAATGGATGCATTCTAGTTCCGTTATTCCTTAGGGGATAAACGAAACACTATTGGACTATAAAGTTTCCCCCCCACATTCCAAACTTGCATATGAAAAGTCCAAATATGCAGACACAAATCAAAATGATCGTCTGCGCCCATAAATGGACACAATAAAACAAAATTTGTTGTATATTCTGGCTAAACCTGCGACTGCTTCATAACTCGGATAAATCTCGGAAACCTCTACAGAAAGAGGCTGTAAATAACCAGGGTGTGTATCTGTCTGAGTTTCGTGCTAAAATTTGGAGGTATACAGTCGGAGTCGAGCTCGGCGGTATCCCATGCAGGAGTTTTACGGCGCGGGCTATCGACTGAAGGGCTGTTTTATGAAAGTTAACGAGGGAGGGCCATGCCCCGTCCACCACCCATGCCCAAACTTAAGTGCTTGCAAGCGCCTTACTCACCAGATGTGTAAATCTCCCTCCTGCTTCCGACCACTCAGAAGGTCTACAATAAAGCCCCGGTGCCTGCCGTCTGTGGTGTTCTGGGATCAGCGGGGAGCGTTTGTGTCTTGTCTTATGTTTATGACAGCACTAGGTTCTGCTTTAAACACCTCATATACACACACACAAAGGCTCGCTGTGATTGACTGCCCTGACCCTGTGCTGTCAAAGCCGATATGCAAAGGTTGTCATCCACTTTGCGAGCGTGCGTGGAGATGAAATAAAGGAAAGGAGTAAAAGGGCAAAGATTGTCTAAAGGCCTCGTAAAAAACAAACAAAAAAAACAAAAACAGCCATATAGATGTCAAAGTGAGACGCGCTGTCGGCCTCCTTATCTGCGTTTACAAGTTGTTCAAGTCTCGGGCGCCTCGGCGAGAGATCGGAACAGGGGAGACACGCTGCCAGATGAGAAATCAATATGGCGGGAAATTAGATCTTAATAATAGCCTGTTGTAACTCCAAGGAAATTTCACATGAATCAGTACTCAATAAGTCACTCTCTGTTTCAAAAATGTTGGCGAACCCTGCTCTAAATTTTCCATGGGTGTGGATGTGAGCGTGATTGATTGTTTATCAATACGTCCCCAGTGATTTACTGGCGACCACTCCAGGTTACACCCAATCTCTCGCACAAAGTCAGGCTCGACACTCACGACCCTATTAAGGGCGAGTGCAATACAAATGGATGGATTTGTTTTTCAGCTATACATTCTCGTCATATTATGAGTAAGTAGGCACCAATGCTTGTGGTCCATATCTATCGTTCCATGAAACGTCATCCCTTTTCCAGCTATGGATCACATGCTTGTCTTTGTCTAGCTCACTGCGTCTCCCCTTCTCTCCCCAAGGCCTGCACTGGTGCACAAATCCATCGGAAGGCTGTCATTGTTGCCCGTGTTCTTGCGTCTCCCATGTCAGGAGGTCCCACGTCTTGCCTGAGGCAAGAAAGCATGAGAGAGAGGCAAGGCGGATGGTGGGCAGGGGGAGGCCACCGAGATGCCGCTACAGGTAAGAGCCGGATCGTGCGGTATACTTCCTGAGTGGTTGACAGTCAGCAAATCCGCATGCCACAGATGATGCGCGGTTTTCTTTACACAACATATATTTAGAGTGCTGAGGTTTCTTCCTCCAGGCTGATAGGCCTCCAAAAAAGCTATTTGGTCCTGCAATGACTACATGGAAATGTGAACGTAAATTCTTCGAGGGTTCATACACCTTTACCGAGTTCAAATTCTTTTTTTTTTGTATCCCTAGCACTTTAAGGCTATAACATTTCAATCTTTACAAGTGCCTTAACCAGTAGTGTTGCATCTGCACTGTAGCTACCAAATAAGCTAACAGTTAGCCTCATTTCTTCCATTTCTTCTTTTACCGCAACTCAGACTGTAAAGTATAAATAACACATTATGATGCCCTTAAAAATCATTGTTTGTCCTGTTTTTGACACTTTCCTGCAATATCTCTACATGCTCATCCGCCTCGCTCTCCATAGAAATGCAACTGGACCTCGTGGTGCAAGACAAGGCAAACAACAACACCAAGCTCATTAACTCATTAGCATCCGGATCACTGAGCATTTTCCAACACACTCTTGCTGCAGTTTAATGAGGCAGGGTACATATTCAAACCTGAAAAAGCAGCGTTGCTCTGTCATCATTCAATCACTCCCAAGGCTCAGTAATTAGACAAGTCTGACTTTTGTTGGCTGCCACAGAAGTTACCTCACTCGAAACACTTTATTTAAATACTTATAACAAGAAATAAAATGAGTCAAAAAACAAGTGCATTTGGTAAGGAACTCTTTTGAAAACAAAGCAAAACGAGAGCATGCAAACTCCACTGATGTACAAGTCGAGATTCAAACTACCAGAGGTCAGCATAGTCCACCCAGTAAGTCCATCAGTGAGCTCCTGTCAGTATTTCAGGTCGGCCTAGTCCGTCTGAGTCGTCGGTGAACGGACAGTCGAGAACAGACTTAGGCTAACTACATCACATGCAGGTTCTGCACACTTAAGAAATTTACAAGGGACAGGCTTGGCCCACGTTGGTCGGCCTGAGATAGTGACGAAAACAGCGACGGACTGATGGACCTTCTGTCAGTTTGACGGAATGCCTACTTCTGAGAACTACAAAACTCAAAACATTATGTTAACGGTTACAGTGTAGCTTTCTTATGATGGTGACAGTTGGATATTGCAAGTGGATTACTGCTGCCCTTATTTCCTCTGGGAAAAGTTGTTTTGAAATGTGAACAAATCTGGGGTTAATCAGCATCCCTGAATGGATTGTGTTTGTCCTTGGGAGTCTAGTTTAATTTATCGTGGTTGTAAGCCGTGTCTTTTGTTTACATTTGACTGAAATGCTTTGAGGTTTGACCTTGAAAGCTCTGAGTGGGACATTTCCTACTTCCCAACAGTCTCAAATGCAGCGTCATCGTTCAATATGACAAGAACGTCTGAACTTTAAGTTCTGGAACAACAGACTAATTTAAAATGTGTCTTTAGGGAATGTGGATAATGCATGTGATTGTGTTGTGATTGTCACAAAGACCCTGCAGACATCTGTTTGAGATGGGTGAGAGGCCGCTCGCTGTCTGATAGATGCCTTCTTCTGTTCTTTGTCTTAATGATAAAACACACCAGCGGAGGCTAGACCCGCTTGGCCTCTCTGTCAGCAAATGCCACCAGTAATTATGATGGCGTTGGCGTTGTTAGGTCTGTTTGACTGGGTCTCACAGATGAATTGGACTCGGATGACCCCTGTGCTCCTAGGGGGTTCTCTATGAAGGTAATTGCTCCAATATCCTGAACTGCTGTGATACATGGTGCTGACAAGTTTGTATTAGTCAAACACAGTGATACTGAGAGTGCCTTTGGTGTTGTGCTGGCCTACCCGCTCACAGGTGTTGGAATGTGCAATCCTGACACCGATATCAATTTTGTCTTGATATTCTTTACTCAACATATATCCAGAGTCAGATATCCAAAATATCTCAACCATGCCAAATCCAAACTTAGTGCGCCATAGTCCTCTTAGAAATCTAAATCAAGTGTTTGGCTCCAGGGCAAAATCTACTCAAAACTTTGGGGAAATGTTCAAAGATGAATGAACGCTGGCCAAAACCTGTTTAGTTGAAGGAAAAATAACTTAAAAGACAGCTTTGTACTCTTTGTAGCTTCAACAGACCCCTCAACATCCAAGCTCACGTGTAGCTATTAAAGCAACAACATATAGGATTCGAACCTTTTGTCACATCGCTGGCATGCCATGGTGATGCTCGGTCCACTCCGACAGGGATCTTGAGAACTGCGGGTGGACCAACCACAATAACAGAGTTCTTGGCCCTATTCCTTGACAGGTGCATACTCGACACAACTCAACACTTCTCCACTTGCTTATCTATCTATCTATCTATCTATCTATCTATCTATCTATCTATCTATCTATCTATCTATCTATCTATCTATCCATCTATCCATCTATCCATCTATCCATCTATCCATCTATCATCTATCCATCCATCCATCCATCCATCCATCCATCCATCCACCCATCCATCCATCCATCCATCCATCCATCCAGCTAGCTAGCTCGCTCGCTCGCTCGCTCCCTGGCTAAATGGTTACCGAGCAACCTGGCAATCTATCTAATAGATTCTCATTTGCTAACTTGTTGTGTATTAGCTGGAGACACTGCAGACTTATACTTCATAGGCTCCACTCTGTTGCTGTAGTGAAACCACCAAAATTGGTCTTCTTACTGTGGCCAACTGCCTCTTTGTGAGCAGAAGAGACAGGAGACCCTCGCCCTTGTTTTTAACGTGTTCATGGCAGCTTGATTTTCACTGTATTTCGTGAAGTGGATCATCAAGGTGAATAGAACTGAGTAGTGTAGCAGTGGAAAAGGGGCATTATTGTTGTGTTGTTGCTCAGGTTGAGATTTGTGTGCAGTGCTTCTACAAAACGTTTACTAATCCCCATTTGTATTTATTTTCCACAATGCACAGTTGAAAGAGGAGCTCGGAAGCAAATATGAGAACCAAAACACTGCAGTCCCTCGTGAATTGTACTGTCAAACCACAA
This sequence comes from Hippocampus guttulatus, assembly GCF_054856545.1. Lineage (NCBI taxonomy): Eukaryota > Metazoa > Chordata > Actinopteri > Syngnathiformes > Syngnathidae > Hippocampus > Hippocampus guttulatus. The sequence goes on from NC_141265.1 coordinate 15,203,026, forward strand.
TCCAGGAAACCAAACTAGACTTTTAATTGTGAAAGACTTTTCTTATCCCTCCAAATTTTCTCAACCTACACACTTGTACCGAAGGCTTCTCTCAAAGGGACCAACAGGGCAGCTTAAGGACACTCCACCTCCATAGCCTGTTAAGATCTAGAGTTCTACACTCATCAAAATTAAATCTCAGGAAGGATAGTTAATGTAAGAATGAATATCATTTAAATGTTTTGGGAATTGAGACAGGTCTTACCCATTTTGTAGAGCCAAAAATATCTTTCCTGCGAAAGTTTAAATATCTTTAAAAGTACTCAAAGTCTAGATGCCTTTGCAAATCCTTCAGGTAAGTCAGGACAAGGGTGTTCTCTTCGCACGTAATATCAGTCACATTATTTCTAGGCTTTTGTCAGGATTATATTTGGTATTGTGTTATTACTTACTCTGATTCATGAGTCGACGGAGGTGCTGCCATAGTCATTCCTCAACATTCTGCGGTTATCTGAAAATCATTGTGATTGATCTCACGTATTTCGTGCATCACATCACTGGATGGGAAAGAATTAATGACATCACATTGCGGGTGTGAAGGGCGTCACTCCTGAGTCATAACTCCAACTCCATCCTTCAACAGAGAAAGACAAATTAAGAGCACGAAAAGATAACGATCTCTTGCAATTGAAAAATAGTTGGACCAATCGGTCACTGTGAGGTGAGATGAGAAACAGGAATAATTTTCGACAATCGCATGTCTGGGATGTATGCTAATTCAGTGAAAGCTCCTCGGCTGCTGAACACAGCTTGTTCCAGGAAGCTCGTAGGAAATTGGAGAAATAGAAATACTTTGGTTCCTTGACTTACAAATTTCATTCATTACGTGACCAAGCTGGTAACACAATTTACTCGTACACCAAATTTCCATTTTTTTTTTTTTTTTATGTGCAGAGTGACAAATGGGACTGTTGGAAAACTTTTTTTAATGATGGTGATGACAATTAGCAGGCTAAGCATACGCTAATGCGATTGTAGCTTCATAAATGATGCAGAGTCAAGCTTCTGAATTGTTGGCCTCTCCCTTAGAGCAAAAAGCTAAGAAAGTAGAGTTTGAACAGAGAATCAAGTGGTATTAATAAGAAATTAATGTTCTCTACCTTGAACAGATTCGCACTGCTATTTTTGTGCCACTTTGCTTTGAGCAATTTGGCTATTAGCTTTGTCCCCGCACTGTGGATCTATAATTTCTTTCTGGAGCAGAGCTGTAAAAAGACAGTGAAGCATCAATTTCGTAGCGGGGTTTCAAATTGAGACTTGAGCATGCAGAACTGAATGCACATTCATTGCTATAATGAAAGAGTAGAGCACCAAAGAGGACTCGATAGTTACCCACCCCCTCGCTCTTTCCAGCTTTTTGCTCATGATTGTATGTACAGTAAGTATCACTCACAGTTGAGGAGGGCCTCTACAAATGGAGGCCCTCATCGCAGAAGTCATGATAGGGGAGGTACAATGCGCTCATAATATCTGTATCCGCGGTGTCCTGCCTTAATTCACTTTTATTACATTCATTCATAATGCTCTCATCATGCGCTCATAATGAGGAGATAGGTAGCAGCCAGAGGATTTTCACAGTGTCACCTTTATTTATCACATACTGTGATTTGTCATTTGCGCCTCTTCGGGTGCTTGTTAATGAGACCATGTTGGACTTTTCTGGCATAGACGAAAGGATAAAAGTGGGTATTTTTTCCCCCTTCATCCCAACTTTCCTTGGTAGAGTTGATATACCGGTACTTGAAGGAACGATATGTTGTCAACAATTCACAACTCGTATACATTCAGGTGTTGATTGTGCAACTCCAGGATGTCCACTACATATTTAAGGACACATATTTTGGGATGTTAACACAATTATCATTGAGTCAGCAAACATCAACAGTTAACGGCATAGCACTAACTAGCAACAGGTTTTTGGCAGCAATACGATACAAACCGTGTGCTTGGGTTTGTGTTTGCAAAGGGATACAAATCGTGTGCATGTTTGTGAAGGCAATTTTGGCAAGCGGTTGGAATAATGAGAAGGCAGATGAAGCTGCAAATGATCAATTTGGATATGGTTACTCTAAATTATTATTTGTCCTGCTTATTTTGTCTAAATAACACAATGTGTGGTTGCATTTCATTTTTCAAAGACATTTTAATTGTGCTGGTAGTAAGAAAAATGATTCTTGCACGTCGGCCTCACAGTGTCGGGTTACATTCCTGTTTGGAGTTTGCATGTTCTCCGCGTGCCTGCGTGGGTTTTCTCCGGGTACCGGTACTCCAGTTTCCTTCCACATTCCAATAACATGCATGTCAGGTTCATGGAACATTCTAAATGGTCCCTCTGTGTGAGTGTGAGTGCGGATGGTTGTATCCAGTTCAGGGTATACCTCGCCTACAGCTGGGATAGGCTCCAACCTTGTGAGGATAAAGCGAATTGGAAAATAGATGGATGGATGGATCATTATCAGTTCTGCAAAGCTTGCAAATGATCTGATCATTTCAATCTGGTGTGCTGGAGGAGGAAGGCATCTAAAACAGGCTGGATGGGGGCTCTCAAGGACCGGACTTGGCCACCCCTGGCCTACATCAACTTTAAGTTTTTCATGTGGAATTCATTTCAAATGTTTAAGTTACCCAGGAACATGACATGGCATGCCAGTAAATGAAACACTCATGCACGTAAATTTTTTGTTACCCTGCAGTCATAGTGATGGAAATGTGACTTTGGTTGTGTTCTGAAAGTCTGCTTCGGTGACTGCTTTTAAAATTCAATGTTCTTACCCCGTGATACTGTGCTCAGCGTTACATTGCCAACTACTGGCCTGGTATACATTACAGTGGACCCCCAGTAGTCACCAAGGATAGGGAATGGGCCGACCCGCTAAGAGCGAAAATCCATGTATTCTTTCTGCCCATTGAACTACATGATGATGGGGGAGAAGGGATCTTTGTTTTCAACACGCTAAATTCTTTAAAAAAACAAAAACAAAAAAAAACACTGACAAAGCTTCAATACGCGTTTTTAAAGGGGGAATCACCATGTTAAAATATTACAAAATATTGAAAAGGTTAAGGGTTCAAAATTGGAAAAAAATCTGCAAATATGCGAATCTGTGGGTGCCGAACTGAAAATATGTGGGTGTCGGCTGAATTTTGGTAGCTTGTGGGCAATGGGAATCTGCTTCAAATGTCAAAGCATGTATGGCGTATGATGGAATATCACCACATTGTGGATCAAAGTTGGAAAGCAAAACACTTTAGTTTCAGGCCAAATAAATATTTAGACAATTGGGTCAGGTTATAGTGTATGTGAGTGTGTGGATGCGTGTGTGTGTGTGTGTGTGTGTGTGTGTGTGTGTGTGTGTGTGTTTCTGCCTGTGGGTGTGCGTATGTGTGCTGCTGACTGATTTCACAGTGGAACCAATGAGAGAGAAAACCAAACACCATTACTGTAAGATTTCTGACAAACTAGGTGTAAGTCATTGAAAACAGCTTTTTTCACACCAATGTTGAGTGATCCGATTCAGTTCAAGAATAAGAAATGTCATTAATTCTTTATCAGCCCATGGAATGTCCAAATCTTTAAAACAACATTCCACCTTGCAGCAATCTTTCAATGAGGGGATTGGGGCTGTTCTGTTTCGACCTTTTGATATAAGATGAGCAACATTGTGTTGTATGACTGGAATTACAGTACAGGGATGTGTATGGTACAAGATTTTTTTGGGTCCCTTCACACCTGCAATGACCTTTCATTGAATGATGGCTGATTTATGCAGGGCCTCAAATTTATTTGAATTGTAATCATTTGTCAAGAAGTGTTTTAAGTCAGAGCCCATGGACTAAGGCAGACAGATTTATTTATTTATACAGCCTATTCATTCAGAGGGTAATTAACATTACGAGAATGGAAAAAAGGACAAGTTTAAAAACACATGATTATTAAGTCTTCTCTTGTCCTGCCCTTCTGATGGCTTCTGGCACTCCCAAGTGGAGTCTGCCAAAATCAAATGTACACACAAATGGCTTTCTAGCTCAAACACAAACCAGCCATCTCGATTCTCGGAATGTAACGACCTCAGCTGGCCATATTGAAGATTTTATTCCTCATCGACAAGGAGGACCTTGTCCATACTGTGTGACGCACCGATGCTGTTCTAATGGCCACATCGCTACCCATCCAGTGTCCATCATCCGGATTCAGGGCAGGGCCCGGCCCATCAGATCCGTCCAGATTAGTCCTGCTCATCGATTTGTGCCAGCTCGCCACGACTTAGTCAACCCAAGGTGTCTCCTCTATGACATGCCATCCTCCTGTGATTTAGTTTGCTGACGCTCTAAGTGCATTGAGTGTGACAATAAAATATTTAATCTTATATGCATCCTGAACAGGGAGGACCATAAAAGGGAAAAGCAAAGCAGTGGAGCAAGGCGAGCCAGCGAATATTCCCCATGAGCTCTGACGTAATGCGAAGTGTTTGTGTCAACTTGAAGAATGGGATACGGATGCTTAGGTTAAGTATGCTTTGCGTCCAACTGCTTTGATCTTGAATGATGTACGGGTGATTTTTAATGTGGGACATGATACTTAGCGGATTGTCAAATAATCATCATCTCTTCACCGTGCACAAGAAGAACACTGATTATTTTCCAATAGAGTGAGCATGACATCGTCACATCTGTGACCTAAAGACACTGGATCCCATTTTCCCATTTTTACGCAGGCTACCAGCCTTATCTGTGCTAACGGTCTGAAGCGTGTAATTGTATAAATAGGCTTACAAGACACAATACATGCACAACAATTCCACTGCTTCAGCAAACAATGACATTTATTATGTGAGCTGTAAACGGATAAATCCTAAAGCTACCGTATTCCACTGTATCAATACACTGATTTTTATTACATTACTTGAAGTACAGTATCCCACTGCTAGTATTGTATGTATCCCTGTAATGAACACTGGATGCTTCATTGGATACACCTGCATGGTTGTGTGCGCTGTACAATATTTTATGTATGTTTGCATTTGCTTTATTTGACAGCCGTACCTAATGTTGTGGCTCGGAAATATCCAAACGAGTGTCATAGAGGCAGAGAAAGAATGCCACTTGAAGATGAAGACAACCTTCATTGTGGCAACCAAATATGTTCCACGTCAAGTGGAAAGAGCCTGAGTAACTGACACCCAACGATAAAGTATGGAGAAACGCAACCTGTTGATATGTGCCAGAGAAAGAGAAGCATAAGGATGCGATGCATTCCTCCTGAATCTGCTTTTGAGCCTTGTGTGTGAAAGCAGATGAACATATTGCCCGCAAATGGTGAGTGACCATTCAGCAACCTTTCTGTTTGCGTGGAAGCGTCGGTATTTGTTCCATTTCTACACTCTCATATCCTATTTCTCCTTTGATTTGTCATCCATCCGTAATTCCACCCCCTCATCCTCTTTTTATGTCCTTAATCATCTGCTGGCTTGCCTGAGCTGCCATGTTGACACCAGACAAACCGAGCCACATTCTCACATCTTTTTAATGAGCCTGTGTTGTTATACAGGCCTGAATTGTCCTGTTGGCAAAAGAATAGCGGCCTTTAAACAAAAGGTGCGAACCGGCCCTCATTCTGGGCCTCCTAAGACTCTGAATGTGTGAGACTGACTGCGAGACGAAGGAAGAAATCCGGGCTCAAGGCCAGACATTTGTCAGTTTGCCCCGAATTACTCCTATATGTCAAAATAAAACTCTTGATGAAGTGACTTATCTTGTATCAAAAATAACATAACCAGAATTGATGGCCAAATCCAAGCAATAAAACACTGAGGGTAATTTCAGATGGAAAGCAGAGCTTCAGTCTTCGCACAGATGAGTGTTAGCTAATCGTGGGATCAGTGTTAGCTTCTGCTAGCCGTCACATGCTCGAATGTTGCACAAATTCACCGCACAGATTGAAATGTGTTAATCAACACCTTGGCAGTGAAACGCTTCCTCCACGAGTGAAACGACAATGCAATATTTATGAGCTTTGCTTTCACCCCTTGCTCTTGATTCACTGCAATGCCAAAAGTCTGCTACTAGTCATCATTGTAATGACAGCCATATTCAGCAGTGACCCACCACTCCGGGGAGGCGGTGTGATGAGCGTCTCATCTGAATGAGACCAAAATGTAGCTCAGCTGTGCATACGGCCTCCACGGGCCTTCAAGTATTCCCCACGATGTCTGTGCACGCTCCCGATGTGTGATACATGGTCACCAGCGCGCAGCGATAAATAATTATCTTGGAGCTGCACTATACATGAAAAACTTATGTAGGCTAGGTCTTTTTGTAGCCATTTTGAAAAGGCATTTCGAAAGGTATTTCTTTAGCAGTAAACTTAATTCCTGAGTGATTATGAATTGCTTTGATATGTTATTTTCTCGTATTAACTGAATAATGTTTGTGGCGCTGTTTTGGCTAGTTATTTTAACCTTGTAAATCAAAAGTTTTTCCTGTGAGAAGTACTTTTGAAATAAAAATTTAAAAATGCTCACTTACCTCTCATGTAACTACTAGCGGCTATGGGGGAAAAAATGCAAAATCCACCTACAAAATGATTCCTTAATAGTGGTTGAACTGCTTATTGCCTCTCTTTCCCACCCGGCGTCTGTCCATTTGCACAGCAGCAGATGAAATTGATTCACAACTGTAATTGCTTCCTAAAGGGACAGGTTGATATCCCGGAAGTGGGAACGACTTGGAGTGATGCTGTGACGACGATGTGTTCCCTTTATTTTTTGAGTGGTGTATTCATTTCGATGCTTTTATTACTGTGGTTAGATTTTGCAGTGGTTCTTAACTCCACCGCATCATACTGAGAGCTGCTCCTAATAGTCCCCCCTCTGAATTAAATGTAACTAAATAAATCTCATAATGAACGACAACGTAACAATAAACACGGATGAATTAATACCACTCTATTATCAAAATTGAGAATATTATCGAAAGAGAGACACATTTGTCCAGCTGTTGTATGAGAGCTTATTGGGTGTGTCTTGCAAGTATTCAAGAGGGGAAAAAGTACTTTGCTTTATCACCAATACTCCATGTTAATATTCCCCACTGTCGTTGTTGAAGTCATCAGTTCAACCCACTATGACCGTGACAGCAGGTTAAGGAGGGCCAGGGGGAGGAGAAAAGCTCCGTCTGTGCCAGAGAAAATGAAAGCAGCATGGGGTGTATGTGGTGCCCTCTAGTCAGTCAAATATGCTTGTTATCAATGTGTGTGTGTGTGTGCATGTGTGCGTGTGTGTGTGTGCATGTGTGCGTGTGTGTGTGTGTGTGTGTGTGTGTGTGTGTGTGAGTGCATGTGTGAGTGAACACAGCAGGAGAGGAATGTAGTCATAGCTGTAAAGTGGGTGTGAAAACAGCCATGTTCACTGACCTCCAGGACGACCTCTCCACCCCTCCTCCCCTTGCTTGTTGATAGTGTCCTGTGTGTGTGTGTGTGTGAGTGCGCGCGTATTTGTGTGCGCGCGTGTGCACGCCCGCTGCCAAAAATGCTTGAAGAAATCGTGGGGAGAACCAAGAGAGTTGATTGAAGTCCGTGCACTGCGTGCGCTCATGTGTATGCGTGTGTCCGAGTGTGTGTTATTGTTGGACGCAGCAAGAGAATACCCCCAGATTTTACACAGACCCGAAAGGAGAGGTCAAGGGGATTATCTTAAAATATTAGCCCACCTCTGGCCCCATCCATTCTCCCTGTCCAGCTTTGAAGACGGCCGGCACCTGTTGTGCGAACACACACAGTAAGTGTGGAACTTCTTTCTTCTTCACGTGAGGATAAAAATATCCATAAAGAAGTCCTGATCCCCCAAATCTCTTAAAGCGGGGTATACACATATACATTTTTTTATCATTTTAACCATTTTTTTAAAATAGGGGAAGACCACACATGATGAGGCGAAAAATATCACCATGACCTCTGAGTGCTTTTATCGTTTGTGGTGTACTTGAGACGTCATCACAAAATGCCACCACCATGTCATTACCTCCAGCAACATTTGCAACCCCCTCCACTCACTCACAGGGCATTCAGAGTGCCGGAAAATAGAAAGATGAAAGCATAGTAGTGGTAGTGGTGGTACTTTGTAATAGTAGTAGTCGCAGCAGCAGAAGAAGAAATACTGTAGCTGAACCTTGGGTAACTGTTAGCTTATCTGTTAAGTACTTATCTGGTAAATTCCTTGTCTGCAAAGGTCGATTTGAGTCAACTGGACTTTTCCAGTTTGTTGAAGATGTTTCACTTTCAATCCAAAAGGCTTCTTCAGTTCTACATTTTTAGGTGTTTCCTTATTTATGCCTCTGGTGGGTGTGTTATTTGCGGGTGGTCACAAAGGGGTTTTGTTGTTGCCGGGCGTGGTTGGTAAATGACTGTCCTGCGCACCAACCGGTTATTCACTCGCCTGGTGGCAAAACAGCTTGTTAAGGCCAATCTTTTCATGAAATCAGATCATCTTTGGGGGGAGGGATGTCAGGACCTTGTGATATAGGCAGATGATAGGTGAAGCCTCAAACTCTTTCTCTGTTTTACAGAGGACCTACTACCACAACTAGCTGTCCTCCATATTCTGAATTTGGACATCTTTGTCCTCAGGCACACAGCCTTAAAAATTTAGAACTGAACAGGCCTTTGGGATTGAAGGTGAAACACCTTCAACAAAGGAGAAAAGTCCAGTTTGTTTGATTCAACCTTTTTTTGAACAGATCAGGGAGGGAAAAACGATCCTTCTTAATTTATCCCACACCACAAAAAGATAATCGCTCAGGATGATCCCTTAGTTATATGGGACAGCTGAGCCTTGGCCAAATTTTGATCAGAAGGTAGAAAAATCCCCAAATTTGGCCCGATTGTCATTGTGTATACATGGCTTTAGACGGTCTATAGCAATTTTCCACCACAGGAACGTATCCCAGATGTAGGGAATTTTGGAGGACTATTGTGTGTTTGGGCTGTGGGAACTATAGTCAAAATATCATCTGGGATATTTTTCCAGGTCCAAAACTAGACCCACGTTCATCTAGGGTTCCCGATTGGTATCTTTTAGTTCCAAGATTTACGTGTATCAAAAACTAAAATTTATCGGTACTATAGGTGGAAATATGCCAGTGGACCTTGTTTGGAACCCATAGCTACAAAACAATAAGCAATAAATAAATAAACTACATTCCTCCATTTGGGGGGGAAAATACATTTTACATGTAGACTTCCTGCACATGAAGTAAATTCACAAATCCATACAGTATGAATTCATGTGACTGGTATTCCTTGTTTGGGATTGAGGGCTGTAGCTCGTTTCCTAAAGTTTCAGAAATTCCGCAAGGGAGTGCTGGTCTTGATTTAAGTCGATGACAGATGCAGACTCAAACTTGGATTTGGTCCCGGCTGAGTCAGCGATCCCAGCTGGTCGCCACTGCGGGGCGTCTCAGTGCTGGAGCGGTGCCTGGTCCCCCTAACCTTCGCCAACCACACATACAAACACACACGTTCACATTGCCGAATTACAATCACATTATTTACAGTATGACTATTTATTGTTATTTTAACGAGCAGTGATGGAGAACATTAAATGCTTTAGTATTGCCATTAAAATAATCCAGATTAATTACATGTGACCTATTCATAGTTTGTGCTTTTGAATTTTTTTGCATGAATTTAAATCGGGAGTGCATGGCAAGCGAAATCCTAGATGAGACAGAATACATTCATAGTCACAACGGATCCAATATAAAGAGCTGGATCAAAAATTCTGCAGTTTTGATTTACATGGTCAGGCAGATGTTAATTTAACACTATATAACGCTAAAACGTGAAGAGCAGAGAAGTAGCTACTCGTTTTCGGAGAAATACTTTATAAGTAATTTTACTGTTGGACTACATTTATATTGGTGTTGTTGAAAAATAAAATGAATTATCTTCAATGGAGAAAATGTTATCCCATGCATAAAAAACACATGTATTCAGCAATACTGTGGTACTGTACAGTATTTTCGCCAAATATTATCATTATGTCAGAATCTGATATGAATGATTAATGGAAATCATTGCACTCGATCACTGTTTCCTGACCTTTACTGAGCCAAGACACTTAACATTATACATTAAAAAAAATCACACAAAAGCAGCAAAAATAAAAATAAAAAATCTGACAGAATGATGATCTCGTCTCAATTTAGTCCCGCAATGTCTTACTCAGTGTGAAATCTATAATCCTGTGAAATTTGACACAAAACTGCTAAACTTGGAATGAGCTGTGGCTTATTCTGAATGGCAACAGGTGGGTATGCAGGTTTATTGTACCGTCTGCCACCTACTGCAAGGACATTTAATTGTTCTGCCTGTCATTATATGTGGCTGGCAGATGAACAATATATATTTGTAATGAATAAATAATAATTTTCTGAAAAATGTAACGAAAGCGGATACTTTCCCACGGTACCCTTAATGACCCGTCTTTGCACACAAGAGAGTGCCAGGCACCCTGGTTAGGAATCACTGCACTAAACTTGCCCAAAATAACACTGTTAGATAATCACAATTGAATGAAATCCAATTCAATAGCATTTTTTTGTAAACACTCAATTTTGGTTGATGTATTGCATGGGTGTCCAAAGTCGGTCCTCAAGAGCCACTGTCCTGCCTGTTTTCCAGCTCTCCCAGGAGCAACACACCTGATTCAAATTGTCAGGATCATTCTAATGCTGCTTCAGAGCTGGCTGATCATCTGAATCAGGTGTGTTGCAACCAGAGATGAAAAACAGACAGGACAGTGGCCCTCCAGGCCCGGAGCTGGACATGTCTGATATTGTATTATAGATTTTTAAAATTCTAATTGTATTTAATTCTCAAATGATTTTATTGATATTTCCATACTGAGGATTAGAAGCATTTTTTAGTGCAATCTCAATTTAAATAACGTTTGACTGTACCTCCGTGTAATTGAATTTACAGTGGGATTTGAGGAGGCGGCGTGGAGAGAAGAGGGGAAGGGTGGGGAGGTGGGGTGGGATTAATGGGCGGGGCCAAGGACCGAGAGCCAATGGCAGCGCAGTAAAGCAAAGCCACTCGCTCAGTCGGCGTCTTGAGCTGCTGGACGGAGCGCGCACTCTCCCGAGGCTCTCGGACACACACACACAACCGAATCTCGACACCCACACTCACGGATACAGACACGAAGAAGAGCTACGCAAGTCGCGCGCGTGGGATTCACCGCATTTGGTTTGGTTTTCGTAAAATGGCTCATTTATGAAGAGGACGCGGCTGGATGCGCACCTAAACAAGTGTCTCCCTTTGACTAAAGCTCATCAAGCCGGACACCGAGACAGACCAGAGGAGGTACCGCGGTCTCCCCCTCCCTTCGCTTACTTCTCATTTGGATTGATTGATCTGGTCTCCAAGCCTCCCCTCCCTTCCCTTACGCGAAGTGACAAAAGTTGTGTGGACTACCTGGATTTCTGACGTGGCCATCTCTCTCCCGCGATCATTTTTTTTGGTGTGTGTGTGTGACAGAGTTGTCCCCAAGCACCCTAGGGTGCGCTCCTCGTCATTCACCTTGTTGTCGCACCCCCTAAAGATCCAACACGAGAAAGGGCGGAGGGGGGACATATATCCCCAGCTCCGAGGGACACGCGCCGCATTGGACCGGTCCGAACCGAGCGCCCGTGAATGAGACACCCTCACCTGCCGCCACACCAACGACGAGGAATACGTGGCCAACTTTTGCCGTAGTGATGCTGCAAGTGGAAATGATCCTCGCCGTCTGCCTGGTGCTGTGGATGTGTGTTTTTAGCCAGGAGCCCAGTTCCAAAGTGGTGGCAGACCGCTACGCCGTCTTCTGGAACCGGACTAACGCCAAGTAAGTCACCTCGCCGTCTTCCCAGGGCGGGCCCCGCTCCGGCTTGCTGACCGGTGGGGCGAGCAGGGCGGCTTCGGGTGTGTATCTCTCCGCAGTTATGGCCACCGCCGGTTGTGGCGTAGACAATCCGAATATGCAAAATCTTGGCCATTTTCCGTTCAAACCATGCGAGCAAAAGGAGCTGCGACAGACGGATACAGGGCGTCTCTATCTCTGTCCTGATCCCATTAACACGACACTACATCGAACTTATCCAAATCGTATGGGGGGGGGGGGGGGGGGGAGTCTCGTTGTACCCGCTGGCTCACTTTAATTTGAGACAAAACTGAGCAGGATCTCTGCAAAGTAAAATAAAATCTTTTTATAGCAGAAATGCAATATAATTAGATTGTAATTTCTGCCGTAACGCACTGTATGAAATAATGAGTAAGTGATTTTCTACTCCATTGTGTTTTTTTTATGGCAGTTGTTGCTTTCCCCATATCAGTGGTGAGTTAAATTTAATTAAAAAAAACTGAAATCATATTCAGCACCTTTCTTACTATTCTCCTTGAAATGCAATTTACACAAACGTGGAGAACCTTTTTCAAGAAAGAAAAGCTATACAGTTTTTATGATTTTGCTGGGCTTTTTTTTTTTTTTTTGCGTACTTTAAGCTACTAAATTGCATAAAGGTTCCCGGTGCAAAACCACAAACCTGATCCTTCCAATACTAACATGAAACCGCAAACTTGTATAACTTTTGTCTTAACTTTTACTGTGTAAACCTTTCCACACCAAACTACATTCAGCATTTTGGCCTTCTTTTGACACTCCGGTAAGGAATTAATGCACGCCCGAAATTTAACAATGGCTCAAAACTACATTCTAAAAACGGCAGCCAGATTTTTCTCAAGCCTGAATGTGTAAGACTTGCAGCCGATCCATGGCACGGAGTGAGGCGCAAGTTAAGAATTTAGAAGTTTGAGAGACCTTGCCTACTTTTCTATTGAGCCAGCCATGTTGCACTTCTTAGTCAGGCGTTTCCCTTTCTCGGGTCCGACTGAGCAGCTTTGTCTCAGGCTTGTTAATTCGAAACACTTCCAGTAGATTTGTTTTCACCCAGCTGGGTGAATGGAAATGAATATTTGTTGAGTAAGAAAAATAAAATAAAACCCCCTATTCTTTATAATTCACATTTTGGGCCATTTCCTAAAAGTTTTCCTGGATTTGCATTTGAAGCTTGTAAAGACGAGGGTCATTTGTTGGAGCAGTTTAGTGGTCGCGTTTACGAAGTCCAACGGCGTGTGTAGATCTTGTCGTTGATATCTTTGCGCTTGACGACGGGTTTCGGTCGCTGAGTCGACCTGCCGTTATTGACTTTATTTTCCTCTCGCCGTAATTTTGACCTGGATTCCTGCCGTTGATGGACATCCATTCATTGGACTGTATTTTGTTTTCTCCCTTTTTCTTCAGCGAGAAAGTTTTGACTCGACTGGACGCTCTGTTAACTTGATTTTTTCCAGATGTGCGGACAGGTTTTCCCACTTTCAGCTCATAGTACCAAATTGAAGTAAAAGTCGCTAACATCGAGAGGAGGGGAATATGAGAAGTTTGGACCGAGCTGGGTTCGTGTTTGGCTTCTTTCTGATGCGTACAGTGTGAAGTAAAGCTGAGCTTTGAGCCTTGTTGGTCCTCTAAAGTCCGTGTTTTGCCTTGAGGAAGGAAACTTTTTTTTTTTTTGGTGTGTGTGTGTGTGTTCATTTTTAAGATCTTGTAAGGTTGCTAATTCCAATCGGGGGTCGGTTCATATGCAAATTCGCTTCATTTGTTTGACTCTCGTCCCTCCAGGTCATGTTAACTGTCCTAAACCAAACTTGTCCTGTTGATGAGGCCAACTGACAAACATCAAACTCATCCTTTTGTGCCCTAATTGGTGAAAGCTGCTCCCGCTTTTTTGTTCTTGAGGCCATTCCGATCAATTTCGGTGTCAGCTCTGCACACGGAAAAGTGATCCCATCTCTCTGGGAGTCCAGTGCGCTCCATTGTAATGAAGCAAGGCGTCCTAAATGATGCAGCAGGTGACTTGAAAAGTGTCAAGCTGGCATCATTTCAGGCTAACTCTTGGAGAAGGAACCGTTTAGCCGCCATTCGTTTTTCCACTCGCCAAAACCGCAGATTCTCCCGGCTGGAAAATGACTAGCTTGAGGGAATTAATCACCCCAAATGTGTTTGGTTTGTCTAAAAATCTCTTTGGTTTCTGATTTATGATGCCCAAGTTGGACGTACCACGTCCTTATATGTCATATTACGCTCCAACTTCATTACCGGGCAGAAAGCCACACAATTTAAACATATTTATGTTTCCAGTGCGATCACAATCACCTCCAAATTAAAGTATTGCTTTAAAATATGTCAATTCATTAAATTTAATTTTTCATTAATTAATTTTTTAAGAACTGATTTTCAAACTGCTCCAGTGAGTGTACGTGTAATGTGGGCGGGCAGTTGGTTCAGTAATTTGGGAGCTTTCAGCTTTTAAGAAGAAAAAAAAGGTTACGCAGGTTTGAATTTCTTCAACATACTTTTCCATCAGTGCAAGCGTTTGGCAATCGGAGGCTGAGGGGATTTCCTGGCTGTTTGCTTGGCTTCAATCCATCTTTGTCTACCAATTCCACTCTAAGTCCAAGAACTTGAAGTCAACTTTACAAAACCTCACTTTGTCATGAGAGCCACGTTTCCATCTGTCTTCCGCCTTCATTTTGCGTTCTGGCCAGTCGAGGAGTGTTTGGAGAAGTCTTAATAGGTGTCCTCGCAGGGTTCATTCAGCTCGAAACGTCTTCTAAATAAAGAGACGTTTCTCTCGGGCGGCGTTTGTCCTTTGCCATTCAGCCGGCTGCCTTTGCTTGTGAGTATTTATTCGAATGAGAGGACAGACGAGTGCCCTTTCTTCTGCGACATGTTCGCACTAAGCCTTCCTCCCTTGTCGCCTCTCTATCTCCTTGTCCGGGCGCTTGCTCATGTATGAATACGCTTAGATATTTCGGGAGTCCCTCTGCATGCGATGGCGGACTCTCAAGAGGTCAGGATGACTCGGGGAGGTCACAGGACGGGAGCGCAGAAAGTTTGAAGGTGTTATTTATGACAGCCGGTGCGGTTTTGACCGTGCAAAGTGATTTTTGAGTTTCAATCTGTACATTATTGTTCACTCCTTACACTAACCAAATGGAGGGAAACTGTTGTTGCTCCAAGAATTGTTTTACTTAGAACACAGGTTTTATTTTGAGCATCTCCGTAATGTTGTCAGTGCCATATTTCAACTCATTGAGTGCGGGGAAGATGGACCAAGCACAAGGTGGCGTTAATGTGCGAGAATCGTGACTCTCCTCTGAGTTTTTTTTTCGATTTAGAAAAAAAAAAAATCTGTCCTAAAATCTGAATTTGATAAACCATTTTAAAATTACAGATCAACAAGAGAAAATGTGTGGGTTTTTTTTAGATCGATTGAAGAATCGATTCATTGGCCGTTACGAATTTTGTCGGGATTGCTTGATGATGATATTTTTCGAAGCAAGTGAGGCAAAACGCAGTGCATTGTTTGTTCTACCCACCTAAGTCATTTTTTTAAACCTTTTTTTTGGTCATTTTTTGTTGTCATTAAAGATTCGGTTGGAAATAAAAACATCGGCGTGGAAAAACACACATTCCTCGGCATTCCCTGCCTTCCAATGTGTATGGAAAATGACAAATAATGCTGGTCAACAATTTTTTATGACAGTTTTTCATTAGAAATGCCAGTAAAACCTTTCTTGATATATATATTTTTTTGCGCTCATTCCGAATCACCCCATATTTTTTTTCATACTATGAGCACAACTACTACAACTAATGTACCAATAATATATCATATTGTGATATACAGTATGTAGTAACATTTATGAAAAAAGGGATAGGTTCAGCAACCGCTGGAATTTTATTCTGAAATGTCATATCTATAAAATTATTGTAACATCCGCATTGCGTGAGCTTTTCTAGGTCACACTTGAAAACAAACTGTCCTAATTACATTACTCTATGTTTTTTATGTTCAAAACAAACCATGAAAATATCTCAAAAACCAGATATGTTAGAAGAGGTACAAGACTCTTTTGCAATTAGCTTCAAAAATACATCTAGGTACACGTAAAGCCAATTCTGATTAAAATTTGCAATTGACCAATGGAATAAATTAATTGATTAAGTTCTCTGGAGTGTAGAAATTATATTTGTAATGAATAAATAAAGAAATTAAGCCTATCAAGGCTTAAAAAAAAACTACAGAATATGTGGAGAATAGCTCCGAATTAGGTTTAGCCAATGTGCATTACAAACAAAAGGAAAAGGCGTGTTGCTTGTTTGTGTTGAGGATTTAAAAAAAAATTGCATTAGCGTAGTTTGTAAAGACGCATTTTGCGTGAAAATTCAAAGAAACCAATTAACAAAACAACACCAGCAGCAGCAGCACTTCAAAACAGTTCAATGTGATCATTCAACAATTCAGTGTAAATTGTTGAAAAACGGAGTGCGCAAAAATTGGCCCAGCGCCACGTGGCGACATGACAGAGTGTGAAAAAATATCAAGGATGAAAATGTCTGGAAACTGAATTTGCGCCAGTAATATCCTGTTTTCTTCTCTAGCCCGTGTGAAAGTACCGGTAGTCATATTCTAGCAGCGTTAATGAATTGAAAAACATACTTTTATAGTCCATTTTAGCACTACTGTACATACTGTATGTATGTATGCACGTTATAAAGAACATTCCTTTTTATTTATTTTATTATTATTATTTTTTGTCTCGGCTTGCGTTATTGTGTTTTGCAAATAGCAGGGCTGGTTTCCTAAACAAATGGACTCCTGTCAACGCTCTCCATTGGGCTTCTTGTTACCTGTCGCACACCGTAACTGCTTGTGTGGCCTCCCGAGGGGCCACATGGAAATTGAACAATAATATGATTTAGTGCAATATTATTTGAGGGTAATGCTGATATATATTTTTTAAAAACACACGTTGACTAGCTTAGATTGCACGAATGACTGAGTGTTTGACAATATGGTAATATGCTGATCTATCATGTCTTTTACTGGAATTTTTTATTTTATTTTATTTTTAACTCTCTTTCGTCTGCTCTTTACCTCTGTTGGAGGACTGATTAGTTCTCAGTAATGACCCCCTGCTCTGCAGTCTTTCTTTCGCCTGCGGGACCGGCAGCCACCAGCTCTGACTTGAGCTGCGAGGTCCAAAAGTGGAGGCGACAGAGTGCGATCAGGAGGAGGAGGCAGAAAAACACAAAACAATGTTTGCAAGCGGGGATGATTTAAATGAGAAAAAGTTTTTTTTTTTTCCCTTGGTTTGGTCAAGGTTTAGATGTCACATTGTGTTTTCTCAACAGACCTGTAAATGCACTTTCCATTTAGATTAGATTTTTTTTTTTTTTTTTTTTTTTTTAAATCAAACAAGAAAATGAGGCCGGCAGGCAGCAGTCAATGTGGAGTCAGTGTGCTTGGCAGAGCAGCTGCTCTTTCGGCGTGTGGCGGCGGTGGAGAGCCGAGGACTTTTTGGCCGTGACCCTCGTGCAGCCGCTACACTGCACACTGAAGAAATATTGTTGGTCAGGCGCGAAACAGGATATGTAACCCTATTCAAGTAAAGGCAGCTTACACTTTTCAACAGAATTTCTCCCTTTTTTCTACATAATATCGCTCAGCAGTATTCACATTTTCAGAGGGGCATTTCATTAAGTAAACTATAGAATGTCGTTAGCGCAACAGCATCTTTGCCCGAGTCATTTTTAAAGGTTTCGGAAAACACAAAAAGGAAAAAAAACCGCAACCAATTACACAAGAAGAGCCCAGTTGCCTCGATTCAATCTTTGCAGATCTTTTATTTATTTTTGGTGATATTATGACAGTGAGTTAAAATTACTGACTTATGCTCTCTAGGCAAACAATATTTACAAGTGCTTCTAATATTTTGGCCTCATTGAAGCTAAATAAAATTCATACCGGTAATCGGATACGAGCCCTTTCTACACCGCCGCAAACTATAACCACAATGACAAACATGTTCAAGTGACTACCGCTCCGACTGTCAAAATCACTCGGCTCCATCATTCTCCCCACCGCGTTTTGTGTAAAAATTCAACATTTATTTCAACATTCATTTCAATTCCTCAGTGACTGTTGATTTATCTGAATGCTGCAGGTGGATACTGGAAGGAGTACAATTTGACGTTTTGGCCCTGACAAAGCTGTTTTAGTGGCTGCTATGTTTGGAAAGGAAGAATTCTTGTATCTGTCCTCATTAGTTGGCGCAGGTGTATGTAATGTTGTGACTGCTGAGTGACTTTATATTGTATGTTATACGGAACCTGGCTACATGTCTCCATTTTAAGAGCCCTTTTCACTGGAGTGGGATGTCATCTTAAATTGAAAAATATGGACGGCAGTTAATAGCAGGCGGTCTCATTTCACTCTCACGTTCCCTACTCCCTTGACTGGGACCCAGATCTTAATGCTCCGGTTTTTGTTTTCACAATAATCGCTCCAAGGTCAGATGGAGTGCTGAAATGCTGCTATCAGCGGAACAATCTGTCTTGTATTCAACCCTTTTGTAAAGAACTTGGACGCATTGCTAGGAATTAACTGGCTTATGCAGCAACTTCATGTCCAAAGAGAGATCTTTTACCCCAACAATTTTCTTTGGCTGCGAGTCACTTAGTTAAGTTTCTTGCCTGTTTTGCATTGCCGAGTGGCTTACTCAAAAACATCAATGGCGTGCAAAGTGCCGCGCGGTTACCGGTGCCTTTTCTTAAGTGAATTTGCTGCTTTGGGTAAAGCCACTTCAAGTGTTGTGTTTTTGCTCTGAAGTGGATTTGAACGTGTCTGTCAATATGAGCAAAGCAGACTTGGCTGGACATGGACGCACTGGAGGCATGAGTGTAATTTAATCAAACTGCATCCAGATTGTTTTTAATTGACAGGGTTGCTGCCAGTTCTGATAAGAACCAAAACGCTATTCCAGGAATCTTGTAGATGACACGGGGAAAATGGCGCTGCCGTATCCATGCTGGGGCTTCTCTGCTCTGTAAGATGGTGGCCCACAAGCAGCTGTTCCTGCAGTAACGCTTGGTTGAGCTATCACCGCTGACCAGAGAGCGGTGCTGCTGAGGGAGGCTCGTTGGGACCTCTGCTCTTCTACACCCCCCCCCCCCCCCCCCCTTCCTTCATGTGCACAGTTTTAAATCCATCTGCCGGTTTCAACCAGCCCTTTTTGCTCTGGATGATTTGACCTTGTTAAATTCATTTACTGTCCGACTTCCTTTGGCTTTACAGGAACCACACCCGCTCGTAAAGTCCCAAACGACTTCAGGATTCCAATTGTATTTATTTATTTATTAGTATCTGTCACCATCCGGCTGGAAAATGTGAGGGGAGCAACTAGGATTGACATTTTCTTTTTTTTTTTTTCCTTCCTTAAGGCCAGACTTATTTTCCACAGATAATTCTGGTCATGTTTGGCTGCGCCCAGACCTTTCTGCAGCATTTTCCTTATTTAACTCAGGGGGGTTGAAGTGGGGTGGGGTGGGGGGTGTCGTGGGGGAGTAGTGACTGGATGTTTTTCTAGCTGGACCACAGTGTGGAGAATAGATCCCACAAGGGAACACATCTCCAGCTCGTGAATAAAGACCTAATTGATGGGTTTCAGCCGGGTTGTAAATGATTCGTGTGCTTATTCGTCTTGACCGGCTGGGAAACAGTCAGACGGCACGCTTTTATGTGGCACTTTCAGAAGTGAAACAGATTCTTTGCCGTTTCTCACATTGGCACTATAAAGTTGCCAAAAGATAACATTTTAAAATTGAGCATATTGTCATGGGCACTTTGCTTGCAGGGGAATGAAAAAAAAAAACAACAGAATTGTGGCACACAAATCCATATTTGTGAAAATAAGCTGCCAATAAAATGTATGAAATCATACAGAGTCATTTGCCAACCACGTCTAAGACAGAAATGACAAAAATCCATCTATGCCTCCTCGAATGCCAAATAATCAGGCAAATATTTTACTTTCATAGCTCATTCAAATGAGTGATTAGCATATTAATGACCTAATCATTTAACTCAAATTGTCTATTTTTCCAATCTGTAATTAAATCATTTAATTTGTATTAAATTAGGCTTTTTTTTTTTTTTTTGGTAATAGCAGTTTTCGAATAATAAAGGTGCATTGTTTTTTTGTTTTTTTTGGTAGAAAAGCTACTAAATTCTTCCTGGCCAATAATAAGCTTGCTGCCTTTGCCTGCTTGAGTAGAGAAAACTACAAGCAGCCAATGTCGCCCCCACTACCTCCATCACCAAAGCTGGGCCGTTCAACTGAAAGGCAGCCATTGTTCTGCTCTCCCTGTCCACTTTACATGGGCTGAAAGTAATGCATGCACTTTAAATAGAGGCAGAAAAAGGGAGCGAAGGCAGGGGAGCGAAGGGAGAGCCAAGTGAATGGTGAAGGGAAACCGAGAGCCGGACTTGTAGTAAGCTTTTGGAGGAGTGAAAAAAAAAATAGACGGCAAGACTAGAGTGAAGTCAACGCCAGACATGAGGGGGAGACGCTTGTAGTAGCTGCGGGTGAGGAGGCCAGCTTGAATGGTGAAGAGACCAGGGGGAGAGAGGTGGCAGCTTCCCCTCATTTGCAACCAGCCGTATCCATCCTCCCTCCGCTTCCATCCTTGTCTGTCCTTGGCAAGATTTAAAGATGCATGTCTCTGGCTGCCTCCCTCGTGGTGACAGAGGTTGGAGGAGTTTGCGGTGGTGGCGGTCCCTCGGGGGAGGAGACTCGACTTCCTTACCCAGTGGAGGTGTCGTCTCTGTGGTTAGTAACCCCGAGGTTATTTTCTGCAGAGACGGGATTAAGCCCCCTAAAGTTCGGACCCCTAGCTTTGTTTCCTTCACACATGCCTTACCTTATGTTTACGGCGGGGGTGGTGGGTGGGTGGGGGGGGGCAGCGGTGTCACGATAGTTGCATCTTGCTTTGTAGCCACTGTGACGCGTCGCATTGTGCCCTTGCGTTTGCCTCTGAAACGCATATATCACAGCGTGTGTAATGTAGCGTCTTAATGGATGGCTTAGCGCCAAAGCACTATATATTTAAATATATCATCTGACGAGACGGACTGGCGCAATAACAGTCAACTGTTTTTTGTCCTCAAAAGTGTGTCTGCAAGTGAAGGTCATAAACGGACTTGTAACAGTCATCGTGATGAATAATGCGCCTAATTATATCCGGTTGTAATTCAAACAAGGTTGCACCTCATCGGGAATGTCTCTCGATTTGTCTTCTGGCCGCGCTTTGCGACATTATATTTTGAAGTCATCTTTCTCTTGTTGCATTTTGGTTGTTTGATGCTTTCCTGGCGATGAAGTGTGAACACGCCGAGGTGTCCAACAGGTAATGTCTAAAACGTGACTCGCAGTGCTTTCATAAAGCAGCATAAACTCACTCCCTTTCATTAATTCTCAAATATTTGACCCAATTCTCCACCCGCCCCTCCTCCTCGAACGCCTTTTTAGTTTTTTTTTCCGTTTCCTGAAGTTGTGTGTGTAATTGTCATTCATTGTTTATGTACGCCGAATGGTGTTCCCGTGTGGTAATTTCCCCCCCACTTCATCCCGAGAGGGAAAACGGCTGATCCCCGGAATGTGTGATGAATCCCATTTCCAGCCTTTCCTCTCATCTCAGCCCTGCGTTGAATGAGTCTGAATATCAACTCTGCATAACTAAATATGACACCCCGATGAACACAAACCAACAAAAGCAGACACCCACTGACTCATACCCGCATACACACACAAACGCGCACACTGGTCTGGTTCAGGAGGCGCACTTCATTATTTCTTCACTGATGTGTTCAAGTTGCAAAAGACATGCTGTTTCTTTTTTTTTTTCTTCTTTTTTTTGTCTCCTGCTTGTTTATTTTTTCACTGTGAGTCAGTGAGCATCAAGCTGGAGGGTGCAGCAGCCTTTGAACTGTGCCCTATCCCATGACTGCAGCTTGGGGTATTAACCCCGAGCCACTGAGAGGCTTAAAAAGCCATCAGCTCATTGTCCTGAGACACCCACATAAAAAAAAAAAAAGACAAAACCTTCCTCTAAAATCGCCCCCATTATTCTCTTTTCCGCCTTCCCTGCTTTCTTAAGAATGCCTCTGCTGGCATTCATATACAGTAAATCAGTTTTTAGGGTCTAATGAGATAAGTGAGACTTAAGGGGAGTCCCTAAAGTGGCCTCCGCTCTCCACATGAACAGATGTGATGAGTGCTGCCGATGGCTACGTCCTTGGCTGAGTGCATCGCCCCCTCAACACAAATTGCTCATGTTTTTAATCTTGCCATTTGGGCATTCTGAAATCATCACTTACAAAGTGCAGTTTCATCAATTAATCGATTTATCAAATTAATCAGTTATTATCTTGATAATGGATTCCTCGTATGGAGTCCTTATTTAATTTCGAATTGTCCAAATGGGAATTTTAGCTTCTCAACAGTCAATGTTCTCTGTTCCTCCATTATTGCAGATTATATTTGTGCTTTTTTTTTTTTTTTTGTGAGTTAGCTTTTACTTTGAAAAACAGCAATCACCATTTTTCCTCATTTGATGTAATGACCAAACCAGTGAGAAAACAAATTAACATGAATTTTTGTTTGTGCATTTTCTGCACGGTCAATTTGAATTTTCAAAAAATCTGATTCATTAAGTAATCGACAGAATAATCGACGATTGTAACCAGCATTACTCCCAAAAGTCAAATTCTCAACCCAAGTATATGCACCATTTCGATTTGTTGTTGTTTTGAGGGGAGGGGGGATAACAAAAGGACGACAAACACTTGCTGTTATTTTTTACAAACTAATTTTCATGTAAAATTACCCTTCAAGAGATTGTTGAGAAAATAAGATGCATTTCCCGAAATAGCAAGATGAAAATAGTATGCTGTCATAATTCTGGTTATGGTATTAAAAACAACTGTGAGTGTTTGACAATTTCCATCGCTCGTTTTGTTCGTATCCCGCCGTCTCGTCCCCTCCTCCTCAGCTCCAAGTCTCCTGCCGTGGATCCGCGGACTATCGGCCATTTGCTTTCCTCCCATGATTTTGCTCCTCATGCCATATTGTTCTCACGCCCGTCTGAAGGATTACGAGCTCTTTAACTTGACTGTCCTTGTCATCGGCTCTGGCGGTCCTGCTGAGCTGACCCAGCATGGCCACTGCCGAGCCCCAGTGTTGTGGCTGCAGCGAACGACTTAACGCACACGCTGACATCATGTTTGTTCCTATCTAGGGTTCCTTCGCATAAAGCCGCTTGACATATATGCTGAAGGAAATGGAGCCAGACACAATGCAGTTTGAATTTCGAATGTGTTTTAATCTGTTTTCAATCAATCTATATCCATTAAAAAAAAGGCAACAGTAATTAAAGTAATTAAGAATCATTCATTTCTTATATTCGTGAATCTCAATTTTTCAATGATCTCTCACTTCAAGTGTGCCATTGCAAAAACTACTTGTATATACATATTATTTCTTTTCCATTTTTTAAAATACTGACATTTATTATTTTCCCAGACATTTGTAGTAAAAAAGTAAACATGACAATAGATTTTCCTGCACAAGTGTACAACAGAATTACGACTCCAACAAGAGTCTCTTGAGAGTTCCGTTTCACCTGTTGTTCAGTTCTTTTGGGCTGTCCAACATTCCAGTCGGGATTATAGCATGGCATGGCAAACGGAAGCATTAATAAGTAGTATTGGCGGGGATTTTTGTCCCTTCCTACCCCGCCTCCTCCCCTGCCCCCCAGGGGTGACTTTGTGTTTGGCCCGGCTGTTTAGTGGCCGTTAAAGCTTTGACCTTGGACCAACTCAAGAGAAATTAAATGCGCATCTTATTTAAAATGTCCCTGTTATGTATATTTATAAATATAAAATTTCAGGCCATTAGTAATTGTAAAATATGTGTCCCATTAAAAGCATGGATTTTGAAATTTTACAAATAAAAAAAGTACCGTTATGGGAAATATTAACCATCCTTTTTTTTTTTTTTTTTTGCTTGAATAAAATTGTAATTCTATTTTTACAATATTTTCATCCACCAACATCAGAGATTTCTTTCAACATTTAACTTTGGAGGTACAGTAAATATTCCCATCCCGGAATTCTATGGAAAGGAATATCCTTCACCCGTAATAAAAACCTATGCATTAACATTTTGACTACGATATTACGTGTTACCGGAACTTGCGTAAGCGGAAATTCCACTACCCGTAACCCGGATGGAGGTGTAATGCCGCGGGAGCTTAAATACAGGCAACGCCCACCCGATGCGACGGAAAAGACACATTGCTGAAACAAGTTTTCACTTCGCGTTTTTCGATCATCAGATTCTAAACGACGACGTCTAAGTGAGTTTTTATTGCCGTGCGTTTTACTGTAATTGTGAATGATTTTAACTTTATTCACTTACGTCGTGTAGATCATCGCATCGAAACGTAGAAGAACTGTAACGACTGGAGCGGAGCGAGTGAAATGCATCCGTTTGAGCGAGGCTGGACACAAAGTTAAAAAGATCCAGCAGACACTTGGAGTCGGAAAGACGCAAATCTACGAAACTTTAAACAACAAGGCATCGATTCAACTCCTGATGACAAGCCACCATCCAGCAAGGAAGCAATGCAAATGGCAACAAAAATCCTTCAGCATGCACAACAATTACCAGACATCGGTGATCAACGGGACAGTTACTTGCAACTAGCAAGAAAACTGTATGACACGCAGGCAAACATTGTCATAGACCAAAGAATGCATCCAACAAAACAATCCAAAATACACATTTTTTTTCCCAAGACAGAAAAAAATAAACATTAAATACTGTACGTATTTTACTGTTGTGATTTTTTTGGGATACACCTGTATTGCAGTTTTTGTTCTATAAACAGTTTTTGGACAGTATATTTTTGTATTTTATTCATTGTGTTGTTACACGTGCATTTTGTCAACATACTTGCAGGTTCATAAAGGACATGTACCATGCTCATTTCCCAAATGAGGAATTTCTGTTATCGGGACAAATTGGACGG
Organism: Hippocampus guttulatus; assembly: GCF_054856545.1. Taxonomy (NCBI): domain Eukaryota; kingdom Metazoa; phylum Chordata; class Actinopteri; order Syngnathiformes; family Syngnathidae; genus Hippocampus; species Hippocampus guttulatus. Next base: position 15,228,093 of record NC_141265.1, read on the forward strand.
CGCAAACACTAGTCCGTACTAGGGAATATTTACTGTACATGATTTTTATATACGGCAGTGATCAGTAATGAGACGTTCTCTTCTGCCAAAAGATTTTAGTACAGTATTTCTTCTTAGTAAAAAAAAATAAAAAATCAGACAGTGAGCATAAAATAGGATTTTTCTTTTTTTCCTATTTAATTTGTTTTCTTGTTCCCCTTGCAAATATATGCATTTTTAAAATCTTTAAATAATCATTAATACTGTAATTTAGTCACCCCCCCCCCCATAAAGTTTTCCCCCCACCCGTTCTTCTTGCGGTGAGAACCACTCAAGAACCCAAAATGCAAACCAGTCTTTCTGCCCCCCCGTACCTTTTCGCTGGAAAAAGCTGACAATTTGCAGATGTTTCAGCCATAGTATTCTTAATGAGGCGCAGGGCTGATGTTGTTATTAGCCCGTGGGAGAAGAGATGCATTCTATTTGTTGTATTGGATTATAGAGGGAAGGGAATGTTTGTCTTGTAGCAAGCTGATGAAATATTCATTCGTGTCTGTGGTGTCTGAGTCGGAGCTGCATTTGCAAACCTTTGCACGCGATCTGTGGCGATTGAGGTCCAGGTAGACATGTTTTGAACATTAGGGCAGCTTGTCAGAGTTTGTTGCTTTTACTTGTCAACTTTGACAGAAACAACAAACCCAGATCTTTTCATTGGGGTTTCTTGGAGACACATTGACAAGATTCATTCACCAAAGGCATAGCGGAATCAATTTTTCACAATCAGAATCAGATTTATTGGCCATGTATGCAAAAGAACACTCAAGGAATTTACTTCCCAGTTACAACCTATTCAGAGGAACATAGACAAGACAGCAAAAATCAACATGGGGGAGACGGAACAAGAAGCCTGTCGGGTCGCTATTAAGTGCCACGATATCTTAAATGGGAAATTAAAACAGTTGGGAAGAGGAGGCGGGGAAAAAAACAATAAGACTCCAACCATTCTCTCAATGAGAGGATGGTTTGAGCCAGAGGAGAAAAAAACCCCCAAAACAAAACTACACCCACATTTTCCTGCCGTTAAAATGGCGAGAGAGAGTGATTCTGTACATTAAACTCGGGGCACTCGTATACATTTGCGGGAAGAAACCATCTTCCCTGTGTCAGTAGTAGGAAGAACATGGCAATGAGGCGGTTGAATTATTCACATTCATAATCTGCCTTTATGTCCTGCCTCTGAGCTGGGCCCCTCTGTTATTTTAGTGCATAATTGATAGAGCTCAGGAGTGGAAAAGTTAGAATAGCAGAAGTAATGCGAAGCGAAAGTGTAGTCAGGCGGCACAAGAATGGGAAGAGGGCGGGGCACCGATGGAGGTGGGCCCCCGATAGGACTTTTTACACCGCGCTTGTGTCGGCCTTTGCGGGGCTTTAGCGTTTGTAGACCAGCCAGACGAGCAAAGGCGGGGTGGGGGTGGCGAGGAGAGGGGGATAAAAGGGGGATAAGATGGGGATGAAAGAGGCGGGAGGGAGACGGGGGTCCGGAGTAACGAGGCCTGACGCTGAGCCGGCCTAGAATGCGGTCCGTTTTGCCCCCAAAAGTGGCCGCGTAGGACGCAGCTGTGTGTGAAAATAACATTTAAGCCAGCTGAATTTGATGGTGATTGGAAAAGTTTGTCGTTTTATCCGCACGGTAGACACACAATGGAGTGCTGGCCCTCCAGCAAGACTTCTCGCGCTACTTTCTACTCGCCGGCTCGTGCGGGCGAATGGCATCAATAAAGAGCAACCTTGGAGGAAGAGGACCCATTGCCCTTGCACGGCAAAGTAAAGAGAGGCTAAATAAGGATAAATCCTGTGAGAGGACCTCTTAAAATACACGAGAAGACCACATCCACCTATCTTTAACTTTGATAATGTTCTTTCAAGGTTGATATTTGTTTCCTTAAAAGAGGCTGTACTGGCAAAAGACTTGTGAGATGCCACTTGATCAATGAATGGACACGAATCTTAACTCTCTGCCTTAATTTGGGAAGTTTGGACGCCTCTGTCAAAGCCAGCGCACAAAGCAAGGTCCCTTAAATCTTTCACATGTTTTGTGTCAAAAAGCTTGAATAGACCGTTCGATTTGAATTTTGAATCAAACACTTTGAAAAATATTTGAAGCAATACCAATCCCAACCTTCTTAAAATATTGTCCAAAGTCCCGCAGCAATTGAGACAAAATGTGGTGCACCACTTGGAAGCGACCAGCAGAGGCGCTGTTTATTCTTTCCCTACTTCCCTGGAGTCCAGTGAAGAAGACTTTCAACAAAGGGAAAGTTCATTGGCATTAACTTTTCAAACTCCCTCAAAAGCAGAAATATTTTTTGTTCAATGTGACAGAGTCATGGAAACTACAGTTCAGAACGTTCAGAAGGAGATTCCATTCAAAACAAGAAAATGACGAAAATAACTGTCTGATTAATCATGGTTCATGAGAAGTTATGTCAAATGTCCATCGGGCAGAAGCTGTTGTCGGCCACCTGATATTTTCTTTCATTGAAATTCCTCTCAGTGTAAGGACCTGCTTTCACAGTGCTTTTGTAAATATGCTGTGCTTTTTAAACCCATTCCAAGTTAGTTTAAATGGCCCCTCCTTCCACGAACGTCTCAGGTGAAGCTGTTAACACGGCCCCAGGTGTAGTCTATTTAACACCTCTCTGACCCGCAACAAAGCCCGACTAACTGCCGCTGAGCCCTGCCTTTTGTGTTCCGTAACAAAGCCTTTTAGCTTCTAATAACGGCACAGCACCGGTAGTGCAAAATGAAACCCGAGATAGGGTCCGCCACATCAGAGACTTGGTGGGAACTGTTTAATCCGCTTCTCGACAAACCAAACCGAAACACAACAGGCGAGGATCATGTTTGGCAAAGTGGCCTGCTTTGATGTGGGGGTGATCCGATGCCGCTGGTCCAACAGAACCGTGAATGCCTCCCGTCTGTTATAGAGCTTTGGAAGTACATATAGTTGGATAATATAGGGAGTGTGCACTATAATGCTACCTGACAAAAAAACGAGGGTGTCATGTTATTGGGACCTTTCATGAGCGTCTCCTGATTTTGATGTTGAACGTGTATTAGAAATCAGTATTGTGATGTGTGTGTGTGTGTGCGTATATATATATATATATATATATATATATATATATATGTACAGTGTATGTGTATATATTTCCATAATGCCACTTCTAAGTATTCCAAAAGATATTTCACCAGCGTTGCTCCAATATGACCATGAAGCCAGCCGACGAGTGGAAATGTTAATGGCGATACGTCTCACCAAGTCATAAAGGCAATTTACGAGTGCACTTAAGGCCTATACACCTACCGGAGCTGCCCTGTAAAGATGTGGACAGAAGATTGCACCAAACTCCTTCCAATTACACACAGTTAAAAGTATTAAAAGTGGATCGATAAGCGATCGAGGTCCTATTAATCTCAGATTTGCCCATTCGTTTCTAATTAAACTCTCCTTTTTCCTTTCAAATTTGCAGCATTTTACAAGCTCGCCATTGATTTGTGCTATTGTTCTCTTCCTGCGGGCTAAATGCGGCATTGAGTTGTTTTCCCTGACGAGCTCCTCAATAGATGTTTTTAGTTTTTTTTAGGATCCACATTCAACACTTTGTTAGCCTTCTAGAGAGAGAGAGAGAAAGAGACCCCCCCCCCCCCCCGTAAGGACCTTTAATGCGTTCCCTTTCTTTTTGTGTTCGTAAAAGGGTGGGATAATTAAGTTTTCAAAATAATTTTAATGAACTGATCACCCAAGTCGTCATTACTGCTTGGAAACAATGCAAGCAGCCTTCTGTGAAATACAATTTCGGTCATCCGCCGTTTGGAGTATGCGACTACGCTTAGTTGAGCTCCTATGCTAATTTATTGACAGCGTGGCTCTGCATGCCAACCTTGGGCTGCTATCAGTGCCGGCAGGTATGGATTGTGTCTCACGGCGAAGTTAATGGAGAAAATCCTCTTCTAACGTCTTACACCTGCAACACAGACTCGCACGGTTTCAACGTTAATCTCACTCCGATGCCGATCTGACGAGACAGTGTGACCTTTTTACATGCTGACCAAACCTCTGCTTATTACAACACCGGCCCTCAATTAATATGACATGATAGCGTGTTACGGTGCCACTAATTGCGTCGTACAGCAGCGAGATGAGCCAACTGCATTTAATTGCTTGACTTGTTTTAGCATATTTAAACGGCGCTATATTTCAGCCATGCATTAACATAGACAAGCTATGTGCATCCCAAATGCGGTTATTTTCTGTTCTGTAATGAACCCTCACATTTAAGGCTAATTTAGTGCAATTAGCGGGCGAGAGTTTAATCAAGAAATGCCATTGCAGAAGCCTGCCGATGCCATTTAGTTTAACTACCACCAGCTGACGGATGATTGAGGATAAACTGATTTTTTTTTGTTTTTTTTTAAGGCTGAACAGTTATCTGAACAAGTGTTATTTATGTACATGTTTTAAGTCTCGGCAGCGTGAGCTAAATGTCAACACAAAGATCACATTAGCAGCTCAGGGTTTTTGTAAGTGTCCCGTGTCTCGGTTCATTGAACATCTCCATTTTGAAAACCACTCAGATCTGAAGGATCCATTTTTGTTCCTTGCTTTCCGTTAAAACCTGTTGGGGAATACGCGGCGTCCTTCATACTGACCTTCCCATTCGATTGCATGTTATTGTATATTTCATGCAAATATACATATCTGGACTCCAAATAATTCTTCTCCTTCTGGCTTTGTTTACCCTGATTGTTTGGCCTCTTTAATTGGAAATTTTTCCAGTGTTTTACCGTCTCGTAATGATTTTATTGCAGGCTGTTTTATACCAGTGTCCAAACCTGCAGGCCTGGGGAAGATTTAGTGTGTTGCTTCTGCTCCGTACTGAGCTTTAATTGGAAGGTCAAGGGGACGTGTTTTAGACTAGCAGGAGATCAGCACGCAGCGCCGATGTAAAGGTTATCCAAATCCACCCGCAGACATGAAGATGTACCGTAATTGTCTTATTATTTTCGTAAGCCTAAGGATGGTGAATATTGCACAGCTCAATTATGCCTTGAAAGCATCGTTAGTGTCGATTTTATTGCACGCACCCCGTGTGCATCATTTTGTATTCTGCCATGAGAGATGCGTGTGCTATTTTGAAAATATTTGCAGGTGAAATAGCCGTCCTCTCACACCAGGAAGATTCCCAGCCACGGCGTCTCTCTTTGGAACAGCTGCCTGTGCCCGTGCGTGGAAGGCTCAGACATCTGTGTGCTTGACGCGCCGTGGGTCCGAGGGGCTCCCTTTCTCCATTTCGTGCCGCCTTTCGTGTCTATCGCCAGCCAGCCCTTCTCCTCTGCTTGCCTGGTCTTGTGCTGTCGAGGGGCTTTGGGGTTGGCGCGAGGAGTGCGGCGGCCAGTTAGATAAGTGGTTGATGTCTGGCATACGCCGCCAATGTAGGCTAGGTCACAACTCCACAAAGATCTCCCTGCAAGATTCTTGGCACGCAATGTCATGAACGCTACACGCTGGCTACATTTGCAGACACTTGTGTATCCAAGCGTGCTTTTTTTCCACCAGCCTTCGTAGTGCTACAATTATCGACAGCAGAAGGCAAGGTGAAGGTTCTGCAGACCAAGAGGCAGAATGTGCTGACCAGAGCATCCGGCAACAAAAGGCGATGACGGCTGCGCGCGTAGGGGGAGGGTGCAGGGAAAGAAGGTATACCACGAATAGACTGGCAACACTCCTCAATTTTAGACCTCTTTTTCTGTCCCTTCTTCCTTCTCTTTCTAAAATAGATTTTCTTGCACCTTCCCCCCACCCCACCCGATCCTTTTTCTTTTATTTAATACCCCTCTGTCACTGCTGAGCCCTCACAGCAAGAATCGATACAGTATCTGCATGTATGCTGGGGGAAAAAAAAATACAAGCGTACCCAGTAGTTCCACAGTTACAGTCAGCTAGACGTAAATAAAGGATGGGACACATATCAATATTGTGATATATTACATCGTTATCTCCCATGGTGTCACTGAACCTATCAATCAATCATCATTCAATAAAAGATGTCATATTTTTGGGGCTGGTCCACGACTCACTGCTCCGATCAGTGTGTTTTGATGAAAGGTTTATGGCCCCGTCGAGACAAAAGCCACTTGTTATTTTGTTGTGCTGACAACTTTGGATCGGCAGCAACCAGTCCAGGGTGTCGCTCACCTCGCACCAAAGTCAGCTGGGAGAGCCTCTAGCTCACCTGCAACCCTAATGAGGAGAAGCGACATACGTAATGGATGGATGTGTAATCTTACATTGTGAGTGACAAGAAGCCAACCTTCTCTCGTTTTTTCAACCCTTCGCTTGTTGTTGTTGTTTTTTTTTTTTTTCTGTCACGCTCTCCCTTTGTCCCCATGCAACTTCCCGCCACCCCTGAAGAAAAATGTCTATCCAGTCTAACCTCTGCTGCCCCCCTTTGTGAATTTAATCAGTTGACGTGTCCACGCGAGCTCGCTCTCATCACAGCAAAGATGTAATGCAGCAAGGTGAGAAAGTTAAGAGATTGAAAATGCATTTACAGTGGCCTTCTTCCCCCTCCTTTGCCTCTTCATCCTTGAGATGGCTTGTAATGAGGCTGGGAATGTTCTCATTCCCAACGCTGAGGCTTGGTCACAGCTGGGTCTTGCTTTGTCAAGGTACTTATTTTTCAATGTATTTTTTTGTTTTTTTTGTGAGATGGCTATGACTAGGCCTTTACCTTTAACATGATCTCCTCAGAATTTAGCGCAAAATCCCACGGAAAGACTACATCTGATGATATACGTACTGTACAATGCCGAATGCCGTTTGTTTTCCGGCCAAAAAGCCGAGCCTTGTCCTCCACCACGAACAGACTGCACTGTGCTTTTTTATCTACAATGAATACAGATTGTCATGCATGTTTAAAGAAAAAAATCCCATGATATCTCAGCTGATGGTGCAGAGATCACGTCTGATTTCCGGTGTTTGTCAGTCGTGTCTACTGCCCTGACATCACAACAAAGCTTTGTCACGAGTCTCGTGCTGGGTAGAAAAATAAAAAGCGATCTCAGTGCTTTTGCAGCAAAGCATCCGTGGATGTCACAAACCCAAACAGCTGTTCTCTATCTCAGTCGGACTTCCTTGGACTCACCCGCCGAGCTATATTGAGTGGTTGTGTGCAACAGCATCGAGGCTTGTCAAGGCCATTGTGCTGCTCCCGCGTCTCGAGATCAGATGCTGGCAAATGTGCTTTGGGCATGCTAACGGAGGGTTTAATAGTGTCAAGTGCTCGCCTAGTTGGCCTGAATTTAGAAGAGGTTGCAGTAGTCAACGATAAGCACAAAGGAGCAAAAAAAAAAAATTTGCACATGTGCCATCATGTAGAATACAAGAAGTTCCTTTCGGATGTTAACAAAAAAATGATTTGACTGCATATTCTCACATCATATGCATAGAGTGTTAGGGCTAATGCCGTTAATTTTTGAGTCATGGTGTATTCTAATTCATTATTTTAATTGCCAGTTTAATGCCGTTACCGCTAATGCAATGTGCCGCGTTTATGCGAGGTGTATAGCTCGGTGTTTATGTGAATTTTTACAGTTAATGGTTGTCAAGATCGTTGCCGTTCACATCCTAAAACGTAAGCAACGTGGCTGGGAATTGTCGTTTTGTTGTGCGGTTTCATAAAGTTGGATGCGTACATGTCCAGATCCTTGCACAAACCCATTCACGTGGAGGTGTCAACATGGATTGTGCTCAAAGAACGGTTTTCCCTCTGTGCTCACCTGCTCAAATTGACCTGAGAAGCGAGAAACTCTGTTCCTCATTTTGTGACAGATTGGATGTGGCAGCAATTTCATGACAAAATGTATTTCACTAATTTGACTCAGAAGAAAAGTCACCCAAGGCAACTTAATTAAGTCTGGAGAGGAGTGACTTAACTGCTGAACTCTGGTCTTCCCGTAGAAAACGCCTCAATGAACCACCTCTTTTTTTTTTTTTTTTTTTTTTTTTGCTACCTCCTACATTCGTATTAAGTCTTGCATACTGTTTTGAGCTTGTTTGAAGATGACAGTGTTATAAGACATCAGGCCAAACAGACAGAAAGGATATACGCATGCAATTCTGACAACCACTTCGTTAAAAATGGATTTCTCCGTATATCGTCTCGAATGCTTTTATGGAAGGAAATATTCATGATGATTTGTGTGAGTAGCATCTTAAAATTCCCATGACCCTTCATTGAATTGCGTTTGATTTAGGTTGGAGGCGGATTTTCTAAAAAAAAACACCTCATAAATAAAAGATAATTTTCTTTGTTATACCTAAAAACAAAAAAATGGAAGCATGGATTGTGTTCTCAAAGCAGACTTTTGACATGTTTGAAACCGCTCGTCCTGCCCCGGTCAGCCCTATATTAGAATTCATGCTGGGAGTTGTGCTCCATAACTCGCCACATCAAATCAATTCATGCATTTATAAGAGAATATGAACACCCAATTATGTGTAAATAAATGGAATACTTCAAGCCTTAAAACGTTGCCGTCCAGTCGTAGCAGCTCATTAATCAAATGCCATCTAACCTGAATGCATGGCCTCTGCAACTTTGGATAGGTTGAATGTGTTCGTAGAAGGGTGTCATCCGAGTCCATGTTGTTGTTCTGAAAGAGGAAGTTCATTTGTGCTTAATGAGTGGGTCCTGAGCTCCTGCTGCGCTTTAAGGAGGTGCTTTGGGGGGTGGGGGTGGCGGTGGGGGTGTCCATAGATTAGACACCATCTGTTGGCGAACACTTGGCAAGACACAAACTGATTGCGCGCACATTAAACAACAGTGACACATCTTCACACAATACCTGGCCTAACTCCCTATTTATTTATTTATGTCTCTATTTATGTACATTATGTCTTTCTTTATTTTTTGGTATCCCCTTAACTCTTCTGACTTGCGATACTTGCACCCTAACTTATCAACTTAACCATCTCTCCTGTCTGATCTGTTGTGAATCATGCCCCCCCCCCCCCTCTCCATTGCTCCTGCTGGGAGTAATCATCTATGAAAGAGGACACATGTTAATGTTATGGCGTGTGTGTTTGCAAGTATCTGTCTGACACAGCCCCCAAATTCAAACATGGCCCATTTTGTTTCACCCCCCGGCACCCCTCTGCGCTAGACTCGTGCCCTCCCTCGCGCATGCTGTGTGCATATGTGTGTACGAAGAATTTGTTCAGTTCCAAGATCAGGAGTAGGTGGTAATGTTTGTGTTTCTATGTGTGGACGTGAGTGACATTGTTCCTGTTTGTTGTTTTCATCAGTGACACTTGCAAAGGTCTAAAATGACTCTGTGGGAGAGGGTCAGTCATCGCCGCCTGCCCTCCATCGCCTCCTCGCATCGCTCAATCTCGCCATCTATTTCTTTCATGTGTTCTCTTCTGCCTGTCCTGTGTGGCCCGCGGTATGTGGACTTTATTAAATTTTCCTGCGGGAGGGTGATGGAGAAGACAGGAAGGAGATCGGAGGGGTCAGTCATCCGCTCTTTCATCTGTGTCATGGTATTTATTCCTGCCAGGGGACTCTGGTTGGAGGGTCCTTGTGGGAGGAGGGGGGGGGGGCGGGGGTGAACGCAGGAACCTCCACTCTCTCTGGGCCTTGTGCTTTATGACAGTTTCCTGATTCTGTATGGAGGTCAGATAGTTGAGAGGAGATAACAAGATCTCGCTCTCTCTCCTTTCAAATATTAAACGGAGGCCGTGGTGTTCAGAAGTTATGACGAGAAATTGTGAAATCCAGCAACATATGGAATGCCAGGTGAAATATAAAAACAGAAAAAAAAAGCTGCTGTTTACCAACTGAGGGTAAACATACGAAAGTGGTTATCTTAGCAACCACAAGGGGGAATGTGCATTCGTAACTAACCAGGGACAGGGAAAGAGTCATTCAAATTTGATGCGTATTTGAGCATGGCAAATGTGCAGCCACCTTTATCTGACACTCAATCCGGCCCAATCAGTGATTCATCAGTTTGTGTGCGTGTGTGTGTGTGTGTGTGTATTAATCTTCACGATCTCAAATGACTGGTTTCTTGTTGCAAAAGCCAAAGATTTAGTACATCTAAATATTATGCTCTTTAAAGGGGAACTTTGAATGTTTTCTGAATCCGCTGTAGGATAAGTACAGCAGTGACTTGTCGTCTTGTTTCACAGTATCTTCTCCTCACTCCAGCTGCGATGACGTTGCAGTGTTTTTGTTCTTATTTTTAAAACCATCATGAATCACACTGTGATGTATCCCGAGGCTCTCCGACTCACTCTATCTCCTTTCCAGTTGGGGATAAAATGAGCTAACTGATTGCTCTTCCTCTTTGGGCCGAGAGCGCTTTCGCCATTGAAGGTCTGCTTTTTCTCCCCAGTTTGAAACACGACTGGTTGACTGATTGTCTGTTGAGTGAAATGCAGATTTGTGTCAGGGAGCATGCAGGTATTTATTACAGACACTCTGATAAATAAGGCACTATGCTCCTGTCCCACTCAACTTAATGATGTCATACACAATGATTAATTTGAAAGGAAAATAAGACGGTGAGTCAAACCTGCAGGGGACTATTATTCAACTCCCAAGCTTTTATCACCTGTTCATATTGTGTGTGTTCCTCATGCAGCATATTGTGAATGACCCGACTCTGTATTTGCCTGATGCAATCTTGCAGAGGTCATGTGCCTCAATATGATCCGTGTTAGCAAAAGCAGAGTAAGCCCTGGCTAAATCCAGATTCACTTTTTGCGCTTCCACTATTTCTGTTAAACATACATTTTATTTTGTGTGCTTGGGAGTACAGTAGTATTTTCAGGCTTAAACGTAATAAATAAATGAATATTTAGTTATTACCTGATGATCATGTTTGCATTTTTTTAAATATTTACTTTATTTAAGTGTTTCAATTAGTTTAAATGGTCATATGTTCGTGTAGTGTTGGCGAGGGATTATTTAAAGAGTTGAATGACAGTATATAATTTTTTTTCCCCTGGTCTCTGTACTGCAGATTTTCATCTCTAACAATGGCCAGTGTATTTAAAATGACCACGTAATTAGGTACACACAGTCTGACACGATCTTGTACAAAGATACACATACAGAATGCACTTTTTATTTTTATTTTTTTTTAACACCCAAACGTCATCACCCTTCTTTTCAGACCTGCAGCTTCCTCTTCCTCAGTGGCCAAGCTGACATAGCGTGTCTACTACGCTCCAGTCCTTCACTTAAAAATGTCCCAAATCTCAGCATGAGTCCCGGCCTCTTTTGTGCCGACGACTCATTTTTCATGCTCCTGGATTGGGGGCGGGTCTGCGGTATTTCATGGTGTTGAATGTGATTTATTCACCAAGATGTTGTTGTTCGGCGGTGGTTAGAGCAGCAGTCAGACTCACAATTAACACTGATTTATCCAGAAGCCCCTGTCAAAGACTCTGAACCAGCAGAGACAGTCATGATGTACATGCTAGTGAATGAAGGCGTGAGGAAACTTCTGAGTAGATGCTCAAAATTTGATCATGGGTGTGAGCAAGCAAGGTCCCGCTTTAACTGTTAGCTAGGGTTACATTTATTTATTTATTTTTAATTTGGGTCTTTCAGCAACTTTCACACAATTCTACTCCCTACTAATCAGTGGTTGCACACAGTACACATGTTATGTTGATATCGATACTCCATGATGGAGAGGCAGGCCCGGGCGCTTAATAGAACACAAGACCAGGCTTGTGTAAGGCGCTGTCGGCATCAAACTAGACGTTTAGCGCTACATCATTCGCGGGGATTAAGAATGAGATTCAGGGCAGTAGAAACTCAGCGCTGGAGCCTTCAGCCACACTAGGTGTCATTTAACAATAATACTTCAGCTTCAATCCATTACCAGTGAAAACTATGTTCACCAGAAGATCCTTATTTATAGATTTCCCTCCTATTCTTGTGCGTGTGTGTTTTTTTTAACAGATTTATCCCAGCCTTAAAAATTCCACCAATTCCGTTGTTTGTTCGTTGTGGTTATAGACAAAGCATTGTCTCAAGCCTTTTCTTTCCCACCCACACTGCTTTTTGCTGATGCTCGGTGAGAACAAAGCTTTTTTTATTTCATTTTTGGACCAGGGAGTTAATGGTTGCGGGACTCAGAGGGGCCAAAGCAGTGTAGATTTTAATCTAATCTGCCCCTGATCTGTCCTAGCATGAAGAAATCGAGAAAGCGGGTCATGGTTGGAGGTTAGGTCACGTCCCCAACGTAAAACCACGGCATTCTTGGGGTGTTAATGGAGTTTTGAGTTTCTGCTTGTCGCCGATTTGCGTGCGCACTTTGTGTTCCGTTTTCTCACGTTGCGCCGTATCACCGTTTATTTCCAAGGGTGCGACTTCGCGTGGGGACCGGGGGTCCCTGAGGGCTTCGGATGTATACTAAGACCCTCGTGATTATGGAGGGTTGTGTGAGAATGTGTTTATGTATGTCTGGATGGGGCGCCGACAGGCCCCGCTTTCAGGCTGGGTTTTAATTCCAAATGGACGTGTGAGGAAGGGTAGTGTGAAAGGCATATGTGTGTGCGTGGGCGGGGGTGGTAGGCATGGCGAGCGTGTCTTCCAGGGCATGTCGATGTATCGTGTAAAATGGTTATTGTAGCGTAATCAGCATGGCGACCTGATTCAACTGTTAATATCGAGGAGTTTAACCTTTTTATGTTGGTGGGTCTGAATTCCATCGAGTAACTCTCTGGATGTTAATCATGTGGGCACTGAAGCCATATAGGTGCCCATTCTTTGCACAGGAGTCACCCCAGCTGTCCCGGAATGTATTTTTTCATACTAGGCCTGACTATTTCCAAGTGTACAGCTGGGTCCCAAACATCCAGACAAACAGAGTGACCGTTGGTCACTCTTCAACAGACATTGTGGCCGGTGGTGTAAATCATCGTCGGACATGTGTGTAATTAAATGGTCAAAAGTTGGTTCGTGCCAGCTCACGTAACCGCCGATCTACATAATGAACGTAATGCAGTAAACTTGTTTTCGTTCTGTCTCCTCGTTTCCCGAAGAGTTTCCCGTTCTGCTTCGGAACCGCTGTTTTATCCCATCATACATACACTAAAAGACTTGCATGCATGTTCCCATTCTCTCAAATGACACAGTATGTATGGCAATTGAACAATAAAATTGCATCTCTGTTGCTCTACCTAAATAATAATAACTCTCAGAATTCATAACAAATGTTAAAAAGTACTCCGTACAATCCATTCTCCTGATCATGAAATCAATTTTTTTAAATTCTCATTTGCATTTTAGGAATCATGTCTCATGATCACCGCTCAGCCACACGGGGGAAATAATGGCTCAATATGCTCACGTCCTAAATCCTCCCAGTAGTTTAAAAAACTTTTGTTTGTCCCTGCAGCCTTCCTCCACCACGTCCTGTGCTCCCTCAAGGGAACATTCAAAGCCAACAGCCCCAGGTGGGCAGCCCCCAGGCTTGGCTTGTTGTTGGACCGGTCGCCCTCGCAGGGGTTTGCGAGCTTCAGAGACTTTGCAGTAGTTTCACCGGGTTTGTCTCTGCTGCAGAGGTGTGGGAAATGGGCAGAGATTGACAGGAAAAAAAGTAAACGGGGTTCGTCAACCATTTTCTTGGGTGGTTGTGAAAAAGATAAAGCCCTTGCTTCTGGACGGAGACGCAAGACTTGTTGCAGTGGTTTCAGAAGTGTACGTCACACATTTGAAACAATGCTGGCAAATCGACCTCCTTTATTGGCCAAAGCGTGGCTCATGGGCTGAAGCAAAGTGTCAACAGCAACACGATGCCGTTGACGCACAGTCATTCATGCAGGCAAAAATTCAAAGCATCTATTTTTTTTCTTCCCGACGAAAATGTATGTCCCTTTCTGTTTACCCATACAGCGTGTTTTCTTTGATACGGTAAGGCCGTTCAGTAGCTGCATCATAATTGCACCCTGTAATCTTCTGCGCTTTGTTATACAGCCGCGATGTAAACGTTGAGCCGTGATGGACAACTCTTCAATGGGTGGACTTTTCCCAACTTTGTTTTGTCAGCCCGATATTTTCAGAGCCTAAGGATAGGCTGCAAACATTCCTGTGACTGAAGAATAAGATGGACTAAATGCACCTGGTGTGAGCAACTCTGTCGCCCGAACTTTACATCCGCAACTCAGTCGATGTAACTTTTGTAGGAATGCCCCCCCCACCCCCCTTTCCCCTAAATACCATTTGAGCTTACATGGTTCTTACGCCACATCTATGGCTGATATTCTTCTTGTAGTCTGGAATGTGATGGGCTTGGCCTCGGCCGACCACATCTGTTGAGGTTTATTTTCAGCGCTCAAGCGGGTTGCCTTTTACCACGGATACTTTTAGGGATTATTGTTCTATGTCAAAGCAAGAACATTATTGATTTTTAGTCATATCCACTACAAGGTAGACCGAGGCTGCTGAGTGCAAACCTCAAATGAGAATGTTTCCATGTTTGACCACAGAGAATTGATAAACTTTCGTCATGTTCCTGTCAGTGCTTTGCCAGACAGAATTGGACAGTATTCTTTTCCTCACAGCTACGTTGTTCTCTGTATGAGCAAGAACAAAATATCTTACAAAATGGACGCGTTCATGTTAATTAGTGCTTAACCAATCACAAATACTTTTTTTTAAACACCTTACCAAGCACAGTAAAGGACTTCTTCCAACACAACATATATTAATTTACCACAAATAAATTACGAACGTTATTTGACTCACTCCATTATTTGTTGACCTAATAATAATGGACCCATTTGGTTCCTGTCCCCCTAAGGTTGGAAAACTTTCCATGGCAGAGATGAAAAAGTCAACAGGTATTTTTATTTGTATTTTTTTTGGTCTGCAGCTTCAATTGATTGCCTCACAGGGACTGACAATGTTGTTTTCTAGTTTAGTGTTGACTTCGGTTGACCTTTTATTTCATCTCATAACTATAGTTTATGTTCGAACCTCTAATAAAACAACAACCCCTCCCACACTCTGTATGTGTTCATGTGCGCGACGAGCAATGAACTCACTGTAGCTTGCTTGGGTCAGTCCCATCATTCACCTTCAGAGTAGCCAGAGAAGCAGACTAATGTGCTCTAATTAATATGCTACATCAATCAGCTCTAATTATCACATTGTTACAGCACTCCTTCCAAGTAAATAAGTCAGCGGTTGAGAGAGCGCATGTGGAAAGAAAAGCAGTGAGGCTCTCAGTCACAGTTCACATGTGCAGGAATGAATATAAAGTGTCAGCTCGAGTCTTAGAACCACGGTAGTTGTTTTTTGAATGCTAATTTGTAACATTCGAAATCACTCCTGCCTTGCGGCTCTTTCAAAGATTAAACGTGTGAGGATGCCGCGTAGGTGATTCAAATGTTACCAATTAAAATATTTTCTGGCACTGTCCGTTTTTGTTTTTTGTTTTTTTTTTGGACATGCCGATCAGTACTTAGTCATGAGTCGGCTCATGTTGGGCCATATACAATGCAGCTTTTCTTATGAAGCATGAGAGTGCCTCGCTCACAAAATATTATTTCACCTGGTGCTCAAAAACAAAAGTATGTCCCCCCTCTCACACACGTTAAAGCAACTTGATGGCAGCTAGTGACCCCCTGCTCGTTGCCAAGAGCCTGGGATGGGGGCCCTCTGGCTCGTCAGGGCTTTTAATGGACTCCCCTGAAAGTCCATTTCTATTGTGTAGGCGCAACAACCACAGTGAATGCGGCAAATTAATCACATTTGGACCCGAATCGGCCGCCACTGTTCAACGAGAGCCCCCTCGCTAAGGTGCGACAGGAAGGACTCGACAGGTCAGACGAGCGCAGAATGGAGGGCCAAGTGGAGAACAAGGGGGGGAACGGCTTCACTTTAACGTCCATCTGAAAGGGAAACAAGGCCGTCGTTTTGTAAAAGCGCATATCTTGTTGAATATGTTGCGGTGTCTTTGTGCGCAGTTAAGCATCGGAGCTGTTTTGCTCTGGCAAAGGTCAGCTTGTAGTGCCAGCTGGAGAAAGAGCCCCATGAGGCCCTCCAGATAGGAGGACCTTGAAAACAGTGAATGAATGAAAGTACACAGTGGTGGGGTGGAAAGCGAGAAAAGGGGCTGGAGGAAATGAGGCCGACATCTGTAACTCACAATGCCGATTGGCTAATGTTAACAGTGAGCAAAAAGGTCACAGAAACCACCTCGGATTATAAATTGTCATCTAATAAGAGGAACATAGTAGGTAAAGTGTAAAACAGACAGTGTAGCAAAAAAAGGGGCTGCTTGGCTCCCAGTTAAGTATGCATCCTTGATGTTGAGATGATGGGGGAGGCAACAGATGACCGCCATTGTTTTCAGCATTTTCCTCACCATTTGAAAAGATAGACGGATAGAGGAGTGGAAGAGAAGAAGGCCAACAACAGAGCAAAAGGTTAGGCTATGGGGCTGACCCCTGACCCTCTGTGAGCGACCGTGACCTGCAGACACCCATCACAAGTGAGGCTTTTGTGTGCGGATCGAGCTCTGCGCGACCTCTTCCATGTAAAATTGAAGCCCCTAGATTCCACCCGACCCCCTGTCAAACTTATTTGAATGTGACAAGGTCAGGGTTCATACACTCTCAGGGGCCTTGGGCAGTCAGATAGAACTGGGAAGCAGCCTAATGCATACGTTTTTGTTTTTTTGTTAAAAAAAATGGTGGTTCCATTGTAAAGAGCCGGTTTAACCAATGCAAGATTCGATGTCATTTTCTAAAGCGATAGACGGATTATCGGGGCCCGTATTTGGTGTTAGGGTGATACTTGGCATTGGCCTTTTTATTGCTGCATGTTGATCCAAGAGTTTGCGCTGTCTCTCAAAACTGCTTGTAACGTCATTCCGTGCCCATTAACGTTCAACAAACACAAACGAAGTGGCAGTTCTGCTCGCTCGCAGTCTCTCGACAAATGCCTGTAGAGCTAATCTCTTGAATTTACAACAATTGTACCTTAAAATTGTGTAAAACACAACAAGTTACCTCATATCTTAAACGTGCTACATAAATAAAGCTGCGTCCCCCCCCTGCCAACTAGCTACTAATTTACATGTCAACCACATGGCTCTGGAGAGAAGTTGAAAAACTTCAAATCAGTTTGCTGAGGATATAGATATGGAAATAAGTGATTAGAGTCATTAAAGGCATTTAAAACAGTCAAGAGTTTTTATTATTTGAAAATTTGAGGGTATTCCCCTCCATTCCCCACACACTTTTATTTTTTCATGAGTATCGGCCTACAATTGGATGGCAACCATTTCAGTTCTATTCCACAACGGTGTTTTTAGGGATAGTAATAATTAAAGTATTCAGTCTATTGTATGGAAGTGATTTTTGATGAATTGTGTCTTGGGTTCACTACCTGACTGCAGCCAGAAGAGGCGCTCTTGATTTAGTGATTGATGACACCTATGGAATGTTGAGCTGCAGAGAAAGATTCCCTTATCCTCTTAAAATAATTACAAAAAACCCAATAGATGGATTGGTACATTGTTCATTTTCCCACAGCCAAGGAAATCCAAATGGTATCAAATGTGTTGTTTTTTTTGTGAGCTTGGAGTAACACCGCGGTCCACATTTCTGCAGGGACTATGAGCCCATTTCAATTCTTTCACTATATTTTGGATTGGAACAAAAATCAAAAGAGAACTCAATTTTAGTGTTTTCATAAGCTCGATGACATCAGATGTTAAAAATTCAACTTTCGCTCCATATTGCTCCATCTTTATGTCTCAGTCGATCCCGACTCGACTTTTATTTTCTGTCCGGGCTACTTTTATTTTCTGTCCGGGCTTTAATCATCATGGTTTACACTCCCCCAAGAGCTTATGTTCGACTGTGAAGTTGCGGGAGCCTGACTGTTTCCATGTGTTGTGTTTTATTGCCATTTTCCTACCCGGCTAATGTGCATTTTATCAGCTTAGTATGTGTGATATTGATGTTTGAGGATGGAGGGAAAGCAACATTTCCTTTTTCACGGATTTCCAACCAGTCGTCCTTGACGCAAGATGGTGCTTCGCGTTTCTTGCACACATTCACGCCTCTGTATAATATGCGTTTGGGGTCAAATAAATCACTGCGTGATCACACGCTCTTTCACACTCAACTCTTTGGCAAACCATCCAGCGATACAAGCGCCTGCGTTTCATCTTCCTGGCTAGTCACGGCCAAACAATTTACGCACGCTTCCCACCAAAGTTCCAGGATTGTCGAGTGGAAGAGGTGGGTCGACGGGACGTGCGGCTGGTAAAAGTTTCTGATGGATGGAGCCTTTAGATCCCTTGGAATGGGCGGGAGGGCCAGACAGAGTGAGAAGAGGGGGAAATGTGGAAAACATGAGGATGCTGGCGAAGAAGCAGGCATTGGAGCACAAGGGGGGATCAAGCAATTGGGTAGATTTGACAGACCTCCGTCAAACCGGTGGGTGTAATTACTAAACACCCCAAATTACATACCTTCATTTAGTTATACCCTATCATTTACCATCATCCACACAGCTTTCTTTTTTTTTTCTCCTCCCCCACGTCCTGCTCCCTTGCACTCTCCCCGCTTGATCTCATCTCTGTCCGCCCTCTTCTTCCTTTTAATCTCTCCACTCTCCATCCATCATTATTTCTCCACCTGCAGTTCCTCTCCGGTGTTATGGCGCAGCATGTTCACGCGCGCGAATTTACTCGGAATAGGCAACGTGAGCGCCGCTGCATCTATGTGTAAGTCCTGTGCACAAGCGGCGCACTCTGCAAACACATCTCCGTGATGGACAACATGACATCAGCTATAGCTAAGTCGAGCTCTGTTAGGGCACAATATTCCTCAACGCAACATGAATCTGACCGGCGCTGAAATAGCACTTAAGAACATATCCCAAATGTGTCCCGGACATACATATCAAGTGTTTAGTACAGTGTGACATTAAGATGTATGAGCTCAAGCGCTCATTATAGACAAACTGGAAGGCCTTGAGTGTGAAATAAGCACCTCGTTTGTAAGACGCGCACGGAAAACAGCGCTTATATAAATTCTCCTTCATGATTGAGCTCGTCGTGTGAACATGTCTTCACGATGATCCCCTGACAGCAAGGGAAAGGGCATGTCCAAAAGCTCAGCCTCTTTCAGATCTGCCTTTAAAATGGAGAGAAACCAGATGTTTTGAAAATTGCGAGCCAGCCTGGGTTTGGATTGGGCTCTCCATGCATGTCTGTGGATTCCTTTGTTTGTATGTCCAAGTGTCTGTGTGCACATTCCCCTGTATGAATAGTTTGGAGTGTCTCAATAAGCATTTGCGTTATTCCCCCCGCCATCGGCCCGATTACAGCCTTCGTTTGCTTGAGTTGGCACCGCCGAGTGGCACATGTAAGTGGCAGAAGAAACACCAGACAAAAATGCATGTATCCAGTGTCCCTTTGCCTTCACCGCCACGCACTGCTCGGTTTCCTGTTTGGCTTTCCATGTGTAGCTTTCGGATTGTGTTGAAACCTCTCCCCCCGTGCTGCTCGCGTTACTGAAGTGCTTCCTTCTGCTCGAGGAAGACCGAAGGTTGGACGCACACGTCCCGTTGCCTGAAATTTGTGAGCTGTTTGCATGACTCAAGATCTTTTGGATAGATCGGACAGGTCCGAGCTCGGTGTGCAATATCTCCTTGCTTGGCAGCTCACTGATGATGTCATAAAGCTGCACCGGCCACTCTCCATCATGGCTGACATTTTCATGGCTGATGGGGCATTGGGAAGGCTGAGGACCTCGACGGAGGTGAGCCATTCTATTACTGATCTCGTAACTACTCGGTCGGACACTCGCCAACAACCCTTTTGGTTGAAAAGGTAGAGAGCATCGCTGGAGGACGACTGGACGGCGATAGGCGCCATCTTTTAGGAGGTCCCATTGAGCACATTTCTCGCTTTTTAGGGTCGAGAAGTGTGGCCTCCGTACTGCTCATCGCTGGCATGGCACCTGAAATATGGCCCAGGAAGCCATCAGCGGGCCTGATGCAGATGAGCAAAGAGGGAACAAGATGAGAAACGACGAGAGCAATTGAGAAGTGAACAAGACGGGGCTGTGATCAATAGGGGAGAGTGGTGTCCATTTGGGTAATGGACAGGGGCATCATAAGTGGACGGGGTCACAAGCAGATTCATTATCCTCTCCATCCTCATCTCTCGCCGCCACGAGAGTCCGTCTGCGAGCGTTCAGGTTTAAGAGGATGTACAGCGCCGGATCAATTTATACGCCCGCTATAGCCTGGCCGGGCCGTGAGTCAGCTCCATTATCTCACCTATCAGCTCTTTTGTCTCATCTCTGCCATGTTAAGTGAATTAAAGCTGAAAGAGAAGATGGGCCTTAGATGGTCAGCGTGAGGAGCTGACACAATTTAAAGAGACGTCGTCAAACAGAACAACAACACACTTGAGCTGCATGCCCCGTTTGATTATTATCATGCAGCCTCGTCACAGCTGCCTTTGCCCCAGCCCCCCGCCCCCTTTTGTCTCGCCTCTTTTATGTGCAACGGACATCCTTTTTCGTTTCCATGCTGAGGTGTGCAGAGTGCTGCTGCCTGGTGTGTTGAAGATGGAGGTTAAGTTTCCAAGCTGGCTGCTGCAGTGTTCCCCACCTTCGGAGCAATGCTTTTGAAGTGTACATTGTGACGACTTGCCAGCTTCTCCATTTCCCTCCATTGTCTGTCACCCTCTGTCTCTTTTCATCCCGTCTTCCTTCTCAGCTTTCTTCCCGCGTCTTTCCCTGCAGACTCTTCTTACCCTTTTTTTTTTGTTTGTTTGTTTTGTCACCTCATTCTTGTCACCTTTTTTCTTCCCTGACTAACTTGCTTTTTCTCGTCTGAAAATAGACTGAGAGGAGGATGTGTTGTCGGGAGCTGTCAAAACGGTGATCATATGGTCAATGCCTGTGATCGGCAAAATCGCCTATTCGTTTTTGTGACATTATAAAGACCTGTTGAATAGAACCAACGTAACAACCCTCTTTTGTCCCACCCTCTGATAAATGATTTGACCACGATTTTTTATTTTTATTTTTTTACATTGGGGATGTAATAAAGCTCTGTAATCTCACCAATACATGCTCAGTGTCAGACTGATACGCTCATATACGACCGCCCCAAACAGCGTCTTTTGAGGAGATACACGATGACTTTATTAGGTCTGCGTCCAGATCTGGATCAGGGTCCACCGTTTGGAGTCCTCTGACCTATTCTATCTGCAGCGTGTATTTTACAGACAAAGCAATGCTTTAAGCAATTATCTTCTTTTACACTCTTTTGTCAGACACAGGTGAAGAATGACATTATCAACGAGCAGGGCAATATTTTGACCATTTGTTCTCCGCACCGTATTCAGCCTGGTGGTGTGAAAATGAACTGAGGCTTAGGTTAAGTTACTCAGCTAATGGCATGCAACATGTGGCGAGCACAACTCCTAATAAGATGCAAAAGCCTTTGTGCTGAGCAACCTCAGGCTGGCTTTATACATGCCAAGGTAGTTTTGTGTGTGTGTGATCTGCTGTTTCTATTCTCTCCTCTCTTAAACTGTCGTTTCACATGCACACACATACACACGCGATACTCATAGGCAAAAAAAAAAAGGGGGGGGCAGGATGCCATCAAATTTTTAAATAATAACAACTCTCACTCTGTTTCTGTCTAGCTAGTTATAAATGGCAGGGTGTGTGATGGCTGCAAGCTGTCATTAGGAAACCATTAGGAACATGCAGGGAAAGGACAAAACGAAACATAAAGGAGCAGGGGTGGAAACGTGCAACCGAGATAATCTTGGATCAGCCACACTACATCATCCTCCTCTTCCTCATTCATCCTTCCAGCCTGTGGCAGATAAGAGGTGCATGGCTAATGGCCACCATTGCTCTCTTTAACTGCCCCGCCTCCTTCCTCGCACTAGCCCCTTGGTGTTGCTGTCAGACAGAATAATATACAGTGAGGAGGGGGCTGTAGGTGACCGGGGGGACTGGGGGGGGGGGGGGAGTGGAGACGGATGAGGAAAGAAACCTGGCAGAGAAAATAAATACTGATATTGTTGGAGGAAAAAAAGGTGGGATGAAATAAAGGAAACTTCCTTTCTTTCTTTCTTTTTGTTTTTCTTTCGTAGCTCTCAATCAAATTTCCACTCTCTTCTTCGAATGTTGGATTTCTCGGTGTTTCTCAGACAGCAAGGGATAAAATAAGACATCGATAAATTGGTACACAGAATAGGAACATAATACAAAAAGGGAAAGTGGGTGAGTAATTGAGTAGATAAAATAGCTTGCAGAATAGCTTTGTTGCTTGGACATGGGGTTGCCTAGCAACCAGGACCAGCTATGATTTTTTTTTCTTCTTCCTCCTTGATTTCCCTTCTCGGGACAGAATGCTAGAACCTGTTGAGTAAAGGCTACAGCGGCGCACTTATTTCATATAGGCCGTAGGCTTTCATTTGTGGTGGGGGGCGTGCGTGCAAGAACTTTAAATGTTCTTAGTGTCCATCTATTTTTACATATACACCAAGCACCTATCTTCCTCAGGTGTTCCATTTTGAGGGGCGTGTCTTAATCGAGTTGAAGATGAATTCAGATTCAGAAAACTTCATTTACCCCCGTAGGGCAATTAGAGATGAATGAAGATGAGAGCGGAGTGCATTCCTGACTAATAGCCTGCCAGTTCTTGTTCTTGATTACTGCAAACACACTCATGCCAATTACTATATTTTAGTGGCGTGACGTGGATCCAGCGTGCCGCTTTGGGGCATGTTTCAAAGTTGGGATTTGAGCTGCCTGGTCTCGAAGTCTTGAATTGACAAGAATGCATTGAAGCGGTGATGAAACCCGGCGAGTAACAAGGAACGAAATGCACACCTGTCATGCGCCACGAGCGCACACATGCAAGAACTCTTGTCATTTAGTGACTAATCAGCAGCCCCAAGGACACAACTGCCTATTTACCCATCCGTGCCGCGCACCGAAGAGTCAACCTGGCTTCCAGCTGGCCTAGCGGGTCTGTTGTCTGTATTTGGATATGATATTAGTCGTCTTGGCAGCATGAGGCGGACCTGACAGCGCGCCGGAGGGCATGACAAAGAAGGTGCGCATTGTTTGAGGTGAGCAGAGCTCCAGCGAGTGAAAGAGAGAAGATGAGTTGACATGAAAAGGCAGACGAGTGTGACAGATTTCTTGGGGGATGCGGTGCAGGCGGGCATGCCTGCTCTCCAGGCATCTGGGTGGTGCTTGATCCAACATGACGATGCACAGTGACAGATCCGCAACACAGCGGCCCGATGGCTGCCTGACCTACTGACTGCATGTGTGGATGTGTGTGTTTGAGCGAGGTGGTGGGGTAAACAGCCCCCGGCAATGAGTCGACATACTGGCAAGATGGTGAGAGGACACTGGGGATATTTGTTTATTTATTTTCTCCCATATGCCGTATCCTCCGCAATGCTACTATGACTCGGCGCAATGAGGCATAAGGTGAACGCTCCATCAACTTACTGAGGACTAGCAGCGAGTTGGTCCTCGAGAGGAGACCGCTCCGGCTTCCAGCTTGTCTTGAATGCTCACCGTGCTCGGAAATGAAAATATTTGAGGTGTTGTTTGGAGAAATTTGTTGAAAATCACGATAAAAAGTTGGCATTGCATTAAAATTCATAACACAGTTTTGGTCACTGCGCCTTTGTGAGCTCATGTGTAAACTCCACTGACCAAGTTAAAAAGGAAAAACATGGTGCATCTGATTAAATGATGAAATACTTGCTGCTTTTAAAATAAGTGGTGGCCGCCTCCAGCAAATTTTTTTTTTTATGCTTGGGTCTGAAAAAACGTTTATTCTGTGGTTACGTAGTAATTGTTAAAAATAAAGACAACTACTCCTACGGATTTCCAGTATCACATTTTTTTTTTTACTGTATACGGAATGAAAAGGTCAACTGTATGTTTAGCTTTGTGTATATTTCTTGTACCAACTTTGCCGTATTTATCAACAGACATCATTTTATGGATTTGTGGTTTAGCTCAAAGTTGACCCCATCTTATTGGTCGATATCAGTGTCTTAAAAGCCAGTTGCACTCCTGAGCAACAGGGGAAGCCTCGTGGCAAACTGCCCACATGTTCTGTGAAAATACGGCCGCGGAATTCTCTACATTACGTTACATGCATTACGAAGCCATAGTAATAAAAATGTGATGTCATTCACTGCAGATTCACTCAAACAAACGCAGCATGTTATTTTAAAGCTTGTATTATGAAAAAAAATGTGTTTCCGTCTCATCCTCCCAGTGAAAAAGCGCTGCCTCACTCGCTGCTTTACAAACAGTCAGTTTAGCATAATCTGCTGTGACAATATGCAGTTTTTTAATTCCAGTCAGGATTAACAATTAAACCATCAACTGTGACAGGGCTGTTTCATGCTTTGCTTCATACTCCACATTATCCGTAGCGGCTTCATCCCATCAATTCCGAGAGTACAACTGAATTCTTTTTCTTTTACAGCCACTTCACATATGGGTTTAAGAAATCCATTCAGTGATGAAAAAGATTTCTCATGGAGGCTTGAGAGCTGTCTGAAAATGACGTCAAACTTCATCAGAACCACTAAATGCAATTCCTCAGTGGCTAAATGAAGTTACTCTCTGTCCAATCAAAATTTGGTCCAGAAACACAAAGCAGTTTGATTCTGGTATTTGGTATTCATTTTTACAAAATCATTTTTCCCGATGACTGGTTATCAACCGATCAAAAACACTGCAATTGGAAATGAAAATGGAAAAACCGTCTCCTAGCTACCATCTCTCCATCTAATTTTTTTTATTTTTATTGTTAAATGAGTGAATCAGATTCTAATTAGCCCGTCAGCAGACTGTCACTCACTGGCCTGTGAGGGAACGTGAACATAAATTGGACAGTATTACTCCTCTGTGTGTGTGTGTGTGTGTGTGTGTGTGTGCATACGTGGGTTTTTGCTGGGTAGCGTTTGCTCTCATTCCTGTCCCATGGGGCGAGATTGAGATCTCTGGTAATTACTTTGCTTGCACCAGGAATGGCATTGAGAGCAGGAAGGAAGCTGACCAATCAGCTGTTTTGATGAAAGCCTCACGACACTTTGGATCAGCATACAATTATATTTCTTTATTTCGGAAATATTTTCATCTCAGCATTTTTTTTTTGCGCAGCCACACGCTTTTCTTTCAAACAATTTCGCCATGACGTGAAACCTTACAAAACCAACAACGAAAGACACTGTTTACATTTCCGTGTGGACGTCGTCTGTCAGTGCACGAATCATTCGAAAATGAATCATTGCCCTTTAGGGAGGAAAAAAAAATGTTTGCATAAAGCACCAGACAAGAAGTTGTTGTACGCTTGTCGGTGTTTGTGATCAAGAGCAGGGGACAAACGATTCAACTTTAACTCCTGTGGCTCATTGTACCACAAAGCGGGACACCTTGTTCTCATTCCAGTACCGCACAGGGACCGGTGTTAGTCTCTCAATCAGTATCGCATGATGAGCAGGAGGTCAGTTTGTTTGCCATCGCAATACGTTTGTGTGCTTGAATTCTGAATACGGCGCTGTTTTTCCGCACCCCCCCCCTTTTTTTCCAAACTCAATTTGAATTAGTTGAATTGCTGTAAAACACTCCAGGAATGACATTCTCTCCCGGAGAAATAGCTTCTCATTAGAATTACAGCCCAGCAGAGCAGAACAAGCCAACTTTTTCCCATCAACAACGCTCGTGCGGAATGTCAATGTTGCTCACTTCTCATTCGGAGCCGAACGCCGGGCTCCTGGCTCGAGACCCACCAAAGATTTGTTCAGGCGCCTTTTGGGATTTGCATTTGCCTCCTTGTTTTGTGCCAACCCGTAAAAGTTTTAATTGGGGAAAAGAGAAAAAAGGAGCTGTGTTGTTTCTGAATCTCCATATGTGGGAATCTCAATTTGGTTTAACTGGCAACAAAGACATTCCTGCATAATGTTCACTTTGGCGCGTTAGCTGGAAAACATCCCTCTAGCAACGCTCTCTAACGAATGTTTGGAAGTTTGCACGGCGTCCGCATGCGACGAGGGAATCACGTTTCACACTCAGCCCGGCGTCCTCACCTGAACAAACAAGAGCTTTTGGTCATTGTTTCAAAAAGCCGTGACCTCATTATCCTGGAAAACAAATGATGTGACAGTTGATAGCTGTGGATGTGATTAGTTTATTTGTTTTTTTGATATTTGCTTCTCTTATTTCGCGTCCACGAGCCAAGCAGGTAGTAGCCTGTCTGAAACGCATTTCAGGGTCGGTATTTGAGTCCAACTACTTTTAGTTGTCTCCGATTATCAAACTGCTGGACCTTTAAATGACCAATGCCACAACTATAACCTTTGACTTCAGTAACTTAACATGGGAATTTTAGGTCTTTGTTCCTTCCTCACAAAGGTGTCATCGGGAATTATGAAGACCACTTTTAGGGTTCAGGAGCGTATATTTGTGTGCAAAGCTGTTGCCCAGGTTACATTTTATCAAGACAGAATCATGAGTAATAAGAGACGACCTCTGCTGATTTAGCTATTTTAGTGTTCATCGGATAAGCAGTTCGCAAAATGGATGGATGAAATAAAATGTGCAGTTAATGTCCTGGAGGACATTGGTTTTTTTTTTTTTAGTATCCTTGTGCTGATAGTCAAGCCAACGCAGCACATCTGGCCACCGCTAAATTGGCCATTAGACTTAAAAAACTCAGAAGAATACCTATCAGTGTACGTTTGACAGTCTCCGTAAAGGTTGAATAGCTTCAGACACGCACACTTGATGGTATAATGGCCATCGCTGTTTATGTTTATCAAGCAATTTACAAGGTCAACTAGTTGAAATCGGGAGCAGTCTCAGGTTAACCAGAATTTGATGGGTTCAAATGGGGACAATCATCTATGGAAAGGGTGTCCAGGTCCGGTCCTCGAGCTTCCCTAACACCGTCTGTTTTACACCTCTCCCTCTTCCAACACACCCGATCATATAAACAGGCTGGATGGGGGATTTCGAGGACCGGACCCGGGCAGCCCTGATCTGTGGAACTAGACTAACAGACATTTAGAGACTGTCGAGTACTTGACAGCATATTGCAGTGTTGTCCTGGGATTCATGTCATTCATCACCAGATGCATCCTCGTCAATATAGACTTGAGGGATGGGCATGATAATCCATTAGTTCATCGCTAAGGAACCTTTCAATTGAGTGGAATTGTTTAAAAAAAAAAAAAGGTTAATTGGCAAAAGGATTGAGCTTCTGCCATCCGAATAAAATGACCCTAAAAGTGAATGATTGACGTATCCGACCAAGAGAATTCGTCAAATCTTGAATGAATGAAGAGCGCTCAGTATTGCGGTGCAGCCTTCAAGAAATCTCATTCGCTGTTTGTGTTTGTGGGCGTCGTCATGAGGGTCCCCGTGTCATTCCAGAAACCTTTGCGGAATCAAAGTTTTGATCAAGTTTGGAGTTTCCCCATCAATCATGGCCAGATTAGCTGCCGCGCCTTCCCTTCCCTTCCCACACTGCTGCGCTGCCTGCCGGCTGGCGCCAACTTATAAGTGGGGACTCGAAAAACTACACACACTTGCTTGAGCGAGGGTGGGGGGGGGGAAATGAATGCGAGGTCTCTCTCCTCGCTTGCCCGTCCTCCTCAGTGGCTTATTTTATTTCCCTCTGTCTTGGTTTGTGCTCCCACTAACTCAGTATTTCTTTTTCTACTCACTGGCTGTATCAGTCTGTTTTCATTTACAGTATATGACTTCTTGCGGACTGTGAGCACATAAATGTCTACTTATGAGATCGAGCCTTGTGGTGCATGTATTTCACTGATTACTGTGCCCCCCCCCCCCCCCCCCTTCACCTCCCCCGTGGTGGCTCTTCGCCCACTGGGCTGCGTATCAAAGCTGATCAAATGCTCAGCAGCAGTGCAGGGGTGTGGATCCCTGGTGACAGCAGCTTTAGATTGCTTGAGTCTGCTCTGGACCGCTGACCAATGCAACCTGGAAGTGCTGCCCATTCAGAAGGGATGACTAATTCTTACACATGATTAAAATGTACCAAAAAAAGCAACGGGGGTGTTGAAAATTCATTATGCATATTGTTGAAGTGTCACCTCGAAGGTGTCACATGCAGACAGCTGGCAGACCACAAGTGCAATACTAGTCACCAATCTATGAGTTTAGAATTTGTCATATATGTTGGAATACAATGGCAACGGGTGCAGTAGTGGTGTAGTAAGTCAACGCTTTGTCAGAGAAGCGTCGTAAGCGAAAACGCCTTTGCGGCGCTCGGGCCCTCCGTTGCTCCTCCGCAGTCACTCAATGGTGATAAACATTTAATGAAAGTCGGAAAGTTACCTTGGGGAGCTCACGTGATAACTTTGTCTCTGCATGTTTTGGATGGGTTTGATGCCGGCATTTGTCACCCTAATTTGCTCCACCAAGAGTGGATTTGTCCTCAGTCGCCGCACCTTTAATTGGCTTTGTTGTCAGTCTATCGTAAAGCCCTTTCAAGCCGATTGGTCGATTGTCCGCAAAGCTTTGAAAGCTTTCTTTCTCTTTGTTTCTGTTGACCCTCTTGCATGGACTTTGGGTGGTCCGCGCACAAGTGGCCGTCGTTCCTAAATACACACCTGTCATGAGAATGCAATGTTTGATGAACATCAGTGATCAGATACTTCTGTATCTTCTTCTCATAAAAAATTGAATCAGAATTGTCACAAGTCTCCATCACTCCATAATTATTCTAATCATTAGTGTCTTTTTTCGTCCTCTTGAATTGTGCTGACAGTGGGCCAAAGTTTGAAATGTGTGCTAGCGGCATCTACAGGACTTCAGTGGAACAGCACCAAACATGCCGTGTGAGTGTTCAAGTCACGGCCCACCAGTGTGACCACTTTGGTTGTTGGTTTTGACTTTCCATTACAAATGATTTACTGAGAGGAATTTGAAGACAATAGTTCTAAAACGCTACAGTGCATGCCCAGCTGGCCATCTGTTACAATGTTTTTTTTGTTTGTTTTTTTTGAAACGCACGTTTGAAGTTGGATCCCCACCCTCACATCCACAAACCAATTAGGTGACAGCACACTGACATCATCCGCTTCTTTTGTACATTACCCTGACCAAAGAATGGAGCCTGATGCAGTCCACAAAACCTAACGAAAACGTTGCTGAAAAGTTCACACAGTATCTTTGAACCCCCCCCCCCCCCCCCACGAAAAAGCACCTGGCGCATGCTCAAGTCAGAGCCAAAGCAGAGTTTTTAGCGCTAATAGGCAAAGTGAGGAGTGATGTCGCTGACACTTAAGCCAGCCTGTTTACAGTCATCTCATAGAGTGCCAACAATGTGGATAACCAGTGTTCAAAAGTTGAATTCCGTCATTAAATTCTCGAGTGCGGCCCTCACAATCATCTCTGTGGGGAAGGAGGTCATTGAGCGACATTGAATGTTTCAATAATACCAAGCTCTGTTGGGCCGCGTAGCGTAAACAAGGCCATTCATTCTGTAATATCCCTGCGTAGTCGGTTGCTTTCAGTTTGCGTGAACTGAAAAGGGGTCGAATGTACACGCGCGCACGCGGCAAAACAGACCCTTTTAGAATATTCCATTTGAGTTTGTTCAGCGCCACTAATATTCGGCAGACCACACAAGGTGAAGATACCACTCCAGCCTTTTCTGGATGAATAGAGTGTGAAGGGATGATGTTGATTCAGTCCAAAACTGTGGGGAGGGCGCGGGTCGGGGGTGGGGGTGTGGGGCGTGGGGCGAGTGACTCACTCATTCGACAGCTGTGTGTGTTGATGTGTCGTTTTCTATGGCCCCGCACACGTGCAGGTGAATGACGACCATGCAACAGTGTCAACCCACCAATCCCTTTTAGTTCCTTTGTGGCATAAGCAAACACTATTTTGCTCCTCCTCCTCAAGAACTGATCTTGTGAAGTGCTATCACTACAGAAAATATGTACAACGTGATGTTAAATGTTGTTAAAAAACTAGAAGAATTGGAACAATGAAAGACAGTGGGAGTGGGATTTCCACACTCGGCCAATCCAGACTCTTTATTAAGAATTACTGGCAATAAATTAATGCATTTGAACATTCCAGCTTTATGGAAAAAGTCCAGAGCCAGCCTTTCTTTTTCCTGTCTGTCAATTACCCAGATTGGACGATGCAGGAGAATAACGGGTGTTATCCTTCCGCAGGATACAAAATGAGGAAGAAAAAAAAAAAGAAAGAAAAGCTTCTCCGTAAATATTGCCATTTTTCTTGGCAATTTCTTAAAGTAGCTAAGTGTAACATTTGATTTTTGCTGCTGATTGCTTTGCAATTCTCTTGGCTGCTCAAACTCAAATGCAGACACGCTCACTTCGGTGTGAAATGTTGGCGGCGGCATCGCTCCAAACCTCATCTGGATGAGTTTGTAAATAAAACTGCAGGTTTCCTGTCCAAATGTTTGTACCCGCTTGTCACACAACACAACAAATAAGCTAACGGATTATCACGTAGCGTTCCTGGAGGCTACTTGGGGCTTAAGAGGAGCCGAGGATGGAGTGAACGCGGCGAGCCAAAGATTAGATGGATGATGCAGATGGTTGTGGTGCCACAACCCAACACCCCCACCACCCCCAGAAGGATACTTGTCTGTTTTCCTCCCTGTCCCCCCCCCCCCCCCCCCCCTTACTCATCTCCGTTTATAACGGATGGGAAAACAGGAGCAATGTCATGCACGTTTTTCACGGATCAACACCACCGACTCCCCCCAAAGCAGACATGTTGAGAACAAGGCAGACACATGTGGGGGGTTGGGGGGGGGCACTTTATGAGATATGCAATAAAAGATAGTTTCAGCTGTTTGTCATTATGTCCTGTCCCCCTGTGGCAATAAGTACACAACTGTTCATTTCCCACCCTTTTAAGCCAACAATATGTATTAAATTTGACTTTAAAACAACAGCTTCAGAATCACGATCCACTGAAATGTAATAAAGAGTGCGGCATCGCTGTTGTTGTCTGAGCACCTCCGGAACGTCTACTTTAGTGGCCTGTTACACTGGCGGACCAGCCAGGACACATCTTGACAGTAAAGAAACGGATCAAAGTTACGTGCAGTGCTTTACATAAAAATTTTCCCCGCGCTCATTTGAATATGTGATAATGTAACACCGACGTATTCGAGTACGAGCAACTATTTCAAATATTGAGGTATCCAAAAAGTGGTTTCGGTTGTGGGTGAGTCTCTCCTGTGGCAATAACAACAAAACTGTTCTCTAAATAGCACCCCCCCCCCCCCAAGCCCATTTTTAAAAGCAGCAGGTGGTTATAATTTCATGTTAAAATCAAAACTTCAAAATTACAATTCACTCGGAGTCATCTATTTTCAAGGTTTGTTGTGGAACCAGCCAGCGCGCATCTTGTGTTGTGTTCGTGCGACACTAACGAGGCTGTTGCAAGCCTTATTTATAGCGCTTATATGAACGTTGTTGTCGCGCTGATGCGTTCCGTTGGGATTTAAAGTGTACATTTATCACCCTGATGTCTTGTTGTCGTTAAGACCGACTATGCGTTACTGGTAATCCGCGTGGAAGATTTCATGGAAATTCCGCCAACGCCGAGCATGAGCTATTAGACGGTTGGGAGTGGAGGGGAGGGGGGGGGGGGGGGTGCTGAGAATGACTTTTTGCCTTATGTGATGCCGGAGCCATAGCATCGGTTTATGAAACAAATTTGAAGTCCCGCAAGCTTCCTGGTTTTATGTGTGTGATCCGGTGGCATCCTAAATTGAGTAGCGACATGTATGGCTGCGCAAATATATAATAATGCCACAAAAAAAAATGGTCATCTTTGTCAACATTTACTCATGGTCCAGCCATCAAGATGATGTTTACTCAGCCATTGCCACAATACACCAGATTTAATACAACACAGATTAGCGCATAATGCTGTTTAACCCTGATTATGCATTTTTTTTCTTGCATTAGCCGGATTATACATCCCCCCCCCCCAAAAAAAAAAAAGACAAACTGAAGTTTAATGTTTCCAATGCAGCTTTATTTCATTTCATTCTGTGGAAAGCACTGTAATTTCATGTAGATAACCTTTGCCTCTTTAATGACCTTTGTTGATTGCACTCAAATTCTGTATTGGAAAATACAATGACCACCTTTGAAAAGGAACATCGAGTATAGAATATGGAGTCACAAATGAAAATGTCAGGCATGTTTGTTAATGACCAGACCGCCTACACTGAGGCCAGGAGCTTGCGGAGGTAATTAGACGAGGACACACTTTGCCTGTCGCTGTCGTTGCACTTAATCAAGACCACAAAATTAATGCACACTGACACTAAGATGCACTCTATGTGTGTGTGTGCAGTGCTTTGGGGCTAAAGTGTGAATTTTTCTCCTCTCGCAGTTCTCCTTACAATCGCACTACTTCACTGCGCCATATTTGTGGGCATGCAATATTTACATTTACAATTGTAAGGGTGGATGGAACAATTTTCACAGCTGGGGGGGGGGAGATACATTTTAAAAAATTAACAGAAACCAAAGATGAATTATGTGCTTGCAAATGACCTCTTGAGGTATCACAATGTGTGGCTGTAGAAAATGGTATTGTGAAAAAACAAAAACAAAAACAACAACAACAAAAAAGATATGGTTTTATTTGTGCTTTGTCAGTTTGCATTTTGGTGAATATAAACTGAGGATCGTTTTGTCCTTCCTTCCGGCCAAATGGCCAGTGGCGACGAGAAAAAGCCAAACACACAGAATTTATCGTTTGATGCTCGCCGAACTGAAGTCAGCTGAGGGACCAGTTTCGACAGACTGAGCTCGGACAGACGACTGTTTATGGCATTCCCAGGGGATGTGTGACTAAAATCTCACTTCGGGCCCCACCGCTCCGATGCTGTCAATTGATAATACTTAGTTTTGGACCGCATGTCAGCCGTGGGTCCTTTGAATCATCAGCACCCCCTCCCCCCCACCCCCTTCTTAAGGCGCCCTCTGCTCCCAACCGGAAAGAGGTCAGGTGCCCACTGTTAATTTGCTGCCTTAAGGTGAGTGAAGGCACCACAGGGGTTTTAGTCTCTTACCTCTCACTGTAATCTGCCCTTTATTGTTCCGAAGTGATCCTTTGGGAAATCCAGCGACCCACCAAATATTTCTTCCAATCTCAGTCATTCAGTTTATCCCGCGCGAGCTCAAAGATGAGTCACAGACGTTAGTTGTAGCCAGTGGATGACTGTTTCTCTATTGTCCTTTATGTATGAGACGACCACCCCCCCCCCCCCCCCCCGCCCCCTTTCCCGTGTGCATCTGTCTCGTTTCCTCCACTTCGTCTCTCGTGTGGCGCCAAACAGCAGGCCGGGAGGAAGCGATCTGGGGCGGGGTGGTGGGGGGCACAGGAGGAAGCAAGCTGGCATGTGGTCATAGTAAGGCAGTGATAGTTTTCACCTGCTGTGCTGCGGCTACTCAAAAGATCACAGCTGTGGCATTTGATGCGCTCGGTGTCATACATGGTGTAAGACTACGATATGCTTTCAGGGTAGTTTTGTTGCGGATGGCGTCTCTCTCACCCTTTGATTCCTTGCCCTGATTTGGGACTTCACCACTCGCAACCAGTTGAACCCATCCAATTAGTCTGACCTAAATAGGCAGGAAGCACTTCATCATTTTTCAAATTACACTTCCAGTGGTGGCTAACCCTGCTAGAGTTGAGATAGTGCAGGTATGTTAACTCATGATAGTTCATAAAAATGAGAAGCTATTTGAAATATTTGACTGGATAGACAGACAGGCAGACACTGTTCGAAATTGGATCGATTGGAGGGGTCCGAGCAGCAGTTTTGTCAGCAAATCGTCAAGTTAAGAGTGATTGTATTTTGCCATTGTGGACAAGAAACCATTTCCTTTGCTTCAAAAATGAATGAATCAATTCAAACATTGCCTGTTAAGGTTTAATGTCGATGAGAATTTGACTCTGCAACTGACTGATTTCTGAATTCGGATATTTTATTTTAAAATAACAAACGTTATCGAACTTAAGGGAAATAGTATAACGGAACTGTGGGATATTTCTAAACACGTACCAACCTCATTTTTTATTTCTATTATTATTATTATTTGGGTCTCATATCTTAAACGTCTTCTGATGTGCCTTTGACAGATTTACTGTAGATTTATAGGTTGGCTGGATCCCTTACCAGCAACCCCCTCTCCCACCCCCTACCCTTCCCTTTCCCTCTGTCATTCCACTTCACTTTCTGTTGGTCTTTATTTGCCTTTGCTTTTTACTCCATCTCGACTTCCTCTCCCTCTTTCTCTTCTCTAATCCTATTCATGAGGGGTGCGCACTCCATCATTCTGTCTCCCTATATCTCGGCCCGCCCTTCATTTTCTTCACACCTATCTGCATCGGAGAGAGAGAGAGAGAGAGAGATGAGTAGAGGGGCAGTGAGGAAGAACGACAGAGTGCTGGGGGGTAGGGAAAGATGGGCAGATTAGGTGACAGTGATAAGCGATCGATCTCAAGGCCAAAGCGGGCCGCGGAGGATCGCATTATTCCCCATCCCTCTACCTTCCATTCCTACCTCATCTCTGCTTTTTACGTCCTCTCTTCCTTCCTTTCTAACCTTTGTTCTGACAAGGGTTCATTAGGGAACCACTTTGGCTGCATGAGTGCATGTAAGTGGGTGTATGTGTATGCACAGTTTTGCCTGTCCGCCCGGTTGATGGCTCATGAAGGATTGCTCCCCGGGGCGTCGCTCAACGGCTTTTAGTGGTTTGCGATCACATGCGTGCCAGCAAACACATACGCAGCAAAACTTGATTAGGCCAACCCTTCATGCATGTTTGAACATTGTTTGTGGATGTGCACTTCCAGGACCTTCATTGGGTAAATTTACACATTCTAATGAGAACCAATCACGAGCCAATTTACAAACTTCCTTTACAAAAACAATTCCACACGTGTTGCCGATTGCTCGTTAGTTGGGCAGATTCTGAACAATAATAAACACGTGCTAAGAATGGGTGACTCTGGAGTTGAGCAGTATTCTACGCCGCAATCTCCACTTTTTCCGCTTATCTTGTTGCCATCAGTCTCTTTACACCTACATTAATGGTGGCACACACTTTTATCATATGGCATTGCTGGCAAACTTCTTGAACAGCTTCAGGCATACCTTTTTGGGCCGACGCAGTTTGTCACAGTTGGAAACTACTTTAGAATTAACTGAGGTCACATCTGGTGTTCCTCAAGGGTCCGTACTTGGCCCTCTGCGTTTTCTCACTTGCATTAATGATTTCGAATCGGTGTTGCAATTTCTTTGTATTAAGCTTTTTGTGGATGATACTTTTTTTTTAAATAAATTGTGATGATGATGTCATCAATTTAATCCAGTCTGGTTTGAATGTAGTTTATCAGTGGTCCAGTAATAAACAGCTGGAAATCGCAGCCAAAAAATGCGGGTGGCTCAACAATCATTTCATTGATTAGGGAGTTCGGGTTAGGAGACCAGAAAACAGCCCACCTCAGACTGTGCTGGTCACTTTACTTGTTTGGCTTTGTCAGTTCATCTGCTTTTGTATCTTGTTTTTGTTGTTGTTTTTGTTTGTGTGCATTAATCAATAAAACCAGACCAGAAGAAGTAAACCAAGCCAAAAAAACTCAGATGAAGATTCTAGCATACATTTCGGCTGTTGTGGAAGGCAGTGATTCCCAACCACTCTGCCACAGCACATTAATATGCGAAAGAATTTTCTTTCTTTTATTTTGTTTTTCACAACAACTTGGCTCTATCGATGTTGGTAACCACTGTTTTTTCACTGCGGTGTCCTGAAGATAGACCCACCATGGTCCATCCATCACATCCATCATCCTCCTCTGCCTAAAAGTGTGTCCACGGCAGCACACAGCCCTAACGAGCGTGTCTATTGATTAAGAGCTGCTTATTGTTCTGGATGCCCTAAATGGATCTTCAGTCACTTGTATGGAGTCGGGACCGTGATGGCGATGCGGGGGCTGCTATGATTACAACAGGAGCACTTAAGAAGCTTGATGTTTTATGCAAGAGCACGCGCCACGACCAAGAGCAACATGTAAGCCTGGTCGTTTTTGTTGGATACTTTGGGTGCCCTTGGTGTCGATGATAATGAAAGTCAATCAACTGGATGACACTTTCTGTAGCGCTTGACTCATTTGATTAAAATGATCATGCATGTTTATTTGCTCCCGTGTGTTTATGCACGTGTGTTGCTTTGCCCGCCGGCCCACCAGTTTAATTGATGTCCAACCAACTGTGACGAAGAGGCATGTGCACATATTTCCCACAATTCCTTTCACCAAATCCCAGGTGCATTCCCCTCCATGAGCGAGAGATAAATAATCTTCTCCAGCCAATGATGTTCTCCCATGTTTATTCATAACGCCTCCTCTTCAAATATTCCTTATTAAATTTCATTTCATCTGGAGATGGATTATGTTATTTGCGTGTTCAAAAGGGCTGTTAACACCCCGAGTCGGCGAGCTTTAACACTGGCAGTGGTTAACTGGACGCTGATTGCGTCGGGCGTCCTTTTGATCCATTGTCTTGTGTCAAATTTGCTTAAACAAGATTGTGGTTTTCCTCGGTATCCCCTTCCTGTTTCCTCCATAAGTTGTCATCCGAGCCTGTTTGAGCTGAACAGGACCACAACCTGAAAAATCTGAAAGTGTTATCGAACCGGAGCCCCTCGTGCACACGCACACCCTATGCCGCACGCTGGTGTGCCGAACCTCAAAGATGATCACGTAGATAGCAGCGTGATTTCCATTCTCTTACCTCATGGCTCCGCTCCCTCTTTTTCTAATCGCATTTCTCTCCGTCACACCCTTGCTTTTGTATGAAATATGATGTTTTGTTTTCTTGGCGGCTCGTGTCGTCTTTATCCCGGAGTGCGAGAAAAGAAATAGGACATGCCTGATGTTTCTTTTGCCTGGAAGCGTAGCAAAAGGTCAGCAGTATCTATGGGAATTGGTGTGTTTATCTGGCCGCTTGAAGGGCTGAGTTTTCCGAGGAATAACAAGATGGAGATATGACGGAAGCTCTCGGTAGGTGCGTGCTTTTTGAAAGTGTAAAGCATGCAGGTGAAAGGGATGAGGAGGGATTAGCGCATGGAATTAATTGAGTTTGAATTGACCCATGACACTTTTTAAGAAGGTGCGGTGAAGCGCAACCCTGAATGAAACATCTTAGACGCAAACGCATATCTCTGGCTGCTCCTGTTGAAGGGGCCCCATGCTGTGTCCTGATAGGGACATCAATGCCAGGCGGTTCGTCTTTCAACGCAGTGGCCGAGAAAGTGATGAAAGACACCTCGAGATGAAGTGATAGACAGGCTAATTATTCAGATGATTGGCAACTCCAGATGTAGACTATACATGTCACCTAGAAAATTACAACTCACTCAGAAAAAAAAAAATCTATTCTAATAATATACGCTTTAAACGAATGAATTGAACGCTGGGTAACGCTGTGTTGTGTCATCTTTCAGCAATCCCGCAACGTAGTCCAAATGTGTAACCTGGATGCTCAGAGCAACTTTCAGAGTTGATCAGTCGTTGAGCGTTCATCTAGTATGAGGCACAAATTTGGAAGAAGACACTCTCTATCTCACTGTTTGTGACCACACCGCATACCAACTTACAAACAAAATTGGGTCGCATCGCCACCTAAGGTCTCTGTCATGTATCAAGGTGTCTTAAAGTGCACTTTGCTAAATTAGGGTCCTAAGCACAAACGCAACGGCACCGTGGTTTGCAACTGCTGCGCGCAGGCAGTGGCAGACAGCTCAGGTCAGAGGATGAGGTGAAGGAGACAGCTGCGTCCCGGCCACTGTCCGAGGATGGATGAACTAAAAGGATTCTCCAAGTGCTCTAACTTTAGAACACACGTGTCGGTAAAATTCCCAAAACCTGTCTGGAGCATGTCAACACATGCTTTCATAACCCCTCACTGCAAACTCGCCCCCCTCCACCTCCCTTTTGTGAGCGTGTGGACATCTCTCTGTTTGCCCAACCTGGCTAGAGCTCATGAATAAACAGCGCAACAAAAAAAAAGAGGCCACGATCGTTGGCTAATATAACAAATCCTTCCCCTTGTTGATATTTCATTTTCTTTCCAGGAGCTTCTTGTGTCAATTTCCTGCCCTGCCTGGCGAGTTCAAAGGTTCGTGAACTCACAGCTGGAAGTGTGAAGAGCGCGTAACTCGTAGCCCGCAAGGACACGACCCGCAGACCTTATTTCAGAACCCAAAAACCTTCTGTCTTACCTCCGTAGGGGAAATTCTACCAGGTCAATTAATTTTAATGGAGCACAAAGCGATTCAATTATCAGCCATTTTTTGGAGGGACGGATTACCCGTGTTGAAGTGTGCGTGGGTGTATGTGTGTGCGCGTACCTTTCTGTTTCTAAGCGTGCATTGCTTTTTAGTTTATGCCAGGTGCTGGGTTTGGCGGTTGATGCAGTTATGCCGTTTCAAAGTTTGTGTTTCCATACAAATATTGACTGGAATTAGGACTTCACTGCTATGTCAACCGAGCTTAGCGATAGCAAAGGCGAATGTGGGGTAAAGGAAATATAAGATCTGCCCAATGACCCTTGACCTTTGCTCCTCCCCCCTACCCCCCCCCCCCCCCCATCTTGTGCCAGGCGCCTTTTGTCAATGGCATTTTCTTTGAACACAGAAATACAAATGGCGCCAGGGAGAAGCTTCAAATATGCAGCTCCACTGCTTTACGAGCCAGACAATGATGTACTTTTTATAAGCACCTGGAACTTTCCCACCCGTCATACTCCACATATTTCTCCCATCCGGACTTCTAAGACACCCACCACGTGTAAGCTGTCAACGAATGCGCAAGCATCAAAGAACGGCGATTCAGCGACAGCTGAGGCGGCCTTCACATCACGCAACATAAATTTATCTTAAGATTTGCGATTGTCATTGAAACTTGTGAACAAGATAAAGCGCACTTGGAATTTTAAAAGGCGTCGTATAGCAGAAGCAGGATGAGGTGGGGCCAGTCGTGACACGTGAACCGCAGCGAATATTATATTTTGAAGGAACGGGTTTTGTGTCTATTCCGTATAAAATATATCCAATAGAATGAATGAAATCAGAATTCTGTGCTTATGACTTGCTTCATTTGCCATCCTCTCGATCAGCCCCCCACCCCCGCATCCTTTTGTTCCGCGCCATAGACCGGCTTCACAGTGACATCCAGTATTTTGACAGAGCAGCATAGAAAGCAAACTCTTCGTCATGCAATGACGATGAATGGAGTTGCTGAAATGAGTTGGAGCCCAGCGCTTGTTTCTCTTCAAGTTGCCTTTCCCACGAGCGGAGTCGGTCCTTACAGTCGTCTGTGCAACACGATAATCGAACCAAGATTAAATATCAGTCAAATCCAGGGCAAAATATGCTTGTTTTCTGTCTGCCAAGATAATTTCTCTCACAGTTTCATATTTTTTTTTCCACTTACAAATCTTTATAAGGTTATACGACGCGCTATTGGGATTTTATTTCTAGTTATGAGAAAATGTAGCCTAAAATAAGAAAGTCATAAGACATGCTGGGGGTTTCTGAGGCTAACTGTGTTTCCCTGTTTTTAGAAATCTTGCCCAGTCAAACATTCCCGATCAATTGGGAGATGACTTTGCTGAAAGTACTCCCAATTTCATGATGTTCTTCTTATTTTTTTTTAAGACCGTTTTATTTCACCTTGTTCAGGTTACGGTCGGCAAAAATTGCTGTTGACATGAGGGTGGTTTTTTTTTCTTTTATTCGGTTAGTATTGAATTATTGCTACCAATTTAAGCACGGCACAGTGAGAATACTTTTTCTTTCCTTGTCACAAAACTTTTGTAACACAACAAAGTCTTGACAAAGCATCCATTTTTATGTTATTTCTCGTGACTCGAGCTGTCTGCAGGTCGCCCTCGCACAAGACCTGTCTCGAATAAACACAAACATGAGCAAGGCCTCATGCATATAAGACAACCATCGCCAGAGCAGCGCAAGGCTAACTGGAAACTGGCCCTGAACCGTGCAAATTAACGCGAGTGGAATGTTCATGCGCGTGATGTATAAACCGCTACGTATGCATCAAGAATCGTATGTACGTGTACGTTCTTGAGTGCGTGCATGTTCGTGTCTACATTGTCAAGTGACCTTTGCCGCCCTACAGAACGCAGGCACTGCCCCGTCATAAGACATGCAGTCAAAGTACCCGACACACCACTTAACCCCCCGCCTGGGACCTTGACAGTTTCTCCATGGGAGGCTGACCCACAACGTCCTGTAAGATGCTTGGTTCATACCAAGCGCGCACACACACACACACGCACACGCATGCATGCGGCATTAATACAGACTGTTGCGTGCTGGAGCTAAAGGCACGCATGACTTTTTGACAGGCGTGAGGTATGGGATCACCACTGACAAAAGCGCCGCTGTCCCGTCTGGAGTTACAGCTCTCGCCTTGTCATCTTGGGCGGCCTCACTATGTCTTCCTGCCTCCATATATCTCCGCAAAGACACGCGCGGGTGTGCATTAGCAGTCATTAAATACACGCAGACGCTCTTAGTCTGGACGGGGAGAATGCAAGTAATAGCCTTATATTTTTGGTGTGTTTTGCATGACCAAAATGAAAATTATATCGTGGCGGCCCGGTGATCCAGTGGTTAGCGCGTCACAGTGCAGAGGTCGTGGGTTCGATCCCGGCGACGGCCTTCCAGTGTGGCGTTTGCATGTTCCCCCCGGGCCTGCGTGAGTTTTCTCCGGGTACTCCGGTTTCCTCCCACATTCCCAAAAACATACATGGCAGGTTGATTGAACACTCTACATTGTCCCTGGGTGTGAGTGTGAGCGCGGTTGATTGTTCGGAATAAAGTGGAACAGAAAATGAATGGATGGATGGAAAGTATATTGTTTAGTCATTCGCATTTTAAGACACAGGCGAGGCACAATATTCGGTATACGTGCACATTTTCATGAGATCTAAAACAAAAGACGCGTAAAAAAATCTTCTTTTAGAAGTTGTTATAGTTTTGCTCGGTTGTTGTGTAACTTACCGAGGGCGTTGTTCAATATTTTGAACCTCTCAAATGTCTCAATGAGATAAATGATTCTGTGCAATTCTACATCATATAAAGGCACTTTCAAGTGTTAAGCTGTTCCTATTGTTGTAACCCGGGAGGGACACAATTTATTGTTTTACAGTATTTGGCGAAGCCAAGACCACAAAACGGTTGTTGAATAATCTCAAAACAATCCTAAAAATGCCGCCATTCCTTTCTCCGCTTTGGTGAAAAGCGTCAACTTCTAAATCTGTCTACTGAGGTGATCGGCGCCTGTGTAATCTGATGGTGATAGCACAGCCCACTCGCTATTCGGACGAAAAAAAATCCATTATTGGCTATTTTGGGGAGGGACATATTTCAGACTTGGAAAGCCGGTGGGCGGACAGCTATCAGGGAAATACTGCTGTTTTTATGTCATCTGATGGGCACGTCAAGCCTGCCTACCAAGGTGCGTAAACTATGCTCCGACCGAGACGATGTGCAGTTCAGCAGATAATAGGAGGGTTAGTGTGACATGATGTTGTAAAATATTGTCATCACTGGGTGGCAGCAGACAAGCCAACGGCTCGGGAAAACTAAACTGAAATCATAGCCATAGATCTTGCCAGGTACTCATTTTCAGATGCTGCTTTTCTCCAATATGCGCGGGAAACATCTCAAGTTAGATTTCAGGCAACAAGTATTTACTCATGGTCATGCATTGGACCTTTTTTTGTAGTTTGTTTCTTTTTGAGATTTTTTTTTTCCCCTCTAAAAGATTTGACCTTAAAATTGTGCCTTTGAATTAATGGTTATATCATTGCCATTGGACAGATTATTTTCATTTACTTCATTTCTACTGGAAAATTTGTCCTGCCATCCTAACAAATGAATGTTCGGGAACGAGATTCTGCGAAATGTGTTTGACTGCGTAGACAGCATTCATTGGCAAAGGATGTGATAAAAATGTAAATTGTAACCGCTCCTCTTGTCTCGCAAACAGTGTAAGAGTTGATTGCATTCTTTTCATTTTTATTTATCCAATTCTCTCATGCGAGCAGCTTTTCATTCAGCACAAATTCTGCCCCTTAGCAGATGTCTACGTTTTGATTTTAATGATTGTTTAGCTCTTTCTTTGAGCGTGCAAGACTCTCCCTTGTCTACTGGTGGCAGTTGGTGAACTGGTTTTATGAAAGCAAAGACATTATGGCAGCCACAAACAGTTCCACGGTTGAGTGTCTTTGTCCGTGAGCATGTCAAGTCTATGGTTAAGGGGATGCCATAACATGTCACTGCATAATTGTGTACCGTATTTTACGGGCTATAAGTCGCAGTTTTTTTTCATAGTTTGGTCGGGGGTGCGATTTATACTCTGGAGCGATTCATGTGTGAAATTCTGAACACATTATCATATCATTTCACATGTTATTCTCACATTAAACCACAAGAGGGGGCTATAGGCCAGTGTTGATAAGTCGACGATGAATCTGACGTAAGCGAAGTAGAAGAGGAAGCGCCGCATCTTCTACCTCCGGAGTTGTTTAAAACTGACACAGAGGATGAAGATTTTATTGGATTTAGTGATTAGGAGTGACGCTGATGGTTAGTTAAAGGTGTTAGCATGTTCTTTATGCTATCGTAATCTGAATAACTCTTAATAAATTACATGAATATAACAGGCACACTCTCAGTTCGTTGTTTGTGCGTCATGTAACGTTAGCATATCGTAGATTTATTCAGCCTTTTGTTCTATTTTATTTTAACTTGCCTTTCAAGATGACATGTCTGTTATTGGTGTTGGCTTTTATGAAATATGCATTTTATGACTAGTGCGACCTATACTACGGAGAGATTCATAATCCGGAAAAATATGTGATGTTTATGATGGTTGTTTTTTTTGTTTTTGTTTTTCTTTATCCCAACTTTCTGCAGGTTTTAAAACTTAATAATGTCTTTTTATCTGGGCTCCGTATCTGTGTATTTTGTTCTAAGAAGGCGAAGGTCGGGGCCTTGCATCTGGACCACTTTCGTCAAGAAAAGTGTCTTAACAGAGCACTTTAGACAAACCCGATATACTGTGTGGATGATGTCGGTCTACTTAGTTGTGCTCCTGTATTATTAATACAAGTGCAGCCCTTCACAAGCCGAACACATCAATTCAAAAGACAATGAATTTGACCACTTTCTCCACTTTGGAAAGGGCTATTTTTAAAGGTCTAGAGCGGGTACTTAATTGCATAAGAATACATACTCGATGCATATTCCATTGGGTCTAGTCGATGGCAAATCTACACCATGTTGTACGGTCTTATGTCAAGCTATTCAAATCTCATTTTTATGCAGTATTTATTTCGTATTATATCACAAATATCTATTTTTTAAAATTCCATACACTCGTCCGCTGCTTCGTAAATCAACCTTCGTGTAGACCGTCACTGTGCCACACTGATCTCCAGTATTTTAAATGCTCCAAAATGTGGCAGCCTCATCCACTTTCAAGTGCGATTTGTGATGATTGATTAGTCACGACATTGTTTCAGCCGATAGGTGCAACTTTGGCAATTTAAATGCAAGCTGGCTCACCGGGTAATATTTTCAGAGAGGTTTCAGTGTTCTTCATCGGTATGGTATGTCCTCTCCCATTCACTAGGAGCAGACTATTCCCTCTGGCTATTAAAACAAACAAACAAACGACTAACAGCCAATTTGTCTCCAACGCAATCATCCATTAATTGACACAAATGGACAGTTTGTGAGCATGCATACAATGAAGCACACGTCTTCCCAGTACACAGTGTACAGTATTTACGGAGGCATTGAAGTGGCTTTGGGGAGGCTATAATTCACTAGAATGGCCCCAGGGGCTGACAGGATGTCGCAGGGGGGGCGGAATGTGTCATTTTTCCCAAGACTCCCTTGGTGACGGGCGGACACATAAAGAAATCCTTTTACGCACACAGACACAAACCTACCACACACACAGTGCTCCATACTGTATACAGTCTCCACACCCCAGTGTTTCACACCCATAAAAAATGGTTGTTTGTCAGAGTGCTTGAGCTCTGAGGAAGTATCTGTC
This sequence comes from Hippocampus guttulatus, assembly GCF_054856545.1. NCBI lineage: Eukaryota > Metazoa > Chordata > Actinopteri > Syngnathiformes > Syngnathidae > Hippocampus > Hippocampus guttulatus. The sequence goes on from NC_141265.1 coordinate 15,272,392, forward strand.
TCCCTTTCATTCTTTTCCACATCTCCGATTTACATTTGAGCCACGGCATGCTGATGCGGGCGACATCAAACACTCGCCCGAGCGCCAAGAAGAACAGAACAAGAACTCGTCTGTCGCTGCTCTTAATTCATTGTCTCCCTCGGGCGAAATGAGCACTGACAGACGTAAATGGCAGAAATGAATATCGTTAAGATCACAGTTGAGGGTGACAGTGGCGGGCAGGGCGGTGGTGGGTTGCGGTCGCAGGCTGGTGACAAGAGTGAGGGGAACATGAGGAGAAGGCTTGATGAAAGTGAAGGAATGCATGAGTAGGTGCCTCTCTTTGCTGACAGACACTATATTATACTGGCTTGACCACATGTTCTCACCTTACCCTCCCCCCAATAAAGCAGCACCACATATACCCAGTAAAATGCACCATGATGCGCAAGCATCTCTTTACGACGTATATGTGCACGCACCAAGAAAAACGTGTCTGCCTTAAAAAAAAAAAAAAAACGCATCCGTGACGTTTTCCGCCTGTGTGTGCTTCCACATTAGCGGTCATGTACGATATAGTTTAAGTCCGTGTGTCTTCTTAGCAAAACTCCCACTGAGACCGTAAACCTACCGGCCTGTTAGCCAAGCTGGAATGCATCTGTCAGCTCGTGTAACAAGCGACGCTCATGCATGCTAGTCCTTTGTTCCGGTACTTTGATAGCACGGAGCTTGCCGGGTTTTCCTTGAAGATTAATGCCAAGGCCAAACAATCTGAAATATGTTGCTAAGATTAATTTTTAATGACAAATCATACCATTCTCGGACATGCTGTCTGACCTTTGTATGTGAAGCGCCATCTGCTGGATCCCAATGCAAGTGGACTGTAACGATTATCAGTTTCGGATGAGCTGTGTCGTTATTGTCAATCAAAAAAGATTATTCTTGATATTATTAGAACACATTTTCTTCGTATTCTCCGCCGTCCATAAACAAATACAAATAATTTTACGAATGCAATGATTGTTCATTTTCCGTGTAGTCAAGCGCTTCGATGCGGTCAAACACCTCTCCGGTAGGTTTTCGGTTCATGACCGAGTTTCGTTCCAAGGCTCGCAACAGAATCTCCCGCTCACCTCCACTTTCACAGTAGCAGCGTTGTATGTGCCCTCTTGTGCCACGTGACCACTGCAAACTTTGCAAGCCACGTGTCACCTTGAACCCGCGTACGTCGGGACCATCGAAAGCCACGGCCCTGTTTTGGTAATCTGTCATACTCATGAAGGCCACTTCGATGAGCAAGTAAATCTCGAGGCTATCCGAAATTCCTTCTGTGCTTTTCTTTGCTCTTATTTTAGTGAAGACCTACTATCCAGTTTCGGAAAAGTTTAAAAAAAACTGATGATTTTAGGGCACATGCTGCATTCATCTGAACCATTCCAAGGTGCATTTGTGCGGCGCCTTCTCAGGATTTCTGCCAATCCCGTGTGATCGATGGCGCAGTTGATTCGAAACCCTGTTGTGCTGCGAGAGGTTTTGGGTTGAGGACATCTGGCGAAACCCTCAAGTTGTCTCCAACCGCTTTGAGTGCCAGTATTTCTTTTCTCCCTGTCTGACTTTGTTGCAGAAATGTCATCATACCCTTTATAATATTCATTTCATCTCTCTGCTGTTATCTCTTGCAGAAGCATGTCTGAGCCCAAGCACAGTTTGGTGTGATAGACGGGTCCAGAAAGTCTGTTTTATGTTCTGGACTTCTATATGACTCCGACTGAGGGCCGCATTGTAATTTCTCGTCGGTCCCTTGGACAAAAAGGGGTGCGGGGGAATTCTCCATCTCCGGGCTGTTGAAGAAAAGACACTTGCAGAAATGTTGAGCTGGTGAGAGGAATTTAATTTAACAGCAAAGATTATTGCGGAGAGGAAATATTGGATGCAGTTATCTGCTCCTCACCTTCTCCTCGCTCTTCATTACAGTCTCCTGCCATCAGACGTAACAAGGCGAACACCACATAGGATTGAAGAGCTTTTTCGGAAAACTGCAACCTCCCCAAAAAAAAAAAAAAATTATGTAACACGGTTGGACTTTGTAAAGTTGAACACCCTTGAGCTAGAAATCAGTTTTTGCGGGGGAGGGCGGTCTTAATAACTTTTTTAAGTCAAAGCCATGTTACATCGTCATTACATGCAAATGATTGTGTGTGTATGTATGTGTGTGTGTTTTGTTTTAGCTTTGGCATATTGCAAAATAAGAGCAGCTTTAATGTGTGGGTTGTTAAGAGAAGATTGACATTAAAAAAAAAACACTCACATTGACACTGGAGGACAATTAAGATTCTTTTTAAATCCCGCAGCACAGAGACATCATGCAAACTACACCAAAAAAAAAGACCCAACTGAGATTTGAACCCAGATCTCCTGGCTGTGCTGCAGACATGGGAACCACTTGTGTTGCACATGATTTCCTATGGGGGAAAAAAAAAACTAATTTCCAAATCCAAAATCTGGTCGACCACCATATTGGAACAGATTGATGTGCTCGGGATGTCATTGCTCCTCTTATATCACGCCGGCGGTGCCTAATTAGACATCTGCACCAACGACCACAAAGTGTTTGCGCTGTGCATTTGCAGCATACAAACCATGTGGAAAGATCCTGGATAGATTTTGCATGGGTAATCCAAATCCGGGTTCAGTCAGAGTTCATCCCCTCTTGACATATTTTCCCTCCGGAACCAAAATCAACAAATGATCCCACGTGTCACAAACAACGTAAGCGTTCGAGCATGCAAACACTCAACAAGGTACACAAGTTTGGAGAAAACAATTGCATCTATTTTCTTTTTTAAGGTCCACATGCATTTCTACTTTCTTGGTTTGTGATTTGATTTCTCAGGCAAACAAAAGTGTGCCGGAGGATTTCAAATTGAAAATCAGACGCATGACTTTCGCCAGGGAGAATTGCGGTTATGTAAATAGATCTGATTCAGGGTCACGTGCAAGGCGGGTGGAGCGAAGAACTCGGGTTAGGTGAAAAAAAATGGAAAAATAAAAGGAACATGGTGGTCATCGAAATGACCTGTTACATTTAATAATTTTGTCACGTGAGTGGCGGTCAGACAGGAGGAATTGTTTGCGGTTATTTCGTCCGAGTGCATTTTCTTTGCTGGCTACACGAAAGGTCAACATGTCAGCTGTTTTTGTGCTTGTGTGGCCTCGGCGTGCATTGTGATTTATGCCCGAGAAATCTTAACCTGATTTTGATCAGCTCCTAAGATGAGACAATTGCTCACCGTAGTGTTTTATTTCATTTTTTGTCCGCTAGGCGCACAGTGGCCCCTAATCTGATATTTTAGGTCGAACATTTAGGGGCGGACACTGCAACTAAATATTCACTCTACTCATTTTCACTACATTACTGATTAATGGGCGGAAGTGTGGGGCAAACGTTTATCAGCGATGAAAAATATTCAAGGAGCTTAATAAATGTTTAAAAAACAAATAATCTGCAAATTTCCTCGTGGCAAAGGCACGAGTCGATGAAAAATGTACTTGCTCCGTCTCAACTTTTGGCCATCCCTGATTTCGGGGCAATGTGTAACCCTGTCTATACATTTGAGCACGAAATAATACAAGCGTAAAATATAGAGAAAATATAAATCGCGTTGTTCGATACTTGCCTTTAAAATACGGGCCGAAGAAATCGTTGAGTCTGCATGTGAGGGTTTCGGTGTCAGCTGTGCCCTACAGCAGCTCTTGCATGAGTGTGCTCTCCGTCTGTGTTTTATTGTTCAGGCATTCAATAAATGGCTGAAAAGTGCATATGCGACTCTCCTTTCCCACATGTGAGGTCATGACAGTAGATAAGTATGCTCTTTAAAAAAAAAAAAAAAAAAACAGTTGCTATGAAGAAGAGACTTCCGGCTTTTCTGTGTCAGGGGTCTCCAGAGCAGAAGCGAGAAATATTGGCAATGTTGCGGGGATTCCCGCAACAAACAAATACAAAGTAGATACGTTTGACAAAAATATCAGTGACCGTCTAGATTGCGGAGGAGCACAGTAATCCCATCTTGACACACCTACGGGACTGCACCTTTCAACAAAATTGCTATTGGATCTCAATTGTTCATTTGATTTGGAGGACTTGGATCACTTTTCACTCTCAAAAGGTGCCTGATGGGAGTTCATTACAGCGTGCGAGCGGGTGGGGGGAGCGTGCGTGCAGAGAGGTGTTCGTTTGTCTCTCTGCGGTGTCACTGGGGTGTGTAATTGAAATGGAAATGAGCCAATCAAAGAGTGTGATGGCCAGTCACGCTGTCCCGTGTGCTCTTTCCAAATTTCGGCTCTTCGTGTTTTCGTGCGCGTGTTTGAGCGTGGACCCTTTTTTGGTTGGAGCTTCATTGCGTCATGCAAAGCCACCGTGTCTGGGCCCGGCTGGCTCGCCTGGCTGACTCCGTGTTGTGACTCGGAGCCTTCTGAGACAGCTGCACCATAACAGAGACATGTAATTATCACCATTTTTCAATTAGCCCACCGTTTAACTCAGCTCCTTAATTACCTGTTTTTGTGCCAGAGAGCCCCCCCCCCCCCCCCCCCAACATGGCTCTCCATGTCTTAGCAAATGTGAAGAAGTATGTTCGAAAATGGAAAAGTGATTGTAATGGCTCGGTCAAGTGTGTTTTGGGCTTAGTTACTCCACAACAACTCCATCTGGGCAGCTTTTTTTTTGCCAGGTTTTATGAGGCGATCACGATGAGGGGCTTTGCTGAATTACAAACAAATACCACATTTTCACATTATCCGATGCTAAATGTATTAGACACTCAGAATAGTATGTGTTGCATAATTATGTGAACTTTATGTGGGGACTTTTTAACCAGCAGTTTAGGGCCCACAAAAAAAAATATGAACATTTTTTTTTTTTTTTGTGGGGGCATCCCCCAATGCTCTACTTTTTAAGTAAATACCACAAAATATTTACATAGGAATATATGCTAACCAGGGCGGCCCGGTGGTCCAGAGGTTAGCGTGTCGACCTCACAGTGCGGAGGCGCAGGGTTCGACTCCGCCTCCGGCCTCCCTGTGTGGAGTTTGCATGTTCTTCCCAAGCCTGCGTGGGTTTTCTCCGGGTACTCCGGTTTCCGCCTACATTCCAAAAACATGCATGGCAGCCTCATTGAACACTCTAAATTCTCCCTAAGTGTGAGTGTGTGTGTGGATGGTTGTCCGTCTCTGTGTGCCCTGCGATTGGCTGGCAACCGGTTCAGGATGTCCCCCGCCGACTGCCCGAAGACGGCTGGCATTGGCTCCTGCACCTCCCGCGACCTTTGTGAGGATAAAGCGGATCGGAAAATGGACGGATGGATATATGCTAACCACTTTTCACTTTGCTGTCCCAAAACTGGAATGGAATATGGATACTGGAAAGAGAGAGTACAGGAATGAAGTACTATTTCTGATGCTTGGTCAGCCAGATGGAAGCGAGTAGATTCATCATTATACCGTATTTGTAACATTTAAGGAAACTCATCGAGAAGTTTTGTTTTGATGCAGCTTGCTTCAGTCCACTTTCAAATAAAATGTGTCTGCTTCCCCAGGCTGACACAGGAGATCCTCATTCTCTTACATTTGATCACATGTCTCCTTCCAACCGACGTGTTCGGGCACAGCGTGGATTTGGTTTCTGGCAGAGGGAGTTTGAAGTGGGAAAACAGACAGGCCCAAGTTGAGCTGAGCGGATACTTGGGGAAGAGACTTGGAGCTGATATACTTCAGCATAGCTCATTCCTCTCATGCTGGCGTTGTATTAGTCGTTCTCTTGTGGGGAGTCTGTACTCAAGTCGTATCAAAGATTCACCGGAAGCTCGGCACTGCTAGTTGCTGTATTCTACTTCCTCATGTAAACGTTCACCTTTTTTGGAAGCGAATCCTCTCTCCCTCCTTGTTCCTTTCTCACTCGGTGCCAGCTTCTGGCTCTGTCAGCGCTGCTCCTTTGCCAAGCGCCCTCCGCGGCCCGCGCCAACCTAACACGGGGCAAACAAAGTGTGCGTGGAATCGGAAATGTGTTTCTTGCATGTTTGTGTTCACGTTACCGATATCTTTTGTGTCAGATTTTACACGCTCCCCGGGCCCAAAAAAAAAAAAACCTCAGCTTCATTTACAGTCGAGGCCGGTCGCCACCCGGGGCGAATGCTGAGGCTTGAAGAGAAGGGCAGTTGCAACATTCACACCTACACATCTAAAGGCATGCTCACATGCGATATCTCCTCTCCATCACATACACATCGGCGGATGAAAAGGATGTAGCCATTAAATCGGTGACATTTTAAAGGAAGAGAAATGCGTGGCTCTTCCTGGACCTCAGCAAACGTGTTATAAATGAGTTATTACAGATAAGATGCTTGATGCTTTGCTTGTAAACGCTTCACAACGGTATTTACCCTGCAAGAGTAAACATAGGCGAGGAGGGGTGGGGGGGCAGAGAAGAGTAGTACACACTCGCATACATAGATGCACATAAATGAATCTACAAAGCAAAGCCAGCTGACGCATATGCACACTGTAATGGGAAATAGCTGGGGGTGCGTTTGCCACTTTATTGCGACATTAATCATTCAATTATACCGACACAAATGAAGTGACAAGTGAAGGCACTCCGAGCAGATTGCCGGAATTGCTATGTGAGTTTAAGAAAAAAAAAAAAAACTTTGCGTGATGCGTTTCGGGATTGCCACTTTGTAGAATCGTAGCGCAGCAGATGCCGGATCAGCATTCTCGCACATATGCAGCGACTTGAGCCGACCAAATCCATCCTCGAATGGGAACTTCAAACTCCACAATGACGCAACTAGACAGAGTTGAATTGAGAGCATATGAAGTGAGAAATGGCACAACAGGGATAGACGAGGATAACACAAAAAAGCTGCGTGCATTTTTAGATATTTTTTTTCTTCTGGTAGAGAGTTTTAAGAAGAAAAGAGTTCAGCGTGATTTGTATATATGAACCCTTTCAGGGACAATGGTCACTGCAGTGGACAGTTTACCATGTTATCAGTTTACAGCGTGCATGAGAGGGTCAATGCTGAGCCCTCCAGAGTTGTTCTCATACTTTTGCGGGGTCTCCAGGAAACCCTTCCTACAGTGTGCAATTTTCAATTAAAAGTTTGGTCCGGTTTTACGGACTCGGCCGTAAGGCCGACATGCCAGATGGTTTGTTAAACAAATCCATCAATGAAAGAGTGAATAGAAACGAATTGGGCAGAGGGCAAGGGCTTAAAAAAACAAAACAGTGTTTAGATAGGGCTTCTGCCTGTCACATCCATTACGGGCCAATCAGATCAAAAAGTAATGGAGTAAACTACTTCCTTGACGAAAAGCCACTGTCTCATGAGAAACTGAAACAGCCGTGCAATCAAGAAATGTTGCCTCACTTTTTTTTTTTTCCGTTATCTACTTTCTACCGATTCCTTATACACTTCCAAAAAAAAGTACCAACCATGCGCAATTGTGTGGCACCGTCACATTGAGAGCGTTTGAGGGGGGTGTTAAAAGGCACACAAAGCATGTTGAACAGGCGTTTTCTCCGTGACCCTGACGCCAGACCGTTGCAGACCCTCGCAGCAATCGCTCTCGAGTTGAGGGCATTCCGCAGGTGTGGGACCGATTCTGTCATCATCAGATGAGATGTGTTGAGCGCGTGTTTAGATTTGTTGTCGACATCTGATGAATCGGTATGTATCAAAGCCCTCTGACCCCCATGTGGCCTCTTCCAGCGCAGCCGTCGGGGGACCGGGCGTCGTGTTTTTCTCATCATGACATTTCTCATCTGGACCCCCTTGTTACGGCCGTGATCTTTTGTACCACGTCTGCGTTTGTCCTTCTGTCGGCGGAGATTCTCGAGTGATTTTTTTTTTCTTCTCTGGAGAAGCGTTTTCTTCCCACACTTTACTTCTCCCGCCATGCGCATATGCGCGTGCAAGTATGCGCCGCAGTGACAGATTTATAGATATAAACAAACTCGTGTAAAGAAATTTATTGAAGCTTGAAGATGAGAGCCGGCTGCCAGTAAATTTCAACGCCGCAGTGACAGAGTGCAGAGTATCAAGCGCGCACGCTCTGCATATGTATGCTGAATTCTAACACTTCAATCGCCGTTAATTTGAGGCACTGTTCAGGCTTCCGGTGTGTCAGTGTGAATTTATTTTGCTTTGTTTTTTTTCTAGATTCCACCGTGGGGACTATCACATCGACGTGTGCATAAATGACTACCTGGATGTCTACTGCCCGCATTACGCGGACTCGGTTCCCGAGGAGAGGACGGAACGCTACGTCCTCTACATGGTCAACTACGACGGCTACAGCACGTGCGACCACACCTTCAAGGGCTTCAAGCGCTGGGAGTGCAACCGGCCGCACTCGCCCAACGGGCCGCTCAAGTTCTCGGAGAAGTTTCAGCTCTTCACCCCGTTCTCCTTGGGCTTTGAGTTCAGACCGGGAAGAGAATATTACTACATCTGTGAGTCTTCATCTCATTACATTTGCTTGTCTTGCTTGGCAGCTCTGTGATGTGTCAATCAACTCAGTCGTAGGGTTGTAAAATTCCGGGAACCCCCTTCTCAAATTAAAACATTGGTCTATTGCTCGTAAAACGCTTGCATGACGAACGCTTCGATGCCATACATACAAACAAGCAAATGAAAAACTGTCAGGCAGTAAATGTCAGTGCCCTTCATTCGTGGCGTGTATTCTTACGCCGTTGCGTAAACTAGTTCCTTGCACCCCATTTGATACCATGAAAGAGTAAAACAAGGACCTTTTTTGATTTATCATATTTTTTTGGAAGATGTTCATCAAAAATAATAATCAATATAAATATTCTAATTTCCAAAATGCAGTATTTTGGAATGTTTGGGTAAATCAGTTTCTCCATTGAACAAGATGTTATTCTGTACATGAGTAAACAAAGAAATAACTTTTTTTTTTCTACATAAATGTAGGAATGCAGTCAATGCTTTTTCGAGAATGAGTTTCGGCCTCCCTGCTCTTTTCCGCTTTGTGAAGTAACGTCAGAGCAGAGGGTAGACGACATTAGTCATGCTAGCTTAACATGTTAGCTGCCTTGCTAGCATGTCACGCTCACTTTTGTAGCTGGTTGCAAACATTCATTTCAAGAGAGCATACTATTAATATATCAAAGTCACTTTGGATTTGTTGATTTGTATGACATATTCATTCTTTGCCAAGCTGCGGTCATTGATAAATTACCCAAAAAGCTGACTTTTGGGGAGAAAACAGAGACGCTGTGTGGGTCACACCAACAAGCGAGGGGAAGGAATCATGTCACTTTGCTTGCACTGACGACTCAAACATAAAAACATGCTAAAAGAAAAAGAAAACAACTCCTACCACAACAACATCTTCGGAAAAGTTTCCACCCCATTTGCGACCCCAAATGTCTCGTGTGACACGTGTTTCTTGCAGCTGTGGTGATTTGTTAAATCATACGGAAAAACTGCACAAAAACAAAATGAATGGCCACGTTTTATGATTCGACAGCATGCCCTGAAATTTAAGAGACAAGACAGAGTCTGCTCCAGGAGTTTGTTTGGCCGTAGTAGGGAATTAAAATGTATATTCTCCCCTTAATAAATCATAGAAATAAGAATTGATCAGTTTCATCAGGCCAAGTTTTTGCTGTAATAAAACTGTAAGCATATTTAGGTCATGTTTATCGGAACATTTTTGCATGAAGCGAATGAAGAATACCTGAAGCACAAGTACAAAATCGGGCAGCCATGTTTTCACACCGAGCACTGAGGTCGACACTTGCGGAAAACTTCTTTCCTAAAATGGCAAAGGTATTCGAAGGCTGGTGTGTGTATGTGTGCATGTGTGGGGGGTGTTAATGAGCCAGTTAGAAAGTTATTGCTCAATTCTCCAGCTGCATTATATTGGAGTCTTCAAAAGGAATACCCTCCATCTCATGTTCAATGTTCGGTTGTCTGCACCTCACTTTGAGGTTATCTCGAGTTGAAGGGTGCTTAAAGCAAGCAAAACCTCTGTGGGGCAACTCCATCAGGAGGAATGGATGGCGCCTTCATGAAATTCAAAGTCAAAATGAACTTCACTCCTTTAATACATCCATAATGGTTTCTATTTCGGTACGTCGAATAAAACCAATCATGGATAGTTTTCAAACCGGCACATTGAGAAACGACCCTGGCCATGAAATCCGAAGGGGCATTTTGAACAAGCCGGTTTTCTAGAGGAGAAATTGCAGTCGTTCAATTCAGAAGGTGCAACAATGTATAGATTCATTTAATACGCACAAATACATTGTGGATGGCCGTTTCCCCCTAACTTTTATGGTAAAATCTTTTTGATTGTTCGTTGTTGTAGTCAAAATATATTTTCCTTAGCCGTAAGCTTTAGTCATCAAAATTCTGAAGAATGAAATCAAGTACGCAGTGAATTAACTCTTTCACGCATCAATAATGATGACCTTTGACCTGAAAACATGATAGGCTGTTCACTTTAGTGACCGCTGTACCCGAAAAGGTTAATGAGTTTCTCCTTTTTAATTTAACTACAATCATAACCTATTTTACACCAACAAAACTGATTTGCATGATCGCTAAATGATGCATTACTGACAAATTCGGAGTAAATGAATAAAATATATCCCTGAAGCGGCATCAATTTTTTTTTCAATCCATTCCCTACAGATTTGCAACAAAATCTTTGTAGAGGTTAAAATCCTAAAAGGATTCCTTCGGGGAACACCAAACGATATATTGCATTTCATTGGTGGCACCCTTTTTGCTCATGAATCGTTTTTCTTCGATTCGAACATTTTAAAGATCGAGAGAAGCCAAACTCGAAATCATAATTATTTTTAGATGAATCATCCATCCCGAGACTGTCATATGATTTTGCCTGTGAACTTTTTTTATTGTGTTTTCTCCACAAGCCACAGCACAGAATGGGTCAGCCGAATTGGGCTCCGAGTGCCAAGATGCGTTTCCTCCATCGGCAACTTTTTATGACGCAGTTAACCAAAGCGTAACCTTCGATTTTTATCCAGACATCTTTTCGCATTTCTCTCTCGTTCTGCTCCACCGCACCTAAATGGGACCCTCACCGAGTGCGCTGTTGTTTCTGTGCCGACGCGCAATCTGGAAAACTAAGACAGAAGCCTTGCGCTTATTTGACAATTTGTCTTCATCAAAATTTGCAATATGCTCCTTGTCATTGAGACCAAAACGATACAGTGTCATGCTAATGAAGATGAGAGGAGCTTGATCGGGGTTAGCGGAGGGTTACACAACTCCTCCACTTGCTCATGTCGCTACTTGCAACGTTTATTTTTTACCGCTGAGAGATGCTTGTCCTACGGGCCGGATTAAATTACCCCGCGACCGACGAGGCTCGCCGTGGAACACATGCGTTCGGCTGTTGCACGTCGTATTGGTTTAGTGGCCCGCGGCTTCATTGGCTATTGAATGATTCTAGCGTACAGCCTCTCTGGCTAGCAGGGCGGATATTAAAGTCATCTAGCATGAAGTTGTCTGACATGTGATTTCCCGCCGCCATTGTGTCCAGCTCCAATGTCCATAAAAAGCAGGCGGGATGGCTGCTGACGGATTGGACTGTCTCTTTGGTGGACAGAATGTCGAGCTGAAGGAAGATCGAGAGGTAGTTACGTTGCGCCTATGACACTCGTACCATTCGTTCATCGACTGCGTCCGTTTCCGTCTCCGCTATCGTCATCACGACCATCAGCCGATGCGTTCTCTGAACTACGGGAGACCTCTCTGGCTGCATTTTTGGATTCCGATTGCGGTTGCAATAATCCAGTGATAAATTCAACTCCTCAAATCAGGCAGTTAAATTAAAGCACTAGACGGGGAACCTAATTACTGCTATTCTCTCAGGTTACATTTGGGTTTAATATGCCGTTATTGTGAATATTCAGGAGTTAAGATGGTGGAAAAACATGAGAGGAAAAAAAAAACAGGGGCTCAGACTTGATTATCTCTAATCTTTTATCTCTAATCCTTTTAAAAGAGCAAAACTGAATGCCAGAGCTGCGTAAAATCTTTGGCTAATCTTGTTTGTGTGCCACCAGCAGGTCTGCTGGCTATGCTTTCTGGTCATCTGAGTGTTAAATATTGTTTCGGGACACTCTCTATTTCCTGTTTGCACAACGTGCTTACAAGCTAGGTTCATTGTATTAACAAGGGACCGATTGAGCCAACTGTTGCCAAACTGCAAACAACAGGTGACAACAGGTGACAACAGTTGTACAGTATGTAAACATGTGATTATTTGGACATTCATCACAAGCTAGCCCGATTACAAGCGCAGCTAAAATAACTCATCGTTTGGCCATTGTTACCAACCTTTAGCATTGCTAAATGCCGTTTGTTCATGCTAATATGTTATATTCTATTCTGCCATCGTAATTTAGCCAAGCAAAAATAATGTCCATATTTTATTGTAGCCAGACTGGACACTGGCGATATTCAGTAGAATTTTTAGTAAGATATCCAAATACAAAAATATTCTATCTGCTGCCCTCCTCATTATTCCGTGTGTGGACCAATTTTGTGAAGTAAACAGACATGAAGTCAGGTTTGGATATAAAATGCCACATTACCCAAATGCCTTTCTAAGCAGATGGATTTTTGGTAGCTACTCCTAAGAGCTTTGACTGGGGGGGTTAAATGTTGCAGATTTAATATTGAGGCGTCATGCTGAGGTCTGTAATTAAACTGTTCATTCCTGAACAAACAAGAACCCGAAGCAACGTGATCAGCTATCTAAGGTAACTCCAAGAATGATTAATTATTGCGGATTCAACGATGATTACTGACAAAAGAGAAATACCATTGTCAAGATAATTAATAATGTAAACACTTGATTTGGGTTATGAAGACGTTGAAGGTTTGACAAAAATGTAAAGCCCCTGAACCCTCAAATTGCTTATTGGCTGCCCTATAAGTGTCTGTGTGTGAACGTATGTTGGGATATCGTGTACAGAATAAAGAACTACCTTCTTGAATTGTAGCATTTCTGACATGCAAATCAATAGTGTGCCACTCAGATTCTGTTGCTGCAGCTCCATCTATTGGATTTGGTTGGTCACAGGCAGCCCATCATGACCCCAATGCAAGCAGGCTGTAACGGCAACCAGTGAAAATACATTAATCGAAGCCACATTTTTATCCGTATTTGCTTCAAAAAGTAACGTATGCTTTTTCCTGTGCGATCCATCAACAAAGTTTCAGAGAAATGAACTGGCCACTTGCAGAACACAGACAATTAGTCCTTCGCACTCATACTCGCACCTATTTTATGGACAATATATTCTGCGAAGAACCCCGAGTACTTGTATAAAATCCACGTAAGCACTGGAAGACCATGCAAATTTCACACAGAGGCCAGAACTGAACATCAGAACACTGATCTGTGAAGCAGACATACTAACTGCTAGTCCAGCGTGCCAAATCAATCAATTAAACTACTAAAACTGAAAGAAAAAAAAATCGGGGCCCTACATATGATCCCTGGGGTGTGTCACATAACAGGCAAGGAGTGACAGTCCACCGACTCAGACAACAAGAGCCCCCTTTTAATCAATGCCCTTCCAACAAATAACATTTTGGATATTGTATTACAGTCATCCAAATGTCATGCTTGAACAACTTGTTTGTAATTGGGGCAAAGAAATCAGCTTTCAGTTCCCTGCAGGAAAAGTAATTACTGAAGAAAAAAGAAAAAAAATCCAATCACAGCTACATATAATGTTGCCCCAGCTCCATAAATAAAGACTACATCACATTTTCAGTGTGGAAGGTGTTGACGGGCGGAGCAGCTCAGCATATACTCCTCGGTTAGACGGTGACCTTGTAGCGCATTTGCCTTCGCCGTGCGAGTGCATCGTGTAGTGTGGTGTAGTGTGGCTAATAGAGAAAATTGTATGCATCATTAGCCGCCCAAGTAGGCTATACTGTACACCTGCACCAGACGCAAATGTCAGTGTGTCCTGAGACAGAGGCCGCTATCCTTGAACGCTCAGATTCGTCATAGATACTGGGCCAACTTCTATATGGGGGGGGGGGTCAGAATCTAATTTAAGCGACTGATCACATACATTATTTCAAAATTCTCAGTGGGAAATTTCCTTGATCAATACTCCACCACATAATCCACCGGTTCGTATTTATCCGAAATTGCCCGTAATGGAATACATAAATATAATTCATGCATGTATAAACGGCTATACCGGCCGTTTCTCATCTCTAATAAAACTCGGAGGCTGAGGGAAAGCAGGATGAAAAATGAATCGGCAAGGGTATGATTGATTAGCTTTCTTGTTTGTAGATTAGTATTAAGACGTCACATCTTATTTATGTGCAGAAAGCGCCGCTTAATGATGTTTTCGCCCCTCCAGTTTACTGTGGGTCGAGAGGTGATTTTTGTTGCATCTGAAGAAATTAAATAAGACGAGGTGATGTTCTCTGCTTCGCTAAACAAAACGGATTCGTCTGCATGAGCAGGGCGGGAGGAGTGTACTCACACGCAGGTCATCCTTCTTCAGTTTTGTTTCATACCAGCATCTTGTCAACGTCAGGGATTTTTAGGAGTATAGTGTACGAGTTGTAAACTAGAATAATGAGGCAAAGGGTGGTGTTAATCAGAACTTTTATGAAAACAATGTGTCTAAACCAGTTGGGCAGTACTTAAAAAAGGAAATAAAGGGAATAAAGTTAACATATATTTTGTAAAAATTGTCTAAAGAAAAAAAAAAAGAATTGCCAGCATACATCATGCAACACATCAGCACTACGTATGTTGTGAATTTTCAAATGTTCATTTTACGCGCACAGCCAATAAAGCTGATACTAAAGCATCAATGTATGACCTTGGAACGGACTATTAAAAAATCAACAAAGCATGTCATGAAATACGTTCTGAACAAATCTGACATCAACCAGCGTCCCCAAACGGATTGTGGTCTACCTCCGAGTTTCCACTGTTAAGCCTTTTTGTTGGACCAATGTTTTTTACTGTACACTTAGGTGCTATGCAAAATGCAGCGAAGGTGGGGCTAAATATGAAATGCTATTTGCAGAAACCAAAAAAAAATAAAAAATTAAAAAACCCCACATCTGAACTGGTCTACTTTTTAAAGAGCTTTTCATCGATGGTGGGTTCTTGTCAGTGTGTGTCAGAATCAACACTGGGATTAAAACGTTGCGCTGACCGCATACATAAGCAATTCAGCAAAAGCTGGCATTAAGAGTGAGGAGTGAGTGAGTTTCTTGGACAGACAGGGCGAGCGAGATAAGCGAGGACAGCAGGAGCTCTTCTCAGGTCAGGGATCACAAGGCTGCGGCGGTTTAAGTGAAAGCCATCTCCCAGGATGCTGATGCAAGCATGTTTTTTTTTTTCTCCATAATATGGACACCATTTTGGATTGGAGTTATTTTAATCTGAAAGAGGGCAGATATCCAATATCAGCTCATCAGAAAAGATAAGGAGGCTGACTGGATGAGCTACTTGATGTGGTCGTGCGGTGATTGTCAAAGACCGAAGTATTCGGTACAGTGAACCTGAAAAACGGAATGATGTCCGTTGACGAAATGATATCTGAAGAATGCTCCATGGGGTCTTCATTTTGTTTGATAGTATTGCGGTTGGAGGGCAGCAGTGTTGTTGTAGTGGTTAGCGTGTTTGCCTCACAGTTCTGTGGTTTTGGTTCCTGGTTTGAATCTTGACTGAAGCCTTCCTCAGGGGCACTTGCAAGTTCTCCCCATCCTTGCGTCTAATTTTTTACTTTATTTTTCCGGATGCTTGCTCCCACATTCCCAAAACATGCAAGTGAGGATAATTGATAACTCTAAAATGTCTGCCCTGTGATTGACTGTCAACGAGCCCAGGGGTCTACCTCACCTCTTGTGAAGTGTCTCGTGTCAATCAATCAAAACAAAGACTTTTATTTTTGCAGTTTTCTTCCAGCTTTTAATACTGGATCACATTAGTGCAAGTGTACCTTTAAGTGGTCTAGTTGATAATAAGTTCCAACACCAGATTAAGAATGACACCATAAATACTTTTAAAAATCGAAAATCTACCTCCTGTCATTGCCTTCAATCACCTACTTAATATCCAGTCAGATGGCCCCTCGGGATCATAAAGTTCACCTTGACCATTCCAGTTTCATCCCGATTCTTCTCACTGCCGCTGGAGGGGGCGCATGCAACGCCGCGATGGATGAATCTGTTTTATTGTCCATTTTCTAACGTGCGTGTCCTCATTCGGGTCACGTGTCAGCCAACATCAGGGCAACCTTTCACACACGCGGGCATTTGGGGTCTTTAGTGAACCTAACGGCCATGTTCTGGGAATGTGGGAGGGAGCCAGAACACCCAAAGAAGCCACCGCGCAGCCCAGCGGTTTTATAGTTGTTGGTTAATTCTTGCGGCTGGGTGACAGCATTCCTCAGTGTTCATCTGCAATGTTTCATCAAGTAGCAATTTTTATTTCATACTGTGATGCTCGCTCTGGCATCTCGTACAAAGAGCAGAGAGACACAGCGCAGTCTAAGCAGGAATGTGACTTTTATAGACAAATGAAATGGCTGGCTCGGGGTTCAGAGTCGGTTTTGCTCGCTCTTTGGGAAGGCTGACTAATGGGTGACAAAGAGCTGGCGCCGTTCCATTGGCGGCACAAAGATGAACCCCCCGGTCGTCGTACAGGGCCTCTCATCTGTCCATATGAAGAATCAAGCCTGTCAGTGGCATTCGCAAGTCGGCTTACAGTCTGGAGTTATGCGCCTCGGACCTTCACGCACCTTCAAGCAAGCGTCGTCCTCCTCCCGCGTGAGCGCATTTTCCACGCACGTGAATGAAGAGGGGTGGTAGCTGCGCGCTGTGGAGAATGCATTATTATGAACCTGACAGATGGACGGGTGTCCCACTGCCATTTTGCTCCTGCGTTTCCACAGCACATCAAGTTCACCAACCCCCCCCCCCTTTTTTTTTTTTAAATCTCACTTCCAACACAATCAAAGTCAATTCTTACTTACCAAACTGAAACAAACCCGAGTGCTTAAATGAGAAAAAGAAATAAAAGAATCCTGGAAAAAACAAAAACAAAAAACAAACCAGAGAGGAATTCCAAGTAGGTGAGGACTGATTCACTGCACGTGCCCATTTTTGCCGACTGCGATTATTCATGCTGGTCTTTCGAAGCTGATCATAATTCACCATCATGCAGACAAGGACAAGCTATTTTTGCCCGTTAACCTGTGACCTATATTGATAATTACCAATCATACTTAATTGGTTATTTCCCATGCATTTGTTGTCCCCCCCTTTTCCCGTCTGTCATTATGATTACTTATGCACGCTCACACAGGCTTGCACTTTCAGCGTTGGGTGGATACCAAGGCCATCACGACAACATTATGATTCCAGGAGATAGACTAAGTGCACCAATGAAACGTTATGTATCTGATTGATGATAGTGTGACCGCTTGAAAAAGGGCGACGTCACCTCACGTCCATAAATCACAGTTTATTGTGATTTGAATATATGAAGACGTGTAATTGTCGATGCGACTCTTGCTCTCTGTTGAGACTTGTCATCCATTTTTGATGCTGCGGAGACTTAAGAAAAACTGTTTCAGACAATTATTGGGGAGGAAAATTGGTTGAAAATTACAACCAGTAGACTTTTGACCGAGAATTAGTTTGGGCTAATTGTGACAGATGTCACCAAGGCTGGATTTACGCTGCCCAATCCCAATTGAATGCGTGTGGCAGATTTTTTGGGGGCGACTGCCTATTAACACAAATCCGCCATTGGCTGCGTTTACACGGAAGGAACAACCCGACTCAGGCCACAACCAACACCAGACAGTACACGCGTGCCAGAATCGGCACGTTTCAGTAACCGTCATTCAACAACAGATTAGTTCCGTGATTTACAAGGAAGCAAATGGAAAGGAAAATGCAGACACGCCTCCTTTCCCCCTTACGATTTCTCATTGATGTGACCTCTTCACCTTGGCAATAGTTGCCAAAGTAATGAATTTGGTTTCCAAAGGCTGGAAGCGAGAAGATGCCGGGAGATTGGAACATGTCTCCGCAGCTGTGTGGAGCCAAGTCCTTCTATTTCCTTACTTCATCATCGCTTTCCTATAGCACGCTCGCCGCAGTAGCATCTGCTTAATGGGCCCCGTCGCTGTGGATGCTCTTCCATCTTTTGACTCTCGCACAGCTTGCAGACAAGCACGAGCATGCATGTAGATTCTCAGTGATGATCTGTAGTTTTTACAGTTTTTTTTTTAAATTTGTTGCCGCGTGGCTCCTATTTTTGACATGTTTTTTTGCATGATTTAAAAGTCCGCCCTTTCATTATTTCCGCACCCCGAGACGATTTTACAAATGGAAACATGCACAAAGGGTCTACAAAGCAATATTTTGTGTGTATTTATCAGTGTTGCCGTCTCTCTTAGATGCTGGTTTATTTAAACGCGGACTGGTGGAATCCGCTGTTTCCCAAACACAACAGTATTTTCTCAAAGCCAAAACCAACTTTCTCCAGCGAGCTGGCAGAGCTACCCGGTTTGGAATGTTCTGCGTTGAACACCACATTGTTCTGTTTAACCCACACTATGCTAAAAAGACATTACAGCCAAGAGATTGTGTACAGGAAATCTGCTTGTAATAATGACCTCTCCGAAAAGACGTTTTCAGGTCAGATTCTTATAACATAACCTAACAATCGAGCATGGGGAAAAAAAAGTTTTTGCTTTGTGTTGCGATACTTTTTGTGCCGATACCAAGTGTCGATACTTCCAGTGAATATCAATACGTTCAAGCAGCCAGTCATATGTCAATTTTCCAGGCCAATAGAGGGCAGCACATTTAAATCAATGTCAAATGGCACTTCGGTTAATACTTTGGAGACACGTTGCCTCTGGTTGGTTTTTTTTTTCCTCAATACATATTACATTACATTGGGCTCAATACTTTATAATAATTGAGTATCGCAACATGTCTGGGATCACCACCCAAGTTCCGGACCGTGACAAAAGTGTATCGTCCGAGCCTTGCGAGAACAAATATGAATCTCCCGTTGGTTTTGCCAATCACAATTGCACATTTTGGGGTATTTGACTAAAGTCCGATCATTGCAATACTTAAAAGAGACGCCCCAAAAAGAGAATCAAACAATGTCAGAAATGTATCAAAATGTAATATCAACGCTTCACCCGTATTTCTAATGCCATCAATACAATACAATCAAAGGGAATAAAAGCAGTTTGGATCCGTGCCGCCTGCTCATTTCAATGTGGAGGTCCTGTTAATGCCGCGCTCTGAAGACCAGCAGATGTTCTATGTGAATTGTGCGTGTAATTGTCAACGTTAATCATCATCCTTGTCACTCTCACAGCCGGTGATATATTCCAAATGCGTTCCGTTTTTAATGTTAAACTGAGCTGCACTGTATTTATGTTCAGACTCTGTGACCCAAAGCATATGACAGAATTCTTATCTAGGGATCCTACGGATCTAAAAACAAGGCCTTCATTGGCATTTTTAAGTCTTAAATCAATTTTTCTGAAGTCTTGAAAAATGGTGCGATTGAAAATAATTTTCTACATAAAAATTCACATTAAAAAAAGTTTTACAGAATTAATCCAAAAAGGAAGAAGAATTTACAGAGCACGGTCCAACATTAACAGTGGCCCGATGGCCCGGAGCCACCATTTGAAGTTGCCGGCCATCAGTTCAAATTCCATAAATAAAAGTGATGAAATCAACACATTCTTGCTTTTTTTTTTTTTTTTTTTTTTTAAATATCTCATACTCCTCGCAGAGAGGCAGTCATGCAGACATGCTAACCACTAGCCCACCATGCCAGCCTTGGATCGTTTTGCATGTCAAAATTCTTTGAGCGTGCTATAAACAGTATTTTTCCAACCACCACAGAACCGAGGATGTGAAATTTCGAAGGGAATGGTCAAGGAAATGTGTTTTGCAGATAACATTACAGATGCAATAAGGTTTGGCTCGGCGTGTGATTGAAACAATACAGCAGCTAAGCCGCATTGAGCCCACCTGTTTGTTTTGCCGTAATTGGATTCTGCTTCATTCCATTTGCCTTAATGCTGATGCATAATGCAATGTACTGCAGGGACCGGCCATTACCGGGCTATGGGACGGGGCTTGAAGAAGTAACCTGACCCGGCGTCCTGACCCACCAAATATCCCCGCGCCCCCCCCACCCCCCACCGCCCCTTCCTTCTGCCCATCTCTTAAAGCCACCCCTCTGCTCATAGATTGATGAAGGAGGCTTGCGGGGCCTGATGGGAACCAGAATAGCAGGTGTTGGTTTTAGAGCCTACAAGAACAATAAGCCGGCCCTTTGCAGCATGCTGATCCAAATTAAACAGGCACAGGCACAGGAATGGGCTGCATGGGCCAGGCTGGAGGGATCCTCACCAGAGATTGAGGTTCTGCGAACAAGACAGGCATGTGGAGCCAAAGCTTCATCTGTCTTTGTAGAAGCAACAACACACCCCAGTCATGCGGAGCATTCCAGACATCAACACATCCAGGCTTAGCTGGTGGACTTTTCCCACTAGGGTGGAGCTAAATTCAAAGAGTAGCTAGTCCCTATAAACATTTAGGTAGACATGCATGCATTATTTAAAAAAAAAAAAAAGAAGCCCTCTTGTAGCTCATGTCATGTTTTTATAACTCAGTCAATGCAGAGCTTGTGCGCTGTGAACAAATGTCTAAATCTCCCAGCAGCTTGGCGTCACTGTCATCACGACAGAGACCCCTTCCACGCGATCTTTGCCTTTTTTTTTTTTTTCGTGGCAGCCCGTACTTCTCTCACGAGCAGCTGCTGTCGCTAAGTAGCTCGTGTCGATGGTCGGGGCTCAGATCTGCCCACAACGATGGTGACATGATGAAGATAAGACATCTGGAGGCTGTGTGTGTAAGTGCGTGTTTGTTCACTTTGTGTGTGCATCAGTTATAATAGTGGAAGATAAGAAGGACTAAAAGTGTGTGTGTGTGTGTGTGTGTGTGTGTGTGTGTGTGTGTGTGTGTGTGTGTGTGTGTGTGTGTGTGTGTGTGTGTGTGTGTGCGTGCGTGCGTGCGTGCGTGCGTGCGTGCGTGCGTGCGTGCGTGCGTGCGTGCGTGCGTGCGTGCGTGTGTGTGTGTGTGTGCGTGCGTGCGTGCGTGCGTGCGTGCGTGCGTGCGTGCGTGGCGACCATGGCCAAGGTTCATTAGTGTGTGCTGAAATAATGATAATAAGGGCTCGCTCTCTTTTCTCTGCCGTGGAGAAGAGCATCTGATCTGCGCTCACCTCCCGTGCACGCTGACACATGACCGAGGATCAGATAAAAGCCAATGTAGCGACAACACTAACGCTAACAGAGCGCTCGAGAGGAATAACGCCGGCAAGATGGAGGCTTGATGAGCTGTGGAAATTTGGAGGAAAACTTTTTTTATTTTCATTTTTTACAAGTGCACGTTTGAGAGGAAAACGGTCTTTAGGATCTTATATAACTTTACAAAAAAAATGCAAGTCAGCATAGATTTTTACTCTTAGTCTGTAACTACCTTTGTTGGCTTAACTACCTAAGCCAAGGCCAAATCAGTCATTTGGACCAGCAATAAATTTACCACATTACAGACGAGCAACAATCACCGCACACACACAGTGTGTTAGTTAATAAGTTCAGCAGTAAAAAGTGTGAGATATTTCATAGTCATCGTATTGAGTCGATGTTATGCACATCAAGCTCCCAAACTTGTTTGTAAATGACCCATAAGCAGGCAATGCCAATTAAAAATATGTAAGCTTGCGGACCGAGTAGATAATAACAACGTGGACTTTATAGGCTAATGATTTCCATATTTTATAAGTACATGGCAGGACTTTCACTTAGCCACGGGATTCAGTTGGTAAGCTAACCGTGTACTACATATGTGCCACTTGACGAATATATTTCGACTTTCTGAAAGCTTTTTGCATCAATTGACATTTCATGACGATAGAGTGGACATGTTAAGCTAGCCAACATCAAGCTAGCCACGTGGTGATGATGATGAAAGTTGTGAAGCAAAATTGTTTCTATTCATTCTGCACCCAAAAACTGCTTCGGCGTCTCTAGAAAGACAACGAGCTTTTTTTAAAGCTCTTTGATCATGATTGTGTAAAGCCCAGTATCCTGCAGTGCCGGTTGCATAGAAAAGTACACGGTCAGTTGATGTTGATCAATGCCTTTCATTGCCGCTCCTCCGCAGCTCGTAATGTGCAGCCAGCAGCCAACTAGAGACCAGCCTGTGTTGTTACCCCTCCTCCCTTCCTTAACACTGCACAAGTTACAAACCGAACCGGTAAATGAATCGTGTATATGTCTGTGCATTAAGGGAGGGAAATTAGCATGGAATGTTTTTTTTGGGGGGGGGATTACTCAATTAAAAAATAATTGGCCGATTAATCCATCTATTTTCTGAACTCCTTCCCTTCACAAGGGTCCATCCATCCATCCATTTTCTAATCCGCTTATCCTCGCAAGGGTCGCGGAAGTGCTGGAGCCTATCCCAGCTTGTCTTCGGGTTCACCCTGAACTGGTTGCCAGCCAATCGCAGGGAACACATAGACCAACAACCATTTGAACTCACACCTTGGGACAATTTCGAGTGTTCAATCAGCCTGTAATGCATGTTTTTGGAATGTGGGAGGAAACCCGAGTACCCGGAAAAAACCCACACAGGCGCAGGGAGAACATGTAAACTCCACACAGGAAGGCCAGAGCCGGAACTGAACGCTGCACCTTCGCACTATGAGGCGGACGTGCTAACCAGTCGACGACCATGCCGCCTCACAAGGCTCGCTTCATAAAATAGTTATTAGTTCCCAGGTCTAAAATATGCAGCTAATGCATGCGATTGGTCTCAGAATTGGCAGCATAAACATCTGATCGGAACACCCCAGTGTTACAAAAAAAGTAATTTCACACTAATAATGTTGTTTTCAAAGAATGACATTTTCTTCATTTCTAAATGAAATGAGGAAAACCTGAGGGTGTGGGGGCTGGGTTCACTCACACCTTCCTTTAATGGGTTCTTCCATGGCCAATGCTCCACCTCATACTTTTATGTCGCACCCCTCGCTAGCAACCAATGAGAAATTCAGTGGTGAGTGTGTCAGAACGGCGCGGCGGTGCTCTCGATGGCTCATTGTCCATGGTGACAGACGAAAGAAGAAGGTGACGCAGCTGGAAGGGGGACAAAAGGGAGGGCCGAGGTGAAAGTTCACCATGGAGGACATGACAGATCCCAAATGGTCGCCTTTCAGAAAACAGCCTCATCGCCTCATTATGTCAGCTGTGGAATGATCCGCACGCAACATCAACTCACCCCATCTTATGGCTGGCAGGCAACGCCGTAAAAGACAAAGTGCATGCAGAAGCGCAGCGTGGAGATAAAAAAACCAACAACAACAACAACTCTTGTTTTGTCTTTAAATGCAGGGTCCTGACCCAAGGCAGGGGTGTGTATTTTTAAAGCGCTCACCGTGATGGATGCACACATTGTGCTCTCCCCGCGCTCCGAGTGACATGTGTTTGACCCCCCCCCCCACCCCCAGCCCCCCTCTCTGCCCCATCCTCATCTTACAGGAGACAACACCTGCTGCCTCACTACATGGCCATTAGTGGTCAACCAACACACATACACACACACACGTTTTATTCACACAAGGGATTTTTAGAGCACTCTGTTGCCTGATAGGACATGTAGCACATACTGTACTTTTACCGTGTACCTTTTGTATGTACACACAGAGGACACAACACTTACACTTGAGCTCCGATGCAGGAGCTTTATACAAGATAATATTGTACTTTTTTTTATTTTGGAACATAGTGTACAAAGTGCGCCTTTCAATATGACGATGAACGAAAAATGAATTTGAATAGCTAATTTCAAATATTTCAAAACAAAATCCCAGTTTTACGGAAATTAAATAAATTAGGTTGTAATTGGGCAAGAATAAAATTGTGAAAGCGTAACATGTCATTGTCTGTGAAGAAAAATGTAATTGTTATAAAAATAAAGTTCTAATTTTGAGAGAGTCAAGTCCCCATTTTTGAAATGAAAACATTTTATGTAATTTCATGTTTTTTTTTAATTCAACATTAAATTTTCAGAGAATAAAGGCACCATAAAAATACTTTTCAAAGAATAGAATTAAAATTTGTGAGCGAAGCATTTTTAATTTCGAGAAAATAGTTATTTTTAATGAAGAGTCATAATTTCCAATCAATTTTGTATTTTAAGACGATAAAAGTCATAATTTTCCAAGTATAAAGTTCGAGTTTCCAGAGAATAACCTTGTAATTTTCAGAGTGACGTGACAATTTTTCAAGAATTCCGTCATAATTTTCCAAGAAAAAAAGTCTTCATTTGGAGAAAACAAAGTCAGAATTTCCGAAGAATAAAATTCAAATTTTCTGAAATTTAATTAATTTTTTTCAAGAATAAAGTCATGACAAAATAAATACTAAGCACATGTACCGGTTTTTAAATGAGGGGTTTTGAGGATCTTGGTTTTGACACGGCAAGTCTTTTCTGCTAATATTCCATTTCTTTCAAGTGTGGCCCTAAGTCTCTTTCGTAAACTTGCTGGCCTGTTGCGTGCGATGCATCTCGCCCTCCATTAATGCCCTCATCTAATTTGCATATGTTTTGTTTTCCAGCCTCCACCGTCGCGGAGAACGGCAAGAAAACCTGCCTGAAGCTGAAGGTTTTCGTCCGACCATCAAGTAAGGCTTTGTAAACGGAGCCCGTTGAAGTGCGCAGTTGGCGTGTTGAAAAACAAAGCGCTCGATGTCGTCTCTCGACTTCACCGACAAAGCTTTTTTTTTTTTTTTTGGCCCGCTGTCCCGACATGCCACTCTCATTTGTCTCCAAACTGCTGCTACTCGCTAAGAATATGTTTAAAAACAAAACCCCCCAAAAAAAAAAAAAAGCATCCAAAATATTTCATCTGAATGTTGCCATGAGCTTTGTTGCTTGACTTTGTTGCGTGTTGACTATCAGTGCTGAGAGGGGGCGGGTGGTGGGGGGCTTCAATTGTCGACCCGGCGTATATCCACCTCTAATGATGATGATTTCATTCTCCCTATCTTCTGTTTATAGACAGCTGTGTGCGAACTATAGGTGTACATGACCGTGTTTTCGATGTAAACGACAAAGTAGACAATACGTTAGAACCACGAGGTTAGTATGGCTTCCTGCTTTTTTTTTTTTTTTTTTACTCTCTTCGTGCGTCTGTCCACAGGCCTTGTTAGTGCCACCATGTCTCATCTTCTCACATCCTCCGCATGATCTCCAACGCGCACCCCCACCTCCACCGCCCCACCCCCACCCCAGTCCACCGTAGCACCATACATTTGTTTATGCAACAGAATGAATCATTTTGGGGTGTAAAATTGTAATCATCCTTCCCAAAGAAATTGGGTGAAGAAAATATGGAATGGTTGGAGCTAGTTTAACATTTCACACAGTAACACTCTCCGATGAAATCATGATAGTACATCCAGAAAAACAAACAAATTAATTTGGGATGTATTTTTCACATTTTTAAAGGGGCGGTGGGGGGAAGAGATCTACGGCCTGCTTTTAATTGGAAAGTGAAAATAATCTTCACAAGAAGAACCATTGCGTACGACACAGGATTTGAGATCTTGAGCCATTCGCAACGCGGGATGAAGATGATTTGAAAGAAAGGGCAGAAGAAACACAAATAAAAGTGGAATCTCATTGAAATCACATTTATTGCCATCACACATGTCACGCGGACATGAGGAAAGTGGCGGGGGGTCGGGGGGGACAGGTTCCAAACGATGCTACTTTAAGGG
Source organism: Hippocampus guttulatus (assembly GCF_054856545.1). Lineage (NCBI taxonomy): Eukaryota > Metazoa > Chordata > Actinopteri > Syngnathiformes > Syngnathidae > Hippocampus > Hippocampus guttulatus. The sequence goes on from NC_141265.1 coordinate 15,298,328, forward strand.
AGGGGCTTATCCTGCGTGTATTTTTTCACATTGATTGATTTTTTTTTCTTAAATCAAACAATTGTAGAAGAAAAAAAACCACCGTAATTTTTATATTTAGAAAATAATATTTATACTTGCACACAGACTTTTGTTGCGCAAGCATATCAACTGGTGAACCAATTGTGCACCCCTGATGTATACCGATGTACTCGTAAGAATGAAACGAGTCAACCCCCAACCGCATGCCCATAACGATCACACTAAGCGCTGTATATTTATCTTGAAACTCGACAGTAAATATACAGTCATTCATTTGACAGCCTCAAACGTGTTCATTGATTCGGTGTCTCGTGAGCCTGCATTTTTATATCGGGACGCACATGCCGCAGCCGTCACGACGGGATATCCTGACTTGGGTTTATAATTGCATTGGATATCGACGTGAGGACAAGGCGCGGATGTGCAAAGACCGTCTGACATTATTGATGCCCTACCTTCCTCTCTTTGCGCCTGGCCCCTTGCCCGCCGCTCTGTCGTGCCGGCCTCGACTTGTCTACACATTGCATGCCTCGGTCCTCTGCTTTGCTTGCCTCAAAACATGAGCTTTTTTTTTCAGTGCCTGATCACCCCTGCAGCACACAAGCTTTACCTCTGCTTTGCCCCTTTGCATGCTCCTGCTCCTTTCCCCGCTCATAGAAAGGCGCCCACCTCGGAGAATAACGTACTACAGTGGTACCTTGACTTACGCAGTGCTTACGCGGTTTTCAAGGTAATAAACGGCACTTGGTTGATTGTTTTTTTTGTTTTGTTTGTTTTTTTCCGATACGCCGCCGCTTGAGGAAAGTGGAAACAAAAATAGAGCAACAAAGGTTCTTTAATGCTCTCACATGTGGGCAAGGAGAGCCACGTGCAGTTTATTCAGTTTACTTAACTCATTCAGTACCAGCCAATTCTGGACCAAGTCTGAAAAGACGTTTAAAAACGTCTTTGGGAGTGAATGAGTTAAAGGGGAAAATAACCCAAAATGTGTATTGGAAGGTTTTTTTTTGTTTGTTTGTTTGTTTTAGTGTATTTCATTCCCCCCACCCCCCACCACTACATTTCAATATGTGTCAATTGTGGGACGGCCTGCTCCCTTATATCCCTTTAGTGATGAGCTTGCTCACCCAACGAATCAAATTCATCAGTCAAGGTACCACTGTATCCGTAGGACATAGCAACCCAAGTTCATATGGCAACTCAGAATCCGTAGTGTCTAATAAAGTTGTGAACATCAGCCAGTAACCCTGATGTGGCTTGATTATTGTTAGACTACTTCAAATGACCAACAACTGAAGGCTCGAATGCTGTAGTAGTCAAAACTTTGTTAATATTTGAACGTAAATGTATTCTTTCCCCCCCTCCGTCATCTAGACGACACCAGCCATGAACCCGCCGAGCCCTCCCGAAGTGAGGAGACAAACGCCGCGCCACACCTGTCCCCATGCAGTCAACTTCTGGCTTCACTGCTGCTCTGCCTGGCGGCCCTCTTCACCTTATAGCGCCCCCGCCTGTCCCGGAGGTGCAATTAACACCCAGCGTGGCCTGAATCTGCCCAAGGTTGCAGGGGAAAGGGGCGGGATTTGAGGGCGGAGCTTGTTTTGTTTGATTGGGCCATCCCAGCAGGCTTCGCAAGGAATCCTTCCATTTTTATTTGCCCTCCCCCAGATGAAGTTTGATGTGTCTCGCCATTTGTGAGTGGCGGGAGAAAAAAAAAAAGCGGAAGAGACAACTCCCCCCTACCCCTCGCAAACCTAAGATGCCAAATCTTTTTTTTTTGTTTTTTTGTTTATCCTGACACTCCGTGATTCATATTTTCCCGCGACAGCACGATACATTGTTTTTAACTAGCACACACAAATGCAGTACACAGACACACACACACACACGCATAAAAACACACACTCAGCAAATCTCGTCAGTGTTTCGTTGTTGTTACCATGTTGTGTTCTGTAGCAGCGTTTACAGAGTAGGAAAGTGAAGACTGTAGACTCTTAGGAAGGACTGTACATAACCGTGTAGGTATCTCTCCGTTGTGTTGGCTTCGTGTTCTGCTTGGTGCATAAAGTCTGATGTTTGACCCCCAGCAGGTCAAAACGATGAAGATGAAGGAAAAGGACTGGCAGTTTGAGAGCCAAAGCACTGGAAAAAAAAAACTATACACAGCCTGCACCTTAACCTAATGATGTCCAGTTGTTTCCTAATTTAATAGTAACGCCCGATTGTGTCAGAGGAGGATAAGCTACTGTATATACATGACCAGGGATGGGCATTTGATGAAATTCCCATGATTGACGATGGGAGGAAATTAACAATCAATGAATTGCAATTTTTTTTAAAAATTCATTTTACTCTCAGCATGTTCTGAGTTTCCATGCCAGTGTTGTGTTGAGCAGAAGAATGCCACCTAAATTGTGTCAAGTAACACAAATCAACCATCAGTTCCACACATTGGACCAAATTCTTAGCCGTCAATTAATCAATTCATGGATGATCATGCCCATCCCTAGTAAAACCCTAAAAGGTTGTGGTTTACCGTGTGTAAGAAAACAGAGAAATTTTAGACTCCCCGGCAGGAACTTTGCGGGCCGCTACTAGATGGAGGATCGATGTCTTTTAAGGAGTCGCAATTTCACGGCAGCAGTCACACTCATTTTGTGTTTACTGAGCTGGACAAAGATCATTTCTCTTGGCGCCATCCACTTACGCTATACACTCGCGTCCATAATCCATATCCAAAGCTTGGAAATTGCTCGGCAGTGGTAATGGGTCAAATATTAGTCACCCGGTTCGAAAAGAGGCGAGCTGCAGTTACACAGCCCTGACGCGTTGCTCTGTTGAATTGAAAAAAGCACTGCGCAGCGGGTCTGTCCTTTTGGCTTTACGGTGGTACCTCTACTTAGGAAATTAATTGGTGCTGGAAGAAATGTCTTTCATAGAAAATGTAAGTTTTCCATGTCCAAGCCCCCGCCAAAATTTAGACATAATTGTTTTATAAATAATAAAAATGCATGAAAATATGAAACAAATGCGTGTTACAAAAAGAATAGAGTAAATAGTAATGATGATGGTCATTTGACAATAAAGTTGGACTTGACTTGACTTAACTTTTAACTGCGTCCTCACCGTTTTTTGCCCTCTTTAATTCATGTTCTCCCTCAGAAGTGGTTTTTGCCTGGCGTTTTGTCACGAACCAATCCAAGGACGTTTGTTTTTGTCGTTTTTTTTATTTTTTATTTTAACAATCCTTTGAAAATGTCCAAGGCAAACATCAGCATTGTGAGCAATCGCCCGACTTTTTCTGGGTGATTCACATTTACGTAAAACTATCGGAACGCCTCATGGCCCGAGGGGCGAATGACGAGAATGACACCATACAGTATGTCTGTCTATCTGTCTCTCTTAGCCAATGGGATGCCAGGATGATGCTTGGTAACAGCCAATCGCATAGCTGCTATAAGTATGTTGCGTTCAGGAAAACTCGGAGCTGGGACTAGCCATCCTAACTGTATTTTTACCGTTCAAATCTTAAAATTTCTTTCGTGACAAGAGGCAATATTTTCCTGTTGAGACATTTCATACCTTGGAAATTTCGTATGAAGTAGAGGTACCACTGTATAGACATAGCACTTAGAATCAGCGATATTCTGCCTAACCAGTTCTTCAACTGGTTAACTGGTTAGGCCGTCTTTTTCTCACAAGATTGAGAAATCTCCCCGCCCCCCAAAAAATGACTTCCTGTCATGTGCCAAATAGGGCCCCCCGGAAAACAACAACAACAAAAAAAGTAGACGTCCGCTGTCGGCTCCTGTTGCCGGTTTAAGTGACTCTTTAATGAGGTTCAAAATGACAGGCACGCAGACCCCATGTTGCGGCAAAGGGGAGCTATTTCTGGTATTAAAAATAGACGGTGGAGGGCTTGAAGGAAAAGGGGGAGGGGGGGGGGGTTGTCGGGAGAAATGGTGTCGATTTCATTCATTGGTTATAACGCACCAGTGACCTTGCTGTTTGGGGGGGAAGTGGCGAGTGACGGAAATGAAATTCCGGGGGAGGGGTTCAGGGATGTGATGTGGCTGAAGGTGGTCGTATAATTGATAAGAGTGCCTGGCGTGAAGTAAATAAATCAATACAAATCCATCAAACTCTTGTTGCAAGTTCAGTTTGGAATCGTTCAATCTTCAAAGTAGGAACACGGCTTCGGGTCACACTAAGAAGAACAGATCAACACGAGAATCAAGTTATCCTTTCCAAAGAAAATAAGAAACATTTAAAAAAAATATTTTAGGACATTAGCCCTAATAAAATTTTTGAATTAAAAAAATATATACAATTTTAAAAATTCAAATGTTTTTTTCCTCTTAATTTTGTCACGTTACGACTTGATTCTCGTAATTACTGAGCCGTTTTTTTTTTACATTCTTTTCACTGTTGCCCCTCATGCGCCTTCAAACAAAAGACATGCACTGTTTTTTGTTTGACTTTTTATTTTTCAAATCCATGTCTGCCTTTTTACACGATTGAACACGAACGACGTACATTTTTTTTTCATTTGCCATGCTAACAATGTGTGCTAGCAACTCAGCTGTTACACGACTTCAGCCCATCGGATGAGGTACTGACATCACCGTGGACATTGTCCTTTTTCTCAGAAAACCAGCTTCAAGTTGACCCTCTTTTGTGATAACCAATATTACTGCCTATCTTTTTTTGTTGTTGTTGTTGTTTTTGTTTGCTATCATCCTACTTTATTGTATGCCATGGCCTAACCTGGTAAATGAGGATCAACTTAAAAACTGGATACTGTGTATCCTGAGGTAGTCAACCATCAAACATGTCGTGGTAGGTTATAGCATCTGTTTTGTACCTTCTGGAGGACAAAAGCTAAAAAAAATTTAAAAAATCATTGTTAAAACTGTATAATTATTACTGTTATGATAATGATTAAAACTATTATTATTATTATTATTAGGGAAGACTCCTTGTAAATAGTGTTTGATATTAAAGTATTCATTTGGTTCTTATGTCTTTTCTAAAAAAAAAAAAAAAAAGAACAAAAAGGACAATATGGTAATATCTCTGGGTTTTGCCGAGTGCTTTCAAGCAATGTGTTGCGCGCTTAGATCCTCAACGCCTAATATGTTAAAAGTGTGCAACTTGCCAGTGGATGGACGACAACTTTCGCCATCTCTTCATGCGAGGATCTTAAGGACTTGCCCTCTTTTTGTGTGTGTGTGTGTGTGTGTGTGTGTGTGTGTGTGTGTGTGTGTGTGTGTGTGTGTGTGTGTGTGTGTGTGTGTGTGTGTGTGTGTGTGTGTGTGTGTGTGTGTGTGTGGAAAAAGCATGAGAAAGAACTGGACGGAATCTGGAAGGAACTTACCGGTTTCATGATGTGGCATGCGCATGAACTTAATGACATGTAAAGAAGAAAAAAAAAGTTTTTAAAAGTTAAGGATTTTTTTTGTTTTGTTTTGGTTTTTTTGCTCGTTTTCTTTTTGGTGTGTTCGATTTTTCGGCTCACATTCACGTCGTGCATTTTACTTTGCATCTCCGATCCGAGTGATGTCATGAAGCCTTGTTAGTGACAAGATAACAAACGTGCTGTACAAAACACCAAACGTTGTTGTGTAGTTGCAGTGGGGCTCGGCCATGTTGTTGTCTTCTTTTTTTTTTTCCGGGAGAAAGACTCTTTCTGATGACTTCGTCTCTTGTACTTGCGGCGCGTCTCCTTGGAGGATCGCATCAGTGTGAAGGTCTCTCAGTTGGACAAAAATATGGACGAGCCCTTTTGAGTTTGCTATGTTTGTTTTCTCATGTGGTGCTGCCGCCGTGAATGGGAAGCGACGACCTTCTTTTTGGCAGCCGAAAGTGTTTCCCATGCCTTAGACGCTCTCCACCATTGTGCTTTGACACGTCAACAAAACAGGGCCCTTCACGTCCTCCCCCGCCCCCGCTCCCCTTTTTAACAACCCTGCGCTCCTATCTTGTGTCAGCCTTAGATGTCGCTCCTGAGTGACCATGGAAGAACTAATACATCCACCTCGCCCCCAAACAACGAGGGGGTGAACTCATATCATGGATACAGGTTCTGCGCCCCCCTCCCCCCAATTCATGTTTGTCTTCTCGTAATCGTGTCGCGTCCAACTTATCACACACTGTCCTTCCTCTTTGTACCCCGCGCTCACTTTGTCATCAGTGGAGCAAGATTTCCAGACCTGCTCTTTTACAGTATATAAACGAAGAAAAAAAAAGTCGACAAAAATTGATCTGTATTTGTATATACACGTGTCTGAGCATCTATGAGTAATACAATAAAACATGAAAAACATGGCCTGCTGTTTTATTCACGCCGATGATTGTGATGATTCTTTTCCCATAACTACTATCTATTTTTTCGAACATAAATATAACTTGATTTTATATTTCATTCAGTGCTGCCCGGTTGACGAATGGTTAGCGCATCGACCTCACAGTGCAGAGGTCATGGGTTCGATCCCGGCTCCGGCCTTCCTGTGTAGAGTTTGCATGTTCTCCCCGTGCCTGCGTGGGTTTTCTCCGGGTACTCCGGTTTCCTCCCACATTCCAAAAACATGCATGGCAAGCTGATTGAACACTCTAAATTGTCCCTGGTTGTGATTGTGAGTGCGGATGGTTGTTTGTCTCTGTGTGCCCTGCGATTGGCTGGCAACCAGTTCAGGGTGTGCCCCGCCTACTGCCCGAAGACAGCTGGGATAGGCTCCTGCACGCCCCGCGACCCTTGTGAGGAGAAAGCAGATCAGAAAATGGACGGATGGATTTCATTCAGTGTCAACCGTGCTGTGTCATTTAAATGTGCTTGACGGGCTTGCCTAGCACAGAATAATGTGACCATTTTATTGCTTTTACGATTGTGCGCCACCCATTCTGCCTCGCAACCACTCGCTGACGCCTGCGAGATGAATGATCGATGACAGCAGTGGAACCACAAACTGGCATGTCGTCCGCATCAGCGGCTGACGCCCTACTAATTATTTAGCATATAAAAACATCACAGATTGTTGATTGGGAACATGTGTTGGCGTTTGTTCATTTTGGCTATTAGCCGAGATCTTCGCTGATGAGCATTTGATTTAATGGTGTCACAAAGTCCTGCGGTACTCCATCATAATCACGCCGTTGCGTGTGGCGCACACACGTGCCGTCCACTGTGCAGACTCGCAGGTCTCCTAAGACAGACTCCAGGGGACCACCGTCCATCCATCAGGATCAGAATAAGACTTTAAATCGCCTTTCACTCTGCCCGGCTACTAATGAGGACACCTAATAACCTTCTGCTGGTCCCCATCAGCGCCGTTTAGCGTCACCCTCCATTATCTCTGCTAATTACCGGTAGACTGAAAGCCAGGGAGCCCACAGGACCAAAATGAGGTAGGTGTGTGTGGGTGGGGGGGAACCCCTTGATAAACCCGTTGGACCCCGTCCTTTTCTTGATGATTTCATGCTAATCTTCTTTTAGGGAGGTGAGGGAAGGGTTGATTAAAATAAGATGAGGGTGCAAGTGCCTCTCTCCCAGTAAGATTGGAACATGCTAACACTTCTTTTTTTAAATTCCCCAAATGACACAGGAAGCCAGCCTCTCCAATCTCTTTCCTAAAATGCGGGGCCCTTTCGAAGCCTCCGAAGTGACATTTTATGCACGGAGACACTCGACAAGATGAGTCAATGAGCCTCAAGTTGTGCTTCCTGCTGGGAGCTAAGGAGATGCAGGTGCGTCTTTGCAGAGATCCCAATAAAGATAAGCGGGCTGCACCCAATCATTACGTTGGCTGTGTATGATCGTTTGATGTCAAGATGCCTCATACGCTTGATCGTAGTTCGTCATTCTCGTATTGCAGAATTTATGTGGGTTTTTAAGGTATACTTTTGATAATGCCCTTGAATGTGGGAAAGGGGAGCCACAGTCCAATTTTTATTTTTTTTATTTTTTAGGGATTTACTGAATGCCGGGGAAAACTCAATGAGAAACTACGTTCATAAATAAATAGAATTTGAATTTTTAGAGAAGGATTCATGATTGCGACAGACAACTGAAAATAACGCAGGGACTCACCTCGCAGTTGATTACGTCTATTCATGTCACAAAACATTATTTTGCATGTCTGAAATAAATTCACAATCCAATTCTCGTCATGAAAGAAAATGATCACGCTGGGATATAATTGGTGCAATTTACTTTTCTTAAGTTTCATTTGCGCAGTGCGTGATTTGTGTACAGTAGGAGTTTTTAGCAGAAAAAAAACGACCACGTATACCAAGGCGTTTTAAGCCGAAAAAAATGACCATGTATAGTAAGGCGTTTTTAGACGAAAAAAACGACCATGAAGAGTAAGGCGTTTTTAGCCGAAAAAAACGACTATGTAAAGTAAGGCGTTTTTGGACGAAAAAAACGACTATGGAGAGTAAGGCCTTTTTTGACGAAAAAAACGACCATGTATAGTAAGGTGTTTTTGGATGAAATTTTTAGCCAAAAAAAACGACCACGTATAGTAAGGCCTTTTTGGATGAAAAAAACGACCACGTATAGTAAGGCCTTTTTACCCGAAAAAAAACGACCATGTATAGTAAGGCATTTTTGGATGAAATTTTTACCCGAAAAAAACGACCGTGTATAGTAAGGCGTTTTTGGCCAAAAAAAAAACGACAACGTATCGTAAGGCCTTTTACCTGAAAAAAACGACCATGTATAGTAAGGCTTTTTTGGACGAAATTTTTAGCCGAAAAAAACGACCATAAATAGTAAGGCGTTTTTAGACGAAAAAAATGACCATGAAGAGTAAGGCGTTTTTAGCCGAAAAAAACGACTATGTATAGTAAAGCGTTTTTGGAAGAAAAAAACGACTATGGAGAGTAAGGCCTTTTTTGACGAAAAAAAACGACCATGTATAGTAAGGCATTTTTGGACGAAATTTTTAGCCGAAAAAAACGACCATGTATAGTAAGGCGTTTTTAGCCAAAAACGACCATGTATAGTAAGGCATTTTTGGACGAGATTTTTAGCCGAAAAAAACGACCATGTATAGTAAGGCGTTTTTAGCCCAAAAAAAACCAACCATGTATTGTAAGGCATTTTTAGCCGGAAAAAACGACCATGTATAGTAAGGAGTTTTTGGACGAAATTTTTAGCCGAAATAAACGACCATGTTTAGTAAGGCGTTTTATCTGAAAAAAATGACCATGTACTGTATAGTAAGGCGCTTTTAGCTGAAAAAAACGACCACGTATAGTAAGGCCTTTTTACCCGAAAAAAAACGACCATGTATAGTAAGGCCTTTTTGGATGAAAAAAAACTACCACGTATAGTAAGGCCTTTTTACCCGAAAAAAACGACCATGTACAGTATAGTAAGGCATTTTTGGACAAAATTTTTAGCCCAAAAAAAACGACCTTGTATAGTAAGGCGTTTTTTGACGAAAAAAAAAAAACATGTATAGTAAGGCATTTTTGGACGAAGTTTTTAGCCGAAAAAAGCGACCACGTATAGTAAGGCCTTTTACCCCAAAAAAAACGACCATGTATAGTAAGGCGTTTTTGGACGAAAAAAACCACCACTTAAAGTAAGGCCTTTTTACCCGAAAAAAAACAACCATGTATACTAAGGCTTTTTTGGACGAAATTTTTAATCCCAAAAAAACGACCATGTATAGTAAGGCGTTTTTAGCCCAAAAAAATGACCATGTGCAGTAAGGCGTTTTTAGCGGAAAAAACCCCGCCATGTATATAGTAAGGCGTTTTTGGATGAAATTTTTAGCCGAAAAAAACGACCATGTATAGTAAGGAGTTTTTGGACGAAATTTTTAGCCGAAATAAACGACCATGTTTAGTAAGGCGTTGTTAGCCGAAAAAAATGACCATGTATAGTAAGGCGTTTTTAGCCGAAAAAAACGACCATGTACTGTATACTAAGGCGTTTTTGGACGAAAAAAACGAACATGTATAGTAACGCTTTTTTGGACAAAATTTTTAGCCGAAAAAAACCTAACATGTTTAGTAAGGCGTTTTTAGCCAAAAAAAACAACCATGTATATATAGTAAGGCGTTTTTAGCCGAAAAAAAAACGACCATGTATAGTCAGGCGTTTTTAGCCCAAAAAAAACAACTATGTATAGTAAGGTGTTTTTAGCCGAAAAAAACGACCAAGTATATAGTAAGGCGTTTTTAGACGAAATCTTTAGCTGAAAAAAAAGGACCATGTATAGTCAGGCGTTTTTAGCCGAAAAAAACGACCACGTATAGAAAGGCCTTTGACCCGAAAAAAACGACCATGTATAGTAAGGCGTTTTTGGACGAAATTTTTAGCCCCAAAAAAACGACCATGTATAGTGAGAAGTTTTTACCCGAAAAAAACGACCATGTATCGTAAGGCGTTTTTGGACGAACTTTTTAGCCGAAAAAAATGACCATGTATAGTAAGGCCTTTTTGGACGAAAAAAACGACCATGTATAGTAAGGCGTTTTTAGCCGAAAAAAAACGACCATGTATAGTAAGGCGTTTTTGGACGAAAAAAACGACCATGTATAGTAAGGCGTTTTTAGCCGAAAAAAAACGACCATGTATAGTAAGGCTTTTTTGGACGAAATTTTTAGCCCCAAAAAAAACGACCATGTATTGTAAGGCGTTTTTAGCCGAAAAAAATGACCATGTATAGTAAGGCGTTTTTGGACGAAATTTTTAGCCGAAAAAAACGACCATGTATGGTAAGGCGTTTTTAGCCGAAAAAAAAACGACCACGGATAGTAAGGCCTTTTTACCCGAAAAAAACGACCATGTATAGTAAGGCTTTTTTGGCCGAAATTTTTAGCCGAAAAAAAACGACCATGTTTAGTAAGGCGTTTTTAGCCGAAAAAAAAGACCATGTAGAGTAAGGCCTTTTTGGACGAAAAAAAATGACCATGTTTAGTAAGGCGTTTTTAGCCGAAAAAAACGACCATGTATAGTAAGGTGTTTTTGGATGAAATTTTTAGCCAAAAAAAACGACCACGTATAGTAAGGCCTTTTTGGATGAAAAAAACGACCACGTATAGTAAGGCCTTTTTACCCGAAAAAAAACGACCATGTATAGTAAGGCATTTTTGGATGAAATTTTTACCCGAAAAAAACGACCGTGTATAGTAAGGCGTTTTTGGCCAAAAAAAAAACGACAACGTATCGTAAGGCCTTTTACCTGAAAAAAACGACCATGTATAGTAAGGCTTTTTTGGACGAAATTTTTAGCCGAAAAAAACGACCATAAATAGTAAGGCGTTTTTAGACGAAAAAAATGACCATGAAGAGTAAGGCGTTTTTAGCCGAAAAAAACGACTATGTATAGTAAAGCGTTTTTGGAAGAAAAAAACGACTATGGAGAGTAAGGCCTTTTTTGACGAAAAAAAACGACCATGTATAGTAAGGCATTTTTGGACGAAATTTTTAGCCGAAAAAAACGACCATGTATAGTAAGGCGTTTTTAGCCAAAAACGACCATGTATAGTAAGGCATTTTTGGACGAGATTTTTAGCCGAAAAAAACGACCATGTATAGTAAGGCGTTTTTAGCCCAAAAAAAACCAACCATGTATTGTAAGGCATTTTTAGCCGGAAAAAACGACCATGTATAGTAAGGAGTTTTTGGACGAAATTTTTAGCCGAAATAAACGACCATGTTTAGTAAGGCGTTTTATCTGAAAAAAATGACCATGTACTGTATAGTAAGGCGCTTTTAGCTGAAAAAAACGACCACGTATAGTAAGGCCTTTTTACCCGAAAAAAAACGACCATGTATAGTAAGGCCTTTTTGGATGAAAAAAAACTACCACGTATAGTAAGGCCTTTTTACCCGAAAAAAACGACCATGTACAGTATAGTAAGGCATTTTTGGACAAAATTTTTAGCCCAAAAAAAACGACCTTGTATAGTAAGGCGTTTTTTGACGAAAAAAAACAAACATGTATAGTAAGGCATTTTTGGACGAAGTTTTTAGCCGAAAAAAGCGACCACGTATAGTAAGGCCTTTTACCCCAAAAAAAACGACCATGTATAGTAAGGCGTTTTTGGACGAAAAAAACCACCACTTAAAGTAAGGCCTTTTTACCCGAAAAAAAACAACCATGTATACTAAGGCTTTTTTGGACGAAATTTTTAATCCCAAAAAAACGACCATGTATAGTAAGGCGTTTTTAGCCCAAAAAAATGACCATGTGCAGTAAGGCGTTTTTAGCGGAAAAAACCCCGCCATGTATATAGTAAGGCGTTTTTGGATGAAATTTTTAGCCGAAAAAAACGACCATGTATAGTAAGGAGTTTTTGGACGAAATTTTTAGCCGAAATAAACGACCATGTTTAGTAAGGCGTTGTTAGCCGAAAAAAATGACCATGTATAGTAAGGCGTTTTTAGCCGAAAAAAACGACCATGTACTGTATACTAAGGCGTTTTTGGACGAAAAAAACGAACATGTATAGTATCGCTTTTTTGGACAAAATTTTTAGCCGAAAAAAACCTAACATGTTTAGTAAGGCGTTTTTAGCCAAAAAAAACAACCATGTATATATAGTAAGGCGTTTTTAGCCGAAAAAAAAACGACCATGTATAGTCAGGCGTTTTTAGCCCAAAAAAAACAACTATGTATAGTAAGGTGTTTTTAGCCGAAAAAAACGACCAAGTATATAGTAAGGCGTTTTTAGACGAAATCTTTAGCTGAAAAAAAAGGACCATGTATAGTCAGGCGTTTTTAGCCGAAAAAAACGACCACGTATAGAAAGGCCTTTGACCCGAAAAAAACGACCATGTATAGTAAGGCGTTTTTGGACGAAATTTTTAGCCCCAAAAAAACGACCATGTATAGTGAGAAGTTTTTACCCGAAAAAAACGACCATGTATCGTAAGGCGTTTTTGGACGAACTTTTTAGCCGAAAAAAATGACCATGTATAGTAAGGCCTTTTTGGACGAAAAAAACGACCATGTATAGTAAGGCGTTTTTAGCCGAAAAAAAACGACCATGTATAGTAAGGCGTTTTTGGACGAAAAAAACGACCATGTATAGTAAGGCGTTTTTAGCCGAAAAAAAACGACCATGTATAGTAAGGCTTTTTTGGACGAAATTTTTAGCCCCAAAAAAAACGACCATGTATTGTAAGGCGTTTTTAGCCGAAAAAAATGACCATGTATAGTAAGGCGTTTTTGGACGAAATTTTTAGCCGAAAAAAACGACCATGTATGGTAAGGCGTTTTTAGCCGAAAAAAAAACGACCACGGATAGTAAGGCCTTTTTACCCGAAAAAAACGACCATGTATAGTAAGGCTTTTTTGGCCGAAATTTTTAGCCGAAAAAAAACGACCATGTTTAGTAAGGCGTTTTTAGCCGAAAAAAAAGACCATGTAGAGTAAGGCCTTTTTGGACGAAAAAAAATGACCATGTTTAGTAAGGCGTTTTTAGCCGAAAAAAACGACCATGTATAGTAAGGTGTTTTTGGATGAAATTTTTAGCCAAAAAAAACGACCACGTATAGTAAGGCCTTTTTGGATGAAAAAAACGACCACGTATAGTAAGGCCTTTTTACCCGAAAAAAAACGACCATGTATAGTAAGGCATTTTTGGATGAAATTTTTACCCGAAAAAAACGACCGTGTATAGTAAGGCGTTTTTGGCCAAAAAAAAAACGACAACGTATCGTAAGGCCTTTTACCTGAAAAAAACGACCATGTATAGTAAGGCTTTTTTGGACGAAATTTTTAGCCCCAAAACAACGACCATGTATAGTAAGGCGTTTTTAGCCGAAAAAAACGACCATGTATAGTAAGGCGTTTTTGGACGAAATTTTTAGCCGAAAAAAACGACCATGTATAGTAAGGCCTTTTTGGCCGAAAAAAACGACCATGTATAGTAAGGCTTTTTTGGATGAAATTTTTAGCCCCAAAACAACGACCATGTATAGTAAGGCGTTTTTAGCCGAAAAAAACGACCATGTATAGTAAGGCGTTTTTGGACGAAATTTTTAGCCGAAAAAAACGACCATGTATAGTAAGGCCTTTTTGGCCGAAAAAAACGAACATGTATAGTAAGGCATTTTTGGACAAAATTTTTAGCCGAAAAAAAAAAACATGTTTAGTAAGGCGTTTTTAGCCGACAAAAAAAAACACCATGTATATATAGTAAGGCGTTTTTGGACGAAAAAAAGGACCATGTATAGTAAGGCGTTTTTAGCCGAAAAAAAAGGACCATGTAAAGTAAGGCGTTTTTAGCCGAAAAAAACGACCATGTATAGTAAGGTGTTTTTAGCCAAAAAAAAACGACCAAGTATATAGTAAGGCATTTTTGGACGAAATTTTTAGCCGAAATAAACGACCATGTATAGTAAGGCATTTTTGGATAAAATCTTTAGCCCAAAAAAAAACGACCTTGTATAGTAAGGCGTTTTGAGCCGAAAAAAAAAGACCACGTAAAGTAAGGCGTTTTTACCCGAAAAAAACGACCGTGTATAGTAAGGCCTTTTTGGACCAAATTTTTAGCCGAAAAAAACAACCATGTATAGTAAGGCGTTTTTGGATGAAAATTTTAGCCGAAAAAAATGACCATGTATAGTAAGGCCTTTTTGGCCGAAAAAAACGAACATGTATAGTACGGCATTTTTGGACACATTTTTTAGCCGAAAAAAAACGACCATGTATAGTAAGGCGTTTTTAGCCGAAAAAAATGACCATGTACAGTAAGGCGTTTTTAGCGGGAAAAAAACCCGACCATGTATATAGTAAGGCGTTTTTAGCCGAAAAAAATGACCATGTATAGTAAGGCGTTTTTAGACGAAAAAAAACGACCATGTATATAGTAAGGCATTTTTGGACGAATTTTTTAGCCGAAAAAAACGACCATGTATAGTAAGGCGTTTTTAGCCGAAAAAAAATGACCATGTATAGTCAGATATTTTTGGACGAAATTTTTTGCCGAAAAAAACGACCATGTATAGTAAGGCCTTTTTAGCCGAAAAAAAAGACCATGTATAGTAAGGCGTTTTTAGCCGAAAAAAATGACCATGTACAGTAAGGCGTTTTTAGCCGAAAAAAACCCCAACCTTGTATATAGTAAGGCCTTTTTAGCCGAAAAAATATACTATACATGGTCGTTTTTTTCGGGTAAAAAGGCCTTACTATACGTGGTCGTTTTTTTTTCGGCTAAAAACGCCTTACTATACATGGTCGTTTTTTTCGGCTAAAATTTTCATCCAATAATGCATTACTATACATGGTCGTTTTTTTCGTCCAAAAAGGCCTGACTATACATGTTCATTTTTTTCGGCCAAAAACGCCTTACTATACTTGGTCGTTTTTTTTGGGCTAAAATTTCGTCCAAAAAAGCCTTACTATACATGGTCGTTTTTTTCGGGTAAAAAGGCCTTACTATACGTGGTCGTTTTTTTTTCGGCTAAAAACGCCTTACTATACATGGTCGTTTTTTTTTTTGGGCTAAAAACGCCTTACTATATACATGGTCGTTTTTTTCGGCTAAAAATTTCGTCCAATAATGCATTACTATACATGGTCGTTTTTTTCGTCCAAAAAGGCCTGACTATACATGGTTGTTTTTTTCGGCGAAAAACGCCCTATGAAACAAATAAACGACTTCAATAAGCCTTACTTATCATGTTGGTCAAAGAAAGAAGTGATATGGTTGCAACCTCTGGGGATTGAACAGAGGTCAAATTGAACCGCTAGTTTGGGACATGGTTTCTCTACCCCTGAGCGACACCACCACATAACTTCTTTTTTGTTGTGTGTTGTCTTCAATAAAGCTGCAAATGGTGGTTAAAGAGAGATGTGACCTTGTTGCAAACACTGGGAATCGAACACCCTACCGCTGGATTTGGGACTTCAGCTGTCTTCCACTGAGCTAACCCACCACAATGAACCTTTGGGTTGTTTTGTGTTTTTCCTCAAATAAGTTGTATATGGTGGTTAAAGAGTACACATTGTTGCAACAACCAGGGATCGAACACTCAACCTCTTGTGAGGCACTCCATCACTCTACCACTGAGCCAAAGCACCACATAGAGCAATGCCGTTGTGTTTTTTTATTAATCATGGTCGTTTCTTTCGGCTAAAACCTGACTTACCTGGTCGTTTGTTTTTAGCTAAAAATGCCTTACTATACATGGTCGTTTTTTTCGTCCAAATAGGCCTTACTATACATGGTCTTTTTTTTCGGCTAAAAACGCCTTACTAAACATGGTCTTTTTTTTTCGGCTAAAAATTTCGTCCAAAAAAGCCTTACTATACATGGTCGTTTTTTTCGTCCAAAAAGGCCTTACTAAACATGGTCTTTTTTTTCGGCTATAAACGCCTTACCATACATGGTCGTTTTTTTCGGCTAAAAATTTCGTCCAAAAACGCCTAACTATACATGGTCGTTTTTTTTTTCCAGCTAAAAACGCCTTACTATACATGGTCATTTTTTTTCGGCTAAAAACGCCTTACTATACATGGTCGTTTTTTTCGTCCAAATAGGCCTTACTATACATGGTCTTTTTTTTCGGCTAAAAACGCCTTACTAAACATGGTCTTTTTTTTTTGGCTAAAAATTTCGTCCAAAAAAGCCTTACTATACAGGGTCGTTTTTTTTCGACCAAAAACGCCTTTCCATACATGGTCGTTTTTTTTTCGGCCAGAAACGCCTTACAATACATTGTCGTTTTTTTCGGCTAAAAATTTCGTCCAAGAACGCCTTACTATACATGGTCATTTTTTTCCGGCTAAAAACGCCTTACTATACATGGTCATTTTTTTCGGCTAACAATTTCGTCCAGAAACGCCTTACTATATATACATGGTCAATTTTTTTTCGGCTAAAAAGGCTTTACTATACAAGGTCGTTTTTTTCGGCTATAAACGCCTTACTATACATGGTCGTTTGTTTTCGGCTAAATATTTCGTCCAAAAAAGCCTTACTATACATGGAGGGTTTTTCTGCTAAAAAAGCCTTACTATACATGGTCGGGGGTTTTTTCGGCTAAAAACGCCTTACAATAATACATTGTCGTTTTTTTCGGCTAAAAAGGCCTTACTATACATGGTCGTTTTTTTCGGCTAAAAATTTCGTCCAAAAACGCCTAACTATACATGGTCGTTTTTTTTTCCGGCTAAAAACGCCTTACTATACATGGTCATTTTTTTTGGGCTAAAAACGCCTTACTATACATGGTCGTTTTTTCCGGCTAAAAATTTCGTCCAGAAACGCCTTACTATGCATGGTCAATTTTTTCGGCTAAAAACGGCTTACTATACATGGTCGATTTTTTCGGCTAACAATTTTGTCCACAAACGCCTTACTACACATGGTCGTTTTTTTTCGGCTAAAAACACCTTACTGTACATGGTCATTTTTTTCTTCTAAAAACGCCTTACTATACATGGTCCTTTTTTCGGTTTAAAAAGCCTTACTATACATGGTCGTTTTTTTCGGCTTAAAATTTCGTCCAAAAACGTCTTACTATACATCCTCGTTTTTTTTCAGCCAGAAACGCCTTACAATACATTGTCGTTTTTTTTCGGCTAAAAAGGCCTTACTATACATGGTCGTTTTTTTCAGCTAAAAACCCCTTACTATACATGGTTGTTGTTTTTCGGCTAGAAAGGGCTTTCTATACATGGTCGTTTTTTTCGGCTAAAAAGTTCGTCAAAAAACGCCTTACTATACATGGTTGGTTTTTTTCGGCTAAAAACACCTTACTGTACATGGTCGTTTTTTTCGGCTAAAAAGGCCTTACTATACATGGTCGTTTTTTTCGGCTAAATATTTCGTCCAAAAACGCCTTACCATACATGGTCGTTGTTTTTTTTTCGGCCAGAAACGCCTTACAATATATTGTCATTTTTTTCGGCTCAAAAGGCCTTACTATAAATGGTCGTATTTTTCGGCTAAAAATTTTGTCCAAAAACGCCTTACTATATACATGGTCGTTATTTTTTTGGCCAGAAACGCCTTACAATACATTGTCGTTTTTTTCGGCTAAAAAGGCCTTACTATACATGGTCGTTTTTTTCGGCTAAAAATTTCGTCCAAGAACGTCTTACTATACATGGTCATTTTTTTCGGCTAACAATTTCGTCCAGAAACGCCTTACTATATATACATGGTCAATTTTTTTTCGGCTAAAAAGGCTTTACTATACAAGGTCGTTTTTTTCGGCTAAAAACGCCTTACTATACATGGTCGTTTTTTTCGGCTAAAAATTTCGTCGAAAAATGCCTTACTATATACATGGTCGTTTTTTTCCGGCTAAAAACGCCTTACCTTACACGGTCATTTTTTTCGGCTAAAAACGCCTTACGATACGTGGGGGTTTTTTTCGGCTAAAAATTTCGTCCAAAAATGCCATACTAAACATGGACGTTTTTTTCTGCTAAAAAAGCCTTACTATACATGGTCGGTTTTTTTTCGGCTAAAAACGCCTTACAATAATACATTGTCGTTTTTTTCGGCTAAAAAGGCCTTACTATACATGGTCGTTTTTTTCGGCTAAAAATTTCGTCCAAAAACGCCTAACTATACATGGTCGTTTTTTTTTCCGGCTAAAAACGCCTTACTATACATGGTCATTTTTTTTCGGCTAAAAACACCTTACTATACATGGTCGTTTTTTATTTCGGCTGAAAACGCCTTACTGTACATGGTCGTTTTTTTCTTCTAAAAACGCCTTACTATACATGGTCCTTTTTTCGGGTTAAAAAGCCTTACTATACATGGTCGTTTTTTTCGGCTAAAAATTTCATCCAAAAACGTCTTACTATACATCCTCGTTTTTTTTTCAGCCAGAAACGCCTTACAATACTTTTTTTTTTTTTTTTTCCGGCTAAAAAGGCCTTACTATACATGGTCGTTTTTTTCGGCTAAAAAATTCGTCCAAAAATGCCTTACTATACATGGACGTTTTTTTTCGGCTAAAAACGCCTTACTATACATGGTTGTTGTTTTTCGGCTAAAAACGCCTTACTATACATGGTCTTTTTGTTCGGCTAAAAAGGGCTTTCTATACATGGTCGTTTTTTTCGGCTAAAAATTTCGTCAAAAAACGCCTTACTATATACATGGTTGTTGTTTTTTCGGCTAAAAACGCCTTACTGTACATGGTCGTTTTTTTCGGCTAAAAACGCCTTACTATAAATGGTCGTATTTTTCGGCTAAAAATGTTGTCCAAAAACGCCTTACTATATACATGGTCGTTATTTTTTTGGCCAGAAACGCCTTACAATACATTGTCTTTTTTTTCGGCTAAAAAGGCCTTACTATACATGGTCGTTTTTTTCGGCTAAAAATTTCGTCCAAAAACGCCTTTCCATACATGGTAGGTTTTTTTTCGGCCAGAAACGCCTTACAATACATTGTCGTTTTTTTCGGCTAAAAATTTCGTCCAAGAACGCCTTACTATACATGGTCATTTTTTTCCGGCTAAAAACGCTTTACTATACATGGGCATTTTTTTCGGCTAACAATTTCGTCCAGAAACGCCTTACTATATATACATGGTCATTTTTTTTTTCGGCTAAAAAGGCTTTACTATACATGGTCGTTTTTTTCGGCTAAAAACGCCTTACCTTACACGGTCATTTTTTTCGGCTAAAAACGCCTTACGATACGTGGCCGTTTTTTTCGGCTAAAAATTTCGTCCAAAAATGCCTTACTATACATGGACGTTTTTTTCGGCTAAAAAAGCCTTACTATACATGGTCGTTTTTTTTTCCGCTGAAAACGCCTTAGCCGAAAAAAAACAACGTTTTACATGGTCGTTTTTTTCAGCTAAAATTTTCGTCTAAAAACGCCTTACTATATATACATGGTCGTTTTTTTTCATCTAAAAACGCCTTACCTTACACGGTCATTTTTTTCGGCTAAAAACGCCTTACGATACGTGGTCGTTTTTTTCGGCTAAAAATTTCGTCCAAAAATGCCTTACTATACATGGACGTTTTTTTCGGCTAAAAAAGCCTTACTATACATGGTCGGGTTTTTTTTCGCTAAAAACGCCTTAGCCGAAAAAAACAACGTTTCACATGGTCGTTTTTTTCAGCTAAAATTTTCGTCTAAAAACGCCTTACTATATACATGGTCGTTTTTTTCGGCTAAAAACGCCTTACTATACATGTTCGTTTTTTTTCGGCTAAAAAGGCCTTACTATACATGGTCGTTTTTTTTCCGGCTAAAATTTCATCCAAAAACGCCTTACAATACATGTACGTTTTTTTCCGCTAAAAACGCCTTACTGTACATGGTCATTTTGTTCGGCTAAAAACGCCTTACTATACATGGTCGTTTTTTTTTCGGCTAAAAATTTCGTCCAAAAATGCCTTACCTTATATGGATGTTTTTTTCGGCTTAAAACGCTTTACTATACATGGTCGGTTTTTTTCGTCTAAAAACGCCTTACTATACATGGTCGTTTTTTTCAGCTAAAAATTTCATCTAAAAACGCCTTACTATATATACATGTTCGTTTTTTTTCATCTAAAAACGCCTTACTATATACATGGTCATTTTTTTCGGCTAAAAACGCCTTACTATACATGATTGTCTTTTTTCGTCAAAAAACGGCTCACGAGACATGGTCTTTTTTTTCGGCTAAAAACGCCAGACTATGCGTGGTCGTTTTTTTCTGCTAAAAACATTTACTATACGTGGTCGTTTTTTTCTGCTAAAAACACCTTACTCTACGTGGTCGTTTTTTTTTTGTTTGTTTTTTTTTTGTTAAAATGACTTACTATTCATGGTCGTTTTTTTCGGCCCCAAACACCTTACTATACATGGTCGTTTTTTTCGTCTAAAAAAGCCTTACTATACATGGTCGTTTTTTTTCCTGCTAAAAACGCCTTACTATCCATGGTCGTTTTTTGGTCTAAAAACGAATTACTAGACATGGTTGGGTGTTTTTCGGCTAAAAACGCCTTACTAGATACTCTAAATGGTTGTGGGGTTTTTGGGCTAAAAACGCCTTACTATACATGGTCATTTTTTTCGGCTAAAAACGCCTTTCTATACGTGGTCATTTTTTTCGGCTAAAAACGCCTTTCTATATGTGGTTGTTTTTTTTCGGCTAAAAACACCTTACTATACGTGGTCGTTTTTTTTCGTCTAAAAACGCCTTCCTATACATGGTCGTTTTTTTTCGGCTAAAAACACCTTACTCTTCATGGTCGGTTTTTTTTTCGGCTCAAAACGCCTTCCTATACATGGTCGTTTTTTCGGCTAAAAACGCCTTACTATACATGGTCGTTTTTTTTCGGCTAAAAACGCCTTACTAGATACATGGTTGTTTTTTTTGGGCTAAAGACGCCTTACTATACATGGTCATTTTTTTCGGCTAAAAACGCCTTTCTATACGTGTTCGGTTTTTTCGGCTAAAAACTCCTTACTATACATGGTCGTTTTTTTTTTCCGGCTAAAAACACCTTCCTATACATGGTCGGGGGGGTTTTCGGCTAAAAACACCTTACTTATACAGTACATGGTCTTTTTTTTCGTCTAAAAACGCCTTACTATACATGGTCGTTTTTTTTTTTTTTTTTCGGCTAAAAACACCTTATTGTACATGGTCGTTTTTTTCGGCTAAAAACACCTTTCTGTACATGGTTGTTTTTTTCGGCTAAAAACGCCTTACTATACTTACTGGTGTCAAACTCATTTCACATGGTGGGCCACATACGGCCTCGGTAGATGTCAAGTGGGCCGGACCATTAAAATTATCCCATACTTTGCTATAAACAACCAAAACAATATGTCTTTCCTTTGTTTTGGTATAAAGAAGCACAAGAACATTTGGAAAATGTTGAAATTTAATGAACGTATCTTTTACAAAACATTTCATGAAGCACCTTACATTTCCTTCAACAAATGTGCAATTTACTTTTATCATTCACATATATGCATTGCAACTGATCCCATTGATTGTACAAACTTTAACAAGTAATTGGTATTGAAAAATATAGTAATGCACTTTATGATTAAACAAGATGTATGAAGAAAGGAAGTTTTAAACCATTTACACGTGCATATAAAATCTAAATGTAATCCCTGCCTACACCTTACAAACTAAGTAGAGTGCTATTAATTATGTAAATGTGAGAGTGCTATTGATAGCGTCTGCTGTCATGGGTCTGTCTCAGTGACGGACTGAGGCTGCTGTTGTCTTCTTCTCTGGTCAAAACAGAAGCGGATACTCAATGAATTGCACCTTATTAAAAATATTAATTCTATGCATTTTTTTCATTTTTAAATTATCCTGCCGGCCTGATTGAACCTCACATGTGTGTGTGTGTGTGTAGGTGTGTATGTGTGATGAATGGAATTCCGCATCGGTGTGCAATTGTAAAACAAGGCTGTGTGTTGAAAAAATTAATCTGAAACTGCATTTAAGGGTGGCTCAATACTGGCTGGCCATATACGGGCCGGAGTTGTAAATTGATTTCTGGCCCAAATACTTCACTCTACAACTGGCTTGACTCTGGTTTGCCAGAGTCAAGCCAGTGCCTCCTTTGCCACTCCTGGGTCGTGTTCGGCCCACATGCATTATGCCAGTGCAGACTCAAGGCCAGCTGGGCCAGCTTCATGCCGAATCCGGGCCGGACGCCTTTGCTGACTGGGGGAGGGGGGGGGTTTGACTGTATTAAATTACGATCATCACGACAGAGCAGATCAATGCTGGCAGTGGCCTCTCTGTCAGGTGCATCGTTACACCCGATGCCATTCCCTAAAGGACACGTCAAGGTTTTTCTTTGAAGGCATCGTTCTCAAGTCTTTTTAAAGCTGCCTGCTGTTTTGTTTCCAAACGCTGTGATTGACAGCTCCGAATGACGTCTTCACTTAATCGCTCCAGTGGTGTGAAAAGGTCATAAATCACACAATTATGCTACCGCTCTTTATGAATAGATATTTGCGTCGGGATGGGCGAGAGAGTGGGAGGGGTTGTGGGGGGGGGGGGGTCCCTGGCCATATCAACTTTGTCATCCTGGTATTTATTGCGAGGTGGTGGGCCAGAAATAAGCGATAAGCAGAATATATTTTACAGGCGTCAGGACGGGATTCAAGGTCAGAATGTATGATTTATTTGGCGTGTCGTATGTCAGTAGAGGCGACATACTGATGGCGGGAGGAAGTGAGAGGATGGCGGGGGAAGGAAGAAAAACGATAAGAATTTCGCAGGACCAAAATGGAAGCTTTTTATTACGTCCGCAACGCAACGTCACTGTGACTCATGAAAAGTTTGGTTATACAAACGGCCATGGAGATGAAACTTTTGCAGGGAAGTAGAACGATACAAAAATTCACTTTGAAAGCATGTACAAATGAGGGTTCACCAAGACGGAATGATTTTTTTTTTTTAAATCAAAGATGTGCCACTCCAGGCCTGTTGGTGGCAGTAATGCGCATTACTAAGCAGTCTACACAGAAGCCAAGATGAAGCTATGGACTTAATTAAAAAAAAATATATATATTACAAAATAAATCCTGGCTACAAACACAAAGGTCCTTCATGGCAAAATATATTTTGCATAAACTCCAACTTAAGGTCAAAGGTTGTGGATTGGAATCAAGTTTGCATGCTATGCGTGCTTTCGTTGGTTTTATTCCAAAAACGTGTCAGGTTCCTTGACGACTCTAAATTGTCCATCGGCGTGAATGTGAGTGTGAAAGATCGTCCATATGTGCCATGCAACTGGCTGGCAGGCAGTCCAGCTCGCGCTCAATTGCTAGCTCAAAGTCAACCGGGAGAGACTACAGCTCATGTGTGACCCTAATCAGGACAGGAACGATGGAAAATTTATATTTATTCAAAGAATAATGACCACGAGCATCTTAAAGTTCTGATCCCGAAATGTATTCAGCCAGTGATCCTTTCATGTACCACTCGCGGGGAGCCCGTGTACGCGCACCTCGAGAATCGCTGTAATAGTGAACATGAAAGTCTTCTCTTCATTCGCCGTGTGTTTGGTTTGGTTTTAATCAATCCGCAAACACACAGACTTGCTCAGGTCTGAGGTGGTTTTGCTGCAGGTCACTGCGTTTTACTGATGCTCCTCACACGGTGACCTTCAGGGCCGAGCGGTGACGAGCTCCAGCCAATCCAGAGGAGGATTACCAGAGAATGTGACACCACTACAAATATCAGCGCGAAGCCACACCGCACACACGGCCACCTGAAAGAACGCTGGCGACCCGGGATCATCTTCGTCGCTTTATCCTCTCTTGGTGATCACAAAAAGAAGAAAAATCCCCATTTCAGCGCAGCGTACGTGCTAAAGATGTCGATCAATCTGCTTGTTGGTTTTTTTTTTTTCACGCGTTTAGTCGCACGCCGGTGGATGTGTTGCGTGAAATATGGAACATGTGTGCTTTTAGTAGTTTGAATTGACAGCTAATTTGCACCTTGAAAAACTAAGCCACTCTGATCTGCAAGGCTCTGTAAAGCTTCCTGTTCTGGAAGTTGCTTTATAAATCAGATTAATTCATTATTATTTTGGAACATGTTATTCTTTCTCCCAATGATAGCATTTAAACTCCAAACAGGAAGCCCAGAACTGTAAAGCAGACATGCTAACCGCCAGGACCACTGTCGCAAACAATAAAGCCAACGCTATTATTCCAAGCTATATTACTTGTTTTAAAATGTAAAATAAACCAATAAGTCCAAAAGAAATATGATTATCGCCCATAACGATGAGATGGAGATGAGAAGGCGAACAAAACAAAATGTGTGACCATATAAGCCCAATTAGCTCGTCTTTCCTTTCGCTAGCTAGAGTAATGACATGAAATGATAACCACTTGCTTAATTATAATTTTTATGACTTAATTTGGACATTCCCTTAATGGGGCTCAAGTACAATTGCTTCCATCAATTTCAACATCCACTATTAAAAGAGACAATCAATCGAATGGTATCATTTTGAAGGGCTGCGTCCTAAGCTAATCGTAATAGCCGTGCATTGTAAATGATGTCGGAGTTCATTTGTTCCAAATTTGTGGAAGGGTTTTGACAAGACGTAACAACCCCGATGAAAAGATCCTCTCGCTATCAGCTGAGTCATCCATTAATTTAATTGCTCATCTTACAGCTCTTCTTTTCTATGACGAGACACCGAGGGCTCGTCATCTGTTCATCAAACCACTGTGGGGAAGCCTCGCCTCTTCATTTGGACTTTCGAGGACTTTCAGACTCTAAAGATGTATCCACGAGCCCTAAACATATGCACCACTCACAAACAAATAGGACTATTAGGCTTTCATCCATTTTTTTATTTTTATGTTGTTGTTTTTTTTGGAATGTACCGTATTTTCATGACCATTCGACGCACCGTATGGTTGGGCGCAGTCTCATTAATGGGTGCTATTTCTGTATTTTACACATAGACAAAACGCACTGTATCATTGGGCGCAATTTTAAAGTGGCAAACCATACGGCATGCATGCGCGCACGCTAAAAACACGTTAGCTTGTAGCATACGGTAGCATGCCAAGACATACAGATACAAGCTAAAAACACGTTTTTAAAAAGGCAACGAAGCAAAACGGAGTTCCGTTGTATTTTATTTAGCCAACGTACAATGTACTCACGTTTTTCGATCAATCATCACCCAGAAATCCATCAAAGTCCTCATCCTCTGTATCAGAATTGAACAATTGTGCAAGTACCGGTAATCCATCAAAAACGCCGTGTTCCCTCTCGTTGTCAGTCACTCCCATTGCCATGTGGCTCCACAGAAATGATGCCGGCTTTGCCAAAAACTCGAACAACAGTGCAAGCAGACACGTTCGTCCAAGCAGCCACAATCCATTCGCAAATTGTGGCGTAACTCGCCCGGCACTGCCTCTCACTCTTTGTAAAGTTGTGTTTGCCATCGTTCATTCATTGTTCCCATGCCGTTCGCAACTTTACTTTGAACGCCCGGTTGATGCCGATGTCCAGCGGTTGGAGTTCTTTAGTCAAGCCTCCGGGAATAACGGCAAACTCAGAGTTCATTTGCTTGACTTGGTTTTTCACCGCTCCTGTGAGATGGGCACGCATGCCAAAAGCATAACCGATGGCTTGAAGTTTGAACTGAGCTTCGTAGGCGTGTCTCTTTGTAGAATTTATTTTCGGGGGTTCTTAGAAACCAAAACCGAAGTTGTTTTGCAACAATGCACATAGCCACACTCTATACAGGTGTTGGTACCTGCTTGTAGCGTCCCTTTAGCGCCCATTTACACGCCCACCCTTCACTCATTGGCGGACTGCTTCCCCGCATGCCTGTCACTCATGTCTGCCTTTTCTCTCTCTTTCTCTCCATATATGTATATACACGCCCACCCTTCACTGATTGGCCGACTTCTTTGCCGCATGCCTGTCCACAGTCACTTCCGCCTTTTCTCTATATAAACAGCGTGTCGGCTGTCAGTCAGGTTTTGGAACTCAGCGCATAGACAAGACGCTCCGCATCATAAGGCGTCCTGTTCATTTTGGAGAAAATTTTAGACTTTTAATGGCGCCTTATAGTCGTGAAAATACGGTACCTAAAATGTAAATGTTAATATAACCTTTACATGACTTCATTTGGAACTTCTCTCAACTTTTGAATGCCTCTAACAAGAACTATAAAGCTTTTTGGTTCATAACTGGCCGAGTACTGGATTCAATTAGAATCCGTCCGCAGTTCTCATTCTGGATATCAAAGAGACCAAGACGACCTCTAAGAATTGATCTTAGGGGTCCTTGACATTGCAAGGGTTCTAACAGTATGTTCACACATGGTCACGGAGCTTCGAGTGTCATCTCAACAGAAATAGAGAGACTGGAAGACTCACAGAAAGGCACAGAAGTGGTCATCCTGAGAACTAATTGGAATTTTGTCATTCAGCTCCTTTGTGGCGTAGAACGTACCAAAACACTGAACCGTTGGATAAGTACTTTCAAAAGTTTCGATCTCCAATTAAGTTCATTTTTAACCCATTCAGGGACAGCGCTTACTACAGTGGACAGTCTATTATTATCTTTCTCACTTGCTGGACAGTGCATTCAGGGAAGACAGGTGAGGCTGTGCCTCCCCTGTCATCATGAGAGGAAAAAGAAACAAAATAATAAAATAAGACAGGTCTGGACGATGATTTTGGTGTGGTTGTTAATATATTTTGACCATTTTATATTTTTCTACCCCACTCCGAGGAAGGAGTGCCTCACTGGGTCTCAAATCTCACCGCACGTCACTGCTCGCTGAGGATGCAACGCGTTGAAATATGACACGATCAGCGGCAACTCTGTTAATGCGTCCGCACATTTGCAGAGATGAAAGAAACGGCGAGGCTTTGTCAAGTGAGATATTGTCAGCGAATGCGAGCCTTAATGCGGGAAATCAGATTAAAGTTATGGAAAACTTCATGAATAATGTAGCCAACATTTATTTCCTCCTTGGAAGTGGAATGTAAAACACCGAGAGACCTCTTGCTCGTTCTCGCGCTCACCTCTACATTTCATTTCCAGCGCTAATGATGGATGAGACTGAAAAGTAAACTAATTAAAACTGAAAAGGAAAATTAATCTCCACAATATTTCTTTCCATCAGCATCATAATGACACAAGTGTCCATCTATTTTCTTTCTTTTTTTTTCTTTTTGCCGCCCAAAATATTAAAAGCATAAATCACGGCTCGTGGAGGCAAAAACAAAAAGCGGGAAAGTTGTTGTCGTAACAGGATGACAAAATCATTAGGTTGTAATTGATAACCTCCAGGGCAAAGACTTCACATTGATCTAGTGCCGGTATGTCATTGTAATAACCCTCTTATTGCTTTTTTAGCCCATTTGTTTGATGGCAATTACTTTAGGTTGAATTAGCCACATTTACTCTGAAGTGATAAACACTTCCGGGGAAGAGGATTTTTTTTCCTCGAGGACACCACAGTGCAGAGGTCATGGGTTCGATCCCGGCTCCGTCCTTCCTGTGTGGAGTTTGCATGTTCTCCCCGTGCCTGCGTGGGTTTTCTCCAGGTACTCCGGTTTCCTCCCACATTCCAAAAACATGCATGGCAGGCTGATTAAACATTCTAAATTGTCCTTAGGTGGGAGTGTGAGCGCGGATGGTTGTTTGTCTCTGTGTTCCCTGCGAGTGGCTGGCTACCGGTTCAGGGTGTCCGCCACCTACTGCCTGAAGACAGCTGGGATAGGCTCCAGCACGCCCCCGCGACCCTTGTGAGGATAAAGCGGATCGGAAAATGGATGGATGGATGGATAACCAAACCCAAATATTCAGTGGCCATCCATCCATTATCTCAGCCGCTTCTCCTCACGAGGAACGCGGGTGTGCCGGAGCCTCTCCCAGCTGTCTTTGGGCAGTTGGCTTTTTGATCATGAATGGCTGATGAAGAAATTTCACACTGTGCAATAAACTGAACCCTTGCGACACACATGTCACATGTTACATTAACTTTCATGATGACTCTCCAGATCAAACAAGACATATACACAGTTTTGCATGGCAATGCAATATCGAGAATTTTCATCCAGATTGAGGTCAGTGATGATCACCAATCTCTCGTTCTTTCCATTCAAATCAGAGGAGGTATCGCGATGAACTGAGCGAGTGCATCAGAGTTACTCCCATTTAGATTCTCGCTGAAGCTCAGAAAAAAGAATTACAGAAAGAAATACAAATTACAGTGGCACCTTCGCACAAACGTCTCATCGGCTACAGTGAACCACTGCACTCATTGTCACCGCGTCATTATGTACAATGAGCAATAATCAGCTGTTCTTCAATGCTTTCTGGATGATGGTGTGTGGCCTTAGAAACATGCCAGTCAGGCCGACCCCCCCACCCTGAGAGAGGTGACCACCGGTAGCACCAGGGTCAAGGACATGAAGGACCAGAGCCACTAGAAGCAGAATATTAAATTCACTGACCCACCTGGAATGTGGCAGAGAGAAAGAAGGTGGGGGGTGCGGGGGGGCTTGGTTGTTAGCAGAGTGATGACAGAGTTTACAGTCAAATGGACTTTTTATAAAGGCAGGTGCTTGGTTACCTCTCAAGAAGGAATATTGAAAGTTAAAGATATTAAAGCTTGTGCTGTAAAGGCTTTCGTTTTATTAAAAGTCAAGAGAAAGTCTAGTTTTTTTTTTAATAATTTGGATTTTTATTTTATTTTACGAATGAATCTATTTATTTAAAAACTGTTTTGTTTCTTTTCCTAATCGGATATTTTTTTTAATTGTATTTTCTCCATAAACTACGGAAACGTGTTAATCTACTCGCAAATCCGTTGGAACATAGTTGTAGGATAAATGTGACAGACACAGCAATTGTTTCCGGTGATGCCATTATGTTTTCATTGCGTTTTTTTAGCATTTTGGCGACATTATATCAATATGTAATGCCACGGGGTATGCGCATGATGGGAAAATGCTACCTTTGTAGCACTTAGCCTGTATTTGCCAGTCCAAATGTTTTGACTCCACATTGGCTGCCCCATGCTTCAGTAATAAAGTGCAAC
This sequence comes from Hippocampus guttulatus, assembly GCF_054856545.1. Lineage (NCBI taxonomy): Eukaryota > Metazoa > Chordata > Actinopteri > Syngnathiformes > Syngnathidae > Hippocampus > Hippocampus guttulatus. The sequence goes on from NC_141265.1 coordinate 15,327,859, forward strand.
CCATAAAATTAACATATTATTGTTTGAAAGCTGGGCCTGACAAATTGCAGTCTTTTTTTTTTTAAACAGCATGGATACTTATTGGAATGAATTATGGAGCAAAACTAAATGATAAAACTAGAAAGTAAAAAGCTATTGTGTTGAGAGATAATGACAGAGAAAATCACAACTTGGTTATCTCACATTTGTTCTTCTGACAGAATATAAACAAAAATGTAATAATGATGTCGAGGGAAAAAAAAAGACCTCTTAATGTTGCAAAAACAGAAATCCACAAATGATCTCCCGATGCTTTCTAATGGCAAGGCCGACGCTCGGAGTGGCTATGATATCATCTGGCTTCCGTCCCAACGGGTGGGTGACTAATGTTCGTGTCTTCCACTAAATAATGCTCATTGGCCCTGCATTTTAATGGTCCTATTGATTCCATTCCTTATTTCTCCCTCGGAAAGCAATACACATTTACCATATTATTTCGCTGTCATTATTTATCTGTAATGTGACAAAAGAGAAGAATAAAGGTTATAACGGGGTCACTTTATCTCTATAAGTTCTCTACCTTGAGCTGAGAACGTTTGGCTGATGTATTTGCAATCGGAAGAAAAACCTCATTTGCGATCACCTTTCACTCGAATATACATGCTTTACAAAGTAACAAGCACGATTTTTTTTCAAATATTTTTCGCCTGGACGCTATTGATCCGACTTACATCACCCCTTTCGTAGCTTTAATTTACCGGCGAAATAAGCCGACAGTCATAAAATAAGAAGGGTCTTGAGTGCAATATTCAGGACCTCCGTGGAGCTAATTGTATCAGCTTTTAACATGACCGAGTTTATGGCATTGTTTTATAGGTTGGCATTAAAAAGCCTCAATCATCGAAACATGATGGAAACCAGGAGGGCGTCCTTGGCAACCCTCAATGAAGTGTTTTGACACGTTATGGCCGAGCTGACTGTGTGGGGTATAATCACAAACAGTCAAGGCCATGCCCTAATTCTTAATCTTGGCTTTATGTGGACCATTACTGCCGTGTTTAGTCCAGAAAGTGCTTCTTTTTTTCTTCTCTTTTTTTTGTCCAGTGTAATAATGGGCCCAACAGCCTTGAAGATTTGAATCTCCGACTTTCAATAACTGGCTTTTCAGTTCATTTATTTCTATCTTGTGCTACTTAGTGTAATGTAAGCCCATAGTCCTGGGCTAGTGCCAATTAACTCTGCTGCATTTCCAGTGAAACAAGTGGAGAGAGTTGTTAAATTGAGACTGATGGCCAAACTAAACCGAGCAGACCGGAGACGTTCAAAACACAAGAAGTGGAAGCAGTGAAGGTCTTTGGGAAATGGGGAAATGGTACTTTGACTCACTCTCTATGCTTTGTGAGTTGCTTAATCAAGCGGAGTGCATTGGGAGGCATCAATTGTCCGTTGATACAGTTTCTACACCCGCTTATGGAGGTGTTTGAATCTAATATTTTCAATACAATCAGACCTCCTTAACGTAACAATGTTTTTGAATTTAGGAGCCGACTGACATTCTTCCACTTGCGCAACTTGTAGCAATGTTTCCATGGCTGGACGTGTTTAAATATACGCCTCTTATGTAAGAATGTGGTTTAAATCCCTTCTCTGTTTTGATACCTTGGATCTTTTTTTTTCTCTCAAACCACTGTGAATAAATCAATTCATTATTTTTATTGACACCGAACATTTATAACTGTTGCAGGGGAAATGTTAGGCGAAATCTGAAAATCACAGCCAACGTGTATGTTTAAATGCATTTTTTTTCTGAGGAAGCACAAACCAGGGACATCTTGAATGACTGTCAAAATTATGTTGGACCACTTGCAACCGTGCACACGGAAAAATCATTTCCACAATCTAAGAATGTACAGACTTCGGAAAGTACCTGCTTTGCCCTCTGTTTGGCCACAGAGGTCGCGGTCCAGGTCATTGGTCCCGTCATCCTTTCCCTAAGAGACTATAAAAGTTTGCATCCGGCATTCCAACGGAAGTTGTTTGAGGTCCATTTGAAGCTTGTCAGTAAATGTACGAGATGAAAAAGATCCCTCGAAACAGCACTAAGAATGGGTACCAGCACACATGCACGCGCACATTTTACACAAAAGAGGGGCACTGACACTTCATCATCTTAGATTAGCAAAGTGCTGAAAACTGTCGTGAGCCTGCTTTCACTGGAAGTGTGTGTGAGTGCATGTGTGAGTGTGTGTGTGTGTGTGTGTGCGCGCGCGCTCAACCGAAACCAATGCTCCATGTCGTTGAAGGAAAGTGATGTGTCTATATGTGGATAATAAGCTCCTTTGGGGGAGAACTCGCTCTCTCTGTAGACCACAAACTACTCTTTTACTTCAGATGATACGCTCCATCCAGGGAATACTACTTTTCCTTCCAGTGATCTCAATTACACCCTACTCGTATTGTCTTTTCACTGTAGATCTGGCGTCTCTGTTGCCATGGAGCTAATGTGGGGTCTATTCGAGTGCATGCTCTACTTTCCGTGTCACTTTAAAAAGCTTTCAGCGGCTGCGTCAACCTTTACCCTGTGCGACCCTCCTACACCAAAATGTAAAGAACAAAAGTGGTCGCCTATAAAATACCTCGTGGATTTTCCACACTTGAACCCTTTGAGCCGCTCCCAGGCCACTGCTCCTAATAACCTGTTCAGTAGCACTGAGGTCAGCAAATCCATCTTCTCCACACAAAACACACCAAGATGCACAAAGGTATTCATGTTACGGTCCGATGGCCAATCTCTGTAGTTTCTTGTTTTGTCAAACCCTTGCCCTCATTCTCCAGCGGCAGCACATTGCCAGCAGATGATCTCAAGGTTGCATCACCGTGCTGTTTTTGTGGGTTCAATCCCGTGCTGTTGTGTCCTTGACCAAATGGAGGCATGAAAATCTATCTAGCTAGCTAGATAAATATCTAGCTAGCTACTGTATTCATCTAGCTAGCTAGCTACTTATCTAGCTAGCTATGTATCTACCTCGCTAGCTAGCGAGGTAGATGAATAGCTAGCTATATACAGTATACTGTATATCTCAACACAAGGAGGAGATAATCGCTGAAAGAGTCACAGTCGAGACGGTGTGAATCTCAGAACCTTTACACAGAGTTTCCATGTACTCCTGATACTACAGCTTCCTATCACATTTCTAAAAACATGCAAGTCAGGTGAGGAGACTCTTGATTGCCCCTGTAGGAGTGAACCTAAGTGTGAATGGTTGTTTGTCTGTATGTGCTCAGCAGTAGGTTGACACTAATGAGGACAAGCACAATGGAAACTGGATAGGTGGAACATTATACTGAAAATGCATTTATACAAAAAATACCTCTTATTGAGGGCAGGGAGCCCCCGCAGTTGAGTTAATAAGCGTCTCTGGACATTGTAAAGAAACATTGATGACAAGTCTGCTGTTCACTTGAATTGCAACGTGTGTAAGTGCACAGTAAGATTCATTCGGTCTTCTCAGAAAGAGGCCACAGTATCCGCAGTTCCGAACAAAATTGTTTCTCTGGCTTTTCTAGGACACTCCCCAGGTGCTCAGGCCCACGCAGTCACATCAGCTTTGGTGCAGCTATACTCACCAAAGTGGGATATTACAGAAAGATATACAAGAATCACCGCTTAATGAGAACTCAAACACATTTGGGGAAAATTGTCTTGTTTTTTTTCTGCCCCTGGATATGCCCTCCCTTATGACTCACAGGTTCTTGCTTGTCTCATCTTGAAATCCATAGTGTCCGTAGCAGTCCTTGTTATCCGGACACTGTGGCCTCATCTGATCAATAAAAATATGCCAATAGAGTTTATTGACAAGGCGGTGTGTACGAGATAAGGTGGTTATCACAGGTTGTCTGCACTCTGATGTATAATCCTGACTCGTGGCAGGAAAATCATTCATTGTGCTGTAGGGAAATGAAACAGCCAACATATTGCTTTCAGTACTACAACACTGACCCCGAATGTACACAAACACACACGTATGGTACACAATAGAAAAGTTGAGCAAAGTCATTTGACCAAAAATGGTCAGTACGTCCAAGGCAAATGGAGTTTTATGAGATGAGATCCTGCTACAGTCGATAGTGACAAAGTGTTATTGGAGTTCACTTCGGGCAGAGTAGTTCGCACCAGTTGAAAAAGATACAAACGGATTCTGCACCCTGTACCCAGAGGTGGACCACGCGCGCTACGGTGCCTCAGAGAGAGCACACGTCGCAAGCCTATTACCAATTTCGTCAGCAGAAGTGCAAGCAAAATGTCATTCCAAATGACTTCTTGAGTTCCCCCAAGTCATGGGGTAACTTTTTCTCCTTAGGGTATCCGTAGCAGAAAGATGGCAGCGAAACATGGCAGCCTCCGGTCGGGGAGGGCCTCCGAAGACTGCAGGAAGTATTTGCCAAAGCAAGTGTTTCCTTCCTGACATTGCCACTTTGGATCACACCCGTCTCTGATCCTCTTCGGAAACACCTATGATTTTAAAAAATCCTTATGTGTGTCCCCGGCCTTAGACATAAATTCCATTGTTAAGTCTTTGAACCAACAATGTCTGATGTGAAATAACGTTCTGGTAAAGCAGGACTTTGGATAGGCCCCACATCTGACCTTCATGTTGTCACAGACAACCGGCCAAGCACTAAATAATAACATTTCACAGTCTCACGACGGGGCGCCATCTAAAGCCTGTTGCCCTCACAGATGATTTTGCTCTTGCTGAGTGGAAAGCTGTTGCGTGCCAGTGTGTGTGTGCGCATGTACGCTTAACGTGGTTTTCTGCATGCAAAATTGCATTCTTGTGCGGTTGAGTGTCACAGGGGAGCACGTTACGATGAGTGAACGGCTATAACCTTCATCAGCCCCGCAAAGGTAAAACATGTGTTTCCAGGGGTAGCCAGCATTCCACTCCGATTTACAGAAGGAAGTGACATATCCCATTTCTGACATGGAGTGTTAAAACGTGAAATGGGGATGGATGCTGAGACGACGTACACCTCAGGGGTACAAAGGATAGAACCATAAAATTCAAAGGGGGGGTGGGGGGTGCGAATCCCGAGCTGAATTACACAAAATATTGCAAAAGCAATGTTGGTTTGACCTTTAAGGAAGCTGCTTTGGCATACTACAGACAGAGTACGTTTTAGAATTTGGATTTAAATGAGAATAGTATTAGGGCCATAGTGGCGAAAATCAATGACAGGAACATGATGTGAGAAGGCATATAATTATGGGGGTGGAGGTCAAATTGAGTTGCTTGTGTTATTTACAACAACAACAAAAGATTTGCCACTTTATTTGTCAAATATTTTTGCACGATTTTTTTTCATCGAAACTGTTGGGAATATTTCTAATTAATTAGAACAACATGGTTGAATCATTCAGTTGCGGGGAGGTTTTGTGTCATGCAAATGAGTTGCTGCACATCCACCCGACTGTGTGACACCCAGGGGCGGAGCTAGGGTGTTGCAACTCGGCGGGCAACTCCTTGTTACCAAGCCACAGTAAAAACTAATTAAAATTAACAGAATTGCCAAAACAAAAGTCAGAATGAAATAAGACCTAACTCTAATGAAAAATCCCAACCTACTCTAACCCTGGTTGAATTTCGCCCTCGCATTAAAATTTGACTTCACCCATTAAAAATAAATTCCCTGGCAGTGTTTGTTGTGCATCCAAGGTGAAATGGCCTTAATTATTTGAAACGCACCGATGTCACCACAGGCTATATTTATTGTGAATTGTAATAATGTGCAAAAAAAAAAAAGAAAAAAAAAAGACATTCCCACTCGTTGGTCTAATTAGCGCTCTTCAGTGTTGCTGTTTACCTCACGCTCGGAGCACAGACACATCAATGATATTGAAAAAAAAATACACGACACACACCTGGCATACAGGATAAAAAATATGCTGGTGCAGTTTCAGAGCCCGACACAACGGGGAGCCTGTTGGGGCGTCTCCATTACTAAGGCTGTCGAGGTGTAAATATTTTGCCTGTCAAAGTATTTCCTTCCTATATGGTTGTCAGAATTCATTCTTTAGAGTCCAAAGGGCTCAAAGATACTCATTCTGAGTTGACTGACGCATGTTTGTAAGGGATGCAACAGGTAGGCAGGGGGGCTTTCCAGCAGTTCTAGGTGGTCCAAGTCACCAGGAGAGGCAAAGGGTCGAGGATAAAGCAGGGTAAGAAAGAAGGGATTGGAGCCCAGAATATTGCCAAAAGAGCGGAAGGGAATCCATTCCACTCAACAAATCCATCTTGACCTGGATATTCGTCTCCTAGAGCGCTGTTCTCACGTCAAAACACGATGAGGAATGTGACAGGCTTACTGACAACGGACGTCTGTGAATCCACAAAGTGAGATTTCAGCAGCTGAAATGCTTTATTACATGCTGACAGGCGCGTCAAACGCGCAATATTTATCACTGAAACATCTGCCCTTTTCATGTGGGATGTCCAAAAACAATCCAAAGTGTTCTCTCTAAGTGTTTTCCGATTGACCGATAGATTTGGGGGGCGAAATATACATAAAATGTTGGGTTAACTCAAGCTGTCCACCAATCGTGTCTAAAATCATCCGCAGGAATGCAACCGCAGCAGTTTGACGAGAAGCCAAAGTGAGCTGCAAGCTGGGAAACAGAGATGAGTTCAATCCAGAGGACTACTAATAGCAACACAGTTTTTCTATGAGAACCGCCGAAATGGAAACATGTGTTTTCATTTTGTGTGTGTGTGCTCACTCATGTGTCTGTTTGTGTGTGCACATAGACTCAAACAAAAGCCTAGTGTGAAAAAAAATGGAATATGACCTTTACAAATACTTACAGAAGGGAGCAAAATGTGGAAAACATTAGTGGTCCATCCCAACCGATATCAATTTTAGGGTTGAGGTGTAGATTTCTTTCGGGAAAAACCTTTGCAAAGGCATCTGTATTGCAGCTTCTCCTGCCCAAGAAAGGCACAAATCCCTGAGACAGGGGTAAAAGACTAAAAACAAAATAGTATGTGTAGAGAAATCTGTACATAATAAGTCATTTCATTTCATTCGTTTACTATATTACTTATTTTGTTCGGGGTGATGCACACCTGGAGCCTACCCCAGCCTGACTTTGGGCAGAAGGCAGACGACATGCTGAACTGCAGGTAAGGCAACTATAGGGGGGACAATTCGTAAATCGCCCCCCTCTGAAATCTAACGTGCTTGTTAGATTGGGAGGAACGAGACGAGCCCAGGAAGCCTGTTAGCTCAACAGACAGCCGTTGGCTGGAGCCTCTCATTGCGGGGTGTCGATTAATAAAATAATCTACTATAAATTTATGATCACTGTCATTATCAATGACTGGAATAACTACCACCTAATTAGTTAACTGGACTAATAAATTGTTATGTAAACTCTCATGCCATCTGCATACTTATGACATTAAAACAGTAACACTCTCAAATACAAGCTTGTGGGGCCAAAAAAGCAAGGGGCTGAGAAGAGAACCTTGAAGGACCCCACATGTTGCTGATAACCCGGGGAACCCAGAATCAGGTTTCCTCTGTGACTAATGGTGCGAATAGCAACAGAACTTATCAGTATCATGAGGGGCTCTGTGAGAAAAACGTGACAAAAAAAAATACTGAACGATGCCATTAGAAACACAACAACATAATACATTCTTGAGGACAGTAAATCGAGTTTGGGGATTATGGTGATGCTACTTTGACATGACGGAGATTTAAGGAATCCATGAATACATTTCAGATTTAATGCCTTGCGGTGACTCAATAGCTTAGTGGCTTGATAACTATATTTTATCCGATATTGACTCTGACAATATAATTTGTTTATTCCTTGCAGTCTCCATTACGTGCGAACCTTGTTTAAAGTGTCGCCGGGCTCGTGATTTATCAGAGGCGCTCATATGACTCTAACACTTCCCCTCCTTCCTTCTCTTGTTTTTCCATAAATTGTCAAGGAGACGTCAATGTAAACAAACTTCCGGTACTGGAAATAAGCATATTTGTCCTGGCTCAGACACAATCCAGAAGATATTAGCCGTGTAGGAAATACGCCGAATATTACGGGCCCCGACATTCCAGGTCAAGAAAGACATTTGGTGGAAACCTCCGACTGCCGCTCTGCTGCGATTTCTCAAAATGTCAGAGATTTCGTATTCGCAGCGTGCGCAGTGGTGTGCTGCAGGACAAAGCTGGCTGTCCTGCGTGCTGAGTCATTGCGGTAATTAAATGTGACTGGGCGCTTGCAAGGTCAACTTTGGATGCCTTAACGCAGTCCAAAGTTACGGGCTCATTAGTAAGAGACAGGCTGAGCGACCTTTTACAGTTTATTTTCTTCATTTGCACCTCTTTGGTTCGTTGATGACCCAGTTTTCCTTTTGCTGCATTTGCTTGATGAATCTATCAATCCGCATGTGTGAGGTCTCAATGCCACATCGCTCATATGTGCTGCAAATGAGCCCTAAAATGGAGTTGACTGGTATTCTAATGGTTTCGTGTAGTTTCCTTAACTGGTTAGTGCGGCTAATGAGCCAGACAAGAACACAATGAAAGGCAATTTGGAGCATCCAGTCTACCTGTTTTAGCGTGTATTTTGAGCAGACTTTGGAAATATTGTAGAGTGTTGCTGACTGAGCCTAAGCACAATCATGAGAGAGGAGGAGAAAATAAATCACATCCTGAAGTTAAAATAATTCAACTTGGTCCTGTGAGGTTATTATAACAGCAAACTTTTCTCAGGAAAAAAAACCACACGAGTCATTGCTTTTGGCTACACGCGCTGGGCTGAATACACTAATATCTCACATATCCACGCCTCTTGCGATTGGCCCCCGAAACTCTGGAGGCCACGGTGCATTCATAGTGCTGCTTCTCACAATGCCAAAAAAAGTAAACATCAGCAAGCAGTGCTTGTTTTTTATTTTTAGGAAAAATTTATATGATAAGGGTGGGAATCACCCAGTTGGTGGGAATCATGAACACGCTACATCATAAACGTGAATGATTAGGTGCGCTTATACTGGGGAACGAATATTTTAACCAACGAATGTACAAATCATACGGAATGCCTGAAATACATGCTTATGTTGAAAAACAAAACACCTTTTAAATATACAGGAAATATACTTCACCTTCCGACCCCATTTGTCGACACTCCGTAACCCAAATTTTATCAGAACCCGCTTTAGCCTCTATCGCTAGTCTATGCTAACCCACTTTAGCCTCTATCGCTAGCCTATGCTAACCCAGTTAAGTGAGGAATTTGCATTTTCTCTCTTTTTCTTACACATCCCTGCCAAAAATCATGCCAGATTCATTGAAGACTCTCACATAGGTGTCAAAGTAAGTGTGAATGGTTGGATGTCAATGCCCAATGCCAGCGAGGCTAAACTCCCGCTTCGCTACGACACGAATGGGGGTATATGCTCCAGAAAATAATCGCCTGTCACAAATTTCTGACTCAAGCTTGACTATTACATGTAAAAGGTAAGCGAACAATCAAAATCTTTCCAATTCAGTACAATAGCTTCATTTTTTGATGGTTGAACACAATCAAAACAAGAAAATAAATAACGTTATGTTCACCCGTTGTGTGCTATCCGACATGCCAGATCTCCAGGCAGATGAAGGCCCATGAACGAGCGTGTGTTCTTGGCTCCGAGCGGCATACCCCCTCCTCCGGGTTCTCGGTGTGCTTGAGAGATATGAGATTAGACAGCTGCAAGTCACACTCATTGTCCTTCGTTAACAAGTGTAATTTGTGCCTCATTCTGTCATCCGGCTCGTCCAAGAGCGCCTAAATTCATTCTGGCTCTCCGCGGAGGTTGGAAGAATCATCGCGCTGGCATCCGCCGTGGCGCCATCTGTGATGAGGAGAGCCGTGTGCAGACACGTAAATAATCCAATCGAAAGAGTAAAAAGGCTCTCCGGTTGATAACATAAAATGCTTATCATCCTTAGGCACGCACGCACACACACACACACACACACACACACACACACACATTCGGTCCATACAGTACACTTGTATTCCCACGGTTGCTGTCGGTATGATCCCCCATTGTCATCGAATCCCATAATCCCCCCTCACCTAAACAAATTACAGCTGCAACAAATGACATGACGCTATTCTCTGATGTACCTCAAATGGGTGAGTTTGCACACGAGTGTTGACAGCCGATTGTAAAATAGATTCCAAATCACGCCATTGCTCAGACACTTGGAAGGATGTAGCGTCGAGTACGACAGCAGACAGGCTGCCAAGTTCACGCTCGGCTGACAGTTTTGCTGAATGGGCTGATTTCCTTGTTACTGCTTTTTAAGTATTCAATTGGCTCCTCCGATTCCCTTCTGCACAATTCACTGGCCTGCGTCATTCGGGTTTGCTTTGTGTAGGCCGCTTGAAGTCTTGCCACCGCCTCTGAATGCCGGCCCTCACCTGGCACAAGAGAGGAGAAAAAGGCGGTTTGGAAAACACTGACAGGATAAGTGCCAATGCATTCTAGAGTCAGATGTGGAGAATAATCTCTTTTCTTTAATTTCACAGGTCATCCCTCCATTTTTGGAAGGAGCGTATCCTCATTCACGTCACAGCTGAGCTGGAGCCTTTCATCTGACTTTGGGAAAGAGACGAGGCACACACCCTGGACTAGTTGCCAGCCAATCGCGAGACACGTTAAGACACCTTCACAACCGCAGGCACACCTGTGGACAAACTGGAATATTTTCGGGATGGGAAAGGAAGACGGAGTAACTGGGACAGAGTTCCTTATTCTACTGTTATGAACGTTGTTTAGAATCGTTCTTTATCTGGCTAATATGTGCTACACAAAGCCAAAGTAAAAGTACGTGTGGGTGAGCAAGTTTTTACTGTACCTCTGCAGATACTTCTTGTGAAACATTACTTATAAATATCATAAGAATACACTTAATGTTTGGTGGAGCTTGATGAGAGGCAGGCTTTGATTTCACATAAGAGAAATCAGGATGATATGTGCTCCTCCTCCAATCAGAGCTCAGCTGGTCCCACGGGTCACATTTGCACGACTTCAGTACTCGTTCTCTGTCGGAAAATATGATTTATAGTCCCTTTATACATGCTAGAATGAGCATAAATATTAGCAGTGTGACCTTCGTGTCCTCCAAACTGGCGCAAGCAATCATGGCTCAATTTAATGATGATTTAAATTGTCCCAAAGAGCTGCCGACCCATGGACGGTGTCACTTTAAGTCGTGGAAGTCGTAGGACGGAACCGGAGGGCTTTAATGAAATATGCAAATCTGGCGGTGAGGCAGAGTACTACTATTAAGCTTTAAATTTTCAAAACATAAGCTTGCGTCCTTCATATTTGGGTAACATTATCGAGCTCAGAGGGTTTAAAAAAATTGGAATAGCTCCTAGTATGGTGATATAGAATTGTACAACGCTAACAACAACACTGCACAGCGATGTGATCCGAGTCATTCATGTGGTACAGAGCAGAGACTTCCCAGCATCTTATTTTGAGCCGTCTGTTTGCGGTTTTGACAAACTTCATCGTGTCTTGCATGTGTAGCCGTTTACCCCAATCTGAGCAAAGGTGTGACTGTGAATTGTTTCAAAAGTGGGCCTCATTGTCACGACGAGAGCCAGAAGTCAAAACGATAACCTTGCGTCGCAAACCACTCGTCGCTCTTCGCCCTTCTTCTTCATATTGTTCATCCTTCTCAGTTTCGCTCTGGCTTTTGCTCCCGCATCCCCCCCCCCCCCACATCCATCCCCCGTCCACTTTCATGCATTTGAACACTTCAGTTGCCATTTAGGCCACAGAAATATGACATCTTGTGCTCTAATGATTTGCAGACTATAAGTGGAAATGCCCAGCATGAATCATGAAAACGCATTTTTCCATTTCCATTACGGAAGAGACGACATGCTCCCGGAGAGATTTACACCATCATTGCTTTCTCATCCTCTCTCGCTCTCTCTCTCACTCTGTAGCATCCTCTCATATCTCCCTCCCTCTAAAATGCACTTTCCTATTCAGCTCATTTACACTTTGAATAGTGCTTTGCGTCAGTCAAGTTCAGCCACGTGCGGGACAGGAAGAGTAGAATGTCTCACGATATTGCCATTTGAATGCGGTCCGTTTATACAGATCCATCCGAAAAATCATTATTTTAGCCCACTGGGCAAATCGACTTCAATGATTAAATGAATGAAAGATTACTTTGTGGGGTTTCAATTTGTGCAGTTGCATGCTTGAACGCAGACACACCAGACTAGAGCAATTATTGGAACTCGTGTTTGAAACATAAGACTCGGTCCTCGGAGCGCAACACGAGGTTTCTATTTTTTGGTCCTCTGAAAGACTGTGTGGGAATTTGCTTGGTAAGAAGGAATATAAGGGTGATAATGCCGCAGCTGGCTTGTTTGTAAATGCATATGCAAGGTTAAGCAATTCGATCTTTTGCGCAAAATGATGTAAATTATATTCAGACTCGAACAGAAAAAAAAAAGTTTAGGTCGTCATTTGTTACGAAATTAAATACATTTACATTTACAAAGACAAAAATACTTTACCCCCAGTAATTTTTTTTGTTGTAATTTGCCTTTGTTTTTTGGGTTCCGCACAACTGTATCTGGTTCAACATACATCCAAAAAAAAATAAGCAAATATTAGCTTTAATAAAATAGTGACACACAGCATTTATCTTTCGTAGCCAGTTCAAAGAGCATCTCAGGTAATGCATTGCCACTCTTGACACAAAAAAAAAGGAAAAAAAGGAAAGTCCTCTTTCGTCTACGGCCAGGAAATGAGCAGGGTTCAAATGGAAGTGTTCAACAGCTGGCCGAGCCGATCTATAAACAGATGATGGCGAGCCTGATTGCAACAGCGCACTGTGCTACGTGCGGCTAAAGTTTCAACCTTCTGCCGCGGACCGTAAATCATACGGCACAAGGTAACACAAGCCAGATGTTTATTCACCATAGAGCCTGTAAATGTGTGTGTGCCAATGTGAGGTTGTGGCGACTGTAAATGAGGTTAAAAAGCATCTTCAAAACGACATGATAAATGCAATACATTATGCACTCTTGCCCAGTTTTGACTGACACTGTGTGAGAGGTATTTGTTTAACGCCAACGTATGTTTAATATTGTGGTCGCATCGAGCAGTTGTGCACATCTGCATGAAATCATACCTGGAGCGGTTTGTATCTTTTTGTCCCAAACAAAATATTTGTGAATATCTTTTGCTTGACGTTGGATCTTTTGTAAGTGTAGTTCATGACTGCGGTTATGGGACAATTAAGTACTGAATGACTGCTGATATATGATTTTTAAACAAAGAATTGGAGATTTTCATCCATCCATCCATTGTCTGAGCCGCTTCATCCCAATGAGGGTCGCGGGCGTGCTGGAGCCTATCCCAGCTGACTTCAGGCAGTCGGCGGGGTAGACCCTGAACTGGTTGCCAGCCAATCGCAGGGCACACAGAGACGAACAACCATCCACGCTCACATTCACACCTAGGGACAATTTAGAGTGTTCCATTCACCTGTCATGCATGTTTTTGGAATGTGGGAGGAAACCAGAATACCCGAAGAAAAGCCAAGCAGGCACGGGGAGAACATGCAAACTCCACACAGGAAGCCCGAAGAAGCTGGAATCGAACCCTGCACCTTTGCACTGTGACGCTGACATGCTAACCAGTAGACCACCGGGCCTGTACATTCAGCGGTGTGTTAAGATCTAGTGGTTCCGTGACCACAGTCCTAACGCAAAACGCAAGCAAAAAATAAATAAACATTAAAGTCACCTTTTTCCATTAAATTCAATTCATCCATTTCAGCCACCCCAAAAATGCAATAAAACGTTTGTCTTGTGACTGCACAGAATAAAAGGACATTTTGCCACATTTTAGCTGGAATTCAATGGACATTTGAATGCCGCTCCTTCTGGTGTGAGCATCTTGGCCACCAGGGGCAGTATAATGCAGCGATTCATCCCTCCATTTTCTGAACTGCTTATCCTCGTGTACAAAGTACAAAAAGACAACTTCAGCAGTAGCAAGATCTTCACAAAGGATAAAGAGTAAGTGCCTGTGAGCATTGCTATATTGTCTGTCTGAACATACTGTGTGTTGTGCGGGTGTTTGTGTCATTAGCGTCATTAAGGCAGATTCACATTGTGCGCAAGTGCGTCGTCTTCGCTTTGATAAACGCGCCACTCACTGCGCTCTAACAGGACTTTTATTGAACTCTAATGGGTGGAGACAGCCTCTGTATTGGCCACTATGACGAGCAGCGAGAGGACCGGATGAATATTGAAGGCGAGAGCTGAAGACGCCGACAGTGATAGAAGTGATTTCAAAGCTGACAGGACAAAGCCACTGGAGGGAAAACAGACGACTGACAAGACTTCGGGCAGCTGATTGCACCGACGGCTGCACACTGGACTACAAACCTGAGCACAAATCGATCTGAAGTTAGACTTGGCCAACTTCTTCAGGGGCACACTTGCTAATAGTCTCCCATTTACCGGTAATTCCTTTAAATTACACTGCACAACAGCAAATTTTAATCAGACCTGGCATAATGTGACCCTCAACATATTTTTGGTGCTGATTTTTAAAAAATGTCTTTGCTTCGGACTGTGATGCCTGTGCCACATTCCTACATGACATTCTGGTTTGAAAGAAATTCTCTACGCTGAGGCCTCACATGATGTCATAACAGACTAAACTAAATCGCCCGATTTTTGTTGTTATTGTTGTTGAACTCCGATTTGGTGTTAGACTTTAGACTCCAATTTAACCTCACGTACCTCAGGCGTTGTTGTGCCAGATACATCGATATGTTTTTAACGACAAGTAAGTAAAGGAAAATGAAGTCTGGTAAAGATCACTGAGCACCAAGTTGAACACTAAATCCTGGTCCTTTTGTTTTGAAGGGAGCAATTAATATTTAGTGACTTGTTAGAAATGTGTGTGTCAGTGTCCATAAGGCGCTTAGAAACGTTGCACCTATCCTCATAATTAGACTGAAAAATGGAACCCTGAATGCTAAAAGAAATGTTTTACATTTAAAGAGCTTCAGTTCTGTGCCCCCATGAAGGATCCATTTGGTGCATTAGTCCAATATTTTGGCATTCTTCATTCCGGTATTCTCCAGCGCTCTTGTTCCTGCCTTCTATCTTGTTCCCATCAGCGACAGGAGGGACCATCTAGGCAATCTGCTTCGGTGACACTTAACAGGATGTCCACATTGACCCGTGACGTGTCCAAAAAAAAAAAAAAAACGTCACAGCCGTTGGAAATGTCACATGGATAAGCACCTGTCAAAGATCCATCTGGCGTTGATTTTGAGAAATGCTTTTCAGAGCCATCTGGTTAAAGGGGATGACGACTTAACAACCCCTTGCTGATTTTGACGACCCAGAGCACCTGTCAATCACATCTTCTTAAAATCTCTTCTTTGATGTGATGCAAAGTGCAAGTGACACGTCGGGCCTCCGAGGGACAAATAAGTTGGGTTGCCGTACTGAATTAATCAATGTTGACGGGAGCAGAACTCCCTGAGCGGGATCCCCATGACGACGCATCATTGGCCTCACCTCCTAATTGCTTTTGCGCGGGTGTTATTAACTCATAACAAAACACAAAAGGCAATATAGAGGCGATTTCAGACATTTCCGTTAATTGTTCATTTTAGTGCAAAATATTACGGAGATGTGTAGCTCGAGAAGTTGATTGATGGCACAATGGGACTTATTGATCTGAAATGAATACGAATGGGCAGAAACTATTTCACTCTTATCTGCTATTTAACAGAAACATTCAGCAACTTGGTGTAGATTCATTGCTCAGGGTAACTTCAGAGGGAAATCTGTATGTTCATTGTTTTGTCCATCCTCGATTTGCGCTTTGCTAAACTCAATCTCCGCTCTCATTAAAAAACAAAAAGGTTTCTTGTTGAAATGTCAAATGATATTTCCCATGCGTTTGAGGAAGAGCTGAGGTACTTTGTGTACTGGAAAGAAACATGGACGGATTTAAATCGTTGACAAATGTGACGCCTGGATCAGATGTAGCTAAAATTTGGTTTGATATTGCAACAATAGCAAATGTTGAGATGTGCTTTTATCCATTTTCGATAAAATTAATGAAACTTATAGAGAAGCCGTGAGTGTGGATCCTCAACAAAATATAATAAGAAGCAGAATGGAAAAATGCCACCCTCCAAAGTTTTGAGTCATGTTCGCTAACTTGCCAATTGTTCGATTTTTTTTTCTCATGCGAAACAATGTCAAATCAATTTATTCCAGGCTCCAGTAAAAGATGAACCCTTTCATACACCCTGATAACATGATAAGCTGTCCACTGTCGTAACCGCTGTCCCCGGAAGGGTTAAAAAATTATGTGGAATTTTAAGCAACGCGCCAACATTCCTAAATCTCCTAGAAATGTAAAGAGAAGTGAGTGATTGTATAAGAACGCACACTAAAACAAGAAGTGAAGTAAAACTATTGACCTTTTTGCAAGGTTTGAAAGACATTTAATGGCGAAGGAGTAGGGAGCAATTTTAATAACCGTTTTGTAATTGCTTGATCATACAAGTGAAAAAACAAAACATTTTTCCAGAACTGTTAGCTTAACCTCCACACTGTACAACTTTCGAGGCGCTCAACAATGGAACTCACAAACATCTAAGTGATAAGTAAAAACTGCCTCAAAAAACACACAAAAAAAGAAGCAAATGGACAATTCATCGCCGATAAAAACGTGACCGCTTTTGTGGAGATAAATAAGAATGTCCTGCAGCCATGTTTGCTTTTAAGAAAGGACAAAAGTCAAACAGACACTTTGTGTACTTGTGTAATTTTACCAAAGTATCTTTTGATCCGTTTCTACGTGGGCGTCTACCGAGAGGCCTGCTGACTTCATGCTGTTTGCATTATAGACTCCACGTGTTTGGAGAAAACGCAGAGAATCTCAAAATGAAAGGTAATATCCGCTGACCTTTTTTCGACGGGACCTATCTACATTATTCAAGCGAGACGCACCGACCACATTTGATGCGGAATCGGCTAAACGACGCGCCGAGTCATCTTTTATTCATGCGCCTACTCCCGAAAGCTGCTGCTTCCCAAAGACAAATGTTGCGAGATGCGAGTGGGTGACGCTGATCTGAAAGAGCACTTTGAAATAATAGTCCAAATGCTGCTAATCATAATAATAACATAAATTGCATTTAAAAGTCCGATCGGCGGTGAATGGTTTTGGAGGCTTGATAGGATTGCTTTGATAAACGTAGGCTAGTATTTTATTCAAGAGCTGCTGAATGAAAAAAAGAGCACAAAAGAACACATGCTTTCCTTTCAGTGAATAGGACTGATGACTAAAAACTAGTAGAGCAAACATAGTTAAGAAAATAATCAAAGTAATGTGTTCAGGACTTAAACCATTCTGTGATTTTGAGACTGGTCGCAGACTTTTAAATTCTGTTCGACAGCTGACTGGCGGCCAGTGTAAAAGGCTTTAAGAGTAGCATGGCTAATTGTTTAGTTTTCATTGTTTCTTAATACATGTTCAAAATTAACACAGAGAAAAGTGTATGTCGCTGAAGTGTCTTAAAGAGCCATATTTTCCGCACTATAAGGCACTTCGGAGTAGAAGGCGCACCTTCAATGAATGGCCTATTTTAAAACTGTTTTCATATATCGGGCGCACGGTATTTTTAGGTGCATAGAATAGCAGCTCCAAGAGTGGTTGCCTTATGCATGCACTAGATGGAGCTACGCTATAGGGAATACAATACAATCCATCTTATATACAGCTTCCACAACCACTACAGCTGTAACAAAGCACTTTAAAATACTACGTCCAAGAAATAAGAATATTTATCCATATATAAGGTGCATCGGATTATAAGGCGCACTAGCGGCTTTTGAGGAAATTGAATGCTTTTAGTGCACCATATAGTACGGAAAATACGGTATGCTAACAGCGTAGTACCGAGGGAAGGAACGGCCGTTTGACCCGATCATTTATTATATCAACGCTTGTGGTCGTACGATGAAAGCGTGGTGGCCTTTCCACGTCGGCCAGTCTAATGATCTTCATCTCAGTTACTCTTTTCTTGTGTATTATTAAGTCTCCCAGGGTTTGGCCCGTTTAACCCTAACCCGAATGCCTCCTGTCAGTCACGGGCTATGAGCCATCCATCACCAAGCTTATAATTATTCCATCCAGCTTCCTCGCCTTCTCTCACTGTGGCCTCCACAGGCTGCCTCGGCCAGTCGTTTACCCTCAGATGGTCTGCAGAAGCGATTAGAGCTGGATGTGGGCTGGACAGCTTCATCAGAGAGCAACATTTTGGGTTTAAAGACTTAGCTGGACCCAAAAAAAAAAAAGAAAAAAAAGTGAGGTATCAATAGAGTGAAAGACGGAGGGGGAGTTTGAGAAAACTGTTTAGGCCGAGCGTCTGTTTTACATGAAGAGCAGCATGCTGCGACATATGCTGGTCCAGGTGGACGTGGTATCCAAGCAACTGTATCAAAGCCGCGGGGGTGGGGGGCATTGTCAATTGAATCCGAAGGACTTTACAAAGTAGCAACAATGCCGCAGGTGAGATCACCTGCTCGCACTATTCCTCCAGTAACTCCACAGGGAACTCATTCCCAAGCAGGACTCGCCTCAGAAAGACCGGCGTCCGGTCTACCGAGACTTAGTGGAACATTTGTCAGCAAATTCAGCACTGACCAAGTAGAAGCAATGACAGGGACGTTGGAAAAAGTTTACATTTAAAACTAATTGGTTTATTTAACCCTTTCATGCACCAATAACGGTTAACCTGTAACTTGATAACATAATAGGCTGTCCACTGGAGTGACCGCTGTCCCTGAAAGGATTAATTTTGAGATCCTCATCAAAGTTGCATTGGTCAAATTGGAGAAAAAGAAAATCAAAATACAGAACCCTCAAAAATTGCGTACTTTTGACAACGAAACGCTTCTGCAAAGATTTATTAAATACAAGTCCCCCCAGAATTCCCAAACAAATATTTATTCTCCTTTATTTATTCTCGATTTGACATTTCACTTTTTTTTCTAGATGTTTTCAGATTTCAGTATCGATAATTTGCATTTATGTGTCCACAGCTCTTATAATCTGCTTACATTTTCTAATGAGATCAACAAGTGTTTATTGTTTACTTGAAAATTAAATGGATTTGTTCCGTAAGTCAATGCAACGACCTCTGCGGCGGAGCGGGAATTTATTATTAAATTAATTGGCTCCTTTATGAAATCAGATGACGCAGCACTCTCACGCTGACGCGGAGCTGGCCGGCCGAGGAAAAGGGGAAGTTTCGGAAAAAACTTGGAAGGAATAAACGGGCTTAATTGTGCTGATGAAGAATTGCAGAATAGCCAACGAGCTCCTTTTAAGATGCAAATGGATAATTTGTCTGCCAGTATAAAATGTTGCATCCTGTCTGGCGTATATTCAGCAAAACACCACCAGCAATCCCCATAAAATACTTTATATAATAATCATATTAGGGGGGGGGTAATTTTCTCTAATTGCAACCACCTGATTCCGTGGTGAGTGGCTCGCTAATTAAGGGGACTAAACATGGGAGAATGACGGATCGACATGGAACGTTTTCAGGCTTTCTGGAATAAAGCCCAGACTTGCAGCAGCCCAATGTTCTGAGCATCTCGACTTTCTTGCACCGGCGGGGGCCCCCGCCCCCCAAACCTTCTGCCATTGGCGCTCCGTATGTCTACAAATTGCATTTTCAGCCATTTCCACAGAGTTTGTAAAGTTTGGTGGAAAATTAATCATTGGACTTTGATGTTTGAATATGACCTTTTCAACGCTGCACGGAAGCATTCTCTCTCCTGAGGTAAGTTTCGATTTCATGACATTATATGCCACTGAACCATGTCGTATTTTGCTTGAGAATTCCAATATGAATTGTGACTCATCTTCATTTTGTTTCTGAAACATGCCAATATCAATCCAATATTTATTTATTTATTTATTTTTGAGGTGTGTTCCTGCTCACGCATAGCATGTCATAACACCAAATTCCCAATTTCTTCATTTGGGAACCCCAATAAATGTGACTGGTTCTTTCTATATTTCTAGTTCCTTGTGGAGCAGATATACTGCAGACTTACCTGTAATCAATCAGGGAGATTGACTGAAATATTTAGCACAAAACCAGATCAAAACCTGTGGCAAGTTAAAAAGGGTAGCCACAGGCCCCCAAAATATGCCATTGTTTTTTCATGGAATTTATTTGAGAAGAAAATGCGGATGGTTGGGATAATGGGATACATGTGGAGATTTAATTTGTCTGCACTTTAGCCTGCAGCTCCACGTTAGCCTGAGCAACTTTGTAAACTGCAGCTAAACCTTTACGGTGGGGGGTGGGGGGGGGGGGGTCCACCGTGCAAAATCCATGAAAAAATATGATAATCAGTCAGTTAAATAGCTCAGCTGGTGTTAGTACTCTATGTGATGTTTTTTTTTGGGGGGGGGGGGGGTAGGATTTGACAAAGTATCTGGCCAGTTTACCTTCAGCTCGGCCTCGGAGAATGAACACTTTCTCCTCGGAGATGAACACTTCCTGGAAGAGGAAGAGGAGGAAGTGAGGCGGGCAGCAGACAGACATTACGAGAGTGCACGGCAACACGCTGACCACAGGCTATGCATGCTTGAACCTCGTGGTAAACTTGGGAAATGAGGTTGCCATTCCCCCTATATTTTGCCTGCGACGCAAACCGCTGCCTATGCGGTCGAGCTTTGTTCCACTTCAAAGAGAATAGCCAATTAGACACAGTCATCCATTTTGGCTGTGAAACATCACTAATATAAACGCGGAACAGGAAAACATCTGCAGGTAGCCTTTTGGGAATTAACTCCACACCATTTGGGGGATGATAAGGTTAATGTGGAAACAAATGCCTTGCTATTAAGAGATATTACAAGGTCAAGAAATAATTTTATGTGTTCATTGGGTCTGGAACCCAGAGGGTGCAATTTTAAAGATAATTTAGCTCAATGGGACCGAAATAACTCCCTTCAGTCTCGAGGACACCCAAGAACTTTGAACTCGCGTAGACCCTGATGTGTGTATTCTAGCTCATGACAGGGTAACCCGATATGTATGCGTGTGGACATGGATACATTAAGAGGAAGCTGGGTTCAATTGACAGTGCTGAAATAAAGTAGTCGCTGTTATGTTAAGAGATCGTCTATTGTTGACTCTAAAGCAGTGGTTCTCGTTTATTGAAAAAAATTGGTTCTCCAAGTATTTATATCATAACCAGCATTAAAATACAGTAGTGTACTAATACCAAGTGTTCATAAAAAAAAGCAGAAGTTGTATTCCTAAAACGTATATTATTATCGTAAGTCAAGCCATTTTCGAATCCGCTTATCCTCACGAGTGCTGGAGCCTATCCCAGTCTGCATCGGGCAGTAGGCAGGGAACACCCACCCTGAACCCGATTGACAGCCAATCACAGGTTAATATTATATAAACATATTGTGCTTAAATATATGATAATCATAATTTTTACAAATATACTTAAATTATGATTTACGCTTCCTGCCCAGGTAATAACAATAGACCTTTGACTTTTTTTTAGCCGTGAATGAGTTAACATCTACATTTTATTCACGCAATGTTAACTGGAACAAAAGCTAATTGCCAGGCTTAATATATCGAGTAAAGTATGGAAATATCAAAGTACTTGCGGTAGAGTTACAGTATCTAAGGTATCTACTCGAATAAATGCTGTGGCTTCAATATTTACATACACACCTGGTAAACAATAAAGGACGTGTTGAAAAGTATTTGAATAAATCAAGGTCAAACGTCACATTGCGCCGTGTCAACCTGCAGTTAAGTTTGCAGATGGGTTTTGGCTTTCTGTGCGCGCTATCCTTGTGAGTAATGCTTTCCATCAACGACAAAGGTTGTTTTATGGAGTTACAGAACTGGATATTTTCACTTTTTTTTTCTTCTTCAACTGCTGTGCAGAAAGCGGAGCTCCGTGAACAACTGGAAAGTTCCACAATGCCGTCGTCTGGCTCTCGAGTCTGGCAAACAGACCCATAAAGCTAACGAGATTATGGGTTTGTCCCCTTCAGAACATTCCCTGCTACCGCAAGCATGAAGCATACTTAGGATATCAAAAACTGAAATTAGAGGCGTCCCTCTCAGAACGCCGGGTTGACTAATGCAGAAACAGCATGCACACCACATGACGTATGTATTCATTTAGGGTTAGGGTGCAGGATGAAATTACAACGCGAACGCAGCAGGCTGGCTCTGATTACTGACGGAAATGAGAAGGGATGATTAATTCTACGGGTAATCGTAAGAGATAAAAAGAAAAAGAAATGACATCTTTTACGATGGCAATCGTTTATATTTAGTTATGACAGTCATGTACAATAAGAGTGATCAAATCAAATCGGATCCCAGCGTGTTGCACCGTCTAATTTCTCAACCAGCGTGAGCTCTTTGATATTGTCCCTGATGACATGCTGGCTACAGAGGTTCGGCGACCGTGCAGCAGTCGCGATGCTAGTGGGGATTCTTTCTCCGATGCAAATTGGGTTGTAGTCAACTCCGGATGTGCAATGGACTTGCGCCATTTGGTTGGATCGCTTGTTTGAGGACAGGTGTGTTGGCGCGTCAGGACAAAGCTTCTCTGTTCTTAAAAGTCATATGTGGCATGAAATCTGTCTAGGGCTCGTAGGTGGTGTATTTTCATTTCTTTCCTATCAAAAAGCGTCATTTGAAGAGACATTGTTTTCACTGGGCTGTGACAATATGTTGATTTCATAAATGATATGGCATGCAAACAGCACCCCCCATTGCTGGACCCGGCCCCGGAGCAGTAAAACTATTCTCCATCATGCCCCTAAAGAGGACAATGCTGTGCTGACATGCTCACCAGGCCAGAAAGTAACTGACAGTCAATGCCAAGTATTCCGTTTCCGTTTGGTCATCTTCGTTTGGTCACTACACCCTTTACTTGTCCTCTGTCCTTCGGCCCCTGCTCTTGTCTGGAGGAAAAGGGCTCTTGTAACCTGACAGAGAGACACTGATCCCTGAGCACAGCATCTGCTGACAAGCCAGTCTCCCATTCAAGTCTTGGCTGGAAGCATGGGCTGCCGAGAAACCCAATCCAGCTTGGCAGGGTCTCAACAATCGTTTCCTGCCCCGTCCGGGCCCACACAGCTAAGTACTCTTAATTAAAGAGGTTAACTTGTCTAAGATGTGACCAGAGGAGGAAAAAAAAGGATGGGGGGGGGGGGGGGGAGTGCAGAACAATCACCTCACTGTTTCCTCTCGTCCAACAAAAGAGGTTTCCCCCTCTGACAAGGTAGGACATGAGCCTTGATACCTAAACAAATACATTAAAGGAGAAGTGAGTAAGGGATCCTCGTTAAATGTCTCTTAATAAGCTCGAAGCCCCGCTACACACAGACATACACACACACAGACACACACACACACACACACACACACACGCATTTGGCCCAGATGGAAGGAGAAGGGAGAGGCAAGGGGATGAGGTGAGCGGGGAGTTCATGATGTGCTCTCGGACAGCTTTTCACTCTCTGTGGTGCACTCAAAGCACAGAGAGGCTGTAACAAGAGAAGAGCAATTTTAATCTTCTTTTTCTTTTTCTTTTTTTTGGGTCGCTTGTCAGCATACATATTAATGAAGAGTTAGGTCATTGCCAGAGACATCTGTACTGGCCTGTGGGGCTGCCTACTAAATGCCAGAGAAATTAGACATGTAAATTTATACTCAGAGATACTGCATAATATATTATATTGTTGGTTATTTTTTTTTTTTTTAGATTTCAGGGATCTTTGAGTCCCTACAGAATTGGATCCTCCTCGCAGACCTACCAGACCGCAACTGACAGCCTGTCTACTGTCGACCTGTTGAGTCGTCACAGGAAAACATGTGGAGCTCAACTAATTAAGCGGTTATGCCTTTGCTGTTTAAATGAACACCCACAATCCTGTTTGCATTGACGGTGTAAATTCATCACACTTTTCCACAGTATCACTTCAAGGTAGAATTGCAGGAAGCTGCAAAGACCTCTCCGTATTGAAGGAATCACTCAGCAAGAACGTCTCTTGTATTTACTGCTCAGCATGTGGCTTCCGGTCATGGTAAGGAGATAAATTTCATTGAAGAGGAGAAAGAGTTGTAAGCACACCAACAAGGGGGGAGAATGCAATAGCGATTGCTTTTATTTTTGTCATTTCTTGCTACGTGTCTTCAAATAGTACCACACGAGAAAGAGTATCTGGAAGCATCCGTAGCAGGTTTAGCTGTGGTACGAAGCGGGCGCAAGAAAACTCACGCGCATGCAAGCTCTGTACTTTTACTTTCAGAATCTTTTCATAAAATACAAGTAGACTCTCGCAAGCTCATGTGCCAAGAATAACGTGATTTGGAGACACACACACACAAAAAAGGTCTTCATTGGCACCTCCAGCGAAGTTTGGGAAGTCCACAAAGGGCAGTTTCTCTGCGTTATCCAAGCAGCAAATGCATTTTTCCAGCATATCCAGTGTAAAAAAAAATGCCTCGTTAAATGGATCATCACTAATATTCGATAGGTCCCACAGTGCTTCTTGCACACTCCCCATAAATACTCAAGTAACCACTATTACGGTGACGCCCACCCAAATGGACCCCACACACACACCATCAGGCAAGAGAATCATGTGGTACCGATCGGCCAGTTACTTTGTTTCTTCAATTCACAGATGGACGTGCCATAAAGAAACTGTTTTGAAAAGCAGTGGAGGGATCTTAAAAGTAATTCCCCAAATATGTTATTGACATTCTTGGAAGTCGTGTTTGTGTATGTAAGCCGTCGCAAACCACAGCGCACAGTCCAAAGACCTCCTCATCAATAACAAATCTTACTTGCAATGAAATATCGATCAAAACAGGCAGCGTATCCACTTCGTTGCGGCCTCTGTGGGTTTACTGTTAGACATGGGGAGACAGCCGTTGAGTCCGACAGATCGGATTTTGCAAATAAATGTTCATGGGCTCAATCAAAATAACATCTGGCTCTCGAGCGGATCCTGACGGGACACAAAGGGGCACTTTGTTATCATTGACTGTCAGAACCTAAGTCATTGTTGGCTTCTCGCTGAGACACAGGAGCCCAAACTTCTCGAACAAAAAACAATAAAACAAAAAAACCAAACATTTAGGATTTGTTGTAAAACCATACAAAGATCAAGCCACGACTAAAACTTGGAAGACCTGGGACAAGGTCTTGTATGATGTCCAACATATTCTCTAGGACTGGGTATGATCTGAACTCTGTAAATCAGGACAAAATTATTGACCTTAGAACAGAAAAATGACAACATGGTGTATTGTGATGACAAATTAATTGGCTAAAGCTCTCTTTGTGAATCTCAGATCACCCGAAGTACTGTAATATATACAGTATATATACCGGACTTTAGAGCGCACCTGATTTAAAGCCGCACCCACTAAATCAGGTTGTTTTTCCTCGGGTGTGGTGATTTCTTCAAAATCTAATTAGAGGTAGAAGCCAGAGGGGGCAGATTTTTTTTTTGCAAGATCATTACACTCGTGCACGACTGTCAGGTCAACTGCCAGCTGTAACAAATCTGACAAGTGTTTTTTGTTGTTGTTGTTGTTGTTGCTTTTTCCCCCTACCCAAACCTCCCCTTTAAAGTTGACAAGGGGACAGAAAACATTTCCGAAAAAACAGTGGCGTTCCCGCTGGGATGCCAGGGTGAAGCGCCACGCTGTTCCGTTGCTTTTGTTCCTGATTTCACTCCTGTTTTTTTACCCCGCTGGGATCAATGTCCACAAGAGATGGTAATCACCACGACAACATGCAGCCGCACAGCTCATTAGTGTACGTGCATAGCTCACATCGGGGTACTTGTCTACTTTTTAAAACAGGCGCATTAGTCTTTGCCACCGCGTGATGAAGCACTAGCATTGATCCGAGCACTGTGGAGGCGAGACTGCACGCTAGCTTGCGGCAAATGTCCACGGTTGCACCAAAAAACAGTCACTTCCAAAGCAACCGCCTCCCCCTCGTTCCTTTCTCCACTCTTGTAGTGCAGTCACATAATAAGATATGATTGCTGCTCAATCATTGTCTTTCTCAGAGCCCATTGGAGATGCCGGCACCCTGAATTGAGTCGGCATGTAAATACTCATTACTGGCGGGTGATAGATGGAGCCTTTCCCCTCCAGTACTGTGCAGTTGTAATAAACAATCAATGAGGAAGCATGTGTGCACAAATCATGCAGTATGCCTCCTCACTGGCATCAATATTCTGGATGAGTGGTGTTGTTTTCCACTCTCAGGGTCAATACTAATAGACCAGTGCAAAGATTGGACATTGGTACTCCACAATCCATACCAAACAGATACGATGGTGTTACCACTAAGACTAGTGAACACCTGTATTTCACAACGTACGTTATAATTTAGCTCCAGAGGCAAGTCATTTCCAACCAATGTGGCATGGCACACTTGTGTACTCTGAGTACAATTGTGCCACGGGGAATATTTCAATTTCACATCATTAGTCAGAAAATTATTTATTTCTCCAAATGATAAATCTTTGTTCATCTCCGGTCTGTAAGCCTGCAACACGTAGTGACAGACAGAAAAACTAAATGCCCTTGCACAAGATGGAGGAAGGTATACAATTAGCCTGCGTGTGCACTTTTCCTAATATAAAGTATTTGTTTAGTTGTGTGCCGTGAAATGTTTTCAAATGTAAGATATGTATGTGCCTTGGCTCAATAAAGTATGGTGCCTTATCTTTAAGATAAGAAAACCTTTATTTGTATCACAATGGAGAAATTTAGCCTGGACAACTGGAGTCTGTTTTCTCCATGGGACCTATTTTTGTGCTCAGCGCAAGTCTCAGAATCTGTGTACCGGCACCTCAATCAAATCCTCGCCAAATCAGAATCAGAATCAGAATCAGAATCATCAGAATCAGAATCATCTTTATTGGCCAAGTATGTAGAACACACAAGGAATTTGTCTCCGGTATAACACGCTGCATTAGTATCATCGTAAACAACAAAATCATTGAACCATTTTAGAGTAACCAGTAGCAGTATTTGTAGTACAAGAAGAGTGACTACGTCAGTGACTGTTTAAGGAGTTAATGGCTAGATCAGTAACGTTGCTAAACAATGCAGGGGAATCCCGCGGTGTACACTTTGTTCTTAAGCAAGGTCGCGGCGGCAGCTAGCTTCCTACGGTTCATTGCAACGAAGGCCTTGTCACTATTTTGTGGGAGAAATCCGGTCGTTATAATGATGTTTACGTTATTAAAGGTGTTCGTTGTCAACAAAATCGGCAAATGGAAAATGAACTACGTGAAATCAATACTTTATGTGAAAGTTGTAGGGGTGAAAACATAAACGGGGTACTGTACATTGAAAAGTGGATCGACTGTACTATGTCGTCCTCACTACAGCCAGAAATAATGGTAATTGTTTCATCCTTACAAGAATACAAAGTGATTTCAAGAGTATTCTGTCACTGACTAAAGGAAGTCCTTTTTGTGTCCTTAAACTGCAGTTGCCCTGAGTTCAGCGGCAGTTCAGAGAAGATGCTCCAAAAGGTCACAGGACAAAAGCTAACAGTTAATGAAACAGCTAATTATATTTAATGGACTGTAGCACATGCTAATTTAATAGGTGATGGCTAATTTCCAAAAAAATAATGAGATATCCTACTTCCAAATTACTCGAATAATTAATAAACAGTGTTAATGAAGCTTTAATTTGGAAGGTTATTAGCAGTGATGAGGTGAAGTCATAGCTTGTAGATGGTGCAAACTGTAACAATTTAAAATGTGATGAAATGTGTGTGCAAATCGATGGACAAAGAAAAGGACGATATACCACCAAGAATTCTTCTGTATCATCACAACTTGAAATAATAATAGAATAATAATTACAGAGAATGACCACTTCATGGATTTGCATTAATTGTGCTCGATTATCTTATCTTCGATTATCTTGTTTTGGCGTAACACAAAGAGTTTGTTGCTCTGTGTATTACTTTTTTTTATGTTGCTAAATTCTAGGTCCACAATTGCTTTAAAAAAAAACAAACAACAATTTCCAGTCAAGCAGGACAGTGTTACATTTATAGCAAAACTAAGCTTTGTTGCCTTCATTAGGTAAGTCGGATTAGTTGATACGTCTCTTACTATATATTGGACCTCATTACTGCTCCTGGGCTGTGTATGTTTTCTCTGCTTTTATATGTTATAGTTCAATGCCTACTTGTTTCAGTTCCAACTGTTAAAATAAAATGTGTGGAAAAAAAAGTGGCAGCTCTCATACAGCGGGAGGAACGAGGATCTGTTGAAGTTACGCTTGTGTCTCCCCCAAGAGGCAGGTGGAATTCGTGCGCCGACAGAGAATGACCACTTCATGGATTTGCATTAATTGTGCAAAAAAAAATAAAATAAAATAAGCCATTACAAACACATCAAACTCACTCAAGGTAGTTGACACTGAATCAATAGCATCTCTGCAGCCAAGCAGGGCACGCCGTCGCACACAGTTGTTTCAAGACATTCGTCAACAATCCATTCCTGACAAATGACGGATCTCTTAATGATCGCTTGAATATATTTGGTTGACATTCCAAAACAAACAACAACTGTTATAAGCTAACTGTCAAATGTAAAATGAGTTCAGAACAGAATGGAACATAAGACTAATCGTGGAGCCCCTTTTTTCTCTTGGAGAGTACCGTATTTTCCCCACTACAAGGCGCACCTAAAAGCATGCAGCGATTGGGAAGGCTCTATATAAATAAAGCTGTATTGTATTGTATTCCCTTTCACGTAGCACAACCGCAGCCACTATTGTAGCTTCTATTCTATGCGCCTTATAATACAGTGCACCCGATAATTGAAAACGGTTTTAAAATTGGCCATTCACTGAAGGTGCGCTTTATAATCCGAAGTGCCTTATAGTGCAGGTAATACGGTAATCCTGTGTCGTATTGGTGTTCCGAGTGTTTCTCTCAAAGACCGTTTACTTTGAACTGCAGACCATAAATTGCCATTTTAGGTGGGGTAGGGGAGCTGCGTTGCGAATCAAACTGCCTTTTGAAAATATGACATAATATCTTTGTCGCAAGCAGTAAATGGAATACTGAAACTTTTGTACCTCGTGCCACCCACCACACGGTGATTCTGTGAGCGCAAATAAAAACATTTGGGACTCCGGTGATGAATACCTGAGGCTGTCCGCCCTGCTGCTGCGCAATGATTAATATGTTGCCTGAAATGATGCACCTGCATTTTCATCCCACGGCAGATTATTATGAACTACAAAAGGCAGGAAACAAGTTTATTAGAAAACACGAGGTCCTAATTAGGGCCCCGTTGCACTGTCATGAATGAGTAACACAATGCAGACTAAACAATGAAAATAAGGTTGGCATAAACAAACAGCTAGCTCCCCTTGAAGACTGAGCAGGCGGTGATTGTGTTTACAGATGATCACGCGTTGTTCAAAGAGGGAAAGAAGTGGATTGATATCAAACATGAGACAACACAGAAACGACATCGTCACTTCTATTCCTTTTCCTCACGCGGTTTTGAGCAAAACATCACCCCAGATGATTTGATTTGATGCAACCATTTGAAATAATAAAGTTGAGTAAATTCAACACTTTTTTTTTTTTACCAGTGTATATTATTGTTTTGTTTTGTTGCATTGGCTAGATATTCCTGAAGGCCAAAGGAAAGAGAAATATTATATGGATGGTCACACCAATGTTGCATGTTGGTTCAAGTGCAGCACTTATTTTTCTTTCTTTCTTTTTTTTACATCAATAAGTCATCACATAACCCATGAAGCAACGATCAAAGCTAACACATATTGCCATTGTTTTGGTTGCTTCTCTATTCTAGTATGCACTTTAGTTGTGCTCAACCTCAAAATGAACTATGGACACAAAAAAAATGTTTTAAAGCATCAGAATTCTCTTGAGATCTTCTGCGTTTAAAAATAAAGATGTTTTTGAACCGGGCCTGACAATGGTAAACATACAGTCAAGAAACAAAGAAAAGATTTTGGATATATGGACTAATGTGGCTTTAATGCGTCATCGCGTTCTTCCATTTGACGTAAGTATAATTCAGTGTCTTAGTCCAAAATGGTCGTCGAGGGTCCTCCTTGTTAAACAGTTATTGTTGTTATTGCGAAAACACTTCCCTCCCTGCAGGCGGCTCTTTCACTGAGAACGTCATGGGCACTGAGCAGTGCAACAATTCAGGAATGGAAAATACAGTAAATAAAAAATAAAAAAAAGGGGAGTGGGCACTTATGATGAACTAAGCTGTAATATACAGTATTTGATTTTAAAAAGCCTCTCAACATATGCAAACATAGTCGACATGTACACACACGTGTACTGTGGTTGCATCTTTAACTCTGAGCCTCATGTGCATAAATACAAATGCGTTTAGGTTCCATGGAACCGACATTATGTCCATTATGGGCAAATACAACAATATCAGTTCGTGTAGATTGGGGAAAAAAAAAAACTTAGATTCAGGAGCAGCAAATGGAGCACAGCGGCAAAATGGACACTATAGAGCTGTATAACCTCAAACGTTCTGATGATGTGCTCGGCCAATGAGCGATCAACAGTGGCTTTGCATCATCCATATTAAAAACAGTGCCTGGTAGCACCAGATTTTTTTCCAAAGTAAAAGCACAATAAGTCATTGCATAAGTCTACAGAACCTCCTCGACAGAAAAGCACTGTACTGTATACATAGCACATTTTACAGACGTCTGTCATGCCAACATGGTGCTTGCACTAAAAGCCAATAAAAGTGTCCATTTTGCATGGCTGCGACGGTATTTACAGCCAAGAACATAATGTCTGAATTTCACCATTTCAGCGGGATTGCAAAGACGAGACATTTACAAGGATGTCTTACGGAGGAGAATATTCAAGAAAGAGGAGCGCGTCTTGCATTAAACGCCCAACACCGTCGCTACATTTTATTCTATGCTCATTTCATTTGAATCCAATGCAGAAGAATTTCGAAAGAGCGTCCAAATGAGCCCTCTGGGCTCCTGTGAACTGAATATAAAAGCTGCAAATGACCTGTCTGTTGGAAATGATGTTCACAGTAAATGCGAGAACTACTTTTACTGTTCTCGCTATAATCACGCAAGCTCGAGTCAGCTTCATCCCATTATGCTTTAGCACGAAATACGGTGGGGGCTAAATTAAATGTAGCCAATTTAAAGAGAAACATCAGATTGTGATGAGAAAGTACACGGCCCTTCCAAAGATCTTTTTAGTGTCTCCCTCCTTTTTGACCAACGCATACAATAAAACAGACGCTCCCAGCCAAGCATGCGTGCACTCGAACTCACGCTCCTACTCCTTTGGGAGTGTGTGCGTCTGTCTGTGTGTGTGTGTGTTCTCCAGAAGGCGAAATACAAATCTGTTCCTCTGCCTCCACTAAGGCCTCTCAGTCTTTTAACAGGAGACAAGCTGACCCCAGTGGCCTTTCCGAGGCGTGTTGAACATCTGAAAATTTCACCTTCACAGAATGAGAAACTGATAAGGCATCTGGAACTCCCTGAAACCGAAGACAGGTGGAACGTGACTGTCACATTAATGGAACTCAAGAAGCTACAGTATGAAATAATTTTGCTGAATAGAAACTCACTCATTCGGCGACATTTTTTTAGAGCTGAGACCAAATCAAAAAGCCGCTCGGCCCGGTTGTAATGCAGTCCATTTGCTTGAATTGCTCCAAGAAATGCTGAATCATTTCAACACAACTGACAATATGTTGAACATTCAATTCAGTTTTCCCAGAGCGAAGCTTTGAGACAAATGCTTATGAAAGCAGCAATCACAGTTTGTCAAGAGTTACTTTTGACGAAAAACTTTGTAAATAAACGTCCCTGCGGGTGCACCGTTTGACTCACTCCTAGCAGAATACGTTTACCTTTCCCCAAGCCAGCAATGCTCAACGGGAACCATATTAAAAGGTCGTGAGAGACGCGCGTGACCGTTTCAGACCTGGCTTTGATTACAACCCACACGATAAAAACGGGAAGGCAGCCGAGGGCTGAGCTGGAGCTGCTTAGCGGCTGCCGACAAATTGAGAAAGACGAGAGAGACCCTTTAACAAATGCACATGGGCATTTTTGAGGGCACGGCAGCTTGCAAACCGAAAAAAACAAAGACGGAAGAGGAAAGAAGCTTCCCCCTTTCAGAAAGGAAGAATTAAACAGCAAAGTGCGCCAAAGGCCAGATAGGACTTGCTGAATCATAACCCGAGATGGAGCTATAAAGGAGCAGTAAAACTCCTGACAATCAGCAACTTGGTGTTTAGCCAGCAGTGATATGTCACGGCTTCATTGGGCCCCTAATCTGATCAGTTTTTATGGTTGCATCTGCTATTAGCGCCATCTATTGTCATTTGAGGTGGCATGATGGCAGCCCGTGGCACTGACCTCTCCCACAGACGCCCGATTGAGTTAGGCATCGCGCCTCGTTCTGACATCCCAATCTATCTGAGAGGGTGCAGGAAATGTGGAGGGAAGCAGAATTCGCATCAAACTGATGTGGATCGCTTAAGTCGTCTTTTTTTTTTTTTTTTTTTTTGGAAGCACTAATAGTTGCCCATAAAGAATGGGATGCTTATCTTCGATTATCTTGTTTTGGCGCAACACAAAGAGTTTGTTGCTCTGTGTATTACTTTTTTTTTATGTTGCTAAATTCTAGGTCCACAATTGCTTTAAAAAAAAACAAACAACAATTTCCAGTCAAGCAGGAATGTGAACACAAAGTAGTTAAAATTCTGCAAACTTATTTTTTGCTCGCTCTTTAGTTTCAGCCCCCTCTCCAATCTATGATTGAATTAATTTATATTAAGATCCAATCCAAGACAAAACAAAAGCAATGACAAAAACTTGGCTTGTCAAAGACAATAACACTCCACTTTGATCGACACTCTCAGATTTATTGAGCAATATTTTTTCTGGTTTCATGGATTCTATTTCTTGAAAGCCATTTTTAGTATTCTGCCCTTCCAAACACAAAAAAAGGAAACTGTTATTCCTTTAACTTTTTTGTCATAATAGGTACATTGCAAAATTATTAGATCTATGGAGTATACCTTTTCATAATGATACTCTAATTATCACTCATTAAAAAGACAACAATGCTAATTATTTATGGCAGCAGTTGTGTTTTTTTTGTTTTTATCTTGATCAATGTATTAATGCACGGAGCCCAGCCAGGGTAATTTCTTTGACTTTCTCAGTCTGACTATTACTAACGTTTGGTACTATGTACTTGTATATTGACCATCCACAACAATATTACAACAACTTGCAAAAATACACATTATAAGGTCATAATATCCCAAAATAACTTTATAATGTCAAATTTTGATAGATATTGTCACAGAGGTATATTCTTTTCACTGTTGTTGATGCCGTGACTAAGATTGTGAAACAATTGACGTGAACAAAATACACCACCAACTACGAACCAAAAATAAGCACAGTGTTACATTTATAGCAAAACTAAGGTTTGTTGCCTTCATTAGGTAAGTCGGATTAGTTAGTCTTACTATATATTGGACCTCATTACTGCTCCTGGGCTGTGTATGTTTTCTCTGCTTTTATATGTTATAGTTCAATGCCTGCTTGTTTCAGTTCCAACTGTTAAAATAAAATGTGTGGAAAAAAAAGTGGCAGCTCTCATACAGCGGGAGGAACGAGGATCTGTTGAAGTTACGCTTGTGTCTCCCCCAAGAGGCAGGTGGAATTCATGCGCCGACAAGACCTTCTTTCAGTGGGCGCTCCTGTCGGCCGCGTCCGCGGAAAGCAAAACAGCTACCGGCTGACCCTGGATTCCCCAAGCTCCCCCTCAGCTTGACTTGGTGGACCTCCTAATTATGAGATTTGATTTACTATTTATGTTTCACATGACATATGTTGAAATCTGTCTTGATTCGTATCTTGCCTTGCTACTTTCATGCAACACTAACGCAATGCAATTTCGGAATTGACATATCCCCCGCAGGCAATTAGGAATTGGGAGAGGGGGAAAAAAAAAAACGAAGGATAACATCTCTCAAACTGTGAAGAGATGCCAATCCCCTTCCTATATTTTCACAGCAAAATGATTGTTATTCCCTTGCAGTATTTATTTGATCTTGTTACTTCTCTCCACGCCTACGCGGGAAACTCTGAACCCAACACCACCACCACTTCCCTACCGCTCATGTGCTCCCACCCTCTTCCGAGGTCGAACTAACTGAAAACATGCTTCCACCCTCTGATAAGTATCGGAGGGTACGGGCCACAAGATGACCGTGCGCCTCAGAAATGCTTCTATTTTTTTAATATGATTTTTCCATCTTGGCCAGAAGATAAGAAAGGTCTGAACAAACACGCCGTACGCGCCGCCGCTCGAAGGTCAAATGCTTTTCCAGTATCCCGCTCAGAAAGGAAAACTTTTCCGCTTCATTTAATACGACTTCACTTAATTGAGTCAAAAAGAATAATTTGCGTTTGACATGAGGTATGCTGTTTTTTTGGTTTTTTTTATAAACTGCAGGGAATACTTCCACAGACCTGACTGACACAGAGGTATGGAATGGAATTCGAGATTTGTGCTGATGGATGCCAAGGATGTATTAAAACGATGTCTGGTAAAGGGGCACTTTTAATATTATGCTAAAAGAAATAAGACTTGAATGTTCCTTACCCATGGGCAAGGAAAAGCAGCACTCCAATGTTGCTTTAAAATAAAAAAAAAGTGAATCTGTCAACAGACTGGTTTTGCAAAGACCATTACAATCATCAGCAGAGATGGATGAATGGCACACAAATGGCATTCAATCATCTGGATTCAGCTAATTTTTTTAGATCATACATCTACTAATAAAATGTATCTGGATCCAAATGATTTTACTTTGTGCAGCCACTTGATGAAATAAAATTGAGTAAATTTTATTTTATATATATTATATATTTTGTGTGTACAGTATTTTCATCGAAGTGACTTCCAAGTATTTTCTGTCTTTTTTTTCTGTCATGGCAGTCGAGCAAGTGAGGTTTTGCATCACACATAATGAGATGCTCATGCCCCCCATGACAGTCGCAGTCACTTCAGGTCTTAAAATGATCAATGACGACCCTCTCTCCCCTCTGACCCTTATCCGATGGTCAAGCTCTGCATCTGGAAGAGACATTAGGTGCTTTTCAAATAGTTACGGGTGAGGACGTGACCGGACTCAAATCGTCACGTTACTGCCAAGCCACCAGGGTTGCTCACTTCCTCCACAAGTTTTTCCATCCAGGGAAAACTCAGTCATGGTTAGGTGATGTATGAAGCTAGCGACAGGGTACAAATAGGAATGTAATGGCTGCGGGGGGGGACGTAATGTTCATTACAACCATTTGGCCAGAGATAAAGTCTAACGGTTCATGCCTCTCCTGGATTGTGATGCGTATGTGGATACATACTGTATATACATACACAGCATTTAAGTTGTCTTTGGGCAACTTAAGAATTCTTAGCTTTTATCAGACCACATGTTTCGAGAAAATGTTATAAACATGGTTGTCCTCTTTTCCAGTTGGTAACAGAACTTTGAGGAGTATTCCGCTCAACCTGAAATTGAACCAATGTCTGATGTTGGGTTCAGTCGTCCGAGTGCTTCAAGCATCTATGAGGTTCGGTGAACAAGGGTTTACCTTCCAACTAAGCAAGTCACAGATGGCCTCCAAC
Organism: Hippocampus guttulatus; assembly: GCF_054856545.1. Lineage (NCBI taxonomy): Eukaryota > Metazoa > Chordata > Actinopteri > Syngnathiformes > Syngnathidae > Hippocampus > Hippocampus guttulatus. Next base: position 15,363,749 of record NC_141265.1, read on the forward strand.
CTGATCATCTACTTCTGACGCCATTTGTCACACAGCAAACGAGAGGTACATTCAACCCGGAATAGATTCCCGGTGTATTGGATTTCAGTTCTCCATGTGGTTCAATCATCTCCAGGGATTACGGCGCAGGAGTTACTTGTCCCAAGGGTGCTTCCAAATGAGCGTGTCACATATGACCAGCTCACTTCTGACACCATCGTTGAAGCCCGCAGAGAGGTACCTTCGGCTTGGATTTAAATGTGCGTGCATTGGGTTTCAGTCATTCAACGTGATAGAGCCATACGTACACAATAGCAATGACAGCTCGCCTGCTCGCTCTCTACCCCCTCCCTCCAGAAAACACATCGTCGCGCTCACCAGCACACTTGCAGTCATTTTAGTGCCTTCCCCATCTCCGGTGTGGATGGCAGTCTTCCACATGAGACCTGTACAGATCATCTCACAGCAGACCATAAATCCAAGTTCTGGCACATTTGTCATTAAAATGCGAGGAGTGGGACCATCGACTCGATTTGAACCCAACTACTGTACACTGACCAGGGTACCACAGAGCCAGAAATGTCTTCTATCCATCCATCCACCCATTTTCTACCGCTTATCTGGGGTCAGGTCGCGGGGGCAGCAGCTTTAGCAGGGAAGCCCAGATTTCCCTCTCCCCAGCCACTTCTTCCATCTGATCCCAGGCCAGCTGGTAGACATAGTCTCTCCAGCGTGTCCTGGGACGTCCCTAAGGCCTCCTGCCGGTTGGACATGCCCGGAACACCTCACCAGGGTGGCGTCCAGGAGGCATCCTAATCAGATGCCCGAGCCACCTCATCTGGCTCCTCTCGACATGGAGGAGAAGCGGCTCGACCAGTAAATTGAGAGCCTCGCCATTTGGCCTCAGCTGCTTCTTCACCACGACAGACCGATAAAAAGTCCGCATCACAGCAGACGCTGCACCGATCCGCCTGTCGATCTCTCGCTCCCTCCTGCCCTCGTTCGTGAACAAGACCCCAAGATTCTTTCATAGTTTTGGTTTCTATCATGGCAGGCAAATTGCATCGAAAGCCATAGTGATGGCTTGCTCCATGACACAGTTCACTAATCTCTCCCCAGAAATGGTCTTCAGGGTGGAGCGCACTTTCAGCGTGTCTCACAAGATCTCCACAGCAAATTTGTAAATAAAATGTGAATATGGCGGACAAAAGAACTGTAAAAAGTTCTGATCCCCAGTTAGGGAGAACAATTGCTAAGCGCATTGAAAAGAAAATAAATAGCAAATGACTCATTCACCTCCAACTAATGAGTATTACAAATAAAATAAGGCGCTGGCTCAGAAGAAAAACTGAGTAATGTTTCCGCCAAATTAAGTCCAGTGACTTGAGGATCGTAACCATATCCAAGTAGCTGCAATCTTTCAGATTCTTTCTTCTCTAAATGCCCTCAAGCAAAACAAATGAGTGTATTTTCCAAAGCTGTCGAGGTTTTATTTCGCTAATAAAACCTTTAGTTGTTGCCGTGCCTTGTTAAAACCCTGATAAAAAGTTTTCTTGGTGATCTAAAGGCGTTTGCTGTCCAGTACGTCCTTACGACTTATAACGCAAAGCAGTCGCTTTTTGATGCGCTCGTTGCGATGCAGACCTATTTGCAGGCATGTGTGTGATCTCGCATGTCACGGCATAATTGATCAACAATTCTTTTGTTGCTGGAAGCCAAGGATCTCCCAAGAACAGCCTCCCACAACAAAGCATACTCAACGCCGGATATGTAACCACAGACACACAACACACCGTTTCAATTAGGGCTTCATATTAAGCCCCCAGCAGGAGATCTAATTGCAAACGGTGTACCAGAGTGTCTTGGACGGGGGGGGGGGGGTTTAACAGGAGGAAAATTTGCCCACATTATGGCCATTGGCAGCGATTGAAGGACCACCGTAATGGTTTCAAATGTGTTTGTGAATTTAGTGCATATACAACGCAGCCAAGGACACCAAATTTTCAAAGCATTCTTGGAGCTTGACATCAACCCTGACACAAAGGGATGTTTAGTGTCAAATGGGTCGGAAGCGTGTATGAGGAGTAGTCGGCTCGGGGGATCGACGGTGATGTCACAAAGGCAATTAGGATTAGTCTTCATTTCAGTCCACTCAGGAAGTTTTCGGTTTCCTTTTGTTGTTATGCCCGATTGTGAGACGTTTGCCTGAAAGGTCTTGGATGGGCTAATTAGGAAATTAAGTCAGATAACTTTCAGCACAGATATGTAGAAATGTGTGTAAAGGTCCACTTTCCACCATCATAACTTTCTTATTTTCTCTTCAAGTTACTCTTAAAGTAACCTTGGCACAATTGAATACCATGTACACACAAAACCAAATTATTGAGTGCCTTGACTTGAGGGACAACGATTCGTTTTGTCTATGACATTTTGTTTGGGGTTATGAATTGGCGCTCAACCAGTTTGACCATCAAACATGAGTTCTGAGGCTTTACTGAAATACTTGATGGAGAACAGTTTTGTTCCAAAATCGAAAGATCGATAACTGTGGCTAATAGAGTACAAAATCGAATGCTCTTCCTGCTAGACGTTTGCGCTCAGCTCACTCAGTCACCTTGCGTTAGATCTCTTCAGGACAAAGAGAAGCAATTCCTGAAAAAAATATTACAGCTTCATATCTCTATTTCCCGATGACAAAGACGAATGCAGCTGAAGCATTCCCTGGGAGTTTGAAGAACATAAATAAACAGTATTTATGATTCAGAAGAAACACGCTCACTGAATAGAAATGTGATACGACGTCAAGAACATTCTATTAACGACTTCACATTTCATCCAAACAAGCCGAGTTGTGTCGAGAACACCCCCCCATCTTCCCCCGCCCCAACCTTACCGTGAATCATCCAGCTCTTTTATTGCACCACCAAAATGGTTTCGCTTTGCGTCTGCGTGTGAAATATCGTAAACATTGCATGAAAACCGCAACAAAATCACTTCCATGCCTCTCACTTTTGCTTTCATTGTTTCCTCACTCATGGCGGCAGAGATGCTTTCTTCCCAATTAAGCCCACACCGAGAGGTGGCGTTTAATATTCATAGCCGCTGTGAATGACAGGGGAGTGATGATCATCATCATCATATGAGGGAGGAAAAGCAATTACAGTCACCGCGACCATAAAGCGTCATTGCAGAAATCCCAACCGCAAACACTCACTTTGCGCAGACACAAAGAGGTGTGCTTGCGAAGGGAAGGGGCTGCATTTCCAGAAGGTGTTCACCCTTCCTTTTTTTTTTTTTTGGTCAATGGAAGTGCTATTTGCCAACTTTTACCCCCCAAAAAGCTGTTCAATAAGCACTTCAACTAAGTGCTGGCGCATGTTATTGACTCTGATCAGTGTTCAATCTTTTCGCCGTTGTTCCAGAAGCGACTCTCCAGTCTGAAGCGTTAAACAGGAGAACAGAGTCAATTCCAAAAATCGCTGCATGCTAATGACTTGTCTGATGACAATGAAACGAAGGCCACATGCAAACGAGTTTGGGCACACCTATTTGCATGTGCGGTCGCAAAGACTTGCAAGATTTTTCTGTGGAGTCTACCCCTACTTGCTATGAAAAACTCACCTTTTAGTGTGGTTTTTTTTTTCTGAAAGCGATCTAAAATGCCACCAAAACCATGTTTTCATAGGAAAGTAGTACAGTAATTGGTGGAAAGTACTATCCTGAAGTGATACATCCCAATTTCAAGAGTACGTTCTATACATCGGAGTAAAGTTCAAATTAGCCTCTGTTATCAGTGGAAATTACGGAGAGTTTTTGACGCATTTACATGTACGCAGGCAATTTTGACGCATTTTTTGGGAGGGGGGGGGATCAAATAATCTATAATCAATTTTCAAATGGTAATTTTGTAAGGTAAGTTTTAAATGATATTAAACCCTTTTAAGATTGTAAACCAAACAAACTTTTTCAACATAAGAACCAATTTGAAAAAAACTTTTACAGCTAGGACACTGATTTATACATATGCATGAACAAGGGGAAAAAACCCCACAGGAGACTTTTACTACCACAAACATGAATCAAAAAGTATCCTGTCAGAAAGTAGACCAGCTTGTCAATGATCGAATAAAAACTGGTCGGGAAGTATAATTAGTTTCTCAATGAACCTTCAATACTTTTTTTTTTTAACGCATAAAATATCAAAATGCAAGATAGAGTTCTGATATAAACAGTAAACAGGGTCCACTAAAACTGTATGTTCTGCTGTTGTGACAAACAAACCATCCAATTTATTCCAGTGGGATACACTAGTAAGCCGATCCGACCAAATTAGATGGCAAAACGCTGCGTTGTTGTGGTAAAATACCGCGCAGCATGTTGCTCGGGTTTGCGTGCGAGTTAGCTGCCACAGGACTCCCCAGTTTTTCGGAGCTGTGCAGTCATGTTATTGTAAAAAATGTACCAGTCGGAACGTAATCGTGCTCAACTTCAAATTCCCTTGAGAACATGTTGCTCTGTGTGAGCGTCCGCTCGAATGCGGGAGGAGAGTGGAGTTTTCGGAGGCCATGATTTATAGCGCTCTGCAGGTTATTACTCATTTCAAACTGAATTTCCTGCCTGTGTGATTGCATCCTTCCGAAATGCCCTTGACAGACTGGAAAGCACAACCGTTGTTCCATGTCTAAAGACAGACTTTCTACTTTTTTTTTTTTTTTTTTTTTAAAGAAAGGGTGGGGGGCACTTTTGATTTTGCGGCAATAAATTACTCCCTTACAAGGTGAGTTGATTGGCGCATGAAGACAATGGGCAATCCATTCTTCCATTAGAGAAACCATCTGCAAATGATTTGAGGCTATCATCCCGTGTCATCCCGTGAGAAATTATTTATGGGTCAAAAATGGAATGACTGATGGTCCAGTGATTTAGGGGTCTGTGACGGCCTCTCGTTTTGACCTTTGAGCCATCTCCAAACAGATCATGTTTCACAGAGAAGTGCTGAAACCAAAACTGACAACAGCAAAAAAAAAAAAGAAAAAAAAGAAAATGGTGATTGGACCGTTTGTGAGCCAAGTCCAGTTGCACAGAGAAAATTTGGAATTGCAATCAGAGGTTAAGCCATTCGAAGTAGCCGCAGCGGTGGAACCCTCATGTAACTGTGACTTTATTTGCAATTAAAGGCTCGTTTCGCATTTGGGAAACAAGGCGGCCTGCTGCAAAGTAACGCCATTGTGTGCATGAGGCCTGCAGACGTGCACTGACCAACTCTTAAAATAATCACAGAGTGGAAGCTCAAACTCTCCCCTCCCTCTGCTTGCACGGTTTGGGATTGCGCAACATTTTTGTGGTTGAACCAGCACAAAGCATGAAATCCTTGTAATGGAACATTTCATATTGTACAACTGTTTGCATTTTTGTAACTCCACGACGAAATCATAACACTTGGGACAACTTTTTTTTTTAATTCTAGTTCGTCTGATCAAGAACACGAAAAGTGGAGGGATGAGCCTGACAATGAGTTTTCCCCTTGAGATCCCTCTTGAATCCTAGCCCACTGTTTTCCGTCTGACTAATTACCCATGTTTGAAATCCCCTCCTGGCCAGACCTTCGACATGCACGTTTCCATGTTGAAATGTCTGAACTCTTGGTAAAGATAATGTACGGCATAGGTTAATTTGTCGTCAAAGATTTATCTCAGGTTTTCGCGACTGGAACGAGTAAACTTTTCCACAACGTCACTGAAAGCAGTCACTCAGAGTAGTACGTAACTTCAGCTGTTACTTGCTTGTTACAGTCATGATTAAAGTTAAGAAAGTTTCAAACTGTTTTCTTTTTATTTTTTTAAATGAATTAGGTGGTTCAAATAAGTTTCCTTAACCGGCTTTTCCACTTGTCTGACCATTAACAAACATTTAATTTAAAACATTGTGCGGGGAGCTGATAAAAGCTTTACTTTGGCAGCACTTTGACCCTGGAAGAGATTAATTAGATTTCATCTGATTTGCAAGGGTGAATTTGTTCCAAACAAATTTGGTGGTCGAAAGCATTGCGTTCAAACCAGGGACATCGCTTCGAGCGCAACAGTAGCACATATTAAATATTGTTTTCTATGTGCCAATTAGTTTTAATGAAAGCTCAACCCAAAGTCTGCACTTGCATCAGCATTCAATTAAATAAGCAAACATCTGTGTGGGTGGTTTCACGGTGTAATGTACCGTACGGGTCAGGTCAAAACATACCAAACATGAAGCCAGAGAAGAGAGTGTGAAGGCCAGTTCAAGACACACACACTCTGACGTATTGTGTGAGAATGGCATTCCATTCCATGTGTCTAATTTGCCAACACATTACAGATAGAATGACCTTGTATGACCCCAAATAAGGGCCTAATGTCCCGCTATTGATTTTCCCTCCCTTAAATTGTACCTCAGTAATGGCTACATGTCTCTGAAAGCAGAAGGAACAAGTGGCAGAAAGTCAGCAATGAGAAGAAAGCAACCCGGAGTGAAAAAAAAAAAACACCATTTGATGCTACACGCGTGCGCTTCCTGACATTCATCGAAAGCTTGAAGAACACATAGGCGGAGAGGGCTTAGACAGCAGCGTCTACACTTCTCCGAAGACGATAAGGTACGATATATCATATCTTCGAGTAATAAGTCCATGATTATGGTGTGTTTTCTTCAGGCGTTATTGAAGAGAAAATATCACTGGTTCTTTATCAACATCTGTTTCCGAAGGGTGCTCTGTCACCGGTATCTTCTTTTATTGAAGCAGTCGGCTTTTATCGGTCCGTGGAAAGCCGCCTCCGTGTGTACGCTCTTTTTTTTTTTTGAAACCTCACCTTGCTGCATATTTATGCAATTGTATTCTCACACAGAGAAATTTGCCACAGAACAGTCCAACAGTGGCATCTCCTTTGCTGCAGCAGGAAGGTTAAATGCCAAGGCCAGCAGCTGCTAACAGTGCAATCAAAAATCTGTCGTTATCTTTTCTGGTCTTTGCAAAAGCGATGCATGAATCACGTAAAAGAGATCCTTGGGTTTTTTTCATTGGTTAATTACACGGATAAAAGGACAAAAGCACCGATTACAATGACAATTTCTTGACTGACCACGGTTAAAATTACCCATCAATTAAACAATTGTGACTTTTGAAATAATCTGTTGAATGGAAAGCCTGAACTCTGATTGTTACGAGTCCCAAACCCTTGGAATCCCGGAAAACAAAATGATTTTGGCCGTGCCTGAACGACTGAGAGAAAACAGGTCATGCGGAGGAGTGATTTTTCCTCTCTTTATTACAACAAATGAATAAATCAGTTCAAATGTATTATGCCGTTTTATACAAAAATAGGTTTTCCTAATTCTACAACTTGCCGCTTTCAACCATTATTTGAACATCAACATTTATAATGGCTTCTGAAATACTCAAATGGAGGCAAACTATACCTACTGTGATTCTACACCAAATAAATGAACAAACATTTATAATTCACAAAACAATTAAACAGGACTTTCACAACGTTGTATTATGACATATTCTGTTCATATTAACATCACACTAATGAAAAGAAATTGTATTGGGAGCTTTAGCGCAGGTAGCAACGCTACCAAAGCTGTTCAATTACGTGATCGGGCTCCGCGCAAGCTAGCCGTCGACGTCACTGTGATCATTAACACAGGTCGCAAAGGTTAACGCAGGTTCCCTCATTGAACAAGGAACCTGGGCGCAACAACACTCGAAAATAAGAGTTCCATTCTTTCGATTCCTATCTGCATGTCTCCAAATGAAATTGAAACTTATCGTTCCATCTACATTTGTTGAGAAAATAAATTCTGAGTCCAAAATATGCTCCTGTCAACAAAATATTTGTGACCACATATTTTCGAATGTCACACAATTCTACGCCAGGTTGGGGTTTTTTTTCAGACTAGTGTTTCCCAAGCTTTAATGACCCATGGCATATATTTTACAGTCATACATTAAAATGTACTGAAATAATGATGATTCAGAATACCCACAAATTACTCAGTGTGAAATCTAGGCCTGTTAAGATGAACACAAAGCTACCTTCTGAGCTAGCTGTATTCATGTTCATGTTCATGCCAACTTTATTGTCAAATGTGCTACATGTGCAACATATAGCACAGATGAAATTTCTTTCCTCAGGAGAGTGAGGAGCCGCTGCGGGTGCCCGCGCCACCATTTACCAGAAGTGAAGTATAAGCTCAAAAAGACGGTGATCTTAACCAAATAGATGTGGCCAAATTCCAAATTGTTGGCCTTTCAATAATCACAACATGTAACTGATAACTGGCATTGTAGAGATAAAGCTGACAGCTTTAAGTGTGGTGCATAATTATGATGTGGAGGGGAAGCGCCAACAAGTTTTAATGGTGTTCCAGCGTAGAAATGATAGTTCACATAAAAGATGTTTTATCAGAAGTGGACAATGCGTCTTTATGAAAAAAAGGCTTGTGCAAAAACTAACCCAAATAAGCCTTTTCTTGATGGAAGGGTTTTCATTCTTGAATGATTTCCGCAAGGGACACAGATTGCTTGACTGGTTGACAAGGTGCAACATTGTACACTTCTTTTCAACTGACTCAGTCATAACAATATGACAGAACCCAATCTCCTATTTTGTGCCTGCACTTTTTTCCCAACCATTTCTGTTCGCCCTTGCTCAGGTGAATATGTGAAACAATTTGTCTGGCCATGTCAGGTTGCCCTAACTCTGCCAGATTTGCTAAGATTAAATCCTAATAGGTAAACAAGCAGGAGATATCATTTTTATGTTGAGTAGTATTCAACACTGGAACCTGACTTGGGCGAGTTGCAATTTTGTGGTCCTGATAGAGTTTTACGATAGCCAGTGTTTTTGACCTTGGCCTCCACAGGCCTGAACAGAATTTTACTGTGGCTCAAGAGGGTTATGGAGTAGCCTATGTATCAGCGCCGTAAAAAAACAATATGCCGGATGGCTTACGGGACACTCAGTACAGTGTGTTTGACGGTGTGCACTCAGTAAGCGTTGTCTGTGTGCATGCGTGTGCCAAGCTTTATATTGAGGAGGGGTATGAGGCGCAAAGCTGCCTCTAACAACATGAAGCGCAAGTTCCAATGACCCCTAAAAGCTTGTGTAAGGTTGTAATATTTGGACAGCCAAGTCCAATTTAGCCAGTCGTATCTCCATCTGCTTGGCCGGTGTATTTACCTCAAGCTGGAATTGAAAACCGAGACAGGCCAGCTGTATGCATTTAGAACAACTCACGCTTCCTGAGCATTGCCGGTTTTAGTTTGTTTGTTCTATGCACCAAATAGTGTGCCTCGACTGCCTTCAGTGCCTACAAACCCCTGCAGATCAACTCATTAACTAATTCTAACCTATATTTCCGATTGGATGTTAAAGAAAGTTGTGACTTTTGACAGCATATCTATCTTATAAGGTCATCGCAATCAAATGAAAAATACAGAACAACCCAACGGACTCTATGTACCCATCATTTCCTCATGTGGTGTACGCAGGCGTGCTAACATCCGGTCGCTAGTCTGAAATTGAGTGATTGCATCAAACTCTTGAAAATGTACTCGCAATAGGCAGAAATGGCATATCTCACTAACAGCAGGATGAGGATAGATCCTCTCATGAAGCTTCGTGCGGAGCGGGCAACTTCATCGCCTCTTTTATAGCCACCGGGAAGAGATGGAATGGAAAGTGCACGGCTTCGTGACTCGCCAGAGAGCCAAGCATAGAGAAACACAGAGAAAGACGGGCAGACCAACTTTGTGGATTTGATGTTGCAATAGTAAAATTGTCTCATCAAATGTATAAACTTTCTTTCTCCTTTGTAGCGCCAGCGCACTGGTGAACGTGTTCAAATCAAAAGCTGAACATCATTGCCAGCGTCAACAAAAGCTCACATGGAAACGTAACCCAAAAATGGGGTTTGCTTTGATTTTGATTTCCTCATGATAAACTCTCAGAAATTCATGTGCCGCTTACAGCATTGAAATGATGCACCACTATTTATTATCAGTTACCTCAGCACTTTGCAGTGTACACATGAGACCTCTCTGTGTGACAAACAAGCCCTGTGAACAATGATGTACGACTTTTGTTACACACAACCACTTTGTTGGTCAGTTCCTCAAATAAAACATTTAAATTATGCGGCACAATGAAAGCAAGTTCAACCTGCTGCCGCCGCCGCATTTTGCCGCGGGCAGCAATCACACGGATGTATCTGTCATAGCCGTAGACAATAAAACCCAAATTATGTGCAGGACACACTGAGGTGGACGGAGACTTTTTGGATGGGGGGGGGGGAGATAAACTGACCATTAAAATTTGTTTTCATGCTCCTTACAGCAAAATTCTTCTCACAACACTCATCGAGACCCAACACTATTTTCTCGGCGTAATTGCTCGTAATTGACTCATCACACAACAAATAAAAAGCTTTTCGTGGTCATTACTTAGAGGACTTATGTTGTGAATGTAGCATATTTTCTGCATGCGCTGTTTACTTTGCTGACAGTTTATTTGGAGGATTGTTTTTTTGTATTTTTTTTTTTGTATTCCATTCGCAGCGCAGAAGGTCAGCCACTCAAAATGATTACAGAACAAGTTGGCAGAGGTGGCGTCAAATCCCCTGGATAGGTGTGTTTACATAGTTGTGAAATACGTGACACGTTTTGAGCTGCTGTGAGCACACAAGTGTCACACACAATATACAGCATGTTAGGAGTTACAACAACAGGGCAAGCCTGTTGACGCCACTGTTGCCAACTCAGGTGTTTTAGCCCCAAAGCATCATAACGTAAAAAGAAATGTGCCTCTGCTCATGTCAGAGTATGTGCGTGAAAGAAAGAATAGCAATGTAGTACGTGATGGAAGAATGTGTGGTTTAAAGAAAAAAAAAGTGACTGCTATGCCATTTTCCGGGGGCCGTGTAACATTTCTGCTGAGCGCTGGTCACAAATGGCGTTCGCACGTGTGACAGCCGCGCTGACCCCGTCGGTCAATCTAACTGCCGTCGCTGCTGACGTTTTACTTTCAGAGCAGGTTACCGTTGCAAATTCAAGGCTGACATCACCACATTTATCATTGTGTACAGCATGCGCCATCAGCCGAGACATCGCGTCTTATACACAATTTTCCTGTTGCTTCCAGTCACCAATAACAACAAAAAATGAATATTCGGTGCATACAGCAGTGGCATGTTGTGTATTTTGCATTTCGTTCATTTTTGGTTGGTTGTTTGTAGCAGAGTATATACTGTACATCAGTCGTTTGAGTCATGTGTGTCGATTGAAGTAGATTTTAAAAATGAAGTACTGTCATGCCTTCGGATGTGGAAATGGAGAACCACACTCACCGATGCACTTTCAACATTTTATTAAATGTAACAAGGAGCTGCTATCTCAGTCAACTAAATCCACCTGATTGAAGCTCCTCACATCATTCACTGGACTACACCCCTAAAAAGGGAAGTCAACCAAAATTTTCTTGACAGTAATATATCCTATGCACCTCCACGAGTCTAAAGATGGCATTTTGGTTCATTTTTGGTTTGATGAATATGAGTTAAGCACCAAGTTCCACCCGTTTTTAGTCATCTGAGAGGGCGGCCGTTTTTCACTTTCTGTCAAGTGAAAATGACATCACAGTTGCGCAGGGCTCAGGTAAGGACCGATCACGGCTCACCTGTTTTCTGAAACGGAGCCATGATTGGTCGTGACCTGAGTCTTGTGCAACTATGATGTCATTTTCAGTCGACAGAAAGTGGCAAAATGGCCGCCCCCTGAAATGCACAAAAATTAGCCGATTTTACTGCTTAATTCATTTTCCACATACACAATATGAAATTTGACATTTCTCAAATATTGGCAAGAAATAATTCTTTTGGCAAATGGAGCGCAGTCCGCCATGAGTATATATCGTAACATATCACGCAACACTTTCAACCACCATTTTGGAAATATTATCAGTACACTATTGTTGGTCTTGTACACTGACAGCGTATAATGCGGCTTTGAGGTTGTGTTTGCAAAGTCAAATAAAGGGAAGAATACAAATTTCTGCCTACCCTCCACCCGGTGTTGAATATGAATCAGTTGATGTTCCCAGTAACAAGCTGGCATCCAAGCCAAACAGATGACGGATGAAGGACCAACTGGCTATTCCTCTCCTCTCATCCTGCTTTTTCGCCAATATATTTATTTGATTTATCATATTCTTCTGCTCCTAACAAAGCTTCACTCACTCAACTCCTCTTCTTCAAACAGAAAATGGAATCACATTCATTTTATTCGTTTCTTCATTCTTTCCCCCTTCACTATTAAACATCTGAATCAAAACTCATCTTCTTTTTCATCAAAAGAGCTGTTATTTTGCTTTTTCATGTCCCGATTCTCTTGAGTTTGGACTTGATTAGAAATGGCATCCTAACTGAAGAGGAATGATGGCTTCATTCAAAACTTTGCCAGTAAACAGTTGGCACTGCTCTTTATGAGTAACTGCATTCCACTCTGAATGGGATCAGCCGTCACACACGTCACCATCTTGACCTCAAGTGCTAATTGAAAGACTTGAAAACATTTCATTGGGAGACTTGGAGGTCACATATCATGCTTCAATATCCCCAACAGCAGCTTTAAAATGTTTTATTTTTATTTTTTTTAAGATGTTTCCACCATGTTTCACCAACCTCGCCTTGGACCACAGAGTCTCTGTGCCAAAGACGGAATGAAATCCCTTCAATCTATTGGCCCCCTTGAGTACTTTTGCTAGAAATAACACTCTTTGCCGTAATCCAATTTGAGTACAGTCATATGTCATTTTCTTACTCACACAGACAATCAAGAATTAGGAGGATGTCTTCAGGGTAAATACAAGGTAAAGAAATTAAAGTCATGGAGGCAAAAGTCATTCACATGGACCCCATCAACTCGCTACGTGCGCCTGAAGCCATGATTTCACCACTGTTGGCTTCAATTAACATGTCGTTTTAAAGAAAGCTTATCGCCCCTGACAAAAATCCGAAATTCGCAGAGGAGGACTAAAATCCTTTCTTTGAAAGATAAAAATGATAAGAAAAGAAAATTAGTTGAGGTGTCACTGCTATTTGTTTTCCTTTTATCCGTCCCTGAATTGCTCCAACAAACATGATTAGTTCCCGAGCTTTGATAAGTGACCGCTGGGCTTAAAGAATGGGAGAAAACAAAGAATAAAAACGGGGAAAAAAATGATACCCATCAGAGTCGTTTATAGCTCTGACCTTTCATTGCACAGCCCGCACACTTTATTATCCCTCTTTGCGAGTGAGGACTCATTAGGGATGACAGTTTACTGTGGCATGTGGAATTCTTCATACGCATCCTCGTGAGCCATGACGCACAATCCGGCCTTGTTGGGCGTCGTTAATTTGGATACCGTGAGCGGGTTATGACATCATGAGTCAGGCGACGGTAAACACGCTTGATTGCTGGACAGTTGACACTGCCAAGAGTGTGGGTGTCAGTGTTGGTGGTCCACAGTGTCCTGCTTAGGGCACAGCAACTGAAAGAAACAAGTACAGCTCAGTCTCTGCTTAAGGCCAACAAGCTTGTTTTTGAGTGCTGGACTGATTGGGGATGTTGTGTTTGTTTGAAATGAGGCCACTCACATTCACCTGGTATGGCCACCCTGGTTTTAGGCTGAGGATGAAGTTGCATCTGGTGGTTAAACCTCAAGAACAAAGCAAAAATTCATTCGGTGCCCAAGCTCGTAATTCAATTTACCGTATTTTCACGACTATAAGGCGCCATTAAAAGTCTAAAATTTTCTCCAAAATGGACAGGACGCCTTATGATGCGAAGCGTCTTGTCTATGCGCTGAGTTCCAAAACCTGACTGACAGCCGACACGCTGTTTATATAGAGAAAAGGCGGAAGTGACTGTGGACAGGCATGCGGCAAAGACGTCGGCCAATCAGTGAAGGGTGGGCGTGTATATATACATATATGGAGAGAAAGAGAGCGAAAAGGCAGACGTGAGTGACAGGCATGCGGGGAAGCAGTCCGCCAATGAGTGAAGGGTGGGCGTGTAAGTGGACGCTAAAGGCACGCTACAAGCAGGTACCAACACCTGTATAGAGTGTGGCTATGTGCATTGTTGCAAAACAACTTCGGTTTTGGTTTCTAAGAACCCCCGAAAATAAATTCTACAAAGAGACACGCCTACGAAGCTCAGTTCAAACTTCAAGCCATCGGTTATGCTTTTGGCATGCGTGCCCATCTCACAGCAGCGGTGAAAAACCAAGTCAAGCAAATGAACTCTGAGCTTGCCGTTATTCCCGGAGCCTTGCCTATTCATTCATTCATTCATTCATTTTCCGAACCGCTTGATCCTCACTAGGGTCACGGGGGGTGCTGGAGCCTATCCCAGCCGTCTCCGGGCAGTAGGCGGGGGACACCCTGAATCAGTTGCCAGCCAATCGCAGGGAGCCTTGACTAAAGAACTCCAACCGCTGGACATCGGCATCAACCGGGCGTTCAAAGTAAAGTTGCGAACGGCATGGGAACAATGAATGATCGATGGCAAACACAACTTTACAAAGAGTGAGAGGCAGCGCCGGGCGAGTTACGCCACAATTTGCGAATGGATTGTGGCTGCTTGGACGAACGTGTCTGCTTGCACTGTTGTTCGAGTTTTTGGCAAAGCCGGCATCATTTCTGTGGAGCCACATGGCAATGAGAGTGACTGACAACGAGAGGGAACACGGCGTTTTTGATAGATTACCGGTACTTGCACAATTGTTCAATTCTGATACAGAGGATGAGGACTTTGATGGATTTCTGGGTGATGATTGATCGAAAAACGTGAGTACATTGTACGATGGCTAAATAAAATACAACGGAACTCAGTTTTCCGTTGCCTTTTTAAAAACGTGTTTTTAGCTTGTATCTGTATGTCTTGGCATGCTACAAGCTAACGTGTTTTTAGCGTGCGCGCATGCATGCCGTATGTTTAAGCTGGCGTATGTTTTACCACTTTAAAATTGCGCCCAATAATACAGTGCGTTTTGTCTATGTGTAAAATACAGAAATAGCACCCATTAATGAGACTGCGCCCAACCATACGGTGCGTCGAATGGTCGTGAAAATACGGTACTCGTATAAATAAAGTGAAGCTGAGTACATTGGGTCAGTTTTCCCGGTTAAAAAAAAGATTTTGTGTTTTTTTTTAATAAAGAAAAACAGGAATACAGTTTTCATATCGCAAAGGCTGTAACATGAGCAAATACAAAAAAATGCGACGAGAGAACTGTGAGGTAAGATCAAGAATATCAAAAACAAACATGCACACGGAACATGAGTCGTGAGCAAGGCTGAATAATGCAACATCTAGCTGTCGGTGTGGTAGTCCTTTTAAAGGCAGAAGATGAAAACACAACTCAGGTGCGGCACTGGAGGGAACGCCCTCCGATCCCGCATCTACTAAAGGACAAACGAACAGAACCATGACAATTTTGGTTGGGGGGAGAAAGAGAGAGAGAGAGAGAGAGAGAGAGAGAGAGAGAGAAAGACTTACATGCAACACACAGAGAGAGAGAAGAACTTACACGCAACACGCACACACATCCTAAAATAAATTTTCCTGACCTTTTGTAAAAACTTAAAAGCACAAATAGTCTAACATGGTGGTATTCATCGGACTATTTTTACACCTGGATCCTAACCTATGCCTCCAACTACCAAGTATCTCCTTTCGTCCATAGCTTGCCAAACAAGTGTAACATATCTGGAAGGACTTTTGTCTTAAGGTCCCCAGCCAGGTTAGTTCAACAGCTGCTTGCTTGTGTTGCTGTGTTTTGCTTGCATTTACATGGGCGTGTAATTGTTGAATTTAGCAGTGTGTTCATTCATTACTGGCTGCTTACCTCCGTGGTCCCTCTCCTCATCTCTCTACATTAGCTCTGACAGTAATGACTTGCCAGGCCTAACCTCTTAACTGGCCTGATGCACGCCTGTGGCAAACCCACTCTGGCCACGCGGCCAAAATGGAAACCTGCTGCTTAACTTTTTCCCCTCCGGCTCCCTTGTGACCTTCTCCATCGGACATTTCTGGCGGTCAGACGAGTCAGAAATTCAACAGGATATTGAAATGTGATTATTTGCATAACTCCAAAATTACCCATGAGGCAAAACCTTTAATGTGGAATGTAAAAGAATAGCCTTTTCATCTATTGAAGTTTTCTTTAACATTGGCAAATTTGCATTGCTTCTTATTCTGTGGCGCGTCTTGTCCGTTTATTTTTACATAAACGCAGTCCTTGACCAAATCAAATTCCAATCAACACACTCAAAAACAAGACATGCAGCATATTATTTGTTGTTTTCCCAAGAAACAAATCTGTTGGAATACAAAAATGATGCGTATTTGTGTCCAAAACACGGTGGATTATATTTTTCCATTATCAGCCATACGCTGCAGATTTGTGGGTTATATTCACCAAGGACTTTTATGCTTCTAGAGCCCCTTTACCCTCAGTCTGTCCAGAGGGTGGAAAAGATACACAGGTACAGCTATGTGATTTCTGACTGGACTGCAGAGATAAGCGAGCCCAAATAAATCTGCGCCCCTCCAAATAGGTTCCAGTGACAGTCCAAATAAAGAGGTTTTGGTTGGCCAGCTAGATGACTGACATCTTGGTGCAGTTCCCGCCTCACCGAGCAGCGGATAAACCTCAGCTTCGACGCCGCTATAATAGACTCTAGCGTGTGCACAAGCAGCCAGCGTGCTTGCACTAAACATGCATGAGGCCACACGACAAGCTTTGAAACAGCATCTATTCAAACATTATATAAATCAGGGCTGGGCGACTGGTGGCTCGAGGGCCGCATTCGGCCACACTGAGTGGTCCTTTGATTTATTTTTTTATTTTTCAAGAAATAAATATGGAGGCTCGGCGGGTGGTTATTATAAGCATTATTCCTCTACTAAAGTATAAAGCCCATATTCTCGCAGCTCGGCACCCACGGATTCACTTATTCACTGATTTATTTATTTATTGTTTTTTTTAATACATTTTCAATTATTTATTTATTTATTTTGCGGGGCAGGGAGTCGAGTTTTGGGTGTGGAAAATATACACAGGAGATTTATCTGTGTTTTTTGGGGTACACAAAAAAAAGCAAGAAAAAAAATTCCTAATGCATTTCCACTGGCCATCAATTACGCAGATTTTGTCTATTCATGAGCCGGCTCAGACCCTCTCCTCCTTGGGCAGTCGAGTCTGAGGTTGTAATTTCACCATTCACCATTAGATGGCAGTTAGTGTTACTTGCACTTACACTGAGTCTAATACTGCCCTATATTAAAACATGAGTAGGCCTAATATTGTTTTGCGGATTTGGAATGATATGCAGGTACCTGAATAATATGACATTTGAAAAAGTTGATTTTTGTGATTTTTTTTTTAATTAGTTGATTTTGGAAAAAAATGCACAAAATTAGTTCTTGCACCTACTGATTCAAAGTAAGAAAAAAACTCAGGGACTAAATAGAATATACAACATAAAGACTAGATTAACGTGACACATGACGGCAACATCAACAAAGAACGGAATAAGACTGAGCGAAAACAGGGCATTAAGTACAACCAAACTAATGGGACAGCGACATACACCTGGACAAGGCACGAGTGACTTGAGGGAGCTGATTGGTTGACACAAGGACGTGAACAGCTGGAGACAAAAAAAAAAAAACGAAGGAGTTGACAAGACATAAAAAAGTGACACACGCTAAACGTGAAACAAAGCTAAATCAAATCAAAACAAAGTCAACAAAAACATAAATCATGACAGACTAGTTAACTAGCCAATACAAGCCCTAACCTGCCAAGAAGAGACACCAGGCCCAGTGACACGACCGTGATCCCGGACTACCCGCCCATCTGTTGGCCAGGCCAATGCAGTACACTGGAAACCACAAGCAAACTGAGGTTGGCACTGTCTATCTATGCTTGAACCTCATTCTCTGTGGTAGCTGGCGACCATTCTGCCCTCTTTGACCACCTGTTCACCGTCGACATCACTATTCATCACAATCTGCTAAAATACACAGTTGCGACCAGGGGCAAAGGAGTGAAAGGAACCAGAAGGTGAAAGAGGAAGGAATTTGCCATGGCTTGAGAGTGGAGAGATGTTATCAAATATCAAAGATTCCATCAGAGCTTGCAGACTTCTGTTCCTAATCCTGGCACCCGACTTGAAATCATTCCAATCATTCACTGGTCGCAAAGAGAAGGCATCCAAAAAAAGCACCAAAGTCGCCTTTTTGTTATACTGAAGACAGCCATGAGGAAAATTAAGCCCCGGTTTCAATGCCAGTGTCGTACTGAGCAGAATAATGCCCCTCTAAGGAGTTGCCGTTGTATGAATGTACAGTATCTTAATTCCCCATAGTTAATAAGTTGTCTTCCTTAAAGAGCAAACTTGTTAAAAGTGACTCAACAAACTCTAGCAAAAGCAGTATACACAATTTTAGCTTAGTGCTTAAAAAGAAAGAAAATGTTTGTACGAAATTATCTCAAATTGACTCTTCCCTGCGGCAAAGGCATCACGAAGAAAATGAGTGAAGTCGATCAATGACGGAGAACTTTTAAGCTCTACTTGCAATGTCCCCCTTAAATGCCATCATTTTGACAGAATCGGCCATGGAAGCAGCCTTAACTGAAAGCGTGCCATTACAGCAGCAGGCATAAAACACTTAAACGGCTCCCATTTCCTCCAAATGAGGGTCTTGTTGAAGGACCAATGGGGTGGCCGTGCATGCAAACGACACGTGTAACGTAAACACGTGCACCCCTGAGAGGTCCGCTCTTCATTAATGTGGTTGTTCTAATCAAATTAGCCGTGCAGCCTGCTGAGCTTGCGGCTGCTCGGGTCATTCCCCTCGTTACTTTTCAACTTTGTGCGCACGTTTATGAATCACTGCGAGTGCAGCACGATCCGTTAGAGTCACTGAGATTTCAGTATGTTGTATGTGTTTAGCCTTAAAAAAAAAAAAAAAAAGCATAATGGTTGACATCTGCACCAGGCATTCTAAAGTTATTTCAGATATACACACGTAGGCAAAATTGTTGGCGCCACTAATGAAAGAAAAAAAAATTGTGGTCGCAGAGAAAATTTGAATCTGACAAAAGTAATTACAAACCCAATTCCAGTTTCATGCAGAGATGGCATTTGCAAAGAGTTGGTTTTGTTTTCTGTAATGTCTGTCCAATGGCAGAAGCTCAGACAGCTGATTTCCGGGTCGGAAGGTGTCTCTGAAGGCAGACTCCCAGCCAGCCTTACTATTTCTGGTTGTTCTCATCTCTTCAGCATTTCTTTTTTTTGAAACACTATCTGCTAGCGAACAAGAGGCACAACTACCGTCGGCAGTCGTAGTTTTAGGTCCTCTGACCAAGACTTGTAAGACAAGGTCAGTGAACATGAGTATAAAATTAAAGGGTGTATCCCATCTGCTATTTTTGTCACATTGAAACTATAGTTTTAAGAGCATATGATCCATAAAAATTAAAAAAATTAAATCAGCAGCCAAAGACTTAGAACTATCTACCAGTGAGGTAAAACACAAGCAAGGGAAGACATACGTCACATTGACATTACCGATTCAACGGAAAGCTCTTTTTTTACTCTTGCATATCATGTCCTATTCCAGCAGACTGTTAATTACCTCTTGACGATAATGTGGTCTGCACCCTGAAAATAACCCTGTAAAACTCCAGCTGCTTGGCGATTGCTCACCAGGGTGCCTCCCGGCAGTGTTTGTTTTTGTTTCGGTTCTCTTTTTCGGTGAGGAGAGGCGGTAATGTGCTGCGCGTGCTGCGGAACTCCGAGGGGCAGCCCTGGTCAATAGAAGCAATACTCGCTCCTCCAGGGAGAGGGGCGGCTTTCATTTGTTTTCATCACCCAAAAGGTTTTTGTGGGCGGTGGAGAGCAGCATTCATTTGTTTGCTCTGATTTCTGGCCATCAAGCAGCCGGGCCATTCATCCATACTTTGGAAGTAGATTGCCTGGGAGCACAGCAAAGGGAATCATGTTGGGAAATGAATGAGTTATCGAATGCCTTTTGCTCTGTTTTGTCCTCACTCACATAATTACCGACTTAAGTGAATTAAAAAATAATAATAATCATGAATAAGAAGGAGCGGCCCGGTAGTCGAGTGGTTAGCAGGTCGACGCCACAGGGCAGAGGTTCAATTCCATCACCGGCCTTCCTGTGTGGAGTTTGCATGTTCTCCCTGCGCCTGTGTGGGTTTTTTCCGGGTCCTCCGGTTTCCTCCCACATTCCAAAAACATGCATGGCAGGCTGACTGAACACTCTAAATTGTCCCTAGGTGTGGGTGCGATGGATGGTTGTTCGTCTCTGTGTGCCCTGCGATTGGCTGGCAACCAGTTCAGGGTGTCTACTGCCCGAAGACGGTTGGGATAGGCTCCAGCACGCCCCGCGACCCTTGTGAGGATAAAGCAGATCAGAAAATGGATGGATGGATGGATGGGTGGGTTACACAAACACGTTATGTATTCATTTCATGGAGAGTTTTGTTTATATTCTTGGGCGAGCCTATTTTTCAATTGAATAATCCTCTACTGACTCAATGTTACGTTCGTATATTACACCATGAAATTGCTGCCCATTTCGGTATGTGCCACCAAATCTTTATTTTTGAATTTTTTTTTGTGAACAATACAGGTAAACCCGAATTATTCTTATTGTGGTCAAAATCTTTAGCTACTTTCTTGTGTCATTTGCGGCCAGAAGATAATGATTCTCCCCCCCAAAAAAGTCATTTCAGCAAATATCGCCAGGGGTTGAATAATTGTTTGGCTTTAGTACTACTGCACAGGACTGTGTATTCATTCTAAATACATCACCATACAGTATGTCATACGTTAAAATTACCTTGCATCAAAAGCCCATGGCTCAGTTTTCAAAGAGAATTTGCAAGACCATTCATTCTTGAGTGCCACTGCAATGACATGTATTATTCCAGACCGGCCGTCTAATCGCAAAGTGTGTGTCCTTAAACACTAAACAGCCCGGGGAGGGAAGCACAGTTTTGATGGATGACATTGTGGCTTTGGGGCTGAAATAAGCGGCCACGTCTCCATTTTCTACCTGCTTTTGTGAAGGATTGTCCATCTGGTCGACTTGAAGGCACTGATCCATCCTTGTCCTGGCGTCGTGTTCCACATCAAACCCAAATGTCACTTTAACTTTGAGCCAGCACATGTCACTTAAGGGCGAGCATTTGCAAGCTTTATCCGGAGTGGCCTCCATCGCACATTAAGATCCTTTTGCCCTGTTACGGCTTACTCCCGTGGTCAAGTGTGCGTGTGTGTGTGTGTGTGTGTGTGCGTGTGTGTGTGTGTGTGTGTGCGTGTGTGTGTGTGTGTGTGTGTGTGTGTGTGTGTGTGTGTGTGTCCTCTCAAGAAATGCTAACAATGAAACACTACTCTGGACAGGCGCACCCACCAACACACCTGATAGGTAAACCCATGCTACATTCTGTGGCAGCAGATACACAAACTTTCTCGGAAGGATTATTTTCGAGGACAGCAATTCCCAACCAAAAGTACTGTATGAGCAAGCCATTGTTTGAGAAAATGAGGTCACTAAATAATTTCACCTAAATCCAACCATAGAATAAACATTATTGTAAATTCAATAGCAGCATTATTGTCTTCATAAGGGCAGAATTGTTGTTGTATCGGTTCGCATTAAAATTGTGACAAAAAGCAAGTGGGATAATTTGGCCAGAGTCCAGCCCACAATAAATGAATCAGTAAATGTAAATATGTAATATACTTGCAACACAGTCTTGTGAAATTTCTCCTCTGCGCTAAAAAATGCCTTTGGCAGCTTTATGAGCGTTCATAAAATAAAGTGGAGACGATATGACACAAACATATGCTCAGGCCCTCGATGGATGTTTCCCACTCCCCACTTAGTGCCCTTAAATACACACTTTGAGGCTGGCCGTCCCCCACCTCAATCTGTGAGACATATTGCAACATATGGCTGCTTTTGACGACGACTGTCCAGTTGCTGCCACCAGCCAATATCGGCCAGTTTTGAAGCGAGTAAGCGCCATCTGTCAAAAAATATATACACTGTATATCTTTTTAAAAAATGGATCGCCACTGATTTGGGGACATATCGGAGGGAGAAACACTGCCCATAAAACTAGATACAAGATGGTAAATCACACAGGCTTTGATAAACACATCAAAAAGAAAAGTTATGATTCGGGAAAAACAAGTGCTGTTTGTTGAGTTTGTGAAAGAAGGAGCAGAGAAAAATGTGCAACCTCTCAAGTGGAATGCCCCCTGAGATTGTTCACTTGGCAATTCAACCAGTGTTCTGCAAAATGTATTTCTCTAAAATCACACACAATTTCAGAATACAAACCCCGTTGTGCATTATGTGAGACCGCAGATCAGTTCTGCTGTCCCAATCACACGAGCAGCGGCGAATCTTAACATAGCTTGCAACTTAAGTTTTGGCTCGCTAAGCAAAAATTCTGAGCTGCCATAAGTCAAAGTGCCGCAAATTAATTGTTGATTATGAAACAGAAATCCAGTCATCCAAATTCAAGCGCCCAAATGGATGGTGACATTCCATAGCACACATGCGTGTTTCAAAATCGTTTTCTTCCGCGGGGCTGTAAAAAAAAGTGGAGTCGACCACAATCAGGCCAGGCGTGAAATCGGTCGCCCAGAAGCTCAGAGCTGTAAAGACCACCAAGATGAAGGTGAGCAGCGAACTTTGTGGAAAAGAATGATTCTTCCATCTGTGCTGGTGTTTATAATTACTTGTAAACGGTGAAAGGGGAATTGGGGGTGTTGGGGAATAGAGCTAATCTGACAAAGGCAGCATTAAATCGAATAAATTGGCCAGGCATGGTGACAGGAGGTGTAGGTGGGGTTAAACAATGTGAAAATTATTCACACAACCTATGGTAATTATTTTATGCTTTGGAAGAAATGCTGAAATGATGAAACCGGCACAAACAATGAGAATGTATCACATAAGCCAGCGGTCCCAACCTTTTTTGCCTCACGGACCGGTTTAATGTCAGACAATATTTTCAGGGTCCGGATAAATACAACAAAATAATATGATATGACCGGCAACTGTGGAATCTTCTAAACATAAAAATAAACATCCTATCTGGCTGCAACATTCTCTGGTCGCTATGGTAACGTTCGAACGTGCCTTCAAAATAAGATACACAGCACATACAAAGTGCATGAAAAATACGACTCACCATCGCCGCTTATTATGCAGAGTGGACTTGGTGCGTGGGAATGTCCGGTTGAGATAAATCCACATTTTA
Organism: Hippocampus guttulatus; assembly: GCF_054856545.1. Classification (NCBI taxonomy): domain Eukaryota; kingdom Metazoa; phylum Chordata; class Actinopteri; order Syngnathiformes; family Syngnathidae; genus Hippocampus; species Hippocampus guttulatus. The sequence goes on from NC_141265.1 coordinate 15,387,121, forward strand.
AATACTGTCTATCAAATGTAGCCTTCTTCTTCTCGGAAGTCGTAGGCGCCTCTTCTGTCTAATGGCTGGGCCTTTTTCCCTTCCCAAAGAAACTTTCCAAATACCTTTGTTTTGTTTTTTTACTCATTTTGCTAGCTCCTGGGTTTCATTTTAGCGGTAATCTATCACGTGACTGAGAAGCGCGCCTTCACCTGGGTCAAGAGTGACGTGTTGTAGACGGATGTAACAGAGAATACGGTAATTTTTCAAAATAAACCATCTATCAGATCCCGAAATGAATAAAACGAAGTAATGTAAGTTATTTATTCTTTCTGTGTGGCCCAGTACCAATGACCCACGGACCGCTACCGGTCCGCGGCCCTGGGGTTGGGGACAACTGATGTAAGCCACTGTTTGGTACAATAGTACATACAGCTCTGTCTGAAACTGTCCCGATTCTGACACCATCTTGTCAAGCTCATGCTTGAGCCTGCCACTGGGTCTATTACACTGAAGAAAATGCTGGGTTCAATTTACTCCATTTTATTCTGTCAAGTGGTTGCACAAAGTAAAACCATCTGGGTTCAGATACTTGACATGTTTTCAGTAAGAGACGAATAGGAGTTGAGAGCTGGACGACTGAGTGGTACATGAGATTTCAACATAACTGACGGCTGGACTTGTTTGTTTACATTCAGCCATCAGCTGCTGCAGCTCAACGCCCGTGATGCCGTGCATGCTTTGATCAACAGATTGCAATTTCAGCATTCCGTCGCACTCGCGCTGGTCAGTGGAGACTTTGTCTTCCTCTTTCTCTTCAACTAAGAATGTCATACACGGGCAACGAGAGCGGATAAAACTGTGGCGCTCCTGTACGCCAACGTGAGGGGAGAATACGATTCTTCTTCTCCCCGCCGTCCGATGGAATCTGACCACTCAATTCCGGTCTTCCTGTGTGGAATTTGCATGTTCTCCCCGTGCCTGCGTGGGTTTTCTCCGGGTACTCCGGTTTCCTCCCACATTCCAAAAACGTGTATGGCAGGCTAATGGAGCACTCTAAATTGTCCCTCGTGTGATTGTGAGCGCGGATGGTTGTTGTTTTATGTGTGCCCTGCAATTGGCTGGCAACCGGTTCAGAGTGTACCCTGCCTACTGTCTGAAGACAGCTGGGATAGGCTCCAGCACGCCTGTGACTCTCGTGAGCATAAGCAGATTAGAAAATGGATGAATGGATGGATATTATTATTTTTCAACTGTTTAAGTGTTTTATTTGTTTGGGTTTTTTTGTGTTTAATTGCCTAATGTTCAACCGTTTAATTTTCAAATTTTATTTTTACTCAGCATTTTGGTTCAGAAACATTTTTTGGGGGAGTGGTTAAATAAATAATGTTGATTGAGTTGCGGAATTGAAAGTCTCGTGGGTTGGCTTGGCAGACCTAGAGCTCTGCAGTGATCCAGTTTAACAAGTACCTTGAGGGTTTCCGAACACTTGCAAACCTTTTAATGGCTGGCGCTTTATTGCTGACACTTTAAAGTCTCAAAATGAAACGTTAAAAAAGTTTTCATCAGTTTTTTTTTTTGTTGATGGAATTAAATGACTGATGTGGACAAATATTTAGCTCGAGGGTTTCGTGATTATTTAGACCGTTTCAAAGTTACAATTCATGCACTTTCAAGAGCCACATATATATAAGCTTGTACAGAGCCCGAAATATACATGTTCACAAATACTTTGAAAATTTGTTTCTGCATCAAGGTGGCACGGCAGAAAATTGGTGCGCACATCTGTCATATTGCTGAGGTTCAGGGTTACAATCCTGGCTCCTGCCTTTCTGTGTGGCGTGTGCTTGTTCTTCGAGTGTTTGCGTGGGTTTTCCCCAGATACTCGGGCTTCCTCAGAAATTCCAAAAACATGCATACTATTTACTTCTATTAATATTATTCTATATTTGTGGCTTAGTTTGTTAGCACACACTGGCGATGCTAACGGCATGCTCAAGCCAGACGGCAATGCCTCACTGAATATAAAACTAAAAAGGAACACTCAGACGCTAAAACAAAAACGTATGGGTTAACCCACTGTAAGGCCTGTGGTCGTTTAAGCCACAAATGTGCTAACATTATAAGCTTCAAGACTAGCGTTAGCCTAGCTAACATTAAATACAGGGGAGGGAAGATAGGCAGATGAACAGACAGACGGATTTTATATTATATATTATCCACCAGCGACAGTGCGAATTCCCCCAATGCCTCTCGGGCACCGGATGAAACTCCTCAGAATGCTTGACTGAATATCAGATCCCAAAATTTTCAAAGTGTAACTGTACAACTGACTGACACTTACTATATACTCTTGCACGTCAGTGCTAGATTTGTTTGAAAGTCAGTCAGGCTTTAACCTCTAGCCCGTCTTGTTCTTCCGAGCTGTGAGAAATCTCCTTTGTTTAATATACATGAATAACTTCTGCCACATAGCGCTCCACATAAACTAGTATTTCTTCTCCGAGAATACCAATGATGCAGTGACCCGGCCTACATGAGTTAACGCTATTCTTGGAGTTCTATTTGTATGCATGACGCTGCACCTACAGGGAGGCCAGGTAGTGTTCTCTTCGAAGACAGGACCTCACCGACAGAAAAATCCTAATTACCGTGAACAGAGTCAGGTCATACGTGTCCTACTGGGGTGAATAGTTAGTCTCGCTGTTTGCATTACGCAGCATGTCCGTCGACAGCCCATTACGCACGCATCATTCATTGTCAAAGCAAAGGAAGTCGGGGCAATCGGCACAGCTAATCTCACATCAACTCGATATGCTCTGTGCACACACATGACCGGGACGGGAACCCCTCACCCAGACCTCTCGCAACATCTGCAGACATGTGGTCAATAGCATGTACACATGCAAATCTTTTGTGGTTCGCCTTTGCATATTTGGCATTTAAAAATACATAGAGGTAATACCTGGAAATGCTTTATGGCAAAAAGATTGAGCTCTTCATTTTATACGGTCCAATCTGGGGGGTTTTTTCCCCCAAAACTGGCTATGTTCTGCCACATAGTCAAACCTGCTGGACAGAGTTCAACCTCAAGATGAACCCAAAACATGAATCATTTCACCACAACACTGTTCTGTAAAAAATAAATAAATAAATAAAATAAATAAATAAACATGCAATGCTTATAACAAAGAAAAGGGCTCCTCAAAGGAAAACTAACAGAAAAAAATCACAGCAGTAATGAAGATACAGAGCAACAAATGTGTTCTCCTACTTGCATGGTATTAAATCAATTGGCAACCGAAGACAACATTCCTCTGTGCATCCATGTCCATTCCAAGTACAATTTGTCCGAAAAAAACATCCATAAATCGGGGCAAAACAGTAAGCATTTCTCATACTCAAGGGTACGTTAGTCATTTCCTATTCCAAGTAATAATAAAGTACACAATAGAAACCTATTCACCAAAGCTACAATTGGAAATATCATTTCAGTGTGTTTCCCAATCTACTCAGCCAAGGCATATACTTTATACAAGAAAAATCGCACAGGACCACCACCACCCCCCCCCCCCCAAACTGAAAAAAAACTGAATTCATGATGATTGAGTCTCAACTGACTCAGAAATCTACTTATTCAGACTGTGAATTTGTATGTGATAAATATGCAAAAAAACATAAATCAGGAAGAGGGCAAATACTTTTTCACGGCTCTGTATGTTGACGGGATACAACATCAAATAGACCAGAGGAACCTAACAAGATACAGACCAAGGCCGAACAAAGAGAAGGCTAATACTAATACACCATTTCTGTTGTGTTTTTATTTCTTTTTGAATGAAGCATTGCTTTGAGTTTAAAAACCGTCCCATGGAATGCCTTTGTGATTATTGACTTTCTATTTCAACTGCATTCAGTTACAAATCGATTCTTAAACAATAATTCGCTGCGCATGTCGTGAAATCCATTCCAACACAGCACTCTCTTGCTTATCAGATTGTTTAATTGACCCAATCAAACGGGTGACTACACACGTCGAAAGACGTGTTGTGTTTGAATGCAACTGCTACATCGGCGTATGCTTTTGTGTGTCTGCGTGTTTCCACTTTCTTGCTTTTGTACATAAAAGAATGCGAGAATTGCCCTTTTTTTTTGTCGCCCCTGCTCAGAAAAAGGCGCACACGAGACATTTTCTGCCATATCATCAATGATGAGTAGCTCAGTTAATAATTCACAGGGAATTTTACATGCTGAGGAGTGAGTTACTGTGTTTTTGTAGACCCATTCATCTTCATAATGAATAATGGGCCCTTTGGCATAATGGCACTGAGAGTTTTGTGGGTGGAATGGGACATTTTCTTCAGATTTAAATCCACCCAGGTGTCATACACCACCGATCCCCTTCAAACTTTCAATTTCTCTCAAATTTGGGTTCCAAAGAAGCTGCCTGTAAGCCGGTGTTAACACAGGTGCTCCGAGTGCCCTCGCCCCTCCCCTTCCCACTATTTATCTGCTGTAAGTAAGCTACATGTAAGCTGTTATTTATGATGAGACTCGGGAGAATTATGGGGATCTAAGTAGCTTCTTGCTCATTATTGCCATAATGCGCATTAAAGTGATAAAGCCAGCTGCGCAAAGGCCCCCGGTGGGTTCGCTCATCCATATTCACGAGGATGAGAGAGTCAGAATTGCTTGGCTGTCAGTACATTAATACCTGATATGTCTCATTCTGTGTCTCCGGTGAGAGATTAGCGTACTCATATGTAAGGTGGGCTATTAAACTTAGCTATATACTGCATTATGCTGCGCTGTATGGCTAAGCTCTCTGGAAACAATTACACCGGACAGACATTGACTTGTTTGAGCATGTACAAGTATGTTTTCTTGTGCACAAGTTACCTTGGCTCTCACGACACTCGAAATCAAACAGCAAGAATTCCAGCGGGAGATTGCAGTGTTGAAGCTGCTAGCAAGAGTTGAATGAAGCCTCATTCACTCATCCCTTTCCAACCCCTTGCTGACGTGCACCGGGGTGATTGTCTAAACGTCGCCATCCATAATGGGCTGCGATTATGAAAGTGCATCATTGTGAAAATAGTCACAGGGAACGCGTATCCGGCTTGGACAAAAGAGCAAGGTAAGCAATTCTAAGCTAGCGATAGCGTCACTTCTGAAGTCTCTTTGCTCCCTCAGGTCCTTTGGACCTGCTTCTGTTTGCCCAGCTGTTGGCAACGAAGGGATGGGAATTTTCATTTTTCATAGGTGGATACTACGCCATAGCCCTTTAGGAAAACTCCTGAAGCCCACCGTAACAGGTGAGTGTGAGTGTGCTAGCGAGTACATTTTGTATTCGTTTCCATTCTCCATATTATTTCTTCTCTTATATTCCAACTTTAGTCTCATAATGTTTCGACTAATCTTTTTCTGTTAAAAATTATGTCTTTCTAGTGTGGGATCTATATCTGTGCGTAATTTATTTTAGAAAGCTTCTAAATTAATTATTTAATTACATCTTGATATTAAAAGTCCCAAGAATGCATCAGTGTAGTAGACTTGGCTAACGGTGCATGAAGTACTTAAAAGCAAACACGATTGATGCATAAGTATGTCAATGGGAACTGTAATAGTTTGTTGCAGATCAATGGAGCACGCATTTATGAGGAACAACCAGACCATAATTGGACAATGACAAACAAAGCCTCGCCTCCCATCATTAACAGTGTTGCTGAATTGGAACAGCAACTGAAACGCGGGTAGTTATTAAGCAGATGTGGGCTTAAGGAATAGCCGCAATGGTCTGGGGTAAAAAAATAAGGGAGATTATTAATTGCATCTGTATGATGCATATAAAGCACTATTTACATCCAGAAAAAACAGACTTTTGCATGAAGTCATATCTCACCTGCCGCCATCTAACTTTCCTCTTCCTCCCCATCTGTGCTCCTTCTGACGTAAATACAATAAAGTGTGACTTCTCCACATCTCACTCTGCAGTTCCTCCCTCAGCAGCTGCTGTCTCAAATACTTTATTGAGTTATCGAACAGAGACTATTTATGACAAAGGCTTCGGTCTCCAGCCTTACCCAACACACTCACTGGGAATTCAGTGTATAAATCTGTTAGCAGCACCTATGTGGAGAACAATTACTATGCTTTTGATGACTCCGGGTGTTCGTCAACAAATATGGATTGTCGTGTGGAAAAAAACCCAAACCATAACATCTCGCATCCTTTTCTGCTGTAACTATTTACACTTCTCCCTCAAGTGGACCCAACCCCTCCTCCTGCCTGTCCATGGGGAGTAAATGGGAGATGATAGAGGGAAAAAGGGAAATCTGGAAAAACGAAAAAAAAAAACCCTCAAATATCTTCACGAGAGCTTAATCCATGTCTCCACCTGTCACACTTCTGAAGTTTGTGTTTCCACAAACTACATCCACAGCGGAAACTCCAGTTGTTCAACACTATTTGTTTCGCAGCCTACCTTTCCGCAAGTTGTTCTCATTTCAAAACAAGTGTTCTTGAAATCATCGCCCGTGAATTACAAATTTCCAGGCTCAACATGTAGCCACCATAAAATGCTATTAATTAACTTTACAGGCGTGGTTTCAATCACATGGGGACATTTAAACTGTTATACAAGTCTAAAGCAAAGTTACCCACAAAAGAGCGGGCTGCTCTGAGGGCTCTCTGTCGGCAGGCAGCTAAAGAACTCATCTCAAGTTTTGTGCGTGGTTTGTTGTCGTATCAACTAAAATCTTGCGATTAGCTAGAAACCGCAAGTGATTGACACCAACACTAAAATGTACACAACAAATTTCTACAACACTTTAATATTGTATTCTGTGTTTTAAAAAAAAGCTAACACATCTTACATTATCCTTAAAATAAAATATCCTACAGATGATTTGAGTTAAAAATAACGTGCAGCAGAAGTGTGCATGTACAGTACATCCACATAACACTCTTTAACTTCAACTAACAACCCAAGCCTAGACTCCTCCGGGACATGTAGAGATGGTAGCTATTAGCCAGGGCCTTGGTGACCTCTTGTGGCATTTTAAGAGTCTTCTAGAAAGAGATGAAACAACAAACCCACAAATAAGTCAATTTGTGAACTACACTGTTTCAGTAATTGCATGTTGGCATAGCTTCTGTAAAAGTAGTGTATCTATATCATGTTTATTTATTCGACTGAATCGCTCATATTGTACGGGACAGCCACACCCGTTTCGCTGTCCAGCGTCAGTGTTCCAGAGCACCCCAAAAAGCAAAACACTTGAGAAGCTAATCCAGGAACTGACATGACTTTAGGTTGGTTTAATTTCAAATGGTGCCATTTTGGGGGCAATCGACACAGACAGGAGGAAAGAGTACTGCCCTGTACTCTTCCTGGCCTACCTAAATGTTTTTTTATTCCATATACAGTATATTAAAAATGAATGCCCCTGACTGTTCATGTCTCCCTGTTGTTCCGTGAAGTCACAAGCACTGAACCTTTTAGTCCCAGAGAGCCTCATTAGCCGTTGCCATTTCAGCTCTTCTCCTCTTGTTAATCACCTCAGTCGATCACCTCTGTCCAATCAGTACCATGCTGGTGATTAAAAGCGAAAAGATGCATCTTCGAAGCACTTGCGCGTGAAGGCTTTTAGTCAGGTGTGTCGATGGAGGGTCACCAAAACAATGTTACGTTTTAAGAACTTCCTGGAGTTTTTACCGAAATTTTAGACACCCAATACTCTTGTTCAACAGCCGCATCCAAAGTTTAAAAAAAAAAAAAAAAAAAAGCTCTAAAAAGATGCAAATTGCACAACGCAGCAGTTTGAGGAAAGTTTAGAGCAGAGTTATGACCATTAAGTGCGAAATAGTGATCATCTCCATAAAGGTGAAACGGTAGCATTAGTTGCGCTGTTGCTTTCCTTCTCCATACTTTGCCATCTTCATCACTTTGATGCAAGTCAACCTTATTTTATTCAGTTTAATAGCTGGTTATCCTGCGCATCATTGTTACCCAAAGTTTGCAGTTAAACCTTGTTGTCTGATTTATCAGAACCCAAATGGCAAACCATATGTTCGCTCACTCGAACAGATTGTGCACACTGTGTGCAACAGTTGTTTTCATATTCAGAGGCTTTTGTGGTTAAGGCAGCTCTGATGGTTTTCACCATTGAAAATTTTGGGAAGCACTGAAAGTGTAAAAGGATGTTGAAAATATAAAAATACTTTGAGGAAGCCAGCAACCAAATAAAAGCTATGTTTTGTTTGATTCACTGACTGATGATCACTCTGATGATTCATCTGTTATTTATTTATTTATTTATTTTCATTTTCTCTGGACAGTCGAGTCCCAATGCCCCATGGGACTATGGTGGGTTGGCGACTGCTGGAAAAGAGCATGCTTTTCACCGAGCAAAAACAAAGCATGGAATGCTTACATTTAGGCTGAAAGCCTTCACATCAATCACATCTGAGTCGCCATTTTGGTGGTGAATAAGAAGACAAAATCTGATGATTGATGAAGAAAAATGGCTAGCATTTCACTGCATTCAATTGATTGCAGCGCTATTATTATTCACAATTTAAGCTATTGGCTAGTTTAGTCGATTATTTCAGCCCTCCTTGTAATGTAAATAAGAAAATACTGAAAAATATTATCGACTGTACTTTTGGGGGTGGTCACAATTCAAAACATTTCACAGGTCTCTTAATAACACGTCTATGGCATGCTTTCATCAAAACACGGCAAGAGTTATATATTTTGAAAGAACTTGCAGTTCTGGGAAGCACACTCCCCCACAGGCTGATTTTTTAGCCTTGCTAATATTGGCATGTTTTGAGGCAAATGAGCCACTGCTCACCCCGGCCCCTCTACCACACGGCCGCCGTCAAGTACACTGCTATGAAGTGGTATATCCACAGACAAACAACATCATCTAAAAAGCCTCTCTTTTTAACCTCGTTTTCTATCTTAAAAGCAGCTGACGGACCCTGCTCCCGTATCTAAATTGAATTTGTTCTCTTAATCGAACATGTATGCTTCTTTTTCTTTTATCTGCCCGAGTAAACACCCCTACGCTGTGGTACGACCACCCAGTTAACTCTTTTGTGTGGACACATGGCGTCTCGGTCAAGGGCAGTTCACTCACCTTATCCTTGATCACGCAGCTCCCCTCCCCGGTGAGCGCCGCTGACCCTCAGTCCGAATGCAGATGAGCATGCGACCGATGCCAAGTCCGGATCATGACCTTTACTCCTACGGGTTCAACAACATAAGAGATTATTTTTGTTGTTGTTCTTATCATCTCTCCTCCTTTCCCCAAGATACATTGATATCGTTTTTCCTCATCTCATTCATCTTTTATCCGCAACCTTCCCATCACCACTTGGATCCAGCAATTCACATGTCCTAGTAACCTTGACAACAAGGGCTGCCATCTTATAAAATGGCAATACAAATAATCTCATAAAGTCATCATAAAAACCCGTAATGAATGTACAGACAACACTAAGTAAAAGTTCAATTGTCATTAGAAGGTAAACAAAAAAATGGATGATCATAAACGGTTGCCATTATGTTCAACCGTACGATAATGCACAACATTCAACTTTTCCTCCATTTTACTGAGGAGTTTTATTGATGTTGCTGAATTTTATTAAAGAGCCGCTCTGCTTGCAGCACATGACAACAAGTGCAGCGTTTGGCCTTGTAAAAATAAAAATAAAAAATCCGAGGCCACTTTTATTCCTTTTTTTTTCCATACCTCCATGCACCAGACCCCCCCCCCCCGCACCCCCCACTACTCTGGAGCGATACGCACGTTCTTCTTTAAAATTGGCAGAGCGCACTAACCTTTCACAGTGCAATGTGATAATGATGAGTTTAATGTCATGGTGTCGTACGCTGAGAGCCGATAGGGCAATCCGTTAGGAATCGGATACAAGATTAGGTGAAATAATTAGACGTTGTACAATTATGAGTGACACCACAATGACAAAATCCATATCAATCATATTTCAGAGCGTCACACGCTCAAGTTTAATTAGGGGCCTCGAGTGATGCGAGCAAGGAGTTTTAGGTACAAATACAGCTTTCGGAGAAAACGGAGACAAGAAGAAAAAGGTCGCTTTTTGCTGAATTCGAATTGCGACCATGCTCGATAATTCTAGTCTACATGTACTGAGTGTAAACTTTTGATTTGATTATTTAACTGTACTTTTTGTTTGTGCATGCAACAGTGCACTCCTGTAGGAAAGTGGATCAAAGAGCATGAAAGTGTTCTCGAAAATGTGTTATTGTATTATGTTTTCTTTGCCGGCTCTGACGAAAGACAGAAAAGAAGGTTGAATAACTTAAGCCTGGCCTGCTCTACACAAAAAGAAGAGTTGAATGAGGAGAAGACGTGTGGAAAATGTGTCTGCCGGAGCGTAAAATTCACAATTACATTGGGTGTCATCAGTAATGACAATTTCAGCCCAGATAGAGCGGGTTAATGTCCAACGCTCAAGACTGTAATTCGGCGGTTCCACCTGTATTCAGTCAGTGAGGCTGTGTGCAGCGCAACATGACTGGAAAAACAACACCACACACAGATAAGCCAAGATGGCCGCCATCTGCTGGGAAAACTTAGCGGGGCAATTTATTTTCAAGGCCCATGTTGACCTTGATTGTGACAGAACACATTTGTAGTCTTGTGACTGTTTCTGTATGTCTGAGGTTATTGTTTTTTTGTTTGTTTTTTTCCCTTTGCCCTTTTTTTTTTTAAATCTCAGTTTGGACACTAAAATATAGAAAGCAATAATATGGGATGTTTTTACTTAAACCACCGGACAAAAACATAATTGCCTAATCTTAATTAGCAAAAGGTTTGGTGATATTTGTAAATTAATACACACTAATGAATGGTTAACGTTAGCAATGGTACTGAAAATCAGTCACAGCAAAACGCATGTTAATCTGTCAAACTTGACATGGTGGAAGCGGCATACATTAGCAGTGGCACTGAAAAACAGTCAGAGTGAACAAACGAGTCAATCAGCTACAGCTAACGTAACATTACATTAGCAACGGCACATAAAATCTCACTCACAGCTCACTACACTAGCTAGTCAACCTGAGGCTATTGTATGTAGCTAATATTAGCACTGGCTTGGGATTTTGGTCTCTACTCATAATAAAGTGAAATTTAACTCCCTCGAATGACTTTACAGCAAGGAGAACCGGCTAAAATAGATTCCGTCAACCATGTTATATTAATGACATACTGTAGTTTAGCGTCAGTATTGTATTCACCTCCTAATGTGATGATACCTGTTGGAAAGAAATGAAGATGGCAACTTTTCCAGGAACTCACATCATCATCTTTTCACAATTTACACAAGCTCCTTCTTCAAAACAGTCCCATTCATTTGGTTTAATTATCCTGCAGCTCTCATAAAAAAAATAAATAAATAAATAAAAAATAACCATCTGTCCTTCCTTTCAGAAGAAGCTCTTTTTAAAATCCCCACGCCTTCATTCATCAGCACAATGTCACATCCATCCCCATGGCGACAAGAATGCAAATGAGGTGGATGCGCACTCAGTGGCCTGTTGTAAATAATTTACTGTTTTGTTTTATTGGAAAATGCGACACAACATTATTTCCCGCGAGCGCTCCCCTTGGCCAAGGTCTGCAGACGCATTCATTCTGGGAGCGACCAGCAAACCCTTGACTTTTATTCCATGTTCCTCCTAACTATTATGGAGGTCTCGCATGGCCCGGACACTGGAGTGTTAGTGCGCCGCCTTAAAGCCATATGGCAAACGCCTGTAAATATGATGTATTGGTTATGATCTGCCGAGCACATTTGGACTTGTTCTATCTTTTTATTGGGAGGAAGCAGAGATAAATTAAATGTTACCCAGAAGGCAGGGGGAACATTGGCACCCCACCCGGCCGAAAAAAAGGATCCATATGCTTATATGCACCGAGAACTGCCTCATCCTCTTCATCACGCTCTCCTGTCATACGATGTAAGTCACTCTAGTTTTGTTCAAGGCTAATTTTAAAAAAATAATAATAATCCTGACAGCCCTTCATAACCATGTTGGAGGTTGCCTTTTGGTAAAGGGGCTGTCACTTATGGAAGCGCCTTTCTTCCTCGGGTACTCAAAGCGTTTACACTGTTATCACATTCGCCCCCTGATGATGGAGCATCAGGAGGTTCACTATCTTGCTCAAGGACACTTCAACATGGTCGAAATGGAGATCGAAGCACCAAGAGACGACCATTCTACTATTGAGCCATGCCGTCCTAATAAAATTGGCTGTTCTTGTCAAGAAGACTCTAAATATGGATCAACTATCATGCATTAAAACGACTCAAAATGTGGTGAATTTCCAAATTACCAGCAGACTCCTTACAATAACCTTCAGTGTTTTCGATATTTTAGTGGTTCCATCTAGTTCTTTTACTTGTATCTACACTGGCTCAGGCCAGCGTAAGAAACATTGAGCCAATAAAATTGTAAAAAACTGCAGTGTTAACACAGTGGGAGTTTTAAAGATGAAACAAATACAGACATATTTTTTTATCAAGACAAGAGATAGGAACATAAAAATTTTTGAGGCGCACACATTTAAAATGTCAATTCATGACATTTGCTGTTTTATCTCTCCATTTTTAGACATTTAGTCTAATTGCATACTACGTACTGTACATAAAATGGATGATGATTATTGTTCTTATTATTACTGTTATTAGGTGAACCATTGAAGGTTTCGCTGGAAAGTACTCTGCTCTCTTCCCTTGCATTTTTTCAATTTATTTTTTTTAATGGTATTTATAGGTGGCCCAAAAGTGAGCTCGCATCACAATAACAAATTTTGCAATCAGAGCAACTAACTCTCCCATCGTGGTTGCTCTTTCGTTCAGTTTGAAAGGGTTAGCTGTACATCTCCTTGTTGCACCACAGAACATGATGAATCACAAAATTGTTTATAATCCAGAGCCGGGAAAACGGCATATTCACTGGGACGATGATGATGATGATAATGTGTCTGTAGGCGGCCAGCATTATTACTAAGTGACATGTGGAGGACGATCAGATTTGCGCTTGATGTGTCTCTCTGAGGCCTCTTTATGACAGACGACATCCATTGTTGTTAATGATCATGAGGAGTGTAATGGGAGAAAAGTGGAATCGGATTTCTCACAAGGACATTTTGGCTCAACTTGAATGTGCTCAGGCCGCTTCGCAATCATGCAAAAGTGACACGTCGTTCTCTCCGTGTGCGTATGGCTGCAGAAACATTGTGGCTAATGCGATTTTCCTCCAATAGAATATTGATGATAATTACAGCGATGTCACGGAGGGGACGTCTGATATGACATGCATCAACCACCGGGAGACGATGGGTCGTATTAGTGTTTTCGCCACGTGTGGTCGTGGATAATTCGACGAAGGCATGCAGAATTACAGCTTTTAAAAACTCCGATAATATCCGATTTGATGAATGGAGCGTGGCAGGCACAATGTGACATTGCCATCCGTGCAGTTAAGACGTCATCTCACAGCTTAAGCCGTGCTCTAAATATGAAGTCCTAACTAAATCTCTCAACTTATCTGATAGCAGACACTTTAGGGAAAGTGCTGCGGCGGTGAGTTTTTCATCCCGACTCTCGCCGATTCGTTCGGGCCACCCCTCTCAACTCCTGATTCCCATCTGCAGCTTCTCTCCATCCATTTTACTATGGTCCGCTGCCCCCCATCTCCTGCGGGATTAGCTGGCTAAACGTACGGAGGCATATGAGAGACAGTTCCTCCGCGGATCATAAATTCGCCCGTGATTGAGAGGAGCGGCGCAGGGGCCCCTACTGAGCAAGCAGACGCTTTGAGGCAGCGCAGCGAGCGGAGCGACCTCAAAGTGACTTTAAAGTGACCTTGAAAGGGGGACTTAGTGTGACAGAGCTCTTGCTGGAACAAGATGATAAAGCTCCAGATTAACCGACGCGACTGCCGAGGATAACGCCACCTCCATCGGAGATAGGGGAAATAATCGAAGGCGCGGGCTCTCATTCACATTCATGTGGAATGCGTTGAAAGGGGCCGGCCTGGTGGGGTGAGCGGGGGGCGTGCATATCTGTGCGTGAGTCTCTCGGTGTGAGCTCTGGCACACAGCAGCTCCTTCATGAATGTGCTGATTGTGTTTGTGTTTCCTTGTTCTAAGTGTTCAATAAAGCGCTGAAAGGCACATTAGCGACCTTTCCGCATGCAAAGGGGAAGGACATAGCAGTCAATCCAGACAGACAGTTACTGTATGTTCTAAAAAGGAATCCGCACGATAGCAGAGGGATGCTGTCTACTGGATTCGCCGTTAATGGGCAGTTAAGGTGAAGGGTGAAGGTAGAATTTGAAACGAGACGACTTCCTCTCCCTAATGCAGAAACGCCATTAAGGTTCCGTGTTCACGTCGCCTGAGGACAGAGATCAAAGTGCATATTTTTCCCATTGACAACACAGGGAAGCTCATCAAAAACCAAGACCGCTTGTTCAGGTCTGACATCGTTGAGGACCAAATTGCAGGGAAGCAAGGCAAGTGCTGTTGGTTAGTATTTAATTGCAGAAATGTATAAAAGGAAAATAAAGCACTTTGGAGTAATAAAAAAACCACACACACACACACACACACACACACACACACACACACACACACACACACACACACACACACAATTAAGTCCCAAAAGCAGACACAAAGTAACAAACTCACCAGGACACAAGGAGGTAATAACTGAGAGGGACAAAAGCATGAATGCAAGGTGGACCAAATGTGGTCTGAACTGGCTCCAGCTGTGTGCGAGGGTGCAAATAGATACGACCACTCAAGGCCTTAACAAGAAAACATGTCACACGGTAATATAGCCTAGCTCAAGATATTTATCTAATTATGTGGGCCAAAGAAGCATAAATCTAATATGATAGCTCTCATAATACCCTTGAAGCTGCAAAATTGTGGTGCTCCTTACAGGCAGTTTGAAGGTGCTCGAGCAGAGCAGAGGAAAAATACAGCCTGCGTGCCACAATCTCCGACCGGTCCTTTCAAAGACTTCAGTGCACAATAAAATGTTAAAAATGTGGTGCTTTTGATTTGGATGTATGACAGCACAAGTGTGCAATTATGTCTATGGTGTTGCTATTTTGGGTGTTTGTCACAATATTTAGCGAATAATGAAGGTGCTCCCCAGAAGGCACGAGCACATACTGGCGTGCCATCACACATGACTAAACAAATATGCTGTGCGATACGCGCTCGACGCAAACGGTTGAAGCAATTAACCTCACGCTTACAGGCAACCGCAGCAGCAACAGTTGACGACATGAGACGTTGATAGATGTGCCGTGGGAGAAGCTCAACAAAAGATTGACTTCACTTCACTTGGTTTCCTTAGAACGAGATGCGTTTTTCAAGGAAGCACCTCCCCCCTCCCCCAAATAAATAGGACATTTAAAATCCAATCACTTAATAAACCATGCCACCAAGTAAAAACAATGAGGACTTTCTAACAGAGGATATTTATCAACGGTCTGGGTCCACCAGCCAGCAAAAGTTCGAAAAGGACCCTCTGCGGGGATTGATAACCAATGTCAGTCAGTGTCAGCCATTCTAGGGCCCACCCAGCTGTAGCCCCCGAGGTGACTGCCTGGCTTGCCCGCACTGTTGCTGCGCCTCTCCCCGGAGCAGATCTATTTTATGCCCTACTGAGTTTTAAATCCCCAAACTAAGTTAAGATGACTGAATAATTTGGAGTTTTGTGTTTACGACAGATTAATGCAGTCCAGTCCACTGAAGTACTTAATGCGGACTACAGCGTAGAGGAAGAAACTTGTTGGGTTGTGACGTTAGCACCGTCATGTTTGCCTGTGATCATGTCAACCGTAATGTCAACGTTATGTTTGCCACATGAGATCACCAGATCCATTCTTAATCTTTATTCCATCTCTGGCCCAAACAAGAGATGAGATTTAGCTGTCCTATCACTGATTACAATACACCGCAGTTAGATGATTGCCATGCGGGACATCATGTTTTCCATGAAGTGTAATCATGCTATTGATGAAGTTGCGCAACTTCTTAAACGCTCATGCTGCACATTTTATTTTCAAGCTCCCAAACGCGATGCATCTGCGTTTTTTCCGAACTCCTGTAAGTCCTGCTCGATTGGCGTCACATCTCACGGAAGGGATCACATCTATTGGTTACAATGTCTGGCATCGGTCCAAGCGGTTAGTGTGCAGTCAGCGTTGTTTTTATGAAAGCATTATGTTGAAAATCAAAGTTGACTGTGACATATTTATCTTTGACTGCGAGTCTGACATCTTGCTGTTATTGCAAAACCAACATTCTGTTTTTAACACGGTCCCCAAACTTTTAACATTTGCCAATCTACAGTGTAAATCCTCAGTTGTAAATGTTTTAAGTCCATGTTAAAAATGAGATTTTTTTTTTTGCTGACATTTGAGATATATTTTTAAAAAGTTTTAAAATCTTTTACTTTACTCATTCAGTAATTTTCAAAAGCAGTCTTTTATGACTATATTTTGTTTTTGAATGTCTTTAGCTTGCTTTTTCTTTTTTTTTTTAATTGCTTTTAAACGTCGTCCTCTTAATATTGTGAAACACATTGAGTTAGCTGATAGTGTATATGAAATGCGGTGTAAAAATAAAGCCGGTTTGAGGTGGGTACATTTTGCATCTTCCTCTTCTTGCGGGACGACTAAGTGATGATGCGCTCCTTCATCTGAACCCAACTTATATATGGTCAAACGCTTTTTTTGGCCACTTTTCCTGTCTGCTAGCAGATTCAAGGGTGACAACAAACTGTCGTCTGCAAAAATTGTTCATCTTGATCATGATCAATTTTGCAAGCATCGCCGTCCTGTTCTGGACTCACCTAGCAAGTTGCAGCTGCTGCCTCAACAAAGTGTTTTTCTTTCATCCGGACCTGCTGACCAGATGCAAGTTTTTTTTTTTTTTAATTCACATCTGATGAAGATGAATAGCGCCCCTTACAAGTGATGCAACAGATATGAGCTTCAGCCACAAGCTGTCAGCAAGATGCAAGATGCTGCAGTGATTAGCGAACACACAGGGCGAACAACGAGCCTTCCACGCCAAGAACCAATGGGAGTGGAGCAACTGTAATTTTTGTGTGCGCATAATGACTTAGGGGCATGGGAATGAAAAAGCAGCAATATAAAGTGCTTTTGTGCCGCTTTAGCATCACTGCACATCAATAAACGACGGCACTGGGAAACAAAGAGCAAACTCCCCGGGCAAATCTATAAGCAAATGTACAACTATGTATTCAACACACACTTGTATATTGGAAACGTGGAAAGAATACTACATTGAGATGCGAACGTCTTTTCTCGAATACAATGAGCACAATTTGTTTTAGTGTGACAGCGTTCACAAGCCGCTAGGCTGCCAGGCAACATTTACGAGTCCTCATTAAAGATTGTTCCTTTTGCATTGGGCTTTTATTGTCGCAGTCAAGCTAAAAAAGATGCCCGTGCGAGTTCTCATCGCTCACTCGCTCATTGTTGGCACCACCGGCGAGCAGCGGTTCCTTCGAGGGTACTCGACAACCAAATATTTTTAGAACCCGGTTTTCCTCGGGATACACAAAGCGGCGCCTCTTCACCTGTCAGTGTGAATACGGGGCCCAGTGTTTTCAACCGGTGGTTCGACTTTCCCACATGATGCTGTGGGAAGTCTTGGGAAGGTGGACAAAAGAGGCTTAACAAATCCCGCGTGGATTACCTCATACCTTGGGTCTCTGAAGTGGCAGTTAGCCTCTCTTCAAACAAGAAGAAAGTAAAGGAAACACAAGAGGAAAGCATCCGAAAAGAGAAAAAGGGAAAGGTGTTGAGTGGATGCCACCATAAGAGATGTGTCGAAGAAAACTCTCGTTGCTCAATTGAGGCAAGAAAAAGAGCATTGGAGAAAAGGAGGCGGCCACTGTTTAGTAGTCATTGGTGTTTTTATCACTCGGATAAGTAGGGCAACTAAATCAGATGAGGATGGCGACTTGGCTCCTTAATTCAGGTCCTTCGTCAAAAATCAACTTTCACCTGCCGTGAGCCTTTCATCCACAGCCGATATATTCATGAAGCTGCTTATCTTTTCGGCCGATCTTGATTCATTTTGAGTCAATTCCATTGACTTTCATATTGGTGCTCTGTTGCAAATTTATAGGCAAATCTGAATGACTTCCTCGCAGCCGTCGTCGACAGACAAGGCCGCATTTCAGTCGAGAAAAGTACAGTGTGATTCTCCAGCGGTCAAAAACCTGGAATTTGACCCAAAAAGTCTCATGTGAATCTACAATCGGAACACACGAGAGGGGATGAAGTGGCTCGCCATCAGATGATCTACCTCACATTCCAGTCCATATTTTTTTTAAAGCATGTTTGACTTTTTTTGGTGTGTTCTATTCATTTTCAGAAGGCTAAATCAAAGAGGAAAAAGGCAGCAGATGAATAGAACTAACGAAAAAAAACCCTCAGAAATCAGAACTCTGACAGTCACAGTACTTGTTACGTTGGGGGGTGTTGGTAAACGTATCTAAATGGGTTGGGTTTTTGGCCAATAGCCCAACTCGGAGACACTGTAGATCTCAGTTCTCTGAGGACAGTCCATACAATGTGAAATGTGTGAAAGAGTAAAAGGAGACTTGGCCGTTGCAACAGTGTTACTTAGACCCACATTAATGGAGTTTCGCATTTGAATTTGGTGGTATGGTACAGCGCAGCCTGAACCGTTAGTCCCATCCGTGCATTTTCTGTGACGCCTCTTCTCACCGGTCTCTTCAATCAACCTGAACTGTGTGTTTTTGGAATGTGGGAGGAAGACGGCGCACCGAGAGAAAACCCAAGCAAGCAAAGACGCAAACTCCAAAGAGAAAGCCCCAAGCCAAGATTTGAAAACCAAACCTCAGAACCATGAGGCGGATATGCTCAACCACAGTGCCAGCCGCCAAGCTGTAATTTATAACACTAAATTTAATCACCGAAGGGACTTTTCACTATTTTATATAGTCTGCCGCATGTGTTGCGCCACGCAGAGATGCAGACCGCCACTTGCAGAGAGGCAGGCGATGGGAAATGTTATAGAGATGAGTTGAGCTGAGTCCGAGGGTTCGGTGCCTTGCTCAAGCGCACTTCAACAATGGTCAGATGGCATTCGAGGAAGAATTGTTCCACTGGTCATCCAAATTGATGGAAATAGATTCAAAAGAAGCTAGGCCTCAGGTAATTTTTTTTAACGTGGTGGATGATTTGAGAGACATGTTAAACAAAAAAATGAAACACAACCAGATGCCCCGCTATCCGCAAACTATATTCTGCCCAATTATTAGTGTGTACAACATTTAGGGCAACCTGAGGAAGAAAGTACATTCTCTGCATAGCTACGAGGCTTATATCACATAAAGCCCACCGTGAATACATTTTTGTTGAACACTATTAATTAATACAAGCGAAGAACAGAAGCAGGTCTTTTCAAAAAAAATGCTGTTAGTGTGTTTGGGATAATTTGTACAATTGCAATCTGCAATAATTGAAAAAAAAATGTTTACCAACTGTTGGAGATAATTATTTTGTAATGGCTTCATTGTGCAATAATCAGTTTCTTTTTGCAGGGTTGGTGTTTACAATCTATAATTGAGGCGTTATATTTGAAAACATCCATTAGTGAATTTACATAACACACATCTATTATTATGTGAACATAAATGATGAAAGCAGAACAAATTGCATTTGGAAATGTGTCAATATTTACAATTTGATCCTTAGGACTGAAACATAGCGGCTAATAAGATATAATGAGATGTAAAAGTAAATATTGTTCATCTAGTAGGGCACAAATAAATTCAGCCATGTACTTGTGTTCCAAATCCTATGACAGGCCTACGACGACAAGATATTTTAATGTTGGCAATGGTGGTGGTACTTGGAGAGAGAAGTATTTTTAAGGGGGCAGGTGGTGTAAAATGTTGAGAACTACTATATTCATTCCCTATCAAACACTCATTCAAGTGTGTGTGTGTGGACATGACTCGTCAGTTCAGTGAGGCCAGATCCATCTTCAGTGGCATCTGCTATCATGCATGACTGTCGAGAAAAATACCTCAATGTGTAGACTAGCACACAAAAATATTCCCCCCCCCCTACCCTGGTGATCCACACGGTCCTCACATTATGACTGACAGAGCCAATCAGCCTATCATGGCTTCTGCAGATGGACAGACGCTCATTTACAGGTGCGCTGTGGAATGGCGGATGGATTTGATTGATTGGCAGGCCGTCAGCGAGCCACTGGGGCATTACAAAACCATCCCCTCGCATTAGTGTAGGCCAGCAGCATCCTGTTTGTGAGTGTGCAAACGTGTTGGTTGTGGAGTGTGTGTGCTCCGTGAAAGCGGGCGGTCAGGCCCGTGCAGATTACACATCCAGTGAGGTGACAGCTCAAGAATCAGGCTGTCAGGTGGGCCTCCCACCACCCTTGTTCAAAGGCAGACAGAATTAAACAGCCTATCAGATGATGTCTGACAGGCCTGCATCATATACTGCACTGATGTACATGGATGTCTTTCTACTTGCTCCGGTCAAGAACATCACACCCTCAAACCCATACCAGCCATTGCACATGGATAAACTATCCGAGCTGCATTCCAAAATAGTTCACCTGTTAGACACACTATTTTTTTTTATTATTTCATATTACAAGGACACTCATACTAGGTACTTTATTGGGGGAAGGGGGAAAAAAAGACAAATTAGGAAGAAAAAGAAAATGCCTCCTCAGCACACCAGTTAAGGCAATTCCCAAAGATTAAACAGTTGGATTCTCTCATATTCCCCACCTGCTTAAAAGCTTCTGTCATTTTTTTTTTGTCACGCTTCCTTTTTTTCTTCTTTACTCTGACGGTACTCATTGATGGTACACGTTACTTGTCGGCTACTGCCCTCATGTGGTCGAGATGGGAATATCAGCAGCATATTAAAGTCATTCGTCAAATCCCCCCCATTCTGTATTCTCGACATCAGCACCCTCATTAGCTTCCACAATACAAGTCTTCTTGGCATATGAACAGCAACCATAAACTATTTATCCTGACATTCATCAATTATAACATGAAAGAAGCTGTAGAAGAAGCCGAAAGCGAAACATGTAACAAATTGAGTGTCTAATGAGAACAGGGATTGGCCTGCGCTTCATTTTGTTGTAATTGACACAGATCGATGGGTGAACTGCATTGATGCTTCTCTTTCCTCGTGGTCAAAGTGAAGATGAGTGTGGTCCCAAATCTGTGCCAAGGATGGCATTAAGATAACTTAAACTCATAGGGGTTGTGGTGAAAAATATGTAATTTGACTTAACCCTTTGATGGCTAAATTTACATAACGGTGTGAGACACATTACTGTCATCTATTAACAAATAGTTTAATTCCAACAAACTTGTGTTTTAGGTTCATCGCGTTATGCCTTGGCTGTGGGCTTTGGGGCTTCTCTGGGTTCTTTTTTTTTGTTGTTGGCCGAATCCGATTTCAGCTTTGATGTTTTGCCATTACATGTTATTTTGCCCAATGTCTTCCGGACCTCGAGGCTAGACGTCGAACACACACAAACACACAAACACAAACCACTGAAATCACTGATTCTTCTTTTGCGAATTAGATTGTAGATTTACCTCCGGAAAGCCAGCTTGCAGACCCAGTAACGAGGAAGTGTTTCCGTCCTGTCATTGGTTCAGCCACTTTCGCTTCTGATTGGTTCAGATCAATGGGCGGCCAAAAGCTTGATTTACGATGAAGGATGATATCGGACCATTACTGAAAATTCGCTTTCAAGGCGTATTTCTCAAGAATGGGGTTGCGTACTTCAGGTTAACCATGCTAACCATGCACCAACAAACTTAACGGACGCGCATTTCCATGTTGCGTAGCTAAGTACGCTCGCGCTGGGTGGTCTGCTTCGAGTTACGTAAGGCGAGAGGAAGCATGAAGTAGGAACGCTCGCTCCGTGTGGACCTGACAGTGCGGTGACGGAGTGCGTCAGTTACTGATGTGCCGTTAACATGTTTCCGCGAGGGCAGTCACGGCCTGGTGCAACCTGCTGCTTCACACCTGTTGATTCATGTCAAATAAATATGCCGCACAACACAGGAGGTGTTACAGCCCGTGTGGGTGATTACAATCTTCCTTTATACGGTCGAGAATCGCTGACCAGAAGCTCGATGTCAAGCGAGGACACAATTGATTAGTTGTGAAAAGTGAAAGCCGGGCCAACATCTACACGGCGCAGAACATTGAGCCGCCATGTCTGCTGGCACCCGCCGCCAGCACATATGTTCTCGCTCTTCTGTTATTTGTCATGTCCGACCCTCTTGCAAGCCTGTCTCATTTGGATTATTTTGGAAGGCAAGCTGTTTTATCAAGTGTGCAACTCCCCACCTTGGCTTTGGCAGGCAGCGCCCCCCTCCCCTCCCGAGATGCTAATGACCCCACTGCCAGCACTTTGCTGTTTCAGCTAATAAATTGTCTGTCCCAGATGTGGGAAGAAAAATATACATTTCAACTTCAACCCTTTGACGAATGGAGTGCAACTTTAACTGGTAGTTTGTCCACTAAATGGCAGTAATACAAATCTTACCGAAATGAGAACACCCAGAATGGGACTGCATTACAGGGCAATTTTAATCTTATGAGCTCAGCATTAAAAAGAAACGTGCATGCATAACTGTATTGATGACATCAACGGCACGGCTTCAGAGAGGTTTTTGTTTGTTGCAGCTCATCTCACGTTATGACATAACATCAAGGCCAGCGCGTTACTGCTTTTGAGCAATGTATCATGACCCAAGATGTTACAAGTGGATGAGGCTGAAGGTCAGATCAAATGTGTTTTGAGTTGTATACATTGATTGAAATGCAAGTAGCCACTTAAGAGGCTTGAAGTAAAATATTCTTGCCACTCTTGGAACGTGTGCAGCAAATGCGCATTGCCAGTTGTGACGCTAGAGGGAAACAAAGCCTGAGTTAACACAGGCATCAAGGCGTCATTAGTGACCAAGGGGTCTTCAAAATCCTAACAGTGATAGTAGTAATTGTAATATGGTAGTGGTACTGTTTGCAGCAGCAAAAAAAAAATGTAGTACTTGTTCGAGTAATTGTAGTCATATATAGCGGTAGTAGCAGCAGCAACAGCATCCCAGAACACAAGGCTATCTATCTATGGCAGCCGAGGTGAGAAGGTGAATTGCCCTGCGGAGCTGGCGCTGTGCAAAAAGGAGCAGGTCACACCGAGCCGACTGCGAAGCGGTCACTCCCCTGATTTGAAATACTGGCTCACCAAAATCAATCGCGCGGTGGACACAACCCGCAGGAAGTGCGGTCTCGGGGAGACACGTTATCTACAACTGCCCCAGAATTCATCAACCCCCAGCGGAGGCCCCTCACCCCCCGGCACCTTATCCAAAGACCCCCGACTGACCCCACACAACTGGGAGAGATGGTTATCTACACCTGACCTGTCGGATGTCTCAAAGCCAGCCGACTCCTCCCTATAACCCTCCCTTCCCAACTCGTCGCTCAACAACAACAATAACAACAGCAGCCCAGCTCCGGAACGACCTCCAATCGGTGCTGAGTGTGCCTTCGGGCTACAAAAGTTCCCAATCAACAACCGACAACTGGGTCAGCAGGTAACCGGGACGCAGCATCTTTCGAAACAACAATCGGACCCAGTTGGAGGTTGCTCAACCGCAACAGCAGCAACAGCAACAGCAGTCTGACTCGAGAACAGACCTACTGGCAGGTTCTGCTGCGGTGTCGGGTGTGTGCTCTTCGGAGTACCGAACGTGTTCTCAACCTCACGAAGTCAAGGTGTTTTTTTTTAACCCGCCCGAGTCACGAGGGCCCATTGGCGACGAGTGAGCCCACCGTGCCCTCTGAGACATTAAAGCTCTGGGTCTTGGTGCTCAACTACAACAACAGCAGCAGTCATAGCAGTAGTTCTGGTAGTGGTTGCAAAATTATTAGAGTACTGTCGAAGTAATGGATTGCATATACTACAGCATCCAATGCAATTAAATGTGCAGTATTAATTATTCAGGAAGCTTTTGACGTTCCTTTACAGGATTTACCCTTGGAGAGTCATAAAGTATGTCTTTATCTATGCATGTGATCATTTACTCAAGTCATGCTCTGTGCATGTTACTTTCCAAGAAATATGTGACCGGACCACCAACTTGTTTTAATACATGCTGTGTACAGTACTGTGCAAATCATGGGTTGATTTTAGAAGAAACTATTTTACCGACATGTATATTTTACCCACTCTCGTTATTTCAGGGTGTGTGTTTTATGCATCGCTATATTGCATCGGGACCCAGGCAAACACTGAAATTTTCTTATACACTGTCAGGTGTCAATTATTAGCTCTTTGGTGCTCTTTTTGTAACAACCTTTAAAAAAAAGATGTCGCCAAGGTCATGCCCAAGTCAGAAAGTAGTAATAGTAATTGGTGTCAAGGAAGTATGTTGAAGTGATACATCTCGATTGAAAGACAAGATTTATAAGTCTGGGAGAAGCTAAGTTTAGCCTGGGCTGTTTGTAGAGCTTCCGGAGCGTCTTCGCCACACGTGTGTGCATGTACACACACTTAGGTGCTGCTCTTTTTTTTCTTTCAAAAATCAAATAATCTGTAAACCATTTATATCTAAGCCTAGTAAAATGAGTTTGAAATGATACTGTTTGGCGATCATGGTTTATGATATATTTACAGTTTAAACTATTAGTATTGTCAATTTTAGGTAGGCAGCGTCAATTATTTGCATGTGTGTTTTCTCGCTATTTGCACTGAGCCTCAGTCCCCATGCAACACATTGAGTGGTGCTTCGCCGAACAATATTCAATAATGACTCATATGAGATGCTGCGTTGTACGATGATATTTTTTTTCTTGACTCTCTTATGTCGATAATGCTTGCTTAGAAAACAGCCAGCACGATGGAGTAGCATTCAGTTCACCGCAATCACAATCATGATATGACAAAATCAATATCTTTTGCTCAAAACTATATTATCTTCATTTTTTTAAGGAGAATTTTAGATTCGGCTCTTGCACTGAAGCTTATCATGTAGTGCTTATTGCACACACCAGTAAATGAGAAACCTTGTGAATTTCTCTGCAGCTAAATTGCTTCTCAGCAAAGGCTTGGTCTTCTGATTAAATCTTCCCTCCTGTGCAATATTGCAAGCTGCCAAGAGCAGGAAATGTCTGCTGATGCACAGGAAGACCCTGCGCTGGCCTCGCCCACGGTTTGGCGGCCAGCCACAAATCGACACTTCGTCTTTAAGGGAGGGTGGGGGGATTCTGGGAAAGTGTGTGACAACGGCAAAACATCTTGGATAATTGCCGATGGTGTTTCTGTGGACATCTTTACTAGAACAGGCTGGTCCGATGTGTCCGGACCAATCGCGGCGAGGTGCATAATCGCGTTTCCTGGAAGAGCGCGGAGCAGTACCATCTGTGGATGTAGGATGCTCTGAGATCACTTTCCGATTAAATCAATCACTGCATCACTACGCTGCCAGTCTAATTTTAGCAAAGTGACTTGATTGCGCCTTTGAGTACTCAGCATACGACGTTACAATCCTCGTCCTCTCCTTTTTTTCGGGGAATTCCTTTTTCTAGTGAGTTCCAGTTGCACTTGTCTTTACTGGAAAATTGACTCGCTTGCAAGCTGACTCACGCTTGAAGAAAATAGAGCGTTGCTGTACTTTGACCAGTAGGGGGAAGCAGAGGATAACGATAGTTCACAAATCGCTCTTTCTGGAATATGACTCAACATTACGCCAGTGAAGTGGGACTCTTCGACAGTTGTCATTTCGATTACGTCAGCATTAGGCGCAAGCTAATGCAAGTGTTGCGTGTTTATCAGATAGATAGATAGATCTTAAAAAAATAAATACTGTATGTCCTACAGAGACTATAGGTTAAAATATTACAGATTTTAAAACAGCTATACAAATTCAAACAGCTATACTGTAGATGTCATAATTGATTTCACAGAGCTACACAAACAACAGAAATACCGAATCGAAATAGAAAATATGCACTCATAAATGTGAAAATATTGAGTTGGGCCAAGCCACAGATTCCCTGATTGTGAGGCAAAAAAAGAACAGTGTGGATAACATGTCAGAAGTTATTCACCGCTGCCCTTCGTCACCAAGGAGAAGAGTTTGCAATCAAAAATGTAGTTGTTCTTTGTATTCTCAGCAGATTTTATGCCCTGTGACACAGCAATACCTCTCTCACGGTCAGTCTTGGTGTTATGCTAAACATCTGGTTTTGGGGAGACCAATCAATGTCGGGGGGGGGGGGGGGGGGGAGAGATCTAGTTAAGTATGTTGTGTGGGGTGTTGGTCATCTCAAGAACGCCACACACGATAGCAGTAAGCACAATCTTGCCCATTTTCCCTGGTCATGTGTGGAGTCTGTCATGATTTAACATGTTAAAAATGACTGTGATGGAACAAGATGCAATACAAGAGCAGTATAACACATTCACTGTTTACAAGGATAATCTTCACTTTTGATTGATGCTGACAGTGAGCTTTTGCAATCTCCATTATCCCACTCCGCCGCTCAAGCTAGCGTTTCTCACTATTGACGTTTACCCTTAATGTGATGATATATAACGATCAATCAAAAATGATCACACGTTACAACACATTGCTGCATTCGAAGCATTTTTCGAAAGAGCTACTCTGCATATGCAGGTCAGAGGGCAACACGAAACCAGACGAGTTTATCTTGTCACATGCCGTCACATGCCAAAAAAAAAAAGAACACAGGCTGCTGATGCGCTATGTGTTCTGTGGCTGCATTCTTGAGAGCAGGAGGCCAGCCTTATGATGAGTGTCATGAGGTGTCGGCATGCATGCAGTGGAACGCCAGCGCCCTCCAACTCGAGAGGGAAGGCATGCGTTAGCAGCGACGTCATCGCTGCTGCCCTGCGGCCCATGTTTGGAACTGATGGCGTAAGTTGCCTGTAAAGAGCCGCAAATGTCATATCGATCTAGGCAAAGTGAACCTTGGGCCTCTTCAGGAGAGTTTTTGTATGTAACATCAAACCCAACTTGAAGATGGGTAGGAGGGTGTGTGTGTGTTTGATGATGTAACAGGTCGTATCCAGTGACACAGTACAGTATGTGAAGTGCAGGCTTGTACACAATCTTCTGCAAGCCTTTCTATTTGTTTTGAAGCGAAACAAAACATTCTCCTCTTGCATGCCCGCAGGTACTGTTAGCGTGTGAGAATTGTCCAATGCCCACTTTGTTTTATGTAAGACAAATAGCTAACTAAAGCACTGTGGTTTTTTTTGGACTTTACACATTTGGGAATAGCCCTGGCCAGCAGCATTGAAACATTCAACCCTGTTCAAATGAAAGAGGAAGATAACATTGTGAAATTGTGCTCGGAACAGCAGGCACAGGGTCAAGAAGGCCCTTTCAGCACATGCGCACGCTGAACACTTGCGAAGGGAGGGTGTGAGGTTGCTCATTTTACACGCTTCACTCGCAATCCAAGTGTAACGGTGTCAAATACGCTCCATTCTCCCATTAAAATCTGCATGGCGTGCTAAGTTTGATATCATGTTTAATGCTGCGCCATGCCCGAGAAGAGTCATCTCTAATTTTGAATTTCACTTAATTAGTCTGACATGTATTAGTTTTCTATGCAAGTGACATATACTGCAAAATCCTGTTTATAATACATATTATCATCTAGTGCAGGGGTGTCAAACTCATTTTTGTCGCGGGCCACAGTGTAGTTCCGGTTTTCCTTGGTGGGCCGTAATGAATTTTGGGAAACCACATCAATGTTTAATCACCTCCACATATTACATGCACGGCGCACAACAAATTGATGGATAACTTGTTTTGGAATCAGAAGTCAAGAATAAGGACTGTTATTTTAGATTACATATGGCAATTTGAAATTTTGGTTCACACTTTAGCATGCATCATGGAACTTGACATGCTTTCGCGGGCCACATAAAATGATATGGCGGGCCAGATCTGGCCCCCGGGCTTTGGCTTTGACACCTGTGATCTAGTGGCATTCGTGCAAGTGCCACAGGGTCTGGAAAACAGGACAAGTCCGCCGTTAGGCCACGACATTCTGCGAGGAAGAACTTCAAAATAAATGCTTACCTCTGCATTGAAGTCCATATAGTATTTGGTTTTGGTATGGTTTATTTTGAAGTTGGCCTTCTTCCCGCGTTGGCGGCGAGATGCATAGCATGCACAATTGTTGCTGCGGTGCCGAGGTGCTGTCGACTAGGCACTGATTAACATCTAAGGTGAACATTTTTTGTGTTATATTAACAGCCGTGCATAATACGAATGATTTTTTGGAGGGGGGGGGGGGGATTTGCATCAGATTTTAAGGTAGCGCCAGGCAGAACAATTAAATACTCTTCCACTACAACCACAGATCAACTTTATTTTAGTTTTGAGTGCATACTTTTTGTGACATTTGTGTTTGCAGTGTATGCAAAACATGTCAACTTCTCTCTTTACGGCAACTCATTATCATAGAAAACAGGTATGTACTCCACTTGACGGCTTGCCAATTTTTAGTTCTCGTACATTCCGCTAAGTCAATAGAAGTACTATTATGCGTAGCATGATTGATTATGACAAGGTCATAAGAACACTCGTGGGTCGAAAACTGAGATTTATATTTAATGAGAGTCGGTAGCTTGCGAGGAAAATCACAAGCACGTGTTAATCGCTCAAAATATTTACGTCCGCAGGGCCGTTAAACTTTAGCGGCTCTACTCTACAGAGAGGTCCTCGGTTTATGATGGTCCCGAAGAATCAAAGAACAATATGTCGTCATGTGTGAAGAAGGCACAACTTACGTCACGATTATTGTTTGTCATTTGATTGTTTTGTAATTACTGCATTAGCGTAGCTTAGTGATAGACTCCAGTGTGTTCCGATTTAAAACTGTACATACAAACATCCACGCAGTAGGAACGGGGTACTATCATAACATCTCTGCATATTGTGTGTCTTGCTCGCTACCCTGCGGAAACACTTTAGAGTTTTTCATTTTTAGCTACGAGCCACGACACGCGACATTGCCCTCACCCCTCAATGTCCCTTTCAATGAAGACAACCGGTGCACCGTGTCAGTGTGACTTCAATGTTCAAAAGCCCTCCATCGTCTTTTCACCTCCTCTTCGCAGACAGTGGGAGGTATTTTCCAACAAAGGGTTGACATTGGCGGGGCTTTTCCCTCACAGCAATGTTGATTTACAAACACGCATGTGGCAATGTGTACTGCCAAGTCCGTGCCTCACTATGGTTTGATATTGGTCACAGATGGTACACTTGTGCGCAAGGAGCAAAGAGTACCGACCATGGGGGAGTATGTAGGAGCAGGCAGGGGAGCAGGTAAATAAATGGAACAAAGAGAATGGTGCAGGACATTCTGACCCAGTGTGTAGAGAATGGAACAAACACCAAATGAGTGATTGTGTGTGCGTCCAAGCTTTTGGCCAACGTCATCTCCTCTGTACTGTCAGGACTTTCAAAAGTTCACCGGGACAAGGGTGGTTGCACAGATACTTGCCATTGTGACTGCACATATTGTACAGTCCAGGAACTTGCCCGCGCGCACACACACACACACACACACTCACACACACACACGCTCTTAAGAGAGGAAATCAATAGCTATTAGAATGCACTTTGGAGTTGTGTTACTCTTCCCTCTAATCTGCGCACGATGTGATTCGTGTCAGTAAATGCTCACAGCCGTTCCTTTTCAGCTCAACA
Source organism: Hippocampus guttulatus (assembly GCF_054856545.1). Classification (NCBI taxonomy): domain Eukaryota; kingdom Metazoa; phylum Chordata; class Actinopteri; order Syngnathiformes; family Syngnathidae; genus Hippocampus; species Hippocampus guttulatus. The sequence continues at coordinate 15,417,007 of NC_141265.1, forward strand.
CTCTTATTTTACTGTAACAAGTATTACCAGCAGCATAGCTTCAATTACAGATTTCAGAAGCACAAGTTACATACGGTAACTTAGCTGCTAGCTTAAAATTAACATATAGCATTGTGAATGTACATACGTATTTTGGCCAGACATTATCGTTGCTTTGGTTTAGATAGACAGTAGTGGGGACTCTCAAGTACACAAAGTGGTGACATGTAGAATTTGTAAAATATGGCTGAACGGTTAAACTATGCAGTTAAAATTAGCTTTCAACTCTGGGCATTGTTTTGCATTCTGCTTTGGTTTTGGCTACCTTTTACCCGAGAATCTCCAGCCGCATTGAGGGGCTGTTGACAAAAGAATACGCAGTGCACCAGAGGTTATGTGAAATAAGCAGGCTGGTGTTGTAAGTAACAAGACTCCCTTTTTAGCGAGTGTTTTGTTGATGATATTCATCCAGAGCAGCTAACTTGACTGTAAATCATCCACAAGTGGAGATTTTTTAATGTGCCTTTAAACGTAGGCTACTTTGCACACCCGATTTCCTGCACTTACACGCCATGTAGACCGTGCAGTTCTCTCTGTGCTGAATTGAAAGGGAATGAGGGGAGCCATTTCGATTGGCCGGGAGTCGGGTGCATTCCCTCCCACAATGGCGCAAAATGGTCCAAAGGCCTTCTTCTAACTGTGCAAGTCTAGCAAAATACCAAAAGAAAGAAAACATTTCGACTGCACTTGGCGTACGACTTGTACTGTACACCAAAATCGGGACCTATGTGTTTTTGATTCACTGCCTTCATATTTAAGAGGGATTGAAATGCGTTTACACTGATGTTATTCAACATTTTCAAATGTTGCATTAAGAGCTGTATGTTCAATTAATAAAGGAGAGATTGAGATTAGTGCAACCATGTTTTGACTTCCAAACAGATTTAAGTTTTTCTTTTGGAAAAGTTATCTTGTCATGTCTCTCATTGAGCAAGTGGCCAAAACGTTGTGGCCGGTCAGTACATAGAGTAGCATTTATAAATAGAGGAGCACAGTGATCTTGTGGTTTAAGAGGCTACAGAAACACATGACTTTCTTTTAGAATTGATTTACAGATGGTAGTGGTGTTGGGGGAGGGGGGGACTCAAAATAGCCCGCCCACCGAGAACAGGACGTCTTGGTGAAGGCACATGCTTGCAAACAGGCGTGAACAAGCGATGTGCTGAGTCAGATATGTGATATTGGGAAAATGTTGGGAGACTGGCCACCAGATGATGACATTGGGAGCCCTACTTGGCACCATACGTTAACCACGGTTGCGTTTGTCCCTGTGTTGCTTCACCCACTGTTGGGAGAGCAATGAACAGAGTGTGCAGAAAGTCCTCCGCTCACCCTTCCTCCCCGCCCTCAATCCCATTGTAAAGACACACGCTGGACTGTCAATAAGAGGTGAAAGGTTAACCAGTAGCTGGCCAAGAAGTCAGAAGGTCAGCGTTCAGGCTCTGTGTTGTAATTATGCCATCCCCTGAGTTGTGTAAAAAAGGGGCCAGGCAGCTGTCCTTCCCCCGTAAAGTTACATTAACCCTGGCTAAGTACCAACTGGATCTGTGGATAATTCCTAATGACGGGAGCAGAAGTGGGCTGATGGTGATGGAAGCTACGGATGAGGAAGAGTGATATTGACATGTGGGGAATATATTATATAATATATAATTTTTGCAGCGTGCAATGTAACTCACTGCCCACTTCATTAGGCACATGTACAGACACTAACGCTAAGTTTAACAGCTTCATTTATTCCTAGGATGTGAGAGACCCCACACACGAGGAAGCAGAACGCCCGAACGGCGGTGTGGCGCCACAGCGCATGCAGAAAGCTAAAAATGCACAGCGCAAAGATGTTGTAGTCGTGGACAAAGAACGAGCAGGACAAAAGCTAACTGTAATATTCAACGGACAGAAAACAGTTTCGGGTCTGCTCAAAACACCCTTTTGTGCAGTGCCTTTTGGTCTATCGTTCCAAAATTGGCCGCAATTCGCCATCAGCGAGCAACAGACAGAGACTGGTCACGTGTTGCCAGCTTGCTTTGCTCCTTTGTCATCAACAAACAGGAAACTAAAGTAGGTGAAAACGTTAGCCAATGTGGTAACCAGGTTGCCAGGGGACAACTTTCCCACGAAAAGTATGAAGAAAGTGAATGCAGGAGGATTTTACGGTACGATTGGGAAGCGGAAAACCGACCGCCTCAAACTGAGGCAAGGCAAATATTCTGCGGTGTGAAATCGACCCTCGCGCTTTTAAATTGTATGTATTTATTTCTTTTTGACGCTATGAAAATCAATACACTTGTTTTAACTACAAACAGTTAAACAGTTTGTTTACAGCTCTTGCACTGGATCTTCTTAGCTTTGCACAGGTGTACCTAATGAAGTGGCCGATGAGTGTAAAACATGATTAAATAGTCCCCTTTTGCTCTCTTACAAAGAGACATATGCTTAATGTCATGCTTTGAACGCGCGCTAAATGGGCCTATCTTCCTTTCTGGTGCAGCTGTCGTAGTCCCCCAAGGGCAAGAAAAGGAGAGGCGTATATGAGACCCATCCGTGCTGACCCCTGCCTCCCTCCTGTCTTCCTCAATTTTCCAAGCCCACACGCCTGAATCACATCGGCACCCATTAAAAAAAGAAAAAAAATGCACACGCACGCATCCCTGCGATGATTCATCATTAACCCCTCGTTTCTCCCCGGGGAGCATGAGTGACTCAGGATGAGAGGAGGAGGAGAAGGAGCGGGGACAGAACATAATGGTGGCAAGTACACGGCGAACCAGTAGTGCCGTCGAGTGGCGGGGCGATGAGCAGTTTGGCCTTCAGTGCTCAGAGGGGGCCGCGCGAGGCAGACAGCTCGGGAGAGGCGCCGTTAGTCACCACGACAACTGCTGTGTGCCACTTCACTGAGAAACATTGTGTCTCTGCTTTCTGCAAAGTGCTGTTTGTCAGAATTCGCGGTTGATGATACGGAGGGGTTTTTCAGCACGCTCTCCGCTTGCTTTGATGCAATCTGCAGCGGAGTTCACAGATGTAAGTGGTCAAGGCCATCTGGGCATTCTCTGATGGCCTACAACATACAGTACATTTTATGTTTTGTTTTGTTTTTTAATGCAGCTGCATATATGCTTAGATCTATATTTTATGTTGCATTCTGTACTGCGTACGGTTCATTTTTCTGAAACGTTTATTTTGTGCATGCAATACTTCAATTTTGCTGCTGTAGATTGCAAATTTCACCATTGTGGGACAAATAAAGTTTTTATCTTATCTTATATTTGTCCCGTGAAGTCGTTTCAACTTATGCCCAACAGTCTATTCTCTTTATTTGTAGCGTTTCTCACGGTAGCATTGCTCGTCAATCTAATATGCACAGAAGAAGTAGTGCTGGCCCATGTTATGTAAATGATTAGCAATGGGACCGTTTCATGACCCAATCAGATTTAAAATTCATCCCCACAAGGTAAGAGGGCTCCCCTCGATGATGTCAGCGGTTTACTGGCCTATGATTGGTTGGTCAGAGCAGTACTTGTGCAGCCGACTTAAACTGACAAAACAGATTTGTATATGTAGCGATCGGAATTGATGAGTGAGTGTTATGTATTTTGATCTTTTTGTCTATTTATGACATAAATATTGATTGTAAACTGCTCCAGATGACAAAGGCGGCACCATTGTGTGCAGTGATATGGCATTTTTGTACAGTATCTGTATTATCGGTATCCATAATTGCAACATGATATTAGTGGTATTGAGAAGGCCCCCGGGTAGCAAATCCACAGCTTGCCGCTGGTAGTTCTGCGTCGTGAATCATAAAATCAATGTCGGTGCAAGAGGACCCATTTTGAAAACGCCGTGATCCTAATTGGTGCTCTTGTGAACTGCTACTGTGACCTTTTTGAAACCAAAGTGGAATGAGTCAGAGCACCTTCAAGCATGGCCCGACCGCATGCTGGGGGAGAAGAGGAGGGAGAGTGCCTCACGGCTAAGAAAATGACTCATGACTCTTTTTCTCCCTTTCAGCTCTCGAGGGCGGAAGGTTGGCGTGCGTGTGCGGACCCAGTGGGTGTGTGGCAGCCTGTAGTGAGCAGTCAGTGTGAAGAGCAGACCTGCACTGCCTAATATCGCTCGCAAAGGCACGATCACGTCCGATGAGAAATTGAGCAAACTGCGCTGCAGTGATCAAGGAAGTTTCCTTTCTTGCGTATGCAAAGGAGCTCGCCTGCGGCACCCATGATGCTGTGTAAGCAGAGTGGAGTTTCCCCCGAGTGGAGGAATCCCCCCGCCTGCACGCATCCACACCTTCACTCACCAGCAACAACATCAGCTACACTTTCATATTGTGATGACATATCGATTAACAAAAACTCATTGCATCTGTTTTTTAGAACACTTGTCCTCATCAGGGTCATGAGTGTAGCTATGTGAGCTTTTTCAGATCCGGTTCCCAGTAATTCAAGTCCTTGGACTCGTTTGTTTGCTTGCCTGACAATTCTCAATTACTCTTACATGGCAAGTGAGTGATGATGCCACATGCAAGAACTGCATCGATATCATAGTTCTGGTTTGAGTCCCACACATTATAAATTTCCCCAGTGTGGGACAAATAAAGGTTATCTTATCTTAGTTCGAATTGATCTAACCCTGTATTGGTGTCGCCGGCCCATGAATAGCAAACATCAGCATATATATAGATCTCTCTCTCTCTCTATAAAAAAAACAAGATAGATAGATAGATAGATAGATAGATAGATAGATAAAACATTCAGGGGAAAAAACTAAAATATTTTTAATATATTTTAAAAATATTTCTCAAAATATTAATTTTTTAAAATATTTCTAAACATATTTTCAAAATATTTTATCTGGCCCACAAACAGCAAAAATCTGCATACATACATACACACACACACGCGCACACACACACACACACACACACACACACACACACGTGCGTATTTTGTACACACACACACACACATATACAGCTAGATAGATGGATACTGCATATATATTTAAAATATTTTAAAAAGAAAAAAAATGCAGGTCCCGAAACGCAAGGATGCTGGGCTCGGCATCGTGTTAGTTCGGTTGCTACCCTAATGTAGCATCTGAGACTGCAACACAACACCGCCTTTCTACTATATCATCCTTGTGCCTCACTCGCTCGGCATGATGAATTGATTTATGCTCAATCCAATTGTTTCACGAATCTAACAGTTGGATTAAGTGCGAGTTGACTGCAGTTGGCAGGCAATCAGTCCAGGTTGCTGCCGGGCTCTCGCCCCCCAGTCAGCTCGGAAAGAGGCTCCGGCTCATCCTCAACCCTAATGAAGACAAGCAGTTGAGAGAATGGAGGGATGGATGAACATGTCCATTTTCCTCTCTTTGCTGCAAAAAAATGTATCACTTTATTGGTATCTAAAAAAATAATATCGTGCCGAGACAGAGAATAAAAACTTCAAGACAGAGCCTGGCTATAATTCAGTGTTTCTACCAATAAACTGAAGAGGGTGGCGTTAAATCTGAACCAAGCAGTTCTTCAGTTGACCACCATGTTGTTTAAGTGTGTTAATTGGCTCAAATAACATCCTTTTCCCTTGACTGCGGTGTCCACGTGGTGGCAGGGGGCCATAAAGACGGGAGGTCATTATCGAATTGAACCCTCTAATGGAGTACGATGACCTTTGACCCACACCCGACCGGAGTCCGTATTGACTGAGAGTCTGCACCCTGAGTGAAGAAGGAGAAGCTTGACCCGGATCGTGTTCGTGTCTGCATTGCCGTGGGCGTGGCTTCCGCCGCCAGAGGAAGTGAGCGCCGTGACTGATTGTTATCTGGCTGGCAGGAAGTTCTTTTGTCTGTCGGGGTTATCTGGCTGGCTGCAGAGGGGATGATGTGAGTGCATTGGGGTACTGACAGGCCGCTTTTGCAGCCACAGCGATTAGCTGGAGCTGGTCGGAGTGTACGACTTAATACGTCATGCAATCGACCAACCTAACAATGCACAAGTTCTCAAATGCTCTCAGCATGGAACTAGACATGCTTTCCGTTCGACCACCATGCTTGCCCTAAGAAAATGTATTTTCCAAAAATCGTCTCGGAAACCAAACATGTCTTCTTATTTATTATTATTATTATTTTTTTAAGTGTGCATAATTACATGTGCAGAGTGCATTCCAGAACACATGATTAAGGACCTGAGCAGTTAAGTGCGGTTCTCCCTTCATTAGCACGTTTGCGCTGTATTTTATGGTTCGAATCTCGGCTCCGGCCGGCCTGTGTGGAGTTTGCATGCACACCCTAGACCGGTAGCCAGGCAACTGCAGAACACATATTGACAAAGAACCATTTACACTCTCCTTCACATTCATTGACAAATTTGAGTCTCCAATGAAGGTGGTAGGAGAAAATCCTACACAAATTTAAGCAAAGAAAGCATCCCCATACACAGGAAGGCCCAAGCCCAAGATTTGAACCCATGACCTCTTTGATTGACGGTGAAGACGGCATACGACTCACGAGACCACCAATATGCCCTGCAATCCGCAACAAAGCTTGCTATACAGTGCCAAAATTTGTTGTCGTGGGCTGAACTGAACTGTACAATTTGGTTGCAATTAAATTGTGAGTGTGTGAGTCTGATTACCACATAGCCGAGCGTTCTATTCCACGAGCTAACAACATTGTGTGTCTCGTGTGACTGGACGCTAGCACAAACATTCCCTTCATTCTTCGCCTCCCTGGCCCTTTGCCTCCTCTTCCATCTACTCCTCGGGTAGTTTTTCTTTTTTTTCTGGCGTCTTAAGGTCCCTGTCAGTTCTCATTGTAATGCTTGCCCCTGCTGAGTCTTTTTTTTCTTTTTTTTTGTGTGTGCACTTTAAATTTCACAGGAATTTTGAGTTATGGGGACCTCACAGTGTGAGCAGGCGCCTCCATGGTGGTCTCGCGTGAGCTCTCGCGCTCTCTGTTTACCTTTGGCATGTGTGCCTGTCTGTGACAATACACACACACACACACACACACACACATTTTGAGCGCAAAAAAAAAAGAATGCCACGTCAATACAATCTTCATCAAAGATAAACCCACTGGACACTTCATTAGGCACACCCGCACAATCTGAGCTGTATTTAAATGTAAGATGTACCCACGTGAAGTACTTCAGCTATCATTCAAAACAAATGGAGTTCTTGCTTCTACATTTGGGGTGAGCTTGTGACAAAATATACGTAATTAACAATGGGGAAAATTAACTATTGATCTTTTTTGGGGGGGGGGGTTCCAATGTTAAGGGAGAATATGCAAAACATGGACTAGTAGTTCACGCATCTGCCTCACAGTCGTAAAATTCTTGGTTTGAAAGTAGGCTCTGACATACATGTCTGGATTTGGCATGTTCGCCCTCCGGTTGCGTATGTTTACAATGGGTACTCTGACTTCCTTCCACATTCCAAAAACATGCTTCTTGGATGAAATGAATACTTGAAATTGTCCTTAGGTTTGAATGTGAGTGTGAATGGTTGTCAACATATGCCCCGTGATTGGCTAGCAACCAATCTAGGCTGGACCCCCGCTTCAAGGGTGCTTTGACACATAAGCAGAATTTTTTAAAAAATTGGATGGGAAGGAATGGATGGAAGTCAGTCCGCCAAATCCTTTGCAATCGATTGATTCATCACATCTATTTTTTTGTAATTACCGATCCCATTTGACATGGACAAATGATTCATGACGCTTGAACTTGCAGTGACTTTTTTTGTTGGACAAAGCTCAAACTTCAGTAAGAAGGAGAAGAGAAGCCTCTTGTTTGTGCAGGTGTCTCTTTGCTGGTGGCGGGGCTCTCGCGCACCCATCATTTGACACGTTTCAAGTGGCGACTGCGTCTTGTCCGTTTGCATGCATACGGCACAATGAGCCTCACCAAGCCAATCGAAATGAATGCGGTGGAGGGAGAGGCCCGTTTGGATCTGTATGTCGGGGAACACTCGGGATTATAGGCTTCGTCTGGCATTGGTTTTTACAAGGCTGTCTTTCGCCATATGCTTGCAGCAGTGATGTTAACCACAGACAGACATGTAACGTACACATAAGCAGTACTTTCATAGCCGCAGCAAGCATTTTGAGCAGCAGGGCGGCTTGGTTCTCAGTGGGATCGCACTTTTGATTAAGGTCTTTCATGCCATGTCCAAACCTACTCGGTCTTTTCGTGTGCCGCTGGAAAATATGTTCCGACCTTTTGGAAAACCTCGAAGGTCATTCCAGGACTCGGGTCAACAACCATTTGGTTCTCATTTCGGAATTCCACTTCACCACTTTGATCTTCTTCATCCATGTTTTACGTTTCGACACGGTTGCATTGTGGAGACTTCCAGAGAGGCCTCGCTGTCTCTTGCATACGAAGATTGTGTAAGAGCTCTTTGAGTCTGTTAAAAGGCTTGCAGATTGCAGGGCATCACACCTTGATCTTATAAAATAAGGCCCAGGCTGTGTGGTGAAGTCAGGACACCGCTCTTAGCCGCAGATCTGCTCAGCCAGTCTGCTTCGAGAGCTCTCATCTGGTTTGCGTGTTGGGGTTAGGGTTAGAAACCCCACACAAAAGCAGCTTGTTTAAGACTATTTGCATGTTGCAGCTGAGCTCTGCACCACTGACATGTGGCTTCTGTGCTTGCATTTTGTGTCTTTTTTTTCCTTTCCAACAAAGGCTTTTTTCTTGCTTTGCATGTCAAAATGATAGAATCTCATAAAGGGCATGTCAAGCCAACCACTCCTAAATTGGATCGGAGTTTGTGAACCTTCAAAGACATGCATAGCTACCTCCTACACATGCCTCCAGTTTGTCATTAACATCCATATATGTCCCGGTAATTTATCTTTGCGGACAGAGCAAGAGCATGCGCGGAACACAAACCAATGCCTCGTTAGAAGTCGCTAATCCGACCGCGGTTTACATGATTCAATATTCGGGTTTAGAAAAGGTGTGCCCCAGGGGTCTTATTCCGGTTTTTCAATTTCTGAGGAAGAGCATAGAAGGGCTTTCGTGCGCATTGACATGGCTTTAAAAAATCTGAATACTGCCAATATCCGTGTTTTAAAATTTTATTGACTATATGTAAACAGTCAGTGTCCCACCCTTGTAGCTGACTATTACTTCTTTACACAAACCCACAAACGGACTGTTCATAAACATAGACTGAGACACAAACGAAGCCCACACCCTCAGACAGACGGTTCTTACTCTTTTACACACACACGCACGCACGCACACACACACACACACACACACACACACACACACGACTACATTTCCATTCACATGCAGCAAGTATCCGCGCTCCAGCCAGACAGCTTGTTGAACAGATATTCTTTTGATGTCGTCGCCGCACAGTCACAAGGGAGATGATTTATTCAAGGCTTTTCCCGCCAAATTTTTTTTTGGGACTGAAATTCAACGGCTGGCGTGTTAACAAAGATCCCCCCCCCCCCCCTTTCTGTCAAACTGGTCTTCTCCCTGAAGGGGCTTCTGCGCAGAGACAGACTTTGGGAGTCATTAAATGACACACGGTACGGGGAGAGCCCTGCTAGACAAAACTAAAGCTGGAAATAGGAAGAGCTTCAGACATACACTCATGCAATGAAGTAGGTGATAGCGGCCCGATGGGAAGGCTGTCATTTGGCAAACTGCATTGGGGGTGTTTACCCAGCAATTAAGAGTCTGAGTAACAGTCTGCTGCCGTGACAGACCATTTTAATGATCGTCTACAAAGCAAGCAAATCCGATGAAGGATGGATATTATTCAACGTTTGTCAGTGTTTTGTGGCACGATGTCACTCGCGCGTCGCCGCGCGACTCCCGCTGCAGAACGCCCACGCATGGCATGCCCTTATTCCAGACAGGAGCCGTTTTTGGCCTGACAAGCTTAGATGCTCGATTAGGAAACACTGACAAAGACAGAAACCACGTGATGCCGTCTGCTAGAAATAGAAGGGAAACTTTCTTTTTCAAGCAACCATAAGACCCAAAATAGACATTTCCAGGCTCAAGCCTGTGAGGGAAGGTGGTCGGAGGGCAAGGGAGGGGTATCTTAAGGGGGTTATTTACTGCTCTCATCCACTTAAAGAAGCATGGATTCCCTCTCAGGCTGCCCTACATTCAAGATCTCTATCTCGGGGCAGCTTTGTTGAGCAGACAGATTACCTACAGGATCCAGGTGAGAGGTGGACCAAATAGGATCTCGGTTTCTAAGCTTGGCACTTGTTGATGTTGAGCGCAGCTACGTGTGCAAACGCCATGCAACTGTTTGGCAGTCGTGCATTCAACGGTCAATACACACCGAACATATTTGATTTTTAGCAAAGGGTCTTAAAAGACTTATAAATGCATCAGACACCTTATTAGGTACCCCTGCAAACGCCAATGAGATCCAATACATGAGCTGTATCATATAAAGCTCGCCTGTGGTTGACAGTCAGAGAATTATTTGTTTTGGAATATGTGCACTATTATTGCAGTGCTGTGCAAAGTGAACTGCAACATACTGCGAGCTCGTGGAGCTAAATGGGGGAGCCAAAATACAATGTGATCAATAAATAAGGTTGAACACAATCTGTTCCGGAACGCTGCAGGAAATAATGGAAATAGATTGTTCTTGGACTAACTGTCCAGGAAATATTATCAATATCATCCCCGGTAGGTCGATCGAAGACTCTAAATTGCCTGCGAGTGTGAATGTGAATACTTGCTTGTCTATTTGTGAGGATAAGCTTGACAAAGAATGGATGGATGGATTCCTAACTTTCATACGAGCATAAAAAGAAGTGGGGTGCTGGAGCCTATCCCAGCCGTCTTCGGGCAGTAGGCGGGGGACACCCTGAACCGGTTGCGCACTCACACTCGCACCTAGGGATAATTTGGAATGTTCAATCAGCCTGCCATGTATGTTTTTGGAATGTGGGAGGAAACCGGAGTACCCGGAGAAAACCCACGCAGGCCCGAGGAGAACAAGCAAACTCCACAGAGAGAGGCTGCAGCCGGGGTCGAACCCATGACCTCTTCACTGTGAGGTCGACGCACTAACCATTGGACCACCAGGCCGCCCAGAAGTTAACATGCAAAAAAATAAAAATAAAAAATCATACTCAATGCTCTGCCTTAACTTCAATTTATTACTTGGCAATACATTTACTTCAAAGTAAGCAGACACAACTCCAGTTATGTGTCTGCTTACTTCACATTCCTTGCGGTCAGCCCATCCAAGCAAAACATGCGCTCGTCATGTTTGATGCTCACTCCACCGACAACCAATATGGTGGACTGCGGTGCTGCAAAATTTTGCAACTTGTACAGCTGTACTCTTTTTCAGAAACAGTCTCCAAATTCACTTGAGAGGTTCCACTGCATTACACAAAGCTCTAAATACGATCATACCCGTCGTTTGCGTATTGAGCTCATGGCAAAAGTGTCAGAAAAATGAATTTGCGATGAGAGGAAGTGTCGCTTCCTTCCTCTTGTCACTATTATTTTCCCCCAATCGGCCTCTCGCTGCCACGCTCGCGTGTTGTTCAGCCTCAGTCAGGCGTGTTGGGAGTGTCTCTGTCACATCCTGCTGCTGAATCCACTTCCCACTGAAATGCTTCATTCTTCGCTCGTTCCTATGCCTCGATACATGTGCGCACTAAGTGATGTGAGTGATGCACTAGCAAACGATCGGAGCCTTCATCTTTTCCCACGCATCTGTCAGCAAATACTTGATACCAATAACCAGCGTTATAATCACACAATCTGCTCCCTCGGCGGTTTCGATGCTCGCACACTACGGGTGTAAACAAACTCCATCTTTCAAGGCGATCGCTATCGTCCGTTTGTATCCCTTTTCTGGTGACACACATGCACACCTTTCGCATGTCCGGATGTGGGTCAAATCGTGGGCCTGTATGAAATGTAGACTTCGGAAGCAGGTCAGATAAACCGTTACGCATTGGCCCAGATATCTTAACCTATATTCGCTCTTTTGCGTCAAGAGGTGGGAAAATGGAGAAAAATGGCAGCGGGGTGGAATTGGAATGTCATCAAAGCTTTTGTCCCTCAAAGATTGTCACAGCCAGAACTGACTGTGCAGGAATATGGAGTGTCCGGATTGAAGGGAGGCTGTGAATTTATATTTGAACTCGAGCTCTGTTTCGTTCTGTCCACATCCTTGTTGTCGACAGCATTAAGACAGTCAAATAAGGTTGACACGTAACCTCCCTTTGTCCCTTTGCTCTGTCAGTCCTTCTCAACCTAACCGGTCGAGAGAGACAGTCGCCCCACAGAGCGTTTCTTAAGTGGATCACCCCCCCACCCCCACCCCTTTGCTCACGTGTGGTTTCGTTGGGTTTCTTATATTCATTTAGAGCAGGGATGGGCAACTTAAATGCTGGAGGGGACCACAATTTTCCATCTGAGCTACTGGGAGGCCTCAAAAGAGCACACACTTCCTAACCCGACGTATGACAAAAATGCAATTTTAAATGCAGGCAAAATACATACATATGTGCAAAACAAAAAATGGGGTCTTGATATATTTCCTTTTCAATGCGGGTGGAAAAAAAAAGATCCAATATCCGAGCCCAACAACCAAGGGTTTGAAGAAGACAACGTAATGGCCACCTACTGTAATATTTTTTTTTCTAGTGCAATGTGCTCAAGCATAAGAATTAACATTCAAGGACAGCACATAACTGCTGAACAAGAACCCACTTTCTTCACAAAAGTCATTCACTCAAAAGGTTTGTTATTGAGGTACTTATCGTTCCAAATCCACATAATAAGTATTAAGCCTCCTGACATTTAAGTGTTGGGCAGTATAGAGACCCAGCGTGAGCACAACTAAGACATGGCTGCATCTAGTGGTAATTGGTGGTATTACAACTTATCACTACTGCAGACTCCTGCATATTTGAAGTTGGGCAGATGTGGATTTGTCCAAATTTTATGCTTTCTTCTTTTTCATATTTTGAATGTTCCCTCCTTTTTCCTTTTTTAATGTATGGTTAAATCACCCCCCCCCCCCCCCCCGCCAAGGATAACTTGATTCAACTCTTGTTTAAGTTACGATCATAAGGGGTTTGGTAACAAGAAAATGCTTGGAATATCTCTCTTATTTATTACATTTGAGAATTAAAATTTTCGGAAGATATTTTAGAAAGCATCGTGGAAGTTAACATGGTTGATCTGCTTTCGCGGGCCACATAAAATGTGGCAGGCCAGATCTGTCTCCCGGGCCTTAAGTTTGACACACGTGGTCTACATGATAATCTTATTATCCAACTGAACATGCACGTATCAAAGTATGGCAGGAAGCCACAACACCTGAAGGAAAGCATCCAAACTGGAGATTCAAACCCAGAACCTCAAAACTAAGGAGGCAGACATGCTAACCACTGACACACCGTGCTGCCCTGATCAGTTCTTAACTGAAATTAATATGCAACAAGGATAAGCCAAAGGACATTTGGAGAATATTTTTTTTAATATGCGTTCATTTTGTCGATGTTCTAAGAAGTCAAATAAAAGTTCTTTTTTTTCTTCTTCTTTGCAGCACAACCCTGCTTTTAAGTCTTTTGCGCGTTACAGTAGTCTAATAACTCATTTCATTAGCATAAAACAGCGAAGGAAGGCCGCTTTCGGGGGAAGATCCTGTTTCAAGTCGTCTTTGATTCGCGCATTTACAAAGGCCTGGCAGAGTACAACAGTAGGAGTCCCGCGACTGGCCTGTAATACAAGAAAACTTAAATTAGAGGGAACAGGAACGCTTTGACATGTCAAATTGTCTCTCGTGGAAGTTCAAAGACGAGCGGTTGCAGACACGCCGAGCGTTCGAGGTGATGTTTGCTCACGTGACGGATTGCGTTGGACCCGATTGTGCCGCATATGGACAAATAGAGTGTGACCCAGAAGAACCTCGTTGCTAAAATACTCCGTTCAGTGTAAAGTCATGCATCACTCTCGTTTTCAGCGAAACACGGGCTGGACAGGAAAAATGTTATCTCGGCTTCCTGTTACGGCCCATAATACTCGAGAAATGATGATAGCTGCTGCAACTGCTTTCTTCCATGAATCCCTTGTGTTGCAAGAATCTGACTCATTCATTCCTTTCCATCAAGCTCTCCTCCCGGACAAAGTGCAGCATGGGCCAGCATTCTTAAGAATAATCAGTCTGATGGACACAGTGGCAAATAAACAGGAGCAGGTGGAAACTGTGTGAAGACTGTCATGATTTTTCGCTTTATTTGCAACAGACTTTTTCCACCCCCCCCCCCTCCCCTAAAAGATACAATTTAAATTTTTGTAAGGCATGTCATATCATTCCAGGACTCGCACATACTCACTGCAACAGGAGAACAGTTTGTAAATGTGTATGAAGTCGAAAAAGTCTTGGGTGAGGAGGAAAAAAAAAAAAGGGGATGTGTCACTGTGGAAATTATGCGCTTTTGTAAATTCGTCAAGTTCCTCTCTTGGAGTTTCGAGGTTAAAGTTAGCGAGGCTCCAGTGAGAAGTAACCAAGGATGCACACATGATTGAAACTCACGAGTAAAGCTGGAGCCGATCCCGACACTGAGGTTTTGGACGAGAGGTGAACGACTGTACATTCTGGGCCGGACACAAAAAAGATGAACGCAAATTCACATTTGCACCTTTTAGGGCAGTGGTCCCCAACCCCCGAGCCGCGGACCGGTACCAGTCCGTTGGTCATTTGGTACCGGGCCGCACAGAAAGAATAAATAACTTACATTACTTCCGTTATCTACATTTTAAAATGTATATATACAATTATTTGTCACTAATTTTCTTGTATTGTTTGAAATTCATTAATTCACTAGCCTGCATTGAAAATAATTAAATAAATAAATATGCATAAACAAAGTAGCCAACAACATTTTCATGAGCAATTTCGGATGTAGAAACCTAATACCTCATTAGTTTTGCGTTTGTGTGTAATTTGATATTTGTTTAGTTCTTTCTAGTGTAAAAGAAAATAATTGAGAAGCACTGAAGGGACATGCGTCCATCAATTTCCTTCAACCTAGACTGGTGACCAGTCAACCTCAGAGCACATAATAGACAAACAACCGCATTCACATTCACACCGACAGACAATTGAATTTCTATTCTTCAAATAACCTAACGTGCCTATTTTTCCATGGGAGGAAACGGGAGTGCCCAGAGAGCGCAAAGGGAGAGCTGGCAAAGTCAACACGGAAAAGCCCCAGACGGGATTCCGGAACCTCTGACTGTGAGGCAGACGTGCTAACCACATGCTTCACCGCGCCTGGAACAGACCGTGTTGAGCCTCAGACGTTCGGCTATATATTCCTTTTGGAGTGCTCCACTCATAACTTCTAGCCCTTGAAACTTTCCAGGAAAAACTAAACAGGAGGTGGAAAGTGGTAGGCGAGTTGCTAAAAAAGAGGCCCGTGACTAAAGGACCCCCGCATTTGATTCCTCTAACTCCCCCCGTTTGCTTCCTGCGCATGGAGAAACTACTCACTGCTCCTGTGTGTCATTATTATATGTGCTTCGGAGGTAAATTATACCTCGTGTATTGAAACTAGCTCTTAAAAAGTGTAATCAACACAATGATTCTAAATGGCACCTTTCAGGCGAATTGAGATGGCAGTAAATGTGTCCTGTTAATATTTCATCAGCCTGCCGCTGATTTTTCTCACTGCCGATCAGACACGCCGTCATCTGCAACAGGTTCCCGGCTCAAGCTAGAAGCCCGACATCTCACAACATGTTTTGTTCCTTTGTCCCTCTCTCAAAAAAAAAAAAAAAAGCCTTTTAGTGCCGCGAGTTGAAAAACACCCTATGACTGGATCCCGCCCTCAGTTGGCTGCAAAACAAGTCTGCGCTCTTACTCACAGCCACGTTACCGCACTGATGACGTCGCAGGCCCTCGCCTGGCTAAAAATACAATACGGACTTTTGTGATTCGCTCGCCGCGCGCATGTCACGGCAGTCCAAAAAAAGACCCGCCGTTCTAAAAATAGACCACAAACAATAGGTTAGTACTGGCCCTATTAAGGAGCCCCGGGCCTTGCCGAGATTAGAGACCGCCAAGGGAGACACAGAGGCATTGTTGTTGCTGCTGACGTGCCACTTGTGGTCACAATGACTGTGCAGAAACTAACCCTGAGCTTTGTTTTTTGCTGGTGCCGCAAAGTCCAGGATCAGGGTAAACAACACACTTTTTTTTTTTTTTTTTTGCTCTGCTTTAATCCGATCCCACACCAAAGTTCTTGCTATTTATAGATTGAGGGGATTTTGGCACAAAAGGTGAAAGCCCCATCTGTTGTAAGCTTTTATGCGCCCTTATCGCCCTGAGTTATTCCTTTCGAGAGAATTTCCCCTTTCTTCTTTTACAAACGTGCTGGATGTGTTCCAGACACTCCTTCCGCTTGGATTCTGCGTCGTGCTCCCAAATGTTTGGGTTTCCTGCTCAGGGCTTGATCCCCTCTGGGCCCCGCTGACCTTTACACAAACAGGAAGAGGCGCTAAATGAATATGTTTTAACAAACCCACTCGCATAATCCTGCTCAATCCCGTATTTTTTCCCCACCTCCAACCCTCCCTACAATCCAATCCTTGATTAATACCTTAAAAGGCGGCAGCATATGGGTAGCCTATCAGATAGGGGTACGCGCACACAAAAATCACTCAAACCAGGATTAAAGGTGCAACCGTGGTGGCTTTATTACTCATTAAGTGTAAATCTGATGATGGGGCAGATGCGACGTACACAGAGCGATTAGCCCCCTCCAGATGTTCCTTCGAACGTATTTTCTGCAGCAAAACAATGACTTGTTTTACAGTTGATAGCGTTTGCATGCAAATGAAGCACGTTGGACTACTACTGAATTATAATTGACTTCTAATTGGTGCCAGAATTGATACTAATGATTCATGTTGACATGCCAGGCTGATGATTACCGTTTAAATGCTGCCTGAACTCAGTGACATCTGCGGCATGGAAGCGTTGAGGTTTATGGTGTACTTTGAAGTCGGAAATGTTATCACCTACAGTCAGTTTTCAGTTTCTTAACGAAAGTGGTTTGACCCTGGAACGGATTTTGATTGTTTTTTTTTAATTTCCATTCAAGGCGGACTTGACAGAGCACAAGGAGGAACAACCTGCCAGAGACAAAAGACTGTGACAGAAAAGGTGTCAATCATTCGCTGTGCACTCAACACTCAGAAAAAAGGCTATCAACAGTCATCTGTCAACAACTGGGCATAATTTTCGCAAAGAGAAACAGGGTGAAGGGACCTCTGAGAAGATTTATGAGCAACTTCATGCAACCAGTGTAACAGCTATGGCTAAATTTGGCTTGTTTACGGTGTCAATGCTATCTTATGGCTGAAACAAAGGCATGAAGTGGACATTTGTGGTGATATTAATAACTCTGACACGCAGATGGTTGCCATTGTGACAGTGGTCATTGACGCGACGTCATGATTAGCAGAGATCTCTTTCAAAAGACGACATCGAAGAGCAATCGTCTCATTACCCCAAAGCAATCTCTGCAATTAGACAAATGAGATGAGCCCTTAATATTGCGACCGCTGTTATTTTGTTGAAGCTGGGCAACGTTCTCTGTGGTTATCACAACTGCACACTTTCATAAGGCATGCATGCCATTGTGAGCGGCCATAATTAACAATTACGCATGTCAGTGAGAGACATGGCTTCAGTCAGACTCAAGATGGGTGGGCGGAATTGAACGAAGGGCGGCTACATTAAAATCTTACGAGCAGTTTTAAAACTGAAATGTCCCTCTTTAATTTTTACCTTTCGAAAATATAAATTCAGAGGTCAACGGGCATTTTGAAATGACTTGTGATCTCAGAGCTCCCCTTTAATATGAATCTCTGCCAAGCAGTGCCAACCACAATGAGTCTTCAAATTATCTACATCATTAACTTGCGGACAGAAATAAATAAAGGCAACTGGACGTTTGCAAGATGCAAGTCTGCTTTCTGACAACTATTAAGGCATGTGGAGGTGTGTGATCCGGTTCTACATGTGGTGCGCAACACAAAAATATACAGCAGAGTGGAGGCTAAATTTCCTCTCAAGTATTTTAACCAGCACACCAAGTAAAAAAATAAATAAAAGGCAATACTGGACAAAAGGCAGAGTTTTCATGCTGCTCTTCATTCAATGGCTCCAATAGCATAGGTTTCTCTTCTCTACATCATTCATAAATCACAAACTTTCTCGACACCCGTGCTGACTTTTTGCTGCTTGCCAGCAGTCGTGCATCGGGATCGCAGTGGATTCACATTGAAACCGTCAATGATGAACCTGACTCCGAAACATGGCTCCAGCCCTCGCCAGTTCACCGGGTGCAGTGCACATGGGCGCCGCACCGTTTCAACCCACATCAGACTCTTTCCTCATGTCTTCCTTTTCATCTTTGTCCACATGATACATTTCCTCTCCTGCTATTTATTTTCATCTGTAGGTTTGTCCCATCTAAAATACCTACGGCGCATTTATGTATTTCCTTTCATTGGCGGCCGGCGCTTTTGGAGCCACGCCCGCCCGAGGCCGAGAGCATGTGTGCGCTGCCAGCACGGTGTGGAGAGAAGAGAAGGGAGTGAGGTGGATGAGAGGAACAAAGGTTGTCTTTGGACGCTTTGTAACAGAGAACCTCGGCAGCTGTGCTGCATTCAGCAAGCCATTTGCGGTAGGGATGAGTGATCGTTCAATACACAAACGACGACAACATCGTTTGCGTTGCGCGGGTCAGTCGCCTCTGACGAGTAGTCAAAGCTAATGGCCAAACTGTATATGGCAGATGGAAGACCACAACTTGGTGGTCATGTACGTTTCGAACTCCTTTCAGTCGAGCATGCTGAGTCCGTACTAATCACTGCTGGTCATTAATTGGTTAAACAGATTTGCTATCGGAACCGAATAATAATAATAATAATAATAATAAAATACAGTGGTACCTCTACTTACAAAATTAATTGGTTCTGGAAGAAATTTCCTAACTAGAAAATTTTTGTAAGTCGAGACACGTTTTCCATGTAAATGCCCTAATCCGTTCCAAGCCCCCCCAAAATTCAGACAAAAATGTTTCCTAAACCATAAAAATGCATCAAAATATGTAACAAATACATTTTACAGTAAGATTATTGCACAATAAATGAGAGTTGTGCATAATGCAAAGAAAAGCGTACAAAGAATAAAGAATAAAAATGATGGTCCTTCAACTTTTAACTGCATTCTCATTGGTTTTTTTTTGCCCTCTTGAGTCCATGTTCACCCTCAGAAGTGGTTTTTGCCTGGTGTTTTGTCAAGAACTGATCCACGTTGTCTTTTGTTGGCTTTTAACAATCCTTTGAAACCGTCCAAGGCAAACAACAGTATAGTGAGCGATCACCTGACTGGTGAATACTTTTTCTGGGTGATTCACATTTACGTAAAAGTATCGTAACGCCTCATGGCCCGATGGGCGAATGACGAGGACGCTGCATAGACACAAAACTACAGTCAGAGACACATACGCTACCAATGGGATGCCAGGATGATGCTCGGTAGTAGCCAATGGCAGAGCAGCTCTAAGTATGTTGCGTTGAGGAAACTCAGAGCTGCGAGTAGCAGCCCATACTGTATTTTTCCCTTTCGTATCTTGAAATTTCTTTCTTTTCTCTATTTTCCTGTTTAAAATTTTACTTGATTTTCATATCCCATTATAGTCGACTACAAAAAATTCGTAAATCGTTTAACCCCTAATCTGCGCAGGCTACGGAGCAACAGTCATCAGAAATCTAGTCATGAGCATTGGCAAGATCCTCCGATGGCCACGAGGTCATCATATTCTTTGAGCTGAAACATATAGGCAGCTCAAACGAGGTCAGTGTGTCAGGCGGCGTCTATTTCACGTCGCACACGCTTCGTGCACCAGATTATTGTGGTCGTGCTGAAAGGCCCCCTTTCAACCGGCTGCCCGGTGACATCTCACGTCTCATTAACTCCCAGCCAACAGGTGAGAGCGCAGCTGCAAGAATCTGCATACATCTGTCGGAGGGGAGGCCAGCGAGAGCGTTCCGTCAGCTGTAGATTTAAGATAAACGGTGCCATGTACGTACACAGCCTGGGGGGCTCAGTCAACATTCATGACCTCCAAATAACAGCGTTGTTCTGTTACATTTGCCCTTTGAAATATGAGAGTAAGTGGAAGGTCTTTTTTCTTTCGATTCTAAAATTAAAAAGTTGATGATACAATGGTGTGCAAAAGTCTTGGGGCATCACGAAGCTTGTTTTAATAACTCTCTTTCTCATATTGACAGTAGAACAGCACATAGTTGGACAGGGTAACGCAAAACAATATTGTAGCAGAGTGGCACATGGGTCAAAGAAGAACCCATAATATTTTAGGGAGAATCTGGACAAAGATGCAGATGATGTGCATGTGGTTCACTATGACAATGATACCAAATGGCAACTCTTCTTCCTCCAAGAAACAAGGAAGTAGCATGCCAACTAACAAAACTGAACAAAGATCATTTCTAATTGTTTTTGTTTCCACCTTTGTTTTGCAGAGGTCAAATTTATATATATATATATATTATTTTTTTTTAAAGTAAATAAATTTAGAGGGAAAAAAAGTGTTTGGTCACTTTCAACACAAAACTTATATGTATGAACTTGTTTTCATGAAAAAAAAAACAGTAAAGTGAGATCATCGACTTAAAAAAACCCGTCTTATTCATGTTTGAAGGTCATTGAATGAGAACTGCAGTATGTAGTACTAAAGTGTGGCGATAAAGCATCAAACTGTTTTACCCCATTTCAATTTTCCTGATTTTTCTTTTGAGATGTGGCTAAAACGGCGGGCAGATGACGCACTTGGGTGCCCGCCGTTATTCACCCCTCAGCCCCTCTCTATTAGAACTTGGGCGACTTCAATCAAATCAATGGTAATCCAGTCAATTTCTACCACTACACCAGCGAATTTGCTAGGTAGCTAGCTATGCCTACAGTACAGTAATGCATCTTCGCGTAATGCCACCATTTTCAGAACAGCAGGTGTCGTGATTTAATTGATTTAAATTCCGATACGAGGAGGTGATGCCACAGACGAGAGTCTGCTACTTCTGTTCGCAATGTTTCTTTTGAGTCGTATCCCAACTCAGATCTCGCAAAATGCTCAACTTTTTGTCCCGCTTTTGGGGCTCCGATAACAGTCACGCATCACGGTTACTTCTCTTTTCTTCTAACCGACTGTTTTCCTCCAATGTCCACCGTGGCCCAGCTGATAAATGAGATTTAGCCGTACCACTTCCTCCTTTGACCTTGACAAATGGCGTCCTATCAGGCCTCAGTCCCACCACAGCTGGGCGTACGGGTCATGGGTCAGAGTGAGTGAGATAACCACCTGCTGGAGCAGTCTGGAGGCCCTGATATATCTGGTGTTTTGCATAGCGGGGGTGAAGACGTTAGGGGGGCTGCTTACGTTCGCGTGAGCGTGCGGACATTTGGGAGGCACCCTCAAAAGAAAATTCTCTGAAGGTAGCCTTTGTCCTGGAGCTGTAAAACAAGCTAACAGATGTTTGACTTCAGCATGATTTTCAGGCGATGCCTGGAGAAAAAAAAGGCATGAAAAAGACCGCTGACAAATGACAAGAGGTGAACTCTGTCAACTAGAGAAGCACTCAGAGGACTGCAGACTTCCGCCTCGAGCCAAACTGGTGGCAAAATTAGATAATAAATACCTTTTTTGGGTGGGGGGGTCTCGATAGATCAGGCTAATTTAAATTACCCAGTGACCTTAAGCCATGTTCCCACCACACGACATTTATTTATGAATACATTTGGATGTGAATGATCTGATAAAAAAATATATATATATATATATATATATATGTATCTTGTAAATGTGTGTCTGAGTTTGGTAATTTTGGTCACAATAAACGTACTGAAGAATTGCAATCAAGCTGATTATCTCAAGTGTCGCTCAGACACAATAATGACCCTACGTTGCGCGATTCATGAGTGAAATATAACATATTCCTGCAATCGTACATTTTGTTTTCAAAGCATTTGATTTTCCATGTTTGGGTGAGTACTATAAGACGGTATTTAAAAACTTACTTTGGGGGGGATTTTTTTTTTTAAATTATAACTATAAAGTATAAATTAGGGCGGCCCGGTAGTCCAGTGGTTAGCACGTCGACTTCACAGTGCAGAGGTACCGGGTTCAATTCCAGCTCCGGCCTCCCTGTGTGGAGTTTGCATGTTCTCCCCGGGCCTGCGTGGGTTTTCTCCGGGTACTCCGGTTTCCTCCCACATTCCAAAAACATGCATGGCAGGCTGATTGAACGCTCTAGATTGTCCCTAGGTGTGAATGTGAGCGTGGATGGTTGTTCGTCTCTGTGTGCCCTGCGATTGGCTGGCAACCGATTCAGGGTGTCCCCCGCCTACTGCCCGAGGACAGCTGGGATAGGCTCCGGCACCCCCCGCGACCCTAGTGAGGATCAAGCGGTTCGGAAAATGGATGGATGGATGAAGTATAAATTTCCCCCAAATAATGTCAATATAAAAATGTAAAGTATGTCTTTTTGCCTTTTTACTTCCTTTATACAACCTCTAAATGTGATGTTTCATGTTTTCGATCAGGTACCGCAATAGTGATAATTTATTTACCAGATCATGTTGTATCTGATTTTCTCAAAAGTGGTAAGTGTAATATAGTATTTTACTTGAAGGGAAAAATTGGATTATTTTGATCAGCTATTTACTGCGGAACAACTATTTTACATTAGATGCAAGCAGACGGCAACTGATTGATCTTTATGTGGATTGAACCGCATCTTAACATGTATGGCCGCCTCAAAAAAAAAAAAAATGGAGTAGGTGTAATTTGCATACTAACAAGCTTTGCACTAGGTGGAGTAAACAAAAGGTGCCAGCCCGATGCAGACATCTCAGGCTTGCGCTGAACACGACACATGCGGTAATTAGCCCCTCCTTTAACAAGTTTGCTAAGTGATTAGACACCATTATCATGTCAATGTCAATATGATTTTCAAAAGGGGCGGGGCGGGGGGGTGCCTTTACAGATGCCGTCACTATGCTCCTCATCTGTATTAATACAGCATCTGCCTTTAGCTTTCTTAGCCCCACCCATGCCTGTGCGCTAACCCCTTTTTGAAAAGCCATCTTAAAACAACCGCCCAGATAAACGCAGGAAGTGGACTTCGAAAAGAAGCCGAAGACAGAGGTTTGCGGGAGGCGGAGGAGTCATTTCTAAGGAACCCCTGTGGTGAAGAGACAAAGAAGAACGCCCTGACGTTTGTTCATGCAAATCGCTTCGAGGCCAAACAGCTAATCTGCTTTCGCGAAGTTGTCGAAACCCCTAGCAAGAATGAACATATAACTGACTTGTGTTTGACTCGCATTTGTCCTACTGGAATGAACATTGACCCCTTTTTTATTTTTTGTCAAGTGCTGCCTCAAGCCGACGTTAGAGCACAGCGCGTTTGGTCGAGGCGTGTTTTCACACAACCAGCACGTGTGTTGTTATCCGTGTCAGCATATTCCTGTTTGCGGGAAGAATTTGGAGATGAGCCTTTTCTGTCAAACACATCAAACGGCAGCTCTCCAACATCAGTCGGCCCTTTCACACGGCCTCCCTGGCAAATTAGCCCATCAGAGGCGTAACATTCGAGTCAGCATTTATTTCACCTGTGCCTTTCAGGCAGAACTTGCCGAAGCGTGACGTTGCTGTCTGTAGTGCGCATTCACACAGCTATCGTCGCTTTGCGCATTTATTTGATTAGATGCATTCTCTATGTCGGCGCCGACGTCCAGGACAGAGATGACTGCTTTCAATGGGAAGGGACACGGGAAACTTCACACTCTGGGAGCCCCTTACATACTGGCCGCAGTCCTTAACTGCCATTGGAATGTAATTTGCAACTTAACTATTCCTGACCTGTTTAAGAGGAAAGGAACTTGCTAAATTAAACTGAATTGAACTTTTACCTAGCCCAGAGCTGAAATAGGGAGGAGTAATTGTTTTTTTTTTTATGTTTATCTGTCTCACTATTCTATATGCAGTGTAGATTAGGGGTTGAACCCAACAACTTCTCAATGTTTCATGCTTTAAGTCGACTCATCGCTAATCACGTGTTCTTGGGAACGTGTCTTCCAATCAGCCAAACGGTGAAAGACGACACAGTCTTTAAATATCTGCACTAGTCCGGGAATACAAGATGGTGGTGGATGAGGATAGCTGTTAGCATCGCTAGTTTTAGCTATTCTGTTTTCATCTAGTCTTGAAAGATTTATATGGCTATTCAGGACGGGTGGTGAGGAACAAGGGCTTTACCGCTAGGTGAAATTCCTCTTTCATTGCTTTGTTGGTAGATTATTTTCCTGTTCAAAAAAAAAGTCTTCCACTCCCGCAACGGCAACAGACAGGAGAGTCAAAAGTCATCCCTATGGACCAAAGAAACATGCGAACGACTCTCACTGATTACATCTACAGTTAGCGCTATCGTGAATTGTGTTTTTAATCATTTGTTTTTAATGCCTGTTTGAAAGATGTCTTCACGTAAACCCGGTCCATGGCACGAGGAAAGGTTTGTGACATCTGGACTGTGCTGAAAAGAAATTGACAATGTTGCTATGCTAATGCTCGTGGACCCCAGTTTGAGAACCACTACCTTGCACGCATGACAAAAACCCGGGAAAAAGCTGCGGAAAAGCCAGATCTGAGGGTTGTGTTAAAAAGGGGCTACTGACTTCTGACCTCATAAATGCTCTTCTTGGATGACTGAACAACAATTCCCTCGGACACAATCCTTGAAGAGTCTTCCCAGCAGAGTGGGAGCTCCTACAGGGGGTCCTGAGTTTACGATGGGACTGACATACCGTGGTTGCGAGATAACCTTAAGTAGTCTGCGCAGCACAAGTAAGCACGTTCAGTTACTGATTGTTTTTCATTGGATTGTTTTCTCTTCGCGGCCCAGTTTTTTCCATGCCAATGCTTCTTTAGCAGCGTTTTGGTTAAGTGTCCAAATACCCGGTACCTTTATCTGAACAGCCGGCCAGCAGAAAAAATAAATAAATACGCATGGTCAGGGGAATTTCCTGAGCATCTGTTATGAAATTACACATTCACTCGTGCTAATCTTCCGGTGGTGCGTGCTAACAAAGATAATGAGCTACTTATCAGATGGTTAGCTGTGGGATTAATTGCTTGGTCAGTGTTATTCCAACACGGCACCCTGAAGACACCCCGCCGGGACGCACGGCTGGCTCGTCCGCGCAGCACCGCGAGCTGTCGTGAAGCTCATTATCGTGACTGGATGTGGGCACACACATGCATGCGCACTCACACACACACACACACACACACACACACACACACACACAATTGAAGTGACTTTAAACTGAGCCGCCGCTTTTTCCAGCCTTCACAGTTGAGCAGATTTACCATAAAAGGCAACCCTTTAGCAGAGAGTAAAAATGTACTTGAAGGAGAGGATTGACCGTAAACGCGACCTGCTGAGAGTGGGAAACGTAGCCTGGTCTCTCTTTTGCATTATTTATGACTCGCTCACTCGTCGTCCTTAAAAACTGCAACAAAGTGCAGTCATTTCTGAGGAACATTTGTATCCAGAGGACCTTGCAATGAGGTCTGCCACGTGCATTGCATCCATAGGATTGGCTAGGCTATACGTTTCAGGCAAAGCCCTATTGATTTTCAATCACATCTGACACAAGTAGGTTGCTAGCTAGCCGCGTCGCCGCCCCGTCACAATCCAACTCATCTCCTTTCAGGGATTATTCTTGTTCTGTCTGTGCAACAACTACTCATTTGAAATGACATCCAATCCAAGATGCTTGACATAGCTGGGCTCAAAGGTCATCCGAGAACACGCCAGTTACAATGGTCAGTGATGTTACTGGCTGCTAATCCGCCACAGCATTTTTGACCGGAGTCAAATTTTCAAAACAAAAGAATATGAATGTTGTATGCAAATGAAACCATAACGCCGTTCCCTCATGCCCCCGCTTTAATGATTTTTAATATGTGATGTTTCATAAGTCTGTGACAAAAAAAATAAAAACGAATTTCTCATATCAACAAACTGGGAAGGGTAGCGAGATAAAAATCTTGCAAGATTTTCGCTTAAGGGAAAATTCTGCGGTGGTCTTGTTAGGCCATTTTAACGCCACAATGAATGTTTTTACTTGTCGGCTTAAAAACGTGGTTCACACCGATTTCATTGCTATTTACTGATAATGTCGTTCAAGGAAAGGGATAAGGCGTTTTTGTGTCTTGATAAGGAGGAGTCATGGACGTGTTCAAAATAGATTTCGGATTGTATTTTCAAAACGTTTGGCAAGAAATGGAAGAAAGTTTCCATGTATGGCATGTAACCAGGGGCTCGCGTATTGAACATGTAATAAAAAATGAATTTCCTGTTTTTTGGGGGGGGATTTTTGCATGTGTCTGTGTTTGTTCAGATTTTTGCTCAAAAAACTCATGATCAATATATTTCAGGAAATCTCAGTTGGGTTGTCATGTCTTCATGAGACCGACTGTATACGACTTGTCTGGATGTGTTGCTGCTCTGTGAGTTTAAGTAGCAGTAGTTGGAAGGACTGCATTATAACATCTATGCTAATTTCCATTCGTTTGTCGACAGAGTTTCAGTATCAAGCTAGCGGATTTTCATTTCATAATTTTGTAATACTGGTTGAAAATTCTGGTGTTGAAAAAGACCATGTTTCACTATCTTTTATTTTCCGTGTCAGTTTTACAGTAAACTTCAACTGAGAGTGACAAATGAATAGCTTGAAGCAAGCACACTTGATCCCTTATTTAAACTCATTCAGTACCAGCCAATTCTGGACCAAGTCTGAAAAGACGTTTAAAAACGTCTTTGGGAGTGAATGAGTTAATTAAGGAACTGTACTAGCAAGAGTGAGGATACCCATTAAAAAGTATTTTTGAAGTGTTTGATAAGTTTAAGTGTGGTGACAGTGTGGTAGTCGTAAATTGTTTTTTCCCCCCTTACATGACTTCTATCGTGCACATTTTCACCTATAGCTCAATAAAAATGTGTTCAGTGTAATCTTATTCACTGCGCTGTTATCAAAATAAAATACAGTACAGTGGAACCGCTGTCAAAAGCAATTCCATATAAAAGAAAAAAAAAAGAAACAGGCAACCTTCAAGTCAGATTTGAATATTCTCAACTGTCATGTGTGTGAAAAAAAAAACACCAATATTAATGCATCCAAGCTGCGAGTCTTAACAATGAATGACAAAGGCGTAATGTTCAGTGACGTTTCTGGCTTGCCTCACGCATTTTCATCCTTCTTAATAATCACCTCGGCATAAAAAGAATGTATTTACTGTCCTGTAAAGCGTACAACAAAATGGACTGACGTAACATCGGTGAGAAATTCTAATACATGGTGACTCGAACTGCTTCTTGTGTAAATTCTGCCAAACTCGGTATGTATTCATTTGCCACGTCAAAAATCCCGTCTCATCTTGTTTAGCTTGTCCCTAACTTTTAGGCAATTTAATTTAAAAAAGAAATAATAAATGCTTTGACCATTGATAATCTGTGTTGATAATCGTTTTTACTTTTTGCAAGGAATAATTTGCATGCCGCATTTTCAGCCAAACAAGCTCAACCCCTTCAGTTAGGGAGGTGTCTCCGCAGGAATGTCATGCTCAGCTATGTGTGCTGCAGACACGGAGCTTTTGAGGCTGAGGACGCATACCACCGATTCCAGTCATTTTCGGCTGCGCGCGTGGCCCCAGGGTGGTTAAAGGAATGCTCCACGAGGCCTTCTCTTCATTAAATGCTCACAGCAGCAGCAGCAGCAGCAGCAGCTGCGGGCGCAAGTGTGATGTTGTGAGAAACCTTCCGTCCAGCAAATACACACATGACATCGACGTTAAGCCTAGGAGGAATCTCGATGAACTTGAACGCACATTCACATTTTAGGCCCAGGGAAGATTTGTACGTGTTCGTAGAGGCATAGTGGCAAAAGTACTTGCACACTGTACTTGAGTACAAGTACAGATGCTTTCACGGGTAATCACATAAAATAACAGGATGTAAACAACCCTCTTTTAAGAACGTATATAGTGACATACTGCGAAGAAAAAAAACGTGATCTAATCTGAGTAAAAAGAAAATACAGTGGTACCTCTATGAACGAACGTCTCTTCATACGAAATTTTCAAGTTACGAAACGTTTCAACTGGAAAATATTGCCTCTTGTTACGAAAGAAATTTCAAGATACGAAAGGTAAAAATACAGTATGGACGGCTACTCGCTACTGAATGCAACATACTTATAGCTGCTCTGCCATTGGCTATTACTGACCATCATCCTGGCATCCCATTGGCTAAGAGGGACCTCTACCGTATGTGTGTAGATAGATAGACATGTGTCTATGTAGCGTCCTCGTCATTCGCCCCTCGGGCCATGAATCGTTTTCATAGTTTTACGTAAATGTGAATCACCCAGAAAAAGTGTTAACCGGTTTCGAAGGATTGTTTCGAAGGATTGTTAAAAGCCGACAAAGGCAAACGTCGAATTTTGTAAAACCGTATAAATGTTTAATCACCTCCACGTATTACATATTCGGTGCACAACAAATTGGTGGATAACTAGTTTTGAAATCAGAAGTCAAGACTAATGGTTTGTTCAGCCATTGTACGTACGTAACAACATAATGCTTGCAATAACTCAATGCGATGATGGATTGCATATGACAATTACAAATTTTGGTTCAGACTTGAGCAATCAACATGGAAAAGTTGACATGCTTGATTTGCTCTCGCGGGCCACACAAAATGATATGGCGGGCCAGATCTGGCCCCTGGGCCTTGAGTTTGACACCTGTGCACTAGCGCGTGACAGCGAACATTTTTACTTCATAAATGGAGAGGGGAGTTTCCAATTTGCTTTAATCCGCGAGGTAATCTCCATACATTCGTTATCTCCTCCTCTTTGCTTGAGCGCGTGATTACAACTTGGAAAACAATTGGGTTTATTCCCATTGTTGTTAGATGCCACCCTTGTTTGCAAGCTGGGCGATTTAAGGGAGACAAAGGATAAAAATAAATTTAAAAAAAGCTGCGGGTTACAATACCATCTCTTCTGTAGAGATGATCCACTTTAAGTGATTTCCTTTCATGCTTTTTTTTCCCCGCATGCGGAAATCCTTCCGGCAACCCTCGGTCTTCATCTTAACACCATAAGTCGCTTCCATAAGGTTATTCATAAACGGTTGCTCAGCGACCCTCTCCTGCGGTAAAGATTGTAATCCATTAACACTACTTCCATATTCCTGGTTCGAGACAGAATTAGAGACGGGTGAGGGAAAGGATGCATGTGTCATTTAAAATCATGGCCCCCAAGAGCAAAACATGAGTTATTATACAAGGAGGCCTTTAAGTAAAAGACGTTGATCCCCTCAGCCATATTTAGCCGTTTTAACCCCGCACTCGCTTCCTTTCTCTTTTGTTATGCCCGATACATAAACTCTTAAGGACACGCATAAATCACCAGGGTGCCTGTCAGCCGCTGGCCCTCACAGCGGCAAACACCCCGGGGGGGGGGGGGGGGGGGGGGGGGGGGGGGTTGGTTTTAAGCGGCACTGATCCTGTGAGGTTGCCTATGTGTCGATATGTAAACACGTGGATGAATTGCTGCTCCGTTTTCTTTTGTTGTTGTTGTTGTTTTCTGCGACGTGGCATATTGAAAAGGTGGTGTTGTTGACATTCCACCGGGAGATTCTGGCCAGGAGGAATCAGTTAAGGGGGAGCTTCACTTATGCAACGTTTGATGTTTACGCGGCGGTGCCTCATAAGCGTGCCGGTTTTCATTAAAACACTCGGCAGCTAGTGTTGCTCTATTACGTGTCACGGTGGAGTCATTCATGACTTGTCAAGTACAGCAGATAAAATATCAATTTATAATCCTTGTGCCATTCGTATTTGCAATGTGTGTGTGATTTTTTTTCCATTGTGCTGCTCGTACATACTGGAAATGAGAGGTTCCAGAGCAGAAAAGCCTGCGATGTTTGCACGCATTCTTTGCTTTTCGTGAGTTGTATAAAACCTTGACAATAAGAACAACTTTGGTCTTGAAAAAAAAAAAGTCATTTAAAAAGCAAAACCAATTGTAAACAACTAAATAGTTGTTGAGTGGCCACATAACAAAGACAATGGTTCTTTGTTTTGTAAGAAAAATTGTTTACCGTATTTTCCCCACTATAAGTCGCACCAAAAAGCATTCAATTTTCTCAAAAGCCGACAGTGTGCCTTATAATCCGGTGCACCTTAAATATGGATCAATATTCAGATTTCTTGGACGTAGTATTTTAAATGTTCTGTAAAGGACTTTGTACAGCGGCAACGGTTGTCAAAGCTCATTATAAATAAAGCTGTATTGTATTGTATTACCTTTAGCATAGCTCCATCTAATGAATATTGTAGCTTCAATTCTATGCGCCTTATAACGCGGATCGTCCTATACAGGAAAACAGTTTTCAAATCGGCAAGTCATTGAAGGTGCGCCTTATACGCCGAAGCGCCTATTCGTGCGGAAAATACGCCACTTGTATTAATTTGAGACTTAACCACCACCAACAACAATGTTGATTTACAAATAAGACAATGGTGTGCAAACTCCGTCCCAGGGCCCATTTGCGGGCCCGTTGCCTGTTTTTTAGCGAGTAGCCTTTTTGCAGCATCTCAACCAAAAAATATAGTTAGCTTGAATTTGACATAGTCCTTTTTAATCATCAAGGATTTCATATCAATACAATGTAAGCTTTACTTCACTCCAAGAAATGTCGCACCAAAGAAACTATTCGAAGGCCCACTTAAAACACATTATCGGAACTTGTGACGCTCCCCGATTGAGCCTGCTCTGCATAATTTGTGGCGTCAGGCTCCCAAAATGAGCCAAGGAAGCCTTGAAAACGCTCCCAAAAGCCTGGAATAATGACTTCCATTTCCGACAGCTCTATCTTTGTGATTTTCGGCAATGACGGCAACCACAACAAAGTTACAGACTAGATTGGACGCAAGTCTCCCATGACCCCAAGATTCGACTGGCTTGTTGAGGTGAGGGCAGGGCCCCCATTAATTACAACAATTACACAAGATGGTGAGTTATATTTGGTTTTATGTGTTTCGATGTCGGTCAGGCAAACTATTGCTTTCCATGAAACTAGTCCGTAGCACCCAAAAAAAAAAAAAAAGTGGCGCTGCTGATTGAAGACATTTAAATGCTTATTTGCCAATTGTTGACAATGCCCCAATGCATCCTCTGCCGTTCTTTTAATAACGTTGCCTCAGCTGATGAAACAGCTCCAAGTTCAAAGGCGATGTGAAACCATGCAAATTGCTACATGTGACCCAGTTTAAGCTGCCCCCTCTAAGGTCAATGGTCAGAAAGTCATCCACAAAGTGCAAACTTTACAATGCAGCGCTAAGAAGTGCGGAGAAGCGAGCACACAAAGACGGCCCTGTGCTGATGCAACAAAAGGCAACAGAGAACATCAAAGACATGCGTTGGAAGAACCCAGCCAGAGGCAACTCGGCCGTCTGCGCGCATGTTCTCATGTATGCATTTGTGCACGGGAGGCAAAGCACACATTAGGCTGTGTGTGATTGTATCACACCCGCAGCGCTGGACTCTGAGTCCCAATGCGAGTCCCACAGAGGGGGTGGCTATGCTCCCCGGATAATCAGCTGCTATCGGCCTTGATTAGCTCGGGAACATTGTCACCGTTATTTAGCTTCAGCTGTCCTGCGATGGATCTTTGCACGTCACAGAAGAAATTCTTTGTCTGCCCGAGGGGAGTCGTGTGTGGAGAAGGCCTTGTTCGCCGGTTGTAGGAAGTGGGGGGGAGGGGGGGGGGATAAGAGCAACCCCGCGGCCCCCCTCGATGGAGAATTCATAGTCCACCCAAACAGAGTTGTTTGCTTGCTAGGCTCTCACAATTCTGCCACTTCTTTTCTTCCTCCTCCGACCAGCCGCCATTCCCTCCTAAACCTCCACACTCAACACAAGGCCAATCGTCGGAGATGATAAAGAATGACACATCTTCACAAACGCCATGCAAACACAATCGGTACATTTTCTGCCGCACAGTGGACCTCCAGTTGCTCCTCCAGAGGCGCTGTCATGTGAGACCACAAGACTAATGACAGCAGATGGGAGTCATGCTCTTCACATTGCCAGCTATTGATAGTCATAGGAGGCTGAGCTGTCCTGCCAGAATGAGCGTGCGGTTGAGTGGCATGACTGCTAGATGAGGCGGCGCGAAGTGGGCAGCGGTCACTGCAAAGCACAAGACATGGTGCAGTGGTAGGACAGTGGGAACTTGTGTGCGTGTGTGCGTGTGTGGGTGTGTGTGTGGGTGTGTAGAACACAGCAGGTTGATGCTTCAAGATATAACCAAGTAAAATGTTTGCATTGTTTTTAACCACCACGCAGTACAGAACAGACAAATAATTTTCATTCGGATCGTGCACCACAACGTGTACCATCATAGACAGCCACTTATTGAATTGTACCAGTTTGTCAATAGGCATCTTTGAGAGAAGAAGGAAAATTACCAAAATTGCACCATTATATCAAATGACCAGGCTGTTTTATCCTTGGCCCCATCAGGAATGATAGAAGCTGATTGAGGGCGGAAAAAAAAGCACACTATGGAAAACAGTTATATTCATTTAGATTTTATCATATTATCCACCAATGGGATTTTTGCCATATCCATCTTCAATTTATGAAACTTTCATCGCTGAAACCATATGATGATGACTTTTTGCGAACTCCAATCCTGACCACGGCATGGTTCTTAGTTGCAAAGGGTTCTGAGGACATCTGTGTCGCCTTTCATTAGCCCCTTTCACGTTGCTCATTCAAGGTGGCCCTTTTGGAAATCAAACTGCAAGTTTGCCATGTAGCATCAGAGCCCTAAAAACCAGAGACTCACCGCCCGTGACCATCTCTGTTGAAAGCAATTTTCGCCGGCCGTGCATCTATCTCAATACGGGAAGCGGCAAAAACTAGATGTCTTTGTTCATGTGACTCGCATGACAACATAAACACGGAACCACAACAAAGACTGAAAGAAACCTGGGAACTAAATACAGTACAAGCAATCTGACAAGACACACCAATAAAGGAGAAGCAAAAGAAATGGCGGACAATGGTCTTCAACCTCTTCGAGACAGAAGCTGAACGAAGATCATCATCCACAAACAAACCAACATCACGATTTCGATCCTTCTTATCCGTCGCTGTCTATGCAGCCAAGGATTTCGGCAGCATAGGCAACGTGGCTTCGATGTGGTATCACCGTTTTTTTTTTCCATAGCTCATACATTGCTAACCCTGACGCCGTTACCACAGCAACTCATGTCAATAAATCTGAGCGCTGATGTGTTGACGTGACAATTTCCACCCAATCATGTAAATTGGTAGATGTTCGGGATGAACATGACCTTCGAGGTCAATCACCATCAGGAAAAATCTCAAAAATGCAATGCGGCATTCTTTCGAAGATGACAGCAGCTTCTTCCAGTGGCTTGACATAGTGGTAAAGATGTTGGTGAGGCCTTGAGACTTTTTCCGAGTCGCAACAACACCTTCCTTAATTCTAATACGTTTTTCCCCCTGAATGAGCAAATAGGAAACATGCCAAAGTAAAGCGACTGGTATGGTTCGGACACCCCCCCCCCCCCACCCCCATCGAGGGGGATTCACAGGAACTATCTAGAAGTAACACACTGACTTTATTCATCGACACAAGATCATAAATAGCCAGAGTATATCTGGAGTTGATGAGTCACGGGAACTTCACATGTACCTGCGTGGTGTTATTTGGATCTCCATAGCAACAAATCCACTCACAAAATGGTTTCCGTTTGATGTTGATGCATCATGTCTCAATTCCACAGTTAACATCCCTGAACTCCAGCACGAGAGAAACATTTGCATTGAGGCAACATTACAATCCCCTCCACGGCGGGGTTTACTCACACTTCTAAAACAATTACAAACACATTTAAAAGGTATCATATATAAAGAGAGCCCGATCAATGAATAACACAAAATGGTTGTGCAATGTCACACCAGCAAAGTTGACGATGACGACAAAGGTGGTGAAGCTGCTGTGATACGTTACATTTCCATTACAATGCCAAAATAACGATGTCAGAAGTGATCAGCAGAGCAAGCAGCATGCTGGGTCTGCTGACAACACAACCGTCAATCAGATGCTGACAAAACTATAACCACGCCGTGATTGGGCTCTGAAAGATTCCAAAGTCGCCCTCTGGAAGTCGAGGCCATATACAACAAATATCTATCAGTATGAACAGTGAAATCACATATTCTAGTGTAAAGCTGAGCTGTGTGCATGTCATAAATATAATATTAATCATTGTGTCCACTTTCCAGTAATTCAGGAAGTAAGACTTGCTAATTCAAGAAGAAATTACAAATGACTGACTGGTAGCAGGGTAGTCACTTGAGAATGAGCACGTGGTCACATGGCTTCTCGGCGTTCACTCTGTATTTCTGGCAGGATGTGGACAATTGCTGCCCTACTTTTCACACAAAAAATGGATCATTTTTGTATGTTGTCAGGCCCACTGCAGATAACACATAAAGAAGTACAAATAAATCCAACCAGATGACACACTGGGTAAAGTACACATAACCCAGCACTTCATTTTTTTAAAGACATGTTTGAAAAAGCTTAATCTTTAAGATAATGTTTGCGTATTGTTGGCTGTTAATGCACAAATACTGTATGGGAGCTCATTATGGTTGGATTTGTTACACTATGTCTTCATAGCCCATGAGATGCCCCTATAGTACCAAACACTTTCATTGAGAAGGGGGGCCTTACGTAGAAAAGCACCCATCACATGTTTATTTATTTATTTAATTGGGACAGTGCACATTAAATCAACACAAGAATAAACAGTGTAAATGCGCCAGACTTAGCATAAATGCTAATTTTCAGCCGTAGTCCCAAGACAGGTTTCTTAACATAAATATAAATAGTTAACATAAAATAAAATATAGCACACCACAACATAAACACGGAGGGTTTATAGAAATGTTGCCTATTTATTGGTTACAACATCCATTTGTCACCTGTAGATGATGTAGCATATGTAAGTACTGTATTATGTTACACTGTCGGTTAGCCATGTAGTTGGCTAGCTAGCCAAATGTTCGCTGTTTCACGTTATTACATCATGATCATGTTGGGGAGCAGTCGAATGGAGTTTGGAGCTCAAATAAATGTACTCTATGGAACAATGTCAAAGTATGAGATTCTTGTACATTAAACACAGTCAATAGAAGTGACTCATGATGATGTCATGTGTGTGCCAAGTGCAACAATTTTCTTCAAAGGGATTTTGGCGAATGCAAGGAAGGGCACTCGTGAGGGTTAAAATGAAAACACCTGTCAGGAAACTGCTGATGCGGGTGTTGATCAGCAGGGGATTTTTCTGCACGTTACAGGCAGGAGGGTCAGCAGTAACAGTTTTGCTTATGATGCAGGGTCTGTGATTATGGTGACATTAGCTGACCAACGAGTTTGTCAGACGTTACAGATACTACCTCAACAATGAAAGCACATTTCCTTTATCAAGTACAGAACACAACTAAAAATGTGGATTCCGCCCCCCCCCCCGAGCATAAAAATGTGTATTGATAGTCGCGACAAAATAAATGAAACTATTGTCATAGGAACTGCCACGCAAATTCTAACAGATAGGAAAGAATTTATGATGGCTTCCATTACTCCAATGGCGGCGTAACCTGAACTTGTTAGAACACATTTGTTCACCCAGTATTAAAATCAATAAATATCGGCATGTAAAACAGTTTTTGGCCACAAATATCCAATATTCCAACGGAAAGCAGCCAGTGCACAAATGAGTTGACTGCACACTGTTTGTAATCTCCAACCAATGAATGCCGCAACTGTAAAATATTGAGGACACGCTCTTTGGAAAAACAGATGTGTCTCTTGTGTTGGGTCTCATAACATTGCACTGCCAGACAAACCACCCAATTCATAACCCAAGACAAAGGCAAATGACATAAAAATACACACAAACTTTTCTGTCCTCCCTTCGTCTTTTCGTCGCGCCAGTTCATGTGAGGATGCTGTAACAATGTAAGCAGTGTTGCCCAGTGCAGACGCCATGTGACGGTTCACATTTCCTGTGTGTGGCTCCATATAGGAGAGTGTGCACAGCGCCCTGCCAAACAAACAGCATATGTCCCCAGCGCTCCCGTTAAATTACACAACGCTGCGATCACATTGTCAAGCGGGAGCACATGTGCCTTGCTGTTACGCCGCTAAATCCTGCCACATTACTGACACCGTATGCTGTCGGTGAGCTAACAGCATGCGCCTGAAAATGCAAGCAACATCATTTGATAGCCAGGTGACTCATGTGCGGGGGGGAGCCACGTTTCAAGTTATACAAATGGATTACGGCCCCGATCCAATTCCGTCAACGTACGTATGAGACATAAAAGAGTTTGAACGGACCCATCAAGCGCCAGCGTGTCCTTTGTGTGTGCGATCGTTTCAAAAGAAGGGGCAGCCTCAAAAACTGGTATTTTAAGAGGGTAAAACTTGAGAGCGAGATAACTTCAAACCAGTTTAATATCAACCTGTTTGTGTTTTTGTTTGTGTTATTGCTAAATAAAAAGATGAGAGATAGCTTCCTTGGTACAACAGTGGATTCTTGTGTCGAAAAACAGTATGTGCTTTGTGAATGGGGCTCAACGAAGAACTTGTTGTAAACTAGCTGGATCATTTGGGTCAAATCAGGCAAAGCACTCACCCTAAATGCCTATGTTGCTTTATTGGACATTCATCATGTGCCCATGAGGAAAACGCAGAGCATAAAATGAACATCCGGATCTGTTCACTCAAACTTGTGAGTCCACTGTACTTGTTCAAATTCAGCGCATCTCCTTACGAAAAAAAAAACTAACCCAGATGAGCATTTGCCTCAGGGGACTTCCACACGAGAATCTATGAATATTTGGTGAACTCAACTTAAATGAATTAAGCCATCTGACCTCAGTCTGCCTCAATTTACACAAGTCGTTCATTTTTACCCTAAATGACTCCTTAGCGGGCTTCTCCTTCTATCCCGCGATGGTGCTATGCGCGCAGTCGCACAATAACAACAGCGATACCATCGGCAGCTAAAAGGATGAAACGAGATGTTATTGATTTGCTCCTAACACTCATTAAGGTGAGTAACTGAAGATAAACAAATGAAACAGCTGACTTAACAGAGACGTCGGTTGTTCAGTTTACTGTTAGCATACTTGCTGCCTTGTTTTTTTGTTTCGACGTCTGATAGCCAAATATTGCATGTTTGCGATATGAAATTAAAAGGTTAACGTTGAATGTAACCGGCGACAAAAAAAACTAAACATCAGACGACAGGTGCTTGTCCACTCAACCAAAAGTTTCATGGAAGAAGACAGAGGTGAGTTTGTGAATGTGGAAATTCCACGACACACAATCCCTCATCCAATCGCAACTCCGACAGCAGCCATGTTATATTTGAGATTCTGTTGGGAATTATAATCCGTTTCTCTTGCACACACTTCTCCTTGTCATCGTCATACAAACACTCAACACAGTCTGTTGCTAACTTTTCCATTTCATCTCACGACAGAGTTTCTCGCTTTTCCACCCTTGGTGTTGAACACACGGTTAAGGTTTAACATTTTACGATTCTTGGCTAGACGTTTGCTGAGCAGATGGGAGAAGAAAAAAAATCACTTCTAATACACCTCACACCACAAGCAAGGGATTATTTGCAAGCGTGAAAATACCCTGGTTAGCTTAGCACAAGCTAGCAGCTAATGGGATGCAAGCAGGTGGATTTGAAATTGGTCTAAAAAAACAACACTGTAATTCTGCAGCTGGCCAGTGAGCAGTGAGGAATCCCGAAGGTTAAAGTAAGCTATTTTAAACTAAAAAAGAAAAACACTCTTCATAGGATGACGCTGCTGCATTTATCGCCGATAGTTTTTCAAAAAAGTGAATATTAGGCTTGAATAGCGCTTTAGACAACATAGAAAAAGTGCAAAAAGTGCACTCAAAATTATGATCCAGTTTTAGATTTATTTATTTTTTGAACAATGACATGTTTTTTCGGCAAAAGTAAAATTATTAACACATTTGTGTTGATTCCAGATTCACTGGTTAAACAGACTTGAAAAGCCACTCTCAATCCAAAATAGAAATGGAGATTAATGGCACAACATGACATCATTTTTGTTTTGACATCATCTGTAATCTGCAAGAACAACGGGTGCTGCCAGGCCGTGCTATTGAGCATCTGGTACATCCTTGTGCAAACCCTCCCAACCTGTCATCTACGTTTGAGAATCAGTCGCTATCTCCCAGACAGACAAGAGCCTATTCTCCACACATCTTGGAGGCCATTTGCAGCCCTCCTGTATTGAGCCTGAGATGAGATTAAGTTGTTTATTCGACATACATTACCTCCGCTACATGCAATAGGTATACCCGATGAGGCAAATATTTCATACAACACCGCAAGAACTCCCTCATTGATACGAACGCTATTTTGTCAGCCAGTATTTACCGTCATTTGTCTAACCGGACCTGTGATGGGAAAAGGCTGACCTTCAATCTAATAAGCGATTTAGCTGGCAATCTCATTTACAACAGCAGCTGCGGACAACGGCAACACTATAAAAGAAAGACGAGAATGATCCGAAACTATAAAGTCCCCCCAGGGTGCCTGAAATGTTCCGTAAAGTTGAGTGAAGGTGAAAGAAATAGCATCGTCTCTTTGATCCACTGTTCCCCAACCTGTATTGAGCCATGGCAGACGCTTTGCATGAGAAAAATTGTACACGCCATCAAACAAAAACGTCACAAATGGCTACACAGATAGATGGATTTGAGGGAGAGCGCGAGAGAGAGAGAGAGAGATCCCAAAACTTAACATGTCTCACAGAGCGGCGAAGGTTTAAAAATGTGTGCGCATGCACAGGGTTTGTTTAAGGTTCCAAACTGTCACACAGACGTCAGCCAAGCTGCAAGAGAAGAATATGTGACGAGGAGGATCATTTAAACTTGAAATGACATCAAGTAACGTGCCACCGGAGTCGGCCCCTGTTGCTAGCTGCTAGCAATAATCGTTGAATAGGTTGTTTGCTACAATGTCCGCTCTGAAAAGTGTGTTTTGACTTTCATGTTAGTGGTTAAGTCCATTTTATGCTTGTGGAACTGTCATAAATGTTGAAAAATTAGGCACGGCTATGGCATAACTTTTATCACACACTCCTCTCCCTCTGTTCAAAGGGTGTTTTATTATTAAAAGAATGCTTAGCTAATTTGTACTTTTATGAGGCCAGCTAGCATGTTCAAATGTTACCTCCACATTGCGTGTTGAGTCAAAAAAGGCAACATGATGAAAACAGCTTGATTATTTCCAATGGGAATCTCATTGTTTTGTAATCAGTGGTGGTACAAGTTTGCAGCGACATATTAAGTGGACAAAAAGCCAGTAATTAATTAAATATCCCCCCCCCCCTCATGCTCCTTCTGTTCCTGGCAGTCAAACTGTCCTTTAGTGAGTTGGCGGATGGCAGAGAGTGTGTGTGTGTGTGTGGGGGGGGGGGGGGGGGGGGGTTCACAATTCCTTTTCATTCTTTTTTTTTTTGCTGCGCATCCATCACCAACTGTACAAAAACCACCAGAAAACAAATCCCTTGTCGGGCAGCTGTCGCGTGCAGCTGGTAACTCGAGACCGGCCCCACCTCTGACAAGCCTTTTAATTCCACACATGTGGCGCTACCTGTCCAGTGTGGAGAAGACCATTTTATGCTCTTGGGGGCAGCTGCCGCGGTTTGGGGGTCTTAAGCATTCTTAAGCAGGATCCATCCATCCGTGCACGCACACTTCCCTCAGCCCCTTTTCGGGTAATTGCTCACAAGTGTGCGGATAAGTCGGGAGGGAGGGAATTAGTGAATGTGTCCCCTCAAGTGTCGGTGTTTATGAAACCTAAACGCTGCCTGCTTGCTTCACAGTATGTCCTCCAGAGACGCCGCAAAGGGGCACTTGAGGAGCTCCAGGCAATGTGGGAGGACACTATTCGGTCATTGTGGTGATTATTTATACGTAATGGACTAAATTTATGACGGTTTTACACAGACGTGTGTTAATTAGTAAAAGGCGCTTGGTTTTGGCTGTTCTTTCACCCCTAAGGAGGTGACGGACAGGCAGCAGGGGTGTTGCTGCACTTATGATTCACAGCTCCGGGGAACACTTTTGTCTGATGGTGGGAACTCTTAAGGGCGTAACAAACTATTTCCATCGCAGCTTTGCAGAACGTCTGCAGAGTTCCATCGCCTTGTATTGCTTTTGTAAGGTGTGTCCATAAACAGCTCTAGTATGGGAAAACAATAACTCGCCACTTGAGGGGAGGGAGTGAGACATGCTGTCCTACTTGGAAAAGCAGGCACAGAATGTACTTCTGAGAAAGTAACTGTATCACCATGGGCTCCGCTAAACAACTCCACAGAGACGGTTTTCTTCGCCGCATTTCTAGGATGACGATTTTAGCTCTTCAGCTTTATGATCAACAGTGCAACATGTGGAAGTTTTGCCTCAAACGCAGCCTGCGATGTACCCTGCCTCTTGCCCACAAAGTCAGCTGAGTTAAAGCTGCAGCGAACCCCAATGAGGACAAGCGATAGACAGCATTTTTTTTTTTTGCTCTGACAACCGGATGCGCATAATTTTCTTCATAATCATTTATGAGAAGCCACGAGGGATGTTGTACACAGAGAGCACTTTTATCCCTGCCTCACCTATGAGCGTGTCATACGGTGTTGCTGTCCTTATGTTCACTGAACTGACCGCGAGATGAAAACAGGACGAAGGTACATTTTGTCATGTTGACAGGAGGCGACATTCTGGTTCAAGGTAGACGTCCTGACAGAGACCTCGCTTGAGCCGCAGCAGTAAAAAAAAGCCCACTTCAGTCCGTTTTTGATGTTCTTACGTGCTGTGTCGCAGCTGGCAAAATATCGGGAATGAGTCATTTACGCAAGATTGTGCCGAAATATTCGAATAGCGGCCTCACAGAGGCGGAGCTTCGAAGTTTGGGTGTACCGTGACCTGATCTGATCTCTTCATTTGCTGCCAATTGACACTTAGAGGCTTCCAAGTTGGATTCATAGAAGTCTGTGCAGTTTGTTGCATAAGATGGGAGGCGACATTTTCTCTGGGCAGGCTGGCTGGGGCAATGAGGGAGTGGGGCTCAGACATGGTGTCATTGAAGGTAGCGTGTACTCTACAGCGGCGCATTGATGAAGTATATTCGGCAGCGCTGCAGACGAGCGCAGAGGGAGCTTGCGCGAAGTCTCCACATTCTCAAGTATTCCGATATTAAATACACATTCGGCAGTAAGAGCCAGGCTTTTGCGAGAATGCAGAAATGCCACGTCACCAAGCATCCCCGTACTGGTGGCTACTGGGACAGTCACATTGTTTTGGTTAAGACCCAGGAACACAAGCGGTTATTAGTGTACCGATCACAGGCCTGCTATGCATGTTCAGAATGTTCTGTTATTTTTGCAGGCCCGTGCGAACGGGGCCCGTTTTTACAATGTCGCAGTCCGTACGAAATTTTATTGGTGAGTCAGTGGTCAACGTTAGTCTTATCTCCCCCCCGTCACGATATGATGAATGCGTCACTTGATCAAGGATTTTGCTCTCTTATCTCTTTGTTGTGTCTTCCTTCTGAGAAGATCTTCCAAAGCTCAGATCGCCTCAATTAATCTGTATCCAAACACGACCAAAGCACTGTATTCCGCCGCCAAATCACTGACGGTTATTTTAACTCACTCATCTCGGGAACAAAGAGCACAATGCTCAAGCTCATGATCAAAAGGAACTGATCTTCAGATCCCTTTTCACCATCTTTTAGGC
This sequence comes from Hippocampus guttulatus, assembly GCF_054856545.1. NCBI lineage: Eukaryota > Metazoa > Chordata > Actinopteri > Syngnathiformes > Syngnathidae > Hippocampus > Hippocampus guttulatus. The sequence goes on from NC_141265.1 coordinate 15,459,127, forward strand.
TTCAAAAGCCTTCAAATGTCTTACAAAGGAAGGGATGGGTGGGGAAGTTGGGGGCGGGGGGGGCGCCTGCTGTGGGGGCAGCTGCCTGCGAGGTTAAAGCAGCCAGAAAACATGAACGCGTCTAATAATACCTCAGCTGCGTTTTCAGACAGCGCGCCTGCTGCCTCGCCGTCTGCCTTTTTCGCTCGTCGTGTGTGCTGGCTCGCTGCATTCTGGAAGGGTGACGCCGCGTTGAGTCAGCCCGGACTTTCCAGACTCTGCTCCACGAGGCTTCGCTGGAACTCACGAATGCTTTCCTGTCAAATACAAACACACGAGTTGCTTTATTATCCCTCCCAAGTATTTACTGTACCTTCATACCTTCCTCTTCCTATTAGTAGAATCCCCTCCCCCCTCCAAAAACACCCCCATATCACGGATCATCGTTCACACAGATATTTAAGATTTTTTTTTTCTGGGATTATCATGTGTACAGACACTCCCCTACTCACTAGCGCTCACATTTTGCACATAAAAAAAATTCTGTGTGAGTCAAAAGTTGTTTTTTTGTTTTTCTTACTTCCAAAAGTCCGAATTTAGAGTTGCCCCACTTCCGTGTAGCACCACTTTGTGCCTAAGGTCTACTAGGAGAGATGCAGATCAGTGATGAAAGTTCCCCGAGCAGAGACAATAAATGCATGCCTTTGATAGTTGTATCCTACTTTTATTTGAAGAAATTAGAGTCTTCCCGTTATTCACAGAAACGAAAGGCCGAGCCCTATCCGCAGGTAATTGTCAGCGGCAAAAAGGTTTCTAATTGCCTATAGAGAGCACAAGATGGTGGCTCCGGCCTTCCTGTGTGGAGTTTGCATGTTCTCCCCGTGCCTGCGTGGGTTTTGTCTGGGTACTTCGGTTTCCTCCCACATTCCAAAAACATGCATGGCAAGCTGATTGAACACTCTAAATGGTCCCTAGGTGTGAGTGTGAGCGCGGATGGTTTTTCATCTGTGTGTGTGCGCTGCGATTGGCTGGCAACCGGTTCAGGGTGTCCCCCACCTACTGCCCCAAGACGGCTGGGATAGGCTCCGGCACCCCCCGGGACGCTTGTGAGGATAAAGCGGATGGGAAAATGGATGGATGGATGGAGGGATTTCTATAAGGTGTTTGTACATCACAAGAATATCCCCAAGCTTAAACAGCGGGTTAACTGTACTGGCCCTTTTCCTTGAAGCATTTGCTTGTTGACCTACGAAGAGCCCTGGAATGCTCCCCCACTTTTATGAATCAGTGACAGCCTCATGTCACACGCAAGTGCGAGGCTTGGCTCTCAGCTCGCACCAACACAGTCTGGACAGGTTGAGTGTACTGTTACTTGAGTGTGAGAGTGTGCCATTTCTTCGCAAGCTAGCGTGAAGCCCACCTGAGAAATGCCGAGAGTTCCTTAGATACGGCAAGAACAAACAAACCGCTGACCTCCCGAGTCAGCTGCGGGCGGTCGCTTCTTGAGGTTAGGCACGCGGTGTTGAATGCTGTGAAGCGGTTTCATGTGCTTGTGGTTTGCGACTAAAGTAGCGTATTTTGGGTGAGTTGCTCGAGGACTTGAAAAAATATAACGGCTTGCCCGCAGCTCTCGCAATGACCAGCGACTGACAAATATCGCCACCGTCACTGTTGACAATCTTATTCTTGCAATTAAAGTCTGAGCAGAAGAGAGGAACGGTTTCAAAACCAATTCATTTCACCCTGAGCTAGCCAACAATTCGCTAGCCAACAATTCCAGCCTTCGGTGAGTGTCTGCTTTTCTACGTCACCTCTTTTTGTCATTCCATTTGAATAGTTTCCACAAGGTCATCTGGAATGAAGTAGGAATGTTGGAAAAGTTTTTTTTTTTGTTCAGATTTCATAGACAAACGCAGACTGGCCACACTTGTGGTTGAGTACGCGTCTCTCATACTGACGCAAAACATGCTAGCTGCTAGCTGAGTTCACAAGTCACAATCACAATTTTCAGTCCAACAGAGAGCACATAAGCTTGCAAACAGATACTATATTAGTTTTGTTTGGTTCTATTATACAGTGACTAGCTCTCTTTTTGTTTTTTAGCTTAAAACATCGCCATTCCAGGTAATAAAGTTTCAATGGTGACGACACGTTGACGTTTCATTCACATTATTAGTTCCTTAGAAGCTCCGGTTGTATTCTGAGCACTGACGATCAGTGGGATAACGCCCGGCCGCGTGTTTGCTCAGCAGAGATAAAACGCAGCTCTGTTTTGGTCGTAAAACATTCATGAGCCGCACATCTGGCCCCGCTGCGCGGTGTTTGCACCCGAGACGCACACACTCACACGCAAACACTCAGACGCACCTGTCTTTGCCAGAGCAGTTTTTATGACGACACTCATGCTGCCTGGAGCTAATATCCACTTGCCGCTGTGTCAACGCTGCGCATCTTTATGTGCACTTGCAAGCTGCAGGCCGTGCGTCTGCCGCTTGTTTTAACCGATGAAACCGATAAAGGTGTCGGAGTTTGCCAAAGTTGACGACTACAACTTGATACCATCTGACTGAGTGACAGAAACAAGATTGAATCAACTGTTAACAGGCTTCCCTGGAGGACCTCCAAGAAGGGAGCTGGGAAGAAGGTGTTTGGTCCAGTCCAAAAGATGATTGGAAAGGAGGAAAGTAAATCACATTGAGAAAAGTCGGGTGAGTCGAGAGGGCGCTCCAGCACAATGATGTGTTTCTCAGCCAGGAACTGTCAGATGCTCAAGGCATCGTGAGCACCCCCGTTGTCACGGCGTAGCAGTCAAGAGTTCTCCTGCCACAACTCTCACCCCTTTGACGAGATCACCTGGCCCGTAGCGAAGGCCAAAGCACGTAATGGCAGTTGAAATATCTTTTGTGGCACCAGTCTTGGAACTTTTTTTGACACACCTCACGTTCCAGGAAAGCTGGCTTCTATCCCAGCTGGCTTTGCATGAGAGGTGCGCTACACCCAGGATTGTTCGCTACAGAATCACCCAAGGACCATAAAAGGACAATTTTGAGTTTTCAATGAACCTATTGTGCATGTTTTCGAAATGTGGGAGGAAGCTTAAGTATTTGAAGAAAAATCCACACGACCACGAGAAATTGATGCAAACTCCACAAAAGCTAACCACTCGACCACCGTGCTGCCATTTTCCCCATTGTCGATCCAGAAAATTTGCTCCGACGTTTCCATCGGCTGGAAGCAAAGCTTCAGATAGCAAAATCGTAACATGACTCCTTGTTGTCACATTTATGCTCTTTTTTTTTCCCTTCTTCACCCAAACCCTACCCCTCCACTGTAGCATGAGCCTCCACCCATGTTGTCTTGATGAATTCCAGGTGAGGAGACAGCCTGATTGAATCACGCAGGTTAAACGAGGCGAAAGGAGCAAGCATGTGAGATGGGTGGCGACGGATGAAATTAGCCGCAATTAACCGCAGCGCCGGTGTAAATACCGTTTGAGGATCCGCTCTCATTAAAGTCATCTGGTTAAAGCGAAAGGCTATTGTTAGAATGGCCTGACGATAATGGCAGGAGGTGGTGGGCCAGGTTTTTTCGACCGCTACGCCTCGTCTCGTCTCGAGAGCGACAGATTGTCATCGGCGTTGCGGCAGGACGTGTTGTTGTGAGTGCAAACAGTTCCAGTCGACGGCGGCCGTCGCATCGAGTATGGCCTCCGTTGATGCATGCGCGCGAGAATCCATACGTGCGCGTGTTTTGCAAACACAACACAAGAAGCGTGTGCGCTATTCGATGTGCAACAGGTGTGCGTTTGTTTGCGCGTCGGCAGCAAACGTTATAGAGACATAAAGTTGTGTTTGCTCGGGGTGGGGGGCGTGCCTTAGCTTTCGGGGGTGGAGGAGTGGGGAGGTGACATCTGAAATACATGCGAGTCATGACGTCTCAAGGCGACTCGCGGGTTTACAGTTCGGGCATGGTGACAGTTACAGTTAAGAGTCTACACAATGATAGGTTAATAGTTGGACAAACAGATCTCTGTGTGTGTCTTGGCATGGGGAGATGTTTTAATGCCGCCTTTGACCCACTTACGTTGTCACGGGAGGCTAATGCCGAGCCGACAAACTGCAGTGTGCGACAAGCACTAATTGTGTGTATTAGACCTCGATGATGAGGGGTTCACGAATGCACGAAAAGCGGAATGAGTGAACAATTAGTCAAATGAACCATTCGAACAAAACACGGGTCATTGATCGTTATAGTCAGGCTGTTAAATTGTCCGTCAGATTACAATGGTCACTGAATGACAGGATGAGCATTTTTATTTTATTTTTTTTTGTATGATCAGTTGTGGGGAGTGAGCGAAAAGATGTGCCCGGCTAATATCACAATATTTTGGCCAGGATCAATTTAATGTCACAAGATTTTAGAGCTGCAACTCATGATTGTTTTGGTAATCATTTGACGTGTCTTTTTTTCCGTTTTTACTTTTTATCTTTCGTCTCTTCATCAATAAAAAAAATACAATAAAATTGACAATACAGAAAATGCACAAGCAGAAACCTATTCCGTAATATTAAAACACGTCTCACGAAAAGCTCAAATATTCAAGATAATTCAATTCAAAGAACCCACAAATCAGCAGCAGCATCGAACCGATTTATACTAATTCACACCTGGCTGTGGATATCTCATAAAAGATTATTCGATACGTATCTCGACACGTTCAAAAATATTTTAAAAACAGTACATTTTAAAAGTTAACCAGTCAATTTGAATCCAAATCGTTTTTCCGATTCTAACTGAGTTTCCTGATCCCAGGCAGCCACGTGAGCTCGACATTTTCCAAGACGTGGTCTTTTGTCTTGTTAAACAAACAAACATCATTTTGGTGTGAGACAAAAGCACTGTCAAAGGCGCTCTAATCTCATCAACCGTCAATCTAATTACTGGGGCATCGTCCGACCCAATTAAATGTCACTCGTTGGTCGTCACGGGAGGCAATGACAACTTGAATAGAGCCGTCACTCTGGATCAGACAGACGTGTTGCCTCGGCAACAAGGGGGTCAGTGGGTTTACAGCGGATAGGGTAGATGAGGATAAAAGTGCGATGGTGTAAGAAGAGTCATCCCAAGTCACTCGTGTTGGATGTGTGTCCAAAAAAAAAAAATGTAAACAAGACACACGTGTCCTGAGATGCACTACTCGCGATCGTTCACCTTAGTTTCCCCGCTTACTATAGATAACTCCCGAATTGTTGAACTGGTCTGGCTTTGATATGGTGAGTCATTTAAGGCCTTCAGCTCAATGCGTTTGTCACACTACTGCGAGGGAAACTGCATCTCGATAAAATGAATCGAATACCGTCTCTAAATCTCACTTCGAAAATGGCGTGGTTGCACTGCTTAGAATGGCCTGTCTGTGTCAACAGACTGCAGCAGAACTGGATTTGTTGCATAAGAACAAGCCTGGAAATGACACTTAACAGGCAAAGTCTACTTATCCCGGGGGTTGGCAACCCGCGGCTCCAGAGCCGCATGCGGAGCTTTTTCAAAAATGTTTAAAAATGGAAAAGGATGGGGGAGGGAAATATATTTTTGTTTTAATAAGGTTTCTGTCGGAGTAAAAACATGACACAAATATTATTAACTTTTTCCAATGCTGTAAAAATGTGTAGAATAAATATTACATTTCAACATTTCTGTCAACGAAGATTTGCATCATAGCCTGCGACACACGTTTCTATTAGCAGGACGGGATGCCAGGCAGAAGGCTGGCATCCCATGTTGTCAAAAATTTGGCGTCACGGGCGTACTGGCATAGAATGGGAACCTGAATGGCCGAGAGAAGCATTTTTAAACGGTGCATGTGAGCTTCGATCGTTAGCATGTGGGAGACGTTTTTTTCCTGACACCATCCAATGTGGGTGGAGCTTTGATGTTAATTTCATTTTTGCGGCCATGAAATCAGGTGTGGGAGGGCCGGTTCATTGTTGCAGCTTTAATAAAAAAAATGTATCCTCAAATAGACAAAAACATGTCTGAACCCTGGCTAAAGAGTGACGAGATTAGGTAAAAAAAAAAAAAAACACACACTACCCCCCTCCACACCTTTGAATCTTGGTTTTGCACCGTTAGCTACTTTCTATTTCTTTACTTTGCTTTCAAATGTCTGCGATTGGCTGGCAACCGGTTCAGGGTGTCCCCCGCCTACTGCCCGAAGACGGCTGGGATGGGCTCCAGCACCCCCCGCGACCCCTAGTGGGGATTAAGCGGTACGGAAAATGGATGCTTTCAAATGTCTTTAACTCCTTTGTTTGTAAATGCATTTATCTTGACTCTTAATTTGTGTGAAGCGCATTGAGTTACCTTGCATATGCAATGCGCGATATAAATAAAGCCGCCTTGCCGTGCCTAGAAAAGGGACCTGCTCGTTCTTTGAAAAAGCATCAACAGCGAGCAGAGCCGTTTTGTGCTGCTCGGGTACCGTGCGGTGGGAAAGCATGCAAGTGGCATCTTGTGGTTAGTTTTAGTGGATCACAATAGTCTGTACAGTTGCAAGGATACATTAGTGAAGTTGTGCCATGATACACCTTGGCACGAATCCAGGGCCATCTTTTGCCTCTGCACGCACAGCGGTCACAGTCTTCATTGCGCTCCTTGTCCTGTTTGGCTCGGATATCATATCGGCAGGGCGAACAGCTGCTGCTGCCAAGCCACGACGGCTGCCCTCGACTCGGCTCCCCAGCAGAGTCCCACAACTCTTGGTGTCTGTCATGACCTTCATCCCCGCTGTCTCCTGACCCATCTTTGTTGTCTCCTTTTGTGACTGTTTTCAGAAATAAAATTAGTCCTTGTCAAGTTGCAGGGAGCCAACGAGGTTCTGTAAACAAGATACCCAGACAAAGAAGGCTCCTTTAGCGGCATTCTGTCGTGCATTAAGTGCATTGACCACAGTTGCGTTAAAAAGCATGCACGCACGCACGCACACACGCATTGCACCCCACCCCTGCAACCCTCTAATCTGCACGGTTCCACCCCGAGGGCTTGAGGCCAGGGCAGCTGCCACTGATGGAGCCACAGCAGAGCCAGCTGTCCTCGCACACTCGAGCCCTCCTCACGCCCCTCGACTCATTCATTTGGGACAATGGGTTGTGGGCGCGTGTGAGGCTCATGATTTCGGAGTGTGCCGTCGTCAAAGGGAGTCGGCAGGGGGCAGGGGGTGGTGGTTGACACAGTATGGGAGGTGGGCGGTGGTGGTCTGCGGTTTGGCAGGGCTTCACAGTCACTAAAGTGGGTTTTTTATGTTCGCTTTGTGTGCCGGCAACAGTTGGCAGCACGTGTGCCGATGACACGCCTCTAAGCTTTATTGTCCGTGCAGGCCGAGGGTTCAGCCCCGGTGACCTGGCAGCAACATACTGACAGGTTTACAGGAACCTAAAGAGGCTGGCAACAAAACAAAAAAAACACACAAGAAGCTCAAAGACGGATGCATCTTTTTGCGTCATTGATTGTCACGCGAGCGTCTTTGGAGGAAATGAAATTCCGTGTTCAACTGTTGAAAACCAAAGGGCAAATTGATTTTCTTTCATGAATGACTCCAGCTACTAAATCACAATCTGGATCGGGTTTTTTTGTATCGTGGTCGTAACTCACATGGCAGTGAGGAGATTCCGATGCAATTCGGTACGGCGCTTTGGTACGAACCATGACCCAACTGAGTCTCTTGGTGCGCTCGGTCAGCGCACGGCTTTTTCCAACCCTGGATTTGGGTTCAGGTCTGGGTTCTTCTGGGTGCTTCTTAACAGAGTTTATCGCCAATGTGATGTCACAAGTTGGATGGTCAGTTTTGAGGCCAAACTCCAAAAGATGGTGAGGCAGGATTGCGCTGAAGCCAAGTATGTCTGACATGGGCCTGCATCGAAGTGAGAGGTAGTGTCATGGTGTCATCACCATCTGGCTGGCATAGAAGAGGGCTTTTTTGGTATATGATCAATGTCCGAAGCTTCATACTCCTCTGGACATTCCCGCTGTCCATGCCTTGGTAATGGGGTGTCGTGGTTTGGGATGGTACTCGCGAAATTACTTCTTTTGCACCCTAGACATTTTATTTTCTAGTTTGATGATGCATCTGTGGATAATCAGTCCCTAAAAAAAAAAAAAAGGTACAAAAAGTTGCCTTGGTATGAATTCCAGATGTTGGAAACCAGTTGACTACTGTAGCCCAATCAGTACTCACAATGTCAATGGTTTGACGGTGGAGGAACAGGGCGGTTAAAAAGTGCAACGCAGCTTTGGGGAAACCCAAAAAGATTTATTCCAACCAGAAAAAAAATTGTCAATGGGGCATAAAATTTAATTAGGGATCCCACAAAAGTAACCAAAACCTGAAGATGTCAATGACGGATTAGGAGGCAAGAGACAGCTGGCTAAAACACAAGGGCAGCAAAGAAACTGACTGACTGATTGTGGAACGTGTGGATGACAAGACCAGGAGAACTACTTACACACTTTATCAAGCACACACACACCAGGGTTCCCACTCTTGCACTTGCTTTTTATTTATGGACCTTTTAAGGACTTTTGAGAACTAATTTAAGATAAGATATGCTTTATTTGTCCCACACTGGAGAAATTTACAGTATACAGCAGCAAGATTGTGGGAAGAAAGAAGAAAAACAAAGTGTTTGCATTCACAGATATAGATAAGGTGGCTGTGCTATTTCCAATTAATTGTAAAATGTTGCCATTTTTAAGGACTTTTTCTCCTTTCAGCAGGGGATTCACGGTGGATTTATTGAACAGAAAGCCACATATCACTGAGCGGGTGTTCAAAACAATTGCTGCCAAAGGAAGGGCACATCTTCATTTTTAGGGGCAATCAGCTAACCCTTTATTTGCAATACTGTATGCCAAATTGGCCCAAAGTGATCACGTGATCATCATCAGAACTGATCGGAGACGGTGGGAAAAGCAGAGCGGGAACCAGGAAGGCATGTAGGCCCACAGCGGGGTTTGAGGGGAAGGGCGCCAGGCTCAATTTCCGACAAAACTATTCATGGGGAAGGGTGGGGAAAATGAAATAAACACCACAGGTTAATTTTGAGGGATTTTTATTGATTTTAGAAACTTTCCCTGAAAATTAAGAACAATTGAGAACATAATTTTACAACTTTTTTATGGATTTTTATTAATTTTAAAGGGAATGTGGGAACCCTGTACACACACACACAGACAAAAATGAAAGTGTCTCGAGCTACTTCGAAACAGAAGATCAAGAGTCCAAAAAGCATCCCGACAAGTGAATGTGAGCGCAAGTGTGCCTCTGCTGATTCAATAGCCTTGCCCAGTCAAACTGGCAGCTTTCGTTACAAGCCTCCTTCTTCACCGCTCTTCCCTCAGCTGCTCCAGCAAGTACGAACCGAGTCTTTAAACTCTCGCACGTCGTTTGATCAACTTCCAGAAAAGCAACAATTCATCATGTTTTGATTGCTTTAATCTCTCATGACCGACCGTTTTGCAAACACCGGTTCGTGCCGCCGCTGGCCTCAAGCTCTATTCTTGTCCCCCGATTGGCTGAGCTGCTTTCAGCCCGCTGCCACCTTGATTGGTTTTGTGTCAAGACACCAAACACTGCCATTCGCCGAGCAGAGCGTGCTTTCCAAATCGTGCAGCTGCTTGGGTGAAAGTGTGAGTGAGTGTGTGTGTGTGTGTGTGTGCGTGTGTGTGTTTGTGCGGGGGCTGCTTTGAGGTGGTGTAGGTGTGTAGTTAGCAACTAAAAGGGACCATATGGCTGATGACACATTCAAGCACACCTGATGGCCGCCACACACCTGCTGTTCTCGTATATGGCTGAGTAAGACCCACATCAAAAGGAAACAAGCCCTCGGGGTGGGGGGGCGTACGTGTTTGAAGAGGCATCCACTGACTCTTTGCCAACTAAGAGGATTGTCTTTGAATGAAAGGCGACTCATGTCTGTCGTGAAAGGACGTAGTAGAGAGAGTATGCGGGGTTGTGGAGCACACACACACACACACACACACAGTACTCGAATGCAGCCCGCAAATAGACTCATGTGCACCTACCCTAGGTGGTACGGAGGCGGCGAGAGGGAGGGAGTGGAAGATAGTAAGCGAGCTGTCATCACGGCACGCAAACACCTACGAACCGACGCACACGCGCACGCATACGCGGCCAACGAGCGAACACTCCGACACCCACGGAGGCAACAAAGTGCGTCTTTGTCGTTCCTCTTTTGTTCAGAGTCAGACGTCAATGAGTGTTGCCGCTAGGTTCGGCGTTACAAAAGTCATCCAGCGCGCGGCCGTCAGCGCTCTAGTGACCTCCCACGCACCATGCGTGCATAGTGGAAGCTACTGTACTGGGAAGGGTTATTTAATAACAGTCCAAACAAAGACCCATCGGCTCCTTCGTGGGCACCGACAAAGATTCGAATGTTTTGATTTCTGAATGCGCACAGGCTGCAGTTGCCGGGTAGAGCTGAAAAATCTCGGGAGGGGCGGGGGGGGGGGGGGCAGTTGGCTCAACCCTTCTTTGTTTACCCCACACTCTGAATTAGATCTTACACGAGAGATTTGATCACAGTTGAACATTAATTGTCAAAAAAAATCCGGATCCAGACGCTGGTTGGCCTACAATTTAAGTTAAGATGGCACGACTGTCTGTTTTATGTGTTGGGTTGTATTGTTTTGTCGTTTTTTTTATTTTTATGTTAAGTGTTCTTTTGATGGCGGCGCGGGCACCCGCAGCGGCTCCTCTTGTTGTCTGTTGTCTGTTTAAGAGGGAGGCAATTTCATGTGTGCTGTATGTTCCACATAATTTGACAATAAAGTTGTACTTGACTTGACCTGACTTGAATTTGTTTGGCTTCTTTTAAAAATCCTTCAATGCAAATAATCATGAAAGCGACACGACGGGCGATGCTGTAAGTCTCACTTAACATTCTTAAAGTCTCTTCGCAATGTCAATAAACAAGTCTTCTAAATTTTTACACGAACAAGGCGGTCATGTATACTTAACACGTTGAAAACATGCCATACTTTTTATTGGACTTTGGTTTGAAAAAAAACAAAACGTCTGTGAGGGGTGAGGTGTCCAGTGATTAAGCAAATGGGGATTGTCCTCGCATGCTCAGCAGGGATGGTCAAGAAAAAAAAGAAGAAGAAGAAAGCACTGATTAAATTAACTCTCTCCCACCGTTTTAGACGTAAAGCAAAGCGGATCGCGAAAGCTGATGACAAAGGCTGAAACAACGGAGCGCACGTTGGCGTGCAAACACCGAAACCGGGAAACCGACTCGGTGCAGCTGCTTCTCGTGAGGCGCCCTCATACATGCAAAGTGGATGAAAATCACAAAACGCCAAAGAGCGCCCACTTTGCCTGTCTTTCTACATTTCCTGAACAATGCGTTCACCGGCCACAACATTGGGGAATCAAAATGGCACCCATCAGGCAAACATAATATTTTCTGCAATGCTCCTTCAACCAGGATGTAGCTTTAGTTATCAAACTACCAACGATAAACAAGACGCTTCACCAACTCGTTCCGATCGCCTCTGTACACGGTTTAACCTTTGGTCTTCTGCGCTCAGAGTGTTTTGCTAACCGCATTTATATTTTACGTTTCAAATGTTCGCAGCTCAAGTTTGTTTGACAGTCTTGGATCTTAGTGCATTGTTCTGGCCACCGGGATTTCAAAATGGGCGGAACAAAAACAAAATATTTCAATGACACAATTATCAAATCACTTTATGAATCAGTTGAAACTCAACTGGAATTTTGTCGGAATGTGCTGTGCGAAATGAATATTTTGATTTTGTCAGGCAGATGTGCTTTTGACACAGGTCAACTTTTGTCATATTTCTCGATAGCGCCTTAATCAGTGTCCTGCGCTGAGCAACACGTTGCACTGGTTTTATTCTCCCGATTCTTTTTATCTTTTGTTGAACTTTCCGGTTATTATCTAATCAAGCATGCAAACATTCAGGTTATTCCTGTCCCGTGGGCTACCCGTGGAAAGTTTCTTTGACCTTTCCCAGGATTTTGCAACCCTTTCGTCTCGAAAGATAAAGCAGCGAGCGGACCATACGCGCACAATGTTCCGTTCGAGTCGGAACAACACGGGAGAAAACACCGCCGCCGCTGTGTTCTTATGAATGATTTTACAACGGGTGGTAGTAAAACAACAACAATCACGGGGCAGGTGTCACAGGCAGCCGTCGGACTCTGCCGCGATAACAAAAACAGCATCGCGCAAGAGCACGTGTGCTGCGCCGGCCAGCTCTTACCGCCAAGTGCACAAAACAATACCACGCGTCTTCAACAAATTCAAGAAAACGATTCGAGAAGCCGCATGTTAGCGATCGCGCGTGCACTTTTCATAAAGGAGATTACACTGTTGTTTATTTAATTGGCTTAGCAGCGTGTGCTTGTTTGATCCCGGTATTACGGAACAGTGTGTTTTCTTCCTTGAGTGAGCTGATTAAAAGAAAAAAAAAATCTCCACCTGTCAACACATGGACAGAAAGGCTGTTTGATTAATTCAAAAGCACACGTGATAATCCCCGCCCCTCTCATTGGCCGCCGCCTAGGCACCGTCTCCAAAGCAAAACAGGAATGCCTGGCGTGTGTAGCCCCGCCTCTTTCAGGAAGGAGTCGAGTGTCAACAAAAAGCAGCGTGTGCGGCAGCGGTGAGCACCGTCTGACTCGGCGGTAAACAGACTTCAGCCGCTACGATGCAACATGTTGTTGTGGTGCCGTTCAGGACGTCACATTGTTGACCTCGCCTTGTCTGACCAAAACAAGGAGGGGGGGGGGGGGGGGGGCATGTCATGTACACTCATTGGTGTCCTCAGCCGACAATATTTGGTTTAGGTTGAACGTCGTTTGAATGCGCAAGTGAATATCGGCAAATAATAAGATAACCTTTATTTGTCCCACACTGGGGAAATTTACAGTCGACAGCAGCAAAATGGGGGGGGGGGGGGGGGGTAAAGTGTTTCATTGCACAAAATAAATGTTTCAGTACTTCAATAAGAAGAAATAAATAACAAGTAAGTTAAAAATGGTTAATAACAACAACAAAAAAGTTGGTAGCTTGGGCGAAATAAAGTTGTGATGATGCCAAAATAATTTTGCGATATTATGAAGGTGACAGAATATAGAGCGTATAGTACAATTAACACATGGTTTTACGAGAACAACGGCATCGTTGGAGAAAAAGTCGCAACATGACAAGAGTAGTCATAATGCCAAAATAAAGTTGTAATTTGCAAAAATGGATTTGTCGTGTTATGGGATTAAAGGCAAAGTATTATGAAAATAAAGTCATGTTTGTGGACAAATGTGTAAAAGTTTGGCAAAAAAAAAACATGTTACAAGAATGCATTTGTATGTTGCCAACATTAGGTGTATAAACTTAAGTCATTATTCTGGTTCGAAAAGTGTTCCTGGAATCACGTCATATTTATTAGAACAAACAAAACAATGCTAGAAGGAAAATTTGAAAGCTATGAGGGAAAAAAAATCTAAACCAAAATATGGGAAAATAAAGCTGATATGGTACAAGAGTAACTGTAAATTTGCAAGAGTCATTCTATAAGAGGATTTTTTTTTTTTACAGGAGTAAAGTCGAGAGTGACGTTGTCCGAAGGCTGAGAAAACAGTGCAGGTGCGTCATGGACCGTGCGGCGGTGACAGCGACCTTTGCACAGGCGCCGCATCGTAACTCTTGCGTGTGCTTGTGTGTGTTTTCACTCTTGCAGTGCCGCATTCCCTTCTGCACTTTGGGTTACAAAAGTTCACAAATGGACGCATTTTGTCATGACGGACCCTGTGTTGAGGGGCATGGATGCAGGCATGAGAAAATACGCCTTGGTGGATGACAACAACAAAAGGGGATGGAGGTGGCAGGGTTGAGAGAGGAGTGGGTTGGGGGCGTTTAACAAGGTTATTAAAGATCACAGCATCAAATAAACACATGGAAAACATCAGTGGAGTGCCCCCCCCCCCACTCCGAGACACCTATCCCATTGAGCAAGCACGCCGGTGAGCCAATCACAATTCTGTTACCAGCAGCAACAGCTCCTGTTTATCCTTGCCTCGGCTTAATCCCGCGTTACAATTGGCTGCCGGTCGGTCGGGACCTGGGAGCGCTGCCCCCACCTCCCTCCTACACCCGCTCCCCCTTCCTCTCTCTGCCTGCTTTTCCATAGCTACAGATTAAGTAACACCGGGCAAAACAAAAAGGGCTTATTTTTGTTTTTCATCACATACGGGTGAAGCCGCGCAAATACGTGGGCTTATTCGGATCCGAACGTATTTGCCGGAATGTAGGGGAGAAATGGAGATGGATGCACAAAGTGAAAGATGATGGCAGAAAGGGGAGTAGGAAGGGAGGGTGGGGGGGAACTCGTACGCCTGTTGCCATGCACCCTCAGTGTGTTACTAGGTTAAGTATGGTGTGTTGCTAAGAAAGAAAAAAAACACGTGCAAGAAAGAGGGGCAATTGCATCAGCCCCCTCCTCGCAAAGTCCTTGAAAAACATCTCGCGCTATGCAAATGTATACCGTCACTTTGTGGAATTTCAACATGAAAAGGCGGCAGCATGAAAAATACATGTTCCCATGCGCGTGGCAAACTCTGGCAACAAGTTCTTCGAGAGGGTCTTACAAGGTGTCTACGAGTTCCAAAAGATTGGAGTGTTTTACATTCATAGCCCACGAGTGTTTGTATACAAATATTTACTGTAATTTTGACTCTACATTTGTGCTGGCAAAGTTTCGAAAATTTGTGTCATGTCGCCACCCTTGGATCGAAACTGTTGTAATACTTGCTATAAATTAGGATTTACCATGATCAGGATTTGGGAGCTGATCATGATAAGCATGTTTAAAAAAAAAAAATCACAGCTCACCGATCTGATCAAAAGATGCACCAATCTATTTAAATGTATTTACCGAAAAGTCGTCGCCCTGGCTATTTGCTGAGGATTAGGACTGGCCCCGTCCACGAACAGCCAAACACTGCCTATGCTAATGGCTATTGAAAAAAAAGGGAAAAAAACTATTTAAAAAATATTGGTGAAAAAAATTATCCTGTATATCCTGAGAATCATTTAATTATTAACAAAAGCACCACAGAATATCCCTGGAGTGAATGAGACTATTTTTGCCATCATGTCTTATTTTGTGCATCTGATCAAAAACATCATTGATTGATCAACAAATTATGACATTCCAATTGATCACCGATTTTGCATAATCTGCCATATTGATACATCCGATCAGTCTGACATCACCAACACTGCATCAGAGACTCGACAGAGGTGGGATGGCGCCGGGCGTGTAAAAGAATGAAGCAGTTATGCGACAGGGGTGTGACTTGTAACAGCCGATACTCAACGTCGCTCGCCGTGTTCTAATTGTCACCGCCTGACAAGTATATTGTACTTCAGAACAAAAGCTGATTATAATATCGCAGGATGCCGCGTATCGCTTGGTGTGGCCCATATCCTGCTCCGCTGGTTTTCTACGTAGAAGGCATTCATGTCGGATCTTCTGTTGCAACTTCACAGAAGATTTAAAATGTCTTTTTTGGGGGGGAGTGGCCAAAGTCCTGCTTGAGGTTGATTTTTTTCCCCTCAAAAATATCATTTCACGTAGCACGTTTTAAAAATGATGGTGGTCTATTCCAATGTACAATTCAAGTAACATCTCCCTTCTGGCTGATTTTAAGTGAATTCAGGAAGTAACCTGCATGCACATGCCCAAATTGCACGTCCCGATGATTGATATTCAAATTCTGTCAATCTCACTGAAAAAAAAATGGAATTGTGACAGTGTTGGGTAAATCCAATTTCTGATGCAACTGTTTTGCAGGAAGAGGCTCGTTTGGATCTTTCCTGCTGTTAGTAGAGCAGAGTAGAGAACATGCTGGGATAAGATACCGTACATCGCAGCGAGGATGGACACTCGGTCCAGATCGAGTTTCTGTTATGCGACACCCGAGCTAGTTCGGGGTGGGTGTTTTGGAAAAGGCACTTGAAAACAAGATGTGTGTTCAATGTAATCTTTAACTTGTTTCACTGATCTCTTTGGCTGCTTTTGTATGTTGAGGGAGTTGAAGCGTTTGTGCACGGGCGGCAAAACGCAAGGCTCTTTTATGCAGAAAAAACACAATATCGCGACATCAGAGTAGGTGGCACATGACGTCGTATCGTTTAGTCAAAATTGAGTTTTTGCAAAGAATTGAGCAAAGAGGCCATCTCACCATCATATACTTCAGCATTTGGTGTTACGTGTAAAATACGGTACACACGCCACTCGACAAACGGGAAAGACAGAACATTCACACAACACCGTCACAAATTATTACTGTATATATGTTTTATGTTCAATAAACAAACAAACAAACAAACCCACAGAACTGCCACATAGACACCACGCAGAAAAATTACCATGGTAGCCCCTTTGAAAAAACAAAATAATTTACTGGCCTTTTACCATGTATGCAGAACAGTGACACAGAAAGGGAGTGAGGGTCACCGCTTTGATTGGCTGTGAATCACGTCGACTGTGTTCACTCCCACAACAGCGCAAACGCCTACTTCTACCTGCACCCGTCTACGAAAATGTCAAAAGAAAGAAAATTCCACCCGTGTGCAGCAGTTTGCGCTAGACTTGCGTTGGCACAAAAATAAGGCCCCATATGTTACGAGAACAACATCACCACTGACTTATAACTGACTCAAATAAACTTATCTTACAAACACGGTCGCACTGCTGGGTAACTGCTCACCCCTTCCCTCTCTGCTCGTCAGAAAGGCGGGAAAAAAAAAACTGGCCCCGCAGCTCAACTCTGCAAGCAACCAATCATATTTGGCCCCTGTTGTTGTTTTACTACCACCCTCGGCTCATAACTGGTGACAGCCAGCCGTCGCCGTTATTGAAACCATGAATTTCTAAAGCCAGGCTAAACGGTTAAACTGATAATCGGCCCATGCCTAGTGGCAATATCCTACTTTGCTGGATCGTGTGTCATATGACAAGGTGGTAAATTTGAGCTGTTAGGTTCTTTTTTTTCTGCTGACATTTTGCTTGAGCACTGTGTGAAAAAAGGCTTTCGGCTGTTTGCGTACGAGGAAGTTCAGTTCAACGACTTGCTCCGGTAACCCTGACCTGCGCACGAATGACGACAAACGGCAAGACAACATGGCCTTCACACGCCCTCCCCTTTTTGCTATTTCCTTCACTTTACTGTCCCTTTTTTACGGTCTTATTCGCTCCTCCTTGCAATCAGTCTCTGTCTGCTCTGCGCCTCAGGTCACTTGACCTCTTTCGAGGTTTCGGCTGCAAGAGAGCCGTAAGCAGATGTGTGGAAGTCACATGTTTACTCGGCAGCCCCTCTCTTCCTCCTCGCCTGACTTGCTCTCGAAGAAAACGAGTCTGGCTGCTTCGATATATTTTCATTGCCTCTGCAAAATCACCACAAGCCTTAGGCAGGATTTTCACTGCACGTCCGAGTGCACAATTTCAATTTAATGCCGATATTACATGTCATTTGACTCCGATTAATGGCCAGGCACATGCTCGTTTGACGGTGAAATGGATCGCGCACTGTGAAGATGGCTAGCTAGCAGTAAGCAACAGTTGCGTATTGCGTTCTGTATACAGTAACTATGAGTGAAAAAGGTTTCTCAGTCGATGAAGGCAGATACAGTACATGTGTAAAGTAAACAAACCGAAATAAGTGGCGTGTTGAATTTACTCAATTTTATTTCATCAAGCCGTTGCACAAAATAAAATCCTCTGGATCCAAATGCTTTTTTTTTTTCAGTAGATGTATGACCTACTTAAAAAACACTTGACAAAATATAATTGTGTATATGAAATACTGTTATGGAGAAAGGCATCATACCACTTAGCAAATAAACGTATCAATTCAGGTAACAATTTACATGAATTGCATCATAATTTTTTTCCCCTCCTGATAGTAAGATGGCCACAAAAAGGCGCCAGTGAGTGGTATCCGTGACTGGTATCGACACACTTTGGTAGGCCTCGATACCATGAATTTAGGACGATACCGTGCCAATACGGTAATACTGATAACTGGTATTGGTACTGGCCCATCCCAACTTTTGGGGTAGATCGCATCGCAACCACAAACAAAAAGAACATTTTTGTCAACCTTTCAATTAACTTTCTGCCACCCAGAGATACTCTGGCGACTGTCGTTTATAAAAGTGAAAACTTAAGCACCACTGCAACTGCAATATGTATATCCTAATAAATGGACATTTTACTGCTGCAAAGGCAGAATTTTTGGGATGCTGCTTTTGTACTGGCCCTCTTGCATGTTCTTGAATTTATCTCGGGAGGTAAAAATGAGTGTGACTACTTCAACTCCCCACTTTGCAAGGCTGCAAATAACTGGCGTGATTGCATTTGGAATTTCCTGCAGCCATGCAAAGTGTCCTGACATTTCTTCGAGACACTTTCCGTCTGTCCTTGAATTAAATCAAGGCTCAATAACTGTCCACATGCAAGGTGAGCAAAGTGCTTTTTGTTTCTGTATGTATGCACACAACAACGGGTGAGTTAGTCCACGTCGCCTTCCTCCAAGTGTGTACCTTGTGTTCCGGGAATTCCTAGCGTGGCTCAGAGTCCATGTGCCCGTGGACCGATAAGCTCAGCTATGCCAGTAATGTGTCAGCCCCGCAGAGGTTGCAGGCTACTCCCCATATTTGGCGAATCACTTCAGCGTCGCTCCACCTCGGCCGGTCTTGGTTTCTGCGCACTAACCACAAAAATATGAAGAGAATGTCAGTCCAGGCCGGAATGCGTGCACAAGGAAAGAACATGCATTCATTAAATAGTTTGCGGTTAATGACTGGAAACGTTCAAACGGTTTTCTACCGGTCTCATCTCCTCGTGTCACTCCCCATCTTGCATGCAATTTCATTTGCTCAAGCGTGCGACATGTTTATACACCTCAGTGGGATTCGGATCTCATTTCCTGTAATGTCCCCTCCGTTTCACGCGAAACGCGGAGGGGAGGGGCGGAAATGAGAATTTGTTCAAACAGACTCATGTGATATTTTGTATGTATGAAGCGAAACCGGGGAAAAACACACACACACATGCGCACACGCTGACAGTATGCCAGCAGTCTGCAAAACAGTCTCCTTTTCCAAAGCAGAGCGATTGCACTGAGTCGTCACACGTTACATCCACTGGATTTATCCAGATGCCAGAGAACAAACAAGCCTGATGCAATCCCAAGACATAGCGCTTTCCAAGTGAGATCAAGCAAAACACCTTCCACATATGTCTGCTCTGACCAGAATTTAGTAGACGGTAAAACAAAAACACAAGGCACGAAAATTGGTAACCCCCGAGAGACCATATAAACAACATTTTCATCGTTGTGCACCTTCAACTTGCTTGAAGCATATTTTACCTCATTTAAACACGTAAACTTATTAAAAGATACTTTTTCTTTTAAAAGTATTCCTTAGTGGCTGTTTTCACTCGATCGCTGTCAAGAACTGGTCGACAATTGTATAGCATCACTTTGAGGAAACGAATAGTCTCTCCAATTAAGAGGTCAAGTGTGCGTGCTTCAAGTTGTTTACACTGGTCAACAAATGTTTACTACATTTGATTATAATACCGAGTCCATTTTTTGGAGGGGTGGGGGGCAGCGGCATTTGTCACTCCCAAGGTTTCCTGTAAAACTGACACAAAAAAACTAAAGAGAATTAAACATTGATATTCAAACTATTCTACCAAGCCATAAAGTAACAAACATTTACTAGCTAAGCACGTTTCATATATAATGTGAAACTCTGCAGACAGGAAATGTTACAGTAATTGGAAACCTTCAAACAACTCTTACTTTAACACACAGAGTAGCAAAACATGCAAACATAGCATACAGCAATACTCAATACACTTTGATTTATTTGGACGACGATGACTTTATCTCCTTATCCATCTACAAAAAGCATCTCATTATGGGATCAGTGTGTATCATGCCCTCATCGGCAATGACCTGCTGTGTGTATGTCACCTTACACCCTTCCAGGTACACAGTGGATTTCAGAGTGTAGGTCAGGAATGTGTGTGTGTGTGTGCTTAACCAGGTCACCCTCTCCTCACAGCTGTTTAGCAGTGATTGTATGCTGTGCAAAAACGAGTGCGATCATTGCCTTTTTCAGGTGAACGTCATGTGACCTCACCACAAAGTGTGGTGCGGTCATACCAGGTGCGGCGCGGTTAGTTTGTTTTTTTTCCCCAACCTCAGCGGATGATTTTATCATGTGAAAGAGGCAGACAATAAATACAGAAAGGTACGGTCAATGTTGATTGATTGCGATCTTAAGGGTCTTTACCCTCCTCTTATGTTGCGGGTCAAAATGACCCATTTGTAAAATCTAGAATAAAGAAAATGGATTAAACTTCTGCTGGCCTCTGTTTTTTTTTTCATTTTTGTTTTTCTGATTGTATTGCAATATGAGACATACTTTCATGATTAAACATGAGAGCGGGTCACGTTGGCCCATAAACATTGTTGTTAAAAAAGGAGTACAATAGGAGGGCTACGCCGGACAAAACACCATCCCTTGTGAAACTTTGAGTTTAATATCATCACACAACACATTTATGTGACATATCGCAATCATATCTGAGTTTTTAATTCTCCTATAACGTTAACGCCAGCGAGGAGTATGTCTGGCATCGCATTGACAAGAGTGTTCCCACAAATGTGATGTACACGGTTGTGCGTCCTGTGTTTGGCTAGCAACCAGTCCATTGTGTACCCCACCCGTCATCCTGATGAGGTCAAGCAGTATGGAAAATAGATTGATGGATAGATCAAGAAAAAAAAAAGGGAAGTGAAACCAATTTGATTCTTTTGAAGGATGTATATGTGAAGACATTTTAAAGCTGCCCCTGAGGGTCCAATGACTGACAAACAGCAGATACCCAACACCCTGCTCTTTCCTTCCACGAGGCAGCCAGTTGAGCTCATGGTACCGTCGCGGTCATGTGAGTGCAGGCTGGGTTAGAGTGGGGTCGGGTGATTTGGGTTTAGGGGCGTGGGTCCGGTAGGTGGTTCTGCCTGTCCTGTAATCTCATCTCCCATGCGGTTACAGTAAGTGATCTGCAGAAGTGGGAATGGGTCGCGGGGACCGCAGGAGAGTGAGGAGTCGGGGAAGGGCCGTGTATCGCCATAGCAACACACCACATAAGTGCGCCCCATTTACAGTCCAACCCCGACGTCTGGGAATCTGAGGCGTTCCCCAATACAGAAGGAGCAGAAAATAGCACACATTAGGGGGTCGGTGAAAAAAAAAAAAATCACTGAGCTCATTAAGCATAAACAACACACAGAAACTATAAATAATAACACAACTTAGGAGCACCCCTGTAGAATTATGAATTCAATTCCATCTACCCATCCATTCATTGATCTATCTGCTAGCTTTACTATCTAGCTAGCTAGCTATGTATCAATCTGGCTAGCTAGCTAGCTAGTTATATATCTATCTGGCTAGCTAGCTAGCTAGTTATATATCTATCTGGCTAGCTAGCTAGCTATGTATCTATCTAGTTAGCTAGCTCGCTATTCTTTTAGCATTCCATTCTCCCATCCATCCATCCACCCTTCTTTCCTTCTGCTATGTATCAATCCATCCTTCCTTCCCTCCCTCTCCCTCACTATCCTTTCAGCCTTCCATTCGTCCATCCAACCTTCTGCTATCCATTCGTCCATCCACATTATCTATCTACCAAGAAGCCCCCAATCAACTACCGTGTGGTTTCACTCAATTTGCCAGATGACTCAGGCCCTCAGAAAAGATCTGATTGTAATATTCTATTTTTAGCTGTGTTGAAGTCATCACCAAACATGTCCAATACATCTGGTATGCATTGCTTTTTTTTTTTTTTTTTTAAATGCACTTGTGCTTTTTCTGCTTATTTCTGCTTCTGAGAGCATCAGTTGTTGTGTGTGCTTTATTCATTTGCGTAAGATGAACATGGGTTTTATTGACTCCAAATTTGTGGAAAAAGAGAGCGGGCCCTCTGCCGCCTGATGTTTACCATCTTTCTGGTCCCACTTAAGAGAAAAAGAGGAGTCAGAGGACACGTGTCTGCTGCCACGCTCACGCAGACGTCTGAGCTCGTCTCGCTGCAGGCTTTGGGACGCAAGCCATCAGAGGAGAAAAGATGTTGGATTTGTACAAATTGCACTGTCTGTTTTTCTTCTCTGTTCGTCTAGCCAAAAGAACAAGGCCGGAGAAAAACAGACGGTGTTTGCTCGTCTTGCGTCATGCTTGAGTTGTTCCTACACAAGTTAAACCGAGAGTGGCGCAAAGTTGAAGAGTTAAATAAAACACGGGGCAGAGCTGTCTTTGCATTTGTATGTCGTATTGTAACGTAATTGAAAGCTACAGTTTCTGCAATCGTCAGCCTGCGCTCTGTCAAAAGTTGAGGCAGTAGATCATGAAAGGCAGACTTGTGAAAAAAAGACATCATTTTTAAATAGGACAACAACAGTAGCCATGAGGATTACCGGGATATTTTTTCTATTATAGAATTCTGTCAAATATATGCACATAGTTTTTTGCTTTTGATGCTTCCTACAAGAGCTTCTCTCTTCTGGGAACTATCATCTAGTCTCTTATACACTGATTCGAGTAATTGTTAATTCAAGAGAAAAACTGCCAATCATCTCCTGGTTTCATTAGACACAATAGCTTCTGGTATAACTTATTTTTGTTTTGAAAACAGTGTCCCTTTTCTATCCATCACAAGACTATCCAGTCAGAAAATATATTTTTTTGCAACTTTCATTTACAGGAATTTGCATGAGTATTCCAAAGAACCTGCTGAGGGCCACACGAAATGTCCACGGAAAGCCCCTTTCTGCATGGTGGCACACTTTCTCACCCTCCTCCCTCAACAATCCCCCCCAGAAAAGGTTTTTTTTTTTTTTTGTTCTTAGAATATGACCTCAGTCTGAGTAAGGAGAAAGTGCTCCGTTTGCTAGTTGCGGCTCGCGCGCACACAGGTGTGCATGTGTGCGAGTGTGTATGTATGCGCACGTGGCCAAGTGGTTGGCTGGAGACCTGAGTGAAGACCTGCCAAGAAGCGAGGCAAGTTCCTGTGAAGTGTTTTTTTTTCTCTTTGATGAGGCCGCTTTTTACTGTCAGCCTTCACCGCAACATGCATGCGCACCCCTCACCTGACCACTATTCTGCCATTAAACTCCACTGCACTCATATGTATGCGCAAGTGGGTGATTACACAAGCAAAAGAACATACTCAAGTATTTGAACTATGTTTCTTCCCACCAATATTTGTGCGGCATTTCGCAAAGGTCGGGTAGAATCCTTGTACTGTACCTCCAAAATCACCACTTTTCAGGACCCCCTGCGCCCCCAAAATGTGTGTACACCCCACATTGCATCCGCAAAGAAAGTAAGCCATTTTAACACTTCCGATTGGTCAATGCTTTTGCACCCAAACATGTGGATTGACAAATTGTATAGATGGAGGGGGGGGGGGGGGGTAATCTGAAATTGACAAAATTGTGAAAAAAGGCAATTTTGCCAGCGATTTAAAGGCCTTATGCAAAGGCCTTTAAAAAAAGGCTTATAAAGACAGCACGAATACTCATTTCCACTTGGGTGCACAAGATCTCAGCTAAACACACAAAGAGGCTTCTCGTGCCTGCTCCGAGTGTGCATTTAAATAACAACCATCTACTAAAAGTGCACTTTGCCAGAAGCAGCAAGCCTTACAACCGTATTGTTTTGAGAGCTGTTTCCAAAGTCAAGTTTTTTTTATTTACAATGCGCCAATTCACAAGTTATTTAGAGGCATTTTACACATCGGGCAGGGAACCTCACTCCCATTACATTTAATATAGAAAACGATCAAGTGAGCGCCACTTTAAGTGAGCCCCTGGTGACGCAGAGTTGACAGGGTGAAGCAGAGTCAGGGAACAGCGCAGAACAATGGGCACAATAACATCCGTGTCAACAACAGTAGTTGACCCCATGATGATAGAAACAAACATACCGGCAAAGGTGTTATGGATGACAAAATTAAAAGGCAACAGTGGATCCAAAAGCGAATGGGAGACAGTTGGCGACAATGGCGGCTCGCAAACAAAAAGGTGAAGCCCCGGCTTAGGGTAGGTGAAGTGACGAAGAGAAGAAGGAATGGCACCAAAGTGTAGACTCAACTATCCCGTGGAGGGAAACGCAGAGCCAGGTTGGGTGGCATGCGGAAAAAAAAAAAAAAAAAAAAGACAATCAAAATGTTACGCACCAAAGTTCAAAATGGCAACTCAATTCAGCATGCCCAGTAAGTAATAATGGCCGGAACAGGACTCAAAGCGCGTGAATCATCTGGCAGCCGCTTGCAGATCAGCAGAGGTCTTATACACCGGACGTGATCGCTGATCAACTGCAGGTGTGGAGGCACTCTCCGGAAATCACCCCGCCCAGCCTGATAATTAAAGGCAAGTGATCACCAATACACAGAAGGAAGAGGGTCTGTGACAACACATCACAAAAGATTTGTGTTTTCAGGCTCTGAAAAAAAAACCATTGGCACATACGCCATCCCAAAAAAAAAAAATTCTCTCTGAATTTGCAGTGAAATATAAACAGTAAAAATCATGTAAAAAACTGCCCCCCAAAAAAGCCCCTCCAGCATGACTTGCAACTTTTCGACTATGCAAGCTGCCAAAGCAGCGCTATTTTTGCCTCGTAAGAGCACGTGTTGCTGTAACTCATGATCCATCACGTTGCTACAATCTTTTTTTTTTTTTCCCCGGCAGAGGAGGAAGAATGATGCCATGCCAACTTCCGGATTCTTCAAGCTGAAGCTCCCACACTCCAAAACTCTTACTTGATAAGTGAAAAGGAAATACATTGTTGGGTGCCATTCTATGGTAGTAAAAAAGCACCTTTTTAATACATTTTTGGAGGTACCGACTAGGCATTGCTTGTGGCTTTCTGGAGAGTACTTTTGTATTTCCTCATATAATCACCTAAGCGAAAATAAATGCCACGCCCCAATTAGTCTTTTTCCCACAACTGCATAATAAGAAACTACATGGCATGGCTTGCAGATGAGTCTTTCATTCTGCTTTTGTGATATCGCCTGATATCATATTTCTTCAAATAATGGCCTCTGTTTTCTTCGACACCGCATCTCAATAAATCTTTAGGTTACCATCTTATACGATAACCTACCCAAGCATGTGTTGCTTGCAAACTGCTCCAGAATGTCTGCATGTCCGTATCCTCATATGCTGTACTTCCTCAAATAATCCTCTACTCAAATTAGATGCCTTACCTCAATTTGTCTGTTCACAGGGCAAGTAATTAATGACCACTGTGGTCTTGCTCCATGTGAATTTTTGCATACTGTCAGCACCACTCTCACCGGAATACACTTTGATGTATATTATGCTTCCTCTGCTCTAATAGACGCCTTGCCTCAATTAGTCCCTTTGCATTTGGAGTAATGACCACCATGGCGTTGCTTCCTGTGGAGTTTTGCATACTGTCTGCCTTACTCTCTTTGGAATACACTTTGGTGTATATTGCTCTCTTCCACCAAGTTTTCTCTGCTCTCATAGACACCATGCCTCAATTAGTCATTTTGCAGGGCAAATAATGACCGTGACGTGTTGCTTGTAGGTCTCCTTTTGCACATCAGCTTTTTAACTCATTCACTCCCAAAGACGATTTTAAACGTCTTTTCAGACTCGGTCCAGAATTGGCTGGTACTGAATGAGTTTCAATCACCTTTATTAGAGTATACTGTATTTACTACAAAGGTGGGCTCCACTCTAATTGACACCACACCTCAGGTCGTCTTTGTCTTTTTGAGGGACTATTAATAGCGCAACATTGGTTTAATATCAGTATTGAGTCCTGCTCTCAGATGCGTTTCCTCAACTACGGTAATGTTTTTGCAGGATTACTAATAACCAACTTGGTGTTGCTTCGTCCTGGGAGGATTTGCATGACTCTCTGTAGGAGGCCTTTGGTGTGGATTCTTGCTCAAATAAACATCACACCTCAGTTAGTCATGCTGCATGACTAATAACTACCAACATGATTTAGCTTGCTTTTGTATAGCCTTTTGTTACATTTTCTTTGCTGCAGAAGCAAAAGGAGGAGAAAAAAATCTTCGGAAACAAGCAGTCATTTGATTTCAAACATTTATTCACAGGTCATGAACAAAATGTGTGCAAATTCAAATTATCGTCACGTGGTTTTGCTTGCGCAATTACAAAGAGAGTCATAACTCGTATCAATGTTGATCAAATGTCATTTAAGTGCAGCTCAAATCAAGATTTTCCACAAGTCTTTTGCTATTGATGTCTGCACATGAAGAAAACGTCCAGTCTTTTTTTTTTCAGCCATTCTATTCCCGGATCAGCATCACTCCCATCTGATGAGCTCCCGTCCGGCCTCCGCACGTTCTCACATCCACCTCTGCACAGTCTGATGTGGTCGTGCCCACACACCGCCGACGTCTTCTCGCTAATCATCGAGTGGGCCGTCACTGGCTCTCGCAACGCATCCCCGAGTGTCCGTCGTGGTGTCCTCACAGCACACCACCAAGCCACCCCACATGACTGGCTTCTGAGTGGTTGTCCCCTCAGGGTATAATCCACAACGTCCTGACCCCAAAATGCACTGACTGGAAGGCTGCTTCCCTCTGCGCATGTAAGCATGAATCGGGCACGGGGAGGGGGGGGATGAGATGGTGAGTTTCCATCCCGGCCACGCAGCCTACTAATCCAGACAAACGGGAGGCAGAAAGGCCCCGGAACACTTTCAAGTGATGCCTTGACTTTCTTTCTTATCATCATCGTCATCATCGCCGATGCATTTTCAAGGGACCGAGGGAGAATGGCTGACTCAGCGCTCCGGGAAGGTGATGGTGGGAACCCAGTCACACATGCTGCGGCTCTGCTCGCAGAAAAGACTCAGCTTGTCCAGAGCGGGGTCTTTCCATGGATTGGCACTTGGACTCTGCAATGGAAGAAATAAGGAAGATTTTAAATAAATTAATTATAATGCCAGCAGGCTATGACTTAGATCATCTGTTGCACTTTGTATGGCAAGAAACCATATTGGGGTCACTAAAAGACAGTAGAACCATGTGATTACCAGTGTATATCCTTTGTAACTAATGACTGTAGTATTAGTAGTGTGTAGCATATGGGCCTTTTAAGGGCATGGCCAATTGAGTGACGTCAGCCGCTACAGCAACTCCTTGCCATGTATGTCTCTTTTTGTATTTGACCTATTTTGGTATTTTTAGTGTCCGTTTTTTTTAACAATCGTTGATCAATTTCTGTCGAGAGTGAGGTGGGAGCCAAGCTCTTACCGTGACGAGGATGCAGTGGGCGTCCTTGGGCTCGCCGCCCTCGTCGGCGCCCACCAGGTCGGCGAGGCGCTCGATGTCGGTGACGCGCACCACGTTGATGTCGTTATCGAAGCAGAACGCCTGGATGAGCGTGAAGTGGATCTGCAAGGCGATGTCGCACGCGTGCTCCTGGTCGGTGGCGAGCACGCAGAAGGCGACGCTGTCCGGGTCGCTGTTGGGAGGACGAGGGGGACGGTTAGAAGCTGCAACGACGACTTGTGCGTAAAATGTTACAAATTCATGCGTTTAAAAAAAAACGTTCCAATGCGTACAAATACTCACACATTCATGACTTTAGCCGACTCGTAAACGCCGACCGTCAGGTAGTCTTGCTTCTTAGCGGCGAGCAGCAGCTCTTCCAATGCTGTGCCTGGACTTTGCACCCTTTTCCAGGAGAAAATGAAAGCACATTTAGACGACTGTGCGCTTCCGTAAAAGACCACCACCCATTAAGAGAGCACCGTCCAAGACTCACCTCTCATTGTGTTCCATCGTGTTTTCCTGTCCGCGAATCTCCTCAAGAGTCATAGTTATAATCCACGCGTGATCGTGTTGCGAATAAGCACGGGATAAAAAAAGACCAGGCAAGTGGAGCTCAAGTATTCCAGTTCGGTATCAGCTGTTCTGTTCTCTGGCGTCATTCTGAGCTCGGAAAGAGCAGTGGGTGATTTTATAGTCAACCCGGCGTGGTTTCTCGGCAAGGGGCGGTCTTTTCCGCTCACGCTTCTCCCCGATTGGTGGACAGAAAGCCGACCAGGAGGAAAGCAAAAGTCCCCCTCCTCCTCCACACTCGCCATTTACTGCTCAAGGTTTTGTTGACAAGCCCAATCGGGGGAGGATTATGAACTTTCAAGAAATCACCCCCACCTCCTTTTGCCTTTGTCAACATAACCACCGTGTACAAAAACACGGTTAACAGGGACAGTGAGGTTTGAACTCTACTTGGCCGATTACTCAGTAAAATCGATCAAAAGTGTCGCGTTGTCTCAGTGGGGATTCTAAAGTTAAAAGGCAGTGCATTGCAAAACATGTTTACGCTCTGCGTCTTAATTGTGTTTTTCAAGAATTCCCCCAGACGTGTTTTTTAACGGCCTATTTACACAACCTCACACAACAAAAGACCCCAAAAAAGTCAAGCGTTTCGTGTAATGCCCTTTGCTCCATGTTCTTTAAGGTGGTTATATAAGTATCATGCGTAGCTTTCCCAAGACTTGTTGAGATTTAGAATGCATGAGAGAACGCAGAGAAAGGTTCACAGAGGTGATCTCAATGCAACCTCCAAAGTGCAGGACTTTCCCAGCTCAGGGAATTAACAGAATATAAATAGTACATTTTTTCTAAAACTCACTGGAAGCCAACAGACGGTCAGTAAATGAGCTGGCTTGCTTGAAAGTGTATTAGAGATGCGCGTGCAACCCGGCTAGTCGCATTTTTTTTTTTTTTTTTTTTTTTTTTGCTCAAATGACGGGAGAGACAACGACCCTCACTTCCGGGTAGAGGCTCGACTTCTGCATGACGACATGTTAGCGCAAAAAAAAAAAAAAAATCACGACAGGGTCTCGCCAGATAAACTGCTCGCTTAATTAGCGGTCTGTCGCCAGGCGTATTGTTTAGACACGGGGGGCTTTCTCTGACAATACAAAAAGCCCCCCCCCCCCCTCAGCCGTTTTGTGTACTCCCCATTCGTTAACATACAACCATCCAAATTAAAAAAAATGGGTAATCATACAATCATGCCTACATTATTATATTATTAAATAAGGAATATCACATAAAATGCAGAAGTCGTTTTATTGAATTAATGATTGGTTAATTATAACTGCATTAATTATAAATAAAAACAAAGGGAGCATGAATGAGTTTTATTTCCGTATTTTGAATTATATTTACCCCATTTGAATGAAACCTATCTTTGTTTTAAAAATCAAAAAGACACGTGCAGTGTAATGCTTTTTATTGTTTGTTTTAAAGCACCTTTATTAAAACGCGTTGTTATTGCCAGGATTTGAGTCTTTGTGCAGAATAGTTAGCCTTACATCGCCACCTCCAGGCGACTCAGATTATGACCTTTCCTCCACACAAACAAGTCCGGGCTTGTTGCTTCGTAATTGTGAGTCATGACTGGTGATGAGTCACCTGCCTCTACTTCCCACTTCAAAAAAAAGGGCTGATGTCATGTCGAATGCATTACAAATTGTTTGCCCAGCACGGGACGGCGCAGCAGCGTGCACGTGGCAAAGCAAACTCGGACCACTTGAGTGAAACTATTTTTTTTCCTTGCTTGATTGTCGTCAGCAAAGCAGTGGCGGTTCTGGGGGGGGGGGGGGGGGGCAACGGGGGCCAGTGCCCCTGTAGCACCGATTCTGGCCCCCCCTGTGGCCCCCCCTCCGAGCAGTGGCGGTTCTGGGGGGGGGGGCAACGGGGGCCAGTGCCCCTGTAGCACCGATTCTGGCCCCCCCTGTGGCCCCCCCTCCGAGCGCAGATTACGCAGTCGTGCCGAGTCGCCGACACGAAAGGTGGAACCAAAGTGCGTGATTTAACATTCTAGTCGGACCCTTTAGTGTGCTGCGCCATTTAAAAATGAGCGGGAAAATGAGAAGCAGTCCCCAGAGAAGGAAATTACCACTACAAGAGTGCTATTTGCGTGTGAGTGTGAGTGTGCGTGTGCGCGTGTGTGTGCGCGCGCGTGTGTGTGTGTGTAACTTTTTTAGTCTCCCTTTTTATTTTAATTTTTATTTAACAGGATCAATATATAAGACATTGCCTTTTAAAATTTGGATAATTATATGCATGTAAAACATCTAGCTTCAGTGTATTTGCAATTTTTGTCCCCGGCAGGCTGGTACCATATCATCCCCTGGCTTGAATATTCTCAACAGACGTATTGTTACGCTTGCAGACATTTTAGCCCTCCTAATACTGTTTTTTTCTCATCACTGTAATGTTATGACTACAATTTCAAAGTCTGAAGAAATAAAAAGTCAAATAAGATTTTGAATCTGTCTTTTTAGCCCTGGGTTGAATGTGCCCCCCCCATCAAAACCCCTGGCCCCAGCCCGGCCCCCTCAGTGAAATTGATCCAGAACCGCCCCTGCAGCAAAGTACTCAATTGTTGGTTGTCTCTAAAAGATAATCACGAGCGATCGTGCTGCGGTGTGAGGTCAATTAAGGAGTTACTTTTTCCTCCCACGACTGCTCAGAAAACAATTGGTAATGTTACCTTATGTGGTAATTTATTTCTGGGCTAGACTTCTAATTGTTGATGGTGATATTATGTGTTGTGTGCTGTGTTGGTTATGCGGGGTGCATGTGTGTAAAGCTCGTGCACATCAATATACAAACGAAGAGGACTGCTTTGGTACATAAAATTTTTTTTATTTCCATATACGTAAAGATGTACAGAAAAGCTACAATCATTTGAACTTATTTACACTTTATTCTTCTTAAATCAGTGCCTTTCCCCTCCTCACGTTTAAAATCTCATCTGATCATAATACAGAGCAGTTGCCCTTTGTACGGCATTTCTAGTAATAGTCACATAGAAATAAAATACACTAAAAATGCCTCACTGACAGAACAGCTCATTACATTTTTGGGTACAGTTAACATCACAACATTTTTGCAAGCAGCATTATAGTTTGCACAAATTGAAGAATGTAATCTGGACAGGTATACAAAAAAGGTCTCCTTATCTTAAAAGTAAAAGTGGGAATCGCCAGTTTATCACTTGACTGCCCACACAAGGGAACGGAAACCCTTGTTACAAGGGAAACGCTAAACAAGTCGTCTACGTACATGGCCAAATGTCCTGCAATGGCTTCATGGTGCAAATGATCCAAAACACTTTAGTCAAGCGGCCTACCCTTCTATCAAGCTATGACTGATGGAAGCCGATTTGCTATCGAGCAGCTTTGGGTGTGTCATTTATCTATATTTTTTTTCTTTTGCAATGAGAGTGGGACCTTTTCAAATGCATGCATGTATTTTAATATTTTTATGACTGCGCAAGTCATTTTCGCCCTTTACAACATGTTTAGAAAAGTGCAAATAAAGTAACAGTAGTACATCAGAAGGCTGCTAAAATGACCGAAAATCCACCTCCCCTCAAAAGTACAGTGGAACAGTCAAAGTTCAACATGACAGACTCCATGCCACTGGTTCACTTAGAATGAGTTCAAATTTCCATTTGTTTAAACCATCGGAAAATAATGTAAAGTGAAATAATTTGGTTTTCCTATTTTCATCACCTCCTGTGGTGATTTTGTCCACAAAACATTGAAGTACAAACTGTACTACCCCACTGTGGAGACGTTCCGCCGTATTGAGAGTGGTACACAACATTTTCCACCTTCCGATCCATATCAGCAAAAATCGAAAAGATTCTTCCGAGAGATTATCCTGTGCAATCTTTCTAAGAGTGTTTTTTTTTCTTCACAGCTGGGGCCGACAAATGTAATATTAAACCTGTTTAATATTTACAACAGCAAATCCATTTTACAGTTACGATTACAGTAATCCCCCAAATATTCACTGAATAACACGTTTTTGTGCATGATCGACATAAAAACAATTATAAACTTTTTTTTATTTTTTTAAGGAGGGGAACAATTCTTTGCATTGTTCGACTGTTTATGACCCATTATAGAAAAATGAATCGGAATTTATACGGGTAGATTCCGAGATGAGGCAATCATGGTTCACTCGGTCAAACCTCTACCTTTGATTGATAAAATAAAGAATTGAGTAATTATTGCAAAATATAGCATAACAATAGCTCATTATTAGGCAAGGGCTGATTACCGGCTTAATGCGGTTTTAAAAAGTCAAGGTTTTAATTACTGCTAAGACTGACGACTGTCACCGGCAATGAGCTTTTCCTTTGGGCTTTTTTTTTTAAATGTTTTTTGCGGGTACTTGTAAGCAGCTATAACATGCTCGGCTGCTTGCGGAGATCACTTGAGAAGCAGCTGAGAGCGTTCCTATTTTCGATCGGGCCGAAAACCTCATTTGTGAAACGTGGGTTCACATTAAATCATTTTGCTATGCTGGGTCATTATCCCGTTCAGTGGCCGAGTGGTCGTTTCTCAACCGGAAGGTCGGTGGTTCGATCCCCGGACCATTGCGAGAATATCTTGAGCAAGATACTGAAGCCCCGGTTGCGCCTGATGGGGCTTCATCGGTAGGTGAATGAGGTAACGGTGTCAATCGCTCTGAGTACCCGAGGTAGAAAAGCGCCTATATAAATGAGACCATTAACCATTCAAATAGTGGGCGGGGTTATTCAATGTGTGACTGCATATACCCTGCTTCAGCTTCCCTGTTCCTTGTGGTACAAATAGGATTCATGTCTCCCCTATAGTGCATCGGAAAAGTATTCACAGCGTTCGCTTTTTCCCCACATATTGCAGCCGCATCCCACAATTTCTTTTTCTGAAACTTCGACACACATGACGGTCCGAGAGCCTTGTAGAAATGTTTGGCACGACATAAAGTGTGGAAAAAGTCAATCGGCGTGAATACCTCTGGAGGCGCTGCGTACGTAACCGCGCTACATCTCATCCGAACGATGCTGCTGTAATATAACAGACGGAGGGTTCCGGTCTATCCAGTTCCCCTTGGACCCGGGGACCTCATACGCCACAGCGGCCACCACTACGGAATCTAAGGAGCCTTCCTGTAACTCCCCGGCCCCCGTGCCCACCCCCGGCGTCACTTCCGCCGCCTGCGGGGCGGCGGGGTAGTCGGCTGAAGAGTTGCCGTTGACGGCCGTCTCCGAGTCGGGCTGCTCCACGCGCTGGTAGTCCGGGGTGTGGTTTTTCTTACCGCCCGCGAAGATGACGTCGATGTTCTCCAGTTCAGCTTGAGGAAGCAGGTGAAGGTCTGGCTCGTCATCTTCGGGTTCTAAGTAGGCCAAGGCGTCGGTGCTCTCTGACGGCAGCGAGCGCAAAGTTCGGGAAATGACTGCAATTGTGAATGCACCAAAAAAACAAAAGAGGACAGTTACAGGAAAGTTGAAGAATAGAGCATCGCTATGATAACGCGACTGCCGGATTCAAAAGTTGCCTTTTTCATTGTTTAGATAACAATATGCATCATCTTCCTACATCAGTGATCAGAGTTAGATTTGTGTATGAATGACATGTACACTGCCACAAAAACTACTGAGAGGAAAACAAAGAGCAACGAAATGAGGAGATTGATTACAACAGCGAAACCCTCACGGTCGTGGTTTGGCAGTCGTAAATTCACCTCTTTTTGGGACAAACCAATTTTCGATTGACTGCCATCATCACCGAGTGGGAAAATCACTCTTCACACACCTTTCAGTCATTCACTAATTTGGTTTTTGCTGGCTTTGAGCTGAAGGCGTGAAAAATGCTCAATGTTGTGTATGTTTGCGCCTCTATGTTAAATATGTGTTGAAGGGGGAAAAAAATCATTTTGAGACATCTTGGTGCTACAGAACTATTTTGAAGTGAGTGGAGGAGTTTTATTTTTCATCTTTAAGCAATTAGAAAATTGTTTTCGTGGGGGTATCTATGACTCCGTTGAAGCAGATTTATCTTCGATAAGGAGAACTGGACTTGGTAAGACTTCAAATGTTTTTTTTAAATTTAATTCTCTTGTTTTTAATCCTCCTGCTGTGTTTTGTTTTATGAGCCCAATAAATGTACAATATAAGGCGGGTGCAGTTGGCGAGCGCTTACTGGACGAAGGAAGGTAGAGTTCCTTCTTCTCCGTGTTGTTGCCAAAGGGGTTAACCGACGGGAAGACAATCAGACAAAAGGAGAGCAGGAACACCTGGGAGGGTGGAAAGCACATTGCATGAAGAAAAAGGAAAAGCAATCTTTTAAAAAAAAAAAAACAAATAGGGGACTTTGTCTCACCATGACACACGTGCTGGTCGTGCTGGCCTTCAAGGTGGACATCTTCACCAACGCCTGCAGTTTCCTCAGCTGCTCTATTAAAGATCTGCGAGGGGACGACTGTGTTAATTTGTATGAATGTGAGGTTGGGCATCATCAAGTCTTCTTACATGTTCTGTTTTTGCAGCATTTGGACTTTCTTCTGCAGCTCCACGTTGTGCGCGGTGCAGACGGCGACTCTGAGCGGGGAGGGAACAGACGAGTTTCACTCGCTTCATCATGGTCAAGTCATTCATTAGCACGAGCACCTTTTGACGCCCTTCCGGATTGTCTTTAATTTCGGAGAATGTGATTTACGTATGGATGACCTCTCCTCCTTGTGAGTGAGCATTCTGAGCAATGCAAGAAAGTTTTTTTGCATTTGAATGGAGACTAAAGAGCGAGCTGGCTGTAAAACAATCAACCACCCGCTTGCATGAGTGGCCTTCATTGTTTAGGTGGGGTTGGGGTGTGGGGGGAGGGGGTGAAGTTTTCAGGCTCTTGTCTGCCTCTCATTCCAAAGTACAAACAAGAAGAAATTCACCTCACCTGCTCTCTAAGCCGTCTACGTACACCTTCTTCTTCTTGCGGCTCTCTTGAGCTGACTGCTTGTTGCGGATCTTCCTCCGAACCCTCTTCAGGGTCCTCTCCTCAGCCTGCGTCCGCAGCATGAGAAAATGTCACTATGAACGCACTTTCTACATGTGGAAACGAGTTGATATACAGTTGATATACCGTGTCGACGTGTCATGTCAAAAGACCACGCCGTGTTCCGAAGGACACGCAAATTCAGATTGTGTCGCGTTTCAGGCCGCAACTAACTTCTAACTATCTAACTAACTATCTTTCGGTGACTGATCTCATGATCGGGTGATGCAGCGGGACGTCACGATTGCGCGACACAACAAATCGACAAGGAAATTTGTTGCCAATGCTTTTGATGATCGATTTTTATGGACTGGATGGATGCATTGTTTCAGCCCGCGTCGTGAGCTTGCTAACGGAAATCTGTCGCACGGCGACGATCTCGTCACGTATAATGATGCGGTGCCGTACGACTCTCAATTATATTAACATAAAAACTCTTGATGTCACTGAGACACAGCATACCTAAGTCAACTACATGAGGTAGAACTCAAACCGGCAAAACTAGAAAATATAATGAGAGTTTGGTCAGTCTATGGCTGTCGCTCCGAGGAATGCAACCATCTCACATGTCAGTGACGTGCGTGTGGTGTGTTTGTTACTGTTGCGCGTGTTGCGTGCCTTGATTGGTGTGTGATGCTGTGATGTTTGCAAATCCCATCCTTACTGGCTGCTACGTTTACCCACTGGGTGAGGTTACCTTCGTAAGAGGCATTTGGGTGGGAATAGTTGCTCCCTCTTTCGCCAAAAGCCGTTTCTCCTCCTCAGAGAGCACAATCTCCTTGAACTGGAACTACAAAAAAAAAGGCCCAAGAGCAGTTTTTGCATACAGTCCTCCACATTGGGATGATGACAATGGGATGATGGCGAATGAACTGACCTGTTCCGTGTAGTCGTGCTGCACGTTGTCCAGCGGCGAGTCCTCGATGGCCAGTGCACAAGGCAGCTCGCTGGCATAGTCACTGGCAAAGTCCTCCTCCATTTCCTCAGTCACCAGATTATCTGTGGGCGTGACTTAACGTAGGTAAGTTTTGCAGCACGCGGCGACAAATACACTGTTTATAAATGTATTCAGCGTGCGCGCGAGAGGCGCAACACAAGTGATTTCGGTGACAGGTGTCAATCACATTAGCGTTTACTTGCCTACAGTTAATAAAAATGACACGTGTACATGACACTGGCTGACGCACATTGTCGTCTTTGATTTCCGATTCAAATTCCCAAAGGCGTGAGTTATGATTAGCAATGGCCGCTCATGTACATGTGCCCTACAATCGCCTGGCAGCCAATCCAAAATTGACCCTGCCTCTAGTCCCAAGTCGGCTGGTATCGGCTTCCGTTCACTCAATGAGGACAAATGGAAGACAAAACGCATGGATGGCAGCAACCTGCAGACGACGTACTTGGGTCCCTAACGAAAGAGGCTGCCTGAGAAATGAAAACAGGAAGAAGGCCTACACAGGAAGAGATTGCTTAGCATAAACAGTTTTTAAGTCGAAGACCAACAGAGCATTCCAGTTAACAAATGACTCAATACCCTGAGAAAGAAATGACCTGGTTGAATGAGAATATCCACAAGCGACTAAAACGTGATTTTAATTCCTGCCTGCTAGGACTGGCGAATCCTGACTTGTCAAAGGATTGTTTGAAAAGGATGCTGACACATACCCAGATCGATGAAGACATCCATGTCAGGCTTCTCGGCCCACACGCTCTGCAGGGCATCCATGTCTTCACATCTGCCCCCGAGCAACGAGTAGCTATGATCCGCGTGGACTTGCAAGGCTTCCGGGTTCTCTGCTTGCAGCTCCTCGGCAACTAAGCCAGGCTCAGAGCACACTGGGCTCGAGTTGGAATAGGTGCGAGTGCACAAGACGTCGAGGTCGCCGCCCCCAGGGCTCGCGCAACCCACGGGAGTGCCATTGTCGATGCGGCCGGTGCTGCTGCTGGAGTCGGAGATGCCGCTGTCGCTACCCGTTGGGGAATAGGAGGGACAGTGAGTCTCTATGTTGTCCTCTTCCTGAAACAAGCTGAGCACCTGAGGAGGGAAAACACCGACCGATGACAAACTTATACAACTGACACATATCAAGTAAATCAATCACTTATGTCTTCAGCTAATGATACAACAATGTTTGTGCATATGACGCAGAGTCCTTGAGCATGTTAAAGAGTCCAATGGTGTGAAATAGCAATCAACAACAGTTGAGGCAACGTTTCAATAATTTAAAAATCTGTACTGTCATTCAGATATAAGAGAAATTAACCATTGCCTCATAAAATGAAATAAATAAATAAAAATATGGAAAACCAGTTCTACTTCTGAGGATGGAGAGTTAACAAGAATGTGTTTGCACAGTGATACTGTCACCTAGTGGCGTTTTATGGGTATTGCTGGAAATCATGCGAGTAGTGAATAGTACCGGTAAGTACTGTATAATTAAGTTGGCACCTGCTTGGTGAAATGAATTTGTAATTGGAATTAATATGCAATTGGTCCTATTGATCACATTGTATTGAGCAGCCAGTCTCTTTTCAGCATCACAGAAAGTGCCATTATTGGTTTGGTTTTGGTTTCCCATCATGGGCAAACATTCTCAAAATAATAATAAATAAATAAATACTTTTTTTTTGCGCACACAAGATGCATTGTTTATAAAAAGTGAATTATAGCCCTCTGAATTATAATCAAATCGTCAGGTGGGTA
The DNA here is from genome assembly GCF_054856545.1 of Hippocampus guttulatus. NCBI lineage: Eukaryota > Metazoa > Chordata > Actinopteri > Syngnathiformes > Syngnathidae > Hippocampus > Hippocampus guttulatus. The sequence goes on from NC_141265.1 coordinate 15,496,846, forward strand.
CACTCTTGTGCACTGCTTCAGATCTGAACTCAAGTCATGCCAACATCACAAGATTTTTTTGTTCCCATTTTTAGATATCAATTCATTCATTAAAAACGAGACATTTTAAAAGCCTTACATCCTGTTCGGAGTGCCACGAATCAATGAGCGTACTGACGTAGTCAAATAGCTGCTCCTCGGATGATCCATTCAGGCCGTCATCAAACTCCAACCCGAGAAGGTCATCCAAGTTTGCCTGGTCTCCTGTGATTGCCATCTGCCATGGACATATTTCAAATAACGTCAAAACCACATCAGGCCATGTCACAAAAGAAGACAAAATTTATCTGTTATGTAAGGGTAATTAAGTATGGGATGTTGCCAACAGTATGTTGCAGGATTCAAAACTTTTCACACGACATAGTAGTTATTAGACGTTTCTTCATGTTGCATCACTCTGAAAATGACCTCATCTTCTAGTGTGCCCCGCCCCCTCACGCCTCACGTGATGCTCAGGCAATGTCAACACAAAGGCGACATTCAGCATAACGTGCAGTGAATTATAATGAATTCAAGACTGAATGCTTTTCACCTTAGAATTCTATAGTGAGATTGCGGACTACAGTGTCATGCAAAACAAACTTGCATTTGTTTGGCGTGATTACAATACATGATCTAGTGACGGTAGGGGGGGGGGTCAAAATTATCACAGCGACATGCATTTTTGTGCACTTTTAACTCATGGCTTACATTACAAAAGCGTCCTTTTATAAGGACAGATGGACGTGCTACACCAATGCAGTATCTGCAAGCCATTTGAGCTAATTAGCATTAGCTTGACTAGCAAGGTACGATTATCACTTCAATGTTCTAATGGAACACGCCACAAACTTCTTTCAGGACACTGACTTCATATGGGAATCAAATTTCTTACCACAGAAGTTAAAATGCCACTTGAATGAATATATCTGGGTTTCGCCGTCTATGTTTTTGTTTTCGTCGTCGGTGTCTCTGCTCAATCGTTGCTGTCAATTCACAACGTTTCCTGTTCCTGTGGAAAGCGTCCTGCTTCCAACAAGGCAAAAAGTGCGTCATCGCGTGAAGGCGGAAGTGGCAAGCATGACCTCAGACGTAAATCTTACACAATGCATTGTGGGAAATGAAGTCTTCCATGCGCTCTCCGCACTCCAATTAGAACTCCCGAATGGGATCGAAAATATCGTATTTTGCGTCCAACAAGCTCAAGATTTAACGACAACAATAAGCAAAGCAACTTGCGCATAGGTTGGTTTTTTTTTGCGATTAATGTTAAACAACGTTTGCGAAAACATTTGATATTCCCAATCTGCTACAAGAAATTCAAGAGGTAACATTAAAATAAAATAAAATGTCAAAAAAAAAAACGGTGACAGCCTGTAGTAGAACCTGTCAGTGGCGGTTCTGGGGGGGGCCAACGGGGGCCAGTGCCCCTGTAGCACCGATTCTGGCCCCCCCTGTGGCCCCCCCTCCGAGCGCAGATTACGCAGTCGTGCCGAGTCACCGACGCGAAAGGTGGAACCAAAGTGCGTGATTTAACATTCTAGTCGGACCCTTTAGTGCGCTGCACCATTTAAAAATGAGCGGGAAAATGAGAAGCAGTCCCCAGAGAAGGAAATTACCACTACAAGAGTGCTATTTGCGTGTGAGTGTGAGTGTGCGTGTGCGCGTGTGTGTGCGCGCGCGTGTGTGTGTGTGTAACTTTTTTAGTCTCCCTTTTTATTTTAATTTTTATTTAACAGGATCAATATATAAGACATTGCCTTTTAAAATTTGGATAATTATATGCATGTAAAACATCTAGCTTCAGTGTATTTGCAATTTTTGTCCCCGGCAGGCTGGTACCATATCATCCCCTGGCTTGAATATTCTCAACAGACGTATTGTTACGCTTGCAGACATTTTAGCCCTCCTAATACTGTTTTTTTCTCATCACTGTAATGTTATGACTACAATTTCAAAGTCTGAAGAAATAAAAAGTCAAATAAGATTTCGAATCTGTCTTTTTAGCCCTGGTTTGAATGTGCCCCCCCATCAAAACCCCTGGCCCCAGCCCGGCCCCCTCAGTGAAATTGATCCAGAACCGCCCCTGGAACCTGTGATGCCATCATATGCCAACACTGTGAAGCTGTGTGCTCTTGCCAAGCGGACACACCCTTTAAAATCTAAATCTGACTATTTGGAATTAACACTGTAGATAGCAACAAAGTCATTCTGTCTATTACAAATTTTAATTCAGGATACCTCATGTAATAATGATTGGTCATAGGGATCCCAGACGTCCACCATTTAGCGGAACGCTGTTTTTCTTGACCAAAAATGTTTTCTTTAAAAGATCAGCAAAATGTTCAGTTGGATTGTTTACTAATGTGTTGGTTGACTTTGCCTGTTCACTTTGCTTGTACTCAAAACTATAATACAGATAAAGGAAAACTTTTCGGTAAAAACGAAGCAATTTATTTCCAGTTTGTATATTTTGATCCTGCAATTAGATTAGATTGTGAACAGCTATATTGTAGCGTAGAGGCTCGTTGTCATTTGGGGCTGATGGATTGGAAGACAACGGTACCTGTTTAATGCTTTAGTAATAATGGTATTCATCCTCAAATACACCAAATGTGCGCCTCTTCTTTACTGCCACGCTATTATATTGCATATAATTTTAGTTTTTATTTTCTTTTGCAGCATGAGGCATTCACCACGTATAAACATTTTTTGTTCACATATGTATTTGTAAGTAATAGTATAAGCATATTATAAGTATAGATTAAAAGTAGAGTCCAAACAAATTATAAGTAATTTATTGGCTTTTCCAAACCTGTGGATCATCTCATAGAGATACATCAGGCATGATGGCAATGAAGCGTCTCTAAAGACATTGCAAAGGGAAAGCTTCTCCTGAAGTCAACACGCGTATGTGCATGCAAGCCTTTGCGCACTCTACAGTGATTTGATTATTCCTACAGGATGTTTTGTGCTCCATCGTGCCAAAAGTCAAGTGTCAGCTACATTCACCCATTCAAAATGAACCGAAATCTTTGAGGACATCATTCTTTTCAAATCTTGTGGATTAGATCGTCTGTGTAAAAAAAAAAAAAAAAAGGTAATTAATTCCACATTCTCACAGAGATTAATTTCACCAGCTAAATGAAAGATATGAAAATAAGAAATCCCAGATTCCATTTTGTACTATAATTTTAATGGACTGGCCTAACTGCCGGACATGTTTTTTTTTCTAACCAAAATGCATCCTGCCAAATGTGGACAGTACTGAATATAAAATTTGATCGAGCTTCATGTCACAGGATCATACAGAGTTTGGATGTGTGCCGTAAACTGCGGTACACCTTTAGACGCTCCTTTTTCGTCGCTTTTGGTCCAGCTGCCTGCGTGGCCGTCGGTATGCTCACGAGAGCGCGTCTCCTGTGAGCGCCGTGCAGCAGGATTCGATACACTCCCGTGATGGAACTCCTGCAGTCCTTTCCTTGGTTGTTCAGGATGTGTTCTGAGGTGATGCCAAGTGTACCTAGTGCTGTAACTACTTCCATCTCCTCCAGCCCCAACTCGGATGGATCGTTCTCTGCGAGGTGAGACGGTTCCAGCTTGAAGGGTTCCATGGGCCGCGGGAAGTCAACATGATGCATCCAGTCGCTGCACATCACCTGTTCTACGGAGCAGCGGTCAGCCGGTAAGGGTTGCAGGATGGCCCGGATCAGTTTCTGGCATGTGTCCGGCAGCCAGGAAGGCAGCGTGAAGGCGCCTTCCAGGATGCACCGCTTCAGTTTAGCCACAGTGTCCGCCCTGAACGGCATGGTGCCCGTCACCATGAAGAACAGCATCACTCCCAGGGCCCAGATGTCCACAAAGACACCCACGTAGTTTTCATCCCGGAAGAGCTCGGGGGCAGCGTAAGGCGGGGAGCCGCAGAAAGTGTTGAGCATTTCGTCACGACGGCTCATCGTGCTGAAGCCGAAGTCGCCGACCTTGACGCAAGAGCTGCTGGTGTAGAAGACGTTTTCTGCCTTCAGGTCGCGGTGAATTATGTTGTTTTCATGCTGTTGACCAAAAAGCGGGTGGGTGAAATGTTAAGTCAACGATCACACAATGAGGAGCAAGCGTCAACTCGAATGGCAAAGTAGGATGGCAAGATTTCCACAGGTATGATACCAACCATGTGTTTAACGGCAGACAGAATTTGAGCAAAGACAATTTTGCTGTCGGCGTCAGAAAGTTTCCCTTCACTCGTGATTTTGCTGTAGAGTTCCCCACCACCAGCGTACTCCAATACGAGGTGTAACCGTGACAATGTCTCCACCACCTTAGGATTTAGAAAGAGGGAAAAGGGTGATCACAATGGCTTGATACACTTGAATGCCGAATGCCTCTCAAGACGTAAACGGGTCAATCAAAAAACTACCAAGTGAATCCAACCTCATAGAGGCGTATGATGTTCGGGTGATGTAGTTTCTCCATGCTGGAGATTTCTCTGGACAACAGACGCTGGGTCTTTTGATCCAGCTTGGTTTTGTCAAGGATCTTGATGGCCACTTTGTCTGGTGTTGCAGAGAAAAAAGGGGCGATAAAGATATGGGGGTGCAAAAGACAAGGGCTGGGTGATATGAAGTGTATCGAAATCGAAATATGAACATTCAAGATATTCAAATCGAAATGAGGGTGATATCAGTCGCCAGCCAATCCAATATTTTCATTGATGGACAAAATCATGAACATTGTTCATGTTAACAGTTTTATTGTTTTTGTTAATATTGGAAATTCTTTTATACAACTAAAAACACTTTAAAGTGGAATGTTTTCCGGTTAGAAACAGAAAGTGTTCATGTTCAGCCAAAGTGTTGATTCAGCGTTGCGCCCGCTGTACCTTTCGTGAGTGCATGGATTCCCAGCTTGACATGGGAAAAATTTCCACAGCCGATCTCTCCTCGAATTTTGTAGAAGCTGATTCTTCTGCCCACTGTGAGTTCACGGACCACCCTGTTGCCAAAACAACAAACGGAGCGCAGATTGTAGTGTAGAGAGAAACTGAAGGGGAAAAAAATAAAAATAAAAATCTGCCTTCACCTCTCATCTTGGCACATATCCAGGTTGAGTCTCTCCAGCGGAGTAAGGCGGCGGACGGTGGCGCCTTCTTCATCCGTGTTGATGTCGCAGCTGTCCTGGTTGCTGTAGCGCGTGTACTTCTGCCCGTGGGCATCGACCGCTTGGTCTCCAACAGAACTTCCGGCAGAATCTTCAACGGACTCCCCGGTGTCGACCCCGGAAACGGAGCTGCGCCCCGTGGCTCCGGCGGCCCCGGCCCCTGCTTCGGACCCCTCCGGGCTGCTCTCTGAGCGGCAGACGGCGGTCATCCTGCCAACGGACACCCTGGGTGGGTGGAGAGGGAGCGGGAGGGGCTTACCTCATGGCAGCTAGTGATGGAAAACAAACCATTCGATTTCAGTTTTATATTGCACTTGACGACAATGATGTCAAACACGGTCGTCGTATTTCAATTCGAGGGTGTTCTGTGCAGCGCCTGTTTGAAGTCGTAATCTGCTCATGCAAAGATGCGACTGTAAATACATTGCAATGACACTCCATTTCAGCAGTGTTAATACAACACCAATTTTCCCCACTTCTGTCTAGGAAATAATACAGTAATCCCTCGTTTATCGCGGTTAACGGGGACCAAAACCACCCGCGATAAACAAAAATCCGCGAAGTAGTGACCAATTAACATATACAGGTAATTTTTTTTTTAAGTCCGCAAACAGTCCGTGAGAAGCTGCAAAACAACAGCGAGCCACATAGAGCATATACAGTACTGTACTCCATGTATATGGATATGTTTGAAAAAATCCGCGATGCACCGAATCCGCGATAAACGAACCGCGAAATAGCGAGGGATCACTGTATCATCAAGTTAATTTGTTCCCGGCTAATAAGTGTAGAACCTTTAATAACTGTACGGACGAGGTCTGAAGTCGTATTTAACCATTATCAACTGCCATACAGCATCAAAAGAAACAAAAGTGTAAATGATGGCTTCTATAAGCGAAAAATGGCTCCCCCATTGATACGCAACCAACAGTCAAAATGTGCAGTCATGTTAGCAGGCTTCTCTGGAAATGTTGAAATTCAGTTTGGACCGGTTGGATTTTTGAGCTTTCCAGTCCAATATCATACACATATAATATCTATGTTTATATAACAAAATAAAATAATGATGGACAGGCAAATAATCTTGCAAACAGTACGAAAAACTCTTACCATGAGCTATATGAGCCATTCGCATGTGAATCGTGCCAGTGTCTTTATCCAAATGTCAACCTTTAAAAAAATAAATAAAATAAAAAGTCGCCTCAACAAAAATGAGAACACTCCAAAGTGTCAGCAGCACTTTTCCTTTTAAGTTTTAAAGTATTTATAATCTTGTCAGGGCTCAAAATGAGTCTGTGGGCGACCGTCAGTCGTAACCTTCGCTGCGTGGGCGAAGAAGCTGGAGACTGGAGACAGGCGAGAGGAAGTGTCAGGAGAGTCATCCGCAATAGAGGCGTTGACCGAAGAGGTTAGTGTGGCTTAAAATGGGCTCATTTGAGTGTCCGAGGTTTAAATATAACACAGATTGAAGACGAGGCTGAGAGGGGATGGGCGGGGGGGATGGAGTGGGGAGGGGGTAGCAAAGAGGTGGAACAGATGATAGTGTCAGGGGTGCGGACATTTATTGCCACAATCGGGAACAAATCCAAGACCGAGAAGTCATGATTTCAATTTCTTAATCCAGACATTTATGGTAATGAGGAAGCAATCGAGGTCAGCGCTAAGTGTGAATGTGCGGTTGACACCGTGCAACGTCAACTGCGGGCTAAGGTTGCTATGAGAGCCAGAACAAACAAGACACACATCCTCATCACCCTCGTGCACCATGACAAAAGGACCCCACAAACCCGCCTCTTGTTTACACACTCCTTTAGGGGAAATTCATCATATAATACAAGTCAAAGACCATTGCTGGTCATTCCACAAAACTAAGGATGGACATTGTTGTTGTTTTTTCATCATCTCGATCAGAAATTGAGGATAAGTGCTTGGGAGAATGACTGAACAAATTTTGGGGGGAAAAAAACGATGTGAAAGCTGATTTACCGAGCAAGGTCAGGTTTTTTTTTTCTACGACAACTTCTGAGTTCCTCACTCGGTGCTCCTTGCTTGGTTTCAGCCAAGTGGGGACATTCACGAGGTCCCCAACGCCTTGTTTGGTATATAAACAGTCAATACAATTCAAACTGTGAACATCTTAAGAGGTCTGAAATTCACCAATCCATGTACAGTAAACGCAAGGATCAAACCAGACAATTTACGCAAGCATCTATTTAAAACACCGTATATTGGGTGGGAAAAAAAAAAGAATGAAATGTGCTTTACTATTTGTCTGGTAGTGGAAAAAGACAAAGTAAAGAGAGATTCTCTCATTCATCTCCATATTAAAATGAGCCCATGTTCCACCCGCCGCCACAAAATCAAAGGCTCTTTTTTTAGATGTGCAATCTCTGCGCAATCACACACCACGGATGAATATTTCAGCATTGATCTCGGGCAACCTGACAAGGACATGAAAAGAGAATAAGCAGCCTTTTGTGTGTGTAAATTTAGAGAAGTAAAAAGGACGAACACGCATGAGGTGTGCTCTGAAATGAGATCTTCTTGAGAATTGCCACTACTAATACAAAAAAGGAAAAACAGGGTGGGTGCACTTTTGCAATAATGGCTTCAAATAGCGCTCCACACACCCGCTGCATGCAGATGAGCAGTATTCTCCACAGTGTCCCGTGCTCAATCCCTCCGAAACAACAGGTTGCTTGGCAAGGGTGTTTGTCTTTGTCAGGCTGAGGACCGAACACCCACCATTAGGGAGTGTGTCAAGAAAGAGAGCACACATGCACCATGTTTGTCGTCGCACGTCGCTGCATTTAACCTGAGCGTTTTTTTTTTAAACGTTAAATACAGCAGATGGCGGATTAGTGCACACAAATCAAGCATCAGGGATGATGTCGAAACGCACGACCCCCGTTCAAATGAGCATTCCTGAAGGAGCTACGAGTGGGGCTGTCACTCTCACTATTGCGATGGACATTAAAAATAGATTGAATTAAAAAAAAAAAGAGTTTTGGGGAGTCGTCAAAAACAAAATTTGAGAAATGTTAAATGACGACGAATGACGAATAAAATCAAAACAGTAAAGAAAGTGGAATGGCTACGAGTACAGCACAGGCCTCTGCTGAAATGGTAGAATCCAACGTCAGACTTTATTTTGTCCATTATCAATCAATTTTTTGGTGAAAATCTGCATTACTTTTGCGTGTCATGATTGCTGATGAAAATGCTGGAACTTGGAATCAAAGCCGAGCTCACAACAGCCAACTCTGCACTCTCATTTGCTGACGCACGTGCCATTCACTGGGCCCGTCTGCACCCTCTAAAGTAGTGGTCCCCAAACTTTTTCCTGTGAGGGCCACATAACTTTTCGCTTCTCTGATGGGGGGGCCGGGGTCAGTTTGTAACAGCAAAAGTGTGACTGCAAGAGTACCTAGATGTAAAAATGTATTGTTTCCCAGAAACCCACACAAAATCAAATAACTTTTTTGATACACTCGCGGTATTAAAGACGTCTTTCTTCTCGGGACACACCACCTCCCCGACAGCATTCATGCATTTCTTGACAAACTCTCCTTACCGCTGCTTGCTATCAGTTGAGCAAACCGAAAGCTAGCCCAAACAGATGGCTGGTTCAGCTGAGCTTGGCGTACAAATGTATTTTGCTGAGCTAACGTTCCTCTTTTTAGCGTTGACAGTTTATCTGCTCTCATTTGCCCATGCAAAAAATCATACTTGTTGTTGTGACGGGATTCATAGTGTTTCCGCAGATTGTATTCTTTGAATACCGCCACCGACAGATGAGACAGACAATCTTTTCTTTGCATTGAAAAAAAAATCGTTTCTCCATTTTGGGTTAAATTCCCTGTATTCTGAATATTTTTTTTTCTCTTACCTCACCTTTTCGCCATGATTACGTTCTCTTTGAGAGGGACGGGTTTAGGATTTTTTTTTCTGGGGTTGCCAGATAACGGCACAGACCACAGAAGGATGGAACAAATGTCACGTTATACTGTATGTGTTTATGAAATTGTTACTAGCTAATAGTTAATCATGAAAATAATTCATAACTAAGGAATATTTTATTGCAAAAGCCAAATTTTATGATAAAATACAAATATACATAGATGAAAAATAAATCAAAAGACTCTCTGGTATTGTTCAGGGGGGCCGGACCAAATGTGGAGGCGGGTCGGATCCGTCCCGCGGGCCGTAGTTTGGTGACCACTGCTCTAAAGCCACACACACACTCAACTTCACAAATATTAGTCTGGAAGGAGAGAATGGCGCCCCCACGTGGATAACAATGATACCTGCACAGCACATACACATTTTATTGCGAATACAAAAACAATTTTTTTACCAACTTCCCGATTAATCAGTGGGAAAATTAGTACTTGATTATAAAAATTCAACACCCGCAGCCCTAATATGACACGACTTGCATTCCAAGCACAAGCACGAATCCCCCACCATGCAAGTTGGCCGCGGTGTCCGTCACATGTCAACGTTTTGGGCGAGTACAGGGAGTTGCGGGTTAAAATCAAATTGGAAGTCAAGCAGCGTCCAGCAGATTGTGTTCAACTTTATTATAAAGGATTCTGTAATATACCTTTCGACTGACTGCTAACATTTCTGATGACCACTTATGATGGCACACAAATAGTGTGCCCTTGTCCTTCATCAGCCAAGAATGGCTCCTTACTCACCAGGTGATTTGTCTGAGGGTCCCGGAGGGGGTTTGCGCGGTGCTGCTGAACACACTGCTGGCATCAGCAGACTCTTCACACACTTCAACAATGGAAAACACTAGAGCCCATCCATCGCAGCTGTGAATCAAAAAAGAAGCACAGTTTCCATTTGGGCACACTGTTCCATTTGTATCATTTTGGTTTTACTCTTCCTGCGTCAATTGGATCTGTCTTTGCGCCCGTGTACTTTTGCAGTCATTGCAACATTTTCACACCACAGGCATGCATCTAGGCGCAAAGGAAACACACACACACTCAAATGCTGAATAAGTGCACTTGAGTAAATATAGACACAAAAGTGCTCTTGCAAACACACGCATGCAGCAGGCCCTCTCTACACAAAGCTCCCCGTTGTGTTAATTGAAATGCACGGCGGTTGACAAGGACTGAGAGCTCAGCAGCGCAACAATGGAGACTGAACAAAGGGAAAGGCCTTTTGGAATCCATAGTGCAAGTATGACACATTGTCAAACTGCATGGTGAGTGATGACACTCAAGCATTTGCAACAAACAGAGTGGGAACTATCTTGTGCAAGTTTGAACCTGGGGCCTTCGTAAAAGTGACCCTAGCTCTTGGTAGGGAGTGCGGCAACATCTACCATCCATTTGGACAAGAGAGACGTCCATGGTTTGCATGTTATTGCATTTCAAAGGGTTTGCCATCAAACATCAAGCGCAAATACTGTATGACACACAAACACGTGCTCTGACTTTATGCTTGAATACAGATATATATTTGGCATCCAACACAGTGCAGAAAAAAACTGAATAAGAACCACATATGGTACTTTGTAGGTAATTGCCCATGAAGGTCTGCATCTGATTTAATTCCAAGGTAAGGAATTTTGACTCATCTTCGCCTTTTCTTGTTTTTCAAAAAGTAAATAAATACTCGTCGTATTTTACTGTGGAATTATCCCGAACAAAAAAGAAGACTGCGTGGCATCCATTTTAAAATTCGATAAACAGGTGTTACAGGTGCAAGACCAGTTTCCATGTTCATTACCGACTAATGTAAACTTGAAAACAGATATACTGTACTAATGTTTTCGAATATTCTCAGTGTTTTGTGGCTAGACAAACTCTGTTAACCACCAAGCTAGCTTGAAAATCAGTCTGATCCTAAATTAGATTAGTGTGTGCGTGTGCCAGGTGATGATGCACACAATTCAATTACATATTCTGGACAGCGAAAAAAAATCGACAGGCGGCTAATCAACGTCTGTAGTATTAAAAAAAAAGAATGCAAAAAAGACTTCATTTCACGCATGTGTGACAACACAGCGTGAAGGTACATCACTCTTGCGTCCAGTGAGTCAACTGTTAGCACCCACACACAGTGGCCGTTGCCCGTGTGCCGCCAGTGCTTCTACTCAAAACACAAATAAGCGAGCCAATTCGTGATGGTTCCACAAATAGCGGTTACCTTAACGTATTTGTTTGGGAAAGCTCCACCGGATTTCTCGAAGAATCATTTTGCCGTACGGGTGGTGACATTGGCTGCCGCGTCTGCTACCCGGGTTGATTCTGTTGCCAGGGGAAAATTGTTTTGAGCGGCTGCCGAGTGAGCCAATCAGAGCTAACTTCCGGATTGTTTCGCGGGGGTGTTTTTCCGTTCGACCAATGAGGATGCGTGAATTGCCAGGAGGCGGTTTGGCTGATGGACTGCATTAAAAAAAAATGAACCAACCTTACGATAAAAAATTGGGAAAAAAATCCACTTTGTTTGTGCCTCACATCTAATCATCATACATTACTCACCTGGGAAACTTTACTTCCACCCCATTAAATACCATGTCCCTGTACACAGATATATGGTACACATCCCTTTTAGCAGGCCAGTAACATTTCCATTATCAACACGACCCCACCGCTCATAAATGGAGCAGAATAGAACACATAAAACGAGAGTGATTCCCAACCATTTATGTGCTGCTTCAAATTATCAAATTTTACCCGCGTCCATTTGATTTTTAACAATTATTTATTTTGCACAAGTAAAGCATCTTGTTCGTCCATGGCAGGAGGTACCATAAAAGCTCTGGATTCACCTGTTGCGCCTTCATTCAACAGGCTCTAAGTTCAGATTGAGACCAGATCATTATTTCAGGATATACTTTTTGTGACAATTTTGTCTAGTTGTATGCCAAAACTTTGCGAAAAACTGCTGTGCGAAGGGGAAAAAAACGGATGTATTCGAGTATACCAGTTTATTTTTACAAAAAAAATATTTGTTATCGCTTGAACAAAATGGCAGCATGACCACTGAGGAATAGAAGGTGTAAAGCAAAATCGTTTTACCAGGTGAACAAAGAAAAAAAAAATTAAAATCGCTCATAGCTTCAATTGCGATAAGATGCCAACTTTTATTAAATAAATTCAACATTGTCCATTTGTCAGAGTTCAGGGGGTGAGATGATGCAAAAATGATCGCAAAAAAAAAAAAAAAAACGGAATTTGGTGTTTATCATCCTTCATGCATTGTTCAGCTCGTGCTTTCATACGACCACTGCTTGTACGGTTTCCTCCATGTTCATCATCTCTTCCTCCAACTCAACTTCCACCTGAGGGTGGGCCACCTGCTGCTCGTCGTCCATGTCGCTGGAGGCCACGCGCACCATCTGGATCTGCACGCCAGCCTGCTTCAGTCTCTCCACATCCTCCTCGCACATCTCGGCCACGCCTCCGTCCTCCACCACGACCGTGGCCGTCTCCTCCATTTCCATCACCTCGATTGGGTTCACCGTGATGTTCTCTACCTGGATGCCATCTTCCAGGAGCACAGTTTCTGTGGCCCCGATGGTCTGCGTGGTGATGGTGAGCGCCGCCGTCGCTGTGGCGTCAGTGATGGCCAGTTCTTCCATGGACTTTTCATCCTCTATGGAGTGAACATCTTTGAGGTGCGCTTTTAGGTCTTGGGGGTCAGTGAACCACAAGTCACACATGGTGCAGTGGTTGGGCTTGTCTCCCGTGTGGCTCACTAGATGATCTTTGAATTGGTCCCAGCTGTTGAACACACTGCTGCATACCTAGAGAACAAGGACAACCCCTTAAGACAGGGTACACGCAAACAGCATCTCATGCTACTTCTTACAAATAATTCGTGTAAAACACTCCCTCACCAACTTTTGTTTCCGTTTCTAAATGTAGCACTGATACAATTGCACTGATTTGCACCATGTTTACATTTCATTTGGAAAAGAGGGGGACCTGAAATGCTGTATGTAATCCCATTTATTTTAAAAAAAAAAAAAAAAAAAAGGGAAAAAATTTGCAAATGCGCTTGAATTTGTCCACTTTTACAATACAATACAATACATGCCGATTTATATAGCTCACTATTAATGGTCAACAGTGAATTTTAGTCTGAGATGGCTTTGTGTGTCCCTAAATGTATTTTTGATGTTGATCTCAAAATGTTTTTACCTTTATCAAACATATTGGGGGGGGTGCGAGCGGAGGGTGGGGGAACTACAAAAGCTTGTACAACACATTTTACCAAGCGTTGTGTACTTGTTTATAGCTATGATGCTTCGGGGGGGGGATACACCTGTTGCTGAACCTAACCCTTAATTCAGAAATATGACCAAATACATTTACATAATTTAATTATTACATAATCATTATAATGAAAACCTGATTTAAAAAGTAATTGCAGATTCAGAATCAACGGGGGGGAAAATTCTCGAAATGTTTCGTGAAATCTGATTTAAAAAATCAAATATAAAATTGTTTTGACCAGGGTATTTGATCAAGGAAATTTTGTAAAATTCCTGATAAAAACAACAGTTTCATTTTAGTCATGAAGCTTGATGCATTTTTTTTTCTGAGAAATTAAGGGAAATGTTTAAGGCTCATAATGCTAACCAAAAACAGACGAATTAAGTCGGTTTGGTTCAACCTTGATAAAGACAACATATCAGTTCTGCTCAATACATGACAATGCAACAAATCTATGGCTCCATCTTCACTCATGTGGCATCTCGATGCGGTCAGGTACCTGGCATTCATAGAGTTTCTTGCGTCCTTTCTTGGCTCCAGCCCCGTTTTGACAGGCCGCCATATGGCACTTCAGCGTGCTGTTCCTCGCAAAACGTTCATGGCAGTCAGGACATTCGTATGGTTTTTCACCTACGGATTCCGCACAGAAAAGGTAAACAGGATGTTACAAAACGGCAACATTATCGACAATCAGTTTCTGCCTCACCGGTATGCTTTCGTAGGTGCTCCTTAAAATGTCCAAAGTGGTCAAAGTGCTTCTTACAGTACTCGCAAACGTGAACTCTCTTTGGGGCTTTCTGGTTCTGAGCTTGCTCCTCTGCGTCAAAATGGAAGGAGGTCAAGTGCTGATTCAAGGCGCCCTCCCGCGTGTACGCTTTGCCGCAGTGGCTGCACACGTGCGGCTTCTTCAGCAGACCGAGGTGCGTTTTCATGTGCTGCTTGAGGTGGTAGTACAACTTGAAAGTTCGGTTGCATTTGCTACACCGGAACGCGTTGTCCACTTGAGAAATTTGGACCTCCACCACTTCCACGTTCTCCAGTACCTTGGAGGCTGTCACCATTTCTTCCTGATAGAGGACTTCCTGTACCAACATAGACAAAGGCATATCGACGGACGGGTTAACGGGACTTTGTTATCACTTTTGTGATTATTACATGCTTTAATTATCATTACAATGATCATCGCACATACTTTGTGGCACATTTTATTGGGGATGATAAAAGGAAAACAAATAATCACGCATGCATATCATTTATTAAGCACTCAGAGTACAAAAAGTCATTGCAGTACATATGCATCAAGTGAAACTGACATATTGGGATGAGAATTATAGGATCTTATTATCTCTGATGCACATCATTTCATCACTTGTTTATACAAAGTAAAAAAATATTGTTTTGTTTCACTATGATGAAAACAATGAATTTTGATACTCATATTTTCATTATTACCGTTAAAATGAAAAAGAAAGGGCCATTGTCAGTTATTTTTCACTCATTATCATTATGACGATCAGCATAGCGAAAATGACTACATCGCCGTTTTCGAGCTTGGTTCGGAAAGCAAATAAAAATCGTGTCACTGTCGGCTGGACAAAATGAAGCTCAACACACCTCTTCTATGTCTCCCTTCTTGATGACCTCGAGTGAAGGTTCCCCCTGCTGATACTTGCTGGTGATGTCTGCAAGCAGAGCCAACGCGGAGTCGTTTGATTGGGCGTTCTTTGCGGCGTCCACCACCTCCTCCAGCCCCGGGTCCTCCACCTCGATGGCACCGTCTGCTAGCATCTCTATCTCCACCTGGGCGAACATAACCCAGACCAACCGACTTCATACCTCGTCAGCGTTTAGAAATAATTTTCACAAAAAGTGGTTTTAACCCTGACAACTAAAGAACACGAACCGGTTCCCCTTCCACTGTGGGTAGGGCTTCTGTGATGACACAAGACGTCTCTGCGATCTTCCTCTTTTTGTTGTTGCTCTTTGGCAGGACTGAAGAAGGCTCATTTATCCTGCAAGAAAACATGCTCGTTTTATCTTGTGTACTCCACAGCAAAATTAAACTTTCTTTTTTTTGAATGGGGATTCCAAACACGATAACAGCACTGCATAGACAAAAACGTAGCCAGGTCTCGCGCAAATAATCTCCAATTTTAACAAGACGTTCAAAGTTGAACTACAGTTGAAGTTAAATGTTTTGCTTTTAATTAGCAATGAAAAGGCATTTTGATTGTTATGCTCAAACAGTCAAAACAAGAGTGCCCAGCGTGTATTTTTTGAGGAAATTCTATAAAGATGACAGAAAAAAGGCAAAATGTTTTTTGTGTTACAGGCAGTACACATACTGAACATTTGTCAAGCTATCTGGGTTTTTTTTGCCTCAAACAAGTACTCTCTCAGATATTCATCTTTCAAATGATGTCAAATTTTGAGCAACAACCTATAGTTCCTGAAATACTGGCCTGCGCCCATTCAAATAACCAACTCATTTTTAATATTCCAAAAACATTTTGGACCACGACGTTGCTGTACTTACTTTTACTAAGAATGATACCACCCTGTTTCATCACAAAATACCTGTACAGCCTACAAGGCATCTGGAAAGCCGAGGTTTCCTGTCTAATGAAAGAAAATGATGCTGCATGTAGTTTTCTGGAGCGCACGTTGCAAAACCTGTCAATAGCATCATTTGCTAAAAAGAAAAATGAAAGACCCATCCCTAAATAAGCACAGTACTTGGACTAAATACATATCCTCAGCCACAATATGCGGACACGTCATCATCCTTTTGGTCAAAGAAGGCGCCTTTCAAACACCAATTTCAAACAAGTTCATTTTAAGCAAGTCTCACTTGTTTGCGAGTGCCTTGATGGCTTCCTGCATCTGGAGGTATTCGGCAGCCTTCCAGACGTCAAAGGCTTCTTCTTTACCCGCCACGGCTAATGTGGCCGTGTACGTGAACTCCATCAGTTGCCTGAACGCCATGTTACTCACTCCTGAAAGAGAACGACAACGCGACAGTGGCGGGTTCATTTTTAGGAAACCAAATTACTTTCAAAATTTTATTTTCATAGTTTCTCATCATGTTAAAAAGCTGAAAACCAACTCCCAAAAAAAAAATAACTTGACAACAAATAGACGCAAGCGACATTTGCAAGTTACCAGAAAGCGTACCTTCGATCTCCACCAGTGGTTCCTGGGTAAAATCCTGGAAAAATTTGTGAAAAAATTGACTGCAGGCTGCCAACACCGCCTTATGTGCTCGAAACTGGTGCCCTAAAGGAAAAACACTTATTTAGGATATTGCAGCAGCACAAACTTCAGACTTGCATGACACAGCTTTAAATTTGATTTTATTCCTCTCAAGTGACACAATTTGTTTATGTGTTATCGCAGCGTAACTAGAAAAAAAAGGGAAAAGAATTGGCTATCGGATCGGAATCAAGCCCGTTCCGATTAGGCCTCTTCTGAATGCAGGGTAAAAATCCAATACGTTGTCAGGAATCTGACAATGTGAGTGTAGCATAAATGCACAGATTGAAAATATTCATTAATAGTGAACGTGACGCTGACATAAAATACATTTAAAAAATTGTGACTATAATGTAGATTGGACGTATGAAAAAAATGATCATGTGATCATTTTCTTCATTGCAATATCATCCAGCTCTATCATAAAAGTATCTGTGTCACTTATACATGTAGGGAAAAAAATAACACATTTATTTAGTTTTAACCGTATGGACATCGTTATTGACCACTTGGTCCTGCAGTGAAGTTTCAGCCACAGAGGATGTATCCAAGATTCACCTACCATCTACAATCAAAGTGATATCTGTGAACTGGTCTAACTGTCGCTGTTCATTGAGTTTGTCCATCATGACTTTATAGTGAGCGGGGAACTCACTGCCTCCAATGATTTCAACCGCCATTATTCACCAGATTCTTTCCTATCAGAAAAAAAATATCAAAAAAAATTAATTCATTCACGTGTGAAAAGAAAAAAAAACACCACTAGTCTTGCTCTTCATGGGGGGGGGGGGGGGGGCACATAAAAATTTACTTTTTGATTGCTTGGACTTGTACTCGGTTCGGTTTCTGGAGTATCTGACCATGCATCAAGTGTGAAACCAAACCACCAAAGTAAATCTTTTGTCAGGGGCCTATTTCTGTAAGGCAAGAGCATTTGTTTAGATTAGCCCGCAGTGTCTTCATTTGCCATCATTGCAACATTCGGAGAAGCAGGCAGGATGTAAGTGTTAATAAGAGGAAAACTATTTTGTATGTATCAATTCCTATTTTTAAATCGTGTAACTACATTTACCACCTGTTTACCGTAGGTCACCTAGAAGCAGAAGTTGTATTTATATGCCCCGAAAAGAAATAAGGTGATGCAGAATGCAGTACACATAGGAGAGATCCAAATGAGACACAGGTCGTAAAGCAGGAAAGTGTTGTTTGCACAATGCCTAAAAAAAAAAAACCGACTAAGTTTAAAGCCAGACTATTTAAAACCTGTGTGCCTTGACTATGACGGAGACAAGACGGATTTCATTGTGGCGCGACATATTTAATACCACCATGCTAGCCTGACTGCACTTCCACGTTAGCACGCCCAAATGCAAAACAACTACATCCAAGTGACTTTCTGCAATAAAATTCTCCAGATTGACTCACCTGTGTCGAATACGTCTATGCCATCATCCCTGTAATTGAACATGGCCAAAATAACCATTGAGCACCAGCTGAGTGTTACCGATAACATTAACAGGCCCCTTAGCATGCTCGACATTTCGCGTTTGACAATCAACATTACGTCATCAAACCGCGCATTAAAATACACTTTTTCCCGGACACATTTTCCGATTGCGACCGCCACAGATCACAAAATGCGAAGAAAAGCGTCGCTAAGCATACCTCGAGGTCGTTTATGGTGCTTTGGAGAGTTCTTTGTCGGTGATCATTCCTTCGACGCATGTAGCGCTGGCTGTGCTTGTCTCGCTTGCTGCAAAAAGGGCGGTCGTTGGACGCAAAGGCCTCCGATTCCCAGAAGCCTTTGCGGCCTTAAAGGACGCCTCGTTGCTTGGCGACAGCCTTGTATTTTTTACGATGAATGAATTTCATCGCAAATTAATAAGCCTTGTTAGATTTTACCACACTTTCATTCATGGACTGCTTGATTTTTAAACGAACAAACATTCTTGTTATTAGTGTAAAACATCAATTAATTCTTCTATTTTTAAAAAAAATCTGCGAATATCCTGTGCAGTCTGTCGACGGCCAGCAGAGGGAAATTGTAATTTTTCAATTAAAACACTTTTTCCACCCCATGGTCAGCAGTCACTCCACTTCATAAAAAGAACATTGCGGAGGTCATTTGCTCCCTTGAAGTGCAGTAAGTGTTTAAACTATATTATTCGATAATAAACTACAGTTGACCATTATGTAATATAAACTATAGCCAAACATTATTATAAGATTGTAATAACATCTGTTGCCTATTCATCTTATTGTTGGATATCCCCTGGTTGTAATACAGTTACATGTGTAAACGAGATTAAAGGTTTTAAATGTGACAAAACACAGCATGCTGTACAGTTCTTTAGATTCTTCAGAATTTTCGAAGTACCTGTAGCTCCAGCTTCCTTCCACATTCAAAAAATATGCATGTTTGGGTAAACAAAAAGGTCCCAGCTCTTTTGCCTGTGCCCTGCGTACAAAGCAAACAACACTGTACCTAGTGTGAAACAAAAAGCAGGCTCTGCTAGGACATGAGGCCGCTT
This sequence comes from Hippocampus guttulatus, assembly GCF_054856545.1. Lineage (NCBI taxonomy): Eukaryota > Metazoa > Chordata > Actinopteri > Syngnathiformes > Syngnathidae > Hippocampus > Hippocampus guttulatus. The sequence goes on from NC_141265.1 coordinate 15,516,047, forward strand.
GTCTTGAACCTGTGGTGGGTCCAAAGAAAGCCTCAAGGCCAACATGGCATTCTGGAGCAAAACGTGCTGCCCTGAGCCAGAAAGCTTGGTTACAGTTGCAGGTCATGGGTTTTCCATACATACATCCATTTTCTGATCCGCTTATCCTCACGAGGGTCACAGGGCGTGCTGGAGCCTATTCCAGCTGCCTTTGGGCAGTGGGCGGGGTATACCCTGAAGTGGTTGCCAGCCATTCGCAGGGCACACATAAGACAAACAACCATCCGTACTCACACTCACACCTAGGGACAATTTAGAGTGTTCCATTAACCCGCCACGCATTTTTTTTGGAATGTGGGAGGAAACCCGAGTACCTGGAGAAAACCCACGCAGACACGGGGAGAACATCCAAACTCCACATAGGAAAGGATTGAACCCTGGACCTTTGCACTGAGAGGCCGACGCGCTAAACAGTCAACTACCGGGATAAAGACACGGCTAATTGAAAGAAGAAAACAATAATAATGGCTAAGAACAAAATTCATTGGACAATTTTAATTAAAATAGTGATATAAACACGAGTGGACATCCGTGAAAAAAACGAAACATGCAGTCTGGAGAAGGCACCAAGTTAAACTCCCAAATTTGTACCATTTTGAGGGCGCTTTAAACATATATTGTAGCCATTGTCTTTGAACCTCAGAAGGTAAATAGCATAATGAATCATAAAGCTCAGTCATGTACCCTTGATTTGGAAATGAAAGCTAAACCTCGCCTGACTTTCTTCCTTTAAACCAAAGCCCTGTGCCTCTCACAATCAAGGGGCCTTTTTCAGCCGAGGGTATGAGAAAGCGCTGATGTCGAACAACGGCCACAGACGTGCTGAATGCGATGCTTGTTAGGTCGATGTGCCCTGTGCGATGCCAGCCTTTGTCAATGAGTGACATTAAATTTCAGGAATCATCTTGTTCTGGCAAGGGCACCCTGGATCACGCCTTGCACTGCAGTCTCTTTTATTCTCATTGGGCTCATCTGCTTTATGATCCGAATAAACTCAGACAAGAACTTTGATTGTCTTGGCATGCAAGTAAAATTATGCAACGCATAGTTTTACACCTACTGTCCTAGTTCATCTTCTAATGAGTTACAGCGGGTCCACTTGTGTGATGACATGCAAGACTTTGGTAAAGCTCACGAGGCTTCACAATGACTCCCAAGCCTGGAACAAATTAATTCTCTGTTCTATCAAATAGGGCAATGTTTTTAAAAATTAGAACTAATCATTTTGTAGAATTTCACAAGTCCACCAATGTAGTTAGAAAAGTCAAGAGCAAGACGGCATATTGTGTCCACATAGTCGTCAAGGTTTAGGAAATGTCGATTTTCACTTGCTGATGTCTTCAAGTTTATCGCTTCTGCTTTTAAAACAAATTTGGGTCGAACACGGCTCTGATATTTGACCGCAGTGGAGCCTCCACCCCCTTCCCATTACTTCTTCGTCATGGCCTGCCTCTGCATGCACTTAACATGTCAGCTCAGACTTTGAGCCTTTTTATGACAAGAAAAAAAAACCTTACTGGTATCTTCACGCTATTATGATCAAACCTTCTCTCGAAATAAATCAATGTATCTAATTGTACCACAAGCTGAGGAGTTCAATCTGCCTGTCTTTATATGGACTTTGCACAAAAAGTCTGGCCCCCCACCAGAGATCCACCCTCTGTTCTTTTCCAGCTGTCCTCTCTCCAAATGTGTTGCACAACTTGTTTTTTTTCCACTACCTCCATGCCTACAAAAAGCAAAGTATGAAAGGTGTTGCTTCTGAAATCGCAAAACAAATACATGCACGGTCTTCAGCATCAACATCTTCTTGTCTTGAAATCATTCAATCGGTCAGCCTGTCAGCGATTGCTCATCATTTCCAAACAAAAGCAATGTTCGCAGTAATACTGATGTGATTTATAAGGTAAATAAAAAAGTGTCGCTCTCAGCAAAAAAAAAAAGAAGCTCAGATTGACCTTTGTTCTGCTTTTGGTCGGACAAAAACAGGCAGAGTATAAAAGGAGGGGGGAGCAGCTGAAGGGCACACTTGTTTTCGCACAAGGGGCTGCTGCAACTCAACGCTGCGGAGAGACAAACTTTCGACGAACAGGTATAAGACACATTTTTAAACGACGTGAATGAGCATTTGTAGCTTTGCGCAAACGCATTTTGCCACGTGTGAAATAATTTTTTTTGGTGGGGGGGACTCATTTGTGCTGATTATATTTGCATGGAAAGAACACAAAAACAGATTGCTTGCTGAAATGAACGCGAGTGTAACGCGGTGGTCTATTAAGTGGGGTTTGCATGTTCTCCCCTTGTTGCCGTGGGATTGATTTTTGTTTTCAGGCTTCCTTTCACATTCTACCAACTTGCACTTTAGGTTCTTAAAACACGCAAACTCCACATAAGAAGATCAGAACCGTGATGCCCTAAAACTAGTTCATAGTTCTGCCTGACAGGAAAACACAACACTATTAAAAAAAATCATAATCAAAAAAGCTAAAGGTGAACTTAAAATTTCAAGGCGACAACCTTTTAAGTTGGGAATTTCAACTAAATGTTTTCAGCTTTGCTCCTGTGAAAACTGGCTTATGTGCATTTCGGAACAAAGAAATAAAATTTGCAGAACTGTTGTCGATTTGTACTCAACCCGAACTTAAAGATTTTAGTGAAAACAACTCTTAAATTGTTTTGGAGCATACAGCTTGCTTGCTTTCTTGTGTTAACTAAAATTGTTATCTTAAATATCAATAATTAAACAAACAAACAAACAAAAAAAAATCAAAGTTAAATGACTGTTTTCAGCCAAAAATACAGGTTGTGCTTTTTACAGTGACGACAATTAATAATCAATGTGGCAGGCTGATTGAACGCTCTAAATTGTCCCTAGGTGTGAGTGCGGGCGTGAATGGTTGTTCGTCTCTGTGTGCCCTGCGATTGGCTGGCAACTGATTCAGGGTGTCCCCGCCTACTGCCCGAAGATGGCTGGGATAGGCTCCAGCACCCCCCGCGACCCTAGTGAGGATCAAGTGGTTCGGAAAATGGATGGGTGGATGTATCTCACTATAAATAAATCCAACCAAATATTTCAATACATTCATTCCGGAAATGTACCTTTTCTGATGATGTCCACTACAATGTGAAAATGATGGTGGCGCACTAATTTCCATCCCATGCCCTAAAAATACGCTTCAATTTACATGAGGGACATTTTATCACTAAGGGGCATCATAACTTTGGTGTTCTCTTTCTCTCTCAGAAGATAAGGGAGGCGAGGAGGTGCAGGAGGCATGTGGGCCAGCTTCAGCCTGCTCCTCGCTCTCTGCCTGCTCCAGCGGGGCGCGGCGGAGAGCGAGGAAGGCGTCGGGCCCCGCTGCCAGCCCCCACCCGACTGGAGGATCGGTGGCGTGGAACCCATGAGGGCGACAATGGGGCGTGTGACAGTGGTGGCCCTTTTGCAGGCCAGCTGACTGTTTTGTTTGGTGCAGGCATGCAGGTATGCATCCTGGTTCATCCGTATCATGCCAGCAACATTTTGTGACAAGCGTTTATCATATACTGTATATATATGTATATATATATATATATATATATATTTTTTTTTTACTTTGTCCTCTCTAGAATGGATAGCCTGCGCCTACAGATGGAGAGTCAGGGTTTGAAAGATGTTACCTACATGGTGGTCAACCATCAGGGAGCGCACGCACAACAGCTGCACTCTATGCTGGAGCAGAGGTTGTCCGCCAACATCGCGCTCTACAAACAAGAAGAGCACCAGCCGGACGTTTGGCAGCTGCTGAATGGAGCCAAGGATGATTTTTTCATCTATGACAGGTTTGAACAACTGGACGTGATCCTCAATTCGGCGGCATTCTCAATTTACGACAGCGTTTTAAGGTTACGAGCCAATTGAAAGAAAACGCATTCACACGGCACATCGTGTACATTTAAGCGCTGAAGGTTGGTTTTTTTACTTGACTGAAAAACTGGAGGGGCGGACTGTGGTCCAGTGGTTACATATCCATAATCGTCTACTTTTTTTTACCTCTTGACCAACAGATGTGGACGCCTTACTCGCCAAATTTCCCTTCCGTATTCCATCATTGGCCAGGGCCACATCGAGGGTGCCATCAAGGACACCTACTGCAAGCGATTATGTGGCACTTGCACATATGAGGTATTATTATCATTATCACACACACACATTTGTCAGGTTCCTGGGTTGGTGCTCGAGTGTCCCCTATTGACAAGCTGCCACTGATTCAGATTTCAAATGCGAACCAATTTCATGTGAATTTTCCACCAGAGTGCCGAAATCCCATCAGAGTGTCAAGTAACTACAGAAGAACAGCGTCCTGATGCTGCCCCGGCAGTTGACGCAGAAACTGGACACCACCGTCAACACCATCATGGGCATCACCACCATCATCATCATCAGCATGGTCAGCATGGGCACCACAGCCACGACCCCAGTCTGGGTCATCATCACCATGGAAACTGCCAGATGCAAAGCCAAAGTCACCACAGTTTAGGGCCACAAGCTAGTCAGGGGCAGTCAAACGTGGCTCCCCAGGAGGCGCAGGGGATGCCGGTGATGCAGCGACCGTGAGCGCCCGAGACGTCGAGGTGAAAATCCAAACACGCTTGACGTTGGGCCGCCGCATCCGACAGTGATGCCGCTACTGCGGCCAGCTGATGCTGACACTGACGGAGTCTGTTGGGCGAAACGGGCGAGCCGAGCTTGTGACGCTGTCAGGAGGCGCTACCCGCCACATGACGGTGACACGGGCAGAGCGAGGCCGATCACGTCAGCGAGACCTGACAGTGACGCTCGCATCCGGCCGACTGACAGCCGCCTCAGCCGGACCAGTGAGCCTGACTTCCGGGGGTCGTGAGCTGAGAATGAGGCCATCTGTAAAGCTGGCCGTGATGTCATTCTCGAGTAGGAACACCAGCTCACCTCACCCGTCGTCCAGATAGGCCACCATGTTTCCAAATGACCCTTTCCCTCTTTTGGACCCTTCCATCTTTTATGAAACCAGGCGCATAAACTACGCTCTAGTGGCGTCTGGCTGAAGTCAGGATGGCAGGGGTGGGAGACGAGTTCTTCGGGAACATGGTCGACTTGGTTTTTCAGAACAGGTTTTCCCAACCTATTTTCAGCCAAAGCACATATTTTGTTAGGAAAGTCTCACGACATATCAGCAAATAAAAATGTAATTGTGATATGCGCATCCTCCGCCTAGTCACAGCTTGCAAATAAAACGTTTTTTAAGGGTATTTTTTAGGCGGGGCGGGGGGCTAGCCTCCATTATTCATTGAAAAACTCTTGTATTCGCTGTTTTTGCGCTTTTTGTGAAACACCCGAAGATGCCACAGGAATATGACTGACTTACTCTTAAAGGGGAAGTCAACTCAAAGATATTCTTTACAATATGTTCTATGCACTCCACGAGTCTAAACATGGTATTACAATTAAAATTACATTGTGGAATATGTATTAAGTAGCAAAAGTCACCCGTTAAATTTTTTATTCATTTTATTCATCACAGTGCTAAGCGCTCATATCAATGGTCACCTATTTTCTGGGTTTGGTCATGAAATGTTGGGCTTTGATGCCGTTTTTTACTTACCGGCATGTGTACAGTACAAGGTGCAATGGCCGTTGCCTTCGATGGACACAAACGGTTGGATTTTTCTGGTTCATCTGCAAACACAATATACATCTGATTACTGTGATTAGACTCGTCGGGGGCGTGTAGACGATATTGGAAAGATTTTGGACTTGACTTCCCCTTTAAGATTGATTTTCTTGGAGACAGTGCTTTGGTGTCATCTTGGGCTCTTTCAGAAAGGGCACAAAAAACGACAAGTGAGTTTTTTAGTGATGGGTGCAGGATAGACCCCTCCAAAATAAAACTCTCGCCTTGGCTACACCTTCTCCAGTCTAAGTATCGGTTCATCATACCTCCATAGCCCCCACATTTAAAATACTAAAGACCATACACCACGAAAGAACATAAGACCCATTAAGGGACATTAATTCAAAGGTGAATCTTTTTTTTTTCATGCCCATAAGTTTTGTTTTCCTTCCTTATACTATATTTTCTTGCAAATTGCACACGTCAAAACAAAGCTAAATGACTCCACTGTCACAAAGAGGGGGCAATGGAGCAGGAATGACTTTTGTAATACACGCTGTGCTTAATGATGGTTTCTGCGGGAAGGTGAAATACCACTCAGAAATCTGATGCCTACACAGAGCAATGTATTGTAAAGTGAGTGTGTGAATTATCCAGTATGTGAAAAGACAGTGGAATAAACTTTAAATGGATCGCTTAATTCTTCTCTGTTTGCGCCTTTTGGATCAAGATGGCAATATGAATTGTTTGAATATGTTCAGATGACATTAAATAATAGTGTCAAACAAAGCACCTTCATTTTTAACCTTGTTTAAAAATAACACTGATCAAGAGCAACTATTAGCTATTGACGGTATTTTATGTCCGAATTGATACTATGACACACGTACCAAAGGTGTCCAGCAGATGGCAACAAAGGTCCACAAAGGAGACAAAATCAAAATCTGCTCAAATTAAATGTCTCAGGATCTCTAAATTATGGTTTTACTGAACACTATTAGGTACACTTGTACGATGTACTGAGAGTACAAATCTATTTTTTATTTGTTTGTTTTGGCAATGGTTTGCTATACACTAAACGCAGAATGTGGAAAGACTAGTTTGCCCAACCGTACTGCATAGAATCTAGTTGTGTATAAGCAACAAACATCTCTGAGACAGGACACAGTGTAGTTCTACAAACGACACCATAGTACACTATACATTGAGTGATTAATAAAAGTAACGTTTCAGTATTAAATGATAATTTACTCATGAAAAAAAGATTTACCAAATTTGTGACAGCAAAGCCTTACTATTTTATTGTAATTTTTTTTTTTTTTTTTGGTCATTTTAGTAATGATACACTACAACGGCAAAGTGCACCATGTTCAGCTTGGATCCGTGCATCTGAATGCCCTGTCAAATTGTATGTCCGAAAAGGTCAACAAACAAAAGGAGGCGATGAGTTAGACCGAGGTGCCTTGCCTATGTGGGCGTAATTGGGCTGTGATTCAATCAGCCCCCCATACAGAGCAGCGGTACACAGCCTCCATCTTAATTGGCCAATAAGCTTTCTCCGGCTGGCTGCGGCAACCCCTCCTCCATCTTTTTCACTAACACTGAGAGGCCTGGAAGTGAGAGTGAAACTCACACACAACATTTGAACCCATTTACACAGTGTTCCTCTATGTGGATCACAAACAAGCCTGTATTCTCAGGTCGCGCACACGCACACGCGCGCGCACGCACACACACGTATTGGACATAGACACACTTCGGGTGAAAGGTGCTCATCCTGCATTTAACGCACACACACACACACACACGCACGCGCACTCCATAGGGTGAAAGGAGGCCATGATGCAACTTTTTGCACACAAACAATAAAAGTACGAGTGCACATGCGCAAAACGTGAAAGAAAGTGTCCTGCAAATTGTACACACACACACACACACAGTGAATTAGGGAAATATTCAGCTGTCCTTTGCTTTGAATGCCGGTGTTCATCCTTGTTAATGGCAAGTTGTGCAAAAAATAATGAAACACTGACCAGTTGGACATCTCCATTCACGACTAATGCCGAGACAAACAAAAAGGATCAGTACGATTAAAATGTGGCAAATTTACATTTATTGTATCGCAAGCTTATCAATCACAGATACAACACTGACAAGGCTTAACTGCTAAGATAAGAATATCACATCATTGAAGTCCAACATTGTTCTTAGCGTTCTAACCCCCCTCAAGGTGGATGCAAATATGAATGCAACTTGAAACAAGCTCCAATGGTACCTTGGCTTGTTACAAGTGTCCCAACTTATAATAAGGGGATTTTTTGCTCTATTTTGCACGCAAAAATTAGATTTACTAGTTAGTTTTTCTCCAACCATGTCTATTCTGCCCTCCCGGAGCATGCTGTGTGCGGTTTGGCAGTTACAGTAGCAAAGAGTTCTTTCAAAAAAAAAAAGGCCAGTGTGCTTGTTTCAGGGTGTTCATTGCCAATCTCGGCTGTTTACTGAGAAACTAAACATAAAACAAAGACAATTACATGCTGTGTATTTAACTAAACAACATGAATTTACTCACGAAAGCCTGCTAGTTTAATGCTAAAAGTAATGCTAATCACCCAAGGAAAGGGCTAACAAAATTAGCATTGATCTATTGTGGTTGTAACATAAATTTTGAACAACTGCTATTTGGACACAAGTGGTGCACACACACGAACCACAATACTGGTAGTCACATTCTTTCTATTTTGCGAATAATGACTACTATTAGCCAAGTCGTGAGCATACCACAAGGTGCCACACATCCACTGAATGAAGGCCGAAAAAAGTGTCCATTTTTTTCATCAATGAATGGGATTTATCGTGCATGTCAATGGGGAGAGTTGATATCTGAGTGATTTAAATTAAAATTGTGGAGCAAATTTAATTTGATAGTCAAGATACGATTGAAGTTGGATGAACAATGCTGTTGAGCATGAACCTGGTTGGCATAATCGTCTGTTGGACTTAATCATGAAACAACAACAACAGCAACAACCCCAAGAAAAAAACTGAGGCCCAAATTGCCCAATATGTGATCAAGAAACGACTGGAGGCCGAACACGTCACTCAGCCACACTGCCACAAGGAAATACGGAAACAATAATGACAGCAAAGCAGTATAAGAATGCTTGCAGTGTAACTATTGAAACCAAAGCCTCCTTTACATCAGAGCCTTTTACACAAAACCCAGAAAAAGTGAGATATTGACACAATCACATCATATTTGTGACATAAAATACTATCTGGATGGGAGAAGTGAGAGCCAAGGTGTTTCCTTTCAGAGACACCCCCCTGCCACTGCCCCCCGGCATTCCCCTCCGCAACATTCCGCCCCGCCTGAAGCTGTTGCAGGGATGGAAAAAAGCTGGTTTTGAAAGGCAGTGTGATAGCGGCTGACACCTCCATCCAGCTATTCAATCATCTTTCAAGCAAATTATTACAAATACACATCACAGTATATGATTCCATCAATCTGGTAGTATAAAATTTCTTGTATAAACACAAATTCAATGGCTTAAAACTGAAGCTTATTGATAATAAAGGTTCCTCATTCTCTCATTATTAAAAAAAAAAAAAAAAAAGAAGACGAAACTTAAGATGTCAAAGTCGAAATATTATTTCAACATGTGTTGATGGACATGTTGCCATGAGAATTTAGTCGGAAAATATTAAAACATCAACAGTAAATGATATGACAAAAAAAATAAAAAACACACTCCTCCATAAACAATTTAAAAAAGAAAAATCATGTAGCATAATGGGGAAATGATTTCCAAATTCTTTATAAAGACATCAAAGTTTTTCACTGAATACTCACTGTACAGTATTATCGAAATTTTTATGAGAATGTATCTAAAAATAATACCAACAACCCCCTACAAGTACCAGTTTTCCATAATCAATAATACAAACTAAAAGTAGACTGCGCTGGCATTTTCGTAAAACTATTTTTGTAAAATTCTTTCATTAAGAAAAAATTGTAAAAATACATTTTGAGTAAACCTGGTCATGTTTTCATTGCATGCTACTCATTTCAGATAATTTGTAATCCAACTTTGTGACTACGATTATATCATTAAACACTTGTCAGGAAAATCACATACAAATGTTCACTATATTTCATAAACCAATTGAGTATTGAGGAAAAATGACAAACCAAATGAATTCTCATGACATTGGAAACTTGTCGACAATGAATAACTCCATTTGACAAAATGTAGCATTTCAAGAAATATTTCTAAGTAAACCATTTATGTCAGCTTTAACCGTTTTGTTTTTTGTTTCTTGGTGCTCAGCTGTTGTCACCCTGGGATACGCAGTTTCCTCATGTTGCCAAGTCGCGATCCATTTCATTAGAAGTTAAGAACAATACTCCTCAAAATAGGCCTCAAAATACACCCCCTGAAATCAAATGTACAACGTATGATTTTTTTTTTAAACAAAACGAGTTTAATGTAGCGCCGAAAGCCATGACATTGCACTGTATTTGTTTACAGACTACACTATAGTTGCTAGAACACAAGGAAGTAACATTTCTAGCCTTTACCTTATTATTTTGTGTGTAAATTTGGTAGCTCCACCTCTGTACTGTCCCGAGGGATAAAAAAAATATACATGAATAAGATAAGAAAAACCTTTATTAGTCTCGCAATGGAGAAATTCCCAATTCACAGCAGCAAAGTTATGAAAGGAAGAAGTAGAACAACAAAATCTAGGAGCTGCTGGAAAGGCAGCCACTCTCGCGGCGCCATTTTGAAGTCAAAATAACACAACACAACACATAGGACACAGACAATCGTGCAATCTTCACCACTTTTCTGCATACACTTTGTTGTCTGAAGCAGTTCTAGATGAAAGAGGAGAGGATCAAAGTGTCCTTTCACCAGTGGATCAGAGACGTCATGCTGAAAATGTGCACACGTCTGCTACAAGCTAAGTTTTGAAAGCAAACACGAAGCTGTAGCGTCCATTGACGAAAAGAGATGAGTTCACTTCTCCTGTCCCACGTAATCCGCTTCAAACTCCAAGCCGCGACTCCCAGTTCCACATCCGCATCGGCGCTCCGCGCTAACGCTCCTTTCTTCTCATCGTCGGCTCCTCAATATGAATATGAATACATGCAACATTTTCTACCGTCCACGACCCATCAGTTGACAACCCTCATATAGAAAACCATTCCAAAAAAAAAAAAAACAAAGAAAAAGAAAACCTGAAAAAAATTACCCCATTTAAACACGTAATTAAAAAAACAGTCAAGAAAAATCACCCTTTTGTATCTAACCCTACTAAATTCTCACGTGAAGGCGCGATCTGTCGAACGTGTACAAAGTGCTCAGTTGAAAGTGTCTGTCACATTTCGAAACAGTTGCAATCACCATATGCACGAGGTTAAGAATGAATTTATTGTGAGCTGGCAATCACACACACACTTAAACTTAAACACACTAAAACTTGCACACACAGTTTGAAGAAATGATCTCTCGACTGCTCGTCTCTGATTGCATTGCATATATTCCAGTTTGGACACATTCACAGTGACTACGCTGAACAGAACTGCATTAAACAGGGGGTTCCCTACTGGGAATTTCCTTAATTTTTGGGGGCGGGGGAGGGGGGGGGGTTTGCCATACAACGGAAAACTTGTCCGTGTGTATCTGTCCATTCATAACCGAGCAAATGGCATACTTGTCATAGTCCACTGACATGCGCTCACAGTCACATTTACGCAAGCGTACTCACAATTAGGCATGCACTTAGTATATGTACACACCACTGGCGGAGACGGGGGGAGTGCCACCCATGGAATCTGCTTGGAGACTCCCAGGTGCCACTCCAGATAAATGACATGTCACAGCGACGTGGGCTTGCACTGTTTTAGATGTTAAATGAGCACTCTTTGGCACGGAGTTACAGTATATGTATGTTAGCGCCCTCTACTGGTAAAATGTTCGTACAACTTTTTATTTATTTACAGACGTGTAAATAAGTGTGAGTAACTCTGAATATTAAGTGCACACATACATGAGTGTGCAAATTTTATTCAAGATTAAAATGGATGTTGATTATTGACAAAATATTTCCAATTTTTTTTGTTTTGTTGACCCCCCCTGCCCCTGAAATACCCATCGACACTCGCATCCATACAGTACATTGATGCGCACAGGCTTACACACACGCACACTTACAAACTCAGAAACATGCACACACAATCTCACAGGCACTGACATTCACATGTGCTTAAATGTGAACAAGTACACACTGCAACGTAGTTGTGCACTTATGCACACACACACACGCACACACACACACACACACACACACACACACACACACACACACACACACACGATAAAGGCAGAAAAATAAAAAATATCAAACATTTTCCCTTGTTGTGGGGTATCTGGAGAGTGACAAGGGGTGACCATGGCCCAACCCTAGCCACCACGTCGCTCTGCCCCTGACTTGTACGAAGGCACTTAAACACGCACACGCACACACTAACACATGCGCGCACACACTATCATACTCACACAAACATACTGACACATGCAATTCCATACACATGCACTTGCGCAGGCACTTTAGCGCAGACGGACCATTTCCAGGTAGCAGGCGAGCAGCATTATTAGCTTTGCAGTCTTTTCCCACTAAATGTGAACGAAGCCACAATACAGTACTGCTAGCTCGCCCTTAAATGAACCTTCAGTGAATGCAGAAGTACCAGGTAGCAACATTATACAGGGTTGCTGTCACGAAATGAAATCTATTTAAAATATATTTTCTTTGTATTCCCGATAACAATTAAAGAAAAAGCTCTTAGAAAACAATTACATTTTTGTCTGTTAATGATCATATTCAAATGGCGGACAGCACAAGGCTGAATTAGTTTGATTTGTCACCGAATGGGCACTTTTGTGAAACACTATCACAGCTTTACAATCATCACCCTCCTCCTTTCAAACACCCAAAAAAACCAACAAAAAAAAACCAGTTGCAATCAGGCAGATTTGTGTATACAACCCTCCTTTGTAACTTTTAAATCCATATGTAATTATAACCTGGTCGACTGGTTAGCACGTCAGCCTCACAGTGCAGAATCCGGTCCCGTCCTTACTCTGTGAAGTGTGCATGTCCTCCACCCACACAGGTTTTCTCCCACATTCCAAAAAAACATGCACGGTAGGTTACTGGAACAGTCTAAATTGTCCCTGGGTGTGATTGTGACTGCGGTTTGTCTGTTTGTCTATGTGTGCCCTGCGATTGGCTGGCAATCAATTCAGGGTGGAACCCGCCTATTTGGCCAAGACGATCCGGGATAGGCTCCGGCACGGCCTCGAACCTGGTGAGGATAAATGGATCAAATGGCAAATGGATTTTATGAATGCGCACGAAGAGATGCTTCACCAGTTCACCTAAACACATTGCCGCCTCTGCAATTATTTTTTTTTTTTAGCCTAGTCTAAGGCCTATTGCGATTATTATGTCTACTATTTAAGCATTCGTCAAAACAGGCACGACAAGCATTGAACGCAACCGTGGAAAAAGCAGTTGTTCACACGGTGTCAACTGACACACCTTCACATTCTTTGGACTCAATCCATTCGCCGTCCCTGAATTATTGGACATAAACATATAGGAGCACATTTCAAATAACATCATAAGGGTTGTAGTAGCTGAGCTGGTATAGGTTGATATTGTGTGTGCGTGTGTCCGTCAGCTACATGTACAGCAGCTTTCAAAGTATTGGTACTACAAGTTGTTGGGGTTTTTTTAAACGGCGTAGAAAGCCATTCCTTCTGTTTTAAAGTACAGCTTCTAAGATTCCTTTGCGTAAAATGGAATTAAACGTGGGCCAGGATCAAAGGGGGGAACTCATTCCCGTCCATGAACCGCGTTTCAGGATTTCCCTTTGGTCAGCCAACATGGCAATTTCCTTAGCATCACCGAACGCCTCATAGCGACCTCCTGCAAGGCGCCATGACGCCGCGTAGAAGCTCGTTTTATCACAGTTACGTTGAAGAAATTGTGTGCGCGTGTCTGTGTGATCGTTTGTAAAATACATTCATGCACAATGTTATTCATTCCCAGTCCACATTTTCAATGTAAAGGTTTCGGCTGCGATTTCGGCCAAAGTCAGCTGGGATAGGGATGTCGACAAGTGCGATAGGAAATAGATGATCGGATGAGAATCCTTTAGCTGGAAAGCACACAAGCTTTTTGACTGGATTATTTGTCGTCGCGTTGTTCATTTTTATCCTGCAGGGTTGCGGTTTTCAGCTAAAAAAACAAAAACAAAAAAACAACAAAATCACAAATTCAACAAATAAACTACCTCGAAATTTGGCCAGCACGTGAATAATCGCAGTTGTGCAGCAAAATAAGAAAAATGTTCTACTTTCTTGCTCGGTTTGAGCAACTATGAATCGTTCGACATGTCTTGAAAGCACACATCCTAAAGTTGTGTCAATTATGTACACTATTTAAGAAGTAAACAATGGCAGACGCTTCTTCCCCTGCCGTCTTCGAGCCAGGGCAACTGCGCGACTCTTTGCACTGTTAAGACTTCGGCGATTACCTAAAGAAGCGTCAAAATGATTGCTTCTTGAAAAACGTCTCTCCTACGTCGCTTGCAAGGAAACACAAAGCGCATGAAATACATTTCGGCGGCGCGGATGTAAGGCAGCGGGGGCAATTTCACCTCCTCTCCCGCCGTTCGCCGCGAGTCAATCGGCCTCCAACGGGAGTCAGCTAACTTCCCAGTCTAAACGTGTTGCGTTCAAGGCGAGAATGTCCCCTGCAGGTCTGGGGTCACGTACCCCCCGGGCATGGCGGGGAGGGATTTGAGGGGGTGCTGCGACAGGCACAACGGCGCTGACTGGACGGGAGGCGGGTCCAGCAGAACGCTGCGCTGGCTATCTAGCTCCTGTACAACCGTGTAGTCCGCTACGGGGGCAAAGAGCTGCGCCTGGGGGGAGTCGGGAGAGACGTAAGGCGACTGGTAGGCTTCATTCGCCCGAGGCTCGCTGGGCTGGCAGCTCTTGTCGGGCATGGAGCAGTAAGGTGGGGTGCTGCTCTCGCCAGCCGGTTCCAAATCCAGGAGCTGAAACTGACACTCCTTTTGCTTCTTCTCCTCCTCGCAGTCTTTCTTCCCCTTCTTTGCGTCTTCGTTCGAGGCCGGGCCGCCTTCCTGAGTTCGTAGTTGCTGGCCGGGGGACAGCACCACACCCCCGAAGGGCATGACGTTGCTGACCTGGGCGTAGAAATCCATGGTGACCCAAGAGTGAGGAACTCCGCTTTGAGGGTGCGCCGGGGGTCTCTCTATTTGCTCTGAGTCCACGTAGAGGGACGCTTCTCTGTCGTCGAGTTGGCCCGGGAGCAGCGTGGACGTCAGCACGGTGCCGTCTTCATCGGGATCATTCGATGCGTAAGGGCGGTCGCTGTCGCCGCCATCGTCAGGAAAGCTGATGGGACAGCAGCATAGATGCATGTTAACAAGTGGGTAGGGCTACATGATTTACAACAATAATCACAATGGTGATATATTGTGCAGACCTAATTCTGATGCATTTTTCCCTGAAAAAACAAAAAACAAAAACTTTCCCAATAATATTGAGACATTTTCTCACCAGAGCGGTGGTTCTCACAGTCATTGCTCCCTCTAGTGGTATGCAAAAGGGTCACTGAATTACTTATATAAATTGTTCTTTATGTTCCATCATCTTTAACTTTTTTTTCATCCATGACAGGACATTTGTAAAGTACAGTTCAGTTGTATTTAACTTTTAAGGTCAGCGCACTTGCAATTACATCCACGGGTGTCAAACTCATTTTTGTCGCGGGCCACATTTTAGTTACCGTTTCCCTTGGAGGGCCGTTATGACTGAAATCATATCAAGAAGTCAAGAACTGTTGATTCAACTCTTGCTTAAGTTACGATCACGATGGGTTTGGTAACAAGAAAATGCTTAGAATATCTCTCTTATTTATTACATGTGAAAATTAAAATTTTTGGTCGACATTTTAGAAAGCATCATGGAGGTTGACATGTTTGATCTGCTGTCGCGGGCCACATAAATGATGTGGCGGGCCAAATATGGCCCCCGGGCCTTGAGTTTGACATTGTGAATTTTGTTTTCAAACATTGCCCCAGGTACAAAATTTATTTCACTTGTGTGCTGAACATTTAACAGAATCATAGAATATTTACTGCGATAGGCTGACAACCAGTTGAGGGTGTACCCCACCTACTGTTTAAAGACATATACCTCGTGATGGACATTATTATTATTATTATTGTTATTATTTTTATTATAGAATAATAGAACCACTGCTTTTCGAGGCCTACTTTCCCCCCCCCAAATTGTACAACTCTGGTAGAAATACAAGAAGTACCTGAAAGCGGTGGAGCACCCGGCTCGGTGTCCGCTTGACTGAGAGCCCCCTAACAGCCTGTCGGTGTCCGAGGTCTGGTTGTCCTCCTTTTCCCCAGTGTCCGGATCCTTCACGTCCACCTCTATGAATTCCACCCACGGCTCATCTTGGTAAAAGTCTGGCGAATACGTGGGGCCGTCAACAAGACCTCCACCGCTAAGAATGAAATTCAGCTCATCCAACTTCCCTTTCTGCATGGAAACAAAATAACATTAGGTACATTTGCAAAATCGAATGAGATCCAGTGCAAGAGCTGTAGCAAAATGTTTATTATTATGGTTTTAGAGTGAGAGCTGCACAATGCTGAACTTACATTTGCTTTCGTCTCTCACAATTAAAAACAGAGCTGTCCAACAGAACTTGTTTGTATTATAATAAATTATGGTCTGTTCTTTTTTTTTCGGCTTAATAACAGGCTCACACAATAAACAATGAGTGATGTGGCAAGGAGAAGTGGGCATTGTGATGAACAATGACACCAGCCTGTCAATAGAAATATTATTTACAAAATGGGTTACATAACACATTTTATGTTTCATCTTCACTTTGTTATGAGGGCCTCTTAGAGGCCCCGTAAAACAAATTCATTTCTTTCCAAATACGTTTGAAGATGATTGCTGGAAACGTACGAACAAGAACTACAGTATGTAGTCCTCACTTGTGAAGCTACAGCATTAAATGTTTTTTCTCCATTTTGGTTTTTCTGATTTTTGGAGGGGAGTGGCGGAGGGGGGCGGGGGGCATAACTAAAGCTGTGCTGCATGACTCACTTTGGAGAGCGACAGGAGTCGTCCTCCTGCCACAATATGTAAGAACTTGAGCGTCATCCGGCGCAATTGAGACATGCCTTTAGCAAGCTAGCGAGGCCTACAGCAGGGGTATCAAACTTATTTTTGTTGCGAGCCGCATTGTATTTACGGTTTCCCTTGGAGGACCGTTATGAATTTTAAGAAACCATATCAATATTTAATCACCTCCACATATTACATTCACAGCACACAACAAATTGATGGATCGACACTAGCTTTAAAATCGGAAGCCAAGAATAATGACTGTTATTGTGAATTACATGACAATTTGAAATTTTGGTTCAGACTTTAGCAAGTCTCATGGAACTTGACATACTTGATTTGTTTTTGCGGGCCACATAAAATGATGTGGCGGGCCAGATCCGGCCCCCGGGCCTTGACTTTGACACCTGTGGCCTACAGACTAAAAAGCAGCCATTTTTCTAGGTCGTAGCAAATGTATTTGATTGACAGTTGACGGTCAAGTGGGATATCGTTAAAGCACATTTAGTGGGCACGGCTGCAGCATTTGAGAAGGGTGACAATGACTGAAGCCTCATTTCCTTGATTTGACAATGTTTGTAATCATTCAAATTTGGCAGGGCTATTAACAACGCTCTTCTCTGTGGTGTGTGAAATTTAGAAGACATTCATTTTCACAGTACATGGTCTTTACTAGCGTTTCCCAAGGCACAATAAGGGTGCCATAAAGAACATAGATAATAATTACAATGACCAAAAAAAATGACATTAATTTAAAAAAAAAACCCAAAAACAAACAGAGGTACCTTTAACAGCTCTGGATCCACGCCTTTAATTTTGGGCGCCGGAACCGGTGGCAACAGAATGACCATTAATCTGCAAAGAGGGCAAATCCCACTTGGTTAAACACCAAAATATCTTCCATATGTGTGCGCATCGGAGTTCCTACCTGTGCTGCTGTGAGACAGCAACCCACATGATGAGTATGACGGCGGCCACAACCCCCAAAATGATAACCAATGTGAGCAGTGAAAATGCATCTACAAAGATGAACAAAAAGAAAAAAGAAAAACACCATTGCATTGCATTGCAACCCACACAGGGAAACAAAACTACAAATGCACCAAAATTTGCGGAACAAGCTTACCTTTGTTTGGAATGCGAGAGACTTGAATGAAAACAGATTCACTGAAGTCTCCGAACTTGGTGAAGGCCTTCATCCTGCAGCGGATGTGCACCTCGTATACTTTTTCGACATGGAGTCCGTGGATAGTCTGCTCGGTTTGAGGCTGCAGCTGAACCTCCATCTGAATTTTGTAACAGAGATCCATGACATTAGATCATGATCATTTAGAGGTGCCATCCAAAAACTGACACCCATTGAGTATAACACAAAAAATAATTTATCATTTGGATAATACAATAAAAAAAAAATCCAATTCCAGATCTCAAGAAACTAGCTTGCACAAGAAACACCTCAAATGATTTTCAATACAATTTTAGAATTGGGCATTTGAGAAGCATTTGCCCAGCCACAGGTGTGAAACTCAAGGCCCGGGGGCCAGATTTGGCCCACGAGATCATTTTATGTGGCCCACAAAAGTCAATTATCTGCATTGATTTCATGTTTCTTGCTAACATACAAAAATTGCTAATTGTCGTCATCTCATATTTTCTTGTTACCAATTCCCCCATTAAAATTAATCTGATAATGTTTTTACAGTTTTTACTGGCCACTGATTTCAAATCTATTGTAGTATCTGCAATATAAGATAAGAAAAGAAGATAAGAAAACCTTTATTAGTCTCACAATGGAGAAATTCCAGATTCACAGCAGCAAAGTTATGAAAGGAAGAAGTAGAACAACAAAATATAGGAGCTACTGGAAGGCAGCCGCTCACGCGGCGCCATTTTGAAGTCAAAATAACAAAAATAATATGATGAGATGATGAATTTATTTAAGTTGACAGTCATAACGTCCCTCCGACGTAAACCATAACCATGACGTGGCTCGATGCATTTGATGAATCGACATAAAACTGTATAACGGTTCCACTGAAGAGCAGAAAAATGAACCTTTTTACCGTATTCCTATTTTTAAGATGCATCTGCTTGACGCCATTTTCATGCATGTATTGCCCAGTAGACGTACAGAATTTCTTGGCCAGTAGGTGGATATTAGTTAGATTTACAGAGGTTTCAGATTTACAGGTATGCAGCTGGAGAAAGATTTATATGATGAGATTAGCAAACCAAGCAGACACACCATGACCTCCGAACCAAGCGCTCCCACCCTTGACGTCCTTCAGTAAACCCGTGTTTTCCCAGGAGGCCTTGCTCAGGCTTCCAGTGGCTTTAGGAGGAAGGAAACATAAAACTACGTGTCCTGATTTGATCTTCCCCTTTAAGGTTGGAGGACACACATGTTGCGCTTGTGGCACCGACTTTATAACATTTGAAAGAAGTGTTGTGGAATTTACAAACGAGAAATGACGACTCACTGTCTCCCAGGTGGTGCTGTTCTTCTCTCGGTACTGGACCTCGTACACGATATTCATCCAGCCCATCCCGACGTCAGCGGAGGCGGGTGGCTCCCATGTCACCATGACGTCGTAAGTGAGCCCGGAGGGACTCACATTCAGGCAGGTCCAGTTGAGAGCCACCGGAGGGTCAGGACGCACTGCCAGAAAAATGTCAAGACATTTCAGCAAAGCAAATGTGTGCAAACGTCACGTCACCCGATGCAGCCACACATAATCCACATGCCAGAGATCACTTGCTGTAAAATATGTTCAGTTGTACATTTTAATTGTATTGTTCATATGCAATTTAATACAATTAACCAACATATAAGGAGCGTTAGTGCGCAGCGCCGATGCGGATTTGGAACTGGGAGTCGCGGCTTGGAGTTTGAAGCGGATTACGTGGGACAGGAGAAGTGAACTAATCTCTTTTCGTCAATGGACGCTACAGCTTCGTGTTTGCTTTCAAAACTTAGCTTGTAGCAGACGTGTGCACATTTTCAGCATGACGTCTCTGATCCACTGGTGAAAGGACACTTTGATCCTCTCCTCTTTCATCTAGAACTGCTTCAGACAACAAAGTGTATGCAGAAAATTGGTGAAGATTGCACGACTGTCTGTGTCCTATGTGTTGTGTTGTGTTGTGTTATTTTAGTTTTTTTGATTTCAAAATGGCGCCGCGAGAGTGGCTGCCTTTCCAGCAGCTCCTATATTTTGTTGTTCTACTTCTTCCTTTCATAACTTTGCTGCTGTGAATTGGGAATTTCTCCATTGCGAGACTAATAAAGGTTTTCTTAACTTATCTTATCTTATTCATGAATCTAAATACAACATTTTACATGTTAAACCATGACATGCAATTATATGCATTGGAGAATTTGTTTATTTATTTGTTTTAAACACCCCCTCCCACATAAAAAAAGAAAATCTTCAACAATGCCGATAAAACATTCAATCTGCATTTTCTACAGGACAAAAAAAAGACCCGCCCCTCTTAAAAAAATACAATTAATAAAATACACTTAAAAAAAAAGGTAAAACATCCGTTAATATTTCAAAACCGTGGGTGTCGACCCGGTCGACAGGTTTCAAGCTGAAAAACAAAACGTAGGATGCTCATTGATCACTGCGAATTTAAAAGGAGGTCATAGATCGAAAATCGATACAAATTGCAATACGAACCAATGTTTTCCACAGTGAAGCAGTCATCCGTGTTGAAATAGGTAACGTTGTCTCGGCTGCGCAGTTGCAAGCAGTAGGGGGTCCAAATGGACGTGTGGGTTTGATCAAAGAAGCATTCTCGCCTCGAGTGGAAATACTCTGGACACTCTTTCCATTCGTTCTTAGTGGAGGCGCTGAAGGCAGGATTTAAAAAAAAAAAAAGCAGCGTGTCAGTCACAGATATGTTGCCTGCTTAACGGCATTTTTTTTTTTGGGTCACTTCTTCTCTCACTCTATAACGCGCTTCTGATAGAAGACTCTCAATGCTCCGGGGTCAGACAGGTTGTGGAAACTGCCGGGACTCCACCAGCAGCTGAATGTCATTTGATCCTGGGATGTACACTTTGTGAAGTGAGGTTCAAGAGGAGCTGAGGCACGCATTTGACAAGAGGAAAAAAAATTAATCAATACATGAAATCAACTTTATTCACCTCTGTGAACTACAAAAAGCTTTAAGTTTCAAGCATGTCCTCACAGGCTTTTGAATCAATGGATTCCTACAAAATGTGTGCTCAATTAATAGATGTGACATATTGTTCCAAATTACTCGTGAATTAGAAGTGTAGCATGTCAGCCACTTGTTGGGGGTGTGGGGGGAGGGGGCAGCCCTGGTGTGTGGCTACGCAGAGAATTGGAAGGTTGAGTGTGGTTGTGTTTCTTGTATGTTTTGTTTCGTTTATCTAGTTTTATTTGGAATTTATAGAATCAAAAAAAAAAAAAAAGAAGCACAAAGGAATGTCAGCCCAAAACCAAAAAATAAAAATGATAAACATAATCATAGAAACTCCTGTTACCATTCCTGGAAAATCAAGCACAAAATGAATCATAAAACATGCCTGAAAACTGTTCTTTTTGCACGTGTAGAACAATGAATACTTCCACATGACTTGCCGTCATATGCCTTCAGCTTTCAATAAAAGCCAATAAAATGAAAAACAGTACAAAGGTAACCTTGAAACTTTGAACGTTATTACAGGGATCCCCGGTACTTCTATTCCCATCCGTCATCTCCATTCAAAAATCTGAGGTCAACTCACAACGGCTATTCTTCGACTTCAAACGTTAATTACAAAATGCTGTTCCACAAATGCACAGACTTCAAAATGAGTTGCCAGTTGCTGGGAGAGAACATACAGTACATTCAAGTCTGATGATG
Source organism: Hippocampus guttulatus (assembly GCF_054856545.1). NCBI lineage: Eukaryota > Metazoa > Chordata > Actinopteri > Syngnathiformes > Syngnathidae > Hippocampus > Hippocampus guttulatus. The sequence goes on from NC_141265.1 coordinate 15,537,846, forward strand.
ACGATAATGATGATGATGAGTTGATTCTTCTGACAACTTTCAATTTGTAGCTGACTCTGATTATTCTCCTCTCAACCAACACAAGCACCAAAAGACCTGATCGAAGGACTCCAATAGGCAAGTATTCCACTCAATGGGGCCTTCTATGACATATGGCTTTGTTCAAGCTCTCTCTCTCTCTCTCTGGCTTTGTTCAAGCTCTCTCTCTCACACGCACAAACGCACATTGACTTGGTTCTCAAACCCCTCACCACAGCTCACCACCGGCCTGTTTCCCATCAAGCGGCGAGGCACTGAACTTGGTTGCGGCCATTAATAAGCAAGTGAAGGCCTCATTGATTTCTCCTGCGGCCGCTTTCTGCTTTTGGTAGCCACGGCTTGCATGAATCACACACGGGCAGGAACACAAACGCGTTACGCCCAACACAAAAATAATTGCAAAATGCCTCTGAAATGCCACTTGAAGAGGATAAAACAGCATCTTAGGACAAAACAAATGGCTTTTGCATAACCATCAAGACGGTACTCTCTTAACCCTTTCATGCACCAATAATGATAACCTGTAACCTGATAACATGATAAGCTGTCCACCGTAGTAACCGCTATCCCTGACAGGGTTAATATTCATTTTTCATATTTTTATGCATAAACAACGCAGACCTATATACTGTATATGTGATTTGTTGTGACCATACAGTGTCGACAACCAACATGCAGCAAGACAGCACAACAAATCAGAGCTTTTCTTGTCATGTTTCATTTTTACCAAGTCACTTGTTGCTAGGCAGAATTCACAGAAAATGAGCGTGACAATTTCTGTTATTCTGCCCAAAAGAAAAAAAAAAAGACCTCACAAAATACAAGCAAGTCATGCCATGCTCCCTGTGCCGTTTCAACAGCCCAATGCAGGGGAGAAAAGACAGGAAAATCAGGTATTCATGAATAAGCCTAAAAAAATCCTTTGTTAGGCCATAAGCTTGAGTAGCCACCTGTTTCTAAGGTGCAAGGTTCACGATGTGCAAACTGTTTAATTCTGTTCATTCCGTAATGTTGTTGTTTTTGTCCTACGTCCATTTAAGTTCCCCATCCCTGATTTAGTTCTTTTATGACTCGCCCCATCCAGAAGAGGAGCCAGAAAGTCGCTTTTCACTCTAGCTGTTGCCTTTTACCCATTAAGGGCCACACTTTGAAAGGCCCTAATGAGGCACTTCCCTCGCCACAGACAGGCTACATCGGTCGCCATATTGTGAAATGGTCCGTGGTAGCGGATGAGGCACCGACGGCGTACATCATATTCTTCTTCCGGCTCATTTTGCAGGTTGAAGTCAAACATGAGGTAATGGCACATCGAAAAAAAAAAAAAAAGAAGACGACGCAGGTCGATGGAATAAGAGAAAATATGTTGTACTTTACATGACCAACTATAATTCTTAAAAATGTGGCCAGGACATTCTTTTTTAAATTTGTATGTTCTTCTGTGGTGACAGAATTCCCATTATGTAACCCAAATGGAGAATGTCAGATATGTTTCGTCTGCGCAGGTCAGAGTTGAGTTAAAAGATGCTGACTAGTAGAGCAAAGTGAAATGAAAGAACCGCCCGTCCGACCCCACACCCCTCGGCTGGCCAAAGTGCATTCTGGGACATTTAGAAGGGATTTGTGAATGGAACAGACTGGGAAGATTTGAACAACTAGAAATTACAAGGGCAAAGATAAAAATATTCAAGGTCCTGAAAAGGTCAAGAAAAGGCCCTGCAACAAGATAAAAAAAAAAAAAGGCAATGGAAACAAGTGATATAAATAGCTGTCAACATGATGTGAATTTGCACCTCCAAAACAAAAGGTCGTGATGAACATTAAAGTGCCATTGTCCAACTGCCGAAATGCCTTTTTAGGGTGGGGGGTGAGTGAAGGGGGGTTGGGGCAACCCAAGCAAGGCCCCCCACCAACAACAACTGCTACATTGTTTCTTTTACAATAGTGGACCATAATGCAATTACCGGTATATGAACGTCTTAAGGACAAAAAAACCCAAAAAAACCCCCACAGATGGAGCAACTCAGAAAATCATGAACTGGCTCTCACAAATAAGTTTAGAGCTTTCAGGAACGTTACAGGAATGTTTGAGTTGACTGATGCACTAATTTTTCTTGAAGATCCAGTCTCTAGATAACATGAAATCAGCTTGCATTATCTTTCAATGGAAACATGCATTACACCACTTTAATTCATCCACAAAACTGTTGATGTGCCTATGTAGGTGCTGCTTTTTTTGGTTAGCAAGTGAGGTCAAATAGCCACAGCGGTTACGTGCTAATGAGAGTGTCGATGAACTAAGATATTTACAGTTACTCGCCGGTAAATTTTCATAATGAGTAAAGGGAGGCATCTATTTGATGACCCATGGGGCAGGGCCTCCAACCAGAGGCGGTTCTGGGGGGGGGGGGGGGGGGTCAGTGCCCCCGTAGCACCGATTCTGGCCCCCCCTCCGAGCGCAGATTACGCAGTCGTGCCGAGTCGCCGACACGAAAGGTGGAACCAAAGTGCGTGATTTAACATTCTAGTCGGACCCTTTAGGGCGCTGCGCCATTTAAAAATGAGCGGGAAAATGAGAAGCAGTCCGCAGAGAAGGAAATTACCACGACACGAGTGCTATTTGCGTGTGAGTGTGTGTGTGTGCGTGCGTGTGCGCGCGCGTGCGTGTGTGTGCGTTTGTGTGTGCGCGTGTTTATGTGTGTGTGCGCGCGCGCGCGTGTGTGTGTGTGTGTGTGTGTGTGTAACTTTTTTAGTCTCCCTTTTTATTTTAATTTTTATTTAACAGGATCAAAGACATTGCCTTTTAAAATTTGGATAATTATATGCATGTAAAACATCTAGCTTCAGTGTATTTGCAATTTTTGTCCCCGGCAGGCTGGTACCATATCATCCCCTGGCTTGAATATTCTCAACAGACGTATTGTTACGCTTGCAGACATCTTAGCCCTCCTAATACTGTTTTTTTCTCATCACTGTAATGTTATGACTACAATTTCAAAGTCTGAAGAAATAAAAAGTCAAATAAGATTTTGAATCTGTCTTTTTAGCCCTGGGTTGAATGTGCCCCCCCATCAAAACCCCTGGCCCCAGCCCGGCCCCCTCAGTGAAATTGATCCAGAACCGCCCCTGCCTCCAACTGAGGAAAATCGGGTTTGTTAATTACCTCTGTTGCCTTAAAATTTCCCTGCATACATTTACTTTGATCACATCAACGGGAACATTTTGAGCATACCACCTGCTCCTGCACACACAATGCATGCAGCACATTCCTCTTAGCGTTGCACTGCAGAATATGTGACATCATCACACAAGACAAGCAAACATTTTAAATGTAGCTGGCATCACAGTTAACTCTTTTGATGCCAGCCATTAAAAAAAAAAAAAAAAAAAAAAAGAATCTCTTGACTGCCAGAAATTTTGAACATTCTGACTGATCTTTCAAGGCTCAGAGAAAATTGTTTTATCTACGTAAACACAGAAACTACCAAATGAAAGATTTGACTCTATTTTAGTTGGAGTAGTAGCAGTAGTACTTAGTAGTGTGTTTTTGCGTGCTTACTTGCCGTGCACGTGTGTGTGTGTGTGTGTGTATACACTACATCATTGCTTCTTCTTCTAAATTTCGATAATTTCCATCATTTTTTTCTCTCTTTTGTGACTCTTTGAGGGAGATTGTAACAGTTGCATTTTCATGTTTTAGAAGCAAAAACGTTGGGACACACGTAAGCTCCTTCTAAAGAGATCCAATGCTGCCAAACGGAGCTCACCAATACTTTTCTTCACCCATTCCCATTAAACCCCCCCCCCCCAAAAAACAACAACAACAACAAAAACTTAGTTGACGGAAACTGATGTCGATGGTGCTCCTCGTTACAATTCTCATCAAGTATGAAATCCTTGTACCTGAGACTCTAGACCGACTCCTTTGCTTTCTATAATAGACTACCACCAGGTTTCTCCACTTCTTGTTTTGGGAAAGAAAACCAAAGATGCGACGCGACACTTTTTCCTCTACAGCACAGGGTAAACCACTGATTGATCACCTGAAAATATCAAATGATTTGGTTACTGTGTGAATTTCAGCGGCTTAGATGAAAATAATATTAAGGCCCTCTCCATTTGTGTCACTCGATATCGAAAACTTTAAAGGTACTTTGGCTTTGACATCAAGATGTTAGTCTGTAAAACAAACCAGAAAGTACCACAATGCTATGATAACTATCAATTATTGAATACAATAATTCTTGACAGCCCCCTAGATGTGAACATTCATACTATTTCTTCAACAACAACAAAAAAACACACCCGCTCGTACGGCTAGACAGGAAAATGTGAACTGCAAACAATATGGATGATTTATTTTGCGCTCCAAGGCTCTCCCTGCAGTTGTCAAGTGGTAAACATACATTTGGTTTGCAAATAAGACACGGTCAACATTGGAAAACGCTAACAGGAGGACTCATTACTGTGTTTTGTAATAAACATTGTTGAATGTGGCCAATAAAGTTAACAGATGTTGCAATTTAAGTTCTCCCTTCAAGCAATCCATGTGCATCCAGGGGTTGTGCGAAAGGAGTTACACATTTTAAGAGTCACCGTAGTTATACAGTAACTCTTAAACATTTAGCTTATTCATGAATATCTTTCATCATGTTTCTTTCCGGATAACCACGGCAGTCAATTTAATCGACAACAGAAATGGGCGGAATTTCATGAGCCAATCTGTAAACTTTTTGTCTACTTGGTCGAGGTGTATCTTCAGTCCATTTCTTCAATCCATTTCTGTCAAACCTTTTCAGTCTTCTCTGTCTTGCAGTACTCTTTGAATAGTCTCTCTCTATCGATCGATCGATAGAGAGACAGACAGATAGATAGACCGATAGATCGATTTTTTGGGGGGATTACTTTGCACTTGTTGTCAACACACACCCAGAACTCGTCTCTGTGGAAATGTGTGCACAGGCCGGCCGGGTCTAGTGACCGTGTCTGCGGTTGCTGCTGGTTACCACCTCTGTGGTGTGGAACACACTGTCATGCAACAGCATCAATCATTAGGCCTGACAAACAGATGGTGGGGGTTGAAAAGAAAAAAAAAAAGGCAACTACTAACTGGACACTTCTCCACATCTCCAAATGTCTTCCAGCTCCGGGACTGGAGTACAAAACACTTGAGAGTATGTTTGCATGACAACAACTAAGTCAAATTGGGGAGATGTTTTTTTCTTTGCCTTTTTGGGAATGTTTGACATACAAACACAAAAATGACAAATATGTTGTGATGTGCAAGCCAAGCCAGAAATTGGCAATGCCACTTTGAATTTGACGCCATGGGTCGACGTTTTGCTACTAAAACGCCGTCGTCTCCTTTTGGTTTGTTCCTAACTACACAGTATGAGTATTTCACTCATTTTGTCCTCCATTTTCACAGTTGCTTTGTGAAAACGTTCACCCATTTACAACTGATTCCAGGTTCCAAGACCGGTGTCATTAAAACAAATCAATTTTGTTACCTACCTGAGATGCAGAGCCTAACATAGGATACACACAGACCAAAAATTTGAACATTTTTCCCTATCATTGGTCTGCTTGTCGAATATCTTAAATAAGTTTTTCCTCCGTGGTTATCCTGTGGTGTTAAGAGTCATTTTTCCTCGAAAATCTGTTCAGAAAAGAGTTGAGACAATCGTAAAAATGTGACCGTTATTCACAGTGCTGCCTCTCACAGGTAAGTCTTGGTACTACAACAGACTCTGCATGAAGGACACTCGCAATTGTCAGTTGAGATATTGTTTTATGGTGTGTTGTGTTGCTCAACCCGCGCGCCACCCACTAAAAGCATACTCAGTCTGAAAATATGCATTTTTATTTTTTCCCCTCATCTTGTGTGGCGTTACTCTTTTCTTTTTTTTTTCTTTTTTTTAAAGGGCATGCGAGAGCGGAACACCATCTTGCTCAAACGGATCTTTAAAGCACGTGGGTGGACTGCGTGCGACAGGCATAAGGTTGGGAAAGGCACAAGCTGTGCTTTTGTTTGCTCGCCCTATCAGTGTTGACGCCTTGTTTACAGATGCTTTAACGCTTGTTAAGGAACGCCAGCACAGCACGGCTATTGATGGAAGACCATTTGAACCAACAACGGTCGATTCGTCCAGGCGTTATCATCGCTTGTCTGAAGGCTTATCGGAGAGGTAACGCAAGCTGGAGATAAGGATATGTGTGCTGCAGTTTAGGGAAAAGTACAGTTGGGTGCTGATGTGTTTCCAGCAATTTTACACGTGCAGCTAAAACATTTCGACAAGAGTTGCATCCCACAACTAATCCTATTCGCTCCTACATTTTAATACTCAAGTGGAGGAAAACACAGTTCGAGTGTACTTTCCTTTCTTGTGTTAATTCATCGCCGGGTGAGTTGTCAACTTGCAACAGATAAGCGCCTATCCCCCAAATGGACTGTAGCTCGGCATGCGCTTCGCTTGTAGATGTTGTTTTGCACACACCAACTTGAGAGAATTAACTGCGGAGCCCATTTGAATTCTGTTGCTAACAAAAACAGTGGCACCTACTGAGGTATGTATGCACATGGTTTGGAAGATGAATTCAAAGGGGAGTCTAATTGATGGCTACTCAGACGCTACGTGGATGATTTAAACCGGTTGTTCTCCAACATTTAATGCCAAGTACAGTCAATTAACGAGCTCTCCAAGCACATAAAAATACAGTAGCATAGGAGGCCTAAGTGTTCATTTAAAATAAAACGAAGCTGAGGTTTTGTTCATAATTCCTCCATCCATTTTTCGATCCACTTTATCCTCACAAGGGTTGCTGGAGCCGATGCCAGCTGTCTTTGGGCAGTAGGCAGGGGGACACCCTGAACCGGTAGCCAGTCAATCGCAGGCACGGGGAGAATTTGCAAACTCCACACAGGAAGGCCGGAGCCGGGTTCGAACCCTGCACCTCTGCACTGTGAGGTAGACGCGCTAACCACTGGTCCACCGGGCCGCCTTTATTTATAATTAATAATATTTAATATGACTGCACAGCGTGCAAGACACATTTAAGTTTGCATTCCACTCAAACAGTGGTTCTCAACCTTTTTCGAAGAATATAAAACAATTCAATTTCAATTTTTTCAAATAATGATGATTAGCGTCGTCCATAATCACAACAAAACATTAAACCAATCGTCTTCTCTCTGCCTCCGGCTTCACTTGCTTTCTCCCCGCCCCCTCGACTGCCTCGTCCAATCACAGATCACCCTCGGTTATTTTCACGATCTTGCAGACAATCGGAAATGACAGATCTCATAAATATTCTGCTCAACCCAATTGCAGGCTTGCAACAATCAGTTTCACTCAGTCTGTTTCAGTCCAGCCTCCCTTGGGTCCTGTCATTTCTCTGCATTCTCTCTAAAAATACTCTCTCCATAAAATTCCTCTTTTTTTTCTGGATTTAAACTTCATTTTAAGTTCCCGGGTCCTCTCTGTAGCCGAGGGAAAAAAAAACCACCCCATCTATAAAAGGAAGAAATGTTTTTCTACATTCAGAGAGGCTCGTATATTCCAGTTTTGTTTTTTTAACTTTAAAACCTGCTTTTTAATGAGTTTCTTCCGTAAATATTCTGTTCTTTTGCATATTCACATAGTGAGGCCTGACAAACACGTCCACCTTCGGCTCACATCGTAACTATTGAAAAGAAAAAAAAAAAAAAAAAGGTTTATCTGCTATCAGAATGTGTTGTGCGTGCCATCCGCAGTCGAAGCCACAGTAGCCAGGACTATTTCATCTTGGCACTTCGGACCGAGAACAAACTAAAAAAGCACCACGTCCACAGCGCATTCTTCCGAAAGCTCAGCACCATATCAGCCGAAAAGCGTTGCCATATTTCATACCGTCTCAGTAACAGCTCTGCTTTCCATCTTCCCTCACGACAAAAAGACTAATAGATTCGATTGTCAAATAGTTTGTCCTTAGCGCCAAAATATGCTTGGCTGACAAGTCTGTAGAACTTGGCGGCTAAAGCCCTCGCAAATTTGCCAGTGAGGTTCTCTGAGGACACGGATTAATCGTCATACTTGATTGATTAATGAATGCCAGCATATTTACACCGGACTATAAATAGTTTTCAGGTGCGGGTGTGTCTCATACCTCCACGGCGCAAACGCCCAAATCCAGAAAAACCTGCATTTGTACCAGCTATTTGACAGTTTTGCTATCGGGCATCCGACAGTTCCAAAGGTGCAAATGTGCATTTGTGCAACAACAAAGACGTTGTCAGAAGAAGACGAGTCACGGAATGTGCACGCTCAACACCAAGTCTTTTTTTTTTATGGGTTTGGACATGCTGTCTTGAAATAAACATGCAACTTGGATCAAAGTTTGCATAAATCGGCCCCATATTATGGCCATGGGGGTTGGGGTGTTTTTTTTTTTGGTAATAGTAATAAATCTGTCTCATTCCACGTCGATCACCTTTTGAATTATACCGGTCAGACAAACACTTGACAAGAATTTAGACCAAAGTTTTGGGGGGTGCTTCTGAGCCTGTGATGGTGAAAAACACTTTCAACTTGAAGTGAGCGAGAAAAGAAAAGAAAAAAAACAGAAGGAACAAAAAATAAAAGAACAGCCAAACCACTAAATTGAACATTTTGTTTGTTTTGTTGCCCCAATCGCCTGCACAACACGACGCCAACAAATTCCATGAAAACCGCCCCGGTGAAGTTTGTGTAATCCTGCTGCGAGTCCAAAAGACAAACAGACAGCTAAATCAACATAACCTCTGTGGCCACGTCGTCCTCACTTGTACAGTATTGATTTTCTCCAATGGCAAAAGGACTCCAATCTGCATTCGAAGCACTTGTACCTGAAGGCGTTGTCTGTTTGTCCTCCACCAAACCAACCAATTGAAACTCATCCCACAAATATTCAACGGAGCTAGCAAAAACTTTGAGAAGGATTGACCACGCTCGAGACGAATTCAAGCACATTTCAAATTATTTTCAAGCTTTTTTTTTTTAAGTACACTACAGCCTTGCTAAATGAAATGCAGCACGGTTACAACTAACAATTATTTTAGTAATTGAGGAATCTGCTTGTTATTCTGTCGATTCATCAAAGAAGCAGATTAAAAACAAAAAGTTTTCATTTCCATCCCTTTACTCCAAAACAGGATATTATTTCAAGTGGAAAAAAAAAACATAAATGGATGATTCAGTCACCGGACTGCTCGATAACATCTCAGGAAAAAAGGGCAAAAATATGTTTTTTTTCCCCAAAGTAAAAGCAGATGTTTGCAAATGTGTGTGTGTGTGGTTTTTTTTTTTTATTCAACACAAAGATAATAAGCCTGCTTGGATGCAGGGGTACTGGCCAGAAATTCACTGGTTAGAGACAATTCAGAGGATTTGGACAATTTGAAATTAAACTAGGTCTTGAAACAAGTAGTCAAGGATCAAAACTGATTATCAATTCCTTTAATTATTTTCCATCAAGGGATTCATAATTGCAGATCGAAAATGTTGAAAAACATTCACCTGTTTAGACACGACACCATATTTCCTCATAGTTGCTGTATTCTTACGATGCGGCGCAAATTAGTTCCAGAACTGAATTTAAACCGTGCAGAGCAGTAAACCATATTTTCCTCTCTAGAAACATTAAGTGAGATTTTGTGCTATGAGACGAAAGCGATGCCAAGCCACAGTAACGGGACTCAACACTGCGACCAGTATGCTTGCAAATGCCCCCATTTTGTGTGCGCGCATGTGTGTGTGTGTGTGTGTGTGTGTATGTGTGTCTGCTGGTAGAAATTTCATCTGGTCACACTGACAGGATAGCATGTTTTAATGCTCTTGCCGGTACATGGGGTTGGTGGTGGAAATTTAGAAACCACACGCATGTATAGTGCTCTCTCCACTCAACGTTGTCAAGGCAATGCCAAATCACTACAAGGCTTTTCCCCTCCTTGCAGAATGCCATCATTCTTTTACCTCAATGTTTCAACTGGCTGAGTGAGAGTTTTTTCCCCCCCACCTTGCACCGTGTCCCTGAACTGAGCAGTCCCTGGACTTTGATAGAGCGGGCCCGGGGGCCGTCCGTGCGTTTACCCCCGGCGCTATACTATCGATCAGGAAATCGCTGCGTTTGCTCAGCACTCAACCTTTCCACACGCATCTGCGCAAACTCAGCATTCTGCAACTCACGTCTGACATAAGTGTTGCACTTAAACGAGTGTGTTAATGTTTGATAAGTCACGTGCAGACAGTCTGACACACTGACTGTTTATTTAGAACCTGACGCAAACTTATAACCTCGAGCAGGAAGGTTCTGTTTCACCTACAATAAATTATATTATTCTGATATGTGATTCGGACAATGAATATAATGAAGGTATTTTAAAAAAAAGGCTCTCATTATATTTTTCAAGTTGTTCAAAAAAATGCCCAAAAACTCGGTTAATTTTACTGGGTAATTTGCAGCTGCCTCCCCCCTTCCCCCACACCCATCTAAAAACCAAACCATTCAAATGTATACATAATGGTGACATTATAGAAAATGTGAAAAAAGTTACCAAAAAAAAAATCTAGAGTACAAATGAAAGGTACACAGAAATAAAAAATAAAATACATTTTTAAAACCTGCAGTTAGAACAAACCGTGCCAGCTGTATGTAGCTAAAAAGCTAAAATGACAAATCAGATTTAAAACAGACTGCAGACTGGGCAGCAACTGAAATCAGGCACGTTCAAATCAGTTTGTAATTTATCATGCTTATTTGTGATCTTGTTACATTGCATTCGCTTGGATCCAGATGAAACCGAATAACGTGGCCTCTCCTATAATGCCGCCAGGAACATAAGCTGAATCGTGTAGCTTTGACCTGAGTTCTGCGAATTTGAGTTCCAGACTACCAGAAAGCGGCGCGTCCCCCCTACCTGATGGCGTGATGTGGTGCCAGTCGTTGACAAAGGCCGAGCCCGGAGACGAAAGCCAGGACGTGAGGAGAAAGAGCAGGAGGCCGAAGGAGGGTGAGGACTCTGCTGCCATGATGCTGGGGAAGAATGACAGAGAGAAGAGTGAACGGGTAACACAGTGATCATAATTACCAAGTGCTCTCCAAGATTGCATGTCCGTGTGTGTGTGTCTGTGTCTGTGTGTGTGTGTTTGGGGGGGAAGAAAAAACTTCTGCCTTCCTCCCTCCCCTCCTGCCCATTTTCATCTCAGAAACTTTTCAAACTTTGCTGCTGCAACTAAAACTGAATTTTTTTGTGTATATGCCATTTTAAATATAATAATTATATATATATATATATATATATATACTGTATATATACAGTATATATAAAGAGAGAGGGAGAGAGAGAGAGAAGGAGAGGGAATAAGTGCCATAAATACATCCATCTCTGCAATGCAAGCCCCCTCTCTCTCCGTTATTGGTTTGGCGATTGACTCCCCCCATCGCAGGAAACTGATGACAGGCACTAACGACTGGCCCCGGAAGACAGCATTTCTGGCTAGGGAGCAACATCCCCTGTGTCTCCCAAAAACGGAACAAATGGCTTTCCAAAAGCTGCATTGCCACGGACTTATGTGCACTGCTGTCTGATGAAGCTCGTCGGTGAATTGGCCTTGTGTGACTGAGAAAGTTTTTGGAACACCAAAATATAACGAGCTGTGCTCGGCATTGTTTGTGGGGGGGGGGGGGGGGATCCCCCTGTGTTACCCCTTTCTTTGCAAATATGCAATTTTATAACATTTATATGAAGCGCCCAGTGTATGTAGAAATTTGGTTTTATGGCATTTTCTTTTGCGGCTTTTAATCAGGTGCTCCATTCAGGTCTAGAGTACGTATTTATTCAAATTTAATTGCCGCATACTGCAAAAGCTCAACTTCACTGCCCGATGTTGTCAATATGTATATGGTATATGGAAATTTGTGAATCTCAAATGTTTAATAGTGTGTTTCTTGTGCAGCATTACTAATCACTTCGCTACTTAAAGGCGTTCACACTTCTTATATTTCATTTAAACATTTAGTCCTTGTGCCCATTCTCTGGGAGGTGACTGGTCACTTTGGACTTCAATTCATGAAAAATAACGCCGTTAAAAGTAATTGTATAGCATCAGTCATCAATAGAGACAGGCAGCGCCAGGTCCAAGTAAATAAGCATCTGCTTACAGAGTGCGAGTTCAGTCAGTCAAATCCAAATATAGGCCAAACTCTGCCCACACCCACGGCTATTTACAGCTGTGTCCCCGCAACTTGTTTCTGAGGAGGTAAAAAAAAAAAACACATCCAAGAGACACACTCTCTTAAACAGCTATTAATTCTCACAGTACATCAAATACAACATGCTTTAAATATCACCGCAGAGGAGACACTGTTTGCGGGCAAAAATATAGAGGCAGATACATCGTGTTATAATGTAATTGACAGAGACGCATCTTCCAAACATGGAGCCCAAAAAAATGTTTTGTCTAAACTAAGCATGAGCAAAATACAAAATTTACACTGGTTCAGCACGGCAGATTGTGTGCAGACGGTGAAAGCAAATACGATGCCCAAAAACGAAACGTAAAAATGCAATCATTTGACATTAATCAATCTTTTAAAAAATAAATGTGTCAGTAAAGCATGAAAGAACCAAAGCAATAAATCATTGAATGTGTGTGTATGTGTGAGGGGTGGAGTCTGGAAAGATTCCAGAGGCCACACAAGGCCAAGTCATACGATGCAAGAATTCAAGCCAGAAAGCTATCCAGCCATTCACTCATCTGCCCTGACAGAGAAGCTCCATTTAAGAACAATTATTTTCCAAATTAGTCAGTCAGCAGCTCCTTTTATCCCTCGGCTCATTAAGCTTTCATCAGTCACTTTTATTAAGGGGATGAACAAAAGAAAGATGTCAACTGATGCATATATGTACAGAAAAAAAACCTCAACTAACTAGAATGGCTTTCAGTTATACAAAGAATATTTTACTTGCTGATTTCCATATACATCCACTGTCTAATGCCCATGCGTCCAAGACAAATGCCCTTTCAAATGATTTGATGGCCCCAGAAAAATAAATAATTCTTCTATGGGTGGCCATTGAAATAGTTTAGTCAAAGCTGTGTGTGTGTGTGTGTGTGTGTGTGTGTGTGTGTGTGTGTGTGTGTGTGTGGCGGGATGTACCCTCACGTGGATCCCGAGAACTGCGGCTCACCTTTGCATGCACCTAAATTTAGTCTGCAGGGGCCGTGGTGGCTCCAATCTAAAATATCTGCCTTGGCTCAGTAAAGGTTGGGAAACGCTAGCTAAGTGCATTGGGTTAAACTTTCATTGGACGATTTCGACCCAGTGACTACATATTGTCACCCTAAACTGACCCCTTACCCCTAATCCTTGTCATATACCGTGTAGTAAATAACAACCTCAGGTCACCATAACGTATGCTAATGCTAGGGATGTAACGATAACGGTGTCTATTCCCATTACAACGGCAATATCGCAATATTAAAATTGCCATGATATCGTCATCATGTCACGATATTACACACAGCACAATCAAAAAGGCCAGATTATTTTCCATTTTTGCAATTTCGGCACCCTCTGGTGGTTTGTTTATTCATGCGGTTCAATTTGAATTAGGCATGTTTTGACCACCTATGTTGAAGAACCCGGGGCGGCCCAGTGGTCCTTTGGTTTCCTCCCACATTCCACATTCACATTGAACACTCAAAATTGTCCCTTAGGTGTGAGTGTGTGCGTGGATGGTTGTTCGTCTGTGTGTGTCCTGCGATTGGCTGGCAACCGGTTCAGGGTGTCCCTGCCTACTGCCCGAAGACGGCTGGGATAGGCTCCAGCACCCCCCGCGACCCTTGTGAGGACAAAGCGGATCGGAAAATCGATGGAAGGATGGATGTTTAAGAGCCACGCTAAGCGCCAGATGAAGGGAAACATAAGATTTAGTTGATATAGTATCGCGCGGTGTCTAAAAATAGCAACGGGGTCACTTTCAATACCGTCATAAATAAATGCAGTGGGCGGGGACCTAATATGATATTAAATATAATTGTGTTGATAGCACGTACAAATGTGCAGTTGTATTTTCAAATCAATATTACTAATCGTAGGCCATAAAGTAACTGCATGTGGTTTGACATTCAAGTCGTCATGCAACAGCCCATAGGACCCCATGAGACAAGGGACAAGACTAGCTGCACAATACATTTCGAAATGCCTCATGAGCTGATGATTGTTTAGAAAAAGGAAACAAAATGCATACATTTCAGGTAGGCGGTTGTCTGCGCAGAGATATTGATAGCTATAGCATAGCTATTGATAAATGTGGCTGCCATTTTGAAATGAGACATTATAAAATGGCACGTCACTTATATCACAGCTAGCTGTTGCCGGCGATTAAAAAAAACGTGGATTAAAAAAAAACTAATTAAAACCAAACTTTTTTTCCAATATGACTCTGTATATGACCCTCATTAGTTAAGTTAATAAACCTGTACAAAATGATATGGTGGTTCCTCTACCTCACGCTGCAGTTAGTAAATTACACAAAACATTACCATCAAATTATTTGATTTATCGGTCCAAATAAAATCCCAATCACTGCAGTCATTTTTCGGCAACAAAAATATGACGCTCGAGTAATAACTGCTGCTTGCACACAAACTGGCAGAGTTGTGTTTTTGCATGTAGATCTCAGCCAGCGACAAATCCCAACTCCCCCCTAAAAAAGTCTGCCAGAGCCAATCAGAGAAGAGGGAGGCTTTACATGGGTCTCATGGGGTCCTTCTGTAAACAGAAGGACTTTACAGTCAACTTTATACTAACACTACCACTCACACACACACACACACACACACACACACGCGCACGCGCACGCGCACACGCACACGCACACGCACACGCACACGCACACGCACACGCACACGCACACACACACACACACACACACAGCCTAATTAATCATGTGTTTACACAAGACCAGCTGACATGAAAGGGGGAGTCTACCAGTTGAATGTAAGATGTAGCAATAGCGAAAAGATAGACTGAAGGTTATGAGGGGAAGAAGTCACATCATTTGCGTGTTGGAAAAGTGCACGCAGTCACAAACGCAAAAAGGGCCCTGGAAGACAGTACTCAGTTGGCCCAAGGTTGGATTCATATTTGACTGCACCTTGTTTTTCTTGTAACTGACACCGAAAGTATCTTTCAAATGTTTTCGTATTTTTCCCCCGAAGGTCACGTGGCATACTCAACAATGACAAATCGCGCCTGTCACTATTGCACGCATCCAGATGACTCCTGATTTTTCCCCAGAGGTTCCCGCAATTTTGGCCGTCCAAAGTCCCACCTGATCAATATCTGCATGATATTCAGCAACAACTCCACTGCACATGTAGGAGTGCTTGGAGAAGCCGATGTAACGCATGCGACGCACTTTTACAGCGTGTTAAGAGCAGAAACTATCGCACGTACGTGTAGCGATTGAAAATGTTTCTACCGGCGCTCCAGATTCTCATTCTTTGCCAGTGCCATTGGTGAATTGCAGATGAAACAAAATTGATAAATAAAAAGATTATATTCCAACAATTACCGATAACTATGTTCTTCTCTCGAAAAAAGACACCCGCACTACAGCCTTCGGCAGAAAAAGACGCTACGAATGTTACCCCATGCGATAAACAAGAGTTCACTGTATTTATATATACTGTATATATATTTTTAATGGCATAAAAAAAAATCAATAAATAAATCGGCCGCTCACACCGGCCATCCACTGTGCTTTGCATCCCACCGGGCAGAAATAATCTGATTTATTCTTCTCTCTGCTTCTTTTCATGCTAATTTGCACTTTCATGTCAATATATTTCTCCTTTTTCTTTATCATAGCTAAATTGATTTTTTAAAAACCAAAAATGTAATTTTGAGACCAATGATATAGATCACAAAATTCTCCTTTTAGCGCCTTTAGTGATAAAGATGCTTATTTTAAGTGTAACTTGTTTGCAGCCAGAGGCAGGGATTGGTTACTTAGAGCAGTGGTCCCCAACCCACGGGCCGTGGACCAGTACCGGTCCGTGGGTCATTTGGTACCAAATATACACTATACTGCTGTGTACAGTCGTTGATACGACAGATTCTGGGTCAGTCGGAAGAGACCCCCCCCCCAACCCCCCAAAAGCTTTGCCTGGAATCGCAATTTTGATTAAAAATGGAAAGAAATTGTTCGGCCCTAAAGCATTTGCATCTCGTTTTGTATCACAAAGAAAGGAAAGCGATGGGAGACCATGTGGTCATTTCGTCGGCATTCATGACTGCGCAAGTCGTATTTTGCTGTGCATGCACACTGTGAAGTGACAAACAGTCAAGCCGCCAGCTGAACACTGTCTGAGAAGGTGTCGCTAATGTGTGAAGAAGTTTAATCATGTGCCAGTAAAGTCTGCAGACCGGTGGATTATTTTAAATATCTCGACAAATAATCTGACGCACTTGTTGGAAAACGGCAAATCTTAAAAGTCAATTGAAAGAAGCATCAGATTGAAGAAAGAAACCATCTCATTATACAAATAATTACAGGCAAGGCTTTCGACTTCACGTCACCGTTCGTTAACATAATTACATGACTAATGAATAACGTGCATGCACATGACAAAACTGGGCCAGGTTTTGATCAGATGAAAGCAGTGCGACAACTCTCGCTGTTGTCAATTACAATTTCCTAATAAACATACCCTTGCCAAAGATGAATGAGAAAACATCCCTCTATTTTCAAGAAAAATCAATTGCATGTTGGCACAGACACAAGCGAGGGAGGAACATTAACATTGAGTACACATTTACTGACAACTGGGTCGAATTTGAGCATTCTTCGCAGTTTTATTCAAAGTCAGCAAAGGCCGATTGTTCGATGTTTTTAAAAGAGTATCCGGAGCGATTTTCTTGTGGTGGGAGTTGTGTCAAGAGTGATTTTTTTTTCTCCCCGTCTTCCCAATCTGCTCGAAAACAGTCGGGGGGGCCAAAGATCAGAGATGAGATAACCTTATTCGACATTTATGATGAACCACAGACTCCACGATTGTAACCGAACGTCAGCCAATTCGGATCACCTTGAAGCTTGTGCAATTGGTGGATACAAATATGTAAGTGTCACCCAAGTCATTCACCATCAGGACAAGAATTTGCAACTGTGATGCATATTTACTGTGTCAGACAAGCTAACCGTTAGCCTACCTTCTGGCATCTCTGTCTGGTCTTTCATGTTACAAAACTGGGTTGAGATATTAAAAATCTGGACACGTGTACCCCGCTGCCCATTACAATTAAAGCTACTAAGAAGTCAGTTGGTTCTGGAGCATTCTGTTCCATGCCTGCGATGAGCCTCCCTCAAAAAATTGCTCCTTAACATTTGATAGTTGCTCCTCAAAATGTCATTGATTAGCAAAACTGTTCCGCAAAAAATAAATATTTCGAGCCTTGTGCAATCATGCCTGTTGCCCTGTATTAACCCCTGACATGTAGGTTTTGGCCTGTTTTAGTGCTCATTCTCCTCCCCACTCTAATCCTGCTCAAAGATGAGGCTAGGTGGCATTTACCGGTAGTACTGTATTGTATTGTATACTGTACTATTCCACAGCGCCACATCACGTGATAAACGTTGCCGACTCAGCATTGATTGTTATCGGGTCGTCCTGGAAGGGTGATTCTCCATCTGTGAACCCTTCTAGAGGTTCTTCCTGTTTTCTTCCAAATGGGTTTTCTCCGAGTTTTTCACAACTGCGGGCCTGAAAAGCACGTTTGAGACTCCTCTGATTAAGGTCTACAGAAATAAACCCGACTTGACATGACCTGAACAACAACAACAAAAGCAAAGAAGTCAAAACAATCCCCGTTCACACAGGCCTGAATGCCAGGCCTGTAGTTGGTAATGAGATGATGTTTTGTTTTGTTTTTTTAACTTACTACTTGCTAATTTGGCTTGCAATACGTATACAGCTTCTGACATTTGGTAAGCGTTGAACTTAATTCAACCGCTTCTATTTGAATATTTTAATCAATAGCTTGTAAAAGTTAGCCTTTGAAAAGTTGTTCGATGGGGCTGAGGTCGATTCTTCCGTCGCAAAATTCCTCCAAGCGTGCCTTTATGGACTTCACAGAAAAGGCCCTTCCCCAAACTTTTGAGGAAAACAAACAAAATGTCTTGATGCAGATGTGGATCCATGAGGATGAAGATTATCATGAGGTACAGAACAAAAATAGTCAAACCTCCGATTGCTTAACTAACTGATTGGGATGTCTGCATGGATATGTGAGCCACCTAAATCGCATACAGACGCCACAGACAGTGAACATGAGCCTGCATGTTGCAGCAGGGAAGCTTTAGGAGTAGTAGGAGGAGCCTGGAAGGGAAGCAGCCAGCAGCTCTGCCTTGTTCCAAGTCCCCCCACTCCTGCCCCCCCCACCGCCTTCAGACACCCACTCAACCTGCGCAGATAGCATGTACATGTGTGTTTTATACGGATGTGAACACGGGAAGAGGTTTTTTAACCTGCTCGCATTCGGATACGGGACAGCTACGATGTTTCTTCCCGTTTCGAAAGAGAGAGTGGAAAACTCAGAGTCAGCACGCTGGCATGAGAGCAGCCACGGCTGGAAGGAGATCAGCACACACATCTGCGGAGCACCCTGGAGTGGGTGTCTGTGCGCAAAATCAAGTGTGCGTACCAGAGCAGGAACAGCGTGAGAGCAAGTGTGCACTCTTCCGAAGTGAAAAGTCAACTTGGCGAGCGCAGACTTGCAAAAAGTTCAGTTTCGAACCAGCAACTGATAAATACAATTAAAAATGATAATGATAATTTCTCAACCCCCCTCCCCTCCACCCCTCCCGTCCTCTGGCCTGGCATTTTTCCAAGTAACTGGGAAAATCTGCCATTTCAGAGAGTTATCCTTCAGGAGTTTTAAAATGTCATTTCTGATCCATCTGGATTTGAATTGAGCAGTTTAGTTTCATGTGAATGCCGCATATTCAAGCCTAATGCAACAAAGTTTAGATATTTTGAGGAGACTGTAATATGAAACTGTCACAGTAATTATACTGTATGTATATATCTATATATTGTTTGACCTTGGCATGGTTCATGTTTCAGTGAGTGCTATCTTTGTTTTACAATGAGAATAAAGAGGACAAAATGTTTTGCTTGTTTTTTTAATGCAGTTTCCCCATCAGTCTTGGCCAAATTGTGTATTTTCTTTTGTTCATGTGTATTTCCACGATCACTTCGACAGACAAAGTGGCAGCCAATTTGGGCATCAGGAAAAAAAAATGACTTCAAGACATCAGTCCTATACAAACATATTGTGCTAGTGGAGGGGGGATTGATGATCATAATAAACTATGGCTGTGCTCTCCAAACATAAAATGTTCTGAACCGGTAATGCTCACTATTTTACATCTAACGATTGAGACAAATCAATCACTAAAAGGGCAAAATAACCTGGAACAACTTGTTCGTGTCTTCATCTTCTCATTTCCCTCCTAATTGTTGTTGGCAAAGGGCAGCCACAGGAAACAAAGTCGCTCTTCTGTCATGTGACAAGAACAACAACAAGCCTCCGCTCACATCTCCTACCTGGCGGACACTTGAACCCACTGTAACATCTGTCCATCCCTTTTCTATAATGCTTTGCTTATCATTATTACTGAAGATATCGAATATTTTGGTATTCGGATATTCACCTGAAAATTCTATAGAATAATTAGGTATTCAGATATTTTTTTTCTTGGATATTATTAGGACTGAAGATTTAAAAAACATTTCCACTTAATAATGAACACCCATTTGGATTACATTTTAAGATATTCAACATTTGATACTTAAAGATAAAGTGTATAGAATTCAGTGCCATCTAGTGGTAAACTAATAGAATACAACAACCAAAGCTCGAAGTGCCTCAGACAGACCAAACTTCGGGAGCCTACCACCTTTCTTAAGCAGCGGAGCAAGCAAAATACAATCCCAAATGACTTCTCGTATTACCTCAAGTGACAGAGAAAGTGCATGGAAGTTGTTACGCATGCTGCAGTTATAATTTGGAGGAATTACCTTGGCTCAATTTATCTCCATGTATTCGGAGCAGAAAGATGGCGGTGAAACATGGCAGCCTCTTGCGGGGAGGCGCGCCCCAGGTAACATAATTAGCGATTACTTCACCCACAATCACATTAAAATATTATGTTGATGTGATAGAACATCATTTTTTACACATTATTAAAATTCTATACTGTATATATATATATATTTTTTTAAATAATGAACACTGGAAAAAAAAGCAACTAATTTTTGTCCCATTAAATTTAAACTGGGCAAACGAGCACACTATTTTCCTTTCTATAAACACTGGTAAGAATTTAGACAAATCCCTCCCCATAGGCATAGATTTTGGCCTCGAAGACAAAGGGATGTCAGAAGCACACACATTTTCCCGGCGAAAACAACACACTTGAGTAAGCCTGGTTTGTTAAAAAGCGATCAGCAGGAACGGCAACTGTGTCAGGCTGTCAACATCCAACTGTGGTTGGGAGCTCCCTGATGTTTTTGTTTGAATTTTAAAACAAAGAAGTTTATTGTCAAAGAAAAACACAGTTAAATGTTTAAGTTGCTACGATCCAAAATTGTGACAGCAATATTTTTCCCCTTTACTGCAAATTAATATCGGCTCCAAATATCAGTTATCAGTCTCCTTGGCAGCTAATACTCTGTATCCACCCTAGAAAAAAAAACATATTGGTCTTTCTCTTGAGAACATGCAAACTCAACACAGGGATTCAAACACCCAACCTCAAAACTGTTGGGCAAACGTACAAACCACTACAAACCCCCATTGTTACAAAGACATTTTAAACAAACAAAGCTGAGAGAAGCTTGAGAAAATTGGAAATGCTTTTCTCTATAAACTATATTTTTCTTTTACTTTAAATAAATCCAACACACCATTCAACCAAGCATCCACTTGAAAAGAAACTAAAGTATGAATAATAATGCTATTATTAGACTTCCTTTGCAATCCACACCTTATTTTAAGACCAGCAGCCAGCACAATGACACGATTAATCATTATAAGGAACAACAAAGAACGATAATAATCAACAATTATGTTAGCTTGGCAGCCAGCTAACTAAGTAGCTAAAGGAAACAGAATTTAGTTTGTGGACAGCTTCATTTCTCACCTATTCTAAATAATGGACAAATACAAAGGAAAAAGTGACAACAATCAATTGTAGAGAATAGAGGAAGATAATACAACTAGTAATATTCAAAAAGGCTGGCTAGAAGGCGATATAAAAAGCTAGCTTGAACTAGAAACACACACATGAAGCCACTTTATGACAGTGTAAAATTTTCAATGAGTTCAATGAGACAATTGGCTATGTTAAAATAATATTTTTCCACGTTGTCTGACATATTAAAAGTTTTAATGAATCTGAAAAATATTGAGAATCATAATGACTTGGCCGCACCAAAACAGCACTCCAGGATGCATATTTAGAAAAATAGGTATGGTATTGATATAACATCCATCCATCCATCCATCCATCCATCCATCCATTTTCCGAACCGCTTGATCCTCACTAGGGTCGCGGGGGGTGCTGGAGCCTATCCCAGCCGGCTCCGGGCAGTAGGCGGGGGACACCCTGAATCAGTTGCCAGCCAATCGCAGGGGTATTGATATAACATGGAACCAAATCTGCATCATGTGTTACCATCAGAGATGTGTTCCTCGAGCCGGTCCTTGGCCTCGAGGACCGGCTCGAGGACCGAGGGGCGGTCCTTGGTCCTCGGCCTTGGAGTCAAGTCCTTGGTCCTTGGCCTTAGCCTCGGATTGCCGGTCCTCGGACACAATGAGGGATAAGAGCCTCGAATCCCTTGTTTAAGGACCGCAAATATCACGAAGGAATCTGATAAATTCCACCCAAGGAAACCCATATTGATAGATTAACTCTGGCGCTTTAAGAGGGGCGGGTCTGCCACTGACGCGTCACAGGTAGCGCAACGTATAAAGAGCGGCATCACAGTTAGTTTCAATCACGGTTTGTTGCATTCGCGATCGGCAGTTTAAATAGCGTGTAAAGCCTTTCTGTAACAGTGGTGTCTTTTATTTAGTTATTTTTGCACAGTGGTCACGTTTGTGCGGTCGCACTAGAATGTTTGTTTGAACCAAGTAATTTGCGTTACAGCTGGAGTCAATAATGTCGACAGTTCACTTCCGGGTTTGGCCGTTGGGATTTGGAGTCCTTTTGCTCGATTCCAGTTATGCTTGCTGAATGCTTTCTCATGTTTGGAATAATGAATATTGATAATTCATAGTTTAAAATCATGGTTGATTTAATTATTTATTATTATTATTATTATTATTGTGAAGTTGAAGGTATTAATTAATGTAGTATTAGTGGTAGTGGTAATAATAGTAGTACTCAGAGAATGGTTAGAGATTCAGCCATCTCGTTACCTCTGCGTCCGAGACGCATAATTTTCCCACGGGACGCACAGTTCCAAACAATGTGTGTTTTTGGGACGCAAGGAAATTTCTCAGTAAAAACAAACAAACAAAAAAACTACGGCAAGCCTGAGGATTTCACAGTAACAATCGTTACTTCGTCAATGGATGCTACAGCTTCTTGTTGACTTTGAAACTTAGCTTGTAGCCGACGTGTGCACATTTTGAGCATGACGTCTCTGATCCACTGGTTAAAGGACACTTTGATTCTCTCCTCTTTCATCTCAAACTGCTTCAAACAACAAAGCGTGTGACGGAAAAGTGGTTAGGACTGCACGACTGTCCGTGTTTTATGTTATGTGTTGTGTTTATTATTTTACTTTATGTTAACTGTTTTGTGAAGCGCTTTGTTACAGCTGTCGCTGTTGTGAAAGCGCTATATAAATCAGCATGTATTGTATTGTATTGTATTGTTACCGGCAGCGTGTCGTTTCCGTGGTGTCATTTTCACGGTACCGAAAAATAGTTTAATTATAAAAGTCACCGCACTTGAATTGACTGTGATCCACGCGATTTCACGGCGCCTGTATGTGTGTTTGTGATGTGGTGTGTGTGAGTGTGTTTCTTCTAATTTACTTTCGTTTTGTTTTGTTTTGATTTCAGTGTTGGGGGGGACACAACAGATGACGTTATGTGCGCATGCGGGTTGTTATTTTAGTCCGCAAACTGAGGAATCGCGCGGATGAAAGTTTGAGATGGCGGCGAAAAAAACTCACCAAGGTCTAATAATCACGATATTTAAGAAATGGGAATGCTTGTCTGATTTTTCATATGGATCCTCCAAAGGGCGTATCACTAAACTCACCTGTGACGTATGCACAGAACGCGAGAGCGAAATACGATGCGAGGCACGATTACGAGGCAAATTGGTCATTAGATTTGTAGGCTAATCGCTGTGAAAAATACTATGAAACAGTCTTGGTTATTCTATAATTTACTGGTTGTACCATGGTAACTTTATGAATAAAACATTCCTCACAAGGTGTAGTAATGCTCATGTTAACTGTTGGTAGAACTCATGATGACGTGTGTTAAATTCTTTCGTCAAATTGATCGTAGATTATACATGTATCGTTTTAGGAAGAGGATGTCAAGCCACATCAATACTTACCTGTATTATTGATTACCAGTCAATTAATCTTTGCAGTGTAAGATTGGAAAAAATACTCTGATGATGCCACATGAGTACACCAGTTTTTGATCCATTTATTTTTTGGAATAAACCTGGAGTACACAGCTGCTGATGTAATGTTCATTGTTAATGCACAGTTTTCAAACATTGACCCTTGAAACATTATACTTTTGAGTTTCGGAATTCTTGATTATCAATATCAGTCAAAATAGAAAAATGGGTTCCCATGATGAACGTTTACGGAACCCAACATTTGTTATCGTGGTTTCCCATTGGGTAATCCGATGGAACCGAAAAACGGTTACCATGAATTTCCGAAATCCTCAGGCCTGCTCCTGAATTATTTAAATTTTTGCAGCATTTGTTTATCATTGTATGTATATGTTGTTGTTTGTGTTATTATCATATGCAATTGAATAAGTAGACCCTTTCAGAATTCGAAATTTGGGACTCTCTCAATGCATAATGGGACTCATACTTTTCTGATCAGCGAGTCCCTGGGACTCGCTGCCGGTAAACTGTAAAATTATCACTGAGAGATTACTGCTTTTTCTGCAGTCAGTGATTGACTTCTATGCAAAGTCATTTCTCAACTTGTGTTCCGTGCCACGTCATGCCTGTTGAGTGTTGATTTACTTCATATTAAGAAACTACTGCACTAAAATATTAATTCATAAATGTATACCATATGATTTTATTTTTTTTCTCAGTATAAATAACACGTACCCTGACTGTTCTACTCTTTGAATAAAAACACTTCATTCAAGCGTTAGGGAGTGCAAAGGGTTATGATGGAGGGGTGTTGCAAATCATGAGGATCTGCCAAGTGGTATGATAGCATTGTTTTATACATGTCCTCGGATAGGCCTCAGTTTCAAAATCAGTCCTTGGTCCTTGGCCTTGGCCTCAGAGGCAAGTCCTTGGTCCTTGGCCTTGGCCTTGGCCTCGGAAAATTTCTCAAGTCCTTGGCCTTTGCCCTGCCCCGGAAAATTTTCCAAGTCCTTGGCCTTGGCCTTGGCCTCGGAGTCAAGTCCTTGGCCTTGGCCTTGGCCTCGGGTTGCTGGTCCTTGGGCACAACACTGGTTGCCATAACATCAACATATAACCTACCGTACTTAAATGAACAGTTAGGAACCGAAAATACATTCATTCACTGAGAACATATCAACCACGTGCCTGCTTAATGATTTACCTCCAGAGACCCCTGACCCTTGGTTTGAACAACTCTGGAGTCCGATATCAGAAGTCAGCTTCAACAATGAAAGGGAAACACACGTTGCCTCCCATCCAAGCACATGCAATGTATAACGCTACGACATTTCCTCCATAAATTGAATCACATATCTTCCATTGTTATTGTATTTTTTTCTTGTTGTAATCAATCTACCCAGGTAAGCTTGATAATGAATGCATTCTGTGCTCTACATGAAATGCAAAATTCAAGTTTTAATATGGTGAGTATGAGCGTGAGTGAGTATGCAGCCCGTCTGTAAAGATAGGAAAAAAATTACAAAATCTAATGATGTAGAGTTAAAGAGATCCGCTTTTTAAATGTATTGGACCTCTGGATATACCGCATTGCAATCATCTTCATGTCTCTTTTTTTTTTTTTTTAATTTTTATCGTAACATCATCACCATCACCATAAAAGAAACGAAGTTAATTAGTGCAGCTGCTTGACAATGCACATTCGTGGACCCAATCAAAACTGACCAGTGACCCATTTTGCCCCCCGATCCTCAGTTGGACAACTCAAAGTCCACAAATAGAAGTAGGCTTTGTTGAGGGCAGAGGACAAAATAAAAGAGAAACACATGTTGCTTTGCATTTCAACCAAAACAGCATGAAAGCCCATACAGTATTATTTCAAATACATTCAATCACATCATCGACCAATATTCGATTTTTTATAGTTATGATCAAGCTACACAGTTACGCAAATAGTTAAATACATTTTGTACGCTAATCGTGCAAAATTCAAGTTCGAAATGGGGATTGTGTGCGTGAATGACTGTTGCAGCCTACTTTCTTTAGGTTCGGCAAAGTTAACCCACACAGCCAAAACTACGAAAAGAAAGTGACAAACACCGTGACAAAACCAAAATACGCGCTATTAAAACAACAACAAAATGCTTACTTTACACGAAGCGTCACGCTGGAATCCTGCAAGGGCTAGATGGACTTTTTTTTTCACGACAGGACAACTTGCTCATTTACACACACGAAATTCACTTCAAGTCTCCTTCGCTTGGTTCAAGCATGAGTCCCCTTTAACTTCCACTCGCTTGTTTCCATGCAGGAGAGACTGCTTCTGCTTCTTCGATTCCTTTCGGGAAAACCCACGCACAACTACGAGTACAAAATACACTCGACCACGTCCACGGGGCTCGGTGAGTCTCACATGGCAGTGAGGCGCCCCCATCCGCCCAAAAGAAGTCCAGCCTCCTTCCGAAAACGAGCTGCCAACTCCAGCCGGAGGCCACCCTCGCCGAAATACATCCGCCTCTTAAAGCGCTGCGCGCACACTCACGCAACTACGAACTGTCGTTATATCTTTACGTCAACGCTTCCAGTTCGTTTTCCAAAAACTTATTTGCGTCTCCTAAAGAAATAACAGTTACATAGGCTAACGACAGCAAGGTAGCTATAGGTAGATGACGATAATTTTGCAGTGATAACAATTTCATATCTTCAAATGTTATACAGTAAAAAAAAAAAAAAGGATGTCGTAGAAAACAGCTAGCATATCGTAGTAGAATAACTCTAGTCCTAGTCGGTCATGTCAATAATAGAATCTAATGCGAGCGGGTAACTTGTTCAATGCATACATTATGTCTCAAATGTGATAAGTAGATTATACCATGTAGTATAATCAATCACGAATATCACTAGAATAAATCGTGATTTTAATCTTTGATGCTAATGCTAGTGTAAAAGTGGCAATGTGCTATATGGCCACATTAAGGCCCAATCACCCAGTTGGATGTCAAGTGCACCGACTGCGACATCGCATCGAATAATGCAAAAAAGTTGACACTTTATAGTCAAATTATAGCCATGGATAATATCGATAATTGATGCAAATGCTAGCAAGTAGCTATCTTGCTTGTTTAATGAAACTGAATTTTGCGTGTCTAAAACACAATTTCACATTTAATATGATGAAGTAAAATGTATTTCAAGGAGGGAGTAGTATAAAGTACTGTATAATTATTATGAGAGAGTACTATACAGTACTGTATAATTATTATGAATAGCTACCTTGCTAGGTTGATAGAACAAACTAAACTTAGACAGATATAGACATTTGTCCTCTTTTGAGGCTCACGTGGAACTTCCACACCAGTGACGCTGTCTGAGGCTCGCTTGGAATTTCAGCTGTCAATGGAAGAGCCAGTTCCCCCCGAACCAAGCCTCCCCCTGCTCTGATCCCCCCTCTAGACCCAAAAGCCATCAATTGAGGTGGAAGAGCCCGCCTTGACACATGAGAGGGAAGCCGGCATCTCAGTTGCTATTCACACTGAATTGCAAGATGTTTTTTTTTCTTCATGGATCTTTGCCTGTGTGAACTTACTGTAGCTTACTGAATTTTAGTGATTAAAAAAAAAAGTTGGCTCTGTAGAAAAAAAAGTATGCCCTAAAAAGAAATGTATATGTAATGGAATTCAGTGCTGAAGCATTTTCAATGATAATGCATCTTTCTGTGTAATTAGGTGGTCTGTATAATCTGTTGTTATGGAGTAGGAATCCCTCTGATTCTGTGCCCCACTTGATCATGTGGTCTCATGTTGTATTAAATATGAGAAGGTAACAATCTAGGCCAGTGGACCTATGCAGGACAAGCCACACCCTCGGTGTGATTATGTGTATAGACGTCAACACTTAAACAGTAAAAGGAGTAACTAAATGTGACAAAATGAAGAAAAAAAACGTTGAGTTTCTTATTTAGGATTATTTTTCTGGTAGCTACTTACGGGTTAATGTTTCAAATGTCATGACATGACAAAATGTAGAATTTTGTTTTCACCCAGGCTACATGAATGGTTTTATTTTTTAAATGTGAACAGCAATATAAAGAGGAGCTGAACCGTTGAGGAAAATTTTAACATATGCTGTCTTAAAAAAAACACACACACAAAATAAATTCCGTACACTTTCCTTAATCAATGAAAATTATACCCTAAAAAAGACTACATTTAAATAAAAAAAATCACAGTTGAGAGTAAAATATGGATATTTAATTCACTATAATATCCCGTATATATATATAGAGAGAGAGAAAGAGAGTGAGATACACACACACACACAAACACAGTTTATGCTGATGTTTCTTTCCTCTCATCTTGCTTGAGCCATAGTGCAGTAAATTACATCCCCCCATTCCTCGAACAATGTTTGCTCCATCGTGTGTTTGTGTTCCAAGCATAATGGAAGAGTGGCCTTTGTGTCATCACCCTTCAAGTCCCCTGTAATGTATTTAGGGTGCTTTCACATCACAAGTGTGACACTTCCCAGTGTTCTCGACGGCCGTGCTGCCAATTGGATTAGAGCCAGGTGTAAGAGATGCCTGCAAGGGGGGGAACGCACAAACGCATACATGCCTGCTCTGTCATCTATTTATGGACCTTCATTGTTATAAAATATACTCCAGCCCCCTAATATTCTCCAGTTTTGGACCATTAGTGGTAAACAAGCAGTGCTCTAAAATTGCAATTGTTTTTCTCCTGGTACTCCAGCTTCCTCTCACATTTCAAAAACATGCATGTTAGGTTCAATGGAAACTGCAAATTGTCCAGAGGTGTGAATGTGAGTGGGAATTGTTGGTGGGTGATATGTGCTCTACAAATGGATAAAGATTCGAAAAAGTCAGATTTGATAGGCTCTAGATCAGCAAGGGGGAACTGGCCCCCCGCGGGCCAGATGGTAAATTTAATGCCAGAAAGCTCTTTGCACTGGACAAAAAAACAGTATGTGGTTAGTTTGTTGTTTGCTTCAAATCCTTTGTTTTTGCGTTATTATTCTGGATCTTTCATACATTTTTATATGCTTTGAAAAAATTGTACTATCCTGTATTATCAAAAATGAAATATATAATTAACACATATTTGATCCATACATAAAATAGCAATTAAATGCATGTACGCGCGTATGTCTAAAAACAGTGCCCCTCTGACAAAACCCCTTGCCCCAGTCCAGCACTCCCCCTAAAATTTGTCTAAAACTGCCGCTGATGGAGATTCGTCATAGGACCTAAAACCAAGTCTATAAAACTATAAAACACAATAATAACCCTCTCTTAGTGATTAATGTCAATGTCTTTGAGGATGATGGGGTAAAACTTAAAAAATAAATCCATCAGTGAAAAGCTGCATTTGGTCTCGTGTATCTTAAGCATATGCCCCTGAACCATGATCGACGATTACAAACATTGGTCTGCATAAAGGTGACAGCAGGAGGGCAGCAAGGGCAAGTGGCGAGGAAATTAATGAGAATTGGCGAGACTGCACTAGGCGAGTAAGAACCACAGAGTGTCAGCATGAGAGACCCGCCATGTGCAAAACAAGACAATTAAGTGAGAGCCTTAACCGTAATCAGTGGAAGCGTCATCCAAATGAGTTTTTGCTTTAATGTCAGTCGCTATCACAGAATACAAATCAGGGACTTAATATTGATGAAAAGCCTGTAAGTGAAAGGAGTGTGCAGTAAAGATGCTGTAGAGTAGGTAATGATGCAGTTAGAGAACTTGATGTTAAACAACTTCAGTCTTCCTTTGCTTTACTTTATCCATCTTATTCCTGAGGGTTCTTATCTAAAAACAATTACGGGAGCGACTTCCTGTGCAACACTGGAAGTCGTCATGTGTTGCAAGGCTTTTTGTTCCAGAGCGTTGAGTTTTGGATGCTCTTCATTTCCTTTTCTCAACGACGATAAGACCCCGTGGCATTTCAAAATATCTTGAGAAATTGTTGGCAGAAGAAATTGAGTCTATGGCTTTAAGAGCGATGTTGACTCATTTGAGCATGCACCCCTGACGAGGAGACCATGTTGTCATCGTCGATAAAGTTCCCAGCGCCTACCTGGGGATGAACACGTGATTAGGCTGAAAAACTTACTTTGAAAGGACCACCTCAACGTTCGCGTCTTCCGTTCAATTTGTGGATAAAAGGCAAAAGCCTATGGAACAATACGCACATCTAACTTTGTGAATGTTCGCCGGGTGTCACTTCACGATTGAGAACAGTCTCACAAGAACATCCGGGCTGATTTTTATGTGTATAGGAGACACAACTATTCGGTATTAGTCAGGCGACAACATGTAAAGTTTTTACCTTTCTCTTAAAACAGTCGTGGCGTGCGTCAGTAATAATATTTTCAGAACAGACATAATAAATTGTTAAATGAGTCAATATTTTCATCTGCATTAATCTTGTTGCTATTATTAAGTATCATGATTTCCTCGGTTTTTTGGACCACTCATCTAATGGTTGACATGCACTGGGAGGGTTGATAAGATTAAGGCTTCGGCTTGTCAGAACAAGTGAATAAGTGACCACCTACCTGTTTTTGCAGTTTTTCATAATTATTTTGATAGAAAAGCTAAGTCAACAACTCACATAACAGAAATAAGACTAAGAACCCAACGCTCCACCGATGCCTTTAAGCAAGACCTAGAAAAACAAAACTGGACCGAGGTCTACTCAAACGAAGACCCAAACACAGCGTTTGAAGTATTTCAGTCTACCATAATCTCCTTATATGATAAACATTTTCCATTAACTAAAGTCTCCAAAAAGTATAAAGACCCAAGTAAGCCATGGATAACGAAAGGCATAGAAAACGCATGTAAAAAGAAAAACAATTTATATAAATTGTTTTTAAAATTGAGAACTGAAGAAGCAGAAAAAATATATAAGACCTATAAAAATAAACTAGTAAATATTATAAGAACCAGTAAAAGAGATCATTATCATGCACTATTAGAGCTGAATAAAAGTAACACACAAGAAATATGGAAGATACTTAACCAAGTAATCAGAAATAGTCCTAAAAAAATGGATAATCCAGAGTATTTTATCAAAGGCAAAAATACTATTTTGGAAAAAACTGCAGAAATAGCAACTGAATTTAATGAGTATTTTGTCAACATCGGCAGTAACCTAGCAAAACAAATTCCTGATCCAACAAACTTGTTTGAAATAGATAGATATGTAGAAAAAAACTCCTCCACGATGTTCCTTACTGCTGTAAAACAAGAAGAAGTATCAAATATTATAAAAACTTTTAAAAATAAAAAGTCAACTGATTGCTTTAATATTGATATGACAATAATAAAGCAGATTATAGAATATGTAGTGCGACCTTTCACGCACATATGCAACCTGTCATTCAAAGCTAGTATCTTTCCATCAAAAATGAAAATTGCTAAAGTTATTCCAATCTATAAAAGTGGAGAAAGACATCGGTTTACAAATTATAGACCAATATCACTACTCCCACAATTTTCAAAAATATTAGAAAAACTATTTTCTCTCAGACTTGATAGCTTTGTACAAAAGCACGCGCTGTTAAGTGAGAATCAATATGGCTTCAGGGAAAAACGGACCACCTCAATGGCAGTTATGGAGTTTGTGGAAGCAATAGCCACTAATATAGACAACAAAGAATTTACTGTTGGGGTTTTCCTAGATCTAAAAAAAGCTTTTGACACAATAGATCACAGTATATTATTGAAAAAACTAGAAAGATATGGCATTAGAGGTGTAGCTTATAAATGGATAAAAAGTTATTTAGAAAACAGATATCAGTACGTGCAAGTCAACAATAAAAAAACAAATCAACTGAAAATCACTCACGGAGTTCCTCAGGGGTCAGTGCTTGGTCCAAAACTATTCATCTTATATATAAATGATATCTGCAAGGTCTCAAAACAATTTAAATGTGTCCTATTTGCTGATGATACAACTTTCTACTGTTCTGGAATAAATCTGAAACAGCTCCTGACAACCGTAGAAAACGAATTAAACAAATTAAAAAACTGGTTCGACAGAAATAAATTGTCACTTAACCTGAAAAAATCGAAGTTAATTGTTTTTGGCACAAGACCAATCAAACACCAAGCTAAAATTATGGTAAACTCAATTGAGATAGAAAGAGCGTATGAAACCAAGTTTCTCGGATTAGTAATAGACTCAAAACTATGTTGGAAGCCACATATCGATAACGTAAAAAGAAAAATAGCCAAAACCGTAGGGATCCTCTATAAAACCAAGGAAGTGCTAAATAAGAGATCTTTGTACACATTATACACTTCATTATTATTACCATATATGACCTACTGTGTGGAAATATGGGGAAATGCCTGCAAAACAAACACACTCCCTATTCTCAACCTACAAAAAAAAAGCAATTCGAATTATTAATAGATCAAAATATACGGAACCCACAAATCCACTATTTATCAAATTAAATACGATGAAATTTTATGACCTGGTTGACTTTAAAATCGCCCAATTAATGTACAAAGCACACAATAACCTGCTCTGCCAAAACATTCAGAAGTTTTTCGAAATTCGAGAAAGCAGCTATGATTTAAGAGGTACCAACTTATTCAAAAAACTCAAAACAAGAACAAACATCAAGCAAAGAAGTGTATCTATCAAAGGTGTTAATCTGTGGAATAATCTCGAAACGGACCTGAAAATGAGTAAATCGCTTGCTGAGTTCAAAAACAAATTCAAAAAAATAGTACAAACAACCTACATCAATCAGAGTTAAAATGATAAATTCAAAACATTAAATATAATGATAAATCAGAACTAAGTTGATAAATAGAGAAAGGTATATAAATATCCATTATGAATACAAGAGAAAATTGACACAAGAGTGTCAGGGTGTGGAAGTATATAATCCCGATACAAACCAAAAGTTGTAAAAATATCACGGTTAAGGGTAAAGTATGAGCCTTAATGGAGACTTCTTTCTTCTTACTTTTTTCTTTTCTGATTGATATAAAAATGATTTATTAGATATAAACACATAACGTGGTAGGACTAGATAGGTTTTTTACTTCTTCCTACTCCCTTGAACATAATAACTGTGTTGAATGAAGATTGATTTCTTTCTTTTTACTTTTTTTATCTACCTTATTTTCTGTCAAATTATTACTGTATATATGTTTTATGTTCAATAAACAAACAAACAAACAAAACAAACAAACAAACAAACATGCACACAGAGACACACAGCGTGGTGATTGACGAAATAAAAACACGGGACACATGTCACCGTGTTCTGTGGGACTCCAGCACGCCCGCGACCATCTTTCGCCCATGTGTTTGCGTGTCAGATGTGCGGCACATGCGTGTGACGTCGAAAAGTCTGTTCTCGACGCAATTTGGCTATCGCGGACAATTCGTATGGACTGGGCCGGCCTGAAATACAGTACTGATGGCAACTTCCTGACGGACTTACCGGACTGACGATGCCCACTTCGGTCTGTTACTGTCATAGGAATGGACACCCGCAACCAGTTAGCATGTAAACAAATCGCCTGTTCTGATTCAAACCAGAAGTTGCTCCCACAGTTCACTCAAAGGTTCATGGGAAATAAGGTGGCTTATTGCACAATGTAAAATTTGGATGGGCAGCTTTGGATCTTTATTTTTGTACAACGGATGCAAAGCAAGCCTCTCCAAGTATCATATCCCCGTCTGATCGGGCCTGTGGATGTCTGGGGCCACAGCCCCGTTGCTTCCCCCCTCTCCCCATTCCTTTGCATGCCACTGCCATTCATCCATGTGTCATCAGCCTCATTTGGATACATTACATAACAATCTTAAAAAAGTTAAACTCATTAAAAAACATTTGCTCAGATAACGGGTAACAAAATGTCCTTTTGCTTTAAAAAAAAAGCTACACATGTGAGCCAACAGGCTGTGCAACATTTCCCAATTTTTTCCTACTGTTGCAGCCTCAAGTTAATGAACAAATACAGCAGAGCTTGAACCGAGCAGGCCTGCAAAACCTATGCACTCATGTCGTTTCAGTGCCATCAAGGTCAAAGGGTGCGCTAAAGGATTCAGACCCAACATTCTCAACACAATTATTTCCAAGAGGCTGCTTCCCCGGTGTCTCTAAACGCATTGGACATGAATGCTTTGTGTCTGTAAAGCGGCTGAGGTCAGGTTAACTGTGGTTCCATCATCATGACATCATACCCTTGAGGCCTCTGTTTTGTTTGGAGAAGACAAGAGGTGCTGGAGGTCTGTTGCGTGAACACTCATTCATCCAACATGTTACAAGGCTCCACACACACACTGTGTACTAGGCAAGTACACACAAGCGATTATAGTAGAGCCTCCAAACCTCTCCACCCAATGCATGATCATGTATGCTGGTTGACCATTTAGGCCCACTTTCAAGCAGATCACACGATTTTAAGTACTATCATACAAAAGCGTTATCAAGCAGGAACACCCACATCCCCCATGTACGAAAAACCCATTGTCATTTCAAGCCAAAAGGTAAGCAGAGCTGCAATGAATTTTGTGACAGATTGCAGCACATACTTGATTGCTTGGTTAAATTGTTGAAACTGGTGTCAGTGGGTAGTGTGTGGTGTGGTGATTTGTCCATGCATGTACACACAGAGTAGTGTATGAAGTGCTGCCTTGATCAATGAAAATTATTTTATTGTCTTTATGGGTGGTCAGTCATAAAATCTGTACTCATCGTTGGTCCAGCATTGTGTAGAGTGTACAATCATTTACTTACTTACTGAGGCAGGTTGTAAAAAGGGGCCGATTTCAGCCGGACATGAAATAGGGTGTGTCAAGCATGCTACAATTCCTGATGCTTGGGGTATTTTGCCTAAAGCGTGTCACAACATGTAGTTAACCGGGGAACTATTTAAAATGCATATGTCTCTTTGAGGTAAATAGTATGATGCAACATTAACTGCTACACAA
The DNA here is from genome assembly GCF_054856545.1 of Hippocampus guttulatus. Lineage (NCBI taxonomy): Eukaryota > Metazoa > Chordata > Actinopteri > Syngnathiformes > Syngnathidae > Hippocampus > Hippocampus guttulatus. Next base: position 15,572,538 of record NC_141265.1, read on the forward strand.
ATTTAAAGAGAGGTTAACCAATTCACAATAAAACTAAAATAAAGCTACTCACCCTTTCAAAACACCTGACCGGTGCTCAAAATTCATCTCTTTTATTATTTATAATTTTATCTGTGTTTTTATTGTTCTTGGTTTTACTGTTTGGTGCTTTGTACCGTCTTTATTACCGATTTGTTTTCCTGTTTATTGTATATGTTAAATTGCTCCATGTACAGCACTTTGTATGCAGCGATGGCTGTTTGAAAGTGCTCTATAAATACAGTTGAATTGAGTTGAGTTGTTTTGATTCTACGGTGTCCTTGAGTGTTTTGAAAGGCGTTTATAAATAAAATGTATTATTATCATGAAGGAATTTTTTTTTTTTAATCAAGGAAAAACAACTTTAAAAAAATTTGGTAGGCCTCAAAGATAATTTCAGTGCGAGTCACTAGCCATGATGCTTCTAGCGGAATACTGTTTACTTTAGCATATTTGATAAAATTAAAATTAATTGTATTGCTCATTTTGGACTGAGCAGCCAGATCCTTTCCTGTGGTGCAGTAAGTTCAATTTCCCAACTACCATTACATTTTACTCTTTGCCATCACTACCATACTACTGTGACTAAAGTAAAATCAAACCACACTTGGACAGATTCACATTGGGCCGACCTTTAATGCGGTACCAAATTAGGTGTTGAGGTGTTCGACTTCCAAGGTTCCACGATAGCTTTACCACAAGGTTATGTGGTAAGGGAGCCCCCCCCCACACACACACACAGGGGTTGCCTCCCCCACATCCCTTGAAAATTCATTTTGGGGAAAAACAAAGCACAAGTCATGCGGCCTTAATGCCCCTAAATTGCATCAATGGGCACACTATTACCAAACCTGCACGTCAATAAAAATGATTATGGAGGCTTTGGAACATTTTGATAGGTAGATTGGTACTTTTAACAGATTATTTGCAGTCACCTAGGAAACCAGAACAAAAGAGGGTAAGGGAGGCACATTATCTTGTCAGGACTGGCAAAATCATTGTGAACTGTAAACGCAGAGAGGGCTAACCTATGAAGCATCAGCACACAAAAAGCACACAGTAAAAGCATGCATGATGTGCTGCATTTATTCTGAATTTACCACACACGCGAAAGACAAAGGTGGCACGGTGAGAAACTGGCTAGCACGTCCGTTTCACGGTGCAGAGGTGCAGGGTTCAATTCTGGCGCCGTCCTTCCTGTGTGGAGCTTGCATGTTCTCCCCGTGCCTGCGGGGGTTTTCTCCGGGTACTCCAGTTTTCTCTTTTTTCAGCTTTTTGCTTTATTTGTATTCATTTTATTTGATTTTCTCTTTTGTGTTGCTGTGCTTTAGAAAGGAAACACAATTCCTTTTAAAATAGAAGGATTTTCGTGATTAGCGTGTGTGTCCATGTGTTACTGGGTTACCCTAGCCATCATACACTTTGAGACCCGAGGATCTCAGCAACCAAGAAATACCATCCAGAAGACCCGACAGGGATTCTGCAACTGTGTCCTGCACCTAGTTCAAAACAGACAAAGACAGGATGCACCAGAGCACTTCGAAAGAAACCAGGAAGCACACAGGAATTTTGTCCAGAGCGGGTATTGAATCCACTTGATGAGCAACAGCCCCACCATTCAGTCATTTATTAAATTATGATAATTACCATCCAGGGATTAGGTAACTGAGGCAGGTTGAGTCTCTTTGCCATGTCAATACAGGGTGTTCGACGCCAAGTTTGCATTCTAGTGGTCCCGACTGCTTCACTTTCCTCTCTGGAGACGCATGAGAGCACCAGCAAGGGTTTGGAAGCGGAGCACAGCAGAGCACTGATTTGAGCCCCCTCAGACTCTCCTTCACCTGTTTAATAAGTGAAAATCATGGCACTTTACAGAAAAGGATATAAAATGAGTTCATGTAATTCCACCAGAAATTGTGTTTGAATGCTGAATAAATTCTAAGTTGATTTAGAAACAATCACACTGGATGACAATATAGAGTGTTCCATTAACCTGCCATACAGGTTTTTGGAATGTGGGAGGAAACTAGAGTACCCGGAGAAAACCCACACAGGCACGGGGAGAACAACTCCACAAAGGAAGGCCAGAATAGAACCCTACACTTCTGCAATGTGAGGCCGACGTGCTAACCAGTCAGGGAGGGACTGCTTTGCCTTATTCGCACAGTTAAACCCAATTATTTGTCTCTCACCTCTCCCCAGTTCGGCGTTCGCCACATAGATAACCCCTTCCACGACCTGGCACACCTGCTGCACTTGAGGGGCCGGCCTGTAGATCGGATGGCCCGAGTCATTGCTTCCTACCAGAGTGAAGAGTTTACCACTCATATACTGCTTCTGTAGTTTGGCGCGGTCCCTCTCTGCTCTGCACACAAACAGCTCCATAACACAATCACCATCTTACAGTACATACTATTCAAGGTACGGAACACTTACTTGTTAGTCGAATAAAGTGTAAAGATGTTGAACTTGTGCTGGTTGTTGAACATATAAGTGATGCCAGAGCCGATCACTGAAGGTCCTGAAGGATTAGAAAGTGGTTTGTTTTAGTTGAGGAAAAGTGGGATGACATTGAAAAAAGCCAAGACTGCCACCTTTTGCAGCACAAAGAAAGCACAGAGCCAGGCCTTGCATCATGTACTCTTATGTTATGTTGTTACATGATGCTTTATCCAGTACAGTACATTTGTTTATTACAGTTCAGTAGTATTTAACTTTTTAGTACAATACTACTGCAGGCCCAGATGTCACACTGAGTAAGTCAATTTGTGGGTAAACGGAGACAACTGATTGGATTCATACTCCGAAAAATGAACGGAAGTGACTTCAGGTATTCGAAGATATGAGTCTGGTGTGCGTGTGTACCATTGATCTGACTGCTCGGAATGACGGTCATTGGTAGGATATCAGAGGCATGCATCAGCCTGGTGACTAGAGAGACATCCAGTTGCTCCATGCCGTGCCCGAACATGACGTAACGCGGTTCGGCTGAGGGCACCAGAGACTGCAGAAAGGATGTCAATACTCGGTACCGTGGCCACGAAGGAAGCCATCTTTGTCTGCACGAAGGGCATGCTTTCAGATACCTGCAGGGAACACATGAGTCAATGAATTCTCTTAAAATGAAAGTATCAGCTGATTGCAAAGTCACCCACTCTGCCAAGTAGTCGACTTTGGATTCTGTCCTCTCGTAATCATCCTGTTCGGCGTCGTCACTGATGACCGGGTCTTCTGGAGCCTCCAGTTGCGGCATCGTTACGTGATCAATGGAGGTCCAGGATGGCATGTCTCTGAGAAGAAAAAACTTCCACAGCAACGGGTCTTGAACCAAGGCCCTCCAGTAGCGGCTGGTTGCTCCCAGGCGACAGATGTCCACAGACGACAATAAGGTCATGATCTGGAACTGCACGTCCACCTTTATAATGGACTATGGTTAGTGTCCTCATTTATATAATTTGGGAACTCCATCTATCAATTTTTGATAGTGTTTGCCCTCCTAAGGTTATGTTTGAGTTGGATCCTATCCCAGCTGACCTTTGGGGAGACACAGTAAAAAATGGGGAGGCCACACAAACATTATTCTTTGATGGTGGCTAGGGGGTTGCAATATATCATCCACGAGTTTGAGACCATGTGGTAGGGTAGTGTTAATTTGTTTATTTTTTGTTTTGTTTAGTTATGTTTTTTAGTTGCTGTTTAGTTTCTCATTATTTTATGTTTTTGTTAAATATTTTCCTTTGCAATTGTGTTGATATTTTTAGTTGGTTTTTGACTTGCTGTTTAGTTATATGGTTTTGCTTTTTGATTTGCACTTGTTTAGTTTTTGCCTTTATTTTTTATGTTGTGTAGTTTGTTTTAGTGATTTTGATTTGTTGTATTTATTTTTTGTACTTTTGCACTTTCCGTTTCAGGTTATACCTGTAGCCAGCACCATATAATGGCCTTGCAAAACTTACGCTGTATTATGACATGTTCTATTGTTTTCTGGTCCACAATAACATTTCCTGCCTCATGCGTTCCTATTTTGAAAAGTGGACTGTTTTATCCGTGTCCAAATACAGTATAATTCTTGATTTTATTGTTGTTTTGTCTCTCGTGCTGTTCAACTCACCTGTCTCAATTTTGTTCTTCAGGGGAACCACCTCCCATTTATTTGGACATTTTCTAACCACTTTGTACTTTTAAGATAATAGTCAATACAGTACTGATTCCCCTAAATAACGATTTTTATTTCAAATGGACGACCATTTTTTTACATGTGGATCAGGAACTTGTCACACAAAAGAAACTTTTCAGACAACAGTCAAAACTCACAGGTAAACAATCCAAAAAGCCGGGTTCTTCCTCTTCGTGATCCAAAACGATGTCTCTCACGCCGGAAGGCCAATAAATCTCTTTTAAGCACCGTAGGCTTCGAATGACGACTGATTCGCTCTGACAATTAATCTTCCCTGCCATGACTTGTTGACACTTCGGGTTTATATGGCGGTAGTGTAAAAATCACGGCGTTCCAAAAATGTGACGTGCCAATTTTGACTCACTTCCTGTCGATGGCAGCAGCGGTGCGACGTGGGAATTGGAGTCACTACAATCGTTCAGCTCCACGCACACAACACGCATATCAAAACAACACGAGCTTTATTGTCACCAAGGACATAAAAAAACTGAAAATTGAATCCGAAACAGCACGTTCTCTATTAAAAGCAAACAAAGAAATGTAATTAAATGTTGAAAATTTTGCAATAAAAGGGGAATACAAGTGATGGGTTATGAATAAATCTGAGCACACTTTCTGGAAAAAACTCCTTTGCTTTGTGTGTATTTTATACACATTTACAAACTTGTGTATAGAGTATAAACAGATGTCAAAAGCAAATATTAAAAGCATACCAAAATGGCAACTTAAGAATAAATAAAAATGTTACTGTGCAATGTTTCATTTCAGGCTGTTATGAAATAAACAATTCTTAAAAAAAAGGAAACATTTTTACGAAGAATATTTTATATTAATGTTATTATAACACATTCTTAGGGCAAAACAAGTGCCCTAGTCAACAGTCTAGAATGAAGAGAACTGCTTTCTTTGTTCAAGCAGAATGGGTAAGAAAAAAATAATAATAATTGTCAGTTTCAACCACCTGTCTTATAATGCCATTGGCCTGGATCATGTGGTGTGGAGTGAGGTCTAGCTGACCTTTGGCCTTTGCCCAAATATTTTTTTTCTCCCCATGCCTTAACCTTCCATTACACACACTCTCACCTGGTGGGTTCTTTTTTCCCCCCCATTTTTAAAAATTTAATTTCGGGATTAGAAAAAAAACATTGAATACTGATGTCATATCTGTGTCCGGGGACGACCTGGACACGGAGGCGGCTGAGCTTCACTGTAAAACACTGAGGATCTCCTTGGCGTTCTCCGTATTCCAGCCCTGGCCCTGCAGAGGGCCCTCGCAGGCAAGCACGTACTTGTTGAGGATCTGCGTGCCAATGTCCCTAAACTGGAGGCGGTCTTCTTTACAATCCACCGTGTCGCCGCTGTAGTCTTCATACTTTACGGCCCAGAAGCACATTTCTCCAATGTACATCATGGTTAGCAGGTGCGTGTCTGAGAAAATACCTTCGGAAACAAGGGATATGTTGTGATCACATTATTCAAGTGATGTAAAAATCAGTGGTGGCAACCAGTTCAGGGTGTACACCGCCTGCTGCCCCAAGACAGCTGGTAGAAGCTCGAGCATGCCACGACCCTCATGGGGAGAAGCGGTTTGGTTAATGATCGATGGTGACCTCTAAATTTTAGAGTCAACTTTCATTTTACATTTAATTAAGTGAAGGAGTAGAATCAGTACTTCTACAAGTGTCTTTTTGCATACGTATTTATGGAATATGAATGACAGAGACCGAGTACATTTTTCATCTCTGCAAAATATGGATGGAAAAAAAAATTACCTTCAGATAGGAAGCCTGCGGTTGCAGTGTCATGGAGGACCACCCCATCATTGAGCTTCACTGAATTCCTCACCTGCAGCATCCGCATTAGGTAGCGCACCCCTTCCTGAATACACTGCAGGAACACATCAGGGTGACATGAAGCATACAGACAAGCTAGCTTGCATTCAGACTTGTAAAGTAACACAATTCCACAAATAGTAGCCTCCGCTGTCATATTTGATGTGCTCCTATTAAGTATTGTGTTTTGTCATCTTGCATAAAATGCCCTCCCCTTAAGGCAGGTACACGCACACAATTATTATCTTGCCCGATCTTTAAAATGTGGGAGGTACATGACAAGGACAAAACGTGCACGTGTCTCACAGTGCGGACTGAGATGACCAACGGAGCTCGTCACACAGAGATCCATACCAACAAAACTAACCCCATCTCCACCTACAACCGCGGATCTCCTCCCCAAAACCAAGACTGTTGTACAATCAAATCTGACCCGTGAGAGGCAGCATGTTTTATTACTCTTTAGTACTCGTCTGTAGCTTTGACCGTAGGGTACCTTCAGGAATGTCTCCTTGTTTTCCTTGATCCATTGCTTCCGTTGATGAAGGGTGTGGCAGTACATGTAGAGCAGCGCACCACGTCTCCAATAGAGGCATTCTAACAGCTCCAGGCCCAAAACAGCTTGCACCTGACAGACCAAATAACAATGTCACATTGTCACGGTCAACATAGGCCACATAATTCACTTCGATCACGGTATTCAAAAGGCACATCATTGGTGGACTTTGTCACTCTCCTCTGGTTCAATGTCACTACAGGCCATGCTGTACAAAAAGAAAAGATGCATTTCACACACAGGGGAACCAACCACACCTCTTGAGATGGTGCTAGTCTCCCCACCAGAACTTCCGGCTCAGTCAGATCTTGCAGGAGCTGCTGGATTTTGAAAGGTGAACAGTCCTCCGGAAACTCTTGATCCACCAGCTTGTTCTCTTCGTAAAATGTGATATCTAGGATCACCTGCCGTGCACAAACAGAATGTCATGTTAATATTTTTATTTATTTTTTACTACAGCTGTATTTCACTCCATGGGGGCTCCTCTCGGTTCGAAGTTACCAACATCACACAATGAAGTTTTTTGGTTAAACTGACTCTTCGATGTGTCAACTTTACCAATTTGCAACGACCGTGAGAACTTGACTAATCAACAATCACATGCTTTTGCATTAACAATGTGTAGACCTCCTAGATAGCAACAGGTGAGGAGTGTAGTGTAACCGCGCAGCCAAGTAGCAGCAGTGCCTCAAGTGTGTGGAAATGTTTTCTGAACAATGAGACTGATAGTAGGCAAGTCTGTCCTCTACTATCATAAAAAGCACACGTCTTGTGCATGATTATGTGAAAAGGCTCCCGCTAAAACATTGATAAATGGTCACTTTCCCAAGTCACTCATAATGGAGTAACTCTGCACAAAAATGGCAATTACTAAATGGTAAAACAGTTTAATCATAGCTCAAGTGTACACTTCGATCACACCCTAAACTGAGGATTCCCTGTAAAACAAGTATGGCATGTTTGATGCAATGAAGTACCTGTGTATAATCCTGAAGCAACTTGGAAAGGCTGCTGCTTTCCCCTCCTTGTCGGTAATAGCTTTTCAACTTGTCCAGTATGACAGATGCATTTTGTAAATAGTCATCATCTGTGGAAAAATGTGAAAGTAAAACATTATTCATTGCAGATGCTTCACTACTGGTCACTGGCAGTAGTGAAAAATCAGCAATCCATTTTGAGGAGTGCTGTCATCCATCATTGGGGTTGAGGGTGAGATGGCACAGATCCCAGCTGACGTCAGGCGAGGAGCATAGGCCACAAAAAGGCAGACGGCATCCACACCTTTGGGCAATATGGATTCTTCAATTAACCTAACATGCATGTTTTCGGGATGTGGGAGGATGGACCTGTAAAACAGTCGAATCTTTGACCTCCACACTTTGAAGCAGCTCTGCGAACCACCGTCTACAATGCTGTTATTTGTATTTACATATTTTGGACTTTACCACAGGAAACAACAGACGAATAAATGTGAAAAGAACTTAATCACCGTAAAAACAGACACCACATGACCAAAGTTCATTTATTTATTTAGAGCTTATTGGTTATGAAAACAGGTCAAAACCATAAGATCGCAAATACACCCCGACGGCGAATTGTCTTGATCGTGCATGTTTTTTGGAAACTGACATGTTTTTGAAATGTGCGAGGGAGAATGGGGGTCTGAGACACGATTCGAACCCAGAACCTTACAACTGCGAGGCAGACGTGCAAACAATTTCTTGTTTTAGAATGTTGTAGTGAAAACCATTCAATGTGGAATGACTAAAAACCGAACCAAACAGACATCGGCAGTCGAAAAGTTGGCTGGGAACAAATAAAGGCAGCCTAGTCACCACGTTTCGAACGTAAATTGTCACATTTTAGCCTTAAGCCAAGGTCGCTAGCCAAATGTTTGCATCTTAATGTTGACATTCAGAAACCATCAATAGGTTGAAGAACCGCTTTACAATAGTTTGATATTATTGCCAGGTATGCATACATTTAACGCTGACTGTTAGTAGGTGATCAAAAGTTTTAAACGTTCCATCGGTGCAGCTGCTGTGGTTGCATCGCACGATAACGCTAACAACAGCTAGCTCGTTAGCCGGCTAATAACGAAGCACTGCAGCCAGGCGACGCCAACAGAGAGCAAGAATTATATTCTTGCCAAAATGTTTGAAGCGTTACCTTGCTTCTCAGCTTTGAGAGCGGAACACTTAGCGTCAAACTCAAATATTCTTCTCTCCAAGTCGAGGCCTTGTCGCCTGTAGTCGTCGGCCATGACTAAAACTACTTGTCACGTGAGGGTAGGTCACGTGTCCAAGCAATGTGACGACGTTTTGTTTATATTACTGTTATTATATAATTCTAATATAATACTGTTTCCGAACAGGTAGTGAGGTACATATGAAAAATGCATTAGTAAGAATTTATAGTAATCGGAATAAGAATGCAAGCACGATGAATGAGTCTTCCTAAATATGTCGAGTGTGACGTCACACAACGTAGGCTCTTTTGTTGACACGTGTTTCGACGAAATAACGTGCATGTATGTGTTTATTGTCAGAGGAACCTTCCTTTGTTACATAGCGCAGTTGCAAATTGTGTGTGGTTTGAGTTTAGAATTGGATTCGTGTTGTCATTAACACATGTTTTGCATTACGTACTTACATGTTCACAAACTCGCTCACTCGATTCCATTATCATTATTATGGATGTAAGTCTCTCCAATAAAAGATGATTCGAAATGGAAACGAACAGTTCCACTTTAAATATATAAAAATACGCATCAAATCGTCGCCGAGATATTGTATATCTTTGACGGAAATGACACATTTTAAAAGACCGTGAAGTTAATGTATATTTACAGTAAATGTAAAATGACAACAAGAAACTCATTGCATCGTACTCTCTTGAATTGAGCAATACCATATCAAATATAATCCTAATCCCATTGAATAAAACAGAATCAAATCGTTCCACTGTAAACTCGTAGATTGAATCATACTTGTATCATATCGTACCACATGTATGGAGATGCGTACCATTTTATATTTTATTGGAGACATACATAGAACTAATAAAGTGAAAAAAAAATCATATCAAATTTTGCAGGTCATGGATGTGTGATTAAATCGCTCCACTTTGTTTCAATCGTCTCAGTTTGCTCCAACATGGAGAAGACTGCAGACTTGATAACTACCCAGAAGACAATCATTGATACCCTCCATAGGATGGGTAAACCGCAGAAGTTCTTAGCTCAGGAGGCTGGTTGTTCATAGAATTCTTTGTCAACCATATCAATGGGAAGTCGAGTGGAAGAGCAAACTGTGGCAAAAGATGCACCGGCAAAAGAGATGACCGTGGGTCTCAGGAGATTATCAAACAGAGAAGTTTCAACAATGTGTCAGAAAACCATAAAGAGTGATTGGGGTCACATCCGAGCGATGGGCTACAACTGTCAGGTTCCTTTAGTCAAGGCACTATTGATTCTGAGCCGACGTAAGAAGCCTCTCAACTGGGCCACGGAGAAGAAAGATGGGACTGTTGTCCAGGGGTCCAAGATAATCTTTTACAATGAAAGTAAATTGTGCCGTTCATTCGGGATTGAGAATATATGGTGTATTATCAAGGGGGCCACCAGACCCAAAGAAATCGGAGTTTCCATAACTCCCATTGTCAGAGTCTGATTGCTGATTCCCAACCATATATTGAAGACTGACATATCATTTGGTAAATGGTCTGTCACTTATATAGTGATTTTCTACCTTTTGGTACTCAAAGCGCATTACACTGTTTCCTCATTTACCTACTGATGACACAGTATAAGAAGCAACTGGGGGTGTGGGGTTCGGTATCTTCCTCAAGGACACTTCGTTCAAGGGCGCAATGGCCAGGGATTGAATCCCAACTTCTGGGTTGGGAGATGACCATCCTACCAATGAGACATGCCACCACTGATGTGATCTTAATTTCTTTTTTTTTCTGCAAAAACTGAGAAATACAAGACGGTTTCTTCACAGTATTCCATTATTATTATTATTTTTCTGTTTTTGTGGGGTTCATGAGATGGAAGCCCAAATTAGGTAAAAATAAATAATCATTTATATGTGAGTCCGGAATCTATCGTCTATGAAAGTTTAATTTTTGAATGCAATGATGCAAACAAACCTTTCCATGCGATTCTTAATTTTTAAAAGGGTCAGGTTTCTGAGTTATTCAAACTAAGCCCACTTATTTTGACACTTAAAACTGGTATTTTATAATTAGATGATACAAATGACATTTGTGTGTACATGTTGAATATAGAAAATAACAAAAAATATTTTTTTTGTTATTTTTTTGATATTTTCTATATTTCTATATACAGTGCAGAGGTACTGGGTTCGATTCCAGCTCCGGCCTCCCTGTGTGGAGTTTGCATGTTCTGCGTGGGTTTTCTCCGGGTACTCCGGTTTCCTCCCACATTCCAAAAACGTGCGTGGCAGGCTGATTGAACGCTCTAAATTGTCCCTAGGTGTGAATGTGAGCGTGGATGGTTGTTCGTCTCTGTGTGCCCTGCGATTGGCTGGCAACCGATTCAGGGTGTCCCCCGCCTACTGCCCGAAGTCAGCTGGGATAGGCTCCAGCACCCCCCGCGACCCTAGTGAGGATCAAGCGGTTCGGAAAATGGATGGATGGAAGGTTTTAGGTGCGTTTATGTACTGATATAAAAATCTGAAGTACTGTAAATATTTTACTCTTTGCATAATTTGGATTTGAATTCATGTGTATAGTATCAACTAAGATCGTGGACACACAATTCTAATTTGAAATCTGTTCATTTTATACAATATTCCATCAATAATCAAATGATGCAGTTTCGTCGTTCCAAACGAGAAGCTTGTTGATTCCGATTATCGCGAATGCATCAGAATACCTGCCCACAGAGCCAGCCAATGAGATTGCAGCATTGACTTTTAACTGAGCTCGAGCTATTATCCATTAGCCGTATGCTAACAGCTCGAGTCTCTTGTTACTACGCCTCTTTTCCTGTCCGCTCCCGTCCGCTGCATGTGTCTTAACATGGCATTTAAAGCCTTGTGTCGAGCGGACACTTTTAAATACCTCATTGGGCCATGCAGAACCACGTTAAACTTCGATAAGCGTCCATTGAGCAAGGTTTGTATTTGCCTGTCTTATGTTTGCTGCACAATTAATGTGGTTAGAACTGCGCGGAGAAGGTCAGAACAAACACATTTCCCCCATACATAGGTGTCGTTTTGCTTTTCATGATTCTTTTGGTACGTGCTGGTTAACTTTATTCTGAGGCTAGTTACTTCATGCAATGTTTATGTGGTGATATTTGTTGCAATAGAATGAGCAAAAGCATCAGGGCAATGTAGTGACTAAAATTTCTGCTATTGGAGGTCACAGGGGTTTGCATGATTCACCTCTACTGCCACAAATTAACTCCCAAGCAATGTTTTCCATCATGTTTGCCCGTGATGATTGAATGCTATTTATATCAACTAGTGTCACGTCAGGCATCTGATATAAAAACTTTTCAGGCGCACAAACTCGAGGTGAATTTCTGTTATTGAATCAAAACAAGAATTTCCATTGTGAAATATGCATTGTGGTATGTCTTTCCTGTACCTTTTCTTGTTCACATTTGTATATAGTATTGGCAGTATTACTGCCAGAGACACATGATTCAAATTTAAGAATTCTGGATTCAAGTTCCTGGTTGGGACTCTTGTCATCACTAAAATAGGTTTGCTTTGTTGCAAGGTTAGGTTTGTTCAGTAGCTGATCTTATCTTGACGACTGGTGTGCAAACAGCTCTTTATAATGGACAAGCCAAATTTACATTCTAAAAAGCTAATTTGTCATGCCTTTTTTCCCAAGATACACACACACTTGTATGAATTTTTTTTTTTTGTGTGTTGGTTTAAATCTGTTCTATTTCTTTGCTGTTTACAGACATGTAGCTGCTACTTTTCGACCTCCAGCCAAAGAAGTTCAAAATTCTACTCCGATCCTACAGAGGCAGTTAAGGACATTCCAGATGGGGCGACTGTACTGGTCGGAGGTAAATACTTTTCCAAACCTTTATCCACAACATTCAGTCAATTTTGGAGATTACATGTTCTGCCTGTGCTTGCGTGGGCTTTCTCCTGGCACTGTTGTCTTCCTTCCATAATACAAAAACAGGCATGTTAGATTTATTGAAGACTAAGTTGTCACTTGGTGTGAATGTGACTTGGACAGGGTCAGTAGCTTTAGATTACTACTTCTAAGGTTTAATGTATCACAACAAAAACCCTACTTAAAGCCATTCTTGAGACACACGTGTGCTTTGTTTTTGTATGTTTAACTTTCATAACCTTTAATCCATCATTGTAAATAAAAAAAACAACAGAAGTCCTTCCATCTTGATGGATTGAGGTGTCTTAAATACTCTTGCGACGTTCTCGCTTTAATTCCCTTGCCGTCAAGTTGTAAACTTCTCAAGCGGACTTTTCGATTTCGATCAGCAAACATCAACTATAATTGTGTCATTTTGTCGACTTAATCCATTCGTTCTGGTCTTGACTGGTGTCTGATCAGCACATGCATGCACATTCCACACTCCACTCTCCACACTCCACAGCTTGTATTTATAGTGAAGCCAGCTGAGACAACCATAAAAACATTTCCATTGTCCTTGCCTGATTTCAAGGATGACCACATGGAGAGAAATCACCGTGACGCAGTATAGAATTTGGAAGATAGACTGGGGGAAAATATTCAGTGTACATCTACATTTGTATTTCTCTTAAACAGCATAGCTTTTGTGTTCAGGTCTCTAGATGCAACGATGCATTTTTAAGTCCTGAAAAATACTTTACATCACACTGAATACTCAGTTGATGTGGTAGCTCAGATAGGAAACCATAAATGCTGGCATCGGAGCTATAAATTTCAGTTTTCCCTCAAACATAGGCTTTGGATTATGTGGCATCCCGGAGAATCTCATCAACAGTTTACTGAAGACTGGCGTGAAAGGACTTACTGCAGTCAGCAACAATGCAGGGTAGGTGACATTCAACATTCACGCACATGTGATGAGACTCTTCTTTTTTGCAAATATTAGAAAGCTTTTTCGATACAAAACCAACCGGCTGTGAATGTGGAGTAGAAAATGCTGTTTTGTTTTACCAAGATGAGAGCAGTACAATGCTTTTTCCACAAGCTCAGCTGGTTTGTGGCCAGTCAGCTGCTCGCTTGTACATTTCAACGCCCTCAATATGATGCATGATGGCGGGGGGCCATTAAAGGAACATTTAGAGAATGGGACTCTCCAACCTGGTGAAAACGAGAGCGCTGGTATTGAATTATATGATATATCGAAAACTATGTTTTACAGATTTCAAGACTAATAGCTCTGTATCTAAATAGCATTCATTCACAAGCCGGTGCATCTCATTCCAAACCAGTAGGTGGCAGCAAACCACTAGAATCATATAAACGTCAGACATAAAAGTTCTCTCCGCCACGACGATCTACAGCATTATGTACGTTTATAACCTTAATAAAAATCGACTTTCTCGACAGACTCGCGATCTAGGCATAGACAAACAGGATACCGAAACGCATAATTACGTACAGGTACACGAGAAGAAGCCCAAGAAAAAAATATCAGCATCTAGTATCATGTAGAATTTAACCATCTATGTTTTTCAGTGGTTTAATTCTTTATCCAGTTAAGTTAAATGTATCACTACGACGTTTTAAGTATTGACTTTTGCATTTATAAACATTTCCCTCGTCCCAACAAGACCATCAGTGACAACAGTATCATTTGACCACAAGTGTGCAGTTCAGAGGAAAGCGCAATGTAAAAGTCCGAATATATTTTTGCTCCTCAGCGTGGATAACTTTGGACTCGGCCTGCTTCTTCAGACCAAGCAGATCAAAAGGATGATCTCCTCTTACGTCGGGGAGAATGCAGAGTTTGAACGACAGTATTTGTCTGGGGAGTTGGAGGTGGAACTCACTCCACAGGTTGGTCAGGAAAACAGACTTTTAGTTCATGTTTTGACAATTAAGAGAAATTCCTGGTTGTCAGCAACTTTCTGGACTGACGCTGCTAGTTTTTATGACACGTAATTGTCAGTTTTGTTCTCTGGAAAGAAGTTTATACAGTACACATTTTTGTGTTGCACTCCTCCTATTTTGCTACATTTCCACCACAGGGCACCTTAGCGGAGAGAATCCGAGCCGGGGGGGCAGGGATTCCCGCATTTTTCACCGCGACTGGCTACGGCACGCTGATCCACCAGGGAGGCTCTCCTATAAAGTACAACAAGGATGGCAGTATCGCCATCGCTAGTGAAAAAAGACAGGTAAAATTGTTGATTTCACTCGTTTGAAGACTTGCAGGAATATGTTTTGTGTGGGATGATTGTAGGAAACAGATAATGACTTTTGGAGTGGTTTTGCTAATGAGAAATCCACACTAGATGGCCAAAAACCACAGCGCAAAAAACACCTGAATTGCCATCAACCAACCTTTTTAGTTAATTGTGTCTTCCTTGTTTACACTCAATATTGTTGCAAGATGGCTGTATTTAAAAAAAAAAAAAAAGAAAGAAAGCAAGCTACAACTCCTAGTTTATTTGTCTTTGTGCAATATTTGACCACGTTAGTTGTCGGTACTGAAACTTAGGTTTATCTTCAACTGTGTTTCCAACCAGGTGCAGGAGTTTAATGGCAGACATTACATCATGGAGAAGGCCATCACCGGAGACTTTGCTCTGATAAAGGCATGGAAAGCTGATCGGGCTGGAAACGTTGTGTTCAGGTAACCACTGTCACGGAACAAAGAAAACAAAAATACTTGATCAAATACAGGCTTACTTAACAATGTGACAAGTGGCGTCCAACTTGGCAGAAAAAAACCCAGCATAAGCACTTGAGATGCCTCCAAAATCCCCCATAACAAAGCTAAATTCACCCCAAAAAAACAATTGTTGAAGTACATGACCTGTTCCACTGCCCACATTTCTCTTTTCACGAATAATGTTCCATTTGTGCTGGTTAAGTCGAATATTTGAACTGTTTGATATCGAAGTAGCAAGCCACTCATTGATTTTGTAGTCTGTGTTCTTTGAGTGTGTTTATTTTTCTTCTTTTTTTATGTCCTTGCAAACTTTTATTTAGTTTAGTTTATTTAGACCTTGACCAGAGCAGCATCAGTGGCTCAATTGAATCGGTACAATTTAGGTCGGCAATAGCTGTGATCTGTAATCAAGACTAACATAGCAAAGATAAGGTTGAGGAATGATTTAGCCTTTCAATTAGACAACTTTTTAAAGTGCGATTGCAGCAGAGCGACATTCAGAATCACCAATTACACCGTAACCTTTCCTTCTATATCAGATTATTGCTTTGTGCAACCTAACTGAGGTCCTTCTCATCCACCTGATTGCAAATGACGGGTTTTTACCTCAAACACTATTGTCGCAAAGGTCTGCGGTACCACTTTTAACCACTAGAGTGCAATGTCTAGCAGGACACGACATGCAATCGCTTTAATTTGTGCCTTCCAGTTTGAAATAATTCTGCTTTGCATTTTATTTGCCTTTGTCATAGGAAAACCGCGAGAAACTTCAACCAGCCCATGTGCAAGGCGGCCAAAACCACAATAGTTGAGGTGGGTGGCGTCTTATTACACGTCATGTTCAAATAGCCTGACAGAGCTCGCATGGGCCCATCTTTTAGCATTGTCTTTTCAAAACCACACAGCTTAGTTATTTTTTTTGTCTCCTTAATGCACTGTGTAGATTTCTACTTGCTGTGTAATGGCTCCACGAAGAGCATGCATCTCCATAACTGAGGCCAATGTCACATCATCAGACACTGCTAGTGAGACATGACATGATCCACAAGCAAACCCCTCATGCAGTGCAATACAACTTGACAGAATTTGAATCACCAAAGTAGAATATGACACACGATGGCGACCCCCCCCCCCAAAAAAAAGTACACGTGTTTCTTTAATTACCGTTTTTCATGTCATATGCGTTGTTGGCAAATGGAATTGGATATTGTCAAATCTGAAACAGGCCTCTTCCTAAATGCGGCTCGTAATCAGATTTGTATCGTGTATCTGCTAACAGCGACATCATCTGTACCCTGCCAATGCGAGCCTAACTTGCTAGGGATATCATTGATCGTGTATACTGTACATACACACACGCACACATGCACGCAGGTTGATCAATGCTACAGTGAAAACGTGGCCTATTAAATATGATGCGCATTGGAGGTGCACAGACTATTCCCAAAGGAAAATGTAAAGCTAATGCTGTCAGTGAAGGCCAAACGAATGGCATGTAATGTTTCGTATTTGACAAAAGCATGTAAATAGACCGTCAGATGGCATAGAGGATTGAAATGGAGCACCAAGAACCCTGCGTTGTCTACCCAGCCACGAGACAATTTACATATCAATGCAGTTATTTTCTAGTGCTCTCGAGACAACAGTCATTTCCTGCTGGTTAGTGATACGTCAACGTCACTGTAAAGAGCACATTCTCTTGACAATTGGAGTTAAAAATGCCTTCATATATCCTCCTGTGAGAGAAAGTCAAGCAACACGAAAGCAGCATCGGCCTGTGCAGCACAGTCATCACATCTAACCACCTACAGAGGACAAAGGGTCCTCTCTTTCTTTTTCTGGCGTTGTGTAACTCAGATGTTGCAGAAACATTGGAAGTTTTAATATCTCGAGTGACCTGCCGCCTCGGCTCATTTATAGTGTCAGGTCGCTCGGCTTCGTGTCACATCTCATTTCAATCTCTGCGTCTGGTTATCCGCTGATCTGCCATTTGACAGGAAAGAAATGTGAGGGCCAACCTCTTCTTTCTGTGTCCTCTATGTGCATTCTCAGCTTCACACCTCCCAAACACTGCGGGCACCCGTTGAGTCCCTCGGGTGTGAAAAACCTAAATCGCAAGCTGAAAATGAATCAATGGATTTTGTCAATATCATATCGGCAAAAATGCTTTTGGTTCCATCGATGCTGACTAGAAAACGCATTGCAATTCAAAAGGTTGTTACTACACCGCGCGGCTCTTGATATGCCCGCAATACTCAAGAATGTTGTTGCTAATTAGTTTGAAGACGGCGGCGTCACAGAAATGCTGTGACCAGCCAAGGATGAGTCTGAGTGGTATTTTTGAAGTCGGCGCTACACTTCCCCGAAAGAAACAGCCCGGCACTGTCCTTCTCCCACCGTGACAGAATAAGAAGACATCAGCATTGGTGCCAGCAAAACGTGTTAATGTCTGTCTGAAGTTGTGATGACGATGGGAGTGACATGAATGACAATGCATGCCTCAGCACGAGAGAGAGACAGAAGGAGAACTGTTGGCTTTTAATATCGAATTGTCTACTTTGACCCGGCAGATTGAAGCTTAAGGGAGTGGCGGGGATGAGGTTCACCGCGTAAAAAGCTGTTTCGGTCACCTCCGGTATCCCAGATGTTGTATGAATAGCTCATGCGTGACACCAGTTTTGCGTTACTTTTGCGTTCGTTTTTTAAATATTTTTTTTTTTGAGTAACGTCCAACAAAACAACTGCAGAATTCACAAAGCAAAAACGTGCACGGAGAAACATCTGGGCTCTATCAGAAACCCAAGTCACATCAAGAGGAGTTATGCGTGCGGACTACACGAACGGAAGACTAGTTTTGAAAACAATGGTGAGAGTTTTATGCCCGGAAAGACACATCATTCATTCCAGTAGCTTGGAAATGTCGCTGTTGTAATGAGAGCACATTTAATGCTGATAAGGCACCTCCAAGAAAAAAAAAAAATCAGTCAGACTCGAGGAGGAGAAGGATGTGACATCTCGTGGGCGATATTTAATCCCACATCCAGGATGCACCTGCCATTGTCCACTTAACAAGGTCTGACTGGGAACAAGAAACGCGTGGTCGAGCAGTGTTCACGGTGTATACTAAATGCTTGAGGAAATTATTACCTTTTGGTTTTAGACCAATTATATAATATATATATATATATATATATATATATATATATACACACACACACCTGTATACACATTTATATATATAATAATATATTTATATTTATTATGTTGTTGTTTATTATGTTTATATATATAATAAACTAATATAAGGCGCGCATTGCACATTTCCTCTAGGATTGTTCAAATAACTTTTGGGTGACTTGACTGTACTGTAATTCCTCGCATATTGGCGGTGACCTCATCGTGTTGACGACAGCAAAGGAGTTGTGGTTGGATTCTAAACTTCTGCTTCGAAGCGAGTAATCCTGTACACAAATCGATTGTATACTGTACATCTTGGGTGTATTATGAGTCATCACTGTATCATAAATCACTTTCAATAATATTATACTTCCCACTTATCGCCCTGATTAGGAATGTCTACAAAGTGCAAAATTGTTATCATTTTTAAAGATGTAATTTTAACGACCGCTTATGATTTAAAAATCTATTTCCTAATTACGACAATATATATCATATCCGCACACGCAGTAATTTATTGAGACAAGACAAGAACACGTTTTTCGAAACATGTTGACTTGGCTCTCAGCAAGCAGTTCCAGTTTCTCAGTAGCCCACTTTGCAAAATTAATTACCCACCTGCAATAACAAAATAGCCCTTTCAGACACCTGTTGTGCACATAGTAAAAGATACAAACCTAAATGGTGTGTAATTAAGATATAAACATTATCTGCGTCCGACCGGCTAATTGGTGACAATAACTCGATAACCCTGCAATAGAAGAAGCACCTGTCAGATAGTGAGGGAATTACCATCTGGCTGAAAATAAATATAGCCTTGGCTATAAATTGGCTGTCTGTATTGACACGACGGCCACATCATGGTTATTTGAAGCCACGGAAGAAAACAGTAGCTGGTTTGGTGTGTCGATTTGAGCAGGTGTTTTCTGCTGTTATTCTTTATGCTTGACATGTAAAATGATCTCACGGTTAGTCTTGCAGTGTCTCCAGATCCAAATTTCTTCCCAAAACGGCGTTCGTTTTGTCGTTGTCAATTGAATTTTAACCACTATGCATGAAACTGTTTGTTTCTTTTCCATGTTACTACTAATAATAATACTTTAATTTTATTTATTAGCGCCTTTCAAAACACATAAGGACACCTTACAATCAAATAAGAACAATAAAACCATAGATAAAATTATAAATAATAAAAGAAGCGATGAGTTTAAACTGACTATCCAATTTTAAATAGGTGGGTTTTGAGATGAATTTTGAATGTGGAAAGAGAGTCAATATTACAGATGTCGGGTGGGAGTGAGTTCCAGTCATAGAAATAATGCATTTTTCCCTCAATGAGCATAAGAAATGACACCTTTAAATGAAAAAAAAAATGAACACATAGGATAAAATAAAACAGTTTGACAATTGCCAAACTCCAACCAGCTCTTTCTATGGTTGCCTGGCAACCAAAGACTGCCATTCAATTGTTGAATGTACCATGGTATCCAGCTGGTGCCTTATCACAGGTACACTGAAAGGCCCTGGTGCTTGGTAGGACACTACACACCAGAAGCCGCATCAAAGCAGGGCTTTTTGCTGCTGCACACACACATCTGTCCTACCGAATGAATTCAGCGGTATCCGTTTGTGCATCATGGCGAAGCATTACGTTCGTGTGTGTTCACAACTGAGCAGCGACCATTAATTACAGGACGATAGTGTAGGTCTGCACGCTTTGCGTTTCAACCAAAGCATTAGTTACCTTGCCTCAACCATGATGCTGTTTTGTGTTTTTAAGTTGATGCTTCCTTGGAATGTAATTTATAAATGGCGGCAGACATTCGGCAAGCTTGCATATTTCTAATGAAACCCAAAGTAATAGTTGTACTTAAAAAAAACATCATGCTCGGTTGTAACTTGAACTGTATGAAAGGAAATCTTTTGACATGTTGGTTACCTTTGCTTCGCATCAATCCTGGAATTTTAATGTATCAATTGTCTTTATAATCTCCTATCGAAAGAGGTTTTTGAATGAGCCTTTGTGTGAGGAATACGTGTATTGAATGCTGTTGGCACGTTATGCAAATTCTGACTGTGTTTGTGTTTTGGTAAGCATGAGCAAAATGGACCAGTGGATCCTCCCTCTCCTTGCCTAATCTTGTTTTTCCTTTTCTGGGCCACTGACAAATTACCTATAGCTTTGAATAATGGGGGGGGGGGGGGGGGGCACACACGTTTGCTTAACATATGCACCAACTGAATGTTTGAAGTAGCATATTTGCACATCACACGTTGTGACTGTTGGTTCAAAGTTCCATTGCCACCTATCATCTGGAACTGAAGCAAATGGTAAACAGACACTCGTGTCATTTGAAATGTCACCATTAAAGTAGCACATTTCAAAGTGGTGACACGTCTGAATTCAAATGTCCCCAAAGGCAAGTAAGAATTCATGAAAATGTTGCCCCCCCTCCCTTTTATTTATTTTTTGAACACAACACGTATGCCCCAAAATATCCCAGCTTCAACAAGAGATGCTTAGAGGATACTTTACCCTGGAAGTTAAATAAATAAAACCTACTTACTTGAAGCACATTGAATATTTCAGTGCCATTCAGAGATGATGCAATGTTGACATGACTAACATTAGCCACACGGAGGAAGATTGTGAGGCTGAAGAAGTCCACCTGGCGGGTTCAACTTCCACATCTTAATTCCTAGCGTTAGTTGCTAACTAGCTAGCCGCTTATTAGCTAGTTGCTCTCATCCGTTAGCAAGAGTAGAGTGCTAGCGAATGATTTGTTTGATTGTAAAATGTGATAAAACACTGGATGTGCAGGTGATAGCATTATATTTATTTCATTATTGGCTTTAATTAGCAGTCAGTCTGATTAGAAACATGTCATTTTTAGTTTTTGTGATATTTTCTCCCATTCCTTTGGATACCGGACCGGAACCCATCCGCTGAGAGGAAATACATTTCTGTGTTGTCAGAATTCTGGGCAGTGAGAGAGTATCGGTGCTAAGTCCCCCCTAAATGTGACAGTAAAGCCCTGGCCAATTGCCCGCATGTAGACACACATGGAGGGAAGATAGAGGGTCTATAAATACACGGGGATAATGAGAGTGTGGTGTCGCAGTCCTCCTCATCCACTTGTCGCCTCTAGCCACCATCCCTTTGCCTACATGTTGCATCTCTGTTCGCCTGGCTATGCATAAATCTCTCCAGTGTGACTCGTGGTAAAAGAGAAACTGCAATTAACGTACAAATTATCCACTCGAGAAGTCAAAACATGACAAACGTGTGACTCTTGAGTGCCTAAAACGTGAGCACAAGAGATCTTTTTTTCGGTGTGGTGTGCGTGTCACGAGATCACACGAGGTGTGTCAGCATCACGGCGCGGGTGTCGAAATGGAACACATTTGTCTGCCTGGTGCTGTCTTGTCATTTGAGTGAAGTTGGAACCCGACGTCTGACATCATTCTCCAGCCTCACTACTTCATCATGTGTGGGAAAGCATGTAATCATTTTATATAGATTCGATTAAATTCGCATCCTCAAATTAGCCATTCAACGATTAAATGTATGTGCCCAAAAGTTTTATGTTAAAGCACTTATTCTGGTTTTTCCCTTTGGAATGTACAGTAATAGGGGAATTGAATCATTCTTCCTTCAGGAAAAGTTTGCTAAACTTCAAGTCATCTATAATGACTTGCACCTGTCGCATTGTTACCTTCATCAAGGAGCTCTCCCTTGCAAAGTGTCCTCTATACAGTTTTTGGTATTGTACCCCAGTTGATGGTAACAACCCACACATTGACGATTACATTTTCAAAACGCAAATTAGTTCTGGGATGCTGGGCGTCCGATCTCAAACGCTTTTTCCAGATCGAAAAATTAATGCAATTAGAAATCATCTGTGCCTTGGTCGAAATGTTGCGTTCATATTCTACAACGCTTCTCCTCACGAATGTGGTAGGGTGACTTGGAACATATCGCAGCTGACTATGGGCAAGAGGTGGAGTACACCCCGAAGGACACATGTAGACAATCACTCACATTCACACCGAATGGACAATTTAGAGCACAGGTGGAAAACTTAAAGCCAGATCTGGCCCACCGTGTAATTTTATGTCATTTGGCACCATTTTTCTTCAACTTCTGTTCAAAACCTGCTATACCTATCATCAAAGTGATGGCATTTACGTGATTTTTTTTTTTTTTTTGGGTGGTGGGTGAAACTGTTGGCATCAAACATTTATTAACGGTGTAAAAATAAGTTAACCGCTGTACTCTGGTTGCAAAATAGATTATGAATGGCTCTCACACATGCGTGCAAAACACCACCCAGTCACAAATGAGAAAGTCTTTCGTACAACAAAAAATTGGTGTGAGCTCGATTTGGATTAAACAGAATTCGATTGTAGTTTATTATTATATAGTATTCATCCTGCAAAAGCCAGCTACTCTTTCCCAGGACTCAAATGACCATGGTTTTAACATAAGCGCAAGCAGCCTAAACAACATTTGAGCACCCCCCATACACTGAAAGTCTCTAAAAAAGCGTCTCTCTGAGACATTTTGATTCCCAGAGCATCCCAGCTAGCTTGCCTTGTTCTGCTGTCATTGATGTGAAAATCGACTTACTCCCTCGGCACACCTGCTCATTTGCCTTTGCGTTTTTTTGTTCTTCTTTTTGTGTGTCTATGTTGTGCATTTGTGTGTTTATCATTCCGCTTTTTTCCCCCCGAAATTAGCATTCCATGTGTTCTAAGGCTGCTGTCTGAACTGCATCTGAGCACTCCATTCAAGCTAGAACACAACACACAGATGAAAGATTTTTTTTTTTTGGAGGGCAGGGGGGTGTTTTTCTCCACACTCTTATTTAAATTGGGTGAGCTTTGTATAATGTTGCGACTTAGCCTTGGTTGGCTAATTGAAAATGCAGCCCAGGAAATGTCAGGTTTGTGCAAGTAAAGAAAAACACCAAGCTTGTTGACTACTTTTCAATCAAAGCGACATGATTTTTTCCTAATGGTAACTAAATTGTCATTAATGTTTCCCTTGGGCCTATCTGCCCTAGTTTAAAATCGTTGTCAGCGGTGAGCTCAGTCTTGCTTGTTGAAGGCGTTTATGCAAATCGTCAGTTTCACAAAAGCAGGATCAAGCCAATCGCAAAGGCGTAGGAGGCTGTATGGGACCACGCTATCCAACCCCACCAATCTCATCTTGCGTGGCCCGGTTTTCACGGCGGAGCGGCAGATTTACCATATCCCAATCAAAAGGAGAAGGGAAGAAGACTTGAACGATCCTGAGCGGCAGCTTCCTCAATGCCGACCAAAGTCTGCGTATCCATGACAACGCCAAGACCCACTCTTAACTGCTGACTCCTCTCAGTCAGCGCTGAGTGCTGAGGGAGGAAGTGGAGATAAGAAGCGATTAAATTCAATTTGCGCTAACGGCTGCTTGCCCCTCATGTAAATGGGATAAGTAGGTTACACAGGCAAGTACTGTAGATTGTTGGGGTGGGGTGCAAGAATTATGTTATGTCATGCGCAAGTCTCCATTTGCTCTCTTGTGATTGGTTGCTATGTCCTGCTAGAAGTGTGTTCACTATCCAATCTTCGGGAAGGAGGAAAATTGTTCTTGTTCCCACTGGACTCAATGTATTGGCTGCTCTCTCCCAAAAATAACAAAAAAAAAAAGAAAAGAAAAATGGAACTACCGGCATCGATTCTCCCCCTCTGCATGTTGACTCGGAGCCAAAAGCCATGTTGCAGACATGGCCTGCTGTGAATGTCAACACAGTGTTTTAGACGCTCGAGTAGATTCAATGCCAACAGCAAGCTGGTGCTGACTCCTTTTTGAACGTTGTTATCGAAGAGGAAAGGAGCAGGTGCGTTCGTGCCTGGACTTGTATCGTGTTGACCCACCTCACCTCAAATCAATGTCTCTTTGCAGGGTCTTGTTAGTTAGCTACAAAAGACCTCTGACATTCACTCCGACCTTGCTGTCACCTTGAGTCCACTTCTGCCACTTGCGGTCACCAAAACAGTGGGTTGTGATGCAGTTGCAAAGTTGGTCTGCGGACATACTTGCTTCGAGGTTCACAGTCGGCTTTGTTAAATAAATGCCTTCTCCCCCAAATCCCATCCAAACACTCATAGTCTCTGATTGCTGCTGGGCGGTTTTTCAATTCTTGTTAGTATATTTTTGGCTCTGGATGACCCCCCCCCCCTTTTTTTTTTAGCAACTTCCATAGTTCAAAGCATGTCTTAATGGATGCTCTGTGCTTGCACAAACAACATGGCTGTGAACAAAGAAAAGTTTTTGCTGCCGCACCTTTTTATCTGGTGTCCTTGAAGATAACTTTCTTTTCCTCGTCTGTTTTTTGTCAGTAGCCCAGAATGTCTTTGTACCTTATCCCAGCCTAAAAGAAAATTACGACCATATCGATTGTCTTTAGTCCCAGCCTTGTACCTTTGCCTTCCCGTTTCCATAAAAGGAGCTCTCCATTTGCCACCCAACTATGCAGCCGAGAGCTATGAATTTGTAATGCAGGGCCAAAATTAGCATTTTGCGTACACGTTATATTTGTATTATTTCCTCAATGATAATAATAATAAAATGTTACACGTGCCCTCTTTTTGACTTTGAGCGTATGTCCCACTAAAATAAAGGTCTCTGTTTAGTGAGATTGCTCACCCTGGTGGCGGTGGCAACTATTTTCCAAAAAACGGTCTACAAGAGTTTAATTTCCGCTATGAAACGGACACCATGAGCAGCATCACTTTTACAAACCGTACTCGTCCTTATGACCTGAGAGGAGCACGGTGGAAGGTAATCACTGAGCCGCTCACACTGACATTTTCCTCCAAAGGCGTTGTTCGCTTTTATATGTTGAAAAGCAGTGATTTATCACTGTTAGATACTTTTGACTCGAGGTACGTGCTTCTAAGCTGCAAATATTTGACCAAAGTTGCTTTCGACCATCTGTTCAGTTCTACACTGGGGAGGAGATTGAAAGTGTTCAAATTGACGATGTTCAGCAAGCAGACATGGAGGCATGCAGCGTGACGCCTCTTTGCAATGTTAAATTACATTTCATGTTTAAAAGTTGAATACATTTAAAACGTTAATTTTCGCATGCTTTGCCTTGAGAGCTATTTTGCACTTCCTGTATTATCACATTATCTGCAAAGAAAAAAATGTGTTTTTTCTGTGGATATTGATGATAGAAACAAAGCAAATTTTAGAATGGGGCAAAAAAAATTCTGTTTTGAATATGTCATTGTCGTGCTTGTTTGATTTTTAAAAAAATGTGAAATTGGATTTCTGTGAAATAAAAAACATTGATCTAAATCTAAAATATTGCCTGAATATAAAATGTTTGAAAATGTTCTATTTTGCAGGTAGAAGAGGTGGTAGATGTCGGCACTTTTGCCGAAGAAGACATTCACATCCCCAGCATTTACATCCACAGGGTTGTCCAGGGAGGCAGCTACGAAAAAAGGATTGAGGTAAATAAAATTAAAAAAAAATAATAATAATCATAAAAATGGGTTGGAACAAAGTGCTTAGCAAATGCATTTGGGTGATGTCAATTATGTCCGGTTGAAAATTTTCCAACGCGGCATTACAGTTCCTTGAACTTTGCGGTTTAAATGTTGTCATTTCATATCCGGACACATCACTTAAGCAACCTTTTGACTGTTTCCAGAAACGCACAGTAAAGAAACCCCAAGAAGAGAAGCCCAAACCAAAGAAGGATTCCGATATTGTCCGGGAAAGGATCATTCGTCGAGCAGCTTTAGAGTTTGAAGATGGGATGTATGGTATCCTTTGTTTCTGAGATTACCCGACAGTCAACCGGTTTTTGCACCGCGTCATTGTTGCCGTCACTCCACCTCATTCAAATGGAAGCCATGGGAAGCTCTGCACCAGCTTGCTCCTTTCCCCACGTTTGTAATGAATTATCTACCCGTTGCACAACGGTACCGATTTATTTATTTCATTATTTATGTTGAGTGCTGTGGAATTTAATCAACGGGCCATTAAGAGCTTACGATGGGGAACAGGGAAGGGTCCACATTAGAGAGAGTGTTTGTTATATGCCACTGGGAGTGAACATTCAATGACCACCTTTTAAATCGATAAGTTTCTCAATCTGATCCTTCAACAAAACGTTGACCAGCTAACCTCGGGATTGGTATCCCAATGTTGGCCAGCAATTTCATTAAGCCAGACATCACTGTGCACCTGCAAAGCGAAAATGGAATTTTAGGACTGGTAAGTTTTTCATTTTTAGCATTTCATATTTTGGTGCTCTGTGCATAGGGGGAAAGAAAGCCACGAGGGGCCATTCTCCGGTGGGGCCCTCAATAATAATATTTTCAATTTGTTATGCGACACATTGTGGTGGCTAGACTAATTTTCTTCATTTGTATGTGGGAAAATCATTATTGACTGAGTGAGCCCAGAGAAAAGAATTCTGCTGCAGAGATGGAATAAATTGCAATCATTTTTTGACAGGCGAGTGTAGGCGTCCATGGCAATGCCTTATTTGTCAAAACGTCTTAATTATGTGTGCCAGCTTTGAACAACTAAGCTCTCCCCCTCAAAAATCAAAGTCTCGTCGAGTGAGAGAAATGCGATTGTCTCCAACCGTTCTGAGTCACTCTGTGTGTGCACGTGAAGCAAATCCCAGTAAATCATGTTTTGTTTTTAAATCTTTGCAGGGTCCATACCCCACTGATGCCGAAGTGGATGCAGACCTGATTAACGCAGGTCAGGCCAATCGATATGCGCCCATGCTGAATTGAAGTCTTCAAAATGAAGCCTGTACACAAGCCTAATAACATGAATACAAATTGATTTCATTGGTTATCTTTGGCGGCCCGGTAGTCCAGTGGTTAGCACGTCGGCTTCACAGTGCAGAGGTACCGGGTTCAATTCCAGCTCCGGCCTCCCTGTGTGGAGTTTGCATGTTCTCCCCGGGCCTGCGTGGGTTTTCTCCGGGTGCTCCGGTTTCCTCCCACATTCCAAAAAACATGCATGACAGGCTGATTGGACGCTCTAAATTGTCCCTAGGTGTGAGTGTGGGCGTGGATGGTTGTTCGTCTCTGTGTGCCCTGCGATTGGCTGGCAACTGATTCAGGGTGTCCCCCGCCTACTGCCCGGAGACGGCTGGGATAGGCTCCAGAACCCCCCGCGACCCTAGTGAGGATCAAGCGGTTCGGAAAATGGATGGATGGATGGTTATCTTTGCGCATTACCATTCAACATGTATTCATTTACTGGAGTTGAGAGTTGTTTCAATGTTCTGCAGGAAAGGAGACTGTCACAGTGCTTCCCGGAGCTGCCTATTTCTCCAGCGATGAGTCATTTGCCATGATCCGAGGGTAACACTCAAAAAGTTCTGCGAATCTGATATGCTTGGCATATGAGAACATCACTTGCCGAAGTTAGCCTTCGCGAATAAATTCTATGTTCTCTTCAAAGTATGTGTTTGAATCAGAGCCCATTTGATAAACACCAAAGCGAGCTTCAACGTCAATTACTAACCCGGGGTATTTGCAAACAGCATTTCGAACAAATGCGACTGCACAGCAGCCTGGCCAATATTTCCAAACACCTTGGTTACCATTGATTTGTCAGCTGTCTGGTATTGCCCACCTGCACTCGCCAAAGTTGTGTACATGCGTGCGTGTGCATGCAAGAATGTGTGTGTGTGTGCGCGCGCGCATGCATGGACCACCCCGTGGAAATCCAATAATGCTCAGAAATAACCCTTTGCAGTCACACAAGCAACAACCACACAGTGAACCTCACTTTTGGCCTTTATGCAAGATTGATGGAAGTTTGGGAGGAGTAACTAAAAGCGAGATTCATTTTTATTGCCCATCCGACAAAGTGTCGCCGTGTAGTCATTACTGCACCAACAACAGATTAAACCAGACTCCCAAAGTAAACATTGTGACCCTTTCAAGAACACATCGAGTACTTCGGTGATGCACAAAGCAATGCTAATACTAATACTAAGATAAGATAACCATTATTTGTCCCACACTGGGGAAATTTGCAGTCTACAGCAGCAAAATGGGGGGGGGGGGTAGAAAAGAAAACTGCACTTGCACATACTGTATGCTTAAAATTTATATTTCATATTGCATTCTGTACTGTGTACAGTTCATGTAAATGTATTTTGTGCATGCAAATACTTGTGTTTTTTTCTTATGTTTTTCTACTTTCTTCCCTCCAAATGTTGCTGCTGTAAATTGCGAATTTCTCCATTGTGAAACAAATAAAGGTTTTCTTATCTTAAATTTTGAACAAACTCTGTATAGCAGGCTAAATAATGTCCTAATGAAGATTCAGGCTAAAACCCGTGTACCCTAAAACACCATCACATTCAAACCCGACCTGGATTTGTCCACATTTAAAAGGCAATGGGAAGATTTCACCTCGGATGCCAGTAACAAAGATGTAAAAAAAATAATCGTCTTACTCCAGAGCCACGGCTCAAAACGTTGACAGCTGTCTTCTGTTGGATGCGACTTTTCTCTTCAGGGGCCACATCAACCTGACAATGCTCGGAGCCATGCAAGTGTCAAAGTACGGAGACCTCGCCAACTGGATGATCCCAGTAAGATTGTTTTTCATCTTCCTTTTTTTTTTCCTCATTTGGCAGGGGTTCAAATGCTGACAGTCCATTAGAACTGCCACTCGTCTGGCAATCTTATTGGATGTCATTTTGTCGAATTGGCATCACTGCTGTATTGGGTGTCGCCTGTGAAGGATATTTCACATTTTTATGACTGCCTTGGGTCAAAATCATTGATACGTTAACACAAAACAAAATTGACCACAGAAGAGGGCTTTCAATGTTGATGAGAATCTGGATGCGATTCGTGCATTTTTGCGAGTCACTGTGGCATCATTAACCCCCCCCCCCCCCCCCCCCCCAACCCGACCTCCCCTCAGAATCATCATGCCACCGCCAGTCTGATTTTCCTCCATGAACCAGGAAGTCGCCTCCAAAGAAATTTATGGAGCGGCACTTTATGAACTACCCCCCGCCTCCCAGTTAATCCTTTGTGGTGTTTTGCGCTCTCGTCAGTCGTAATGTATATATTTGGAAATGGTTCTTGTAGTATTGCGGCAACAGTAAATCTAATGGTGACGCAGGAGGGGTGCTTTTGGCCACACCGATGCTTTCCATTGACGCCGTGTGTATTCCAATCTTTCCCATTTGAAGCAAGGATTTAAATGTGTCAAGTGACAAAATCTCACATCCCCTCTCAGTGTCATTTCCACTCAGCCGAAAACAAGCGTGAATAGCCTGATTTTATAGAATCCCGTGTTTCTCTTCCTAAACAACAGGGCTATTTGAGGAAAAATTACATGTTCCTGGCAGTGCCGAGGTGCTGCACAGGCTTCAAAGAAAGCAGTTTTTTTTGGGGGAGGGGGTATCTCTTATCTGATATGGTTTCTTGTTGTACCAGAGTACATATCGATTAGATTTTTCATCACCATTGTGTTCATTTTATGCACAGTGGTGTTCGCAAAACTATAGGCTGCTCATCGACTCCTACCAGAACATGGCAATTCTTCTTCTATGGGGGTGAGCTCACGGGCGCTTACAGTGTAATGGCTGGGGGTGGGATTTGAGCAAGATGTTTGATTAGGTCAATTGGTCTCTGGACCAAGGCAGCCACAGCCCTTCTCAATGATTACGAAGGTCAAGAACCCAATAAAAAAGCCTGTGCAGACTGTTGGAGAGGGGGGTGGGGCTGGACACAAACGCCCCCGGCACATGGTAGTTTTTCGCTTGACTGAAGTGTACATGTTGCTTCGGGCACTGCATTAATTTATAGATGCAGCTGTCATCATTGGCAAAGATGTGGACAGCAATTTCACAGTGTTGGTTTATTTTGTGTTGAGCTCTCCAGTTCTGTTTTTTGTTTGTTACCATGTTGAATTATCTTGCCACTTGAATATGCTGGATTTCTACATCGCAGTTATATTTGGCCATACCAAGTTACGGACTGCGCACTTAAACACCAGCGTCCTCACCTATGCCTCAATTCTCATTATCTCCCCCTTTTTGAAAGCATGGATGAAGAGAATTACAACCCCCCTCCTCCGTCTCTGATAATGAAAATTATTCACCATCTAAAGATGGGTGCACAGCGTGAAATTGGAAATGTTTTAACGTAGGAGTCCGGGATGCGGCACTCTCGGCGCGATTTTGATTTTGAACGCTTTCAATATGCAAATGCAGATAAACGTTTTCCGGTTGAAGGCTTTGAAATGCTTTTACATCTCCACTCGGGCTGAAACATCTGGATCAACAATCGCTTGTGACAGAGCACGAGAGTATAATACAGTTCGGGATTTGCTACGTTGTTTCATCGTTTTGGGGCATGAGTAAGCTCTCCTAAATGCGGGGGGACCTGCATTCAGCCGTTCATACGAAATCAAGATTTTGTGTCATACCCTGCTCCATGCTGGACTTTTGAATCGGACACAGTTTTGGCATGCTGTCACAAGTATCTGTGAATTACAGTACACTGATTTGTAAAATGTAAATGCGTGGCTGTCATCAAGTTGTGAGTTTTGTGGAAGCATGTGTAGCTTGCTATAAATTCACATATGCTGTGAAATCATAAAGAACTCATAGGCCACATTGATTTGTGCTGTCTCGCCACTCACAAGCACTTACCACTGACCAATAAGAGAAGAGAGCTATGTCATCTTGGTTAGTCTGTCACGTCTGTGATTGTCTGAGTGGAAAAAGAACCATAAAAAGCCATTAACTGGTCATACCCCAAAAAGAGAACTATCGGTGTCAAATGTACTGTTCATTCTAACCCCAATTTTTCTGAGGCTGCCACAAAATGGTAGCTTGCGCGATGGAGCTGCTTGAAAGATTACCTGTCAGTTTTTGTGCATTTTAATCGTGTGTGTGCTTTGTTCCATGCGGATGGCAGTAGAATTAACCGTGGCTCAGGTTGAAGCAAAATGGTTTGTTTATACAGCTCCGACTGGCTCCTAATCAAAAGCCATTGCATAACTCATTTGAATGCAGGAATCATTGGAAGTCGTGTAACACACAAACGCACACACGCAGAAAAAGAAACTGAGCAAAACGCAAGCCTGGCTGAATCCCACCGGGATGCATTGGAGGGTTCGTTTGCCGGGATCGTCCCCCCCTTTTCATCCAACGCTCGTCATTAGTCTTCCGCGGAAGCAAGACAGGCTGTAGCCTTTCGCTTGGTAATTAAATGGAGAATCTTTCGGGTCGGACGCCGGAGATTGTCAGCCATTTTGAACGGGTAAGAAATGTAGCGGCTTCGAACCCACAACCTCTGCACTGTGAGGTCGACGAGCTAACCACTGGTCCACCGGGCCGCCTACAGTATTCTTAGTTTTTCAATTAGTAATTGTGTGAAGCTTCCTTTTAAATCAGGTGACGCCGTTAGCGTTGTTTGACTTCTCCTTGAAACAGCCCGAAAAGGAAAAGCATAGCGGTGGCTTAAAAAAACCCCAGCAACAACAACAAAAACTTGGGGTGAGCGGTGACATCAATGTCATCTGCTCTCTGTCACTTGTCCTGATCGCCGCCATCCTAGCAGCACGTCAACATCAGATGTCTCTTGTAATTTGGGTTCGACGCCACAGATCCAGCCTCCCCTCAGCCTCCCACATGATCTCTCGCTTTGAAAAAGACATTAAGCTGCTCACATTTTCCCTTAACACCAATTTAACTCGCACAAGCGGAGCTGCCCTCAGGCAAGGCTTAATTTAAAGAGCAGGCGAGTATGTGTATGAGTTTATGAGTATATGAAAAAAGAGACAAGAGAAACGGTTGGCTAAATAGCTTCAAAATAAACATGGGCTTATCAAAAAATATTTGGAATGATAAACTAGTGCGGCCGGATATCTGATCATAAAGGTGAGATGTGTGATTGCATCAATAGCAGACTGCTCAGGAGTTGCAAAATCTACCAGGAAACCTTAGATACTGTACATCAGGGGTCACCAACTCCGGTCCATGAGGGCCATTTCACAGTCGCGGACTCTCTGGGTCAGCCAAACCCGTATAGGATTTGTGACTGAAAATATTGTAATGTTGAACATTAACAATTGGCCGTCCTCTTTGTTAATTGCTTGTTTCCAAGAAGATCAGGAAACAAAATTCTCTTCACACACCCCACACCACAGGATAATCTTTCGGGATAATCTTTCAAAGACATCTGATAGTCGGTCCTTGGATGACTTGCATCAGAAGTGGGTGAAGTGCTCACACGTGGTCCGGTTTTTGCCATGCGTGGATCTGCTTTGGTCATAGACACACAAGCATACGTACAGATCAAGATCAAATTGACGTGAAGTCTGCAGATCAGCAGATGCGAAGCTGAAGATCAGAAGGAGCCAAATGTCAGTCGCCCCAGCAATGTATCGATCACGACAATAGCAGGCGCACTTAGGCAGACATTTGTCCTGACTCACAGATTAACGGCAGCTAAGGTCATTGTGAGGAAGGAGTGCTCACAGGTGTCTGGCTCACACTCATCATCACACAAGTCAGACTTGCTCGTATCAGGTCAGGCGTGGTCATCCCGGAGGGCTTGTGCGCGCACTGGCGAGCTCTTTGAATGTCAGAATGTGCATTAGCATCGATCGTGTGGAAAAAGGACGCCCTTTCTAGCTAGAGTATCCTATTAAAAGAAACTGCGCATTAAATAAAAAGCAGAGGTGCGCACTTGACGAAAGTCGCAGGGCTTTATTGGCGTGTTTGAAGGTTAACGCGCAAAGTGGATCCTTCCTTTCATTAAAGTCATTTTGGGGACTCATTAACAGCTTTGTACTCGGTTGCTTCCAAAGATGTTGCGTGACAGTAGATTCAATTAAATCAGACTTACCCCTGCGCTCCTTTTTGCCGCCCTCGCACTGCGCTGGGTTGATATCTTTCCGACCCAGCTGGCCTCCCTGAAGGCACTCGGGATTCTTATAATGCACACCACTTGGTGCATACACACACACACACACATACACACGCACACCCATCCATCCATCCATCCATTTTCCGATCCGCTTATCCTCACAAGGGTTGCGGGGGGTGCTGGAGCCTATCCCAGCTGTCTTCGGACAGTAGGCAGGGGGACACCCTGAACCGGTTGTCAGCCAATCGCAGGGCACACAGAGACAAACAACCATCCACTCTCACACCCACACCTAGGGACAATTTAGAGTGTTCAATCAGTCTTTGATGCATGTTTTTGGAATGTGGGAGGAAACCGGATTACCCGGAGAAAACCCACGCAAACACCACACCGGAGGCCAGAGCTGGAATTGAACCCAGTATCTCTGCACTGTGAGGTCGAGGCACTCACCACTGGACCACTGGGCCACACACACACACACACACACACACACACACACACACACACACACTGTATATATATATATATATATAATATTTATAAAGAAGCTTTCTTTCACTGGGGACACCGAGGCACTTAAAAAAATGTTTTACCCAACTGAAAGCCGAGATGAGGTTTCAGATTTATTTCATTTTGAAGGTCACATTGTCTGCTCTCACTTAGTCATTTGTTGATCTGATACTTAAGTAACACGGGGAGCTCTATAAATTTGGAAAGTGCATTGAAGCTGCCGAAGTGGCTTTTGGTGCCTTTAAATCCTTTCAAATGCACAACAAATCAGACAAACATGCTTTTGGGGATTAGCTGGGAGTAAATCATTAAATGCTTTCAATTTTCTTTATCCGTCCATCATATTGTTTTGCAACAGTAGAGATACAAAGTAAATGTGCCCCTTTTGCAAACATATTTTAAATATTCAAGAGTTGAGGTCACAAAAGACTCTCCGAAACAATAATTGGAAAAAAAACATCATATGAACAATTTACGGTCTCAAAAAAGGAATTACATCTCGGAAAAATAAAAATGTCTACTGAGTTGATTGTGTCATGGTGCATGCGCACTCCAAAACTATTTCATTTTTTTAAGCACCTTTTGATTTAATGACAGCCTTCAGTGTTCTGTGTAGGAGTCATATCTGCATGGCACATCGTGACTTGGCTATGGTTGCCCGCTCTTCCTGGCAAAAGCTCTCCAAATGTATCAGATTGCCGGGATGTAGCCCGTGCACAGCCCTCACCTGATAGATTTTTCTTTGGATTGAGTTCTGTGCTTTGGCTCTACCCATTGCAAACTTAACTTCCAAAATCTTCCTGAAATCATTCATTTTGTTGGTTTGAATGAATGCTTGGTGACATTGTACCAGTTTTACACTTTCAGTGTAACATCAGTGAAGGTTTTATGCCCCAATTGACTCGTTTTGTAATCTTGTCAGATCTGGAATGCTTTTGCTAGGAAGGTCAGGCAAATATGGCCAGCGGAAAATACCAAAGATGCGGCAGCGGTATTTTAACTTTCTACAGCCACGATAGAAATACGAGTGCAACTTTGAGTGTTTTTGCCCATTTTTCTTCCATTCACTGGTGTCCCCCTCGGACAGATGGCTATGCTCTCGTTTTCTCAGTGCTTGACATGGCTTCAGCTGACATTTCTGCCAAAATACAAAAATGTCATTTCACATCGGAGACAAGTTAAACGTCTTCACAGCTGCAGGCTCTCCAGTTCAGATAACGTGCAAGGGAACATGACAACTGTTTTGTTACCGGCAAGACCTTATATTTAAAGTCGGATTTAAGTTTTGGTTAATCATAATTGACACTTCTGAAGAAGAAATTTGTTTTCCACTTTTTTTTTCCAAAGTATTTCTCTGCATAGCACGGTAAAATATTGTCATTGTTTCCATTTGAAAAAAAATGAAAAAATGATTATAATCAAATACTGGCAAAAGTATGAACACTACTTTCCAATGCGATTTTACAATTTTAACAGTAAGTGCAACAAATAAGTCCAATAAGTCAAATTTCTTCACAAGAAAATTTTGTAAGTAGACGCGTTTTCCATGTAAATGCCCTAATCCGTTCCAAGCACCCCAAAATTCTGACATAAATGTTTTCTAAAGCATAAAAATGCATCAAAATATGTAACAAATACATATTACAATTAGATTATTGCACAATAAATGAAAGTTGTGCATAATGTAAAAGAAAACAATGAATAAATGACGGTCATTTAACTTTTAACTGCGTCCTCATCGTTTTTTGCCCTCTTCAGTTCATGTTCTCTCTCAGAAGTGGTTTTTGCCTGGCGTTTTGTAAAGAACTGATCCAAGGACATTTGCTTTTGTCGGCTTTTAACAATCCTTTGAAAATGTTCAAGACAAACATCAGCATAGTGAGCGGTTCGCCCGACTGGTGAACACTTTTTCTGGGCGATGCACATTTACGTAAAACGGAACACCGAATGGCGAATGACGAGGACGCTGCACAGACACATATCTATCTCTCTACACACGTGGACACATACAGTAGAAGTGCTTCTTAGCCAATGGGATGCCAGGATGATCCTCGGGAATAGCCAATGGCAGAGCAGCTTCAAGTATGTTGCGTTCAGGAAACTCGGAGGTGCGAGTAGCCACCCTTACTGTATTTTTACCTTTCGTATCTTGAAATTTCTTTCGTACCAGGTGGCAATAATTTCCTGTTGAGGCGTTTCATAACTTGATAATTTCGTATGATCATTCATTCATAAGTAGAGGTAAAGCACAATAGATTGTTCTCGGCACGTTTCTATTCCGATGTCCCGTTCCAAATTTATTGCTATTATCATGAATATTTATCTTTGCCATTTCAGGGTAAGATGGTGAAGGGAATGGGTGGAGCTATGGATTTGGTGGCCAGCGCTGGAACAAAAGTGGTGGTCACCATGGAGCACTCAGCAAAGGTTTGTATCATTGGAGTGTACCGTATGTATGTGTGCATTCCCTCATTTTTCTTTGTGCCCCCGTGTCTACTTCCTGCACTAATGACCGTGAGTGTTCTGACTGATTAATGGTAATTCTCCTAATGGTTTGCTTAATGGCTCTTAAGCAGAAAAGGGTCAGCATACATACCAGTTTGCTGCTCGTTTGTCTTTAGCTAATTCAAACACCAGTCGAGAATTGGAGTCAAGAGCTGATTAGTCAGAGTGCTACACTTTTAACTTTGGCTTCATGTAAATTGGAAAGTAAGAGCAGCGAAAACATGCACAAACTCGCTCAACAATCGGAGCATGTCTGGCGCCCAGCTACCGTCCAGATGGTACAGCAGGTGAACGCAAACTCACCGCCCTGAAGGGTGTTGTCATTCACGATGGAGAACGTGTGTAATGTGTGTGTTGTGGAGCGACATGGGAGCCGCTCTCACTTTGAGATGAATGATGGGTATACTGAGAGGTCTTAATGGCTGACTTTGAGTGCTAACTTTAGACCGAGGCTCTCTTTGAAATGTTGTGCTGCTTTCATTTAGGGAGGTAAACACAAGATATTGGACAAGTGCCTTCTGCCGCTGACAGGGAAGCAGTGTGTGGACAGGATCATCACGGAGAAGGTTTGTATTTGTTTAGTTAACATACACATTGAAGAAAAAAAAACAACTTCCGGCCATAGAGGTAGAGTTCTCTAATTTACTGAGATCAATTTTTGACTTATTGCAGCGTTTTCTTAAGTACCACCTAAAAAAAATGCTTGGCTTTGCTAGTACCCCCCATCATGACCCACATTAAAGCATAGTTGACCTACGTGTTCATCAAAAATGCGATAGATTTTGTCCCTAAAATGTATTTTTAATGGCGGCCCAGTGGGCGAGTGGTTAGCGCGTCAACCTCACAGTGCAGAGGTTGTGGGTTCGATCTCAGCTCCGGCCTTCCTGTGTGGAGTTCTCCCCGTGCCTGCGTGGGTTTTCTCCGGGAACTCCGGTTTCCTCCCACATTCCAAAAATATACATGGCAGGCTGATTGAACACTCTAAATTGTCCCTGGGTGTGAGTGTGAGCATGGATTCTTGTTCATCTCTGTGTGCCCTGCGATTGGCAGGCAACCGATTCAGGGTGTCCCCCGCCTACCGCCCGAAGATGGCTGGGATAGGCTCCAGCATGCCCCGTGACCCTTGTGAGGATAAAGCGGTTTGGAAAATGGATGGATGGATGGATGTATATTTAATGATTTAAAGGCATTGTAATACTATGTGGTTTGAAAATTCCTACAGCCCATAAATATTGGAACAGCATGCCCATATTTGGAAGTGTTAATGTAGCAGCCTACCAGGAAGTAAAAAGTGAGGCTTTTTTCACCGCTTTCGACGAGAAGTAGACCATACCTCGACACGTGTCTGTCATTGTTGCAAAAGAAAGCCCTGAGGAGTTTGCTCATTTAAAGAAGGGTGAAGCGGATGAGACAAGATCATCTTTCATTGTTGATCAATGCACCGTATTTCTTCATGCCGTTACATATAAATGAGTCTGCAGAATAGCAGGAAATCGCGTAGCTCCCCCCGAACGCTTCCTGATGTCACAGTGACGGCTCTCTTGAAGAGAATAAATATATATATATATTTTAGAAGTGACTTACGTTGGCAGCAGACGTCCTACAGCTGCGCAGCGGCGCCAAGCAATGCCCCATTCTGTGCTTCCCGCCCGTCACTGCATAAACAATGAACGAGGTTCATGAAAAGTCACTTGTGAGATTTGCTGTGGTAATCGGCAGCAAACTGAGAAAGATGCTTGGTGCAGGGTATTTTTCTGGAAAAAAAAACGTTCATATTCTTATCAACTTGATTGGGGGTTGCGCTGTAAATGTGTTATCCATGCAAGTAAGGCTTGATCACTTGTGCATCAGAGCATCTTCTCAGATACTTAGATAACATCATAACATCATTACCCGTTGGTAATAAGCGACTGTTGCGACACACACACACACACACACACACACACACACACACACACACACACACACACACACACACACGCACGCATATAAAAACAAGTTGAATGATTACTGTGATGCACCAGGGGTGGACCGATATGACTTTGATTCAATTTAGTACCAATTAGTGTCTTTAGAGGCTCATTATTGATTTTGTTTTCGTGTTTTCCTTTTCACACCGAGGCGCGGCTTGCCTTATTATGTCATTTCTTGAAGCCCTTCTCCCTGTCTTGAAACCACTGCCTGGCATGTTGTTTCTCCGGCTAGAATACGACCGCATGCATATTATCGTCCTATTTAGTGTCACCGAGCCAAACATGTCAGACACACGGGCTTTAAACACAAATGTGATGTGAGGGTTTGAGGAGCTTTCAAACCTCCGACTCCCTGAAATCTTTTTTTTCCCCCATGGTGTCTTTAGTTAAAATAGTACTACTGCAGAATATAGAATTTCCTGAAATTGACGTCAAGGGTATTTTTTATTTTTTTGCCTTTTAATAATGAGACAAAACTTGTACAGAATGGAAGGAATCGAAAAGTGCCAGTATTTTTGTTTGTTGAATTTATTCGCGAGCCAGATGCTTTCCTGCTGTCCTGAAGTCACACTTTTTGCTGAGCTCACCTGTCACGGTGCCTCCTACACACCAAATGCTCGTGTCGTGCAATGTTTCTCAACCTGTATTGCCAAGGCGCATATTTGAAATGAGAAAAATCGTATGAAAGATAACTGAACAAAAAAGGTCACACAAAGTATATTTCATGGAATAACGTCTCAATTTTCTCACAGATATACTCATGTAGGCCTGTTTTAATAAAAAAAAAAATCTGACTAATTAAGGCACTTCCTGATCCCTCATGGCACAGCGGGTGGGGGATCACGGGTATAATGTACTCAACGGAATTGAACATTTTGTTGTAAACGTGTATTCATGTGTATTACATGGCAAATGTCATTCCAGCCAAATAATGGCGCTGCATGTTGATTTCTCGAAGAGTGAAGTTATATGTTGATAAAACTGACCAGACGCTGGTCAAAGTTCGACAGCGTTTCATCCCTTTCGCTCTTTCTGCTAGACTAAGGAAATCTATAATTGCGCAAGATTTCCCAGTGAGACGTTTTTCGGTCCATAAAGGTGAAATCTCTTTCTCCTGCCCCTGCCAGGATGGTGCCGCCCCCGTCATTGCCTTCCGTATTTCATCTCCTGCTGCTTTTCTCGATCTGTCAGACCACGTCAGAAATTCCCTTTGTGCGTCTTTTGCCACAGTAGAATGTTTTAAGGTCAAACACCATCTGTTCCAGTTTGTTCCGATTTGGCCCGTTTTCCCCATTTTAAGTAATGAAAATCTAAAAATCTTTAACGGCCTTAACAGCCATATAAGAGTAAAAATAACTTTTTCCACTGTTAATAATTATGAACAAAAAAAAGAACAAAGAAAGAAAACTCAACCAGACTCATTTTTGCGATTATGACAGCTCTTCCGTGGCATAATAAGTTCCATTTACTTGTCCTTCTGTGGTTTCATCATAAACACAAAGACAAAGGATTTGTAAAAAAAAAAAAAAAAAAAAACTCACTTTAGCGACAATATCCATCCATCCATCCATATTCCGATTAGCTTATCCTCACACGGGTCGAGAGGGGTGCCGTAGCCCATCCCAACCGTCTTCGGGCAGTAGGTGGGGGACACCCTGAACTGGTTGCCAGCCAATCGCATGGCACACAGAGACGAACAACCATCCACACTCACACTCACACCTAGGAACAATTTAGAGTGTTCAATCCGCCTGCCATGCATGTTTTTGGAATGTGGGAGGTAACCGGAGTACCCGGAGAAAACCCACGCAGGCCCGGGGAGAACATGCAAACTCCACACAGGAAGGCCGGAGCTGGAATTGAACCAGGTACCTCTGCGCTGTGAGGTCGACGCGCTAACCACGGGCCGCCCATTAGCGACAATAATAACACATTATTATTAACAATATCAATAACAAGAGCAATAATAATAATAGTAATAATATAATAATAAGAAGAGGCGGCACGGTGAGGCACCGGTTTGCATATCCGCCTCACGGTGTAGCGATGCAGGGTTAGATTCCGACTGATTCAAATGATCAGCTCATCGTGAAGCTCTGTAATATCCTGATACCGATTCTCACCCACAGTCGGAAGAGGCAACAGTAACTCCATGAAGTCAGGTTAAAAATCGACCGAAGGTCTATATTCTTCCTCCGGTAATAGTTTACAACCAAAGGTCCTGTAAGTTGAAAGAATGGTTTCAATCATTCCTGGCTGAGGGCAGACAAATGAAAAGATTGCAATGGTTTTGGCTTTTGACCTCAACTACCTCCGCCAATCTGTGTCTATCAATCAAATTAAGTCGAGTTCTTGCTGTGAACGGCGTGCATGCGGGAGTTGCCCTTTTGCCATTGTGAGCTTGTGGAGGACATCATTTCCAACTCAAAAGCGTTCTTGGTTTGACACAGAAAAGTCATCTGTGCAAGTGTATGGAAAAGCCCCCCCAAAAAACGAAAGTAAAGTAAATAACAGAGTTACGCACTTGGAGGTAATTACCAGAGGAAACGGCTTGACCCCTATCAGCTGTAGGAAATGAAAGGCTATAAACACAGCAAATGATGCCTTTAATGAGCATCATAATCCTCGGGCTGTTTTTATCGTGTGCCGAGCTTCGCTTGGGTCCATCTCTGCTCCAACACAGACAGGAGAGAGAACGCTTTGTAAACGGAATGAGTGTTGTACTTCCCTTGCACTCACGTGTCGTCCTGAAATGGGACCGGGCAACATATTATCTTTTGTGTTTGTTTCCCGTTTGCCAATGTTGAATTTATTTCAGGGGTTGATTGATGTTCGATTTGCACCGCGTCGTTTAAGGCACAACCGTTGTGATTTATTTTACACCTCAAGGGGGGCAATTGGGGTACTTGCATCCTGTCAAAGTGACCTTGATTGGTGACACGTGCACACTCAAATCAAACAGCACAAATGAATACATTCAAGACCTCCCTGCAAATC
Source organism: Hippocampus guttulatus (assembly GCF_054856545.1). Taxonomy (NCBI): domain Eukaryota; kingdom Metazoa; phylum Chordata; class Actinopteri; order Syngnathiformes; family Syngnathidae; genus Hippocampus; species Hippocampus guttulatus. The sequence continues at coordinate 15,614,062 of NC_141265.1, forward strand.
TAAACTACGATGAAAGGAGAAACAATTAAACATGGTGTCAATATGCTATCTCATCATCGTGTCCAAAATAATTCCAGGCGAGTAATGCAGTTATGATGTGCAGAGTACCTGCATTTCAATAATTCGGGGGGGGAAACTCAACTGGATGCAATGTTTTGATATGCGTCGCTATTCACTTAAGTCCTGTAGCTGCTGGCCTGGTTCCTTGTAGATTTCCTCCCGTGCAATTTGGGCTTATGAGCGTATTGGTTGTTTCATTTTGTTCCCTTGGGGTAAGCGCGGCAATATTGGATATGTGGCACTTGAAATTGATCGGAAATTCTATATAGGCATCAGGCAATGAACAAGAATTGGGCACTTGGGCTTGCAAAGTTAATACAACTTTGGTATATTACTGTCGGTGACCCGGTGGTCGACTGGTTAGTGCGTCGGCCCCATGGTGCCGAGGTGCAGGGTTCGATTCCGACTCCGGCCTTCCTGTGTGGAGTTTGTATGTTCTCCTGATGCCTGCGTGGGTTTTCTCCGGGTACTCCGGTTTCCTCCCACATTCCAAAAACATGCATGGCAGGTTAATGGCACACTCGAAATTGTCCCTGGGTGTACGAGTGTGAGTATAGATGGTTGTTCGTCTCTGTGTGCCCTGCGAATGGCTGGCAACCGGTTCAGGGTGTCCCCCGCCTACTGCCCGAAGACGGCTGGGATAGGCTCCAGCAACCCCCCCCCCCCCCCCCCCCCCCCGCGACCATCGGAGCCACCTAATGCGGCTTGTAAATCTGGCGGTCTCCACGATTTCTGTATCTGTTGCCAGCTGCGCACACAGTAATTTAGTTGAGGTGCACGCAATTTTGCACACGGCGTTTGAGATCTGAATTCATCAGGCCCAGACTTCTCAAGACTGAGTAAAAGTTAAAACGGTGTTGAAATCCCTTCATTTTGAGTGCTCTATGTTCATGATTAATACATTTTTGATGCCCCCGTCATGTGTGAAAACACCCTTTTTTTTTCTGCGACGACCGCTATTCAATGTTCCATAATGACTGAGAACACTTGCGTCACATGAAGAAACGCGTGTCGGAGCCCGTGTCTGTGTATCCTCCTACTCCCTATGCCGTTCCATCTGTCTTGCTATTTTGGAGTGAGATGTCAGCCTCCTGCCGCGCACAAATCTAATGAGCTGAACCGTGACGGGCTTTGTGTGGACGAGGCCTCGGCCTGTCACTCCCCGCTGGGAGAAAGCAACAGGATTCGGGTCACTTTGTCTTTTGCGCTCCTATTTGTGAAGTATCTTATGTGGCCTTCAAGTACGTCCTCCACGTGGGAATGTGTTTGAGATGGAGGCTCAGTTTTTTTTTTTTTTTTTTTTTTTTTTTGGGACTGTGATTTAGCAGTCTTATGTTTGAAGATGTAGAAAAGTTCACTTTGTCAATAGCTGAATTCAAAAAGTGAATGTCACATATACAGTATATTCATTAAACTCAAAGGAAAATACTTTTCACAAAGCAAATTGCTACACAATTTCTATCTTTAAAAAAAAAAAAATCATTCTTGCTTTCTTATGTAAAATTCAAATTTCTTGAGCCGGTAAGTTTTCATATGCTGTGAACTATTACCGTCAAAAGTGAAAAATGAAATATTTCACTTTGTGTCGAGCTGGAATTGAACCTCTGCACCGTGAGGTCGACGCGCTAACCACTGGACACCGGGCCGCCCTACCAAATATCATTATCGATATTTTTAGTGGGCTAAGGGGAACTGAGACCTGTGCTCAGAATTGGGTTTGTGCGTGTGAGTGCTCAACGCAGCTGCATCGGTGACGATTGTAGGCAACTCGTCGCGTCCATTTAATGATTCATGTTGTCCGCAATTAATTGCTTACCTGCTGCGTCACACTCAGTGGCACACACGCAAACACATACGCAAGCCGGAGTTTCTCAGCATGGCTGACCTGGAAGGTCTTGTCTCCATCCTCGTGTGATCTGAATTCTTTTTCCAGAACTTGACGGCCCCCTTAACAATCGAATCCCCCCGCCCCCACTTTCCCGTTCTGCATCTTCAATTGCATCTACTAAACAAAAAGATATTTCATTTTTATCCTGCTTTGCCATGGTGTTTCTTGGGGGGGGGGGGTTTTCTCCGTAACACCTGCTTCTCTTCACTCAGGCCGTCTTTGATGTGGATAAGGCTAAAGGGCTGACTCTCATAGAAGTGTGGGAGGGAATCACTCCAGAAGACATCAAGGGGTGCACCGGTACCGACTTTGAGGTCAGTCCTTCAAAACATGATTAAATAGTCTCATGGATCATTTGGCTAATCTCTTTTTTAATTGACACTTTCTAGGTGTCCCCCAAACTGAGACCCATGCAGCAAATCTAGAAATGAATCCCTCTCTCTTCTAATATCCTCAATGAAGGCCAAAGTGATGTTGAAGTGATTCTCGGTAAGCTCGAGTTGAGCAATCGGCAAGAGTTCTTATCCAACAAGAAGCCTGCTGCTGTAAGTTTGCGAGTGGCTTCAAAATGTAATCACCCCCAACTGTGGCCGTCCCTCCATCATAGAAGCCGGTTGCATCATCCATCAAAAGGCAAATAAACACCTTCCTCCCATAAGCTTCTTGGGAGAAAACCGATCTCAGTTTCACACATGAATGTTGAATACTTCACTTCTAGAACCTGTCTGAATTCTGTTGCGAACCAAAACAGCAGCGCTGACGATTCCCTGACCAGTACAGAAACGTGTGATCGCTTCAAAACAGTGAGTGCGTCCATGTTTATGGTTGAAGGAGCTACATGCCCTATTGCGCCCAAACTGATTTATTTCTTACCGTTTCTTTGCCTTTCTTACTGATTAAGCTTTTTTTTAAAAATTAATTTAAACTTCAGTTTCACTTGACATCAGTATAATCGGTTGTTAACATTGCGAATCAACTCCCGCCGCCACCTTTTGCAGTACTACAATATTCTTTTTCTGTTCTCGTTAGTCAAATACAACTCTTCTAGTGTTTTTGGTGCAATAAATGTAATTCCCGGAGTCCTAGCTACTGTAGAATCAACTTGTTACTGAAAAAAAAGTTTTAAAGCAATTTGTCAGGACCTCACACAGCATACAATGAATGAAATGTTGATGTAAACTCAAACTTGACCATGTCGACGTAAAACAGTGTTTTGTTATTTTTTTGACAAGACTACAAGAAGAAACATGAAGATGCCTTTGTTTTTTTTTTCTTATATTCATAAATCTGCTCTTCCCTTCAAGCAATAAAAGGCACTGTTGGTTGCTTTGTGGAACAAATGTGTTGCTTTTTTTTTTTTTAAATTGAATGAGCTGATTTTTTTTTTCCAGGTGTTCCTAATCGGCAGGTAAAGCAAGCAGCTTCAGGTCGGTGTCTTCTATAAATGGAACGGTGGGCTCGCGTCCACGTTCACCATGCGATTGCCTCACGCGAGTCGAGAGGCGGTAGCGTTACCTGAGGCCGGTTACGTAACTGTAAGAATTTTGCCCCACGGGCGTATTTTGGGTTGAAGAAGATCAGCTGGGTTAGTCCATCAAGCGGAAAATCTAGACGAAAAGTGACAGGGCCTGTGGCGGCCGGCTGTTGATGTTAATCCAGCAAGCCCCTACATAAATCAAGAGCCCCCTTAAACCTGCATATTGTAACCGAGTTAGCGCGGTGGTGCTGGGAAACAAAGTGACACATTTAAAGGGTTAAAATGTCAGAAAATCCTGGAATGATTTTTTTTTTTTTTTTTTTTTGCGTAGGATGTTGGCATGTCTTGTGAAACGCCAGCAAATTTTGTGAGACGTCAGTGCAATGAGGGTCGAAAGAATTAATTACTTGTGATTTTTTTTTCTTGTGATGCCGCCACAAAGTAAAATTATTGATGACAACGGGAAAACTGTTGACAAAGGAAATTGAATTTCTTATGCTGTATTACTGGTACATATGTCTCTGTCCTGGCTGCCCAACACAGTTTTTTTTCTAATATACATTGTCCCGTTTTAAATAATATTACACAAGAGGGGCAGACCCAGAAAATTCCCACGTCCTCGGGGCGAGTTAAATCAAACCAAACATGGCTTTATGCGGTTTCTGGTTTCCTCCTCTTTGAGCCACCATTGTCATCTCAATGAGCATCCAAAACCACTGCTCTTGACGCGTATCATTAAAAGCCTAAAACAATATCAACAGTTTTCCTTGGGTCTTTGGGTGACCATGAGCTGCCAGAACGCATTTTGGAATCACCCTGCAGGAGACCCGGCTGGAAGTCGCTCAGCACATTATTGCAGCCTGTCACAATTTAGGTCGTGAACGTTGGAAGTTTTGAGGCACATCATTTTTTTATACTCGTCAAAGCCGCCGTTGATCTTTTTCAGGATCATGTTTGTCTCTTATTTAATGAGGTTTAATGTAACCTTTAATTGTACATCTTGGACATGAGTCACTCGAATGTGACTTCAAAGCGACACTCCTGTTAATATCCCCCGAGGGGGAATTTTACATACTGTGCATATAAAGTTCATCATATGGAATACACGTCCGAGGGACACATGCTTGCTCAGGATGTCAATGGGAATTTCTTCAGCAATTCCAAAGGTTTTTGCAATGTATTTCTTTATTTGATACACCTCTGGAGCCAAATGATATTTGTGAAAATACATCTACATGATCCAAAACACTTTGAACAACAAATGAGCAAGTGACACTGTACCTCTCCATGTCAATAATAACAATATTGTACTGTTTTAGATGTATGTGCACCCTTCAAAGGAACCAGTCAAGGTGAGGGTGGCCTCATAATAAAACACCTGGACAGTGGGCATTTTTTTAAACATAATTTCAAACTTGAAATGTCATGTCTACATATACAATGCCCTCCATAATGATTGGCACCCTCGATAAGATGTTTTAAAAGCCTTGAAGTAAATTCAATTAAGCATATTCTCGTACTGAAAATTGTAGAAATGGTTCACCAGAACAGAATCAAGGACCTCTCAAGGCCAACCCAGTCCCCAGACCTCAACCCCATTGAAAACCTGCGGATTAAGGTCAACTGGAGGGTGCAGATGAAAGGACCCTGGTCCCTGGATGATTCCAGTCGTTGTGCAAAGGGGAATGGTCCAAGATGTTGGCAAAAAGCAGGCAACGACCAATCATGGCTCACCTGTTTTGTGAGTTTGGTCATGTGACATTCGCAAGCTGAGCTGTGAGCAATTGTGATGTCATTTTCAGTCGACAACAAGTGGCAAAATGGCCACCTCCTGAGATGGATAAACACGGTGGATTTTGCTGCTTATTCATTTTCCACAAACGCAACAGTAATCAGAATAACGGGTTTCGACTAGCGGAGCCATATTGAACATTTTCTTATAGGTTGGGGAAAAAAATCCAAATGTTTGGGGGGGGGGGGGTCGTTTTTTCTTCAGGAATTCCAAATCCAATACAGTATAAAGTTAATTTGAAGCATTTGAGATGTAACATTTATTCCAAAGTATTATCATTATGTTATTATATATATATATATATTATAATGCCTTGCACATTCAGTCCAGTTCGGAAGACGATCCCATCATCGTAATTGTGCTACCCGCAGACGTGCACCGCCCGGGGTTGTGTGTGAGTGTGTGCGCGATGTGGACTGTCGCTTAACTTGCGTCTGGAGCGTGCGTGTGCGTCCAGAAAGGGCGGAGGAAGAGGTGGAGGAGGAGCGCACACTATATCCATCCATCCAGCCATCCAACCAGGCAGACTGGTCGGCATCAAGGCAAGCTGGTTCCAGAGAAGCTTGTACTGAGCACGGCGGTGGCGGCTGCATCGGCGGCATGGCTTCGTCTCACGGGAGAAGTAGTGACCTGCGCTTCGCCGACTGGATGTCGAGTCTCCCGCAGAGCATGCACAGCATCCCGCTCACCAACTTGGCCATCCCCGGTAAGTAAATCCATGTGCTTCATCGGATGCGTTTGCCCGCGCTTGTGGATGTGTGGTTGGAAGATTTGGACACATTCTACAGGAGGTCTTTGACCATCAACGCGTACGTAAATCGGCACCATCACTAACCTACGCTACGCCGTAGTCAAAAAGTCAAACGATAAATATTCGCATGAAAAATCCCTTATCGTCCATTAATATAAAATGACAAAATGAAAACGGGTCACATAAAGTATTGGAGGCTACGTATTCTTGTCTTATGAGCAAGACACAGTCTCGGAATGTCGTATGTCGACGCTGTTGTAAACCGACAATGTAATGGAAGTCTCTTTTTGGTTGTGCAAGACCTGTTGCGCAACATGACAAATTTAAGCCTTTACACCAATACTGTAGACTTTGATTTTTTTTTTTACTTTACATTCGATGGATGGGTGGATGGATAGATAGATACTTTAATCGTGTGGATATAAATGGTAACTGCGGCAATAGTCAAATATATGCTCTCTATATATGCATAATATTGATGTCACAAATACGAACATAATAGAAGATTCACATGATACAGTTTTGCATGTACCCAAAGGCGTGGTAGCCACACACACTTGAATAAATCCACTCACCTCGCTCCTTGGGGGAAAAAAATTTAACAGATTAAGAGTTGTTGGATGTTGCCAACCAATGAGTGCACAGGTCTTCATACCCCCCGCCCCTCCACCTCACCCTCCCTTTATGCAACGCCTAAGTCAATTAATATTATGAAGCCATTATGGCAATCTGCAGATTCATCATTCACTCGTCCGTGCTGCTGTGCTTTATTTTGTGTTTTCAAGTAAAGGCAGCACATTATGGTCGCCATGTTTGACTCACAGTAAGGAAACAGTTTGAATCCCTATGTGGCATTCCAGGCTTGCGTGGGGTTTGTCTTCTGGCTTTCTCCCGTAATCTCCAGAAAAACTTGCAAGGTTCATTGAAGACGAAATTGTCAGTAGGTGTGAATGATATTTGTCTAGAAGTGCCCTGCAACTGCCCGGTGACCGGTTTGTGGTGACATGCACACGACAAAGATCAAAGATGACATGAACTCAAATGAAATGACGGGAAAACATTGTGGTGCAGAAAAACGCACCTATTCGCTGTTTTTGTGATCAGGCCTAAACTAAAATAAAACTATTACTTTGGTGCCATTTCGGGGCAGAGGAACAATTATAAAGTGTTAGTTCTAACGAATCCTTCAAGACCATACCTGGCTTCGTGTAATAGAAAAAGCACTCTATTCTTTAGCCAGTATTTAAGGGGTGTGGATTTTCACTATTTGTAGCAGGGCTCAATCCTTATACATGTACACTTGCAAGCTGACACGCCAGGTGTATGCACCGACATCTAATATATTCAGTTTGAAATCCTGGCAAATTTCCATGAATTCTCAGAATTTTGCAAAAAAATGTCTAATAAATTTGACAGACCACAGAGAAGTGTTGTGAACAAGCCTAACAAATTTGAATGAATTTTAAAAAAATCACCAAGTATATAAAATGAAATTCCAAAGTGGTGGAAAATAGAGCCCGGCTGTCAGATGTGTGCATGTCCAAAACCCGAGTAGGGTGTCGAGAACCCGCCCCACTCTACTCTTTGGTCTCGCTCAAGTAGTTCCTGTAGAACGTACAGTATGTGCTTAATTGTCTGTCGTGTGAGTCACGGGCTGAAAAAACGAAGTGCCGCTGTGTGTAATAAACAGTCAACTTTCCCTGAAGAGTCTCTTCTACTCGGCTGCGGCGTTGGTGGCAATAAGTCACCGCTTCACTCGGTTTTGCGTAGCGCGTGGGTCCGCATGACATCGGTCTGGCGGGCGAGTTTGGAATCACGGCATTCAGCACTCGTCAGTGCTGCCACAGTTATTTTGCACAAGTAACATAATGACTTTACAGATTACTTGCTTTAAGAGTAACTGGGTTACTTTTCTGATCACTTGGTTTGCAAAGGAAGTTTGATTACAAGTTGCTTTAAGTGTGTTACATTGAGCAGACACCGACAGCCTGACAAGGGTTAACATAAAAAAGACACCCATTTTTTTTTCACCGTGACATTTTAAGTTCTTTTTTCAAAAATAAAATGAAGACAACCTTTCTGAATTACCATAGTTACTTTTAATAAAAATAAAATATTTTATGGATTTCACTGAACATGAATGTGCAACTTGTTTTTTAAAAATTATTTTTAAAGTGTCTTTGTAATAATAAAATAAGAACAAGAAGAAGAAACCCTTTATTCGTCTTACAATGGAGAAATTCCCAATTTACAGCAGCAAAGTTCACTTGAATACATTTTTTTTAAAAAGCCACTTTTTTTCTTTTACTTGACATATTTGTCATAAGAAAATTCAACATTTATAATGTTCATTGTTTATAAATATAGCAATTCAATTGGGGACTTCCAACAGTCACAGAATCTTTTGGAACTTTATCTTTAACCTTGAACGGATCCTGTGCTATGATCCATGTTTTTTTTTGGGCGGGGGGCATACATTTATTGAAGCTAGATAACACTTTGTCACCAGCCCAGAGTGTCCTGGTACAAACTCAATATAGTAACTGTATATCCAGCTCAAAAAGGTGAATTTCTACCATTCCTTCATTGATGTTTATGTGGTATGGTAAGGACACCTGAGTCGTCAAATGACCGAAAATTTGACAACCCATATTTGACGTCACCCCCTTAGATGGGAATGTGAAGTTGAATATTCCCACAATGCCTCACTATGCTCAAGCTGTAAATACCACATTTTCCATTCCTCACATTGCATAATGTATCGTTACTTGGTGAGTGCCTTTAGTGAGTACTATGGTGTTATTGGAATCGTGCCCTCCTGTATTTTGTGACCCATTAACTTTTAGTTTTGTTCCATGCACAATACATAAATGAGAGACCGCCGTGTCTGAGATGTATGCGCCGTGTAAGTCTTGTCAATTCTCTCACACTACTGCAACCTGGAAGCGGTTTACTGTAACTGCCATTAGTGGGGAAAAGTACCGGTCTTTGAAATGCTGATGTCACCATCAAGTTAAAGAAAATATATTCATTACATTTGAGCTTTGTGACGTTTGAAGAGTAACTGGAGGCTGATAATTTGACTGGAAAAAGCTACTGAGTTTGATTAGTCATGAATGGAAGATGTGCTCCCTTTTGAGGAAACGCATTACTTAGTAACGTGTTGTCGACATCATGAGCGTGGGACGGCTTGGTTTCAGCCACGCCCGAAAATCCCGCACATCTGAAAAAAACGATGCTTTATATCCTCCTGTTCAGTACCGTATTTTCTGCACGAAAAGGCGCACCTAAAAGCCTTCCATTTTCTTAAAAGCGTGCCTTAAAAGCCGATGCGCCTTGTGTATGGTCATTACGGTAATATGTCAACCCCAAAATGGCTCCTTGCTCGAGACATGCTTACAACGCAGAGTTCAAACTTAAGGCGATCGGTTTCACAGTTGAACACGGAAATAGAGCAGCAGCAAGAGGGTTTAACGTTAACGAGTCAATGTTATAACTTGCTGTTGGTTCAGTGAACTGTGTCGCTGCTTTATTAAATAGGTTTTACTGACATCTGATCGTCGCTGTATAAATCAGTGTAGTGTTCTGTTGGCATTTCCTTGAGCGTAGCTCCATCTAGTGGATGCATTGCACATTGCGTCTTATAACGCGGTGCTTCTAATATATGAAAAAAATTACAAAATAGGCCATTCGTTGAAGGTGCGCCTCATAATCCAGTGCGTCTTTTAGTGTGGAAAATACGCTACAATTTTTTTTGCACGTTTTCGCCACTTTACTCAATTTAGAAACAAGTCACTGAAACCACTGTACCGTGGAACTCATTCTTTTAAAAAACACCTTTAAAATTTTCCACACATGGGCAGCTAACTGGCTCACAAGAACGTCAGCATTTTTGTATCATATTGATAGCTTCCACAAAGTACAAGAGCGACATGATAGTGGTGGATAAAGTCGGCTAAGTCCCCAGCAAGGACCCGGGGTGTCAAATGCACTGCCCGCCACTGCTTATCAGACAGCTGCTACACACCAGCATTGACATGTCATAAGTCATGCCAGTAATTTGCTGAATCACACGCCTCATTGTGGCCCGGTTGAGATGCACCCGAGCTAGCGATCAGCATGGGAACATGCTCTGTCCCATTTAATTAGCTATCATTACTTCCTCATTGCCACTTTAAGGGGGTTGGGGGGGGGGTGTCTGTGGCGGGTGCAACTCAGATGCTCTGTTCATACACACTTCCTCCGTTTGGATCCATGTTCTGTATAAACACATTGTGATGCTTACTCATCTTGTGTTTTGTGTTTGCACATTTGGCAGAGGTTATTTGTCAAGATTTCCTCATCCGAGGAGAATTCTATTTTAGCAGCGACCATGTGCAGCAATTGGATAGTTGATAGTTTAATTTTTCCCCAAAGGGAAAACTGATTGTGTCCAGGTTCGATTCAGGCGGGACCCAAATTGGGTCAGACAGCAACAAACAATGCTGTTTTGGCTCCTCGGAAAGCTCCATTATTCCCGCTTTTCGATGGAAGGATGTTTTATATCTGAAGTTACAGCAGTGATTCTCAACGTGGGGTGTCCTAATGGTGCACCGGCTCCCCCTCTAGTGGTAAAAAAAAACTGAATTGGAAAATCAGTGAGAGCATCGAACCGAACCTAGCCAAAGCGTTCCACTTTAAAATATAGCGAGATCAAATCATCTTTTACCAGAGAGATATATCTTGGAAAGAACTGTTCCATTTTATAGTACTGCCAAATTCGTTCTTATGGTAAAATAACAACAAGAAAGTTGTTGCATCAGATCAAATGATTGAATCGTCCCTGAATCGTATTGCCCCCATATATTGACATACATATCGAATCATCTCCTATTGAAAGAGTTGCACACCCCAATCTACCTAAATACAGATCTGTTATATTTAACTTTTTACTTCAATGAGAACCGTTTTTTGACTTGTATTCATGTTTTTCATTCGACTTGATCTGCGATGCCTTTTGATCGAATCATTGAGTCATTTTTATTGATAAATTTTATTTAAGAAAACACATTCCAGCTGCCTATTTCTATAAATCAGCCTTACCGCCCTACAATAAAATACAGTGTCCAATCTCTTATTGAACGCGACGAGAACAGATTTACACACTTCTTTGTAATTGACATTGTGGCCTAAACAACAACAACAGCTACTTTTGCCGCGTCAAATTTAGAAACTTGCAACCCGTCAGACTGAATGATCGCATGACGATTAAAGCCCTGAAGGTCAGGCTAACGTGAGCGAACAGAGACAATGACAAATGTGCTGCGGGACTTCATCATTAAACAACCTGATTTGCGCCGCTGCCAGTGTGAAAAATCTGTCGGGGAAGATTACCTTATAGGAGCAGGAACACCGAGCTTGTATCATCTCTTTGACATTACTTAGAATTATCATCTGAGGGAATTCAGGAGTCAATAAAAGCACACATGCAGAATGATCCTTACTAATTGCTCGTCATAAAGATGGATGACACATGCACAGATGTGCTATCCTGGCAGCCCATGCAAACCACCACAGGCCGTTTCGCTGTTTGGCAACAGAGTGGCATCATCCATCGCACTCCTCAACTCAGCCGTATGCTGCCAGATACTGTGTGCACTTAGATTTGCTTATGTCGCCATGAAACCAATCCGGCATCATGACAATGGACAGCAGTTGTTTTGGACAGGGCCGCAAAAAGTGACGTTGCCTCCATTTGGAAGTGCAACATTCTCTTCCACATTTGCATTTAAATGAGTCATTTTTAAAATCTATGGGGCTCTTTTCCCTGCTTTTATGTCCTAAGTGGAATTGTGACCAAATCCGGTGAGCTAAAATAATAAAGATAAAGAAGAAATAAATAGCACGGGCATCCATCCATCTTTTCTTGACCTCATTCAGGTCAGGGGTGAGCTGGCGACTATCCAAGCTGACTTTGAGTGAGAGGTGGGGTGCACCATGGATTGGTCGACAGTCAGTCAGTCAGTTGGGTCCAAATACACAAACCGAGGCGATCAAAGAAGTAGCCGCAGAAGCAGAGGGAGTATTTCGTGTCTTTCCAGCTTCCTCCGAAAGCGGAGACTTAAATCCTTTGACTGGATCGCTCGGTTGCCTCTTAATCCCCAAACAAGGAGGATGATGCCGATCAGTTACCGGTGCGCTGAGATGTTTGGAGAGACTGAAAATAGAATCGAAGCGTATTTCTTTTTATTTTGTTGGCAATTCTGCAAACATTCCTGATTAAATCCTGTATCCAGATGTCTTGCGAGCGAGCAGAAAATGATTTTGTATGGATTTGCTACACAGGCGCCCTCAGTTAGGGTGCTGCCGGCTAATTGAGTTTCCTCGCAGGAGGGCATTTGTCTTGATTCTGAAAGTCCAGTCGGAACACGGGCAGCATGTGTGTGTGTGTGTGTGTGTGTGTGGTTTTGGAAGGGAAAAAAAGCGATAAAGGACAGTCCAGCCAGGTAGCCGTGTGCACATCCAAAGCTATTCTTAGGCTGGGAGCGGGATGAAATCACAAAGGGAGATTGAAGGGGAGTGGATATCCACATGCTGGATTTCAATTCTGCTCAGTGGATATGCTCCACTTTGTCTCAGTTCCCAAATTCATTTTCTTCAATCCTCCCCTTGTCTCCTTTCCTCCCTGTCTTCCTCCCCGCCCGCAAGTAGAAAATGGAGTCGCCCTGCTCACTTTATTATTGATAAATAGGCCAAAGTGTGAAGAAGTTTGTTAGCCCCCCCCCCCCCCCCCAAAAAAAAAACATTCCGGTTGCACAGGCACGAGTAGACAAAAAATTTACTTGCACTTACTCTCTTTTCGTACTTTTTTCCGAATCCACGTCGAATTAAATCACCTCCTCATAACTTCCCTTCTCATTTCATCTCTTCTCATCTGCTCAACTGCCTTCCTTCCTCTCTCCTCCCATCTTTTCTCCTTATTCCCCTTTTTGCGACCCACAGTTATCCCCTAATTTTCTTTTCCACATTTCTTAAAATTCCTCATCTTATCTCATCTCCTCCACTCTCACCATCTTCTCTTATCACTGCACTTCTCTTAGACATCACCCATTTCTTTCCGTCTGCTTCTCATCTCCTTCTTGCCCCCCCAGCATCCCCCCTCCCGTCTTCTCTTCGTCTTCTTAAACCCCATTTTTTAATTTTATGTCATCATCTCCTTAAATCCTCTCCACTTCCTCCTCTCATGTCCTCTTTATCTCCTCCCCTCATCTCATCTTCTCTCCTCTTCGCTCATCCTGACAAATATTACTCAACTCCAGCGTGCATCTCTGTGCTCTTGTGGACAGTTTGGCAAGATGGTAAAACCCTCCAGGGTTAAAGATGTCCCACTGAGACGGTGTGTGTTTTTCTGCATGGCAACGTAATGCACAAGCTTTATGACATACACATTTAAGAGCGTTATTAATTTGTAATGCAGCTTTATTTCCTTGCCTGGAGGGTTGGAGCAATTTTGAATCTATTACAATCTGTTAGGAAGAGCAAGATGTGTTGCACGTCTCTTGTTTATGAATATGTACATATACGAATTCACTTAACTGGTCCAAGCATTGTTTATCATGACAAATAATATATTTTTGTTAATTATTGACACTGGGAATAAAAAGGTTTTCTTGTATTTACTCAATTTGATTTTGTCAAGTGGTTGCACAAAATAAAAATCATCCGGAGCCAGATACATTTTTAAAGTAGTCATCAAGTCCAGGCGTGTCAAACTCATTTTTTTGTCACGGGCCATATTATAGTTCCCGGTTTTCTTGGAGGGCTGTTATGACTGTGAAACCATACAAGGAAGTCAAGAATAATGGTTTATTCAACTGTAGTTTAAGTTACTGTAATGAGGGTTTTGGTAACAAGAAAACTTAGATTAGTATATTATGTATGAGAATTTGAAATTTTGGTTAAAATTTTAGCAAGCATCATAGAAGTCAACATGTTAGATTTGCTTTTGCGGGCCACATCAAATGATGTGGCGGGCCAGATCTGGCCCCCGGGCCTTGAGTTTGACACCTGTGTTCTAGTCTACGAGCATCACAAAGCGGATTATGTTCAAGTAGTTGTCTAGTCTACTTGAAAAAAAAAAGATCTGGATCCGGATCATTTTATTTCGTGCACTTGAATAAATAAAATTGTGTAACTTCAACATTTTTCTAACAAAACAAAAACTGTCACAAAAAAAACTGGATACGCTGTCATTTAAGTGAAAGAATATTTTGCTCTTCTGCCTGTCGCTATACATTGCTAGCATGAATAGATGAGCACAGATACGAATATTTTGCAAAACAATCACACAATTGATGAACATCCTTTCACTTATGCATGCATTTTAATTAGCAAGGCATTTGATGGATGAGAGTTTGAAGAAGCAGTGAAAATGTTGAATTGCAGTCTGATTGTTTGTCCGTTCAGTTGGACGGCCCTTAAAAAGTGAAGATAAATCCTTCCCGCTGGTAACTTTAGCTCCAGCTGTTCAAGTTTGTTGGGGTCATGCTCTGCTTCACGACATGACCCTGGATGCGGTGCCCACCCGCCTCAGCTGTCAATCCTGCTTTGTCTCAAAATGTCTTGGAAAAAAAAGCTTGCCACAGCACGGACGCCGGACCAGAGGCTTCATTCTGGCTCTGCGTGTTTTTCTGTTCGTTTAAGTGTGTGCATGTGCGTGTACGTGTTTTTACTGCGTGAGACTGAACAGACCTCGGATGAGACGGAAAAAAAAGAGGATGGAGAATCGATTGCAGAAATGAGAACAAGCAGGCGGATGATAAAACAATGCGTCTGGTTTGTGTAACATGACACACACACACACACACACACACACACACACACACACTCCATTAGGTCATATCAGGACACAAAACCTTCAGACCATAACACGAGAGTAATGATTTTCACGATCAGGAATTCAGCCGACATCTTTGAGAATGAAATGGCTTCACCTCTTGCTGGAGTGAAGGGAACAAAGATGGAGCAATTGAGGTACAGTTACGTTTGCTAAGGCTAGCTGATGCGTTTTGCTCAATCACTCATAGACAGCCCAACTAAATGTTTTCTATGATGTCTGCTTGGAGAAAATGCTTATCTTCACAAACATTGACAAGGTCTATTATAGCTAGAGGCCTATGATGAAAAATACAAGGAAGTTGAAGTGAGGATGAAACCAGGGTTGTTATATTCTTTTCCGGATGCTGATGCGCTGGAAATGCTTTCAAGTTGTTTCGGTTCGTGACTTAACAACCCTGATGTTGTTATTCACACAAGTTGTTGCCATGGTGCCAGGCTGGTTCTAACCCAGCGTTTTCATCCCAGCGCAGGCCACACAAATACAGTACAACAAAACATCCTTTCTGAAGGCTGTGTGTTTGTGTGTGTCACCTCCAGGTTCCCACGACTCCTTCAGCTTCTACATCGACGAGGCGTCTCCCGTGGGCCCAGAGCAGCCTGAGACGGTGCAGAACTTTGTGTCGGTTTTTGGCACGGTGGCCAAGAAACTGATGAGAAAGTGGTTAGCCACGCAGACCATGAACTTCAACAGCCAGCTGGAGGCTGGCGTCCGTTTCTTTGACCTACGCATCTCCACCAAGCCCCGAGACCCCGACAACGAGCTCTTCTTTGCGCACGGCCTCTTCAGTGCCACAGTCAGTCCACCTTTTAACCATATATCAGTCAATCTATGCAGTTATTGTAATGAAGAGCGTTTTCAGGGCCATGATAATGTAGTAAGGTAGACCCAATTGCAGAAGGAGAGGCAAACCACGGCAACAGAAGTAATCTCTCAAACATGTTTGGGCTGAAAAACGCAATTTATCTATTTATCGTTCTATCTATCGAGCTAGCTAGCTTTTTAGCTAGCTATGTACCTCGATCTATTGACCGAGCTATGTACCGCTCTTTCTCTCTCTCTGTTTCTCTCTTTCTCTGTCTCTGTCCAACCATCTGTCTATTTATACTGTATGTGTGTCTGTCTGTCCACCTATCTCCATATGTCTAGCTTTCAAGCTATTCACCTTCTTAAACATTTTGATATCATCAGGTCGAGCATGAAATGACACCTCTGCCAAGGAGTTCGTTAAGTGAGAATGATTATGCAAAATCAACCTCCATAACTACCTTGACATTTTATCCTATTTCCCAGTAATGAAAGCTTGACTCCTAATGAAGATGTTCAATTTGGTGCTGAGTCAAATTAAGACAAATGGTCATCTGTGCGCTGCCGTGTGACATTCTAATCTGTTTTATGACCAGTTGATATTCCTCAACAGGAAATTTAACCTAATTTTTCCAGTGAATAACGCTGAATATGGGGAATGTTGGCACACTGAGCAGATGTATATCCATGTATTTGCTTGCACAATTTGATGCTGATCCAAATTTCGATTTTTGCGCTTTGCCAGTTGTTTGCATGCCACTGAGTGCCATTAGTTTATGTTTGTGAGCATGATGACCCAAAAAAATTCTCTGAAGCTTTATAGACACTTGTGACATGGGCCAAGGAAGAACATGTAACATTTTACCAGCTGTCATCTTTTCTCCATGCTCAGGTCCTACTTTTTTAACTAAAAGATGGATATAATGGAGCCGATCTACACCGCATTTCAATTAATTATCATAATTACCGGTATTTTTATTTTATACCCAAAACATTTTATGTATACTTTGTAATTTAGCATTAAATGTAATGTTATTTTATTGCAGTTGTTCTCCATTGGTTTGGCTAATTTCTTGAAACAGAGATGACATTCTTAAAGCTAAAAGGTCATTTGGCCAAACAGTTTTACAGCTCTGCGCAACAATATAGCTCTTTCGCAAAAGCTCATATCCCTCCCAAAATTGTTCACACATGCTTCAAACTAGATTCCTTTCTCATATAAGGAGTCAGTACCAGCAAAATTGCAAAGATGCTTCTCAATTGCTTTGCTTTGGCCCAAAATAATTCGAATGGTTCAGCACAACACCACGGATAACCTGCAAAAGCTCATATATCTCCCAAAACAATTCACACATGTGTCAAAACTAAATTCCTTTTCAGTATAAACAATCAGTCCCCTCCAAAATACATCGGCCCTTTTGTGTTGTGTAAGCACTGCCAAGATAAAACGCTGAGATGTTTTGTTACAATGGAGGAAGTCTAGCTAACGGAACACAGGCAATATTGCCTACAGTGCTGTAAATAAAGTTTTACAACTACACCAACACTCTCACTGGTTGCTGTCATCACCTCCCTCTCTTGGGCACCACCCTTATCTTCCTGCCCAGAGATACGCTGCTCATACTTTGGCCAGAGATTTTGGTCCACATTGGAGTGGACTTATTGTACTTATGATGACTTATTCCAATACGTGTTGCAGTTTCGTAGATTTCCAAGAATGGCCATTTAAATGTAAAAAAAACGGGGGAAAAAAACAGGGCACATTTTCAAGATTATCTCAATGAATAATGCATGATTCGTCAAGCAAATGCAGGAGGCGGATTGCGCCGGTGTGTAATTTTCTGCTGATTCAAACTATGATTAGCGGTCTGCCCTAGTTTTAAAAGAATCCCTTGTACGTGTGTTTTCTGTAGGTCAGAGAAGGATTGGAGCAGATCAGCAGCTTCCTGTCATCGCACGCCAGAGAAGTGGTGTTTCTGGACTTCAACCACTTCTATGGTGTACAGAACCTGCACCACGAGAAGTTGGTCACCATGTTGAAGGACGTTTTTGGAGACAAGCTCTGCCCAGTTGTTTTTGCCCAGGAGGTATGCCTCTGATTACGGTGAACTCTTCAAAGTCCATGTGAAGTGAAAATACATGTCTGTTGACATGGTACAAGGAAGAGTGTTGTTCACAACCCTGCTAAATTTGAATTATGGAAAAAAAATCATCAAGGAAAAAAAAATCAAGCTCTTGTCTCCACTCTCAAACACTGTGGGCGTGTACACTGAATGCATGAAACCATGCCCTATGAAAAATGGATGCTACACCAGTAGCTTTGTCATAAAGACTCCAGTGGCTGGAATATATCCCGATGAGTTGTTGTGGGCCTTTCCATATCATGAAAAGAATTACTAGTCAACAGCTAGGTCGTTAGCGAACAGGCTTCCGGGGCTCCCCTCACCTCTTTGCATGGGAATTTAAATAAGGACACAAGCTCTTCTGTAATTGTGACATCCAGGGAAGACGCGTTTTGGCGGTGGAGTATAGCTGTAATTTTATAAACGGGCTTAGTAATAATAACAAAGTAACTGTAGTCCAGTTGTCCAGATAGATAGATTTTTTTTCTAAGGAAGAAAAAATACTTTCAATGGAATATTAAGGGCAAAATGGAAAAAAATGTTATAAAACATTATATACAGTACATATCATGAGAATTAAGGAAAGAAGTATGTAAAATTACCATTTAGCTCAGAAAATACCTACCGCATGATTAGCACAAACAGTGAATGTGATCATTTTGGAGTGGTCTTTTTTTTCCTCCTCAGAGCTGTATACAGTATACACTTATAGATTTTTAATATATAATATACGATAACAGGGCGGCATGGTGGGCATCTGCTTACTATGTCCGCCTCACAGTGCAGACGTGCAGGGTTCGATTCCGGCTCCGGCCTTCCTGTGTGGAGTTTGCACGTTCTCGCCGTGCGTGCGTGGGTTTTCTCCGGTTTCCTCCCATTTTCCAAAAATGTGCATGGCAGGTTAATGGAACACTCTAAATTGTCCCTGGGTGTGACTGTGAGTATGGATGGTTGTTCGTCTTTGTGTGCCCTGCGATTGGCTGGCAACCAGTTCAGGGTGTACCCCGCTTACTGCCCAAAGACAGCTGGGATAGGCTCCAGCACGCCCGTGACTGTTGTGAGGATAAGTGTATCAGAAAATGGATGGGTTGATTATATAATAACAATTTTAATGTGTAGTGCATATCTACTCTAAGTATCTCATATGATTTTAGATTAAAGACCTGATAAAGATCTATTTTATTATTATTTTTTTTACATTCATAATTGTGTCCCCATGTCCTCAGTTGAGTCTGCAGTATCTGTGGGAGAAGGAGTACCAGGTGCTTGTCTTCTACCATCACCCTATGGCCCTGGAGGTGCCCTTTCTTTGGCCCGGCCAGATGATGCCCGCCCCATGGGCCAACACTACCGACCCGGAGAAGCTGGTTCAGTTCCTCCAGGCCTCTGTCACTGACCGCAGGTTAGCAAGCAGACTCTCAGTGTTTGTGTGTGTGTGTGTGTGTGTGTGTGCGCGCGCATGTGCGAGCATTCATCATTTGGTCAGTATGATCACATCACTGTGATTTGCTGCAAAATGGACCACAGCACTCCTCTTGTGTTGCGAGCCAAACTGAACACTTCAACATTTTGTAAAAATACAAAAGTATTTATGTTTGAAAAAGAAAAAAAAAGAAAAAATGATGATGCTTGTTTCCTGCAGGAGGAAGGGCACTTTCTTTGTCTCCCAGGTGGTCCTCACACCGAAGGCCAGCACGGTGATGAAGGGTGTGGCTAGCGGACTCCGAGAGACAATCACAGAAAGGTGAGAGCGCATGGACGCTGTTCTCGAGAGAAATTCATAGAATTCTGTCGAAAACTAAATAGCTTGGTGATATTTAGCTTCACAATACCCGCCAGCAGTTGTGCAGACTTGCCCTTGGATCGTATGGGCAATTTTATTAAAACATAACGATAAAACATCAACACTGCCCTTGTGGAGGACACATATAATATTGATGTGGCTCAGATGAAAGTGTGGATTTTCATTTTATTTGTTTATATCTTTTCTTTCTTTCTCGGTGTATAATGCATGAACGGCTCAAGAGCATCTTGAAGGTGTACAAAGTATCAGTTAAGATCGCTCAGCTTTGGTGGAGGTTCTGATTTGATGTGATCGGTGAAGTGAAAACGTTTTTTGTTTTTTATATTCCATGTGGTTCACACTAAATTATATAAAAAGGCCAGCAAAAACAGTTTGGTAAAAATACAGGAAGAAGCACAGACAGGAATTCCCTCCCCCGGCACACACAAAACATCAACTTCAATATTGCTGAGACCCTACAAATGTTATGAATATACTCGAAGAAATCCTGACTGGCCCAACAACTAATCCCTGGGGAACACCACAAAGAAGATAAAGAAACATCACCACACTGAAGAAACTTTTGCTCAGCCCAACAAAGTAAACTTCATTGTCTCATCTTTGGTCATGTGCCTCGCAGGGCTTTGCCGGGAATGATGCAGTGGATCCGGTCGCAGAGGCCCGGCGAGAGTGGCATCAACATCATCACCGCCGACTTTGTTGAGCTGGGCGAGTTCATCAGCGCCGTCATCACCCTCAACTACCACATGGATGACGAAGACGACGACGACGCCACCTGAGAGCCGTCAGAGGTGTCGCCATCGAGCGCGGTCGCACCCCTGCTGCCCGGCAGGTGGGTGGGTGGGGGGGGGTCTTGGTCTGTGCTCTGCCTCTTTTCTCCTTGCCGTTTGTTTCAGAGGAGATGTGCTGCTCCTTCCACTTTATTTAGGGCTAGAGTGAAACGGTGAATGACACGGAGATGAGGTTGAGAGAAGAAACGTTGCGATGGTGAGTTCGATGGTGTGACAGTGCTAATTTGGGGCCAAAAATGTCCCCTCTTTTAAGTGAGATACGCCACCCGAGCTGTAAAAATGACCGCTTTCACTATACACATGTAAAGCATTTTATATTCGGTATGTTCCTCATCATGCATTTCTGGTTCTCTTCGATGATTCTGATCACAAAGGTCATGTGTGAAATAGTATAAATGTACACCTGACTCAGTGGGAAGCCAGTCTAATGAAGAGTCATGTTAGAGCATTAAATATTTTTGGGTTTTTTTTTTATTCAATGATTCAATAATTTGGGGGGGGTGCGGGTGAGTTTGGGAGTGGGATTTTACTTACGCTGTAATTTTGGGAGTATGTTGGAAAAAATGAAATAACCAAAACCTGTTTTTAATTTTTAATGGTTATATTTAATTATGGTATTTATTTATTCATTTCAACCCACTACATCACATTGAATGTGTGTGGCAAGATAGTTCAGATGTGCCCCCCCCACAATTTCTTTATGAATCTGATTTGTTTCTATTGCAAAAAGGCCACCTCCTATTATTGAGAGAAAGTGGGAGGTGAAACAATAAGATTGCACAGCTTGTAAAACATTTCTTATACATTTTTAATTCTTAATTTTTTTTAAATAATTGTGGATTAATTTTAAACACATTTTACACTATTGAGAGGATGTAGGGAAATCACCAAATTAGAAAATAAGTTTTCACTTTTTTACAAATGCTTTACTTCTTTCTTAATGTATAAATTTATATATTTTTTAAAATACTTTTCTTGAAAATATATATTTATTGGGAGCATCTGGTTAAAACCCCCCCCACAATATCAGAGAAATTAGATTACAAAATTCTTATACTGTAGATTTTCATTGATATTTTTTTTCTTTATTTATTTATCAAATTTAACCTGTCTCCTTCCACAAATAACCACCAAAGTATCCAAATAAGCAAAATTTCATGTCACACTTTCACACATTAAAAAAAATGTCCCATTTATTTTGATTACATCTCACCTTAAACTGTTGAGAGTTTGCGGGGGCTCGGGGAAGCAAATAAGATTTTACTCCTTTTGAAATCAACAAGGTGTTGCTGTTTGTGAATAGTCCGCTGGCTCCGAATGAATTGGTGGTGGGTGCTGAGTCGTGATGTATAAAAATATTGCTCACAAGAGTCTATCCAGTGTTTGCTTTTGCTTTCAATCTCCTCCTTGTGCGTCTGTATCGACTGCGGTGCTGCAGCGTCTGAGTCACCGTCATGTTTTTGTAGTCTTTCTACTGACACACAATTTTAGAGGTGAACTTTATTTCAAGTCAGCTGTTTCTTTCTTTCTTTTTTTTTTTTTTTTTTTGCAGCACTGTTTCAACATGTTTAGATAGCGGTGGCATATTGGTGTCTTTATCTGGTGTTATTGCTTGTTTCCAGAGCTCAGATTTTCACAATATCTGGAATTGTTGTTCCATTATGTGTTGATAAAATACCTTGTGTGGTAGAGGAGTAAATAAAGGTTGACAAATGCATTGACAGAAATATGAGGTGCTGTACACACCAAAAATGTTGTTTCTATAACAACTACCGTACTATCCGCACTATAAGGCAATTCGGAGTATAAGGCGCACTTTCAATGAGTGGCCTATTTTAAGACTGTTTTTATATATAAGGCGCACCACATGATAAGACGCCTAGAATAGAAGCCGCAATAGTGGCTGTGGTTGTGTTAAGCATCCACTAGATGGAGCTATGCTAAAGGGAACACAATACAATACGATGCTGCTTTGTTTACATAGCGCTCTCACAACCGATGCAACTGTAGCAAACTGCTTAACAAATACTTTAAAATACTACGTCCAAGAAATCAGATCATTGATCCATATATAAGGTGCATCAGATTATAAGGTGCATTGTCAACTTTTGAGAAAGTGGAATGCTTTTAGGTGCGCCTTATAGTGCGGATAATATGGTAAATATATTTTGCGGCTATACGGCACCTCAAAAACAAGTGTGTGATTACATTCCAAACAAAAGCAAAAGCAGCACTTACTGCAGAGAATGCATCCTTGTGAGGATTGTTGTCTCGTCTCCCCAACCATCCAACCATTACACAAAAACTATTCGGGATCGGTGAACGTGTCTTAAAAGTCAACTGTGCCGTGTGCTTGCGATGAAAAGTCTGCAGTTTGTACGCTTCTGTGTCTCAAACCACTATGCTTTTTATGTTTTATATTGTGTTTGTAAATACTGTAATTGCAAGAGTACATTGCCAAGAAACTGTAAAGCAGTGAGTGACTTTACTACTTTACTATGGTTATTATTATTTTTTTTTAATACCAAATTTGGTAGTGATGTGCATGAGCGGTAGACTTGAATATTCAAGTCCCGTTTGGATTTTATTATCTCTATTCCTACAGTTGCATGAGTTCAAGACATGTTTTGGTTTTTTTTTTTCATTCCTGATTGCAGTCAAAAGGCTGAAACTTCATAAAATGACCAGAGACTTGATAAGGGCGTACAAATTGTGTTGTGAGGTCATTATTGTCTTCCCTGGTCAAAGCTGTTATTGCTTTTATGTTCTGATGTATTTAAAAAAAAAAAAAAAATCACTCAATGAATAATACAATAAAAGAGTCCTTTGCTGTTGTAAAACTGAAACCATCGTTCCAAGAGTGGCAGATAAATAAAAGCTATGAATACCAAACGCCATCCCTCCTTGACCTGCATCGCTTTTTGTCAAGCAAAACTGGGAGCGTTTTTTTTCCCATATCCGTTATATGCAGGATGGAATTTCTGAAGCACGTGTACAAGATCCCCTCCCCTCCCAAAAAGAAAATAAATATATATATATATATATATATATATATATATATATATATATATATATATATATATATATATAATCTGAAACAGCCCCCTGGCCCCAAAAAAATCATCCTCGTTTCCACGGTGATGAGAATGGAAGTGGGCGAGCGGTGGCACATGGGGTGACCTTGCGCAGACTGTGTTGTATAATTCATGTAATTCACCATGTCATTCACGATCTAATGCACCATGCAAGCTGACAACAGAGCTGACTTGAAATTGGACAGCTTGTTTGTTTACACACGTGTTTGGCGTACGTGGTGACAAACAATATTGACCAAAAAAAAAAAAACAACAACCAAAAACGAGTCTCTTTTGGAGATGGGAGTAATTGGAGTTCGACTGAAATAAAAAAAGCTATTATAAGCACTGTTGCTTGAAAGTTGTCATTTTAGACAAAAATTCACAATATTAAAATGGTATTTTCCAAGGTAAAGTCAAAATAAGTGAAAAAGAATTTTAACAGTAAATTGTAGCCTGGCACATCGACAGCATGAAATAGTCATTAAACTTGTAATCTTATGAGAAAAAAAAAATCACAATGTATAAGATTAAATGTGTAAAGGTCAAAATTCAATCATATTAGAATAATTTTAATAGTCATACTATGTTAAAGGTCATTTTAATGAGAATAAGATGGTAGTATGAGACTATGCATAAATATGTATGTGGAAATATATTATATATACTGTCTATAATAAATTATACAGTATATATATATATATATATATATATATATATATATATATATATATATATATATATATATATATATATATATAAGGGCAAAGTTTAAACAATTTTTTATTTTATTTTACAATTTACTCATTCTGTAAACTGACTCTGTTGATCATATTACAACTTTATTCTTACAACACGATGACTATTTTCTGTGTCATAACATTTTGAATATTTTCTAGTTCCTCGTGACGTCATGACTGCGATTGATTTATTTTTATTCCGAACCTACAACTTCATTTCGCAACTTATTTGACTTATCTTATCACCGCTGCCGGTATTTCGGTTACACGGGATTTTACTGAGCCCGGATGAATTTCAGTGAATCTCTTTACCATGACCCTGTGACACTTTTAAAGTAATCCAGCCTATGATCCGCACCCCCACTGGATGTGTCTCAACAAATTTCAATGTGTCGCTTTGTTCTGGTTATGTTTGGAGTTTGAGGCGGGAGAAGAGCACAGAGTCTCTTGTTCATCTCATTATAAGGATCAACAACAGCTAACAGGACACCGAGGTGCACTTTTACTGTAAAACTTCTACCAGTGCTATTCAGGGTGGATATTTATTGACTAAATGGACCAAGATGAAGTCATTACAACACACGCGGGGGACATGAGGGGGAATTGTTCGCATTCTTACGTTCACTCGGGCCTGATAAGAGCATATGCTAAAATTGGGCCGATCGTCGTCACGTTCGTTTGAAAACATTTTCACTTGTTCTGCCTGATCAGTTCACAAGGGATCGAGACCGAGCCCCGTCGTAAAAAGCAAGAAAACTCGTCATTGATGCGCACCCTAACATTTCTTTTAATTGCCGATTTTAATACGCAAACTGTGATCTCAAATCGCCTTCTTGTCATTTTCATCTCAATTTACAACATTACCCTTGAAAAGAAATGTACTGCAAGAGCCCGTATTTCTTCCATGAATACGCTAAACGTAGTTCCTCCCCAGCATCGCTACCAAGGTGCATCACTTCAACATATGTCCATGGCGCCAATGTGCTACTTTCCTATTGGACAGGATTTTGGTGCCATCAGCCATTGAGCAGTTTTGCTCACACTGTGTGTGGTGTGCATCGATTCAACTCAACACAGAATGCCACACACATAAAGATTCTCTTCTAGAAACGTGAATGAGCACTATGGATATGTTGCGCCAACATTTTCCAAATGTTTGAAAAGGGACGAGAGGGAAGATCGGAATTTTTTTTAAAGTTTCTAAGTTGAATACTAAAAAATTGCGAATCATTGTCTTCTTCCTTTTGTCAACGTTTTAGACAATGTACACTTAGGATATCGTTTCAGCATTGAAATTAGGGATTGCCCTCTCATGCACGAAGCACTTTGTTTTGGTTTGTGGTTTGCGAAAGAAGGAATTAGCTCGACCTTTGACGAGCGTCAAAAGCTGACTCATCACTTTCACGGAATCGACAAGAGTAGAAGCTCTTTCTTTTCGTAGAGAGAGGAGACCTGCTCGCCGGCACACCCCGGCCGGCGTTTTCGGGAACAGATGGCGGTCAAAAGGAGGATATGTGAAGATAGTGTGGCGGCACTAATGGAGGCCAAGGTCTGCCGACCTGTTGTCTGAGCCAACTCTTATTGTCGCCTGAGGCGCAGTACAACAGTGGAGACGTTGAGACATGACTGGTGATTTTATAGATACCGAATATGACCCACTCAGACGTTGCCTGACTACTGTTGTACATATAAAACTTTAGGTACACCCATTACAAGATCATTATTGTGGTTGTAGTTTACAGTTCAGCCGCTCAATAATAATGATGATCATGATAAATAATGCATTTATATGATCACTTCCACTATGGTGTTAAAGCATTATTGCTAATATTGGACCTCTTTAGGACTTACCCAATAAAATGACACATGAGTGCTCAAAATAATATCGTTTTTGAGTCATATTTTACATTAATCTTGCAGTAGTATGTTTATTATGGCGGATATTAGTCACGTCTTTTGGTTCTTCCTTTATGGTGATGCATAACAAGGCAACAGTGCACAAAACAAGCAATCAAGTGTGTGTACAACTGTGTGTACATACAGTAGTGGCTGATGAATTCAGCATGGCTCAAAATTGACTCTCCAGCACTACGCATATGGTGGAAAATCTTCAATTTTCCCACACACATACACACTGATAGCGCTTAGGTGTCCTAATTGGCTCTATTATATACCGCTGCGATTGCCCAAAAACATTATTATTTCTTCCCCCCGCATTGCTGCCATATTAAAAATACACATTCTTTGCCATTTGCCGCCTGCTCCCAATCGATTACTTAGAAATGCTAGATCTGTCGGTAGCCCAGATTTTGTTTATGAACGGGAAAAGAATCATCTGTCACTGTCCCATTCTAATTTGTCCTGTGCCTCAGTGGCACTCGCTCCCGAGCTGACAGCATGTAATGGCTTGGCAATTCCACTGGACCTCTCAATGACTTTGACAGGAGCACTGCAAATGAAAATGTGGTGGGAAGGAAATGATAGAACAATGAGAAAAGTGTCAAATTTGTCTGAAAGTGAAGAGCAGGGAATGATTTTTTTTCCCCCTGATTTTGAAAGGAAATCACCTTTCGCACTTATTGAAATTGATTTCCAGCATGGAAATAGCATGGCTCACAGTCATTGGATCCAAGTGGTCCGCCCATAGTGACGGATGTGCTAGCAGCTAATCTCCCCTCAGATTAAACAATCTGTAACAAAAAACAAACAAAAAAAGAAGCACAGTTCAATAGCATCGCCATCATTTTTTGGTAAAATTACAACAATTAAACAGAGGAGACTTTTGGGAAGTGCCTGAACTGTAGCTGCTAGCTTGATCTCATCGGTCTGTATCTCACAATCTATGGGGAATGAATTCAAAACTCCCGGACAGGTACTCAACTTTTTAGCTGAAAAGAATGTGTTTGTTTCCAATTTGCGCTCCCTGTTGATTTTCTAACTGCCTGTGGAATTATGATTCTTCCTTTCAAAATACTTAAAACATTCCTTCGGAATAGGCCGGAACAAGGAAGACTTTCCTTTCCAAGAATAATTTCCATTTAGATGGTAAAAAACATTTGTAGCTCAAAGAAGAAAATGAAGACTTGCAGGGAAGAAATATTAAAGGTAAGACTATGAAACATGTTCAATTTTACCTCACGTTAGATCACATATTCACATGAATCGTAAGGCATTTTAACCCGAAAAAAACGACCATGTATAGGAGGGCGTTTTCAGCCGAAAAAAAAAAACGACCATGTATAGGAAGCCGTTTTTCGACGAAAATAACGACCATAAATAATAAGGCGTTTTTAGCCAGAAAAAAAAGACCATGTATAGTAAGGCGTTTTTAGCCGGAAAAAAACGACCATGTTTAGTAAGGCATTTTGTTTGTTTGTTTATTGTTTATTGAGCCTTGAGCATATAGTATACACAATAACAGGTTGACAAAAGTCAAACAAAAATTATGTAAGGAAAATTAGAAAGTAGATAAAAGTAGAAAACACACATCATCACGGTTGTATGCTCAAGGGAGTAGGAAGAAGTAAGTAACTTATCTAGTCCTACCCCTTATTTTGTAACAATTTGATTTGATCATTTTTCAAAACAAAGAACAAAAGAAAATCTACATATCATCAAATGCTTTTACCCTTATGTATACTATACTATTCTATTTATACACCTTTTGGTGTATAAATAGATAAATAGTATAAATAGTATCATAATAGTATAAAATAATAAAAATAGTATAATAGTATAGTATAAATGTATAAATAGTGTTTATATAGTTATTCTTCTCCTTTTGTATTCCAATTTTCTGATATTCATTATAGTTTTCATTTCTTGAATACAATTGATAAGTTGATCAAATTCAAAACAAGAACAAACGGTTGTCTTACTATATTTTACATGTATATCAAATTTATCTTTTTAGTTCTGATTCATGTAGTTTTTTTGTACTAATCTTTTGAATTTGTTTTTGAACTCCTCCAACGATTTGCTCATTTTCAGGTCCGTTTCAAGCTTGTTCCACAAGTTGACACCTATTACTGATACACACCTTTGTTTGATGTTTGTTCTTGTTCTGGATTTTTTGTATTGTTTTGTACCCCTTAGATGATAACAGCTCTCTCTAATTTCAAAAAGCTGCTGGATATTTTGGCAGAGGAGATTGTTATGTACTTTGTACATTAATTGGGTAATCTTGAAGTCAACCAAGTCGTAGAATTTCATTGTGTTTAATTTGATGAATGTTGGATTTGTGGGTTCTATATATTTAGACCTATTGATTATTCTGATTGCTTTTTTTTGTAGTTTTAAAACAGGGAGTGTGTTTGTTTTACAAGCTTTTCCCCATATTTCTACACAGTAGGTCATATATGGGAGTAATAATGAATAATATAGTGTATACAAGGAGCTCTTACTCAACACATCCTTCGTTTTGTGGAGTATCCCGATAGTTTTGGATATTTTTTTTATAATGTTATCTATGTGTGGCTTCCAGGATAGTTTTGTATCTATTACTAGTCCAAGAAACTTATTTTCATAGACTTGTTCTATTTCAATTGAATTTATCTTTATTTTAACTTGGTCTTTGATTGGTCTTGTGCCAAAGACCACTAACTTTGTTTTTGTTAAATTTAAAGATAGTTTATTTCTGTCGAACCAGTTTTTTAATTTTGTCAATTCATTTTCCACAATTTTCAGGAGTTGTTTCATATTTTTTCCAGAGCAGTAAAAGGTTGTGTCATCGGCGAATAGGACGGATTTGAGTTGATTTGATACCCTACAAATATCGTTTATATATCAAATGAATAGTTTTGGTCCAATCACTGACCCCTGAGGCACTCCATGGCTAATCTTCAGTAGATTGGATTTTTTGTTTTTGAACTGCACATACTGATATCTGTTTTCTAAATAACTTTCAATCCATTTATATGCTGTGCCTCTGATGCCATATCTCTCTAATTTATTCAATAATATAGTATGGTCTATAGTATCAAAAGCTTTTTTTAGATCAAGAAAAATCCCGACTGTATATTCTTTATTATCTATATTAGTAGCTATTGCTTCCACAAGCTCCATTGCTGCCATTAAGGTGGTCCGTTTTTCTCTGAAGCCATATTGATTTTCACTTAGTAGCATGTATTTACATATGAAGTTGTCAAGTCTGCGAGAAAATCATTTTTCTAATATTTTTGAAAATTGTGGTAACAGTGATATTGGTCTATAATTTGTAAAGAATTGTCTTTCCCCACTTTTAAAAATTGGAATGACTTTGGCTGTTTTCATTTTTGATGGAAAAATACCATCTTTAAATGACAGGTTGCATATATATGTAAAGGGTCGCACTACAAATTCTATGATCTGTTTTACTATTGACATATCAATATTAAAACAGTCAGTTGACCTTTTACTTTGATATGTTTTTACAATATTTAATATTTCATTTTGAGTCACAGCAGTCAGAAACATTGTGGAAGGATTTTTTTTCTATGTATTTATCTATTTCAAAAGAATTTATTGGATCAGGAATTTGTTTTGCTAAGTTACTGCCGATATTTACAAAATATTCATTAAATTCATTTGCTATTTCTGCAGTTTCCTCAATAATGCTATTTTTGTCTTTCATAAAATACTCCGGATAATCTACTTTATTAGAGTTATTTCTAATTACATGATTTAAGATGGCGGCCCGGTAGTCCAGTGGTTAGCACGTCGGCTTCACAGTGCAGAGGTACCGGGTTCGATTCCTGCTCCGGCCTCCCTGTGTGGAGTTTGCATGTTCTCCCCGGGCCTGCGTGGGTTTTCTCCGGGTGCTCCGGTTTCCTCCCACATTCCAAAAACATGCATGTCAGGCTGATTGGACGCTCTAAATTGTCCCTAGGTGTGAGTGTGAGTGCGGATAGTTGTTCGTCTCTGTGTGCCCTGCGATTGGCTGGCAACTGATTCAGGGTGTCCCCCGCCTACTGCCCGGAGATGGCTGGGATAGGCTCCAGCACCCCCCGCGACCCTAGTGAGGATCAAGCGGTTCGGAAAATGGTTGGTTGGTTGGTTGATTTAAGATTTTCCAAATTCCTTGAGTGTTGCTTTTGTTTTGTTCTAATAATGCATGGAAATGGTCTCTCTTGCTAGTTCCTATAATGTTTACTAGTTTGTTTTTATACGTCTTATATTTTGTTTCGGCTTCTTTAGTTCTGGATTTTAGAAACGATTTGTATAGATTGTTTTTCTTTTTACATGCATTTTCTATGCCTTTTGTTATCCATGGCTTACTTTGTTCATTTGACTTTCTGGTGACTTTAATTACTGGGAAATGTTTTTCGTATAGGGAGGTTATGGTTGACTGAAATGCATCAAACGCAGTATTTGGGTCATCGTTTGTGTAGACCTCAGACCAATTTTGCTTGTCTAGGTCGAGCTTGAAAGCTGAGATGGAATGTTGGGTTCTGAGTCTTATTTCTGATGTGTGAGTAATTGGTATAGTTTTTCTATCGAAGTAATTGTATAGGACTGCAAAGACCGGCAGATGGTCACTTATATCAGTTATGAGGAGTCCACTTTCCTTTTTATGTTCAATCTTATTTATAAATATATTATCTATCAATGTGGCCGTATCAACTGTTATTCTGCTGGGTCTCAGAATGACTGGGAAAAGACCGTTGCTATACATTGTGTTTATGAATTCTGTTGTTTTTTTGTGTCCATTTGGGTTTAATAAGTTGATGTTAAAGTCGCCACATATTATTCGAGTTTTCTTGTCATTTGAACAACTCAGCATATCTGTCAGTTTTTTATTAAATGTGTCTAGACAAGATCCTGGTGTCCTATAAACACAGCTTATAATAACATTTGATGCTTTTTTAATGTGTATTTCAAGAGTTAGACATTCCATTAGATTCTCGGTTGTGTTTGTCAGGCTCTCAAGTTTGGTGCATTTCAGTGTTTTGTCTACATATATTGCAACTCCCCCTCCTTTTTTGTCTTCCCTATGAGTTGCATACATTTCATATCCATCAATTTTCATTTCACTTGTTTTTTCATCATCAAGCCAAGTTTCTGTTATGGCAATTATTGTAAATTTATTAAATGTAGTCAAATATTCTTTGATTTTGGTGAAATTTTTATAAAGACTTCTACTATTTATATGTATCACTGAAAATGTATTTTTCAGTACTACATTTGTGTTGAATTGCTTATCAGTGTAATAGTCTGAGTTTGTGATGCTGTGATTATGGTTGAAGAAATTATTGTCTGGGTCCAAGTTGTTCTCTGGGTCGAATGTCTTGTGTTCAGCGTAATCAAAGATTTTAAAGTCCATGTTTGTGTTGTTTATTTCCTATCTCTATTTAGTCAGAGTTTTTTCTGATGGTAATCAGCTCTCAGCATGTTGAAGTCGAGCCCGTTGAATTGGAGTACTGGTGCGGGGGTGGACGATGAGTTTGTCGTGCCTCAAGTAGGCAATTTCCCCTCTTTCACGTGCCGCTTTTAGTTTTGGAAGCAATTCTTTTCTTTTTTGACGTACCATATCTGTGTAATCTTCATTAATGTAGATTTTGGTACCTTTTAAGTATTTTGCTCTCTGTAGTATCTTTGTTTTGTCTTTATATTTTTCAAACTTCACCACGACTGGCCTTGGTCGAGGTCTTCCCGATTCGTGTCTCCCCGTGCGGTGGGCTCTTTCCACCTCGATTGTCTCCTTTAATTGCAATTGCTCCTTAAAGATTTTCTGCACTTTTTGCTCCGTTTCAGTCCACGTTTCTCCTTGCATTTCTTCGATTCCATCGATTATCAAGTTATTTCTTTTAGATTGTCCCTCTAAGTAGTCCATCTTGTCCGTTAAAACCAGCATAATGTCACATACTTTATAGATTTCAGTTTGCATGGTTTTGCAATGGTCCGTTCCATTCGTTTGTTGTTTTTTAATGTCATCGACCTCCTTTTGGGTAAAATTAAGACTTGTTTTCAGTTCTTGTACTTCCCTGGAGAAATTGTCGAGTCGTGTGTTTGTTGAGTCCAGAATCATCTTTACAAATCCTTTGAAGTGATCCTGTTGTTGCTGAATGAGTGCTGTGAACAGTTCTTTTTGTTGCATGAGTAGTTCATTGACTTGCGTAAGGGTCATCAATTCTTCATCCTGTTTATTATCTTGTCCCCGTTTGGGCGGCATTTTTCGGGTTTTGTTGCTAGCCGGCTGTCAGCTGGTTGATGAGGTTGCTGTGGTCTTTCGGCCAACCCGGAAGTTGGTGACGTGGCAGTGGGCCTGTGGCCTCCCCTGACGGCACCGCCGCGATGTTCGAACGTTTTCGCCGCTGCTGCCGGATTAACCGTTCAGCCGGCTGGCCTCAAGTGGTGGTAGCTCCAGCTGCTGGCGCCGCCGCCACTGGAGTCCCGAAGAATCCTCTTGCCCAACCACGCCAGCTGGCTATCGCTTGCTCGCACTGCCTCGGTGGTCGAGCGTGCCGTGCATCCGCCGCCGGATGCACGGCACGGCATTTTAACTCGGAAAAAAAAACGACCATGTGTAGTAAGGCGTTTTTAGCCGAAAAAAAACAACCATGTATAGTAAGGTGTTTTAACACAAAAAAATGACCATGTTTAGTAAGGCGTTTTTCGACGAAAATAACGACCATGTATAATAAGGCGTTTTTAGCCCCCCCCCCAAAAAAACCATGTATAGTAAGGCATTTTTAGCCGAAAAAAACCCGACCATGTATATAGTAAGGCGTTTTTAGCCGAAAAAAAGGACCATGTATAGTAAGGCTTTTTAACCTGAAAAAAACGACCATGTAGAGCAGGGGTGTCAAACATACGGCCCGCGGGCCGGAACCGGCCCCCGAGGGGGGTCGATCAGGCCCGCGGGATAATTTAAAAATGGAAAAAAAAGCATAAAAGACACAAAATGAATATTTTTATTAAGATGCAATTCATGTATTAACCGCTAGTCATTGTTTTCTCTTTCGTTTGTAAAGTGTAGGTGGGGGTTACATTTAGATTTCATATGCACATGTGTAAATGGTTTTTAAAAATCCTTTCTTTATAAATCTTGTTTAATCTTAAAATGCATGACTATATTTTTAAATACTAATTGTTCAAGTTTTGTGCCTTTGTACAATCAGTGGGATCAGTTGCACTGCATATATGTGAATGATAAAATGAAATTGCACATTTGTCGAAGGAAATCTAAGGTGTTTTATGAAATGTTAGGTAAATGAAATGTGGGTACATTTCAACATTTTCCTCATGTACTTGTGCTTCGCTATATCAAAACAAAGGAGAGACATATTTTGGTTATTTATAGCAGAGTATGGTATCATTTTAATGGTCTGGCCCACTTGACATCGACCGAGGCCGTATGCGGCCCACAATATGAAATGAGTTTGACACCCCTGATGTAGAGTAAGGCGTTTTTAGCCGAAAAAAAAACGACCATGTATATAGTAAGGCATTTTTAGCCGAAAAAAGGACCATGTATAGTAAGGCTTTTTAACCTGAAAAAAACGACCATGTATAGTAAGGCGTTTTTAGCCGAAAAAAACGACCTTGAATAAAAAGGCGCTTTTAGCCGAAAAAAATGACCATGTATAGTAAAGCGTTTTTAGACGAAAAAAATGACCATGTATATAGTAAGGCATTTTTAGCCGAAAAACAACAACCATGAATAGTAAGGCGTTTTTGGCCGAAAAAAAGGACCATGTATTGTAAGGCGTTTTTAGCCGAAAAAATGACCCTGTAGTGTAAGGCGTTTTTAGGCGAAAGAAAACGACTATGTATAGTAAGGCGTTTTTGGACGAAATTTTTAGCCGAAAAAAATGACAATATATTGTAAGGCGTTTTTAGCCGAAAAAAACGACCATGTATAGTAAGGCGTTTTTGACTGAAAAAAACGACCATGTATAGTAAGGCGTTTTTAGCCGAAAAAAACGACCATGTATAGTAAGGCGTTTTTAGCCGAAAAAAACGACCATGTATAGGAAGGCGTTTCTGACCGAAAAAAACGACCATGTTGGTAAGGCATTTTTGGACGAAAAAAAAGGACCATGTATACTAAGGCGTTTTTAGCCGGAAAAAAAAGACCATGTGTAGTAAGGCGTTTTTAGCCGAAAAAAACGACCATGTATAGTAAGGCGTTTTTTAGACGAAAAAACCCACCATGTAAAGTAACGCGTTTTTAGCCGAAAAAAACCCGACCATGTATAGTAAGGCGTTTTTTGACGAAATTTTTAGCCGAAAAAAACGACCATGTATTGTAAGGCCTTTTTGGATGAAAAAAACGACTATGTATAGTAAGGCGTTTTTAGACGAAAAAAAACCGATCATGTATAGTAAGGCAGTTTTGGACAAAATTTTTAGCCGAAAAAAACAACCATGTATAGTACGGCGTTTTTAGCCGAAAAAAACGACCATGTATAGTAAGGCGTTTTTGGACGAAAAAAACGACCATGTATATAGTAAGGCATTTTTGGACTAAATTTTTCGCCCCAAAAAAACGACCATGTATAGTAAGGCGTTTTTAGCCGAAAAAAACCCGACCATGTATAGTAAGGCGTTTTTGGATGAAAAAAAACAACCATGAATAGTAAGGCATTTTTGGCCGAAAAAAAGGACCATGTATTGTAAGGCGTTTTTAGGCGAAAGAAAACGACTATGTATAGTAAGGCGTTTTTGGACGAAATTTTTAGCCGAAAAAAATGACCATATATTGTAAGGCGTTTTTAGCCCAAAAAAACGACCATGTATAGTAAGGCGTTTTTAGCCGAAAAAAACGACCATGTATAGTAAGGCATTTTTGGACAAAATTTTTAGCCGAAAAAAACAACCATGTATAGTATGGCGTTTTTAGCCGGAAAAAAAGACCATGTATAGTAAGGAGTTTTTGGACGAAAAAAACGACCATGTATATAGTAAGGCATTTTTGGATGAAATTTTTAGCCCAAAAAAAAGACCATGTATAGTAAGGCGTTTTTAGCCGAAAAAAACGACCATGTCTATAAGGCGTTTTTGGACGAAAAAAAAAACGACCATGTATAGTAAGGAGTTCTCAGCCGTGTTTTACATATGGTCGTTTTTTTTCGGCTAAAAACGCCTTAGTATACATGGCCGTTTTTTCGCCTAAAAATTTTGTCCAAGAAGGCCTTACTATACATGGTCGTTTTTTTCGTCCAAAAAACGCCTTACTATACATGATCGGGGTTTTTTTCGGATAAAAACGCCTTACTCTACATGGTCGTTTTTTTTCGGCTAAAAATTTCGTCCAAAAATGCCTTACTATATATACATGGTCGGTTTTTTTTCTGGTAAAAACGCCTTACTACACACGGTTGTTTTTTTTCGGCTCACACTGCCTTATTGTACATGGTAGTTTTTTTCGTTGAAAAACACCTTATTATACATGTCGTTTTTTTTGTCCAAATACGGCTAACTATACGTTGTCATTTTTTTCGGCTAAAAGCATCTTACTATACGTGGTCGTTTTTTTCGGCTAAAAACACCTTACTATACGTGGTCCTTTTTTTTCAGCTAAAAACGCCTTACTATACATGATCGTTTTTTTCAGCTAAAAGCGCCTTGGTAGTTTTTTTTGGCTAAAAACACCTTACTATACATGGTCGTTTTTTTGGGCTAAAAACGCCTTATTATATATACATGGTCGTTTTTTTTTTTTTGTTAAAACGCCTTACTATTCATGGTCGTTTTTTTTGGGCTAAAAACGCCTTAGTATACATGGCCGTTTTTTCGGCTAAAGATTTTGTCCAAAAATGCCTTACTGTACATGGTCGTTTTTTTTTCAGTCAAAAACGCCTTACTATACATGGTCGTTTTTTTCATCCAAAAAGGCCTTAAAATACACGGTCGTTTTTTTCGGCTAAAAATTTCGTCCAAAAACGCCTCACTATACATGGTCGTTTTTTGGGCTAAAAACGCCTTACTCTACATGGTCATTTTTTTCGGCTAAAAACGCCTTACTATACATGGTCGTTTTTTTCGGCTAAAAACGCCTTACTATACATGGTGTCTTTTTTCGGCTAAAAATGCCTTACTATACATTGTCGTTTTTTTTCGTCCGAAAAGGCCTTAAAATACACGGTAGTTTTTTCGGCTAAAAATTTCGTCCAAAAACGCCTTACTATACATAGTCGTTTTCTTTCGCCTAAAAACGCCTTACACTACAGGGTCATTTTTTCGGCTAAAAACGCCTTACAATACATGGTCCTTTTTTTCGGCCAAAAATGCCTTACTATTCATGGTTGTTTTTTTTCATCCAAAAATGCCTTACTATACATGGTGGTTTTTTTCGGCTAAAAACACCTTACTCTACATGGTAATTTTTTTTCTGCTAAAAACGCCTTACTATACATGGTCGTTTTTTTCGGCTAAAAATTTCGGCCAAAAATGCCTTACTGTACATGGTCGTTTTTTTCATCCAAAAAGGCCTTATATACATGGGCGTTTTTTTTTTTCGGCTAAAACGCCTTACTATACTTGGTCGTTTTTTTCGGCTAAAAACGCCTTGCTATACATGGTCGTTTTTTTCGGCTAAAAATTTCGTCAAAAAATGCCTTACTAACTATACGCGGTCCTTTTTTTCGGCTAAAAACGCTTTACTATACATGGTCGTTTTTTTTGGCTAAAAATTTTGTCCAAAAATGCCTTACTATACATGGTCGTTTTTTTTCGGCTAAAAACGCCTTACGATACATGGTCGTTTTTTTGGGGCTAAAAACGCCTTACTATACATGGTCGTTTTTTTCGGCTAAAAATTTTGGCCTTAAAAATGTTGGTCAAAGAAAGCAGGGATATGGTTGCAACCTCTGGGGATTGAACACCCAACCGCTAGTTTGGGACATGGATTCTCTACCCCTGAGCCATACCACTACAGAACATCTTGTTTGTTTTGTGTTCTCTTCAATAAAGCTGCAAATGGTGGTTAAAGAAAGATGTGACCTTGTTGCAAACACTGGGAATCGAACACCCGACCACTGGATTTGGGAATTCAGCTTTCTACCACTGAGCTAACCCACCACAATGAGTCCTTGGGTTGGTTTGTGTTTTTCCTCAAATAAGTTTATGGTGGTTTAAGAGTACACATTGTTGCAACAACCAGGGATCGAACACTCAACCTCTGGTGTGGCACTCCATCACTCTACCACTGAGCCAAAGCACCACATAGACCTGTGGCATTGTGTTTTTTTATTAAACATGGTCGTTTTTTTCGGCTAAAAACTCCTTACTATATACATGGTCGTTTTTTTGATCCAAAAACGCCTTACTATACATGGTCATTTTTTTTCGGCTAAAAATGCCTTACTATACATGGTCGTTTTTTTCGGCCAAAATTTTCGTCCAAAAATGCCTCGTTTTTTTCGGGTAAAAACTCCTTACCATTCATGGTCGTTTTTTTCGTCCAAAAAGGCCTTACTATACATGGTCGTTTTTTTGGGCTAAAAACGCCTTACTCTCCATGGTCGTTTTTTTCATCCAAAAACGCCTTACTATTCATGGTCGTTTTTTTCGTCCAAAAACGCCTTACTCTCCATGGTCGTTTTTTTCGGCTAAAAACGCCTTACTATACATGGTCGATTTTTTTGGCTAAAAATTTCGTCCAAAAACGCCTGACTATACATGGTCGTTTTTTTTCGGCTAAAAATTTCATCCAAAAATGCCTTACTATATATACATGGTCGGTTTTTTTTCTGGTAAAAACGCCTTACTACACACGGTTGTTTTTTTTCGGCTCACACTGCCTTATTGTACATGGTAGTTTTTTTCGTTGAAAAACACCTTATTATACATGTCGTTTTTTTTGTCCAAATACGGCTAACTATACGTTGTCATTTTTTTCGGCTAAAAGCATCTTACTATACGTGGTCGTTTTTTTCGGCTAAAAACACCTTACTATACGTGGTCCTTTTTTTTCCAGCTAAAAACGCCTTACTATACATGATCGTTTTTTTCAGCTAAAAGCGCCTTGGTAGTTTTTTTCGGCTAAAAACACCTTACTATACATGGTCGTTTTTTTGGGCTAAAAACGCCTTATTATATATACATGGTCGTTTTTTTTTTTTTTTGTTAAAACGCCTTACTATTCATGGTCGTTTTTTTCGGCTAAAAACGCGTTACTATACATGGTGGGGTTTTTTCGTCGAAAAACGCCTTACTACACTTTTCGTTTTTTTTCGTCTAAAAATGGCTCATCGTTCACTTCAAAGAGCCGGCTCTTTGTACCGGCTCATTCGCGACCGACTTGTGAAAATACAATACAATACAATACATGCAGATTTATATAGCGCTTTCACAACAGCGACAGCTGTAACAAAGCGCTTCACAAAACAGTTAACATAAAGTAAAATAATAAACACAACACATAACATAAAACACGGACAGTCGTGCAGTCCTAACCACTTCTCCGTCACACGCTTTGTTGTTTGAAAATGTAGGTGATCGAACAGTCAGAGGTGCTGCCAAAGAGAACCCTTTCTGCACTGAAATACAATGAAATTAATTTTGATTCCGTTTGCTGCAATTCAAACCGTATACTTCATACTTGACCATAAAGTTAATTTAAAACTTAGTACCTCAATTCAAAAACAAAATCTGACGTTGAAAAAAAACGTTGTTTTGTATTTTCAAGATTGAATAATAAAATAAACAGAATTTAATTTTCAGTGAGGATCAAATAGTTTCAAAGAAAAAAAAGTATATCGTTTCAAATTCAGATTGTACAATTCAGATTCAGTTATTCAATATGATTCAGAGTAAAATATACAAATCCATCCATTATCCAAGCCACTGACCTTCAATTCACGTAATTCAAATTCAGTATAAACTATTTAAAAGTTATTCACGTTTAGTTTTTGGTGGCAAATATTCCGCCCCACAGCGTCACACCTAGTTTAGTTTTGGTTGTAAAGTGTCCTAGAGTGTCTTGAAAGACGCTTATAAATGAAATGTATTATTATTATTATTATTATTATTATTATAAGAAATTTCAGGGGTTATTTTTGAGATAAGAAAAGAAAACCTTTATTAGTCTCGCAATGGAGAAATTCCCAATTCACAGCAGCAAAGTTATGAAAGGAAGAAGTAGAACAACAAAATCTAGGAGCTGCTGGAAAGGCAGCCACTCTCGCGGCGCCATTTTGAAGTCAAAATAACAAAAATAACACAACACAACACATAGGACACAGACAGTCGTGCAATCTTCACCACTTTTCTGCATACACTTTGTTGTCTGAAGCAGTTCTAGATGAAAGAGGAGAGGATCAAAGTGTCCTTTCTCCAGTGGATCAGAGACGTCATGCTGAAAATGTGCACACGTCTGCTACAAGCTAAGTTTT
The DNA here is from genome assembly GCF_054856545.1 of Hippocampus guttulatus. Taxonomy (NCBI): domain Eukaryota; kingdom Metazoa; phylum Chordata; class Actinopteri; order Syngnathiformes; family Syngnathidae; genus Hippocampus; species Hippocampus guttulatus. Next base: position 15,653,561 of record NC_141265.1, read on the forward strand.
GAAAGCAAACACGAATCTGTAGCGTCCATTGACGAAAAGAGATTAGTTCACTTCTCCTGTCCCACGTAATCCGCTTCAAACTCCAAGCCGCGACTCCCAGTTCCAAATCCGCATCGGCGCTCCGCGCTAACGCTCTTTTCTTCTCATCGTCGGCTCCTCAAGACTGACATCCATCCAGCCGCAGACCGTTCAACAGCATCGATCTCTCCGCTGAACAAAGCGGGGCTGTGAAAAATGCTGCCCATTACAGGCGCAAGACACAAGCGCCCCGGACTGTCCAGCAACGACAGTCAAATGGCGCCGACATTCCTCCCAGTCAAAAACAATGCTGGTATACCCATGCTGCCGAGAAGGCGCAACCACCGAGCACAGAGTCTCCTCCTTGATGAATGTCGTGGCCAAAAAATGCTGAAAAAAGTCCACATCAGGTCCACACGACGTAAACAACACAAAGTGACAAAACAAACACAAAAACAACAAAAAAAAGCAAGGCTCATGGGAGCACTTGCTGACGGCTGCCTACTCGGGCGCCATCTTGACTTCAAAGATTTTTACTGACCCTTCATTGTTCATGACATGTACAAATGTTTGTTTTCCTAACACACTGTCCATTCTTGTTTTCTTACAGTTCTTACAGCCGCTGTGAGACCTAACAGCCTAACATCTTGGGCCTCAGACCAGGAAATTGATGTCACAATCAAAAGATGGCTACATCTGGCTCCTGATTGGGATGGTGACAGGAAGGAGAGCATGAGAAGAAAAGAGGACATGGAGAGCGCAACAATTTAATGGACAGAAAAATAACGTTTAAGAGTAAGCTGCATCCCAATTTGGACTTTGTGTTCACTGTAAAATAAAGAAAAGTGCATTTTTCCAGTGTATGTGGAGTTATATGTGAGGTTCACAAATTATGACAATAAACATATTTTTATAACAGTCGTTTTTGAGACTTTTTTTTTAATGTGGGTCAAATATGGCTCATGAAAGATGTGGCTTAGTTGAGGTTGAATTCAGGCTGATATCAGGAACCTGTTCTGGCCCAGTGTCGGGCCGGAGTAGGGCCAGATATGGTTTTACAATGCGGCTCAGATCTGGGCCGAATGCGGCCCACATCATGGATGCCAGACGTGGGCCACTGCAGGACCGTCATTCATTAAGGTATGTGGGCCGAGTGTACGTGCCGTGTCTGCCCCAGAGCTGGGCCAGACCAATTTTGCTGACTGGGTTACTCATTAAATGAAAGTGAAATTGTAAAAAGCTTTCTTGAAACTGCTTGAATTAATGTCATGGCAAAATGTGTGCGTAAAAGCAATGTGAGTTAATTCTAAATCTCTATTGCCCTCCTGTGTTTGCGACAGTAAATCACATCTCAGGATCCTTGTCAAAATTATTGGGATGACAGTACTGTAACGCATTCGTGACTGGGAGATTTTGATATCTTTCATCTTGAAGTCAAATACCTGCGGGGGAATGAATCAGTCATAAAATGAAAGCGTATGGCATACTTTGTAAATTACTATCTGCACATCATTGTCTAATTCAGGGGTCACCAACCTTTTTTGAAAATGAGAGCTACTTATTGGGTGATGATTACTGTGAAGAACTGATACAAACATTGAGAAATAATTTGCTCAGCTTAAATTATGTTTCTATAAATAATAAATGAGACTCAGTTATATGAAGACAATCATGTTCATAATTTTTCGCAATAATTAGGGAAAAGTAAATATCATATTCAAACAACCAATTTCTAGAAAGGACCATTCGCGCTCACACTCACACTTGGAGACAAATTAGACTCTAAATTTAACAATCTAAATTTTGGAATGTTCCATTAACCTGCCACACATGCGGTGCCTCCACAAGAACCCCAAGTTAGCAGCAGACAGCGCCTGCAAGTGGTCGCAGCGCAACATTACATCAATAGTCACACATGTTACTAAGAGTAAAGCAGTTAGACTTAAATCTTGATTTGTCTCCACCCACTGCAGGTTCCAGGGTAAAATAATGAACTCGACAGGTGATTTCCATAACAAAAGTTTTATTAACAATGTAAAATGATCTACATCATCCTCGTGTACTTCCAAGGGGCCCAAAGCAGCAACAACAACAATCGTCCACAAGGTGGCGCCATGCTGAGCAACAACCAAGAACAGGCCAACTTACTCAGAGGGCAGGAAGTGTATATACAAGTCGTAAAATACATTGCGTGTGTTTGTGTGTCTGTGTGTCTTTGTGTGTGTGTCTGTGTGTGTGAGTGTCTGTGTGCGCGTGTAAATAAAGTTCTCTCTCTCCGTTGCATCAAACAGTATACAGTATTGCACTTTGAAGTTGTCAAGTTAAGATATCGATTTATCTTTCATGGAAGACTAAATCAAGAACAGGCAGAAGGACAAAACAAGAAACTACTGAAGGGGACTACACATTGAAATGACTTCCTTGCCATCCTGAAACATTCAGGAGGCCTTTATTCAACATGTTGTTTCGGACATAACAAACATTTACATCCCTTCTGTTATATTGTGGGTCGATTTGATCCGTTTGAAAATGAAATAATAAACACTGGCATTTTGTAGTTATATTTTAAAAAAGCATAGTAAAATAACAACACAAAAAACAATGTCAAGAAATATATTGGTTTTAGAAAGTGTAATGAAGCCGTTCGTCTGACACACGCACACACAAACTCACACAACCACACTGTGGTACATTTGTGTGACAGTGTGCCTTTAAGAGGGCGTGGCAAAGTGAGATAGGGATGTGAGTTTCTACTCCGTGTTCCTTGAGAGTGTTTTCATTTTATATTTGTATGATTGACTGAAAGTGTGCTGGCCATTGATGGTCTTTCTTCTTTTGCCTTCGCTAGAAGTTGTGAGGTAATAAAAATTGTAGCTTGTGACGTAAAGCGAAACATCGGCCAAGTGACAGCTCATTGCGCGAAAAATTCTTAAATTGGCGCACTTGTAAGTCCAATGTATTTAAAAAATGTGAACAAAAAGGGGATACAGCTGTGCTTTTGCTCATTTCTTCTTTTAATTAAATATGTTTGCATTTTTAAAAATGGATTCTTTCAATACCTAAACACGTAGTGGCTCACTTTGACCATAACACACAAAAAAAAGACATAACAGGAGGGTTAAAAAAATTGTGTTTCTTGTGCGCATGAACACGTTTTCTATTTTACAATTAACAGTGGACAACTGGCTCCATTGACCCAAAACTATGGGAATGTGTTGCCATTTATTTTCTGTAGAATAAAAATCCAACAATGGGCAGGCAGCCTTGCTATTTATTTTGGTGTGTGTTGAAAAATGGCAGTAGTGGAGGACGGAACAGGGCAATGTTGTCTCTTGATGTTGTTTTTGTTGATACCTCAGCTCGTTATCAAACAACAGAGGCCAAAGAAACGTCTCTTCCTCTGTCGGATCAGCGGGTAGGGAGACAGGTTCAGCAAACTGCTGTCGTCTAGAAGTCACAAGAACACAGAGAAAGTACTTGACACACATTTTTATTTCACAATGTTTCTGAAATTGTATCTACATATGCAGTAAATCCCCCTCTACTGCGGGCGTTACATTGTAGACCATCCTTGTATTAATGAAATCTGCGATATAATTAAATAATCACCTGGTATGCATCATTTATAGCACTTAATTTTCGAGGTCTTCAATGCATTTCAAAAGAATTAAAAAACATTTAAAAACACTTTAATGTGACGAGGCAGAGCATAAGTCACGGATAGGACAAAAACTGTACAAGAAGTATCAGTACCGAACACTCTTGTCACTCACACTTTGTGTTTACAGTAAACAAATCACATTTTCCCCCCAACTAACAAACTTATCATCTCACAATATACTGTACATCAATAATCATGCTAAGAAATTTACATTTTAAAATGAAATTAGAGCCATTGCTTTCTGTAGGCATAAAATGCAGGATGGGAGAGGATTGAGAAAATCTCTCTCATCTCTTCAGTAAAAGGAAACCTGAAACAATTCCCGCTATACTGTGTTGAAAGTTTTTAACAACGTCACTGACATACAGTTGACTATGATAAATCTTTACTCATCCAACCCCGAGTCCGAACACACCTTGGTTCTTCAGTGGTAAAGGCATCGTCTCCCTGAGTTTACTGAGAAGGTTCTTCATTTCCCTCATGTCCCTGCAACAAATAAAATAAAAAAGAAATCGATATTGTACTTTTCATGTTGCATATTAAGTGTCTATTTTGGCATCACATTTGCTTAAAAAATGCTAATCTTCTTCAATTTTTTTTGTGCCAGACATTACTTTGTGCAAACATTGTTCTTTAACAAATGCCTTTACATAATTTGAAAAATAATTGTCTTCATATAATTTGCACAATAGTTGCACTGTATCCCGAAATATTTGGTTGTCTTTATTTTACATTGTTTCTCATATAAGTCAGTTTGTTGATAATATATAAATAGGGGGCAATCTCAAGTTAATCGTTGTATGAGGTGTTTGGGTGGATATTAACCACTCAATTGAACGATAAAGCATCTACGCCGTGGACCTACTTTTCAATGTTTGCTATGTCCGTGGCCACCAGCCATGTGAGTGGAGGGCCCTCGCTGGGCGACGAGGAGGTGTCCTCAAGGATGGGGACGTCTGAGTTCTCCTCGGCCTTTCTGTCCACTGATGGCAGGCTACAGGGATCTTTGCCTGGCACCACAGAGTCAGAGAAAGACACCATATGTGTTCCCAATATCAAAGAAAATGTCCTTTGCTAAAAAAAAAAACAAAAAAACAATGTATCCCTGCTTCAGGATCACCAAAATGGCTGAGAAGTGTGTGTGCGTGTGTGTGTGTGTGTGTTTACTTTTCCTGTGCAGGGAGCCCAGCAAGCAGAAGGACTTGAGCATCTCGGTGATGAACATCTCCAAACAGCACTGCAGCTGGATGAAAAGCCTGCAGATCTCTGGGTGAATCTCGCCATCCTCTGGCCTGTAGCCCATAGCAAAGGGATGAGTGATTCCAGAAAGGGGACTGCATTACTCTCGCGTCAACCAAACATAAAATGGACAAATTAACAGCAGAGTTTCTCCTTCATTTTTGTTTGATGATATTGTCCATCTTTGAGTTTGCTTAGCTTGCCGAGGACCAGTAATGAAAAGCGCTGACATTAAAAAAAACAAACATCAAGTGTGATTTATTTACCCGCTGCCCCCCCCATCACCGGCTTTTATGACAGTCTGCAACAGCTTCGCACACACTTCAATTTACAGCAGATGATAACTGAGTGAGCGCTAAATCACCCAAAGTGAAAGCGTCGAGTGGCATTTGCCGCACACAAATCTGTATTGTGTACTCATCAACATTGAATAGGAATTTTTTTTTCAGTTACACTCCTCAAACAAATACCTCCCTGTAATAATTAACGATAAATATGATAACTCTCACCCTGCTATCAAGGTGAGACTGTGGTGTGCCGCCCTGGCCATCTCGCAGCCTTTGGTTTGAGTCCTCTGCATGTCGCCACGCAAATTGGGCCAGTCGACGGTGATCTCGCCGATGGAGATGACCAGTTCTCGGTACAGCGCCACCAGCGTGTTGAACTCTTGCACGATCTGCGTTGCAATCACATAACAGTGAACAAGAGCTGTATTAAAAAAAGAAAAGAATGCTCAGCGTTAAACTCTAAATGCATGGTTGTAGACCATATCAGTGTATTCCATCTGGCATTTTAATTTGTTTTCAGGGTTACAAAAATACAAGTGGATGAGAGCACTCCGCAGCGCCACTCTGTGGGGAAATAGGTACATTACAATTGGACTACAGTAAAGTACAGTAAACATTCCCTAGTACGGACTCGTGTTTGCGCTGTCCAATTTGTCCTGATAACAGAAATTCCTCATTTGGGAAATGAGCATGGTACATGTCCTTTATGAACCTGCAAGTATGTTGACAAAATGCACGTGTAACAACACAATCAATAAAATACAAAAATGTACTGTCCAAAACTGTTTATATAACAAAAACTGCAATACAGGTGTATCAAAAAAAAATCAAAACAGTAAAATACGTACAGTATTTTAATGTTTATTTTTTTCTGTGTTGGGGAAAAAATGTGTATTTTGGATTGTTTTGTTGGATGCATTCTTTGGTCTATGACAATGTTTGCCTGCGTGTCATACAGTTTTCTTGCTAGTTGCAAGTAACTGTCCCGTTGATCACCGATGTCTGGTAATTGTTGTGCATACTGAAGGATTTTTGTTGCCATTTGCATTGCTTCCTTGCTGGATGGTGGCTTGTCATCAGGAGTTGAATCGATGCCTTGTTTTTTAAAGTTTCGTAGATTTGCGTCTTTCCGACTCCAAGTGTCTGCTGGATCTTTTTAACTTTGTGTCCAGCCTCGCTCAAACGGATGCATTTCACTCGCTCCGCTCCAGTCATTACAGTTCTTCTACGTTTCGATGCCATGATCTACACAACGTAAGTGAATAAAGTTTAAATCGTTCGCAATTACAGTAAAACGCACGCCAATAAAAAGTCACTTACACGTCTTCGTTTCGAATCTGATGAATGAAAACGGCGAAGCGAACACGTTTCTTCGGTCGTGTCGAGTGGGTGCTGCTTTTAAGCTAGTGCCGCGTTCTCCAGGACGTAAGTGAATAAAGTTAATATCATTGACAATGACAGTAAAGCGCACGGCAATAAAAACTCACTTAAACGTCGTCGTTTAGAATCTGATGATCGAAAAACGCGAAGTGAAAATTTTCAGCGTTGTGTCTTTTCCGTTGCATCGGGTGGGCGTTGCGTGTATTTAAGCTCCCGCGGCATTATGCCTCCATCCGGGTTAGTGGAATTTCCGCCTACGCAAGTTCCGGTACACGTAATATCGTAGTCAAATGCATGTTAATGCATAGGTTTTTATTACGGGTGAAGGATATTCCTTTTCATAGAATTCCGGGGATGGGAATATTTACTGTACACGTAAAACTCCACTGTGAATTGTTTTGTGTTTGCGAATGAATTAAGAGGGGGAAAAAAAAGAAATACATTGCAGCCAAGTAAAATAAAACCATGTTATTTCTTGCTCCAACTTTTGCCTGGATCTTTAGCAGACTATGCAGGTGCAACTAGACTTGGAACGACATGTCCTATCTCATTGTTCTGAATAGCGCATGACATTTTCAAAAGAATAAATAAACAAAATTTCAAATAAAATAAAACGAATGGTCAAATACAATCACCAATGAAACAAACAAAGCAGCCAGACAATGCACATCTTTAAAATAAATGCAAATATACAAAACATCATAATTTAAAAAAAACAATATAATAAGTGGAAAAATAATCATAAATAATTATTATAATTATTATTAAACAACTCAATTAATTAATTAAAAAACATCAACTACAATAACATTTTAACGTACATGCAAAACGACCATGCATGTTGAAAAATAGTGGCTTTTTTATTAAATATAGCACAGCATGAGTCAGATTTTTTTAAGTCGCAATCAAATAGCTCAGAGGTTGCTTTAATGACTGTGTTGATAATCGATCGTGGTACGTTGACTTTGCACCACTTCAGACCCCCCCCCCCCCCCCGCTCCCCACTCCCGAAAAAGACAACTGCTCGACTTGCGTGCAGCCTCTGCAGAGCGTTCATTGTACGCAGCCTTACACGACGTTCACTTGACATGCTTCACATGTCTTACACATCACATCATCATCATCAGGGAGATGGGCAATCATTCATGCAGTTTTGGAGAGCGACCCTCCCTCCCTTCAACTCCATCTAAATAAATAAATAAATACATAACACCACTGCACCACCCTGACCCACTACAATAAACGCACATTCTAATGCAGTACGTCACGCATGCTGCGATTTGTGGTCATACGTGTCATGTGCATGAGCGTGCAGGATGCACAAAGAGGAGGACGAGCCCGACGGTGCACGGGATAGACGCGTGTACGTCCGCTACCTACCATCCTGCATTCGGCCACGGCGCGCTGGGCTCTGCGGCTGCTCTCCGTGCTCTCCCGCCGCTGGGGGTCTCGGTAGAGGGGCTTGCCGATCTGGAAGATGGTCCCGGCCGATCTGGGGCGGTTTTTGCGCCCATTCGATGCAGAACTCATGCATACACACCCACTAATAAAACGGTCCTGATACGGAACGATTTCTCCGGTCTGCTTCGCCCCTACCCCCCCTCACCACCACCACCTTTCTCCCCCTCCTCTTCTCAACTCTTCACCGTCCTCTTTCTATACTCTTGTCTCGAACCTGTCTTATGGCTGCCTGTCGGTTGTCCTTTCAGACCCCACCTCCCGAGAGCGGGGCCAGTTCTGCTCCCGGATGAGAACGGGCGATGAGGATGAAGAAGCGGAGGATGCGCGCCTCTTCTCTGCATCAAGTCACCTTCACTCCCGCGGCAGGCAGCTCACAAGCGGGCTCCTCGCTTCATCTCCTACTCACGCATCATCCAGCGCAACGCGTCCATATCTTGTGCTTTGCACCGAGCACCGCTGGCAGAGGCGGCCGATAAGCATCTGCTGCCTCTTCGCAGCATTGAAGGCTGCAAACGTCACCGCCTAATATTTTTCGGGGGAGGAGGGGGGGGGGGGGGTTGCACTTTGGCGTGCAAATCTGCACATTCATTCACAAATCCCCCCCCCCCCCCCCTTCCTCAGTTCCTCCTCTTGTAACCTTGGAGGAGCGTTTTGTAGCAGGCTGCATGGGGGGAGGACAGTGAAACATTACAACCCCCCCAAGCAAATTACAGTTTTATCCCTCCCACACACTTTCCCCACCGCACCCCCGCCCTCTGATGTGAAATAAATGTAAGTGCATATATGTAAAAACTAGAACTCAGATTCACACCCAAAATTCACTATTTCTTTACCTGAAATCAACTGAAATGGGTTCTGAATTGTACTTTTGCTCCAAAAACATGTCATAGTTTGAAAACATTAACAAATCCAATTTCATCCTATTGGCTGTTTTCCTATAAAGTACTTTCACTATATCGTTTCAAGGACTATGCTACTCACTAGCTGATTATAGTGGGAATGTGAGGAGCCATTTGGATTGACAGCAAATCAAGTAGGCTGTGTTCACACCCACAACAGCGCAAAATGCCCGTTTTAATCTGTAGCATGCCACATGTGCCTGCAAAAATGCCAACCTAGTCAAGCCAGCGTGCCTCCTGGCAGATTTAGACCGCGCCACGTGCTAGACTTGCACTGGGCACAAAACTAGAGCCCTTGTTCAGAATAAAGTAGCATGGTGCCCTATGGCTTAGCGCATCTGTCTCCCAGTTGAGGTCTTCTTGGGTTCAAATCAGAGTGGAATTTTCCATGTTCCATATGGTTTCTTCCTGTATTCCAAAAACATTACTGAAGGGTGAATGTGAATGCTTGTTTTCAAAATATTTTGTGCATAATTTCTCCATTGCGAGACTAATAAAGGGTTTTGTATCTTATCTTATCTTATAATTAAACAAGGCTGGCAAATTCATTATTGTGAATTGAGAGATCATCATTTTTTCAGTATACTTTTTTTTGGTTGTTTTTTTTGGGGTGTACCGTAAGATTTTCTAATGTTGTTCTATCAATAAAGGTTTGGAAGCGTTGTCGTCGAAACCACCGCAATCATTGCAAGGGCAGTTATCAATGAACAACTCTCTCGCAGTCGACATGCATGTGCAAGTGTACTTAATATTATGTCTCCTTCTATTTTAATGGCTATGAATCATGCGTTTTCTATGCTTCTGATCAACCCCCCGCCATTGAGGCACAGAACATGTTGTTTATCATCTGGAACACAGAGAACATTGGATGCCCAAATGTGCCTCCCTTTCAATCGTTTATTAATGGCTGATAACAAGCTGACACTGCCGCTGTTTTCCCTCCACTCAACATCCCACCTGCTTGTCTCCACAGTAAAGCAAACGGCATATACCTATCATCATCATCATCATCATCACCACCAGGCTGTCAAAAAGAGGGGAAAAAGAGGTAACAGAGGATGCAAAATATGAAGAAGCCAACAATCCAGTTGACAGAGTAAATGTAGATGATGACCATATCCATGTCAATATGCCAGCTGCGGGTGTTGTCGTCAAAGTCCAATGCGCTCAGATGGAAACCGCCTCCCGTGTGGGGCAACTGATGCTGCGCGCCGGGACTGGATGGCCTCCTGAAACCTGGATGGCGGAGGACAAATTTTATTTGCTCACCTCTGGTTGTTTTTAGCATGCCACCGCTCACTTGTGCGCTCAGGGTAGGCAAGTAAGGCGGTGCTCGCCAGTCATGAACTAAGAATGAAGCTAGGCCACCTCCATTTCTTACATCCATCCATCCATTTTCTGATCCACTTATCCCCACAAGGGTCGCGGGGCATGCTGGAGCCTATCCCAGCTGTCTTCGGGAAGTAGGCGGAGTACACCCTGAACTGTTTGCCAGCCAGTCACAGGTGGCAAGCCAATATTTAACTTATTTAGTTTCCAGCTATTGTCCAAACACTTGAAAAAGAGTGCGTGTGAATGAATGCTTGGTTGGTCGGTGGGTTGCGCCCTGCAGTTGGCCACCTCTCACCCAAAGTCAGCCAGGATAGGCTCTAGCTCACCCTTGACCCAAAGGAGGACAAGAAAATGGATGGATGAATGGAGTTTATGAATGAGTTCTCTTCGGGTTTCCCAGCATTTTTGTTGTTGGTTGACCTTTATGCTCGATTTAGACTGAGATGTTTTTCATACTTTGTGAATTTCATTCAACAGATTACCTCCAAATATTCGGAAGAATTTTCGGCCGCTCGGGAGAGGCCATTTCGCACAACAGGCTTTTTGGAAGTTCTGTTTCCGACATGCGTATTCCTTTGGGAAGAACGTCCTTGCCATTTGGTTTAACTCTGTGGAAGAAAAATCCAAAGACTGTATGAGATATGATTCATTCGGTATACTCCCCCCCCCCCCCCCCCCAAAAAAAGCGTGACGCAGGGCAAGACTCTCATCCTGCCATGTCTGCATGACCTTGCCTCGGCTAATCAACACAAGAACAAAATGACCATCATCACCATCATCATCGTCATCATCATCATCATAATCACCAGAAAGAGTTCTCGCCAGTGCGGTTTCGTTTTCCTTGTGACCGCATCCTCTCTGGATTTTATGGGCGCGGCGGCACACAGAAACAATAAAACGAGCCCGCTGTGGGTCGTCTCATGTCATTACTAATTTACAGATTAGTGTGTGCTGCTGACTAACCACAATATTAGGTACGCCTGTATAACATCTAATGAGATCCAATGCAATGCAAAGATAGCAATAAGGCTCTTTTGTGACAATCAGAGCGGTATTCATTTAAAAAAAAAACAAAGTGGTTTAAATTTGTCGTGGTGTATAGCTCAAAATACCGCGGGTCTATACTCCAAAATGTACACTTTGTTTTTGACCTGATGACACAAAATCTCCACCATCAAACGTTGTAGAGGGGAGAACAGAACACTACATTTTGGTGCCTATTTGTATTATGAAGCCGAATTAAAGCCACAGTGAAAAAGTAAAAATCTATTATAATACAAGATAGAGCCTTAGTATGAGAGGAAAATCCAACCATCCATTTTCTGATCCGCTTTATCCTCACAAGGGTCGCAGGGTGTGCTGGAGCCCATCCCAGCTGTCTTCGAGCAGTAGGTGGGGGACACCCTGAACCGGTTGCCAGCCCATCACAGGGCTCACAGAGATGAACTCACACCGAGGGACAATTTGGAGTGTTCAATCAGCCTACAATGCATGTTTTTCGGAATGTGGGAGGAAACCGGAGTACCCGGAGAAAACCCACGCAGGCACGGGGAGAACATGCAAACACAAGAGGAAAATGTTTGATCGTTTTTAGAAATAAATTGTATATTTTAAATCAAATAGTTGTACGTTTCTCGATTAAAGTGAAATATTTTTGGCAATGTAGTCATACTTTAGAGATTTTTTTAAAATCTGTATTTCTAAAAGGTTTTTTTCCTACTTACAATATAGATGATTTTATTTTATTTTTTAAAAAAGCTGGAATACAGCTGTATGTTTTCGAGAAAAATTCCAGGTGCACCTCATGCACCACGCAAGCCAAAACCACAAGCACTTCTCATCAAAAATCAGATAAATCAACCTCTCTTGAGTTTGTCTCATCTGGTACGCGTTACGGCCTCACCTTTCTGGAAGAAGACGTGCGTGATGATGGTCCTGCAAAGCGGGCAGGGCGTGCTTGCAGGACAGTTCTTGGCCAGCGTCCTCAGGCAAGGTTCGCAGAAGATGTGCTTACACGGCTTACACATGTACGGGCTGAAGTAGATGTCCAAGCACACGGCGCACACGTAACCCTCCTTAGTCACGTCTTCTTTGTCCTCCTCGCTGCCGCTGCTGCTGCCGCCGCCGCTGCTGCTAACACTACCTGCCGAACACTTCGAGAGGAGGAGAGATCAAATGAGTGAAATGAATTGAATTTGTTCGGTGACCAATCATGCTTGTAACAGAAATGACTCATAAAACAAATCAAGTTTCCCCAATGAAATGAAGATCAACTGTCAAGTCACTTTTCGAAAATCCCAAATGACATACAGTATTTAAATGTCACAAGTCATTGAACAAAATAAATTCCATAAAGCATGAAAACGTAATTTCTATTTCATGGATTTGTCATTAGAACCACACATGTTACAATATTTGTACATGTGGACCAGCCTGAACAATTCTCATGCGCTAACCTCGATGTTAAGAGTTGAGTGAGAGCAGTGTTGCGGTGTGTGCATCCGAACACTAGGGGAGCCCTAGAGTAAAATAGGAAGCGAAACAAATCATTTTTTGTTGTCTTGATTTCACCCGAAAATACACAAGAGTCTGAAAGTAAAAGATGAAAAATGTGTAGACCAGCCCAAAAGACCTCTCATGGGCTTACATCGATGCTAACATCAATGTTCAGTGTCAAATCAGGACATTTTCTTGACTGCAGCTTTAAAATGAATTAGAGTCGTTTTGTTTTTCGACAGTCCTTTTTATGTAACATAAATCCCCGGGGTCCTATGATCCCATGTCATATGTATATATATATATATATATATATTTGTATTATTAACCAGAGATTCAACACTCCACCGATGAGGCTTTTAAACCTTTATTATCGAAATATCCTTACTTCTCCTGGGAATCCACACACATAGGCATCCTCTTTTAGTGTGTGGAGGTTGTGTGTCATATACTTTTGAGTTTTCTCTCTATTCGTTGACACCCACGTGCACGAGATAATATGTGTGATTGAAAGGTGCCATGTCAGGTGAGATTTTCGCAGAGCGAGACATTCTGTCGCTAATGCTTTCTCACATCTGGCGCCGTATTAGAGTGTGGGGCAAACAGAAGGGGAGTCAGGTGGAATACACAGTCCTTTAGATGTAGAATTATAGTTTAGAGCATATTCTTAACCTGGTTTTTGCATCTCTTTCTGCAGCACTCCCCCCACAATCTGCGCTTATCTTCCCTTGGGTCATCTGCTCCCGAGAGCCTGCATGCACACACATTTGCTCACACACGCACACAAACACCCCCCACAGAAACAGCTTCCCATTTCCCAAATGACAGCCGTAAGCTCCTCCGGGAAGATGCGCCTGACCTCTTTTGTGCCGACATCTGCCCCTCAAGTCGCCCTCCATCTTCACCTTGAAATAGTGCCACATATAGACAGGTGACACATGTTCACTCCTTACATATGAGCGAAGCAAAGGGTTGCTTCCAGAGTACCGGTAATTACCGCTAGAAAACTCCCGGGGGGGCGGGGGGGGGGGCGAGGAGACCTCGGCAGTGTCGGCCCATCCTCCCAAGGTGTGTCATTAACACGCATGGACCAATGCAATCGCTGGCAACGCACCGTGTAATAACACCCGGACTGCGTGAACTGAATCTTTACCCGTGGGGGAAAACAATGTCAAATAGTTTCAGTTGGGTCAGCAGTGATCCATGTTTTGTTGACAAGTGTCTTTTTACAGTCCGAAGGCTCACATTTCCACCGACCCAACCATTTTTCAAGAGCACTTGGCCTCCTTTGACGTCGATATTTGGGGGCGTGAACTCTACTATGGTCGAGGCGACTTGTATTACAAACCAGTGTAACAATAGTTTTAAGCTAACCGAGTGACTCTCCTTTAAAAAAACAAACAAACCCAGCCCTGAAAACTATGTACCACTTTGAATTAAGGGGCAAAGACAAACCAAACGTAGCAGCCAGGCTTTAAATTGAGCAGTGAGGGCCCTGGACTCCCAGCGGTGGCGTCATCGGTTTGAAGGCAGAATTGTGTTGCTTGGACGCCTTTCATTTTTGACATTGAAAATAAAGCTCCCGCTGCAATTTGCTGAAAAAAACAGAAGCCATCCAAATAATACAAAAGAAGAAGTTCAAGAGGTTGACACTGAAATAGAGAGTGGAAAAACAGAAGCTCAAAATAAGTTGGCAATCAAGGGTCTGTCTTAAGACTATCATGAAAAAAACACATCACAGTTCAAATCGTTTGAAAACCTGCACTATAGTGAGGGAGCCAATGATGAACCAAAACATAGCAGGGAAACACACCGTAGTCGAAACTTCCGCCTACAATTCAACCCGGAGGAAGCTGATCAACCAATGATTTGATTTGGAAACAAATTTTGAAACCAATAAAAGTCAGTTGCCTTCTTTAACTGTCAGATAGGTGTAAAAAGAAGTTGACCTCCGATCGACCGCCGTGTATTCAGCCAATTTGGGGCCTGCTGTCATGTGCATACCTGCTGCTGACTTTGCCTCAGTCGCTCCTTCCTCCTCTGCCTTCTCCTCACACACTTGATTCTCTTCCTCTCCTTCTTGCTCATCTTTCTCTCCAGCAGCGCGGGACAAGATGGGCTTGTCAGGTCCATCACGCCGCCGCCCTCCTGGTCTTCCTCTCCCTTCTCATCCAACTGGCTCGCCTCCCCTTCGTTCATCAAAGTCCGCGACAAGCCTCCAGCCGTGCCCACATCCACCCAGAGGGGGTCTCCGGCTGGACGGCCGGGTGGCCTCACGGCGGTCGTCCCGGATGACGAAGCTCTGTGAGGGCGCCAAGGGATGGGCGATGCGCTTCGAATGAAGGTGAGAGACGGGGGAGGATGCCGATGAAGGGTTTTACTCATGAAGGATCTTCCGCTTGGCACTTCGGTGGACCCATCTGCAGATTCCACGTGATCCGAACCGGAGCTGGACGGGCTCTCCGTGCTTCCACCTTCCCCTGATCCATCGCCAATATTTTCAATACTGATCCTCTTCCTGTGTCTTCCTCTTCTCTCCCAACCTCTTGTGTGACTTCCTTCATCTCCATCTCGTCTGTTCTCGCTGTGGACTTTCCTTCCCGGAAGCGGAGGTCGCAGAAGCTGCTCCACGGGGATCCCGCTCTCATTCTCATCACTGACCCCCACGTGGGTGTTCATGGCTGCACCTATAAGCCCCAACGACGCTCTTCCCTCTTCATCCTCACATTACTCCCGACTTCTTTATCTTCGGGCTGATTTTGATCGCATAGGGGGATGGTTCCAGTGTGCGGCTGGCGAAGCCTGAAGCTCCCCCTGCTCTTGCCCCTCTAAACAGACTGCGATTGAGCCCACTGGGATGTTCCATGTTGTTGTTATAAAAAAAAAAAGTTCCACCACCCTGCCCAGTGCCCTCTTGTTATAATAGAGTACAATAGGATGAGGCCTGCTCGTGGTCCCTTTGTGCGGGCAACACAGTGCAGTGCGGCCACTGCGTGCTCAACATAAGGCGGGGGAGGGGTGGGGGCGACAACGTAGTCGTCATATGCAGTCAGCTTTTTCCCAGCCAGAAGAAAAAGAAGTATGAGATGTGAGTCAACCACCTTTTACTGAAACGGAAACATATCAGGACATTCGATAATTGGGTGAACCAAGCGCGCAGGCGTTTCCCATGGAACTTGAATGCAGCACGAGCATCCTGCTGCTTTTATTAACACTGTAATGAAAAAAAAATCTTATCGTATGCATTGTATACTGATCAGCATTGTATACATGAACCAAGAAAATACTTTGCTCTTCTTTTTTTCCTTTGTCATGTCATTAAAACAGTTTACTTTTCAAATTGGTCTACCGTTCCTCATGTCGGCGGTCAACTTCGACTTCTACCAGCTAATCATCAATGGAAAAAAAAACCCAATCGATCATCGAAGTAAATTATAATTATATTTTATGGTGCTATCTATTTATTCATGTACGTATCTATTTATGTAAAATCGATAGAACGTGTATGTTCTGAGTGTGTCTGACTACAAGTTCACCTCCGTGGAGGTTCCACTTCCATCTCCCCACACCAAAGCCTAAACGCCAAATGTGCGTCAGAAAAATGAACTCATGTTACCTGACATCTGGCATCGATCAATTTGTGGGTAGAGCTCGTCGTTATTTTATCATGTAGGCTACACTTTGTTTTGACATTTTCATTTGATGGTGTGAGGTGCATTTTTTTTTCCTAATGACAAATCTGTGCGTTGGCCCTGTAAAATTTGAGACACGGCTCTAGAATCAGAGCCTCGCCCGGAACTGGCTGCAATACTGCCCGTGTACAGCAGAGGGCAGCAGCAACTGCCCTTTCTATACACTGTTAGAGTTGTGAAATAGCTCGCACGGCTTTTTCATGAACTCTTATTAAGAAATGTTTTAAAACCCACAACATCGTGTCACATTCAAAAATTGCACGATAGATATGGATTTTATTTTAAGAATTGATCACTGTTCACCTTAAAATCCAACCTGAATCACATCATCTGGCGTTTGCATGATTTAAAATAAAAAAACGTTAATGAGTGAAGGGAGACAGAAGAGAGCAGCAATCCGGCGGAGTGAGATGAGAGGTGGAAGAGAAAAAAGAGGGGGAGCAGTCGGCGTACGAGCGCCTCTTAAAGGGGGAGAGACCCCTGGGTCTGACGTGTGGCGAGGATGCTGCTATAAAATCATTCACGTCGTCACCGAGCTCAGATGACTCTCGGCACCAGTGAGCGGGCAAGGCTGTCCCCTCTCACGGGACACACAACACCCCCCACACCCCCTCATGTAAAACAGTACGCGCGCGCGCACCCAAGCGCGCGTCATGCGTCCTGAGAGTAACTCGCCACCTCGGCTGGAGCGCGCCAGGACGCACGCGATGAGCACCGGTACCGGCAGTGGCTGAGGGACAGCCGGCTTCGCAACCCTGACATCTTCCCGGGCTGGCTGCATGCCCTCCCCGCGCCGAGCCGGGAAAGTTGCGCTCAAAGTATGGATTACCTTCCGGGCACAGGTAACAATAGCAACGCCACCTTTGGGTACTCGCCCGGGGTGGAGGTGGTGGCGGACTGGCTGGGCTCCAACAACAACAACAACAACAACAACAACACCACCGGCGGCTCCGACTCCTTCCCGTACGCGCAACTGGGCTACCAGCTCGTCACCTCGCTGCTGCTGGGCGCGCTCATCCTGTGTTCCATATTCGGCAACGCGTGCGTGGTGGCGGCGATCGCCCTGGAGAGGTCCCTGCAGAACGTGGCCAACTATTTGATCGGATCCCTGGCCGTGACGGACCTCATGGTGTCGGTGCTGGTGCTGCCTATGGCGGCCCTGTACCAGGTGTTGAACAAGTGGACCCTGGGCCAGGAGATTTGTGACTTGTTCATCTCTCTGGACGTCTTGTGCTGCACGTCGTCCATCCTGCACCTCTGCGCCATCGCCCTGGACCGCTACTGGGCCATCACGGACCCCGTAGACTACGTCAACAAGCGCACCCCGAGGAGAGCCGCGCTCCTCATCAGCGTCACCTGGCTGGTGGGCTTCTCCATTTCCATCCCGCCCATGTTGGGCTGGAGGAGCGCCGAGGACCGAGCGGACCCGGACGCCTGCATCATCAGCCAGGACCCGGGCTACACCATTTACTCCACCTTCGGGGCGTTCTACATCCCCCTCATCCTCATGCTGGTCCTGTACGGGCGCATCTTCAAGGCCGCTCGCTTCCGGATCCGAAAGACGGTGAAGAAGACGGAAAAGGTCAAAAGTGAGCGCTGCTTGACTTTGTCCCCCGCGGCGCTCCACAAAAAAAGCAACGGGGAGGCGGGCGGCGGGAGGCCGTGCTTCAACGGCGCCGTACAGTTCGGCGACGAGGCCGAGTCCCTGGAGGTGATGGAGGTGAGCGGCTCCAAAAGCCACCTGGCCCTGCCCAACACCCCGCAGTCGTCATCGCACGAAAACCTCAGCGAGCGGAACTGCGGCGCCAAACGCAAATTGGCGCTGGCCCGAGAGCGCAAGACGGTGAAGACGCTGGGCATCATCATGGGCACGTTCATCTTTTGCTGGCTGCCCTTCTTCATCGTGGCCCTGGTGCTTCCCTTCTGCGCCGAGAGCTGCTACATGCCCGAGTGGCTGGGTGCCGTCATCAACTGGCTGGGCTACTCCAACTCGCTGCTCAACCCCATCATCTACGCCTACTTCAACAAGGACTTCCAAAGTGCTTTCAAGAAGATAGTCAAGTGCAAATTCCACAGGCCGTAAACCGCGCCACTCCATTAGGTACACCTACCGCACCGTCCGCCGGCGTCCAAATGCAAGAGCTGCATCGGAATCACTTTGGTTTTTTTGTTATGAACCATGTCTATTACTGTGGTTGTAGTTTGCAGTGCATCACATTGTGTGCGTAAAACAAGCAGACAAAACACCAGCTAGCTGCTTAGCTTCTTCCATTAGCATCAAAGCTGACACAAAACTGTAAAAGAATTTTTTTTTCACCCTGCAGATGTAATGTTGAACTAGAGTACAAAAAGGATTGACGCTGTCAAGTTTTATTTCTTGAATTTGTTGAATAATTACCATGAGTTCTTTACTGATCTTTATGTCATGTGGTGATCATATTCGTTTTATATTGTTTGTATATAATTCTGTCCGAGACGTGTTAATTTCAGCAACTACTTTCGATTTTTTTTAATGGTTGCATTTTTTTATTTAGGTCTAATTTTATTCATTTAATACATTTGCTCTGGATTTTTTATATTAATTAATTAATCCTTTTTTTCTTGCAATTGAATATGTTATCAAATTTATTAATTTATAATTTATTTATTTAATCTATTTTAATAAAAAACAATTGTTACATACCTCTCTTTTTACAGGCAGATGCTTTTTTTGCAGCTCATGACTTCGTGCAGGTGTACCTGATAAAGTGTGCCATGAGAACGCAGGGAAGGACTCACGTTCAGCAACATTCTGGGGGAGTTTCTCAAAGGACAAGAGGACATGTTTACAGACAGTACAGAGAGAAAAAAAAAAGTTTGTAAAATAGCAATTCAAATGCACAGACTTCAATTCAGGCTCAGTCTTTGTGTGTCACAAAGCCTCTGACAAAAACAAAACGAGGACTCTTCATACGTGTGTCGATTCAGTGTTGTGCCGGCTGTGTTTGTTGCCTGTATGCAATGACGCCCCAGCGTTGCCAAGTGCTCTCCATCCATGCATTTCTGTCATGCAGGTCAACATCACAAGCTTTGAAGCACTGAAACAATAAAATGCAATCCAAGTCAGTCCTTATGAAGCTAACTGGAGTCCATTTCTGGTTGGGGAAACAAGGAGAGCAATGAGGCAGCCTGGTTATTAACTTATTTCTGCTCATAAATCTTCATATACGTCACGTGGCATTTATCATGTGTGGTGCAGCTTGGGGAGGGCGAGGGGGTGGGGGGGGGCAAAGCAACTTATCATACTGATGATGATGATGATGATGTTATCAACAGCGTGTCTGAGGCCGTTCTGCAACTGGACACAGAGCAAAGGCTTTCCCGCAGCTATTTATGACAAGAACAACAAAAACAACAACAAGGTGAAGACAAGACAGAATGGATGGAGGCAAAGTGTGTTGTCGTCTTCATAATTCGCACAGCGGACACTTTATTAGGTGCCTTTATGAAAACATTAAGAAACACTAAAAACATGAATGCAGCTTTGGCTAAGGAATTATATGTGGTGTATAAAGGCAAAAGTGATGCCGCATCCCACAATGCAATGGAGTACTGTGTGACACTAGGACTAAAAATAAGAAGAAGAAGAAAAGAAAATAATAATAATAATAGGTGGCACGGTGGGCAACCGGTAAGCACGGCCACCTCTGGCTCCGGAGTGGAGTTTGCATGTTGCCTGCGTGGGTTTTCTCCGGGTAGTTCGGTTTCCTTCCGCATTCCAAATACATGCACGGCAGATGAATGGAACACTCTAAATTGTCCCTTAGGTGTGAGTGTGAGCGCGAATGTTTGTTTATCTATGTGTGACTGGGATTGGCTGGTAATCAGTTCAGGGTGTACACCCCTGCCTAAGTAAATGGTTATTATATTCTTTAAAAAAAGAAAAAGAAAAAAAAAGAGGCGGGGTACTGACCCCGGGTTGTTCGCCAGTCATTCGCACGTCGCATGTTGACAAACAGCCATTCACACGAAGGATAATTTAACGTGGATGTTTTTGGAATTTGGGCGGAGGCCGCCGTACCCAGCGAACATGCAAACTCTACACAGGAAGGAGCACGGATTCAAACCCATAACCTCACAATTGTGAGTCGCATCTGTTCACCACTTTACCGCCATGCCTCCTAGTAGAGCCCTACAATAACAATGAAAAATGAGAATATGCAGGAATCCTCCACTTGCGTAACACTCGCCTCTCACGCCCAAACCGGCTACAAATTCACTTAGAGCGGATGAGAAGACTAAAAAAAAAAGTGGAAGAAGGAAAGAGGAGTTTCAGGAAGTAGCCCCTGCAGGGAGGTTCACAGGCCACACAGGGTGGCTGGCTGATTACTCAACTCATCACCGTGGCAACAAATCAAAGCCCAGGCATTGAGAGTCAGTGGCAGATGGAGGGAGAGAGAGAGAGAGAGAGAGAGAGAGAGAGAGAGAGGAAGACTAGACAGCATCACAATGTCGAGACGACACCTGTGGCATACAAACAATGGTGAAAGGTGCCAGAGATGATGTCGAACATCCCACTCACTGGTCAAAACATGAATGTGCACCTGCACACTTAAAAGAGAGCCAAGTGAACGTTCTTTCAAAGGACTCCGAATCCAAGCAGCTTCTCTGGCTGTATACAGTTATTCATCAAACAATGCGTTGATTATTGCGGTTGGAGAACAGCGCTGCACCATGCAGAGGGCCGCTTTACTAAACTAGAGGTAAATAATTAGCTACTAGCTAATGCGGTGGCTGGTTAGTATATTGAATTCACCATTTACTTTATAATGTCTTGATAAAACTAAAGCACAAACTAAAGGACTCACATAGTGGTAGTTGATTGGTAAGTAGTCCGACAGCTGTTGCTTTGTTTTCTATCTTTTTTTTTCTAATGATATAAAAATGTGCTATTTTGGAATTCACTGTCCATGTTTCAAAGAAGAGGACGTGCCTTAAGTTTTATTGAGGTATTTTTTGTTTTTCCAGAGAGAACTTTACGATACTAACCAGCAAGGATATTAGGGATCTATAATGAGTTACTTTTAATTAACCCATTCAGGGAGAGCGGTTACGACAGTTTATCATTTTGTCAGGTTCCAGGTTATCATTATGAGTGCATGAAAGGGTTAAAGTAACCAGATTAAAATAGATTCCAGCTCACCCACCCTGCTCAGCACTACAACTTATCAAGGTTGCAGTTTCTAATGGTGTAGAATTGCACTGGATCATATTGAGATCGTTTTTTTTGTAGCTATCTGAAGTGCTTTAACACATTCTGATTTAGTATCTGTCACATTTAAAAACAGAATGTCCGTTCTGCATAACTTATACATCATAGAAGCTGAAAAAGTTGCGTTGATAGATGCAACTTGTTTGTCGCTTTGATAAAAGCCAAGCCGTCTTTAAAAGGTCAGAAAATGATTCACTTGTGTCTCGAGCGATGGAAGTCTTTTATTGTTTTTTTTTTCTTCTTCCTTCTTCCTCTATCTACATTTAGTGGGTGCTGGCAGTGACATGGGCAAGCCAAGAAGTGCTCATGGGGGAAATTTAACACGAGTGACCTGCAGCTGAAATGACGGAAGCCTCAGAGAGCGGTCGAGCATGGGCTTTCCGGCATATTTTTCATTTGCCAGTCCAAAGAAAATACCCTTCAGATCACAACCATTTTGGTCTCGGCGACGTGAGGGATTATCATCATGATATTAAACAGATGAACTACAGATACCTTGTAGGTTTTATGATGTTGGACTGCAGTAATCCCACCCACTGTGGGATTGTGAATGTAAAGTAGGTGGGTGGTCGCATGGCGCTGACGCAGGAGCCCCACGTTCACCCCGACCTCA
This sequence comes from Hippocampus guttulatus, assembly GCF_054856545.1. Taxonomy (NCBI): domain Eukaryota; kingdom Metazoa; phylum Chordata; class Actinopteri; order Syngnathiformes; family Syngnathidae; genus Hippocampus; species Hippocampus guttulatus. Next base: position 15,675,890 of record NC_141265.1, read on the forward strand.
GGGAATTACATCAAGAGGCCCCACTTGCAGGGATTACAGGCATTATTTGCTTTGTACTTCCTTCCGGTCGGAAAGAAAAGGGGGAGGGGGGGGGGGGAGGTTCAGGCCAAGATTGTAATTTGTAAATGATCAATCAAATGTATTTAGTATATTCATAATTAATTGTAGGAATTAAAATGAATTGATATATCAGGTCGGACATGAGACAGCTCTCACTCTGCTTGGTTACATTTCAAAGGGACGGGGGGGGGGGGGGGGGGGACTGTACATACATAAGCATACTTAAACGTCATCAAATCCAAAAAACCAACCAAAAATCAGTGCCTGGGTGATAAAGCGGCTGGTCGATTTAATTGTCTGATATGAGCTTTTTTTGTTTAGATTTGGTGGTGGGGGGGGGGGGTGGTTTATCATTTACTGAATTGCGCTCCGTCATTTGGTTCATGATTCAGGCTTGGGTTTCATGTTTTTCGGGTACTTGACATTCTTCGGGTCGTCCAACTTTCAAAAACGTGTTTGTTTGGGTAATAGAAGTCTCTAAATGACAGGAGTCAAACTCAAGGGTTGTTTGAGCGAATTGCTCGTGAACACCAGATAGTGTATATGATCGTGTGTGGTGCACTTGAGATGATCACCACATCACGCCGTTACACATAACGACATCGCCACACACGATAGCGGATCCTTCTCCTCGAACCAGATGTGTATTGTAGTACCAAGACTGACCTTTGAGAGGCAGCATGGTTGCCATGGGGCATCGGGACTTCAAGAAAACACAAAGAAGAAATGGCGAAAGCAAGCAAGTTTAACGGTTTTCTGATCCAATTTCAGATTCTTCTCCTTGTCATTTTTCGTGTGATTGATAAACCTTCACCGCAGCCAATTGCTCCTGTGTTTGCTTCGAATTTGCTTTCGTTGCGTTTTCATGTCACAATCACGGAGCCTGTGACTCAGCCAATCACGACGTCGGACACACGCACGCGCGCACATGCAGGCATTTACAATTGTCAGAAAGAACGAGTATCTTCCAGTTTCCCCAATTTTTTTCTCTTAGACAATTCCAAAGAAGAATGTGACAGAGGAGCCAGCAGTCAGCACAATACACGTTCCTGCTTCAACACCTCCTTACTTCACAGCCTTTGTCATTTGTCTGAGTTTTTATTTTTATTTTTTGGGCGGTAGTCCAAGCCTGAACGGCTATGGGAGAAGCGTTGCGAGCGGTAGAAGCGCCAGACCTTTTGACGGAGAGAAATGAGGGTCAGCCGCTGGTCTCAGATATCGTTTTTTTTGGTTCTCATTTATTTTAGTTAAGGATGGAGTTGGACTGTCTCTATTTGCTAGAGCTACACACACGCACGCACGCGTAGCTGCGCTAGAGGACAGGCACGGTGCACTCAAGGCCAACAAACAGAATAAACAATGTTTAATGCAGCCTGCCAAATGGCGCCAAACATTCCCAAAGCACAAATGAGAAGCAGTGCTTGTTGGTAGCGCCTATCAGCACACTATATTTCCCAGTCAGGTCATCAAACTGCAAAAAAAATGACTTTGCAGTTAATATTAACTTCAATTTGAAGGTGACGTCAGGATTTCAGAGTTACAATACGTTCTCCGCGAAAGACAGGTGGAGTTAATAGGCTCCAAGTTGCTGCAGCCTTTAAAAAATTGACGAGGCTTATTTAAACAGCACATACTTTTCGGCCATGGCCATCCCTCACTCACGTGTTGCACAGACAACAAATCTAAGAGTGAATGAAAAATAAAATAAAGGTGCACACCACATTCCTAACGCAATAGTACTCACTTTCTGAAACCAGCGACCTTTCTCCAACCAGAATGGTGCAAAGTGTTTCAATTTCCAACACGTTCTTGAAGAATACGAAACTCCTTGTTTATTTTAAGATACTTGGGCAATAACGGTGATTGTGAAAGTCAAGTGGAAACAATTTGGGTTTTCACGTTTTCATTCACAGGGGAAAAAGCCGACAGTGCACCATGGCTGTAAAGTGCGCCCTCTCTGATTTTTAGAATGCGATGAATCATGTCAAAGAGTGGCGGTGCATGTACAGTACAACCGCACACTCACTTGCAGGCATGGAATCGACCCGCAAAATCTATATTTGTAGCAGTGTGATGTCCGGAGCCAAGTTATCACTGAAAAACAGCCACAAGCATCGAGCTGAAAGAGTGACTTTGGACCTTTTTTCTTTTTTCTACACGGCATGTGAATCATGCTCGAGTGACGAATAGTTTCATCCTCGAGGGTTATAACAAAGAACGTACTTTCCGGGACATTCATGAAGATACAGTGAAACCTCCGTCATCAAAAATTGGAAAAATAAATCCCGTTGGAAAAAAAAATGGAAATAGATTGCTCTCAGGTGAAACTGTCTCGATCATAAAAGCGTTATTAACTTCGGAGACCCATCGGCTCTTTTTTATGCCCAGTGCAGGTCTAAATGTGCACATTAGTGGAGTTCACTTTCTTTTGGTGTTTTTGCAAATGTGTGTTGGTAGAAACGGGTGTTTGCGCCGTTGAGGGTGTGGACACAGCCGACTTGCTGACCCGACCAATGCGGTTGCTCCCCTCATTTCCTTTAAATTCAGCGGGAGAGCCACATGGCCTACATGACGGAAGCAGAACTGACTCGCAGGAGTCCATGCAGGAAATTCACACACACATTTTTTTTCCCCGTGCTATCTTTAGTTTCCTCCCACATTCCATACACTTGCATGTTAGGTTCACTGAACACTCCAAATTGTCCACAGATGTTAATTTGAGTGTGAGTGGCTGCGTGTGATTGACCGGCCGGCGTTCCAGGGCTGTTGACTTCAACTCACCAGTGACCCTGAACATGACTCACGATATAAAATGGATGAATGAGCCTCATTTTTACAATCGGGTTGGAGAGTTATATTCATCACAGTGTTCCCGGTCCGACATATTGAACTAAAAGTAGGTAGGGAGTGTTTTTCCTCCAAGACAGGCTAAAGCGGTACCTTCCCAAACGAAGATGAAGTGGAAAAACAAGTCACTTAGGTCTTTCATCGGCTCGGGCGGTTTTCCTGGATTGTGTTTTTTGGTCTGCGGATGAGAGACAAAGACACGTTGGTGAGGAAACATTGCTTGGCTTATTACATCATCTCCATCGCTCATCATCATGCATTGTACATTGCCAAGCGTTCGATTTACTAGCTTAAAATTAAATCAGCTTTCATGTGCGACCGGCTCTTGTGGTGCAGTTTTATGTCCTGTAAACAGGTTCACTTAACATGTCAGCTTTTGGTTTCAGGGCCGTGCATATTTTTTCGTGATTAATTCCCTTCCGTACAATTTTTTTTTTGGTTTGTTTTTGCTCAAATCCACTCATCAATGCTTTTAGAGTTCATAAGCTAGCTGCCATTACTGAACGCACAACATCCTGCTTTAATGTCAGTGTGTGTCATCAGGGTGGACTTTACCTTCAGTCATGTTGTTGCGGCTGCCGACAAGACGCCGAGGCTGGCACGGGAAACACAAAGTGCAATTTCAATGAGAATTACACGCGGTAATACAGCAGCTGAAGTTCTTTCTGAAAGATAGGACATTTTATATTGAATACAGAACAATTATTATGTTCTCATAATCCTTGCAGTCTTGTTTTCAAGTGACTTCCTGATAGTGTGTGTGTGGTTTTGTGTGTGCACATGTGTCAGGCTCTAAATATATATATATATATATACACCTGTACAACTATGCATGCTGCATATTTATACATAAAGTAGATTTACATGATGACCATAACTCTGAAAAAAATTCACACAAGAGGAATGAATGTATTTTTTCCACACTTAAATTTTGCACTTCAGCCATTGTGTGTTTGTGTGTGTTTCACTGATCACATTTTAGGGTCATAGCTCAGTCTCCACTGTCACAATTATGGAACTCTTGTGGTATTTAAAAAAAAAAAAAAGCACGTCTTTTGCTCCTCGCAATCGATGGGGAAGGTTCGTTGTGTATCCTCATTACAGCCTGACGTACACCGGAGTGATCCGCTGAGCAAAAAGTAATTTGAGACCATTTGCTCAGCAGACACCAGGCCTAACACGTGACTTTTGGTGAGATTTCTGCCTTGCGACGAAAATCGAAGGTTTGATATTTTTCATCTCGCGAGGTGGAAAACGGAACCGCGCAGGTGCGACTTGAGCAATGTGCTGAGTGCACAGATTCAAAACGCAGCTTTCATAAAGTTTGCCCGCCCATGAGAACAACCTCAGCACTAAAATAAGGAGTCACATCATTTCGTCAATGTCTTCTGCTTCATTCATAAATCGGATGAGGCGACGTCTGGCGCATCTGGACCAATTTCTGTACTAATATATACAAGTGGCCGCCAACAACTTTGCCGGGGGGCGCCATATTGCCATACTCCTACTGATGTTGCATCCCTTATATATGCCCAAGTGACTACTTCTGCATTGTGTGTGTGTGTGTGTGTGTGTGTGTGTGTGTGTGTGAGTACGTTGCCCACTCATTACCGACTGACGCGAGTGGGCTTCAGCATTGATCCCCGTGGCAAAGACTCTCCATTAGTTTCTGTCACACAACGTTTGCGGCGGCACATCTCCGCAGCCTTGAGAGTGGGCTGGCACTTCCATCATATGAGCACAAAGTCTCGAAAGGAGGCCAATTAGATGCCCCGGGGGTGGCTTATCCTATGATCCTCTGGCCACGCCATTTAGCAGGGGGATGAGACGGGACGTGCAAGCCTGTCTCGTATGTATGTGGAGGGGGAAATGACAGTATATGTAATGAAGTGAGTCGGCATTTGTGCCAACGTTAAGTGCGTGTGTCGTGTGTATGTGATCACGGAAGAAAACATTAAGGTCAAACGTGTTGTAAATAATAACGGACACGCTTCTGTGCATTATTCATGATGATGACGTGATGTGAGGAAGTGTGGCATGAGGCAGTAAGGATGCGATCCAGCTGGCTAGCCTGGCACAGGGGCCTTTTTCTTTTTCTGTCAATGCACAATTTGTACTTGGCAAAGAACAACTCCAGGTCAGAATATTACTTTAACATTTGAAAGGCCATGAAAGTCGCTTAAAATTATGGGTGATAATTACTGCCTTTAAAAAAAATAAATAAAGAATGAATAAAATCGGAATCCTTTCATTCAAAGTAACCTTCCGCTTTCTCGTTAATTTTCCATTTCTAACCTTTTTCTGTCCTCCCTTCACTTGCCACTTAACAGAAAAGAAAACAGGTTACAGAAGAGCAAAGCCCACTCGCAGTCTAACCGCTCTGTCTAACCCCTGACCTTTCCGTACTTGCCTCTTTCTGAGGCTGTCGGGTGAACACTCACCTTGAACGTTAAAAACTCCTTTGCATGTGGTCCATCGGGAGCCGGAAGCTACTCAGGATGAAATGAAAATATCTTGTTCTAATAATGTTTGGAGAGAAGAGAGAGCCGAGCACTCCTCCGGTCATAAATGGATCATATTTTGCTGCGATGCCCTTTAAGCGAGGTTGAGTGTCTCGAAATAAATGCGTTGGGATCGTGAAGCGGCTTGGGAGTGTAAATGGCTGGTGATGAATCGGAGAGTAAACGTAGGTTGTGGCTGAACACGCGTGAGGCTCTTTGATCCTTCCATGACTTTGGGGAAATAAATAGTGTCCTTTATTTCAATTTTAGTTTCTTCGTTTCTCAAATAGGAGTCTTACTTCGAATAATTATGGCGCCTTTTTATTTATTTATTATTTGTCATTCAAAATATGCGTCACGGCCGCAGTTGTGCAACACCTATGAAGCCTAAAAATGGGCAGAACTTCATTTTCGTGCCGCCGCAAGCCCCGTCTTTGCCTTTTGTCCCTCAACACTCTCACCCCCCTCCCCCCCACCCCCCCCCAAAAAAGCCGATAAAGACATCATGTGTAATCATGAAAACATGATTGGAACATGACAAAATAATAGATAGCCCGGTTCAATCATGGTGGCAAACACACCGCCAGTCACTGCTACGAGTTCACAGAATGAATGTGTGACAACCCATTAAACTGAGCCACCCACAAAATGGAGGACATGTTGCATCGTCAGCATCAAACTTCCGCCACTTCATCACTAGGACTGCGGCGAAAAGATCAATTGCAACTTTTCGTATCCTCAAGCTAAACAGACTTGGATTTTTATTTAGTTGAGATATTGGACGATGACTGCATAGTCAGCTCCTTTCATCAGTCTTGTGGAGGTGAGCTTTGGGAGTATGAGGTACCAAATTCCTTGGATATGGGCTTTTTCGTCTCTGTATGAGAGTTTCTGTCTCTAGGTGTGAATGTTTCAGGACTATCTCTGAAAAGCTGGACGAAGTGGCCGGGAAGAGGGAATTGTGGGGCTTCCATTCTGGGCTGCCCCTGCGACGCAATCCCGGATAAGCGGAAGTGGATGGATGGATGAATGGGCAGCTGTCTTTGGGCAGTAGGCGGTGTACACCCTGAACTGGTTACCGTCCAATCACAGGGCACAACCTTTCACGCTCACACTCACACCTAGGGACAATTTAGAGCGTTCCATTAACCTGCCATGCATTTTTTTGGAATGTGGGAGGAAACCGCAGTACCCAGAGAAAACCCACGCAGGCACGGGGAGAACATTTAAACTCCACACAGGAAGGCCGGGGCCGGAATCGAACCCTGCACCTCTGCACTGTGAGGCGGACGTGCTCACCAGTTTACCACCCTGCCAATCCGTGTGATTCGAGAATGCTTTTATTCTGTTTGGAAAGACAATCTGCGGGGACAAAAAAAAAAAAGAAAAAAAAAAGGACTGTTCCAAAGAGGTAATTAGCGTCATATCATTTTCCGCTACAGAAATGAAAACTGTGTTGAGTCAGCTTGTTACAAATGAGAAACAGGAGACTGCTCTGCCCATTGCTAGTTTAACTGTGAAAAGATAAAATACTGAAATATATAGCAAGATGTTACAGGAACTGAAAGGCTTAATCAGAATTATTGCTGTTATGGCTTGGAGGAAAAAGCTTTTTTTTTTCAATAGAAAAAGTAACATACTGCAGTTTTAATTAGTGCTTCATATTCCCTCACAGAGTTTTAGAAGGGAAAAAAAACTCGCAATTAGAAAGAAAAAATATACAGACATTGTAGTTTTAAAACTGGGCGGCCGGAGGTCCAGTGGTTAGCGCGTCCATCTCACAGTGCAGAGGTCATGGGTTCTATTCCGGCTCCGGCCTTCCTGTGTGGAGTCCTGTTCTCCCCGTGCCTGCGTGGGTTTTCTCCGGGTACTCCCGGTTTCCTCCCACATTCCAAAAACATGCATGAAAGACTGATTGAACACTCTAAATTGTCCCTAAGTGGGAGTGTGAGCGCGGATGGTTGTTCGTCTCTGTGTGCCCTGTTATTGGCTGGCAACCGGTTCAGGGTGTCCCCCGCCCACTGCCCGGAGACAGCTGGGATAGGCTCCAGCACCCCCCGCGACTCTTGTGAGGATAAAGCAGATCGTAAAATGGAAAGATGGATATTTTAAAAACAACTTTGCCACTTTGGTGGAAAAAATACCGACGTTGTTGTAGCAAAGAGAATAGAAACAGACTTTCTCGACATTTTTTAATCTGCCCACAGGAAGGAGGGAACATTGAAAATGTCTGGAATGGATACGGCACGGATCTATATGGGGCATTTCCATAATGTGTGCCAGCTTTCCATTAATGATCTACTCTCAGGAGAAACCTAATGCCGTTGTTTGCAGAGTCAGTGCATACCCATATAATCTACAGTATGCGCCATTACATTGACATTTTCTCCTAATGTACCAAACCCATATTGACTACTAAGCCTCAACTCCACAGACTGATACGGATACACATAATTACGGGCATTATACGGTGATATATGACGGTGCGCTCGTCATGTCGGCAGCTATAACACAAGCATGGTGAAAAGTATCACAGACTCACATGTGCAGTCCGAGGTCCCTTCATTGCTGCTCAATCGGAGGGCTGTCAAAAAACAAAACAAGAACCCCCCCCCCCCCCCGTCTACCTTTGCAAAGATACCAATGCCCGTTTTTGATTGACACCATCAGAGTTAATTATTTAACAATATTCTCATCAGAGTGGTGTACAGAAATGTATTATAGTGCTTTTTTGTTTACATAAGGGAAAAAATGGAGAACGCCCCCCCCTCCCCCCACCCACAGGTAACTTGAGGACCTCAGAGGGGACCGACACAACAGTGGAGCGGATGCATGCAAGTGGAGCTGCCAATCGTTGTGGTTCGACGCAAATGGGGAAAAAGGAAGCAATCATCACAGCTGGTTAATTTTCAAAGTGGGAACGAAAAGTGTTCGGGCGAGAGAAGCAGTTTTCCGCTGGACAGTAATTGGTCTGCTGCCAGTGAGACTTTTTTTATTATTTTTTTCAAGTCGTGTCCGCCTATTTCTGAAAATTCGCCACCAATGACTTAGAAGGCAGGCTAGCTAAAGAGCCAGTGGCACCTTCAACCGATGCCGGATAATCTGTCTAAAACATGGAAGGCCAAATGTAAATAGTTGTAGTGTCAACACAAATTAGCATTAGCAAACAGTGTTACTAAGCATTAGATTCTGATAAGCAGCGCATATGTGTCCACAGTCATTCTATTGTTGTTATTATTAATTAATTTTATTCTGTAAAAAAGTTGAGTTTTTTTGTTTGTTTTTTGTTTTAAATACATCAGGGTGAATGGGCTCAGTAATGTGACCCGCCATTTGGGAACCGGCGCCGCCTGCAAAAGAGAGCTGAATAAATTAGAATCAACTGTCTGTCACAATGAATCTAGCAGCAGATATTTACCACCATGTGACTTTCTTTTCCTCGCTATTAAACTGAGCTTGCGTTTCCATACGACAAATTACTCGCACTAGTCATCTACTGGACTTTGGGTTGTGAAGTAGGCTCAACCGCAGTTCAAATGACAGAGTGTGGCTGCGCGCCATATACAGTACCCATTATAAAAGTCCTGCTGCACGATCAATGACTATACGCTTCCCGGACGGAAAGTGGATTTTCCTGCAAATAAAGTAGCTCACGCACAGTTCACGCTGCGTTCAAGCATTCAAGGTGGAACGTACAGAAAAGGGGATGCAGCTGCTATCGAATGACGTTTGAATACGTCATATGAACTATGCACACGAACTTGCTACTGATGGTGAATATGATCTTGTGCACTTTAACTGATTGCATTTTACAGTATTTTAAATGAAGATGACCTTTCATTGCGCACCCCAAGTTGTCCAAAAAATATTTTTGGAGCCAGCAGGAAGAATCATGATGTGCAATGATGCATTTTCGAATCCCCCCCACACAGCCTCCCCTTTAGAAAATTAGAAATCCTCACGGTCAGTCTACTGAGAGGGAGAAAAAAAACACACTCAGTAAGCCTGTGGAGGATTTGGCTTTTAAAAAAGTGTCAATTTCCCCAATGAAAGACAAAACAGACAGCTCTGTTTGGGGGGAAAAAAACGAAATAAATACCCGGTACAAATTAAACGTGTTCTGCTTCCCAGAGAATTCCCAAGTGTGGAGGACAAGTTAAACTGGCAAGGAAAGGTCATCTTGTCAAAGTAGCTTTAAATTCAAGTTTGTTATGGATGCCAGAACCAGCCCAAGCTGGAGCAGTCCCAAGATAAGGCAACACATCAGATATTGTTAGCGTGTGTACGTACAGAAATCCTGTTATTAATCTTCAACCCCCCCCCCCCCCCCACACACACACACACCACCCATCATCCCCACCACCCCCTTCCTGTCCATGGTTCAGTAAATGAAAAAGCTGGAACATCCACAAAGTGCCATGCACGGACATCCAGAGAGCAATCGAAAACAATAAAACTTCCGGCTCAGCGTCATCCATCATCTTTTTGACGTTATGTACGTCCGACATTGCAACGGCACTCTGGATGCCTGCACTGAGTCATTGTCCTGTCACTCGCGTAATATTGCGAGAGAACGGCGTTCGCGCTAACCAAGAAAGTAAACAGCCGAAAAAAGTTCCACCACATCAGAACTTGCACATCGTCAGCACTCCTATTTAAAAAAATATATATATCTATCAGTTGGGAGAATTACTGCAGCTGACTGCCCCCACCCTTCCCCCAAGAAAAAGAAAATTAAAAAAAGAAAAGAAATCATCACCATCCAGAGATACAATAAAGTTGATATAGAAGGCAGGCAAGTCAAAGTCAGTCAGGCAGACGGCCGCAGTAATTGCATTTGGCAATATGCAATGCTAATAACTGCAAAAATGTGAGATGGCCAATTTCATTGTTGCAACGGAGTGTGAAGGCGATTGGCATTCCAGAGCGGAGGCTGAACTGGAATCCTTCATCGTCATTCATCACGCGGCTCCCTCCGCGCTGATGGAATATGCTAACCGAACATGTGGACACACAAGAATGATAATCAATAATCCGGCACCCAGAAGGAATTCTTGGAATTTTCCCTCTTCGCCTTACTTCCCTCAAAAGTGTTTCCTCCTCGTCTAGGAGTTATTTATGTGTCCGAAAAGGGTTGTGAAATAAAAATTGAGCTGTATTTTAATGAGAAAAAGGTTGAAGCGTTATGATGATATTATGAGACTAGGGTGGGAATTTTATAGAAAAGAAGTTGTATCTTACTAAGACAATAATGTCCTTTTACAAGGAAAAGAAAATAATATAACGATAAGGTTAAACTATTACGACACCAAATTAGTCATTTTACAAGAAAAAAATGGTGTAATAGAAGACACGATGACAATAAAAGGTCTCATAAAATAACAAAGGAGTCATATAAGAATAAACTTGTGATTTTAAAAAACAATAGTAAAGATTTTGCAAAAATCAAAGGGTGCAGCCACTGACAATCAAGTTAAACAATATTTATGAGATGGAACAATAAAGTTATCATTTCAAAAAGTCATTCTCCTTCTGTCATCTTCCCCTCAAAGGTGCTTTCCCGAAACCAGGTACAATTAGCAATTGTTTGCAGTGTAAGGTAACAAAGCTGGTCACCATGGATACAGCAGCATCCAGTGAATGATGAGGGGGCCTCTTCACTTTCTAAAAAGGAGCAATTATCTCATGACATCAAACACGGGCAACAGCATTAAAAAGCAAATAGTTGCAGGAAAGAGTACTGGACCATTTGTGTGTGACAGCTGGGGAAGGTTCCTTTATGACACAGTATTTGTTTTTTTTAAATATTCTACAAATAAAGGTAAAAAAAAGTTTTATAATATATCAAGTATTGTGAGCATGAAGTTGATTTCATGTATGAGGTATATTACTAATAAAATAAAATTGTATTTTATGAGGGGGGGAAAAAGGTCTAGATACGGTTTAGATACATGCTCCTCAAAGGTCTATGAAATAACATTGCGGTGTGCCTCAAGGTTCAATTGTAGGTCATTTATTGTTTAATACGCTCCCTCTTTGTGGTGTCATTTGGAGGCACAGAGTGAATTTCCACAGCGACAATGACAACAGACATTTGTACGTCTGTTGTGTCTCCTGATGATGTCAGTCCAATGGATGCCCTTTTTTTAAACTGCATCCTGGTCATCAAATCCAGGACAACACTGAAGTTCTAATCATCAGTCTTAAGGCCGAACTTTTAATTAAAGTACCAACACTGTCTCTACATACCTCACCTCGGGTGAAAAACCTGGGTGTTATTTTGGTCTCTGAGCTTTTTTTTTTTTGCATGAAAAGTGCTATATAATACTTTGATTGTATGAGAAAAAAAATGTCCCATTTATTTTGAATAAAGTTATCATTTGATCGGGGGAAGGGGGGGGCATGGTATACTATGAGCAAGTTCTCTTGCTATGAGACAAAGTTTTAATATGAGAATTGGAATTTTAAGATAGAAGATGGAAAGGAAAAACATCAAAAAGGGTCAGAGTGTGCGAGCCAGGGGGATTAAAAAAATAAAAAATAAAAAACGCTCACGGGAGAATATGGCCCCAGGACTTTTTGGTTCAAAGTACCTGATTTTTGACTTTATCAGAATGGCCCTCATGCCCCTCCACAGTAATTGGCCTTATTCAGACGGGACAAGCAGCTTGAGGCAACAACAGTTCACCTGAAGGGGCCTAAGGCAGTGGAGATGAGGAGACGCTTCTGCTGCTCATAGGCAGATGATGACCGCTTGCGTCAGGTCCTTAAAAGCAGATAAACACACACACACACACACATACACACTCAGAGCCTGCATCATAACAACTTTCAAGTGACACATAAGGGCTCGCACACACGGATCGTCTTGACATTTTCACACAGGCGGCCGCGACGCTGATTGCCATGCTGCTCTCCAAAGAGCGAGGCTGCCATTTTCACTCCACGACGGCTTAAAAAAATGTAAAAAAAAGGAACTATGAAATTATTCATCGTCCACCGGGATGTAATTTCAATTTAGCCAATAGATGTTGATCCTTGGCAAAGTTCAACAAGGGAAATGACTCACTGTTTGGCTCCTTGAAGACTTCACTCCTCCATCACAGTGTTTTGACATTACAATATATCTTCTTGTACTACAAATACTGCTACTGGTTACTCTAAAATGGTTCAATGATTTGTTGTTTACGATGATACTAATGCAGCGTGTTATACCGGAGACAAATTCCTTGTGTGTTCTACATACTTGGCCGATAAAGATGATTCTGATTCTGATTCTGATGCTTCATCTGTACTGATCAGCGCATCCTTGACACTTTTTTGAGGTCCTAGAAAGAAATGGAGAAGCATACAAAAAGACCTTTTCACCATCACATCACACGTCATTCGGGGCGCAAAAGCTGAAGCATTCTCATCGGTTTAGAACCATAGCGGATGTCACTGCCAGTGAGACGTTTACGCCACTTTTCAGCGATGCTATACTTCAAGAGTATCTTTATCCTGTATGAAATAAATCCGATGAAAGTAACCAGAATGTGCCGAGATCCATCAATCCCAAAAATGGCATGTGCTTCACTTTCAGTATATCAGCATTTGAGGCGAGAGGCAGGCTACACCCTGGACTGATGCCCGTAAGTTACCAGCCCTGGGCTAACACCTCATGACGGTACATTGGATTAGCAAAGCAAGTGGCGTGAATTTTTGAGAGAAATGTGCGTGAAAAGGAAATAAAGAGCAGGCGAGCATGACAGTCACTGATTGGGGATCATCAGAGGTTCAAATAATGGATGGATGGATAAGTTCCTACGTCCACCATTGCCACGGCCATAACGGCTGCGGGGGGCACTCGTGAGGCAAGAAAGCACCAGACCTTGGCTAACATGAAAATTCATATGAAAACGTTGTTTACTTTGAAGTGAGCACAGTGTCAATGTGCATCCATGTTGGCCAATTTAAGTGCATAAAGTAATTTGTAGCTGCATCCTTATGAGTATCAGAAAATTTCCCGGTAATTAAAGAAAAAATGTCCACGAAAGGATGTGCGTGGTGGGGTTTTTGCTACCTGACTAATCGATGCAATGATCAATAAGAAAATCAATTCTAAAGATAATTATGAGTGACAGCCTTCCTCTTTGGAAGGACAGCTTAGACTCAGAAGATATAAGGTGGTCTCACTGGGTCAGGCCTCAATAAATAACGTAAAAAAATAATGTAAAATCAATAAGTATTAATATGACCCGTCAGAGGATTTTAAGCGGATTTCGTCTGCTTTCTAGATCAGGGAAAAAGAACACATTTTGGACCTATTTTTTATTTTTTCCATTTGGCCTGCAAATTGATTCAGAATTGATGATCATCTCCCAATTTGCCCGCTCAACATTGACTCTTTATTACACATACTGTATATTATATAAGAACTAATCTCTTCTATCTCTTTTCTATTCTTTAATAAACACCTTTTACACTCTAGCTTATTGTTGAGACAACATAAGTTACATCAGTGCTTTTCCCCCCCAAAACTTATTTAACTTAACATTCAGGACACTATTTTGGTAAACTGCTGCCCATCCACTTGTTGTAAAAATACATACACGGTCGTTCAGGTGCAAGGTAGTCTCCAATTCTCCACGTCACATCCACAGTCAACTCCATCATCCGCAAGGGGAGATTTTGCATCTTGCATGCTAATGTCACGCACGGATACCAGCGTGTCTATTTCTCTTTCCGCAATGTCAAACACTCTTGTGCGCTTGGACTGCCCTGATTTCAATGCAAATGAGGGATGCCGTTAGGATTGGCCGAGAGAGACGATTTCCATCGCACAACGGCGTACAAAGGCGCAAACTCCCTGTTACTCCAAATTCCTAGACTGGTCATCGATCAATAGGACACATTCAGACATATTGAAAGCATTTCAGTTTGTGTTGTCACATCAATGCGGGACCAGGTTTTCGTGTGTGTACTCAGGCTGTTTGACAAGCGAGCAAAGCAGTGGCTTGTTTACGCTATTGTGCGGTGTCTCTTATAATTCATATGAGGCAGTGAAACAGAGGGGGATGGCAAACAACACCCAAAACTGAACGAAGCACCTGCGGAACGCGCCGTTGGTCACAGCTTGTGCACGGAAGCGAAGCGTTCGCAATTCCCTCCATAACACCAGTCACTCACATCAATGTCATGAGTAGGCCCATACGATCACATTTGCCTGTTGTGGCTTTCACGCACACACCAATTATCTGCAGTCTGGATACGGAGTTGTGAACACGTCCGCTGGTGTGGGAGGCTCAGTGTCCCCGGGTGTCTCCAATCAGAGTGAGATTGTCCAATTGAACATACTCCCTACTAAGCACTGAACCGTGCTGAACATTTTGAATTTGTTGAATTTGTTTGGGAATTTTGAATTGATTAAAATTAGGATCATTGACATAATTTATTTATTATGAAAAAAAAATCTCCTTTTATCTATTAAAAAAAAATACAGTATATATGTTTATATATATATATATATAGAGAGAGAGAGAGAGAGAGAAGCTGAGCCAAACACTATTTCTTAGAGCCCTTAAAAAAAAATAAAAACAACTGGACTGTGGCAATGAGAAATGGTTCAATGTTTGTGAAAAAAAAAAAAAAAAAAGAATCAAGTATGCTGGGGAAAGTGTCCATTATTCAGCATTCAGGTGGCCCACACAAGGATGAGGAGGAAGGCCGGCACTTTTGTAACTGAAGAGAAAAATGGGCACAGACACGAGGGAGGATGGACAAGAGCTTTGTGGGGCAGACAGTCGCTCCGGGAGATACGCCGAAGGTCCAAGTTACACATGTTTTTTCGACTAAGTGATCCCAGCGTGTATGTAGGCCGGTAGGCACCGGGATGATGGTCAATAAAAGATAACTCTTGGCTGTAAGAGTTACAAAAAAAAAAAAAAAAAAGCACACATACTCTTCATTCTAGAGTGAAATTCAACCAACATTATGTGTAGAAATGTGCCTGAAAAGGTCAGTTCCAAATATTAAATTCAAACCATTCATTGAAACCCAAAGTTTCTTTCTTTTTCTTTTTGGTGACATCACCAAATTTTTTTGGGAAATTTGAACAACAAGGCACTTTGTTGATGGAATTTCCTCATTCCAAAACGGAGTCCACCTCACGTATAACCCCCTCCATCGTCCTGCAGCCTGAGCTTCCGCCACGCCAGCAGCATTGTTTAGCGCACAGAGCGGTGACCTCGTTGACCGCGGCCTTCACGCAGGCGGCGCTCTGACTCTGGCCGCCCGCCACTGGCGTCACACATGCTGCACTCTCCTCCAGTAACTGTGCTCTCTCACACACATACACACACACACACGCTAAATTTGCATGAACGTGTTCAGCTTGGGAGACTGGAATTTTTTTTTTTTTTTTTTAAATTTCATCATTTAAAACGCTTGCATTATGGAGGGCTTCTTGGGTTTGGTGAGATGAAGTTCGCCGACTGTAATAAAAGTTGTACATTGGAAGGATGTGACTGAGGATGAACTTTTAAATGGGAAACTAGAAGAAAAGAAAGTCATGATCTTCAGCCACTGACAGTGTTAAGACGTAAATCAAACTTTGTCATGTGGTCATAAGTATTGGAAGACCGCTAGAGTCTAAAACGGGGTCCCCATATACAGCATGAAACCGATTTTGACGTTTGCCAGACAAAGACTTTGCATTCTTACTGCTTCTCTAATGTGTGTTGTACTCAAAACAAGCTAAATAAAACCCTAAAGCTGAGATTGCCAATGTTTTTGAAACTGAGAGCTCCTTCCTGGGCACTGATTAACAAAGCAATAACAGTTTGATACACACACACTTCAAATTAAAAGTAATTATATGTTATGATTAATGTTTGTCTGTGTGAAGACACTGATCATGTTCCTGATTTCTCGCAATAACGATCAACAATGGTTTCACAAAGTAAGGAATCAATATGCAACATTTCACATCTGTAAATCTCTTTCTTTGGTCAAAGTGCACCCTGGTTTTCACATTTAAAGGTCTGATTCACGATTGACTGTATAGGACCAACTTCACCGAGGCAAAACTGCAATCGCTGGGAAGGACTAAATATCTGGCGAGTGGGCAGCAGTTGTTCGCTAATCCTGCGCCTCCTTGATGTTTAATCCTACGATTTGACTGTACGTCATATGCAGTGTGACATCTGCTCCCGCCCGGCAAGTTCAGACAGCGCACCCCGCTGTGCGCTAGCGTTATTCCACCGCCTTCATCTTCAGGCTATTCCTGTAAACGCATCGTGTCCTGCTGACACACCGAAACCTCTTCTGGTCAGTTCAATAGCGTGACGTGAAAAAGCCACTTTGCCGACAACAACCATAACGTTGATATTAAAGAGAAAGTGCGGCTCACTGTTTTTTTGCTAAGTCGTTTGATTACGGAATTGTTTTTTTTTTTTTTGTGGGTAGTTTGTTTAGCGATTCGTGGTTTGTTTGTATCGCTGCTAGCTTGATTGTTTTATTTGCTTGATTTGTTGTTTGGCTTGGTGGAGAATTGTTTGGTGAGACTTTTATATGCCAGTTTACTTAGTTGTTTGGCGACTCACGGTTTTGGTTCGTCGGTTGATTAGTTAATTTGTTACTTGTCGTTTCGGTTTATTGTTAGGTTAGTGAAATCCTTGTTGTCTGGTTTGTTCGTACGTTAATTCATTTGTCAAGTCATTCCCCACTATCACAATTACAAGTTTAAGAGTTTGCTGCAGTGTATTTACTAGATAAGCTTACAGTTAGCGTCTTCTCTGTGTTAGTGTTCGACTTTTTACTGCAGTTTTTTTGCAATCTGGATGCCATGTGGCAGCGTACATATGTCAGATTCTGTCAAGTTGTTACCCATCAAGTGCTCCACCTGCACATCACAGTTTTAAAATGTGGCACATGATGCACAGCCTGCTTTGATAATGACACGTACAGCAGGGGGTGGAGCTTAAAGCTCCGACCTCCAGTGGACCCGCTGAGACGTTTCTGCCAGTGTTGGGGTTTTTTTTTTTTTTTTTTTTAAATACGTCAGCTGGGATCAGGCTACAAGATCCTTCTGGCGGCACGTGCACTGAACCATCTATAATTTAAATGCCAAGTGTATTAAATGGGGGGGGGGGGGTAGCGAGGGTAAATACAAACAAGGGATTCTGAAGATTCCACTCAGCCTGGTGTTCTGTTAAAGCGCGTCATCCTCGAACTTTGAAGATGAATCATGTTTTTAAAAGAGACCATGTGGGAAGATTGAGGAAGGGTGTCGTCCTTTGAGGCCATCAAAGATGAGCAGAGAGGAAAAGATGTTTGAAATGGAAAATGAGCAGAGGGCTGAAGCAGAAAGGGAGCCAGCAGATGACCTCAGCTACTCCAGAGCATCTCCGATCAGACAGTATTCATAATCCGCACGATTTTAGAGCAATTAACTCTGGGGGGACCATTCACCTCAGCTTCCTCAAGCCACATTAATTCACTCATTCATAATCAAATCGGCTTTTTGCTTTGACGCATAGAAATGTTGTGAACAATTTTTGGTTTGGAATTCCACAGTTAGACTCTTTCAAATACCGTTTCAAATGTAAAGGGTTTATGCGGAACTTCCCTTGATCAAATGTGGGTGATTTTAACTGAAGTTGCTTAAGTGGAATACCTTTCAAAATAAAGCTCGACTATTGGTTTCAATTTTTGATTAACTCTTGACTTGAGAGGCCCCGTGTTGGCTTGTGTCACCATTTAAATCTTTGGTTTGGTGCCCCTCGGCTTCATGAGGCCACTTGTCATAAATCAGCAGGGTTCTTGAGCTGACATGTACAAATATTGCATTGAACACTTTCAGGAACTGCGGTTATGACAGTGGACAGCTTATCATGTTATCAGGTTACAGGGTACATATATTTGTTCCATATTTTGATGCATTTTTATGCTTTAGAAAACATTTATGTCTAAATTTTGGGGGGATTGGAACGGATTAGGGCATTTACATGGAAAACTCGTCTCTACTTACAAAATGTTCTAGTTAAGAAATTTCTTCCAGAACCAATTAATTTCGCAAGTAGAGGTACCACTGTACCCCAATGAGTTTCCTGATTTGACGTTGAACTGTGGTTACTCACCAAGGTGTTATAAAATGTTAAAAATGAATCACATTTCTGTTTGAAAAGAGCACTAATCCCTCAAAATGTAACATAGGCTCACAAGCATACAATGGGCAGCGAGATTCGCAGTCGTTCCCGTGAATAGACTATTGCATGAAATACGCAGCATGGTGTAGAAATGTATAAAGCATTCATGCCGACACCGTTCTCATTTTGTCATTTTAATCCCACTCAACATTACTCTGCCTCTTCCTCCTCAGCGTCCTGTATGCTTTTGTGCTTCTTTATATTCTCCGCCGCATTTTCTCTCATCTCCCATATGCAGTATATACGTGTGTGTGTGTGTTTTTATACCAGATTAAGAGAACAGGCAGGCAGCCAGGATGAGGGCGTCAAACTACTGTTTGAGGGACAGGAGAGAAAGAGAGATCATGCATCTTTTGAAAACTCAGAAGAGAAGAAAAATTAAGTGAAAATAAAAGCAATTTTAAAAAAATCACAATTGTGCGAATAGAGGTTTTGTTATTCCAGTGTTAGAATAAAGTCACCATTTTGTGGGGGTGGACATTTATCTTATTGCACAAAATTTATCATGTAAAAATGTCCCGGACGGACGAGACATTTTTTTTTCTAAAAAGGACGGTTTAAGCAAGGACGGAAGTGGGTTTTCGTCAGTCCCTTTAATTGTCCCTAACCGGTTTAAGTGTGTGGTGTCTCGAGACAAAATAACAAGGCCAGTGTGGCCAGGCTATTTCATCTCAACAGTATTTTTATAGCAACACTGCCACCTAGTGTACAGTCAACCAACAAAGTGCCTACAGACACCCATTTCACTAATGATCAATCTTCATGTAGCACTGCCGATCCCATCTTGAATGGCGCCTTTGGCGACAACCGCATTTTTTTAGTACGTCGATGCCGCAGCCATATTGGATGTGGCAAAGTGAAGCAAATTGTGAATATGCTTCCTCTTTGGAGATGTATCATCAAGCAAACATCACTGCATTAATGCCCAAGTATTGCTTTTGATTGTATGATGTTATCCTAACTCAGTCTCACGATATTATTTGACAATTTTGTGGCTACTATGAAAGCCACGTACAATATGGCGGAAGGGCTGACATATCACTTTGACTGGGTTCAACAAGTAAATGAATTTTTTTTGGGGGGGGGGGCGTTCAATTTGAATCATTGATTTAAATCAGAATTTAATTCCAACAGTCCTGTATTAAAGTCTGCTCTGCTGCACATTTGATATTGTCGAAAAAAAAAAAGTTTCTGATGCACAGCCGCACTAGAAGGCCAGTGCAAGAATCTCAGTCGTTATGGATCATGCTTCCTAATTCATTTATTCATTCTTCTGGGACGTCTTGTTGAGGAGAATCAATTCGTCCTCCCTGCCACCACTGTGACATAAATATCAACCGGCAGTCAATCAGGATATGAGTTGTGTATGTATGTAAAGAACACACTGTGTCATTATTACATGGCCATGAAGCAACTGCAGTCCATTAAGATCATATAAATCACTGCCCCTCCCAACCCCCTTCCACCAAAAAGTCCATGTGATGCAATGTGGGCTATGCCATTGTATTCTATATGACGTTCTGCGCAAAATGAGCATGCACATCCATCATTGTCATTTCAGAAGCAATGGCGCTAGCGCTGATACGCTTTAGTGAGACCGCGTTGGTGGAGTGCGGGGGAAGAGGGGGTGGGGATCACATCACATGTAATACGGTGAATAACTCAAACCATGGCAGCGTTGGTGTTACACATTCGGTTACTGCTGCTTTTGTCTCACTGGTGAAAAAAGTGAAGCCTCAGCAAAGTGGGAACTCCGAATTGTGATTGGCCTCTACCACTGACCACTAGAGGCATAGCACTGAATCATCTCGCACTGAGAAAAAAAATATATATACAGTATATATATATATATATTGATGATTATCATTGGAACACAAACACAGCAGATAATCAACAATGAGGATGGAATGTGAAAACATTTTTCTTATTTTACTTATTCCACCACAAGGCTGCTTAAAGATCCATTCGCATGCTCTGCGGCAGGCAATTAAATAAGTCTCTGAAGTGGACAATTCAAGAAGCCGGGTGATATGGATCAAGCGGAAGGGCGTGCGGTCGGCTCAAAGAACACCAAAATGACCCGTTCACCAACTCCCACTTGTGATCTCACCAGACTCAACTGGGGACTTGACTTAACTTGGATCCAGTAATTTATCACTTGCTTTAAACTCATGCGTTTGTGAGGCCATTTTGCTACTTGCTGTCGACTGAAAATGACATCACAATTGTTCAAGGCTCAGGGAAGCTGCAAAGGAAATATCGTCGAGAGATTTTGAGTTGACTTCTCCTTTTTCATGTGTGTGTGTGGGGGGGGGGGGGCATGCGATTAAAGAGTCTACTTACACCAACAAATTAGACTACCGGTACTTGTGCTTCATTACTTCTCACTTCCGCTAAGTGGGCGTGAACTACAAGGATGAAAAACAGATGGATTCATTTTGAGCCTCGAGAGAAGCGCATTGATCACCCGGGCAGACGCCGCAGGTGGCGAGAGGCAGAAAGTCGAACCACGTCGCCGCTGTCCCCCCTCATCGCCCTCACGTCAGGACTTGTTAGCGTCAGCCCCTCTAATGGATATTTATTACTGTTTCAGTCGCTCCTTCACAGCGGGGTAAACGCATCTTGATGGACCTCCAATGCGTCACTGCCGTGTTTGCGTGCACCGCATAACAGCAGTTGATGCAACTCCCCGAATGTCTTAATTCATTAACGACTTTGCACTCCGCCGTTTCTGCGGTGGAATAATTCGATGCTTGCTTTTCATGGAGATCAATAACCAACTGGTTGGCGATGGCCCTCGTGTTTTTACAGTATGTTCACTGGTCGCTGGAGTGTACGTCGTGTGTGTGTGTGTGTGTTTGTGGATGTGTGCGTGTGTGTTTCAGTGAGAGGACAAGCCTGGAGAGACCATTCTCCTGTGACAGACCAATCACGCTTATCCCCTCAGCGCTAAAAGTCAACTCATTGCGCTCTCATTTCACACTTGATGGCAGGTGGATGGGAAAGGATGGTTGAGGGAGGTGCGAGGAGGAGAGAGGAGATGATGGTGAGATCTTTTGCTGTCAAGGAGGAAAGGGTGGATGGGACGCAGAAGGGGTGCGAAGGTTCGTGCGAAGGCAAAGAAGAAAAGTTTGCGGATTGCTATGTCCCTGCTAGACCCAGAGCATTTCTTTGAAGGATGAGTTTTATTTGAGAGAAGGCTTTGGTGTTCTTAAACTCAAGTAATTTCAAGCAGCAAATCCTGCCTAAAAGAAAATTTATTATACTCGTATTTTAAACCAGGAATATACTGTACAAGAAATTATGATTTAAAACAAACACAACTTACTATTGTTTTGAAACTCATCTAACATGACTCTTACAAATAAATGGCTGACAGATAAAATTGGTCAACAGCAAATTTTAATCAGAGTTGCTCACCCCCCAGATAAGAAAAAAACCCACTGATTAGCTGTAGTAAGGCTATAGTATGAAGACCTGATTACGACTGGACTCATCTACAGCTACAATATGTGGCAACTTGTTTGTGCAGCTACAATTGAGACAGTGTGGTGAGAGGTGTATCCGGCTCCCAATAAATCAATACGATCAATATATGCAAACAGAAAGCTAGCATAGTAAGAATTAAGATGATTAGTACTGACTCTTTCTCTTACTTTGTAACCTTGGGAATCATTTTATCATCATTTTAATTTTTGTTGTGGAATCAGCGCCGAAAAAAAAAAATATTTGTACCTTCGATGAAAAAATTTCACCAAATTGCGTTGACCAGTAAATTTTGAAGTAATGCATCAGAAGTGCGGCTACAGCAGGACAAAAACATACACATGCAGCCAAACTCTCTGGAACATCTGCAAACAAGCTGGACTACATTTAGTTCCTCATTTCAACATAATGTAGCCCCTTGACACCATTTACTACTTTCCTATTCAAATGACAATCTTTATTTTGTTTCATAGCACAGTGCAGAAAGGTTTGATTTAAAGCATCTGTCATTTTTACCTGGGTTTAAATACGTTCATTTTTGGCCTCTTATATCACACTCCTGGACCATACGTTCTGAGAAAAAACGATCTAAATAAAATATTGGTTGGCCAGGTTCAGTGTAGTCTGAGTCTTGACGATATTACAACAGTAAAAAAAAAGAAAAAAAAAAAGAATGAAAAGACAAACAAAAAAAGTCTCCTCTTTATTGTGTGTCTTCACACAGGAAGCTTTTTCATGAGAAGTCTGATATGACTCGAGAGCTCCCAATTTGCTCTCTGGGTTTGTCTTCCTGCGTCTACTTCCACTCGCAATGATTTCATGCCAGACAGAGGCCACTCCACTTGATCAAGGGATTCATACAACTGCAATAAAAGAAAGAAAGGGGCGGGGGGGGGGGGGGGGGGGAAGCAAGGCTACATCAAGTTCTAGCCTCCCACACTTTTTTAAATGTATTGATTTATTTAAACAGATTATAGGCATTAAAAGTACATCATCAGGTAATGCAACTTGATGACCATCAGGGGGAAACGTTTCTAATTCTGAACTTTTTGAGAAGAGGAAGATGCAAAATGTAGCTATGGCAGAGATGGGAGTCTCGAATCATAGGACACGACAAATTCTGAAAGACTCGACTCGACTTTGACTTGGCATTCATGAGACTCGAATTTGATGAAGTCAATGATTTGTCAAGTCATTTTGTTTACATTTGTTTTCTTCAATAAAGTGTGGCTTCTGTTTGTTGTTGTTGTGTGCGTGTGTGTGTGTGTCTGTATACGTGTAGTGTATAACACTCACAGTGTTCCATTGACCTGCCATGCATAATTTTGGAATGTGGGAAGAAACCAGAGTACCCAGCGAAAACCCACATAGGCGCGGGGAGAACATGCAAACTCCTCACAGGAAGGCTGGAGCCGCAATTGAACCCTGCACCTCTGCACTGTGTGGCGGGTGCGCTAACCTGTTGATCACCGTGCCACCTTTGACTGAACCCCCCCCCCCCCCCCCCGCTTTTTAAAAAATTTAATTATAAGTTTTATGATCTGGACCAAATTGTTTGGAATTTACAAAAATAAAAATATTTAACAAGGGCGGCCCGGTAGTTGACTGGTTAGCGCGGTGACCTCACAGGGCAGAGGTAGTGGGTTCGATTCCAGCTCCGGCCTTTCTGTGTGGAGTTTGCATGTTCTCCCCGTGCCTGCATAGGTTTTCTCCGGGTACTCCAGTTTACTCCCACATTCCAAAACCATGCATAGCAGGCTGATTGAACATTATAAATTGTCCATAGGTGTGATTGTGAGTGTGAGTGTGAATGGTCCCCCGCCTACTGCCCGAAGACAGCTGGGATAGGCTCCAGCATGCCCCACAACCCTTGTGAGAATAAAGTGGATCAGGAAATGGATGGATAGATGTTTAACAAGGTAAAATGTATGTTCATATTTTAGATATTTTCTGTATTTTTCCAGAAGGTAGCCTGTGTCAGCTGATTTACAGGCTCCACCTCAACCACAACCCTTGTGAGGATAAGCGCTACAGTATAAAAAAAATATACAGGAGTAAAAAAAAACAAACAAAAAAAAAAACACTGATGGATAGATTTTTTTGGTTTGTTTTTTACAGTGGGTGCCCTTCTAGTTCCTTTTATTTATTTATTTGCCATCATGAGTGTTCAAGCTCAAATTCCTGCATTTGAGTGACATTATAGACAGGGTTGTTGCATCCACCACTTCCCGAGAGGCGTGTCATACAGGTGCTCCAAAAGCATCATCCATCGGTTTGTCAGTTTGCCAAGCGTGACCTCTGGGTACATTTCAGTCACGCACCAACATTCACACTCACAAGAGTGACGCATTTATTAGTAGGTCCACGTGACATGCAAGATGTTTGCTGGAATCACCAACATGAAAGTCGTCTCCTAGAGAAAGCCAAATCTACTGCAATAGATCACTGGGACACAATTGTCGCCAAGTGTGCATGTAATGGCGATGCAAGCAAAGATAAAGTAGAGTCTTGCCATAAGTAGGGGCCAGGAGTGTTTATCTACTTAAGTGCAAGAGGCAGGGAAACATCGATTAGAGGTGGGGCCTTTGTAGTCAGATGCATTTTCCGAATTAATCTCAAACAGTGCTACTTGTTCGTTACAATTTCTGTCAAGTGGAAGGGTCGTTGAAAGCTAAATAAATGACCAATCATGGAGAAACGTGTACTTTAAAACTCAAGGCAGACTACGATTTGCGGAAGAAAAATGTCAATGTTAATTATTTTTGACATGAAAGGAATTATGCATCCAAGCAACATTATTTGACAACGTCCTATTTGTGAACATGAAAGGTTCAAGGGGGGATCCTTGTGGGACATCACCCAGGGAAACAGAAGGAAAAAAATGATGACAGCGTAAGATGGAAAGCAAGACTGAGGCATGTCAGTGCAATTATGCTGAGGCTGAACAAAGCACAAAGATGAAGCCATGTCTCTTTTCCCACGCGTTGGGATTTTCGAGTCTGCACAAACACGTGGAATCATACAGAGGACTTGAAGATATGTACTGTGGGGAAGCTTCCTATTTTTATAGGTGGATTAAAAAGCTACTGAATATTCCATAACAAGGCTGTGAACCTATGGTAAAACACCAACTCAGACACACGGGGGGAACATATAGAAAGCGAGGACCTGATTCATCATTGGAGATTGATAGTGAGTCACAAACTTCGATTTTAGGGGTTTTCAATATATATAGAGTGTGCGTGTGTGTGTGCGCGTTTGTGTGCGTGTGTGTGTGTGTGTGTGTGTCCATGAGGCGCAGATGGATAGGGTTGCGGTAAATAAATGGGTGCAGGTTACTTTGGCTCAGGGAGATGAATGGCCACCGTCAGCATGTTTATCTCCAAAGTTCCCCAACTGTCCATCGTATTCAAGAGAGGGAAAGTAAATGGAAATCGTCATCAAAATGAAATAAAAATAATACAGTGGAAGCTTCAAAGACCAACATAATCCGTTCCGCGAAACAGGATGGCTTCTATGTTTGTAATTCAAAGCTTTCGTCCCATAGGAAATCATGCCCCATGAATTCATCTCTTCCAGGTCCATAAAGGTTTTTAATAGTCGCAAGAATGTCAAGTAGAAATTCACCCTAGCGAACTGTCATAAGTGCAGAAGAAGTTAATCACAGGAGAAATTCAACTAAAATAAAGTAATCGCAGTCACCATTTTCCTTATCCCCGCTGTCCCCTCCTCAAAGAAAAAAATTGTCCATACAGGTGAGGGGACCATTGGTGTAATATATCTTTGACTTCCATCTGACAACAGTGATAGTGTGCTATACAACACATGTCGCTGGAAATTGCACCAGGCTTAGGCTGACGGGCGACCAATCAATCACCGCATGACGTCTAATGCACTGTAATGTTCCTTTCTTCACTCAAGGTCAACGCAGCTTGGGACTGATGTGAAAAATGACCGGGAGGGCCTGAGAGCATCCAAGCAATATTTCACGTTTATAGTTTACTTGGGGACACATTTGTAAACGCTTTGTATGATACGCTAAAATGTATGGGTGACTACTACTGGACTGGTCGCCGGGCCAAATGTACAGTCTGCTCAAAGCTCATTCAGTGCCAGCCATTTTCAGACCCTTCTTTAGCCTACATTCCTTTTAAACAAAAGAAGACGCTAGCCTGCTTGTTTGTTTTGTAGTAGACGTTTGATTTTGATTGGCGTTATCAAGAGAGGTCTTCATTGAAGAGATATGATTTTTGTTTTGCAGTGTTGTGTTACGGGTACAAGATGATAGCTCCAAAGATCAGACTAGGAGGAAAAGCCTCAGAGGCAATTGGAGCACCAGCATGGAGATCTTTGCAAACACTTTCAAGGGGAAGGTCTCCATGCATGATGGATGAGGAGATCAATGGAGGCCTTCTTCACATCATAGAACTTTCTTTTTTTGGGGGGGGGGTGCGGGCCTCTGCGGCACATTTTGTAGTGTGGACTACAGTGAATAAAAATTTGCCGTATGGAGAGAGAGCGAGCGAGCCTCACACATTCAGATGGATAAAATGAGGATGGAAACAGTTGGGAAATGTCATGATCAGTCAACTAGAGAGACTTGGAAGTTCAGTGGATTGAAGCTACAGTATTCACAAAAGTCAGCCCCCACTCCCCCACCACAGCCCTCACATTTGGTTACATTCTTCTCAGGGGGAACAAAACAAATCACACTTTAATTCATGGTAAGGCAGTCAAGATACAGCATGCTCTCGTCTGTACAACAGACCGGCCCTTAAAATAATTCGCACAGCCATTCATGTCTAAAACGCTGGCGACAAAAGCAAGTGTCGGCCAAACATGTTAAGATGTACTCACCTTTGTGAGATGCTGCACTTCAGTGGTTCCATGTTTATATCTCCAGTTGTCAATGTCAATTGGATTGTTTTGGAAAGAGTACATCCACCCACCAGTAATGGTCCTTCTTCCTGCTGAGGGAGGCATGCTGAGCAAATGGGAGCACTTAAAAGCTTTGAACTTAGGTTGGCAATTAAAGAATGTGCATGTGGTTTTTTTTTTCGATCCACTCTGAAGTGTGTGTGTGTGTGGGGGGGGGGAATATATATGATTACCACTTTCTAATTTTGCCACCCACAATCTTGCAACAGAAGTGCCTTTTATAAGCACATGTCCCTTATGTACACGCAAACCAAAGGAACAACACCTGTATAAAATGTGTTTTTATGGATTATTTCAAAGCAATATAAAACTGTTGGTTAAATCAGCGATTCCCAACCGCTGTGCCACAGGTGAGAGATCATCGGGTGTGTGAAGAGAATTTTTTTTCCAATTTTACTCAGTTCTTCAGAACACTACTTATTTACTTCAAATGAGGACAGAAAGTCCAATAAATCTTTGTACAGTACTGCGTAGACTTCACAGCAAGTAAACTTATGAGTAGAATGAGACGAGATCATTATTTCAATACTTGTACCTTTTGTGACACTTTTCTAAATGTGCAATGCGTGTTGGCTGTTGGCCCAGTAAAGGGTAGAAAACACTGGTTTAGTTCACAGATTTTTGTTTAGAATTCATCTCTATGTATTTATCCCCCCCCCCCCCCAAAAGGTGGAACGCAGAACCTGGGCAGACTTTCACCTCTCTTGCTTCAGTTAAAATTCACTGGCTGGACAGGCGCTACTTCCTTTAGCCTGCTAGCTAGTAGTCGCTAGCTAGCGGCTTCTTCCGTGGCTGGAAGGCTGTGGAGGGCTCATGACTTCTTTGCAGTCCCCAGTACAACATCAAGGGTTTTTTTTTTTTTTTACCTGTCTATTTTTATGCCTCTTGATTTATTAGAACAACATAGCACCGATGGTCGATTTTTTCCAAACCAAACTGCCCACAAACACCATAGCGGTTTTCAGTTTCATTAGAGCCATACAGAGGGCTAATTTACAGCAGAAAAATAAAAGACGCATGGAGCCAATGATGTTTACGTGGCAAGGGAAAACCACAAATGAGCCTTCCGCATCCACGCCAAGATTGTTTGTGAACTGAGGCAATATTTATTTGAAAATGTGGTTCGGGGCTGAAATGGCACCAACAGCCTTCTGCTGATGGTTTAGTAACTGATTCCAGCCGTGTCCGGGCCTACAATCTTGTGCCAGACATTCTTGGACAGCTCTTTAATCGTGCCCATAGTGGTATAGACAAACGAAGGTGAGAAAATGATTCCGAGAATGGGCATACTTTATACACAAGGCCGATTGTGATCCCCCCCCCCCCCCCCCCCCCAAAGGGTTAGTCAATAGGCCTCCGGCACCATTGAATGAAAATGAGCCAAAGTTTAATCTAATAAAACTTCTAAAGCCTGCTATGAAATGTAGTAAGAGAGGTTCTCGGAGGAAGAAGCCACATTGTACTTTTGGAAAGCTGGAACAGAATGTTCTTCGGGGTGTACTTACAAGCGACTGGCAGATTTTCACTTGTCCAATAACAGGGATTTTGTGATAATTGCCATATTGGGGAGACAAATAGCAACCAAAAAAAAAAAGGCAATTAGAAATTTTCTCAAGTTTGATGATGTATTCCCATTTTTTGAGTACAGGTATTGCATGAAAATGTTTAAGGGGCTTTCAAAAAGCTAATTGGGTAACAAGGCTCAGAATAACTTTTTATTGGTGGGCGGAGTAGTTTTGCTAATCAACGACTTCTTTTGAGAAGCAACCTTCTAATTATCAGGAGCATTTTTTGGCAGGTTAATTGTAGAGACCTAAAGCAAGGGTTTTATTCAACAATAAAACTATGACCAGATAATGAATCAACAATAGGTTTTCTTTTTTTTCTTTTTTTAATCTAATCAACTATTTTTATTAAGAAATTTCCCATTGTGTACAGCAGCAAATGTTTCCAGAATGTGCGAGGAAGCCAGGTTTCCCACGTAAAATCCATACAAGCAAAAGGAGAACATCGTAAAAACGGGCGCACGCTACGTTCCATCCCACGATAGCGCACAAAGGCACAAACACCTCGTTGCAAGCATCTCTACCGGCGCAAAATCGGGCAAGATACCAAAAGAAAGAAAACTCCAGCCATGCATACAGTTAGACTGTGCTTTAGCTAAGCGTTGAGACCGTAATGAAAATAAGGGCAAATTGTGACGAGCAGAACAATTAAGTATTCTTCCACCAGATGGGAGAATGGACAATTGACCCTGCATAGCCAGCTGTTGCATAACTTTGTGTTTAACTAAACAGGACCACATTTCACACTTGAGTAAGTACATTTGTGAGTCAATTGAGATGTCAGGATTGGAGTGTAAATACATTTTAAGACCTTATTGTTCAGTGATGTGATGTGAGTGATATCCCCCCCCAAAAAAACAATCCAAAGCTGGGAACAGCTTATTGAAATGCACTTCCAATTCAACTTGCAATTAAGGGCACAATGGAAGATAATGGGACGGCGGATAGATGCTGAATTTTTCTCAGTTCTGTGTAGCATCCTGAATTCATAGTAGCAGCCTGATTTTTTTTTTTTGTCGCAATCGCCCCGGCTGAGTCACCTCAAATAAACGGGCTAATTCCCGACGTCTACGTCAGGTGGCAGAGTTTGACGCATTACTGTCAGCTTGTGTCAAAGAAAATAGATGAGGCTCAGTCGCAAAATTGGATCTTTCAGGATGATTTGGGTGTGCACCGGAGAAAATGTCAAACGCAATAATGACTATGTATCAAGTACTGCAGAAAAGGTTCAAGTCCACTGTGTTCAAACATTGTTCTGACGGGGAGGCACATTCGGTTCTTCTGTTGAGAGGTCATTAGTAAGCATGGGTGGAAATCACATTTTACGCAACAAATTATCTTAATGAAAAAAGAAAAGAAGCAAAACTTATTTCGAATAATGTCAGGGTCATTTTTTTTTATTAAAGGGGGAAACCAATTAAAGTTTTTTTTTGTGGGCGGGAGTAATGATTTTTTTTTTTCCTCCCCAGAGTCTGCAGCCCAGCCTCTAGTATGAGATGTCCGAACTTTTGTTTGTGTCTCCTCCTTGCAGGTCAGTTAACATTTGGAAGGTCTGCACAGATGTCCCTCCACCCCTCCTCTGTGTCTGCTCACTCAAAAACAACCCCCCCATGGACCAATAAATTAGATGAAAATTTTCAATCATTGCTAATGTCATAGTTCAGCGGGGTTGGTGAATCTCTGCTGTACATTTCGTATGAGAGTGAGAGAGCCTTCGGTCATGTGGAGAAGGTAAATATAGTCACACATTCCCAGACTCTTGATTTTTTATTTTATTTTTTTTTACAGATCATGTAGGCTGAACCAGCTCACATAAAATGAGAACATCTCTGGAGGGGACACGATGGCAGAAACCTGCACTACCCGACAGTACGGTAGGCGTAATCCGCTGTTATGCGTGAAACACAATCATGATGAGTCGTTATCATTTGCAAAGTAAGTGTATTGCTGAAGTGTGATGCCATATCCGCCGCGTGACTCGGCGCGTGTGGAAAACCCGCTGCGTAGCTGCGGGACCGGCGTTTGACGAGGCTCTCATCAAATCCCTTCCTCGACGTGAAAATCCTCACATGAAATTGAAGAGGGGAAGTAATCAGGTATTTCAGCAAGGTGTCTGCACCCGCGGGCGATCATTAATTCCTCCTTTACAAGAATAAAAACGAGCTGGGGAAGTGGGAGTTGAGGCTTCTGACATTTTGCTTTTTTCGTGGGCTGTTTACTGGAAGATCTTTATTGTCTGCGATATTAAAAGGCTGTGATCAGAATTCTGTTTTTGAGCGGCGGGGATAAGGCAGGAATTACAATTTGAGATCGAATGTAAAGTAGCGACTCTTTAGCCGGTATCATGCATGCTAAGTCGGGTTGGAGTCTATTGGATCTGGACTAACAGCTCACTACAGCCTACATCAGTTGTGTGTGTGTGTGTGTGTGTTTTATTTATTTATTTAGGGGAGCGTGGGGGGAGTCATCACTACTTTCGTGGGTACAGTACAAGATGGAGGTGTGTTCTTACTGCAGGGACATAAAAGCAGAATAGGTGTGTAGGTTGAACATGCCGTAGTCTTATCAACACCCTATGCTCATGTGGTGATAAAGTCATAATTCTGAAAAACAATTGAAATGAACAGTTAGGGCCATTTGCTGGAATAGGCAGCTCATAACAAAATAAAAATAAAAGAACACAGGCAATTTTCCAGAATATGTCCCCTTAAAAGGGGATCTAAGGTCATTCATTCAACAATCAGTTTGGTGTATCTCATTTTGGATCAGAGCTCTATACTGTTTGAAAAAAAATACGTCAGCCCATTTTTCTGGGGGCTAATCAAGTGATCCCTTCAATGGGGCTGCCACGTTTGTCTCAAAAGCTGGTGGTGTGGAAAATTCCCACAAGTCCGATATCAATCAGCCTCCAGCGGAGTGAAACAATCATTCAGCACAATCCAGGCCATAAACAACACGTGCAATGGTGAGTTTGTGCTTGTATGACGCCGCTAGCCACTCACCCAAACACCGCAAGAGGCGGGTGGTGTAATTATCAAGACCACCGGAAGCCAAAAAAACCGTCTTAACGTGGTCATTGAATAGATGCCATTCAGCCAATTGTCAGCGAACGAAGTGCGCCCGTTATTATCCATACTACGACGAATGGTACAGTCCAAAAAGTTCTCGTGTTTACCCAATGGGGACTCTCGCGTCTGTCGAAGGGCAGAAGATAAGACGAGGCTCAAGGGAAATTCACCGGTAACTGCCCCCCCCCCCCCCCGGGAAGATTGTCTTTTTCTGATTAAAGTTAGCACTTTGGATTTCATGCTCTTGTGTCTTTACAAAATATTTGCAGGGTGAGAACAACATCCGGTGAAAAAAAATGCAGCTTGACAAAAAATGGAATATTTCAGTGTCAGGTTCGGAAAAGCAAACCTTGTTCTTCTCTCATGTCGGAGCCATTAATTGACTCGAAGCTAAGGCGGAGTCATTAATTGATGACGTTTGCTGACCCCCAAGCTACAGCTCTTAGACCCGTGAGGATCCCCAGACCTCAGCTTGAGAACCACAACTAAAAACCCTTGCGAGGAGTAAGAAAGAAGCATCCATTTGGGCCTCATTGCTGCACGCCATCTATTCGAGTCGCTGGGCAACTTTAATTTGAAGGACAACTTTATTTTGAACCCAAGTTGAGTATTAATCTGCTCTAATAGCTTTGATTGGGTTTAAACAGAGTGCGGCCGGAATAAAAAGCCGACTCAATGTTTCTCTTTGCTTCACATTGATTAGCCTGTGCCAGTTGGGCCCACATTCTTCTTTTATTCGCGTTGGCCTGAGTGCCTTTAAATGTTCAACAGCTGATAAGAGGATGTTTTAGATTTAGAATGCCCCCGATAAGAAGAGGATGTTGCAGCCTTTACATTTTTTTTTTTTAAAGATATGAGTCTTATCTGTCGCCTTTTGTGCATTTGCTGCTTATCAACGATTCTTTTTCCATTTCGGGGAGGATTAGACCAGATTTACGGAATTCTGCCCGTTAATACTATAATGTCAGGGGGGCGTGGTGATAACACTGACACCCCCCCACCACCGCGCTGCATCTGTTTGAGAAACAATAAACTGCAGAAAATATGGACTGTTTTGTTAGTAATAACCTCCCGATAGCTCCAAGTGAGTTGATTGTGATTTAGGTGACTTTGAACAGAAGTTTTATTTGTTGGTGCCAGACAAGACTGGCCTGGTTTCACAGCCTCCAGGGACACACGCGCGCACACACACACACACAACCTTGAATCTTTAACCTGAACGAAAAAAGCAACAGGACCAGCGGACTACTTCCGAGCACCAGAAATTGAGGTCATAATTCGCAGAGGAAAAGATGATTGGAAAAACACTTGCTGCTCATGCGAGTATATTTCTGCTGTGACATTGGGATGTTTGGGTCTCA
Organism: Hippocampus guttulatus; assembly: GCF_054856545.1. Taxonomy (NCBI): domain Eukaryota; kingdom Metazoa; phylum Chordata; class Actinopteri; order Syngnathiformes; family Syngnathidae; genus Hippocampus; species Hippocampus guttulatus. Next base: position 15,708,903 of record NC_141265.1, read on the forward strand.
ACGTGAAAGCAAAGAGGCAGCCTGCTATCTCGCCGTGAATGGTTGCGATCACGTACGTTGTCATCAGATGGTTACTTCTTTACAGCAAGTCGCACCAGTCACTCAATATCTCAAGATGCTTTCTTCAAAGTGCCGCTGCACTGAAACGGTTTTAACATTTGCTCATTTCATTTGGTGTGGAAAGAAAAAACAAACAGGAAAAAACTATAAAGTGGTATTTGTGCAAATGAAAAGTAAAAATAGATCAATAGAATTTACATGTAATTTTGTAAGATTGTTTTTTTTTTTGACTGTTTTGAGAATGAAATGGCATCTATCTATCTATGCCAGTGACGTCTAGTGGCAGGAAGACCAACGAAACAATCTTGGACAGGATGGCAGAAGTCTCAATGAATCTGTGCCTGCATCTGTTGCCAGTTGCAAAATCGTTTTTTAAACAAGCTCCAGATTTCACACTGAGTAAGTGCATATGGGAGCAAATTGAGACAAAAAAAAATCATCATTTGAATGTAAAAGTTGTGCCAAGGCTGCATAAAGGTTGGTAAACAATCTATTACAGGCACGGCCACTATTTGAGGAAAAGCCACGCAGTAACACTCAGCACAGCATGTGGGATAAACGTACCCCTCTGTTTCATTTGTTTGTTTTTGCCAGCAGCTACAACAAAATAAGTTGAAGAAAAATAGACGTGACGTCTCGATCCTTTTGTTCCTTTCCCCCTCTTCGAGACTTTGACATTTTATTTTTCTCGTCCTCACAGCAGTCGTAGGAGGCTGATGAAATATTTGGCATTCAGTCGCGCATCAAGTTTTACCTCCATTGTTTTATGCCATTCATTTCAATGGTTACCTTGTGTAACCGTAATGGATTTTCACTCCTTGGAGGGGGGGGGGGGGGGGTGTCTTTCATATTGTCTCGAAGAGTTTCCAGCTTAGTGTGAAAGTGACGTAAGGATTGTTTTAATTACAGGCCACCACTTGGAACCAAAATCAAAGCAAAAGGAGACTAAGTGGTACTCACCCGTTTGGCCGCCGTCGTTGACATGGTCCGGCTGCAGGAAAAAATGAATCATTCACAGCAAGAGGCAATTGTTTCAAAAGGTCACTTTTAAAAGCTCTTTTCCAGTCAATAGCACTCACACGTAACTATAACACACCAGCGCCTGGTTCGGTATGCACCATCCAATTGTACCAAGCACAGACATTTGTTAGTCTAGCGAGAATGATTTCAAATACTGAAGGAGGAACAAGACTGGTTGAAGCATTTTGTCGGAACATCACAAAGAACCTCAATCATGAATTGACCTGATGAGTGTTGTCAACTGCGATGACTCAATAGCGAGGTGAGCGGGGAGAGGGGGGTGAGGTAGCCAGGGTCAATGCGACATCACCCGCCTCTTGATCTGTCAAGTGGCAGAATGTATTGGAGTATGGAATAAGACTCTTTATGTGTTCCTGTCACTGAATTACTTTCAGCTTGGAAACAAGCCATTGCCAAAATGAAGGCAAATTAGTAGACAAAACCCTGTTTTTCACAGGGGATATTTTCCAGACCCGCCCTCAATATGTTAAAATCGCGATATAGAAAGACCTTTAAACATATAACAAAAAAACCTCTTACCTCTAATTTGGTTCACGGGTGAGTTCAGAGGGCGGCCCAGTGGCCGACTGGTTAGTACGTTGGCCTCACAATGCAGAGGTGCAGGGTCCGATTCCGGCTCTGGCCTACCTTTGTGGAGTTTGTATGTTTTCCCAGTGCCTGCGTGGGTTTTCTCTGGGTACATCTCAAAAACATGAATGGCAGGTTAACGGAATACTCTAAATTGTCCCGAGGTGCTAGTGTGATCACGGGTGGTTGTTCGTCTATATGTGCCCTGTGATTGGCTGGCAACCGGTTCAGGGTGTACCCCGCCTACTCCCCAAAAACAGCTGCGATAAGGGTAGCAGGCATGCTGGAGCCTATGAGGATAAACAGATTAGAAAATGAATGGATGGATGAGTTCAGACCCTAACATGACTGAGAGAGGGTTGGGGTATACCCCGGAATATTGACCAGCCAATCGCAGGGAACATTTAGACAAAAAACAAAGCAAAAACATTTACACACAGAGGGAATTGAAGCGACACTTAACCACTACACTATCAGTGATTTCCATGCCTCAATCATCTGGTGTATTATCCAAACTACCAAATAGGCTACCCACAAAAGGAGATAATTTATGGTTGTTAAACGATTTTTAAACTGCTTGCTTTTTATTCCCCCACTGGGCCGTGGATCATGTTCATCAAGTAACATGTCCACTGTAAAATAAATCAATCAATGGTAAAAAGCAAAGATCGTGATGGCTCAGCTATTTGCAGCGTATCAGAGCAGCATCCCACTCTGTGGTGGAGCGCAGTGGATTATTCACAAAGGCCTACATACCTGCGGCTTTCCCAAGGACTACCGTGGCTGCGGTCCAACTCCAGCGCAAGAAAAATGAGCGACTCTGGAATTAGAAGCGCTGACCGCAAAGGTGTGAGCTGAATTCCTTAAAAGTCTCTTCACACTCCATAAATCACTTAAGAGGCCAGCGTCCGGGAGTACATCGGCTCTCGGAAGACAAATCGGTGGAGGCTGGGCAACAAGCAACTCCCCACGTTTGAACGAGGAGAAACAAACAGTTACTATTGCTGAAAGGGACAATACATTTCAAACTTGGGCATAATGGGCTGCGCTGTTGTTGCAATAGAAACATCATTAAGAATCTAAAGGGGGTTCCTAAACTTTTAGGTTCCAGGGACCCTAAAATAAGCCTGACACAAATCAATTAAAAAGTTGTCTTCTTTGAGGGAAAAAAAGGATACATACTATATGTGTACTGTATACAAATATGTACACACACGTATGTTGCTTGAGGTCGGGGTGCTGCCTCTGTCTGAGTCCTTCGAAATGAGATGACAGAGAATTTTTAAGAAGCGCGTAACTTGTGGTTTAGTTATTTATCCACAAAGGATAAAATACATTTTCTGCAAGACTGCTTCATTAATTCAACCGAGAGATGTTCCTCAGGGATCAATGTTGGGCCCACTTCTCTCTATATATATATACATATACATATACAGTATATACTGTATATAGATGGTAATGGCGAACCAACCAGATATCGTGATCATAGATAAAGGGCAGAGGAAAGCCGTTGTAGTGGATGTAGCGGTCCCAAGTGATGGAAACATCAAAAAGAAGGAACACGAGAAACTTGAGAAATACCAAGGGCTCAGAGAGGAGCTGGAGAGAGCCTGGAAGGTAAAGGTGACAGTCGTGCCTGTGGTGGTCGGAGCACTCGGGGCAGTGACCCCCAAACTAGATGAGTGGTTGCAACAGATCCCGGGAACAACATCGGACATCTCAGTCCAGAAATGTGCAGTGCTGGGAACAGCAAGGATACTGCGCAGAACCCTCAAGCTTCCTGCCCTCTGGTAGAGGACCCGAGCTGAATGAGGGACGGACACCACCCGAGGGGGGGTGAGACGAGGAATTTTATATATATATATATATAATGAACATAGTTGTACTTTTTAGGATAAAAAGTCACAATCTTTTTTGAATAAAGTCATTCCCCCCCCCCCCCAAGATAAAGTTATGACATTCAATTATGTGTTAAGAAATCCATATTTTTACAAGTGGAGTTAAAAATACAACTTTATTCTCGTAATATTACACATTTTATTCCAGTAAAGATCTTCCTAAAAAAAATAGGAGTCCTGTTAATTATCTGGAAAAAACACTTGTTGATGTTTTAAAAAATAACTCCTGCTGGGATATCATAAACTGAGATAGAGAGGTTGATAATGTTTTATTGGTGCACCGGTCTCCATAATCGATTGCAAATTATTTTGTGGACCTCCAACACTAAAGACATACAGGACCTGTTGGAAAAGCACTGCTCGAAAGAATCACTAGGATTTTTTTTTTTTTATCAAACTCCCACTGGCCACAAGAATAGTAGAGCAATATTTTTTTAACATCTACTATTTAGATTACCAAATGTTAAACGCAAGCATTTTTTTTTTTGGTCTTTTCCCACTGCCACTGAATGATTCATCAAGGTGAGAGAGGAAACTTCCGCTTTTGGAGGTATCAGCACAGCCGTTAACGGAGCCGGGACAGAGCTTGAGAGTAAGGGAAAGTGTCCCGTATCTACAATATCACACCTTTGCTGGATTCTGTATTAAAGCCACAAGCAGCTCTCGTGTTCACTGAGGAGTCAATTTTGGAGGATCTCAGAGAAAGGCTGAAGAAACAGCTATCAGTTGGAAGCAGTTGTAGTCAACCGCAATAATAAACAAACTGTTCAATTTCTACCTCCATGACTGTCCGTCAACAGAAGGCAGATTTTGTGATTTAGCTCCTGTATTGGTTTCCGTCGAGGCAGCAGGTGAGCGTATATCATATGATAACTTGTTATCTGATGTCCACGCTTCCTTCACAGCAACAAAGCAGCAGGGAAAGAAAAGCAACATGACTCTTTGGATGATGAAATGACAGCAAACTAATATCCTGCACAAGTGTTTGCTCATCGTAGTCACTGAGCTTTTAACTTTTGGGCTGAAAATTGTTTTATTTAAAGCTTAAGGGCCGAAATAGACAATATACTTTGTGTGTGTGTGGGGTTTTTTTGTCCCCACCACATCAAAACACAAACAAAATCCCAAAGCAAACATCCACTGTGTGTTGCAGAGTCATCGTATTAATAGAATACAAGCAGAGAGATCATCTAGTGTTAACGGATTCAAGAAACACACTTTGAGAAAAAAAAAGAAAAGGAAGAGGGCAAGTGTTTTAAACATAAGGCTGAATTCTACTCGGACTGTAGACCTCCTTCCTATGTGAAACTAAAACTATTTTGCAATAATATAGACTCTCGTTATCTAATTTAATTACAAAGCTGAACAAAGAGTTTTAAGTTCCCTCATAAAGTCCAAATTTTCAGACAATCACTTTCTGTTTCGGAGCTCAGAAACCATTTTAAGACTTACTGTAACACTGATATAGCCTGGTGGCTCCACCACTAAATTGTCACTGTAAGTGGTCAAATAAAAATTCAAATAAGGTACGTGCACATTATTCTGACAAAAAAATGAAGTGAATGCATCCGGCTGATAGTCACTGTGTTGAGGAACACGTGGAAGTGATGAGAAGTTAGTTTTTGGTTCTTAAAGTGCTCCGACACCCACAAATAGCAGCAGTACATATTTACATAACGCAGTTCCGCATTCAAATCAATGCCATGAAAAAAACAAAACATATTTTTTTTATAGACTAAATAAATCCTAAAAAAAAAAAAGAACAACTCAGTAGTTACTTCGATTTGACCTCTGGTTATGGCAATTTTAAAACACGGAGGGGGGACAATGCAAAAGTAAAAACAAACTAAAATAATATCTTGTGGATTATTGTCCATATTTTACATACAAAAATTTAGTTTCTTTTTAAGTTTTTTTTTTTTTAAAGAATACATTTTGTAAACACTGTTACGGGTCCTTCTGGTTTCCTTTCATCCCCATTTTGGCACCACTCTTGTCCAATTTTCCTTTGAAGAGTTCCACATACACAAACGATTTTTGGTTAGTACACTTCCACCCATTCCACTTCAAAACCACACTAATGGAAGATAACGGCAAGGTGAGAAGATGAATGGAAGCTCAAGTGAGGTGAATTTACAAAATTATGGGAAAGACAGACAAGCCCTCGATCAATTTCTTTAAAAAGGAATATGAAGCTATCTAGTTTGTTAACGGGAGGAGGTGATGCGTTAGCGGTGGAACGGACAAAGCTAGTTCGGAATATAGATAAGGCAATAAATAACATGGGCAGCGTTTGGGAAGATCTGGATTTGCGAGCCACATGTTGGATTGAGGTTTTTTTTTTTCTTTCTTCTTCAAAGTAAAGGCGGCGATGAGGATTAAATGGCAACCATTTGTTGTGAACGGTGGTGAAGGACTGTGTTTGTGGTTCAGAAGCCCTGCAGGAACTCCTGGAGCTGCCTTACGAGCTCTGTGTCCACAGTCTCCATGAGTTCGCTGAAGCTCGGGTCCCCCAGAAGGGTCTGCTGAGCCTTCAGCTTCTCGTAGACAAACTGCTGGAGCGAGACACTGTGCACAGGGTCCTCCAGGTCCAACTGCAAAACAAGACACACATTTTTTTTTTCTTTTTAATCTGTCAGTGAGGGAAGTGCAGCCTTTGTACTTAACACCAATCGAATTTGGCGGAACGGTGCTGAAATGCTGCCTCCAACAGTGACAATGAAATTCTGTGAGATTAGCCAGGGGTGGCTGGGTAAGCAAAGCTGCATGGAGTTTTGTTTAACGTGCAGACTAGCGTCAGATAACCTCATTAGCTTCTGATCAGCAGTACTTACTTGGTTGCTCCTGAAATTGACAACGTGGCGATTGACAACAGCTTTCGAGTGTGACTAAAAATGCATGCCTCTTGAAAAACATGCATTTAAAAGCTTTATAACACATACGGTACCGCTTGGATCAGCAGTTCACACATCACATGGAGCATATTTCGCAGTGGTGAGCTGTGAAATGACACGGCATCGGCTTCATTTAACCAATGTGTTAAGGCTTTTTTCTCTGCTAGTTAGGAAGAAAATGAAAAACGAAAGGAGAAAAAAAACAAAAACTGTATTGTAGATGAATCAAAGCTTGGTACTTGGTTGGAATGCATCATAACATTTCCATTATGCACAGCGAGTGTCACAGTGATAATTCCAAGGCCAAACATAAACCAAATTTCCAACTCGTTCTCTGGCAGCCACAGAAATGATTCCTTATCCTATTAATTCCTCCCATGTCAGCATAATAGAACTGCAGTAGGAGATACAAGCTGAGTTTCACAGTCACAACCATAAGGAAGAAGGCAACAAAGATGAACTGCAATTTCCACTTTTGATATCCACCATAAAACTTGAGCGACATATCCCCCGTATATTCAGCAGCTGCCAGTTATCTTATTATGAAGGTGGCATGGACAATAGCAAGAAAGAAAGAAAAAAACTGAAGTTTGGAAATATAGATACGACTCAGATTAGGTGTTTTTTTTTTCCCTGTGAGTGGAAATCTCCCCCCAGGAAAGCACAGGAATGTGGATAAGAAATTACAAAGACTAGTAGAGCAACAACTGCACAATGAGCTGGCAGCCGTTCTGGTGTGTGTAGATGTATTACACACACAAATTATGGTGGTGTTGTTTCTTCGCCAGTCTACCCCAAAAAAAACAAAACAGGTCAGTCTATAGACCCATACAAACAGCAAGCGGCTCTCTTTAATCACCTCATCAGCCAAAGTTGCATTTGCCCTCACTGTTGACATCCACAAACAGGGGAGGGAGGCAAAGGGCGTGAGCAGAATAATTTGGAGCCCTTGGAGAGCTACATTATTGTAAATGGCAACTCTTGGTCCCTTGCCAATCACGACACTTGTACTGCTCATTAGCTTGCCGCTATTACAGAGCAATCAAACTCCCGAAGAGTGGCTGCTCGAGTGGCTTAATGAGAAAAGCATATAACCATCATAATTTACTAGCTGACTAGCATATAGTCTGCTCCGTTTGTGTTTGAAAGCATGACGACAGAGAGAACTTGTGTGTGAGCTTACTGACTCAAACGCCAGGAAATAATTTTAGTTGAAATTATGGCAAACCTCCGGAACGTTTTAATCTATGTAGATGACAATTTAATCTTGTATAAACGTCAAAAAGAAAAATTGCTTTGATTTCTTTTTTTTATTCTGTCATGTAAAACTATTGGAAGGAGTGAGCGATTAAGGCCCTTATTCCAGTAGGAGTTCTCGGGGTGGGCATTTCACTGAATTATGGGGAGAATCGCTGATAACGTATTACGATTTTAAATATACTCCTCAATGGAATTATACCGTCTGTGACTTTATTTTATTTTTGCTATTCTTGATGACAGTGTGGATCAACTTCCAGTAGTTGATATCATCCAGCTCTTGCACAGACTTCAACTCGTTAAGGCTGAAACAAAAGTGCTTTCTTGTGATGACAGCCAAGAGGTGGACTCCATCTTGCAAGTGTTTGAAGGTGATTAATCAACCACCAATTACAAAAAAAACCCCAACCAACCACCCCTCCCACCCCCAAAAAGATTTTTTTTTTTATTTTTTTTTTGCTATTAAACTTTTTATTGATGTTTTAGGCAGAAAAAAATAAAAAACAAAACATGGTCACATGTTTAAATACTGTACATGGAGCATCGTCAGTTCCGGGCTTCAAAATAGAACATGCATCAAGTAAATGTCCCGGTAAAACGAGTTACAATTTCTGCACTTCTTGGAATGGGGCCAATAGTGTATCTTAACCGTTCAAGCACTACTCTAAGGTTACCGTCAACTTTATCCAGATATGCCATAATCTCTCAAATTTCTCTAAAAACAGAATTTGACTGATTATTATGCCCATTACAAATGGCGACGTTCCATTTGGTGTATATGCTCCAAATCACACAATAGCGAGTTTAACGGAACAGTTGTGTTAGAAACCAGAAAAAGCTCGGCTGTAGACACAATCGCATTAAAGTTGTTGAAAGGCCTTGAGTACTGTTTGATCGTACGGCTTTGGCTGTTAAGTTACACATCTTTTCAATACAGTGCGAAGTGACAATTCCTAACACCTACCGAATGCATAAAACACTTTAAATGACAACTTGGATGTAAATTTGCACTCCAGCGTGTCAAACGCAGGAGGGGATAGTTGAGATGAAGCAAAAAGATATGTTCCAAAAACATGCATGCTCGGTCCGTAGAAGATTCTAAGTTGCCCACAGATATGAATGTGAGTGTGAAAAGTGTTTTGTTTACATGTGCAGTGTGGCTGACATGCGAACAGTTCAGGTGTACTTTGCCTGTTGCTGAAAATTGGCTGTGATAGGCTCCCCTTCTACGACTAATCTGGGAGTCAGTTTTGACCCCCATCTGAGATTCCACAACGATATCTGCAAAACTTCCTCCTTTCAAGTCTGCAATTTTGCCAAACTGCAGCCATTTCTCTCCCATCCTGCTGCAGAGTCATCCAGATTGGCCTACTGTAACAAATTTCTCATCCAGACTCCTGGCAAGAGCCTAGTGAGGCTCCAATATGTCCCCAAAAAAATCAATCACGAAGTGGAATTTGAGGAAGTCCTCGAGGTGTTACATTTAACAAGATGGGCTGACTACAAAAACAGTTTTCTGACTGCTTGACAGTGAGATTACATTTACGGTTAATCACCACACAGATTTACCACGTGTCGTCAGCACAGTGTGTGCGCTGGGGGCACAAACACACACACACACACGCTCACGTGAGGAAATGAGCTGTACGGCTGTCTGATGAATTCAAGCGTAAACGAAGAAGTGCAGCAGACAGCGTGGGGTTGACTGGATTAATTTGGCAGGCAGATTCTATTCGCTAATTTATGAGACGACATCTGTGACCCCGCCCGGCCGCAACGCCCCCGTCGCAGCGTGACAGGAAGTGCGTTGCAGTCGCCAAGTTGTCACGTTTGATGAAGAGCCACGTATTATCAGACTTTTATCGATTCTCAACCGTTTGTCAACTCCTTGACGTGAAGAAATTCAAATTATTCGAGGTGTAGTGACTGACCCGCAGGCGATTGACATGAGGTTGCGGGGGGGGGGGGGGGGTGTTGGAGCCTATCAATAAAAAATAAATAAAAATCAATACAGTCTTGTAGATTGAGATATTCCAACTGCATATTTCACGAAAAATATTTTTTCCCATGCGCAGAATATGGATTACAGTATATTTGATGACATTCTGGGAATTACTAATTTGTAAAATTTTAAAGTGGGCCAAATGGTGACAAGTTGTGTCAATTTGAAATGCGAATGACAATTGTGATTTTGAAGGATTGAGGAAGCTAGTTATCAGTTTCTGCATCGGGAAGAGCAACTCCATTGTGACTGTGACTTGATCTGCAGTGCATTTTGGAATGAGAAGGAGTCACCCACCGTTTTTCCAGTATTATAATAAGGTCGGTTTGACAAAATGAAAGTCCGAAAGTATCGGCATTTGGCGCGCTGAATGTCAAATACTAAAACAAATTTCCCTTGGGCATCAGTATCATTGATCATTTTTCATAGATTAGGTCTTGTACAAATTCAACAATCGACACTAAACTGGGATATATTAAACACACAAATGAACAAAAAGCATGTTTGGGCAATACATTAACAAGTAGACCGTTCAGGTTATTTGATGGACTGGCTTGGCAGTCAAACAGAACATAAACAGGGTCTGTTTAAACGCGTGCAAGAGAAAGATTCATGCTGGAGAAGAAACCAGATGTGTTCGACCCTTTAGTGAAGTGGGTCTATGGCAAGAGTGGAGCGAAACATGTAAAAGTGATGCACAAAAACAATCGACGTGGCAATACGCAGCACAGACAATACCATAGAGGCTAACAAATTGGGCTGAAGAGAGGCTTGAAGGTGAAGAGGACAGCAGGGATGATTAGGGGGAAAAATAACACCAATACCGAGCGGCCTCCAAAGTCAAAGATAAATGGGGTTGGATTATTACAACAGAAAAAAAAAGAAATTTTTGGAATTGCCTTGTTAGCAGAAGACAAAAAATAAAAAGCAAAAAAGAAAATTGGCAAGCGGGCTGCATTTATACACAGCCTTACTCGGTTTTGGAATCACTTTGGCAACATTGACTCATTCTCAAAAGAATGGCAGCGGATGCGTCCATGGAGATGTCAATGGCTCATTCGTAGAGGTGCGGACGCAGCGTCGGGAACAATTGGGATTCGGCATCAGTTGAATGCTTTGAAAGAAATGAGGATTGACGGGGAAAAAGGGTTTGGCCCCTTAATGTAAAAATAATTGGCAGTTTCCCTTCAAAGATTGACCACAATTATTGCTCCTTGGCAATAATCTTTTGCCATGTATTAATAGGTGGTTGGACAGCGTCTAGTGTGAAGTTGGACACTGACGTGACATTGATTTAAAAAAGAAAAAAAAAGTCCTGAGAGATCAATACAATCATTAGCTTAAGTGACCATGTCTAGACTTAATCGATGGCTGAGGTGCGACATGTAAGAAGGGCCAAACGGGACAAGATGGATTGTTCAACAGTGCACAAAAACATCGCTCACTGCCTTTCTTTTATGGTCTCTTGATTTAGTGGAAGGATTACAATTTGATTGCAGTCATTTGCTCAGGAAATGAGGCTGCACAAATTGGAATATGTCTTGCTAATAGGAATTGGTAGAGGGCGTAAATGCCGGTTTCCAAACAAGGACTACCGGAAGTACGGAACGCATGGGAAAAGCATGCCTGCGGCCCTCACATCATGTGAAAATGCGACAAAACTATATCTTGGCAGAATGAATGTGAGACAGGCTCGCATACAGTTGAGACATTTTTGAGTGAAAAGAACTGGAAATGGACTTCAAATAAAGCTGTATCACATGCCCGTTAGCTTTACTTTCCCAGGGAGAGGGGAAAGCTGCTGGCCAAAGTATAATCTTTAACAAGGTTACTTGTTTGGGTAGAAAATGGGGGAAAAAAGGAAAAAAAATGTCCTTGCGGGGGTAGTCAAGTGTTGACTAGGAGTCAATAAATGTCTTTTATAATTGAACAGTTATGTGCGCTAAACTATTTTTCTTTGGGGTGGAGAACACAATTTGACTCAAGTTTCAAAGTGCACGCAAGGGTTTACTAAACAACAACAACAAAAAAAAAAGCACCATTTTAATCAATCTGTATTTCCATGTCTGACAAAGCCAGAGTTAAACACAGGCAGACTAACAAATGTTACTGCCAATTATTCAAGGTGGATGTTTTATTGGAATGACTCCCATCTGTTCTCAGCAAATCCCAATTAGTCATTAATTGCCTGACGGCTGACAAGCCCCTTATTCAGAGAGCAACAAATACTTTATAAACCCCGGTGGCGTTTTAGACTCAAGTTGCAGCGCCAATTAATGACTTCGAAATACTTTGAGTAAACGATCAGACAGAGATTTGTTTGTAGTGTCCTAGGTCACATGGTCCACGTTGGTAATTAAGATGCATTAGGATCAATTTAATGACTGTATTGTCTGATCAGATATTAATGACTCTCATTAGCTTAGAGAGACCAATCCCCCCCCCCCATAAAGACTTAAAAAGAGTAAGATCTTAAAGACAAGAGCACAGATGTGTGGAGGCAAAAAAAAAAAAAAGGTGATGATTGCATTGCTTGTGGTAAGTGGCTCCCATGTTGCAATTTTACTAGTGCATATGGCAGCATCGATTACGCTTCATCCTTACTGGTAAGGTACAGACAAATAAAAGATACTGGTGGGTGATGCAGAAAACAAAAAAGGAACATTACCCGGATGATGCTATTTGATATTGCGGGTTTGTATAAAAATGCAATGATGGGCATCTCTGAAGATGGTAAACACCGGTGTACAGCCTTTGCGAAATTTGCCGCACCCTATGGGGAATTGACATGATCAAATGGCAATGACGAGATGGGAACTCATTGAGATGGTTTTGCATCGCCTCCGGCGGCAGAATGCAGAATCTTTATACGTGCTGGCCCTGGATAGAATATCAGTCACAGAGGTCTGCAATTCAAAAAATCACATTATGCTAACAGTGGCGGTCTGCTGAGATAGGGAGGAATAACAGAGCAAAATGCAAACATCTTTTTTATAAATGCCTTCGGTATCCCGGGGGGTAATTCGTAATGCGCAAAAAGTCATTTGGTTGGAGTATATATCTTCACAGGAGTGACAGATGGGCTGAAGGAGGGTAATGGTTCATTAAGATAAGAATAAGGGGAGGGGGAAGATAATGACAAAAACAGTCATGAATAATCATATGTAATTGACTAAATCTGTGTTAATAAAAATCAGTTGAATTTTTGTGTCTTACTCTACCAGGAGAATTATTTTTTCATGTATCCCCTTTCTCCTAGTTGGAAAATATTGCCGTAATGCAGAATAGATCTGATATTGTTGGTTGTGATGAAGATTAATTATCCATTTCCGAACCGCTTGATCCTCACTAGGGTCGCGGGGGGTGCTGGAGCCTATCCCAGCCATCTCCGGGCAGTAGGCGGGGGACACCCTGAATCAGTTGCCAGCCAATCGCAGGGCACACAGAGACGAACAACCATCCACGCCCACACTCACACCTAGGGAGAATTTAGAGCGTCCAATCAGCCTGACATGCATGTTTTTGGAATGTGGGAGGAAACCGGAGCACCCGGAGAAAACCCACGCAGGCCCGGGGAGAACATGCAAACTCCACACAGGGAGGCCGGAGCTGGAATCGAACCCGGTACCTCTGCACTGTGAAGCCGACGTGCTAACCACTGGACTACCGGGCCGCCCTCGAAGATTAATTAATTGCTTGTTTTTCTAAAAATACATTTGAAAATGACATTACAAATGCTAATTAAATCTTTTTTTTTGTTGCAATTAAATTATTTTCCCAAATCGTTCAGCCCTTTACAAAAAAAAAAACATTCAAGAGCTGCTGTCAGCTGACTTGAATGGAAAGCAAAAGAGTTCCAACTACCCACTTTATATTCCTTGCCTCCACGGAATTCTACTTTCGAGTTAAACCGTGTTTTGTAAAACGAGAATGCTGTCTGCTCAGGTGACAGTGTAATTGTAAATAACGATCATTTGCTGCGTTGAAGTGTTTTCCGGAGACACAACTGACTGGGCCAATGTCGTTTGGACCCAATGGAGCAGGTCTTTCATGTTGCTCGAGCCCTTTTTGTGTTTGATGCTGCTGTCCTTGTAGTTGAAGCACAAGTATCAAACAATGCATTATGTAGAAAGACACAAACACTCATGTGACCATGACTGGAATCCTCAGTACTGAGTGGGATGAAGGGGAATAAGTCAGGAAGCATACTGTATTAATAAAAACAAAAACAAAAAAACGTCCACACACTGTTTTAAATATAATATTAAAAAATACAAACACATTTACTGTTTCGGGAAGTCAGACGTGCTGTCACTGATTACCCATGTTTATAACCGACCTTTCAGCTACTCAGGTTGCCTTGGGTACTAACTCGTACCCGCAGGCATGTTTTTTTTTTTTTAAAGACAATGCACATTAATCAACAGAGCAAAAAGATATCCGTGTAAGCACGCTGTAGTTGGAAACGTGGTCTCTCTCTTATCTTCTTCCTTCACTCCCCTCCCTCCCTCCCTCCATCCCTCTCTGTGTCCTCTGCTCACCCCTCCTCTCTTAGCAAAGGCGAGGAGTGGAAAATATAGCGGCTAGCCCCCTGCGCTAACGTCAAAGAGGCGAATTGTTTCGTGATTTTTTTCAAGCAACCAATCATATTGCAGCAGGACATTGGCTGCCTTGGAGTTCCTTAACAAAAAGCAAACAAACAAACAAAAAAGGTAAACTGTCAAACCAATAATCAGCCTACAAAAGATTTACATTCTAAAATAAATGTTTAGCCGCCGCTTCCTGTTCGAAAAGCAGGAACAAAGGATCCAGAAGGACACTACATTCAATAATCTTCAGCAAAAATTAGGCTCATCTGAAATACTTCCTGTTTTTATTCTTCTTTCAAATTTACATGGCGACAAACAAAAGAGTGTACAGCCATCTACTGGTCAACTATGGAATTACACCCAAAACAACAAGAGTCAGAACAAAACGGTTACACACACACACACACACACACATAAATATATATGTGTGTGTGTGTGTGTGTGTGTGTATATATATATATATATATATATACATATATACTGTATATATATATTCTCTAACCCTAGAATGGGCAACACGCTTTGTTGATGCTCACTTGTGGCTTTTTTTTTTTTTGTAGTTTACTTGCTGCCATTTCATTTAATTGACAAAAATGTACACAATGAGAGGAACACACATCCCATAGTCGGTTCGGAAGATGTGCTAAAGGGACAGTCTGACACCTCAGGCTTTTTGAAGCTATTTTGGAGCCACTCTGTTCACCCCAAAAATAGTTAAATGCTCTTCTTACCTTTGGGCATTGAGCCACAAATGATTGCTTCATAATAGCTGGGATATTTGGGTTTGGAAAAGTTTTCAGGAGATGTTAGTGTTGTGATATCAACGATAACAAGTGTAAGATGAGTCTAAGAGTTACAGTATTTAAAGTTAATGGCTCCGAGGATGCCTGTGAAACAAAGCTCATTTGAATAGAGGACCCAAATGTGACCTTAGCAAGGTGCGGCTTGAAAATTTCCCACACAGCACAATTTTACTGTTAGTCTCAGTGTAAATATCCATTACAAATGTAAATTGCTCCTTTTATGCCTGCAAAACGGCTTTACATCCACTTAGTCTCTAGTCAGCAAAAGTGTTTTCCCCCCTCCTTTAGGTCCACTTTCTAATTTGGGAATTAATAGCACATTAATATTCATTTCTACTTGGAAAGTTCAAAGTCCTCCAAAAGTTATCATCAGCTGTACATGCTTGTGTACGCCGTACTTCCTCTCAGAAGTTTTCTTTTTCGAAACACAAAACCTTAAGTGCTTCAGCGACACATTTCTAAATAAACCAAACTCCTTTCTAGGTCAATGCGCACCTATTACTCGAAGTGTATTTTGCAGGGCACTAGTATTTTAACCAGCACAGCAATATGTGCGTCTTATTTAGAATGAGCATACAGTAATTGTGTAGTACTTAGCAGGTCTGGTTAAAAATCAAGGTTTCAATTGAGTCAAATCCTCCTGTGTGGAATTTTCATTTTCACCCCATGCTTAAGCCTTCAGTACTCCCAAAACATGCATGTCGAGTTCATTGAATTGTACAATGCGGTGAACGTGGGTATGAATAGATGCTTATCTACACCAGGGGTGCCCAACCTTTTTTTGACCCAAGATCTACTTTTTAAGCAGCCTATAGATCAAATACATGACAGGGAGTGTTTGCAGAAATAATTGCCCTCCTTAGTCAGGGAGACCAGACACAGTGAAGCAGGGTCGCGCTTTAAAATGCAAGCGCATAAAGTGCAAGAGCATCGCACTGTAGCTCACGTGTACCATTTGAAAAAATAATGTCACCCCAGATTCCCTTTATTATTATCTTTTTTGCCAATGCCATTGTTGCATTGCAGATCAAAGAAACAAGCTCAAAATGAGAATAAACCCAAAACTATATGTGTCTTCACAGCTACTATCTCCTGACCACCAACAACTTCCTGTCATGTAGGTCACGCGCTACCGTAGTTTAGGTGACCTACTTTACTTTTTGGCTTTGTGGACTTGAGACCGATCGGGTACAGAGGCTGTACTGTACACGAACAAAAAAAGAGTTTAAATATAACTTGAAAGGACAACAGGAAAATAAATAAGTGAGACAATAAGAATACAAGTTAAAAAAAAAGAAAAGAAAACATAAATACTGTATGTTCTGGCGCAATCTCAATTGGGAATAGGATTTTGGGGGATAAAAATATTGAGATTTCATTTTAAGGTCATATTGCTCGGCCTGGACGCAAAGTAAAAAGTTGTATAAAGGGCTAGAACAATTATCCACAGTCCCAATTAGGATCCATTATCGATGGTATTTTACAGAAAAACACTCGACAAATCCCAAAGAGCATCAGCAGCAACAGAATGTCAAATTGTCCTGTAAAATGTCAAAGGCAGGCTTTTCCCTCAAATTCTTCTCAAAGTGCACCACACGCGCGTACGCGCGCACACACACACACACACACACACACACACACACACACACACACACACACACACACACACACACACACACACACACACACACACACACACACACACACACAAGCAGGGAGAGGGGCTACTTTTGAGTCTCCTCAATTCCCTGGAGCAAGAAGTCAGTGTCTGGAATGAGGTGATAAGTGCACTGGGAAGCATGTACATACACATTTCCTGAGAAGAACAAATGGTTTGGTCCCAGAAAAAAAATATATACTGCTGTACTTCCTTCCTCAAACAAACAGCAATGAAATGAACTTTGAATACACACAGTTTTGTCCGGGGATTCATTTGAGATATATATACAGTACATAAACAGCTTCTTTTTTTCTTTTTTTTTTTTATTAAACAATGTTTGCAAGGTGACGGTGTTCATATTGCACAATATAACAGTTGGGGATTGCAGAGAAAGTCTAATCCGATTTTGCATGTATGTTGATATTTACAGCAAAGGGTCTTCTGTATTCAGTTCTGATTCAAGACGCTTGTCAGTTGTCTTTCAACATTTAGGCTCGCATGAGCTGACTCGAAACAAGCTAACACGACTCATCTTGTAGGAACTGAACTGCACTGTCGCAGTGACTCCATCTCAAGATAGCTACGAAGCCTGAATGCGGAACCAAATTCAAAACTTGGTTACTCCAAAGGACCAGAACTTACTAAAAATTTAGCAAAAGCATTGCACGATTTTCTCTTATCTATGGACTTTTTCCGCAATGCAATTGATTACTCTAGCATCTGAATGAAAACATTTCTTGGTATGTGTTTACTGGCTATAAAAATTGTAATCTTGATTGCAAGTCAATGTTTATTCATCGGTATGATGCTGAACCATGTTTTAGATGGTAGAGACATAAACCCCTTCTGCTGTTGTTAATATTGTTTAAACACAAGAGTGGTTCAAAATCAAACAAATACTTCATTTAAAAAAAGCCCAGAAGCATAAGCTAATAATTATTACTGTAAAATGTATATCATGATTTCCGTACCACCCATAAGATGCAACTCGTGGCTAGTGGATTGGAATTAGAATAAATTTCCTAGATCGACGATGGGAGAAATGAAAGATTCACTGCTATTTTCTAATATTTTCAATTGGATCGGATCATCCCTCTGAATGTTCTGAACTCCTGTTTCCAGGGC
The DNA here is from genome assembly GCF_054856545.1 of Hippocampus guttulatus. Taxonomy (NCBI): domain Eukaryota; kingdom Metazoa; phylum Chordata; class Actinopteri; order Syngnathiformes; family Syngnathidae; genus Hippocampus; species Hippocampus guttulatus. The sequence goes on from NC_141265.1 coordinate 15,726,799, forward strand.
AGCGAGCGCGCGAGTGCAGCTCAACTTCCCATCGCTGATGACAAGACAGAATCTAGAGCACATCAGCTGCTTGCAGACAAGCACTGTAGCAAACGTACCGGTAGTTTCGACTCAACTGCTTCAACACAGGATCAATCATAAATCAATTGCGCACATTGGATGTATAAACTGATTTTACATCGACGGGTGAGCCAAAACAACTATTAAACGAATAGACAATTATAAGTATGTACGCATGTGTCTTGCCCACGTGCTATTATTTTGTTGGATGCATTTTCATGAAGAGAGGGAAAAAAAGATAAATAAAATCAAATCAAATGGAGAGAGTGGAGCATGGAGGAAAAGATTTAGGGTTTTGTGTGTGTGTGTGTGCGCGCGTGTTGTTTGACTGACTAGTTTCTTCCTCTTCTCCTGCTCGGTCAGCAGATCCTCATCGTCATCCAGCTCGGGCTCCTCAAAGTGGCTCATCAGCATGCAGCTGCAAACACAATAATATTCCACTTAATATTAATAACCATACATATACTTGCTCTGCAAGAGACCACTCCAGGACAAGCACATGCACACACACTTACAAAAATAAGGGTGCTTGCAAGTCATACTGTTTTATTAAGTGCAAAGGGAAAACAAAAGAAGGCTTCCGAGTTTTTAAGTCCTTGTAACTTTATCATGACAAGATACATGGGCGTGCAGTGTATATATCTAGACCTCTATTTGTGTACTATTTTTGGTATATGAAAGGTCTTAGCAAGGACTAGTGGATGGAAGGATGTTGGCTATATCTGCTTCTTCTCACGCTGCATCACCATCATTCATCATCTGCAATGTAGATCGTGCACTGATGTAAACTGAAAAATAGTTGTATGCCCCCGTGGCGGAGGGTGGAGATCCATTGCATATGTAGGCGCATGATCAATAATCCAATCACAAGTGATTGACATGATAGCCTAATACTGTGGTGTGTGTGTGTGTGTGTGTGCGTGGGTGGGTGTGTGCGTGCGTGAGGCAGGCAAGCGGTAAGTAGAAATAGCTGGATCACTTGATGATAGATAAATTATCGGTACTTAAAGATGTTTATTCAGGACTGCAAGTGGAAATAGTGGGTGTGTGTAACGCAAACAGCTGGTGAGGAATTTGCCTGGTTTAATCAGAACAGTTTGGGGAGTCAAATAAGTGGGTAAGCGGCGATTGACAGCACAAATCAAGTCACTTATTCATGGCAATTTTGCGAGTGGTGCAAGTGGGTGCTGGATGCAACTCCACCATAGATATGGACAGTTTATTGCATGCTTGAAAGTATAAAACTCAAATATTTCACTTGGCTGTGGAGCACAGGAAGCGTGCGAGTGCAGCAGAAACATCAAAACTAACTTTTTTTGTGAAAGCTGGGAGTTTATTTTTCCCTGGCACATTGAGAGCGAGAAAAGAGCAACATTGACAGCAGGAAGAAGGGCGCCTGCACCAAGCTCGGAAATTAGGCTGATGTTTCAGCGAGAAAGAGCACCGACATACTCGCGGGCGGATTTCACTTTCAAAGGACGATGGGATATTCCCTTTCCACATTTTCTCTTCAATCGATTGACGGTGACAAAAATGCGCTCCCACCGTCGCCCTCCCTCAGCCCTTCACTCAGTATCCAGCACCAAAAGCCACACTTTCAACCTTGCGCTTATCACGACAGTGGGAGAGATGCTGCTGCCAATCATGGATTAATGAAAAGAATGCAGGGATGGAAGTGGGTGTTCCGACACTCTATTTGCGGTGCATGCAAGGTTCTTCCATTCTTCAAACCTTTTATGGAGAAAATATGCCTTAAATAGACTCACTAGACCTCATTTGAGCCAGTGAAAAAGAATATGGAGAATTTATCATACTTGAAAGCAGTCAGACTGTGTCCTTTTTGCCCAAATGGTGTTAGTAGTTGGAATTGATGGTAAGAGGAAAATAATGCACATTTGCTTTACGTTTTAAGGTGTGTATATAAAAAATAGTTTGTTTTGGTCAATTCATCAGACAAACAGAAATGCGTACTTACTCTTTGTAGGTGCTCGTCTCGGAATCGATCGTCATCACGTCATGCAAACACTCGACACAGATGTTGATAATGCCACAAAATTTGTCCTGGATCACACTGCATGACACAAAAACAACGGGGGCACAAGTCGTGGTCACTGACGGCACTAGAAAATGTTTGTATCCAATAAGAGTAATGAGAGCAACATTGTAACAAAGAGTCACAATCTGTTAAATCCAGCCATTGATTAAGTGGCTGTCAAAAAAACAAAACATGGCCACACAAAGAAAAGTTGATTGATTCCATCTGTCAGTGCTCTCTCCAGTGTTTTTTTTTTTAGGGATCATCCTCCACACTTGCCTTCTGACATTTGAAATTAACCTTTCTATTTGACATACACACTTGAGAGAGCAACTTAATACATCACAGTTCACAGAGAAAAAAAAAAAAAAAAAAAAAAAGGCAAGGCAAGGGCCGATGAAAAATTTATTACCGGTAGCCCAAAACACCACCCAACCTTGGAAGGCTTGCAGTGACCGAATGCAGTAAAAAATGTGCATATCCTTGATGGAAAAACAAAATCTGACGTTTTCTTACTTTAAAATGAAACCAAAACACAAATAAAGGGGGAAAAAAAAACCACAGAAAATGGAGGGCCACATAATTACCGCAAGCTACTGCTTTCCAATTAAAACTCACTTCGCCACACAGTTAAGCATATCCGTCAATTGTGATTTTATCCAACGTCTCCTGTGATTACTTAACCGGTGCTGCTGGCGACTCGTGCTTTTAATTCAAGTCAGTGGAATTTGATCTGAAAGCCAACAAGCTGCAAGTAAAAGACAAACAGGACACTCGAGTCCCAGCTACTTGCAGATTTCTTTTTGCAAAACTGCACTCACTGGGGAATACTGTTAAAGAGCACTGCGGTACTGGAAGCGATTACCAAGATCTTAGTTAAAAAAAATTAGAATTAAAATTAAAAAGAAGAGGAAGAAAAATATAATGGAATCTGGGCGGCTTGGTGTGGTGGCGTGTGACCTGGGCGTACGTAAGCTGTGTGCACAGTGTTTTGCAGTTCTCCCTTCACTCAATAAAAAGAGCATCGGTGACTGTGGCTCTTCTCTCTTCTCTTTCTCACATATGAGGGCATTACGGGAAGCAAATGTAAACACCCACGGCATGGGCACAAAATGTGAACTGTGCTATTGCAGTGGAAACAGGAGGGAAATTTCAGCCAAACTCCAGAAAAACCAAAGAAAAAAAATTCAGGGTGCCTCTAAGGAATAACCAGTTTCCAACTTTTCAAGCCTTCAAAGTCTGGAGGTTCTCTGTAATTAACTGATGTAAGACCCACTCATCTATGCACTTTTTCAGACTCTGTTTAGCTGTGTTGACTTTTGTCTACTTGAGCCCCGGCGAGTATCATATTTCTGTGACGCCAAAACACTGATAATGAGCATTCAAGTAAGTGACCACACCACCGCAAATTCACAAAGGTGCATGATGAAGCAGAACAGAGAAAATAATTGACAATCTTGGCTACAGGCCACTAAGCAGCCGGGCACGTTAAAGCACATTTAGGGAAAAGGATGCCTTAACGAGACCCCCATCCGGTCTGCTTCGCATAACTAATTTGTAGTGCTTTAACACTGCCCTTATTTATCACTCTTTCTCTCTCAAATGAGCAGTACAATTACAAAGCAGAAGTTGGAAAACTTTTAGAAACCTCCACTCAGCTTTAGTTTGACAACTTTGTGCCGCTCTTAGAGAGAGGACAATTTGATGCATAATGCGAAATGAGGAAGTAGATACAAACCCCTTCCAATTGAGCTGCGATTGTACGTCGGATACTTTATTTGTCATGCAGTGACCGAAAAGCCAAGGCTGTCATAACCAATTGGAAATTGTTGAGGAGGTGTGAGGAAGCATGACAAAGGATTTCATGGCTGTCTAATATTACACAGCCAAGAGTGCGGAAAATGTCCGTCGTCCAAAAGTCTTGACTAGAAAGTTCATCACTACGTGAACAAAAAAAATAATAAATAATAATAATAATTTTTTTAAAAAAAACACCAGAAAAGTAGACCTTAAAACCCACATATTGAAGTTTCAAAAATGTGACATGGGAAATCTATTCACATGAACTTACATTCAGTATATTCTGTCAAATATGCGGTCATCTTTAAACTGAAAATGCACTGGAAAATGCTGGGGGGGGGGGGGGGGGGTTCTTTCTTTCTTTTTAAAGATCTCCTTTGTTTCCTGTTACCTTGGAGAACTACAAAAAATCATGCTGCAAATAAACTTCTTGTTGCTTCTAAATACATTTTGTCAGCAACACACTAATAATGCACTCCAAGAATGAATCTCAACCTTTTATTCAAACATTTAGTGCGCAAATACATTTTGGTGGCAACAAACGAATAATGCACTCCAAGCATGAATAGAAACCCGATGCTAGTATTAAGCTTGATGTGAAAAATTGCATCTGAATAGGCATGAAAAGGATACATAACGTAGCAAGAGCCGCATTGATACGTGAATGACTCAAAGGAGTTCTCCACAGTATCAATCTGGGACGGCTCCGATGCCAACCAGAAGAGCACCTCTCCAACAAATAATTGCAATTTTACATTTTCCTTTGCAGAAGGACGCAAACAGATGCCCACCGATGCCAAAGTCCAAGTCCTTGGAGCCTGAGCTACTGCAGAATATTTATTCCTTCTTAAAATTATTACTTTTTTTTTTTTTTTACATATTGCTTGATTGAAGAAAAAAAATGCACCAGAAGTCAAAAGCCTCAAGCCCCAGACAGAATTTAGCTCTTTCCCGACATACAGAGATGTTAGTCTCTGAAGCGACATAAAGTTTCAACATACATCATACTTGACATGAGTCACTATAAGCAATCATTTTGAAAGAGTGCGTAGCCCTCGTATAGGTGAGTGTTTCATTGAATAGCTGAGGACAAGTTTGATGGTTAAAAAAAATGTGAATAGGTGAAGAATAGCAAGCCGCGAATATGCGGCTCACCATATTCTGTACGTTCGCAGAAAATGTATTCCTACCCCCTCAGACCATGCTATGAGGCATCGAAATGTGACGGATGCAACTCTCCCAAATGTCTGTGATCTCGAATGACAGATGCCTTACCTGTTGTCAGACGGCAAGAGCGAAAGCAGGGCCAGAGAGGACAGCTTCTTCCTTTCAGGCTGCGTGATGTTGTCCATGCGGTCCACCCACATTTCAATCACACTGCCTAACAACTGGTCAATCTGGCGGAGCAAAGGGATGGGAAGCCGTGTGTTAAAAGAAAGGAGCGGAAATTAACCGTCTTTGAGGGCGCCTGAATTCATTTTGTTGTTTATGAGAATTGACCTTCCCTATTTTCCCTGCCTCATTTAGTAGCCAGTGTAGACGAGAGGCGCTTGGCACCGGAGAGTGACAGCTGAGGGATTTTTCAAACAGCCTATTCTTTCCTTTTATCCATTTAGATTAAGACCCAACTATAAACAGTAGGTGATTCATTTCCCTTTAGTTGGGGCAAAAACAATTTCAAAGTTTCAGAATAAAAGGGGCTGGGGCTTTGACTCTGTGCCTGCAAATGGAACCATTTGCAATTCCATGGCTCATCACTTTGAGCCCAGTTTCTAAACGATTCACTTTTCACAGGCACTTTTGAGGCGTTGTCCTTAACAGGCGCTGAAAGAGACTGCTGAGGAGACAGAAATGAAGGACAGGCACCGATTCTCACCTCCTGGCCACACTCGGAGGCCATCTGAGTGAGCAGCGATGAGAAGAAGCTGGAGTTCTGCAAAAGGATGCGGGCCATGATGCCCAAGTAGGTGGACATCATCACGGGGTATCGCTGTACAAAACAAAAGAGCTGAATCCATCTGAAGAAAAGGCGTGCGCACACTTTATAGACTGTAACTAATGGTTCATTCGGCACTGGGGGAAGTGCAGTCAGCCCACTGACACAGCAGCACTGTGGCCAGCTATATATAACATTTAACTGTGCTAAACAATCAACAAAGACGACGAGTATGTGACCAAGAATAAGATTATTCATTAGGATGTTCAATAACAGTGAGTTTAAAATCAGTAGATAAAACAGGCTGGATTACCACACGGGGTGTTGATTTACTCAAATGCGGACTAGGCGAGGAGACTACTTTGTGAAAGGCTTTATTTGTAACCACATGAATCGAATAATAAAGGGCAATTTACATCAAGCGAGTGCGGTGGTGAGAACAAAATAAAACAATCTATTCTGGAGAAACGCAGAGGAAAAAAAAATCCAAGTAAACTAGGTGGATGCACAAGACAAATCAGAGTTTACGTGAATTCAAACAAATTTATTTGACGTCTGTGTGTGAGAAATGTGCAAAAGTAAGATATATATATATATATATATATATATATACATATATGTGTGTATATATATATATATATATTATATATATATATATATATATATACTGTATATATACAGTATATATCAGGGATGGCAATCGCCAGTGAGGAAAAAAGTGGAAAGGGGCGTGGCCTGGACGGGGCGACCAATCACAACAAGTAAGACATCATACACGTCCAATCGCAGGGCTGTTTACAATCGTAAGATGGAAAGACTGATCGGGAGGAGCTCGTGAAAACTCGACGATAAGGTACCTGACCCCCCCTAAAATTTTTTCAACGGATTTAGACGATTCACAAAAATGATCAATTTAAGAAATAAAACGGCGGATTTCCGCGTATCCGCAGAAAATTGCCATCCCTGATATATATATATATATATATATATATATATATATATATATATATATTTTTTTTTTTTTTGCATGACTCCCTCGGTGACTAATTGTGGCACAGCATCTACTGAAGGGACAGCCACCATTTGAGTCAAATAGGTGTTTTACAACCATGTAGGTAGAGTAATTGCAGTCAAGCGGGACAACTCACCTCGCCGTTCACTAAACCTCTGAGGACAGCTGGCAGCAAGGGCTGGAACATATGGGTACCCAGGATGGGTCTAACCTTTAGAGCTAGTTCTACCACCTTGCGAAAACACAGAAATGCGGACGTTGAAGGACAACGCAGCAAGGAGAATCACAGGAAGCCTGTTATGTAAAGATATGTTAAATAAATAAATAACAGAGAGAGATCTGACGATGGCAAAGATCACAAGGTGCCGGGGGACATTGGGCGGGAAGCAAATGCCAGTCAGGAAAAAGCGTGAGGAAAATCCTCGACAGGAAAGGTGAGTCCTTCAAGTTTCAAGATATTTCAGTGAGGTCCATAAGAAAGCTGGAATTTAAAAAAAAAAAAAAAGAGGAACTGGCTACAGTTAATTGGAGAAGACTCCCACTTTATGTTTATTTATAGTGTAGTGTATTTGCAACAAATAAATCAATAAATAAAAAGATATACCCCTTACGAAACCTGACTCATGTTTAAGCAAAAGTCATTGCTCTGTTGAATTTCCGGACTTACTCCTTCTCCCTCATGAGCCTTCGCACAATTAAAAACCTCCACAGAGGAATCATCAATGGCAATTCTCTGCGTACTGTGCAATCAATTAGCTCAAGTGTGAATGACCAAAGGGAAAGGACAGATAAACACTGCGCCACTCAGCCTATGATATTATATGTTCATATGAACTTTTCAAAAAAACACGCAGACTGTCGCAAAGGGCACTCGTTTGTGTCATTGAGTGCCAACTGTGTGGGCTGACGTTTTCCTTGTGGCCAGAACAAAGGAGCTGCATGGACATTAAGTATGCTAACTGCATACAAGGACCACAATGCTGCAATGTTACTGAAGGATCAAATATGTATTTGACGGCTGCTGCACAGAAAAGAAAACAGGAGGTTTTGAATTTGTATGCAAGAACGCACCTTACGGCACTCCTAAAGTAAGACGAGACGACGCCTACCGTCAGAACTTGGACCTGTCCCTCATTCGTGATGTCTTTTAGCAGCTCACAGAAGGACTGACATAAGGATTCGGCATAGTTCTGCAATAATACAAAAGAATAATAATCGTAAGACTGAAATGGCAAACAACAAAAGTTAATTGACGACGACCGCTGCAAATACTGCACATTGTAGCTTTTCACAGCAGATAGCATGCCAATATGTCCCAGTGAATGGTAACAGGAGTTCAGAACATTTTGAGAAAGTCTCCTATCCCATAAAAATATTTCATCGTCAGAATCCAACAATAAGGAACACAACAATCCCCCACGTATTTGTGGGTCACGACTGAAAAATCATCTATTACGCAAATTGCGGGGGATTACCGTCATACATTCACAAAGTCGTTCAACATCAAATTATGCTTCTGAACCCCCAAATGAGTGTTGTGTATAGCTCACCTGGAGGAACTCCGTTGGAGACAAGTACAGGTAGGCCTTGATAATTTGGAAGCACGTAGGCAGGTTCTCTGAGCTCAACTCTGCACAAAAACAAACAAACAAAAACAAGTTACTGCACCACTTATAAGGCTTTGATTGACAAAAGGCAGGGAAAAGGGCAAGGGCATTTGTGAGTAAATGAGGCAGCACACAAGAGCGTTTCATGTGTCAGGGAAAGCACGGCGCATGGACCTAAATCACACTCTGTGTTCGTCTTCGGAGGTTCCACTGTATCATCAAGCAGGAACATTTGCTCAGTATTTGGGGGTGTAATGAAAGCTCATTTAGACAATGCCCATGGTATAAAAAGAGAAGAAGATAAACTCGAAAATCAGATGGATGAGCTTTTCTAATTAGCCCTTTCAGGATATGCAGGATGTGAGCAATTGAACAACACAGCTTCGGGGCTTACATGGCTCCAAAGGGACGACTCATCTGCCAGCGTTAATGCAAAACATTAACAACGACTTGATTTTAATTACCAAGCACCTCTGACAACTTTATTTGGCAAGCGTAACTTGTTTCATACTTGAACTCCAGTGTTTGCCTGACCTTCGCTGAAGTTTGTTGACATTCAAGCCCAGTGTTTGGGCAAATATCATCTCCATCTTTGATATCTGTTCGTTTCATTTGTCCGGAAGAAAAAGGCTTCATGCACACAAAGAAACACATCTAATCTCAACGTCACCCATCCCGCCTCCGTAGCGCGTGCGCGCATTGTGGTTGCGAATGAGCTGAAGGTTATCCCAGCTGACTTTAGGCGAGAGGGGGCGGTGCACCATCGACCGGTCACCAGCCAATCACAGGGCACAATCCATTCATCTGGTTCAGTGTTTTCGGTTCCTTGTTTCAATTTTTTTTTTTTTTGCGTTTTGATTTTGGTTCAATCTGTGCTCCATGTGCAGTGCATGAGGAAGTGCTGATTTCTCTGAGTACTATTGTTCGAACGTGTGTTGATCGATGCTTTTGGCACTTCTGTTTATATCACCCTAGTGTAAGAAAATGAGGAAAGTGTACAGGAGACCAAAAATGTTTAACTTTTACTATTTACTGTCATGTCCATCCGTCTCTTCTTTCTTTTGTTATATTTAACAATTAAACATCTTATTTTCCTGATCGTGACAGAGACTTGTCAGTGACAACTATATGCATGATAAACTTTTTATTGGGACCTATACAGAAGTCTCAAGGTTCGAAATAAGAGCAAATAGGAAAAATAGGACGAAGTTAATGATAACTGTGAAAAAGTCAAATCAAGTGGTCAATATACAAATTAAACACCTTTTTAAACATGAATGTGCTTAGTAGGTCTCTGTGACTATGGCTGTTAAATGTCCTGTGTCGGGTATTCGATGGAGACAATGGACAGAATGCTAACCAACATGCTTTCTGACCCAGGCGATAGACGTGTGCAAGTCTGAGCTACAATTTGAGACCAGCTATTTTAAAATGGCACAGTGCACAGTGGATTTCACAGGGCCACAAGGCTCACTGTCAGTCACATCAGTCACAGCTGGCATGAGCAATCTGCTGTTGACCCATATCAGAAAAGATCCTGATCTGCTTCTTCCAGGCCAGCTGTGTGTGGGGTTTTTAATTAATTTATTAATTTATTTATTTTATGGGGCAAGACCGCAATGTGGCACATATGATTCACTAACGAATGCTCAAGAGAGCTCTAAATCAGAAATAATGCTGTAATTTCCTCTCCTTTGTCCTGGTCAGAATAACAAGGATGGATTATCTCGGAGAAGGATACCTTTCATTTTCAGAGTGCTATACGTGTGACTAACATCGGCGGAAGGAAACTGAGCTCTGATTGCTCCACTGTCTGGAGACGCATGTGTGCGATTTTGGTTTGGTCCAGCCAAATTTACAAGTGGAGAAGGGGCAGAATCTAAATCAACAAGGTGCTTTTATGACTCCAACATGCCAGAGCCAATTTTCTCCCCAGGCAGCTCTAGACATAAAGCAGTCCGAAAGTGTGCTAATCTGCAATTCAAAGAGAAATTGATGGGGGGATAATTCTGTTGCCTTGATTATGAACTGAGCCACTCACTCAGCAGCACACAATGCATTAAGCATTGGCAACAAGAAGATGGCCTGGAGAGTGGAGACTTTCAGCAAGACCAACAGTCTACTCTTGGCTTGAATAAGCAAGCAATCATTCCCTTTATCCCCATTCACGTTAAAAAATACATTTAAAAAAAGGATTAGAATGGACATTTATGTTTTTCACAAGACAGCAACGATATGACAGTTTCCCTCAAAAAATATTTCATGTCAAATATCGGGATACGTATCACCTTGAAAGGGCAAGTATCGGGATACACGTTTCACGATATGCATTGTATCGTGACCCCTGTATCCTAATACTACACTAACGTTTGCACTGGCACGATCAACTTTTTCAATTGGGACTGATGGTCAGGACTTGTTTAAACTCACCGATTGGCCCCCAAAATCCAGACACAAAACACGAGAATTCAAGGAATAGAAATTTATCAAATCGGACGGACAAAATAGTACCTTGCAAGGAACGGTAGCTTGAGCCAGAGACCTCAGCCAAAAAGCAACTCTATTTCCACCAAACCTGCTTAGCTTGAAAATAAGCTGACAGAGTAGACGACTCTTGCGTGTAGAATAATAATAGCTTAATATGAAGGAAGTGCACATCTGCAGGAAATAGAACACTTCAGAGGATCTGAAGGGACTCGGTAAGAGCCCGTTGCCTCGAGCTGATCAGACATAATAAACAGCATCTAATAAGTTTTGTTTTTGGGGCTTAGGTTGAATCGCTATGATAAACAGCATCTCATGTTTTCTTGAGTCTTTAGCCAGCCACAGTGAGGCAACAAAGATAATATATGCTGCCGTCTGAGCAGGTACACAGTGTATTCTTGAGGCTTTTTAGTCAGCATATGCCACCACATGAATATTCACCTCAACAAAACACATTTAGCAGTAATGGATTACAGAACACAAACAGAGAGCATCCATTTCAAATAGACGCCAAAAAACACATGCGGAAATGAGAGCCAACTTTGAAAAGGAATTCTTCATTCATAGAGGTACTGAACAAGAGTGGAACTGACGCCTCACAACAACAACAACAAATGCCTGACCACGAGAGGCCATTCGTTTTGATCAGGAACAAGGCAAAGGTGGGGGGGAACAAAACGCAGAGTAAATGAATGCCCTTGTACAGGTAAAGTACAGTATGTGGTCACCATCCAATGAAACTCATCTATCTCCATTTTGCACATTATCCTGCAGGTCTTCTTAAACGTTTGCAAGCTCATCAACTAACAAAATAAAAACAAAAGTTCTGCCAAGTTCATAAAATACCTCGTTCGACTTAGAAAATGTCCTTCAAATCCAACTTCTTTACCCCACAACTCCCCCAGTCACTTTCCATTAAAGACGACTGAAGACTCCCAAGACACTTACTTTTTTCTTAAAAAAAACAAGTACGGACAACCTTGGCTAATGAACAAAATGTTCTAAGTAAAAGGGTACATTTCTGGTAAAACGCTTCGGACTGATGTGTGCAGGTCAGTGCGGGTGACTAAATTCATCATTAATTTATTTTATGCCTCCTTTTAGAAGACGTGAGTTTTGCGGAGATGTTTTTACCTCTACAAGAGGAGAGGAACATCAACCTCTCTCACTACGTTTTCTCACCTCTCTCCCTCTCTCTCTCTCATGAGCAGAGGTGTCACCAGTTATGTCTCCACAAGCCTTGAACGACACCCACACCGGTGGAAACATTTATGGGTGAGCTAATAAGCAGCACCTCAGGAAGCGGAAAGAGGGACGATTGTGTCTAGACGGCAGGCAAAATGACTAATATGACAAAAAGGGTTCATTTGGAGAGGAGGCTGCCCTTCAGATGAAGAACCCATTGAGTAAGGCTTCTTGGACCGTAAGTGGTGCGATACCAAGAAGAAAAGTATACGTCAGCGAAATGCTGCATAACACACAGGGGCTTCAGCACCCACACGTAATTGATTTTTCTCAAGATAAATACGGCAGTGATGCTGAACGTTTTCCATCACCGTGCATCATACTACATTATTTGATCTATTAATTCACCTCGGCTATATCACTAATAGCCATAGGTTACCAACAACTCCAGATCACCATCTTTCTTCATATAATGGCCCAGCATATATTGTACAAACAGAGTATAATGATAATAGAAAAAAATAAATGTGGGTTGCATTTGCTAAAAATGCAAAAAAATATAAAATGTCATACTGGCTACACCCGTAGGTGGTTAGCTCCCCATATAATAAAAATGTATGCACACAAAACTGTGGAGCAGCTACAAAGTCTAGTGGAATGCTATGGGCCAAGAAAAGCATTGCTTTAACACTGCGACGGGGACCCTTTTACAACATCATTATGGCAGATTGAGATACTTTTTACATGCCTCAGTGGATGCTGGTGTTTTAGTTAGCAACCAATTTAAAGGGAGTGTTAAAAATTGTGTCTATAACACAAGTAATTAGTCCTCACCTGTTCTTCCCCCTAGAGGTAAAAAATGGAGGGCACCATTAAAGGAAATTTGGTATAGAAAGCTGAAACCTTGTCACAACTTGGTTTAGGAATCTATTTGCATGCTAATCGAAAGACGGCTCTGACCTGCATTATTCAGGGGTATTTCATAAATGTGCCATTCGAAAAGACAAATTAATCAAAGACCCATACAAATGTCAATTACATTTACAGGGCTGATAAATTATTACAGAAAAAGTAAATTCATTAAATAAACATTTGTCATACTGAAGTAGCAGCGCACACATTTAATGTGCATATTGTACAAATCATAGTCCCCCCCCCAAAAAATCCATCTTTTATCTTTTTATCTCCATATTTTTAAAAGCGATTGTCATAATTCAGGTTACTGTTGAGCCAAGTCTATCCCAGATGAATTTGATGCGAGAGGCGGGAACACCCTGAGCTGATATTTGTCTGTCCTTTATTACCATGACAACTACTAAGCTATCTCCCAACTCGTGCGTGAGGGCCTGAAGAATTGCCAATTCAAGCAGACATTCACATAAATATGTGGAAATAATGAATTCTTATCTCGGGTTCAAGTAGCGTCGTACATTTCAGAGTACTGGAGATTTTTATCATCGGCAACTTGCTTGTACAAATGAAACCGGGGAAACCCGAGTGCCCATGAATGAACAGAAACAGCTTGACAAAATAGCACACTGTCTGAGTATTGCAAACAAATTTGCTTTCATTTCCCTGCAGCCGTTCCAAAACTTCACATTGACGCAAATATATAATTGAGGTAGTTGCCTTGTTTCTGCAAATGTAGTTTTGTTTTGTTTTCCCACAAGTTATGCTACATATTAAAAATGTTTAAGTTTGAAGGAAAATAATGCGTGCAGACACTATGCAGGTTTCAAAGTCTTATTCAAGCACTATTAAGGGCATATACGATAAATTTTGCTTCCAAGCACCTTACAACTGCACTATGTTTCAAACTGATATAAAATTATGGTCCCAGCAATAATTACATTTTGCTGTCACAAATGGTCAATAAACTAGTTTTTGCTGCGGCATAAGTTTATATGGTCATCCAACACAAGAAGTCAGGCTCAAGTAATAATTTTGGTTTGGAGAGAAAATCGAACATTGTTTCAAAATGCAAAGGGCAAATAAACCTGACTTGCAAACTTAATAGACAACAAAAGCAATTACAATTCAAAGATTTTAACAATGTGGTCCAGTTGCCTTGTTAAGTATTGCAATTTACAAATCTGGGAAAGTACCAGCAGCCCTTTACAAAGTGGGCCATTTCTGTCAGAATTCACTACTTTTATTTGTTTTCAAGCAGTGAATTTGTGTACTCATCAGACACAAATATAGCAGCATTAAATAAAACTGCTGTTAGATCAATGAACACTTGAGCTGTCAGTGCAGTGTCAACAACAACAAAAAAAACGCCACTCTTAATGTGTCTTCTTGTTGGTGTTCCACACGCGGCTGAAACGTGCCCTGCTTGGGGTGTGGGGGGGGGCAGTATTACACAGAGAAAAGTGCTCGTTAAGCAAGGCCAAGGCAAGGCTCTTGACATTCTAATTAGGGAATTTGTTGCTCCAGTTTAGCTGTGATGGAGCGGGGCTCTTTTATCAGGCAGACCAGGCCACATACCTGGCAAGCTGCGACACCAATCCCAGCCAGACGCTTTTCTATGGCCCACATTTCTGCACTGCTCTCCATGGGCAAAAATAAATGAACCGCCGGATGCTGCGATAAAAAGGAGCCAAATGTGCTAACTGACTATTTTGCAAAAAAAATAAATAAATAAAAAATTGAAGGGCTAAGTTAACTTCCTGCATGTTCTTTAGACTTATGGGGAAATGCAAGCTTGGAAACGTTTCCCCAAAATAATGCCCTTCATATTTTCCTGTCTACTGCATTAAAGTGAGAATATTTTTTTTTAAATGTGGTCTAATTTGTCCTACCTGCTGCCATCATTCCGAGCTATTATCTTTCATTAGCGCAACTGGAGATTTGCCCTTGCAATCACATTCAAGGCAATTACTGAGCTTTAAATGTGCTACTGTGACTTCCTCAAAAAAAATGCAAGAAGGGGAGAAGTCTTAGGGGTAAATCAGGTGACAGAAGTTCCGCAACACTTTTTATGTTGAAACTGTGTGACCTGCCTGCAGAATATTATTAAAATAATCTACGGCCTCAAATTGTGCCGCTAATTGTATTTTAATTATGATCTAAAAATCGCAACAATAGCATCCCAGCGAGAAAGGTGAGAACGAGGAGGGTTGCCATGGTGATGCCATGCACACAAGGGTGCACATGCAGCCTCACCGTGTCGTCGAGGACAACCAGCTGCCTCGGTTTCCTTGGCCGGATTTACTTTTGGTTAGCAATTAAAGTTAAAAAGAAGGAACTGGAGAGCTCTTGAAACAAACACTCCATGAGGAAGAAAGTCAAGCAAGCAATGTAGCAGAATGTTGCAGAATGCAAGAATGGCTTGTTGAGCTGCATATTCTTCCAGTAAATGTCTCATGCACGTTAGTGAGAGACGTGGTCAGGGATGTATTGGGCCCCAAATTCAGAATGCGAAATTGCTGAAGCTAACCTGTAGTATTAAGATTTATTGTATGCATATTTGTTGAATTGTAGGCTATCCTTATGTTTGGTTAAAAATGTGTGTTGGAAATTATTTAACAGGGAACTTTGATTAAAATTCGGAGGGGTTAGGTTGCAAGGGCAAAGGTCCATATCTCTTGTTTTCATTAGCGTAGCAAACACGTCAAACAAAATAAAAGTGTTGCATTTCGTCTCAGCATCGGCACTGACACATTCCTTTATGACTGAGACGTAGCTAAATGCTCATTTACAGTACGTTGCACTAAAATCCACGCTATCATGAGGAACATTCATTTGATCTTCAGGCGTGTAGCTCTGCTGCTCTGAGTTCTGTTTGGTTATAATAAATTCACCACCTCGCAACATGGGACACAAAAGGTCTGGAAGAACAGAAAAGTACTACATTCATTTTTAAAAACTCTCTTTTCTGGGCCATGCCATCTCGTCTTGTCAATACTTTTGCCTCTTACATGGAGTTGGCCGGCATCTCCTCGGTGAATCCCATAAGAGAATATGGAGTAGGACAACAGCCGGCGCTAAAATGAAGTTAACTGAAAGATAAGACTGAATGGGACGGGAAATTGAAACGTTTCCTTCCATTGATTAATATGGGCAATGCGAAGTTACACGCCAACAAAACGGACAAACTAACAAACAGCTGTGAGAGCTGTGATTGCGAAATTACAATTTCAGCATCCCAGCGTTCTCACACGGATCAACAAAAGGGATAAAAACTGGACCTTCTGCACAGTAATTTTGCGGGGACACACGGCTCTTCTTTTCTCCCTCCACTGAGCAATCTAACCCCAAAAACATACACTTGGAGATCACCAACAGGTTAGTAGCGGAACAGCATGGACATCGGACATGCAGCAGAATGGTTTCAATATCACCAACAGATTTTATGTTTTAAAAGAAAAATATTTTTCTTTGAAACTAAATATTTTCCAATTTTTTTTTTTAGTCTAACACCTGAATTTCCCCTCTGGGGATGAATATAAGATATCTTACCTTATCCACAGTATCTTAATTAATTGGTTCTACACACTGAGTATTCTCTACTTGTCATTTGTCAAACATCAAAGCCAGCATTCGTAAACTCATCCCACGATAATAATAGTTGACAAAATCAGGTTTCCATGATGCTCCCTCGATCTTGATTAAGGAGAGCATGGCCAGAACAGCGTAACAGGAAATCAATGTCATATTGTGGTATTATAAAAGAAAGAAAAAGAAAGTAAAGGAAAGAAACTGTCACGTTTCAAGTTTTGGTGATGATGATGAAGTCCTCCGAAGGTCATACAGAAAGTCGTTTGTCTTTTTTTTTTCCCCTTTTCAGGTCCACAAATGCTTGAATTGCTTTTAGAATGGCAAAAGAAGTTGGATCTTAATCCTCTCGCCACATATGGCCCGCAAGCCAAAAGTTTCCCCCTGCAAGATGAAGATCTATGCCTGGTCCCGTTCTCTTAAATCTCTTTGATTCCAATCCATGCTTGGAATGATCCAATGCTAAAGTAAGCCAATAAGTCTAAACCAGCGTTCATATTAGTCCGTCTCATTCGGTGGGCAGCGGAGGCACCAAATCAATACGGTTCCTCAACACACATATCTTAAAAAGTCTCAGGAAAAAAAAGCAGCATCCGGGGTGCTCAATCACACAGTTCTTTTCTGTCTAACACCAGTTACTGGCCTGCCGACAGAGCTCGGCAGAGCCATCGGCGAGATCATTACAGGCTGCTTAAGTGTGATGTCATAACAGCCGGGCTCATCACACAGGGCCGTACCAATTTTCTGTCCTCGTTCTGTAAATATCAATCTGATTCCTCACAACAGGATCGTACAACGTCAAGAATGTGACTGCCCGGCTGCTTTTCATGCTTACAAATCTTGTTATTTGTACGGGAGCTTTCAGCCATCTGCGTCTTCAGTGTTACATTCGAAGTATGTTTACTCCAAAATGCAACGACTTTATATTTCTTGATGATTTCGGCAATGTGAGCTTTGCGTCACAACCAACAAGTTTTATGCACACAAGATGTTGAGTTTCTTTCCGGTTACACGCTCATTGATCAGAAATAGATATGGGTAAAAATTTGCAGTGTCGGCAGTCTTAGGCGTGTTAAGTTTTCGACTTTTCAATTGAAGGCCATTTGGATGCAATTCAGGCTTGCGACAACATGCAAGAGCATGCTGTGCCTGCATGTGCACACCTGTTATCGTTGATTATTACACTAAACTATAAAACAAAGTAAAAAACAAAACCCCAAGTTATTTTTGTAAATTGGAGCTGTTCACGCTGTACATTTTGCCAGCATCTGTCGGTGTCTCGCATATTTGACCTCGACGTGCCGATGCCATACCCAGCTCATGGCGTGCTGACGGAAACATCTGTCATCCCGTTAGAATGCTTGCATATGCATGAAGCCTTTTTAGTATGCAACACATGTATGAATGCTGGAATGAAGTACGCCGTGATGTTGTTTGACAGGGTGAGGAATAATCCAAACTAAAAGAGCAGAAACAAATCTCAAGAGGACTCACCCAGTAGAGCTGACGTGTTCTGGAAAATTCGGAGCAGCTCGGGGGTGATGGCAGGACTGTTCTCCAAAGTCACATACCTGCATGAAGAGAGGGCCGAGGGAGAAGAGAAGCCTTTTGTTAAAAGTCTCACAACCTTTGAAACTGGAGAAAAAAAATGGAACAGTTTATCTTCAACACCATTGTCAAACACATGTGGCTTTTTCTCTATATGTATGAGAATTCCGAAAGATTTAATCTTCTACATAACAAATAACTGATATCAATCAAGAGAGCAAGTTGACACAAGATAAAACCCGAATGGGATGACAACCTAACTGTAAACAAAGCAAATGGATATTTTAAGTGGCACTGTTTATCGGAGAAGATAAAAGAACAGGACGGAAGCCGAGTCTTTTTTTTTTTTTTGCCCCAAGCCCTTACATCACGCTAATCCTGCAGTGCTCAGCGGCAACACAGACAAAGAGATTAAGGACAAGAGTTAAAAAGACAAGAGATGACAGAAGGGCAACAAAAAAATGGTCACACCTGCAAAAAAAACCAAAAAAAAAATCCCCGCCACTCAGCCAACCATTTCGCAGGTGCAACAAAAGGTGATATGAGAGTGTTCTTTCAAATGTCAACAAAACATTCAGTGAGAAGAGAGACCATGCACTACGCTATGTAGCCACAGAGCCGTCCATGCCTGAGTGCATGGAAATACATCTTTATTTATAGAAGCAGAATTAAAACATAATGACATGGGGCAACCCATTTACCAGTGCCTGTCATATTGTAAGCGATAGCATTTGGCCTCTATACATTTATAAAACCCAATTCCATTCAAGTTGGGACACTGCGTAAAACATGAATAAACGCAGAATATAACGATTTGCAAATCCACTCCTACCTAGATTCAATACACTACAAAGACGGGATAGTTAATGTTCAATCTGATGAACGCTACTGTTTTTTTGCAGCATACAGAATATACTGTGGTGGTCCACAAAAAACATCGGTAGGCATCGTACCAAAGCTCCAATCCATCCTCCAGCAAATACACATGAGGTGGCTGGGAGACATCTGTGCTTAGTTGGATGACAGGAAGAAGGAAGGGGTACAGGTTCTTGCACTTTGCACCGAGGCCCTGCCAAAAAAAAAAAAAGAAAAAAAACGGGAGATCAATGTAAGAAGAGGAGTTTAAAAACTGTACTTTCAGTTTAATGGATGTCCTTTGCAGATTGTCTAAGAATGAAGTGGAACAAAAGTTGGGTAAAGTTCAGTACAATAAAGCACAGACTCATTTATACCGAATGCAAAACACATTGTGTCACGGGATTCAGTTCTGCATCTTGGACCAAAATATTCCTTTGTTCGATTATTAAGAACATAACTGTCTTGGGAGATGTAAGATGCATTCAGGAGGGATACATATATATGCGCATAGCTTGTACTAAATAACACAGTATCTTGGAGATTCAATCGACTTATCTTGAACAAACTACATGCGCCAAGACAGAATGATTGCTTTTGAAAGCAATGTGCATTTTATAGCCTCCAATTTAAAAGCACTTGAAGTCGATTTACTTCAATTGGTTAGCGAAAAGTGGGTGTAAATTAAAGCTGAAGTTCAGTGGCTATTTCACTGGTTATATAGATTGAATGAGGGGGCACCAGTATTGAGGGAACAATGGAATTTTCCTTTATGAGGGACACACTGAAACAATATTGAAAACTAACCAATCATTCATTTGATCAAGCGTTATTGAAAGAAGCTGCATTCAATGCTTAAAAAGGTGAATTCCTTCCATCATTTCAATCATTTTCTAAAGCCATAACGTTCATTACAGTCAGGGATGTTGGAGTGTTCAGATATTTATTGAATGCCGGAGTCTCTGATAGGGTAGTGGTACACACAGCGGACTTGTGTGCGGGCAGCGTAGGATCGGTTCCCACTCAGTGACGGTGTGAATGTGGATGTGAATGGTCGGTTGACTCTATATGTGCCCTGCGACTGACTGGCGACTAGTTCAGGGTGTTATATGCTTTACACCCGAAGTGAGCTGGCATCAGCTCCAGCAACTCCTCGTGGTGTTGAAAATGGATGGATATTGAATGCTGGCAAAACAGTACAAACAAACAACATTAGCGATGAACATACTCACGCAGGAGCTGCTCTTGGCCTAAGATCACAGCCAAAAACTTAAGAGGTAGACTCACCAACGTCACGGGCAAATTAACCGGGCACAAACTAGTCACTAAAATACATTCAATTTAAAAAATATATACATTTTAAGCATTTTGGGGGGGTTCAAACATTTTTCCAATGTGTTAAAAAAAATTAAAAGATTTAAATGTGTGGAAAGCATGAGTAGTGGGTAAAACTATGTTTATTATATATATATATATATATATTATATATATGTTTAATGGTTTCCATCCATTTTTGGGGGTGGGGGGGGGGGGGTAATTTTCTGACATTCCTGTAATGGCAGCCTGTCACTGAAAAGTGCTAAGTTGACTGCCACTCAGCCTGTGGCATTTGAAAAGCACTGACTTTACTCAGCACCATTTAAGATTTGACACTTGAACAGGAGTTTTAGGTTGATGATTAATGAGGATTTTTGGTCTCATTAACCCATGTGTAAGCAGGGCTTGTAAGAGTGTGTGTGGTCTGTGTAGAAGTTGGAAACCAAAATCTCTTTTCCATAAAAAGCTTACGAAAAATCTGTCTTGAAAATGACAAGAATACCTTTTTCTAGACAGTGACAAGACAATAATTGGGTGTAAACATGCCACTATCTTCGGTTCATGCCCCCTCTGTGACTGCTGCATGACACTGCGGGTAACAAATGAGATGGTGTTTTGCAGCACAGAACATTGTCAAGCTGACTGGTGTTGTTTTGTTCATTAGGAGAGACTACTGCGTCGCTTGAGTTGTTTTGCAGGGACTTCAACAGAATGAAAATACTTCTGAGAACAAGCACTGCTAACATGAGAAAAATTTGCGGTACAGGCAAGGCAAATCCTTGCTTTGGAATGGGTCCTACCCGCACAAGGTGAATAAGAGTGGTGAGTATGGCGCATCGTAGCATGTTGTGGTCTTCGGATTGCTTCCATAGCAGAGGCAAGTACTGCACCAGACAACCTACATGTGGTCGGATCTAAAAAAGACAAAAACAAGTGTATTTCAAAATGAAAGCTAATTGTAGGACAGAACACAAACTTAAGATACCATTTGGATAGCAGCAATATCCAAATGTATTAAAAATTATCTCACTGCAGAATTATCGAGAGCATTATCGAAACTAAGTGATGCCATTTAAATCTCTTCATATCCTTCATAATTGACAATGGTGTTCATTCAATTAACAGCAGCTCGGACGAGGCGCGAAACGGTATACAGTACCAGTACAGTAAAACCTCTACAAACACCAGTAAAATATAATAATAATAATTTAAAAAAAACAACGAAAATAAAAAAAAACTATGAAGTCATGTGCTTCAACTAATTTAACTCCACAAGTGTCACCTTAAAAAGCTACTAGTGATATAAAATAAGAAAGGTGGCCTGGTACATTTTTTTCCCGAAGCAGATTGTAAATTAGCATGTATCTGAAATAAATAATTGTTAATCATGAGCATGAAGAAACCCCAGAGAAGGGCTTCCTGTTCCTTTGCTTTAAAAGCTGAGTAGCTTTACTTTCAGACGTTTAACTTTTATTTACACTTGTATGACTCATATGAAATGGTAATGATAATTTTGCCGCTATAGTTTAAAATTTGATGATGGCAGTTTGAGCCTGGAACAATTCACATAATTTCCCTTTTTTTCTTTTTTAATTAGAACAATTTGGAAATCAGCCAAACTCACAGAACGGATTGGGAAAAAAAAAGGTTTTATGCAGCTAGTCTAAAAGCAACATAAATCTCTAGGAGATGATGATGATGTCCTTGACTGTGTTAATATGCAGCATCCCATTTGTGGTTTATTGTAGTTCAAACAGCAGCTGCATTCCAAGTTGAAATGAAGTGTAAGATGCTCTCATAATGACAATGTAATATACATAATCAGCCCACTATGTCGTCCTCACTAGGCATCGCCGTTAATGTGATACGGTATGAACAAGCCAGAGGCTAATTGGAGAATTTACCCCCCTCCCCAAAAAAAAACATTGGGAGACCTAGTCGAGATTTAACTTCAAAACAATTGTTTTCTTCCTGGTGGCAACATGCACGAGATGCTCATGTACCCTGTGATGGTTTTGTGACCAGGTTGCATAACCCACACTGGGATCTTTTACTTGATTTTTCAACTTTGTAACGAGCTGGACTGGGAGAGAGAAACGGTAGGAGACACGGACGGAGCCAGAAATGAAGACATCGATCCTGCTGACAAACCCTTCATATGACAAACGTGAACACAAATAAACAAAAAAAAGTTGCCTTTTTTTTCTGTCAACATCTACACTCAGTGTGTATTTTTCTCAATCTCCCAACTGCCTTTGTGGGTCAAAATCCCTTTCTGGCGGGGTTAGAATGTTAATAAGATTCGCGCTGACTCTGGAGGTTTAGTCAGGGTCGGGGACTGGGGGAAGACTTAACCAGACTGACAGTTCACATGGATGAAAGCCATTTCTGTGACAGATTGAAGTCAAGGCATCGTTTAATGCAAGATGCTTAAAGTGGATCTGAAGGAGTCTGAGGAGGTCATTAAGAGGGTCAGCGTCTTTTTTCTTCCCTCCCCGAGAGTTGGCAGACATGTGGATGGGGGCAAGTTATTGAATGCAAACATATATCATTATTTTGGTATGGCCTTGAATTAAATCACTGTGGTGCAAGGGGGAACTGTGCCACAGGGTTAAGTGTGGAATGACATGGGCGTAAAGACTTGCTGTTAAAGTCATTTGTGTTACCACTGTCAGTATGACAAATCATTGAGATCCTTTGTGGGAAGACCCCCCTGGGTGATTACTTTGAGTGATGTTTCCACCAAGCAGCAGCAGCAGCAGACTGCACCGCTGGGTCTCGCTCAAAAACATTTTTTTGCTTGAAAAAAAAAAAAGGAAAAATTCTCGGCTTCTGAATCTGCCAAACCTCACCTGCGTGTCGACTCTTTCAATAACGCAGGAGATGACATGGAGCACCTGCATTTTGGTGTTACACTCTGTCACCTGCTGCAACAGCTGGAAGAGCAGACCAAATATGGACTCCAAGTACTGTGTGGAGTGGTAAAGAGTCACTGTGAAAATCTCAATTGAAACAACAAGCCTTGAGCAGAGGCGAAACAAGTACTCACAGGGAAGAACTGCTCTGTCTGGAAATCAAAGTCATCGACGGGTAGCGGTGAGTTAAGGGCGGAGAAAAACAGGCAACCAATAAATAAATAAATAATAACAAAATAACAGCAAGAAATACATGATTGTCGACAACCCCAGTGACGGGATATAAGCCTAATTATATTGGAAATACAATGTGCTGTCACCAACAGGTATTCGCGCTTTTATTTTTATTTTTTGGTGTGTGTGTGTGTGTAATCTCTTTCCTTAGGTTTTCACAGAAACACTTTTTTCCGGGCTCCTTCTGAAATGCCCCAACATGCCACTAGACATGAACCCTTAAAAGAGGATTTGTTTAATCACGCAATACATATTTTGGAAATGTTTTGTATTGGTGGGGTTTCAACTGAATTATTATCACATCTGGTAACTCTCCTGTGTATTTAGAGAGTTTCAAAGCACTCAGGCCTTTGGTGGAAGTACAACAGGGCTCCAAATATAGCTACTGGACAAAATTGCCATTTTAGACCACCTACCGGTACTTCAGACCACTACTTGGCCATCAATCGTCTAAGTTCTGAAAGGATATTGAGCTTCAGGGTTGTAGCCGTCTCAATCCGCACCTGTGGGGGGGAAAAAAACAAATCAAGTTTCCCTCTCATCAGTTCAGTCTGTCGATGGATTAAGAATTCTGCTAATAGTGTGGGTGTGATTATTGTATCTTAGGAAATTAAACCAAAAAGGAGAGCATGACTGGGCTGTGGATAAAGTCTCAAAAAAGTTTACTGTCGAAATAAGTGCAACATGAGGTCAGCTTTGGTAAGCTGCGACATACCCCGAGTCCCTGCAATGGCAAAACAACCTCAGCCTCCAAATGTTAACAGGCTCATAATGCACAAATGATGTGCTCACCAACTAAGGTGTAAAAATTGTGGAAAGTAGATGAGAACTTCTCATCACATTAATTGACTGGGCAACAAATGTCACAGAAATCCATTAGCTAAGTTGACAGGACTGGTGTGTGTGTGTGGGGGGGGGGGGGGGGAGTATACCTCTACCAAGGTCAAATTCAAGCACTTTTCAAGCACATTCAAAATCAACTTAAAGAGTTTTGAGAGTACGACAGTGTGAAAAACAGTCAAAGGGGTGCTGTTTATTTTTGATAGAGCAATGACTAATGATAGACAGTTAAAAAAAATGTCTGCAGGTTGGTAATATACTACTACAGCATAAACTACTCAGTTCCATAAGGTTTAATAACATACCAAGAAAGCAGTTTATATAAAGTTACAGTGCATTGTCGTGCTGTGCTGCGGATTAAAGTTTCCTTGCAATAAAGGAAGCTTTCTTGTAAGAAGGGGGGAAAAAAAAATACAAGATCCAAGTATTGTAAAAGCTATGTAAATATCTCTTGTTAGATATATCTTCGGTTTTTCCAAAGTCACGTCACCATCCATTTTCATATCCAAAGGGCGCAATCTTGCCGTGTCAGAGTGATGGCGGTGGTAATGATGCCCGCGGGAAGAGCTAGCAGATGGAAGACAGGAATTAAGGAAAGTAAACGAGTGAAGAAATTGGTGGGAGACTTAAAAAGTCCATTACAGTTAGTGCTTTGCAGCCCTTATCCTCAACCAGCGCGGATGCCTGGGCGAGAATATGAGTCAGCAATTTTTTCCCTTTTTTTTTTTTAAATGACAAAATGTTATCAATATCAATAAAGGGGCTTTACAAGGGTTGGTATGAGCTTTTAGGGAGAGTATATGACCACATCTTCCGCTGTGTAATACCCACTGTATTTTTTTTTTCAATTTAGATAACACACTGTGGAGACATGACATTGAAGAACAAGAAGCAGTCAGTAACAATAGTGTGTGGTTATTGGTCAATTTCTTAAAGAAAAAAAAAGTGTATAATAGCTTGTTTTCACCTGGACTGGGTAGAAGATAAGTAAATTACCCAAACAACTGCTAGAGCCACATCAATGTTCAATGTTACACATGCTGGTAGCAAACAAAATTAGACCGTTTGGACGCGCTCTATTCCCGCCCCCCTCTTAACACATTGCTGAAGTATCGGATTGGGATTTGGTATTGGAAGAAACTCAAAATCAAGTGTCTGAGAGTCTGATGTGAAAATATTTACAATAAACACAATATGTGATGGAACATGCCCAGAGATAGTGAGAGCTCACAGGACATTGCTGAAAATGTAGCAGTTTCCAGTGCTTCCACCAACACCTATTTACTTAGAGAAAGCATACCTGAGCATTCCTACCTCAAATCGTCACTCAAAACACACGGCAAAAAATAAATGAATGCAATAAAAAAAATTTGAATGAAGCCATGGCTCATAATCCAGGAAATTAAGATGGGGCAGTCCTTTGTCAAGGTATGCAGTGCCACTCTTACAATACAATTTTGGGGCAGAAAAATGTTCAAGATGTCTGTATAAAGCAGCCCAATAGGGTAAACAGGTAGCATGTGCTGTCAAGCATTGAGTTATTAAAAAAATAAAATAAAGATGTTCACACACACAAAAAAAGCATCCACTCAACAGCTTTTGCACATGCTATATAAAGTAGAAATAGCCATATTGGACCAACAATGACGGACAAATCAGGCCCGTCAGATGTTGTCAGCACTGGCTTTAATAATTCAAACACACTCCATTTCAATTAGTGTGCAAAGTGTGGAAGACAACTTGATGAAAGTTGGTCAAAAGAAAAACAATCTGGGTCACGAGAAAAACAATCTGTCTGAGCACCTAACTGAAAAATTGGTGCAACATTAATAATCACTCTTAAACTGTGTGACAGATAAATGCATTGCTTATAAAGTATAAATGAGGAGAAAATGAGTTTGGCAAAGCTCACTGAATCAGAAAGAAAACTTTCAACCTGGGGCGCAGTTGATTTACATTTAACATGTTTAGCATAAAACTGATTAAATTCCCATAAATACCTCCAGAGTGGGACAACTTCCATTGTGGTATCACAAATACACAGTTTGAAGGCAAACCAAATGAATTTGTTCAGAATGCAACACAAACACACGTGTATGCGATATTAGTACTTTAAGCTGGGGGACTGCGCAACATATTTGAAGTTAAACTTGTTCATTACATTTCCTTAATCAGGTTAGTAATCCACTTCAACTCGTGGTCCCTCAATTACAAATGACTGTTCACAACTGCAGTCCATTGCAGGTCCATAAAGAGAACATCCACATTGGAACATCTTCAAAGCCCTCACCTGTAGATGAGGCAAAGTAATTAACTTGTTCCTATATCGCCAGGGCTTTACGTTTTCAGCGCAAGTTTAGCGACAAATTCAAAGTAAATCAATGCCTCCCACTGGAAATGCAAATGCTTGGGGAGGGGGTGGGGGATCCTAAGATCCTCTTCAGCATTTGGATAAAGTGTATGCATAACCTGAACATAGAAGCGGCAGGAGAGAACATTGTCATTAGAGAAAAGAGCCGATGTTAGGTTGTCTTTCATGTACATTTCTTTAGCGATATTTTTTGTTAGCTGGTGCCCATTTGGGATCAATACTAGTAATGCATTGTGGTCTGGGAGGCTCTAATTCACACAGCCAATATTGAACTAGAGCTAAAAATGATTGGTGAGCTAGTAAATGAGCTAACAGCAGCTTTTGCTGCACATTTTCTTGAATAAAGTGCATTTTACTTCTATAATAAAAGCCATGTGAGGAGATACAAACATCTCGAGTTTGCAAACTGAGTACATTGGTACCTCTACTTATGAAATTTATTGGTTTTGGAAGAAATTTCTTAACTAGAACATTTTGTATGTAGAGACGTGTTTTCCATGTAAATGCCCTAATTTGTTCCAAGCCCCCTTCCCCAAATTCAGACATAAATGTTTCAGAAAACATAAAAAAATGCATCAAAATATGTAACAAATACATGTTACAAATTCGATTATTGCACAATAAATGAGAGTTGTGCACAATGTACAAAACAAAGAATAAAGAATAAAAATGATGGTCATTTAACGTTCACCTGCGTCCTCGTCTGGCTTTTTTGCCCTTTTTAGTCCATGTTCTCTCTCAGAAGTGTTTTTTGCCTGGCATTTTGTGAAGAAGTGATCCAAAGATGTTTAATTTTGTCGGCTTTTAGCAGTCCTTCGAAAATGTCCAAGGCAAACATCAACAGCATAGTCACCCATTTCCCGACTGGTGAACACTTTTTCTGGGTGATTCCCATTTACATAAAACTAACGCCTCATAGCCCCCGAGGGGCAAATGACGAGGACGCTGACACATGTCTATCTATCTGCACACATACGGTAGAGGTCCCTCTTAGCCAATGAGATGCCAGGATGATGCTCGGGAATAGCCAATGGCAGAGCAGCTCTAAGTGCGTTGCATTCAGAAAACTCGGAGCTGCGAGTAACAGGCCATACTGTATCTTAACCTTTTGTATATTGAAATTTCTTTCGTAACTAAAGGCAATATTTTCCTGTTGAAACGTTTCGTAACTTGGAAATTTCATATCAAGAGACATTTGTAAGTAAAAGTACCACTGTATTGCTGGGGGGAAAAAAGGGCAAACACAACTTCCTGTGCGGAAGCACAATCACAGACTATCGTAAGCATAAAGATATTTAATTAAACACCACAAAAAGTGCAGGCATTGCATGTGCAAGCCAGGAATAAGAATTGTATATTTTCTTCCCTCACATCACCATTAAAAAGGGCATTGGGGTTTGGGAGAGCTCCACTCTTATTTTCCCTTAATGCATAGACTCTTGAAACGCATGATCAAAATATTGACCACGAACAAACGCTTACATCATAACAGACTGTGAGAGTTCATTACAGAAAAGGCATCCATACGCAACACGCAGCTCACGATTGCACGGCGAGTGGTTCTCTCTTGACGCTTCATGCGGATGACTCAACCAGTGCACATCTTGTTTCATTTTACACTTTTGAGTAACATTGCGTTTGTGAACTATTGCGGCATATTGTGGTTGGCTTGTCTGGCTAAATGAATGGGAAATAAAAGAAATTTTGATTTTGTTGATATGCTGGCAGTTAAATACAATGAATGTCACTTCTACGGGTGTGTTGTACTTCTTCCTCGAGGGAAGAAATAAAACACTTTATCCAGCCAGCTTTCATTTCCTGCAAAGCCCTGAGGAACTAGCATAGCATATTGAAGAGAGGCGAGCCAATCGCTCGACGTAACCGTGGATTTTTTTGAAGCTGACTTACCACTAAGTCCGGATCCTGCATGAGACTAAGAATGACCTCGTAGAGTAAAGGGCGAAGGTCCGATTTGAATTCGACTGGGATCCACTGGCCTATTAGCCAGATGACTCGCCGTCGAATCAGCTTGTACCTGCAGAGAACAATGAGATTGCATTAAGGTACAGACATGGAACTTGGTTCAACTCGGTTGGGGGGGGAGAAATACTTTATATGGAGGCAAAAATAAATAATTGAGACATTGTGGTGACACGCACGCGCGTGCACCCTAGGGATGGGACTGTGTTCAGAATTGAGCAATCACATTCAAAACTCATGTCAAATGTGAGTCAACCCACATCTGCCACGCTTTCAAGTAATTCGGATTAACCCCAAATAAAGTTCAGATGTCCCAGTAGGCATTTCCCCGTG
Source organism: Hippocampus guttulatus (assembly GCF_054856545.1). NCBI lineage: Eukaryota > Metazoa > Chordata > Actinopteri > Syngnathiformes > Syngnathidae > Hippocampus > Hippocampus guttulatus. The sequence continues at coordinate 15,755,808 of NC_141265.1, forward strand.
ATTTCTTTTTTTTGGGGGGGGGGGGGGGGGCCTTCATAGCAGAAGAAAAAAAAATCAACCCCCAAAGCATGATGCTGTCACCACTATAGGTATGCTGTTTTTGCTTTCTTTTTGTTTGTTTGTTTTTCCCCCCAATGAGCAGTGTTGTGTTTATGCCATGCTACCTTAGGGAACTCTGGCCAAAAGGTTCAACCTTGTCTCCATATGACCATAAGACATTTTCCCCTAATGAGATTGGGAGATTTCAAGTGGTTTTGTGTTTTCTCTTTTTGTTTTTCAAAAATGTAGCTGGTCATGGATGTTTTTCCTGTAAGGCCAACCGACTCCTCAGAATCATGAAGAAGACAGGAGATTGTCACGTATTTCACAGCATGTGCATACCAGACATACTTTCAGCTCCTTCAATGTTGATTTCAGTCTCCTGGCTTCCCCCTTACCATTTTCATTCTCGCCTTTTCATTTGTAATTTTGGTGGGCCGTTCAGTTCTTGGTAATGGTTGTGCCATATTTTCTCCACTTGATGATTGTCACACTGTGTTCCATGGTATATTGTACTTGTTAATTCTCTTGTATCCTTCTCCTGACTGATACCTTTGAACAATGAGAGCTCTCTGATGCTGTGGAAGCTCTCTGTGGAAGATAGCATTTGTTGGAAGAAGTGACTTCAAAAAAGCAAACTAGGGCTGTTAGAATGTACACTCTATTCGCAATATGGCACACTATTTGGGGGTTATGCCATTTTGTAGGGGTGTTTAATGTCAAAAAAGAAAAACTGCAGCGAACAACAACGTGACTCTGGACTTGGGGACATGGTGGGAATTGGAGTCCAAGTGTAATGCCGAAAAGCTTTAAAAATTCTAGCAAATTTGGTGGATGTATTTATTTATTTATTTTACGTGATAGAGATGAGCACCGGTTATCACTTGGATGACTGAGCAGTGGTCTTGCATCTGTTCAACGATGTTGAATGCTCTGACTGAATTATTTTGTACTTTTTGTTCAAATTCTCATTTGCTTGAGAGCTGCAGCCGGTGTTGATCAACATTTGAGAAAAAAAAATTACTTAACACTGCTGTGTTGAGGGGGGGAGAATCAATCAATACATGTCAGTCTTTTGAAATTCGAAGCTAAACATGTTTTATTTATAGCTACTCGTGAGCATAAATGGAGTTGACTTATCGTCCCGCAAAGAAAAGATGGCATTGAAGCAGTGGATCAAGTGAATAGAACGGATGAGCATCTAATTAAGGTAGGTTTCGAGCCAAACTGAGTCTCGCAGTGCATTTTGATTCTCTACAAGCTACTATTTTAACCGAGGCATCTGGCCCATTTCCAACTTGACCAAGCAAGTACAGCGGTTGCCAGAGAAAAATGGCTTTGGCAATAGCCCCACAGCGCTCTGATTAATCAGGCTGCATACAACAGCTCCCCTTGAGCATGTTAAGACTCATGTGATATCACAGATGAGTAAAAGATGATTAGTTGTGGGGTATTCTTCAAGAAAATAAAAAAAATAAATAAAAATAAATAAATAAAAAGGACTTCCGTCACATCGTGTTGACAAAGATTTGTAAGTGGAAGCAGGCGAAAAGTCTAAGGGCTTGATGTATAGAACGATTCCAAATAGCGAGCGCTAAATTGTGTTTGAGCGCTTGTGGCGGGCATCGTGATGCGTGTGATCTACTGAAGATTTGTGAAAGGAAAAAAAACACGCAAACTACTGTGCGCGCAAACAGCTCCTTTTACATCTTTAAATAACACACCTGAATGACAGGTGTAAGCCTGGTGCAAAGCGGTACCAGCGTAGAAAACGAAAGACGACAGGGAGAACATTTTTCGCTCTGCGAAAGAGCAGACCTCGTATATCGCAAACTAAAAAGGTCAGGCCATCAAAGGCAAAGTAAAAATGCCACTCTTTCGCAACATTCTTCGTATGCCGTCGGAGTCTGACAATAGAGCAAACCACGTCTGCAGGACACAAAAGCTTTCTTGGCAATGCGGAATTCGTACCACAAAGGGTATTTAAGGCACAAATGATAGATGAGCAATACGGTCGCCATATTTTCATTCTGCGTGGGCAAGTTTACTTTCCTTTATGTAAGGTGTCCAACATGGTCAGTCATAACACTTCCAGCTCCTAAAATGGAATGGTAATTACACTTGATTGATCATGAAGGTGAGCTGACACTAAAACAAAACTCTGCCACTCATTCAATTTGCAAGCTCAAAGATAAACATGACAGGCCTCACTATTTGTGTGCGCCGAAACCAGTGAGCATGACGGTCCAATCAGGATTAATTGCCTTAACCTCTACACAAATATACCTCTGACAAGTTAACTTGCTTATAATAGATAACAGTCCGCAAATCCTGCCGGCCCTTGCTATAGTTCGGTTTCAGACGTCACAAGTGACGCGTGCGCCGACGTCATCTCATCACCTCATTGCAGGATGCCGGTGTGGCTCACACAGTTGTATATATATGTATTGATTCTGCGCAACAAGAAGGGCATTGCCATATCTTCTGATATGTCTCCGCTGCGGCTATTTTGCAGAGCCCCTCTGTGTTACAGAGGCATTACTCTTCAGCTTCTACTTTGACATGACAATCATTTCATTGCTGTTACAGCCACACAACTATCATCCAATCACTATTTGTTGTTGAAACCCTACCCTCACATAAGTTTTTTTTTTCCCCCTTCCAAAACACCAAAGTAGTTTTGAACAAGCTGTGTCACTGGTAGTAAAGACGGATTGTAGACCAAACCAAGGACATCGGGACATTGACCATCTTGTTAATGAAGAGGATCCAAATGTCATGCGGTCCACCTGGACTCTAATCAGTGTGTTTGGCCACATCCTGGCCACCAAATCTGGTCCAAGCAGACATCTGTTTGGGGCACCATGGCTCACAGGTTTCACAAGAGCTGCAGCAGATGGAGTTTTTCAGCTCCATCCTGAAGGTTTTGTGGCCAGGCATGGTTATAATGTGGTGTCAAACTTTTTTTTTTAAACTCGCATCTTTCTCTGACAAAGCAAGTGCTTTTCCCCTTATTTTTTTTAAATAAATGCTTGACACGTGTGTGTGTGTGTGGGGGGGGGGGGTCTGAATGTTAATGGGATGTGGTCACTTCATTACAAAAAAAATACAAAAGATGAAAATATTAAAACCAAAATTGGTGTACCATTTTTGGGCATTTGACTCTGGACTTTGTCCTGCATCTAAAAGCAATGCTTCTACGAAAGGTAAGTGACTACAACTTTTATGCAAAGGACAAGTTTAGAAAGCTGCCAGAAAAGCTACTTTGAAAGAGACTTTTTGTTTGTTCAGAAATACTGCCAAGTAGATGACTTATATCGACAATGGTGAAATGCATTTCCCACTGTAATCACAGTCTCAAAGTTTGTTTGATAGAATGTATCTAAATATAACGCGAATGTCAAGTGGATTCTTTTTATCTTCATAATTAAAGCACCACAGCCACAGTTCTTTGTGAGGTTCTCCAACACAGTGTCTGAAGACATTGTTCCTACCAACATATGTCAGAGGATCTAACTAACGCACACCACTGGGAAACATGCAGCCCAGCCTCTGCATGTACAAAGCATGCACAGAGCTATGCATGCACGAGAGAAAAAAAAACACGTCAGTAATTGCTACAGGGGGAAAACGAATAACAATCAGCCAAAAAAAAAATCACTTTAATATTCATGAAGTTTCTACATCAGTCTTGCAGTCTCTTCAAACAACTCAAGGAGCATGTACAACCTAGAACAAGAAAAATTCAGCAGGTCCATGATTATTTCTAACCCTGACTAAAAGGAACTGGTGGTGAGCTACTATTTTGCATGTGCCTTATATGAATAAGGACAACAACTTAATTTTGTGACACAAAGTGAAATTACAACAACACACCCCACAAGTCCTCTCACATTCAATGAGCCATTAATTTTTCTAATGCGTGCGTAAAATCCTGTCCTGTCCCACTCCCAGTGAACACGACTCTCATCCCATCATGCTCCTGCCCAGCATGACTTGAAAAAATAACATTTGTAAGTTATTTTTGTTTTTGAAGACTGCATATTTTATACATGCACGAAGCATAACATATTTTGTATAAAGATAGTGTGATGTACACTTTTTGTTCCTATTTAAAATGCCACGCACTTTTGGCTAGATAAGATACATACCTTCAAGCATATGTTATATTTATGTAAGAACAAACTATGACGAAACATGAATGTTCCCCCACAGAAAGAAACGTACTGCTCATATCTGATATGATGAAAATGACAATGGGAATGTTTTTTTGTGATCAAAACAACAGCAGAATAAACAAACATTAAATCCTTGGAGTCGGCAGCCACGTTGGCAAAACAAAGTAAAATGGACTGAAGCGCCGGAGCAACAGTGTCACAGTGACATCAGAGCGCCGGCTCGCTGACGTGCAGAGCCGCCTGAGTGGCTGATCTTTGGAGCGCTGCCGGGTTGGTACTTTGATTGCCCTGGCATTTGTGCCTGCAGACCGCTCCTTTGTTCTTCATATCACTCACAGCAGCCGCTCTCCCACTTTCTCATCACTTTTTAAATGTGTTCATCTCTCGGCTCGCTGCCTGAGTCTGCAGACGATATGAGAGCGTGATGAGGCTGCACTGCCGCCTCAACTGCTGTGTCACTAGACCGGGAGCAAATGAGTGGACACAGGCGGCAGTGGCTAATGCAGCCGACACATATCGGCTGGGTACTAATGAGGCATTTGGCATATACTGACTGTGCTGATTATTCGACTCAATAACGTAACAGAAGTCAATAGGCAATTAGCTGGAGTCACTCTGATAGGAATGTGAAATATGAAAACTCGTAAGCATTGCTGATGTTTGAAAAACAACATATACCAAATTAAAGAGCAAATTTATATCACAGTGGAAGCAAAACCAACCTTTGAATGGGCATCAAAATGCCAGGTACACTGACAAACGTAACAGTGGAACCTCCAACGTCAAACATAATCCATAACGTGACGCAAGTTGTTCTAATGTCAAATCAAAATCCTCCCATAGGAAATAAACAAATCCCATTGTCCCAGGCTCAAAATGTCACAGTCATCAAACCTTTATTAACTTAGAGGCAATGTTGTAATTAAGATTTTAATATTCCTGTCACCTAAAATGTAAAAAAAAAAAAAAAAAATGCATCATACACCTTAAAATCAACCAACACAATGTACGACGACACACCCTTTGAAGTGGGCCTGAATGATATAACATTATTCTATCAATATCTATTCAAGATATTAATGTGACAAGACCAACAATATTAACAATTTTTTTTTTCTTTTGGTGGGGGGGGGGTCCAAACTCCAACTTTCAGTCATATTTAAGGAAGATTTCTATTTATACACCCCCCCCCCCAGAAAAAAATCAAAAGACTTTTTTTAAACAAATTATTGGCCCGTGTTTGATAAATGGCTTTGAAGCAAAAACGCAATGTCACCTGTGATGGCTGACTTGCAGCTCCCCGAGAAGCTGATTCTTGAACCACTGGTCAAAGTCCACATTGTCATACAGCTGGTCGGCAACCAATCCCACTGCGTTGAACACTGCAAGCAGTGCAAGAAAAAAGCCATAAAACGAAGTTGACAAATCAATATTCTATCATCAAGAATCCGAACGGAAACAAGTTAGTACATTTTTGTACAGCATTCGACGGTGATGTGAAATAATATTTTCATCTCTTCATCTCAAACTGCTTCAAACAACAAAGCGTGTGACGGAAAAGTGGTTAGGACTGCACGACTCTCCGTGTTTTATGTTGTGTTTATTATTTTACTTTACGTTAACTGTTTTGTTAAGCGCTTTGTTACAGCTGCCGCTGTTGTGAAAGCGCTATATAAATCAGCATGTATTGTATTGTATTGTAATATTTGCCCCTGATTTCTGGGTTCTATGCATACTTCTCACATACAAAGTTCATCGAACCAATTTCAGTATCACACAGAGACTACCCAAGGAAACACAAAATGCAGTTAAACAAGAGTTATAATTACAGCAACGGAACGATTGTCTGATGCAGCTATATCGCCCAAGCTCTTAAGGAAACTGTAAAATCATGCAGTCAAGTGAAGCACTTAGGATGTCGATGACTGCAGGGCTTCCGCGACTGTGGAAGCGGGAAGCCAAGATAATGTCCTCCAAAGTACAGGGCAGCAGGACAGTAGTGTGCACATATGCCTCACAGGGGGAAAAAAATATTGAAAATGAAAAAAAAATGTGATCAAGCGGCTTGTCCAGCATGGGCAGCTCCATGGCTCTTGGTCACATTTGCTCTCATTCGTTCTGACTAACAGATGCGCGAGTACAAGGAGTCAGACAAGACAGATGGGCTGAAGGTGCTGAAGCAAGTGCTTGGATTCTTATCAACGGAACACTGCCAGAGGTTGACTATTCAGGACAGGTAAATGGAACTGTTGGAAACTCTGCTCATGGTACGTTGAGTTCGACTAACTTCTTCTCAGCAATTAAAGGGATTACAGACACAGTAAATAAACATCTAATTCTTTGTTGGGAAGTCAATTTCGGATCTTTTCATGCTGACATGTATACGGGTGCCTGTCTCTTGTGTTTGAAAAAGCTGGTCCCTTTCACATAGTCTTGCAAAAGCCAGCCTTTTCCTACCTTTTCCCATGTTGCTGTACTGTAGTTGCAACAGCACAAAATGGAGGGTCAGAGTTGCAAGAACATGTGGTCATAATAGCATTCGGGCTGGCTGATATCAACCAGCCCAAATCGTAAAAAAAAGAAAAATTGAGTTTGATAATCCCATTTCAATTGAGTTCACCTTATCTTATAGAAAAAAGCAAATGGCAGTGACATTCAAAACAAATGACCCCCCCCCCCACTCTTGGAATTTGCTTTATTTCTCCTAGTAGACACTAAATAATCTTCAATCCTCCCTCAAAGTGCACTCAATAGAGAGTTAAAGTTGCTGGCTGGGGTTTGAAACACACTGGATGATACCTTTGATTTATTCATTCACACATATATTTTAATAGCCTGTGTGATTAGCAATAGAGCCTGGTCCAAAACAGCAAGCTCAGGTTATTATTAACTGTTGAGTACCAACAACCCTGCCGTATCATGAATGTCAGATCCTAAAGAGTACTGTTAAAATGGTTATTATTTACTCATCACACATTTTTCTCTTCAACGGGGTTGACGTTCAGAGTTGTAATTATCTACAACAGTGCACACTGTGTACAGCTTCATGATCAAGTTGTGTTTTTATCAAGACTGCCAGGAGATGACTGATGTCTCAACACTCGACGTATCCACTTGGGAGTCAATTTGATTCACTTTTGGATGCCGTTAAATCATCCCTTGAAGTCCAAACACTGTGACGATGTAGAAAGAACAAATGAAAAAGAGGTTTAACTCACCCGCATCCTTCATTAACAACTGAACAGAATCTTCCACGTTGGTTGGGCCTGCAATAAAACAAAATATTTTCATTTATGAGGAAACTATTGTGGAGCCCTGCTGTTCACCACGGATTAGGACCGAGCCCGATTGTAAATACAGAATTTCAGAAAATAATTGACACTCCTCTGAAAGTGTTTAAAATTGCTTATTTTAATCGTTTAAACCAGGGATAGGCAATTTAAGTGATGAAGAGGTGCCACAATTTTTCATCAGCCCAACTGAGGAGCTGCATACTAAAAAAAGAAATGCATGGCAAAAATGGCATTTTAAATAGGAACAAAAAGTGTACATCACACTATCTTTATACAAAATATGTTATGCTTAGTGCATGTATAAAATATGCAGTCTTCAAAAACAAAAAAAAACATACGAATTTTATTTTTTCAAGTCATGCTGGGCAGGAGCATGATGGGATGAGAGTCGTGTTCACTGGGAGTGGGACAGGACAGGATTTTACGCACACACACACGCACGCGCACGCACGCTCATACAAACTCATTATCCCTTTTGTTACAGCTCATTTGCTCAGGTGTAAACACGATAATTGGAATCTGAGTTGCATCTGGTGAGAAATGCGCTCTGGATATAAATGTTATCCAGTGCTGATCTGACAGACCTGTTTGGTATCTCTGAAGTGCATTAACAGTCATTTTAAATGGATCAAGTAGGCATGAGAGCTTTTCATTCCAGTATGTGTTTGCATTTCCTAACAAAGGAAAAAGAAGACGGTAGAACCTATACGACTCATAAGGGAAGCAAAAGACAAAGGCCCTCATTTGCTCAGAAACATTCTGTTAATCTGACCTTTGCAGACTTTCATCACAAAGGAGAGAAAGTGCTGAAATGGGGAAATGGGGGGGGGGGGGGGTGTTGCTTTGTATGTGTTGCACATTAATAATAATAATAATAATAATAGATTTTATTTATAAGCGCCTTTCAAGACACCCAAGGACACTTTACAATAACAAATAACACAAAACAATACGGGTTGAGCAGCGGCAGCCAAAACGCGCCAGCGTTCACTCAACCCGAAAGTCAGAAAGAAACAAGGGAGGGAGAGGGGGAGACATTAAGAAGTGCAGTACTGTTTTTATTTTAGTTCCTTATTTTGAAAAAAACAACAATATTAAATATGTTTTTTTCCTCATGTTTTTTTAGACTGCGGGGTGGAAGTAGAAGCTTTTTTGACTTTTTTTTAAAAGTCAAACTTGCGTATAGGGGCTTCATCGTGGCATGGCTGCATTAGAGTGATTCGTTATTGCGGGTGACGACTCAGTGGGACATTTCAGTCACCGAAGGCTTTAAGTGGATATGTTATTGCGGCTCACATGTTCTTATACTGTATGTAGGCACAAGAAATATGCTCGCCAAATAGCGCCTATTTTTTCAGGATTAGTGGCATTTGATTGACATTTGAGCGGATCGTCGAGAGAGGAGTGAATTGGCTTGATATTGCACCATTTTGAAAACTCTTTTGAAAGACTTGATTTTGTTTATGATTAAAATTTAGCAGGGTTGTGGCGACCACTCCTCTCTGTGGAGTGTCAAAATTAGAAGACATTATTTTCACTCAACAGGGATCATATGAAAAAACACGATTTGAATATTGGCCTCTTGACATAAGAGTTGATGTTTTCAATGGACTATTTACACAGGATGGAGATTTTCAGCCAGTGACCCGTGTTCACCATCAAGTCACATCCTCACCATTTAACCGGTCTGCTTTCTACCTCTATGAGTACTTGTGGTGCACCGAGGTCTCAATCAATAGCCAGTTCCCTTCAACCATAGAATTTTCTAATCTGCTGTCGCTCTTGCTCCGGTGGAATGTATTTCCACTTTGTCACTTGAAGCTGAGAGCAGAATTGAAGAGAGGTCGGAAACAAACCCTCCAAAACCAAAGTGCATGTGCAATGGCACTGTTAATTCAGAAACACAACCAAAAACAATGGCAACACAAATAAGCCTGTCCCCATCAGGAGCACAAAGGCATATGCGTGAATGTGACCGAGTCCTGGAGACTTGAGTGGTTTTAATAATAGTCTGTCACAAGGGAAGTCAAGGATGCTGACAAAGCTATGTTACATATACTGTACCACTAAAGGCAATGTGAAAGAACCTACATGCTCTCTTACTTTATGAAATATTTATATGTTGACAGGGGAACTACATCCAATGTAGGGGACAATAGCGAGAATTCCAAGAACTTTATTTATTATTGTTTCTAAAGCAGGCAAATCCTGCTGAGAAAGGTGCTAATTAGGAACTCGCTAACCCATTTGTCGATTAATTGAAGATTGCTGAGGATTATTGAATTTGTGTGAAAATTGAAGGGCATTTCGCATTTGCTTGACTATGTTCAGTTTCTCCAGATCTTCAACTTTAAAACAGGAATCCATGTACTATCATGTGTCATAACATTGACATGTACTGCACTAAAAATGATAAGGGGAGGTGGGGGGAACCAAGCAATTACTCTTGGAGATGGAATTAACTAACCGTGGAGATTCTGAACCATATCCAGGAGCACAGGAGTCAAGGTCCGGCCGTAGTTGTTGAAGATATCCAAAAACAACACTTCTGTACAGGGCTAAAAGGAAAGAGAGAGAAAAGTGATCATTAGGAACGTATCACAACGTGCATGTGTGCACTCACATTACCAACAAAAAGATCAGCAGGGTGGGTGACACAAACCCAAATCACTGGCAACATTCCCCACAGATTTATTGACGAGTAAGAGTCACTTCTAATCAGTGAGCCGAATTCATGAACACGGAAGGAATAGGTGCACGGTGACACATCCTCCGTAGACCGTCCTCATACAACTGCCCTAACGGCATGCTGATGCAAAGGTCATAGCAGTGCAAAATACGATTGGAACGTAACAATGACTGCCGCTGTCCAAGACGTCATGAATCTCATTGTCTGATTGCATTATCTGTAACATAAATGCCCCAATCTGCTGTTATGTTTTGTTATGCCGCTGATGTGAAAATTTTGTAAGATCTCCGTATAAAAAAAAGTTTAACCGACTGTACTGTATAAGGTTGTCACACTACATTGCAAACCAACAGAATGCAAGTAGTTTCCCGCTGAGATTAAATAGCAATGTTGGCTTAATCAACATTCCTATCTTTTTTTAAAAATGGTATTAACACTATTTATTTCTTTTCTTTCACGACTTTACTTTATTTGTTATATGTGGCCAGACCAGCCCTCCCACTGGGTGCTGCGACTAATGCGGGAAAAGGTTGTGTTTACTCGACTGAGTGTGCTACTTTGCGACCAGGAAACCTTACCCGGAGTTAATATGATCAGGGAGTCGGGTTAATGGAGGACAAAGGGGATATATTAAAGTAGACAAAACAAAATGGACAGTTATCTGTATCTGAAAATCAAAAGGTTTTTACTTACCCTCAAACTGTACTTCCACGAGTCGCCTCCTGTTTCCTCAACAGCTGCAGACGAGATGGTGAGAGGGAGTCAGATGGTGCTCAATGACATGTAGAAGCCTTCATTTGGAAAGTTTTTCCTGAACCAATCCACTCCTCCATTTGAGCTCAAATCTAATAACAGTCATGCTACACAGCTTAAAACGGCTTCCATAAAGATGCGACAGAGGTTTAACAAAATGGTGTTTCCAAATTATTTTAGCTTCAAAGGTACTGGAATGCAATTAATTCATCTTTGTCCAGCATAAAACTGCATGTAATGTTTTCAATGATACAAGTCCTACAATTATAAAGATGTGAGACGCTAGCATGTACTATGTAATAAAAATAACCGGTTAACCCTTGCTGCTCTGAATAGGAACCATAATGTCTGTCAAGTCTGTCAATAATTAGAAATAGAATATTTGTCGCAAGGGAGTTCTGGGAAATCTGGATTGAATTGATCGATTTACCGAAGCTCTCGGGATCCTCTTCCCACATGGCCAGCTCCTCCTTCGTGAGAAGGAAATAATGGGAGACAAGCCGGCGTCCGATCTCTCTCAGCGTGGGGTGTGTGAAGAAAGCCGTCTTGATCTTGTGAGCCTCCAGACTCTCCGGTTTACTGTCTACAATGAAGACAATGAAGCTGTGAAGCTCAAATATTGAAATCCAGTTAGCACATTGCTGTCTTTTGTCCCTGTCAATATTTCCTGAATTACAATTATTACTATTATGGTGGAGCGCAACAATGCAGGAAAAAGTAATTTCCAACACAATTTATTCAGAATACTAAAAACAAACACTGCATTAAAATACGTATAAGGATCAATCAGCCGATAAAGGATGAAGCAATTTCGGTTGTGTTTTCATTTGTGCGACACTGCTTGTGGACCTGTCATACTCGCAGATACACAAGAGACCTCCCGTCTGTCGACATGAGTGACAGGGTGCACTGAAAAAAAAAGTCACATGGCTGCCAATAGCTGAGTCGGTCAGCCAAAGCTCGATCTTCCCTTAGGCTCTTTAACCTTGCGCTTTACAATATTACCCCGTCTGGAAGATGGGAGCGCAAAAGAAAATGTATGTTCAGCTCAGCTTAGTCTGCTTAAACACACACCGATAGACAGCAGTTAAGTCAAGCCCTGATTGTCAGAAGTCTCAAAAGATTACCATGAAGACTCCCACTTTAATTTCTTGCGCAATCCACTGGTTAGCTTGTCGTGAGTTATCAAAAGGTAGGTTGTGTTTTGTTTTAACATGTCACGTTTCATACATTACAAGAGTGGCATTTTTTGCAATCCGTTGATACGAGACTGTTAAAGTGCTAAAACACTTCCTGTGTAGGTCATAAATGTTTTATGATGGTGGCAGTTTGACAACAGAATCAAGGTCGCCACAAAAGGGATAACGATATATTTTTGTCGTACTTCCGTAGTGAACACAGGTGTGGAGACGGTGAGGAGCGGCAGAGGTAATGAAAAATCTCAAACAAACTGATCCCCCTTACCTTCAATGTTATTGGCAGGTTTATAGGCGTCGTTCTTAACAATCATCTTGATGAGGTTCATGCACTGGACGATGAAGCGCTCGAAGGTGACGCCTTCCCCGACTGGCGTGAACACGTAGCTCACTGCGAATTCCAGCGAGCACTGGATGAGTGGTATAAATGCACAGGGATGGCCCTCCAAGAAATCCAACAACTAAAGGACGGGAGAGAAGAACACTATAGTTAGATTTCCCTTTCTTTTTTTAATGAAATACCACTGTCTTCCACCATGATGTGCAACTCAACTCACAACTTTAGTGTAGAGAATGATCGTCTTTTCCAGCTTTTCTCTACAAGTGCTGCCTGTACCAAGTTGTCGACCTAAAAACGACACTACAATCAGAAAATGGTTGGACAACAACAGCTGGGAGTCCTTGTGGAATTATTCGTAGTAAGTGTGCTGTTGCAATGACACGTTTACCAGTGAACGCAGTACTTTGTTTGTCCCCAAAGCAACAGCAATTGGAGGATCGTAATATCATTCCATCAAAATCACCTCCGTAATTTGTGACAGTGCTCTGATTGAGCCCCTCATTGCATTAGCGAGTGCCAATACGGACTGAAGGCATTGGCGGTGTTAAACTGACAGCACAAACCATAAACCATGACAATTACATTTGGTCGAAGAGTCAGCACCGGCATCTCATCTTTCTGTCTGTGACGTTAAATAGCTCCACCGAGCTAATGTCAAAATGAGTGTGAACACAACCCTAACATTGCATTGAGCAAACACTGAATAGCACAACTAATTAGGGCTAGTTTTGGCATGATTGGGATCTCTTTTTAACTTTGGTAGTTTATCGATGTTAATCTGTAAATACAGTTGCAGAAAATTTGCTGGCAAAAGAGAGGCCTTGAAATGGCATTGTGCACTACTGTCACCTGTATTAACTGTTATGTCACATTAAATCAACAATAGAAAAATGGCTTCATCAAAATTGAAGAAAGACATACCTTGGTAGCGGCCTAAAGACGACTATGAATCCTTACGTCTACATACAATTACAATACCAAAAAATACAATTACATACCATGTGCCGTACTACCAAAAGATGTCTATCAGATGTCACCGCCTGATCTTTTCTGAGGGGAAAAATAATTAGTATCCACTTGTGGTATGACCCACATTCTACAGCTAGTAGAGAAAATTCCACGATTGAAGAGAATAGAATAAACTGGTGGTTCAAGGACAAACATCAAAAAGAAACAGAAAACTGTACAACTTGATCGCAAAAAGGGCCCCAAAACAACAGTTTGTGCAGATGACCTTTGACCTACACATACAGTACATTTGACAGTTTATCCAATCCAATCCAATCATGTGGCAAGGAACGGCAAATGCTTTGTTGCTGGCTCAGCCGTGAGATGATAGCACATTCCAACTGCTACAAATCCCAAAACGGGCATGCTCTGTCCCAATGGCCACCGCCAGTGAGAGAGAAATATTGGAACTGAGATTTGTGGTGGATATATTGTTTATTGACTGCTGAATCCTTACGGTGTAAAGATTTGAGTGTTGCAAAGAAGGGGGGGAAGCAGCCATGATGAAAAACAACCCAGAATGAATAAATACAGGCAAGAATAGAGACAAAGAGAAGCTTATTCAAAGCAATGATTCTCTTTCTCCAAAAGCGCAATTCGTTGCTTAGAAACTTGAGGATTTGGAGTTTAGAAAATATAGTGTTGCAGATTTGGCAGTCTTTCGTCATGTTTTTCATTCACTAACTGATAGAGAAATCTACGAACAAAATTGTATCATGTTTAAAGTTCCGGATAATTTGGGCATGTCTAGACATACTCAGCGCAGAGGTGTCGGCCGTTTAGGCGGAGGGCCTTTCCTGAGTAATCACGTTAAAGCAAGGGGGGCGAAGGCTAAATTCAATCACAGAGTGGGAATAAACAAATTGGGAACAAAGAGTCGTTGAATACCAAAAGACAGTTTGGGAACAGCTGTCGCGCCCAGGTGGACATTAGTCATCAGCAAAGTCTGTGACTTGTGTATTCGGGTAAATCAGATCATTACCGGGGGGCGCGGGGTGCAAACATCGGGGGCAGTGTTTTTCTTGTATTTTGCATATGTTACAATAAAATGTCGAACTCGCGGTGGCGGGACTGAGAGTGTGATCGCGGAGCAACTAACCGTCGTTCGCTCTCAGAGATCCGCTCCCGCCGATATTGAAGACAATTTTATTGTAACATATGCAAAATACAAGAAAAACACTGCCCCCGATGTTTGCATGCCGCACCCCGGTCCGGCTCCTCGGTAGTGATTGGTTACCTGTTTTTCCAACTTGAACCACCAGTACATTGGCGCCTTTTCTGGCTGGTCTACATCGAATTAGCATGTTGTAGACTTTGCGGATGGTCAATGTCGTCTGGGCGCGACGGGTGTTCTCAACTCGTCTTTTGTTGCTCAACCGCTGTTCCCGAATTATTCATTCCCCTTTTGTGACCGAGTGTCGCCTTCTCCCCTGTGGTTGTCCACCTGTATTGACGTGCTAATTGTGGACTTCAACAGTCCCCCGGCTTTGTGTGCAGGCATTTGGGGGTGCTGGATACGCACCCAAACGCTTCGATGTGCCCAAATTAAATGAAACTTTAAACATGATACAATTTTGCTCATAGATTCCTCTAACACTAACTGATCGTATCTCAGAGATGCAAGAGACAAAGTACTCACAACATTCCAGGAACTGTTTTAGCCTTTCAAACACTGCATTCAGGAAACCCTAAAAAGGGGAGCAAGAGGAGACGCAAGATTTAATTGCACGCATTTATGCAGTTCAAGCGCTCAGTAATGAAGCAAAGGTACACCTGTCTAACCACTCAGGAGGATAAATAACCATGCTGGCTGCACATAGGATGAAAGGGAATCAATTTTCAGAAGCCTGGTGTAGCCGTGCCGAAACAAATGGAATGATAGATGGTGATGCAGTCTGTTAAGATCTGCATTAGTGTTGAGCAATGAGGTCAACGGTGGTGTCATTAATCACCCACCTTGCGCCCACAGCCCAACCACCGCATCAGCCCTCAAAAAAGAGTGAAGTCGAGAGGGGTTTATGAAAATAAAGGAGGAGATGATGAAAACGACTTCCATGGCATATCATTTGTTGAGCCAGTTGGGTGAAAAGCACTTAACTAATGATCGAATGGAACATATGGGGGATGAGTGATGAGAAAGAGATGGCAACTATATCGATTTTTCATCACAATTAGTTCTGATAGGACAATAGTGACAGACGGTAATAACCGCTTGGGAAGATACACAAGCATAAGAAAAGTAAATGACTTTGAGATTCTTACTATAAACTACAAATGGGAAGCAGAGAAGATATTGAGCAGTGCTGGAAGGCACTGCATTATATAAGCGAAGGAATAATGCAATAAAAGCAATTTGTGAAACTGTTGTAATGTACAAAAGAACATCTTCTCCTCAGAGGAGAGATTTTATTGGTCTGGCAAGTCTGATTTGCAGTTTTGTGATAGTTGACAACATTTAACAATATGGCAGGAGTGCATAAAAGCAGAAGCTTTCTTATGCCTTTCCACTGCGCTGCCCTGCACGACTTGGCTTGGCTTGACCTGCATTAGTTTGGAGCGATTATATTTCCACTTAAAATATCCATCCATCCATCCATTTTCCGAACCGCTTGATCCTCACTAGGGTCGCGGGGGTGCTGGATCCTATCCCAGCCGTCTTCGGGCAGTAGGCGGGGGACACCCTGAATCAGTTGCCAGCCAATCGCAGGGCACACAGAGACGAACAACCATTCACGCCCACACTCACACCTAGGGACAATTTAGAGCGTCCAATCAGCCTGCCATGCATGTTTTTGGAATGTGGGAGGAAACCGGAGCACCCGGAGAAAACCCACGCAGGCCCGGGGAGAACATGCAAACTCCACACAGGGAGGCCGGAGCTGGAATCGAACCCGGTACCTCTGCGCTGTGAAGCCGACGTGCTAACCACTGGACTACCGGGCCGCCCTTCCACTTAAAATAGTTCCACAGAAAACTACATTATTGGAGGAAAACAATGGTCTTCTCTATTGTCAGCATGAGAAATCGGCAATTTTAAGTAAGCATCTGGAATGCGACAGCAAAGTGGACTGTGGAGCAAAATACCCGGAGCATCCAGAGCTAGGGCAAGAGGACGCTAACATTAGCATGTGTGTTGCCATTTGACGTGGAGCCTCAAATATCATAATGATGCTACTATTTCTCAACCACTGAATGACCAGCTGCGGCTGTGTCAATAGCGAGATGAGTAGTTATTGTGGAGTGAAAAAGGGGCATTCGCCTGCACGTACAAATTTAGAGCCAGTGAGGTTTTCAGGAATTATCTGATATTAAAAAAATAAATAAAGACATTATCACAGCAAAATGAGACACATTTGGTGAAAAGCTCTAAGTGGAGCTACCCACTAACAAGCAAAAAATATATATATATATACTGTGTGTGTGTGTGTGTTATATATATATATATATATATATATATATATATATATATATATATATATCGGCTGGATAGCTCAGTTGGTAAGAAGGCATAGGTTTGGCATACGGGAGACGGTGGTTCGAATCCCGCTTGGGGCAAAAATGAGCACATAACACCATCCAGTGTGGGTCCTTGGGCAAGATCCTTCACGCTAATGCATACATATACATAACATACAATGATGAGAGACAATAAAACGAATGACATGCCGGCTCAGACGTCGCCCGGCCAAACAAGTTCTGCGTCAGGTGCTGGGGAACCAGAGCACCTTGATGAAAAATGGGCTACTGGAACAAAGCGGAGATGGGCGAGATGCGATAACATGGCTCTCTTGGAATGCTACTACTCAAGCAACCCTAGTCAGAGGGGTTACATGCAGAGAATGTGGGCTAAATGGTTACTTCGAAACCCACAGTCACGGTTGACCACGAAACAACTAGTAGCTCAGTGTTCCAACATCCACAAATGGCAACTGCTGTCACAACTTGAGATTGATGAGGTACAACGCAGCTTCCATGGTGAAGGGCCCCAGGCTGCCAGATCAGAGGAGGAGGTCATACCAGAGATTGGGAGGCAAGCCCCAATGAATGCAGATGATGAGATTGGGAGGCCAGCCCCAATGAATGAAATGCTGAGCGAGGCAGCAACTGACCTGAAAGCTAAGATCATGGCGAGAATGAAAGCTGGGCAACCTAGAAACCGATTACAACGGCTATGTGAAGTACCACCTGAAAGCCTCATGGGAAGTGTGAATGCAGCACTGAGGGCGATCCCTACCGTAACGATCACAGAAACCAATGAGCTGATATACGCTTCAGCATCAGTGATCCTAGAGATGCTTGGCTATAAGAGCAACCATGGAAGCCATGACATACGTTACCCACCATGGAAAAGACGGTTGGAGGCTAAGATCAAGGCGGCTCGGAAAGATGTGAGTCAATTGACGGAGGCCCAGAGAGGTGTGATGAAAAGGCCGACACCCGAGAGGTACATCCAGATGACCATACCTGAAGCACTCGAAACTGCCAAACAAAGGCTCCAAGCCTTGTCCAGCCGCCTAAAGCGGTACATGAAAGAGAATGAGGCCAGACGAATAAACAGGCTGTTCGCAACACAACCTGCGAAAGTGTACGCTCAGTGGCAGGGTCCTAACAACAGAGCTGACCCACCAAGACTGGAAACTGAAAGGTACTGGAAAGGCATATGGGAGAAGGAGGTTGCACATAACAGCAGTGCACAATGGCTGGTGACCCTGAGAGAGGAGCACAGCAACCTCCCTGAACAGAACCCAGTTACCATAACAGTGGCAGACATACAGGAAAGAGTCTCAGATATGAAGAACTGGACAGCACCAGGCCCGGACATGGTCCACACCTACTGGCTAAAGAAACTCACAGCACTCCATGAGCGCCTAGCAGCACAAATGAACCAGCTGCTGAGGGATGGGACTCACCCAGGATGGCTAACGGAAGGGCGAACGATCCTGATCATGAAGGATCCCTTGAAGGGTGCAGTCCCATCCAACTATCGGCCAATAACCTGTCTCTCCACAACATGGAAGCTCATGTCAGGCATCATTGCGGCTAAGATAAGTGGACACATGGATCAATACATGAGCGAAGCACAGAAGGGCATTGGTAGAGATACCAGAGGAGCCAAACATCAGCTCCTGGTTGACAGAACAGTCGCACAAGACTGCAGGTCCCGACATACCAACCTGTGCACAGCCTGGATTGATTACAAGAAAGCCTATGACTCGATGCGACATACATGGATCACTGAATGCTTGGAGTTGTATAAGGTGAACAGGACCCTAAGAGCCTTCGTTGCGAACTCGATGAGGATGTGGAAAACCACACTTGAAGCCAATGGCAAGCCACTTACCCAAGTGTCCATCAAATGTGGCATATACCAAGGTGATGCACTCTCCCCACTGCTGTTCTGCATAGGACTGAACCCCCTAAGCCAAGTAATCACCAAGACAGGCTATGGATACCGCCTCAGAAATGGAGCTACAATCAGTCACCTCCTCTACATGGATGACATAAAGCTGTATGCTAAGAGCGAAAGGGACATAGATTCCCTGATCCACACAACCAGGATCTACAGCAGCGACATCGGGATGCCATTCGGGCTTGAGAAATGTAGTCGGATGGTGACTGAGAGAGGAAAGGTAGTCCGCACTGAAGGGGTCTCACTCCCTGAAGGAACAATAGCAGGACATTGAGGACAGCTACAAGTACCTCGGTATACCACAAGCCAATGGCAACCTCGAACTGGCAACAAGGAAAGCGGCTACGGCCAAATACCTCCAGCGAGTGAGGCAAGTCCTAAGAAGCAAGCTCAATGGCAAGAATAAGACCCGGGCAATAAACAGCTATACCCTGCCAGTGATCAGATACCTTGCAGGAATAATAAGGTGGCCAAAGGAAGAGGTTCAGACCACGGACGTTAAGACCCGAAAGCTCCTAACCATGCATGGAGGGTTCCATCCCAAATCCAGCACCCTGAGACTGTACGCAAGCCGAAAGGAAGGAGGCCGGGGACTAGTGAGTGTGAGAGCCACTGTCCAGGATGAAACATCCAAGCTCCATGAATACATCAAGGAGAAGGCTCCAACGGATGACGTACTCAGAGAATGTCTCAGACAATGGGGAACAGAAGATGAGGCGCTGGAAGAGGGATCATCATGGGAGGACAAGCCCCTACACGGGATGTACCACCGGACCATAACTGAAGTGGCAGATCTCAAGAGGTCCTATCAGTGGCTAGAGAGGGCTGGCCTGAAGGACAGCACAGAGGCACTCATCCTGGCTGCTCAGGAGCAGGCCCTGAGCACCAGAGCCATTGAGGCCCAGATATACCACACCAGACAAGACCCAAGGTGTAGGTTGTGCAAAGAGGCACCTGAGACGATCCAACACATAACTGCAGGGTGTAAGATGCTGGCAGGGAAAGCCTACATGGAACGCCATAACCAGGTGGCTGGCATAGTCTACCGAAACATCTGTGTGGAGTATGGACTGGAAACCCCAAGGTCAAAATGGGAAACACCTCCGAAGGTGGTGGAGAATGACAGAGCAAAGATCCTGTGGAACTTCCAGATCCAGACTGACAAGATGGTAATGGCGAACCAACCAGATATCGTGATCATAGATAAAGGGCAGAGGAAAGCCGTTGTAGTGGATGTAGCGGTCCCAAGTGATGGAAACATCAGAAAGAAGGAACACGAGAAATACCAAGGGCTCAGAGAGGAGCTGGAGAGAGCTTGGAAGGTAAAGGTGACAGTCGTGCCTGTGGTGGTCGGAGCACTCGGGGCAGTGACCCCCAAACTAGATGAGTGGTTGCAACAGATCCCGGGAACAACATCGGACATCTCAGTCCAGAAATGTGCAGTGCTGGGAACAGCAAGGATACTGCGCAGAACCCTCAAGCTTCCTGGCCTCTGGTAGAGGACCCGAGCTGAATGCGGGACGGACACCACCCGAGGGGTGAGACGAGGATTTTTTTTTTAATACTGTGTGTATATATATATATAGTAAATATTCCCATCCCCGGAATTCTATGGAAAGGAATATCCTTCACCCGGAATAAAAACCTATGCATTAACATTTTGACTACGATATTACGTGTTACTGGAACTTGCGTAAGCGGAAATTCCACTACCCGTAACCCGGATGGAGGTGTAATGCCGCGGGAGCTTAAATACACGCAACGCCCACCCGATGCGACGGAAAAGACACAACGCTGAAACAAGTTTTCACTTCGCGTTTTTCGATCATCAGTTTCTAAACGACGACGTGTAAGTGAGTTTTTATTGCCGTGCGTTTTACTGTAATTGTGAATGATTTAAACTTTATTCACTTACGTCCTGGAGAACGCGGCACTAGCTTAAAAGCAGCACCCACTCAACATGACCGAAGAAACGTGTTCGCTTCGCCGTTTTCATTCATCAGATTCGAAACGAAGACGTGTAAGCGACTTTTTATTGGCGTGCGTTTTACTGTAATTGCGAAAGATTTTAACTTTATTCACTTACGTCGTGTAGATCATCGCATCGAAACGTAGAAGAACTGTAACGACTGGAGCGGAGCGAGTGAAATGCATACGTTTGAGCGAGGCTGGACACAAAGTTAAAAAGATCCAGCAGACACTTGGAGTCGGAAAGACGCAAATCTATGAAACTTAAAAAAAATAAAAAAATAAAAAAAAAGGCATCGATTCAACTCCTGATGACAAGCCACCATCCAGCATTGAAGCAATGGAAATGGCAACAAAAATCCTTCAGTATGCACAAGAATTACCAGACATCGGTGATCAACGGGACAGTTACTTGCAACTAGCAAGAAAACTGTACGACACGCAGGCAAACATTGTCATAAACCAAAGAATGCATCCAACAAAACAATCCAAAGTACGATTTTTTTCCCCCAAGACAGAAAAAAATAAACATTAAAATACGTATGTATATGTATTTTACTGTTGTGATTTTTTTTGGGATACACCTGTATTGCAGTTTTTGTTATATAAACAGTTTTTGGACAGTACATTTTTGTATTTTATTGATTGTGTTGTTACACGTGCATTTTGTCAACATACTTGCAGGTTCATAACGGACATGTACCATGCTCATTTCCCAAATGAGGAATTTCTGTTATCAGGACAAATTGGACAGCGCAAACACGAGTCCGTACTAGAGAATATTTACTGCATATACTGTATATATACATTTTTTAAGTGTTTTGAGTCAGAAGGAAGCGATTACTGTTTTTACACACTGTGATATAAACAGATGCCTTGACTTTTAAAAACACATTTCCCTCTTCTGACATACAGTAACTTCCAAATCCGGGGAACCTTTGTATGTATCGAAAGACTACATTGTTGATTCTGGTGATCCATATATACAACAAAGGCTATGGCTTCAACTGCGTTTCAAAAGACAGTAGCACAATGCGGCTAAAATAAATACATTGAGTGCTACGTCTGTTTGAAAGATAGTCTTACTATGGCAATTACTGAGTAGACGGAAATCCAGGGATGCCAAATGAACATGTGAAAGGAAAATGGTATTGCAAGGTAAAACAGGAACTTGCCTGAGATACAACATGTAAATCCAATCTGGACATGAAATATTAACTCTAAAGCCATTACGTCCGCCTGCTGAGCTGGAATAAACAGCTTGAGGCAAATGACATTTTAATGTGAAAGTTACGGCCGCTGCAAGACCTTGAGCCTTCTCGCTAGAACTGAACTCATTTGTGCTACATCAGAATGAGTGATTATCATTGATTTAAAAGAAAAAAAATGGCTTTGGCCTCGACAAGTTCACCGACCGAGACTGCAAACTAAAAAAACAGACAAGATAAACGTTGAAAATAGAACGTCTGTTATGGAGATGATTGAGCGAACAAGCGCCATCAACTGAATGAGCCCAACCGTAAATGACGCGATGACCATAAATACTTGAAGATGAAATACAGTAATTAGATCAATTGCATATTACCATGAACATATTCAAAGCAAAAACAAATATTAGGTTGGTAAAGACATGACAACAGATCATTTTATGATGCACTTGGACTGACTAAAAGGGAAAAAAATCTAAATAAAAGCACAGTAAATTTTACGTTTTACTGTGTCATAGTCTTGGAAAATGCAATGTATTGAATATTATTTATATTATTTTATTAATTCACATACTCAAAGTGCGAGAATAAAATAAATTGTAAAATAAGGGGGAATATTTTTGTGCAGCAATAGTTGCAGAAGACATCGGCACGTTCATTAGCAGCAGGTTCATTTACTTGTCTTTTCTCCTCGAACTCAAGTGATTTGTGAACAGTACGCATATACCTAATGAAGGTTGTTTGTGGAAAAGAAAAAAGCATAGGAAAAAAAATGCTCTTCATCAGGAGCCGGCCTGCCGTTGTTCAATTCAAAGAGCGCTTTGAAGTGAGTTCATGACAGGATTGTTCGTGACCAACATCAATTCACGAATAAGTTCCATGGCATCACCTCCCATTAACTGTTCATCACAATTATCATGCTTTACAGGCACTTTTAAGCACAATCAAAGCTATGGATGTTGGTGGCAAGTTAGCGAGGAAAAGAAAAAAAAAAAAGCAGACGTGATGACAAGTTCATGTTGACATGAATACTTTGGGGCTCACTGAAGCCAACAATGGAGATGATGGTAGCTGAAGCGAATTGCGTACGCCGCTTGTTGCTTTCGCGCAATTAAACCTTTACTTTCGTGAGTTTCACATCGTAGTTTGGTTTTGCAGGGTTAGAAAATGTTGCGATAGGCAGTCTGCCAGTAGCATGGCTCTATTTTTGCTTGGCGGTTGTGGTGTTTGAATGTCAAGTGGGTGAAATTAGGTGAGATGACAGCTCATGTGATGCAAGTCCATCACACATCCTGATAGTTCTATGTTCAAAATGTTTGAAATGACTTTTTTTTTTAAAACCAATTTATTGTTCAGATAGTTCCATTATTGGGACGTTCCTACTATATTCACACAAAAAAAAAAGAAACATGACTGAAGAGCAAGCAGTCATCTGTGGTTCAAAAGGATGAGACATGAGCACATTTATTATTTTCAAGTGTGAGCCGGGCAAGGGATGGATGTAAAATGAAATTGCTTCATGGATTTGGACTTTGTTTGCGGCGACAGTTGGAGAAGGACTCAAACTAAACTCTTTGTTCTTTGAAGACACAGATGGCTGCCGGCATTTCAAATCGCCATGGCTTTTTCCACACGGAATTAAAAAAAGGAAGCTTTGAGAAATGCTGAAATATCTTTTTCCTGGAAGAATGAGAAATTTAAGCAAACGGTAACAACACTCACCATCACTTCCATATTCTGTTGTGGCTCTTGGAATCCATGGACGGTCAACTTGCGTAGTACTGAGGAGGGGGAAAACACATTGAAGACCATTCACAATGTTTTGTTAACGATACAGTGAACACTTCCTCTTTAACTTGTAATTACAGCGGGCAATACAGTCGGGTCAAAAATGTATACACCTGGCTTTAAAAATAATACCATGAATCACGGTGCTGAATTAAATACACCAACAGTGACGGAACAGTCATGAAATAAAAGCGAAGTATGAACACAAGTAATGCTCTTGACAAATGGTTAAAAACATGGAAATTCAGACAAATTGTTCTGGAACTGAATTTCAGTAGGTTGGCAGCTCTGTACCACGACTTGAGCTGGTATCGCTGTTTCTGGAACGGGCTCACTAGCCTTTATTGATGATCGAACTCATGATGGAATGAACTCTTAAGGCAATTTGCAGAAAAATCCATCCAAACTAATTGGGAGAAGCTTCATCATGCAACAAGATAATGAACCAAAACATTTGGCCAACACAACAAAGGACTTCATCAAGGAGTGGAAAGTGGAAGGTGTTAGCCAAGTATTTTAAATCAAAGTAATTTAGAACCGGTAAACATAAAAAAAAATATTTTTTTTTTGTCATGAATCTGTGTATAACACCTTGGGATGATTTCAAATCATTTTTATGCAAAAATAAATCACGTCCTATTCATAGGATTTTACGAAAGTATTTTAAACACAGTATATGAATATCAGACCGAGTGGAAAAAAAATGCTTGATGAAGGATACTTTTGACAACACATTACGACACCATTTAAAATCTATTAAAAAAAAGGTGTGTTCCTATTGTGCGCTTCCTCGTGCCAAATACC
The DNA here is from genome assembly GCF_054856545.1 of Hippocampus guttulatus. Lineage (NCBI taxonomy): Eukaryota > Metazoa > Chordata > Actinopteri > Syngnathiformes > Syngnathidae > Hippocampus > Hippocampus guttulatus. Next base: position 15,780,482 of record NC_141265.1, read on the forward strand.
TTTAAGAGACAGCAGTGTTCTTTCCAGTGATGCCATTGCTGCCGTCCCGTCAGGGGCAAAGATCTGCTGGAGGAAGCAGTCCGTGTGGTGGCTCCACAGGGAACACGCGAAGCTGTAAATGCCCGACGCCAACTGCCAACATGCACACACAAAACAGTCAATCGCACGCTGATCAAATCATTCTGGATCAGTGGACACTTTCAACAACACGCCGGTGAGTGCGTGGAGAGAATATATCTCAAAATAGCATTTCACATGTAAAAATACTGTAAAATGACAATGCCGGAGAAGCAGCTATGCTCAAAGCTAAAACAACAAATTAGACACAATGTTGAAGAAAAACACAAGTAGGGAGCAAATGAGGATCTCAAGAGTCACGGCAGCTAATTTAAGTCTCAATGAACTGGCTAGTTCTCTTATTCCCATAACATTATTTGGGCCCCAAGCCAATTACAAATGTCTCTGGGAATGCATATGTACTCCAGTCGAGCAAAAAAAAGATGATCAAAGGTAAACAAAAGCACTGCTGGTCCTTTTAACAGTGCAGTGCATCGTGTGGCTCCCTACCTCAGACAATCAGCCAGGGCACCGTAATGAGCTTTTGGTTTTGATTTTCATTCTCATAAAAGTACACACACACACACACACACACACACTAAATGTGGCGTAGGAGCCAAGCATCACTGAATACAATTAGACGCAAAAAGGCATATTGTACACACCGCAACATGGGCTAATTCCAGCAAAACCTCACTGTGCAACAACACCCTCTCCCTGTCTAATTAAGCTTCTTCAAAAGGTGAGTCGTCTTTTTTTGGGAGTTTATTTATTTATACTATACAGTGCTTCATATCACTGGTCTTTTAAATGCCAAATGCGGAGGTAACCATTTTGTGGCAGTACATGACTATATGGCTCATTTCGCATGAAAAAAATCCCATTTAGAAAACACGACACCACATTATTAAACAGTTTGGCACCTTCTGAGTAGTTGGGTCACCAATGCCAATTCTCTGTTGGTACCATGTTGTGCTTAGTAAATGACTTCCAGCATCTGCAGCATGCACGTCAAAACAGATCAAGAGGCAAAATGTCCAAAGCTGTTCAAAATGTATGGAACCATACATGAAAGGGAGTCAAAGGATAAAGGTTGGAATGTTGAACTGAAAATGACGGCAAACACCTTTAGAAGGTGATCACCATGAACATCAAAAATGCTCAAAGAGAAATATTTATCAACAAATGAAAGGAGACCCAAGAGAGTAACTGCAAATCCACCAACGATCACGGCATGAGGTAGGTATACAGTATGTCTAGGGTTCAAGTAAAAAAAAATAAAATAAAAACATTTTTAATGACAGAAATGTCTGGAAAAGTATGTGGAGATGTAGGAAGCTTCCAAAGCTGAGGCAGTAGAGCAGAGCTTTCCTTAGTCTGTTTGATCATTTCTTTGCCCTCAAACCACATTTCATTCTTCAGCTATCTTTTTGCAATAGTTTTATGTTCGTGAAAACATTGGATGGCATTTAAAAGAAAAACTCAGAAATTGGAGACTCGGAGCTTCAACGGAGGGAACATTGCCTTGCATAAACGCACGCATGCACGCACGTCAATCACGCGTAAAAAAACGGGCACACTTGTACTTGTTTGACTTGACTTGAAAGGGAATGGGCTTCCATTAATCTCACGTTTGACAGTCTAACAGCAGCTAAACAGCATCACCTACAGGTGGCACATGGAACTGCGCAGTGGAAACAAACCACAATATTGGAAAAGAGAGGTCGCCGTAAAAGACAAACTAACACAATTGAAGAGAGAATATCTGTCCACAAACAAAGCGACTGATGACTTACATCCTGAAATAGCCGTCTGTCCTCTGCCAGACGTTTCGATGAGAGAGTTTTGGTGACATGATAGAAGGTGAGCAGCGCTCTGTGCTGCTGCAGGCCATCCTGGACCTTGACAGACTCCAGCAGAATGGGGATGAGCTCCGGCCATTGCCGAGGGCAGTCCAGCCTGGCTACCTTGGCTATCAGTACCGCTATCTGGGTTGCTATCTGTTGGCAAAGCACGCACGTACACACATAAATGTATGCATACACACAAACAAACACACTCACACAAACACACACACGCACGTACGTACGTACGCACGCAGAAAAGAGAATGAGCTAAGGGAAAAAGCATGAAACGGCAGAGGAGGAATGTGCCAGTGCATTTAGTTAAAAATAAAGAATCCTTGAGCGAAACCACTTGAAAACACGTCTGCTTGAATAGTTTGTTGCTTTAAAATGGAGTTCCAATTTCAAAGTCAAACGCAATTCATTTTCGAATGCTGGTCAAACACAATTTCCTGAAATCAATTATACAGTGATCCCTCGCTATTTCGTGGTTCGTTTATCGCGGATTTTTTCAAACATATTCATAAAAAATACAGTATATATTTTTTTTCATATACATGGAGTACAGTACTGTATATGTTGCTCTACGTGACTCGCTGTTGTTTTGCTGACTTTCGCAGCTTCTCGTGGACCGTTTGCAGACTTTAAAAAATTAATTAAAATGTTAATTGGTTGCTACTTCGCGGATTTTCGTTTATCGCGCGTGGTTTTAACCGCGATAAATGAGAGATTGCTGTATTTGTTGTAATTTGTTTAAGAAGTCCTAAAAGTCACCATCATAAAACCTTCATTATCTGTACAGTTAAGGTTTTAACCTGACTAAATTATCTTTACATTATTTTAGCACGCATATGGTGTTTCTTTAAAACAAAGCAAAAAAAGTACCGGTAAGTGTCATGACATTGATTCCACAGTGCAAATTTGTCCAGAGAATTCTGTGCAACCTTAGGGGTACGGTATTCAAATTCAGAGGTTAGGTAGGGTACACACCAACATCAAAAAATTCCTAGCTCACGTCCACACTCGGAGGCAGCGAGCTGGGTCGTCTTATCTTTGAAATAGTGTCAGGCGGCACTTTAGCCAGCACTGCATGCTGGCCAAGAATGCAAATTACTTCATTCTCATAACATTCATCCTGCCAGCTGTGTCCAGTGGACAAGCAGAACAATCCTGAATGGTTCAGTGCGTATTCTGCCTCTCAAAGAGCTCTTCCGTGGTCGCAATCAGAATCATTGTATTGCTGTCATTTCCTTCAACTTATGGCAACCGAATCCCCCCCCCCCCACCCAATTATTGCTTTGTTAATAACAGCATTGTGCAAAAAATCTTTGATATATAATTTTTTTAAAATCGTGATGATAAAGAGTGGTCCAACTCTGATTTTATCACATTTGTGAAGAAAACTCAAAGCAAAAATATGAAGATAAAAACAGCTACCTCGATGACTAAGTGACAGCTTGCAAGTCGGAGGTCTGACTGAACTGCAATCCATGTATTCTTTTCAAATCAACACAAATATGTTTGTGGAAGCTGGATTCAGGATGTACAGGATGTACCACACCTCTCGCCCTGAGACTGGGGCGGACTCCGGTTTACCCACGACCGAAGTAAATGCCATAGAAAATTGACAGATGGATGAATGAGTTTGCATTGACCCTTAGCTCTCCTACCGCATGTTATAATTCCAAAAAGAAGTGAGAAAGAAGAAACAAGTCTCGCTTCCTACCTCTGGCCTGTGGGTGATGTAAAGGGAAGACAATCAGTGTTCTACATATGCTACCTGCCTCAGAATCAGCATGTCATCAAAATTTGAGACAGAATTTCCCTAAGAGGTTCTTTAATGAAGTCCACCATCAGGGCCGGACAGCAGGGTGAAGTGTTCGAAATCACTAACCTGATTGACAGGCTCGTTGAAGTTTGTGATGAGACCAGCACGCAACGTGGTCTTCTCCGCCTCTGATAAAGCGCTGGCAAGAGAAGCAGAAGGCATTTTTCAGAAGGAAAGAAAAAATAGCATCCGAGAGCAGCAAGGTAATGTCATGTTTTAAATCCCTGAGAGATCCGAGTTGCAAGATGGCAGTGCTTTGCAGAGCTGACCTTCTGCATTGCGAGGACAGCAAGCCCGCCACACTTTTGGGAGAATCTTTCAGACTTTATTTGGAATCTACAACTCCAAACAGAAATATGAAGCAGGGTCTACTAAGATGCTATGGGATGAATTCAAATCCTTGTATAGCAACAGCCACAGCCAGCTGCCAACCTTCTATAAGTCCTCTACCTGCATTAAACATCTTGCAGGTAAAAAAAAATTGCAACTGATGCTCTTGCCATAGCTGTTGTGTGCACTGAATTAGTAAAACAGAGACAAAAAAAAAACCATACGCTGTAGATTTAAGCTGCAGCTGAGGCTTAATGGAGCAGAGGAGTGCTTGATGATCGAAGCGATGCGTCACTGAGCAAGCCAAGTGAGGAGAAGGAGGTAAATACGGACGGAGGAACAATTTCCAGTGCCTTGGTATGTGCTTAAGTAAAAGAGGATTTGGACACATGCTGGCAATGTGCAAAAGACTAAAATATACATCATCAATGGGGCAACCAGGGACTCGTAACACTCGAGGCCACACACAGGTATGAAGTAAAGGACAGTGAAAAATACACAAGCAGTAGAATCATTCAAATGGTCTGACATTTGTAAAATTTGTAAAACAACCGAAACTTGGACAAGTGATGATGGGTACAATGAACGTTTTCTTTGACTTTGTCTTTCAGTGATACCGAGAGCCAAAAAGAAGCCTTCTACAACCTTCTAACGCGTCGTACGGTGACACCACATCCATCGTGCCTTATCGGGCATCGCTGTACTTTTCAATTCATGGCAATGAGCCTGAGGGTAATCAAATTACATGGTGGTAAAAAAACCCCGACACAGCACTCCAAACAATGAAAGTGACCTCACTAAACTACTGACAGGTACAAAACAAACTTGGTCAGAGAAGGGGGAGGAGGAGGAGGGGGAGACTGTGGAGAGTAAGAAAACAGCAGCGAGAAAGAAAGTGGCCAAAAACAAAGATTGCTGAAGCAGAACTGAAGACCTCGGCCCCGAAGCTGTCCTGTGAATTTATGGACCGACGCTCTATTCAAATCCAACTAGAGCCATCTCATCAAGCAACCTAAGACACATGGGGCTGAGTGAAAGCTCAAAGGCCACACACATCAGCATGCATTAAAAAGACAAAAAGCGTGGGATATATAAATATATACAGTAAAGAATTAGGGAGGATGGGCAGAGAGAAAGCACAAGCTTGAGCAGTAAAGACAACAATAAGGCACAATACACATCAGAGAGCCGTAAGAGGAAAATGGCACCAAAACAAACATGAGAGCAATGGCAATAAAACGAATGAAATAAAGACTGTGGCAAAGAGACAACGGCAAGGGAGGCATTAAAAGGTGAAAATGTGTACTTACTGCGGGGCCACTCGCCTCCAGTATCTGTCAATGCCGTTTTTGAAGTAGAGTACTGCCAGCCATCTGACATTCACATCCAGCATATGGTTATTGACGATGTTCTAAGAGAGGGGAAGGCATACATTTCATCCATTAATTTTGCAACACTCAAATAAGGAGTGTTGCTAGCAAACCGAAGTGACGTTTCAGACGGATTAAAAAGGTTCTACAAAGGCACAACAAATCACAATACTACTTCATTTGATTCAGCGGACGAAGGCTGGGATTACACTGTATATGGTTCAAGTGATGGGTTTAGGAATTTTTTGGGCTCCCGAGTGAACTGTGTCACTTAAGATCGGAATGAAAGCCTCTTCCAAATGTGGATAAAAGAAAAAAAAAATCAGATGCATATAAAACATCTGCCAATGCAAATCCGGTGCAGCAACAAAGATTGATGACTCGTATACAAAAACACCTGCCCAGATACAAATGCACTGAATACAAGTGTTGGAAATAACAGTTGTTCCGCAATCAACATTTTCAGCTGATCAGTATCAGATGAAAAATTTCGTTTTTATTTTCTAATTTTCAAGATCAAAACGCAGCAATATTGAGCAGAAAAAAACAAATTGCCAAATCAAAGAGCAATAGCTTAATTGAAAAATGAAGGCCAGTGAAACAATTTGGATGACATCACCTGAGGCAGATCCTGTACATGTTTTTATGTGCAGACACTGAAAACCAGCCTAAAATATCAAAACATATGACGCGAACTTGACCACAAACAGATGAAAAATAACCTGATAAAAATGTGTGTGTAACTTGTGGTTTGCCGACACCCGAGACTGCTATGCAGAGATAGACATGGCTGGAAAATATAACACACTCAGCAAGAACCTGATCAGTAAGTAAGCAAATACATCAACACTTTTGATGGGTTTTTTCCCATTTGCAGAGTCATTTTTACCCCAATCCAGCCATATTTTGTGCATTTCAAAAAATGAAGGAAATGACCCAAATAAAACCGTCAAATTCAAATGTAATTGTTCAAAGCCTTGCCCACCAGGAGAACCGAATAGAAGCCGGGCTGTGTCTCCCACTGTCTGAGCTGCTCCTCGGCGGGCTTCAGCATGGCCGTGTCCTGACTTGTGGCTTGGGTTAAAGTCTTCAGCACCACCGAACTGGCACCGTCTATATCCATAGCTGGATATACCTGAAAGGAAGACCGACATGTCAGTGCTCTTGCTGCATCAAAAGTTCTTTCTGAGCCAAAAAACTAAAGTGTAACTTCAGGGGTCCAACACACCACAACTGATATAATTTGGAGTTCCACCACTATGTTCTGAAACACACCTCAAAAGGCAGATAAAACCTTGCATCAAGTAACACGTAAATCTTGTGAGACTAACTCAGTGAGGCTCAGTAAGGGGAAGAGACTTATTTGCTTCACATGCATCTGGTGGATAGCCCGGCATAAGAAATCTCGCTGACTGCAGAAGTTGTTTCATCGATTGGCTGCCATTCCATGGCTGCCTGAGGCGATCGCCCCATCACTCCAGCCCCGCAAATTCCTGCCCGCACGACACAAAAGCGAGCGAGCCGGCGGCGGCTAGCCCGCCGGCAAACCGGCGAACGTCTGCAAACGTCTCACTCGCGTTTGTGTTGTGTGTGGGTCCCATATGACCGACCCTTCAGAAAAAGTTAACAGGTTATTAAATAGATCGGCGGACGTTATTCGACGTGTGGCTCACGCGAAAAAAAGAAATTGAACACATACTGTACTAACGGGTTTGACAGACTGGTCAGAGTCGAGCGGAGCTTGTTTTCAACACATTCAGTGAACACGACCGCAGTGTCTGACAGCTGGGAGTAGGTCTCTATTTTTCCCGATTCAGGAGCCTCATTTGAAATATTTCATGATTTTTTTTTAATTAATTCAAATTTGGCAGACTTGTTTACAACACTCTGTGGTGTGTTAAATTCATTATACAATTTTGTTGTCTCCCTTCAGGGACTTTGAAATACTATTTAGTGAAAAAAAATTAATAAAAAGAGTTTATAAAAGGTTTGTACAACACTATTCAGGAACAAACAACAAAACAATTCCCTCTGTTATTTCCTATGGGAGAAATTGTTAGAATTAGAATGCCGCATCACACAACAAATTGATTTGCCAAATATTTTGCCCCCAATTTAAAGCAACACAATCCATTAACCTCAACAAGTGCATTGTCATTGTCTCGATTACTGCTTTCGATTATGTTCAAGCCACTCGGGGTCCACAATCATCTTCACTTGGCTGAAAAGGCAGTGAGTGTGTCACCTTCCCTGTCCATTTCGAGACGCCTTCTCAATAATGGGACTTCAGTTCTTAATTCTGGGAAGGATGTCTTTTTGAAGTATGCGAAAACCTGTGAAGGTTACTTATGCTGGATGGGGTGATGTTTTATTCCACTGCCTCATTCTGTGAGGAATCTGAAGTCTGGATCAGTCGAAAGGCAGTTAAATCAAAATATTGAATATGAATGAATATTAACAGGCTACAAAATCTCAGTCGGGCGCAGGTTGGAGCACAGTGCGTGGTCAAAAGTATTGAAACATGCCTCCTTGTCAATTAATGGACACCCTCCCCCGTTGATCTAAATGTGTCATCTTATGACATTTTGGACAATTATTGTATGCTTCCAACTATATGGAAGAAACAATAGTTTGGTGATGATCGTTTAATGTTCCAGCATGACAACGCAACGTGTGTAAAAGGCATGGGATGAGTTAGGTGTCCGTAGAAGAACCACCAGCAGACACCTTGTTTGGAAGAAACAAAGATATTTCCATGGTGGAGTGGAAACTGCTCAGACTTGGTGCCGATGGCCAGTTGGTCCAATACTTTTGTCTATTTGGGGAAGGCTGGCAAGTCGAATGAGCATTGAGCAACACTGCCATCTGCAGATCGGTAGCAGACGTTGAAAGGGATGTTCTGCTGGAAAGCTGTTCGGCACAAGCATTCAGGCACGTTTAGCTTCAACAACTCGAATATGCGAGTGCATTAAATATGAATCTTCTGAATGGGTCTATTAAGAACAGCTAAAGGATGAAGGTGATGGAATTAGGCGTGATCATTAGCGAGAGTGCTTGCAGTCTATCCACAATGAATGGAGGGCGGCGATTGGTGAAACTCTTTGCAATGGTTCTCATTGATTTGAATTAGGAAAAACAATGGCAAATGTAAATCAAAAGATTAAGAGTAATCAAAAAAGCCATTAAATAAAACCGGAATGTCAAAAGGGGATTTCATTTGATTATATTTATTCTCATTAAAAACTACTGCCCGAAGACGGCTGGGATAGGCTCCAGCACCATCCCCGCGACCCTAGTGAGGATCAAGCGGTTCGGAAAATGGATGGATGGATGGACGGTAATTAGAAAAAAATTAATACCGTTGGCAAACATTGGGCCAGCTCAAAACAATGCTAGAATTTAGTTCACGATTATTAATATGGCTATCTAAACTATAAAACAACAACACAGAATAAAATTAATCAAACCCAAGTCTTAATGAATTCAGGAATGTGCATTACAGGTTCTGCTGGTGTAAATATGCTTTCTTCAGCGCTGCAGTGGGACTTAATCCCCATTTAGAGAAGTCCAAAAACATCAAGCAGAGACGCTTTGGTGGAATATGATGCACTGGCAGGGTAAAAGAAAAAAAATCTTAACCACTGCCGAACCGAAAAGGAAGAAAAAGGATGTCGGAGCCGACAATGGTAAAAATGGTAAAAGCCGACTACTGCTAAATATGTATTTACAATGGCAAATCCTTTTGTGTGTGATCAACACAGATGATGTATAATGACAGTGCGTCAAAGGGTTCATGTTACTGATGAGATTTGGATCTGGCCATTTGTCAATTCCGAAAGTAGTCAGCCTCATGACATGGAGTGGACCAGTGACATCGAAGGGATTCAGTTGAGATGGTGCAAGTTATATTATTGCTAAGATGACTTTAATAACATTGAAAAGTGACATCAAATCAATATTTTTTTCTACTTTGTTCAGAGTCCAATCGGAAAAAAAAAACAAGTGTCCTTTTAACCGGTGGATCAGAGAAGTCATGTTCAAAATGTGTACACGTCGGCTACAAGCTAAGTTTCAAAGTCAACAAGAAGCTGTAGCATCCATTGACGAAAAAAGAGATTGGTTCACTTCTCCTGTCCCATGGAAATGTATTTCAATTCCAAGCGGCGACTCTCGGTTCCAAATACTCATCGGCGCTCTGCGCCAACGCTCCTCTCTCCTCATCCTCAACTTCAGCAGCCATCCATCCAGCCGCACCAACGCCGACTGTCCAACAGCGCCGACATAGCCACTGAACAAAACGGGGTTGTGAAAAATGCTGCCCATTACAGGCGCAAAAAACACAAGCACCCCAGGTCTGTCCAGCACCGACAGTCAATGGCGCCGACATTCCTCCCAATCAACATCTGTGCTGGTACAGGCGTGCTGCCGAGAAGGCGCAACCACCAAGCACAGATACTTCTCCTTTGACGAATTTCGTGGCCAAAAAGCACTGAAAACAGTCCATATCAGGTCCACACGATGAAACAACAAACAACATGTGACAAAACAAAAGACAAAAACACCCAAAAAGAACCAAAAAGCAAGGCTCTTGAAAAGCGCTTGCCGAAGGCTGCCTACTCGGGCGCCATCTTGGAAAAAAATATATAAATAAATAAAATTACTGGTACGACAAGGCCGGGAGGCATCTGGGGGAATGTACACGAGATGCATTGTGCCCCCACTTATCAAACACTGCTTGCTGCACGACATGCAAGATACCATTTTGAAACACCAGCAACCAACTTTTTTTTTTTAACTGAGAGCTACTCCTTGGGTACTGATTAATGCGAAGGGCTACCAATGCGATTAACTCTTCTGAAATAACAAATTTGGTCAAAATGTCTTTCATAATAATAATTATGAAAATGAACAATACTCATTTCTGTGAAGAGATTTGATCACATTGGTGGCCCCTGCCTCAAAGCGACATGACATTACTACTAACCATCCATCCCTCATCTACCACTAACCATTGCAAGTAAATCGTCGGATGAGTTTCCACTGAGGGTTGGACTCCACCAAAGTTGCCCTTTGTCACAGATTCTGTTCATAACTTTATGGACAGAATTTCCAGGTGCAACCAAGGTGTTGAGGGAGTCCGTTTTGGTGGCCTTAGTATTGAAACTGCTTTTTGCGGATGTGGTACTGATGGCTTCTTCAAGCCGTGATCTCCAACTCTCACCGGAGTGGTTTGTAGCAGAGTGTGGAGTAGTTGGGATGAAAATCAGCGTCTCCAAATCTGGGACCATGGTCCTCAGTCAGAAAAGGGTGGCATGCCCTCTCCAGGCTGGGGATGAGATGCTGCCCCAAGTGGAAGAGTTCAAGTATCTTGGGGTCTTGTACAGGAGTAAGTATCTTGGGGTCTTGCTATCCACAAGTCAACCATAGAAAAAGACAACGCCACTCAATAATGGGTACAGGAGTGTGCAAATATTCAGGATGGTACCATCTCTGTCTCGATTTGAAACAAGAAAAGCCCGAAAAAAATTACTACCCTGTTAAACAGTATCACATGGGAGGAATGTCGGCGCCATTTGACTGTCGTTGCTGGACAGTCCCGGGGCGCTTGTGTCTTGCGCCTGTAATGGGCAGCATTTTCACAGCCCCGCTTTGTTCAGCAGAGAGATCGGTGCTGTTGAACGGTCTGCGGCTGGATGGATGTAAGGCTTGAGGAGCAGACGATGAGAAGAAAGGAGCATTAGCACGGAGCGCCGATGCGGATTTGGAACTGGGAGTCGCGGCTTGGAGTTTGAAGCGGATTACGTGGGTCAGGAGAAGTGAACTCATCTCTTTTCGTCAATGGACGCTACAGCTTCGTGTTTGCTTTCAAAACTTAGCTTGTAGCAGACGTGTGCACATTTTCAGCATGACGTCTCTGATCCACTGGTGAAAGGACACTTTGATCCTCTCCTCTTTCTTCTGTAACTGCTTCAGACAACAAAGTGTATGCAGAAAAGTGGTGAAGATTGCACGACTGTCTGTGTCCTATGTGTTGTGTTGTGTTATTTTTGTTATTTTGACTTCAAAATGGCGCCACGAAAGTGGCTGCCTTTCCAGCAGCTCCTATATTTTGTTGTTCTACTTCTTCCTTTCATAATTTTGCTGCTGTGAATTAGGAATTTCTCCATTGCGAGACTAATAAAGGTTTTCTTAATCTTAATCACGTACGTACGACCACCTGTTAATCCAAGTCAAAATCAGATGGGCTAAATCAGAAAACCAAGAATCTACTGCACTGACGGATTTACACTCATCTTGCCTGCTCCATTACATACAATTCACAAACGTCGCACTGTTGTTTAACAAGCCTTCATTACATTAGCACATGCAGGTGTCATCCTTTTGTGCTGTGCATCATAAATTTAAAACAACTCAACTAAATCTGATTTAAGATCCTCGGTTAACCAGATCGTCAGTCATGTGGTGATTTGCGTATGGAGTGGGCTTTTTCGCAGAGGCATTTTCGTGGGGCCTCTTTTGGGACCATGTTGTTTCGAAAGCAATGATACGGGACCAAAACGAACACAATATGCGAAAGAGCAAACCTTACTTTGAGGCTAGCGAGGGACATAAAGTTATTTAATAGCAGACCAACTGGGGGCATTGGACGCTTAGTCGCCGATAACGTTTTCGTTCTCAGGGATGCAAACGACACACAGTTGCAAGAAATGCAACGACACTCACCTAAGAGAGTCACTGCAGACGAGAAAACACAGAAGTAGGCAAATTCCAGGTAAAGCTGTGTTTAGTGGTACTCTGGCAGGGATATGGGGGGGGGGGGACACGCTTGTCAGAATGGCGCCAGCTGCACAACCCGGCGCACTTTGATGACGTCAGCAGCAAACGTAATGCTTCGGATGGCAAGGCTTATCAAATGTAGCAAAAGCACACACTGCATTCGTTTTATAATCCTGTACACTGTGTATACTAGTGATGAGAATTCCGGCTCTTTTTAGAGAGCCGGTCCTTTTGGCTCGGCTCACTAAGAAGAGCCGGCTCTTTCGGCTCCCAAATGGCTATTCAAATTTTTGGTTGCTTAAATGAATTTACTACCAAAAATAATGTAAACGTATGTGTAAAATGAATTACTAACGTAAAAATATACAGTATATCAAATAGTTATGGCGGTATTCATGTATTATTCATGTATGGCTGATTAATCAATCCCCAATATAATAAAAAATAATGTATATTTGTTGACATTTTCTTTTATATGTTTCATTGCATTTTAAAGGGGAATGCAATTAAAATGTTCTTTCCACAATAGTATGTTGTATGTGTATTCTGATTAATATCGTGAATTAAGCAGATTAATCCATCTCAGGGAGCTAGCATTTTCACATCATACTCCCTTCTGCTAGTGACTGAAATTAACGGCAAAAGTGCCCGTGGACTTGCATTGTGAATGTCACGGTTCTCCTTTTTTCTGAGGTTGGTCTTGTTGGAGGATGATCAAACAAGGGGAAGCATGTTGTTGTCGACACGTCGGGATCCCTTGACCGTTCTCCACTTCCCCAGGTCCTCCGCGTGTTCGTTTGATTCGGGCTGAGTTGATGTGCAAAAGTCAGAGGCTGGAAATGGAGAAGTTCTTGCAAGATGTTTTACTGAACATTCAGGGCACAACACGAATCGATTCGGGCTCCTGTGAGTCTCAGATTTCATCAGGAAGCCCCGAGCAACTACAGTCACACGTACATATAGGCATAGTATGTTAATTATATTAATTAGGGGCGGGCAGTCCTTCCCCTCATGTAAAAATCAGAAACAAAGAAAGTCAAGCAAAGTTTGATTTTGGCATTTTGACAAAGTACAGACCATATCTGCTGGTCCACAAATCTTGAGATTAGGGTTCCTCTTCGAAGGCACTTGACAGCCTTCAGGGACTTTTACGAGGTGGAGGAGGCAAGAAAACCCTCGGGGGGCTGTTAATTAACCAAGTGAAAATAGAATCTAAACTTCACACTACATTCGGTAGTTTTGTCACTTTGTGTTTGTTGTTACGTCGTGTGGACCTGATGTGGACTTTTTCAGCATTTTTTGGCCACGACATTCATCAAGGAGGAGACTCTGTGCTTGGTGGTTGCGCCTTCTCGGCAGCATGGGTATACCAGCACTGTTTTTGACTGGGAGGAATGTCGGCGCCATTTGACTGTCGTTGCTGGACAGTCCCGGGGTGCTTGTGTCTTGCGCCTGTAATGGGCAGCATTTTTCACAGACCCACTTTGTTCAACGGAGAGATCGGTGCTATTGAACGGTCTGCGGCTGGATGGATGTAAGTCTTGAGGAGCCGACGATGAGAAGAAAGGAGCGTTAGCGCGGAGCGCCGATGCGGATTTGGAACTGGGAGTTGCGGCTTGGAGTTTGAAGCGGATTACGTGGGACAGGAGAAGTGAACTAATCTCTTTTCGTCAATGGACGCTACAGCTTTGTGTTTGCTTTCAAAACTTAGCTTGTAGCTTGATCCACTGGTGAAAGGACACTTTGATCCTCTCCTCTTTCATCTATAACTGCTTCAGACAACAAAATGTATGCAGAAAATTGGTGAAGATTGCACGACTGTCTGTGTCCTATGTGTTGTGTTGTGTTATTTTTGTTATTTTGACTTCAAAATGGCGCCGTGTGAGTGGCTGCCTTTCCAGCAGCTCCTATAGTTTGTTGTTCTACTTCTTCCTTTCATAACTTTGCTGCTGTGAATTGGGAATTTCTCCATTGCGAGACTAATAAAGGTTTTCTTTTCTTATCTTATTCTTTGTTTCAAGTACTTCAGCAGATGTTCAGGACAGAGACTAGTGTCAAAGTCGACCTGTCTATGATAAAACGTTTTAAGCTAAACATATAACATATATAGGTGATATCTTCAGTCTCCTCACCATATCCAGTGAAACCTCAGAAAGATCTGCCATCAAGGCGTTTACAGTCGGTTGCATCATTCTCCAACCCCTTCAGTTACTTTTAAAAAGATTTAAAGAGGCCTTGATCCTCATGTACAAAGACTTGCATGGCTTTCATACTGAAACACAGCATACTGCCAAATCCAAACAACATCTCACACACACAAAATATACAGATCCTGTAAAGAGTCTGTGCATACGCATGAATACAATTGCATTCCTTTTTGTACATCTCAATGTGAAATTGACCGCACATGTTGGAGTATCTGAATCCTCCCTGTTACAAATGCCCAAGATGGCCGCTTGTGCGCCAGTGTGTTCGGCGACGCTCCTGCCATTTCGGGTTTTTTTACTTTTCGCAATGCTTGTTACCTCCCTAACAGCGTCTCGGTTGGTTTATGATCGCCGATCGTTGTTATTGATTCAACAACACGTCGGAGATTCGGCCGCGTTTTGGCAAGACGGTGGTGAAAAGACGCTACCTCCGTTCTTGGCTAACCTGCCGGCTAATCTCTTCCGCGTTCGCTCGCCCCCTTCACAGAAGCGCCGCCGCCGTCGCCGCCGCCGCGGCAAACGTAGCGGTCAGCTCGTGAAGCTAAAACGGGATCTGAGACACACTTCGATCGCTCTGGCGTGGTGTGCCCTCGACCCCGTCGCCTCGTGCTTGCTAACAGTCGTTGGCTCTCCCATCGCGCCACGGCATTTCTACCCCCCACGCCTTTCTCGGGGAGGAATCCAGCGAAAGCTTTTGAGGGAATTCCCCCGGGCTCGTGATCGGAAGAGGCAATCCCTCCCGTTGCTACTCCCACAAGGATCGCGTTGTTAAACGCCCGGTCGCTGACGGACAAGACCCATATTCTGAGGGAGTATTTCCTTTCCAATGACTTGGATTTCCTGTGTCTGACGGAGACTTGGGCAGGTACTGGTGAGTACAACGCTTTGCTTGAATTGTTGCCACCTGACTGGTTTCCTCGATACCCCAAGGACATCAGGCCGTGGTGGAGGAACGGTGAGCATCTTTAAGAACAATTTTAAATGTAAACGGTGCACATTCACCACATCGGCCACCAGCTTTGAGCAACCTTCTTTGAAGTCGGTCGTGTTTTCCCGGTGCTCTGTGCTGTCATTTACCGTCCTCCTAAATACAACAAAGACTTTTTAAGCGACTTTTCAACCTTTCTTGCGGAAATCAGGCTGAGATATGATCATATCCTCCTAATGGGGGATTTTAATATCCATGTGTGCTGTCCGGAAAAAACGCTAGCAAAGGACTTCTTAAGACTTATCGACTCTTTTAATTTCGTGCAGTATGTGACCAGCCCGACACATGAACAAGGTCATATTTTAGACCTTGTCCTTGCTTATGGTCCACCGGTGTCAAATCTGGAAGTCCTTGAAAATGGGATTTCTGATCACATGGCAGTTTTATTTGACGTAGTCTTATCGCATGCTGCTGTGAAATCTGCCGCTCCTAGTTTTAAACGCCGAATTTTTAACCCTCGCACTGCTAGTCGTTTCTCTGGTGCCTTTAATAACCTTTGCGTACCCTCGTCTAACACAGAGGAACTCACCTCTTGGTTCAACTCATCATGCCGTGCCATCCTGGATTTGGTGGCTCCTTCAAAAACTGTGCTCCCAAAACCTAAACCCGAGCCATGGTTTAACGACATTACCCGCGCAGCTAGGCAGGGGTGTCGCAAAGCCGAACGCAAGTGGAAAAATGACAAATTGCATGTCTCTTATCAAATTTGGAAAGACTGCTGGCGTAACTACCAGCTCACAGTAAAAGAGGCCAAAAGAGCGTATCTGTCGGACCTTATTCAAGCTAACCGTCACAACCCACGTGCACTATTTAAAACGATAGATTCTGTACTCAAACCCCCTCTGCCTACTTGCTCGGATTCTTCACCCGAGATGTGCAACAGATTCCTTCAGTTTTTCATTGATAAGGTCTCTACAGCTAGGACTCCGGTCTCAAATACCGCATCTGACCCCTCTGTCCATGTTCCATGTTCAGCTGTGCTAAATTCTTTTGAAACTGTGTCCTTGACGCTTTTGGAGGATGTAGTTCGCCAGACGAAGCCATCTGGCTCCCCTTGCGACTCTCTTCCCCCGCACTTCTTTCAGGAGGTTCTCCCGAGTGTTGGCCAACAGTCTTGGATATCATCAACAGCAGCCTCTCTTCTGGTGTAGTTCCCCAACAGTTTAAACATGCTGTGGTCCAACCCTTGATCAAGAAACCTGGTCTTGATCCAGATGTGCTGTCAAGTTTCAGGCCCATTTCCAAACTGCCTTTCATTTCCAAAATTCTGGAAAAAGTGGTGCACATGCAGTTGAAATTTTTCTTGGATGAACATAACATCTTGGAGGTCTTCCAGTCAGGTTTCAAGACGATGCATAGCATGGAGTCAGCCCTGTTACGCGTTTCTAATGACATCCTCCTGGCAAATGACTCTGGAGACCACGTGTGTCTAGTTTTATTGGACTTAACTGCAGCATTTGATAAAGTGGATCACAGTATTCTGCTGACTCGTTTGCAGCACTTGGTGGGCATTGGTGGCAGTGCTCTTGAGTGGTTTAGGTCCTATTTAGCTGACAGAACCTTCTGTGTCAGCCTTGGCTGCTCTGAGTCACGCACTGCTCCCCTGTCATGTGGTGTTCCACAGGGCTCAATTCTGGGGCCTCTGCTGTTCTCGCTGTATCTGCTCCCATTGGGTTCCATCTTAAGGAAACATGGTATTCCCTTCCACTGCTATGCAGATGACTGCCAGATCTATGTCCCACTGAGCAAGAAAGACGCCTTCTCATTAAGACCACTCCTATCCTGTCTGGAAGAAATCAAAACCTGGATGGCACAAAATTTCTTTAGATTCAATGAAAAGAAGACAGAGGTGATATTGTTTGGTCCCAGTGGCCCTTGTACATTCCATCCTGTAGACTTGGGCCCCCTGTCTCCTTATCTTAAGTCAACAGTCTCAAACTTGGGCCTTAAACTGGACAGTGATTTCAAACTCGATCGGCAAATTGGTGCCATTGTTAAATCCAGCTTCTTTCACCTTAGACAGCTGGCCAAAATAAAACCTCTCCTCTCACATGAACACTTTGAGACAGTAATTCATGCCTTTGTCACATCCCGGCTCGATTACTGCAATGCCCTTTACTTTGGAGTCAGCCAGTCCTCCATTAAGCGCCTTCAGCTGGTCCAGAATGCCGCTGCTCGCCTCTTGACTGGTACTCGTAAGAGGGAGCACATAACTCCTACTCTGGCATCCCTTCACTGGCTCGCCATTCATTTTAGAGTTATTTTCAAGATCCTCTTATTTGTTTTCAAATCTCTGAATAATCTCGCGCCACCTTACCTCTCTGAGCTCATCCGCCCCTACACACCTGCCCGGCGCCTCAGGTCTGTGGACCAGACCTTATTAGAAGTACCAAGAACTAAACTGAGGCTCAGAGGGGATCGAGCCTTTTCTGTTGCTGGTCCCGCTCTCTGGAATGACCTCCCACTGAACATTCGGCAAGCCTCCTCGCTGCCCATCTTCAAAACCCTCCTCAAAACTCACTTGTATTCTTTGGCATTCGACTCAGCATGACTTAGATTTGTTCTTGGTTTTACTGTTTGGTGCTTTCTACCACCTTTATTACCGATTTGTCTTACTGTTTATTGTGCATGTTAAATTGCTCCATGTACAGCACTTTGTATGCAGCGATGGCTGTTTGAAAGTGCTCTATAAATACTGTTGACTTGACTTGACTTGACAAATCAACAAAGAGAAACTTCACAAAATGTGATCTGAAGACGCTGGTAAACAAAACAAGTGTGATTTTTCCATGCTGCCCCCTGAAGTCAACAACACGCGATCATCTGTGAATTTATAATTGAAAAGGACCCATCCCCACAAGCGGTCTATTTGGGGCCATGGCCACCCACAAAGATGCTTTTGCCCACTGACTTAAGGCACAGATCTTTAAAAAAAACAACAACAACTTTATACCACCTTATCATCGTAGCTAATTTTGTGTTGCGAAATTTTACTGTTAAGTTGTTTATCACTAAAACTTGGAGGATGCCTCATAACATTTGTAACATAACAAAAACATGGCATTTGGAGCGGGTGTAGAAACATTTTATCACCACTCTCAATGGAATGTATGAGCAACCAACCCTATGTACACGACATCTTAGTCACACAGTGCCATATGACAAATGCAGTTTTTCAAGTTGTGCCTCTCGCTGCGAAAAAGTCTTGTTCCAACGGTAGTCACATGCCTCAAAGCCATAATGGCTGACACCGACAAACACGACACGTTCTGTAGTTGTTGGACAGAGGGGGGCAGAGAGAGTGTGTGTTGTTCCTTAGAAGGGAGTGTCCTCTCTGGCAAAGATCACTATTTTCGGTGTAAATTTATTTTGCTTGGATCACTCATTGACATCCTGACTGGAGCACAAAGACAGCTGAAGCAGCAGTGGTGGGAACAGCAGAGTGTGTCTCAGGTGTCGGAAAAGCATGAAGAGCTTCACGGAATGGTTTTTCACTACTCTCGGTGCTGCAGTTGTCATCTACTATGGAGCCAAGCTGCTCCTTTTTACTAGGATGCTTTATCCCAAAAGGTGGTTTCCACTGCCGAAGTCATTCTTTTCGTCCATGGGAGAGTGGGCAGGTAAGCTTGCTGTTTGTGTGTGTGTGGGTGTCGGTGTGTGAGCGTGTGTCTTGTGTTTACAGGCAAAATAATGATTTTATCTCCGGCATAGTATGAACTATATTGAAACAGATTAGAGTGACCCCCTGCTTATTCATGTTTTACTATTCACAAATTGAACATTCACAGTTCACATTTTTTTTCCTTAACATGGTTGCCACGGTAAATTCAAACTACAGTATTGTAACAACTATGTTGTGCCCAAAAATGACCAGAATTTGAATTCCTAAACCTCCTCTAGGTCAACATCAAAGTAGTTTAATTAACTCATTCACTCCAAAAGACGTTTTTAAACGTCTTTTCAGACTTGGTCTAGAATTGGCTGGTACTGGATGAGTTAAATGAGTACAACTTTAGATTTAGATCCACATTTCACATAGGTCTCATTGGTTACATGAGACATTGACATGCAAATCGAGACTTTCTGCGTCATCTTCAGAAATGTAATCATCTGGCACAAAGCCACACAGCGATGTGGCTAAAGTGAGACATTGTGTCAACAAACTCACACCACAAGTCCAGACTTACCCATTCAAATACTTGTCTATGCAGCCAACAGGAATGCATCACTGTATTTGACTCTGGCAACCCTGAAGATCTATAAAACCTACCTGAATTCTTTTTTTGTTTTTGGTGACTCCAAAACCGTTTGATATTAGACTCATTTCCAGGAATGATCAAAGTCTGGATAAATGAGCTGCCACTTTCCATCTAAAAATGGTCCAACAGTTCCTTTGAAAGTTCACCTCACTTCCTCCTGACAGATTTTCGGTAAGCATCAACAGTAACCCTGGGGAAAAATAATATTCTTGTACACTTTGGTTTTGTCCAAAGCAAAGGGCAATGGTCGTTTAAGCTTATATTTCAGTATCCCTGCTCTTATCTCTACCTCCACCCCGTCAATATCGAGCGTTTCCAATTAAAGGGACAGATAGATTCCAAGTATAATGGGCCTCAAACATAAGTTGATGCCACCAGCTGTCAAAATGATTACTGTAATTTCTTCTGTAGTTGCCTCGCTAACCACAGAAGGTCAACGGTCGATCAAGCCAGATGAACACAATTGCAACCGAACAGCAAAGTACAAAGTCTCATGAAAATGACTGAGTCATGAAATCAGTCAGAAACAATAAAAGATTGCGGTCATGAAAGAGTCTTTGGACAGAACTCAGTTGTAACAGTTACATAATTTGATTACATTTGGTGTACAATGATTGGGTTGGATTCTCGTATTCACAATATGAGGTCTAATCACACTATGAGTCACGATAACCACTCTGGACATGTCTCTGATATCCATCCAGAAACAATAATTCAACTATGAAGAAAACATTTCTGTGAACTAAATAAATGTGGTCCGAGAAATGTGCCCAGTGGGACTCCCTCAAGACAGCAGTTTTCATGGATACCATGTAGGTTGTTTTCCATGAGCTGGCACTCTTTGGCTAACATTCTGGACATTTCGCAGTTATACACTTTATGGACATAACACTGCTTTCCAAAGTTTGGATTTGATCTTCAAAGGACCAGAGTCATATCAAAGATCGTGGAGAGCAAAACGCCAATTACCCCTCTCCCCCCAACATATCCTTCCCACCATATCCTTTTGAAAATAAAAGTTAAGCTATGAATAAAAACTTGTTGATGAACTAACATCGTATGCCCTGTTGATCACACTGAGGAAAGATATTGTCATTGATATTTCTCAACTGTCAGAAGTCTGGATTAAAAAAAAATAACAACATGCAATGCCCAGTCTGATGGGTTTGACATGTCCAATGTATTTTCTGGCAAAAGAAATGTAGCTGGCCGAAACTTTTTACGTCAACCTGGGTGGGGGCGTTGCCAGGGACAGCTGGCAGCTCTGTACCACAGAATAACCTTATAGCACATTCATGCAGACTAACAGGGGGACCCCCTTGCTTTATAGCTGGTTTCAGATACACTTTGCCACAATTGGGCTTTCAAGGATATGTGCACGAGACCGCTCCTCTGTCAGCGCCACTTGACTCATTGTCAAATCTCACCAGTTTGGTTGCCTTCAGGGTCTTCCAGAAATCGTAAATGACAGTACAGTACTTAAGAAAGAACGCAATTGCGTTGTTGTGAGTCTGAGAATATTCAATGATTGTTTCACGGACCAGCAGAAGGAGCCCCATGTACCACCCTCTGAGAATCCCCATTCTCCATGTTTTGCAGTTTGAAGAATGTAGCTCGAGCTGCATTCAGAAAACATACATTTGTGCTGATCAAAACAACGGCGTCATCACTTTACATAGCTGGCCCACTCGTTTATTATCACAGTTCCAGTATGTCCCATCTGATTAAAAGCCCCCTAAAAGCTACACTCCCGTCTATCTCGCTTTGCTTGCTGGATCTGAAATTTGTTATCTGAGTATTCGGGCCCTAAGGAGATGAGAGGGTAGTGGCAAGTTGGACACGTTCTCAGCAAGTTCTTTATCAGTGGAACATGCTGTAAGTACAGCACGTTACTTGAACATGATGCATCGGTAAACATAAGCTTCCTCTTTGACATCATGTTGATTAACAATGTTTCCTAGTCGGATGCTATCCCCGTAGTCAGAAGGGAGGAAATGCTGAGTCAACTAATAGAAAGTGTTGCTGTTTCAGTGGTCACCGGTGCTTCAGAGGGCATAGGAAGACGATACGCCTTTGCGGTGAGTCATTATTCCAACTGGGATTTTTATTTTTATTTTTTTAATGAAACTACAGGCACACGATGCTGGTGTATTATCACAAAGTAATTCATATTGCATCAATGATAACATTTAAATCACAGCAAGTCAGCAATAATTGAGAAGAAAAACATCTCGCGGTTCAAAACATCTTGTCACTGAAGAAATAAACTGCGTTCTAGCACATTTAGCATTCAAAAGAAAATACCGGGCAACAAAAAGTGGATTTTACCTTTGAAATATAGCCGAATATTTTGTTTCCCAAGCTTTACTAAGCAAATACTTTACAATGTCAAAATCTAATGGCACGCCATCACACAAAAATGTCACATAAATTATACACAGCATACAGAAATCATGATGAGCTCACCTCAAGTCATGCTTTATTTTATTTCAATTCATTTAATGTCGAATTCATGTGACTTCAACTTTGACTTTAATATTGTAATATTATGACTTTATATTGACAATATATGACTTTATTCTCTAAAAAAAATCCCCTATTCCGTTTTTTTGTTTTTTTTTACATGGATCCTCTCCTCAGCTATTCACAGAAAACTATGCTCTTTCAGAAACACCCTAACGTGTCACAAGATGGCATTAAAACCATATCTTAATAGGAAAGTCGTACTGCCACAGTCCTCTTTTGTGTCATCAATAGCTGGCTGAACAAGGAATGAACGTAGTTATCATGAGCAGGACCAAAATGACTTTGGACAAGGTGGCCAAGGAAATAAGTAAGAATTACATCATTTTATTTACAATATCCACCATTGTTATATTTCCTTGTGTAGTATAGATCCTGTGTGTTCATGTACAGGCGAAACGACACGTCGGCTAGTTAAAGTGATTGTGGTAGACTTCACCAAGGACGACGTCTTCGCTGATATTGAGGAGCAGCTTAAGTACTTGGACATTGGTGTATTAGGTACGACTTCCGCAGCGATCATCATTCTCATCACTATTTGCTTATACAGCCCCGCTTAACACAATTGGTGGAAATCGTTATCAAATGCAATCCATCAAAGTTGGACGTATTTGCTATTGTGTGCCAGTGAACAATGTAGGCATGATGCCCAGTGTGGTGCCTCGCCGGTTCCTTGAAGATGAAGATCTGGACCAGGTTAGTCGTGGCCAAGAGGTTGACAAATATATTGACATGAGTGACGATGAGAAACTTTTGCAAGTTTTGTTTAAAGTGGTGCGGTGGTTGGTACCCAAATAGATTTTCCAGGTATCTGTACTTATTTATTTTAATGTACACAAGCAACATTTGAAAACAGATAAAAGTTCGTAGGTCAGTTGGTGTAATGTGTTAGTTTTATTTAACCCTTTCATGCGCCACCGTAGGTACTTCTACTCCAGTACAAAGTAAAAGTACTTTTACTTTGAAAGCTAGTTCCAAACCGATTACCTCACCCATGTGCAGCCTCTTATTCATTACATTGCACAGTATTTTCTTCTCAAAGATCAGATGATTGCAAAGCTTGTTATCTTCCCTTACAGACAATCGAGAGGGTGATAAATTGTAATGTGAAAACCATGGTGAAGGTAAGAACACAGTGGAACCTCCACAAATGTCCCAAAAGTGATACAATTAGGAGTTACACACAATCATTAGGGAAAATGTGTTTTAAACACCTTCCTGTTCCCTCTCAATTACGTTTCTGTCAAGGTTGTTCAAAGGATGACTCTTTTGAAATTATTTTAGTTTGACTTAGTATCATACAGTGATCAATTTACCTAGTTAATATCCTTTCAATAAAGCAACAGTTTAGAATCAATTAAAATCATTTTGCACTATTTTCTGTGCGTAAAAATAATCCTTTGAAATTACATTAACCCTTTCATGTAACCCGTTAACTTAATAACACGATAAACTGTCCACTGTAGTAACCACTGTCCCTGAAAGGGTTAACTTGGACATCAACCAGCATCACAGATTTATATTGTGTTTGACTTGGCAAGTTCAGCTTTCTGTCTGCATTTCTTATATTTCAAAGTACAAAATACTTTGCATATCCCTAAAATCTCTCTCTCTCTCTCTCTCTCTCTCTCTCTTTGCAACAGATGTGCAAAATAATCCTTCCAGGCATGGAAAACAGGTTTCCTTCATTTGATGTAACCGATTATTTAACTATAACGGCTGCTAGTGGTGGATGACAATAACAAAGAAAAAAACAACAACAACTGGTGTTGAACTATATGCAGGAAAGGGCCACTTCATTAGGTACACCCGCAGAATAATTTGCGACTCATTCCAATGATAACAATAATAATGCCCACCTGTGATTTTCTTTTGACTGTATGTTTATTGCCGTGGCTGACCAGTTAACTGTTAACAGATCCTGGAGAACTGAGCAAGAACAATGTTGGGATAGGGGAGTTTATTTACAATTTTTCGTTACTTTATTTGAAGCTCGAGTTTTGCATGTCACAAAAACAGAGCAAGAACTTTTGACGCTGTTCGTAACACGACTACAATGACTTAATAGTAGATGTGTGAGTGATCAATCATCTATAATACTGGCTGAAATAGAGGGCCTAAAATCAAATTTTGCAAGCGGCTCCATGAAGGTGTAGGCTGGCTCTGAGTTTGTGATTTAGAACTGCGCTGCATCATACAGAGCTGTTTTTGGTTTCCACATTTAGCGACCCAAGTTGGTGCAATGACGTCATTCGCAGAGTGCAGGAGTATCAAATGATGTGGCCCGTAATTGCATGAATCAAGCTGTTTTCTGAGATTTTGTATGTGTGCGGTAAACAGGAGAAAAGGGGTGATCGTAAACATTGCATCCGGAATTGCCTCCATTCCCTTTCCTATGTATTCGCTGTACGCTGCATCTAAAGTGAGTATTGAGCATCGGTTATTCAACCTCTCTGTGGCTTCTAACGTTGTTCCCCTAATTCAGCTTTGTGTCTCACTCTTGCAGATATTTGTGGAGAGATTTTCTCAAGGTCTTCACGCAGAATACAAAGACAAAGGCATTATTATACAGGTACCAGGACCATCTAAACCCTTTAAATCAGGGGTGGGGAACCAACAGCCGAGCCTGTCACACAATTGTAAAAACAGAGAAAAACGGGCGAGAGGCACCCTGAACTGGTTGCCAGGCATTCATAGTGCACAAAAAGACATAAACAAGTTATGTTCACATTCCAACAAGTCGCAGTAGTGCCCACCCCAAAACATTTAATGCTAAATGCTCACAAAGTCTCATAATGAACTTGCTTGTTTTTAACTATTAGTTAAATAATTGCAAATTCTGCATGGCCCTCAGAAAAGATCCCCACCCTTCCTTTAACTACACAAAAGGGATCAGCACGGCTTCTCCTTTTACTGCTTAGCTTCTTGTTTTCTCAGGCAGTCACGCCCTTCGGCGTCTCCACTCGCATGGTGGGCTACCAGCAAACGAACGCGACCATGTTGGCCCCACAAGATTTTGTGACGAGTTCGCTGCAGTATATCAGAGCTGGGGACAAAACGTACGGCAGCCTCTGTCACATGTTCCTGGTAAGGAAAACTCACTATTAGGTAATAGTTACTGGTAAAGTACAACGAAAACTATGACAGAGCACTTCACATTGTCCATGTTTTGCTACCTTACAGCATAACTCCAAAATGGAACAAATTGCCCCCCCACCCCCCCAATATGTGTTCATCCATCCATTTTCTAAACCGCTTATCCTCACAAGGTTCGCGGTCATGATGGAGCCTATCCCAGCTGTCTTCGGGCAGTAGGCAGGGTATAATCAATTTCTTTGAAGTCCTTCCTAATGTTGCTTGTTGATTTTGTTTGAACTTTGTTGGTTGTTTCTATATTTTTGATAGGAGTAATATGTGTCCACTATATGTGACGATTGCAGCTGTAGCCTCTGACAAATGATAAAGTAAACTGGCGAGTTAATCTTCAAAACCCTCCTCAAAACTCACTTGTATTCTTTGGCATTCGACTCAGCATGACTTAGATTTGTTCTTGGTTTTACTGTTTGGTGCTTTCTACCGCCTTTATTACCGATTTGTCTTACTGTTTATTGTGCATGTTAAATTGCTCCATGTACAGCACTTTGTATGCAGCGATGGCTGTTTGAAAGTGCTCTATAAATACTGTTGACTTGACTTGACAATCCAGCTAGCTGGATAGTGAGCTATAACTTGCTAGCTAGCTAGCTTATTATAATGTTGAATACCATAATACAACGCCATGAAAAACGTTTTCTTTTCAATTTGTTTTGTATGTGTAAATGTATTACAAACGTAGAAATCACATGCCGCAAGCTTGGCTGACCTATCTTTTAGTCAGGGTGGCCCATTCCCCTTTGCCACATCTCCCAAACTCCAAGTCGGATGGGGAGCTTCGGTACACAGCCATTTTCTCTCTGAAAATGTTGAATCACTCAAGTCTGAGCTCTTGTTCGTCCGCTCAAAGATCATTCACAGTCATGCCGAAGCCACTGTTGCTATCTTGGCTGTGGGTTTAGGGTCAATAGTTGTTGGTGAAAATTTGTTCCAGTCTAGAATAAGGCAGTAACGTAGTAAATTGTGGACAGTAAAATGAAGTGATGTGAATGCCGTATGGATGCAAGGAACATGAAAATAATTCTTCTTTTGTGGGTGTGCACAGGGCTGGTTACTGCACACTATCCCACTCAAGATTCTCCACACAGAGTTTATACTACAAGGTCTAAAGGAGTACGTGGAGAGAAAACAAGCAGAAAAGAGTTCCAGCCCTGTTGTAAAGGAAGCTTAAAGGAGATGGAGTGCATTAACCATGCCAAGTTGTTTGTGTATACCGTAACAATGGAATGACCAAAATCAGGCAAATCCATTCAATGATATCGGTTCATTTGAAAATGTGTTTTCCGATTAGAAATCATGTTAAGTTATTGCAACTTCCGGAAGGTCAGCACACTAAGTCACTTGTATGATTTGTTTGGCACAGTTTTTACGCAGGATGCCCTTCCTGACACACCCTTCCTATTTTTTGGGGGGCCTGGGACCTGGAAATCGTGTAAAGTGAATTAAACAATTCTGGTTAATATAGTGAATCCCTGAATAATGAAAATCCACAAGAAACTAATGCCTTGTTATCGCCTACACGGAGTAGGGGAGATGTTGGAATGTTTGAAGTTGTAACGTGTAGTGCAATATTTAATAAGACCACTAGAGAATGCTAAAAGGCAAGACTTTGAATGATACATGTTGGAAATCAGGACAGAACTCGTTCTTAGAATTTCTCGTGGATGTTTTAGGTCCCCGTGACCCCGCACGGGATAAACGGTTCAGATAATGGCTGGACGGATGTTTTAAGTCCGGGACCTCTCAGAAGAAAAAAATCTTGATTTGCTCTTGGTTGTTGAAGAGAAGAAAACAAAAGTGTCCTTGGGTGTCTTGAAAGGCGCTTATAAATAAAATCTATTATTATTATTAAAAGTCAGGTGGTCGGACGGTGTTGAATTGGTTAGCGCCAACAAAAGCAAACATGTGACTCAAGTAATGATGCTTAATATTGATACCGTCAACCAGGTATTTAATTTCACACTGTTTATTATATACTGGTTTTATTTTGTAGTGGTGTATTAATTTCATAGATGACCATATACCTTTGTGGCTGAAATATGTTTTTCACTTGCGGCAAAGCAGCTGATATAGAAATATCATTCTTTTTATGATTCACAGTGGATGTGTTTGTAACTGCGTGAGAGGTCACCATTGGTTTTGATAAACAACTTTTATGTTATTGTACATGTTATAGACTAGTAACTTTTAACCACTGCATGAGAAATCATCAAACTTTGGAAAGATTTTTTTTAACTCGTCAACCTATGCCTGCAACATACAGTGACTGGCAGAACAAAATTGTTCAAACAGGCCCAGAGTTCACAAGTACAATTGTGAGTAAACTGAGATAAGAGATTATTTCAGTATTGTATGTATGCTTTTGGGAAAGTTCCATTTGTTTGTTTGCCATGAGATTTTTCTAATGTAATGTGCCTTGACTCAATAAAGTTCACGAAAAAAATGTCATGAATAATTTGATAAACTTGTGCAGATTGTGCAAGGTATGCTGGTTGAGGAAATACAAAATAGTCAGAGACATCGATAAAACAAGCGTTAGTTGGGCAAAATTATTGCATATACAGTACTTTAGTTTAATGCAACACTTATGTGGGACTTTCCAGGTGTGTGTGTGGCTGAAATTAAAATTTGTTTACCCTTCTGAAACCCAAGGTGGGAGGGGATTTTCCTCACCTCGGCTGCTCTGTAATTTAGTGATACCACGACTTTTTGCCACGTTGTAATTTACTTCTTTTTAACCAGCTCTGAGCACACTGAGTAGGACTCTTGATCATAGCGCTTGCTTTTGTTTTGTTTCTTTAAGCTAAATGTCAAAGCTTCATTCACAGAAAAATGTTTATACTGTGCAAAGGGTCTGCCGACCACCAGGCCAGGGCACTGTATTAAGCCCTTTATTGTTACAAAGGAATTTTTGGACTTGCACTAAACATATAATACTGGAACTGTACAACGCAATCTATGAAAGAAAAGGGCAGCATGGTGCGCCTTGATGCTAGCATGTCTCACAGTTCTGAAGTTATTGCAGTTCGAATCTCGAATCTGTCTATGATTGCATCTTGAGTGACTGACAGTGATTACAATCCGGTACAAACATATGGATTTTTTTCAAATCTTCAAACATTTTTAATCATTGACAGACCCCACACATAAAGACAGAATCAAGTATTTAACAGTTTTGGCCTTTTCGTGTGTGGTCATGGTAACATGGAACAACACACACAAAGATTCTGTTCCACTTTTGTGAAGATTGGGTTCCGTTTTCCTAAAGTTGGGTTAATTACTTTTGACCCAGCAGCTTTTCAACGATATCAAGAGGCACAGTTATTTTGCCGTCCGTCAAGGTGGAGGGTCGTTCCTACAAAGGTTGTGACGTAACGCACAAAAGGGTAATAAAATAAATGGCTTCAAGTAATCTTACATTTTGAAAAAAAAATACCCCACCCTTGTGGCCCCCCTCAACCCCATGCACGCCCCTGGTTACGGAATATATTCTTGATCAATTCTGAATCGTGCACTACAATGGATTTTCTTGTCCATATAATTTTAGGGCAATACAAACAGAACCTCCAGTTGACCGCTGTGGCCATACCTAAAAAAAAAAAAAAGATTGGGGGCTGCTCATGTAACAGATCACAATTGAGCACAAATTATCTGTACGCGTGGCTTGAAAAACCTAGCGGGAGCCAGGGGAATGTTATTCTCATGTCCCAAAGCCTGTGGGTGGTCACACTGGACGACAACCTCCACATGAGCGATGGAGCGGGCGCGTGTTAGGAGTGTTGAAGGCGAAACGGGGGTGGAGGAGAAGGTGCTGTCTCTGAGGATGCTGCCTGTGTGACGCCTCACCCCTCCTGAGACGCCTCTCGCTTGTTGTCTCAGTAAACACAAGGCCATAACCCGAACCCTAACCCAAAAATAATCCAACACAAGCGTAAAGCAGCAGCGGCCCACCCAGGAGAGGGGGTCAGCAGCCATGTTCAAGGTTTGAGCCAAGTGTTAAGATATGGAAGTCATTGCCGCTATCCGCTATCATGATTGACACTATCTTCCAATCACCCTAGCTGTCACAATCATAAAACCTTTTAGAGGAATAACAAACTGGTCACCCCCGCCCCCAAATATGCTGAATTCAGGAGCTGAAGTGGGTAGAGTAGTCAAAAATTGTACTCAAGTAAGTGTACTAGTTTAGAAAAGGACACAAGTCAAAGTAAAAAGTACTTTGAAAAATAATTACTTGAGTAAGAGTAAAGTACTGAGTAACTGGAGAGCTACTTATACTTTCTTTTTTTAATAGCACATGAACGTCTGAGATTATTTTCTTTCGGCAACAGCACATTTTAAGAGAGATGGCTTTATGCGATTTTGATGCGGATTTCAAAAGTGTCTTTCCATTTTTTTTTTTTTTTTTTACTTAACGTCACTTGTATTTATAGTGGATTGGTGAAACAGCTGTGATGCAAGTCTCACTGTGTGACAAACCAAAAAGACTGTACAAACAATAATACATTCAAGCAGTGAGGGGAATGTAGCTCAATGTAACAGAGTCAGTAAGTGCATTTCCCCGCCAAGAGTAGTTGTTGATGAGTTAGTGAAAAATTGAGTATTTGTGAAATTATAACTCACACATTAGTAGGGGTTCCCCGTTAATTTTTGGTATAAAATTCCAAATGTGAGCACTTTAGAGGCATTCGGCGTCAAAGGTTCCACTGTAGCTACATGAAAAGGTAATGAGTGTTCGTGCAGCAGAATGAAATATTTAGTAATTCTTTGTGGTCACACCGAAGATAATTCCAGCCCTCCATCTTCTCCGAGAGACTACACTGTGAAGACAAAATGGTGGTGGGAAAAGGATGAGGAGCTAATGATGAGAAGAGGAGGGAAAAGAGGTGGACTCCAAAAAAAGAAAGCAGGCTACAGCAAAAGTTCTCCATCGGGCTGCCGCTCACATATGGCTCAGCTTTGCTTGTGTAGGCCCACTTCAAGGCAAAGGGCCTTGCAAACATAAACAGAGCAGGAGCTACAGCTGGAGCGCGGAGGCCGCCACTTGCTTAGCGAGACATCCGTCCGCTAAACAATGGATCAAGTGACGCACGGGCCCTTGGCAGCGCAACAGAGAGGCCGGCAGTTTAGCAGAAAAAAAAATCCTGCCTTTTTTCCGTACGTTTATTTCTCGTCCCTCAATATTTACCCTCGTACGAAAACACACCATTTTTGTTCTGAACAGACCTCCCTGCGTTCCGCCCCACCCCCTGCTGGGTCACAGAGGACAGACACAAAAAGTTACAGATCTGCATTTTTCGGAAGAACCTTCGTGATAAACCTAAATTACAATCCAACCTTTATAGGTGAACTTAATTTGACTTTTTAATGTACCTTTCCTATAATTGTTGGTTTACCGCAAAACATTAAACTGTACTGCACTGGTACGCCTTGATACGGCTGGATCTAATATTCAGAAATGTAATTTTGGTTGTAAAAGATCACGTTGCATTTAAAAAAAATAAAAAATACAAACCGCTACCTCGGAGTATAGTAACTTGGCCCTTATACAACAAATGAATACAGATAGTACCTTGAGGGACACTTGGTGACTCCACTCAACCTGCACTTCTGACAGCGTGCTCTCGGGATGTGTTTCATCACTTTGTTATGCACGCAGCGTATCTACGGGTGGATTGGTTGGGTTGAGGGCCCCCTCGGGTCAATGAATGAATGTTCACTTTTTTTTTTTAAACAAGTCAAATCAAACTAGGTGTCACCGTCTTGACTTGTGCAAATAAACTCTGCAAGGCCACGTCGGCGCGTCCACTTTGTAACACGCTCATTGACACTCATCTTATTTTGGCAAGAAATATAAAGATACATCTCACCTTTCCCTTGTCACACTAATGGAGGGACAGGCAAAAATGAAAATGAATCCTCACAGCTGTGGGGTTCCCTCTGCAAGGAATACAATTAAAACAGTTATTACGAGCTGGAGACAATTTCGAATATGAGTAAAGGGTCAGCTGGTAGTACGGCAGTAAATATTAGTCATTCTTTGCAGAGGATAAAGACTAACTGCCTATAGGTACAATATAATTGTTTGTCAACATGTGTTGTCCCACCGTTTGTGTACAAACATGTCACATAGATGCTAATTGTTAGCCCATGTGCCTATGGAGTTTCCCATTGCATGTTAGCATTTATGAAGGTGAAGCTACGTGCTTTCTTTAAATACACAATGTGTCATCGTCTTTGTTTTATGTTTAGCTTGACAGTAACCTTTAACTTGGAGTGGCAATATACAGTCACACCTACACACAGTTTAGCTTATGATAGGCACCACATTCTTGACAGCTCAGTGAAAGCTTGGTGAGGGTGTTGTTCAAGCCATGAATGAAGCGTAGCCTCTATAAAAGAAAATTCTTTCATCGTCTTTAAGGGTGCATTCAATGAAGTTAACATGCATGTTTTTTGAATGTGGGAAGAAGCCTGAGTAAAGCCAAAGAAAACCCATGCAAGCATGGTCCAATGGCCAAACTCCACACAGGAGCTGAGATTCAAACACCGAAACTCAGAACTGTGAGGTACGGCATGTGAATCACTAAAACACCATGCTACCTTGTGCTACAATTATCTTTTAGGAAAATCGCTTCGTCGCGCCAGTTGACCTCCATGTGCTTCCAACTAGTGTCAGTCAGTGGGCGAGCTGTTCCATTGTTCAATTCCCAGCTATCGCACTTCAACTGGCTGCCAAATGAACGATCATAATCTAACACATAAAGGGAGTTGTGGGTGGAAAAGACGAGGGAAAAAAGTGTGTGTGTATGGGGGGGTGGGGAGTATAAAGCGTGAAAGGGGCCTTTTCTTTTTCTCTGGCTGCCGTGTAAACTGCAGGTGTGACAGTGAAGACAGCAGCCATCCTACCACCCATGCACACAAAGATATTCCAGGCGGCCGTGTCTTGCTGAGGCACGCACCTCCGCCCTTGTTTAGCGATAACTATCAGCACTTTCTCGCGACAGCCAAACATCTTAAAGGCAGCTCCGCTTACCTCAGCAGTGCAGCTGAAAGAGATTAAACACAGGTCGGAGTGTGAGCTGAATGCACTTGAATGAAACTTTTTATTTGGCCTCAACGTGACCGACATGAAAGCCATCATAAATGTGTGTTCCCTGTGGTGATAATATCGACTTTCTGGTCATTTTTCCAGTGGGCTGGAGTCTGGGGTGCTATATGTGCTCCTCGGGCCGTATTTCCTTAAGCCCGTAGATCCATTTTGAAATCGGCAAATTATGTGCAAATATGAAATGGGCATTTACAATAGAGTTCCCATCGAAAACAGGAGCACTCACACTTGGGACATGTTCAGCAAAACAAGCGTCAGTCAGTGGCGGACCTTCCTTAAGTACTGCTTGACGGCTTGGATCTCACCAGTAAGTGTACACGTAAAAGTGGGCTGGATTTTGTCAGCAAGTGTGTCAGAGTGAGCTCGATCTCACTGGTAAGCGTTTCAGTCAAAGCGGGGTGGATCTTTGCCTGCGTGTGTGTGTGTGTGTGTGTGTGTGTGTGTGCGCGCGTGTGTGTGTGTAAGAGTGGGTTGGATCTCGCCGGTGCATTCCAGGCCAACTCCTTCATTCGCTTGCGAAAGCTGACGCCAAAGTGTGCCAAACAAAATGTGTTCCCATTAAGAAGACACTTGTAAAATCAGTTTAACTCATGAGTGCAACAATTCATTCACGAATGTGAATGGTGACTGGACATGACTAACCCCCACGTCGACAAATTCGCCGAGCAATCGAGTACCGCTTGTGCTGCTTATCAGAAGCTAAAAATAATCTGTGCCTCCAACAAAACTTGGTCTACGTGGTCATGCCACTCAGTATTAAGGTGACGGTTATGTAAATGACATGGCACAAAAAACAAAAAAGAATAATAAATCTAAATAAAATGTAACAATACATACTTTTATAATACATGCACAGAATGACTGAGTGGCAAAGTCAAAAGGAATGTGAGTTTATTTAAGTAAAAACCAACAACCAATCATTGTCTGCATTCATTTAACCGGCAGCAAACATTAAAAGATAAAAACATGTGAAAATGACAAAGTAAAATAAATATTGACCTTCAATTAAGAGAAACAGCTCCAAAAGGCTTTCACTTTTAGCTGGAATATTATCAAAAGCACAATAATTAATTTGTAACGGGACTGTTTTAGTCAGTAGCTTGAAGTAATCAGATTTAAGATAAGATAAGATAAGAAACCTTTATTAGTCTCGCAATGGAGAAATTCCCAATTCACAGCAGCAAAGTTATGAAAGGAAGAAGTAGAACAACAAAATATAGGAGCTGCTGGAAAGGCAGCCACTCTCGCGGCGCCATTTTGAAGTCAAAATAACAAAAATAACACAACACAACACATAGAACACAGACAGTCGTGCAATCTTCACCAATTTTCTGCATACACTTTGTTGTCTGAAGCAGTTCTAGATGAAAGAGGAGAGGATCAAAGTGTCCTTTCACCAGTGGATCAGAGACGTCATGCTGAAAATGTGCACACGTCTGCTACAAGCTAAGTTTTGAAAGCAAACACGAAGCTGTAGCGTCCATTGACGAAAAGAGATTAGTTCACTTCTCCTGTCCCACGTAATCCGCTTCAAACTCCAAGCCGCGACTCCCAGTTCCAAATCCGCATCGGCACTCCGCACTAACGCTCTTTTCTTCTCATCGTCGGCTCCTCAAGCCTTACATCCATCCAGCCGCAGACCGTTCAACAGCACCGATCTCTCCGCTGAACAAAGCGGGGCTGTGAAAAATGCTGCCCATTACAGGCGCAAGACACAAGCACCCCGGGACTGTCCAGCAACGACAGTCAAATGGCGCCGACATTCCTCCCAGTCAAAAACAGTGCTGGTATACCCATGCTGCCGAGAAGGCGCAACCACCGAGCACAGAGTCTCCTCCTTGATGAATGTCGTGGCCAAAAAATGCTGAAAAAAGTCCACATCAGGTCCACACGACGTAACAACAAACACAAAGTGACAAAACAAACACAAAAACAACAAAAAAAGCAAGGCTCATGAGAGCACTTGCTGACGGCTGCCTACTCGGGCGCCATCTTGAGTTCAAAGTAGAATGTACCTAATGACGTCAGCATTTTTCCATCCGCTGTTTGGTTGGTCAGCGTAAAACTGGTAAAAGTCAAGTTCAACAAGTTAAAAAAAACACACACCCAGATCTGCAGGGCAGTAAACACAAGGCTGGAGATGTTTACCTTTGGATAAAAACAAGAAAAGTGATATTTGGGGATGCATGCTTTACGTTGAACAGCTTTTATTTCTTCCATAGAAACTTGTCGTTGGTCTTCCAGAGACTTTTGCTCTCCTTCTCCACAGATTGAGCGCGGGCTGCCAAATTGGTTTTGACGCAAACTCTCTGCACTTCGTCCAGGTCCGTAAGCCTATTGATGCTCTCTTCGTTGCCTTCGTTCAGAATGTCCCAGAAGTCTTTGCAGCCTCCTCTCATAGTTTTCGGCTGTGTCGTCGGAGAGTCACGCGCACCAGAGTTGAAGGTCCTTCTGGATGAAGGGGGAGAAGCTAAGACTGAAGTGGATGTTTTATGGGGGGGGCCCTTGCATTTGGGTTTGAGCAAGTCATCGAGGATGGAGGTATCACCCAAGAGCTCTGTGAGAATGCAGGCCCTTTCTTGAGGGGGCGCCTCCTGGGATTGTTCTTGTACATTTGACTTTTGCTCCACATTGAGGGGAATATCCGCCACCTCTCGAGCGTCTAGACAACTACTGCTGCTGCTGCTGGCCTGACACACACCAAGACCACCAACAGGTCTGGACACACTAGCCTTCTTTGTCCTGCGTCGACCTCTCGCACAGCTGACCGCCTCCTTCTGCTCTTCAGGATCCACACTTGGGGACTCCCGCGCATTTTTCTGTAACTTCTCTTTCTTCTTCTCAGGTTCAGGACACTTCTGGTTGGATTTACGCCTTCTGGTCTCCAAGTTTTTGGGAGGTGGGGTCTGGGCTTCGTCAGATGGCGCGAAGTTGCTGGCAACGAAGCTGGCGAGTTCTGGGTGGCCGAGAGTGACGTAATAGCGTCTCAGCCACTCTAGCCTCTGAGTCGAGTCGCTTCTCAGAACGTCGGCGGCGAACTGTTGAGCCGAGGGGAAATTCAACTTGGACGCCATCTCCTGCAGCTGCTCCCTTTTCACCAACACACACACACACTTGACATAGTGAGGTTTTGAACACCGGCAGCTCTAATTTGGCAAATGAGTCAACACTACAGTGGATTCCCCATCTTTAAGTTTGCACAATTTGGTATTCCAGGAAAATTTGGGGGGAAATGTGCCATGATATGTGATGTGAGCATTTCTAGTGAGCCCTGTGTGCACTTCATTACAAATATTTTAGATTTTTAGAAGTAAAAATAACCAAGTGAGAAATTGTGGTCAAACAAACGTGTACACACTCTTGTAACAGGATGTGGGTGAGTTCAGAATAAATGTATCACATTTAAACTCATGTTAAATGCGATCAGCACACAGTGGCTATTTTAAGTACCTCTGATTTACCCCAAATAAACTTCGGATGTTTTAGTAGGCTTTTCCTGACATTTTTGTAGTTATACCTCAGAGCACAAACCATGGCCTGAAGACGGCTTCCACATGTGCGTATTCAGAACCCAAACAAGAGCAATCTGTACTAAGCTGACCTAAACGTGGTAGAAAATGGATAAAGACTCAGACTTCTGTCTTACTGAATGATCGAAAGCAAGGAAGTGAGAGGCGAGAATGAATGTCCTCTTCCTCGCTTCGACACAGGCACTGTCAATTATTCATTTTAGAATCTGCTGTGGGCTGCTAAGATTGGACTGCAGAGTACAAATGCCTCCTGGGCCATAGTTTGGATACCACCCCGTTGTAATTTGTCCATTGGTGTGCATGGTAGTGTGAATGGTTGTTTGTCTAGCATATATGTGCCCTGTTTGACTGACAACCTGTCCATTGTGTACCCCTCCTCTCGCCTAAAAGTCAGCGGCGCAAAGTCCCAGCTCCCCCGCAACCCTAATGAGGACAAGCACTAGACAGAAAATGGATGGACCTTACAGGAAACATTGCCGGTGTTGTGAATATAGATTTTTTAAGTGACCGCTGGGCTCTGGAATGAATTATTCCAGATATAATGACTACCGATGGGAAATTTTGTTTTTCGGTCAGCCAGCGTCACATAGTGCATTGTCTTTAACTTTGGCACTTTCACTGCATTTGGAACTCACCATCTGCTACTTATTGTATTTTTTTTTTTTTTAAGCCACAAGTCCAACGCTATTAATCAGATATTCTGGTGGCACATCATGCACGACCCAAGATGAATACTTCTCCACATAGTCAGGCATTTTCGCTTTGTTTTCCTCTGGCGCCCCAAGGCCCTTGTTATTAAAAGTGTGGTTTATCCGGACTCAGGATCAGAAACACTTCAAAGTGTGGCAGTAATAAGTGGTGTTCGTTAATAGAACTTGTGGCTTTCCCTGGAAAAACCAATAAATAAAAAAGTGATGGCAGTAAAACCCCCGTGCAGACTTGAATTAAACGGAACGGGGAATCTATATGGCTGGTATGTTTTCACACATTTGTGTGCCTCAAGGCGGAGACAGCTTCTTCCACCTGGGGAATGATATCACAGCTAAAGAAGGTGCCGGTGTGTGTGTGTGTGTGTGTGTATTTTGGAAAGATGTCTACATTAAGTGTTTCATTGGAAGTATGTGCATATCCATCGTAAAGTCCCTGGGGGCCATCTTTTTTATTCCTCTGCACCGTCGGGTCTGAACACAAGTGTGTAATGTTTGGCAGGATGCTGGTAAAAGGGTGGTGGGGCGAACTCAGAGGTGGTCTGTGTGAATGCATGCCATTTCCCGAGGCCCAGATGGGGGCGCTCGACATTCAATTTGCGGTGAGCTTGGGCCGACTTCCCAACACTGCCAGGAATTCTCCCTCCATGAAAAATCCACCACTTTCCTGGGAGGGTACACACTCCCCACCCCAACTACCATCCATATTCTCCTTAGGATTCTTCCTGTTTCTCATTACCTGCGCATGGTGAGAGGAGTCTGCCCCAAGATAAAGGTGTTACATCTGGTGTGCTGCACAATGCTCTTAGTGAAAGTGACAGGGTGATGACCAGGAAGCTGCTGCGGACCGTTGAGAGCGGCACATGGCTGTTGGTTGGGTTGGCTTTCTGACAAGCTTTCCTGTAGCGCAGCATGTCAAAAAAACAAAAAACAAAAATGAGCACAAATCTTATCATAGTGAGCCCTCGTTTACCACGGGGGAATACACTCCAGACCTATGCGCAATAAGTTAAAATCTGCCATTTCAAGAGACCACAGAAAAGTTCTGAAGTGCACTGATCATCAGCCAATCTGAATTTTTTGCGATTATCTATCCATCCACCCATCCATCTTCTGATCCGCTTTATCCTCACAAGGGTCGCGGGGCGTGCTGGAGCCTATCCCAGCCGTCTTCAGGCAGGAGGCGGGGGACACCCTGAACCGGTTGCCAGCCAGTCACAGGGCACACAGAGACGAACAACCATCCGCACTCACATTCACACCTAGGGACAATTTCGAGTGTTCAATCAGCCTGCCAGGCATGTTTTTGGAATGTGCGAGGAAACCGGAGTACCCGGAGAAAACCCACACAGGCACGGGGAGAACATGCAAACTCCACACAGAAAGGCCGGAGCCGGGCTTGAATGCACGACCTATGCACTGTGAGGTCAACGCGCTAACCACTCGACTACCGGGCCAAAGGCTATCTAAAGGCTAAAAAATAAAAATTATTAAAAAAGGAGGAAAAAAAAGACCCATACGTCAAAAAACTCTCTAATCATATCTCAAGGCGCCATTCTTTGGGTTGTAGGCGAGCTGGAGCCCATCTTAGTTGACATTCTACCCAAGGACTGGTCGCCAGCCAATCACAGAAAATGAGATACTTTCATTTATGGTTTAGTTTCCTTCAGCTTGGAACGCACATGACGTTGGCTGTTGGTCAATATGCGATCATGTCTTCATTTACATTTTTGTGGATTCCATCCATCCATCCATTTTCCGAACCGCTTGATCCTCACTAGGGTCGCGGGGGGTGCTGGAGCCTATCCCAGCCGTCTTCGGGCAGTAGGCGGGGACACCCTGAATCAGTTGCCAGCCAATCGCATTTTTGTGGATTCATGAAATGTAATTCAAGGAGCAAGTATGCTTCGATTGCAAGTCTGCATTTTCTAAGAATGGTCAAAATGTCAGCTTTGATTTGGTTAAGCAGGGCACATACATTATGATGATCCGTCCGAATTTCAGCAATTAACTACATTCATCAAGCATAGACAGTATTTTCTGCTTTCAATCTTTTTGTCCGTTCAAATATGTCATCAATGTGCTTAAATGTGGATTTGTAAATTTGAATGTGTTTAAAGCAGTGGGGGCGGGTAAAACTGAAAAGGTCTGTTCTTGTACAGTGTAGTGTATTTTTACCTAGTGCTGGTTCAGTTAGGAACATATTGCCTGCGATAAACAGGGCTTCACTGTCTCATGGTTTAAAAATTGTTGTGTACCTCATCGGGGGTGAGGAGTTCATTTGCAGGAAGTTGAGAGTACATCTTGCGCTCAAACACATCCTTCATCGCGGCTCGACTGATCAGCTCCTCGGCTTTGCTCCCGCCCACCACGCGCTGGTTGGAATGTGTGTACGCCACCTCCCGCACCCCACCTTCAATCAGGAACAGAGGTCATTCTAGTCAAATGCGACGACATGACTTTTCTCCAGAGTCTTACCTAAGATAGTATCAATGGTTTCTGTGGAGGCTGTAGATGTTTGCCTTTCCACATGAGTGAATGGAGAACTTTCATGTCGACCCGAGCTTGTTCCAGATCCTTGACCATCTTTTGGTAGCCCTGCTTTGGTTTTATTTGCGCACTTGGTGTTCTCGTCCTCTGAAGTTGTGAGGGTCTCAATGTCCTCAGTGAACATGGCTCCTCTGCTCGTGTTTCTCCTTCTGCTGTGTACTCTTCTTCCTTGTTGTTTCCTGCCCGTTTTTTGGTAGGGGTTCAGGGTGTCACCCTTAGACCGTGTTAGCGTCTCAATGTCGAAATCATCCGATTCATCGGAATATTGCTCAAAGCGGTGTGATTTGGAAAGCAGCGGATTTTTGGAACTTCTCGCACTCTCCTTGTCACTCGCCTCTAAATTGGTCCGACATAATTTCGGGCCTTGTTTTGTACTGCCGTTCAATATCGTGATTTTTCCCTGTTCAGGGTAAACATTATTCCCAATGTTGAAGCTCTTAGAGCTTGTCCCCTCACCACCTGAACTACTGTCCCCATCACCCGACTCCGGCATTGCTTGAAGCCTTTGGAGTAGTATGGCAAAATCCTGCTGCAGCAAACTGGTTGGACCAAGCCTGGTGGAGGAATCCATACTTCTTGTGCCACGCCCTCCACTGGGACTTCCCCGCTCCGCCTCGACATCATCGTCACTCCCACTGCTGAAGTCCTGCAGCCCTCTGGGGATCTTAGATGCACCCGAGCTCTCCTTGTATGCATCTCCAGCTTCCTGCAAGCAAAAAACATAGGAGTACGTTGGCATAGAAAAGGGTTGGAAGCTATTAAAAAAAGGGCCTATGAGAACATTCCTGGTGGGATACAAAACAGATGTTCGTAATAGCAAATCATAATAAACCACAATGTGACACAGGCTCCCATTATGATGTAATATGAGGAACTGACATGTCCAGAAGCTATAACCATTTGGACTTCATTTGGACCACCAAGCATGATCCAGTTTTTAGTGTTCACTGGACAGATCTGTCCATTTCGGGAAAGTTTGCGTGCATGCATGTGGAACCAAAAACGCTATAAGCTTCAGTGTACTGTATGTATGATTCCGGTTCTTTCCATAAATCTAATGGATGTCTGGAGCAAACCCAACTAAAGATGATTGAAGACATTTTGAAAAAAAGGAATTGGACAGAGGGCAACACGATTGGTGGTTATGTCATTTGGGTTCACGTTACTGGGCTTCTTTCTGGGTTCGAATCTGGAGTTTGCATTTTCTGCCAATGCTTGCACGGTGGGTTTTCTCCATGTATTGTGGGTTCCCCACACCCTCCAACAACATGCATTTTCGATCCAATGATGAAACTTAATTGTCCTTACGTGTATGAGAATGAATGTGAATGGTTGGTTGTCTGTATGTCCCCTGTGATTGACTGACGAGCAGTCCAGTGTCTACCCCGCACATCTCCCCTAAAGTCAGCAGGAAATATTTACAATCGCCCTGTGTACCATAGTGTAGTTATATGTATATATAGTTGCGGTAGTAGTTTGTTGTACTTTTACGAAGGAACCAGAATCACTTTTGTCAGTCAGACGGCTGACAGACCCCACAGGAAGGCCCCCATAAGAGGTATCCCCGTTTTAAGCATGGGAATGAGAGGTTTGAGCGGGCCGCTGGGGAGAGAAGATGTGTGAGCAAAGGATGGGAAAGATGTGTGCTCCGTGTTCCGGGTCTCTGAGAAAAGCAGAGCGACTCACGCCAACGCTGTGCCTATGGGTCTTGTCTTTCTCTTCCTCCTCCTCCACAGCCTCCACGTTTGTGTGTGTGCTGGTTGTCATGACGCCCGCCTCCACTTGTCCTTCACGCTAGAATGAGGAGGAGACCATGAAAAAAAAATATGCAAGATAAAATGTTATATGCTACTGAAATACAAAGTTTGGGACTTAAATCCGATATTTTTTGGATGGAGCTTTTTTATGGGAAGTTATTATTGTCACGCCAAATCTTACCTCAAGTATTTTGCGGGTGAAGCAAGTGCCTTGGGTCTGTAACCTGAAGAGGTTATGAATCCCAAACAGTTCCCCCTTATAGGCGCCCTGCACGGCATCAAAGTACCGCCGTGCGCTCTCCACGCCGACAACAGAGCTCTGTAATTGCTGATTGTAAACAAAAATAATCTTGTAATTTATCATTTCAAGATGCCTGTGCTTTTTTTCCTGTGGGATTTGTATGGAATATTTGTTTGGGTCTGTCATTCCGATGTTTTTGTGCATCCTTTGACAATAGATGGTCAGGCAGTGAATCGTTGTCAGGGGCAAATTTGTTTTTTAAACTTCCCAGGGGTGCTACTATGTGACTTTGGGGGTCTCCCTGGGGACCCCTGAAACACGATTTTCATCAGGATATACACACACAGCAAAAATTTTAGCAGCATGTTAAGGGCCCTGAAAAACAGCGAACAAGCTGCTACACAATACTCCAAAGCATTTAACCCACAGATGACTGAAATATATTATTTCTGTGTAAAGAAATTATCATTTTTTTTACCACTTCAGTGAAATTTGATAATATCCTGCCACACACATGACCTCCCAAAATTACCGGATTACCTGTTTGTAAACTTGTCTAAGGTAGGTAATTTCCTCCACAGTCCCCAATGAGATTAGCCTGAAAACAGTCACGTCTCTGCACTGGCCAATGCGATAAGCTCTAAACACCATGCAAAAAAAAAAGAACATGCATACCATATCAACCATGTCAAACAAGCCACATATTTGTATGCAAAAGAATGGAATCTGATAAAAAATGGACAAACCTGTCGATAGCCTGGAGGTCATTGGCTGGGTTCCACGTTGGATCAAATAATATCACCACATTGGCCCCTACAAAGTTTAGACCAAGACCTCCCGCCCTGGAAAGAGTCAATATTGCCATCATTTTTTTCTTCACGTTATATATTACAGTATTTTCTCAAAGATGTCCATCACGGTGTCAATGAGTTAAAAAAATAAATAAATAAAACACTTCCCTCAAATAGAGGTCTCAGAAATAAGTAGTATCTGCAAAGTCTGTTACTAAGCAAAACAGCAGCACCCAACGAAGCCCATCAACAGTTTTTCAGATGAAATTAAGGGTACAGTTTTAGTGTATATTTTAAACCAGTTGCCTGGGCAACATTATCTGAGATGATTTAAAGTGATCGCTGCGCAATGTTGCGTGCATCCTTGTTTACGTGTCACAGCTCACTTGTTTTTGACCTCCCTGCATTTAACTTCTGTTTCACCCTGCATAAATTATAATCTAATAAATTTGTTTAATATTGCAAAAATGTGTGATATCTAAAACAAAGCTGTCCCTCAATCTGCAGAGGAAATAAATGCCTATCTACTGAAAT
This sequence comes from Hippocampus guttulatus, assembly GCF_054856545.1. Classification (NCBI taxonomy): domain Eukaryota; kingdom Metazoa; phylum Chordata; class Actinopteri; order Syngnathiformes; family Syngnathidae; genus Hippocampus; species Hippocampus guttulatus. Next base: position 15,823,039 of record NC_141265.1, read on the forward strand.
AGAGTAATTTGGATTTTTTTTGGGAGTATGTATTGGCAGACTAACATGGTGGACACCAGGCACAGGTTGATGTGAGCGGAGGTGTTGAACTCCTTGACGATGTGGACTCGTTCCTTGGCTTTGGTAGTCCCATCCAACCTGCTGTAGTCATACCCCTCAGCCATGCAGTAGCTCTCCAGAATGTCCAACAGCTAACAGGACCCAAACAACAACAATAAAACAAATCCTGTTAATTGTCATTGGAATATGTGGTCATTCATTGGGAATGACTGGGGACCATTCCCGGGTGAACCCCACCTCTCATCCGGGGTTAGCTGGGATAAGTTCCAGTTTCCCCGAAAAAGCATGAAAGAAATTGGACGGCTGGTTAAGAGTTGCTGACCTGCTACTCTGCTACCCAGTTCATTTCTCAAAATCGCCATATGTTCCAAATTTGATGAAGCCTGAATATTTCAAAGTGAAACATATACTAGTGGAAAATTAACGTTAAGTGTCAATAAAAAACCAAGCATCATGATCACCATGAACAGCACTTGGTTGATTGCCATAACAATGCTGAAATCAATGTCCTCAACTTAATATTATCGTTCAGTCTCTGGTGACCCTGCAGTGTCTCATTTTCTTAAGAGCTCTAATTGCTTTCCTGCGTAAAGCCCCATGGCTTACACACTAATCCCAATCACGAGAGAGCGAGAAAGAGAAAGAGCCACATCTGCTGCGTGTGTTTTGTCTATAAATAAGGTATGGGGCTTGAACGGGAGCAGCAATTAAGTGTAGCCTAAAAACTGAGCGGCTGTGAATGCGAGTCACCATTTGAGAATGGTGACGGCTTCCAAATTCCGCCGTAAAGATCACAAATCATCAAATTTCCAATTTCCTATGGGACAGATGCACGTCTAATGAGACTTTGTACTCTCTTTGGACACTTAATTTGTTACACTTTAAAACGGATTGAAGAAAAAAAACGTCAACGTTTGCAGAATTGATCAAAACTTAAAGAAAAATTTATCTTAAATGTACACATTTTGCGGGTGTTTTTGCAACAACTTTTGTGTTGGTTCTCTAAAGGGAAGTTTCACACTTCACTGGGTTTACTGTGCTGGGTTTCTGTTCCCAATCCTGTTTGCTTGAAAGCCACTTAGACATCCATCCATTTTCCGAACCGCTTGATCCTCACTAGGGTCACGGGGGGTGCTGGAGCCTATCCCAGCCGTCTCCGGGCAGTAGGCGGGGGACACCCTGAATCAGTTGCCAGCCAATTGCAGGGCACACAGAGACGAACAACCATCCACACCCACACTCACACCTAGGGACAATTTAGAGCGTCCAATCAGCCTGCCATGCATGTTTTTGGAATGTGGGAGGAAACCGGAGCACCCGGAGAAAACCCACGCAGGCACGGGGAGAACATGCAAACTCCACACAGGGAGGCCGGAGCTGGAATCGAACCCGGTACCTCTGCACTGTGAAGCCGACGTGCTAACCACTGGACTACCGGGCCGCCCGCCACTTAGACAGATCCCGTAGATTTTGAGTGAGAGGTCAAGTACACTGTAGACTGGTCGCCAGCCAATCGCAAGGCACATATAGACAAACAACCAATCACAATCACAATCATGTTCATAACTAATTTAGTCCTCAATGAACTTAAGCATGTTTTGTTAAATATGGGAGGAAGTACGCAGAGAGAATGTATACAGGCACGGACAGAACATGTACTGTAAATTCCACATGAGTAGGCCTGAGCCATTATTTTAACCTAAAATCTGCTTACCATTGCACCACAAATTCATGGGACAAATTATTCCAAATATAATTTGTTGTAAATGGAAATTATTGTGCATTCAATCACAGCCCTTACCTGAGTTGACAGTGAAAAGAGGAGCACCTTGTCTTTCCTTTGCAGATAGAATCTTAGGAGCTTCTGCAAAACCTGAGGGGGAAAAATGTCTTCATTAACATATATGTACAGAGAGGATATAAAATGTCTACACATCGTGCTTAAAATGAAAGATAAATACACCATGATCATTCTAAATGTTTTCCACCATTAAGATGACCTTACTGACTATACAAATCAACTGATTTTTTTTCAGTTTTACATGGGGGGGGGGGGGGGTAAATAAATAATAAACTGACAACCAGCGTGTGCACCCTCTTGACGTGCCTGTGTTCAGACTTAACCAATCACAACTCAAGCTTGTGTTGGAGGGGAGTCTGCACAAAGCCACCACCATACAAAATGCCTCCCTTTAATCCCAAATATAGTAAAAATAAATAAATTAATTTAAAAAAATAATAATAAAAATTAAAAAATTTAAGCACACCGAGCCTTATTACTGTACCGCACCTTCATTTTGCCACTATACATCGGGTCCGACAGCGCCTCAAAAGCTTCATCTTTGCACCTCCGCATAAACTCTGGAAACGTCTGGAAAACTTTTTGACAAATGGCGCTCACACACTTTTCCTAAAAGAACAAAAGTCAAGTTGCGACTGAGGCAATTAATGTGAATGATTATAATAATGTGTTGATGATAGTACCTGTTTCTTACTGGTGCCCGTGGTGGACTGGAGCAGTGCCACGTGACTGGCAACCTTCCTCAGTACAGACAGGTAAGTGAAGTATAGCGCCTTCGCTGGCACACCCTCAGAATTGATCTGCAAGGGAGGAACTTCTGTTATGGAAAAGTGTCTTTTTAATGGGTTCAATAAAAACAGTTCGGGTCTCTGGAGTACCGGCCCAACAATCAATTGTGAAATTAAACGGCAATGTTTAATTTGCCCTATTCATAACAATGCGTCTGTAAGCAAACGTGAACGTCCACCCCACGGTTAGGAAACTAATTGACACAATAACCAGACTAGCAATGCCAAGGCTGCGTTTGATCATGGTAATAGAAGCAAAACTTGTCACTGGGCCAGCAGTTAAAATTTTAAAAATTGTAAAAATGCACAATTTGTCTCACAACTGATTATCTTTGTAAAGATAAAGGCCTTGCTGCTAGTGAGAACGCATTCAAAACAACGCTGTATTTTCAACTTTAGTGGTGCATTCAAGGGAAACACAAATATGCTACGCTAAACTGGTAGATTTAAAGACTCCGTTCACTCTAATTCCAAAAACTCTTATCAAGAGTTAAGTGGAAGGAAGCAATTATTCAACCCCTGTGCGCGACCACGTTACAAGGCCTGAAAAAGAAAAAAAATATAGCAGAGGTGGACTGACTTTATAGCAGCATCTCCGTCGAGCACGTCCACTTTGGCAATCGCATTTCTCTGAAGACCTCAAAAGCAATTGCACATCTTCAGAGTCTAGCACAGTTTGGTAGACCGTCCGCTGAAAGTCAGTCAGAGAGCAGTACACCACCTAGAGTGCACCACCAAAAGATAGCACTTCAGTTTGGTGCCACTTGGTCATCACCTGAGAGCACAACGTTACCCACCCTGTCATCCTTCTTCGGGAGTTGGTCCTGGATGAGCAATTTGGTCCTTCGGAGGAAACAGTAGGAAATCTTTCTCACCAGGTCTCTGATGGTCTTTCTCGCTGTTGCTAAGGCTCGCTTGGTAGCACTGTGTTTCTGGCCTCGCTCAACTGGTTCTGATACCTTGCTCTTAAAATGCCCCAGGTTGCCAAGACAGCCAGGGACGGCCCTGTGTGGAAGAACAGAACAGCAAGGTTACACATAGTTCCAGAAAATGCAAAACACATGCCAGACTGAATCGCTTGATAAATCACTGAACAGTCCTGTGACAAATTTGGAATTGAATGACTTTTTATTAATGATCAAAAAATGCCCACAAGCAAAAACTTACCAGTCCATGACACACCACAACTCCTCAAGGTTATTTTGAAGGATGGTGCCAGTTAGGCCAATCCTGATCTGAGTTAAAAAAAAAAAAAAAGCTGATTCATTTAAAATCTACACGTTGCCATACAAATTTGAGGACAAAACCTGACCTGACATTTGAGACCCTTCATTGCTTGAGTGATTTGAGAATTTGGATTCTTTATCTTGTGAGCCTCGTCTACAAACACAGCGGACCAGGTGATGCTGCGGGAGAAGAAAAGGTCATGTGAAGAATATAAATGGTAATTAAAACTGCAGGCAGTATTAACTATCACCAACCTTGATGCCATGTTCCGACTCCAATAAATGGCATAGGCCACTACCACCGACCTTTTTATAACAAGGTATAACTTTTTTGTGGACAGTTAGCAAAATCATCAATGATGAATGATTGCACTTCGGAGAGATAAGGTACAGTCCTCCATCCATCCATTTTCCGATCCGCTTTATCCTCACAAGGGTCGCGGGGGGTGCTAGAGCCTATCTCAGCTGCCTTCGGGCAGTAGGCGGGGGACACCCTGAACCGATTGCCAGCCAATCGCAGGGCACACAGAGACGAACAACCATCCGCGCTCACACTCACACCTCGGGACAATTTAGAGTGTTCAATCAGCCTGCCATGCATGTTTTTGGAATGTGGGAGGAAACCGGAGTACCCAGAGAAAACCCACGCAGGCCCAGATAGAACATGCAAACTCCACACAGGGAGGCCAGAGCCTCAGCACTGTGAGGTTGACGCGCTAACCACTGGACCACCGGGCCGCCCGAGATAAGGTACTGTATAACATATATACCCGCTACAAAATGTAGAAAAAGAAAATTCTATCTGTCGGGAAGTGTATCAAATGGGCCGTGAATCAGTGGTTAGGGACTTCTGGGATTGTCAACAAGTTTTACAAATTTGCCTTGTCCACCTGTCTGATAATTGCTTCCATGTCCTGAGTAAAAGTAAAAAATAATAATCAAAAAAGCCCTGGAATTCACCCAAACTCAAACCAAAATTCAAACCAAACGGCCAGAGTTAATGCTCAATTTCATGCCTAAAACTATTTGATATGTTATATTATGATAGACATGTCAACCAAGTTTTGTGTCAGTGGGTAAAACTGGTGTCGGGGCCTGATTCATTCCGTTTTTCCACCGCTTAGGCTCATATAACACACAGTGATAAATGTTTGTATACATTCTACCATTCAAGTTTGTACACTTTCTGATTCAGCAGCATTAACAAGTGCCTGAAATACTTTCACAGGCCAAAGAAATAAATGCACAGAACAGCATTAACACAGACAGGAAGTCATCATTTGTGTCTTGCACTTGCATCTTAAAGTCTCTCACTTATTAAATTGAGTCAGACAGAGGCGAAGAGTCTCATAGGTGGTGAGCGTGATCTCCACACGGCCCTTCTTGACGCGAGCCAGCTCCTCCTGTTTCCTCAACCCGTGGACCACCGCGTACTGGAAGTGGCCCCAGGTGTCCAGTTCATCTTTCCAGTTATACAGCACTGACAGCGGGGCCACAATCAGGAAAAGCTACAACAAATCGCAAAAACACTTGCGCTGATGACATTTGCAGGCAACCGCAATCCCCGGCGCTCCATCCCTCCACCATCTCACATTATTGTTGCACTCAATGCAGTCTTCATCTGGATGAATGTCATCTGAAAACCAATGTCACTGTCCTGCCTTTCAAGCTACTTTAGCCATTTTGATGCGGTTATCATTGCACCCACTTTCTTTGGCTTCCTCTGCTTGGATGGGGTCTGACTTTGCAGAAAGTGAGGCTTGTTGCTCTCAATGTCCTCCCAAGTTCCTTTTTTGTGCAACGCCGCCGCGAGGAAACCAAGGACCTGCAACAGAACCCCAAGAGCAATGTGAAGAAACGCTCCTCACAATTTGACAGGTTCATTGTGTTGTCTTCAATGACAACATAAATTATAGAGATGGAAAGCTCTCGTATGGGATTTGTTATGAATGATGGCTACTTTTTTTTAAATTTGTTACAATTTAACTTTGACAGACACAGCAACATATTGCATCTTCACTTGAGCCGTGGCAAGCTAATGATGTGAAGTAACATATCCTGCCTTCATTTTCACTTTGGAAATATAAGGAACAGCAAAGCAACTATTTTACCTTTGATTGCACTTTGGCAAGATGAAGAAGCAACATATTGTGCCTTCTATTTCGCTCTGGAAAGAGGACAAATAGGCAACGCAAGCTTGTGCCATCATTTTTATATGTATTCCTTGTTTGACCAAGTCATGAAATCGAGAGCAATTTCTCATTTGAAATGCCAACCTGGAGGTGAACTGAAGGACTTGAACACATCAAACAATCTGGGATGGGATTCAAACTGCCAACTCTTCCATCACTAGATGACCCGTTCAACCAACCAACCGAGCCACACCCGCCCTGATGAAGCACATGTGCCCCTCCTTGCACTTTGGCAAGATAATTAAGAAACACATTCTGCCATCCCTGGTAATTTGGCAAGGCAAACAGAAAATGCAGTATATCATGCCTTCCCATGCACTTTGTCAAACACTTTTACCAAATATTCCAGGCTGCTTTGATGTATACCTGCACGGTCTTCCCAAGGCCCATGTCATCGCCCAGGATACATCCTCTGGAATGGCAATAGTTACTGTAAATAAACCTGATGCCTTCTCTCTGATAATCCCTCAGGTATCTGTTGATGGTGTAAGGAACAATGTCTTCACTTCCATCACACAGCTTTAAGGGAACACATGCCCTGGAATGTTCCACGCCGCTGGAAAACAATGGTTTCTCTCGCTTCAGATTATTAAGATCAGATGATGTGAGTTTTGATGGAACATCATCTTCTTTCGCTTCCTCCTCTTCAGTGTACCCATCAGTGACATTATCGTCATCACTACCGGATGTGGTGTTCCGTCTGTGGGTGGTGTCTAAATGCTGGGTGTCATCACCATGATCAAGCACCAGGTGGTGGCGGGTGTGCCAAGCTGCTGTAAAGTGACAACAGTTTTTAATTTATTATGAGAGATTTGAAGATTATACTGTATATAACATGAGAAATATATGAAAAGTATTTACAATTAAATATATTTTTTAATTGCTGGATTTTAACAAATGTATTTTTTTTAAACGGAGGTAGGTACACAAGCTTGAACCACCGTTCGAGCTTGTGGCATCATATAACGAAAGACTTGAGCCTGCCATCTTAGCCAAAGTTGCACTCAATTGAGCAAAGGTGTCAACATTTGCAGTTTTGAGATTTAATATTTTTTTGGGAATAACGCTGTAATATAACAAAGTGTGGGAGATGTCTTGTTTGTTTGTTTTTTGACGGACTACCGTACTAGTAAAACCTCACAACTCACAACGAACTCTCAAAAGTATTAGGAAGAACGCTCCGCGGGCTCCATTTTGTATTTAACAAACATTATGACGGCTATTGACGACGACTAATGGAAAATAACCACAAAAAAAGGGAAAAAGGTCTGCTTCGCTAACCTTCTCCAACTGAGGTAGAGTCCGTCATGCTATCATTAGCATCCTCGTTTCCTCTTCATACGGAGTAAAAGCGACATTTGAGAGCAAGACTCCATGACACTTTTCAAAAAACCTAATGTTTCATTTACTGTAGAATAAAACTCTCGTCCGCGTAACATTTTCCTAAAATAGACTTGATAGTTGACAGTTGAGACTCGTCAGTTGCCCGACCATCATACCAGCAGCATTGTTTAGCTATTTGTACATCCATCGCGGCACTTTCGCTAGTTTTAGATGCACAAAATAAAGTACTGTACACGAAGAAGAAATCAATACAAAATAGATTTTAGAAATACAAAAGAAATTCAAAACAAAAATAACTATTGTATTCATAGTGGTAATCTTCTTAGGTTTGTAAAAAATAAAAAAACTCTGTTGAAAGTGCAGGGCTGAAATACAAATTGAGTTGTCGTGAAACTTTTCCCGGTTTGCTGATTACAGTACAGTACCGTATTTAGAAAAATATTATTTTATTGATAAGTACTCGTGTGTATTATTGTATGTTGATATGTTTTTACGACATACAACCTTCTGCATGTTTAAATACATAAGCAAGGATGGCAGAAAAGTTGGTTTCAGCCAAAGAATGGTGGAAGTGAGGAAAAAGAAGGAATACGTAAGAAAGAAAGGAAAGAGGTCAGGAAGGAAAAATATACATGGGATAAAATGCAGAAAAGTAGGAAGAATCAGGGACAGCTCCAGGATTTTTCCTTCTCCCGGGGCTAAAGAGTGGCTTGACTAATACATATAAGGGGAGGGGGAAACAATTTACAGTATAACTATATTTTTGAATATCAAATAAAATGCTGTAGGGGCTGAACTGGCCACACACAAATTTATGATGGAGTTATTCATTTTCTCCTGCAGTGAAATGGAAACGTATTTACACTTATCTTATTACACTTGAGAGCAGATAAAGAGCGTTCTGTTTTGCTCATTTGTAGTATCTTATCATCAATTCCAAATTGTATTGGCATATTGTGCATACCCCCCACCCCACACACAATTTAAAACAGTTTGCAGGTGTTGTAATAATAATCTTTTGTCAAAATAACCCATGATCAAGAATGATTTCATACTATACACACTTTCTTGCTGAAATTTGGCCCTGTTGAGCCAAAGGCAACCATAACAACCACAGGTACTGATGCTAAAGTTTAAGTGTACTGAGGGAACAAAAGTCATAATTCATGCCTTTTGCTCTTGAAAAAAAATAGGACGTTTCCCGTAAGAATACACATCTTGTTAAAAAAGACAAAAAAAAACAACACACATTACAATCACAACTTTATTCATGGTGGAAATTCTGATTTATGGTAAATGTAATCCTATCAGAGCTTTTAATCGTCCCAAAGACCAAAGGTAGCGACTTTGAGAACCACTGCTCGACACAATTAGGTCGACAATAAGTAAATGGACTTTTTTTAAAACTACTTGTATGCTTGATGCTCTTCATATGTGTCTATGCATGTGCAGATGTGTGTTTTAACGGGGTGGTATCCAGCAGGCTGGTGTCCTGCTGAGGACAAGGTCATGCATCCATGCGTATAGCACACACACATTCACCATATGGAATTCGAAGGAGGGGAGAGAAAGGGGGCGAAGGGGTTCGTTTGCAGGGCCGAGCCAAGCCACGCTTATGGACCATTTAGCACACATTTCTCTACCTCTCACTGCATTGCGCTGGACTACTTGCATTTACATAGCAGCCCAAGCTGGAAAACTTTACAGTGCGCCGTAAAAAGTAGGACCAGGCGACCAGAAGGCTCTCTCTCTCTCTCTCTCTCTCTCTCTCTCTCTCTCTCTCTCTGTATATACTGTATATACAGTATGCAGTATATATATATATATATAAAATCTAGTTAATCATAAATGTATAATTATTAGTATCAACAACATCAACAGTAATAATAATAATAATTATATATATATATACTGTATATACAGTATATATATTTTTTTTTGTTAAAATACCTCATATCAATTCAATATGATAAAAGATGATATTGAATTGATGAGAACATATTAACATCGCTTCCTTTTCACTATTGTAAATGACATGTGATGGTAATGCAGCCTCAACTCCGATCAAGTGACCCCACCTACAAGACAACTTCATCCTTGGTCGTGTTTCACTTCTTCACATGTGCCCTCTTTCCTTCCCTCTATTCGTGCATGCATGTGTGTGGTCCGAGACACCGTGAGTACTCTGGGCTCACACAGAGCGCCACCCAATGTGACACCCAGGCCTCCATATCAGGACAGTATCAGCTACCATGTCACACCAGCTGGCTCATAGACTTTATATCCTTATAGTTCCTCCAAGAAACCCTAATCGGGGAATCTATCCATTTTGGAATTGAGTCACTACTCTGTCTGCAATAAAAATAAAACACATAGGACAGAAAAAGCAAATTATTTTCTGGATTTGTTTGTGGTAAGTGGTCCTTTCTGAGTGCAAGCATAACTGAATCGCAAGTCACACTGCACACAAGACGCAAGGCATCACACAAACAATATCACACCATCCATCCATTCATTTTCTATTGTGCTTCTCCTCATTGTATGCAGATGAGCTGGTATCCATCCCAGCTGATTTTGGACAAGAGACTGAATATACGCTGCACTTTGAGGGCATATACAGACAATGGCATTCGACACTCAGATTCCACAGAGAAAGGCCGGAGCAAGGATTCAAACCCAGAACCTCAGAATTTTGAATTCCACATTTCTGCACGTTGTTAAACAAGGTAAACTCTGTGGCCCCCCAAATATAGTACTCATTATGGTTGTGGGGAACCGTTTTTGTGCAAGAGGTGGGGTCCACCCTGGACTGGTCACCAGCTAGTGCCATCGAGATCATCAACCATTCAGACTCACATTCATGCCTGCAATATGTCATATAAATAAATCTAATGTATATTTTGGAAACTGGGAGAACATGCAAATTCCATCCAGGAAGGTCTGAGTCTTGATTCAGACCTGGAACCACTCCACAGTGAGGCAAATGTGTTAACCAGTAACCTTAATGAGTTTAACAAAATCGTGTCAGCCTTCAGCAGCACAAACGTGCACCGCACACAGCAAATCACACACGCTGTGACCATCGGTGGGATTAATCTAAGTCAGACTCTGGGAAGAGTGGAGGCGTTGAAAAATAAAGCCCCGAGAAATCCTGATGTCTGACTTGGGTGGTCTCCCAGGCACAAATATCATCACAAATGACCGTTCTCTCTCCCTCTCCACTTCACGTTAACACACACAAACAAACAACGCAGATTGCCGATAAAGGCGGGCAACAGAGGACAGATGGACGGGAGGGTGACAGAGGGCAATTGTGGAAAAAGTGAGAGAGAGAGTGAGCGTGAATGAGAAGGAGGGAAAACGTAGTGAGAGATCTTCACACGTCTCCCTGTGTGGTCTCAAAGACCTCCGTATGAGCGTGCCCTTCCCCGGCCGCATGGAGAAAGTCTACACAATGAAGTTGGGGAATGTTTGCCTTCCACGAGCATGGGAGAGAAGGAGCAAGGCTGTTGCTTTATTTGGAATACACAAGGAAACTGTGGCGTGTTTGGCCCTGCCACGGTGGAGATGGACATGTTGTCAACAAGGCCACCAAAGAGGCCTTGTTGACAGAGGCATGTGAGCACGCACGCTGTTAGGCTTCGTGGAAACGGAGCACAGGACCCACACACAGACACAATGAACTCTGAATGCCGGTTTATTGCCAAGAAGTGGGACAGGGCTAGGTGGCAGGAACTGAAAAGGAGTCAAAAAGGACCAAGTCGAGGAGGACAGGAATGCTGGAGTGTAGCAGCTTGGCAGGAGCGAGTACGGCAGGAAAGAACGCTGACGACCTGGCAAACAGGTGGCTGGCTGTTCAGGCTGGCTTTTATGCTGCAAGTGGCTGATGAGCAAAAGACTCGCAGGTGTGTCAGAGAGGCCAGGTGCACCAATTAGCGAGACGCCCAGTCCACACTGAAAACGGGAACAACAAAAAGGGAGTGGCGACACAGTGGACAAACAATGCATCCTAACACACGCATAATTAAGACTTTTTTTCCATTTGTAATGTGTGAATTCTGGATATCTCAATGCCATCATCATACGGAGTTAACAAGAGGTAGGGAACTTGAGTCACAACTTGATTCCAGTCAAATTTAATGTGTACCAGCGGTGGGCAGAAGGAAGAGTATATATGGTTTATCAAGAAAAATTACATCCAAACATGTTTTGGTTACACTTGTATTAAAGCAAGTTTATAATCGCTCGCGGGACCTTCCTGTCTTAGACGCCATGTGAGCTAATGCGTGCAGACATATTTGCTTCTTCTTGCCATCATGCCATCATACTCGCAATTGGCTGTCGCATATTGGAAAGATTTTTTGTCAAAATTATTCAGACAGATACATCCGTGATTTTCATGTGTGTCTTTCAGATCAACAAATATACAAATAACTTCTTCATCTAACTTCATCTATCACAAAGACAGGCAAGCTACGTCACCTTCGCAGTTTAGCTAATCAATCGCTAGTATCTCACTGAGCAGCGAATGCTTGCAAAGTTAGTGAATGTTGGATTTGTCAACTTTACTGACGAATGTCATTCGCGCCATGTCGGTTTTGCATTTAATTGAGAAAACAATACAGCAAAAGATAATATGGAGACTAGTTTTGGAACCATAAAAAAAAAACGTGTTATTGCAGCTTACTAACGTACAATGTAAGTACCTATACTGTATGTTGTGAACTTGTGACTAGTGCTGCATTCCAGGAAATTGTGAATTTGGACCAGATAAGGTGCACTGGAATGCCAGTCAAACTGGGAGGTCCAAATCGTGAAGTCGACGAATAAATATCTACCCTGTCTTCACTGAGTTGCTTCAAAGTAATGCCACTCAACGATGGCAAGCCCCATGGAGACACAACTGACAGCGAATGGCAAAATAGCTTCTTATTAAGATGATTAAAAATAAATGTATCAATCTTTATTTCTTTTTACATTCATTTAGTTATTTGACATCGCTTCACGGTGTTCTTGTACTGACTGCGTGAAAATAGGAATCCATCTTCCTGCATGTTATTCGGTGAACTGTATGAAATGTTGATAAGCAGACATATTCCTTTATTTGTACATAAATGTAATGATGAAGGCAGGTTTGCTTGAGGTTAAAAATGTGTTTGAGGAACAAAGCGAAAAAAAACGCTGATTTATTACCATACTGGACCACTATGCTATATTCCATTTCCTGTTCTATGGTTACCGTCACATTTTTCCTCATTAGTACTGCCTGTGGTGATGTCACATATTTCCTGCTGAGTAACAGAAACTCACTCCATCATCCACTGATGTTTCACATATCACTTGAAATCACGCCGTTCACAGCGCTCTCGGCACATGATCTTAACATGACAAAGCGGCCATTTGATGGCATTCGCACGTGCGTAGTGGCATTGGGGCCCACATCAAATGTGTCGCACCAACGTAATTGCGCTCAATTAACATCAACAATCGGCAAGAGGCCTCGGAGCTTGAAACAATTTCACATAGTGTTTTTTTTTTTATTTTTTATGTGGTATCAGTGAAGCGGAATACCCTCGCAAATGAGCACAAAGAGAGGCAGCATAAAGACTGCAATTGGATTCCGTCACTCATCAGTTCTGGCGGGTCAGGTTTTGACTACCTTTGACCGAGAGGGACTCATGCCAAGAGACTTGCACATAAAATATGCATGTGCTGTTTTGCTTATATGAATGATTCTGTGTGTGGCAAAAGCATACAAAATTGGCCTTTGTTGGCATGACGACAGTGGTAGGAAGTAATCAAGTACAAATACTTTGTTACTGTACTTCAAACAATGTTCTTCAATCAGTGTGAATGTACTTGAGTGTTTATTTTTCCTGACTTTTTACTTTTATTTCCTACATTGTGGAAGGTTATAAAACAGATAATGTAGCCTACATAATTGACAGTAAAAATATATTTTTACATTTTATCTTTGGCACTGAAGTAATTAAAGGGTTTTAAAAAATATATACAGTGATCCCTCGCTATTTTGCAGTTCGTTTATCGCGAATTCGGTGCATCGTGGATTTTTTTCAAACATATTCATGATTGTTTTTCCACATACATGGAGTACAGTACTGAATATGTTGCTCTATGTGACTCGCTGTTGTTTTGCAGCTTCTCCTGGACTTTTTGCGGACTTAAAATAAATAAATAAATATTTTTTTTTACCTGTATATGTTAATTGGTTGCTACTTCGCGGATTTTCGTTTATCGCGGATGGTTTTGGTCCCCATTAACCGCGATAAACGAGGGATTACTGAATAATTTTTTTTACCAGTCTATTTTTTACACAAGTATCATAAGTAACTTTTACTTAAGTATGGAATTATACTTTTGCCAGCCCTGCATGACGCCATCTGTCACCAAAACACTCATGTATGCACAGAGTGTTCATGGGAGCCATACACCCCACCCCCACCCCACCCACCCCCTTCAGATTACGGCATTGAGGTGAGGTCATCCAGTGCGGCGCATATGGACTTTTTAGCCCATGCAGGATGTCTGTCTGACAGCTAGAAATAATCAACTTCATTAGTCACTCGGGTAAAAGATGCTTAAAGCCCCAAAAGAAACAGCGAAAACACTACACCTAACGACGGCTGCCCAAACACAAATCCATTCAGTATGCATGGACATGCACAGGTACAGAAACATTTGGAATAGTAGTCTGGCTTTTTAAAAACACCAAGTGTCTGAATATCAAATGTGCCATGCCTTCATATGACAAAATTTCGGCAGACACCCCAAAGAAATACACAAAAATATAAACCAGTGGTTCTCATATGTGAGGCACAGCAACTTCGGCAAAATAAAGAAAAAGTATGACAAATTGTTTGACTGTAAATGAGAAACTATTCTCCATTCTCTTATCTGGTTAAACAAAAAAAGTCAATTGAATATATTCAATTATTTTTTTTAATTTTTTTTATTTTTTATTTGTTTGTTTATTGAACATAAAACATATATACAGTAATAATTTGACAGAAAATAAGGTAGATAAAAAAAAGTAAAAAGAAAGAAATCAATCTTCATTCAACACAGTTATGTTCAAGGGAGTAGGAAGAAGTAAAAAACTTATCTAGTCCTACCCCGTTATGTGATTGTATCTAATAAATCATTTTTATATCAATCAGAAAAGAAAAAAGTAAGAAGAAAGAAGTCTCCATTAAGGCTCATACTTTACCCTTAACCGTGATATTTTCACAACTTTTGGTTTGTATCGGGATTATATACTTCCACACCCTGACACTCTTGTGTCAATTTTCTCTTGTATTCATAATGGATATTTATATACCTTTCTCTATTTACCAACTTAGTTCTGATTTATCATTATATTTAATGTTTTGAATTTATCATTTTAACTCTGATTGATGTAGGTTGTTTGTACTATTTTTTTGAATTTGTTTTTGAACTCAGCAAGCGATTTACTCATTTTCAGGTCCGTTTCGAGATTATTCCACAGATTAACACCTTTGATAGATACACTTCTTTGCTTGATGTTTGTTCTTGTTTTGAGTTTTTTGAATAAGTTGGTACCTCTTAAATCATAGCTGCTTTCTCGAATTTTGAAAAACCTCTGAATGTTTTGGCAGAGCAGGTTATTGTGTGCTTTGTACATTAATTGGGCGATTTTAAAGTCAACCAGGTCATAAAATTTCATCGTATTTAATTTGATAAATAGTGGATTTGTGGGTTCCGTATATCCACCCATCCATTTTCCGAACCGCTTGATCCTCACTAGGGTCGCGGGGGGTGCTGGAGCCTATCCCAGCCGTCTTCGGGCAGTAGGCGGGGGACACCCTGAATCAGTTGCCAGCCAATCGCAGGGCACACAGAGACGAACAACCATCCACGCCCACACTCACACCTAGGGACAATTTAGAGCTTCCAATCAACCTGCCATGCATGTTTTTGGAATGTGGGAGGAAACCGGAGCACCCGGAGAAAACCCACGCAGGCCCGGGGAGAACATGCAAACTCCACACAGGGAGGCCGGAGCTGGAATCGAACCCGGTACCTCTGCACTGTGAAGCCGACGTGCTAACCACTGGACTACCGGGCCGCCCGGGGTTCCGTATATTTTGATCTATTAATAATTCGAATTGCTTTTTTTTGTAGGTTGAGAATAGGGAGTGTGTTTGTTTTGCAGGCATTTCCCCATATTTCCACACAGTAGGTCATATATGGTAATAATAATGAAGTGTATAATGTGTACAAAGATCTCTTATTTAGCACTTCCTTGGTTTTGTAGAGGATCCCTACGGTTTTGGCTATTTTTCTTTTTACGTTTTCGATATGTGGCTTCCAACATAGTTTTGAGTCTATTACTAATCCGAGAAACTTGGTTTCATACGCTCTTTCTATTTCAATTGAGTTTACCATAATTTTAGCTTGGTGTTTGATTGGTCTTGTGCCAAAAACAATTAACTTCGATTTTTTTCAGGTTAAGCGACAATTTATTTCTGTCGAACCAGTTTTTTAATTTGTTTAATTTGTTTTTTACGGTTGTCAGGAGCTGTTTCAGATTTATTCCAGAACAGTAGAAAGTTGTATCATCAGCAAATAGGACACATTTAAATTGTTTTGAGACCTTGCAGATATCATTTATATATAAGATGAATAGTTTTGGACCAAGCACTGACCCCTGCGGAACTCCGTGAGTGATTTTCAGTTGATTCGTTTTTTTATTGTTGAGTTGCACGTACTGATATCTGTTTTCTAAATAACTTTTTATCCATTTATAAGATACACCTCTAATGCCATATCTTTCTAGTTTTTTCAATAATATACTGTGATCTATTGTGTCAAAAGCTTTTTTTAGATCTAGGAAAACCCCAACAGTAAATTCTTTGTTGTCTATATTAGTGGCTATTGCTTCCACAAACTCCATAACTGCCATTGAGGTGGTCTGTTTTTCCCTGAAGCCATATTGATTTTCACTTAACAGCGCATGCTTTTGTATAAAGCTATCAAGTCTGCGAGAAAATAGTTTTTCTAATATTTTTGAAAATTGTGGTAGTAGTGATATTGGTCTATAATTTGTAAACCGATGTCTTTCTCCACTTTTATAGATTGGAATAACTTTAGCAATTTTCATTTTTGATGGAAAGATACCAGCTTTGAATGACAGGTTGCATATGTGCGTGAAAGGTCGCACTACATATTCTATAATCTGCTTTATTATTGTCATGTCAATATTAAAGCAATCAGTTGACTTTTTATTTTTAAAAGTTTTTATAATATTTGATACTTCTTCTTGTTTTACAGCAGTAAGGAACATCGTGGAGGAGTTTTTTTCTACATATCTATCTATTTCAAACAAGTTTGTTGGATCAGGAATTTGTTTTGCTAGGTTACTGCCGATGTTGACAAAATACTCATTAAATTCAGTTGCTATTTCTGCAGTTTTTTCCAAAATAGTATTTTTGCCTTTGATAAAATACTCTGGATAATCCATTTTTTTAGGACTATTTCTGATTACTTGGTTAAGTATCTTCCATATTTCTTGTGTGTTACTTTTATTCTGCTCTAATAGTGCATGATAATGATCTCTTTTACTGGTTCTTATAATATTTACTAGTTTATTTTTATAGGTCTTATATTTTTTTTCTGCTTCTTCAGTTCTCAATTTTAAAAACAATTTATATAAATTGTTTTTCTTTTTACATGCGTTTTCTATGCCTTCCGTTATCCATGGCTTACTTGGGTCTTTATACTTTTTGGAGACTTTAGTTAATGGAAAATGTTTATCATATAAGGAGATTATGGTAGACTGAAATACTTCAAACGCTGTATTTGGGTCTTCGTTTGAGTAGACCTCGGTCCAGTTTTGTTTTTCTAGGTCTTGCTTAAAGGCGTCGGTGGAGCGTTGGGTTCTTAGTCTTATTTCTGTTATGTGAGTTGTTGACTTAGCTTTTCTACCAAAATAATTATGAAAAACTGCAAAAACAGGTAGGTGGTCACTTATGTCATTAATGAGAAGTCCACTTTCCATTTTATGGTCAATCTTATTTATAGATTTGATGTTCTTTCCCTGCGATTGACTGGTGACCAAAACTCCCAGGATAGCTTCACCCCACCCACAGAGAAATAATAGAAAATGGATTAATGCCTGGGCGGCCCGGTAGTCCAGTGGTTAGCACGTCGACTTCACAGTGCAGAGGTACCGGGTTCAATTCCAGCTCCGGCCTCCCTGTGTGGAGTTTGCATGTTCTCCCCGGGCCTGCGTGGGTTTTCTGCGGGTACTCCGGTTTCCTCCCACATTCCAAAAACATGCATGGCAGGCTGATTGAACTCTCTAGCATTGTCCCTAGGTGTGAATGTGAGCGTGGATGGTTGTTTGTCTCCGTGTGCCCTGCGATTGGCTGGCAACCGATTCAGGGTGTCCCCCGCCTACTGCCCGAAGACGGCTGGGATAGGCTCCAGCATCCCCCGCGACCCTAGTGAGGATTAAGCGGTTCGGAAAATGGATGGATGGATGGATTAATGCCTTACCCAAAGAATAAATGAAGGAAAAATGATAGCTACACTAAAAGGCTGGCCTGTTTTGTGGGTACAAAACAGGCCAGAAACATAGCATACGTCGTTGTCTCTCCTCTGGTTTATGGAATAATGCTTTTGTTGTTGTTGTTGTTGTTGAATGAATTTCCCCACTGTGGAATCAATATATTTTTGTCTTAAATTTTGAAGTTTTTGATGCTGATCGGACCCATTGTGCCTCACCCAGAGACATATATAACGACACAAAGCAGGTTAGCCGCCATACACTGTGCATCAGACCATACTGTGCTACACTAATTGTTGTGTTTTTCAAGGAAAAGGAGAGTGCTCTTTTTACAAGTAGCCTGCAGAGCTTTCCCACATCTCACACAGACTCCTGTGCAGGTGTGTGTGTGTGTGTGTGTGTGTGTGTGTGTGTGTGTGTGTGTGTGTGTGTGTGTGTGTGTGTGTGTGTGTGTGTGTGTGTGTGTGTGTGTGTGTGTGTGTGTGTATGTAGCAGTGTGTGTATGTAGCAGTGTGTACTGCAACACCACATCTTTGTTGTCCACCGAAAGCAGCCACGCTCACAGTTTTCTGGAATGTTTATGATACTCGTAAATATATACAATGCCCTAGTTTGTCTGTGTGAATTAAAGCTTTGGCTGTAAAAGGAATTAAAGGGGGCGTACCGCAGGAAACGTTAAAGGGTCTTTCCTTGCAACCTACTTCACGGTCTCTTCACAACTGGCTGGCTGAAAGGAGATATGCGCTCTCACCCCCCTCCCCCCTCCCTACACACCCACACACAGTTTTGAATGACATTATCATTTTGTTAAGAGTCTAAATATTTATAGCACAATTTCTGCGCACACTACAAATTCATTTATCTAATCATTTCTTAACAAATGCGCTGTACGGGTGTGGCTCTAGATATTTTTGTGGACCAGACAGAGCATGGCTCAGAGACCCCAAATGATGATTGAAATAATTGGAACGTTTTCCCTTGCCTCCTTCTGGATCCAGGCCTGGAGGTGGGGCTTGCTGGTGAGTGCAAGGTGGCCGGGCAACATGGGTCCCACTTCCCATGGATTCACCACTTGTGGGAGGGGCCAAAGGGGTTAGGTGCCCTGTGAGCTTGGGTGGCGGCAAAAGGCAGGGACCTTGGCAGTCCAATCCCTGGCTACAAACACCGTGGAGACATGGACTGTCACCTCTCTGATAGGGAAGGAGCCGGAACTGGTGTGTGAGGCAGAGAAGTTCCGACGTGATATAGTCGGGCTCGCCTCCGCGCACATCTTAGGCTCTGGTACCAGTCCACGTAAGGGGGTTGGACTCTCTTCCATTCTGGAGTTCCCCAAGGTGAGAGGCGCTAAGCAGGTGTGGCCATACTTAAACATCACATTGTTTGAAAGCAGATCTTTTTATCCAGAAACTAGTGCTCTGAAGCAAAAAATACAACTTCTCTTTTCAATGAAACATGAATAAAAGAATAATCATCCCCTTAACTGAATATGTTTTGAAAACATCTGTGCTCCACAGTTTGATGTAGACAATTAGGGTGAAAATATTTTTTTGCCATACTGTGGACCATGTAATGTGTACATGGAAAAGAGCCATGTGTAAACATTCCAAGTGCAATATGGCGAAGGCTAAACATCCCGTCTGCATTGTTTTCCCTTGTTGTGACACATTAACAAACAAGTGGAGGGAAACAAAGGGCCCCTCGTGTCGAGCACAGCCAGATGTGCCTCTTGAGATGCTGATTGTGTTTGTCTTGTTTACAAATGCATCGTCGAGAAAATTCCACATTTTCCACCATCTCTCTTATTTTTCCATTTTTTTTTTTTTTGCCCCTGCCCTAAGTGTGTACACACTCTTTTGTTCACATATAAACTGCTAAGGGAGAGCATTTGGAAACTGCAGAGGCAGACTGCGTACCAGGGACTTAAATTAGGGAATCATGCCACGTAACCCACCTGTTAACACCACTACTATCTTCGCAATTGTAGAAACCATCAATACTATACAAAAACAATATATCGGCACACAACTGTTCCATGCACATTATCTGGAGTAGTTCAGAATTAATATTTGTCTAATAATATGACAATAACATAAAACCTTTAAGGAACTGTATCATTCTGACCAGCATTGCTGATAATGAAATATATTTATGTGTGCAGAAAAAATGTTTTGCTCATCAATGTTGGCTCTCACAAGTTTTGTTCTGACCAACTAACGAGCACATGGAAAAATGCTGTCATCAAATGCCAACTTCCTCATCCTGTGAGGACGAATTTGAAATCTGATTGTTTAGAAAAACAGCCCCATTCCTCATGTAGTTTATCTTACGTTGGCAACAACTGAGGAAAAGCCTGTTTGAATACATGTATTGCAAAATTGGTGATTTCACCTCCGGTATGTGCTTCCAAGTGCCAAGCTCACCTTGCTTTACCTTTACAACTGTATGAGCGTAAAAGAGTTGTCAGGGTATGATTATATTCTTCGGCAATAGATATATGACCCGTCCCATCCATGCAGTTTGTTGCCTCCTTTTATGATAATAAATTGTTGAAAGCTAAAATAAGTCACCGATGGTGTCGTGATGCACTTGCTTGACTTGTATGCGGTCAGCGTGGACTCGGTTCCCATTCAGTGATGGTGTGGATGTGGGTTCTGCCCAAAGTCAGCTGGGATAGGCTCCGGCAACTCTCCGTGACTCTTTTCAGGATAAGTGGTGTTAAAAATGGATGGATGAAACTTGAAATAAGAAAGGTCATGGTTATATACATGTATTTAAGGGGTTTTAAGGATACTAAAGAGCTTGAATAGAGAACATGCAACCTCACAGAGATTCATACCCAGAACCTCAAAACTGTTAGGCAGAAGTTTTAACCACTGGTGCACCCACCCCTGAGTAGTCCATTACTCAACGGCAATGCTTGGATGCTTGTAAATTTGGACTTTATTGAAACAAAATGCAAATATTGTGTTGGCCAGCTGGCTGTCCTCCAACATCATCATCTTCAGGCCTCCCACCACGAGCCCCAGTTTCAGGTCAAACAATGTGGCCCCTTTGCGTCCCTCGCGGTCCCCCGGGCAGGAAATGACCTCACGCGCGGGGAATGAACCCCACGCCGACTCACAACAACCCTTTTCACCCCGGGTCGGAGGTCAAGGGAGTCAGGAGGGAGTCACAATGTGTGCGTTTGGATTGTAGTATCCAAGTCTCTGATCAATTGTCAACGGCGGACAGTTGTGAGTGGCCCGTTTATTTCCGTGAGGGATTTTGTGGTATGTCAGGCATGTATGTTTGCTTTTGAAGTGTGTATACGGAAGTGTGTGTGTGTGTGTGTGTGTGTGCGCGTGTGTGTGTGTGCGTGCGTGCGTGCGTGTGTGTGTGTGCCTGTTGACTAAGTGCAGGTGACGATGTGTTTTTGTGTTTGGGATTTGGGGGACGGGAAAACGTATGTTTCCGCTCAAAGTCAGGCATGGCCGCTCCATGATGAGGTGAGGTGGCTTCACTTACTGGAAGTCATCTTTCTTTTGGGGGAGGTTGTGACGTTTTTGTTGTCTCCCCTCATCGTGTGCATTTGGACTAGTGAGTAACTCAATGATGCAATTTCAGCAGCAATATGCAGCACCTTAGCATTAAAGTGATCACGGTGATGGTACATAATACAATTCATTGAAATTATTATTATTATTATTATCATTATTATTACTATTATTATCACCTTTGTTACTATCAAATTGTTAAATTTACCGCTAGGGTGTTATATCACGATTGGGTCATACTCAGACACAAATGATCAGGGAGAAAGGCAGTCTCCAAGTGCTCACTCTTTTCATCTCCTCGGCAAACTCACTTGTGTCATTTAATGTCCAGTTATAAAACAGTAAATGGAATTGTTTCATTAAGCTGTGTAGACTTGGTGTGATTATCTTTAGGAAGGAACAACTGAAAAAAGCTTTAGGTCACAGGTGCCAAAGTCAAGGCTCCGGGGGCCAGATCTGGCTCGCTACATCATTTTATGTGGCCTGCGAAAGCAAATCAAACATGTCAACTTCCATGATGCTTGCTAAAATCTCTACCAAAAGTTAAAATTCTCATATGTAATAAATAAGAGACATATTGTAAGCATTTTCTTGTAACCAAAACCCTCATTACAGCAACTTAAACAATAGTTGAACAAACCATTATTATTAACTTTTTACATTTGGTTTCAGTCAGAATGGCCCTCCAAGGGAAACGGTAACTGAAATGTGGCCCACGACAAAGAATGAGTTTGACACCCCTGCTTTAGGTTAATTTTCATTCATTCATCTTCCGAACCGCTTGATCCTCACTAGGGTCGCGGGGGGTGCTGGAGCCTATCCCAGCTGTCTCCGGGCAGTAGGCGGGGGACACCCTGAATCGGTTGCCAGCCAATCACAGGGATTTAGGTTATATTAAAGGACATATCTACACATCAACGATAAATCTTAGTGCCATCAGTTTTTAAGTTCATCAATGAGGTCGGTGGGTGCGGAAAATAAGGACCAAACAACAACCTCTGGTGCTCGTTTGAGAACCAAGGCAACATTTTTATGCGCACCTCTGCTTATAAATGTATTTTGTGCACTTTGACTTCCTGTGTGAACTCCAGGCCAAAATCAGGTGTCCTGATCATGCAACGGTATCCCCTCAATAGGTTTTACAACAATGATATTCGAATGGGATGAGGTGAGTTTTATTATTTGTGGCAGACTGTTCCAGCTGTATGGGGCAGAAAATTAAACAGATGATCGACTAAAAGGTAGTGCGGACTTGGGGAATGAAGAGGTTAATAAAACTGCTGGAATAGAGAGTGTGGATGGTGGTATGCATGGTGAGCAGAATGCGAAGCCATGTGATTTATAAATAAATATGGAACTGTGAATTTGGGTATTTACAGTACATGAAAAAAAGGCCACTTAACTCATCTATCTAATGTGCCGAATGTTGAAATGTGTTTTATATAACTAGCCACGACTTCATTGTTTCAGGATATCGGGGCAAAAAAGGCCCGTGAAGCTAGTCCTTTCATGACGCCTGTGCAGTAATCAAGTATGCAAGTTCCTTCCCAGATGAAAAGCTCCAAATAAGCTCCCACGCAATGAAGCCCTCACGATCAGATAATATGCAGCTCTGTTTGTATTTTGAAGAGCAGCACAATTAAAAAGAGAATGTACGTTCTGGCTCCAGTGAGCCACATCATTTGGCTAGCTCACACTCTCACGCTCTTTGTTTTGGTCGTTTATTTTTGTCAAGCCATTGTGATTTTAATCAAGCTGCCCTTGAAAGAAGCCAATGCCGCCTTGACACTGCTGCTCAGTTTGAGCATCACAACCACACCAGCGCATTAAATAGACTGATAACATCTTATATGGACAATATTTTTTCCATAGCCCCAATAATATTTAGATTTCCAAAAAAGAAGACACTCGGCCCGGCCTCGGGATACTGAAATGTTAATCAAAGGCGCCAGACATTCTAAATCTAATAATTTTGAAATAGGGCTGGAAACTTGCAAAATGCGATGCATGTTGCATATTGCAATATCAATATTTTTTATTTGTTTTGTTTTAGTCATGCCCCTAGATACTGTTTTCCTCTGGAACAATATCTAGGGGCATCCTCTCAAAGTTAGATGAAAGCACACAGTTGGCAATCACGCTTGTAACTGAGCGCACCTGCTCCACACAGCCCACACTTACTGCCTCTACTTGCCTTCTCTTCCGGGTTGTCCCCGCCCCACCAGTGTCCACAATACGCACACAGATAACGCCTCAGCCATTCATGTTTAAAGAAAATTTAAAAATAATAATAATTAAAGCAGGACATTTTCATGAATTTATAAAACCCTCCCAGACAGGGTGTAAAAAAAAAAGAAAAAGTGGACATAGTCCGGGCTATATTTGGACACAACATAAGATGTATCATGATTGATGTAATTGCTCCACTTGCCAGTTATTTACGATAGCCACCTTGCGCAATAAATATCATTCACAGAGTCAAAAAAAAAAAAAGTCCATTTGCAACATTAGCGGTTTTCGAGATCTAACACAACAAACTGCATCGTGTTGCTTGACCAAACGATCCCGTAGAAAGGTATTGTACTTGTCACTGAGTGAAGCACAGACCTCCAACATGGCTAAATAATTCGCAAAAGTAAAAGAAGGCTACGTCCTGATTCCTGGAGGATGACAACTGTAAAATGATATTTCTTGGGAATGGATGCTTCGACTGATGACATTGTAACTTCAACTGTAAAAATTCATGCACCATGTGTAGTGCTTGTTGACATAATTTCCCCATGGAACTAAAACGGGCTGTTTCTTTGCATGCTGGCCTTCCGTTTTACTTGTTGTTTTTGCGAAGCGATGTTCAGTCAAGTTTGCGACACAGCCCTTCCGTCTCCTTTTCTTCGGCCCCACACCTGCACTTTCATCCAGATTCACCAAACCTTATGTTTGACTTGGTTGATGCATCAAAGGTTTTCTAATGAAAATCATTTATCATGATCATTTATTTGGGACCATTAATGATGCAGTAGTCCAAATATTCACCATGTTTCTTTTCTCACGCAGGATGTTGGTAGTTTACAGCCTGGACTTTCCGCAGAGAAAAATAAGAGTTCACGCTGTTTTTTTGAGGAGGCCCTAGAGTGTGTAAACAGGTCTGGACAGCTTACGAGCTTCTTACCCACTTTTAAATGTGTCACTTTTTCCATGTGGGCCTCCCACGGAGCCAACAAAGCCTTGAATGTGATGTGCAATCAAGGGCATGTATATTTGTCTGTCCCTTCCTCCTATTTTGGGCTGCCCTTTCTTTCTTTTTCTACGTGTGGAGCTGCAGCGCTGATATGAAATTAGACTTGCTTATTTGTGGAGGCCGTGTGTGTGTGTGTGTGTGTGTATACATCCAAAGCGGCGCACGTTTCCTGTTAATGTTGGAGGGCCGTGCTGCCCCTTCCAAAAATTATAGCTTCCCTAGGCTTTCAGTTTGTGCGAGAACAGGCTGCCACCTTGTCTAAATATCAGCCTCCTCCAACATTGTCTACCCCCAAAAAAGTTATGGTAAATATTGGCCCGTGTGGAGCGTTGCGCTGCCATGTGAATTCACCAGAGGCTCTGAATAACCTTCGATAGTCACTAGAAACAGAACATACGCAGAGAGAAGTTATACCAGAGTGAAAAGCACTTGACCTTATTTCAGGCAGCATTAAAAATGCTTTGCTTGTTTTGTTGCCGCAGTTTTTTTTTTAATGTAACACAGTCCCGCAGCACTACTTGGAGCCAGCAATGGCCAGGTGGACGTGCCATAACTAATTGACATGTTGTCGGGTGTGTCTTAACCTCCATGGCAGAGGCTCCGTCGAGACCGATTCACCGAACCCAGGTTAAGAACCACTGCTCTAAATTGTCCCCAAGTGTGATTCCATCTGAAGCATACACTTCCATCCGCAACATAAGGATAAAAGAGCCGCATGTGGCTCCGAAGCCGCAGGTTGCAGACCCCTGAACTAGAACTAATCTCAATGGAAAGTGGACCAAATCGAAGATGGAATGCATTATGGTACAGTACCTTCCGAACGAATCCTCTGTTTTCACTAAACCCTTTTGGGAGGGAGACACAATGCAAGCATGCACAAGATAAATATTTACCCACTTTGAATTTACCTCCAGAAAACATTCCTCGGCCCTCGTCTCGCAAAGCATTGCCATGTTGGATTCCTCCACTGATTGTGAGCACAAAGCCAGAAATTAGGAAAGGTAAACACAAGTCGGCCGCCGCTGCTGCAAGCTGTCAAACAGCTCCGCGTATGATTGAAGACAACCTTGAGTTGGAACATAAACATCCCCGCAGGCACTTCATTTGCACTCTCGCTCGCCGCTTCACAAGGCGGCCATGAGGTGAGCCGGAGGAAGGTGGGGTGGCTTTATATGACACGGAAGAATTATTGCAAATGGTACCAGCAGAGGGCTTCAAATGTGCATGCACTGAGGCATGTCGCTCGTCCAAGTACACGGTTTGCGGCCATTTTTTAACAGCTTGCAGCACAAACAATGGGACTTTGATTTCAGAGGTGGACACTTGATACAATTTTGCCAGTCTATCATTCGTCATCTGTCAGCAGACTGAGTATCTGTCTGTCATCATCAGTCTGTCACGTTATTCAAACCGTGCTTCCGTCAGTAAATTTCATCACCCACCAGTCCGTCAGTGAGTTTATATATATATATATATATATATACACACACACACACACACAAATCACTTAGCTCAGTCACTTTGCTAGGGCACCACACTGCAACAGTTTTCCAGTTACGACATGTATTTTCCACATTATTAGCGATTGCATCTTATCTGGACTTTTACCTCCGTTGCTACGGCCGACACTCAAACAAAGCAACATTTCACGAGGAGGGAAACACACAACTTGATTTGCTTTACAAAATCTGTCATTGCATCGATAAACGGTGCACCGATTAGATTCCATTGTGACGTCGCCACCACGTGGCATGATTACTGGAGTAAGGGTAACAATGTTTGGGTGAGTTGCTGCTTTGTCCTTGTATTTTTTTTTTCAGTTTAGCCTGCAAAACAACCATTGATACGCGTCCTTCCCATTGCATTGCATGAATTTTGTCTTGTCAAGTGAGCAGAATATTTTTTAATTAATTAAATGAATCACCTTTTGCCAATTCAAAATTTATAAATCAAAATGTATAGGTAATAATCTTCCCAACGTTATGGTTGGCAAAGCTGCACATTTGTATGCAAGTGGATGCATTTCAATGTTAAAATTATTATTATTTTTTAATTGGTATGACAACTCATTCAAAACTAAAAGACAAAAAAAATGCTCTGGAGTTGAATTGAGCCGCTTGGAATCAGTGGGCTGAATTTTTTAAAATTATTGATTTATTTTTGTCATTTGTTAAATGCGGATTTTTTTTTTTTACAGTTTTATCTCTCCATAAAATGAGCTGTTATGTATTATCTTTAATCATACATTTTAATCAATATGGTTCCTTACACTGTAAATAGCTATGAACCACCAACTAACCCAATGACTTACCTGGAAGTGATTGATTTTATTTATTTTTTTTGTCACCGCAAAATAACATTTTATGCTATCAAATTATTTGCAGTTTAGATTGGAATTAAATACAAAATACAGTCAATTGTGTTTTAAAACACATTGAAATGGTATATTTTGTTGTTTTTTGGAATACAATTTCGAATATGATTTTTAAAGTAGCTTTCAAATACCATTTTTAAATTTTACATTTTTCAAATAAAATAAACATTAAACATCTCCTACCTGGTATTAGATATCAAATATTGCTGCACAAATCATCATTGGTTGATAATAACAATGTCGTTCTACTCTTACACCCATCACTTACATTACGAAATGTCCTTCCATACTTGTCATGTCCTTGTTTACGATGATACTAATTGTTGGATTGATTATTTTTAGTCATCATACATTCGCGTTTGCCTGACATGATAAATTGATTATGCTGGCAAAGAAGAACGCTTCTGCTTTTAATAAAGATACATTCTTTATTATGTACTCACATTTTATCCATTATATACTCCATCCATCCATCCATTTTCCGAACCGCTTGATCCTCACTAGGGTCGCGGGGGGTGCTGGAGCCTATCCCAGCCATCTCCGGGCAGTAGGCGGGGGACACCCTGAATCAGTTGCCAGCCAATCGCAGGGCACACAGAGACGAACAACCATCCACGCCCACACTCACACCTAGGGACAATTTAGAGCGTCCAATCAGCCTGACACACATGTTTTTGGAATGTGGGAGGAAACCGGAGCACCCGGAGAAAACCCACGCAGGCCCCGGGGAGAACATGCAAACTCCACACAGGGAGGCCGGAGCTGGAATCGAACCCGGTACCTCTGCACTGTGAAGCCGACGTGCTAACCACTGGACTACCGGGCCGCCCCCATTATATACTCACTTTTATAATCAAGAATGCTTGGTGCACTGTGTGGAAGTTTAGGGACGCAACCACCTTTCCGAGGACGTGGTTGGGAAGAGATAAGTGTTAAGACTAAACAGTGAGCAAGGGTGAACAGTGAATGAAGCCATCAACACCAGCTGCAACGTGATGTTTTTGTAACAATTGCACACATGTACGTAATTTACACTCACATACACACACATAGTCAAACAAGTTCAGTGTGTGTTCAACAGCCCCCACCCTTTAGGTTGGACACACCTATGTAGTAGCTTTCCCAATAAATGAGGAGGTGAAGGGGGAGATCGTTAGGGTTACGTGCGGAGAACTGAAACCGAACGCTTCTCCTCGTTCCCTCCTGGTACCAGAATTGAGTCTCCTGTCTCCTCCTTGTGTTTTATTCCTGAGTGTCAAATTTGACCAACCTGACACTAATGCAGCGTGTTATACCGGAGACAAATTCCTTGTGTGTTCTACATACTTGGCCAATAAAGATGATTCTGATTCTGATTCTGATCCCAGGTGGTCTCATGAAGCTGTTTTCTGTGGGAAAATGTTTTATTCTGCTGCAGTTGTAATGGCCAAAAATGTTTGAATTAAGCATTATCAAAATGTTGGCCCACCTCCATTGTCAACTGTAATCCACCTGCAAATCATAACTAGGCATGCGTGTTAATCAACATCGTCCTACTTTTTTCCCATGGCTGCACTCCAGCCAACCGCCTCAAGGGCAATAAATGACCCTGCCCGGGGTCGGCCAAGGTGGTGGGCTAATGAAGTCATTCTGGGACGTGCGCCCAAAGCGCTCCAGCTCCTACTTCGTATACTACCTCATTAAGAAATCCATGTGGATCGGTCTGGAGGAGGACGAGATAAATATGAATGGTGACAGATTCAGGAAGTGGTGAGAGTGCTTTGACTCTTGGACACAATGTTTAAACCTTCAGGCTTCGAGTTGGTGAGTCAATTTACAAAAATGTAAGCCGGAACAGACCCCTACCTTCAAATGTTCAACACTTGAGTAATCGTGCGCAAAAAAATGTAACCTTATCTTTTATTTTATCTTATGCATTTCACAATTTAAAATAGTTTCCAGGTATCTTTTAAAAAAAAGTCCTCTGACATGTTTCCCTTAAAATACACACTTTTTTTTTTTAAATGGTTAAAAGCATATCACCTTGTGTCTCACGCAAACGCCGAGTAGGGGTTTGGTTCACATGACCTGATGAAGTGAGTGCCTATTCAGTGTTGCCAATTTAGCAGCTTTGTATTTACCGATCTTTCCAACCTTTTTATGAATGAATCGATATCGAGCTTTGAAATACGAGAATCAATTTGCTTTGATTCATCGATTTTTTTTTAAAACCCAGACCTAGTTAGCAGCTGGACATGTGGTGGTTAATTCTAATCTCACGTGTATTCTATTAGTTCACACAGATGCTCGCAATGTAATCTTCCAGCACATTTTATAAGAATATCTTTACAGCCGCCACACTATGCTTATTTTCCCTTAATGCCAACGACCTGTTCTCACATTTCCCGCAACCTGATGGCCTCCTGCTGCGTTACCGTCATGATAATAGCATGTCTCACATGGATATGCTGCAAAGCGGATGTGACTCCTGAGAGAGTTACATCCCGCTGATCTGGGTTTGCCTTGGGTGGGCAGTAGGGGACATTTAGGTGAAGTTGTTTTGACACCAATTTTCCACCAACTAAATAAATGTATTATATTTAAAAAAATTCACGCTGAAGTAAAAGGTTTTTTTTTTAAAACATTGCATTTAATCCTATCTCAGATCACCTGAGAGCCAAGTGACCATAAACTGTATTAAAAATGGACGGATACATTTTTTTTAATGGACGTGTTGGATTAGTAAATTACTCTCCTTCATTCCAAAAGTGATGCTGTGATGCATGTTTCATCTTAAAATTCTAAATCAGATTCAATATTGAACTGACATTTAACATCACTAGAATAACATAATAATAATCTTATTTCGAGGGGCGGCACAGTGGGCGACTGGTTAGCACTTCTCCCTCACAGTGCAGAGATCATGGGTTCGATTCCTGGCCTTGCTGTGTGGAGTTTGCATGTTCTCCCCGTGACTGTCTGACTATGGATTCCTCCAATATTCTAAAAGCATGTATGGTTAATTAATTGATCACTCACTATTGTCCACCCTTGTATTAACAATGCAGTAGTGTATTAACAATGTGGTCATTGGAGTACTACTCACGGCCTGCGGGTGGCGTTAATGTAGCTTGCTGACTTGTCGCCAGCCACTTGGAAACGGTGATATTTCACAGTGAGATGTTAAAGTTCCTTGATAGTCTCCAACATGACATATTAGGAGTAAGAGTACAAGAAAATTCAGAAAACATTTTCACAATGACAGATTTTTTTCGAGCTCTTGTCAAGTTTTTTTATATTTATTGTCTGTGTTGTAACACTATGTGGGTGTTACATAGTATATTTGTCAACGGGGCGGTATAGTTAGCTGCAGCGCTAAATAACGCAGAACAGTTGCATTCTCTTTTGGCTAAGCGCTAAAAATGATATTTTTTAAATTCACGTGCAATTGTAGTCTCTCTGGGGGTGCTAAGTGTTTAATTTCAACGTTAACCCCCTCCTAATATAAACTACAACTTAGCTACGTGTAACAAACAGATTTACTGAAGGTTGGGCATCCCCATGCACCCCACCTCTCCTCCCTGCGTGGGTGGTCCTCCTCCCCTCCTTTACGTTAGCGAGCTGTTGCTAAGCAGCTAATAATAGTCCTGTTTGTGAGTAATTTTTGCCCTTCTGGAACCAATCAGAAGCGAGCAAACCGTGCGGCGTGACAGCGGCGAGAGGCGGGATCTTGACTGTGTGTGTGTGTGTGTGTTCAGGCCCCCTCACCCTCCCTCTTGTCCCTCCTTTTCCACCCCTCCTCCTCCTCCTCCTCCTCCTCCTCCTGGAGCTCTTTTTCTGCTCTTCTATTCAAAGTCAGAGTTGGCCGTGACGCGCGGCCCAGGGGAAGACGAGCAGCGGCCGCACACATCTCCGCAAAATGCAGCGAGAAGCGTCCAGCGATCTGGCGTGCGGCTCGTTCTGAGAGACACTCTTCTTGTTTTCCTGTGTTTTTCTATTCGCCCGCTTTGTTGTTGTCGCTGTGCCTCACGGGTTTGGAAAACGCGGTGCAAAAGGCGGTGGAGACCTTACCGGATCACGCGATGTGGGGATGGACGGCGCGCTCTACTTTGACTCGCCCTCTCCAAGCGGACGATGATGTCCCCCCTCCGAGTGAAACTTTGTCGGATCGTAAGTGGGAATCGGTAAGCAGCGCGCAGTCCGCGCAACATGGCCTCGGCTGCTAGTGCGCCCCCCGAGCCGGGGACAAGAGAACCCGGCCGGCCGAGGCTAACGCGGAGGACCCGGAGGGACTCGAGCCGCGAGCCGCCACCGCAGCCGTCTGCACCGCCGGATTTGGACTACCTGCAGCGGCCGAGCTACTGCGACGCGGGCTTCGCTTTGGAGCAGATCTCCCAGGTACTTCTTTCCATTTAGAAGCACAGAACACCCACGTCCACCGGCTTGTTGTTTACACCTCCTTCCACCCGCTCCCCACAAGCTTGTTTAGAGCCCTTCCTCTTGTTTTCCAAACACATAACGTTTTGTCGTCATATCACAAGCCTGCGTGTTGTGCACCAGCGTGGAAGTCCATGTGCTTCGCCCCCCACCACTCCCCAGCACCAGTTGGACCACATGCAAAGCAATGCAATGCACCCTTCTCTGTACCGAATCCCCCTTTTATTGCACAACGCATCGCGTTGTAGACCTTGACAGCTTTTATTTAACCCCCCCACTCCAAACCCAAGCCGGAGGTCCAGCTGCAAGCGTTCTTTTGGACTCGTACTTACTGTCACTCGTCGTTTTTTGTTACTGTTACGCTTTGGAAATGTGCCTCTGGTGTGTGCCAGCACGTGTGCGGTACCTTTGGACTGTCACAAATGCTGCTTTCAAGCTCATTGCCCAGCGAGTTCGCGATTTAGTCTGTGTGAATTTGCTTTTAAATGCTTTAATACAGGCGGTCCGGTATCCCAGTGGTTAGTGCGTCGACCTCACAGTGCAGAGGTACTGGGTTCGATTCCAGCTCCGACCTTCCTCTGTGGAGTTTGCATGTTCTCCTGATGCCTGCGTGGGTTTTCTCCGGGTCCTCCGGTTTTCTCCCACATTCCAAAAACAGCCATGAGAGGTTAATGAAACACTCCAAATTGTCCCTAGGTGCAAGTGTGAGCGTGGATGGTCGTTCATCTCTGTGTGCGCTTAGATTGGCTGGCAACCGGTTCAGGGTGTCCCCCGGAGACAGCTGGGACGGGCTCCGGCATGCCTTAAAAGTGGTTAAAATGAAGCATAACCGGGATGTAAGCCTCCAAAGTTAAACAGTATCTGTCGACTTCATCTTAGTAAGCATCTAAACTGTGTGTTTCTGTTTAATCTATTTTTATGTGTTTTTATGGCTGTCTTGTGATGCCATTCCAGAAGGTTACCGGTGACGATAACCATAGGGCAGGAAATTGAATTGATGGAGACATATGAAAAGCACCTGGCTGCTAACCATGAGCAGTATGATCAAATATCAGTTTTATGCACAAAGTACCTACACCAAGCAGGTGCTAAATATACTACGTATGATGCAACGCTAGTAAAGCAATACCTCGATATCGCTATGTCAACACCTTGCGCGATCCCTCTCCCATTTAGTTTTATTTTGTAAAAGAACAAGTCGTTTGACCTTAGTTTTTATTTTATTGGCTTAATATGTGTTTTCATTATTATGAAAGTGAAGAAAAGTTCTAAAATGACACCACAGCGGCGCATGAATAAAGGTTTTAAGACAGTCGCAATTGTATCACTTAACATCATTTCCAACGAGAGCAACTTGCAAGTCATCAAGTGTCACAGGGGATTATGTTCAACTTTGGAGGTTCCCATATATGGGGGGCGGGGTATAATATGTTCCTAAAATCCCAAGATTCGGCTCCATAGGTGCAAAAAGAGTCCTTAACCAAACGGATGACAGGGCAAGACGATACTTGGTTGACTACAGTCCTGACATCATGTTTCAAGTTTACAAACGGCACGCAACAAAATCATCAGTGCAGCGGCGTAAGAAGTTGTTGTCACGTGGCACAGGAAGGCACATTCAGGCCTTAGAAGAGTTTTCCATCCAAATATTTATTGTCATTTTGACTTGACTTCTGAGTTCGGGTAGGTTAGTGACAAACTCCGTCGTGACTGAAGTACAAATTTGGGTTGACGTTGCTCCCATCGAAACTGAACTCTGTTGAAACACTCATAGATGGTTACAAGTGATCCAAAGGGATACTTTGCAACTCCTTCAACCCAATTAATGGCAAAGCCAGTCAAAGTTGTGTATGACTCACCTGTGCAACCAAGTGCATTGTTTCTCAGTTGAAGCGGACAATAAATGCTTGCCCTTTGGTGTCCTTCTTTTTTTCTGTAGGGCAAGGCGACTGGAAGGAAAGCACCGCTATGGCTGAGAGCAAAGTTCCAGAGACTTTTATTCCGGCTGGGCTGCTACATACAAAAGAACTGTGGAAAGTTTTTGGTGGTGGGCCTTATGATTTTCGGAGCCTTCGCGGTGGGCTTACGTGCGGCTAATTTGGAGACGGACGTGGAGAAGCTTTGGGTGGAAGGTAAGACGCTCTTGCCTCCGGGTTTTTTTTTTTTTTTTTTGGGCCAGTTGATCCCTTTGATGGAACGGACCAAACAAAACCATATTTATGGCCATGTTGTTGTTTGCGTTCAGTCCAAACATTTGGAATAAATGCAATCATCAGAACGTCCTTGCCACTTCTGCAAATGTTGTAATTAAGTTCCCAAGCTGCTTTTGTGGCAGACGATTTTTTTTTTAATTTCTCCGTCTTTGCCAAGCCTCCATTTTGTGTGAGAGTGTGTATGTGTGTGTCTTTGTGTGTGTGTGTGCCTGCCCCCAGCAGTTGAATGCTCACAGACTGTGTGTGTGGTCCCGTTTTGGACAGCTCTCAACTTTCCAAAAAAGATTTGCCTCCGGCTGCAAGGGGAAGGGGAAAGGAGGGGGAAATAAGAGAGAGCAAGAATCTGCTTGAGTGAGGACAGGAACTCATGTTTGTGAGGCGGATCTCGCTTGTTGTTGCTCCAAGAGAAAATATAAGCAATGAAAGATATAGCGGGGAAAAAAAGAGAAAATGTTGTGCATGGGTGGTGTTGTTGGAGAGGCGGCGCTGGAGAAGTGGGGGTGCCAGCGGCTGTGCTTTTTTTTTTTCTTCTTTCCTTTGATCCACATTCCAGCACAGTCGTCTGGCCCATTCATGAATGGAAGAGCACATTTTCTACTCCATATACATGAAACAACAATGTATTTGGAATCAAGATGCCCGCAAAAAATGCAGTTTTGCATTTGTAGTTGGCCATTCTACAGCACTGGCCACGTTAATTTCATGGACCGAGAAACTATACTGCAGTCAGGTTTGTGATTCAAATGGTATTTTTCTAACTTTTTGTGAAGACCAGCAAATACCTGCGGATCACATCTGACTGAAAGCAGGAAAAGAAGGGATAAATCTACAGCAGCTCCTTGATTTTTAAGATGATTCAGGCTGCTACCTGTTGATTTTGGAGGGATTCAAATGGCTCTGCGGATGACCACATAGCTTTATCCAAGTCAGCATTTATTTCAGTTTCATTTGGAATCAGGCTGTCATTTGTGCAGGTGTCCCAGGCTCATTATCCATCCATCCATTTTCCGATCCGCTTTATCCTCACGAGGGTCGCGGGCGTGCTGGAGCCTCTCCCAGCTGTCTTCGGGCAGTAGATGGGGTAAACACTGAACTGGTTGGAGCTGGAATCGAACCCCGCACCTCTGCACCTGTGAGGCCGACGTGCTAACCAAGTCGACCAGACTCATTATTTAACCACAATTACCCTTTAAAAAGTAAAAATACTTCCAAACATTAGACGATTGTCAAATGCGTTATGGAAGGCAACACAAAGTTGCCAGCACGTGTTGGAATATTGTGTCGAAAAGGGCAATGAAGCACATAGCTTTTTGATTTGCATTATATTTAGCATTCCAAATCCACAGATGACACCTCCAGGACTTAAGTAGATCAACAACGATTGCCTCATAACGTGTACTTAAGCTCTTATCAGGTTTAAAGTGGTTGGTTTGAGTTGTTTTGTTGAGCATCAGATACACAAAAACTACCGCTAGATGTCTACATTATCTACTTTTACTGTCTGACTGACCTGGACACTCAAACACTCATGCACACAAAGACCAGGCCTCAGTGGTTTCCTAGGTCCCGTACGTGAGGGGTTCCAGATGTTGGTAGGGAGAGATGTGTTTGTTTAGATTAGACTACACAGCTGAGGGATAGATTAGTTCTGCCTGGACCGTGGAATGCCGTGCATTGGTTGTGGTGGTGGTGATGTGGGGTGTACTGGCCAAGTCATCCAAGAGGAAAGAGAGCGGGAACGAGCGTATGGAGCGTCTGTTTATGTTTCATTTGGAGCTGCCCTCCGCAGCCGACCCGTGATCGACCCCGCCTTGAAGCTGTGTGGGCCCGTGGATGCACATGCACCCGCCTCAACGTACAAGCACTACTTTTTTTAAAAAAAAACCTTTTCTTTTAAAGATAGCATCGTCATGTAAATATTGGATGTATGATGCATTATACACGTCGTGCAATCAATGATTCCTGGTTTTAAGATTATGAGCACCATGTAATGAAGTCATGACTGCAACAAGACATGCAAACAAACAGCAGTAGAGAATGAAGGTCTTCTGTCATTACTGTATTGATCGGTATGTGGTCATTTTATTTGAGAGGAAACTCGGGGGGCTATTTGCAGAGTATAGTAAAATACTGCATCATCCACTGTGAAGGCACAACAAAAGCTATGTATCTTCAGATGTTACCATCTGGTTTACTCACCCATACGATATGAGAACCGCGGCTGACCTCTTCCTAGAACCTTTTTAAATGTTTTCCGTCATGAGCTGCCACGATCATTCCGTTCTTATTATTGTGGTACGTTAGATGATGCCAGCCATAATGCACCATTGGCCCATATTTGAAAAGCGCTAAACCCACAGTTAAAATCCACAACAACCTGCTAACCTGCATTTCTGCATAAAAATTCCCCAAAATCGATATTTTTAGAGAATAATGTGAGATTTTACATGAAACTGTATGCATCTAGTCTGAAAGGGTTTTATTCATAAAAAGTACTTGGAAGCATTGTATCTGTAAGGCATCGCAATGTCACTGCAATGTTGTCCACATATGGTCTCATGGAACACTGTGCAGGGGGGGGGGGGGTTCCATCCATCCATTTTCTATAGCACTTAGGGTAGCAAGTGAGCTGGAGCCCATTGCAGCGGACTGGTGAGAGGCATGGTACTCCCTTGACCGGTCGCCAGCCAATTGCAGGACCCTGTTTTCCTTTTTTTGAATTTATTATATACTCTATTAATTGGCCTGATTGCTGTCAAATGTTTTAAGTGTGAGCTTTTCCCATTTTTCCCTGTGTGGTATCTGTCCTGGTGGCATGTGAGTCATCACGTGCTGCAGCCTTTTTATTATTATTTTTTTAACCCGAGTTAGTCTCCTCACTCACGGCACTGTTTATAAGCACCCTGACACAGGAAGTTGTGTTTATTAGACAAAGCGACAGAGAGCGATGTGGACGGAGAGGCTTGCTTACACAAAGAGGTGAATGTGTCAAACCTCAGTGCCAAATATTTTGCAAAGGATTTTTTTTTAAATCAATTCCACCCTTGCTCCCCGCTTCGACAGTGTGGATAAATGCCATGTTTATGCCAACCTCTGGCACTCACAGGAAGTCATTTGCTGGAACAGGAAGTTGTAGTATTGTTGTTTGTCCTCAACCTCCAGCTGACTTGGCTTTCTGCTCATCTTCTGAGTATCACGTTGCAGATGTGGATTTCTCGATTATCCCTTATTAAGCTGTATCCGCGATGATGCAGCACGGAGTAGGAATAAGACCCCCCCCCCCCCCCCCCCCGCTATTTTTTTTTTTCGGTTTTAAGAGCTCCACCCGGCTGCAAAATGGAAAACGGAGCCATCCCTCGGCATTCTGGGTTCAGGCAAACACGGGCCAAATTGTAAAGAAAATAGCGGCACCACCTGCATCTAATTAAAACAGTATCGCATAAACATTGGCCTTCCTGTAGGACGGACCCTCACGTGTTCGAAGACGGCTCGGGATGTGGCTCAGGCTGGGCAGCGCAGATGAGGTGGGGGGTAGGGTAGAGAGAAGGTACGGTGAGGAGAGAATTTGCGAATGGGCCTTTTGAAGCCGGAGCTTTCCACACAGGTTGGAGTTGAAACTGAGGATGAAGCCGCAGTGTTTTTACGATGTAGCTTGAGCATGGGCTCCAAAGATGAACCTCTGTCATATTCCATTGCAATGTATCCAATGTGTTTGGATCTCAATACATTTTTTTCCCTTATAGTAATGGAAATTGAAAAGCTGCAAACCTTCGTATGAGATCTCTCTCTCTCTCTCTGGTGTGTTTCCTGTGTGTGTGTGTGTGGGGGGGGGTGTAGGTTGGGTGCGCAATTGTGTAGAGGCCAGGGGCCACAGGGGTAGACCCTTGGGATCCTGAGGTCATTTCGGAGAGGCCCCCGCTATTTAAAAGCTCACCTGATACTCACCCTGTGGCCTGGGTGCAGAGTGAAGACTCACAGCAGAGGGAAGGAGTCTGGAGGATGGTTGAGAGAGTGAACAGGAGGGTGGTGGTGGTCTTCAAGTCAGGGGGTGGTGCTGGAAATGCAGATGCTGCAGCTGTCACCCGTCATAGTTTGTGTGCTGCATGTAAGTGTGTGTGTGTGTGTGTGTATACCAGTTGCAGAATGTGAGGTCAGTTGCTGTATCATGACTGGGGGTCATCAGTGTCCGATGGTACGGTCGAGGTTTCAAACACTGCACAATGAACATTAATATTCTTCATGGCCATGCAAATGTTTACACACCTGTCAAGAAAGTTAGTGAAAATGTAGTTATATTGTGTAAAGTGTAAGTGGTTCTTATTCCACAGGAATAGCCCGCGTCCACTGTACTCCATGAAGGGACCCTATGGGTTCATTTTTATTACAGTACACTTTGATAGGACAACTGCTCCTAGCTTCAAGCTTTGCATCTGTTTTGCATCGCGTGTGATTGAGAGAGACTTGACAGAGTTAGTGCTCATTTTGTTGTTGTGCTTGTAAGCACAGTGGGGGTCTGGGGGGGGGCACAGGCAGTTGTGTGTGTGGAAGATGTTCTATCTTGTGGATGAGAAGGAGCGATGCCTTACACATACTATATGGATGAACCTGTTTTGTTTTTTGTTTTTTATGGGCATGGAAGCACACACACATGCACACAAACACAGTCGCATAAACAGAGTTGGAATTTTGGTTGATTTGGACAAGGCTTACTATGCTATTTTCTCCTCTGTTCACCCCCCCGCCCTCACCCCTCTCTCCACACACCATCTTCAACCACTCTCATTCGGCAGCGACTCAAACATGGCCACACATCCCATGCTCGTGCTATTTCTGTACATAAAAATCTAGCTTTCTCTTATTGATTGTTTGAGTTCAAATAATGGGATAAAACACATGCAAATGGCTTTCTTTGTCACACAAAAATCAGATGAAGCTTGTGTTGACCCGAATGTGGATTAAACCTGCTTAGAAAGGAATAATATTCCAGTGTTGTTGTAAACTTTATGAGTTGATGAAAAGTACAGACTAGCTGGTGAAGGATTTAGTGTGGTGAAACACTGCGCCTGTGGTACACTTTTTTTTTTCAAGCTAGCTGGCCCTCCTTTGAAAGGAGCTTTGTGTACATTACCCATAAAAAGCTACAGTCGAACCTCCAAAGTTGAATACCGCCCTTTCGGGGTCGAGTTCCAAATAGTTCTCATTTCAAAACAAAGGAAATCATGTGAAATGAATTCATTTTACGCTGTCATTAAACCTATTAAGCAGACAGCCAGTGTTTTAGTTACATTTTCCCATGATCTCTCACATGTTTACGAGTGTAAAGAAGGTCTCAACTGTATAATATAGCTAAAATAAAATAAAAATACTCATCCCGGATGTTTAAGCATAAGTACATTTATGTTCGTGTCTGCTTGGTGAAATTACTTTGTATGTAAGTGTAGTTTAAAAGTTGTACTAGGCAGCCAAACACCTTTTGTATTTCACAATAAGGTCCTTTTTACGATCATCATGGCTTTTTTTTTAACATAACTTGTCCTCATCTGTGTTTTGCCTTTTGGCTCATTTTGTACTGAATATTTGTACTGAACAGCCCCAGAAGAAAGAAAAGCGCAATAGGTTCAATTTTTGGTTTCCGTGGTTATCAGCGTAATTTTCCCATTTGTCTTCACTGGTATCCTCATGTGGTGGCATCACATTAAAAAAAAAAAAGACAAAGAAAAGGAAAAACATCGCTGAAGTTTCACAATATTTGCTGCCGTATGACTCTTGAGGTGTATTTTTTTCCAAAATGTTCAATTCTTTGGACTACTGTATACTGTATGTCTTTTTTCAAGTGCTTGTTATCTAGTGTGTGTGTGTGTGTGTGGTGGGGGGGCGTATAAGGTGTTCCCACTCTCATTCACAAATGACACCCTGAGAGATGCCTCCAAGCCGCTCTGTTTAGATTTTGCATTCTTGCAAGCGCTCATATTCAAAAAGCAGAGAGGCCTACGAATGACCGAGCACAGGAGACTGTGGAGAGAATTACCCTCATCCCTCCTTCCCTCCCTCTCTCTTTCCTTCTCTTTGCCAAAAAGGTCTCTCTCTTTTAGCCCTCCTGCACCCCCATCCCGCCCCGCACCCCC
The DNA here is from genome assembly GCF_054856545.1 of Hippocampus guttulatus. Lineage (NCBI taxonomy): Eukaryota > Metazoa > Chordata > Actinopteri > Syngnathiformes > Syngnathidae > Hippocampus > Hippocampus guttulatus. The sequence goes on from NC_141265.1 coordinate 15,862,898, forward strand.
CATCCCTGGCTGGAGAGAGTGGCCTCAGAATGCCAGATGTATTACAGAGTGAGCCACGGCAATGTAAACACTCAGGCCTGCCATGAGAGCAGGGTGGTCTGGCCTCCCTCCCTCTCTCTCTCTCTCTCCCCTTCCATCCCTCCCTCCCTCCCTCTTCACCTCACTCCCCCCGACGCTGGTTGCCAGAGGGGTGGAGGAAGCGCCCAACAGCAGAGGGAGAGCGTGTTTGTAGCTGGAGCATAGTAGTGTCAGTGTTTGTCAATGCAAGCATACCATAAAGTTGTTTGGAAGCCCTCCAGCCACTCTCCGGGATGCACATGGTCGAACACTCCACTCGCAATTCCCGCTGCAAGGCGTCATAGAATCTGGCAATTGCACCAATACCACACATGCGCATGTGACGCCGAGTAAAGATTTAGAGATAGAAAACATTTCCGCTCTTGCCGAGAGTCGCGGAGCCAGACGGTGTCAGTGTGTGTGTCGCACAAGTTGTTTGTGTGTTTATAGAGCGTTCAAACAGGGGCACCGATTACATTTACTTCATCGCCTTTGAGGAAAACTATTTATTATTAAAATATGGTGTTTAATGGGGTGGGAAGAACGGCCAACTTATTAGCATGTGTGCCGCACACTTCTTTGGTTCAGGGTTTGAATCTTTGCATGTTAGATTCTTTGAAGACTCTTCATCAGGGGTCACTAACGTGGTACTCGCGGGCACCAGGCAGCCCTTAAGGAGTACATGAGTATGCCGCGAGCCTATTCTAAAAATATCTCCCCCTTGATGGAACACTGTGACTTTCTAGGAATATTGCATTCACACACACACATTCATGTGTGGAAAATTTTGAGTCTTCCATTAACCCAAAAAGCATGATTTGGGATGGAATGGTTCTTGCATCATGTTCAAAATATTGAATGAAACTAGCAAATCAACTGCCCTTCTGATTATGCAAGCAAGTTGGCTGGTATTTCTTTTCCGGGCTTCTGATTAGTGAAAAAGTGCTTCATAGCCAACAAATACATTTTATTTTGGTTTGAGTGTTTTTTTTATTTTTATTATCGTCGTTGTGATTGGCTGCAGATATTGGTACGGTGGATAATCTACTCATCCCTAAGGACATTGTGGTTCAGTGAAAGTTTATGGGGTTAGAATTGAGGATCTAAACCTTGCCTCCAAAGGAGACGTCCGTCTGAACATTGTCAATTGCCAATTTGCCATTGTCAAAGACGCGCCTTTACTGAATGAGGACATGTCGGTCCATGAATGTGAACTCAAAGTAACCCTTTAATTCATGACGGCTGAGGTAACCACGGCAACTTGTCATGTAACAACGAAGTATTCTGGTGGGGGAAATGAAAACATTTTTTTTTTGTGTGTGCGTGCGCAACTCTTTAGGAATGTGCCACTTGGGGACACCTGGAATCACGGGGGCTATCTTTCCAGGAAATGACGGAGAGATGGCTGCTGCAGATTGGCTGCTTTGACCGAGGGGACGTTGGCCAATCAAGCAACAGCAGGGAGGCGCTCAGCTGGGTTGAATTTGATAGACGCTGATATGAATTTTCCCAACTGCGCTGGAGCGACAATGTGCTCAGATATGGCACAGTTATTTTGAAATGTATGCCAACCGCGGCATTTTCCAGCTCTCCTTCCAGTCCCGGGTGAATCCATTGAACTTGAATACTTTTTTTGGTGTGGGTTGGGGCTGGGGGGATGAAGCGGGTGTGGCGGCTGACCTGAATGAAGGCAACAACGTGGAAGAATCTGCCCATTGAGGGAGTGTGTGAATGTACACCTCATTCCGACTACTATGTACACCCATTTTAGGGGCAGCAGGGGCTGGACAGGTTATTAGCATAATCAAGGGCAAGGGAAGCCATACATATGTTAATGGGGCTGTTGGAATTGGTGATGGGGGTTTGAGTCTCATGGAGGTAGACACATACATTTCACAGCACTTCCCCCTGTACGTCTGCTCATCTTTTCTCATTTTTACTCTCATTTTTCTTCTCAAAACCAAGCTTTTATTGCTGCATCCTTCCTCGATGTGGTGTTGCCCCCCCCCCCCCTTTTTGTGAAAATGGAGAGTGCAGGGGACTGCAGGAATGGGAGGGCTTCACCCTGGGTCAGATGGGGTCTCGGCTCTCAGTCAGGCCTTTCATCATATATTTTATGATATACACAGATACAGTTTATCAGCAAAACAAAGTTGATTTGGGGGGTGTGTGTAACCCTTTAAGTATGCTGACATTGTATATAATATGGCGCATGTTGCCAGTGTTAGTGGCTAGTAGCTAGCAGCGAGCCGCTAAACGGCTGCCCTATAAAGACTGGTCAGAGCCGTCGGACTTCTTTTCGAAGGTAATTTAATCTGTGAAAACGACTGCACTTTTTGATGCTGACACCCTGACACAGTTGCAGATCCTACAGATCATTTTTAACAATCCAGGCGTGATCAAATGTGCTGTTTTAGCCAGCAAAAAATTGTTTTGACAATCACTTCATCTGGGAGCCCCAAATCTCACATACTCATTTTTAGAGAGAATAAAATAGTTTGTTGCTATGCACACTTAAAATTAAGAACAAAAAGTTTCTAAAAATGAAAAACCATTTGCAATCATTAATCGATTATATGATAATTGATTAATCGATTATTGACAATTAATCAACTCTCAAATGAATTGATAATTATTTTTGATAATCGTTTAATCATTTAGATACATTTTTCGAATAAAAACTGTCCAAATTCTTGGCATTCCAGCTTCTCAAAAGTAACTGACAACTGACTTCTGTTGTCCTCTGTCATAGCTGACTCGTGATCTGTGTGTTGTGTTGAATCAAAATAAAACATTTGCTCTTACTTTAAAAACAATGATAAACATTTTTGCCCAAATTTGAACATGTTACAGAGCAAAACCGTCACCCAATCATAATTAACGTTTTCTGCACTGTTAATTTGAAATAACGTCTTGTTTTTGAATAAAGGGATGGAAATTGAAACATGTCATTTAAATCCACTTCATCGATGGATCGATGATTAAAGTAAGTGTTAGTTGAAGCCCAAATTCGATAGCTGAAGCCCAGCAGGAGGATTTTCTCTCTACAATGAGGACATTTTTACAAACGATTGTTTCGTATGACACTGGGCTTTTTGTATCATCCTTAAGGATAATTGAAGAACAGTATCTTCAACAAGGTCTAGAGCGGTTGTCATGATTTATTTATATGGAAAAAAGTATTGGGACACATGAATGTTGAAATGGAGGAATATATGGGGATGACCCATGCCAAAATGAAAAACTGAGTTTCAGGTGGAACGAATGGGTCTCGTAAAACCAAGAAGAGACTGGAAGGAGGCAAATGGACAGCAGACACATTGAGGATTTCCTCTGGGAAACCATACACGGCGTCACACGAAACCCGAAAGTTTTCGTCATTTTATTCTCATAGTGTGAGTGCCGGTGAATAAAAAAAATGGTGGCCTGCTCATATATGGATAGAATGAAATTGTTGTTATTGAAGGTCTATTTTAGTCTCAATACGGCATCATCTGAGACTTACATAATGCATAGCAATATCTTCAGCCATTTGCATAGGTAGTTTGTGAATGAAATTGATTTTAGTGTCAAAACCTGTTCTCAGATGGCCAGTTATTGATCCTGCGAGGCTCGTGTGCACATTCTCGTGCACATGTTCTGCACATGGCAAGTCATTTTTCCATCTGACTTTTGGGGGTCCCAGGGCATGGGAGGTCCCCAAGTGCTTGGTGGTGGAGAGATGACCTGCTTTTGGGAGGGGGGGGGGGCTTCCTCCCCCACCACAGGGGGTCTCTGCTGATAGGGGCTCTAATCCAGCTAATCCTTTCTCTACACACACACACATAGGCACATCGACATTCTGTATAAACACTAGAATACACGTGACACAAAGCGCTCACTCTTGTTCATTTACTACCCTGAAGTTTTTATTTTTTTTGTGAGTTATTATTTGAACTGTTAAGGCAATGCTTATTTTGGTAGTAGGTTGCCCATGTGTGTGTTTTATTATTTAGACTGTTTGCGCATGTTTTCCAGGCTTCCGTTGTCAAGCGTGCAACATGTGCATGCAAGGGCGTGGGGCTCTGTTGTCATGAAAGCTGCAGAAATGGTTGAAAGGTGGAGCAGGAGGAAAAAAAAAAGAAAGGGGGCTCTGGCTTTGACAGAGGGGCCGGGCTGATTGCCATCATGATCTAGCCAATCACAGGCCTGCTTTGGATAGAGCAAAAAAAAAAAAAAAAGGAGGGGGGGCAGTGTAAAAAGGAGGAGGAAAAAGGGGGAGTTCAGAATTGAAAGGAAGCAAGGAGGGAGAGTATAAGGGGGGGGGGGGGGGTCAGTGTCAGTTCCTTAGAAGCCCACTTTCTCTCCCTCCATTATCCAGAAAAGAGGGGAGCAGGGGTTAATGTTATGCAACACGCTGAATACTACCACTCACACAAGCCTTCTCCTCGGTCATCTAATACTTTTGGAGCATCTATCTACTGGACTGTCTCATCATATTTGGGCTGCCTCACGCTTAGAAAGTGAAAATTGGAAGACTGCAAGATGTTGGAATTTGTCTGTGGGAATTGTTTTTTTGCCCAGTCATACTAAAAATGAATGTCATCATAAGTCGGTTATGTTTTGGGTTAACTTTTTTTTCATTTTATTGGTTAATATTGATGACTTAGGTGAAGTGTTTTTACTATGAAATGCTCTTTGTGAAACATATTTGCTTCCACATGACTCTATGATGAAGTGTCCCTTTTTAACCATGGCAGACAGTGGTACTTAACCACCTGCTGTTTGGAGGCATCCGTGAGAAAGACGTGACAAGAATTAAATAAACAGCTCACTCTTGTAACCCATAGTGACCCCCTCTTGCGCATACTGTAATTTAAAGTTAATTAATTAATAATAAAATACAGGAGGACACTTGATTCCTAACACTATAGTAGTCACTAAAATCACCAATCGAATAACAATACTATATAGAAAAAGAAAGGGAAACTGGTATTTGTAGCGTGAACGTGGTGAAAGGCATTGTGTGGGAGTATTCAAATTCACATCACCGTCTAAGGGAGTAACATCATAATTTACAGTGCATTGACTCACGTGTCCGTAAACAGCAATAGAGGAGAGTCGGAGAGATTCCCATTTTCAAACTGGCGGAAGAGTCACTATTTTGAGTTTGTGTCAGCTAAAAACAAAAATATTGAAGTTGAGTGTGCACTCTGTGCTGTTTACAGAAGTTTTGTATCTTCAATAAGACTACATAAATTTTTTTATATGTACATGTATATATATCTAAATAAAATGAGCGGCCCGGTGGTCCAGTGGTTAGCGCGTCGACCTCACAGTGCAGAGGTACCGGGTTCATTTCCAACTCCGGCCTCCCTGTGTGGAGTTTGCATGTTCTCCCCGAGCCTGCGTGGGTTTTCTCCGGGTACTCCGGTTTCCTCCCCCATTCCAAAAACATGCATGGCAGGCTGATTGAACACTCTAAGTTATCCCTAGGTGTGAATGTGAGCGCGGATGGTTGTTCATCTCTGTGTGCCCTGCGATTGGCTGGCAACCGGTTCAGGGTGTCCCCCGCCTACTGCCCAAAGACAGCTGGGATAGGCTCCAGCACCCCCGCGACCCTTGTGAGGATAAGCGGATCAGAAAATGGATGGAAGGATGGATAAAAAAATGAACTGACAGTCTAAATGGTTTAAAGTTTGATATTGTTATAGATTTTAAATCATCAGCCAAAGATGCAGTCAAATCTGCAAGTGGTTTTTGCAACGAGTCCACTATGCAGCATTTTGTTGCTGTTTTAAGATTATCGTTACTTAAGCGTCATTTAAAAGGTTCGGGTGTTTGCTGTTTTTTTTTGTTTGTTTGTGACATCATTTGAGTGCGGCACCATTTGCAAACCAATGACAATGTGTGCAATTTATACAAGAGTGTAAGCACACACACACACACACAAAGGGAGAAAGTGAGGAATGGAGATGGCACAGGAAGTAGTTGAAAGTCAGGGACACCTTTCCGATGCCGATGACACTGGGGTTCAAGCAGTTTTCTGAGGAGAAGGGATATGGGAATATGTGTCATTGAAGAAACACAGCTGTGTGTGCGCACACATTTTCCTGGTCCAGCTGGGGTGTTAATTTCACCCCGAGGCTGTGTAAGTGTTGACCCCAAAAGCGCTGCAACCTCGTGAAGTGAGGAATTCTCCGAGCCCGAGGCCTTAATGTGCTGTTTCCTGTCCAGTGACTACATTCCTTTAAGTTGTCCCGTCTGTTGCTCTGCCAACTTTGGGTGGCAACCACCGCATTCTGTCCCACAATACGACGACATAGGATGCACCTCTTCCCACGTTTGCGCAATGTGCTCTTTGCAGTGGACTTGAACGGAGCCTGGCGGGTCAACTTTAACTCCCGAGTGTTGAGTGTATCAGACAGGCTGGCCTGCTAGTGCACTGTCTTCAAATCACTTCCATGCGTGCTCCTTTTTTGGGGGGGCGTAACGTCAGCGCATGTCGCTCTGCTTTGACGTGGCCTGCTATTAATGAGGACTATTACAAACATGCGATCAGAAGGGAATGCTGCTCGTGGTTTGCGGAATAAAAAGAAATCAAGTATGTTTTCCTAATGCCCCGAGACATGACTCCCCTCTCCCCCTGCCTCTTCTCTGGGTGGTCCGGCTCCAGCAGAACAAGCATGCTTATGTTTAACTTTAATGCCATTACAACGGCCTGCAAATATTCAACCTATGCCCGCTTACACCAACCAAGCCGTATTGTAAAATTGGGTTAAGACGTCATAAAATGGTACAGATTTTTCACACACGCTTGGTGCTTCATTCGTGTCTTTGCCGAAATATACAGAGATTCCAGTTTGCATATCTGCACAAATCTGGTTGGTATCATTCTACCTCGGCAGTGGTCTGGGTTCAAACTGAGTTTCCTCCCTCTGCAACTGCTTCTGGATGTCTAATTCTTAGTTGCATATTTAGTTTGTTCTTGCTGGACGCCCGTGAGACAATACGGATGTCAATTTTGTTTGATTTGTGGAAAAAAAGGCTTTCAGGGAGCCGAATCTAACTAGTGGCAACATGATACAGAGGAGGAAGAGAGGAGTTTATTTGGGATGACATTAAATTTGTACTTGCTGCATAGCCGTCAGACCATTCTGTTTATTTGGTTTGATGCTGGTTGGATTGAACCACTTTGTGGAAACATGGCTGTCGTAAAGACTACGTCATCATAGCTACCTCGTGGCACCATGATAGGGAGGAAAAGCATCTTTTTTTGGGCAGTTACTGCTGCACTTGATTCCTGGCTGTGAGTCCATGCGATGTGTATTTCGTTTGATGAGAATGAGGTTGGAACACTTTGTGTTAACGTGGCTACAGTCAAGATGATTAAATCTACCTCGTGGTGACGTGATCCCGTCTTTATTACCGATTTGCTTTACTGTTTGTTGTATATGTTAAATTGCTCCATGTACAGCACTTTGTATGCAGCGATGGCTGTTTGAAAGTGCTCTATAAATACAGTTGAGTTGAGTTGAGTGAACATGGGAGAAAGTATCTATTTGAGGGCAAGTTACATCACCACTTGCCGCACGGCTGTGAGACCATGCAAATGTGTGTTTTCTAAAACCGAATTTGAACACTTACTGTAAATGTGGCTAGTTGTGTGCATTCCAGCTGGATAGCGGCCCCATTATTGGGGATCGCGGGAAGGAGCCATCGCTACATCACATTACATTTGCGCTTGCTGCATGGCTGCGAGATCATGTCGATGCGTATTTTGTTTAACGCCAGATTGCTAACCGAACTGGACTACATTATGGAAACTTGGCTCCAGTAAAGGTTATTACTATACCAAGTGGCACCATGATAGTGTAAAGTTACAATCGCACTTGCTGCAGGGCTGTGAGACCATGCTGCATTTCTGAATGAATAATGCATGGAACTTGGTACCAAAATTCAGGCATATGGAGTTTACCTATGAGGGTTTACAATTTCATTCTGGCTTGAATTTGGTTTGAATGCCTCCGTTGTTATCGCTCCCAAACATTTCCTATGATTCTTCAGTGATTAACGCATGATCACGATGGTTCATCTTTAGCAGAGGTGGGCAGGCTAGCATAGCATTAACCATGTGGTGTGGCATTCCTCTGTGGACATGTTTGCACGAGTGCAGTCGCATGCGTTTGTCTACCCGTGTGTGTTTATGTGAGAGGCTTTGCCAGGGCAGCTTGGCCGTGCCGTGGAGGAGGCGGCCAGCGGAAGGAGCTGAAAGACCGCTTTTGTAGCCGGGGTGAGCTGAGAGCCGAGGGCGCACGCACACGGTTTAGTCCCACCATGATACTGGTAGCTGAAGCTGGAAGAGAGCCATCCTCTTTATCACACACATATTCAGTCTACGTCGTCTGGCGCAGCGTGTTCGAGTGGGAGCGTCGAATGTGGATTTGCTCATTGGTTGCCTGTAAGCAAAGTGCTGTTGTTCAAGATACAAATGTGATAAGGTTGAGGTCAGGCGTGGATGACTGCGGCTTTTCTCCGCACGACTACAAAGGATCATTTCCACGCAGATGTTGCAGCATGCGCCGTCTCACGTTGTGTGAACCCTACAGTCTGCGGCTTTTGCATTACCCGCTCACTGGTCACATTGTTGGGTCTAATCTAAAGAGATATAATACAAGAGCCTTAAGAAAAAACATTTGATGCCGTGTTGGTGGTGTGGGCTGAAAGTATCAAATATCAGTCACCATGGAATGGGCATTATACTCAACTGGGATAACCGCAGACAGATTTTGAAAATGAGAGTCCACACTGGGCGGTCCGGTGGTCTAGTGGTTAACATGATGACCTCACAGTGTAGAGGTACTGTGTTCAATTCCAGCTCTGGCCTCCCTGTGTGTGGTTAGCATGTTATCCTCGGGCCTGCGTGGGTTTTCTCCGGGTACTCCGGTTTCCTCCCGCATTCCAAAAACATGCATGGCAGGCTGATTGAACACTTGAAATTGTCCCTAGGTGTGAGTGTGAGCGTGGATGGTTGTTCGTCTCTGTGTGCCCTGTGATTGGCTTGCAACTGGTTCAGGGTGTCCCCCTGCCTACTGCCCGAAGACGGCTGGGATAGGCTCCAGCACCCACCGCGACCGTTGTGAGGATAAGCGGATCGGAAAATGGATGGATGGAGTCCACACTGCTCTTATAGTTTGTGATGTACTCGAGATGCCCAACACAACGCACCACACACTCAACGATACCTCCACCAACACTCACGAGTCTCCTATACCAAACCAAATGCCTCAAGACTGACCTGAAGGAGGCAGTATGGTGCCACATGACATCCAGACTGCCGGAAATACAAAGAAATACAAAATAACAGAAGTCGACAAGAAATAGAAGAAGCTTGAAAATTGTGGTTTGAAACTCTTAATTCGTCATGTGGTGAATGACTTGGGAGGCACATTGTACGGCCTACGACCCGAGATTTGCTATCATTCCATGTGACATCACAATCACAGCTTGGACAACTTCGCTGTGGACCACATACATAAGAATCTGCTTTGTCAATATTGAACAGGTTTAACACTGGCAAATGTCAACCCCAATCGATTTTTGTTCGCACACAGAGGAAGCAAAAAAAATAAAAAATCCCTCAACACATCCCACACCACAGGACAACTGGTCAGGATAACAGTTTGAGAGACATTCGGTAGTCAGCCCTTTTATGATTCTGATTGGAAGGGAATGAAGAGGCTCTGATTTTGTCTGTTTTGCAGCATGAGTGTAGTAACCTGCTTCAAACGTTTCCAAACTTGCAGCACATGTGGTTCGTTCGTTTACAGTAGGACATTTTGGACCCATGTTATTCAATTCCGGAACATACTGTATATGCCAGCGTATGTACCATTAAACATTTCCAAACATCTAGTCTTAAAAACCCCCACCAAAAACGTACATTTTCCACATATTAATTTTCAACGGCTCTATCTTCTTTCGCAGTGGGCGGGCGTGTGAACCAGGAACTGAAGTACACGCGACAAAAGATCGGCGAAGAGGCCATGTTCAACCCTCAGCTCATGATCCAGACACCACGGCAGGAAGGAGCCAGCGTGCTGACTGTGGACGCGCTCCAACAGCACCTGGAGTCAGCCATGCGAGCCAGCAGAGTTCACGTTTACCTTTATAACCGGTAAATGTCACCATTATCGCTCATTCAAAGAGCTCTACACGCAGCTGGATACATCACGTTGAACTGTTATTTTAGGTGTGATGACTACATTTTGTTTCTCCCTTTTTGTTTTTCCCCAGACAATGGAAATTGGAACATTTATGCTACAAATCAGGAGAACTAGTCACGGAAACACATTATATGGATCAGGTAAATGGGGAAATATGGTTGCTTCTTCTCCTGAGTAATATTAATGCCATTCTGCTCAATTGAGAGCAGACTTGAATCATAAAAATTGCGCCTTTACAAAGATAATAATGCTCAGGAGTGACTGGATCTGTCAGAGAGGTGTTCTTTTCACATTATGAAAGGTGAATAAAGAGTCAACAAACCAGACTCAATGACCCTTAATTGAAGATGACCCGAATGTGTGCACGTGTTTGTGTGTCTGATCAGATCATAGAAAAGCTTCATCCCTGTCTCATCATCACACCTCTGGACTGTTTCTGGGAGGGAGCCAAGCTCCATTCCGGGATGGTCTATCTACCGTAAGTATTCTCCACATTCTTTTCACTTGAATCTGATCGTTAGACTGCTTAATGCAATTTTTAGTCAGTTGCCTCACTTCGAAACTGGCCAAACGGATTGAGACTTTGTTGTGCACAAAATATATCCTTGTTTCCACCGAGATATGCGGTTTGGTTCGCTTTGATATGGTACCTATAATTCTCATTGTCACGTATTTAAGGGAATTCCATACTGCTTGGACAGAGATGTCAATCTCGGAGAGAACCACTTTTCCTGCCAATGTTGGGTTGAAAGCAATAGCCGCTGTTCAACATACCGTACCTTAAACATTTCAAACAAGATGCTAAGATGGTGGAATTCCGTGACGCTATGTAAAAGCACATACACTTGCTGCAATATCCCGCCTTTGCCGTGTTCTGTGTGAAAGGCTCGGATGGGTAAAGGTGGTGCCTTCTGTTACGGATCTCATACAGCAACGCAATCCTATGTCATCTTTTTGAACCACTATATTGTGAGTGAGAGGATCATGATGACCTTTGTTTTATAAATGCTGTCAGCACGCAGCATTTATTGTTGCATTCTACCGTGTCGCACTGCAATGATGTCTCATGAAAGCGACTGGCAATCCATCCTAGGTGTAGTCTACCTTTAGCTCGGAATCAGCTGGCATCAACACCCGTCTTGGAATTGTTGCCATGGCAGCACGATACAGTTACAGTGAGTCTGTTTACAAAACAGCGAGGAGGAGATGTGGATCTCTGAATCTTGTTTTTCTGTCTTTTATGTGTGCTTCCCAGGCACACTCAACACAACTATCAGACTCCAACAGAGTGCTTGTGCGTGTGTGCGTGTGTGCGTGTGTGTGTGTCCTGAATTCGTCCCAACTGAAGGCCCTATTGTAGTGGTTGTTGGCATGCGTATCGCTGGCCATCGCTTCTCTTCAGCCCTGGGCCTCACATCATTGTCTGGCCTTTCTGTTGCTAATGGCCTGCTGCAACAGTAATACATTTCCGCAGCATATTTGCGTTTGCATGCACGCGTGTGTGTGTGTGTGTGTGTGTGTGTGTGTGTGTGTCATTGGCTCAAATTGAGTCAGTTTAATTCGTAGTTGCCTATCGATTGTACGCGCGCAATGCTTCAGTTCGTTCTTTCGGTGCGAAGCGGTAGATGAAGTTTTTACCATGTTCTGGTTGGGAGGCTGGGAATAATAACCCAAGCCTGGTTAAGCACATACAATGTGCTCTGAATGACAGAGAGAGAGAAAGAATGAGATTTAGGCTGGAATGTGCGAGGCATGGAGAGCTTAGAAGGAACAAGGAGCGCTTGGATCAGGAATCCGACCCTGGCACTGAAAGTTCCTCTTTGCTGTCACTTTGCAAGGGTTGAAATAAAAGAAAACTTGCTATTATTCTTTGACATAAACACATCGTGAAACAGTTCTCCTGCTCGCTTTTATATTTTGGATTTATTGAAGACACGACTGATGAAATGTCTCAGTCAAGCCTTCTCACAAGCGTCTGCAAAAGTTATATGCAAATTGATCAAGCAAGTACTTTATCATTGTCGGCCATTACTCCTAATATTGGCCGGTCTGTATTCAAGTCCTTGTTTGTGAATGCGTTACTTGCGAGGCCGTAGCGTTTGCAGAAATTCATGTTGCTTCCATACACATTGGCTGCTGTCGGTGCAATGTTTGTACTGTAAGGAACACCGGGAAACACCCAAGGCCACCATGTTATCGCTCACGTTTTTCTGCAAGAAAGATCAAATTGAACAAAGCAAATGGACAAAATGCAGTATACGAGGTCCTCAGACTAATATGACAACTGCTGTCCGATTCCATCCATTTTGCATAGTACATATTCCCAAAAGAGTTGCAGGTAGAACTGCCAAGATTAGTCAACTACTCACGACTACGTTTAAATTCTTTGGCAATTCAATTAATAGGAGTCATTTATTTATACCGTTATTTATGTGGTGATTTGCTTTTCTCTCAAAACCACTTGATCTTCCACGACTCTTACTGGCCTGTCTGTGAGGCACATACGTAGTCGTGTTAATTGGAATCATCCGTGATGTAAACAGGAAGCATTCTGATAAAAACAGTGTCATGGTTAACCGGCAAGTGTCTGCAAAAGTTACGGCGCCTTTCACCAAAAGTACTTATTATGGCGCAAACCTGCCTTTCAGGGCAGCGCGACCAGGATCTAAAAAGGAAGCGCCTCATTTCAAGTGCCTGATTTCATTTCTGAAATGGGGACGGTCATGTCTGATAGCTAGAATTATCACACACAGGTTATCGTGTGTGTTTGAGCTAACGTTGCAACATAATGTCTTGTTTGATACGCTAACATATTGTAGCGTCTACTCTGGATTAAAGAGGCATTGGTCAGTGAGCTCCCATTTATTAATCACCCAAACACATGCTACTGTATGTATGCCCGCAGTTGGCATCGAAACTGGAACAGCACACGCAACGGCTCACGGTCTCTCTCCATTCCCACACTCACGAACACGAACAGAGTTGCATTCATGAACTCGTAAACTGCAGCTCTCAAAGTAACTGAGTATGACATATTTGCCACAAGCCTGGAACAGCAACACGTCACAATAAAACTCATTACAATATCTTAAATTGCAGGGCTAAAGAAATATGTTCTTTCTAAACTTTAAGGATTCTTTTTTTTCTTTCAGGTGCATCGCTAATTTGGATTGTGTACATCAATTTACTACTTTTAACTCATTCAGTACCAGCCAATTCTAGACCAAGTCCGAAAAGACATTTAAAAAGGTCTTTGGGAGTGAATGAGTTAACTGTATGCATCCTAGTCAAGCCAAACAAAAACGTTTTGGATAAAGGTCAATACAACTTTGTTATTTTAGTTTCTCAAGTACAGTGCATTTTTCCTAATTCTTCTCTTCACTACCTTCTATAAATTCATTACATTAAATTTTTTTAAAAAGGTGTTTTTTTCCCGTGCAATTTGGCTTTGCAGTAGGGCCACGCTCTGCTCTGCTAATTCACCTTACAGTTTACAATATATGCAAATTTTCTCAAGACCCTTATTGAATTCGCCGTACAGACTTGGCATGATAAATATTCAATCAACGCCCGGAAACATGACGTGTCCATCCATTTTCCATAGCGTTTGTGCCCAAGGGTTCTTGGTTGCTGGGGACCATTACAAAAATGTACCTTGAATACAAACCAGTTTGATTGAAGATTAGAATTAAGTACAGAAGAATGGTTTTACACTTATCTGCATCACCATCCTTTTTTTTACACAGAGGTAAAGACCCATTGCAGTGGACCAATTTTGACCCGAAGGACTTCCTGGAGGACTTGCGGCGGGCACACTTCCCTGTGGACAGTTTTGAGGACATGCTGGAAAAGGCAGACGTCGGCCATGGCTACATGGACCGACCCTGCCTGAACCCTTCCGACCCCGACTGCCCCCTGACCGCCCCCAACAAGAACTCCACCAAGGTATGTGCTCTCTGTATATTTTTTGGGCTCGATGTCAGATTTTTGAGCGTAGATGTTGACAGTTTATTTTCACGTCTTGTATTGCTTTTGTTGCGCCAAAAGCCATTAGATGTGGCATGGACCCTGAGCGGTGGCTGCTACGGCCTGTCCAGGAAATACATGCACTGGCAGGAGGAGCTGATTGTAGGCGGGACCACCAAGAACGGCAGCGGACCCCTGCTCAGGTAACACATTCAACAAGATTTGCGCCTTGCTTATTCTGGAAGGAGTGTGTGTTTTCTGTTCTTTTTTTGTTGTTGTTTTGTTTAATGTACCGGTATTCTAAAAGCCTGTGCGTGTTTTCGTATGCGAATAGATGTGTGTGTGTGCATGCACGCTGTAAATCTTGCAGTCATTAGGAGATTCCACTGAAGTCTTCCAATTCCAGCTGTTCCCTTTCAGCACCGACTACTATGCAAAGACACACACACGCACACACACACACATTCTGTACATGCATACAGTACATGTGTTCACAGTGATCTATGGCCTAGCCAGTTTATCCAAATATACCACATTTTTAGCTACAAAGCAAGCAGCCAGACAAATCCTCTGGGTCATTTGGAGGACACCTGCTTTATCTTCACAAGTGTCTTGTTTGCGCTAAGCTTGTCAATGAATGGTCAATAAGCATGCATAAAACCTAGTCCATTAAAGTAGTGTACGAACTAGCTACAAGAGGATGGCATTTTGCGGGATATGGCACTTTTATTCTTTGATTTGTGAAGAGTGACTGTTCTGGTTGCTGCATCCCTACACCAAAGAGACAAAAACAAGGCTCATCAAGGCATGCTGGGAAAAGTTTGTTGTGGAAGCACTCCTTTGAGATGAATGGCCAGGTGTCCCGGTACTTTTGTCCATATCTCGTCCGTTTGCTTTTCTTTCTCTTTCCAAAAAAGAAAAAAAATGCTCCTTGTTGTATTCTTCCTCCATAAATATGACTGTCTCTTCTCCTTCCAGCGCTCAGGCTTTGCAGACCATGTTCCAGCTGATGACTCCTAAGCAGATGTTTGAGCACTTCAGGGGCTACGAGGAGGTTTCCCACATCAACTGGAATGAGGAAAAGGCCGCGGCCATACTGGAGGCCTGGCAGAGGAGATATTCCGAGGTAGGCAAGCTAGACAAGGGAATAGTAATCTCCTGTAAATCCTCAACAATGCTATTGTAAATCACTAACAGGATAACATGTGAACATGCATGCAAAGAGCCCCTGATGGATGATAGGCCGCCCGATGGTATCTGGTGGAGGGTCGTAGTGGGTAGAACATATAGCATAGCAGTAAGATCGGCATGTCTGGAATACATTAGGAACATTTGGATCTCACATCAAATCACTTTCCCAGCTGTGGCCCCATTGGTGGCTCGCGTGTGACATCATCCCACCCGCGCCCCCACCTCACACCAAAGCCCTGTTTGACAAGCAGTGACCTCGATGCGTTCGTGTATGTGCGCGTCATTCATCTTGGGGGCCTCGGGATGCCGCCACAGAAAAAAAAAATCATTTGTTCAACGGCTGTTTATTTTTTTTTAAATCAATGGTCGTAATACAAGCTGCCGGCGTCGTGCTGTGTTCCATGTGTGTTCAAATTTGCGCCGTTGGGCGTGACTGAGAGAAATGCACATGTGGGCGCAAGTGTGTAGGTGTGCGAGGGAATCCGTGTGAGAATGCGTGTCAGCCAGCCATGCTCCCCGATGAGCAGTAACTGCGGGTCAATGTTGAAGACATCTGTCTGCACGCAGATAAGAAGACAGGGAAAAGGTGGATCATGGTACTGTCTTACAAAAACAAGTTGATAATGGATACACAGCCATGATTACCTCCCCCAAGGAGTTTAGGTTTTCTGCTATGTGTGTTTTTCACTGATTTGCTTATTTTTGTGGGCAGCTTTCTGGAGTTTTTCGACACACCTCGGTTAGTGGCCTGGGGAGTTTATTTACTCAAGGGGAGAAAGCACCAGGCTTTATTTGAAGTGAGGCTTCTATGTGAGCACAGGTCTTTTTTAACTTAGAATGTGTGGCGTGTGTTCATGGGCAGTCTTTATTTACGTTCCTAAAAATAATAAAATAATAACAAGGAACTAAATTTTGCAGGGCGGAATGGTAGATGAGTGGTCAGCACATCTGCCGCACAATTCTCAGGTTGGCTGTTTGTATCCGGACTGTGGCCTTCCTTCCCATGTTCTCCGTGTGCTAACACGGGCTTTCACTTAGTCCCACAATCGAAAAACATGCCCGTTCGGCTCAGTGAGCTCTCTAAAGTGTCCTTGGGTGAGATTGGGATTGTGAGTGTGAAAGGTTGTCTGTCTGTTTGTGCCTTGCTATTGGCCGGTGAGCAATCCAGTGTGTTTTAAAGTAAGCTTAGAAAGGCTTCTTCTCACTCGCAACCTGAAGGAGGATAAGGGGTGCACAAATACAACAGGGGAACTGGGAATATAATTTTACTGCTAAAATAATTATGGGGTCTTTTTATTTATTTATTTTTTTGCTTTTCAAATGTACTGAATTGACAACACGATTTGACAATGACAAAAAAGTAAACCTAATAAAAATCGGTTAAAAATGAGCGATTTACAATGTTAATTTCAATGTCCATGCATTACATTTAATGGGAACGTCGACCTCCCCAAGATGGCCGCCACGTAGGTACGTCTGTTAGCCGGCTGCAACAGTGCGCTGACATATCTGGTCACCCATTAATATCTATGGGGTAAACTCTGGACTAGTCACTGGCCAATGGCAGGGCACATATAAACAAACAACTATTCACATTCACATCAACGGACAATTTGGAGTCCTTCATTGAACTCTGGACAGAATTCAGAAGGAGTTTCTGCAATCCCAGTTGCAGTGTATTTCAAGTCAGATTTGTTATCTTTGTTGCATTATAGCCAAATAAACATTAGTAATTCCAAGCTAAGTTCCAGATCTTTTTCTTGAATTTTATTTCAGGCTGTGTTGCAGAGCGTGGCAGCCAACTCATCCCAGAAGGTCTTGTCTTTCACCACCACCACCCTGGAGGACATTCTCAAGTCTTTCTCTGACATAAGCGTCATCCGCGTGGCCAGCGGCTACTTGCTGATGGTAGAGGACGCGGCCATTTGTCCATATCCTAACAAGAGTATTGTATTCCCTCGTGCGTCATCTTCATCATCCGTCCCCAGCTGGCCTACGCGTGTCTGACCATGCTGCGGTGGGACTGCGCCAAATCTCAGGGGGCCGTTGGGTTGGCGGGCGTCCTACTGGTGACGCTGTCAGTAGCGGCGGGCCTTGGCCTCTGCTCTCTACTGGGCATTACCTTCAATGCCGCCACCACACAGGTAATTTGAACACTGGGGATGAAGCGTGCGCACATTTTTATGCTCATTTGACTTTTAAAAAGGGACTGGTAAGGCCAGTCATTCAGATATTAAAAGAAAACATCAAATAAAATAAAAAAATAACAGAACCATCTTTCTGTTTTTTGAATTGTTTTATTTATTATGAATGATAATGAACCATTTTAATAAAAGTAATATTAGAATGCAGGATTTTATTTTATTACAATAAATCTTGGAAGACATAATGGAATAAGTGAGAAAACCCCCCAAAATCTATTCAATTAGATCATTTGTTCTACTTTAACATTAATTGTTTTTGGGGCGCAGGTGCTACCGTTTCTGGCTTTGGGTGTCGGCGTGGATGACATCTTCCTCCTCGCTCACGCCTTCAGTGAGACGGGACAGAACAAGAGGATCCCATTTGAGGTGAGTCGAAAACATCCAGACAATCCTCGCTTTTGTACACCCCAAATAGTTTGTGCTACCCGTTAAGAAGAAAAAAAAGCAATTTGTCCCCCATTGTGCTCTGTAGTCCTACCATTCTCTTTGATATGGAATGGTCAATGATATTAAGGCTTTTATATTAGAATGGTATTCTGCTGATTTCTTCGGACTCATATTAAACATTGCCGGGATGGCTGTTGGGACACAATAATGGCAATTTCCCATTTTGCTGGCTTGTGTGTAAAAGGCAAAGAGGAAGAAGTTGCACTTCCTTTTCCAGCTCTAATTTGCGGTAATATCAGAGGCAATGTGAAAGGGAACAATTTATGAACTCACAATTGTATGTACTAAAAGTGAAAGTGCAAACCAACTTCTACACGCTAGCTAGCTATATTAGCTAGCATGGCTCAGTGGTAAAGCGGGTCTCTCCCAACTCTGCGGTTACGATTTCGATCCCTGGCGAAGGTGTCCTTGAGCAAGAAACTGAACCTTCTGATGCTGCGGGACATTAGCTTTAGTTTGCTAGACTCACTTAATATTCTTCAATCGTACGGGAAGTATTTTATTTCTGTCCTTTATGAAGTAATGTTGTTCATGTTGGCCTCAGTTGATGCTATTTTGATTGCGTTAGCATTTCAATGGAAACCGATAATGCTCACAAGAAGTAGAGCCATGACTCCTCTGCTACTATCGCATTGTGCTCTGAACATACAGAAAAAAATCATGCTAATTTAAAGGAACTATCTTCTCTTTTTCACAAATGCAGTTTGCACGGCATCAGATTGACTTGACGTTGGAACATTTTTATGGATTCTGCAACAACGTGTGTGCATGCGTGTGTTTTTGTGTGAGAATTTAATCTCCTGTAGGGGAAAACAGGCATGCGTTTGCTTGTTATTGTTGTCTCCTGCTCTCCCTCAACCTCCAGCTTCCTTTGAGGAGATGAAAACTAAACAGAGCTGAACCTGATCTTGCCTGTCTCTCACTCGCTCTCTCTCTCTCTCTCTCTCACACACACACACACACACACACACATACACACACACACTTGCACAAACATGCCTGCATGGAGACGCTCCCTGTGTGGTCCCGCACGTCGTCATGTCTTCACACAGTTGCCGCCAAACCTTCCCGATGTTTATCCGTGTGTATTTTAAGAGGTAGTAGTTAATGAAAAAAAAATGTTCAAAGTTGCCTAACAATCATCATTTTCACTTTGAGAGATACTGTAGCAGCTCGTTATTTTCTCCCTCTTTTGTATAACCTAATAGCACTTGAGCTGACTGCAATCACTGTCAATCAACATCAGTGCGATGATAGTGCTCCTCCTTCTCAAGTATTTACACACAATTGCCCGTGGCTACGGTTGCATTAATAAAGTGCTAAGTCATTTCTTTGTCTCGTCTGGCTCAGGACCGCACTGGCGAGTGTCTAAAGAGGACCGGAGCCAGCGTGGCGCTAACTTCCATCAGCAACGTCACCGCCTTCTTTATGGCCGCCCTCATTCCCATCCCCGCGCTACGGGCGTTCTCATTACAGGTTTGTACAGTTATAATTTTTTTTCCCCCCACGGGAAATAATGTAAAGAAGAATTCATGTGTTTCAGGCAAGGAAAAAAAAATCGAGCAGTGCTTTTCCTAACATTTAACTGTTTGTAACTGTCATGTAAGTGTAAAAAGGTCAATACGATGGAGGAAAACTAACTACCTTGTGAAGACGTTCTTGAGAGGGAAAAATAAGTTTCTTGCAGTCATGCAGAGTCACCTAAGGACACTGAAAGGTTTGCTGTAATTTGTAAGTGTTGTTTTTTGGATCAGTGTACATGTTAGCATTTGGTTGGTAAAGTTACTTTGTGTATGTAATTGCATTGATCATATTTTACTGAGCAGTCAGACACTTTGCTATGTCATACTAAGTTCCATTTCCTCTTCGATGGCCAGAAAAAAAGCACGTGTGGAGTCAATGCTTTAATATTTCACTGATCTCTCAAGATGGTTGTGATAGTTCTAACTCCAGGTTTTGTTTGACTTTTGAGGCGTAGTTTTCTAGAACATTTTCGTTGCTCTAGTCGAAACCAGGGCCACAGGCACGCTTACTGAAAGCACCTTTGAAGAGAAATGTGGAACAGCTCCATCCTTGGATTAGGAGCCCAATCTTGGGTCCAAAAGAGCAACATCTCCATGATTGCCACCACGGCTGATTAAACCTTGAGTAAAGCTCTGCTGAATTTCGGAGGCAACAACATCAATTTAAATATTAATACGTTGATGTGCAGAAAAACGTTTCATTAGCATTGTGCCAAGGGGAAAACGATTGCTCTATTTCTGACTGCCAGAAGCAAAAACATGTACAAAAATTCATGACTTCACTTTAGGAACTGCTAAGAATGCAGTATTCTCGTATTCATGTATTTGAAGTTAAAACAGACGGTATTGCCGTCTTTTTTTTCATGTAGCATCGTAAATGGTGATCTCTCTCTGCCTGAGCTTATTGCCCCTGTAACGCACACACATGCACGCAGAGGCCAGATTTCACCAGCGTGAGTAGTAGCATGTGTGGATGGATGGCGTGCCTCCAGCCACTCTGTCAAATATGATCTGTTTCCCCCATTGGTCTGATCCGGGCTGCTTCAGTACACTTGCGTTTATCAGCACGCGGCGAATGCACATAGCATCCATTCATTCATATGTACGCTTCCTCTTGAGTGCTAATGTGCTTCCAGTGTTGGGGAGCACATGCTTCTACCAGTGCAGCATTCAATCAGATTGCCCTTGCACTCTTTCCCACCCCACGGGACATACTTGGCTCGACATGGCTCTGCTCGCTTTTGGCACTTTTCCGCCGACGAAATCAGCCTGGGTTCCAATGTAAACCAACTGTGTTTTTAGGGACAAGGCTAGCAATGACAAACAAGAAACACACAGGCTAACATTAGCATTTCCAGCACAGGAGACCCTTGTTCTTCTCCATTTGTGTTGTTGTTTGTTGTTTGTTTCTTTTTCCGACATGCGTTCAATGCACCATGCTTTTTTCCCCACACTTTGTTGCTATATAACTGTATTTGGAAAACAGACCAATTTATTATTGACTACAATGCTATGGGTAAGAAGCATATGTGGACAAAGGTATGGAGGCACACCCCCTTTAAAAACATCTAACCTGACTGATGTTCTTCTGGATGGATGGACAAAAAAAATCCCCATAGACACATTCTGACATCTGGAAGAAGAAAAAAAGGCTCCCCGATAGGGTGAATCCATGTTCCACATGTCCCAATATTTTTGTCCAGGGAGTGTGTATCTCGCTCAGCAAGAAGCACTTCCTGCTTCCTGTCTTCATTAGCTTCCCTCCCCGTGTCACTAAAGGGCAGAGAATTGTGTCCAGATAACGGCACAAAGACGCACAGCGGAACACACACGTTCATGTGTGGAAGACAGATGTGATGGTAAATCTCCCCACTCGGAGGTCACTGAGCGGTCACCGTAAGAGAGAGAGAGAGAGAGAAAGTGTGTGTGTGTGTGTGTTGTGTGTGTGTGTTGTGTGTGTGTTTGGAGTCATAAGGATCAGTCTGGCCATCAGTGGGCCAATTGAGAATGAATTGTTTTTGCACGCTGTCTCTTGTTGTCTCTCACGTTACTCCTGACTGCATAGTGAGCTGAGGAATGAGGGGGAGGGCACAGATGTTTGTGTGCGAGTGCGTGTGCGTGTGCGTGTGTGTGTGTGTGTCTTCAGAAGCAGCTCGCAGTGCAGTTTCTTTTTTTTTTAACTATGTATATGTGCATATTTTGGTGTGTAAAAGTTGACTTCCTTTCACCTCAGGCCTCTTGACTTCTTGGGTGGTCTCACACGCAAACACACACATGCTCACACAGAATTGTGTGTGCCTATCAGGGTGTGTTTGTGTGTCTGTGCGTAGCGGTCTGGCAGCCACACAAGTCCCATATTACTCTCCGGGCAAGGCCCCTGTCAAATTCAACCCCTGCCCATCATTATCATGATCCTCCTTGCGCTCAGTGCACCACCTGCACAAGTTCAACCACAAGACTGCACCTACTTGTCTGACACACAAACCTCATACATTTTTTTGTGCATATTCACGTGTTTCATGAACATCGAATGGCAATTCGCTCCCCTTGACACATGCAGACTTATTGTTATTCTAAAGCTAAATTCTACTCTTCTTCTCTTTTAAAATGTGATATAAATACAAGAAATCACAATTGTTGTTCAATTGTAAAATGACATTTTCACCAACATTCTGTGCCATCAGAAGATTAACAAATCATCTTTCCTGAACGAAATACTTATGATCATTTTTCTACTTTTTTCACCATTGAAAGATTTGATTTGGTAGTCGTCTTCATTTTTCATGTAAAATGTTTCTTTATGATAGTTTTCAAATTTTATTTTATTTGGACACACGCATGAATTTCATATAACATAAAATTAATTGATTATTAGTCTTGTTCTAGTTATAGCAAATTTGAAGCTGTAAACAAATTCTGTATTATGTTTTATAATTATTCAACATAACGTTACATTAACTGTTAATCAGTCAATTGAAAATGTAA
This sequence comes from Hippocampus guttulatus, assembly GCF_054856545.1. Classification (NCBI taxonomy): domain Eukaryota; kingdom Metazoa; phylum Chordata; class Actinopteri; order Syngnathiformes; family Syngnathidae; genus Hippocampus; species Hippocampus guttulatus. The sequence continues at coordinate 15,885,476 of NC_141265.1, forward strand.
CACGTAAAAAAAAATTATAAAAATAATTTAATGTAATACAAGTGATGTGGCCAAAGATATTCCTGCGTCTATTGTTGTGGTTATAGTTCGTAGTGGCATCATAGTGAGAGCTGTTCCGAATATTTTTAACTTCTCATGTGGCTGAATAAGGTCACAAAAATGTATAGTATTATTGTTACGCTGCCTCAAATGCAATAGACACGGTGACCCAAACAATATGACAGTCAGGAGCAAATGTTCAATAAATCACAAATTTCTTGCTCTACTAAAATGACTTTTCATGTAGGCTAACGTAAATGTTTGTGTGTTTCCGCCAGGCTGCAGTGGTGGTGGTGTTTAACTTTGCTATGGTCCTGCTCATCTTCCCCGCCATCCTCAGCATGGACCTGTACCGACGAGAAGACAGACGCTTTGACATTTTCTGCTGCTTCTACAGGTGTGGACGCGCGCATGCAAACTAGTTTGTGATCTGACAGTGACCGTGTCTGACACACACGCAGCCTTTTTACTCTAATGACTTCTCAAGTTGTCGAATGCTGTCTGATGGATGGCCTGCTTCTATTTGTTGTTTGTCTGCCTTGGCCTTTTGTTGTGAAACCCTCGCCAGTCTCCTGCCAGTCTGGGCATGCTTTTTGGCAGAGCACTCGCACAGATGTGCACAGTACACGCACACAAAGTTAAATCCTACTTGGCTCAGCTCCTCATTTCCCGGAAAACACAGCATTAGGTACACCTGCGTAATCGAATGAGAGCCGAGTCAAGAGCTGGATCAAAAAGATGAAGTAATACAGCAAAACCTCCCAGGTGGAACACAATCCATTCCGGGAAGTTGTTCCAATTTGTTTGTATTTCAAAACACTTCTTCCCACGAGCAATACTTGAAGTTGCTGATAATATCGAATCATTACCTCGCTCACTGAGACTGCCTCTAAAGCCCGGGAGTCAACTTCAATCCCCTAGTCACTGTCCGTGCCAGTTGTGCAGAACAGCAATAGGAGAAAATAAAAAGGAGAAAAATGATGAAGGGAGCTTCTGATGCTATCCCAGAATATGTCACATTTGTGGGTTGACTTTGTCACCCTATGTCACGGTGCCATTCAGACACAACAGCAACACAGGAAAATAGCTGGAAAATATGGCTGCTTTGACAGACAGACAGTATGAAAGGGGCTTCTGAGACTGCTGCCGAAGGCTTTAAAATGACATGCTTGACTTTGTCCCCCACTTCCATGTTGCGACCATTTCTCCAGAAAACTTGGTAAAAAGGTTAAAAAAAAAAACTTGCAACTTTTACAGGTAGAATAAAAGGGCCTTCTGTTCCTACCTTTGTAGACGGAAAATTGGTGGCTCTACTTTGTTCCAAACTTCATTGGCATTTATAAATAGAGAAAAGGGAGGCGGGGGTGGGGGGGGGATGTCTTGCTTTTACATATAGGATGATAGGGGCTTCTGTTACTATCTCAGAAGGTGTTAAAGCGCCGGGTTACTATTACCCCTCCATTCCGTGTCGTTGACAACAATACAGAACAGCGACGGGCAGAAAACATGCCAAGAGAGAAACATTTTACAAGTAGTCTAAAATGGACGGTCGATACCACACTGGAATGCGATAAATTGCTGGTTCCCCAAATTCTGGGTCGTTGCCATGAATATGACATAGAAAGAAAAAAAATGTTTTCAAACCTTTACAAGTCGTATGAAAAGTGACTCGTGATATTATCTCCAAGGCTGGAAAATTGCATATGATATTGTCTTACTTCATGCTCCCACTCCACGTCTGTTCCGTTTGTACAACACAGGAACGTGGGGGGGGGCATCCAAACATGAGCTTTCAGGGTCTTGTGTCCTAACGTGTCTGTCTTTGCAGCCCATGTGCGAACCGCGTGATCCAGATGGAGCCTCAGGCGTACCTGGATGGATCAGACGGGAGTCGCTACAGCTCTCCGCCATCCTACCGCACGGGGCTCCCCTCGTACCACACGCCTCCGCCAAGCTACAGCCCGCCGCCCTCCTACAGCAGCCACAGCTTTGCCCAGCAGACACAGATCACCATGCAGTCCACGGTGCAGCTCCGGACCGAGTACGACCCCCGCACGCAGGCTTTCTACACCACGGCCGAACCCCGCTCTCAGATCTCCGTGCAGCCCATCAACCCGCCGCCCGGCCGGAGCGACCCTCACAACGACTATTACACCAATAACAATAACAACAGCGGGAGGCGGAGTCACCGGACAGCTCGATATCGTCACTGCGGGGCTCCGGCTACTACTTCAGGCTCAGGCCCTCAGCAGGATTCTGCCGAAGGAAGCGGCCAGAGCCAGGAGAATAACAACTCCACACGGGACTTGCTCTCCCAGTTTGGGGAGGCCTCGCTTGGCGTGAGGTGCATGGAGCCTCCCTGCACCCGTTGGACACTGGCTTCTTTCGCCGAGAAGCACTACGCTCCGTTTCTGCTGCAGTCTACCACCAAGGTGAGCCGAGCAGAGTGGCTTCTGTGCAAGTGTGTGGGAGTTTGAACGAGGAGGGTTAGTCACCCGAGCTCATGACAGAGTAGGAGGAAATCTGGAGTCATGTCCTATCTGAATCACACACAGTCTGACCTCAGTCTCGTGGGTGGCCAGCCCTCTCAAAACACTCGCCCAACTCAAATCATCTGGTGGCCTGTACTTGACTTCATTACAGAATCTTTTCTTTGTCTTTTCATCGTGCTGTCAAATATTTCTCCACTTTAGCAAATTATTTCATGCGCAGTCTTCCCCTCGCTGCCAAACGACTAAAAGGAACATTCCAGTTTATTCCATCTGCGCTCTTTGATCCGCGATTATTAGCCAAATCTGGCAACACATGGTCAGATGATCACAGGCTTTGTATACAAGATTATACAAGCCCCTTTTAGAAGGGGATGAAACCGCAAGTGAATGTCGCTGCAAGTACGAGAAAGTGCTTTGCTCAGAAAACGTGCGGTCTTCCCACCAGATTCCGCTTGACTTCCTCAAAGTTCAACAGCGTGAGATGTTGGCTTTTGATGTCCATTTGCGATTGCTCAAGACCTGCACTCCACTAAGTTTCAAATGAGCTTTGTCTGCTATAAAGGTGGCAATACGTAGCAAAGTCATAACAGCTATCATCAATGTGGTGCCTGTGTGGCAATTGAGAAAACACCATACCAAGAACATTATCTGTAATGCAGATGATAAAATTAAAATCAACACTCAATAGAACCAGGGATTAAATGATTTGGGGGGGGGGGTGGTTGCGGCCCCTCCGTGTTCGTCCTTTTGCAGGTAGTGGTGATCATGCTCTTCCTGGCCTTGCTGGGGGTCAGCCTGTACGGCACCACCCAGGTGCGGGACGGCCTGGAGCTGACCGACATTGTGCCGCGGGAGACCAGCGAGTATGACTTCATCGGCGCCCAGTTCAAATTCTTCTCCTTCTACAACATGTACGTGGTGACGCAGCGGGCCGACTATGCTCACAAACAGCCGCTGCTGCACGAGCTGCACCGCAGGTTCCGCAGCGTCCGCTACGTGCTGAAGGAGGACAATGGACAGCTGCCCCCCATGTGGCTTCACTACTTCAGGGACTGGCTGCAAGGTAATGTTGATATGACATGAAATGAGATTATAGCAATGAGAGTCCAATTTTCTTCAGTCATCTGGGATACGGCCCATAACGCCCATCGTGAGGCGGCCCCATCCTTTGGCATAAGTAGGACAAAGAAAAAGGCGGAGTTAATCCGCGAATACTCGCTGTTCTGAGGTCTAGTGAGGTTTACTTGTTCGATACAGTGTCTCTTGACCTCACGAAAGCAATTCCTTAAATTCTGTTAAGTCATGTACAACTGGGACGTGCGCTCGCTGACTTTGTCCTGTGGACGTTAGACACATAACATGTGTGTGTGTGGGTGTGTGCTGTGCTGTGCTGTGCGCGAGCGTGCGCGTGCATGTGTAAACCACACAGAGAGAGCTGTGTGTGATATTGATGTGTGCAATGGTGGGACAAATTGGAGCCAGACAGGCCTGAGGAACGAGACCCAAAACAACATCTCCCGCAGTCGGCCCGCAGTGTGAGTGTTGGGAGAGCGCGGCGCAGGCACATATGGATGAAGAGAGGCGGCCACATGTTCTTGATATTTCCCCCTAATGGTCTCTATGAATAAAAAGCATAACATTTTCAGCTTTTTCCATAGTGGTTCAAGGCCAGTTATCATATTAAATCAGACGATCTTGTTAGTCAGGGGTATAGTTTAAGTTTCTGGTGTTGAGTTTTGTGTGTGTGTGTGTCTGTGTGTGCGTGTGCGTGCGTGCGATCGCACAGGTCTGCAACAGGCATTCGACAAGGACTGGGAGACCGGCTGCATCACTCTGAATAGCTACAAGAACGGCTCTGACGACGGCGTCTTGGCGTACAAGCTTCTAGTGCAGACAGGACGTAGAGAAAAGCCCATCAACTTCAACCTGGTAAGCCTCATCCGTCATATGAGATGCGTCTGAACGTGTAGCAGCCATTTGATTGGGCCAAGAGGAACGACGCCCACCTTGCAAACTCCCCCTCCCCCCCCCGACCCCCTTTTACCCCCTCCTTGTCTGTCTTCCCTCATCGTCTCGCGCTTTGTGATGACTTTACCGAGCTGAGGAATTTAAAGCTCTCACTGGGACCCTCGGCCCGCCTTCTGAAAAACCTATTAACTCTTGCCGTGCGTTAGCGTGTGATGGATGAACGTGCGTGAGGGGTTCTGACAGCGGGATGTCTCCCCGTAGCATGCAGCCTGTCAGCTTAACACTTGGTCTGGGATTCCAAGGCCCAGCACAAAGAAGCTGTTGCGTGAAACTCCAACCAGATCTCATCTATGTGATCACGTTAATGTGGATTCTCCAGTTCGGAGTTGCAAATTGCTTCTTTTCAATCAAACTTATTCTACAAAATAGACTTTTTATTGACTTGTATGCAAATAAATGGGTCTCCGGAGTGCCGCCATTCATCAAGTGAGAAATTAAGCAACCAAGTACATCTTTCATCTATTTGTGAAATTGTGTGTCAGGGCTAGCTGTTCTGCACTGGTAGCAGTAGGCCAAAATTAATTAATAACCTCTCCGTTAGCAACTTTAATCACATGTTGCATGATCAGCGAGGTCGGGTGAAGATTGAGAGCCACTTTCAAGGGCCAGCCCAAACGCACCAAAATGCTATCGTGCAAAGGAACTATGATAAGAAACACTCACATCCGCTACGGGTGTGACACCCCTGCTTTCGTGTCAAAGCAAACGCTAAGCAAAACTGCATTCAGATGGACGGACGAGTGTTAGCCTCTGATACGCGGCACATACCTGTAACTTGATTGGTCGATGAAAATGTCAATGCAGTGTATAGTGATGGACAGATTGTCAGACGGCCTCATTATTCCGCAATTGGGCACATATTATCATATCGGCTGGTAAGCAATCAATTAAAAAATTGGCTTTTTTTCTGTCATGTTCAGTTCTCAGTTTTCTGAGTAAAAATCTCTCCAGTCACACCAGTCAAAACACATTTTAAAAAGTAATGAGAAAAAAAAACATAAGTCATTCCGGAGTCGAAGTCGCATTTTCGGGGGGAAATTTCTGACACAAAAACCATCACCACGAACAGTAGAGTTAACCCGCACACAAAATCTCCATTCCCAAATCGTTTTCACAGCAAAGAATGAGTTCTGGTTGAATATGAAGTTTCTGCTTTTAATTACTGTAAAGTTTTCCTTTGTCTCAAATGCTGTCATGCAGAGGAACTAAAAAAAAAAGAAGAAGATCAAAAGCCTCAAGATCAAAGATCAAAACCTTTGTTTTTGTGCCTGGAACGGGTTAATTCAATTCCCATTCATTTCAATGGAAAATATTACCTTGACTTTTGAACATTTCAGATTACAAAACGGGATCACAGAACCAAGTTTGTGTACCTTGAGGTTCCACTCTATTAGTGTTAGTGTTTAATTAGTGTACATTGGAGGATATGAACTGCTGCAGCCACAAGTAAAAATACTTTGACACTTGGGAACAGTTTTGTGACAAACATGCATCCATCTCCTTTTTAAGCAAATACAATGCCAAATCATGCAGTCATTCACTTGTCAATGTGGATCTCAGGATCAATGGTTGGGCAAGTTTAAGACCATTCCTGTAATTATAACGGTACTATTAAGCAGTTTGTGTCTTTTCTGGAGAGGCTTCAGCATCGTTGGGGATCAGCGTCTGAGATGCTGCTGAGTTAATACCTCCACTCAAATAAGCTTATTTCCAGCGCGGAACTGGAGAGGAAATGACACCAGCTAAGTTCTCAGCGGGAGGTCAAGATAGCAACACAGACTGGGATTAACATCATGCCTCCTCTTTGGCAGCACCAAGATGCAAACTTTTGACAATGGCAGATAAAAGGAGGCGTTAATCCCATGTGGGTCTGTGACTTAGACCACTGTTCCTTACTCATTGGCACTGGACAAAAATGAACACATTTGCTAGCATTAGTGTATCCTCTAGTTGGGTTTTGCTTCACAGTCTTCCCTTTTTGGTCTTTAGTATCCTCTGAGATTGAAAATAAATAAATAAATTGTTCCCGAACCGAGATGTAATTACAGGAGAACCTTGACGCTCTCAATTGCTGTCTTGTTGGATTCCAACTCTTGCGTTCATGCTAGCGGTAGCTGACCCTCCTGTTGTGTTTTAGTTCCGGATGCAGCAGCATTATCCAGATAGTACTCAGTGTCTTTTTATCTCCAGCAACCTTAGTGTCTTCCAAGCAAGAAGTGTGTACTTCTTGGTGAGACCCTCGTTTTCCTAAATTGTTGTTTGGTAACACACAAACTGGTCCGTTAAATGGCAGAATAGTTCAATCGAGTTTCTTGTGGTTCATGACGTGCGTGTTGCGCAATATTCTACTTTGTACATCCCTGTGACATCATTTCCTGAACTTATGTCCTATCCTGGACAACTTAAAGAAAGTTGTTGCATTTCCTGCTGTTCATCTCCACCAGACCCTCCGGAATCCCCCTCCCTTTCTCCTCACCGCGCGCACCACTACTGCGTCCCCCTTTCAACCAAGGAAGCCGAAGCACACGGTTCCCTTTCATGCCACTCTGTGTGCGTTTGTTGTGCTTTGACTAAGAAGTGACTTATATCAGGAGCTCGGTAAGCGCCAGGCATTGTGTGTCCGGGGTCAGGAGAAGCAAGCACAAGCAACATTTGTACAGATGTCCTGTTATTTTTATTGCTCTCCTCCATTTGCTGGGTGGCATTTCCTTCAGTGTTAACAACCAGGTTAACTACACACAGACGGGCTCAGGGACTCCAGCCAATTTTTTTTATTGTTACGCTAACTCAAGCTATTTTTTTTTTTTTACTTCAACAAAAAAAAAAATCTACCTAAGCCCATTAGTACAGCTTCAACCCCCCAGACCTTTCACTTCCTCCCTAGAAGGAGGAATTTACGGCTGAGTGAAGGTAGAGTGGCAGAGCAATATATAGTGAAGCTTCTAAGTCCAAATGCAAATTTACACTCCTGTGCCTCCACATGGGAGGCCAGAAACAAGAGTCTTCACTTCACTATTGACGAAGTACAACCGCATCAGTATTAAAAAAAAATAAAACATCTACAGTATTGTAAGTCATCGACTTGACTAACGTCACATGAAAGCCTCTTTCAAATAGGTGTCTCCTTTTTCCTATCAAAAAAAAAACAGGTACCGGTAATTATCATAATTGCATCAGTTCACGCACGCATAGTAAAAAGTTAGCTAATCGGTGCATTGTTTCGCAAAACAGCAGAACTAATCTCATAAACAGAGCATCAAGTGAGTTCAAGTTCCCTGGGTTTGCGTTATGTTGAGACTATGTCTTTACTTGCAATTACTTTTCCAGGAAGCCATTGTTTTCCGACCTCGATAGGGCCAAACCACTTGTTTTACATTGTAAAATCTCATGCCATACCACCAAACAAAAATGTTTTACTCATAGAATTTGGGCCTGTGTAGTTGAAGCCAAAGTTAATATTCTGTTGGACTAATGGCAACAGGTGAATACAAAGGTTAATAATTGCATCTTCTGCCATCTAGTGGAAGAGCATTTAATTTTTCAGCTTGTCAATACACGTCGCAAGCATTGACAGATGAACAAAAATACATAATTTGTTATCCATAAGTGATATTATTTGGAAAAACTAGGTGAGATAGTATGATAATGTGCCACAGTGTTGTGTGAGAATTTGTTTCTCTGCCTTTCACCATAATGATCCTTTCGATTTTGTTTTAAATTGCAGCACCGCTTGAAATAAGTTGGAATAATCTACCGTATACTGTACTGGTAACATTGTTCAATATTATTCCAAAAATGCAGTGCGTAAAAATAAAGGCTACACTCCACCTACATTTGAAAAAAGAACTGTCCCTGACCACTATGGGGTATTTCCATGCTTTAATGTGGCATGAGAATTCTGGGAAGAGCTGAAGACGAGTACGGGAATTTAAAAAATAAAAAAATGAAACCAGTTAGGTGTCCCCCTCTCATCCGTTCAGTTGGAAAGAGAGATGAACTAATATTTGAGTCTGACTATGAACGCTTCGCTCATCCACTTTCCCTCATGCATGTGCTTAAATATGCATTTCTGTGGTCACACTCGCTCATAGAGTGTTTTCAGTTCGGCGCGTCTTCTCGCTTCAATATTTTTTCATGTCCAAGTTACACTGCGATTTCCTATAAAACAACAATATCATTGTTATAAAGTTCATGTCTGTCAAAAGATCAGAACGCAGGACTGAGTTGCTACATCTGTTTTGCCAGCTGACACGTCACAGGCTTGTGGATGCCGACGGCATCATCAACCCCGGAGCCTTCTACATCTACCTGACGGCCTGGGTCAGCAACGACCCGGTGGCCTATGCTGCATCGCAGGCCAATATTCGCCCGCACCCTCCCGAGTGGCTCCACGACCGCACTGACTCCATGCCTGAGACGCGCCTCAGCAGTAAGTTAACATTCCTCATTGCCACAGAATATTACAACAACAGCTTTCCATATTTCAGTCTCACTGGATGATCGTAATGACCATTTAACTGTGACAGGACAAAGGCCACAATTACGTACCGTATATGAACTCTATACGAGGAAACACAATATTAGCCTTTTTCCTCACATTTTCTGCATGTGAGCAGTGTATACCTCTTGTGGTTAAGGGTTGACTGCCTCTCAGCCATGAGTGAGGTCGTAGTACCGTGCCACCGCGGTAGCGCGGGCTCAGGTTGCCGGGCCGAAGACCAAGACGCCGTTCGTTGCATTCATCTTAATGGTGACTGCGGTGAATGCCGTAATGCATTCTCGAGCCGGGGGGGCTCTCTGTCTTTACATGTGCATACATTATTAAAAGTTCCTTGACCCACAAATGCCCTGTAATTCGCTGGTGTTGGTGTTTGATTCCACCCTGTGATTTGAAGTCAGGAAATTCTCCACGTGGGGGAGGACAGTGATTGGATAATGAGGGCAGGCTGCACAATTGGGTAACAAGCAGGAAGTTTTGGAGAAGAGACGATTTTAGAGTTGAGCTTATAATGGCCTCCTGTCTGACCTCAGCAGGCGCACACCCCTGCAGGAGAGCCGGTTAATATTCCTAAATTTATGCATTTCAGATTTTGATTTCACAGCAGTTCGATTAGGGTGTGGTCATGTCGCCGATTGTGACATGACAATTACAACGGATCACCGTTAGCTCTGACACTCGGGTGCGTTTGGAACTGATAGGCCCTCATTAGGCCGGCTAGCCCACAGACTAGCTGGCTTGGACTCAATGGAGCTCTGTTTCACACTGCCCCGCCCCCCCCCCCCCCCCCCCCCCACACACAGGGATGTATGTAGATGCTCACCGACTTGATATTGCTGATTTGGCCAACAATAATCCAAAATTAGCGACTGTATTTTATTACTATTACTGCACAAATGCTGGAATACATTCCAACTCCAAAATGTTCAGCTCCTTCGTTGCATGTTGGACAGTATTTTTAAACCCTTTCGAAATGTCTGGCTAAAAATTTATTTTACGAAATGCTATGGTTTTTGTAAGCATATTTCTCACCGGCAATAATGGCAATGCAATTAATCCTTTCCAGACACCTAAAAATGATCACAACAAATACATATTTACAGAGAATATCTATAGTTTTAGATCGACAAAATGGTGTCAAATTCTGAAGCGTTCATGAACAACTCATGGCAACGCCTCCCAATCTGCTCGTGGCAATGCTGATGTGACATCCTGCCAAAAGACAGGCCTTCAAAATAAAAGCACGCCAGTATAATAACCGGTTCACCGCACTTTCTTTGGACCTCATGGTTGCTTATTTTGGTCGTCTTCAAATTATTTTGTGCTAATTTATTGAGTGCCACTGTTGATTAAGACACCATGTGGCCAGACAAAGTGGAATGTTTTTTTCTTACAGGTTTGAATGGATTTGTAACGATTTCAGGAAACGTGTGGCCGAGTCATGCGTTTAATTAATTATGATTTTTTTAAATTTAAACTGAAAAATTCATTAAAAAAAACAATTATGAAAACGACGGCATACACAAGTTCCAATCTGTAGGGTTACCATGCCTGTCGTTAGCATATTAGCATTTGAGCGATTTTCATTAGAAATAGTCCGTCAATATTGGCCAAGATAAACAGTTTTTTAGATTTTATGATCCTTACAGGCTATAATTGACTGTATTTCACTTAATTCTACAGCATTTCAGTTTAGAGAAAGCTCTTCAACGTGCACCCTCTGATTTCTACAAAAACTGTACTCTTTGGGTAACGCTGTTTTGGCTTTTTCTCTTCTTTAGTCCCGGCGGCGGAGCCTATCGAATACGCACAGTTCCCCTTCTACCTCAACGGGCTCCGGGAGACGCCTCAGTTTGTGGAGGCCATTGAGAGCGTGCGGGCCATTTGTGGCAACTACAGCCGTCAAGGCCTGCCCTCCTACCCCAACGGCTACCCCTTCCTCTTCTGGGAGCAGTATGTCAGTCTTCGCCACTGGCTGCTCCTCTCCATCAGTGTGGTGCTCGCCTGCACCTTCCTGGTTTGCGCCCTCTTCCTGCTCAACCCGTGGACTGCCGGCATCATTGTGAGTATGGCGCACACGCCTCATGCTGGATAATAACTCATAATGGTGGAATCGAGAGATCACGTTGCAAGTTAATTTTCTACTCTCCACAAACCAGCAAAAGGCAATGTACCGGTACTAATCTGTGGTAAGAAATGCCATCAACAAGGATTTATAAATTATTTATGTGGCAGAAAGTTATGCAGGTTTATAAAACGACTACAACTACAACAGCATGGTAGCACCAAACTGAATGAATTTTTCAAATATGCAGAATTCCTTTCCCTCTATATTTTGGGCCTTTTTCTGTGTGGTCCAGAGGGCATCTCCAAGAGAAGAGTAGGAAGGGAAGACGCATCTACTGAATGTTATTGTAGGCCCAGTCACCAGTGTTTATCTTGTGCTCTTTAGTCCACTCTAACACTCTCAGACACTAAATAGATGAGGAAAGGACTTTTACAACTTGCAACTTTTAAACCTATTAAAAAAAAAGTGATTTTATTTCCATCCACCCAACTCCTCCTCTCTTTCCTGTCCGTGGCAGTGTTTCCACGAAGGCACGCACACACACACACAGGCGTGTGTGTACCTGAACGCATAAACATACCGGGACATAATTCACACACAAACACACGCATTGCTCTTTTTTTTTTTTTTCCTCTGGCGATGGGCTGTGTTTTATGGCAGACATACCCGAGTCCTTGGACTGGGAAGGGAAGGGAGGGCCTTCATGTTCATCCGTCCAGTTTTACTCGTGACATCAAAGGGCAGGTTATGGGGTGGTGTCAGTTTCACCGACTGCTCATGAAACGAACCAAACTGATTGATAGTGAAGGTTTAGTTAACTATATAGATTATTGTAGAAAAGTGTGTGTGTGTGTGTGTGTGTGCGTGCGTGCGTGTGTGTGTGTGTGTCCATTTTTAAATTCGCTTATCCTCACGAGGGTCGCATGCGTGCTGGAGCCTACACCAGCGGTCTTTGGGCAGTAGGCGGGGTCCTGGTTTGTTTACTACTGTAAGCTAATATTTGGATTCTGGGAAAATAAAAAGGATGTATTGGAGGTGTGCCTTCAATGAAACAGGCAGCGTTACTGTTTTAATAGAAATTTGTTCATGTGTACAGTCTATTCTGGCACAGTCTTTTACACACACACACACACACACACTCCGTACACACACCGTTCCCTCCCTTGTACAATTTCTTCAAAGGATTTGGGCCCCATGTAACCTGACACCTGTCCACTGATAATGGCATTCAGTCCATGGTCATGTCCCTCTCTTCTCAGTGGCCTCCACGCAGACACACGCATTTCAAATAAATGTGCTGCTACTAACTGTAACAGATCTGTAAGTGCCCACTGTACTGTACACCCATCTGTCTCTGCACTGCAATCACACAAGAGATTCCTAAAGTCCACATGCATGTCCAGAATGTGTCAGCAAATCTTTCCAAGCTCATATTTTAACCGCGCTGCTGTGGCTTCCATGTTCTGCAGGTCTTGGTGCTGTCTCTCATGACAGTGGAGCTGTTTGGCTTCATGGGGCTGATGGGAATCAAGCTGAGCGCCGTTCCCGTGGTCATCCTCATCGCCTCGGTGGGCATCGGGGTGGAGTTTACTGTCCACGTGGCCTTGGTGCGCGCTTCAATTCGACATTTGTGCATAGCTCTGAGCTTCGGCCAGCCGGGTGCTCAAGAGTGAGAGATGACGCGTGTGTTTTTGTGTGTGTTGAAGGCCTTCCTGACGGCCATAGGGGACCGTCACAAGCGGGCAGTGCTGGCGCTGGAGCACATGTTTGCGCCGGTGCTCGACGGCGCCTTCTCAACGTTGCTGGGCGTTCTGATGCTCGCGGGCTCCGAGTTCGATTTCATCGTCAGGTGAGCGCACGTCAACACTTATGGATACGGAACGTTGTAAGCTGATAGGATTGCCCCTATACGGAATGCTTTATCGGGGTCTGTGTGGCGTCAGCGGACCACTGAGACCATGCCTCAACCTGCATGTCGCCCTGGAATCTACCTGAGATGCCGGTCATGCATGTGGGCTCACTCCCCTCCTTCCCCCCCCCCCCCACTCCAATCCTCTTTATTTTTCCAGCTACCCGAAGAGCACCATTTTCTAAAACCTATTGCTAGGGTCTCCTCAACTGTGCTTTCTTTATCCTTTGTCTTGGAAGGCAGCGCTCTCTTCACAACTTCTCAACCTTGATCTGACTTAAGTTTGTAGCTGTGCGTGTGATGGAGCCATTCAGTCAGTGTGGTGTGAAAACATGTCAAACATCGCGCGTGTGAAACAGCCTGGTTCACCGGTGTCATCAGTGTACAAGTTTCAACTCGAGACCCTGGTTCAAATCTAAATTGTGGCGACTAGTAATCAGAGTTCTGTGACAGACGGTGTCAGAAGTGGGACAGGATATAACAATACTCACAGACGTGTATTATTTATGCTCTGCGTAAAACAACTCAACAACACAGCAGAGGGAGCAGTACACTGCCCATCGAAATAAAGCGAAATTGAAAATAAACCAAAAAAACTTTTAATTCTCTACGTTTTATTCAATTATGTTGTTCAGTTATTATGTTCAATTATGTTATGTGTAAAAGACTCATAAGTCAAGGTACCACGACACTTTTCAGAACTGTGTGTCAAACTTGGCTGGTCAACTGTGTGTGAGTCACCCAAAAGATGGGTGAGACGTTTGGATGAGGGGAACACACCTTTCAGCTTATGCACGATACCATCGCAGTCAATGTTGACAGTAGAAAAGCTTAGCTGTTCAACTCTGAGGTGATGGGCTTTGGTGTCTCCCATAACTGCCATGTTCAGAGAAAGGAACCCAGGGGACAGATGAAGAGTTGAAGGTCATGTGAAGTAAGGATGGAGGGAGTAAAGGGGGGGGGGGGGTGCAAAATGAAAAGATGATGGCGGGGAGTTGGAAGAGCAGGAAAGTTCTCTGGCTTTTGAAATCTCTTTCAGCGAGTTTTAACAACCCTCGCTAGACATTTATAAGCAAAGGGTGCTATGGGGGGGAGGCACCGGGTGGGAGGGGGGCAAAGAGCGCAGCTGTGGAAAGCCTGGAGAAGTGGAAATTAAAGCCGACGCACTGTGGGGGCTCTGTGTTGGTGGCTTGTTTTGCGTGTGTGCTCTTGTAAGCGGAGAGTCTGCAACGGCAGTGGCTTAACTGACGCCGAAGATGAGGCACAATTCTAAACGTTCGCACGGCCAGAGGGAGAAATTTCTAGTGAAGTCAGAGAGTAATTTAACATTCACGTATGGTTGCGTGAAGCCGCAACACGCGCTGGCCATGTAATTTGCGCGGCCTGCTCCTTTAAGAAAAACCAACGCAGAGGTCCATGTGACCTCCAAACACGCAAATTTCAGTCATGTGCGCGCACGTCCACGCCACCCTCCTCCCCCAACCTGCTCTCTGACCTTGTAATCATGAGGGTCAGCGATGGCGTGCCTGCCAGCCAGGACACACACACACACACACACAGAGGCAAGGCCTCACGATCACTTCTCTCCTCACCTCCAGCGGCGTGCTCGGCTTTCTGGGCCTCCATTTGGAAGGATCTGCTGTTGTGTGAGCAAACAAAGCAGCGCCCCGAGACGGCGCAGTAACAACAAGGCCCCGCTCGTATTTCCTTGCTGGGAGTGTTTCCCTGACTCTCTCCGGTCAGCCCTGTGAATGTTTTCACTCTAAACAGCTCATGAGGGGCACTGTGTCCCGGTATGTGGGCCGCACATGGACACGAGTGTTTACGCGAGTGCACGTCCTCAAGGTGATGTAGGCTTTACCCCACATGGTGTGGACCACAATCATAATTGTAGTTTGGATTACAGTAGTCCCCCACATATTCAAGATCCACTATTCGCTAATCTACCTATTGCAGTTTTTTTTCCCCCTCTGAAAACGATTCCCAGCTCAAAATATCAGCTGTTAGTTGAAAAACTCCAATCCACAGTTCTTGTGTTCTTACTGAAAACATGCCAAAAATGGTGCAGAAGTTCTGTCTTTTAGGAAAGTAGTATATTGATGTCAAGGAACTCCATCAATGTGATGTACTGTTGACTAAGAGACAAACTTTGTTTTTCTGGGAGGAGTTAAATGCAGCCTGGGTTGTGAGTGAAAGTTAGTCCTTCCTCCTCCACTAAATTGTTCTGGCTTCCAAATTCTATACCCCTCACTCCATTCACTTTCTTAAGAGAGGGAGGCCCCCTCATCGCCCTTCTTTTACCCAGTGCCTCCTCCCTTCACATTCCTCCTTGCTTTGTTTTCTCCATGTTTTGCTTACACACACACACACACACTCAGACTCAAGAGCGAGTGCCCTTAAACCCAGTCACCCCCGCCCGCAACCGCTCACATCACTTTTTGAATTAACTTGCGCTGGCTAATTATGCTTCCTTTTTCTTTTCTCTCTGTGGCATCTAAAACAATAACCCTCTTTGAGCCGGACTTAAAATCACATCAGGTACATTTCTCTTTTGTCAAATTACACGTACAAAGTGCATGCTTCCATGTTTAGGGGTGTGTTCAGTGTATATGAGTTTATGTGGTGAGTGGTAATTGTTGGGGGTATTCAAATGTCTGTGGTTTGAACTTTTTTTTGTTGTTATTGTTGGCGTCTGCTGTGTTTTAATTCATAATAGAATTAGCATGTTTCGGATGAGCACAAATATGTTTGCATGACAGTGGAACCTCCAAAATTGAATCCAATTTTTGTGACACTGGTCAACAATTTTATTTGTAAAAGTAAATTTTTTGAGAATGTTTTTTTTAAAATGAGAAAATACCGGAAAGTCTCTGAAAGCTGTGCTTGTGAAGTGACTCAAGTTCACTTTTCTAAAACCTTTATTCATGTTAAAGGGGAAGTATGTTCTATGCGCCTCCATTCCATTCCGATTCATATGACCAATTATGACTCACCTGTTTTCTGAAGCTGAACCATGATTGGTTGTTACCTGAGCCCTTAGCAACTGTGATGTCATTTTTAGTCGACAGCAGGTGGCAAAATGGCCGTCCGTCCCCTGAGACGGACAAAAACAAATGCATTTTACTGCTTAACTCGTTTTCCACAAACGCAACATGAATGTCACGGTAAGACTAGTAGAGCTGCATAAAACTTATGATTGTAAAGACACTTTCTGGGTTGACCTCCCCTTTAATGCCTTGTTTTTCAGTAAGATTTTAACATTCCCAACTCTCATACAATTACGAAGACAAGATACTGTATCCACTTAAGTTAATATGAAGTAAAACTACTTAGCACTTACAGCAACATCACTATGCTTTCAGCTACATGATAAAATTGTACTCCATTCTTGTCAGATATATCGTATAATTCTATTATAATAATTAATTCTACTTTTGAAGCTTGGCTTATGTGTGGCTTGTGCTTGCAGGTATTTCTTTGCAGTATTGGCCATCCTAACGGTTCTGGGAGTTCTGAATGGACTGGTCCTTCTTCCCGTCTTACTGTCCTACTTTGGGCCCTATCCTGAGGTAAGCATTTAAATAAACTAGGAAAAAATACAGGCCCTGACTATATCAGACCAGCCCATAATGATATACATTTGACCGATTTATTATTTAAGGTGATTCCAGTGGATGGTCGCAGCAGGTTACCCACCCCGGAATCGCCATCCCACGTGGTCCGCTTCTCTGTCCGTCCCCGCCCCACGGCCTCTGCCTCGGCCACCTCAGGCGCAGCCTCAGATTCGTCGGACTCTGAGTACAGCTCCAACAGCATTGCGTCGGGCATCAACCAGGAACTGCCGGGCGACAACCTGTCCCCGCATAGAGGACAGGCCGGACAGCAGGAGCAGCAGCAGTACCATCTCCCCACCAGCAGTGGCAGAATAGCCAGGACGGAAGAGGAAAGAAGGATGGCGTCGGGCCACAGACGCCCAACCAGGCTCCCCGATCCCGCAGCCTATAATGTGTCCTCGGTAAGACCACACTGTCTCTCGCGGTGGGTTTCCATTTGTCCATTCACTGATCATTAAGAATTTAATTGATTGTATGCAATTACTTAAAAAAACCAAACAAAACCAAAACAAAAACAAAAAAAACCTTATATCATTTACCATCCGACACAAAAAGCTAAAAACAAAAAAGATAAAGAATTGTAAATAACACTTAAAGAAGAATATTTATCTGGCATAAAAAGCCATTAAAAAAAATCATTAGTTAAATGGGTTGGGGTTTTTTCATCATTAATTAAACAGTAAAATGGAGAGTGAAAACGATATTTTATCTTTCTATTATTTAAAATGATTTTATAAATTGAATTAAAACTAAGTTTAAATAATATTTGTTAAAAAGATGGAACATACAACTTTTTTGAAAATTACTTTGTTTTTAAAAATTTTATGGATTTTAGAGTCAATGGAAAAAAAACTGACAAATGTTGAAAAGAACAGGAATGACGGTTTCAGTATTTTATCATTTTTGTTAACATAAAAAAGAACATTTTAATTCCTTATAAATTAATCTTAATTTCCACAATATTCAGTGAAGTATAAAATGTCCATCGGCACCTCCTAAATAACTATAGCCAAGTATATGGTTATCATTATTTTTATTATTATTAATATAATGAGTAAGAGATGTTTGACTTTGTTTTGTTGCACAGTCTCAGGGTTGTAATGCTGGACCCGGGCCCAGCGTTCCTCAGCGTGCCAGGGACCCCAAGGGCCAACAGCACCGGCAGGCCCCGCCCCCAGGCCGCCCGCGCACGGACGCTTTCGAAACCTCCACCGAGGCCGGTACCCACTTTGGCGCCCACGGCCACAGGGAACACTTTGCGGGCCACCGGGGGCGTGCCCCTCCGCACCACCCCAACACTTATGGCCAGCCCATCACGACGGTGACGGCGTCGGCCTCCGTCACCGTCGCCGTCCACCCCCCTGGCTCCTCTTACCCCGGATACGCTGCAACAGACACTTACCGGCAGGAGGAGGCCCAACCCTCCTTCCAGGACCCCCACGTGCCTGCAGACCTCCACACGGGTGCCAGTGGAAGCACGGTGGAGCCAATGGAGCTCCAGGATCTGGAGTTTGAGGCAGCTGACGGCAGCAGTGGCAGTCGGGCCAGCTGAGGTTTGTCACCGTATACATTATGTTCATAGGAAACCTTTGTTAACTAATATTTAATACCAATTTTTGTCTTGCAGTGTGTTTGTGCCTGTCACGGCCAAAGATGGACTTTAAAAGCAGATAACATGGCCCAGCCTGCCTCGCCCGTGGTCCTTATGCCTTCTCCTCATGGTGCTCATTCTTACTGTAACCCGGTGGTCTCTTGTCGTAAAATATTTCTTTCTATATTTAAAAAGATGTATACATATGTACATAGGGACAAATGAATTAGCTCCTTTTTTTTTTTTTTACTAAGGGGAGAAAGTTGTGCAAGTCCTCATGTTAACAGACTTGGACTGCCATTGTGTGAATGTGTGTGTGCATGCGCGTGTGTGTGTGTGTGTGTGTTCCATCACAATATGTTGGCCCATTTGAACTATGCAAGGAAGTACAAAGGAAAGGAGGAAGGAATATGAGTAAGCGATATGCTATTTTAATACATTCTGCTATAATTGATTTATTGGAAGAAAATCAGCTCCATAAATGAATATCAATGAAATTATTGAATGTAGTTGAAAATACCATGGCAACCAGTTCAGGATGTCCCCCCCCCAAGAAAGCTGGGACGGGCTCCAGCATGCCCGTGACTCTTGTGAGGATAAGCAAATTTGAGAATGAATGGATGGATGGATGTTTTGTAGTAGATCATTATTGTGACATATCGTACCTAGGTTTCTTTTCGAATATAATAATTAGAATCGCGGAATAAAATACAATTTTATGATACTGTTGACATCCTTGGTAAAAGACCATATCCTTCAGTTCAGCGTGTGTGTGTGCGTGCGTGTGCGTGCGTGCGTGTATATGAATGATGATGGTTGTACTTGTACAAAGGTACGCATGTTCAATTCTGACTTTTTATCACAAACCTGTGGTAGTTTTTGTAACAATGACTGTTTTTAACTCCACACGCTATGCGTGCTATTTAAGACAAGCAGATATGAAGATTTTTTCTTTTTTTTTTTTTGGAGCTGTTTTTTTTTTTTGTATTTTTTTCAAGTCACTGCCTCTACATTGGAACCTGTTTGTGCACTCAGCTTCTTTTACCAATGTGTTTGTTTTTTCTTGTAGGAAAAAGGTGGGGAACCATTGAAGTTTTTATAAAGTCCTCCAAGGGCCAGAAATCAAAAAAGTAGTCACACAACACATTGTACTTTAGAAGTAGTACAGGCACTTGTGTTTGGGGAAAAAAAGACTCTGGTAAAAGTAGATGTACTGGTTCAATTTTTTAAAAAAAAAGTACAGACTTTTAGAAGAAAAAAATATTTACTGTCCGTTGTATAACATATGTCTTGACAACATGCTCAATGAAAAACAGTGTGTACACACACTTGTTGACCTCTATTGTTAACTTACATTGTGAAGTGACAAACAAAAAAAATTAGCTGATGATAATAACTTTAAAAAAAGGTAATATCGGTGCTCTTATTTGGCCCATGGGCCGTATGTTCCCCACCTGTACTGTAGAAGCTTGTCTTATTTAACCTTAGCAGGCAACAAATAGTTTTTTTTCTTTTTCCTTAAACCACCTCAGAAAGTTCTGGAACAGGGTCCAAACAAACGGGTGGGGGCGTTAGCCCCTCCTTTGGTTCTAGCCTAGCGGATAAGCTAAATATTCACGTAACATACTGTACAAGTTGGCCCAACCAGGCCATCAACTATAACTCAACTCATAGCAACAACTTTCCTCATGTAGGTTTTCTGTTTCCTTTGAGGCCAAACAATAAGCTAGTTAGCCCGCTAGCCTGCTAATGGCTAACTGCTTCATGATCTTAGCATATTAGCATGTGTATGTATCCTATTCCTTACCCTTTCTTATCACTTAACTGGAGTTAGCATCACAATGTTAATTGGACCCCACCCCTGTGTGTGTGTGTGTGTGTGTGTGTGTGTGTGTGTCCTCTTACTTCCTGTCGTCTGTCCAATCAGCTGCTTGCATGAACAAGGTTGTTCGATTATTTTTTTTGTTTGTTTTCTCTCTGTGTCATATTGGCAGTAGAGGAGAAAATCATAGCTGGCAACTATTTTATTCAATTTGAAATATGTTTTGTTTGTTTGTTCTCGACAGTCAATTGTGATATTTATATATTTTTTGTAATATAAGATGTTTTTGTCATTTTTGTTGTGATGCCAGTGGATAACAAATGCAGGGATTTTTATGAGGTTAAAAAAAACACTATTACAGTTTATTGTTTTGATCTGTATAAAGTGCTTACTAATGTTAAATAGGAGGATTTAAAAAAAAAAATGATATAACATTTTTACACTACAGGTCATCATAGCTCTTAGCGTTTTGTTTTGTTTGTTTTGTTTTGCAATTGTTCCAGACTGCCATTTTGGATGTATGCTGTTGTTCTGTTACAAAGATAAATGTATGCCATATAATTTATTTATATGAAAATTTATTTTTGTAGTGTACATAGTAGCGGTCAAGGCTATTTTGACAGAAGTATATATGAAAGATTTTATATGGAATGTTATACAGTACCATACCGCGGGAAAGGTGCACACAACATCAACACTTCCCTTTCAGTATTACGCAGCTGTGTGCGCGCATGTATGTCTGAGTATGTACGTGAGTGTGTGCGTGCGCGTGCGTGGCCATCCAAGTAGAACATTGTACTAGCCCGCCAAATATTCATGTTCAAACACTGATAGAATTCTAACTAATAAAATCGAAACTATAACTTATTTGTGTCTTTGTTTAACTTTAATAATAAAAAGGAATTGCAAAAAATATGGACTGTGGTGTTTTATTTTTATTTCCCTTATTAATTAATATGATTGATGGAAAGATTTTTTTTCAAATGTATGATTTTTTTTTTCACCCTTCTATCAAAATAATTGTATTGACTGCTTCACCATGATGCCACATATACTTATATATGGCAAATTTCAGATGACGGCGTCATTAAACAAAGCAATAGTTGAAATGCAAACAGTTCCTCAAGTTTTGATGAAACGAGTTAAATCAGGTCACCAAGTTAAAGCTGATCATTTTTACTGTATTGTAAGTTATGTGTTAAGCATTTTTCGATCCCTTGAAATTCTTTTTTTTTACCCACACTTTAAATAAAAATCTGTATTTTACAAATGATCAATTAATATATATTTACTTTCTGACTCAAATTTGTGTCCTTGCCTATTTATCGATTTTGATTTATTTTAATCCATCCCTTATCCAAGTCGGTTATATATTATTTTATTTGAATTACACAAACCACATTAATGTATTTTAACCACCCTTTTATAAATCTTTTTTTGTATTTATAAGTCTGTTTCTAATTATAATGAATACATTATATTTCATTATTTCAAATTTTTTTACCCTCAGAATTATTTCATCCGTCTATCGAACATGTGGCCTATAGCCCCCATCGTTGCACCCCACTCTGCCTTCACCCTCACACCCCTCGCCTCCATTTTATGATTTTGATTGACAGCTTTATAGACTGCAAGGAAATTGGTTGGAGTCAGAATACAGCTGGCCCTGCTCCGAGTCCTGAAAAAAAGGGCATGAGGCCCCGAGCTGGCGGGGCAGCAGGCAGGACATACCCCCACTCTAGGACACCCCCCCCCCTCCCAAGCCCACCACCACCCTTGTCAGCTGCATGGGTGGCAGCTCTATATGAGCTGGTAGGTCAGAATTAAAAGCAAACTACATGAAGATGGATGCTGGGGAATGTCCTAATATGTCATGTCTGTAATTAAGTTGAAGGTGCTGACTTGGGATCAGCACGGGGTGGTTTGAGTCATTATATATTTTTAGAGCCAATAAAGACACACACAGTAACAAGAAACGCATACACAGCAAACTGTCGATTGTCACAGTTTGAACTCCGCTAACTCGACTTGACATTTTTAATCCGTTATCTTAACAAGAATGCGGTGCTTTAGTTGTCCCCACCGGCTGTAAAATCCAGATATCGTTTAAAGACTCCATAAGTAATCATCAGAACACGACTTTAGTGGATTTTATGTTGGTGGATCTCTTATGACATCTGTAATGTTGTACTTGCATTCGCGTTGACGCTAATCCGACTAAATGTGTAAGAGGAATCCGTTTCGCTCACGATTTTAAAATTAAGCTGATTTTTAAGTTAACTATTTAATAAATGTATAAACGCAACCTTTGTTGTTGCGTAAGAACCTAAGATAAAGGATAAATGGATCTGCCAATACACCTCTCATGGTGTGCTAGCAATGGCCTTACTGACTTTCACTTCACATTGTTGGGCATTCACCGTTTGCGCAAATAACTCATGCTCCTGTTCAGTGTAGTTGGTGCTATGTTTAAATCTTTGCAAACTTTTGAATGTATTTAGCACAAAGGTAACCTACTCGTGGAAACCTGCAGTGCACAAAAAAAAAAACAACAGCATGAATTATCCATTACAGTAAGCAGTGCTTTAAATCATCTTTTGTGTAGAGGTAGCTGATGACGTTGTCCCAAACAGAAGTTGAAGTGCTTATATTGTCTGACTAATGAGCAGCAGGTTGTCAACAAGTGTTTCCTGTGCATGTCCTCTTCAGAGGACAGGAGGATGAAGAAGGGTAGAAGGGTAAGGAGGCAATTAGGAAGTTCCTTTTCTCTCGGGTCATGGCTATCTTCCCAGATGGATGTGCATCAAATCGTTCAACATTCATTCGTCACAAAATGGCTTCCAATTACCACATACAATACATGCATGCTTTGTTTTTCAGATGCATCGGCTGCATCCGGTGGTCCCTCTGCTCCAATGCAAGCTAAGCGTAAAGGCAAATTCAAGGTAAAGTCCTTCATCTGCAACTTCTTTCACTAAATCAAAATTGGTTTCTTCCTTGACTCCACCCCTCCACTTTTTTATATGGACATCAACCTCTGATAATGACACCACAATACTTCGAATTTTATAGACAAAGCATTTTCATCATGTAGCGGCATAAGATTCTGTTGTGAGCGCCTCTATGGAAAAGAAAAACGCTAATCCGTGATATTGGGCTGATCGGTCCACTATTTTCAGAAACTGATGTGAGTATAAATAGATGTGTCAACAGACATTTTTGTGAGAATTGATTGCAATTTTTAGACCTTAGACGACGCTTAGTTTCCTACAATATGCGTTTAGGCTGAAACTGGCACATCCCAGTACGGCAAGTGAGGAGCTTGTAACTCCCAAACTCACTAACGCACTACTTAACTGACATTCTCCAACAACTAACTGGTTTACGAACGCGACAGCTAACTTAACTCACGCTAATGAAATCAGTCAGTAACTCATCTCACACTGAACCTTTTAAAATGTTTATCATCAATGATAAAATGATCAGATCAAACATATCTAATATCCATTCTATTTTGTATTTCCTTCCCTTTATATCTGCATGTGCAAAGAATTTTTTAAAAAATCCGTTAACTCCCTCCACTTGTCAAACCCAGAAAGGCCTGATCATCATCAAATGTACTGTATATCTGATGGATTGTTCTGTTGACATCGCAGCACATACAGACACACACGTACGCACACACACACACACACTCCTGCCAGATGCATGGCTTGGATTTACACGTTCTTTATAAGAAACAGAGTTCAAGAATAAATCTGCAGGAAGCATCACCACACCACTTGTTGATACCACTCCACATCAGCCACTTTTGAGGAGACAAGTGTGTGTGTGTGTGTGTGTGTGTGTGTCAAGGAGGTCAGTGTGAGGCCTCACAGACACCTTGAAAACCATTCAACCCAATGTGTGTGTGTGGGGGTGTGGGGGGCTGTGTGCGGGTATGTTTGTGCACACTTACTATTGCTATGGCGAAGGAAATGTGTTTACGTGCTCTAAAAGTCACTATATCTTAAATCATCATGTTTAGTTAGGCTTCATATCCAGGATGTCTGTGTGTGTGTGTGTGTGTGTGTGTGTGTGTGTGTGCGTGTGTGTGTGTGTGTGTGTGTGTGTGTGTTGGCGTGCCAGGCATGAATGACAGCGATGTTTTACATAAATGCACTTTCCTGCTCCCCTTGAGCGATGACATGAGCTATGTTCAACTACAAATACACATGCGTCATTTATTGTGCCTGTTGTATACATGGAGTATCCTTTAACAAATCATAACTCAAAAATTCAACTAGCATTGCATAGCATTATTTTCAAAACACAGTTTGAGTAAAAGACTCAAGAAATATAAAACATCTAAAAAGGTGTGCGATGAAATATACCAGAACCGGCTGCTCACAAAGGCCGCATCTTTTTCCAGATCTGCACCAATATTTAATGGTTTCCTCCTTGTCTCATCTGTCACCCAGCTACAAAGTTGAACAGAAAATACTCAACAGGCCCTGGTGGAGGTCTGCTGAGTTCACTTGGTGATATATTTTACATTTCGGCATATTTCGGAGGCCTTGCATTACAATACAATACATCTTTATTGATGCTGTATAGCGCTTTCACAACAGCTGCTCCACAAGAGTATCAGGTTGGATAAAAACAAACATTACAAACAATGGGGTCACTCAGGGATATGTCCTAAGTCCTGTCCTGGTGCGAAATGTATCTAATACAGTAATACAGTAAGTTCATATTCTCCGTTGTGAATAACTAAGAAAGAACACAAAAGAGCAAAACCATCAATTCGATAATGTTAACGAGTGGTGAGGGTTCCCTGTTTTTACTATTTGGGGAGGAGGGGGGGGGGGACATGAGAAAGTCCTCCCATGGGCCTCTTTCTCCTGAGGAAGCTACACGACAACCTCGTGGTTAACTTTTTACAGGTGCGCTGTGGACACTGTCATCTCAAAGTGCATCACAGCGTGGTGCGGCCGCCGCACCGAAGGCTCATTAAAATCACTCGCCTTATGATTGGGGCCCACCTAACTAAAAATGGGGGGAGACATTAAGCAGGCCTGCTGTTGTCAAGGAGAGGCCCTAAACATCATCCTGGCCAGCACCACTTCCTGTTACCTCCCTCTGGAAGAAAGTGCAAAACAGAAGCCAGAACTCACTGCCATTAAGTTTGGACATTGAAATGAAATGTGGGCTTTCTGGACAAATAAGTATTGGACCAAATTAGTCAAGCACTAACTTTGAAAGGGATTTAAAAAAAAATCAAATATTAAAACAATATTTCTATGTTTTTAATATTATGATTTTTTTTCAATCTCAGTCATCAGCTTTGCCTTTCATGATCATCCTTTTATATAAATGTGCTTTGATTAAAGTCAATTACATTCATCAGCATCCAAAATTGTGTGCGTGTGTGTGAATGTGTAAACCAAAGTGCCTTCCAACACACAATAAAGCGCACACTGTAAAAGAGAAAGTGAAAGGCAGAGGGTCAAGGTGGAAGTTGTTGAAAAAGGGGTTTCAGAGCAGGAAGGGTGTAATTAGCATCAACAAAAGGGGGCAAATGGATGAATATGTGTGTGTGTGTGTTCAACAATCCCATTCAACTTCCATGCAACACACTGGTCTAATGGGAAGCAGGTGTCTATACAGTTAGCGTAAGTGTATACGTACATTTCAGTGCAGCGATTGGATGAATGTACATCATTATGTTTGTGTGTGTGTGTGTGTGTGTGCGTGCGTGCGTGTGTGTGCGTGCGTGTG
The DNA here is from genome assembly GCF_054856545.1 of Hippocampus guttulatus. NCBI lineage: Eukaryota > Metazoa > Chordata > Actinopteri > Syngnathiformes > Syngnathidae > Hippocampus > Hippocampus guttulatus. The sequence continues at coordinate 15,911,297 of NC_141265.1, forward strand.
TGTGCTCGCGCGCAAAATGAATGAGTAGCAGTGAGTGAGTGGAGGCCCAGGGCAAACATGCCTTTATTGATGCAATGAATCGGGGCGGCACGGTGATCGACTGGTTAGCACGTCCGCCTCACAGTGCTGAGGTGCAGAGTTTGCTTCCGGCTCCGGCCTTCTTATGTGGAGTTTGGATGTTCTCCACCTGCCTGCGTAGGTTTTCTCTGGGTGGTCCGGTTTCCTTCCACATTCCAAAAAGATACACGGCAGGTTAATGGAACGCTCAAAATTGTCCCAAGGTGAAGCACAAAAGATTGTTCATCTATGTGTGCCCGGTGATTGGCTGGTAACCAGTTCAGGGTGTAACCCGCCTACTGCCCGAAGACAGCTGGAATCGGCTCCAGCACCCCCGCGACCCTTGTGAGGATAAGCGAATCGGAAAATGAATGAATGGATAGGATGGATGGATGGATGATCCAAGCAAAGGTTTTTATTAAAGGTTTACCTTTTTGCCTTGGATCTTCTATCCCACATAGGAGGAAAAGGGTCAGGCAGAGTCAGCAGGAAGACAGACTCTCTGCAAAAACTGATTATAAAATGAATATATTAATGTGACTCGGAAGCAGCTTTTTTCATTACAGTACCATCTGCTGGATCCTTTGGGATACTACGTAACTGTCCACTCACGCAGTTTAGCCATTGAAATAAATATAAATGACCTGATTGCAATGACACTAAAAATGTTGGATTTCGCCATGATGACTTTATGCAGTTCCTATTGATCTTGAAAAAAAAGTATGAGTTATGAAATGCAGTATCTCATCTGTGTCTCAACTTACCGGTTGATGAAACTGAATTGTAGGAGACAGCTGTGTAAAACTGGATACAACAGCATCTTTAATCAGAGGGCTCATCTGAAGATCGCCCACATACACGCACAAGCTTCACGCACACACACATACACGCATGCACACACACACACCCACCCACGTGTACACGCGCGCACACGTACACACACTCAAACACACGCGCGCACACACACGCACACGCACGGGTGCACAGTAAAAAAATACGTCTTGTGTGTGTCCGTGCATGTACAGTAACTTCTATGAAATATGCATTGTATGTACAGTATATGCCAAAAGACTCAGCGATGCTGTTTCACATTGGTCACAGCAGGCTTCTCCTTTTTTTTCCGCCAATCCCTGGTTTCCTCTTGACGCAAATATCTATAATATTTTTAAGGCATGTGAGAGAAAGCGAGATGACTTCTCTGAGTTAGTTTGCCTGGCTTCCCGAAGGACACAGACTTAAAGGCCCATAAAATTCTCGAACAAGGTGTGCACGTCTGTACGTGGACGTGTTTATGTATGTACCGTATTGTTATCGCAATTATTTTTATAATAGGATTTCGTTTATTCATGTTTTCATTGTAATTTGGCAGCTGAGTGGCCCTTTTGCCTGACCAGCGCCACCGGCATTAAGACTACTACATTTCCCACAATGCAGTCTATTCAGCGGAAACGTCATTGCCCATCAGCCAATCATTTTCGCTCGTACGCGGAACTCTGAAAGAGGGAAATACAGTTTGTTGATGTCGTCTGGGAAAAGTTAACTTGACCTCTTCAGTGTAAAAACGAAAATTATACATTCGTTTTACTGGAATTTAAGTTTGTCTTGTTGTTCAAGGGTAAGTTGTAATTCATTTCATCGTCGAAGAAACGTTCAAAACGTTCCCGTCACGAGGGTGTTCAAAATGCTTGCAAGCGAGTGTCTGACATGAATGTCAACATTTCCCTTGAATTATGTCGAAGAGCGCTTTTTGTGCATGTACATATTTTTGTGGGCAACATATGTGGCTGTTGTCAGCATTGTGTAAGCACCGCAAGAATTTGCTATGAACTTTCAGTGCAGGATCGAAGCTTTGCATTGAGCTCTTGATGAAATCTTAACCACAAGTGTGGTTTCCGTTTTCTTTGGATTTTTTTCCCTTGGGATGCTTCCATAGAAAGGCTAACAGTGGCAGCAAAGGGGAAAAAATGTGACAACCATTGAACGGGTAGCATGCACTGGCTATTTAGTACAAACCAGGGGGGTCATAGGTTCACGCCGTAACATAACACGCGATAGAAAAAAACCCGTGAATTTGTATGAACAACTGAGCGACTATTTTATTATAGTTCACAAAATCCCCCCTTTATTGTAATTTCACATTTTACACCTCCCGCACAAAATATAATTTATGGTGAAATGCAACACATTCCTCCCAAATTTACAAATTTTCAATTGAGTCAAACCACTTCAAAATGCCCACCTCTCTCAACTCAACTCAACTCAACTGTATTTATAGAGCACTTTAAAACAACCACATCTGAGTCATGCTGAGTCAAAAGCCAAAGCATACAAATGAGTTTTGAGACGTGTTTTAAAGATGGGCAGCGAGGGGGCTTGCCGAATGTTCAGTGGGAAGTCATTCCAAAGAGAGGGACCAGCAACGGAAAAGGCTCGGTCCCCTCTGAGCCTCCGCTTAGTTCTTGGTACCTCTAATAATGTCTCGTCCGCAGACCTGAGGCACCGGGCAGGCGGAGAAGCCCAGAGAGGTAAGGTTGGAGGCCATTTAAAGATTTGAAAACAAATAATAGGATCTTAAAAAGAACTCAATAATGTATAGGGAGCCAGTGAAAGGATGCCAGAGTAGATGGCAAATTTCCCCAGTGTGAGATCTTATCTTAGAAGTTATGTGCTCCCTCTTACGAGTATCAGTCAAGAGGCGAGCAGCAGCATTCTGGACCAACTGGAGAACAACTTTCAGTGTCTTCCTACTTTTTTGAAGATATCCACATTTTCAATGTGAACATTTCCAAACGTATAAAGAAATCTACTTCTATCCTATACTTCATTTTTCATTCTTAAAGTCTTCCAGTCAACATTTTCATTTAAACTACAAGGGCCCCCTGCATAATCGTGGTTCAGCCCGCATGGTTTCCTCCTGTATTTTTTAAATGCATTTTCAAATACCGGTACAAAAAACATGGGGGTCATTGGAGATGGTTTAGGTGACTCCGACTCTTTTATTTTATTATTATTTTTTTTTTAAATTTGTGAATGCTGAACTGCAAATATGCCGGGTTCACTGTACTTCCCAACTTCCCATGGGAAGAATCGATTTCGAATGGTCGTACAGTCTCCATTCACGGTTTGTGTTTGGTCTTGGGGGATCCCATTGTATACTGTCTTGTCGCATAATGTTTGACAGCGACAAATTTAGCCGTTGCCATGGTGGCGGCTGTGAAGTGGACGATGCTATGACGTCATAAAGGTTTGCAAGACGAATACAAAAGCACTGCTGCAGCTGTCGTCTGCTGGTGCTTCGACATGACCGATTGTTTGCATGCTTTTGTTGGAACTGCTCTTATAGTTAATGCCGAGTGCATCCCCAGACAGCAGGCCAGCATGTTTTCACGCCTGTTGCGATTAGCATTTGACATCTACGGCCAGGCCTGCCAGAAGATGTCCAGCATGTTCTTTGAGGCAGAGAAGGGGCGTCTGGAGAAGGAAGTGACGGACCTGCAAGCGCAGCTACAATGTCTGGAGGAGCGGGTCAAGACCCAAGAGCCCGCCGTGGTAGAGCTCTTGGCCAAGCTACGGCTGGAAATGGAAGAGTACAAGACCCTGTGGGACCAAGTGGAGTACTTGACCAAGGAGGTGGAAATGCAAAAGATGAAGAAAAAAAACGAGAGTGATCTTCTCCAAAAGGTGCGGGACATGTGTTTGGGAGATGAGCACGAGAGAATGAGGCGACTCCAAGAACTGGCCTTGGAGGTAGACCACGTGGCCGCCGAAAATCCGACGCAAGCGTTCCCGGAGGAGCAGGCCGAGATCGACGAGGAGGAGCGAAGGTGGAACGAGGTCTTTGTGGAACTGATGGAAGCAGCGAGCCACTTGTCTTATCAGAAGGGCTTGGAGGAATTGTTGGCCTTGAAGGAGCAGGAACTCCGCAAGGAGGAAGCCCAAAACGACCTTCTCCAGTGGGTCATTGAGAAGGAGATCGAGTTTGCGGCTGATTACAAGAAAGAGTTGCAGAGGCTTTGCAACTGTAACAATCACGGCATTTCCCAGGGTTGAATAAAAGCTTCAAAGGGAAGCCACTTTTCATACTCGTTGCTCTGCCAAAGTCATTGCAATTTGCAATTAACAGTTTCATGTATTGACTCTCAGGGAATAGATGATCTGCAGCACAGTTGGCTATAGCGGTCAGTGTGTCTGGCTCGCATCGTTCGTGGATGGATCGAATGATCTCTCCGCAAATGTTCTGAACTCCTGGCTCCATGCCGGAGCATAAAAGTCCTGCCTTACGGGAGTAGCATTGCATGGATAAGCTGACGTCACATTGGTCTTCGTAAATGAATCTGCAGCCGCTGTGGTGGTTTCAGCCAAGTCGTGCACTTCATTTGGTCTCACTTGCTTCAGTACACCAATCAGCAATCAATGCCAAACAATTGACGGGATTTTATAAGGATCCACGAATGGTCAAATCGGTAAACGCTGATGTCACAGCCGTTTTCAAATTGGTAATTAGCAAAGGCAGTTGGCTCACATTCACTTTCGCCGTGGGCCACGTCGTAGTTATGGTTTCCCTCAGAGGACCGTTATGACTGTGAAAGACTCTCTCATCATATACAATCCCTGTTTTTGATTGTTATTGTAAAGACTTTCAGTTACAAATTGAATCCGAAATCATTTATTCGTGGGAAATAGTGGCAGGCAAACTATTTCCCAATTTGTGTTTAGAAGGCTTTTGGTGAAAATGAGGAACATTTGCAATATTTCAGTGTATATTTTCAGCCAATATGAAAACAAATCTGTCCGAGAAGAAAGTTGAAGTCCACACATTTTATTTGTCACCTTCTTTCTGTGTTTACAAATTTAACCTAGACAGGTACTGTAACATTTTGGCTGTCAGAAAGTCTTCCCAAATGTATGCCATGCAGTACTCCATGTCTGTAAATTACAACCTAATCCTAAAAATCTATATCTATCTATCTATAGAGATAGATCTAGATATAATTATGAGTGTCAGTCAAAACGGATTCTTTTTTTTCTCCTCCATGATGTTTCTACCGTTCAAAAAAGTGATCTGTAACGTTTGTGAGTCAGTGCGTGTTTGAGCATATTTCGTCAGTTTTTATCATTTTACAACGTGCAGCCTCCAACAAAACATGATTAAACTTTGATGAAAGCAATGTGAATGTTTCCTGGCTCTCTTCCCCCGTTCCTTGACAATACACAGTCCACGACTACCCTGCGTAATCACGACAATTGACTCTTTTTCTCTCTTGTCAAAGGATTCCTCATACGAAACCGAGCGACGTCTCAATCAATGGCCCTCGTTCAGCAAACAGAGATGCAATTGTGGCTGGACAAAATTGAAGCCTGGGGCCAAGCCCGCAGTGGGGACGTTCAAAGAGATACCTGCGTTCACCTGTGCTCACTGAGGGATTTCCTCCAGCGACTCTTCATGCACGTCGACGGCATGGTAAGTATCCAAACGCACGCGATACACTGATGCTGTCAGTATTGATTGTTCATTCATACGAGCATGCCTCACAGAGCTGACACACTCAACCCGCCGAGATAAATTATCAGTTGGATCAGCGGCCAAATGGCCGTCAGATTAATGATGCTTGCGCGCGCACACACGCACACTCAGCCTCTGTCCAAGCCAGCCCGTGAACAGTAAGTCCAGCGTTCGGAGGCCAACAGAGACGGCTCTGTGCGCTGCAGAGGTCGCCCATATCTGGCTGACAGCGCTGCAATGTTGAGTTTGTCAGGTAATAGCCGCGCTGGGACCCGCAGTGCTAACCTAATGTATCCCCAAATCAGCTGTAGCAGCCTTGGGCAGGAGGCGGAAATGATGGCGCGGGGGGGGGGGCACTGTGAGATTTCAGTGTTGCTAAGACCGCAAGTGCTCGTTCTCCTTCTCAGGAATTACAAACTTGCTCGAATGGACTGTTTTATGTGCTGCGTAACGTAAAATAGGTTGGACATTTTTAATGTGATGTTTTAATCTCAATGACGCTTTCTTGTTTTAAACATGAAAAGACATAGGTGCCTTCCAGTGACTGGCGAAGACACTGCTACCTTGACTGACAAGTTTAATTTGTTCGGTGACCAAGCCTGTAACTCAGTTGACTCATATATCCGATCAGACATACAGTATATGTTTTTAATTTTCTATGCAGTATAAAGATTGGACTCTGGAGCAATGGAAAAGGGATCATGTGGTCTGAGGAGCCCAGTTACTGTAAAAAAAAAAAAAAAAAAAAAAAAGATTATGGTGACACTTCAGACATAATGATGTTAGATTACACACGTTTATTGACACTGTCTCAGAGTGAGTACTTGTTGCCAGCAAAATTAAAAGACGTCAAATACCAGCGGTTGCCGATTTAACAGCTTGGACTGTTTTTGAATGTTTGCAGTATGGCCTCCTGCCTCAAATATTAGCAGTTGTTGTGCCAAAATACTTTATCTGTGGCAAGAGGAATGCCTGTCAATAAAAGGCAAAGATAGCCCATAGATATCAGCACCAAATGAAAATGATCAGTTTTTATGATGGAGGGAGAGATTCAAATCAGGCCACATTTCATATTTAAATAAAAATGAGACATGATATACTGTATATATATATATTTTTTCTGCGAATATGACTCGGGCAGGCAGATTGGCTCTACCCTGTCCTTGAATGGCAGATGCGGGGTTCGACATTAATCCTTTTGAGTGTCGGGCCATCATTAGCTTAGCACTGGCCCTGATATAACACAATACTTAAATCAATTCATATATATACGGAGACCTACTGTACCTGTGTGGGAGTTAGGTGAGCCAAACCAGGTCACTTAAAAATCGATGTCAATAGATATCGGGCCGAAATGGGAATGGGCACTTGAGACCGTCAGTGTAAATCCAGCCCAAGCGTCGCTCGCTATGGCTTAAACTAAGCATTGCTTGACCTCCAAATTTGCTTTGAACTGTTTAGTCAGAACAGAACTTAACAAAAAAAATCTTTTGTGTTTTCCATCTTCCACTCTGTGAGCATGACTCCAGGCATATGTCATGCTGGGGTGTGTAAAATGAAGAATTGGATTTAAAAAAAAAAGGAGGGAGAGAGAAAAGCTGGTATAGTTTAATTGGATTGAAATCCTTTTTACAGGCACCAGAGTCATAAAAGACCAGCTGAGGATAGCCTGCTTCTTGGCAGCACTCCGTATCCCTTGATGACTTAACAACTTTCTTGTGGCGTGTGCCCAAATAGTGAAGCGTTGAATAAAATCCGAATTGGATGTTTCTCATTTTCTTGTCGATCTCCTTAACGTTCCCAGTACATTTTTACTCTCCTAACAATTCCAAATCACCTGGCTCTCAAACGGCCCGATGATATGAAAGGAGATGAAGCAGTTTGGGAAGACGGCTCCACACTTTTATTGATGAGTTCATCATGGAAACTGCCATTGACTGTTCAGACTGGTCTGATTGAAGCTGAAATGATGTCAGGAGCAAGTGTTTCCTCTTTGCTTTCTTCATCTGAAATTAGCGAGGCTTTCTATAAACCTGCCCTTGACTTGGAGTCATCAGATTCGGGTCTGTCTTTAATCAAGACGCACGGAGCAAACATTTTCTTTCATTAGCAACAATGTCAACAAGGCTTCAATTATGCCACGGATTTCAGTTAACATCTTGCTCGGGATGGTATTGACAAGGAAATGATCATTTCTTTGCAGCTGCATCATCACGCAACATTGATGTCCCCCCCCCCCCCACATGTTCAGGATAGGAAGATGGTTTGGGGCTCTTGATCACATGTGCTTTACTGATGGGGGGGGGGGGCTTAAAGAGAAGCTGCCTTTGACCACTCTGCTTCCCATTAATGGTGATCTCACTCAGCCAAATGAGTCAAGTTGGGCATCTTGTCTGTTTCATGCTTAAACCACAGGCACAAAGCTACCTAAACTTTTGCTACTATGAAGTCGGAATTGATCAGAGTTGACCTCTTTTCAGTATGTTTATTCACATATTTACTCGACCAGTAATTCTAACTTCACGAGTGTAGGTTAGTGATCGACTACAGCGCCTTCCGACTCCGTTGTACAAATGCGGGTTAAGTCGCTGCCGTAGGATTAGAGCACCGCCGGAAGCTGAGGCACCCCTGTACTTCGTAACCCCCCCCCCCCCCCCCCCCAACTAAAACGGGTCTAATTTGCTTGCCGGCCAATTGATGGCAGGGGGAACTGTAAAGAAACTTAACTCATTCAGTACCAGCCAATTCTAGATCAAGTCTGAAAAGACATTTAAAAACGTCTTTGGGAGTGAATGAGTAAAAATGTGCATGGTCGATAACGGGAAATGTGCATTTTCACTAACAACACTGCTGTAGTCCAAACGACCCGCGTACACCTATGATGGAATTGTTTGAAGGCCCACCAAGGAACCTATGGAAGCCATTTCAAAGGCAGCTGCATGTGATCGTCTGAGAGCTTTCTTTCACACACTTTGAGGCCAACTCGGAGTTTCTCTCTGCTTGAGCAACAGCACATTGCCTCGATTACACTTGCATATGTCCAATTGCTCTGTGTGGGCTTCTCCCGCAACAAAGCTACACTGTTGAACTTAATTAGCTCACGGTTCAAACATGATACAGACTTGATATGGGTTAATTCGGTAATACTGTATACAGGATTGGCTACGCTTGCACATGTGCAGACATACGCTTCACTATATTACCGATGGGTTTTGGTATTTTGTTGTGATTTAATTTATTTATTTGGGCCTGGGGCGGCGGGGCATTAAAATAAATGTTGCTTAAACTGGCTCCTGTGTGAAATATGGCTTATGAGCTGCACACACACACACACACACACACACACAGAGTTTAGTACCGTGGGCATGAGCCAGACTGTCTTCTGTCTTTCACTACAGCCGTTATGGCGAGAACCACAACAAGAAAACTAAGCAGCTCTGGGAGGGGCTGCAAGCCTCTGCCCTAGGCAGCCCAGTTTCCCTAATACAGTATTGCCATAATCCTGCTGAAATAGCGCAAAGTTGGGGGGTGCTGACATTGTACAAACTTCATTTTGTGTGTGTCTATACTGTGCAATTGTGCGCATCCCCCCCCCCCCCCCCCCCACACACACACAGCAGAACGTTAGCACTGATGACTAAGGAATCAAAACTATATATAACAAAAGTAATTTTGATGTAGCATAGCAACAAAATTGCAAAATTGCAACCCAGCCATTCCAGGCTGATGGCCGCCCTCACTGAAACTTGGAGGTTTCTCTTCAACCCCCCCCCCCCCCCCCCGAAATGAAATTCAATATTATGAAAGTTTTCAAAAATTGTGATTGAAATAATGAATGATTTTCTTTTGACTGTTCCAAGAGTTCCACAACAGAGACAATGAAGGCGATGCCTTCTCTCGGCCAGATTCTGGGCCGCTTGTGCTGGAACCCTGTTGTCACTGCTGATGGTGAGTGCATCATACACCCCTTCTGAACTGATGTGAAGTGTGTCTTGCCCTCTAAGAACTTTTATTATTATAATATTCCTCAATTACACCACAAACATGAAGGCTATCATTTTGGTAACTGTATTGGAGATTGAGCCCGTACATTGATCTTAGGTGTGTGTTTCTTCTTTTTTTTTCTCCAAGATAAAAGCAGAGCGCTGATATTTCAGTGTCTGTGGGAGCTGTACTCTGAGCATCCAGCCAATGCTTTAGAAAGAAAGGCTAACCAGTGGATACAGGTATGGATTTCATTCCGTCTAATTGCAGTTGAGCTTCCAAGACAGAACACAGTCCATGCCGGAAAGGATGCTCTTCCGACACTGCATTTTGGTTCAAAGTCATAATTCCATAATCGACAACATTCCCTTGAAATTCAGCACAGGAGAGTTGCGCAGGTCCACATGACTGAATTGGACTCGTTGGAGCTTGGTGCGTGCAAGGTTCATTTAAAAGGAACTATGATACCGAGTGATTTGACTTTGAATTTGACTCTGTGCAGTGGACAGTTGTAACCCGCCTTCTACCACTCATCATGCATCTGTGTCTGACAAACCACCACCCACCTATAGTTGTGCCACTGTCAGGGAGGTGCTTTAAAAATAGATATGTTTATTCAGTTAATTGATTTCTACAATGCTGCAAAGGAATTGACCTAAGCTGTTATGTTTACGAATGAAATACGATGACATCACCCATACACGTCCGCGGACCTCATAATCTGTCTGCCTGCGCCTCAATCAAATCCACCAAAATCCCCTTACACCACCTGCGCCACAACTTAGACTTGCTGCTCTCAATTTCAGTCTTCTTTTTATCACTAAATTGTCAGGTCCGCCAGAGTCATTTAAATCAAAAATGCTCTCGGTCTGCCGGAGCGTGCAGCCTAGCGTAACATGACAAAAAAAATGAAGATGCGGCAGTTTTTACGCCAAGTGGACTTGCGCCTATCTCTGAAAATAGAGCCCAAAAACTTGCCACACTTCCTGGTGTACATTCATTTCATTTATTACTGCTGTCAACTAGTCGTTCTGAATGGCTTTCAAACACACATGGAACCAAAGATTGGCAAAAGAAATTGTGTGAGCTGAAGCATAGTGAGATATGCTGACGTTTCGTATGACATCATGAATGACAGCCATTTGAACTTGATTTTTGTGTCATTTTAGAGGCAAAAGTCCTGCAAATTTTGGTTGAAGGCTGAACTTTTATTTTTTCTGTAATGGATGGGACAATGTACCTTACAAAGACGATTAAATTGTTAATATGGCGGATTTAGTGCACGGATAATACAGTGTGCCACTGTATTATGTCCTGTTTCCTCACTATAATGGCGGAAGAAAAATAAAGGCTGGTTTCTGTTATTCTAATCGAAAAAAGAGAAACAAGACGTTCAAAGCAAATGAAAATAGGCTGTTTTTGAGTTCCTTTCCTCACCAGAGAAAGATTCGCATTTTATGTTGTGGGCCGAGCCACTGGGCGACTTTACTGTGGTTTTTCAAACTCATCAAGAGAGTCGAAGAGAACTTTTTAACAGGGTTCACGCAGATGGTTTACAGTCGAAAGCCGCCACATTTTTGCCAGATTAACTTTGTGTTGTTTTGATTAATTCATGTCTTTTCAATTGAAACAAGAAGTAAACCTCGAATTTCTCCCAGTGTGGGACAAATAAAGGATATCTTATCTTATCTTATCTTAATTTGCCAGGTGGCCTTTGGCATGGAAGATATGCACAGAGGATTTGTTTTTGAATGTGAATGAATTTGAGGTTTTTTAAAATTTCCTTATTCAAGGTTGATCACAGTGCAATGGTTTATTTAGATTTCCGTTGTGAAGAGCGTGTGCAGGGTCGTGCATGCCCTCGTATTTAGTAATACTCTACGACCAAAAGAAGTGATAATGAGGCATCTCACGTCACTGAATCATTCACGTGTAAACATTCTTTCAATCAGGGCACAACACGTAAAACAATAAGTGAATGCCAGAGCTAAATTGACAGTTAAATTGAGTGGTTCAACAACTTCTCGACAGCTTATCCCCGTGTCTATTCTAGCTGGCATCAGGTGAAAGGTAGACTACACCCTGGACTGGTCGCCAGTCAAGGCCGGCCGGGCACATCCAGAAAACCACAATCCACTGTTTAGTGAGCCCTCATTCCAGCTAATGATAAAAGTTTTGCAATGTTCTTATGTTGCCACTAGTAGTGAAATAATGCCCCCCCCCCCCCCCCCCCCCCTAAAGGTTTGGAGCGTGGAATATACAGGCTCGTTCGGGTTTTCTAGGAAGTGACTTCCAGAGTAGCCCTTTTTCATGACAAATAAGATGTTGTTGTGTACTTAAAATGCCTTTTGGTCAGACTTTGGTCCGCGTTGTTTCTTCTCGTTGAACGATTGCCTGCGTCAGTATATTTTGGCCGTTTCATTTTGTTTCAACGTCGTGCGCCTGTCATCGCCACATCTTAGCGCTCTGGCTGTTTGAAGCCGGCTGTGTCCTGCCCGGTGCAAGTGGACCACACAGTGACGCCTGGAGCACAGCGGGGTCTTTGAGGAGATGATGAATTAAATGTGAGAGTGTTATATTAGAGGGCTGGTGATTGCTCTTCTTTCAAGGGGTTTCTTTTAGTGACTCAAGCAATGTGAACCACAGACGGTCCCCGGAGCCCCTGTGGTTGCTTTCCAGTGTTCAAACATAGCTCAGACTCTTAGCTCACACTGGCTGTAATACTTTGTGTGTTTTGGAAATCATTCGGGCTCCATCAACGATTCACTTCTGTTTTGCCACGTCCCTTTTCATTACTTCCTATTTAAAATGAATTTCTTCAAAGATCTACTTGATGTCCGCCCAAACTGTGCTCCGGAATTGATGCAAAAAAATGCATACCAGTATTTTCGCACAGCCTCAAATGTGGAATAAGTCTCCCGGAAGTCATACAGTTTGGCATTCTATTGAAGTTACCCATCTGAAGTTGCTCCAAACTTACACTGATGCAAATCTAGCGGTGCTTCACAATTCGTCGAAAGGCTTAACTCCCAATAATTTGACTCAAAACATTTGCCGCGCAGCAATCGGTTTGTCTTTCATCGCCGGCGACTCCCGCCCTTTTTTGTCCTATTCCGAAGGAGCCAGCGAGTCACTCCAGTTGGCCGTCATTGTGTCTAAGCGGGCTTCCTTCGCCATTCTCCCTCCGTCAATCCGAGCGAGCGGCTCGCAGGGTGCTCACATGGTAGTGATTGGGGTTTGTTTTGTGAGGCGACGCGGAGGGTATAACCACGCGGCTCCGCCAACAGCGCGGCAGTGACTCGCCGTGTGGCATTCCAACTATTCTTCTTGTCTTGCTTTTTCAGTCCCCACGATCCCCTTTTGTCTCCCGCAAACATCCGCAGAGTCTGCTCTTTGTGGTGGGCTCGTTACCGCAGTCCGTTAAAGTCACAATATGGAGCAAAATCTGAGGCCCTTTTGTCAAAGCACCTTTTCTAAACCGTTACTTTAATGTCCGTTACTTTAATGTGGTGCAACAGAAATGGTTACATCAGGCAAACCAAGCCTCTTGAAATCTTAACCCAAGATTCTGTTGTTTATGAATAATTTGACCACTGAGTACTGCACTCTTATTTTGCTGTTTTTCCAGCTTTTAGTAAAATGCGTAATTGTATGGAAGAAACCACCATTAAAAAAAAAAAAAAAAAATCTACCGGCATGAAAAGCAGAGTCCAAAAGCCTCTTGAGTGAACATTTCTATCTCATCAGTCTCGTTATTTCTTCCCATGGCCCTTTATTATCATCATCACCGTCAGCATTTTTCACAGTCATGAATCATTTGAGTTTATTGTTTTCGTTTTAGTTGTGTGTGTTTGTGTGTGTGTGAGAGATGAGGCCTCTTCTGAAAAATGCTTGTTAAACCATAAAGTCCTTTGTAACAAAGAATACCCACATCTAAAGGTCCTTCCTTCTCATATGTTGTCCATACATTCTTACCTCCTGGAATGCCTTTTTTGTCTTTTCTTTTATTTTTTTTTTATGTTCCAGCTCATGTCTTTGAAGCAATGCCAACAGAATCGTCCTCAATTAGCTTTCATGATCCTAACGATCGTTGCTGTAAGCATCAAGCGGCAATAACCCGCTGCTTCCATATTGTGTTGCCCCGACTTCCACAGAAACTGTTGTGTCAACTTACCACCGAAGAGGATGAATCGCCATCGGATTTTTTGCTCAAACATTTAGACTTGTCGCCGACACGGTACCATAACCAAGTCCTCCGAAAGGTATTGATTCTCACTGATTATCCCGGCCCGCTGAATGCATTGTATGATACAATGAAACAGAATGATGCTTGGACCACTATTCAGGTGGTGGCACGGTTGCAGGAAGACGTCAGAAAAAGCTGCAATTCATTGGGACACGTAAATGAGAGGTGAGGCAAAATAGTTAAAACTCATTTAGTACGATCCAATTCTAGACCAAGTCTGAAAAGACGTTTAAAAACGTCTTTGGGAGTGAATGAGGTAAAGACCCTGTCAAGTGAACTTGATTGCTTTCAAAATACGTTATAGAAGTTACTTTGAAGAGAATGACTGAAAATGTGCAAAGACAGAACTATAAACTGTAGTACTCAATAGTAGAGCTGGTGCGTTAAACTGTTTTCACCATTTCGTTTTTCCTGATTTTCTCCCGACACCTCCACTGTATAAACACTTAAGTGGTTATCCGCACCGTTACTGTATTACTATAACTCGGCCAAAGCCCGTGAGCTCACAAGCTCACGGCCCTTGTTGTGGCATAAAAAAAACCCTTCAGCATGTGGCCATGCGGGCAAGTTGCTCGATGAAGTAGCGCCCACTATTCAGTGTCATGCGTTCATTGGACACACCCACAACATTCGTGGAAAATGCGTATTAAATGTTTGTCAGTGTTTTTTGGGGAAAAATAATAATAAAATACACAACATTACAGTGTACACAGCAAGAGGTGCAGGGTTCGATTCCGGCTCCTCCCTTTATGAAGTTTGCATGTTCTCCCCGTGCCGGCGTGGGTTTTCTTCGGGTACTCTGGTTTCCACGCACATTCCAAAAAGATGCATGACATGTTAATGGAAAACTCTAAATTGTTCCTTTAGGTGTGATTGTGAGCGTGAATGGTTGTTTGTCTAAGTATGCCCTGTGATTAGCTGGCAACCATCTCAGGGTGTACCCCGCCGACTGCCCGAAGACAGCTGGGATAGGCTCCAGCACACCTGCGGTCCTCGTGAGGATAAGCGGATTAGAAAATGGAAGGGTGGATGGATGGATAATGTTCAATATATATCAATATGGACTGACATGAATTACTTCTATTGTGATCCACTTTTCGACCGTATCGCCCAGCTCTCGTACATCCCCTGAATGAAAGCCTTTGTGTGCAGGTGTTCATGTGATAGGATTGTGTCCACATGCGTGGCTTGCGTTCCCCTGGTGACTTGCCCCGAGGTCGCTCCTCTTCTTGGAGCCTTGCTGCAGCGTCCACTCACATGTGCGCAAGCAACTCTCACCAATGACTTCTTGGATGCTGTCAGCTCTGCCTATCGCAGGTATTCCAACTTGCACATCACAGGTGTGCATAAGAAGTATTTATGCGATTTTAATTTGAGTCAAAAAAAAATTTCTCATAAAAACACGTTTTCATCATATTTCAACTTCCTTCACATAAAAAAAAAAGTTTTTTATCTTTGTTATATTGAAACTCCTGTCATACCTTTAATCATAGTAGTCTTACTTTATCTGGTAAAAAGAAAAAAAGTTAAGAGCATTGACCTCTTTTCGTTGACTTAAAAATAACAATTTGCCATCGCCTCGATATACGTGCACTCCATTTACCGTTTAAAAATGTGTAAAATATTTCAACTCTATCCTTGTCAAGTTACAACTTTAGTCTCTTAAAATTCCAACTTGAACCCAAAAATGGTGTCTTTGTATTTCGACCCTTCATATTTCTGCTAGGCCCTGATGTTTTGACAAGTTTTGTGTGTCTCTTAATCAGTTGGTTATTTAATCACTGTTTGGACTCGGCCTCTTCTTCCCCCGCGGAATTGTAATAACGCAGTTCGTGTGCCTTTGGCAACGGTACTTGGCACATGTTGCTTTTTATATTCCTCATATTCTTCTAGGAGCAATCAATGCTAAGTGTGTTGTGTATATCAGGACACAAATCATCAGCTCTAATTTCTTTGCTTGACTCTCTGATTGCATTGTTTTTAGAAACTATCCAAAGCCCGAGCCTCCACATCTGGCTAGCAGATGGTTTCCCTTACAATGTGATACAATGCGATGTGACATAATAGATATGACTTGATTCCCCCCCAAACAGCGGTTCCTTGTCACTGGAGAATCGGGCTGTCGTGGCCCTGTGGTGTCACAGCCTGCCCAGCCTGGAGGAGGCGATGCTCGGTCTGCTGGAGTCCACCGTCTTCGCTGACACGCCGCTGTCACCGCAGCAGCTCGAGCAACAAATAGCGCAGTCGCTACTGGTTGGTGTGCTCTACCGTACTCTCAAATGACTATTAAACAAACGGGACAGTTGCCACTTTAGATACCCCCGCCCCCCACCCCCTCCCGTTCGTGCCAATGCGTAAAATAGCCTCATGGTAGAATTAAGAGGCCATAGTACTCATCTGCCCTCAATTAGAGTCTCACGTCGAATTTCATTCTTGTAATATCAGATTATTTTTTTTGTTTGTTTGGTTTTTTTTTTAAAGAACATTTGAAAGATTTCCACCCCCCCCCCCCCCCCCTATTTGCCGTTGGTGGATTTGTCCAGAGTGTGTCTCACATCATCTGGCCAGCTCCAAACTGCATCTCACATCATTTGGCGAGCACCACACAGTCTTTATTGTGCGGGTTAAATTGTTTGAGTCTCCGCAGCCCATCCTCCCTCCACCCCCCCATCCCCTCCTCATTTCACAGAGCGTAAACTAACGCTCGGCTTTGTCGAACGGCAAAGTCATTGATCATGTGATGATGATTAAGGTCATGAAGAAAGTTGTGTTGCGAGACAAAGTACAAGCCTGTCCGACACAGATAGCATCACAATTCTGTTTGTTCAAAATCTTGGCTGCCACACACTGAAGACTACAGCGAAAAGACAAAAACAAACTCCCAAAAAACAAAAACAAAAAACTGTGAATTTACTGGGAAAAAAAGTTTGAAAGTCATAATTTTAACTTCACGATTCCCACACAAACATCCAGTAGATGCAACAGGCTAAGACCAGCAGCCGCTTGAAATATTCGTTCTTTGCCATTCTTTATTCTTGTTAAATTGATGTTTTTTCACCAAACATTGCAACTTTATAGAGTTACGTTTCTTGTACTACAATAGCGTGACATTGGTACACACATACAAAAATTTGGCAGCCATCTCGCCTTGCTCAAGTTTTTATTTGTCGGTGGTGTCACTGCTATTTTCCAACAGTGATGGTCCACTTGAGCTGTTTTGAACTGCCTAACAATGCACACTTTTCGCAGTTTCAGGTTCTGGACCCATAAAATGAGATAGACGGCTAACACGGCCCTGAGAAATGTTTTATATCCGCCTGTTGATTGCGCTCTCTGACCATCTCATGTTCACACTAATCAGGGCTGACGACAAGAAGGTGGACGCATTTTCTGTATGCATGAGGGAAAGATTGAAACGGCAATCTGTTGTTTATGTCCCGATGAGATTTGTTTATGCTTTCATCCTTCTCTGATTTACCTCTTGTGTGTTAAAAAAAATAAATAAAAATTATTACCTTGGTATACGCACACATGCGCACACGTCTTCAGTGGACATACTTTGTTTATGTTCTTCCATCTGGTGTAGTGTGTCAGTCTTTAAGAGTGGAGGAGGCAAGCGTTGAGGTTTCACTTCGCCTTAAGGTTGTTTGGATGTCATGTGCACACACATGTGCAAAGGCAAAGAAAAAAAATAGTTGACCGACTTGTCTCTCTCTTGGCTTTCTTTTCAATCACTGCATTCAAACAAAGAAGCCTGACATTAGGTCGGGCATTTCTCGTTTGGACTTGTGCCGGCCACCTCCCCGTGATCTATAAGGACTCGAGCCCAATAACAATAAACCGTTTCCGACCGCCGTAGCAAGAGAAAGAAAGAAAGAGGAAAAAAAAAAGAAAACAGGATGTTTGTTGCGTGCCATAATTGAGCCTCCTTCAAGTGTTAGCGGTAAGGTAATGGAGGCGGACACTGAAAGGCCCATCTGTTTCAAATAGCGGGAGCCGTGGCCCGGCGTGCATACTGGCGTGCAAAGCAAACTGCAAATACATCCGTACACTTTGATGCATGGACACATTATTGCAGTCCACATACTTATTTAACACGCAAGCTGTTTTTGCTTGCAAGGGTCATCGTTTTTTTACAAGAAACATGAGGAGAATGAATGAAATGTGGAGCTGTAATACCATTGATAATCCACTCGGTGCCGCTGTTTACCCACTGCCTATCCGAGGATATTGATGCACGCTTATCTTTAGAAGGGAAACACTGGAACAGGCTCCCTTGCATTTCACAGTCGATCCAATGTCATTACTTACAAGTATGTAATTTGGGTATACATGTTCGTAATATTGCTAGTTTACCTCTGTAGAATCATTACTTTTCCATAATCTCCAAATACCACCTGCTTGGGATAAGATAATAAAGGACATTTTATTTTCTCGTGATATATATATTTTTTGTTATGTGTCATTACTCTCAAGAAATTCCGAGTGTATTGTTTCATATTTTAACTTGATATTTTTTTCTAATGCTCAATGAATTAATTTCTGTAATTACCGGATAAAGTACTTTAACTGTATCTTGTAAGTTACACCTTCATCGGGTGAAAAAAATGACAAAATGAAACCCTTCCCGTAATATTACTGCTTTATTTTTTTGATTATAAAAAGTAAATTGTGTTTTTGCGCCTAAATGTGATAAATGAGCTTCGATCCCGTTGTCTGTGTGAGAGCGCATGTTCAAGTGTTGGTTCTTCATTTAAATGCATATACAGTATATAAATACACGGTTTGGGGGGGGGGGGGGCTCAGTACAGCTGTTTAGGGTTTGCGCTGGGACGTTTTTCAAACGCGTTAAATCTAAAACACGTGAAGTGCTTTTCAATCAGTGGGGATTTGAAAGGGACTCGAGTTTGGGCACAACGTTGATCTGGAGGGACATCTTGTGGTGCGCGCCCATAACGCCCTTTGCCTGTTTTCCAGCCTCAGGCCTGCGCTCAACATTGCTCCATCTTCTTGGTGGCGAGTGACATCTTCAGGTGAGTCCCACTTTTTGTCATTCGTGGTTGGATATGCGGGGGGGGGGGGGTGACTTGACTTGACTTGACTTAAGTCGCTACCACTTCAGCGATATTCGTCTCGTTGTTGGTGCCGACCTAGGTGCGATTTGTGTTGGCAGGTCCGTCCTCATGAAACAGGAGGATCGATCGTGCGTGAGGGATCTCATCCAAAGCTTTACCAGCTGCTTCTATCGGGAACTGACACTCTTACCGACACAGGTACTGCATTGAATGATTGCTCATATTGGCCTGCATGAGCGATGTATTTTTTTTCTCTCGCTAATGTAGATATTTTTTCATTTTATTTTTTTAATTATGCAATAGTCTCTGTGTTTATCTTGCAAAAGTATGCTTTTTTTCTTCGCTAATATTATGGCTTAATTCTAAAATGATTCATGTAATATTTCAACTTCATTCTCGGAAGTTCTCCTCTTGTAATCCTGTATGGCAAGGGTGTCAAACTCATTTTTTGTCGCGGGCCACTTTGGAGTTACGGCTTCCACCGAAGGGCAAAATCTCAACATTATTTATGAGCCATGACAATTTGACACTACGGTGCAGATTTCGGCAAGAATCATTATAGTTGACACACATGATTTGCTCCTGCGGGCCAGATAAAATGACATGGGGGGCCGGATCTGGGGCCCCCGGGCCTTGACTTTCACACCTGTGCTGTATGGCTTTCTTTAGTGAAGTCAACGTAAACGCTTCTCCTGTAATATTATGAAAATACAGTAAAATAATGTTTTATTTACCTACAACACTATGTTGCAGTGTTCTTTCTATAAATACATTTGAGGTGTGCCATCGGTCAAGCTACTAAAATGATTTCATTGTATATTATTAGTAATATTGCAACTTGATGTATTATAATTTGTTTTCCCTCTTAATGTTATGTTATTTATTTAACATATTCCCCTCCATACATTATGACTGAATCTAGTGCTATGAACGTTTTCCTTACACAGTTGTCCACTTTAACCGTCCCACCCCTTATTTTAATTTTATTTCTTAAAATATTTCCCCGTCACTCATTTTAAAACTTTATCAGGTAGATTTATTTTTTGCTTTTTCAGAGTATGACTGTAATACTTTTTCCATATTCTTATCATACTTGGAATGCCACCTGGCATAAATTAGTGAATGTGAATTGCATTACAATGAGAGTTTCGGAGTTGAATGTTCAGCTAGCAAAGACTCCCTGGCCCCAATATTAGCTCCACACATTTAATGCACGCTCTCAAATCGCTCCCTTAACTTTTGATTGTCACAATGTTTATTTTTGTATTGGTGTAGAATTCCATGAAACGCTACTTGAACGCTGCTCCTGGATTGCCTTTCTTTCTTCGAGGAGCAAATAGTTGGAAACACTAGATGGCAGTGGGAGCCTACTCAACAGATGCCATCTTGCCGGCTGCTGTCACACTATACTAAAAAAACCTAACCTATTACACGCTTCGTTACAACACGCCACGCAACCTCAACATCATCTATGTGTCACTTGTCATTGGCAGAGTGCCGCTCATTCATTGACACTTTTTTTGTGCCACTTTAGACCCCTTTGAAGGCCTTCTTCCCTCACTCACCCCCAAATCTGCTGCTTCCGCTCTTGACACAGCCTCCAGGTCAGTATGTGTGTGCATTTCTGGGTGTGTGTGTGTGTGTGTGTATTGTGTCTAATCTCACTTGTATTCTTTGGCATTCGACTCAGCATGACTTAGATTTGTTCTTGGTTTTACTGTTTGGTGCTTTCTACCGCCTTTATTACCGATTTGTCTTACTGTTTATTGTGCATGTTAAATTGCTCCATGTACAGCACTTTGTATGCAGCGATGGCTGTTTGAAAGTGCTCTATAAATACTGTTGACTTGACTTGACTTGACTTAATCACTCAACGCACAATACCTTGTATTGTCCAGACTAGACGTAGCTTCCTGCTACGCAATGAATGAATACTTGTTTCGCCAATCAATATTAGTTAATGACGGTGATGATTGCTCTCACATGATGTACAGTCAGTGTCAATCATCAGTCATTGAAAGTATTCAGCATGGGCGCAACCCGCTTCCTCACAAGCACAGACCACCTCTTGTGCGCTCATCAGTCAAAACATTAGCTGTACCTTAACAATCAATACACAAGCTGCAGTTCCCCCTTTATATCAGTATTGCTTGTGAGACGCTGTCAAAAACACAGATACAAAAATGACAACACTGGCAAGGCGTTGCTGTAGGTCACAGCTCACGCCCAGACGCTCACATGCAGACCAACCAACTCCAGCTCCCGACTTTACTCATTAGGTCACAGGCCAACACCAAATTTGACGCAGGATTCCCTCAGATCCCTAAAATGTCTTATTCATTTAATCCATGAATCTAAAAATCAGGCCGTAATTGTCATTAAAACGTATGAAAATGTCAACACGTGACGAGTACTTTTTTGGGGGGTGGGGGATCAACGATTGTAAATGTAAGGTTCTGACCGATTCATCGGCAAGCCGATAGGGGAGGAAACTAGAGATCATGAACAGAGATGTTCCGATGCAGATTCGATACCAGATCTCCTGAGGGTGAAGTGGATGTAAAAACAAGCGCTTCACCGTGCTGCCTCCTTTCCAAAATAATATTCATCCGTCCATTTATTTTCTCGTGCACTTATCCCGATTAAAGTAGATGGTGAGCTGGAGCCTGTCTGTGCTCACTTTAGCTGGACTGGATGCCTACCAATCTCTTCTCACCCAGCGATTCTCAAAGTAGTGGTACGCTGGCTCCCTCTAGTGGTACGTGACAGAATCACTCTCTAAGTACGCTGTTTTTGTTGTATTTACCTTTTTAGTACATACATCTGTTTAATTTTCAAAAGTTGTTTGTTTTTAAACTTTTTGGTATATATAATTTTTTAAAAATTTGCAGTACATTTTTAATTGGATTGTTATTTATGGACAATTTTTCAATTTGCTCAGCACGGTTGACTTTCAAAATGTGCCGTTTATACAGAACAACAAGCTCGGAAAAAGTTGGCGGCTTCCGCAGGGAGTATGAAAAGAGCTGTTATGAAATCCACAACTGTAAATAATGTTGCTTTTAACATTTTAATGGGAAATAATATGAAAATAACATATCAAAATATGGGAGCGCCGCTAGTTCTTGGTTCCACTCCACTGTAAACTACAATCACAATCAATAAACATGAACTTAGGTCTCTTTGTCAGGACAAAATAGTGGCTCCACTTAAAAAGTGTGACTTTTCCTAAACTGCAGTCGTCTCTTGTTTGTGGAGAGTCGAGTTAGGAACATTTTTCCCCGAGTATAACTTGCTACGTTGCAGGTTTTTCAGCATTTAATTGAGTGGAAAAGTGCAGATTTGAGTGCTGTGTGTGTACGTGCGTGTGCGTGTGCGTGTGTGTGTGTGTGTGTGTGTGTGTGTGTGTTTGTTTGTGTGTGCGCGCGTGCGCGTGCATGTGTGCACCGGTGTGTCCTTTGCAGAGGTGTCTGGGGAGGCTCGCAGACGTCACTTGAACTGGCTCAGCGACTTATTACGCAGACTGACAGAGGGGGAAGAGGAGGCAGGTGGCAGTGGCAGGTTGGACACTTTATCTTCTCTCATCTGCTTCATTTGGGTTGGTCAGTGGGCTTTATTCGACATTTCTGTGCATAATTTATTTATTTTTTTTAAATTTATATCGTGCCTAGATAAGTTCAGTGCCGAACAAGTGCAGTCCACATGTTTACATGTCATTGAACGAATTATGAAAAGCCACAGATGTAGTTTGCATTGTTGTTGTCATTTGGTTTTGAACTGCCCGACTTATATTTCTGGCACACCTGTTTGATGGAATTTTTGCGAGATTGTCGTCGAGAACGCTTAAAAGACCGCAAGACAAAGGGTGAAGTCAATAATACGACGCGATAAATAAACTTTCTTTCATATTGACATCTATTGATTCTCCAACACAGCAATTCGTATCAGCATCTTGTTCATGTTATTTTTCAGCTAATATTTTGCAGGTCACGTCCGTGAGCAAGAGACTGACATCAGCCATACTCGCCGTCGCGCGATGACGTCAGTTAGGAAAAGCGGAGTCGCGTTCATTTGAGGCAGTGCTGTCTGTCCTTCGCCGTGTCGGAAAAGAAGCACCTTTTTAGCTCCCGATGATGTATTCCAAGCAAGGTTAAGGAAAGTTAGCAATGAAGGCTTACGAGATCGGACTTTCCCCAGGAGGCCCGTGGGTTATCGTCCTTAATTTAATGGCAACACTTGAAATACAGATTAATTTGGTTCATGTTTGTTCCAAAAAATAAATCAAAAATACAAAGGAAGTGGAACTTTAGAAAACTAAAATTACAATCTCCATATTAAGGAAGAAATAATGCCATTAGATGATGTTCAGACACCACGATCTAACGTAATCTGATGTCATCTCTCTAGCGATGGTGTTGGCGTCGTATTTGAGGCCTGGTTCGTGCTGGTCCAGTGTTCCCACTGGGTGCACGAGGCCCTCCGGTTGCTACCCACCACTGACGCCCGAGACTGCCACCCACTGTTGTGGCTGCTGACCTTTTACCACCACCCCACCAACAGGGGGCACCACAGAAATCAACATTTGGTAATGTTGTCTTCCCCAAACAGTATCCTCAGCATGTGTGTGTGTGTGTGTATAATATTCACAATTTTCCGAGTTAAATATGCTGTCAATCTTTAAAATATTCTTCTTTTCAATCTAAAGCCGTCGTTTGTGTCTGTCTTTCCAGGTATACGTGCGAGAAGTCTGGGAGCAGATGCGCATCCCTTTCTCAACCGCTCATCTCGATCCCGCGGAGCCGCTCGGTGCTTTGCTAGCCGTCATCTCAACGGGCGCTCGGCGGCCATCGCCGTCATTGATCCTCGGCCTGGTGGTCAACTGCGCCGTTTTCTCCCGCCAGTCGCACGAGGTCTCCGCACGCATCGTGCGCACGGTGAGGTGGCCGCCATGCAAATAGGATGTCTGCCCACTGAGGTGGAAAGGGGAGAAGTGGCAGTAAAACAGGCCAAAAATCCAGATGTCAGAGGGCAGGGTTCTAAAAGACAGTTAATCTTAATCAAGGTAAGGATCTTTGATACCTGCCGACTTCCATACTTTGCTTCCTTCCTGCTTTTGAGACCATCCAAGTCACCATGCCTCCTGACCTTCTTCCTTTTCTGCCTTCCATCTTTCTTTCCTTCATTCTTTTTCTACCTGCCTTCTTCCATCCTTCCACACGCTCAAGTCGGCACCCTTCCCGACTTTCCTTTTTTCCAATTCAACCTTCATCTTTTCTTCTTTCCTTCCATTTACATCAGCCCGCCTTCATTCCTTTTGTTGTTTCAGCACCTCCCTTTTTTTTAATTCATGCCATCCCTCCACCCACTCTACCTCCTTTCCTACTGTCCGGCTGGCCTCTCATTAGTTGACTGTCTTTTGCGTCTGTCCTTGTTTTATACATTCTTCTCCCATTCCCTCTTATTTCTTTCTAACTACCTCCCTGCTTTCCTTTTATGCCAACCTTCATCCTTCTAAATTGCCTTCTTTTTATACCCTCTGGCCTCGGTCCAATCAATCAAACTTACTTCCTTCATCTTTCTTTCCACCTTTCATTTTCATAGCATCTCTCCACCCACTCTTTTCTTCCTTCCTTTCACATCCCTCCCTAACTTCCTGTCCTTCATTCCGTGTCCCCTTTCCCCCTTTCATACCATTCTTCCACCCTCTGTGGAAATACAGCATAGCAAGTTGCGGATGCTAATCTTATGTTACAGCGAGACAAGTATGCCATTTGTGCGTCTCCATGTGATAATACCTGCCAAGCTGTCGAATGAGTTTGCATATGATTAGGCATGTGTGCGCACGGCACCAGGTGGCGGCTGCGTCCGGTTCGGTCAGTGAAGCGTTACGCGTGCTGAGCCTGCTGGAGCGTCGGCTCAGCACGGGAAGCGGCAGCGGCCCCTCGTCGAGCGACAACCATGCGGCTTCTGTCAGGATCCATCGGCTTCAGAATGCGCTCGCCACCACTGCGCTCCCACCGCGGCAACTGAACCTCCCTCAAGCGGGAGACACCCACCTCTCACACTCACCCAGGTGCGACCCCACACTCACCCACATGCACAGGCACACACACACTTGCTGGATGTTAACGCACCCCGGTGAGTTCGGTGTCAGTTCAGGGTCTGCTTCATGAGCAACGTTAGCATCGTTAATGAAGGCCATGCTCAGGATGGGAGTCTAAATAACACACGTGAGGACACAAACACACGCGCGCGGCATACAAGGACGGTGGAGCACTGCGCAGTCTGTCTGAAATGAATACATGTCAAACTTATGATTGAGAAGAAGCTCGGGCAATATCCAAGCTATGCCCAGTTACTATCTATGCAATAGAAGAAAACAAAAGGGATTGTAAAAAGTGCTCAAAATGATCCGCCTTTTTTTCTTATAATATTCAACATGACTATTTTCTCGTAACATTGAAACGTTCTATTAACAGTTTCCCATTACAGTATGTTGCGGCTGTTTGTCTTGCATTCAATATTATTTTCTCGGAATGTTCCCACTCTCCTTCACAACTTACCCAATTCTCTCCTGCTACTATGCATTAAGTATTGATTATATGAAGTGTAACTTATTCCTCACTGTTTAAATGTTGAACTGTCATTTGAAGAAACTAAGATCTATTATTATTCCATGATGACCTTGTCTGTGCTTTCCACATTCTTATTCACGTTGTGCTGTATCTCTTACATGAGGTCATGTGTTATGTATGAAAACACCTGAATGAATTTCCAGTATAAACTCTTCACAGCCTGATTGGAGGTTTAGACTAAACACAGCCCAAAGACACCGATCAAGTTCTTCTCTCCCATTTTTATTTCAGCCGTTAAAAAAAAAAAAAAAAAAGACATTTTCGAGCATGATGATGAAGTTGCGTCTATTGTTCAAAGTTGACGTTTTTTTTCTCTTTGAAACGTTTCCTCTTCAGTTAGGAGGCCACAGCCACATCGTCGGACCACCCCAAACATTCCGAGTGGTCGCCACAACTTGTTCCACCCTCGCGTGACCTGTGTGACGTGTCAGCAGCCTTGGAGAAGAGAGAGAAAGTGGAATGCCCATTATGAAGCTGGAGCTACAAGAAACACTCAACAGGAGAGGGTACGGGACTTTTACATTCTCTGTGTTGGACATATTATAAAGAAGAATAAAACATTCTGAAGTGATCAGCTTCACATTGATGACATCTTTGCAACTCACTCACAATAACATTCAGTGATGGGTTGATTTTATGCTGACAATTGGTAACAACAATAAAAAGTGCCCAAAGTTTGGTAAAGGCAACTTGAAATACAAACTGCCTGTAGAAAATATAGATGTAAAATAAAAATGAATTCAAAAATGCAGTAATAATATTCCAAAAATGAGGAAGGAAAATTGTATTTAAAAATGGACTAAAATTATGAGAAATGAATATAAAAAAAACAAATGCCTGAAAAAAATACATAAATACATTTTAAAAATGCTTGGAAATAAATGAAATAAAAGAGAAGCCTGGGGGAAAAAAAAGTAAAATTATGTAAAACGTAAAAACGCTTGAAAAAAATACTAAAGAATTAAAATGTCGATTATATTATGATATATTGACAAAAATAATGCTTGAAAAAAATACAATAAATGCCAGTACAAAAGTCTTAAAAATAATGAATAAAACACACACCCAAAAATCATATAATAATGCTAAAAATGCATATAAAGTACATAAAACAATATGTTTTAATTTTTTAAAATATAAAGCTTGGGGAGAAAAAAATGAAAAGACCAAAAAAGAAAATGTTTGAAAATGTAACTGAAGAACAAATTGAAATTTAAAAAATGATTGGAAAATAACGCAT
Organism: Hippocampus guttulatus; assembly: GCF_054856545.1. Classification (NCBI taxonomy): domain Eukaryota; kingdom Metazoa; phylum Chordata; class Actinopteri; order Syngnathiformes; family Syngnathidae; genus Hippocampus; species Hippocampus guttulatus. The sequence goes on from NC_141265.1 coordinate 15,938,037, forward strand.
TTTACATTCCAATAAAAGATACAGATGCTTTACATTTAAAAAAAAAAAAAAAAAAAGATTCTAAGCACTTCTTTATTCACACGACTGTTCCCAGTCAGCAAAGGCATCTGGCCCGGATTCGGCATGAAGCTGGCACAGCTGGCCTTGAGTCGGCACTGGCATAATGCATGTGGGCCGAACACGGCCCAGGAGTGCCAAAGGAGGCCCTGGCTTGACTCTGGCAAACCAGATGAGGGCCAGTTGTGGAGTGAAGTATTTTTGGGCCAGAAATCAATTTACAACTCCGGCCCTGATATGGCCAGCCAGTATTGAGCCACCCTTAAATATAGTTTCAGATTTATTTTTTTTAACACACAGCCTTGTTTTACAATTACACACCGATGCGGAATTCCATTCATCACACACACATGCGCACGAGGTTCAATCAGGTCCGCAGGATAATTTAAAAATGAAAAAAACGCATAAAAGACACAGAATTAATATTTTTAATAAGGTGCAATTCATTGAGTATCCGCTAGGGGACACTGTTTTGACCAGAGAAGAAGACAACAGCAGCCTCAGTCCGTCACTTGACAGACCCATGACAGCAGACGCTATCAATAGCACTCTCCTTAGTTTGTAAGGTGTAGGCAGGGATTACATTTAGATTTTATATGCACGTGTAAATGGTTTAAAACTTCCTTTCTTTATAAATCTTGTTTAATCATAAAATGCATTACTATATTTTTCAATACCAATTACTTGTTAAAGTTTGTACAATCAATGGGATCAGTTGCAATGCATATATGTGAATGATAAAAGTAAATTGCACATTTGTTGAAGGAAATGTAAGGTGCTTCATGAAATGTTTTGTAAAAGATACGTTCATTAAATTTCAACATTTTCCAAATGTTCTTGTGCTTCTTTATACCCAAACAAAGGAAAGACATATTGTTTTGGTTGTTTATAGCAAAGTATGGGAACCTTTTAATGGTCCGGCCCACTTGACATCTACTGAGGCCGGATGTGGCCCACCATGTGAAATGAGTTTGACACCAGTGATGTATAGTAAGGCGTTTTTAGCCGAAAAAAACGACCATGTATAATAAGGTGTTTTTAGCCGAAAAAAACGACCATGCGTAGTAAGGTGTTTTTAGCCGAAAAAAACCCGACCATATACTGTATATAGTGAGGTGTTTTTAGCCGAAAAAAACCCTGACCATGTATAGTAAGGTGTTTTTAGCGGGAAAAAAAAACGACCATGTATAGTAAGGCGTTTTTAGATGAAAAAAAAAAACGAAAATGTATAGTAGGGCGTTTTTCGACCAAAACAAGACCATATATAAGTAAGGCGCTTTTAGCCGAAAAAAAACGACCATGTATAGTAAGGTGTTTTGAGCCGTAAAAAAACGACCATGAAGAGTAAGGTGTTTTTAGCCGAAAAAAACCGACCATGTATAGTAAGGCGTTTTTAGATGAAAAAAAAACGACCACGTAAAGAAAGGTGTTTTTAGCCAAAAACAACAACAACCATGTATAGTAAGGCGTTTTTAGCCAAAAACAACAACAACCATGTATCTAGTAAGGTGTTTTTCGCCGAAACCCCCCCAACCATGTCTAGTAATCCGTTTTTAGACAAAAAAAACGACCACGTGTAGAAAGGCGTTTTTAGACCAAAAAAAACGACCATGGATAGTAAGGCATTTTTAGCCGAAAAAAAGGACCATCTATATAGCAAGGCGTTTTTAGCCGAAAAAAACCACCATGTGTAGTAAGGCGTTTTTAGCCGAAAAAACCCCAACAATGTAGAGTAAGGTGTTTTTAGCCGAGAAAAAAAGGACCATAAACAGTAAGGCGTTTTTAGCCGAAAAAAAGGACCATGAATAGTAAGGCGTTTTTAGCCCAAAAAAACGACCACGTAAAGAAAGGTGTTTTTAGCCAAAAACAACAACAACCATGTATAGTAAGGCGTTTTTAGCCAAAAACAACAACAACCATGTATCTAGTAAGGTGTTTTTCGCCGAAACCCCCCCAACCATGTCTAGTAATCCGTTTTTAGACAAAAAAAACGACCACGTGTAGAAAGGCGTTTTTAGACCAAAAAAAACGACCATGGATAGTAAGGCATTTTTAGCCGAAAAAAAGGACCATCTATATAGCAAGGCGTTTTTAGCCGAAAAAAACCACCATGTGTAGTAAGGCGTTTTTAGCCGAAAAAACCCCAACAATGTAGAGTAAGGTGTTTTTAGCCGAGAAAAAAAGGACCATAAACAGTAAGGCGTTTTTAGCCGAAAAAAAGGACCATGAATAGTAAGGCGTTTTTAGCCCAAAAAAACGACCATGTATAGGAGGGCGTTTTAAGCCGGAAAAAAACCGACCATGTAAAGGAAGGCGTTTTTAGCCGAAAAAAACCCGACCATGTATAGGAAGGCGTTTTTAGCCCAAAAAATGACCATGTATAATAAGGCTTTTTTAGACGAAAAAACCCAACCGTGTGCAGTAAGGCGTTTTTAGCCGAACAAAAAGACCATGTGTAGTAGGGTGTTTTTAGCCGGAAAAAAGGACCATAAATAGTAAGGCGTTTTTAGCCGAAAAAAAACGACCATGTACAGGAAGGCGTTTTTAGCCGAAAAAACCCCGACCATGTATAGGAAGGCGTTTTTAGCCGAAAAAAAACGACCATGTATAGTAAAGCGTTTTTAGACGAAAAAAAGGCCATGAATAGTAAGGCGTTTTTAGCCCAAAAAAAAAAGACCATGTATAGTAAGGCGTTTTTAGCCGAAAACCCCCCGACAATGTAGAGTAAGGCGTTTTTAGCCGAAAAAAACGACCATGAATAGTAAGGCGTTTTTAGCCGAAAAAAACGACAATGTAGAGTAAGGCGTTTTTAGCCGAAAAAAGACCATGTATAGTAAGGTGTTTTAACCCAAAGAAACGACCATGTATATATATAGTAAGGCGTTTTTAGCCGAAAAAAACGACCATGAATAGTAAGGCGTTTTTAGCCGAAAAAAACGACAATGTAGAGTAAGGCGTTTTTAGCCGAAAAAAGACCATGTATAGTAAGGTGTTTTAACCCAAAGAAACGACCATGTATATATATAGTAAGGCGTTTTTCGATGAAAATAACGACCATGTATAATAAGGTGTTTTTGGCTGAAAAAAACCAACCGTGTGCAGTAAGGCGTTTTTAGCCGAAAAAAACCCGACCATGTATATATAATAAGGCGTTTTTGGACAAAATAAAATGTTTTTTCAGCCAAAAACACCTTACTATACATGGTCCTTTTTTTTCCAGCTAAAAACGCCTTACTACACACGGTTGTTTTTTTTCGCCTAAAAACACCTTACTGTTCGTGGTCGTTTTTTTCCGGCTAAAAACACCTTACTATACATGTTAGTTTTTTTTCGTTGAAAAACGCCTTATTATACATGGTCTTTTTTTTCCCTCTAAAAACGCATTACTATACAGGGTCGTTTTTTTGGGCTAAAAACGCCTCACTATACATGGTCATTTTTTTCGGCTAAAAGCGCCTTACTATATGTGGTCCTTTTTTTGCCTCAAAACGCTTTACTATACATGGTCGTTTTTTCGGGTAAAAAGACCTGACTATACATGGTCGTTTTTTTCGGCTAAAAATTTCGTCCAAAAACGCCTTACTATACATGGTCGTTTTTTTTCCGGCTAAAAACGCCTTACTGCACACAGTTGTTTTTTTTCGTCTAAAAACGCCTGACTATACATGGTCGTTTTTTTCGTCCAAAAGGCCTTACTATACATGGTCGTTTTTTTTCCGGCTAAAAACGCCTTACTGCACACAGTTGTTTTTTTTCGTCTAAAAACGCCTGACTATACATGGTCGTTTTTTTCGTCCAAAAGGCCTTACTATACATGGTCGTTTTTTTCGGCTAAAGGTTTTGTCCAAAAACGCCTTACTATATACATGGTTGTTTTTTTTCGTCCAAAAATGCCTTACTATACATGGTTGTTTTTTTTCGGGTAAAAATTTCGTCCAAAAATGCCTTAAAATTTCGTCCAAAAATGCCTGACTATACATGGTCGTTTTTTTGGTTAAAAACGCCTTACTTTACACGGTCGTTTTTTTCGACTAAAAACGCCTTACTATACATGGTCGTTTTTTTCGGTTAAAAACGCCTTACTATACATGGTCGTTTTTTTTTGGTCAAAAACGCCTTACTATACATGGTCGTTTTTTTTTGGTCAAAAACGCCTTACTATACATGGCCGTTTTTTTCGGCTAAAAACGCCTTACTATATATACATGGTCGTTTTTTTCGGCTAAAACGCCTTATGATACATGGTCGTTTCTTTCGGCTAAAAATTTTGTCCAAAAATGCCTTACTGTATACCTGTACATGGTCGTTTTTTTCGGCTAAAAATTTCGTCCAAAAATGCCTTACATATACACCTTATATATGGTCGTTTTTTTCATCCAAAAAGGCCTTACTATACATGGTCGTTTTTTTTCGGCTAAAAACTGACTATACAGGGTCGTTTTTTTGGCTAAAAACGCCCTACTATACATGGTCGTTTTTTCCCGGCTAAAAACGCCTTACTATACATGGTCGTTTTTTTGGCTAAAACGCCTTACTATACATGGTCGTTTTTTTCAGCTAAAAACGCCTTACTATACATGGTCGTTTTTTTCGGCTAAAACGCCTTACTATACATGGTCGTTTTTTTCGGCTAAAACGCCTTACGATACATGGTCGTTTTTTTCGGCTAAAAATTTCGTCCAAAAACGCCTTACTATACATGGTCGTTTTTTTTTGGTCAAAAACGCCTTACTATACATGGCCGTTTTTTTCGGCTAAAAACGCCTTACTATATATACATGGTCGTTTTTTTCGGCTAAAACGCCTTATGATACATGGTCGTTTCTTTCGGCTAAAAATTTTGTCCAAAAATGCCTTACTATATACCTGTACATGGTCGTTTTTTTCGGCTAAAAATTTCGTCCAAAAATGCCTTACATATACACCTTATATATGGTCGTTTTTTTCATCCAAAAAGGCCTTACTATACATGGTCGTTTTTTTTCGGCTAAAAACTGACTATACAGGGTCGTTTTTTTGGCTAAAAACGCCCTACTATACATGGTAGTTTTTTTCGGCTAAAAATGCCTTACTATACATGGTCGTTTTTTCGGCTAAAATTTTCGTCCAAAAACGCCTTACTATACATGATCGTTTTTTTCGGGTTAAAAAGCCTTACTATACATGGTCGTTTTTTTCAGCTAAAAACGCCTTACTATACATGGTCGTTTTTTTTCGGCTAAAAATTTCGTCCAAAAACGCCTTACTATACATGGTCGTTTTTTTCGGTCAAAAACGCCTTATTATACATGGTCGTTTTTTTTTTCGGCTAAAAATTTCGTCCAAAAACGCCTTACTATACATGGTCGTTTTTTTCGGTCAAAAACGCTTTATTATACATGGTCGTTTTTTTTCGGCTAAAAACGCCTTACTATACATGGTCGTTTTTTTCGGCTAAAACGCCTTCCTATACATGGTCGTTTTTTTCGGTCAAAAACGCCTTATTATACATGGTCGTTTTTTTCGGCTAAAAATTTCATCCAAAAACGCCTTACTATACATGGTCGTTTTTTCGGCTAAAACGCCTTATTATACATGGTCGTTTTTTTTTTCGGCTAAAAATTTCGTCCAAAAACGCCTTACTATACATGGTCGTTTTTTTTCGGCTAAAAACGCCTTACTATACATGGTCATTTTTTTCGGCTAAAAATTTCGTACAAAAATGCCTTACTATACATGGTCGTTTTTTTCGGCAAAAAAGGCCTTACTATACATGGTCGTTTTTTCCCGGCTAAAAACGCCTTACTATACATGGTCGTTTTTTTCGGCTAAAACGCCTTACTATACATGGTCGTTTTTTTCAGCTAAAAACGCCTTACTATACATGGTCGTTTTTTTTGGTCAAAAACGCCTTACTATACATGGCCGTTTTTTTTCAGCTAAAAACGCCTTACTATACATGGTCGTTTTTTTCGGCTAAAAACGGCTTACTGTACATGGTCGTTTTGTTCGGCTAAAAATTTTGTCCAAAAATGCCTTACTATATACCTGTACATGGTCGTTTTTTTCGGCTAAAAATTTCGTCCAAAAATGCCTTACATATACACCTTATATATATGGTCGTTTTTTTCATCCAAAAAGGCCTTACTATACATGGTCGTTTTTTTTCGGCTAAAAACTGACTATACAGGGTCGTTTTTTTGGCTAAAAACGCCCTACTATACATGGTAGTTTTTTTCGGCTAAAAATGCCTTACTATGCATGGTCATTTTTTTCGGCAAAAAACGCCTCACTATACATGGTCGTTTTTTCCCGCTAAAAATTTCGAACAAAAATGCCTTACTATATATGGTCGTTTTTTTCATCCAAAAAGGCCTTACTATACATGGTAGTTTTTTTCGGCTAAAAGCGCCTTACTATACATGGTCGTTTTTTTTTCCGGCTAAAAACGCCTTACTACACATGGTCGTTTTTTTCGGCTAAAAACGGCTCATCGTTCACTTCAAAGAGCGGCTCTTTGTACCGGCTCGTTCGCGACCGACACATCACTTGTGAAAATGTAGGTGATTGAACAGTCAGAGGTGCTGCCAAAAAGAACCCTTTCTGCACTGAAATACAATGAAATTAATTTTGATTCCGTTTGCTCTAATACAAACCGGATACTTCATACTTGTCCATAAAGTTAATTTAAAACTTAGTACCTATCGTTTCAAATTTAGATTGTACAATTAAGATTCAGTTATTCAATATGATTTAGAGTAAAATATACAAATCCATCCATTATTCGAGCCACTGACCTTCAATTCACGTAATTCAAATTCAGTATAAACTATTTAAAAGTTATTCACGTTTAGTTCTTGGTGGCAAATATTCCGCCCCACAGCGTCACACCTAGTTTAGTTTTGGTTGTAAAGTGTCGCTTATAAATGAAATGTATTATTATTATTATTATTATAAGAAATTTCAGGGGTTATTTTTACTGACCATTCATTGTTCATGACGTGTACAAATGTTTGTTTTCCTAAAACACTGTCAATTCTTGTTTTCTTACAGTTCTTACAGCCGCTGTGAGACCTAACAGCCTAACATCTTGGGCCTCAGACCAGGAAATTGATGTCACAATCAAAAGATGGCTACATCTGGCTCCTGATCGGGATGGTGACAGGAAGGAGAGCATGAGAAGAAAAGAGGACATGGAGAGCGCAACAATTTGATGGACAGAAAAATACCGTTCAAGAGTAAGCTGCATCCCAATTTCGACTTTGTGTTCACTGTTAAATAAAGAAAAGTGCATTTTTCCAGTGTATGTGGAGTTATATGTGAGGTTCACAAATTATGACAATAAACATATTTTTATAACAGTCGTTTTTGAGACTTTTTTTTTAATGTGGGTCAAATATGGCTCATGAAAGATGTGGCTTAGTTGAGGTTGAATTCAGGCTGATATCAGGAACCTGTTCTGGCCCAGCGTCGGGCCGGAGTAGGGCCAGATATGGTTTTACAATGCGGCTCAGATCTGGGCCGAATGCGGCCCACATCATGGATGCCAGACGTGGGCCACTGCAGGACCGTCATTCATTGAGGTATGTGGGCCGAGTGTACGTGCCGTGTCTGCCCCAGAGCTGGGCCAGACCAATTTTGCTGACTGGGTTGTAGACGAGTGGACCGGACGCCTGTTCCTGCTGAACTGAGCCAGTGGTTGCGTAGGACTGATTATCAGCTCAGTAGGCACAGGAGGCCAAGCCCATTTCTTGCTGCCTATCACTTATAGGCTACATTTTATGATGTGATTCATGTCTGGGGGTCCTTCTAGCTGTTACTGGATCATTGCAGTTTGTGAAAGGTGAAGCCAACTCTTTTTAAAGGCCTCAATTATATCCTTGGCTGAATGGTTGCCCAAAAAAAAAGGGAAAAGGTGGGGGTGGGGGGCATAAACCATCCCAACATCATAAACAAAAAAACATCACGCCATAAATCCATCAAATGCTTTTCCACTATCAACGGTTGATGAAGAGAATCCTTTCTGGTCTTGCGCCATTAGGCCGTCATAAATCACCGGGGCTTCTACAGTTTCGACTGTCATATGGCCGTTGCTCTCTTTAACAGCCCGTTGATGGCCATTTGTCTTTTAATAGGCCCTAAATATAGGTGGACTGATGACACGCTCGACACGGACCTCATTCCTAATTCACACATCCGTCCTGGCTGAGATGGATGGCGCCCTCGACTGTGCGCGTCACTCGAATGTGCTATATAAGGACGCCGCATGCATGCCCCTTCATCAGCGCGTGAATTAGTCAGGAGTTGATGGGAAGGCCCTTTCCGGGTCTTACGTCTCTTTCTCCTGTCTCGTGGGCAATGTTCTCCTCAGGTGCAGAACTTAGCCACTGTGAACAAAGAGGAAAGCAATCACTGTTCACCAATCAGCTAAGCTCTGCGCCTGCCCGGAGACGACACACACGCGTGACCTGCGTACATCGCCGACGCCAGCTTCCCTAATCACGGTCAAATCCTCGCACTCTTCTGGATAATCAGAAGTCTTCAGATGGAGACTGTGTCTGAGTGTGGTTACCATGGTAGCCGGCCGGTCGGGTCAGGGCTGTGTGGTAATCCCTGGCAATGTGATTTTCATCATAAGTCACAAATCAGCACGCCAGGAACCCCCACAGCCCAGACAGGAGGCATCACGACACAGTCTTGCGCCTCACTATTTGCCGCTCAAAAATCCAAACTTTCCCCGGTGGATGTGAAACGGACGGGGGGGTTAAAGGTGTAGATCTTTCCTTTCATTGGCCACGCTCTGCTAACCAGGCGATATGCCTCTCATTAAGCGGATCAAGAGGGATTCCAAAGGCATGCGGCGCTCGGAGGGAATGCTGGGATGGGGAGACCACCCGTTTTCCCTTTTTAAGGCTTTGAAGAAGAAGAAAAAAAAAGCCCTGATAGACGGACGGACGTGTTTTCAAAGCTCGCTCTGATCTCAACAAGCAACACTTGAAGAAAAAGAGCCAAGTTGTAAAAACAAAAACAACTCCAAAAAACACTTCATGCAGCCAGGGAGTAGAGTCATCCATCATCTTAATTGGCCAGAGGTCCGGACCACTCGGGTGCACTTTTGTTTTCACAAACTGTAGAGGTTTTTTTTTTTTTTTTTGGGGGTCAGGGGGTCGTACATTATCTCAAACCCTTCGACATAACTGCTACCAAGTCTTGTCACGAGGGGGTTGTCCACAAATGAGCTTTTTGGCCTTGGATGACGACATACAAGAGGTTCTCGGTAAGCGTGGGTAAGTTAACGGTTTCAAGGTATACCGCATTTCCAAAACTGCTCAAACTGACGAGACCTCTGTTGGGAATCGCGGCAAGTTTTGAGGTTCTACACAGCGCGCTGAACTGGTTTAACACAACGTTTTAAGAAACACGTCAGTGGCGTACTGCTTGTCATTTTGCACTGATCATCAGTGGCCTGGGATGGAAAGTACCTGTGTAGAAAAATAAAAGGCGCCCTTCTGCCCTGATGATGGCTACAGAAATGGAGATTTTTGTTATCCCTCAATCCACCTGAGACTTCAAACCCATCGAAACTGTGAGGCAGAAGTGCTAACCGGTATGGCGCCGTGCTGTGCTATTTTATAGGTCATCCTTCCCCTTTACTCAAACAGACCTTCCCCTTTACTCAAACACAACAAAGCACTCCCGTCAACTGGAAAATAGGAGTAGCATCAAAGTTTTTGTACCTGGAACAATTTGGACCTTTGGCACAAACAGTTCCAATGGAGTCCAATCACAATCACAAGCACAAGCAGGTGCTACACTACGTAAGTGACAAAGAAGGAAAAGATGGAGTGACGCATGAAGACAAGCTGGGCAATTACAAATGAGCAAATGTCAAGACTTGATCCTGAGCGATTTATCAGGATACAGCCAGATGCACAAAAAGCTTTTTCACATCCTGGGCAGTGAGCTGTCTGGTCTAGTGTGTGCGTGTGTGTGAGATAAAGGATAAAAGCAGTCTCGTGGTGGTGAGCTACGTGAAATAGGATTTTGAGCTGGAAATCAGTCACTCAGGTTAATGTGGCCCTGTGTTGAAAGCAGCATATCAAGGTCACCCCCACAGAAGCCTTGAATGAAAATATTTTCCCTCGAGCAAAGACATTGACAAATCTTATATATGCTCCACGGACAGAAGTATTGGGACACGTTAGCATGACAGCTACCTGCGGGGAAAATGCCGAAAATAAGTTGCAAAGGGCTTGCTTGACACGGGACGTTTTGCTCAGGAATTCACGAAAAATTGGACACTGTCCATGGGAATGAATGAGAAATAACTGCAAAGCTAGTGTCTGGTCTGATTTGACGAGTAAAATTGTGGCCACACACATACATGTCAGAGGACATTTCGGGGTTAAGGCTATAAAAAAATGACACTTGCTCATCCACTCCGCTCCGATCCGCTTTCTCTTTCCGCGTTCCCAAATTTCTTCGCTCACAAACGCATCCCGGCGGCGCTACCGTGAGTGCATGAGAAAGCCGACTGAAAATATGCACATGCACACACACGCGTGCACAGCGGGATCCGGGAGGAATGTGTCAGCGTAGGTAAGAGACGTGACTCTCGAGTAGAGTGGCAGACTACCTATCGCGAGCGTTAAGGACATTAAAACGTACATGTCAGCACGTCTTCAACATGACGACGCATACCTCCATCAAAACCTTAACGTACAGTATGTACTCTATATCGCATGTGAACTCAATGCGTAAACACATTTTGTGACCTCTGTGACACTTGAAGAATTGCGACAGCGTACCTCAGATTGCCCCCTGTTCTGCGTGCTGCAAAAGTATTTGGACAGTTGTCATCAGAGTCAACAGAAGCATTGACCAAATACTTCTGAACTGGACGTTGTATCAAAAAGTGTCGAGAGGAAGTTTTACGACATCACAGCGGCATTGAAATCAATAGACAGGATGATCGCGTTTACAACATTACAACGGCTATGAAATCAATAGATAGGATGATTTGTGCATCCAGGCGAGTCACGTGAACGTCAGAAGCGACGAAGAGTAAGAACAGACCTCTCTTAGCCGTCAGAGCACCATCTCCTCCACCACCCTGCGTGCCGACTGGTCCATTTCCTCCCCGGCCAACGAGAGGCAGCGACGAGCCAGAGCCTGCTGCTCGGCGTCCTCCTGAACCATCAGCTCGCCGTACAGATACACACCCATAGCCTGTAGGGACACACACACACATACTGATGGTAGAATTGCGTACACCCGTTTCCATGATGTCCGTTGTGTAATGTGTCCTTTACTTGATCGTGAAGCAAGAAGCGCTCCACGTCGCCGTAAGCCTTGACGTGTTTGTGTTTGACCACCAGCTCGCACCAACGATGGCGCACCTGGAAGTCACAAAATAGGGAAAATCCAACCGGGGTTAATAGCAAAACACACATTGAACACATTTTTGCATGTTCCTCTTCATTTGTCAGAGGCTATAAGAAGTCAGGAGCTCCGGGAAAGTTAATCACATCGCACTGGAAGCTGTTATGATACACGCCACACATGATAATTCATATTGTGGGGGCGGCATGGCTCAGTGGTAGAGGTTGGGGGGTTCAATCCCCGGCCAATGTGACCATGTCGAAAGCGTCCTTGAGCAAGATACTGAACCCCTCCACCGAGTTGCTATTGATGCTGCGTCATCAGTAGGTAAATAAGGTAATAGAGTTTGGCGCTTTGAGTACCGAAGATAGAAAAGTGAAAGTCCATTTAGCAAGACTTATCACCTCATTGGGCCCCTTTTTTTTCTAAGTCCCGGTCTCCTTGAAGTCCCAAAAAACAAGTGAGCGAAGGTGCGAGGCAGAGCTCGGTTCCAACGCTTGGCGGGCGGCCACGAAAACACTTTAAATGGAGCTGACGGCTCATCTGTGCTGGCTGAAGGCCCGAGCGCGTATTTTGGCTCCGGTCCTGACCCGCCGCGGTCCACACGTGACGTTGTGCAAGGGAAGGTACGCGCGTGATCTCGTCAAGGTCGGAGCGCAACCTGATTTTTGAAGATGGTCCTCAAGAAGGGAGGAGGGCTTGATTGAATAAACCTGATGCTTGACCACTCGTAAACAACGAGATGGACTTTGGAGGACAAACACTCTGAAGCTCCTTTTCCAAGCGCGCAGTAACGGCTTGCCTCCATTCGGGAACTAAACCCCCGAAAGGTTGCGAAATGAATTAGGCTGCATTTAGGCTACATGCAGTGAAATGACGCGACATTGAGGGGAACGGTCAGCCAAGGCCCTCTAAATGTTGCGTACTGGTCAATATGTCTTATTATTTATGTATTATTGTTGACGTCTGTGTAGAAGCTTGTGGAGTTGCATACATGCAATTTGGTCATCAGTCGGTGTATGTCAGGTGGGTTTTTTTTGTCTTCTATCAGGGTAAACATAGCCCGATCGGGGATCTGTCACTGGAAAATGAAATTGGATTTGGACGTGCTGTGCAGTGATAAGTCGACACATTTCAACCGACACCAAAGGACTGTTGCAGGAAAGAAAAAAAAAAAAAAAACGGGGTTTGTTGAGCGCAAGAACTGAAGCGCCCACCGAACTGATTCCCATAAAACATTTTTAGTGGTTTAGGGGAATTGGGATGGAACGAAAAACTCATTCAATTTTTATGTGGATCTCCCTCTGCTTTTAATAGCAATTTGACCTTGATAGAGGTCAGCGCTCTGACAGGGAAGATGGTTAAACGTAATCATGCTATGCTCGACTTGGGCGCTCATCGCTTTACAACAACCCTGACATGCGGTCAAGGTTAAGAATGGTGCCCGATGAACCAGTTACGCAGTGGACAAAGAAAACGTCGTGCCAAAGGCTCAGTTACCATCGGAGTTTTGACATTTTTTATCTATGGCCTGGAAGTCTGACTTTTCTTGAAGACGCTTCTGACCAAAGTCAACAAAGGCCAGATGATCCTCTCTGAAAGATTTGAGAGGTTTGCATACAAATAGTTATTGTAGTTGCACTGCAGTTGGTTGAGGACAATTCCAGTGTTTTTTTTTCAATATTAAAAAGACATAATAGAAACAATGAAGTTTCGGGGGACTGGAATGGATTTCAACTCATTTCAACAGAGAAAAAGAATTTGGTCTACTCAAGAACAAGTCAACGTAAAACGGTACCGCGAAAGTTGCTCAAGGAAAGCCAAAAGGTCACCTCACAAAACATTTTGTCCTTTGCCGCAAACCTTTGCTTTGTTAGAATTGTAAATTGTTGCTTCCAAGAATAAAGTTGGCGCTCCATTGCCAAGGTAACATGGCGAGCGTGAGAAATCAGCGCGGTGGTGCGAAGGCGTGGGCGGCGAAGACACACGCCGTTTCCCCCGCCGACTGCCGTTTGGAGGCCCGTTGTGCCACCCTGCGTTCAACCCGTCGTCGCGCTCACACCCACCCCCCCTGCCCTCCCCGGCAGCTGTTGCCTTGGCTGGCTTACATTCCGAGGGAAAGCCTTGGGGCACAGCAGCTGCATGGAGTTCATGCTCTCAGTTTTGTTTCTTTCAAATTTGACTCCGTCCTCTCTGAGGCACCGCCTCTTGCTCTGACAGTATAACATTCCTCCATTTATTAGTGACCCCCCCCCCCCCCCCAAACGCCACCCCTCGCAACTGATACTACGCAACTTGCAGTGCAAAGGCTCACGCCACACACCTCCATATCCAGAATGTGCGCCACCATGAACAGTAACATTCAATTGAATGCCTTCATTTTTTTCACTCTCAGTTAAATATTTTTTAAAAAGTCCAGCGGACACCCTGAGTAGGTAAACACGACATGACACATGGTGTCATCAGTCATAGTCAAGTTAATGACACCCAACTCGTGGCACCACCTGTTATTTTTATTTATTTATTTTGCCGCAGAGGGATAAAACTGAATAGCGATTAATTGCTTCTATTACAGTCGGGGGGGGGGGGGGGCACCATTTGAGGAAATGCACTGTTGATACAGTGTGGGGACTAAAAAATTGCTCTTGAAATCTTTTGGGGGCTGTAACAAAAACAAAACTCAACAAATTCTGCAAACGCAGGTGCTATCCTGACTAAAATGCATACGAAAAATCACCCAGTAGCGCCCACTGAAATGATACAAAGAAATAACTCAGCCTCCACCTCTAGCGACATTCATCAATGGGCAACTTGGTGGGATCATCTTTTATGACATGCCGGACAAAAAAACGTCTCACAGAGCCGTGATGTAAATCACAGGTGTCAAAGTCAAGGCCCGGGGGCCAGATCTGGCCCGTCACATCATTTTATGTGGCCCACGAAAGCAAATCAAGCATGTCAAGTTCCATGACGCTTGCTAAAGTCTGAACCAAAATGTTCATATGTAATCCACAATAACAGTCGTTATTCTTGACTTCGGATTTTAAAACTAGTTATTCATCAATTTGTTGTACGCTCTGTATGTAATATGTGGAGGGAATTAAATGTTTATATGGTTTCCCAAAATTCATAACGGCCCTCCAAGGGAAACCGTAACTACAACGTGGCCCGCGACCAAGAGTTTGACACCCCTGATGTAAATGAACAGGAAGTCTGCCATTTTGGTTGACAGACTGGATCTTTTGTTGGCAATTTGTATTCATACTTTATTTTCAGGTTTCCACATCACAGGCTAATTACAGGGTGTCTTCGCTCTTTCCAAGTCGGAAGGCACCATCGTCTCTCTCTCAAACATGTCATCACAGTAGTTAAGTCATGATTGCAGTTAGCATTTGGGTTAATAACACTTTCGGAATACAAAACAATTATAATAAAAAGCACGGCAGTAACCGTAAACCGTAAAATCTTGTTGTGCTGCGTCAACGCATTTTTACGCTGCTGCGCAAAATTGTTCATCATGCGCCATTAGTCAACTTACATTTTAGAAACAGATGCTTTTGATGTAATGGACTGACATGGCCTATGATGCATATTAAGAACAAAAGGACATTTTTAACAAACCCCCCCCCCCACACACACACACACACGCGCGCAAGCTGAACATCACATGGGACGAAAGGAAGCAGGACAAAGTCACGCAGCAGGTCTCCTACATGCGGACACATGCTCCGCTCCCATGCATGCATATGCGCGGTCACTCACAGCGTCCCCGCGGGCAGGCAAATTTGCGGGCATCCGCCCCGATTTCCTTTCGCCCATGGCAACTGAAAGCGATGCTTTGCACGCCACGGTCAACGCTCGCGGACGACTTCACGCGTTTAGCACTAAAACAGATGCTGAGTGAGTGAACTGTTCCAGCACCTTTTCACTTCAAATCAAGCTGCTCTAACAAAAATGAAGAACACCGTGTACCGATGTGTACCACTTTGTGGGCATATGATTATAAAGACATGCTTGCCAGTAGAATCCTTCTCGGTTCTTATTGCAAGTTAATCACTCTGGCTATGTGGTAGTGCTTTCATTTTGGATGTTTATTTTGAGCATGACATAATCAACAACAACCAACAGGCAAAAATAGACAATGAGTACTTAACCTGATTTTTCCCTGCTCAAAACAAGGCCTTTTAAGAATGACATAGCTTCCGTCATTCCTCATTAAATAGAAAACGTGAACACCCGGAATTGATGTAACCAACAATAAGAAGAGAAATGGCGGCCGCTCGTCTGTCCTACTGTGTGACAAAGCAAGCATACACTTCCAAAAAGTAAGACTTGAAGGTAAAATGGTCTTGTATGGAGAAGATGCAGAAGAAGCACACCTAGGATGAATCCATATGGATGATGAACGTACTTCTTCGGATGAGAAATGTGCCTTGAGAAAGGTGTGTGCGTCTGTGTGTGCGCGTCTGTGTGTGTGTGTGTGTTTGTCTAAGTGTTTTTCCATGCACCACCATGAGCATAATGGCCCTGTGTATTTTTAGTACACACTCAAGGTTTTTCCTGGAAACTCTAGAGTACGACTCTCCTCCTGTGTGCCGGGTAGTTTGGGCTAAGCGTCGAGATCCAGCACCCAGGGCCAAATTTTAAGTGGGCCGAGGACAAGTACTAAAAGGCTGAAAAGGCCTTAACGATGCGGTTTAGCTTATTTTCACTCCATGACCCTGGCTGACTTTGAATTGTTGAAATTGGAAGTTTTCCCAAAAGAAATAATGCAAAGTCAATTCATTAGCTGAATAAATAAAGCTCGATTAAGTGCACTGGCTTAACATCGTTAATTGTCATACATGAGAAAAGAGAACTTCACGACTGAGTAATACAACTAAAATAAAGTACAAATAGTCAGGCACATTATGGAGAGGGACAGGAAAGTGTTTTAGAGGGATTGCTGGAATGAATAAGCAGCAACTTTCTTGCGCTTTCTGCTTTTGTCAGTAAGTACCGCTGAAGAAACGTTTGCTTCTCTGTGAAAAGGTTCTGTTGTTTCGCTTTGAGCCTGCTATATTTCTAATAGCATCTGTTCGGTAAAATCAAATACTTTGTGAATGGTACCGCCGTATTGATGGGATTGGAACATTGGTTTGACTTTTTTCGGCGTACTCACCCCACCACCATCCCCCACACCCCCCTTCAAATTGAACACCTTTCAGCCCGTTCTACCAATGACATCGTGTCCCTAATGCTATGACCGGCGGTTGCGGCAGAGAACAAACTGAGACAAGTAAAGCACACATACACAAACATTTTGTTAATAGCGCCATTAAGGAACTTTGTGCAGCACTAAAAAAAAAACAAAAAAAAAAACATGACGTGCATACTTGTGGGATTTTACTCAGTAATGGCAGCCATAAAGAGGAGAGTTGCTATTACGGGGAGAATTTACTACACATTGCTCAGCGGCGTAGAAGCCGGGTCGGGAGGCGAGAGGAGACTTTGCACTCGTTATTCTCAGAGACGGCGCACGCACGCGCGTGTGTGTGTGTGTGTGTGTGTGTGCGTGCGTGCGCGCGTGCTTGTAGCTTACCTCAGCGTCTTGATTGTGCAGGTCGTAGGTGCGAGCCAGAATGCGCATGGTGGATGTGCTAAACTTGGCTTCTTCTAAGAGGAGCTCCAAAAGCAACACAAGCTGCTCTGAGGTCACCTGCGCACAAAAATAAATAAAATAATGATGATAATAATAATAATGCATCACATTAATAGCGTGACCCGCCAAAAAATGAGACCATACTGTGCATAAATGCCACCTCAAGCTCCTCAAGTCATCCGAATTTTGCATATTACATATTTGAAACCCCATTTTCATTTCGCAGCATTTCCCGGAAGTTTCATTTTGCGCGCGGCCGAGAGACAGAACGCATCAATACAAGTCAATTAAAGCGCGCGTTTCGAAGGCAAGAAGCATGGAGATAATAAAAGTGAGCTGAACGCGGTAATGAAATAAATATGCTAAACTGAGCGCATCCTTTGCAACTGGGGGAAGATTAGGAAAAAGAGGCAGAAACGGAGTGTAAAGAGAAGGAATTAAGAAAGCAATAAAGTGTCATATTTTAATAAAGCCGAAGGAGCGAGTCGACTAAATGCTGCTTCTGAAGAGCAAAGGCAGCAGAGAAAAACCTCTTCAGAAAGACAATACGCTTAGACTTCTTTTCTTGTCTGTGTGTGTGTGTGTGTGTGTGTGTGTGTGTTTGATGACAAACATCACAAGGGACACCGACAAGTCAGTGGTGAATTGAAGAGATTATTCCGGCATTGGATGTGGGCTGCGATGGACCACAGTGATTGAGGCTCCTAAAGGGGAGGGGCGGGGCGCTCTCTCAAGTCTCAGAAACACCTTCCCTGTGGGACTGAATGGCTCAGGCCTCTATAGAGGCTCATGTGAAAGTAAGTGTGAGAGAGTGAAGAGCAACTGGGGAGAAGACAGGAAGTGGATGCTCTCGTGCGACATAGTCCGCATCCATCCTTCCAATATCCATCCATTTTCTATCGCAAGTCACAGGGCACATTTACGGTGGAAAAACAACCACTCACACTCACATTTACACATTCAATGAACTTAATTTTATTTTTAAATTACATATGTTTGAATGAGGAGCAAGCCTGGGAAAAAAATGGAGGCAACATGTAACACACCACGCCCGAAGGCCTGAGCCGAGATTCGAACCCAGAGCCTCAGTGATGCAGGTGTGCTGACCACGATCTCACCCGTGATGGGCAAAGAGAACTCCAGAAAGTACAACTCATCCGATCTTCTTCATCTTCAATAATAACGGTTGACAACGAACATTAAGGGTTCTTCAGAGCGTGAACAAGATTGGTGACCCAGTCCTCTCTGTCACATCCCCAGTACTTTGCACACTCCTCCGCATGTCTAGTTGAGTAACGACGTCTGAATTCTTGAGCGCTCCAACTTTCTCTTTGCATTCAAAAAGTGTCACGATGCCCGCTGTGCTCAACCAAAAAAACATCTCGTCTTCTCTTTTTCTTAACATTTTACTGTTCTCATTGCCGACCTCTCTCTTCACAGCAGTTTTCGAAAAAGACACGCCTGGGACTGGGTGACAGGATATCTCGTCCCTCCACTTAGTGTCACTTCAGAATTACGTTTCGCCAAAAGCTGTCATGAGCCTGAGCTACGGAGGCCCAAAAGTATAAAAAAGTTCAGGGCAACACCATGGCAAAAAAGGCGAGGGCCGCAATGACATTAAACTTTGATGTCAAGTAGGGGGCCACAAAATGTCACCGTGGGCCGCAAATGGCCCCCGGGCCGCACTTTCCTTCCTTGATCAATACATCCGCCATCCATGAAAGTATCCATTTATTTGACCCATCGTTTTTTTCATCCATCCATTCCCATTAACGCCTCAACCGACCAAATTCTTTCATTTACCCAACAAATGCCCTCTACGCATCCTCCCAAACACCACAACAGTCCAGGAACCACCCTTACATACTTCCTACCACCCATCTAGCCACCAATCCCCATCAATCTTTCCAACCACCCACCACGCATCCAATCATCGAGCCACCCAGCCCTTCATAATTCAAAAGCAACCATGCGTCGAGCAAACAAGAGCTACCACCCACTCAGCCATCAAATCATCTCCCTTCATCCCTCGATCCAACCACCCATTCCATCCATTTCACTGCCAGGGAACACCCAACCCTAATCCAAGAGCATCGGAATGAAGTGGTAGCTACAGAAATTAGCACACGCACACGCGCACCCACACACACGGACACAGGAGACCATTTAAGGTTAAATGTGACAGCCAATCCTCATCTTCACCTTGCCTCCCTCCCGTCCTCCATATTGTAAAAGAGCGAGTGTTCTCTGAAGTGGAGCCTCCATCTCTGGAGGGTTTATGTGGGGCCCACCCATGATCTCACTCACCCTCTCGCCTTTGAAAAAGTCCAAAGCAATATACAATTGCTCAATCATTCACAGCATAAAGACACACACACACACAGACAACTGCAGCCAACTGTGAGGTCCTGGTGTGCCTCTCAGCACACGTGCTGCTAATCAATAAGTCTGCGCCACTGTCGCCATAACAATTTTGCAGCCGGCGATGGCGCACAAAAACACATGACGTCAGTTATTCTACTGCAAGATACGAGTGTCAGTTCTTCCTTTTCCCTGAACCACCAAAATGAACAAACGTAAACCTTCTAGTAAGCCCCCCCCCCTTTTGTGCGCGATACCTTCACTTAAAACGTTACCTCACATAAGTCTTTCAATTCGCAAATAATGGCGAGGGATTTTTTTACTTTCTCAACTGCAAACAAGGGTGGCATCTCATTAGGTGGAAGGCGTTTATTCAGACAAATTGCATTTTTGGAATAACATCAAAGAGGAACCAAGGCTGCATGGTTGGAACAGATCAGCCATGCGGCTTAGCAGAACATAAACATGGACACGTAGAACACTGTAGAGATCGGATGTCAGGGACGAAATTGTTGTCACGCAATTTTAAGAGCATCTTTCATCAGAAACTCCTTTGCAACGTGCGAGAAGACTCCAAACTGATTTCAACTGATGACACTGCTGAAAGGCTTACATGCTGCTGTTTTAGTTAGCGACGGAGCTCAAATGGACAGCAGCTCACTTTTGAACTTCTTCGCTGCCCTTGATAGCTACATAAACCAAATACCAATTGGGCTGGCAGTGAATAAGGTCATGCTCGTGTGCGAACAGTCGTGCAAAAACAGTTACTACCATTTTTTTTTTTTTTTTTTGCTGTTCCTGATGGGAAATGTGCGGCGTTTGTCTTAAGTGCATATAACCCGCCCCACGACTATCTGTGGAAATAATTACTCCAGCGCAACAGCTCTCGGATTACACCATAACACAAAAGAGACTTTGACATACTTTGCACTCAGACTCGCTCAAACAAATTAATGATTTACTACTCATTAGCATTACTTGCATTGTGTTTGTGAGCGTGCGTGAGACGCAGAGAGAAAGCAATTACGGGGGAAAGGTGAACTCCATTGCGGAATGCTCACTTATTAATGAGAGAGCCAGTCGCATGGCAGACAAGCACTTACCGGCACACGCACTTTCACTGACACAACCGCAACACGAATTGCACCTTTAAAGGAGCATTTCATTCGATACCGTCCGTGGCAATGGCGTCACGCTGTTGGGCACAATGTCGTTTGGAAGACAGTACGCGCCTGGACATGCACACAAACTGCCGGCGCAACCGCCATCGGATACATATCGAGCCAGGTCTTGCAAAGACCTCTGGGAAATCTGCTGTGACTTTTCACACTCCGCAGAACAATGGGGTGGGCGCAGCACTGTTATGACGACAGGTATGAATGTGTGTATCACCCGCTTTTGGAAAAGTCAAAATAACTTATGTGGGCGTTTGGGACCATGGGAATGAGCTCAACCGGTCATGTGATTGCTGCTTCATTGCATGTTTATGGAAGCCAAAATTAAGAAGACCTCTTTAGCCTTCGCATGCAAGCATATACAGTACACACACACACACACACACACACACACACACACACACGCACACGCACACGCACGCACACGCACACGCACAAAGTTAGAAATATACTTCAGAATCTGTCTTGGGTCGCTTTCTGTGACCGTCCAAAGTGATTTAAAGGGGTTGTCCAGAGAAAACATTTCAATCCTAAATCTTTTTCTGGTGCTCGCCAGCAATCCATCAGCATCTCCATGGCAACGGCACCAAGTCGAGCTCTCGTTTGTACAGTAAATAGCAGAGCGAGTCAGTAATGGCTCGACGCTTGGATTGATCGTGAACCTTTCATTTTCTGCGTTGATTCCATCACATCTGTATTCAAAAGGCATATCTGGGCAAGTCGCAGGTGACCCCTGACAAGAGAGATGAACGCGCATCTCTTTCACTACTCATTAATTGCAACTTAAACTGGAGATGATCGTAAGTCAATTACAAAAGCACTTGTGCGACAAAGAGACACCAAAAGCCTGGAGTAAAAAGTCAAGGACTGCTGACTATAAAATTCTATTGTATATAATGACCCCCCCCCCCCCCCCAAAGAAGAGAACGTCATTGGCACCTTTCAAAGGTGCACGGAGGTGTTGCTAATGCTTTCTTTCCTTGCCTGCTAACCCCCAAGGGAGAGCACGCTGCTTGTTCAGTCGGAGCACATTAAAGGGTTTGGCGACGTTGAATAACTGTGACATTATAAAACCAAACTGTGATTTCTGAGAGGCCAATGACTTGCGTCTGTGTGTGTGGGTGGGTGTGTGTGTGTGTGTGATACCATTCAGCCGCTTGGCTGCCTTTTATTTCTGTCTGACCGCAGGCTTGTAAAAAGCCATTCTGGCTCCAGCGGCTAAAGGCCTCAGCGTACGTGTCAGGTACTAAGGTTTCACCCTTTCTCTCCACGCCCCCCCTCCCCCTTCTTCGGCTGCCCCGTGTCTCCATGGCGGTCTGCTCTCCCGCTACAAGCCCGCTTCTCGTCACTCTCCCTGTCAAGCGTGCCATTGTCTGGCCCTGTCTTATTTTACCCTTGATTTAAGGCTGCAAACATTCATCTGCTTTCACTGCTCTGGTGTTCACGGGTCTTGTCGAGAAACGGCGCTTCTGGGCAGCTGCTGGGATTTGGGGCGGGCCATGACAGCGTAAGTGGCATCCCAAACACGCGCACTTTTAATTAGCCCGTAAGTGCTCGATACGGCTGCTCGGAATTTAAATGCGGAACAAAGATGGGGCAGATGGCGGGGAGCAAAAGAGCAAGACGGGAGACTGTAAAGCCAAATGATGGAAAGCAGATAAATGTTGGAAAACGTTTACATTCATCCGAGTCTTTTCTTTTTTTTTTTTTAACTCTTGTGGCGTCCATACCCCAAATAGTCAAGTCATAGTAAAGTTGATTAAATAACTGCATCCCACACTCACATGTTGCCAAGATGTCCCTCTTCTCACTGTAGTGCTTACAGAAGCATGTGTGGGAGAGTTTAATAAAAAAAATGTACAGCAAAGATGGCGGAAAGCTATAAATTTCGTTTTTAAATTTAGCTATAAACACGTTAAGTGGCCAGCGCAAAATCAAATTCCCAGACTGCAGGGATATGATACTGCAATCTTGTGGTTTCACATGGTCAAAAGAAATGTTCGGAGAAAAAAAAAATATATATAAAAAGAGGCTTGCTGACATTGTAGAATTTGCAAACCAGTTTTCTGGTAATGGCATTGGAGATTGTGAAATGTTATCAGCGAGTGGCCTGCTAGCCATTGGACCCGCGCTATCATCTCCTCCGGCGATGTTTACACCTGCTTCCGCTGCAGCACAGTGATGATATCACAGATAATTCCGGTCACAGACTGATGACTCCGCCGATGACCTACAGTCGCCGTAATCTGATCGTTACGGGCGTTTGACCTGCTTTTCATTTGAAAAGCGCTTCAACGACTGCTAGCGGAGGAGCGGGTTCGGCCCCCCGCGTTTGTGTGTTCAAGACGCAAAGACACGCGGAGAACCCTGCGGCAAAGACAACGGCAAGGCGCGATCAATGTTGCATTGATGCGCTGTCTGACTCGGGAATGTTTGTCGCCATAAATATCAAAATCACGGAAGGGAAATCATTCAAAACACAAACAGACATGCCAATCAACAGGCCCCATTTGGAAAACAAAGCACGTTTCATTTCATCACGCACCCGACACGCTAAATGGTTTGTTTCGCCGATCCAGCTGGGAAACGTGGCTGGACAAAAAGCTTGCTTGCGGGTGACACATCCATTAGCTGGCAATCAGATCACAACATGTAGAAGAATAAATTACCGCTACATGCCTCTAGCGTGACAAGAAGCAAGCGTCGTCATTTGTTGTCCAGTTGTGAAAAACAAACGACAGTTCTAGTAATGCCCGACAAATTTGTGCTTGACTAATAATTGACCTATTTACACGATGACATGATATATCTGGACGGAGAGGCAAGCTTAGCTCCGTTTAGCTTGGGTCGGTGAAGGAATGTCACGAGAGTCTTCGACACAAATGACGGTACGGTACAGCACATGCGCACTTCTGGTGTGTTTTTGGGAAGCCATTTCTTGAAAGGGTGACTTTGCGAGATGAGTTTGAAATGATATTAAAGTGTTTTGGGGTCATAGTTTGTGGGATATTTCCAGTTGAAACTATGAATGTAAAAAATGTGTTTTAAAGCTGTATATTATTTGTAAATGGTCATTAGAAAATAAATGCAAGATAATAGAATACTGGTCAACGGCAAATTTTAATCAGAGATGGCTGTGTGTCCCTTAAAGTATTTTTGATGCTGATTTGAAAAAATGGTTTTTACTTTTTGTCCAGCACATCGCGTTTTGGAGATATTTTCTGTTTCTGTTTATAAGTTTGACCGATAAAAACTTGCGCAGTACAGATTCTAGCATGTTATGGAATAAATGATGATTACCGGTAATAAATATTACGAGATAGATGACATTTGATTATGGTTCTTTTTATTATTAACAATAATAATAATAATAATAATAATGACAATACCTAACATGCTAGAGAAAAAACAAGGGCGGATACAGACTCAGCGCAGAAAGACCAGCTACATCCCTACATGACCATAATAATCTTTACTCCAAAGTGGGGAAATTTGCTGTATGTTATGACTATTACTATTTATTGTAAACATTTTTAGGAGGGCGTCAATTACGGAGGTAATTTTCTTACTGAAAACGACTAATTTCCGACAATGTTGTTTTCAAAATTCCGAATTGTCCCCTTTATGTCCTTATAAGGTCATTGATGGGTCTTTGCACCCGCAGTTGCATTATTATGGGCTTTGTGAGATGAATTTGCGAGGCATTTATTTGAAAACAGCAACCTCACACAATCACTCAAGATTTTGCACATGGAGGATAGTCTCAATGTGCGTATTATTAAATGCATGCCACGCAAGTCTCCAAAAGTTCCCACAGTGTCCAAGCCTCCTGTGTAAAAATGTCTCCCACTGTTTGTTGCTCTATGTAGCGCCCAATTTTTCACGGTGTACATACGCAGCTTTATACCAGTCACACAACCGTGTGGGTTCAACCAAGGGTTCCGAGTCAGAGGTTAAGCTCAAAGAAATATCACTGTGGCTTTTGCCGTGAGGAAAGACTACTTCTGATACCAGCATGCGCACACCATCAGATAACTTTCGATCACCACTTTCTTTCTTTGCGCAGCTGTTGTTATGTCAAACGATACCTTCCTGCAATTTGGCCGTGATGGCCTCGGCAAGGCAATTACCACGTTTTCTCTCCTGCTCATCACCACTCTGACTCAATCGTTAACACATGCGCACACACACCTCCAAAACCAGGGGGAGTTTAATTAATCTCTGGCACTTTTTGAAACCCACCACTGTGCCCGTCCCCTGCGAACGCCTCCCTTGGCATCCAATCACAGTTCCCGCAATCCGTCCTCCCATTTGCCGATGGAGACATCAGCATCTCCTCAGCTACCCTCACGACACCGTTTTTTTATCTTTATACCTTCATCCCAGTTTAGTGATAGCAATTCCCCGCAGGACGGGGGATTGTGTTCGGTTTAGTCTGGGGAGTCGAAGAAAGAAAAGTGTCTTTTTCACTTTCCAGCTCCTCTGCAAAGGTGTAAAAAGACCTCTTAGATCCAATTTTGCCTGCATCCCAGGGATTGAACCCCAGGTCTCGGAAGCGGCTGCCTTCGTATTGCCTTTGAAAGGGAGAATATTTGACAGAGTGCAGAAACAAATGGGTCGTAGTTTGAGGGAGAGTGAGCCAAATGTTTTCAGTGATGTGTAACCTGTGTAACCGGGGGGCTGAGGAGGGAGGGATGGTGGCTTCAGAAAAACTTCAAGAAACCTTACTTCAGGAAAGAATCGATGACCAATTTTTGACCAAAGATAGACAGACGGACAGAGAAAGAGAAAGTCATAAACCAAGGGACCACTGTACATTCCTGACCACAACATGTAGTTGAGGTTTTGGCTGACAATACATTGAAAATAATCTCCACCGAATATTTCACTGAAATATTCCTTCCTTTGTGGAGGTACTTTCCTGCCAAGAAAACATCCAACGTTCAAACTCAGGAATTCTTGCCAGATTTCACGGAAACGCTAATCTTTAATTCAGTTATCTCAAAGACACTTAACACAACGTCGCCTTAACAAATAAGGTGCTCAAGTATGAAATGTGACTAAACACTGAAAATAGCAGCACTCCCAGATTTAATTTCCTCCTGTCATTTGTTCTGGCCCCGGATCCCGCATGGTGTGGGAGGTAAAATATCATCCCCGAGGGGGTGAAAAGAAACATCGGTAACCTCTGGCCAAACTGCAGCTTCCTTTCAAGGACTCCTAGATAAATATTTGCAGTGGTGGATGCTGCTCTTGATAATTGCTGAGGTTAAGAGGGCACGGGCAAAGGGGGGCCCAGCACTGGCTTAGCCCGAGTTATGTTGCAGGTTCAAGACCAAATACACGCCAGAAAGAGCAGCAGACCGACTACAGACAGGAGACTCAAGCATGAAGATTTTGGAGCACAAAGGTATCTATCTACCTGCTGCCATTGTGGCGAAGAAAAAGCGACCGAGTGTTTCATGTGTTGCTTTGTCTGGAAATGTCGGTCCTACAAAGAGCAGACAAATGACTACAGACAACAGTCGCTTAGTTTGGAGGGCGCAGACTCAAATCCAAATTCGCCCAGAAAGATTAGAACACTAAACACAGACTAGAGAGAGATTCTGGTCTACTCCGTCTTGCTATCGTTGGGTAGAATGAAGATACTGAGAGCAGGAAAGCTGCGACCAAAGACGGGATGACTTGCAAACAAGAGGAGGGAGTAGCGGCGAACGGCGAGTGAAGAGGAGACGGCGTGGAGACGCTAGCCAGAGCCAATGAGCAGAAAGGTCATGTTAAGGAAAACACTGAATATGTCTGAAGTCAGAGCAGACACAGAAAGGACTAAAAGCGGTTATATTGTGCAGGGAAATGCTCATAAAACCATAAAGCCGCACACTCTGGGCACATTAGCCAATGGCTGAAAGCGCTACAGAGATGAGAGGGCACAGAAAAGACGAGATGAGGGGAAAACAACTCAAAATGTTTTGTTTGCGTTACATTAGAAAATGGGGGCTCCTGGGGATGGTAATCCTTCTGTCAATTTGCTGTGATAAATCCACATCCAGCCTCAGGTCACATGATAGCCAGGGCGCTCAAACTGCCTGCAATTGGCACAGACTCAATGGCTTTCGCATGAGTGCGCCTGCATGTCTAACGAGATCCTAGATTACAGCAGACTTTGGATGGAGTGAAACAATAATTCCATGTTGTCATCCCTTGGCAGAGTGAATTTACAGCTCCATTTGTGGGGGAACATATTTGTCACCGCCATGCCTTTCCCAGTCTCCACCTTTCCTGACGCCATGAAATTCTGAAGTTGACCAAAAGAGACCCACCATCATGTAAGACTTCAGTTGTTGTTGTTTGTTTGTTTTTAATCGCTTGTCAAAAACAGTGGTTGACCTTTTTTTTTCTGACAGGCTGACTGCACATAGCCCTTGAGTTCATCAACTTTGATTTGGTCTTGTAAGAACTTCTCTGACAAAGAGCTGCATTTTGGTTATATATAAAAAAACAAAACAAAACAAAAAAACTCTCATATGCACCATTAAGTCTAGACAACTGCTCCGAATCCATACTGCTGCTTTCCTTCTACAAATGCAATGTATGATCACGACTCTGGCTATTGGCTTCATATCAGAATATCGATGTCCATGTAAACAAACAACGAAGAGAGTTGTGCACATTACGCGTGAGCGAGTCAGAGGGGAGAAATGTAGGAATTTTCGATATACCCTTTGACAACACACGCACGCACAGATCTCCGGCGATTGGTTTCACGTGCAAGGCTATCCATCATCTTTGGAACACAGTAGCACACAGCTGACATCACTCTTTGCATGCGTGTGCGTGTCTGCGTTTCTTTGACGAGGCTAATTGCATTCGGGCCGTCGGAGGGTCGCATAGGCGCCCCGGTCATTAGTGGGACCGACAGATGTTTCAGCGCTTAGCACGCTGCAATAATTACACACCAAAACATTTGCCAGTGTACCTATGAAATCTATGAGGTGTCACTTGGAAAGGTTTTATGACGAGAGTCTGAATGCATTGGCCTCCACTAAAAAATGTCATCTTACCGACCATGGAATTGCTCTATTTACCGCAGTGATCAATTCTTGTGCCCATCTTAACTCTTTTGACCAACTACAACGCGGCCATTCTTTCTACAACCACATTTTCCTAATACTGGTGTAAAGTATTACATTTGATGTCCAGTAAACACACCGTATAGAACTGAATATTGTAAAAATGAATATTAATGACGATCTAAAAAGATATATGAAGAACAAGAGGCAGACTGTGTTGAAGAAATACAGTGAACCCCGTCCCATTTGTGGTTTGCTATTCGCAAAGTACAGTACTGTAGTTGCATTTTTTTCCCCCCTTTCTGTGGAACCTATCCTCTGCGATTCATTGAAAACTCACCTGTGTGGCTCTTGGCCAGGTTTCATACTTTTTCTGCAGCACCCTAAGACACCACAAGATAACAACACTACAGGCCTGGATGAGAGAACATGTGTGATTGGTGTCAAAGAAGTAAGGGGCGGGGGGGGCTCACAAATGACGGCGGGCTTGCTCTTGCTTGAAAATGGCTATTTTTATGGATTGTGAAAGAGACATGCCCACCCGATTCTGGTGCATTTGATCAAAATCGAATAATCTTTCATCCATTTATTTTTAAGGGTAATATTGTAAAATTAGTTAGAAAATATATTTTGTGTTTAAGTGTCTTGGGTTGCATTTTAAACTATAATATATAGGCATTCACCCCCCCCCCCCCTGTCAATTACTCTGATTGTCACAATTCATGGCAAGGCACTGTCCCTGTCCCCTGCAAATTTCACTTTACTGTATATTGCACAGAAAATTGTAGCAGGAACCATTGTTAAACATGCCACGAGATCATCTTAAATTCTGTGTAGGAAACTAGTTTAAAACAGGTGGAAGACTCCACACTTGGGTGCTACTGTTTTAGTTAGCTAATTCAACCCTTTAATGTCTGCACGTGTATAATAGCGTCTATCTAGTCAGTTAATTTCAGTTACTGAGAATGTCAAGACAGGGCTTGTCAAGATACTCAATCCCTTCCTCTCTTGCATAGGAAGCAACAGTATACAAGTGCATTAACAAACACACGAGCGACACACAGCAAGGACCCCCCCCCCCCCCCCCCCCCACTTGAGAGGAGACCGACTGTGAGTTTTAAACGACCGCCAAAAACAAAAGCGCTTCCGAGTGATAAATGAGACAAATCCACGCCGGCACTCCTGTCTTTTATCCCCTTTGCTCATTAACACAACACGACCGCAGCCATCACTCCAAATAAAAGAGTCTGCCGCTTCTGATAGATTGGAATTATATACCTTCAAGCGTGGAAAATGGGAGTCTCTCTCCGCTCAGCGCAAATCTTATCCACTTTGTCTAATTGTTATTTCTTGGATCAAATTAAACATACACTCATTGAAGAAAACCGATCACAAAAAGCTATTGATGCCACGATTAGTGTGGGAGAACGCAGGAGCAGAGGTTGGCCACACATTGCCGCAACAGCGACAACGCACCCCGTAACCCATTGATGTCCAAAACGGCATTTGGTGTGACATATAAAATATGTATTAGTACAGCAACAATTGCTCTGAACACAACAAGATGTAAGTGTCAGTTGTGAAACTTTACACCACGGAAGTTAGCAATTCCCGGGGTTAGGAGTTGTAAACTGAGGACCCCCTCTATTTGCATCCCGGCGTGGTCCGGAAGTCGATTTCATGTAAAGGATTTCATGTCTTAAATGCACGCACCTAGAAATGAGGAAAATCAGTCGAGGAAATGCAGGTGCACAGATGTAGTCTTCGTGAAAACTTGAAGGGGGAGGTGGGAGGGGGGGATGGATTCCAATGATCATGCCAGTGTACGTTGTTATTGTGTCTTGAAGTTTTAGTTCAAAGACATAATCAGCAGATTGTATGCACTCTGCGTCTGTAATATTCTCTGAAATTGTAACATTATGTCACTAAGCACAAATAGGAATAGTGTTTTCTAGCATATTGGCATACGTCAGAAATGAGAGTTTTGGTGATTCCACACCATTTAAAAAAAGTATTTCTATAGCTGTGACACAAGTGAAATTTAGCCAACATCTGCGAGAATTTATAAAACAGAGTAAAATACAGTTCCATTAGAAAGGACTGAGGATGTTGCAAAAATAAAAATCCGATGTTTGCATAACTGTAAATCTGAAAAGTAGTGAGGACCGATTGGGCCATGGAAGAGCCGGTAAAAATTTGACACATGCCAGGACTTTTTCCCGAGCTGAGTATAAAACCGAGGCTAAGATGGTGTACAGTTTTGGCTTTAGTGGAAGTTTGTGTCTACGGAGTGCTTTGTTGACATATTGAATGATCCGGACAAAGTGGCACTACCTCTCGTTATGATGCATCTATAGTTGAAGCCTCGGCAGGCCTTCGTAGCCCATATATGTTCTCGCACAAATAAAGCAGCAACAGAATGCGTGCACCTTTCCGTAGTTATTGCCATTTCATCCATCGACGGAATTACATTAACCTTTCACCTGGGGTCAGTCCACTCCACTTTCTGTCCATCAAAGAGTTCTTTCACAGGTCCTGCTTGGGAAAACCCATACAGAAGGCTAATACACAATAGGACACAATCTACTCTCAGCCTTTGCTTATTTACGATGAGATTTCCACCAAGTATGCCTTTCTGAGTCCACTTTCATCTCAAAAAACAGAACTAATGTTCAAAATACAGCCTGACCTCTCAGCTATATCGTGTGTGATGTGTGTGAAATTGAAGGGGTGTGGTGTGCATTAGTAGACTGAGCTGATCGCTCAGTCGATCTGATGACGGAGTAATGTACAAACACACAGACACACAGAGAGCATATAGTACTCTTCTGACCATTTCCCATCCTGCTGTGATGAAGCCTGTCCGGGAACAGCCTGCCGTTTCCCCGAAGGTTCCTAACGCTCTCCACCTGCATCATTTCTGATTCATTGCCAATAAATGCCCCAGACGGAGCACCAAAGAGAAAGGGAACGGGTGATGAAAGGCTAAGGCGGCAATATAAACCAAGAGACATTGATGGGAAAACAGAGACGAAGGAAAAACGCATGTGTGACGGATCTCTTCAACACCACAGTTGCCAGAAATAATGCTTTGACAGAAGTACTCTTCTTCAAACTGTGAAACAGTTTAATATAAAGAAAAGGCAACTGGAAGGTGAAACTAGAAGGATTAGTCGTGAGGCATTTTGGGTAATTTGAAGATGTTCAATCGATCCTCCATTAGCAGAACATTTTTTTTGTGTTGATATCATTATTCTCTCTGCTTTCACTGGTGGATTCATGTTTGAATATGCAACTTAACATGTTCACATCCTGCTGTATATCCTAAACGTGAAATTAAAAATTGCACATCATTTTGAAATCTACCAGCACTCCACTGCACTTATTCCAGCCTAATTTAAATCATGCAGAACTCTCAAGTCCTTAAGCATGATCACATATCTTTACAGGGGAAGTCAACTCCAACATTTTCATAACAATATGTTCAATGCAGCCCCACTTGTCTAAACAAAACATCCTGATTAATATTTTGTTTGTGGAATATGAGTTGAGCAGTATAATCCGCATGTTTCTGTCCATCTCGGGGGTCAGCCATGTTTGGTTGTTGCCTGAGCCCTAAGCAACTGTGATGTCATTTTTAGTCGAGTGAAAAGTGGGAAAATGGCTGCCGTCTGATATGGATAAAAACAGGCGGATATTGCTGCTTAACTCATATAACCACAAACATAATATGAATAAAAATGTCGTGTTTAGACTCGTGGAGGTGAATAGAACATATTACTGTAAAAAACTTTGGGGGGTTGACTTCCCCTTTAACCATTTATAGAACTCGACACAGCGTCGAAAGACGAGCAAAGCCCACTCCGTTTCCACAAACACTGAATAAGCCACACTTATAATGAGCAGAAAAACAGCGGTAAGCTTTCATAGCATCCCATTAAGTCAACTGAGAAGGGGCAGATTGCAGTGGAGGTGCAAATGAAGTGATGGCCACATTTTGCTTTCCTGCAGCCACTGTCAACATTGACTATCATAATGCACACTTGTTTTTTTTTTTTTCCATGCACGACATAACAAGTTTGCAAATTTAATTGGACAACTGGAAAGGTTTAATAAATTGTCTCGGGAGGAATGTAAAGAATCTAGGGTTACGCCATCTACCAAATATGTTGAAGTCTAGATCCAAACCTTATTGCAGCACGCTGATGGTGTAGGTACACTCGCCTGACTTGTGTGCGGCCAGCGTGGGATCGGTTCCCACTCGGTGGCGGAATGAATGTGGGTGTGAGTTCACGGAGGTCGCTTATAGTTGTTCACCATAAAGCTTGGAGGGTAAAGTTTCACACCGATCAAGAAACGCTTCAGGCATGTTACATGTAATCAATCCAGATGATCTTGTGATTATTGAAAAGGCCCACGGGGATGTCCAGGTGAAACACTTGATCAATTCTCCATCTCGCAAGTGCAATTTTCAAAGAGAGCTTATCAATGCCAGAGAAGTCCTATTAGGTGTTCCCAGCTTTTTGCTGCTTCAAGGTTTCCTGTGCTGACGGACAGGGGCAGACAGCCGCCTCATTATGTCGACCACAGAGGAAAACGAGAGCAAAATGAGGCCCATTACCACGCAGCCATGACTAATATTTCGCTACGGACTTCCCAGCACACCGGACACATGCATGTTGACCACATGTGTATGCGCTCGTTATAAGAGAGAAAGAAAAGTAGCAGTCAGACATGAAGATTAGGCGGAAAAATCAATAACATTACTGCCGAACCACGTAGGAAGGCGAGGGGGAAGTCGGTAATAAACTTGGACTTTATTGGAATGACCAGAACTTTGGGGGCTCAGCAGGGGGTGTCTGGCTCTTTCCTTCTCTGGAGCATGTGCATGTGTGTTGTATTCCCTAATCATCCATCAGGCCATTAGTCGCAAATGCTGCCTGAGCTCCGGGTGAACGCTCACCACAAGACGTTACACCTCCCTCAAGGCCTTCTCTTTCTCAACACCCCCTACTTCTGACATCACCAGGCCCGTTATGGATTCTTCAAATGTTCACTCCATTTATACAATTATCACATCAGGGCTTCAAACCACATACCTTTTCATGATGTCATTTTCCAGAACAATCTTTACCTTCCACTAAGCGATGTCTAGTCTGTATCGACACATCCTGTTCGCTACATAGGATACTGTGCAATAGTTTGTTACTAACCTCCAATAACAAAATGGCGAAGTCAGAATTGTAACCCAAGGTCTGTCTCTCTGTTTATCTATCAAAATACATAATCTATTACAGTGATTCTTGACCACTGTGCCACGGGAAACTATCCAATTTCACCGAATGGGTCCATCCCACCCCCCCAACTACAAATAATGTATGTACAGTACCTTTGTTCAGCTATCGATGCCAGCGTAGCGACAGGCTAAGCAATTAAGTTCTCTCCCACTAGATGGCAGAAGGTGCAATAAACCTGTGCATCAACCTGTTGTCAATCATCCAACAGAGCTTTGCGTTCAACTCAACAGGTCCACATTTCCCAATGAGTAAGAACATTTGTGATGGTCATCGTTTTAAGGCACTTTTGTGTGACACCTCAGTTTGGTGGCGTGTCATGAGATGTTTCCAATGTAAAATATGTGCCTCGGATCAATAAAGGCTGGGAAATATTGACCATGATCATCAGCACTTATTTTCATCGTTTTCTCCGACCTGTTGCGACCACTTTTCTCTCCTCTGACCACTGTGTTGTCAATAACATTGAAACAACAAGCTGGTGGGGAGAGATGCAGAGAGGAAGGGGGGCCAAGGGTGAAATTAGACTATTAGCGTTTGAAGTACATAAAGGAGTACTATAAAGTACACCTGGTCCATCCACGGGGCAATCTGCACACATATCAACAAAGGGAGGAGCGAGCCTGGACGCAGGCGAGGGTGGTGAATGGAGAAGGGAGGTAAAAAGGTGCCGGTGGAGGGGTTACGTCGTGTTTCCTTTCACCGTGGCTTTTATGGTGTAACTTCAAACGCTGACCTCCCCCTCCCTTGCGCTCCCTCGTTCCATCCGTCCAGCTAGTCATCCCCTCCCTCCCTCTTTCTCACTATTGTGTACAGCCAAGTACACAGCAATTGGCTATTCTTTCATGAGGTGGATTATGGTACCCACCCCACCCCCCTCTTTTCACTCCATCTACCCCTCTCTCGACCTACGACAGGTCCTTTTGCTGCCACTTTTGGAAGTAAGTGTGTTGTGCGCGAGTGTGCGCCTTGTAAATATACCAGACGGTAGTTTCAGGTGCTTGAAAGGGGGGTGGGGGTTGCTCTACGGGCATGTGCGTGCCCATGGATAAAAGAAAGGAAAAGAGTGCACTAATCTAGATCTCGAAAAGAAATCATGTCTGGGCTTGAGTATGCTGTGGATTGCAGGTACGTGCACAACTATGTTTAAAATAGTTACACAACTATAAAGCCGAAACGTTACCGGCTATGTAAAATGGAACCTCTCAAGTCCAACACAATATGCTTACGTGATGCTGATTTGAAACAATTTCCCAGAGGATATAATGAAAAGAAACAATCTGTTCAAGAGTCCAACTTTCGACATTATAGAACCTTGGGTTCTCAGTCACGTTCTTAGCCGTCAAACAGTGTAAAAAATGAGCTAACCACTCTTAATTTGAAGACGTAAAATCAACGCTCTCTTGACTTCAAATGCACCGAATATGTCTATAGAATTTGTCTAGCAAGCATATAAAGAAGTTACTGCAACTCAAAGTAAAAAAAAACGTTCCCTTAATTTTTAGAAAGCAGGGTACACACGTACCAACAATCGGTCCAGATTTGAGCATTTTCCATCGGTGCAATCAAAGCCAGAAAAGGCCTGATAAGCAGATACCTGAAATGTTATTCTGACTGATTATCCTGTCAGGTGGGGTGTGTTAAGAGTGATTTTTCTTCCTCGATCTGTTTATAAAAAAGTCAGTATAAATGTGAACCCTCTTCAGTAGTCAGCTTTGGTTGTGTGGTACCATGCTGCCCCTCGCAGTTAAATCTGGGTACGAAGATAAATACCGGGTTAGGGGGAGGAGCCTTGCGATGGTTAATATCGATAACGTGTGAAGGGTTTTCTACCTTAAACGAGATCGGTTGTAATGACTTGTCAACGTCACTAAACCACAATGACATTTCAAGCGTGATGTTGACTGGTTGCTAATTATGCATTTTGGGGTTGAGGAAGAAAGAGCCAGAGCCACTAGCAGCAGCAGATGAGTGCGCTGTATGGAATTAGTCCGTCGCTTTAACTGATTTAAATGGTCTTTAATTTCTGACTGTGCAGCGTTGTCAAGTGAGAAAGAACCACTCAAGGCCAAAAAGCCAGACTTAAAACAGAATTTTTAGGCCTACACTATCAAAATGGAAGGAGAGTGAGAAATAATTCCACCGCACACGAACACATCTGCGATTACTGGATATGCAAACACCGCAAATTCCCACAATGCAGAACCTATTGCTGGGGCGGGTCCAGAATGAGAAAAGGTTTACTGTTTGGCGATGTTGTGCAAATGTTAACTGGCTGTCCCAGCAGCAAGGACACCGAGTGAAATGATTTTTTTTCTCTAGATGGAAATACCATCCGTGACAGCTCTTGTGATTAGCATGTACGTTCTGTGTAAATTTGGTGCATGAGCTGTCCATTGTCAGTAAATATAGATTAGTGCACAGAAAAAATATCAATGATGACATCCACTGGACTTTCATCACATTACTGTCTTGTTGAAGAAAAGAAAAACCAATCTGAAGTCGTGCAACCGCTGTTACGCGTGCGGTGCGTTGTGTTGTGTTGGTCATTTGGAGCGCGGTGTTAAACGTTTGTGCAAAGGCGCAGATATTACATTAGAAATAAAATCTTGAAATTCCTAATCTAGAAAAGTGAATGAAAAGTGTAAGCGAGCACTTTTCTGATGTGCATCTTTTGATGCTCTCAATGTAGATAGGCCTCGCGTGAGCTGACAGCAGTTCTCAAAATTCTGATGTTTGTGTGACTTATGGGGCATATTTTTGCTGACTTGACAGGATCGACTGCATCATAATAAATGCCCCGACTCCTGCACAAAATAATAAATAAATAAATGAAAACATGGTTTGTCAAGTGCGCCATACGGTCCAGAAGCACATGGAGGGTGATATATAAACGGCACGCTACTCTGGCTAATGACTCCAGGCCCCCTGTGTGGCACTCCTATCAGTGTGTGTCCATTAATGATGCAGCGTATGTGCGCATGTTTGTGTGTCAATTAGTGGGTGGAAGGGATTAGCCATCCCTGGGGATCTCTAATTAACCACACACACACACACACACACACACACACACACACACACACACACACACACACACACACACACACACACACACACACACACACACACACACACACTTGCATGATTATCTTTTTTTTGGCAGGGGGAGGGGGGTATTATTTCAGGGGGTGACATACAGGCCCCACTATGACAAGAAGTACTGCAGCACATGAGACAGGGCCTTCAGTGGCAGAATGTCATGGCCAAATTGCATCCAGTCTTCGCCCCCCCCCCCAATACATAAACACACTGACCATGACCACATGCAGACTGAGTGGCATGTGATGTATACAAGTGCTTAACAGGTTAAATATGTGGGCAGAGGACACCACACTAACACAGCCAAGTGAGTCTATCCCCAACACAAACAAAAGCGACATTTCACAATAAAAAAAAAAAAAAAGAATGCAAAAGAGCCAAGTTAAAGTTGTGTTCATGACAGAATCAGTTGCTGCTTACCTCTTTGTAGTTCACCTTGGGCGCTGATCGCTTCCGCTTTCTGCCCTTCCCTTGATGACTGAGGAGAATCCATTTTGCAACCTGCGGGAGAGAGCATGAGGCGGGTGTGTGGTGGAGAAGGAGTGGGTGGGGGGGGGGGTGCAAAGAGAAGAAGGAGGGAAATGAGGGGCGTAATGAGGTGGTGAAAAACACCCAAAAAGTAGCATTGAGTGAGCTATGAGAAGGGGGGGGGGGGTGAAAAAATAAAAGGGAGAGGTGAGGGAGACAGTGAATTCACAACACTTAACCTGCGCATGACGTCGCTGGAGTGGAAAGTCACACTGGGATTTATTTGAGAGAGTCGCTCAGTGAGCCACTGGCCTTGACTTAACATACAGTGCGCAATCTCTCTCTCTCTCTCACTCCTTTTGGCTCACTCTCTTTTTTGGAGACACATTAATTCCAACCTCTCAGCGCTCCGTCACGCTCCATATATAATCCAGACAAACAGACGACTGAGACAAAAGAGTTAATAGCGAAAGTACATCCCTGGAGCTCGCGCAAAATGAAACTGCACTCCACAGTCTGTCTTGAATGTTCACTTTTCGCTGCGGCTTCAGTGGGAATCATTTTCAAATATCTGCCACAAATGGTGAAGTTAGCAGAGTGTGTGTGTGTTTGGGGAGGGGGGTCATTTGAGAACCGCATGTGGGCGCTTTCTGGGGAATGCGATAGGAGGCACGGACTGAAAAGCAAAGCAACAGATGCACAAGCGGTAGGCGCTCCTCTGGGAGACTGAAAGAAAACGAGAGGTGAAGATGAAAGATGCTATCGGACACAGAGAAACAGAAGACTGAAAAACCAGGGAAACAGTGGCAGGGAGTGCCAGCAATGGGGGAGAAACAGTTGAAAGTGGGAGAAAAGGGGAAAATAAAGACTTACCTCCTGCTTGACTTCCTCCACTAGCTTCGCCTCAGACCACAGAGCGCTCCTTTCGTGCAGCCACTGGACGAGAGTGGAGAAGAAGAGCTGTGAGTGATCGGGACAGAGTGGAATGCTGTGCAGAGAGAAAGAGAGAGTGAGAGAGGGAGGAGGAGAGAGAGAGAGAGAGAGAGCAGGAAGGGGAGGGAGGAGGGGAGGGTAAGGAAGGTGGGAGTGCAATCGCTCGCTTCTTGGACGGAAACTCGCGACTTGACTCTTTGGAGGAGGAAGTGGATGAAAGGCGATATCTGACATCAGAAGGAATGATCGCATCAACCTACAACCGCCCAACAAACACACACGCACACACATGTATAAACAAGCACCAACACACACCACTCACTTTCTAACCTAATTAAGGCTTTCAGCAGAACTGATGCCAGAGTGATGTGGACCCCACATCAACGTACGATTTGGAGCACTCACAGCCCACAACTCCACTAAGGCTTAAACCCGCAAAAATCAATGAGTGAACCTCTATGATCTCTCCTTTTATTTATAAAGAGGAATATATTGCATTCGCTCAACAATAAATTAGTCGTGTAAACTGGATGGGGTTTAAGTTGCACCCAAAGGGCATGTTTTCTTTCAAATATACTGTTCGAGGTTAATTTCATGCAACCCGGATGTAATTTCATCAAGACAAATATTGATGATCAATATTTGGATCGTCAAATAATTTTCCCCAAAAATAATTTTCAACAGCGCTCATTATTTTTGATATTTTCAATAACAACAGAAACATTGTGAAATGTTTTTGATGTATACTGAATGAATGTCAATATGTTCTAATGCGCGGGTGTCAAAAGTACAACCCGCATACCAGAACCGGCCCATCAAGATTCAATCCGGCCCATAGGGATAGAGAATATATCAAGTGTTTTTTTCTTCGATAAAGGTCAATTATTATTATACCGATTATTCGATAGAAATTTCAGTCGGATATCCGAATACCACAACATTTGATAGCTGCAGCACTGTGGACGGTACTCAGTTTTACGGAGTTCCATCCCAGTCCTTCGACACAAATCTCTGGGCTGGTATTGTATGTACAACATGGCTAAAGCGAGTACCTCGAAATAACTCAAAAATACGAATGGAATGTAATTGGGAGAATGATTGTTTAGGACTCGGGACTTGGTTCCCAAGCACAAGTGGTAATCTTCCCCCCCCAACAAAAAGTTGAGGGAGAGTACAGCAATTAATGTGAAAATAATCCTTGTCACGATGCCTGTACAAGCTGTGACAAACCCACGGCAATGAAAACAAAACTGGTATGGCAGAGGTAATCAAACATGCTGCCTTAGAATGTAGGACAGCCCTGACACACGTACGTTTCCACAAACGCCCGGTTGTGATTCAGCCTGTAGTATCTTCATTGGCCACTTCTAAAGTTCAATACCATGAGTGCATGCCTCAGTGTAGATGACACAAAGCTACTCCAGCAGAAATAGCGTGGCAGGCAAACATGGAGGGCGGCTCAGAAAGGAAGTTGTCAGAGTGGGCTGCGGAGAAGCCAGTGAGTGCTGAGGCAGTAAATTGGCATTGTGTAACGGGATACCGCACATAGCTCTTTTTGCAGCCTTGATCCCCGCTGCCATTCCACGAATAGCAAGGCTTTTGTCTACCTCTCTGCGAGTCCCCCCCACTACCCCCCACCACCACTGTCTGTGTAGTGTCTCCTCCAGTCAATCAATATTATCTGGATTTACCCCTCTCAGCCATCATCTCATCTTGCTCACCTCACTTTAACCTAATTTATTTTTAAACTATGAAATGACAATTGCTTGATGTCAAATAGTTCCAAGATGTGTCGCAAAGAAGATTCACGTTTTTAGATGCCCTTGCATGTGGGAAATGAAAGGCACAGTTTGCAATGCTCTTTTCGGCCATTGATTAAACGCCGGAAACATAGGCAAACTCAATGAGCACACACAAGCGGGAGCTGCTGTGAGCCACTGCTCACACCCAGACAGTAACACTCAGAAATGACTTCGGGTGTCACATGGCACTCAACCATGGCATGCCTCTTAAAGGCACATCCATGTTCACAGACACTATGAATTTCCTATGCACGGAAGCTTGGAGTTTGCTTTTTTTGTATTTGCAATGTGTTTAAATTCATTTACTCCCAAAGACGTTTTTAAACGTCTTTTCAGACTTGGTCCAGAATTGGCTGGTACTGAATGAGTTAGATATGTTGAAATATTTTTTTCAACAAGTTTAAATGTGTTGAAGGTGTGTAGGAAGGGTAAAACTACCAAAAACTTAAATGGTCCCCCCATATGGCGGATTTCTAGTGAGTCCGGAACATAGTTCCTGCAACAGACGGGGGTTCAATGTTTATTTTATTTCAAACTCCAGTTTCGTTGGACATGAATTTGAATATACTAATATTGTTTAATATGGTTCCTGAAATGTGGCCGCAGCTGTTGTGAAAGCACAACATAAATAAATGTTTTGTCCGAGTAGCATGCACCTTCATGCCAGCATTATGTCATCTATATTCAAATTTCTAAGGCTATTAAAATCATTTTGTTACATCAACCAGTTATACAGTAAGGAGTGGGAAAACAAAAAAATAAAAATAGTATGAAGTATGAAATGGCGAACGTTGGCTGAACGAGCAGCCCTTGTGAATCGTGGGCCATATCTTTATTTAAACAAAGTACTGTACCTCAGCCTACACGCATCCTCCCAAAGAGACTGCTTAGTCATCCATCCGATGATTTGATCAAAATAAGTCGGAATTTATCTTTCCATTCCCGTTCTCTGGCTGAGGGACAGCTAAATGTCATTGTTTAATATTTCCTGCCTTTCCGCAACTCAGGACCCTGTGGAGAACCCCGTGGACGCAGGGCAAACATGAGCGAGTCAGAAAATGGTCCCCCCCCCCCCATTCTTTCTTTTAAGGAAGTTTGTGCCCTGTGTATACAAAATACACAAGCGTGTGCATTTGTAAAAGGTTTGGATCGATGGGGCTGTTCTGATTAGGCGGTGACTGGCACATCAAACACAAGAAAGAAGTTCTCCGCTGCGGGCCAATCAGATACGACATTAACAGAGGTCTGCTTCCCCCAGCCCTCCGAACCTGAGGGCTCCTGTTACATCTGCAAAATAAAGGCTCCCACCCAGACGGCGACACAAACATGCCTAGACGGCTGATTTAGATGAGTCATCATGTAGGGGGGAAAAAAAGACAATTGAACACGCGGTGAACAAGGATTGATTGTGGCAGTGACAAAGCCCAAAATGACGCTAATTAAAGAATGATCACGTATCATTTTGAAGCGTCCTCGCGAATGTAAGAGAAGTATTTCATTTGAACGATCATCAAAGTCAAAACCCGAACTGTTTCTGATTGAGACCACAGGCAGTGTGATTTAAATGACGGTCCAATGGAACCGTGTGTGAGACCATTTGTTGTTGATGAATGGAGCCCCTCACTCCCACGTTGATTCGCAGACAAGGATGATTGATATCTGCAATATTCACCCCATGTGTGATGATGTCTCAGGCTCCGGCAAACACAAAATGGCCATCATATAGTAAATAATAGCGAACAAGAATTGGTCCGCTGATTGATCAACATAAAAGAGGTTTAGGATTACCTTGAATCTGGTCATAAGCACATAACCCATTGAACATTTCATTTGGTGCAATCGAGGGAGATCCAATACAAGAGCTGTGTTGAAATGTTACCTTTAAAGAGGAACTCAACCCCAAAAAATGTCTTTACAATAATATGCTCTATGCAGCCCCACTAGTCTAAACACGGCATTGAGGTTAATATCGCGTTTGTAGAATATGAGTTGAGAAGTAAAATCCACCATTTTTGTTCATCATGGAGGGGGGGGGGCGCTATTTTGCCACTTGTTGAAGACTGAGAGACTGAAAACCACATCGCAGTTGCTCAAGGCTCAGGTATCACCCAATCACGGCTAAGCTTCAGAAAACAGGGAAAGCAGAAAATTGAGTGTCGTAAATTCCATGCTTCATACTTTATGTTTTTTAAGTGCAAATGCAAATTGAACAACGCACAAAGGCTTTCGCTTGCATTTGCCATGTATTGCAAACAATTAGATAACATTACAAACAAAACTGAACTATAGAGTGAACTTTAGCATCAGGACGTCGACGAAGCCTATTTCTTTTTGCATTCTTCTTCAATTTCGTCTCGGCTCTTGTCAATTTTGACTTGCTTCTTCTGCATTCTACTTTGTCCCGTCTATATTCTCACAATTAAAATGAAAACAAAACTTTATTTTATTTTTTATTTTTTTGCTTGTTGCACTACAAATAGTTTGTGTATGCGGAATGAAGAAATAAAGAAATAACTCATTCATTGGCTGCTACCTGTTCAGTGTAGGCTGGGATTGTAAGGCTTGGCATGCATTTGCCATGCATCGCATAAATTCATTCATTTTCCGAACCGCTTTTATCCTCACTAGGGTCGCGGGAGGTGCTGGAGCCTATCCCAGCTGTCTTCGGACAGTAGGCGGGGGACACCCTGAACCGGTTGCCAGCCAATCGCAGGGCACACAGAGACGAACAACCATCCGCGTTCACACTCACACCTAGGGACATCATGCAAACTCCACACAGGGAGGCCGGAGCCGGGATCGAACCCACGACCTCTGCACTGTGAGGTAGACGCGCTAACCACTGGACCACCGGGCCGCCCCATGCATCGCAATGAATGCTTAATAAGACGCATGTGACTTGCTGCTTCTCATTTAATTGGAAAAAGCAAGAACATAAGTGGAGTGATTTATGTGAGCCGACAGTGAAACATTACATATGTGTTGCAGACACAGCCCAGCCGCAATGATCCATTTCAAAGTTGGACGTATGAACACTAAAATGAACCGCAAGCAAGAAAAGAAAACCTCACCTTGGGAACTCCTGGTCGATCCAGCCAATCGGCATAAATAGTGGCGAGGGTTAGGCCTTTTCTACAACACAATGGCACGAGTGTTAGTATTTTCCCTAGTATTAATGAAGCAATGACTGTTATTGCCCAATGAAGTCAAGGCTCTGGGAATATATTCCTCGGTTACCAGCAGAACTGGAGTTTGCGACACCACCTTAAACAAAACGTGGGGCGCACCCACAGAGGCATGTCGAAACAATGAGGTGAATTTGAATGCAGGCCGGCAGAGTAAACGGGAGACGCGTGCGGCCTAGGAAGTCACGGCACACATGCTGTGACCCCAATGCTTCATAAACAGAAACATGCATGCAAAAATTCCAAGAGCATTTATAATTCAGCAAGCATACAAAGTACATACCAAGGATCATGGTAAATGCGACATATTTCCACATCGTTATTCCTGGTCTGGGCTTGAGGGGAATTTCCACACTTGGCTAAACAGACTCATCCATAGCACATTAATGTGTGTGTGGGTGAAGCCATGAAACGACTTATTTTCTAATCAAACTTTTCTGTCGAACCTTTGGAGTTGAAAATAAACACATATTGAGTCAATATTAACAAATGTCTATTTTCTCTGTAAATGAATGAGACAATGCTGCACTATTTTTAACCAAATCCTGTCCAAAAAAGAAAAAAAACATGAAATTGAAAGCATACTTCCTTGCGAGATCCTTAAGAATGTGTCCTATTGCGATCTTCACCCCACGGATTTTCGATTGGATTTAGGTCAGGACTCTGGCTGAGTCACTCCAAAACATACATTTTTGCCTAATAAAGTCATTATTTGGTCATTATTACGCTGAAAGGTGAAGTTCCTTTCAATATCATCTATCTAGCAGACATCTGAAGGTGTAGGACAAAAAGTGACTGTTGTTTGGAAGTCACTTGGAAGTCTGGTCTCCTGACCTTGACTAATGCCTTAGTTATCTACATTTTGGTGAAGAGGAAGAAAAAAGAACCCAAATGATGATAATGTCCCAAATTTTCACCGTTAACGGCCAGTCCTTGTGAGCAGCACATGGTGCAAGGTTGTCGCTTACTGCGGACATGCATTTAGTTATTTAAGAATTCTGCTGAACATTTCTGAAAAATGTCCCCAATGTTTAGGCTCAGTGGGAGTGAGACAACTCGTGCCATAGCCTGGCGGACAACCCGCGCTGTTCCATCATCTCTGACGCCAGCAGTGGCCGTGGTGTCTCGTAATTGTAGGCTTGGGGTTAGCTTAACTAGCAGCTGAGTATTCTTTGAAGTATTTTCATGGATGTATGCTAGTGGTGCAAGAAAAGAAAAAAAAAACACTAGAAGAGATGCAATCTTTTGAGTTATGTCGTCGAATAGTGGAAGCTTATCTCGATCAAAAAAAATGTCAATGTAGATGAGTATGAGGGAACAATCGTTTCCACCTCCAACCACATTGGATTATTCATGGAAATTTAGAATAAAAGGATCCAAAAATAGAAACCACTAATGTAAGACAGAAACTCCATTCTCACTGCAACACTGACATAAGGCAGCATGTCCACCCTGACATAAACATTTACAGTTTCTAACTTAAGGCTTCCTCCTTCAAATTATTGCCAAACTTCAACAGAGTGTCCATGAAAAAAATTAATGCCTGATACTCTTCAGTTGCTTTAAAACAACAAAAAAAAAACACCGTGGCCTACAATTTGAGGAAATCCTGGGTGTGTACAGCTGCAGGATATCAAGGATGAATACCAGTAGGATGGTAAACTAGTGGTTAGCACATTGACCTCACAATTCGGAGGTTCTGCGTTTGAGTTGCTGTCCTTTCATAGAAGACTCAGTGTTCAGGCTTGTCTGGCGACCAGTCCAGGGTGTACACTGTCTTTGGCTCAAAGTCAATCGGGAGAGGTCCCAGCTCACATGTGATCCTAATGTGGACCAGCAGTGTAGCGAGTGGATGAAAACAAATGATTCTTGATGAATGGACTGCATTCCCTGTAGCAATCAGTGACTTATTTTAATGTGCATGTTTACCCCGCCCACTTCATTTTATGTTCTGCTCTTTGTTTTTTATGTTGGGATGGTTTAGTGGCGTATTCCGCAGGGAACGGCTG
Organism: Hippocampus guttulatus; assembly: GCF_054856545.1. NCBI lineage: Eukaryota > Metazoa > Chordata > Actinopteri > Syngnathiformes > Syngnathidae > Hippocampus > Hippocampus guttulatus. The sequence continues at coordinate 15,982,492 of NC_141265.1, forward strand.
TAACATGAATGCAGCGAGTGCCCACTCACATCCTCCAATGTGGCTCTCCGAGTGTGTTTACTGGAAGAAGCATCAGACCTAAATATTGACCATCCCCAACTTCCTTAGCTTAATTCAATCAATTTCTCCTCATCAGGCAGGCACATGGGAGAGACAGACAAAAAAAAAAAAAAAACCCAAGAACAACAATTCTGAAAACAGACAGAATGTTGCCGAAGGCCGGAGAGGCGAGCGCCACGTAAGTAAGCGGGGCCTGACGAGGAAGAGAGAGACGGACAGTGGGAGAGGTTAATGAGGCAATCATGAGAAATAGAGAATTGAGTGATTAAGCCAGTGCCAGAGAGGAGGCTGAAAATTAGAGAGGAGGAGAGCGGGAGGAGCGCTTGTCCTTTTACACTTCAGTTAATACTGGAGTGGATGAGACTCGTGCTTACAAGGATTGATGTTGGGGCCCAGCCGTCACTGAGCAGAATCGATGAGAATCAAGGCCAAATCCGGCCAGACTCTCCTGATACCAAGTTCTGCTCCAAATCACAACAATTTAAGTTGCTCAAGACAATGCATAGCAACACACCTGCACCACAATACATGAGCTTGATAGAAATGCATGCATTCGGATAATGGTCTGTTTTGATTGACGCCGCCAAATTGGTCATTTATTTATTTTACTGGGTCACCAAAAATATAATTCTGCCAACTATTTTATTGATCATCACGCAGGGTAAAGCCCTTATGATTTATTCAACAATCCACTCACTATCGCGCTTGTCTTCAGCCTAAGCCAGAGCTGCCTTTGCCCAAGTGCAGGCAGGGTACACCCTGGGGTGGTCATCAGCCAATCGCCAGGCACAGAAATTGACACACACACACACACACATTCAGATCCACAGACAATTTAGGGTCATCAAATCACTTAAAATGTATAAAGTGGGAGGAAGTCCTGGGACCCGGGGAAAAGCCACGCAGCAAAGGAAGAAACTCCAAATACTACACAGAAAGGCCGGATTCAAGATTAAGAGTTGAATCTCAAACCTCAGAATTGTGAGGCAAACATCCTAACCCCTCATACACTACTTGTTGATTTAGCCTAACAGAAATTCCTTGTCTGTTTTCCATCCATCAATTCTTTTTCTAGTGCGCTTGTCGTCATTAGGGTAGCAGTTGAGCTGCAGCCTATCCCTACTGACTTTGGGCAAGAGAATACACCCTGGATTGGTCGCCAGACAGTGGCAGAGTGCATTTACAGGTGCATCGCAATAAATAAAAATGTTAGGAAAACATTTATTCAAAAAGTGAATACTCATTATCTCGAGTCACGACAAATACTTCATTTGTTTATTTATTTTTCACAATGTTGATGATTATGCCTCGTTACAGTGAAGGAAAACCCCACATTCACCATGTGAGCTAATTACACTATTGTGTAATCAATATTGCATAAATAATTTGACATTTCAATGATTTTCTTCTGTTCTTGAACTGCACCATTACCCACACTCACACCAATGAAGTCTTCAACCCACCTAACATGCATTGTTTTGAAACGCCTACAGAATTCCCAGAGAGCACACATGCCAACTTGGGGAGAACGCGCAAGTCGAGATCCAAACCTCGAGTCTCAGAACTGTGAGGCACACATGCTAACTAGGTCAATGCGCTGGCCCCCGTGTCCGTATGTAATGTATATATCGATTATATTTTCGTCCAGTTTGGGTCCTGGGAAGGAATCACACTTCCATTTGGGGTCTGACAAAGTTTGAGAAATAGACATTGTTCAGGTGTGACCTAATTGGAGCCGATGAGGACATATTTCACGAACGCCAGAACTCTGCCAACCGGTACTTAAGCCCAGCCAGGACACATAAAGCCTTGTGTCTCTGAGTCAATTATTCATGAAACGAAGCATTGCCCATAAGTACTTTGAGCACAGTACATACCTCGCAAGGTCAGGAAAGGTGGAAAGCAGCATTTGCAGGAAATCCTGTCAAACAATGATCAATAGAAAGGGAGGCATTAGGGGAGGTGCGTAAGAGACCTTAGTTAGGTGTTTGATGCCAAACTGTTTAGATAAGATCCATTACTTAGCGAGAAGACAACAGCAGCCAGGTGGAATGTATCACATGTACACACACACACACACGCACACAGGCATTCACACAGGTGTGGTACCTCAGACACCAGTCGGATAAATACACGCTGCTAGGCTGATGTGTGGTCATCAATTTGGGGGTGGGTGGTGGGGAACTATTGTAACACAGTGGCAGTCAAGCTTGGAACGCTTCAGCATCCAATTAATTTATGGAAATAACATAGCGCCTGGGAGGCCGGGTCACATTAAACGGTTCAAATCGGAGCCGAGATTTGATTAACAAGCGCGGAGGAAGCTGCGAGCCACCATGAAGATTCCCAATTAACGCCATCGAGTGGAAATTAGGTCCTTAAACTGGAGGCTCACCTGAGATAAGATGAGTTGCCCGTGGTATTTCTTCACAAATAATCTGAAGAAGTGAATAAATTGTTGCTCTCCCACTTGACTCGCCAAGAACCTGAGGAGGAAGTAGCCCTAGAAGAGATGGGACAAGCAAATAACACAGAATTATCGGTAAGGTTCGCACTGGAATCATTGAAGGACATCATCTAACAGTTATGCAAGTAGTGGTCAGGGGTTATTTATTTACTCAAGTGCAGATGTGAGAGGAGTGTATTAAGAGGGTGGTGTCTATTGTGAGGGCACCTTAATTAGGTCAACCTGAGTTTTAAAATGAGCATCAAGAAATATTACTGCTACATTCCAGATGGTATTGAGTGAAAGTGGAGTTTAAAACAAAATGGAGAGAAACAGCAAAAAGCAAGGCATCTATTATCCATCCATCCATCCATTTTCCGAACCGCTTGATCCTCACTAGGGTCGCGGGGGGTGCTGGAGCCGATCCCAGCTGTCTTCGGGCAGTAGGTGGGGGACACCCTGAATCGGTTGCCAGCCAATCGCAGGGCACACAGAGATGAACAACCATCCACGCTCACATTCACACCTAGGGACAATTTAGAGCGTCCAATCAGCCTGCCATGCATGTTTTTGGAACGTGGGAGGAAACCGGAGTCCCCGGAGAAAACCCACGCAGGCCCGGGGAGAACATGCAAACTCCACACAGGGAGGCCGGAGCTGGAATCGAACCCGGTACCTCTGCACTGTGAAGTCGACGTGCTAACCACTGGACTACCGGGCCGCCGGCCTCTATTATAGCAGACATAATATAGAAGCAGTAACGGTTCTCAACGCGTGGCTAGTGGATGGCCATTTGTAAGTACGATGCATGTTTAAATTCCAGAGGTCGAAAATCATAGGTAAGCAATGTAGTGCAATAAATTAGTGGATGATTAAATGAGAAAGCAAAAGCAGTATGTACAAATTCTGAGCCAATAAACATGCTGTTTTTTTTTTTTTTAATAATTGAAAAGTGATGACTTGGACTTCTTTGGAAGTTATGTTAGGTGACGAATAGTTTTGTTGTGTTTTAATCAAAAAGGCTTGAGAAGCACCAGCTGGGGCAATAATAGCATCATGTTCAGAGAGGTTAAATTGAGACAAATACAGTGTTTGTTAGTTGTTACACAAATCCTTCTAAATTCTCGTGAGAATAAGCCCCTGTATTTAACTCGTACTGGAAATGGCAGGACTCCTTGAAATAAATCACTTTCCACAGATGCTAAGAGAGAAATCGAACCCTGGAACCACTTAAACCACTGTGCTAGGCAAGAGTTCATACACCCAACCTGCCAGTGAGACTTGCATTCACCAAGACGACACACAGGCCAGTATAACACCAAGGCACGATAACAAAATCAAGACAGATTTTTCGCAATGTGCAGTAACAGCTTGATGCTGTCATTGTTAGCGACACATTTTAGTTCTGACTAGTTTTCCAATCATTGTGTCCTATTTTCCAGTGATCTCACCTTGAGGTAGTGGACTTGCAGGAAGGGTTTTTCTGGGTTGAGGGCATGTTTTACTGTGGAAGAGCCCGACTCACTGACTTGGCCTGTTTTGTCCATGTTGGGTCTGCAGAAGGAAAATCAGAGCAGACAAAGACTCTACTTCACAATGGGAACGGCAACAACAACAACAACAACAACAACATGAGCGAGATAGGAAAGTGTTCAGAAATGTGTGTGGTGATGGTGGTCGTGGGTGGGGAATCACACCGTTTCTACAGAGTAAAAATACAATGTCAGCAGCATTAAATTCAACGACTCAGCTCGTCTTTTCAGTGGTTAACACCTTGCTGCAGCGCGCTGCCCGAGGCACCGTGCATTTTCATAAAAGCACGCAATACAGTGTTTATATGACCTCATAGCAAAACGCTGCTTACATTTTACTGCCCGTGACTCACCAGGGGAACAAATAACACAAGACATGCACTCCGAGAGCCCGCAGAGGAGGAGCCAATGCCGGACTTCCCTGTTACACGGATACAAATCATTCCTTGAATCCCTCCGTAAAAAGTATAAACAAACACCTACTAACCCGATAAATCCCAGACAAACAGGTGAGTGACGTGGGACGCTGTGCAATGATAGTTCCAGTTAGCCTGTATTGATCGGGCTGAGCAGATTAACTGAGTGTGCCAAGAGGAAGGCCTTGAAGGATGGCCCTGCTGACGAATCGATGTGGCAGGCGCCTGGCCCACCAATCAATACGCCCCCCTCATCAACAGCTACCACTTTTCCACCTCATGACAGGGATGTCAAATAAACACACAGGCGGACGCGGGAGTCCAAAAATCATGTGCCTAAAGTCACATGGTTGCTGCACAGGAAGCCCTAAATTTAGTCAGATGATTTATAATTTTGCAAAAAAATAAACATGCGTGACTTCATATATTGATTAATTATTTTTATAGAGTCGCTTTCAATGATTTTGTGACATAAGAAAAACATAGTGATGTCGTATAGTCCTCCATTTCTGAAAGATATAATAATCAATAATGACGTAGAATGCAATTAACACTATAATATAATCTGGTAATGTTTTATTCACATTTGGTTTTCAACTGGTTTAGGCAGCCAATTAGTTCCCCCCCAAAATATGTTACCTGGTTCAACAATATCACTCCGCTGATACCACTGTTGAAATTTCACAACAAGCAAATGTCGACAAATTGATTGCTACCCATCTAGGCAGCCAACAAGTTGGTACTTTATCCCCGATCGGAAGTCATTAAGTCTTAAAAACATAACCCCAGTGACACAACCTAAAGTCTTAAAAACAACCCCCCCCCCCCACAAAAAAAACTTTAATGTAATCTTTATTTTTCATTCGTCAAACCAATTTAGGCAGCAAATTGGTTGGGGTTTTATCACTTGCTCATCACTACAAAGGAGTGAAATATGCCTCCTACCTCAAGACTCAACAATTACATATCAACTCCAAAGCTACATAGTTGGAATTTCATGCTAAACAAAAATTGTCAAATTCGTTGCGACACCGCTGATAGGACTGATCAAATTTCAGATGATTTACAAAGTTTCGAACGAACAAAAATTGACAAACAAATGTCATTCTCTTGACTTTCTATCTAGAATTGGTCTGCAGCCCGTCCAAGCAATAAAATGTTCGGGCATGACTAAAATATCGTTGTGACAAGCAAAGCATAACGCCATTCAAATTTCACGTGATCGACAAAATGAACATTTGCATTACGCTCGCCTTAACCTTGAATTGCTTCACTTTTGTATCCAATTGTCGGCCACGCACAATGAACAGAAACGTTAAGTCACATGAAGTCAATTAGGTCTGAGGGCAAGCGGAGGAGGACATGTGGGGGAAACGGAGAATGGGCGATAGATAGGAATGTTTAGTTTGCTCGGTGGGCTGAGAGAGGAAGTCATCAGCTTCCTGGAATTTCTAGATTTGTCTGGACAACTCTTGCGAGGGACTTTCATCATGCATCTGAGGGCGTTTGATTCCATGTATGCGTTTGCGTCTGTCACATAAATGACACCGAGTGACCTGATTTAGGTTTTAAAAAAAACTCTCATAAATGTCGAAGCAGTGAACTTATGCACTGACATGGAAAAGGGTGTTGAAAGAATCGGCATATTTGAATCACTTATATCATAGGTTAGACTTGCTGTTTGTCCACTCCCATACCCGTTGTGTCGACGTGTGTCTGCTGCTGCTGATAAGATGAAACACTTTTTCTTTTCTTTTTTTTTTTTTTTGTTGCGGTCAGCGGGAGATGCACTATCCCTGGGAAATCGTACAGCAAGTGTGAGTGGAATTTATGCGGTGACTGTCAGGCAGGGGATTAAAGAACCAAAGAGCAACTGAGGAATGGGACAAATACAATGACAGAAGCTGTATTTCTGAAAGATATGCGCGGCAAACACATCGGCGGCATAGCGTGGCAAAGGGAAAATAAACATTTATCCATCACTGGCGTATTACACAAAAGGATCTCCACCCTTGCCACTGTCCAAACCTGGCATGTACGGACGTGTAAATCCCCGTCGCTCTTTGTCAGAGATGATTTAGTGCAGCTTTAGGAGGAATCACTGCTCGCTGCCTTGGAGAATCGTACAATAGGTCCGTGTATTTCAAAATAAATGCTTCTCTTATCTGCCTCGTAGGCCACAATGTGCGAGAGGGCGGGTGTGCGTCGGTTCTTGTGTGCGCAGGGCCACACATGCACCTACCTGGGTGTGTCTGAGATTGAGCGACCAAGGGAAAGCGCGGGAGGAAATAAGGAGCTATTACTGACAGAACTTCATGTCAAAGGGACACACGCACACAGGCACACATGCACTAACACGCACACGCACACACACACACACACACACACACACACACACACGAGAGGTTGATAGCACCGCCCGCCATATCCTGACAAATTACACGAGGTTGACTGTGGAAACCGGATAAGGTAGAGCAGTGCTCCCAGCAGCCCAGTAAATCAGCAGGGAGAATAGTGTTTGGCCTGAGCCACCCTAAATATAACTCATCTGAAAGGCACTGATAAACACTGGCCACCGGCCGCCCGCTGCTGGACGAGCGGCCGTCGATTGTGACCCACTGAACTTGGACAGCGCAACCTGACATTTCGCCTTTGTGAGCATCGAACTGCTCGTGGATCTCGCCGCGCTTCCCATTCTCTGCCCCTCACGGCATTCTGTTCAACCTTTCCTCTGCGCATTGTGATAGCTGCCGTGTGTATTTGTGTCGTGTTGCCACGCAGTCGCGATGTGGACACAGTGAATGGGAAGACGGTACGAGAGGCAGAATCAATGGGTGACATGTTGTCTCTCTCCCACCTTCTTGTGACCCTTGTATTCCATTCATGCCTAAGGCCTGGGAGATGGCGGTGAACCTTTTGTCAGACAATCATCCGTGACATATATACGGTAAGAAAAGGGCGGGTATGCACGAGTGAATTTCTGATGGGGGTTTTTTTTTTGGTGTGTTGTTTATTCAAGCCTGTCAGCTGCAGAGAAACCTAATCCTGATCCTGCTAATCACCCGCATGTCTGTCTGTCGCATAGGGGAGTACCCTGATGAAGACGGCCACATAGACACGACTCTAAGTTTAACCCTTCGCTCATTCAGTCGGACAACAAAACTCTTCACAAGTCTCACTGAGCGGGGAATGCTTGTGAACATAGCAACGCGTCGCCAAAGTTCTTTTTGATTCGCCAATGCGAGAGACCACATGGGCATGGTGACCAGGGTCCCAAATAAACATCGACCCATTCGTGCTAAGACTGTTTTAACAAGAATAGATCAGGGAAAAACAAGGCACCGTTTGGATGAGGTTCCAGCCATAAGGAGCAAAAGGTGTTGTGGAAACAAAATGACACTATTATCTTGTCCATAGCTACTGATCTTTGCTCACGGACTCAACGCAGTGGCATAAGATATACTGTTAAAAGCGGTTCAGTTAAAGCTATCGTCTCTTGAAGGCAGTTGTCCAACGTTATTTGGTTTAACTCAAGAAAATAACAAAAGGGAGTGATGAAGTAGATTATGAAAGGGAAATTTGCATACAGCGGCAAGCCTGCACCAACTTGTAAGGTTTTTTTGTGTGTGTTACACATAACCATCTTTGAGGGAGGACAGCAGAAATCTGAAAGCTGGGGACGGTTTGCAGGAGTGGAAAATGGTTGCTGACCTTTGCAATGATGCCCCAAATAGCCACTTAGAGTTGCACCTTGGTCTTTAGGCTAACACTTTCCCAAACATTCATGCATTGTCTCAGAGCATCACTACGTATCGCTAAATGTCACTCATGACAGAGGCTCAGGAGACACCCTGATTATCGCCAACGTTCGGCAGAAAAGTTGACAAATCCAACATTCACTACCTCGCAAGCATTCACCGCTCAAAGAGATATAGGCTTTAACAAATCATTAACCGCACGACAGGAGGTCCTCGGTTAATGATGCAGTTACGTTCCTAGAGTGGAATCGTTAACCCGAATTTGTACGCAACTCGGAACGCGATTCGATTTGTGAGAAACCACATTAGGTCTTGAGCTTAAAAAAAAAAAAAAAAAAGGCCAAATGAGACTTTTGCAGGTGAACCAAACAACACCGACATGACCTGAATTTGTATGTTGATTGCATGTTATGTCACTTAAGCATCACCTAAGTCATAATTCGGGTACATATTACTCTAAAAACCCGCAAGTATGGCGGCGCGGTCACTTACCATATCTTTTTGTGCCCTGTGACAACGTACAATATTCTCAGGCCACTGTGGAACATTTGTCTGCAGTCTAGAACCTCGAAACCTTGTATGTCGGGATCTTCAGAATGCCTACACGATTGTGTTGAATTTATAGCCTCATTGACAGGGAGACCCAGCATTTATCTGCTTTGGCCTTTCACACAGATCCCAGTGAAGATGTGCTATTTCGCACAGCAACACGTCATCCTGCCATCAGATGATGTCAACTCGTGAAACATCCGTTGCGGCTTTCAAAACAACGGGGATGGACAAGTGAGTGTGAGGTGTTGAGTTCACATCTGTGTCCCTCCATTCCCTTTGCCACAGTAACCTCCTTTACATGTCCGACACCACTAATTCTTTGTCCCCCAGTGCCCATACAATTCCTCGCTTTAACAGGCAGTGTAAAAGCAGCTGATACCACTTGGCCTCTTCAATCAAACGCTGCTCGGCAGAGGATAAAATGGACGACTTAACTGTTATCATTTTGCTCAGAAAGCACATTACAGTATTTGAAGAGTGACATATCTGAAGGTAATGCCAATAAGGAGTACGATAAAAATCAATTAGAGGCTGATATGCTGCGAAAGTTGGTTAATCAAAATTGCGGGGTGCAATATTCCCATCCTGAAACAGTTAATCTCCAGCAAAGGTTTTCCATATGCAGTATAATCCACTGACGGCACTGAGGTTCCACCCTGGATAAAACAAATAGGTTGCGGGTCATGATATCACAATAGCAGCTTTTGCGTTTTTGCCTGTGCGCGCGTGTACGCGTGTGCCCTCATGTTAGCCGCAGTAAGCGTTTCTAAAGGACATGACAGCACACTTCACCTGGATAACTTATTGTACTCTGCAGCCACCCCTGCCACACCTGCAGTTCTGGAATGCTTTTACCATAGCCACATACCGGGATGTCAGCAGACAAAGGCCGAGTTCACTCAAGAAGGCACACGAAGGTGTAAGGTTGTGGAGTTCGTCACGCCTTTCTTATTTCAATGTAAACTAAACTTTTTGCATGTAATGAAGCGCTTCAACCGGACATACAGTACATACTAGGAAGGGCGTCGGGTCAGAATTCTGTCAAAACGAAGTGCACTACTTGAAAGCGACCAGCAGATGCTGTTGATTCCGCCGCAACTCATTTGCGTTCCAAAGACGTACAACATGACATCAGCTAAGGCAAGTTGGGCTTATAGTTCAGGCTGTGGCAAAAATCCCCCAGGCAGCTTTAGTCCGCTAAGTATGAAACAAAAAAAAACAAACAAAAGAACCTTCAGAAAGCAAGAGACTCCATTACATGTAATCTTAAGGAAAAATACTACATCGTTATCGGGGTATAACCTATCCTAAATCGGGTATCCTAAAGCAACTGTCCTAAATATGAAGTTTTTCTTGATTTGGGGTTTACATTGTGCTTAAAAAATGAAACTGTTGTGTTCATCCACCATTTTATCAGTAACGGTTGATTTTTGTTCATGTCAAAGATGGAGACGTTCCAAGGCATGAGCGACGCACCTGAGAATTTGAAGTTCCTCTCCTGAATTTTGCAACTCGTCAGACAGTCTTCTCCACCTCAGCAGCGCCTTCAATTCGGACAGTTCTGTCGCTTCCGGCAGAGAAAGCTGCACGGAGAAACATATGCATGTCATGTAATATGCAGAAGATTCAGTGATTTTGTCATGATACTGTGGAAATTTTCAGTGAGCAGAATAGGATGGATTGTAAAAATAAATAATAATAATAAAATATAAATCATGGAACATACACAACTGCGAATGAAAACGTGGGGCTATTGTATAAACAAGCGTTCATTATATTTAACTCTTGACAAGTGTGTTGATTTTAAGACTGGACCAAGCACACATCTCCGATACTTTATTAACACTTTGTTGTTTTTGGCAAGCTAAAAACAAAACAAAAACCAGTACACGGTTACTCAAAAAAGCTGTAAATGAGATGGCAAATATCTGGATCCAGTCGGACCGCACAAATGCAGACTTTACCCCGCCTTGACCCCAGCAGTTGAATCCATGCGGGAATACACAGAGTATATTGTCTTCAGCTGCTGATGTTTTGATCATGTGACTGCGAGGCTATTTGAACGCAAAGCAAGGGTTGCTTGCACGAGAACAGGGAGGATAATGGAAACCTTCTGCTTGTAATTTTACCACCTGTCTTTGGAGCCAAGCATCCTCCTGGAGAAAATCCATGGCAGTTAACTATGGAGCTACATGGAAAAATATGATGTTATTTCTCACTCTCCTCAAGACAGCATCGATATTGCGATTTCAACTGTGCTATCACATGGTCTTTCTGAAATGCCGGGACAGATAAGCTACACAAAATAGCTGCCGTAAAATAGAACGAGAGTGCGCCATACTTGCTGTGCTCGGGCCCAGATAATGTCCTCGAGGTAGGTGGCGAAACCCTCGCTGATCCATTCCTCTGTCCAGTCTCTGGCCCCGATGACCAGGCCGAACCAGGAGTGGGCAATCTCGTGGCACAGCCTGGACCCGCACAAGGACAGGCTGTTTTCCCTCGGAAATGAGCTGCCAACATGCAGCACACTCTGAGACAGGAAAATGATGTGGGGGCTGGAAGGAAACAAAGGACAGTAGTAAGGGAAAGAGAGTCGCAATTTGACATGAAACAAACCTAATAGTAAGTGACTGCGAGGAAAGACCAATGTGACATCACCAGGATTTTGTAGCGTCACCGCAGCACGAGTTTATTATTGGACTGAAGCAGTGACTATCATCACATTTTCATGTCAATCCGCAAAATCTATTCAGCCGTGAAATTGTATTTTGCTCGTCAAACATGAATGTGACAAATATAGTGCATTCATTGGGCAAAACAAGATGTGGATATGGCTACCCATAAGCATGCTTTCAAGACGTTTACGACACATTTAAACTCACAACCCCCCCCCCAAGTATTATACATTTCCTACTTTTTGCATAGATTTTTCTACGGAATCTTACCGTTAGAAAAAGCTCATGAAAAAAGCAAGCTAGCACGCAAAAGGAAGACACAAAATTCCAGATTCGACATTTTGAGCTGATTTTACACACTTACTGTTCCAGAAAGTTTAGACAACATCAGGTTCAACAAAACCATTTCGTCTTAAGCGGCCCAGCCGAAAGGAACAGCCGAATCCGTTAGAATCTCTCCAGGAGAGCAATCGCCAACCACCAGTGGGTGAAATCAATTAAATTAAATTTGCAGTTTTAAGAGGATTTTATTTGACACATGACTTCAAGGCAATGCTGTAAATTTTGTATCGAAAACATGCCCTTACTCTTTTAAGCTTTTTCAGACCCAAAGGAAAATACTCGAACGGGTAATCTTATATTTAGAAAATGATCTGTAATTACTGCACATCCACATGTGATTTACTGGTTCGCGGGGATTGTCACAATTTCATTTGACAGGCGGCTATCGAACATATGGTTTCACTTATGATATGGTTTGAAATGAAGCGCCTCAGAAGTTCAAGTATAGAAACGGGATGTGCTGGCTCTGCTTACAGTTATCGTGATAACATTCGGTATGTGCATAGCATTTCAAAGGAATACACAATCCGGGCATTTGCTTACTCTTTTCTTTGTAAACAGCATTGGTTCTCACGAATCCTATTGCCTCATTAGCCACGAACAAAAATGAAAAATTATTAAAGTGATGGCACAACAAAGAAAGGAAGGAAGGAATTAAGGAGCTTGTTAGCTATTAAATCCTAATGTAATTTTTAGCAAATGTGAGCTAACCAACAGTTCACACACTATCCATTCTTAATGGCTTTTTGTAAAAAGATCATAAATTGGCATTGTGTAATGATCTGGTATTTGACTGCACATGAATTGGTGATTGATGTGTGTTGTGGACTTTGAAGGCTTTCAAACGTGTTCCTCAGTGAGTTCGAACCCTTTCATACGGGCTGCTCAGTTGTTGTATGACCGGTGTCAGCATTTGGGCTGCATTTCTGCTGAGTATGTCAGATTTGTTTCTAATACTTATACTAGCCGTGGCTGAGTCCAACTCTCATTGTCGCAGATTTTGATCATAATTGATGATTTATTTTTTTTAGCTGAGAATCAGCACCCTCCAATCTGTGGCCACGGTCCGCAGTCGAAAAAAGGGAGGAGTATCCTCTCCAGGTCTGGGATGAAATCCTGGCCAAGTGGAGGAGTTCAAGTATCTAGGGGTCTTGTTGACGAGTGAGGGAAGGATGGAGCGGGAGATCGACAGGAGGATCGTTGCAGAGTTTACAGTGATGCCGACCGTATGCAGCCCATTAATGGAATGAGTCATACTTCCAGAACATTCCAGCATAGGAACGCGGGACATGTGACTGTTAACCATGAGACCGCCCTGACAGAACAAGAGCGATAAAACGTCAAAAGCCGAGGTCACGGCCGAAGACATTTCCTCAACATTGTTCACTTGTGTCTTACGTAAGCATCTCCGAGTGGCCTGGGGACTGTGGAGGCAAGGGTTGGGGGGCGGGGGGTCTGCAATGGGAGAATGGAGGTCACAGAGGTGAAGATAAATGCACTCTCTTTCTCTTGGTCTGTGTAACAACACCGGCTTGTTGAGGTGGCGTCTTCTCATGCTCACAAGATCTTAAATGGTCCCAACTGTTGTTGCTGACCTGACATGGGTTGGAGAATTTGTATTTGGGTACTTCTCCACGATGGTAAGGCCGTGACAAACCTATTAAAGAGCTAGCACTGAGCATGTTTCTGCATTTATTGAAGGAGTGAATGACGAATGCACCAAGTCCCATAAAACAAGTGCAACCATTCCATTATGGGCGCCTATTGTACGAAAACGTTTTTGTTGCAAAGTGTGTCTCCTGTGATAGTGTCATTCTCAAATATTATACTGATCACTATTAGCAGCTGTCATCAAGGTTATATTAGAAATCTAATACAGCATGAGATGGAAGAGTGATTATATTTTGCTTGCGCAACAAAGTCATCTTGAAATCAAACGCAAGAAACTAAAAAGAGCAAGTAAAGCGAGGCCAAATTGTGTCGGCTTGACAATCAATTTAAGAGCGTAATAAGCTAATGTTCAAAAGAGCCGTCTATCTGTTCTGTCTCTGAGGAGTTAATCAGATAGAAAGCAGCTTCTGTTGTTTAGCAACATGTCGACATCATACAAAAGGGTATATACATCTCAAATGTAATCCCAAATTTCTCCTGATTACTCTGACAAAAGCGCTCGCCGGAGCGGCGGACGCTAACATTAGCCTTATGACTGTCTTTGGAGCCTAATCTTACTCCCCTCCAATTGGATAAGCATGCCTTTGTTGTCCGTTCCAACGGCGCACATGTGCGTGAGCGAGCGTGAAAACACAAAGACAGCCTTTCAGCGACGGCGTTTGCACACGCTCCTCGGAGGGAGGCGGAATCCATCACCACGGTGACAAACGGTGACATCCCACCACGGCCGGGGACACCAAACAACAGCATCTTTCACGTTCGTTGATACAGTGACTGACAATAGTTGACATCGGGGACCCGTCAAGGCTCCTCGCATGGTTGCACTTTCACATGCGGCAAAGCATCGTTCATGTGCTTGTACACCTTCTTTCACAATAGATAGATTTGGATATTATGTGGCCCTCCTATCTTTCAAAGAACTGTGGCTCTGTAGCTCCTTGTTGTAGCTCCTTGCGGTTGCAGGTTGTTGTGGTTGAAGCTACTCGTGGTCATCGATTAGGGTTCATGAGCGCCATTAAAAAAAAAAAGAGAGATTTTTATTCTTCGCCATTGTTGAGTGTTTTTAGCCGTGCGTTTCACTTTCTATCCCGACGGAGGACTCACGAGCCGCAGCTAAAAACAAGTTTACGGATTCCGGGGCAGCACACATTTCTTTCCAGTAAAGTTTGTAGCAGAATTGATGGAAATGATGAAATCATATGAGACGACTCTTTGAGGAGTCTCATGAGATTCTTCCCTTTTTGGAAGATGTTGCAAAGAATCCAACTTAAAAAAAACCCACAAAAAAAAAAACCCAACAACAAACAAACCCCCCCCCCCCCCCGCAAAACAAGCCTAGAGTTACATGCAGTAAGCTTCTGCAGTTCACATGCATGGGAACGTACTCTACATTGAAACCCAGTTTTTACTAAATCCGTCATGCAAATGTACCTTTAGTTATCAATGACATCACTAATCGGATCTGCGAATTAAGACATTGATCTGATGGGCAAATTGATACATTGCAGTCGATAACTTTTGCTTAAAATGCTCAATTTTGGTGATCGGATGGGATCGATCACATCGGTGGAACCTTTACAAACAAACTATTTTACAAATCCAAGTCAAAATATATTTCACCAAAATGGGTCTTAGGTCATAACATGAAATAGTGATTAAAGCCCGCTTGTGGACTTTCATGTGACAACGACATGACTACGACTCACCCTGGGTGAGACGGCCCTGAGCGTCAGGTGTGTGCCAGGGCAAGTCTTCAATTTAGGGAGACACAGATTGCCATAGCGTTACCTTCCTCCATCTCTCCATCCATTATTCATCCCTCCATCCATCATCCCTGGCTGTAGGCCATTTATTCCCCAGCGGGACACTGCCATGCATAATGCAAGAGGAGCCCTATCATAGTCCTGTAATTGACATCCTCAGCTCGACTCATAGCAGGGACACGACTAAAACACACCTGAGAGAGAAAAGAAAGAGAAAGAGAGAAAGAAAGAAAGCGATCGGGAGAAAGAGAGAGCGAGAGAGAGGGAGAGAGATGATGATGATGGTGAGCCTCCCCGTATGTGTACTGTACGAGTAAACAAGTGGATGAAAAATGAAGTGGCGGGGGAAAGATAACATACACTGAGATAGCTTGAAATATAAGGAGCAATTTAGGGAACGACAGTAGGAAAACAAAGAGATGCTCTGGAAGAACCATGAATATCTGACAGAGATCTATGGAGAATGCCAGAAAGATGGAAGGAGGGAGTGCTATGATGGTCTAAATGTGAATGATTGTCAAATCTGCCTCGATGTGCCATGTTATTGACTGGCAACCAAGGTGTGGTCTACCTTTAGCATGACGTTAGTGAAGCAGAGTGGATAGAGGGTTTGGCATGTCTGCGCCCCGAACATGAGCATGTATGAGGTTCGGTGTTTGACTCTAAGCGGTATAAAAAAATGTGTGCAAAAATTATACATTAAAAAATATATATACCTATGTACATTACAGAACGATTCATTGGTACAGATAAAGGTTTTCCCCCAATCATGGCTTTACCACTGGTGAAATAAGGCAGGAGACTATACAAGGAAACAAACCTTTCCGTGATAGAGAAGGAACTAAAGCAATGGACAAAAGCCACATGAAAGATGGCATTCGCACAAAGTATGCCTGTTGTCTATTTTTTTCCTATACGAAAAGGTCGCCCATTCCTAATGTCAGCCGACTGGACTAAACTTGGTCTCCCCCTCGTTCTTGGACACAGTGAGTGGGCTATATCAGACACTGGGGCCTATTTGACCAAACTCCTACCACCCTTCATCCTTTTTATAAAAAAAAAGTCTGACTCCCAATGTCTGGAATTCCAAGCTGGCTGCAGATCAGCTCTGTGCTTCCCAGACAGGGTGCCCCCCCACAGGGCCAGGCCAAATGCCAGTCCATGTAGGGCCTGATCACATGAGCGCGGGGGCCAGGCCAAGGCCCCCGGGGAGATGCCCGAATCACATAGATTGCATCGCATCAGAGTCTGGAAATAAACGGCAGATATCACAGATCATCTGCTACTGCGTTTTTGTAAACAAAACAATTAAGGGCTTCATGTTGAAATAACTTAGTGTTAAAGTTGCACCGCTGTTTTTGGTTGCTGTCAAGTGCTTAACGTCAAAAGCACAATCATGCATGTGGAAGGTGACTCTCAGCAGGTCAGCTTAGTATCACATGGATGGATGGCATCCACATGGGTCATAAACTGATGAGGCCGAGAACGCCGTGTGTAGGCTCTCCAAAGAAAAGAACAACAAGACCCGACATGCACAACCCCTCAAACACACACACACGCACGCACAAGCACACAATCACACTCGCACACTTGAGTAAAGCCACTTCTAATCCATATCAGCTGGACAGTGATAGCCGAGCCGCACTCGCTTCGCGGAAAAACAACCCTGTGCCATTCATTCCTAGTGTAGTTGAAAATCTGATGTCATGCCAGAGGAATGTCAGAGTGTGTGTGTGTGTGCGCGTGTGTACGTGAGAGCCAGCGTATGTGCGTTGGCAGCGATTCTACGGCATCGATTTAAAACATTACGAACACTCAGACTGGCGAGCTGGCCGTCTGCTCCCATTCTGTCGCCCGCCGCCGCTTCTGCCGCCGAGTCACGTAGATGCTGCGACAGGACAACACATCTGTTAAACGACTGCCTGTCCTAAATGACTGCTTGTCACTCGCGGCACGCTCCATTATCAGAAGATATTTATGAGCCGCTGTTGGGGCCATACTTTTTGGTTTGTTCATGTCACCGATCTAAGCAAATTGGTTATGTGCTTTCACGCTCTTATGCATGAAATCCATTTAACTGAAATTCGTTTCCAGTGAACGAATTTCCGATCAGGATCAATGAGGCGGCTATTGACGATTACACAACGTCGTAGTCATTTTGTCAATGGCTGCATGGGCGATACACTGGGCAGGGAAGAGATTAACCAATCATATCAGACGTTATCTCAGTGGAAATCTAAAGCATACCAATGACAGAGGTCTCTGTCCGGGCTGATCAATAACAATACGCCTCAAGTGACACACATCAAAAATAACAACAACAACAATAATAATAGTAGTAGTAGTGCAAGAACAGAATGTACACAGCCAAGCCAGCTGTGTTCAGCCTAATAAGTAACTAGTCTCCCAGGCACACAGTTATCATCCCTCTTGCACTTGGTCTGTCACTGCATCCTTCAGTTTATCCCACCAATGCAATATTGAGAGTATCAAAATACACCAATTGGTGAGGTATAAGCACCACTGTTGGGACAAACAACACAAATAACCCCTTGAAAAAAGTGACTGCAAATCTGACAGCAAAAGCATCCCCCCATTTGGGTTCCACTGCTGCCTCAGTGAACAGGTTGAGGAGGAAAACATATTCCTAATAGTAGGTGATAAACAGAATGTTGTTCCTTGGTTATGCAACGCCAGAGAACAAGGCTGTGAGGTGCTAGACTGTGAAAGTGTGCTGGCTGCATTATCTCAAGAGAATATAGTATGACGTCGTAAAAAAATAAATAAAATAAAACTTTGCTGTTATATTGCGCTCATAACTGCACATTAGCCGATCATTGCGGTACTGCTGCACCCACAAACATGGTGGATACGATCGCCAATATAAAGAAATCTATATTTTACCATGGAAACTACTGTATATTTTGTGATACAGATGTCATTTTCCTCAGGATTAATCCAGTATCTATATTCATGTTTTTTTTCTCCACTGCTTCCGTACAATAACCCACAAAATTCAGAAAAATCTTTCAATGCTGGGGGGGGGGGGGGGGGCAGTCCGAGTATTAGGGTGTTTGTGTCACGTCACACCAAAAGCCATAGTCCGCAAAGAGCTTCAGAAAAATCGCATGGTTCAAAGGTATCACCTGTTTTTTGAAGCTGAGCCATGATTGGTTGTTACCTGAGCACTGAGCAGCTGTGATGTCATTTTCAGTCCACAACAAGTGGCAAAATGGCCATCCCCTCAAATGGATGTATCACAGCTTAACTCATATTGCACAAAGGCAATATTAATCAGAATGCCGTGTTGAGAATAGTGGGGCTTCCTAGAACGTATTCTTGTAAGGAAAATTACTAGGTTGAGTTCCCCTTTAAGTGTTATTTGGAGATGTGTGCTTATCACTGTCCAACACTGAGCAGAAAAAAAAAGTTATCAAGTGGGCAATGTGAGCATGCGTGTGTGTGTGTGACAGAGGCAATTACTCGAGTGATCAATGGAATAATTGATAGGATAATCTAAAAAGATTTGTTTGTGACAACCCTGTTACTAACAGTGAAGCATGTTGGTGGCAGACTAATGCTTCGGGGCTGTTTTTCTCAAGAGCATGATTACAGTAAATCACATCGAGCCTTTAATAATAAAAATATCACAGGAAAAAAAAAGTATGGTATGACAATGACAGAGCGTGCCTTTTTGCACCGCGTGACTACATATGCTTATACTACTGAAAAAATCGAGTTCATTGCTTGCCCTCTATAACCTCAAAACTCTCAGAGCCGTTGTAGACCGAGGACTTATAAAATACTGTAAATATATATAAATACTGTAAAATACCTCTGAGCCAGCTCATCTAACTGTGATGTCCTACGTTGTAATTTTTTTTTTTTGTGTGTTGACAGACAGCAAAATGTGCAGAATGCAAACCTTGCAGCTAGGAAAGGACTTGGAGAGCAACTCTCTCCCCGAGGCTGCGAGCAACACGGGCGAAGAGGAAAATATTACAGCATAGCTTTCCACAGCACTTTGTTTCACAGAGGTCCCACGACCATTAAAGCGTCTGGCTTTGCGCAGACAGATGAAATTACCCTCGGCCTCAAGGTGCCACACAAACAAACGCGCACACACTCCAAGATCAGGATACGCATCAAGAGCAGCCGTGTCCCCTACGCTGCACAATGGGTCCATCCATCACCTCTTGCAATGGGTTCTGTGGACTCATCCATTAGTTAGGGGAATGGGTGTGCAGGGACAGGGCTGTCTTGCTGTGGCCTTTAATCCAGAGTTATAGCACAGTGTGTCTGCTTTACTGTTGCTCGCAGCACTATATGCCAGCTGTTGCCGGCAGGTTCACATCTGAGGGCAGTTCAGTCCAACACATCTCAGTTATCCGATCATTGATCACACTGGAGTCATACAGAGGATGTCGCCTCGAGGGGGAAGGAGGTGGGGGGGAAGCATATCCAAGAGTAGCTATAATTTTGAGTAATGCTGCAAATACATTTTTACAGTTGCTCATAAAATCCTTAAGCTATCAAAAATAAATCGTTCGTTGATTCTTGCCGTGGTGAAATAGTCACACAGTCTCACGACAAAGCGCGTCAGCCGCGCCTGTCAACCGGAGTAAAATTGCTCGGCTTGAAACTTTAAGTGGGGGTAATGCTTTATTAGATACGAAAAGTGCTGGGCTATTGAGAGCACGGGGAAATGCTGGATGAAAGATCAGGTGTCAAAACGT
This sequence comes from Hippocampus guttulatus, assembly GCF_054856545.1. Classification (NCBI taxonomy): domain Eukaryota; kingdom Metazoa; phylum Chordata; class Actinopteri; order Syngnathiformes; family Syngnathidae; genus Hippocampus; species Hippocampus guttulatus. The sequence continues at coordinate 16,002,443 of NC_141265.1, forward strand.
TGGCTATGGGAGTTGTGCTCCCTCAGACAGTAGAAAGGAAAAAAAGGTTGCCAGAAGGAAAAAGATCACAGTGCTGTTGATGGAGCTACAGAATGGAGGTGATAGAAGCAGCTCATGCTTGACCACTTGATGAACAGACATACCGTCTCCCTCCCATTGTAGAGCTGTGTAATATGGACAAAACTATATCCCGCTATATGTAATTTTATATCCACACAACAATATAAAATGGATCACGATATATGAGAATGTGTGGCGATTTTGTGTTCCCTATTTCCCATTTAACTATAAAATGCTTTTTTGGATATAGGCCACAGAATTAAATGAATAAAAACAAAACACAAATATTCAGAAAAAGTAGATAAAAAAGTAATATAAGGCAAGGAAAAAATAGGACTAACTCGGTAAGGTAAATCTAATGAATCATAAGCACTTCTACCGTACGACAGAACTTTGTATCACAGCTCTACCCCCACAAAAATATACATTTAAGGTTTCAAGTCTGGATTTGATTCAGCAGTCATGGTCAGGGTTTCGGTTTCAAATGAATGCGTAATTAAGACTCGTATTTCAAGCCTGGGTTAGGTTTCAGAATTATGATTTCAAGGCAGGACTGAGGTTTCAAGTCAGGGTTTCAAGGAAGTGATATGGTTTCAAGTCGGGTTCCAGGAATCAAGGCTCAAGGATCCAGTGCCAACACTTTGGATTTGTGAGCTGCGTTCCCGGGGTTACTGAAAAAAAGCTCTCCCAAAAAGTCTTAACTACTTGTAATCACTTTAAAGTGTGCAGATGGGCACTCCTCCATCCTCTGTCCCTGTGCAGGCATGCGGAGTTGCCTTTTCATCCCGTCACGGTGCCTTTATGGCACTACAGAAACGGAGAACATCCACTTAAGGTGAAAAGAAAAAAACCCCAGCTCATCCTTAACTACTTGATTAACAGATGTCCCCCTCCCATGCAAAAAAGAAAGTCAGCCCCCCCCCAAAAAAAAGAAAAATCACATCACACTTTCCTGGCACAATACCTCCCAAGTCGCTCCTGAAAAGCATAGACTGTCGCACACTTCTAGAGTTACCACATGGACTGAGCTGGAGAGGAGAGCAGAAAGGCAGGAAATCCTTTGAGACGTGATAAAGAAGAGAGAGGAGGACAAGTTGTGGGGGGGGGGGGGGTAAATCAAAGGAACAAAGAACAGTCGGTTTTGAGTGTTATTTGCACTTTGAATGGTCGTCATCTCTTTCAATCAGCATTCATTGGTAGCAAGGAGAAATTGTACTACCTCCGCCTCAAGTGCCAAATTCCAGACAGGTAACTGAAATCAACCAGATACTGTACAGTGCAACGCAAATAAACATTAGGAAATCACCATGGATACGAATGTTTCACTTATCAGGTCAGTTACTAATAAAAAAGCACACACGGTCAAAATCTTGGTTTGGTGCTGTTCTGCTTGAGTTTTTCTTTTTTTCTCCTTTCGTGTTGAGGTTTCCAGAGAATGTCGGTGGGCGGAGTCTCCTGTGATGCACCTGCTGGCAGTTGCCATCAACCGGATATGTAGCCACAGGAGTAATCGAAGGAAGACACCAAGATATTGTTTCTTGCTTGGAGGGCTGCAACTGGTGATTATTTTAATCATCAATTCATCTGTTGATTATTTGGCGAATGGGCAATGGGCAAAAATGTTAATCATTGTTTTTCATAGTCCAAAGTAAAAGCAGATGTTTGCAAAAGTTTTATTTTGATTTGATGCAAAGATAAGATCTGTTTTCATGGAGGACTGCAGAAATCTGAGGATACTTACTGCTGAGAGATTTGGTTTCGTTAAAGTGAGGCTTGGGTTTCAAGCCAGGGATTGGTTTTCAAAATTGGGCTTTAAACCAGAGTTAGCCCTCTGCCTGTAGATGTTCTATTATGTTTTTGTAGTGGCAGTGTTTTGTTGCCCAGGAACCATGACATTGAATGTATCTGGACATGGACGATATATTGTGTTTTATAAAATTTGAGCTGGGGAAAAAAAAGATGACAGTTTCCCATCAAGCGTTTAATGCATCAAAGTCAAACTAGAGTTGGATGCTGTTTAATCAAACAAGGATCTTGCACAGTCCGTTTACATCAAGGTGCAATTGTTTTGTTTGTTTGTTTGTTGTTGTTGTTTTTTAATCAGAGAGCGCTCAATTTTTCGTCCTCATAAATGTGTACATCGAAACCCCTAAAAGGAACAAGTAGCGTACTTGCTGGCTGAGCAAATTTCATCAATGAAAAAAAACCTCTCATATTTCTGGCCATAGTCAATGGCTACTCCAGTGATATCGGACGAGAATCCACCCATCCATCCATTTTCCGAACCGCTTAATCCTCACTAGGGTCGCGGGGGGTGCTGGAGCCTATCCCAGCCATCTTCGGGCAGTAGGCAGGGGACACCCTGAACCGGTTGCCAGCCAATCGCAGGGCTCACAGAGACGAACAACCATGTGCACTCACACTCACACCTAGGGACAATACAGTGTGGTCAATCAGCCTGCCATGCATGTTTTTGGAATGTGGGAGGAAAGCGGGGTACCGGGAGAAAACCCACGCAGGCCCGGGGAGAACATGCAAACTCCACACAGGGAGGCCGGAGCTGGAATTGAACCCGGTACATCTGCACTGTGATGTCGACGCGCTAACCACTGGACTACCGGGCCGCCATCTGACGAGAATCTCTGTGCTTAAAGCTCGCTAGAAAGTTGACGACCCAAACGGCTATATGCGATACAGAAAAAAAATGTGCGCTGGATTGCTGTTGATGTAAGTGTTCACTTAAGGTAGCTGAGGAGCGGTATATAATTACTGGATGACCACAAAAATCACGCAATCACGGGCTCAGTCCAATAAAAGTTTAAAACTGTATCGCTGCGCTAAAGGGCAACACGGCAGCTGGATAGCGGCGTCCAGCAGGGTGCCAAGAGTCTCATGGCAGCCCGGCGAGTAACTTCCTCCCAAATGGGACCAATGTTGCTTCCTTTTGGATCATAAACATGGGATGCAGTCAACTGAAGTTAGGCTGAAAATCCTCTGGTGCCACTTAGTAAGGTCAAGAGGTATAGACCATGACATAATTTCCCCACATTGACAGCTATATTGCCACTGCAGTGCAAGTACAAGGTCCATGATCCTTTTTTTTTTTACTCAATTTTGTTCAGACAGCCACCTGTCAGCTGAAAGGCTTAAAAGGAATCAATAAAAAAAGAGGATTAGGAATACATCCAATGTGGTCTAAAAACATCTTTTTCCAATGAGATTCACCAAGACACGTACACAGGCACACACGTACGCAGGCACGCACGCACGCACGCACGCAGGCAGGCACGCACGCAGGCTTATCAGAGTCCACTATCAAGAATGTAGGGTCATCTCTCGTTTGCCTGTTTGCAAACAACGTGACAATGACATGTGTGTTTGTGTGACATCATCCCGGAACACATATCGTGACAACAATGCGAACAATGGATGCATTCATAACCAAGACAAGCACAGGAATCCGTGTGTCAGCAGTAAAGCATAACACCCTCATCACCCATGCTACGAGAAACGGTCATTTCAACACCTATGTCATTTCTGAACAAAAGGTTCCGTGGGGGGGAATTACCACCCTCTCTGGCATGCTATGCTCATATCTGATGGGTTCAACAAGTGCAGCGGGCACAGACCTTAGCTTCAAAGAGGCCAGAGGAAACGCAGTGCCCTTCCTGTCACTCCCAGTTAGAAGTAAATGACGTCGAGATGCAACGGGGAGATTTCTCCACTGTATTAACCCTTTATCTGGTGACCTGAGTGTGGGTTTGAAGTGGATCATGTGTATACATCATATCATAGATTATTATGACGATTTGGTGTATAGGTTGTTCTCAAAAATCATGGTCCAAAAAATTATATGTGCTTTAAATCGAAGTTAGCCTCAAATCGATAGCTTTCGGCAAATGTTGGACTAGTCTGCTAGCTTACAATGAGTATGCGTGAGCACCACATCGCCAGCGGAACGACGCAATGTCTGCAATTGGCATAGTCAAACCGACACTGCAATTATCTATGAAATCTTTTTGGCAAAACAGCCACCTCCTTCGACGGATAAAAATGAATTTTGCGGCTTAATTCACATTCCACGAATGCAATATTAATCAGAATGGTATGTTTCGACAATTTGGGCTGCATAGAACATATTACTTTTTAGAAATTGCTTGACTGCTTCCCCTTTCAACTGCTCCCTTAAGTGTTCCCCTTTCTACACAAGCCATCTCTGCATTTGTGCTCCCTTTTCCGGTGTCAATTTGTCTTTCTCAGAGAAAAACATTGAAAGAATTTCTGCAGCCCGCGAACATGGGGCTTATGCTGGGGGGAAAAGGAAAAAAAAAAAAAGAACACTTCTCATAGTTACATGAAAGCACGTAAAATTGCTAAATTCCTTAAAGTGCTGACTAGTGTCATGCCTATATTTTCGTAAGCCTTGTTCACACATAATGGTGTGTGTGTGTGTGTGGACTACACGGTGGTTGTTGCAGTCTCAGAATGCAGAGCTGCCCTTACTTGACTTATTAATCTTACGTTTCCTGGCCTCCCACTGTGTATCTGGGTATAAAAACTTCACACCACTGTGAATCCTCCGCCTCCCGCTTGCCTCTGGATCACACTACAACAGCTTCATGCCTGCCTGCCACAGGGCCCTCCACTCCTGCTGTTTCCGCCGGGCCACTGCACAAAATCGGCACTTGGCCCACTCCCAAGCCGTTCCCACATGCCTCCCAATTTCGAGATTAAATAGCGCCCGTCTCTGAAGTTCTTCCAGAGGCTAATGGCTTTTGTTGCTGGGAATAATCCGCACATCCTCTCCCACATCCCGGGGGTCCACTGGCCTGTTGTGAACACCGCGTCGGTGTCTCATCATCGTCTCAATCTTCCATTTTGGTTGACCTCCCAACCTTCCGAAGGCACAACTCCCCCGCTGTGACGTGCGTGGGCAACTTGGGACCCGAACCACCCGGGACGAAGGGAGGATTCAAGTAAGATGACCGAGTTGAGACCTGTGCAGAGTTTTACAAGGAGTCAATGGAGGCGCTGTCTCAAGCTTGACAAAGTCCTTAAATCGTGTTCCCCTGTTGTGAGTTAAGTTTTAGCAGGCATATGAGGGCGGGAAGTACCGTATTTCCTCATTAGTGGGAAGCGCTGTTTATTTAGTCCACTGCAGAAAAGATCAAGCACCTATTACGGGCAAGGAATTTAATGGTGGGGAACCCCTTCCTTTGTACAAAGACATTTTTATGCTCATTTTCAAAGCATTCATCCACAGGTTAAATAATCATACTTGGGATTGCATGGAGGTCAAGTGGTTAGTTCGTACATCTGTCAAATTTCATTTAACGTCCAGTTCATGTTTATTGAATGTGGGAGGGAGTCAAAGTACCTGGAGAAAACCCACACAAACACCGGGCAATGTGTTCAAACTCCACACAGGAAGGCAACGATTCAAACCCCCGAGCCTCAGAACTGGGAGACAGATGTGCTAACCACGAGATAGAGCACGGAGGTGACGGGAATGCGAAAGGACAGTAGGTGTTGCTGTTTTAGTTTGCATAAGAGTTCAAATGGGTTCAACAGTGAAATACCTCTCTCACAAAAGTGTCTACCGACTGAAGTATGACCACAATTTTTCCCTGAGGAACTTATTTGGGGTGGGATGCTTATTTTTCCTGAACAGAGACACCCATTAAAGTGGAGGCCACTATTTTCAGCAATGCAGTGTGAAAGCACCAGAGAGATTTCCTCTTGAGGAACTGAAAACATCAGGCAAAAGCCACTGAAGAGCAGCCTGTGTGTTAAAACTTGATGTTCTGTCCAAAAAAAAAAAAAAATGCAGCACAGAGAAAGAATCTTATAAGATGAAAGATGAAGATCAAAGGGCATTTCGGGGGAACACTTGCTGTAATGAACGTGCAAAATTGAGAAGTAGCCCAGGCACCGACCCCAATGCTCTCCAAATATTTGCGAGAGAAGCTAATCTGGGGCCATGACGCACTGAGCAGACATTTGCGGCAATGAGCTCATGTCCAGTCTTGCAAGGGAATAAAATAACAGAGACATGGACAATGTTGACTGAACGCCCCGAATTACTTTTCTTTGTCAACAAGGTCACTGGCCAGAACGTTAACAGTCATCATTTCCGCTTCAATTTTAGCTTCATTCCTACACCGACAACACTTTACCACAATAGAAGCAGGATTTTTTTTTTTAATTCAATAAATTATCGACAACAACAGTTTGTGGCCAACAGTCAACATACATTGAACAAAATAAATGAAAACAAAAATCGGGACGTAGAAAGCTGCCTGTCCGCCATGTTTTTGCCCGCGGACCATCAGTGTCAGTTACAAATTTTCGTTGGTGCGTGATGCGGAAAGTGCGTGGTTGCTGAAATGAAATAAATCTCACAGATTTGTAATGCATATACAAGCTTTTATGTGTGAAGATATCCAGATTTTATTTTCAGAAAATAAATGCCATTTTACAAGTACTCTGACATGTTTTAGGTTGATTAAAATCTTTATGGCGTTGGATTTTTCAAGTGTTGCAATGTTACAAGAAAAAAAAAATCTGTGGAAATTTCTTAAGATTTTTAAAAAATAGATACATATTTTTCAGGGGGAAAAAAAAGCCCAAATCTTATGTTTCCATACAAAAAAAAGGGATTTTTAATGAACAGAGTGGATCGAGGGTGAATAGGACATGGTATGATGAAGGCATAACAAAGATATGCATAAAAGCAGATTTATTTAGTTTGCGGAGGAACAGCACATCAACAGGCAGACCTATGCTTACACTGCACGCAAAAACATCAACACAAATCTGGCTTGTAGAGAGGAGAGCCTGGAGACCACCTGAACCACGGCTTTAGGAGTGGAAAGTGGGGATTGAGAAAAATTACCGCAGAAGTGAGTTCAGGATGAGAGCTTTTCGCAGATGTGGTGTGTTTGGGGGAAGATGAGGAAAGCGCAGGTCCAGTTTTTAAGGAGGGCGGTGAAGGCTACATTTCATAAGAGAAGATAAGTAATGGGGAGTTGCCCTTGGACCCTACAATTCAGTAAGGACCTCTAAAAGAAGATGTGGGGGCGGGGGGGGGGGGGGGGGGGGGTACATGCGAAACACGCCATGAATCACACTCCAAAAACAAGTGAAGTGGAGCCCAGGCAGCAGATTAAAGCGTCAACAGTGTGGCAGCCAAGCTCAATGTTTTCGTTGCTATATGAAAATTATAGCCCATGTCTTCCAAATTAAAAAAAAAAAGGGGGGGGGGGGTAAAACACCTCAAAACATATCATCTGAGAATTTATAAGTCCTGCTTGACCAATGCTTCGGAGACTACACAACAACGATTTTTAATAAACAGAGTCAGTCTATATTTGCTATTGACCACAGCCACGGCACAATTTCACCAGACTGTAACTAACTATCTCCCCACCCTGTGTTTGCGCATGTGTGTGTTCGTACCTGGCCATGCCCAGACTGGAAAACCCTGCTGGCACGATGAGAACATCAAGGCGGGGGAAAGGATGAACTCCCAGAACTGCCTGGGCTGCGGCTAAACATCGCGGCAACAGGGCGAGGATTCTGCTCTGCAATGAGAACATCAACAAGTGTCTTTAGCACAGCAAAAATACAGATGTTAGTCCGAATGAAAACACTTGAATAGTTTTTCGAGGAAGCAAGCGGTGTAAAAATGTTTATATTTATTAAAAAAATATATATAACTTTTTCTGACAAAAGGGGAAAACATTACATTTGATTGAAAAAAAGGTTGTATTAAGTACAGCATATGAGGAAAAAACAAAAGTAATCAAGTTTGAAGTATTGACTTTGTTTTCCCACGCCCAAAAAAAATAAACTTAAAAAAAAAGTATTGTGAGTATTTTCATATGCTCTGTCCATATGTGATGTGTTTTAATATTGTTTTTTTTAAAGGTTCATAACTTCTGTAATATTGGTGTTACTTTCGTTCGCCTTTTCTATGGTGTTACTCATTGTGTTAGCATTATGCTAGCGGACGTTCATTAAAAAAAGTGATGTGGCTTGGTTTAATGAAAAACGTGTGATTCGCTTTGTTTAGTTTCACAGACTATTCCGCTGGGATGCGGCAATAAACAGCTTCAAGCAAGCGCACTGGGCTTCTTTGTTGAAAAATGTTTTCTGTATGCCAAACTCTCATGGTATGCGCTGGGAGGGCAGAATAGAGAAAATCTGTATCTTTTCAGCACTCACTTTCTTAGGACGCATGGAAAAAAAAAAGATCACTTTTAAGTTACATTTTTTCTCACATACAGTACATACCAGTACATTAATTAAATTAATCAATCAACAGAGCGGCTGATCGTAACTGTAATTTGGGACGCAAGTAAGACAAGGAACCATTGTATTATTATCTGAAGTGTGAAAGGTCCCAACCTGCGCCTTCTGCAGCAGCCCAACGGGCGCAAACACACGGTGCGGGATGGCACGCTGTGACTTCATGGCGCGCTCGATGAACCGGCAAGGGTAGTCGCCATGGGAACAAGGGAAGCCGTCATCCAACATGGCTGAATGGTCGGACACAGAAACGCTCTCGTGTTGAGAGGACGAGCCCAAGCAGGCGGTCAGCTCTTCCCTTGGAACGCATTGAAAAGATAAGTTTAATCCAAGGTTAATAAAAGGGCTTTTTTTAATAGGTTCTCCCACTGAGTGCACAGCGCGTGCGTGAGGTATAATACTCATTCCATGTGTGCTGTCTCTTTGTTCTAAGTGTGGGAACGAAAGCCATGGAAATACGGACGATATACAAAACCGCTCCTAAAAATATCAAGGTGTCACTATGCAATCGTATTCTTTCTCTTCTACAACCAGGGCTGACTCCGTATCCAAGGGTTTTCGAGCCGCGTCCAAGTTTCCTTCCAACCATTCACTGAAAATAAAGGCCTGCCTTGTAGTGGGAGATTCCTGAGGCCGGCGGCAGGCTACGGCTGGACTACCACGAGAGGAAAACCAGGGCGGGAGGAGGAGCCTTACTGGAAATCACTGGCACACGCAGCAGGGCTGAGGAGTGGGGACCGTAGTCCAACTGGGCCCTGCAGCTCAGTCACTCACTGTATGCTCTGTCCATAAAAAAATGCGTGTCTGCTTCACTTGTTTGCACTCCAAAGATAATTTCTACTGGGCACCGAATCCGGAGGATGGAATTCTCAATGCTTTGATGTATTTTGTCATAAAAAGCCTGAGCGAGAGCCGCTGCGCCCTAAACCTCACCATGTTTTGGGGGAATGAAAAGGAAAAAGTTTGTCATGGAATGTGAAGAGGCCAGACTTGGGTTAATGACACCAGGAAAGGAGGAGGTCTTGAGAAAATAAAAAGCAAACAGCCCAAAATTTTTTTTTAATAATCTACCTGCCAGTGTGGAGCTTGGAGGCTTTTACTACTTTACTGCTTGAACCTCCGAGTGAGGACACGGGGACAAACTCCCCAAAATCATCCCCCTTTTCCCTCCGCCCAATTTCACTCGCAGGAAGAAGTTGAGCAGGGACTTGTTGCCAGCGGCCCACTGCCAAGGTGAAGGTGGAGGCCGGCATGGGCATTGTGACGTAGTAATTCCACAGCAACAAGTCTGCAGAGACCACAGACAAAGGCTTGTAAAATGTCCTACGTGCAAGTTTACATGAAATCAAGGCTAAAAGGGCGTTTTTATCGTTTCCCCACTGCTATTTTCTACAGGAGTCATCAAACTTTTCGTACCACGTACCACATAAAAAAAAAAAAAAAGGACTTGCTCTCCAAGTACAACCATGGTGACTAACCTTATATTACAGAAAATAGCTTAATAGGCCAAAGTGTTCATCAAAACTAAGGCAAGCTTTTTATTTTCTGTACCAAACATAACATTTGAGTGAAAAGGAAGGAAAAGCCAAAAGTCACTTCTCCTTCCCTGACATTACAATCATGCAACCGTGTACAGTAATGTAGCTCTGTAAATAGACATAGTTGACACACTTTTTCATCAGTACAAACAATTCAAATACAATGTCAGCAATTTAATGTCAATGAAAGCAAAATGTCACTCTTTTTCAACAACTCTGTCACAAATCGGCAGTTCAAGAACGCAAAGGACAGACTAAAAAGTGTTCATTCAGCAATAGCTGATCCCTACGCATTATTTAACCTTACTTGGGTCCCCAGCCTCAGTAGGTGCAACCTGCTCCTCCCCGCTCATCAAGACCACACAGTCGCGGGGGGCCCACACGCTGGCCTGCCACGTTGACATGGCAACAGGCGGCTCCTGGCAGGGGAAGAGGGCTCGGTTGTTGATAGGCGAGCCAGCGGTGTACACGCACGCCCTGGAAGGAATAATTAATAGGTGACCGAATTTCGTCAAAAGTCTCGAAAAAAGTGGTATAATTTCAAGTTCAAACAAAAATAAAAACACGAAATACGCTTCAAAAGTTTTTCCACAAATCTTTTGAGACTTCAACTAAGGGAACATCTGCAGGATGAACTCAACCAGTATGTACTTGTGATGGCAGTAGGATACCCGAAATAAGTGCAATCATACAATACAATATACCAATCATAGCACAAACAGACAAACAAACGTTCACACCAATGGACAATTTACTCTTCAATGACCTTCACTGAACATACATGTTTTTGAACGGTGGGAAGAAGATCCAGTGAAAACCCATGCATGTGGAGGGGAGAACAAGCAAACTTCACACAGGACAGCTGTAGCTGAGATTCAAACCCAAAACCTCAGAAATGTGAGGCAGTTGTGCTAACCACGAACCAATCATTTCACCACAAAACTCGACATTACCTATAAAACGTCATTTGGTGACAGCATTACGCTGCACTTTCTTGTCAGTTGTCTTGAAAGGCGAAGTCGTTTTGACTTTCATTTCATTATGCAGCTGTTAACATTTAAAACAAACAAACAAACAGAAAAAAAGTTTGCCTGTACAGTTTAAGTTTGAAGACTGATGCAATTTGACAATATAACAAATGACTTCAACGTACACTTGCTTTGGGATTTTAACACAGTGAGTTATGGGATTGTGTTCAACTTTGGTGGTAGCCAAGAATATCAGATTTTTATTTGACGCAATGGATAAAATGGCAGGCAGCCTGATATTTAATTTATGCTGCTACACAATAATATGTCATATGATCTGGTTGATGGTTTGCCATTTCATCAGGTGTGCTGTGGGAAATCACCCAATGTTACATTTTTCCTGATTTAAGTGTCAGAAAAATGATTTATCTATCACACATTAAGCATCTTTGTTCACCGATCTACGGTATGTCAGTGACGTATAGTGATATACAGAGCAATAAAAGGCATTTTCTTTGCATTTTTTATTGATGCCAGAAGATCGAGTTACCCTGTATACACCTGCTGCCAATCATAAAACAAAATAGCTTTGTGTTCAATGAAACACGACAGATTTCACGCTGAGTAAAATCTATTTCTCAGTCAATTATTGCTTCAGCATATATACTTTTGGTGATATTTTTGTTTGATGGTTTGCCATGAGATTTCCCTGACAAATAAAGGCTGGTATACACTGGATTACCGGACTTTCCACTTTGACTCACATGTTGTCCTGGTCTTTGGTCCACCTCACGGAGCCCCCAGTAGGCTTCGTCTCGTAGCAAATCCTGAGGGTCCGGGGGAACTCCCATGGGGAGGAGACCCCTTGTTTCCAGATCTGTAGACTCCAGCGGTCGGTGTGAAAATGGAGTTGGTCACCATTCTGCTCAACACCAGGGGCACGGCCACACACTGAGAAGAGCTCCTGCTGCCGCCTCCACTGAGAAGAAGGCATAGTGACCAACTTTTGGATGAGGTCAGGGGGTCGCACACCGGGAAAGGCGTCCAACAAGCATGTGATGTCCACATGCTCCACCTTTGACACCGTGATGTCACAGCAGTCCAGCACTAAGAAAAAATGACCTTCGGGTGAGGACTTGATATGATCGGCTGCCATCCTGACCCCTGGAAGATCACTTGAACGTTGTTCAGTGTTTCCAAACCAAGCAGTCTGGTTCCCATCATATTCCTCGGGCTCTTCGGAAGAAGTAGGTTCCAGGAACAGAACCACACTACCACTAATGACATTCCTGTCAAAATGAACAGTTAAGTCAAGAGCATAGTGCTTTACTAGAATGTGGCTAGTATTGGCACAAAGTGGAAGGTCGTCTGTATCAGGGTTTACCTCCCCCTTTTGTTCCTCCATGTCACATAAAAGACCAGAAATACTGGTTCAAAAGTTCGCGTGACAGCAAAAACACTTAAATCTAAAATGTGAATTACATTGAGACAGACTTGAGAGTTAGCGCATGCGCGATGATTCGAAGTCCTGCACTGTTTTCCATGCGTTCGTTGACAGATCCTGAGTAAATTTAAGGCGTGACAAGATGTCGTACTGACTTGACATCGTTTTCATTTTAACTTAAATCCCTAAAGTCAAAATAATGGCGATGATATTCAGCAGAGAACGAAAAGACTACAAGAAACTGTGAACAATCCACTCACTGTACTTCACCGACTGTCCGACACACGGAACGAGACCGCCAAATGTGTCGAAATGTGATGACGTACACGGAATAGACAGAAGGGAAATGTAGTCCCCCCCCCCCCCCCCACCTCTCTTGTTAAGCGGCTTCGGTTAACGATACTCTATTGTGTAAATAACTGGACTAGCAATATGTTGCGAAATTAAGTTACGAAATAATTGCTGCATTAAGGAAGTTTCGATGTTGCTAAATGGAAAAAGGACGAACAACTACAAATTACTGGCTACGCACTTTTTAAACGTCATAATTACGAGACAACGACGTGCATTAAACCTTTTACAATACATTTTTAATTACTTGATTTGGTTGTAACCTAATGTTCGTAAAAATATAACATCATAATGATGTGATTCTTCTTCAAAAGGTAACAAGCAAACAAGTGACAACACGTGTACATTTTATTGTTTATTCAGGTGGTTTGCCAGTATTATGCACAGAACATGTACAGTTAAACGCCGTGTAAAAAAAGAAAAATAGGTTAATGATGGGGAAAAACACATATCCAGCGGCTGGGTACACCTCCTAGATGCATTATGAAGGAGAACAACAGTTATTTACAAAGATATTGCTCAGTGGTGATTGAAATCCACAGTACTGATACGTGCTGACAGAAATCTCTCAGTATTGCCCAGTTCAGTTTACAGCACAAATATACATGTATTGATAAATTAATACATCTTTCAGATAGTATCAATCAAAACTGACCATTTTTGTGTGTGTGTGTTGATTCTCATTGGCTTGTGAAGGCATACTGTATTCCACAAACTGGCCTAAGTTTTGACCAGTTTGTGGTCTTGCTAAAATTTTAATACGTACATTTCAATGCCAAATTTTATATTAGTATACCTCAAATTGGGCTTGCAAAATAGAATGTATTTAATACAGCGATCTGTGTAAACAATTAGCCCAGTTTTCAAAACAGCACAAAATTCCGTAATTTACCGGGTGTGCCCTGGGTAAACAAGATGCAGAAAAATAAAGAACCACATACACCTTTTAAGAGAAATGAGAAATGTTTCTCATAGAATGTATTGTGACAAAAAATAAACATAAAATCAAGAATGTGCGGTTGCATTTGAAATGATTGCTCCGTAAAAATGTAACTAAAAAAATAAATTTGGCACTGTGAGACTGCAATCCACATTGTTAAAACAGTACCAAACCCTGACTATTAGTATTTTCATTAATACAAATGTGCCTGTTATCTACAAAATCAATTTCCACAAAATAAAATCCACTCTTTTCTTGTAGATTTGTACACTATTTGATGCGTCATGGATTAAATCTATAGACTAGGTTGTCCATCCACTACATGCAAACTTGTCAGGTAACTCCAAATAAATAAAATTAAAAAAAAAAAAACTCAAATTCAAACATATAAACATTTATATCGCACGTATAACACTCAGATTAGAAAATCAGTAAGCCCTTTAGCACACAACAGAATCATTTATTGTGTCCGAGTGACACAGCTATATCACAGCCACACACGCGCGCGCACACACACGCACACACACACACACACACACACACACACACACACACACACACACACACACACGCATACACACTGACACCTTATTGGCACACAAATGAGGTCCTGAGCCAGCAAGAACCTAATGGAGAACATCTCAAAACGTTTCCAGCATCATTAGGACATGTGAATATGTTACAATGAACGGCTCCATGCGTCAAGTCGCGCTCCATGACGAAGGACAGAAATGTATTGTTATTATTAACACTGCTGGTTGTCTTTTTGAGAACTGTGAACCAACTGTCGCGGGGTGTATTGAGGTTGCCGCTGACAATTTATTCCGCCTCTTCACAAAGCGTGGCATCCCACATTCGCCATGGCCTCTCAGGAAACTTCCTCCTGAGTTTTGCGGAAACTCAGACGTTTGAAGGAATCCCTGTAAAGAAATACAACCGGGTAAGAGGTGCACGTGTAAAAAATTTGAGCATCCCCTAATCCCCCCTCCGCTTCCGATAAAAGTCAGCAAAGGCCCGATTGTTGGACATCTCTAAAAGATTATCCTGAGGGATTATCCCGTGGTGCGGGGTGTGATAAATGATTTTTCCTTCCCACACATGAATCTACTTGAAAAATGATTGGGGCCAGCAATGGAAGATATTAAATCGATTTAGGGGACGAGACTCACAATTGTTGGAACATGGTTATGTGTAAAAAAGTTGGTTAAAACTTTTATTAGCTGAATGGCTCATGTTTTCAGAAACGTGATGTATGTTGATATCGTTTACAGCACAGGTGTCAAACTCAAGGTCCGGGGGCCAGATTTGACCCGCCAGGTCATTTTATTTGGTCCGCGAAAGCAATTTATGCGTGTCAACTTGCTAAAAAATTGTCATGTGTTAATAAATAACGTTGAGATTTTGCAATAATTTTGTCACACAGTTTACACTCACTTGAACAAAAATTGAACAAACTACTATAATTGACTTGATTTCAAAAGTAGTAATCTATTAATTTGTTGTATACAAGAAACAATTTTGTGGTTTCACTGTCATAACGGTCCTCCGAGGGAAGACGTAACTCCAAATTGGCCCACGACTAAAATGAGTTTGACACCCCTGGTTTACGGAATACACTCCCATTATGCATGCTTTGGTATGATTCCCCATTTAAATGCAGGTCTTATTTTAATGAAATTCCACCCATAACAATGCAAATGTGGATGTGCAGTTTCCTCAAATGCTTTCATTTAATAAAACGGCCGCAAACCCAAAAAGACCTGAATCGTGAGTGGATCTGAAGCGAGTGACTTTCAGGCGCGCCTTCACCTGTTCTCCAGTCGAGGCCTGATGATGGGCTTGTACAGCTCGGGGATCTTTCTCTCCAGCATGGGCCTCAGGCTCTCGCGAAGGCGGTTGTAGTTCTTCTTCAACTCCTGCTGGTACTCTTTTTGGTCCGATGTGATCAAGTGCTTGTTCTTTTCGACAGCCTCGCCGCACCTGTAAGGATGAAAAGCGGACAAATAAAGTGGATCCAAGGCCTTTTTTTTTTTTTTTTTGCTCTTATGGTGCACGATCATAAAGCAGTACAGCTTTTTAAGAATCTATTCACGGCATGGCCACAATGTTTGCATTGTCTCTCAGAGTTCCAACTGTAATATTTCAATCATCTGGTTTGTATTGTCTAAGTGTTCCCTTTACTGGATGAACTTTCTGAAGAGAGGCTCCGCTTGACTTCTGCACATGATGTAATGACCGCAAACCTAAGACCAGCGTCATCAGTGTCTCCAAGCAAACCAATCCAGGGGTAATCCAACCTCATGCTAACTGCAGCCTGCATCCATTCGACCCAAATTAACAGCCCTTTGCAAGCCAAAACAGCCTCAAGAGGGACATGCCTGTTGGATGTTTCCATCCTCTAGTATGTAATAACATAATCAATTGCAGGCCAGAAGCCGACGCACAGAATTATGCGCAGGAAAGAGGAACACCAGTAGATTAGGAATAATAATAAGGTAAGGCGGCTCAAGCAGGACAGTGAGCAAGTTCAGGAGGTCCGCCCGCGGTCCTCCAGACCGACAAAGCGGTCCGGAGGAAATCAGGGAAACTGCCGTGATTACAAACATATGTCGCAGTTAATCCCGCAAATTTTGAATGAGGGTGAGAATGGAAAAGGCATCGGTATGTAACACTATACGCTACGGTAAATAGTCGAGGCAAGGAGCACGCTTGACCAGAAGGAGGGATTTTCCGAGACAAGGTCTGCTGATGTGTAAACTGGGTAGCCGTCTCGTGAGGAGACGGCATTCACGCAATTAAAGCCGTTATCCCATCGAGGGGCGAACGTTTGTGAATGTTGGCGAGTCCTCGTCAAAGTTTGTTTGAGGCCGCAAACGTTAGCCAAACATTAATGTTTTTTTTCCTTGAATATGTTCAACATTTCCTTGCGACAAGAAAAAACGTTTGCGAACATCAAATCTGTTGGCGAACATTGACCGACCATCTTTACGACGGTTTGTGACCATGAACAAACCATGATGAAAAATAAACATGAATTACACTTCGCCACTCAGTGAGATACTGGCTTTGCTTTCCGAAATCTTTTGGGTTCCGATACTGGGCTCAATGAGCAACGGCTGCTGCTTCTCCACTGCAATGTACAGTATATCACAGATTTTTTATTTTATTTTTTTATGAAACAGATCTTGCTGTTGCAGAAATCCCTGCTATATCCCGAAAATCTGCAGTTTATAGCAATCGTTTTTTTAAAATGGGTTTTTGACAGCATGCCCCCACATGTGGGAAAGGAGAGCCACAGTTGCTGATTTATTGCAGGGCTGCGTAGAAGAGAGCAGAAGAAAGCAGAAGAAAGCTCAGAATTAATACGACACGGTGAAAAACTAAACACACACATTTCCCCTGCTGTCAGGCAAAGGCCCCATTCCCCCGGTCCGAAAATAAGAAACGTTTCGGAAATTACGGTAAATATTTGCCAACCCGCTTGTAGCAATCAGGGCAGACCGGAATGTGACATGCGAGGGTTTGGAAAATGAAAACCACCTTTTGGAGACAAAAAGGACCCCATGACTTACCAGATGAACATACACATACAGTGCAGCATGCACACACACACACACACACTTTTCTTCCTCCTAAATCACTCCAACAGACGCATTTCTGTGAGCAGGATGGTTCGAATTATCGTCTTAATTATTCAAAACACAAAGAATTCCTTGGGAACAATGATGCTTTGAATGGGAAGAAAAAGAGCTTGGCGATAACGTGACGAATAAAAGCTTGCACTATCATGGAGGGGGAATGAAGAACAGCCCCTTGATACAATGGTGCGGGTTCATTTCTATTCATCCAAACTGTCTGATTAGTTTCACAATCACCTGCGATTGTCGGCCATTTTGTAACTTCCATCATTCAAAAGTCAAGGAAGAAAAATTTAGATTTATCATCTACTGTAATCTATCGATGTCAAACTTTTAATAGCATTCATTCCGCGCTTCGGTGACTTTTGGAGATGAATGGCTTTAAAAATACGCTCGTAAAGTCGCGGGAAAACAGATAAGATTGCCAAATCCCACTTCAGGATATCGAAGGATTGATTGTTTGCTTTTACTTTAGCCTTTTTTATGTCCTTTCTATGACAACTGTACCAAAACATGACATGCTTTCATGACCACACATGAAAAAGTGTATGAGGTGGGACCGCAGTTCAGTCAGCAACAATCGATCAACTCATGCTTTTTTGTCTGTATTCCAAACTGCTGCCATGCAAGTAGAAAGAAATACCAGAGAGAGGGCGGGGCTAAATTTCGCTGCCGTTGTAATTGTAAGTTACGGACAGTTTTCACCGCATGTACACCGCATGAATATGTGCTATTTATTTTTATGGGCAATGATGTAAGATGGTGTCAAATGACAAAGTGTTTGGGGATAATAATTTGTTGCATATTTATGATTTAAACTGTTAATAAAGGCAATTTTGCAGGGGGCGTCCATTACTCGTGTGTTTTTCGCCTTTCAAGCACAGCTTGGCCCCTACCGCCTGCGATTGTACATGGGACGATATGATGGTCGTCATCAAAGTAAAGGTTTTATTTCTTATTTTTTTAGGTTTTTGAGTGGCTAGGTTCTTTTTACACTTGTATGAAAATGAACAACAAATTCGATTTTTGCTGCGCAACACCAATTACTTTGAAGTATTTCTTCATTAATTCATTTGATCAAATCTTATTATTCACAGTGGTTGAAATATTTTTACACAAATTATGGTACAAGTACCACTGATGCTACGTAGACTTCCTTTTCTGGTATGTGAAAGAATCACTGAATTTAAGTTAGTGAAATGCATGTTACAATGAACAGTTCAGTTGTATTTAACTTTTTGTTCAACATTTTTTTCATTCAGTATTTTATAACCGTTTGTTTTCGAACAATTATTTGGGTAAATTCTTTTTATGGGAGCTTTGTACAGGCATTACAATTGAATTGAATCATTGTACAGCCATTTATTTTCCTACATATAATCTGCACATACAGTTGCAGTAGGCTAAAGTAATATTAAATATATATATTTTTTAGGAATAAAATCTCAGTCGGTTTTTTTTTCCTACTACAAGGCTCCTTTTTTGAGGCGTTGCTTTGAGAACCATTGACCAAACAGTACAGACAATGCTTTAAGGTTTATTATGATGGCAGTAAATAAAAAACCTTGAAGCATTTCAACAGAGTTGTACATGACACAAGGACCCATTTTTAGGTCGCTCCTCGTGGTTTTGCTGACGCCAGCTTACCTCATAATAAACTCCTTGAAACACAGCCGCAGTTTATTGTGGTGACGGAAGAGCTTGGGATCCGCCGGGATCTCATTCAGGAAGACCTGGGCCACTTCCAGCGGGCCCTACAACGGGGAGAGGAGGAGACCAAACACACAGGAGTCAAGGTTCAAGAAAGAGAAAGCAAAAACAAAACCGCAGGAAGGGAAATGGAGCTCAGGAGAGGAAGCGTACCGATGCTGGAGTGTACCAACAAAGGAGGGATGAGAGACGACTTGCTGTCACCACTCCCCCGCTTACAGCCGCGATTCGCTATTGCTGAGACCCAAAAGTGGGTCAGTCAAGTCAAAGTCAAGTAAAAATACACTAAAAAACAATTTATTGCACGTTTGATAGGGGAGGTGTAAATATGACAAGAGGATTTTTGTACAGGGTGAAGAAAAAGTGATATCAACCCTAATGTAATTCAACTTGGCTCATTTGCATACTTTCATAAATTTAAACATGCACTTGTCATGTTCCCCGTCAGGTCTCTGGACTCCGAAAACAAACAGACGTAAAGTTTGTTGTAATTATTTGAGAATGTGTGAAGTGGGTCACGATTTTATGATGTGGTCCCATTTTCCCACGGTCATACATGCATCCTGCTCAACTGATCCTTGGAGCCTGCAACTGCAACTGGCAAAAATGTCTGCCCCTTGCTATTGTCACTGCGAATTCAAACCTTTGGTAGCGTTGATTAGGGGGAAAAAAAAGAAAAAAAGTTTTTCTATGGCCTTCTCTTCTTTGCACTAATGAGATGACTCCACTTCCTCAAATTATTGCCAACAAAGTTGTTTTGCTAACCTCTTCACTTCTTACATACTCAGAAAGAATTTTTTATCATTCATCAAATGAGAAGGGAGGAGGAGGTGAATCACATCATGTAATCATGAAAGACTCAGCATTCCAATGTTTTTTTTAAGGATGCAAATTAAGACTAAAGCATAAATCGGAGGAAACTTTTATGAATCCGTTTTTATGAGACAATGGCCTGTGGGCCCCTGGAACTCCAGGACGGGACCAATTGAGAACGCCTGCTATTTGCTGTTTACCTACTCTGACATCTAGTTATCGAGTAAAGAGTATTTTATTCGAGATCATTTTTTTTTTACTTTTGTTTTTTTTATTTATTTTTTATTTTTTTTAGAAAAGAAATAATTTGGGGGGGAAAATAAGTATCCATCCATCAATTTTCGAATCCACTTATCAACACAAGGGTCGCGAGCCCCGAGAGCCGAATCAGCAGTAGCCGGAACCGAACCCTGCACCTCTGCACTGTGAGGCGGACACACTGACCAGTTGACCACCATGCCACAAAAACATTTTAGCAGAAAATATCCGAATGTAACGGGAATACTGTTATTGTTTCGAGAAACATGTTGTCGCATTATTAGATCAAAGTCGACACTAATGAGGACAACTCATATTTTTAATTATCATGGCCACAGAAGCCATACTTGCGTCCTAGCCAAGGATTTGACTGTGAATTGGATTCATCAAGTCCTTAATAATGTGCTCTGAAATGCATTCAGCATACATGCCTTTGGGTATTTCTTTGAAAAAGACATTTTGAAGGCTACGTTTGAAAAATGCAGATATTTTGCGTGGTGATGCTGTTCCAACTTGGGAAAATGTGGGTCCTCGGATGAGCTCTACACAATAGAGAACCCCCGCCCGAAGCTCTAACAATTTGGTTCTTAGTTTCCCAGCACGAGACATAGTTCTCCTGAAGCCTATTTGTCATGAAACCGCAGCACACTCGCACAAGCGCCCGCTTCATGACAGGAGCGGCTAAACAGCTCTGATTAGCATCCCCAAAAAAGCCTCTTTCATGTACTGCGGACCCAAACAGAAGGAAAACCGAGGCCTCCCGTGCTGATTACGCCGGAGACATGGATGTTTACGGAGCTGCTGTGCGTTACGCAGCCTTCGGGTCCTGAGTGACGAGACCTGTCAGATTAGACGTTGGGAGATAAAACATGGGAGCGTCATCTTGACATCCAGCACGCCAGCAGGACCTGGAAGCAATCACATCAAAGCGAGCTCTGGTTCGGGCAGAGCACGCACGACACATGAAAGGGAGGGCGGCCATGAATTGACAATTTAACTCAATGTTGGAGGGAGGAGGAAGGCGAGGGGGAGGATTAAGGTTCTGGATGCTGCAAAGGCTTTGATCACGTCACCCACCTGCAATCTGCCACTACAATGCTAATTGTAAATGTGATAAATTAAATGGAGCTATTTTATGCCGGTCTGTTTAAGACCACAACCAACAACCCCCCACTACCTGACACATTTAGAGGGAGCACACAGGGGACAAGGAGGCGACGAAGAGGGAGGACGGGCATTCGGGGGTTAATACGACACATGAGATAAATATTCAACTTTTTGTGACAGCTGGTTTTGTCGACAGTCTTTCAGGGGACACATTTACAAGCACTTTGCAAATACTTTGAAGATGACTGACGTTTTTGGGGGGGGGGGGGGGTGTTTTAGGCCAGTGGTTCTTAACCTTTTTAGAGGTAGCGAACCCAACCAGTTCATATGCACATTCACTGAACCCCTTCAAAATAAAAAAATATATATATTCAAATTCAAGATATTAAAAAAAACGCATTTATTAAAAACAAAAAAGATATTTAAAAAAACGCATTTATTAAAAACAAAAAAAAGTAAATAAAATTTCAAGAAATAAGTATACTTTTTTTTTTTTAATTGTACGATGTACTATCACGACAGTCACACGTTGACTACGAAGCAAACTAAATTTCCCACAGCACTGATTGGACAAGCAATGTCATGTGATCATCTGCAGCCAGCGATGGCCAAGTGGGCGTGTCATAACTTATTGACATGCTGAGTCACGTGTGTCTTACCCTCCATAGGAGAGGCTCCGTCAAACCCCTGAGACCGACTCACCGAACCCCTGGGGTTCGATCGAACCCAGGTTAAGAACCACTGGTTTAGGCCAAGAATCAGGGAGTGGCGTAAGAATCAAACAGGGCAAAAAAAATCACTGCCCAAGTTACAGTTGACATGTACTGTATTAAAATTTGAAGTTCAATGTCATTCGGCCACACGCACACCCACAAATGCAGCCAGCCAGCTACACACACACACACACACACACACACAGACACACACACAGACACACGCACACACACACGCACACACACACACACACACACACACACACACACACTCACACACATTACCTGGTTAACAGTGGCTCCCACCGACCCTTGCAGTAACATCTGTAACATAACAGCATCGGGTTGCTCTCTGTGCGTGGCCACCGCTAGCTCCTTGGTCTTCTTCTGCATGTCCTCTATGGCCACCTCAATTGGAGTCAGGTCAAACTGGAGGAACAAAAAAAATAAGCATTAATAGGGTCCGACAAATATGGATAGCGTCTTTAGCGCACTACCTCTTCCTTCTGGATGACATTGATGCGCGTCTTGACATAAGGAAAGGCGTGCATAGTGGTGAGGATGGTCTTCCTCTTGTACTGCTCGCTGAGCTCGCCCCGCGGACGCCCGCTCTTGGTGAAAGGCGTGGTGTACATGAAGCGCCGCAGATTGAAGTTCTTCTCGAAGTTGGTCAGCCGGTCTTTCATTTCGTAGTCATCGAAGTAGGGCTCCACGTACGTAACCTGGATATAGGCCTGCATGGGAGCACGAGGTCACTCACTGGACACTATATTAGGTACACGTGCACCAAACATGCATGTAGGTGCAAAAATGAGACTGAATGGCTGTTTGTATATTTGTCCCCTGTGTTTTTCTGGTGAACCCTTTTACTTGAAATTAGTGATTCACAAACAATGTGCCACATGAGAAATTTCCTATTTATTTACCATAAATAATGTATCTTTGTTCAACTATCTATGCCAGTGACTTGTAGTGATTGGCAGAACAATTACCTGCTCTTCCACTAGATGGCAGACTACAATTAACCTGTGAATCCACTTTTTGTGTCATTTATTGTGACAGAATAACAGCTTTAATCAGGCCACAGATTTTAGACTGAGTAAGACAAAACAGTGTACTCTTTGGACATTTTTATTTAATGGTTTTCAATAAGATGTATTCTGCATAAAATATGAGCCTTTGCTCAATATAAGATGGGAACACCACTTTAATTAAATGATCAATCAATCTTCGAGAGACAGCATGTGACTTACCTTGTTAGGGTTAAGTTGTTTCCTGTCCACAGGCGTTGAATCTTTGATCATCACCAGGACGTCCTCTCCAAAACACTGACTGTAAAAGTTCTGGCAGCCACAGAAACATGAACATTTGACATGGCGGCGATGAATATACAGATGTGATCGCCCTGGCAATTAAATGGCATTTGAAGTGCATTTGTTTGTTTATGTAATGCAGCAATTCTCATCTTCATGGTGCTTTTGAGCCACAGTTAAAGTAAGCACATAGATTCTTTTGAGCATGTATATCAGGGACGTCCAAAACATTTGTGGCCCACTGGGCGTTTTTCTTTTTTTTTTTTTAAATGACATACCGCATGCTCTAATAATAGGGTAAGGGACAGCTGTTTCATTACACAAAAACAATGAGGGATTTGCTAACTTGCATCTTTAACTTTAGTGCTATTCACAAATTGTGGATTTTTTTCACCCCTTCTCTGCTCCTTTTAATGTGCACAAGCACTCCTACAGCGATGGATAAAGTGCTCAAACGGGTCTAAGTGAGTCGGACGAACTGCAATTTGCATTCACATGCTTTGGCTGAGCCGCTGTATTTTTTTCGTCCGCAAGGCATTGCATTTTGCAAACGCACACTGAAACAGCCTCTAATACATATCCCAAGTTTCAAGTGGAATTATTGTTGGCTGAAAAGTCGATATTTTTCGGCAAACAAAAACGACAGCATGTTTGTTTTTCTGTTTGCGTGTTTCATCAATACAAGGTTAAATGGGCATACTGCTTCCTTCCATTTCTTTATATCTGGCCGTCAGAAGTGAATGTCTGGACATCCCTGATGTAGAGACTAGGTAAGGAGTATGCTGCGTTTGTCTCTCACCTCTAGCCGGTGCGATATCTCTGGCAGGTGCGTGATGGCCGGCTCCTTGCAAATGAATTCCCGCTCATCCAGGTCGCCGAACTTCCCACCGTAAAAACCCACCCGGAAGTATGTGCCGAACATTCTCTTGTGACCCTGCAGCGACACGGGGGACATACATCTCCATGATAGGATTCTCCACAACAGGACATTACAGAGTTATTTTTATTTCTTATTATTGCCACAGAGGCCTGTTTATGGGCCTTTTATGAGCTCTTACAGACAGTAATTTTCACATCATTAAAAAAAAAAAGATGGTAATGAATAAAATACTAAATAAAATAACACCATATTATCTGGGCACAGCGAAAGAGATGAGATGAAATTTATTTTCCTGATGCTGCCATTTGTACTTTGAGTACAAATAATAATAAGAATGGTGACCACACAAAATGAGCACTTGAGGCCCAATTTGGACATTTTACTGACTTGTTGCTCGCTGTTTTGACAATGGCTGTGTGTAGATTTATTATAAACGGGGCAGTAAATTTTCACTGTTTTACAAGTTTACATTGTAGCAAAGTGTCACGTCTTCAGTGTTGTCCCATGAAAATATATGAGAAAACATTGACAAAAAGATCAGGGGTGTGCTCGCTTGTGTCAGATACCGTTGTTGTTAACGCTATCTTTTATGTCTCGATTGGAACAGCGGTAAACTTGTTTTCACCTTTGTTTGCCAGTTTGTTACCTTCTGAATGATGTTATCAAAAGCTCTCTGCAGTTTGTCATGAGTGGATGCCAGCTTCTTGAAGTCTCGGTGAGCCTCCAGGATGGGAATGATTACCTTGTAAACCTCGTTAACAGCCTCGTACAGGCCTCCCTGATAAGACAAGAAACAAAAAAGAAAAACAGAGCCGTCCGTTACCACGGCGACGGAGGGCACGCCGATATTCTACCGTAAGTGACAAATGGATGGAAACGATGTCACGGTTGGCCTATTACATTGCTGAAGAGCTCGGCGGCTTGCTCCAGCAACCCCACGAGGCCGCTCTCGGTGAAGTAGCGGCCCGAGCACACGCCGTCCTCGTCGGGGGACAGGATGTCATCCGACACGGCCGACTCCTCCAGCACATTGGAGGAGATGCTCTGAGGAGGGAAAATCCATGGGTCCAATCAATCACTTAGCCCTCTTAATCAAATTAGCAGTCACATGGCTGAATTGAAAACAGGGAGAAGGAAATGGAACTAATGTGATGACGCTCCAATCAATGACCTGTTGACTGCTGGAGGTCAGGATGTGTTGGGTGCACACACCTCACTGCTTCATGTGTGTGTGTGTGTGTGTGTGTGTGTGTGTGTGTGTGTGTGTTTCAGCGTTAGAGCTTATCAATATCACAGTCAGCACACGAGCACATCTACCATTTTTATTAATTATACCAAGGTGGTTATTTTGACATCGGCATAAATTTGTGCATTTATCTATTTATTTTTTTGGGTGCAACTTCTGATCAGTGGGTATTTAAATTCATCGGTACTATGAGCAGTAGGACTATTAGTAGTTGCAGGAAGGGCAGAAGCACCAAATATATTATGGAAGTGACTCACAGTGTCCACTCCTGATGGGCCAAGCTGAAAGTCGAGACCACATTATCATACTATTATGAATACGTCTGAATGAAAACCGGTATGTGCACTGACACAGTTGAAGCCACGTTTCCGTTTTTCACGTTATGAGCATACAGCGCCCCCCACTGGACGCACACGACCAAATTAGAGCCTTATCCATTGAGAGATGTGTGACGATGGTGTCTCTCTTCCACCAACCCATGTCCTGTGTGTACAATATGACAAATTCTGACATCTGCATTTGTAGCCTCTACCTGAAAGGTGACGCTGCCAATGGGCAGGTACTTGTGATCCTCCAGCATGCTGAGGTACTCCGCCACCAGAGCGGCGGCGTGTACCAGACACATAGCCGACTCGGTGTAGCATTTTCTGTTGTTGTGCTTCTCGGCCATATTCTGCAGCCACGTCAGACGCAGGTCGGGAGACGTCTGGTAGCCTTTTGCTATCCTGTGGGATAAGAGGAGGAGGGAGGATGTCACTGCTATTGATTCAGTACGCAATAGTATCAAGAGGTATTTCATTGTATAAGACAATCTCATTTAAGCTTCATGCAAGGGACAAAATATTGCAAACAGCTGTCAGTATGTTATGCAGTGCACTATAAGAACAGTAAACTATTTTGTTGACTTACTCTCCCAGTTGACTTTGAGGGGTGGGGTGCACCCTGGACTGTTCGCCAGCCAATTGCAGTGCACAATGTAGACCAAATTAGCATTCAGTATGGTTGGCTCGAGATACTACAATTTTGCGTGTGAGAACCTGGGCATGAGTTGTGGCTGCCAAAAGCTCTGTCTTGTTGTGCTGTCATATGTGTTTCATTGTTCTCCTGGTGTTTGACAAATTGCTGAACGACTCCTGTGGCTCTCCTTCACCACATGCAAGGGCATTATGAATTTCCGTGTTAGACAAGTACAGTGGTGCTTTGCCTTATGACTGAGCCAACTTTTTCGAGATGCTGTAAAAGCCGTCGCTCAGCCCATTTTTTGCTTTGACTTGTGAGCAAGAGAAGGGTTAGATGGTGGCAGCAAAATCAACTCAACTCAGATAGTGAACGATTCTTGAAAAAAGAGGCCTGAGGTTTATTGTCAAACTAAACATTAAACATCGAGATTTTTTTGTCCTTGGGAATGGTCAGTATCTAATTGCTAACACACAATGGAAAACACCAAAGACAGGCAGACAAGTAGCAGAAATGCTGTGGTATAACCCTTTAAGCAATGTGTATATTGTACACAAAAGGTAGAGCAAAACATGTAGACCGACAATATAACAACACTCGCAGGCATATACTGTACTGTTTATCCTCTATGAGAAACAACTAATATTACTGGCGCTTAACTCCCGTATGACATATATTCCAAATGCATCTCTTTGGCATTCGCATGGCTCAGGAAAACTCAACAATACTGGACTTGCAGAAGTCAGTGGGTCAAACCTCTTCAGTGGCTGCGTAAGTTTTCACCGCTTATGCATGGAGGTGTGTCACAAGCCTGGACGGAAGAATCGCCGCACCTTTAAAGTATGCAGGGAATTTACTTAACCGCCAATGGGGAAAATATAACCCAGAATTAATTAAATTCTTAAGTCAAAGCGCCAGTGGAGATACCATCCATCCATCCATCCATCTTCTACCGCTTATCCGGGGCCGGGTCGCGGGGGCAACAGCTTTAGCAGGGAAGCCCAGACTTCCCTCTCCCTAGCTACTTCTTCCAGCTCTCCCCGGGGGATCCCGAGGCGTTCCCAGGCCAGCTGGGTGACATAGTCACTCCAGCGTGTCCTGGGTCTTCCTCGGGGTCTCCTCCCAGTGGGACATGCCCGGAACACCTCACCAGGGAGGCGTTCAGGAGGCATCCGAATCAGATGCCCAAGCCACCTCATCTGGCTCCTCTCGATGTGGAGGAGAAGCGGCTCGACTCTGAGCCCCTCCCGGATGACCGAGCTTCTCACCTTATCTCTAAGGGAGAGCCCGGACACCCTGCGGAGAAAACTCATTTCGGCCGCTTGTATCCGGGATCTCGTTCTTTCGGTCACGACCCATAGCTCGTGACCATAGATGAGGGTTGGAACGTAGATCGACCGGTAAATTGAGAGCTTCGCCCTTCGGCTCAGCTCCTTCTTCACCACGACAGACCGATACAACGTCCGCATCACAGCAGACGCTGCACCGATCCGCCTGTCGATCTCTCGCTCCCTCCTGCCCTCACTCGTGAACAAGACCCCAAGATACTTAAACTCCTCCACTTGGGGCAAGATCTCTCCCCCGACCCGGAGGGGGCACTCCACCCTTTTCCGATTGAGGACCATGGTTTCAGATTTGGAGGTGCTGATTTTCATCCCAACCGCTTCACACTCGGCTGCGAAACGCTCCAGTGAGAGTTGGAGAGCCCCGTTTGAAGGAGCCAACAGCACCACATCATCTGCAAAAAGCAGGGATGCAATACTGAGGCCACCAAAACGGACGCCCTCAACGCTTCGGCTGCGCCTAGAAATTCTGTCCATAAAGATTATGAACAGAATCGGCGACAAAGGGCAGCCTTGGCGGAGTCCTACCCTCACTGGAAACGATTCCGACTTACTGCCGGCAATGCGAACCAAACTCTGACATCGGTGGTATAGTGACCGAATAGCCCGTATCAGGGGGTTCGGTACCCCATACCCACGAAGCACCCCCCACAGAACTCCCCGAGGGACACGGTCAAACGCCTTCTCCAAGTCCACAAAACACATGTAGACTGGTTGGGCGAATTCCCACATACCCTCGAGGACCCTGCTAAGGGTGTAGAGCTGGTCCACTGTTCCACGGCCGGGACGAAAACCACACTGCTCCTCCTCAATCTGAGGCTCGACTTCCTGACGGACCCTCCTCTCCAGCACCCCTGAATAGACCTTACCAGGGAGGCTGAGGAGTGTGATCCCTCTGTAGTTGGAACACACCCTCCGGTCCCCCTTTTTAAAAAGAGGGACTACCACCCCGGTCTGCCAATCCAGAGGCACTCTCCCCGTTGACCACGCGATGTTGCAGAGGCGTGTCAACCAGGACAGCCCCACAACATCCAGAGCCCTGAGGAACTCCGGGCGGATCTCATCCACCCCTGGGGCCCTGCCACCGAGGAGCTTTTTAACCACATCGGTGACTTCAACCACAGAGATAGGAGAGCCCACCTCAGGGTCCTCAGACTCTGCTTCCTCCAAGGAAGACGTGTTGGTGGAGTTGAGGAGGTCTTCGAAGTACTCTGCCCACCGGTTCACAACGTCCCGAGTCGAAGTCAGCAGTGCCCCATCCCCACTGTACACAGTGTTAGTGGTGCACTGCTTCCCCCTCCTGAGACGTCGGATGGTGGACCAGAATTTCCTCGAAGCCGTCCGGAAGTCGGCTTCCATGGCCTCACCGAACTCTTCCCACGCTCGGGTTTTTGCCTCGGCGACCACCGAAGCTGCGTTCCGCTTGGCCAGTCGATACCCGTCAGCTGCCTCTGGGGTCCCACAGGCCATAAAGGCTCGATAGGACTCCTTCTTCAGCTTGACGGCATCCCTTACTGCTGGTGTCCACCAGCGAGTACGAGGGTTGCCGCCACGACAGGCACCAACCACTTTACGGCCACAACTCAGATTGGCCGCCTCAACAATAGAGGCACGGAACATGGTCCACTCGGACTCAATGTCCCCCGTCTCCCCCGGAACATGGGAAAAGCTCTGTCGGAGGTGGGAGTTGAAACTCCTTCTGACAGGGGATTCCGCCAGACGCTCCCAACAAACCCTCACAATACGTTTGGGTCTGCCAGGACGGACCGGCATCTTTCCCCACCATCGGAGCCTACTCACCACCAGGTGGTGATCAGTTGACAGCTCCGCCCCTCTCTTCACCCGAGTGTCCAAAACATGCGGCCGCAAATCCGATGATACAACCACAAGGTCGATCATCGAACTACGGCCCAGGGTGTCCTGGTGCCAAGTGCACATATGGACACCCTTATGTTTGAACAAGGTGTTCGTTATGGACAGTCCGTGACGAGCACAGAAGTCCAATAACAAAACACCACTCGAGTTCTGATCGGGGGGGCCGTTCCTCCCAATCACGCCCCTCCAGGTCTCACTGTCATTGCCCACGTGAGCATTGAAGTCCCCCAGCAGAACAAGGGAGTCCCCAGCAGGAGTACTCTCCAGCACACCCTCCAAGGACTCCAAAAAGGGTGGGTATGCTGAGCTGCCGTTTGGTGCATATGCACAAACAACAGTCAGGACCCGTCCCCCCACCCGAAGGCGGAGGGAAGCAACCCTCTCGTCTACCGGTGTGAACCCCAATGTACAGGCACTGAGCCGGGGTGCAATGAGTATGCCCACACCTGCTCTGCGCCTCTCACCATGAGCAACTCCAGAGTGGAAGAGAGTCCAACCCCTCTCGAGAGAACTAGTACCAGAACCCAGGCTGTGTGTGGAGGCAAGTCCGACTATATCCAGTCGGAACTTCTCTACCTCACACACCAGCTCGGGCTCCTTCCCTGCCAGAGAGGTGACATTCCATGTCCCAAGAGCTAGCTTCTGCAGCCGAGGATCGGACCGCCAGGGTCCCCGCCTTTGGCTGCCGCCCAGCTCGCATTGCACCCGACCCCTTTGACCCCTCCCACGGGTGGTGAGACCATGAGAAGGAGGACCCACGTTGCCTCTTCGGGCTGAGCCCGGCCGGGCCCCATGGGTGTAGGCCCGGCCACCAGGCGCTCGCCAACGAGCCCCACCTCCAGGCCTGGCTCCAGAGGGGGGCCCCGGTGACCCGCGTCCGGGCAAGGGAAACTGAGTGCCATCGATTTTGTCTGTCATAAGGGGTTTTGTGAGCCGTGCTTTGTCTGGTCCCTCACCTAGGACCTGTTTGCCATGGGTGACCCTGCCAGGGGCATAAAGCCCCAGACAACTTAGCTCCTAGGATCATTGGGACACACAAACCCCTCCACCACGGTAAGGTGACGGCTCCCGGAGAGGTAGTGGAGATACCGTTCCACAGAAAATGATCAGTTGTGAAGTGGAACGCAGTAATGCCTTTGAAGAACAACAATTCTAATGAAGGCCTTCAGATATTTTGCACAGTATTCATAAAACAACCAGATGACGGAAATTATTTTCATAAAAGGAATCCAAGTACGCATTGCATTTAAGCACAATGAAAATCTTTATGAAACCAGCAATTAATTTTCTCCTTTAACAGTAATTGATGCATCTGGAGGCCAAATGTTTTTTCACCCCGCAGAGCAACAAGTGTGGTGAACTCGCAGGGGTGAGTTGAGGTGAAAAAAAGTGTACGGACTTTGGTGAATGAGACCGAAAATAGAGCCACGCGTGATAAAAAACACATGTAACACGACACATGGCGTGTGCATATGGTCCTTTGGTCTCCTCTAGACCCGCTGTTTGCATTTGCATGCAAACAAAAGGGATCCAAAGTGCGAGCACATTGGTTGCCATGGCGAGGGAGGCAAATGGAGGCAAAACAAGCCCCAGATAAAGAGAGAAAAAACAGTGAGGTGGGAGGAAAGGGTACAAGGTACCTGTACATGAGGTCCATGAGCATCTCGGGGTCCTCCTGGAATTCTCGCATCTTCACTGTGTCTGACAAGATGCTGTTGAGGTTCCTCAGGAGCTCGTCAACCTGGAGCCAGAATAATATACAGTGTAGATAAGATAAGAAAACCTTTATTTGTCTCACGATGGAGAAATTCTCAATTTATAGCAGCATAATTATGAAAGGAAGAAAGTAGAAAAACAAAATGGATTGGCATGCACAAAAAATACATTTAAAAATGCAATTCAAATTGACATCGCAATGTAGTCGAATGCAATTTTCACACCGCAAATGCTGCAATTTGGGTGGTTGGGTGCGATGTTGGGTTCACATCGGTTGGCTTTGGTTTTATGTGTACAGTACCAGTCAAAAGTGTTAAACAAACACCCTCTAATTTAACTGTTATTCACTATTTTAAAAAATCTGATTTGTACATTAATACTTAGGACATTAACATTATGAAGAAATATTGATTTTAATTATTTGGTATTTAGTAGAAATAAATGTTTTGTAATTTTGATTCTTCCAAGTTGACACCTTTTGCCCTGATAACAGCTTTGCACAACTTGTTATTTTCTCAGTGAGCTTTGAAAAAATAATGGCAATATTGAAGAAAAAAAAAACATTCCCAATGTGATTATTTTTCAAAATCCTTCAGCCCTTGATGGAAATATGGCTCCTAATGTTGCATAATGTGATTGCATCTAGGACCAAAACACATATTAAACTTCATATTGTGACACCTGCAGGGGCAACTGAGTGTTCTGCATCTCGGCGTCCTCCTCGGCGTAGGCCAGGATCGTGCGCAGAGAGGATCTCAGGTGCTCCTCCTGGAAGTCAGAGGACTTGCCCACCAGGGAGGCCAGAGACATGGTGACCTGCATCTTCACCCTGGAGAAGTTCTGCTCCAGACACACACAAAAAGGACCACCGTGAAACTCAACCTTCATGGTCTATTGATTTCCACACTTGACTCTTGTCTCTGCATCTTTGGCACTTCAATATTGTACAACAGATTCCGCTGAATGTCCTTCACTCCTTGACTGCTGGTGCTGTCTTTTGTGAAAAGGTGCAAAAGACGCGAGCGTGCATTTTGTTCCCCCCAGACCCGTACAAATTGTCCAGCGGTCATACATACACATATCATGAAACTGTTAATCTGACGCCTGGTCTTATTACACAGAGAGAGAGAGGGAGAGAGCTGCATTGTACTTTGTTCTTTTAATCCAAACAATATTTGTACTCTATTTTTATCATCCTAGGAAGAAAGCTGAGCCAAAAAAAAATAAGCATATGGAATTTATTGTATGCTCATTTTATTATTTTAAATCCTTTGCTGTGGCAATTTAAAATGGAAATGTATGGTCGAGGACATGGTTGTAATCCACCTGGCACACTCTAATTGTATGCAGTACTGTAAATATGAATGCATGTACGACATATGGACGTAAGAAGAGATAAAATTGTTTGTTATTGTAGTTGTTTGCAGTAGTGTGGAAGTGTACCACATCACATTGAGAGCAGCAATATTTTGTCCTACTACTGCAGCTAAATCTGTCAATGACCCATCAAGGCCTCGCCAAGAAAACAAAAATGACGTCGAAACTCAAGCGTACAAATTGAATCAGCACCTGAACGCATCACGATGATATTGAATCAGGAAGGCGCAGCGGCCTGATTATGTTGCATCCTCTGCTCGCTTTTGTCCCTCCATTCATTCTTCGCACTACCTGTCAGTGACAAGCTGCCACATGTGGACACTCAGGTTGTGTGTGTGTGTGTGTGTGTGTGTGTGTGTGTGTGTGTGCGCGCGCGTGCTGAGCGCCATCTATCTCCAACATGAGCTGCAGAGCGGGAAATGATCTCCCATTAGCAGAGACATAATCACCCATGGATGATCTCTACGGCCCCATTCTGTTCAACTGAGCATGGAGCTGCGGCCTAACCACCCATCACTGCCCCCTAATGCACTTGATGCGTGTTTGCGCGCACGCGCGTACAGTATGTGATCAAAAACTGGGCCTATATAATCAGATTTGTCTCATCACACGTCACCCCCCCATGTCCTTCTGAGCTTTTTATAAGCATCTGAAACATAAATGTCAGCTTGTGTATATTTATGCATGAGCATGACGCTGAAAAAAAAAATGGCTTGATATTAGGAAGAAAATTCTATTTGAGTGAGTCACATGGCCTCTAAGCTAATTCCCATCGCTGCATCCGCTGCATAAACAAATACATGATGGGATAGGGGTGTGTGTGTGTGTGTTGCACAGGCTGGTGTCTTGACTTTCGTTACAGTGTGCACGCTGTAAACACAGGAAATATCCAAGGAGCACGCAAAATGAATGATGGTGCACTGGCTCATTTTCTTTTTAAGCACACACACCGACCAAGCCGCAACGTAAGACACTTTGGATGCCCACCTTGTGCATATGTTGGGCATACAGTATATTGGAATTTTGTCACTAGGATTTATCATTATTCACTGAAATGCAGTGATACCTTGACCTATGTGCGTCCCAACTTACAAGTTGTTGAAGTTACAAGCCACTGCTTGGTCCATTTTTCCTTTATAATGCGAGCAAAAATTTCACTCGCAAATGTAACTCAGGCAAAAAGCCCACCAGACGGCAAGAATAAATCTGGACATCTGGACACCATCAGTCCATGTGGTACAGTTGTCTTTTCTGGTTGATTTTTCCATTATTTCTTTCTTTATTTATTTGTGTGGGGAATTGGCCAAATTTTATTTTTTTTCCTAGCCATGTGTACAAAAAACACAAAAAATGAAGATGAGCGAGGTGTGCAGAGTCTGGGTGTATTACTTCTGCAATATATTCCAATACTGAAGCAGGAGGTACAGTATTCAACAAACGCGAGAGGGGGGTGTATTAAAAGCTTTAGGATGCTAGTTTTCGAAGCAAAAAATAAAGTACCGGTAACTGGCCCCTCCTTACCTATCCGACCTTCTCCAGGTGCATATCCCCTCTCGCTCCCTCAGATCCTCGTCCTCCCTCCGCCTGTCAGTGCCCCCTGCCCGACTGAGCACCATGGGAGCCAGAGCCTTCAGTCACGCTGCTCCAAAGCTCTGGAACAACCTACCTCCGGACCTCCAAAACTGCACACCTCTTTCCACTTTCAAGTCCCGTCTAAAAACACACCTGTTCAGGATTGCCTACAACACATAGCTCTTCCATTTCCTATGTTTTTATGATTTTATGATTTTATGTCCTGTTTTTATATAATATCTCGTTTACTAATTTTTACATTGTATTTTCTTATTGTCTGTACAGTGTCCTTGGGTGGCATGAAAGGCGCTTTTAAATAAAATGCATTATTATTATTATTATTATAACTGCAAAACGTTTGGCCGACAATGAGGAAATCATTCTTTTTAATGTTCTGACACTTCAGCACAGTGTGAATTTTACTGTGCATCATGTTTCAATGGCTTACAAAAATATTAAAGACAATCTTCAAGAATACAATTTCTGTCTTTTTTTTTTACCTTTTTGACCTTTTGACCTATGAATGACCTTCCACGCGACGGAAATTTAATGTTGATCATGATGGTAGTGATTGCAAACCACTGGTTCAGAGAACGTCTTCATTGTCCTGATACCAACTGACAATTGACTTATAAATCCTTCTGGTTGTGTGTGGTAAATGATCATGTCAATCAAAAGTAAAAATGGATCTCATTTCACAACGCAACAATGTTGTGAGCAGGGAGCGTATCTCAATTTCAGGACATACCCGCACAGTGAGCCAGTGTGTGTGTCATTATTTAAAGAGGGGTAAGTGTGGGGGAGGTAGACAGTGACACATCTCTGCTCTGTATTCACCCGCACATGTTTCACCAGAAACTTTTTTTTCTCCCCACCAAGCGCCCAGAATAGAAACGGGAACGACATAAAAGCGGGATAAAATGTGCGTGTGTATGTGTGTGTGTCAGAAGCAGACACATCATGAGCCACTCCCTGTTCTTCTTCAGTTCAATTTCAGGTTAGATAAGAACTGCAAGGTCACCCGCCATTTGCTTTGGTCTATGGCCGTGCCGGTGGTCCGGATAACGTTGAGTAAGTGATCACAGGATATCGGCGTGTATGCGCTTACGCTGGCGTTGCTGTAGCTGTATCTCATGATGAGGTAGAGGGTGGCGCACGCCTGACTCCGGTTCTCGTCCACCGGGCTGCTGCAGTACTGGAGCACCTTCTGGCACAGGTCTGCACACTGCTCCGCCTCTTCTTCAAAAAGCAGCTCGCCAAACTGCAATGCAAGCAAGTGAGGACTATCACGCAATTTGCAGAATAATATAGTCAATCCCTGTTTATCGCAGTTCCACATCCACCCACTATCCTGCAGATGAAAAAGAATATTCATATACTATAGCAAGACAAATAAACAAAAAACTACACACACACACAGAGAGAGAGAGAGAGAGAGAGAGAGTTTAAACCTCGAAATGTATTATTATTATTATTATTACAATAATAATCATGGGGGTACCTTGACAACAAGCGCCCTGAGTGTGCTGAAGGTATGTGAGAGGAAGGTGGAGCTCTGGTTGCAGGTAAGCGAGTGGAGTAAGACCTTCAACACACCGCCCACCACGCTGTCCTTACAGTCCGCCAGTGGCACCGCCTGCACGGAGGACACAAGGCAAAATGAAATCATATTCATCCAGATATCCACATGAGTGAAATTGAGAGTGCAGCGGTTACACTGGGGACAAGATGGCCAGTGGTGTGCAAGTGACAAAACTTAACCAACTCAGCAAGAATAGAAGTTCACCAAGGCTTGACGGGGAAGTCATGTAAAAAAAAAAAAAAATCTTTGAAATAATAAGATGCGTTGAGCTCTATGCAGCATTCCGATTAACATGGTGGACATGGAATATGAATGAAGCAGCAAAATATCCACCTAGCCATCGCAGAAGGCAGCCATTTTGCTGTTGACTGAAAATGACATGACAGTGCCGAAGGTCTCAGGCAACAATCGTAACGGCTCACCTGTTTTCTTCGTTTTGTCAGATGATGTTTACAAACTGCGATGTCAATTTCAGTCGACAGCGAGTGGACAGGCAAGTCGACAGGCCTATTCACTGTGATTGTTGTTCCACTTTTATTTTACTGCTACTGTTGTCCTGACAGTTGGGGATCTGATGCAAATTGTTTTCATTCCTAATTCTACATATTACATATACATATACATTACTGTGTATCTGATTGTTTTTTAACTTTGTTTTAATTGTCCTGTACGGTGGCTTTGAGAGGCTTGAAAGGCTTGGCTCCAGATTAACTTCCCATGGAAATTTACCAGAAATGTTCCACTCCTTTGCAACTTTATAATCTAACAACCTGTCCTGACTTAATCCTTCTTTTGTCTGGGAGCATTAAATATAGCTGATGGGGTTTTTTTTTTGGGGGGGGGGGGGGGGGCTCTAAATTGCTTTCACTAAAAGTCTACAAAGACTCATTTCAAGCTTACATTGCCAAGTCTTGCATGTGTGTGTGGGCGGTTTATTTATACACGTGAATGCAGCCAATTCAAACTGCTCGGAAGAAATTTTGCAGGAGGAAGATGACTGTGAATATTCTCATTCATCCGGACCAGGTCACCCTATTCTCAGGGTGCCGATGCAATCGCAACTGGTGTTCATGTTAACTTGGAATTCTAGCGCAACCCGAACAGCCCAGATGCGAGCGATTCAATGCCTTAAAAGGAATATTCAAATTCAAAAGGATTGTCATAACACACCCTCCCTCTGCTAAGAGGAGTGCTCTTCCTGACCTGCACGATGGTTTCCAACAGGTCTAAAACGATGAGGTTCGCCTCTGTGGCCAGATTTCCGCTGATCAGAGCCTCCTGGTCCAACTCCGCCTTGGTCCTGATGCCAGGTGGGATGACGAATATTTAGAATTGAAAAGATGGCGTATGTTTGGAGAAGTGACACTAAACGTACTTATCATGTCTGTCGTTGGTCTGTCTCCACTGAGTGAGATCTTTCCTCCAGCGCAGATTCTCTCTTTGACCTATGGTTCTGTCCATTCCTGACAAACACAAAAAAACAGGAACATCAGAAAGCAAACCATGTGGACAAGGGTGCCTAATTAAGTTTGCTAATTGTTGTTGATGGTCATGAGAAACACATTCCGAGGATAGTGGTCGCGAAAGCTCAAATCATCATCAAACCATGTATTCCTTTGGTCCCAATCGCTCTGCCTGGGTACACATGACGTGTAAGGTTTTTATTTCCTGGAGGTGCAAGCGGACATCACTACAGCTTTTGACTACTTTTGAGTCTTTTGAATGACACTGAATCTATAAAAACAAATCTTTATTGAAATGGAATAACGAGATAGCATTTTTGGACCATTACGACCGTTACGAACACAATGTCCAAAGGTCTAAAACTGATAACAATGCCCTCCCTGGCGGCGTAGTCCCTAAAGTGCGCCTTACCTCCAACTCGCTTCATCATCTCCCCGCGGGCTCCCATCCCTCTCAGCAGGGCTTCTTCCAGCTGGAGCTTAGCCTGCTGGGATTTCTGTAAAGCCTGTGTGCTCACTTTATCGCTGCTCTGGTGAGCCTACACACATACAAATACACACAAAAAAACAGGGAGTTATTGAACGACAAGGCCTCTGAACAGACTCCGCGATGCCAAGCAAACTGACCCGGTACTCAAAACACGACACGCAGATAGTGAGAAGCTCCAGCAGCTTGTTGAGCTGAGAGGGGGGCATATCCACAGTCCAGCGCTGGATAAGACTCCGGTCGGCATTCTTCATCACCCACAGGAAGCACACCAGCAGGTGACGGCTGGTGTCCGCCGCCAGGGTGGCTATCGACTTCCCCTGCTGGGACAAAGAGGGAGACGCTTGACACAAGACAGAAGTAAGAGTCCATTTGAAACTAGAAAGAAATGCAGCGGATGACCACAATACATTGCCCGGATGTTCTCATGCGTTCTTACAAGAAAGTAGATGGGTCGGTTTCATCTCAATTTTACAGTGTCTTTTGCTGTAAGATGTGTGATTGTATAAGTGGGGGGGGACCCCCACAATATTATGCTTACCCTTTCTGGAGTCGTGAGAAAGCAGCAGTCAAATAAAAACAAAACAACTGTAGTTTTTTGAAAGCAAAAAGTAAAAAGAGTCTGTTAAATAAAAGCAGATTAATAAAATATCTAAATGAAAATATAAAGAGTGCGTAAAACTACACTTTAAAATGAAAGATCAATAAAATACATTTGAAATGTTAAATGATACTAAAAACAAACATTTTCAACCATGCTTTCTGTTCAGGGTCATGAGTGAGCTGCAATTAAATCAAAAAATTTTTAAAATAATAATAAATTAAAATAAAAATTCAAATTAAAGGAGTGTAAACCACGACACCATCAGTCATGTAACAAAAAACAAACAAACAGTAAGTAAAATTAAATGAAATTTAAGTCACTGAAATAAACTACAACTACAACTGAATAAAATACACCAATTTAAACAAAATACAAATGCAGTAGTTAAAATAATATTTCAAACAAAATGATAACTCATGAAAGAAGCCGGCAGCGAATTAAGTAGAAATGAAAAAGATAACAAACCAGAACACCGGACTAAGAGGCCAACAAAAGCACTTCAACCAAATTCATTATTGGGGTCACAGGTGACCGCAGCCTCTCCCAGCTGACTCTGGCCAAGACACATGGTACAAGAAACTGAGTCTGGTCATCAGCCACAATTGAAAAACTTATAAACGCATCATTAACACACCAAATTGTCCAGCTCCCACAGGGACCCTGATGCATCATGCGCACACACCGCAAGGATGGTCAACTACCTCTTTTCCCCATCTAACAGAAGTGAAAACCTACTGCAGACTAATTCACCTTCATTCTCCTGATGATGAATTACAATGCGAGAGGTTTACCGCTGCTTCACTTGTGTGGCAGCTCTTGATAAATGTGGCCATTATCGCCACAAAGCTTTTGGGTGTCCCGCCTCAAAAACCTCACATTCTCTTGGTGGGACCCAGCCTGACTTTTTCTCCCACCCGTTCGCGGCTCTGCCACCAAACGCTATGAAAATATCAATGAGCGAGGAAAAAAAAGTGTGCGAAAACATCGATCGAAGCAGCTGAAGTACTACACCTGCCATGTTTGAAACTATGATAAATATCAAGCCGAGGGCTGCATTGTGTGAAAGTCACTTTTCCGCTGCGGTGGGTGTTTCATGCAAAAACATTCTGGGGTCACTGAAGTGCATCTCTTGGAGGTGACTGTGTAGTTTGATAGGTAGATACTACACATGATGGATGTGTTTTTTTAGATTTGATGACTCTCTTATAACAGCATTGCATATAAACCATCATATTTTCGTGTGTGTGTGTGTGTGTGTGTGTGTGTGTTCATGCGTGTGCACGACGACTAATCAATCTATCTCAGTGAACTTCACATATTTGGCACAATACACGTGCATACCGAATACCACCCCAGCCCCCCCCACACACACACACAAACACACGCCCACACATCTAAAAACAGTTTGATAGTTGACAGTTTTTACCATGGATGCCATGGAAACAAGAACATTCCTCCCAAGCGTGTTGAAGGGGTTGCCGGCGATCGCCATGGCAACAGATTGATTGATGGGCGGCACGCTGTCAAGGTCGTCCTCGGGTCCACCACTTTTGCTCTTCGTGCAGCGCGCGTCTGACACTGTGGGGACAGACACACAGACTAACTTGCAAGGGTCACAAGTGAAGGTATAACTAATCATACTGTAAAGTATTGTATCTAACAAATGGAGAAGACACCTAATTTCTGTAAATATTTTATGATATAATCTGAGTAGAGAAAACTAAAGAAATGATTCTTAGACCTCTAATGTTAAATAGTCAGTACAGCCTGGAAATGAGTGTAAATTTACTGTTACATTAACTGGTCGGTTTTAGACCAAAAGGCGCTTTAGAGGAGAAGTCAACCCCAAAACTTTCTTTACGAGAATATGTTCGATGCAGCCCCACTAGTCTAAACACAGCATTCTGATTAATATTGTATATGTGGAATATGAGTTAAGCAGTAAAGTCCACCCATTTTTGCCCATCTGAGGGGGCGGCCATTTTGCCACTTGCTTTCAACCGAAAATGACATCTGAGTTACTCGGGGGCTCGGGTAGCAACCAATCACAGCTCAGATTCCGAAAACAGTTGAGCACTGTATATGTACCGTAAATGTGATACACATTTACAGAACGTTCAGTTGAGTGTAGAATTTTCATTGATGAACTAATACAAACCTGTGAAATCCAGGTAGTTGGTGGAGTCAATGATGATGCCCACCAGGGGCAAGTAGAGGGTGGCCATCTTCGCTCTGACCTCGCTCTTGATGCAGCGATGGTCCAGATCGTGAGAGCACAACAGGCTGAAGATGGCGTTGATGGCCTTCCTCTGGACCTTTCCCCTGAAGACGCACGCAGTCAAACAATCAAGCTCATGATGCCCCACCTTACGGAGTTCATGAAGCATTTTGCCCCCTTTTTCCGTACCCCTCTGACTCCATGTCGAGGGCTGCATTGAGCTCGGTGAGCAGCAGCCCTGTGAGGTAGTGCTGCTGCTTGAACTCCTGAGAGAGCTCAAACAGTCCCAGGATCCTTTGCTGCTCTTGGAAGCTACACGAACCGGAGCTCTGTATGGAGACACACAACACGATACGCTCATGCCACACAAATTATTATTACTATATAACTGTATAGAGCAAAGAAAAGCTGATATAGGGGAATGGCTAAAAAAATAATAATAATAAATAAAATTAATGCTCAAAGACTGGCCAAGGACGGACCTGTGAGGAGATGGACGGGCACGGAGAAGCAGGAGCCGAGGCCGGACTGCTAAAAAACAGGCTGAGGTTGAGGTAGTGCTCGTGACTACACAGGATTCGCAGGCACTCCAAACGCATGCTGATCAGTGTTGGCATCGAAACACTTTTGGCGGACATCTGGAACAGAAAGAGAGCGCGTGTGAAAAATGGCATGTTGCAGGATCACTATAGTGTGAAAGAGGCTTCTGTGTACAATTGCGAAGACAATATGATGGGACATATATCATGGAAAATTGACCTTTTATTGCTTTTATCCCAACACAGTTGTTGCATCTCTCCCATCAAGTGTGACCAAGTAAATCTTCATTTTACACTTCAAACCACTGTCACATAACAGTGGAGCTAATTTCAGTAATAACCACTTCCACACAAAGTTTTTCAGCCCATTGCATGATCGGCTAGAATGGATGAAAACCAAAGCCACTTTGAAGTGGCTATATATACTGTGTGAGATATTGCAGAGGCATAATGATGCAGAAAAAAACACATCAAGTTAAAGCCGGAAGGTAAACAGAGCTGCATTGAGTTTTGTTGGATGCACAGATTAGCGTGGGCTAACAGCAAAAGCTTGAAATACTCGAGTGGTCGATGGAATTGACAACACTAAGAAATATTACATACATTAAGACATCAAAAAACTCAATTAAAATCTCTTATATTTGGTGTGCTGTATTCATATTGTGCAGGTGTGACTAATGTTGCATCCACTCAGCTATACCTGATTGCAGTAGTTTTTCACTAGCATGAAGACAAAGCCACGGTCCATTAGAGACAGCAAGTCGTACAGGAAGAAGGCCAGGCTGATGTTGACTTTCTCCGCTTGCTCCACCTCCTGAAACAGACGTCACCAAATTGGAACTGGCGAAGTGTCTCACTGGTGCTAAGCTAGGACGCATCACTGCCCTACCTTCTGCTGTTTGACCAGGATGGTTCCGATCTCAGCCGTGACCACTGAGACGATGGTGGTGATGTCGTCTTTAAAGCGGTCGGAGAAGCGGCTCCTACGCGGCACGCTGTTTTGGTCCGGCTGACACACGTGCTGGGCCATACTTTTCACCTGTTTGGATGAAAGGTGAGGACAATAAGCGTAATTTAATCCCCCATCAAGTGGCTCTGCAAGTGGCTCTGCACATGCATTGTGATTTGCATGTTGACCGAAGAACATTTAAGGAGTATTCATACTTAAACCTAAAGTTCAGAACAATTGTCTCGTGAAAAGATTCTCAAAGTGTGGTACCCCTTGTGGTGTGCAAAGGAATCACACCCAAAGTACAGTTCAGTTGTGTTTAACTTGTAATTGTGATAGATTTGCATTTAATCTTTTAAAAAAAATGACTATTTGAAAACCTTCTGCATTGCACATTTTTTAATGTAATTTTATTTATGTCAATACATTTGAACAGATTCACAGTTTTTTAAAATTATATTCAATTGCAGTGTGATCAGACTGTTTGATCGCTACAGTTGTGGCTTAGAAAAATGTGAAATGAATTGTGTCTCGTTGTTTGATGAGCACATGAGTTGTGACAGTACAACTTGTAGAGCTAAGTATTTTTTGAGGATTTACATGAAAAGTTGTAGAACGACTGGGCTAGTGTGGGTGCTGTTATGCATACCCACGACTGGTAAACTAATCTTGGAAATTTCGAAGGACAGGTTAAAAAAAATAAATCAGCAAATATGCAAATGCCTAACCACAAATACGCACTATATGAATAGAATACAAGAGTAAAATAGAAATAACTAGAAATAATCTGTATAGTAAAAAAAATATATATATTATGTAAAGGGAAAAATAAAACCCCGCATGCTCAATCACGCCACAGGCACAAGTATCATTCATGTGAACACTCCTCTTACCAGTTAT
Source organism: Hippocampus guttulatus (assembly GCF_054856545.1). Lineage (NCBI taxonomy): Eukaryota > Metazoa > Chordata > Actinopteri > Syngnathiformes > Syngnathidae > Hippocampus > Hippocampus guttulatus. The sequence continues at coordinate 16,045,314 of NC_141265.1, forward strand.
TCATGATATCTGTCACTTTATACGATAGGAATTACACTAGGAGAAAAAAGGCTATTGTCAAACACAAAAAAAAAATGTGAAGTTGATCCAAATGAGCGCCTCAATGGTAAAATTATAAAAGCGCATCGACTATGGCCTGATTTTGATTCATCCCTAAAGGGAGGTCATTGCAGGACAAGATTGACTAAGTGAGATTAATAGAGGGGTTGAGAATAAATGTGAGTAATGATATGCTTCAGTAAAAACAAAGGAAGAGAGAGAGAGAGAAAAAGAGAGGGGAGAGTGAGAGGGAAAAAGAGTTTCATGGTCAATTGATGTGATGAATGACACATACAAATCTCAATTTTTTTCATTGTGTCAATGAATTTACTGACCAGCAGCTCAAAGAAGAACCAGGCATATTTGTAGGCGTTCTCCCTACACACTCCCGTGCTGACCACCATTTGTAGGGCCAGCTCCTCGTGAAACTGCTGCAAGACACAAAAACACAGAATACCGCGTATATAAGACAACCTATTTTTGCTCCTAGGTGGTAGAACTTGGAATGCAGGAAAAAAGAGGGAAAAAAATGTATGCCACACTGACATCTTGTGGACACTGGACATTGTTCCTCAAAAGATGATCATTAGTTCCTATGCTAAATACAGAGGACCAAAAAAAACGTTATACTGTTTCATGTTTTCATTCATCTTATTTTCTGCTCACATTGTGACGTAATGAAAAACAAGTGCAATAAATACTGAGAGTGACTGGCTCATTCTAGTACAATTTATTGCATATTTGGTGAGATTTATTTTGTATTTTTTGCAACCATTTTACTGTTTATTATTAGGCTAGTTTTTAAAATACATAAAAATTTGGAGCCGCTATTAAGTCAGCGTCAAAAAAAAAAAAGGCTTTATATAACCTAAGTAACCATAGCGACACTCCCCACTTCTCGTACCTTTCTGCTGGAGGGTCTGGTGCTTCCTGTTGCGTTCTGATGGCTGTTTGTGTCCAATATGGTTGACATGCGACTGCCTGGGACATTGTGGCCCTGCAGACAAAAACACACATACATGTTCCATCACACTGAGTATGATGGATGTCCTCATTAGAACCGCTGTCTGCTGCCCTATTACAATAGCTAATGTACTGTGGGAGCTGGAATCAAATGACTTGTGATGTGTATGTGTGTGTGTGTGTGTGTGTGTGTGTGTGTGTGTGTGTGTGTGTGTGTGTGTGTGAACAGACATGCTGGGTGATCATGTAGAAAAAGTGTGACGCTACCTGTGCAGCTGTTCGACCCTTTTTTGTTTTTTCAGCAGCTTAGGGGTCACATGACATGTCACATGACATGGCCGTACTCATACAAAAGCAACCAATTTTAGGATTTGGGACTTTTTCGGATAAAACTGAAAGACTCAACTCCCCTTTTTACTTGGTATTCATGAGCCCCCAACTTGACTTGGAAGTGCCTGAATTAGCAACTTTGACATCTAACTTCCAGCATCACTACAAAACCACAAAGGCAAGCGATGTTGGCTGTGCATTTAAGTGAGAAGACAACAAAGTAATATACGACATAGAGACTGGTTTGAAACCGTTAACATGTGGCAAAAAGTGAGACTTATGACTTGCTCAAATGTCACTCACTCCCGCCTCGGGCATACCTTGGCGGCCAAGATGTGCCTGACCTCGGCATCCTCGGTTAACGAATGAGGCGCAGGGATGTCAGGGTTGCTGCTACTGCGGATCCTGGACTGCAATAGCATGCTGCCCACTGTGGCCGCGGAGGCTCGGCCCATCGTGCTGTAACGGCTCTCTGTGGATGGCATGACACCACCTGTTCCTGTTTTCGGGAAACCGCAGATTAGTGTCAGCTTGGCTTTTGAGTGGACACTTGGGGAGGAACTCTGTTAGTCCTAAGGTTAGGGGTTTGAATCTGGGCCTTTGTGTGCTTGTGAGGCTTTTCTCCACGTTCTCCCGCTTCATCCCACATTCCAAAAACATTCATCTTAGATTGCATGAGTTTTCATTTGGTGTAAATGTCTGTGTGAATATTTGTTGATCCCTCTGTGGCTTGCAATTGGCTGCTGTGAAGTCAGCTAGGGTAGGCTCTGGCTCACCTGTGAGCTTGATAACCGGCATAGAAAATGGATGAATGGAATCGTGGATGCATATATCACTGAAAGCTGCATTTGTCAAAGGCTTGTTTATCACACATTATTCTTTTCAGGTTTTACTATAAACTATTTCAACACAAGTAGAAACGTAATTTTGCACTTCCCACACGTAAGTTGACAACATTAGTAAACCCTTGCATATTTGAGGTTTGCAAATTCACAGAAGGATTAATTAGTGTTAAATTCACAGAGAGCAAATGAGGGAAATTTGGCGAATGGCTTTTATGCGCCATATAAGTGGAAATTATTCAAACCTTTGGGCAATTTCGGTTTTAATTCCAAACAGAAATGTATCTTGGTGCGTATTCATGAGTGCGTACCATTTGGAATGTCCCGAGGGGGGTCAGGTAGACGAAACACCCAGTAAAGGTAAGTCGCCAAAAGGCTGTTTCGACCCTGCTGGTCCCTGGTCAGCTCCTGACTGTTATGCAGACTGTTGACAATAGACACCACCGACTCGAAGGCAATCTGGGCCAGGTTGGCTGAAAAACAGGACGTCATGATATATCTATCGGATGCATCGAAGTCAGCGATATCATCATCATCTCACCGGTCTGGCCAGCAATGAGCATGGGCTGCATGATGAGCGTGAAGAGATTGTCCAGCACCAGGTGCAGGAAAAGCACCAGCGGTTCCAGGCTGGACGACGACAGGGAGATGATGCTGAGCTTCAGCTCGTGCTCCAACTTGTTCTCGGGAATCTTCTCCTCTCGGACGCGCAGCGGGAAAATGGCGCCGCCCTCCAGTGCGTGACACAGGGTAAAAAAGCGTTCCAAGTGGTTGTCCTGGTGGATAAAGCAAGAGAGTGGGGATATAGTAGCTATATAGTGCACATTATTTCAAGGTAGTATTTGGCGTAAAGGTTTTTAGGACTACTGTGCTAAACCATGACCTTGAACTGACCTGAGTGTGCACGGACGACACAGCCTGGACCTCCAGATTGAACAATCCCTTGTGACTTTCCATCCACTTGACTGGGATGGTTTGAGAAGGGAGTTTCTGCAAAACAAACAAAAGGCAGCAAACTCAACAATAGGGCGGATTTATCCAAGAAAAAAACTAAAAAGGGATGCTGAGAGGTATCTTTAAACATGTTTACCTCAGCAGTGTGCAGCGAGTAATTCGTAGGGAGTCGCTCCAAGGCGATGGGCAAGCAGAACTGACCCGTGTGCAGTCTGTCATTTATCCATATGGGCAGCCACTAGATGAGGAGGCAAACGCAACAAAGAACATTGTACCTCCCCAAAAAGACACAAAACTCATTTTGTATGATCATGAAGCTTACAGAGAAGCCAATGAGCGTTTCGCAGCTGTTGCTCTGGTTCTGCTTCTGATGGCAGCTGATGTGGTAAAAGGTGAAGAGCAAGTGGTGTCGTTCTGTTAGACGGGCGGGAAGGGCCAGCTTCACCTCCTCGTAGAAATCCGGTGATCTGACCAAAAAAGGAGACACTTAGAGACGGCAGGGGCTCCAGACTGCCCCTAAACTGTGGCATTTTGTTCCTAAAACTTGAGACAGTGTATGTCCATTTTTCAGCTGCTTGCACCTGTGCGATCAGTAAATTTGCAGATTTTTAAAAATTAAAGTTACTATTCCTCAATAGGGCATCATTGGGAACGTCACAATTATATGAGGGGACCGTTGGAAGTAGACGACTGTATTTATTTTATAGCGGATTTGTTCAGGCTGCTTTCAAATATGTCATTGCAAAAATACAATTTAATTGAATTAAAAAATATAACTGCATTCAAGTACAGTGATCCTAACCTAGACAAGAGATAAAAAGCCGCTATATGGAGAAAAAAATCCCAACAGTTTTTCAACACATTCAAACACAAAACAATTGTATGCATAAAAATCTGTAGGAATGAAAGAAAATATAAAAGCATTTGTTTCACAGCCTCCCATCTGTGTCAGTCACATTGAAACTTATTTCGCTGAACTTTTTAAACACGTTGTATTTCAACACATTGAACAAAAGGTAAACCATGGGGTAGAGGTGCACTGTACTTGCTTGTTATGGTAGGTAACAGGCGTGTAAACCTCTCGCACAAATTCAGGGCCACTGGATTTGCCAAAAATGACCTGGGGGGGAAACATACACATGGACAATTCATAAAAGTTTGGTTTGAATTGGCGTGCAGTATGTTTACTTTATTATTGATAAATGGAAACTGTGGCAGCGTTTAATATTGCAAACCAAGTGTTTTGTTGAATATCTTACAGGGTACTGAAACATCCATTATCTAAGATTATAATCTATTGGAGGACACCCAGAAAAAGAGACTGTGGTACAGTCCAACCATTGTTTTAAACACTTTTTTGAGCAGAGCTTTTCATAACTTTACATTCTTTCTAAACCAACTTTTACCAACTACTTTTGTGTGTGTGTGTGTGTGTGTGTGTGTGTGTGTGTGTGTGTGTGTCTGTATAGTTTGAGAGGTAGCATCTGCACTCACTGGTAGTGCGCAGCTGGGGTCTTCTCCACTCATAAACTGGATTTTGATGGTGATGTTTCGTGCAGACGTCAGCCTGTTGACAAAGTTCAGCCTCTGGGGATAAATAAAGAGCAAGTTCCTGCAGAATACAAAGGGAGGAAAAGTGATGTCATTCATGTTTTAAACACTAGAGGGCAATAGTGACATGTGTGTAACTTTGCAATGAGTGACACAATGGGAAACAGGTTTACTTGGCTTTCAACACGAAATTGAAACATCTTGACATCAGTAATAGGAAGACAACATTGAAGACATTGTCAGAGCATGCATGCAGTTCTTTATGATTACCTTACAGGGTGTCCCAAAATATTTGGCATCATTTTGTCATCGTTCTCACTGAAATTCTTTCAAGTTTTAGATCTTTTTGTTTTCAAATTGTGTATATTTTTCTTTATTATGTAAACATTAAATTGAAAACAGCTTCCAGATGGTACTGACTGGACCTGTGACCCAGTTTCGTTTCACAGACGGTGCGCATTGTGAACATTTGCAAAGCTTCGTGACATTGCTTAGGTATGGGATGGACAGTTAACCCCCCCCCCTTCCCACATACTTTAATTGACAAGCAACAAATCAAGATATCTTTTGTGGTATTGTTTGAGATTTCAGGAGACTCTGAAACTATCTCCAGAGCAGGAGACTCCAGATGGCAAATGACTGGCTAATTTATCAATTTCATACTCGAAGGGCGGTCAGGCACTCCAAAGCTCAAACTTCCTGCCTATCCATTATCCAAACCGCTTATCCTCACTATTTGTATAAAATATTTTTTAAAAATTGAAGTCAACTTTCCATTATGCCGCCTTTAAAATAAGAAGAATCCAGTACGATGCAATGAGCGACACCACCTCTTGAGACTAATGAGTGCAGCATGACTGTTTTCGTTGCCTGAGGCTTGTAGGAGGGAAAAAAAGAACAGTTTCTGTTTGAACAAGAAGGCCTGTTTGAACCTCAGGCTATTTTCTTTTTCTCCTTACAAAACCATATTTGTATTTCCAATTTCTGCGTTTTACAACCATACTTTCAACACTCTCACACATCTTACTTAGAGCAGTGCTCCCCAGCGTTTTTTTGTTTGCGGACTGGCACACATTTTTTTTTCCATCGTTTTTAAATTGCCAGTTTGAAAGCACTGCTACTGACAACAAAGATAATAATAGAGTAATTCAACATTTTATTAACAATTAGAAATCATAATGTAATTAAATTACGATGCCACTTAGGGCATTAGCATCATTGCTACTTGCAAATAGGTCTGATCAAAAGATGACACGATTGATTGCTGCTTCCACCCGGTGGCTGCGGGTTAGTTATTAGCGACTGCTAATGTTTACATGGCCAGGCTGTTCAAACTCCGCTTTTTGCCACGTGTTCAAATGAATCAACCGGTTTCTTGTATTGCCTTGTTTTTGACGGCATAGCACGCACAACAGATTCCTCCTCTACGTCGCTCTGGCGATACCGCCAAGGGAGGAACTTCTCTTGTCAAAATCGCTTCATCTTCAGAAGTCATGGCTGCCCAGGAGCTGCGCTTTTAGCTGTCCGTTTGGCCAATTTGTTCCGATTACTTTCTGTCTACTGCTTCTTCTTACATTTATTGGAGGATTCTGTTTATTTCAACTAGCAAACCAAAGTTAGAAGGGGGACTCCAAATGGCTCGTGTTGCACGTCTGTCTCTGTGCGGCCCGGTCCCAAACGGGCCGAGGCCCGGTACTGGTCCACGGACCGGTTTTTGGGGACCACTGACTTTGAGTATACATTATAGGAGTGTTTTACAGGTGTCACTGCGGCTCACCTGTAAATGTTATGAGGCACGTAAACCTCACTGGAGGGAAACTCCAGCACTTCTTTGACATGTCGAATATTCTTCTCCGCCACGGGAATGAGGGGGATGAGCTCGGTGGACAAACAAGCCTGAGGTAAGTCGTGCAGTGGAGACATGTCCAGCTTTATGGAGCCTGAAGCGACAAGACATGAATGAATGCTACTGTTGGTTTTGCAGCATTTCACCAAAAAATGCAACTGAACATTTTTTTTTCCTTAAACATAACAAGGGGGAACCTGATATCGTCTTGATTCGTCTCTGTGGAGTGGATGTTTTCTTTATCTCATACAGGAATTTGAGCAAGTCCTCGTCACTCAAACGATCCCCTTCCTGAAGCAGAAAAAAAACCAACTTTAATGATGTAATGTACGACACTATCACTACTACAACTAATACTAGAATGCCAGCTTCATTATCATGTCGTAGACTAAAATTACCACAGCTACCTAATACTACTAATTTGTCATTGTCTGTACTATTGGTGAATCATTCAGGACATGGATTCGTCTCACACGTGATCTTAATACGCTATAAAAAATGGATGGAAGGACATTTTTAAATATACATTTATTTCTGTAGTTTTAATACATCTGTGTACTTTTTTTCAAAAAGAGGGAATTATGAAAATACAAGAGAACGAGGACTTACGACTTTATTATAAAAGCCTTTAAACTCCTTCCAAGGTTGAATAGCTTGAATTGTTTTTGCAGTTGCTTGACATGGATGCCAAACATGGTTATGTGTTAAAAGGAATGTATTTGGAAGGTTAACAATCTTTTTTTACAGGACATGATGCATCTCTGCCTAGCAATAGAGTTCGGTTTTTTTTTTTTGGTATTTTGGAAGCCAGACCTGTTTGAAGATGGTGCTGATGGTGATAGTGGCAGGCTTGAAAGCAGAGATGTTACATGGCTGCTCATCGAAAGTGCTGAAACGTTCTGAGTTTCTCCGGGGCAGCTGCACTTTACGATCTATGCTGCTGGATTTCCCTGATGGAGACCAAAAAAACCAAACAAAAAAACATCTAGGTCAAATGAAAACACACAAAGAAGGGAGTGGGTGGGGCGCACACCTTTTACGCTGTCAGAGTCGGTGATGTCGCGGTCAATGGCGGCAGTGCTGATGACTTCCATGATGTTGACGGTGGCCCAGGCGAAGGGCATGCGGTAGCGACCCAGCCTGTGGCAGAAGGCCTCGGATTGGCCACGCAGTTTCTCCAGCTTGTCCTTGTTCTGCAAGGACACAAGCACGAATTCTTCAAATGTGACATAGCCAACAATCATATACTGTTCTTCTCTCGAATGATCTCCTCATTTTCTCTGCTCGAAACAATCCCTGAGTAGTTGCACAGCGTGCAAAAAAAAAAAAAAAGCGAGGCACGCGGCGCTAACCATTTCCCGTCTGGACCTACTAAACTTGTCAAATAAACATACGGTACACTTACAATGAACATACAATGTTTTACAAAGATAACCTGCTTCATAACCCAGTTAACCTTCTGAATGTAACGTATTAAAATAGAACCGTTCATTGATATTGCGCCTAATGATACGGTGTGCCTAATGGTCCAACAAATATGGTGACCATCCTTTCTGTAACATATTTAACATTTATATGCAGTATAAACGTGTTGCCCAATGCCCTGAGTGGTTGTGTCATAGTGCAGCTCTGCATGGGTATTACTGATTGACTTCTTTTAAACAGCAAATGAGTTGGACAGTTTCTTCCATTTCTCAATCTATTTTTATGGCCATCCCGAGTAAGTGTATAGCATTTAATATTTACCATTTCAACAATTTTAGCGTATTCCGACGGCCTACGTTACCTTTGACGATTCACAATCCCTCAGCGTCATGTAAGGCTCCGCGCAGTCGCCGATCTCGCCTTGCTGGAGAACCTTTTCAATCTGGAACAAAAAGTACAAAACTCCTTAGATTGATAAATTTGAATCCAAGAGACTCAATGGGAAAAAAACCTCATTAAAACCAGGAGGAAAACAACATATCTGTGCTATCCTCTTTCAGTCATTCTCAAAGTACTGTACCTTTAGTGGTACGCATAGACATAATTAATTACATTTCCGACGTGTTTATAAAATTACAATGGCTAAAAAAAAATTTTTTTCAAAGATTTATTTCAGTACAGTTCTTATTTAACTTATGTACAATACATTTGACATTTTATCATCATGTAAGAACATTTTCTTCCTTAAAAAAAACCCATAGGATGCAAGGATGAGTTTAATGTTGATCATGATACTGGTACTTGGAGAGATAAGTAATTTTTGTTTTAGATTGTGCTGTAAAAAGTCACATAACCACTGTTAATGGATCCCATTTTCACCTTGATGACCAGATAGATGTCGGGCGAAGGGTAGGTGATGGAGAAGATGGCCGACCGGGCCAGTGAGGAGGGATCAACGTGAGGAGTGTGCGATCGCAGGAAGCCTTTAAACTGCTCAGTGTTCAGGTCACAGTAGAAGTTCTCGGATATCTGAAAAAAAAAAAGAGGATAGACTGGGTTGAGCATCATTTCAACCTCAAATAAGAGCGCAGAGAGTGATCCGTTTTCTCCAGCCATGGTGCTCATTCGACTTTTGGGTGACTTGGAAGCTACGGTACCCCAGTAATGGACTGGGGGGGCAATCGTTCCAAAATATGAGATTGTATTTTAGGCCCACGTTGACCAGTCCTGACTAAAATGAATATTTTAGTAATGCCGGAGAAAACCCAGGAGAAGATGTCAACTCGACACAGGAAAACCAGAGCCAAAATTTAAAACCAGAACCGGAGTGTCAAGCCAAAACATACCAAAGCTAGGAAGAGGAACCATAGCTGAAGTCTTGAATCTTAGCTAAGCTCCCCCTGAAAGAGCGGAAAGAGATAAACACATTTGCTCTTTGGTAATTTTGCCCTGATCGTGTGTCAACTCGTACTTAATTTTCATGGTGCTCGATGACTACGCCACATTGTCTGATGACACCAATCTGCAAATAAAGTGAAGCACCCGTCCAAAGACGTCACGCCAATTGATTGAGCCGATGGGACGGCTATAGAAATAGAGCCCATTCTTGGACCATATTGACATTGCAGGAAGACAAATGTCACAAACATACAATTTAGATTTGTCATGTGTGTGCTGCTCCTAAAAAATGAACAGCACCGGCAAAAATACTGTAAACTGGTTTTGTGACTATGCTTCTAGCATAAACCGCTGCAGTATTATCATCACGACCTCAGGCTATGAACAAAGCCACATGTGCCGGTCATGTGATGCTTGTGATGCTCGGCTTTTCCCCTCACTGGGCTTCTTTCCAAGAGGGCCGGCCACACAGAGCACTGCAGCAGATTTGGTGGTTGCCCCCCCCTCCCTCCAAAAAAAGCACCAGATGTCAAATCGTATCCATGAATCCTGTGACACGCTTGGTTTTGTCACTCTGTGTGCAGATGAAAACCTCGTGTTGATAACAGGTCATGTTACAGGAAGCCAAATGCAACAGACGCGAGGGGTGTGGTCATGGAGTCGTCAGCATCGATCTTCTGCAAAGCGGAACAAAGGCGTCAAACAAGAGCGCTTGAGTTGTGACCTCACGGTTAATGACAAACATATTCACGTGTGAAGAAGTCCGCCTTACCGGCCTCCTCCTTTTTTAAATCTGGCCCCTCGGGTATTTACACTGTCAACAGTGCTCCAGTATGCCTGACCTCCCTTTTTTATGAACTCAACTTGCCTCAGAATTGTGCTTTTTATTTTTGCATTCTTACTTGCATTCCTCTGTTGCAAGACCTGGCTTTTTTGCCTTTATTTCTTTGTTCCCAAATTCCATCCTTGTTTTTCAACATCTCTACTGTCTTTCCTCATCTCAGAATTCCTTTTTTTCCTGGCATCTGTTGCTTCCTGACATCCTTCCCTTAGACCCGCTTTTTATTCATGCATCTAATAATCTTTTTTTTTCTTCTACCTCCTTCCTTCCACACCATACGTGATTTATTTTACTTCCTTCACTCCTATCTTCCTTCCTGCCTTTTTTCCTTCACCCTCTCTTCCTTTCTTTCATGAGACTTGATTTTGCATCTTTGTGTGCTTTGCTTAAATGTACATTCTGCCTTCTTTGCCTACCTTCTTTCCTTCCCTCAGACCTGCTTTTCATGTTGCATCCTTCTTTATTTGCTTAAAATTACTTCTCTGCCTTCCTTTCTTCCCTGCCTGGTCAATCCTTTTTTCCAGTTCTTTAGTCATAGTAAAAAAAAAAGTTTTATAAAATAATCGGATGCATATAATCAATCAATCATCAATCAATCAATCAATTATAAATTGTAAAATCAATCCAATTTCCACAGAGCATGTTCTCATTAGGTTCGCTGTCCAGATGACATAAAGCACATACGGCCAAACAACCATGCACACTCACGTTCACATTCAAACCTATGCAAAATTTTGAGTCTTCAATGAACATGCATGTTCTGAAACGTGTGAGAAAGCCGGGAGAACATGCAAACTTGGCAGAGGAACCAGAGATCCAAACCCAGAACCTCGGCACTATGAAGCAGTCATGCTAACTAACCACCACTACCCCCCCCCCCCCATGCTGCCTTCTATTATATCCTGTGGGGCGAAAAATGTTTCAACATTCGAACAAATTGGATCATGTTCCAAATTTTTCAATATTTGCGGTTCTCCTGTTGCACTTTGTAGGCCACTTGTTGGGTCAAGCACTGTACGTCCACTTAGCAGGAACACATCACATACCCATGATTAATAAGGAGAGAATTATGTGGAATTATGTGAACATCTGTAGCCAATTTCTCAGATGCCAAACAGCAACAAAACCACTGTGAGCTCAAAAAAACCAAAAAAACAAACACGAGCGCAAGAATTCCCACAAGGCAAACAAGAGGTACGGATGCGAGGAAATGACAAACAGACAGCATAAAAGCAGAAGAAACTGTGACGTACAGTAGAGGGATGTAGTAGTCTGGAAGGGGAAAACAAGAGCAGTAAGGCAAGAGGAAAGCGGAACACTAAATGGGTCAGGAAAAAATGTTCTGCAAAAATGTAACCGTTTCTCTCATGCACAATTTCACAGCTGCTTAACAGCAACTGTAACATTGCATTCACCAGTTCAGAGAGCCTACAGTAAGTAAGCTATTGCCAGCCCAAAATGATGGATGGCCATATTGGTCCATCCATAGTATAGAGTTTTCATGCATGAAAGGGTGAATTCGGAAATGTGTTCGGAGCATGGAATGTTTCACTCCGACCATTCAGAAACTCAGTGTTGCCCAAATTTGAAAAACGGACTGCTCGTGCGTTCACTAGACGCCGCCGACTGGAGACACAGTGCACAATGCTGGCAGCATTCGTAAATCAAAGGGTGCGGAATGCACTTTACCCGTCCGAACACAATCACTCTCAGAGTTGTGCATAGGTGTCAGAGTGAATTTCCAAGCCGAAATAAATAAATAAATGAATTGTACAGTGCTGCATACAAATATACTGTAACGCTACTACCAATACTAAAGCGAATGTGAGATGTGTCCTGGCTGGTCCATCAAAATTATAGACCACTTAATTTTAGCATGCAAAAAAAGGTTTTACAAGCGTTGCACAAAAGTCCGAATGGGAACGCAAGCATCAATACTACTAACGTAAGGTTTCGGGCTGGTGCAGCGTTATTATAAAACACTTTCTTTTTAGTGTTACAAACTTTGTTGTACTTGCATACACAGTCAAGTTAGCATCTGTGCTAATCCTAACATGAAAGCTATCCTTCCTTGTCCACCAATATTATAGACTATTAAATATGTTTATGTACGAGGCAAGGTTTGTACAAGCACTGTACACAACACTGAATTGTAATATTAGCAAGATGCTCTGTCCTGGATGGTCCACCAATTTCCAGTTTATAGAAGTCTAATTTTGAGCGCATGACAGTAATGTTAGCACTAGTGCTAATGCTAACACCAGGGGAGGAGTTGTTGCTGGTCCACCAAAATGATAGATCACAGGTGTACAGTAAAACAAAATTTGTAAAAGTGCTCCACATAACTCTGAACAGGAACGCTAATACAAGAACAGAGGTTTTAATGGCCAGTCTCCTCATTACAAGCAACTGTAGAATAAAAATAGTTATTTTTTAGGTCCAGTTTTTACATATCACTGCGTTTGTGCCCTGTACTACCCATCAGCCAAAATCAGAGTCATCAGCATCAGTTCTACTCGACAGGGCAGTCAGAAGAGGGCCAGGCCAATGGCATAAAACCCCATCACACTATCTCCACCAGCTCTTAAGCACAAGCTAAATCCTTCCAGCCTCTTCACCCACAAAACCTCCCAGCGAAATCCATCTTCCAAACCATGCAAATAGTCAGAGCTCAAAGTAGCCGGCTGGGGGGGGGGGGAATGCACAGTATTAGTGATAGAGGCAAAACATGTAGATTACACTGATCCCTGACTGACTTGAGTGCCTAAAGACATGCGGAAAATCAGGAGAGACATGGCACGCAATAATAAATCGGGGGTGGGGTGTGGAGGTGGTAATAACAACATCACTCAATATTAAAATAAGTGTGAGCTCCACCTATGTAACTGGAAAATGGGATAAAAATTCTAATGACGCTAATAATGATATCAAGCAAGATCTCACGAGACCACTACCTCAAAGTGCGTTTGACTTTGTCTTTGCCTTCTTGGTTTGTTGTGATGTGACTTGAAGCATTGTCTGCTCAAGGTCATGGTGATTGTTTCGAGTCACTTTGCTTACCTTTTTTTTCTCTTTCAGGTCATACAAGGCCATGGTGGCAAATATGGGCTCGATGTCAATCTCGAACCTAAGAAGAAAAGAATCATTCAGAAATGACTCCAGCGCTGGAACGTGCTGATATTTAATTGATGTTTCGCCTGGTGCTATCCTCGTATCGTATTTCTATTCTACTTCTCCCTGCTCTATGTGACTGCTTTGAGTCTTTGTTGTATCTGGAAGCACTTTGTGATGTGAACTGAGGGGATGAATTCAGGAAATACAAACATCTGTCACGTCAGTGGGTTATAAGGAGGACATGGTTGTGTTTGTGTGTTTTTAAATGCTTTGAGAGAGTGAGGAGATGCTGTAAATTAGTGTGGGGAGGGGGGGCGGATGCAACAGCCGCCAAGTATTCTGCCTGGAGCCACAAATGGACACAACATCCAAGAATGTGCAATGCATGAGTTAAAAAATGGCCTTCGTTTTCATGTTAATACAACCATCTGCTGCTGAAGTCATCCAGAAATATTCAACTTACTTGATGGCCTGGCATCGGATCAGGATGCGGTCTCCAGTGTGTTCTTTGGGGCAGTCGGGTACGGGTCGGATCTCCACTGCGTCTTCCTGGAACACGAGAGAAGTATTACTTTTGGAAAGTATGCATGAAAGAGCAGGAGTTAGACGGATTCCGTTGCTAAATGTGTGTCTTTAGGTAAGAAAAATACCACTTTATTTAGCAACAAGAGGTAATTTGTTTGACACTTTGGCACAGTCTACGACATGCATTACAGCTTGACTTTGGATCGGATCAGCCAGTGTTTAATTTTCTCATGAATCAATGATGTCATTGAAATTGAAATAAAACATGACAGCTGCAGTGTTCTGCACATCCACATTCACCTGTGCCATAAATTAATTTTGGCGGCTACTAAACGATTTTGGTGCGATCTGTCAACATACAATTGTGGTCACATGCAACTTTCATTGCTATACAGAAAGCCGCTCGGCTGCTTGTGTGGTCCTTGTGTGAGTTTGCTCATCGATACCAGCACCGATTCCCTTCAGCGGCATTTTTTTTCTATGTTAAGTTTTGAAAGCAGCAACAGTGTTACTAAAAAAATCAAGTTAGACTTGTTCAATGATGAATAAATTTATATTACACTGAAGTTTTTTCCCTTTCCTTTCCTTCCTTGGGGCATGGCAAAAAATGAGTATATAATCTGGTAGGGGTTTAACCAAAAAAAAAAAAACAACAAAAAAAACGCCCAAATAAATAAATATAAACAATAGGAATTGTAATATTTTCAATTGCACTTGAAAAATAATCATTTAAAAAAATCTAATTAATTAATCTGTCGTTGAATCATATCACATCCCATGTATCCAAATATGTTTTGATCTTTTATTGGGAAAATGCACACCCCTAAAAGTAATGGCCAAGGCCTCACCTCGTCAACGGGTGGGTACAGCGCAAAAACCTCAGGGTGTCTGTTGCCCTGCCGGCTCTCCTGGTTGAAGCGGTCCAGTTCCTCGGGACTGCTGAAGGCCAGCAGCCCGGCCACCCTCTGATCTGGAGTCAAACAGCGCAAGTTGAAGTCGGAGGAGGTCAGCGTGCGGCCAGAGTCATCATTCAACCTCGCTAGAGTTGGAGACTTGACCTGGGCAGATGGCAGAAAGAGAGGGTGGGGGGGTCAAAGGTTGAAAGAAAGAAAGAGGATGGAGGGGGGCTTATGCGGATGAATGTGACAATGGAGGGAATAAAAGAGTAGTTAAAATGTCGAGGGGATGGGATACTGTATGAGCGGGGTGTACTTATACCGCAGAGAGTAGCAACTCCAAAGGCACCGAGGGAAGCACACACTTTTGCCAAGGTGAAAAGATTGTGGTCTCCAATATGACATCTCCAAATAAACACAAAGGAGCTCTGGCAACGTATACTTTAAAAACAGTTCCAAAATCGAACATTTAGCATGTTTGTGTTTGCTATGAATGAATAATCACATCAGTATATTGCCTGTTCGCCTCATGCTACTTAAAAATGTGCCCATTTATATTTGTATCTTTTGCGGAACCGGTCATGTGTTTCATTTGCATTACTTCATGGACCTAACGCATGTTTTAGGAATGTGGATGGAAACTGGGGCAAACCCACACAAGCATGGGGAGAACATGTAAATTCTCCACAGGAAGGCCGTGCTGGGATTCAAACACATAATTTTGAGGTAGATGTGCTAACCACTAAACCACTGAGCTGTTGGTCCTGATGGTCATTAGACTTAATGCCAATTAATAACCGCTGCACACAAGTTGGAAGTCTCTCAGGAGGGCAATGGTGTCATCATATTGATTTACTCAGTATCCGTAGGCATAGCCATGCTGCGCTTGTCTTTGAACCTCTCGCCATACTAGCTAGCCCCTGGGCTGTCCTTGTCTCTTTTGCTCCCATCACACATCAATCCCATATTCCCTCTGTCAAGAACTGTCTGTGCATCGCACCACGATCCAGAAGCCGTGACAGCAAAACGGACCGTGATGTGCCGAAGGACAATTGCCCCGTTCTTCCTTTTACTGTCACACTCTATCTGGCATGCAGATCATGGGAAGCTGGCCACTCCAATAAAGGCCTTTTTGGTTTGGGTGATTAAGTGGCTCTGGCAGAGATGGACTGACAAGAGTGGGTTAAAGGGTTGGCGAGGACGCCGATTGGCTGGCGCTGTCTAAGGCCGAGAGGCCGAGCGTTGGGCAATTTCAGACAAAGGAGAATGGGAACTTGGCACCCAATCCCAGTTGAGGGCCAATAACGGGAACTAGGAAGTAGTTAAAAGAACATAGTTCACTATAACATGAAGAACCATGTTTTCATTAGCCAGTTCATAGGTAACTTAAGGTTGAGAAGTGCGATACAAACACCCTTGACAGACCACCCGCTAATCACTGGACAGAAAATGACGCTAGTGGCAGGCAGAGGAAGAGGTGAATACAAATGCATTTTTTTTTCATTGCAAACACAACGGACCCTATTTTCATACTCAGTGCAAATCGAGCGCAAAGAGCAGTCTAACTGTGTGCATGGGTTTTATTTCTTTTGGTATTTTTGCAAAACACTCACAGTCTGAAAAATGCATTTGCGCTGTTGTGGGTGTGAACAAAGCCTTGATTGAATGATTGGAAACATGTTGACATCCACCACACATATCAACAGAGCTCAGAATCTGTCTGCCTGTCTGTCAGAATCTTGATCAAATTCACTAAAATTGTGTGACACCACTTGTGCCCAAAAAATTGCGTTTACTTTCATCCATCAAATTGTCAGGTCCGCCAGGGGCGGGTAAAATAAAATTCCCTTTACGTCTGTTATTTCAGTTGAAGTTGATGGACGTTAATGCTGAGGAGAAACAATTTCAAAGCTTGCTTGGTATCAGGAGAAATAAAGCAAATTCCAGAAGAAAGAAAAAAAAAGTCAAACTTGTTAAACCAAGGGCAAAAATTAGTTAAGATCAGAAGTTGATTTTTTGTGGCAAATTTTTTTTTTTCACATTACCCAGCCTCACTACTCCAGCAGAAAGACACAGCGGTGTTGTCCTCTTTCAAACCCTACCTCCACCCCTCTGTGTTGTCTCCCTCTCAAGCCTTGATCAGTATGGACTGTCATGCTGCTCGAAATAAAATTCAGGCCCGCTTCCTCACAAACAAATTTGAATCAAAGGCAGCAAATTGGAGTTCACTGACTACGCACGCGTTGTAGAGCCATACGGAAATAAAAATATATATAAATCCTCAGGGAGTCACTGATGGTATAGTGTTACACACGCCGGACTTGTGTGCCGGCAGCGTGGGATACAGTTCCCACTCAGAGATAGTGTGAATGTGGGTGTTAATGGTAATTTATCTCTATATGTGCCCTGCCACTGACTGGCAACCAGTTCCGCCGGAAGTCAGCTGGGATAGGCTTCAGCAATTCCCCGCAACCCAGGGTTTGACCATGATTGGCGAGCTGAGCTGGATATTAACCTAGACTTGTTGTCGCGCTCAAGTCTGGCGGGCGCATGGAGAATTTGAAGTGACTAACACAACAGTAGCGTGACACAACAGCTGAGAGGCAAGTCAGGGGATTACACAATGTAGAAGGACATGAATGAGTCAAGAGTGGAACTTCTTGCCTGCATGACAGAGGTTATTATCTAAAGCTGAAGTTCCCTCAAGTCTCATTGCTCTTACAGCTGAGTTTGAGCAGCTTGCGGGGACATGATATGAAATATTTACTTGCTGATAGATGCTGACTAGCTTCTACGCAAATACCACAGTTGGCTTTCTGGAGTTCCTTCCCACCCATCAAATGTGAAATTAAACACTAAAAAGCAAATGTAAATATTGGTATTAGTGGTAGTGGGACTTTATTTCTGAAAATGTGTCTGTGTGAGCTGTTCTGCACTTCGTGTCATCTGCTACATAACAATCGTGCTCATTTACGTTAAAAAAAAAAACTCCTCACGAGTTATTTACATATGACACGATCATCTTGGGCAAAACAGTAAGCAGAGCAGCACTGAGTTTTTCTGATAAGAATGCTCAGTGATTTGTTAAAAAACAAAAACAAAATATTTATATATTAGTGCTGTCAAGAGATTAAAAAAAGGTGAGATTAATTAATTATGATCTGTCATTAATTGATCTAATTAATCTGTATTTTCATCTCATTTACAAATTGTTGAGAAAGCCCTATTTTCGTTTTACAGGGATATTAGAAAAAGGCAACCCACCTACAGAAACAAAGTTAGAGATTAAAATTTAAATTGACGTGATTAAAAAAACAACGCGCTAAATATAACTATAATTAATTATTATTACATATTACACACAC
This sequence comes from Hippocampus guttulatus, assembly GCF_054856545.1. NCBI lineage: Eukaryota > Metazoa > Chordata > Actinopteri > Syngnathiformes > Syngnathidae > Hippocampus > Hippocampus guttulatus. The sequence continues at coordinate 16,063,403 of NC_141265.1, forward strand.
ACACATATATATATGTATATATATATGTATATATATATATATATATATATATATATATATATATATACATATATATATCCATCCATCCATTTTCCAAACCGCTTGATCCTCACTAGGGTCGCGGGGGGTGCTGGAGCCTATCCCAGCCGTCTCCGGGCAGTAGGCGGGGGACACCCTGAATCAGTTGCCAGCCAATCGCAGGGCACACAGAGACGAACAACCATCCACGCCCACACTCACACCTAGGGACAATTTAGAGCATCCAATCAGCCTGCCATGCATGTTTTTGGAATGTGGGAGGAAACCGGAGCACCCGGAGAAAACCCACGCAGGCCCGGGGAGAACATGCAAACTCCACACAGGGAGGCCGGAGCTGGAATTGAACCTGGTACCTCTGCACTGTGAAGCCGACGTGCTAACCACTGGACTACCGGGCCGCCTATATATATATACTGTATATATATATGTAAAATATTTATCAATTGTATATACCGTATATACACATTTAACTATTTTATTTTATTTTAAAAAATGGTAAAAAAAAATACAAGCAACATAATTATTAGTAATAAAAAATAGAATGAATTATTTTTGTATTTAAATTGCCGGTTTTATATATTTTAAATACATTTGAACTATTTTCTTCCCTCATCAAAACATGATCAGGCCCATCTATGTTTTAAAAATCAAATGTGTCTCTTAAGCACAAACGATTGCCCATTCCTGCAAAAGTGTGTCCTGGATCTTACTGGCGTGTTGTCTTTGAGTGACTGGACGTCAGACTCAAAGGTCTGCTTCTGAAGGAGCTTGTGCAGGCCGGCCCGATCCGAATATGCACTCCAGCCATCACCTTGGCACCTTTGAGGACACACAACCACGCACAGTTAGCGAGTGATGCACACACTGGAAACAACACGCGTGGTTACGGCTGATACACCTCTGCACTTGTAATCGGCGGAGATAACCATACATCAAAGTCTTGCAAACTAAGATTGCGGCCGTGTTAATGTCTCAAATCGGAGGTGTGCAGTATTCAGCGGCTTCTCTCATGTATCTCGTTTTCCTGTTCACAAACATGTGTCACCTCTCAAGTGTCTGCAGTCGTTCTTTTCTCTGGTGAGAATATCGTCCAAATGCCTGCAAATTGTGCTTCGTGTTATCCCCCGGCCCCCCACTACCCACCCCCAATTCAATTCCCCAGCCAATTTCATCATTTTAAAAGCCAAGATATTTGTGAAAGTCGAGGGAATGAGAAGAGTTAAAAGGCCTGACCTTCTAGACACCACAAGCCAAGGTTGGGTGTAACTCATGACGCAATCTCTCACGTGGGGATCCAACTCCACTCTGCAAATTAGAGACAAGATGGAATGATAACACACTGACAGGAAGAAAAGCTCGGTGGGTGTAAACCTTCTTCACATTCTTGCTCAATGCCGCGTTATTGTGATCTTTTTCGACTTTTTCCACCATTAATATGACATACAACCAGCACGACTCAAATGAAAAAAAAGAAACTTTTTTAACAGAAGGGAAGCCAAAATAGGGAAATAATCAAAGGTGCACACATTTTTGTAACAGAGTGTAGCTGTGTTCAGAAGTCACCAATCACATTCTAACTCATGTAAAGTGCCAGTGATTAACCTCAAATCAAGTTCAGCTGTTCGAGTATGCAATACCATTAACACAGTACTTTATTTTTACCTCCCTGCTTTGGCAGTTTTTATTTTTGTTTTCAGTTGGGTCACATTAATTGTGGAAAATATCTTTTTATATAACAAAATAATATTTTCTATATAACAAAAATGTGGCATATAAAGACTTTTTTCATCCAAAGTATTTACTTGTGTGAGTGTACATTTTCACATTGACAGAAAGTAGGCAAACATATTTTCTTCTGCAGCCATAACTTTTATATTCCAATCAGATCAACGTGACTCAATAGACTTACAGCGTGTTTGATATTTTTTAATGAGATGTCTCGATACGATTTGAAAAGATGAATCTTTCTGCTTGGGTGTATCTATCTATCCGGCTACCTAGCAATCCTATTGTACAATTCCTCTACTGTCTCACGTATGTGAGGCGGTGACCCACCCGTCGTCAGGGACGGGGTGCCGGACGGTGCGACACTCCTTCTCCACCAGTTCCACCTTCAGGTCATCGTCGGGGAAATCGCCAAGCTCCTGCATCAGGGCAGAGTCGCCGTTGCGGAGCTGCGACATCAGGAATTCCTCCAGGTCCAAAGGATCCACCGCGTCGTATGACTGTGGCTGAGGAACCCAATCGAGAGGTTTAGGACAAACAGAAGCAATTTTTTTTTTCTTCTCAACAGTATGTTTCCAAGCAACACTGAAAATTTGTGTCTGCCTCACAGTTCTGATGCTTGAGTTCGAGTCTCCGTTACGGTTTACGGTTACGTTTGACAGAGCATGAATATCGGGATTTGAACACTTAACCTCTGGACTGAGTGGCAATATGTGCAAAACACTATTTCACCGTGCTGCCCTGTTCAATATACCAACACACATTTATCAGTTTGACTAGAACCAACAGGACAGATTAGCAGTCAGTTGAGTGATTCATTTAATGAGGATTGCAAAAAACACACTATTTGACTATTCTTAGAAAACAGGCCATTTTCTGCTACCTCTTACCTGTCCAACAAAAACAAACGAGAAAAACTGGAGCATAGTGGCTTGCATTAGACAGACGGTTCTATTTTTAGCTGAAACCTCGAACAGTACAACTCAGTCATTCTTGCTGTATGTTCTGCACAGAGTCTTTCATCAGGAGAGAGTTAGGGCTTGGAACATAGCATCCAAAATCATCTATAAACCCAATGAACCTAACTGCAGGTGGCACTTAAAAGAACACCACAGAAGGGGGGGAGGCTATACATAAAGAGCAGGTGCGTTTGAAACAAAGCCCCCCCCCACAAAAAAAAAATGGACGTGGAAAGTGAGCAGGCTAATGACAAGACGAAGATTAAATGATGTCGGAAATATCAGCGGACAGTACAGGACAATGTCATCCAGAAGATGAAGCCAAATAACTTGAAACTGTGAATTTTGTAAGACGCCGAAGTCAAAGTTAAGGTGGTGTGTTTTCTTGTTTTTACATGATAGAGAGGTTAACTTCATTTTAAGCTTGTGTAACAATTTAGAATAATTTAAAAAGTATGATGTGTGACTCATCTTTGCAAAACACACTTTGCACTCATTCCTAAAGTGTTTCACGTGCTAAAGTTAAACACAAATGAGTACCTGTACACCCCAACCGATTTTTTTTAGAACACCCAGTTTCCTTCCAGAACCAAAATTTACCTACGGTATCTACTACTACAAAATATACAAAAGTTGTGTACTTACTTTTAATGCTGAAAAAACAAGTACACGCAAAATCTCGCAAGGCTGTGTTTTCGATGAAGTAAATTCTAATTTACTAATTAATCCACTTCTTTGCATTCACTTGCATTGTTCCAATTCCAATTGTTCTTGTGGTCACGCAATCGCGCAAAGGTAATATTGTTATTGTTTTCTACGATTATTTATATTGTCATATCAAACACGATTCACTTTTGTATTTGCACTTGTTTTTATAATTCATCTATTTTTTAATAGCTATTTACAAAGGTATTTTCCTCGTTATTTCTGCACTCTGGTTCAGTCCAGAAAGATTTTTTTTCAATTGTCTGTACATCTAACTGCAGAAATTACAAAGCTTCTCGAACCTTCAGTATTGGATCAAAAGCTCACTTTTCAAACGGTTAACATCCATGTTGAGCACTGCAGGCGATAGGCTGAGATTGGAAATGGAGGATGAGATGAAATAAAAATAGAGTGCTAATGGAACGGTAAAAATACCTCAACTCAGTTAACAGACAGAGAAGAGGCAGAAATGACTGCAGAAACATAACATGATGAGTCACCGCTTCAAGCCAACAATTGAGCGGCAAGTAAATTCCATTTACCTCCAGACGTGTTGCTGCACATCAGTCAATCCTTCGGCATGTTTTTGAGCAGCAAATTGTAAGGCAAGGCATGAGTATTAATGCTCAGAGGGCAGATCATTGGGAACTGATGCAAGCTTAAAGGTTCTATTCTGATGACAGGTCAACAACACTGTCTGCATAGTAGCCGTCGACTCAGTTTCAAGTGTGGCGGCAAACTAGAAGAAATGAATGCAAATGTATGCATGCCTCTGATCACGGCACGTTGCTATGTGCGAGCAACGTGGACTCTTAGTATTGTCTGTGTATTGGCTGTGGATCAAAAAGGGTTAAAAAGGTGAAGCAAAACTCAGAAAAAGTCTGTTGAAAAAGCTCAATACATAAGATTTAAGAAGATCAACAAGCAATATGACAGCGCAAGCAAAACGTGATCATTTCAACAATTGAAGTAAAATCTAAACAATTTGAGCATGGTCATCCTTATTTGTGCTAATAGAGAAACGCTGTGCACTTACCCCGCTGACAAGTGAAAAGTGCCTCAAAAGGGGAAGCGCGCAAAATGGCGCATGCCGGATACGAGAAGTGACAGTGTGCACCTACACTGCAAGGCACTGGGTTCTTTTTATTGAAACTAAGCCATGATGCAGATCCTCTTAAATATTATCCTCATATTCCTAGAAGCTGGAAAGCACAGCGGATCAGGGTTCGACATTCTCAAATCATGCATTTCTTTGGCTGACGTAAAGACTTTAAATTGAGCCTTGAACCCACCTAACAGGAGATTTCAGACAAACCGCAAGGCATAAGAGGAAGTGACATCAGCACGCCCTCCTTTCATCCATTAAATGAAACCATACACGCGCACATCCACACATGCAACTTTCCTGGTTAATTTAAGCACGGTGACCTAGTGGTTAGCACTTCTGCTTCACAGCTCTTAGGTTCTGGTTCAATTTTCCGCTCGAGCCTTTCTGTGGAGAGTTGACATGTTCTCTCTGCACTTGCGTTGGTTTCCTCCAGGTACCCCGACGACCACCCACATTCCAAAAACATGCTAAATAGGTACAGTGAAGACACTTAATTATAGGTGTGAATGTGTGTGTCTATAAGTCCCCTTCGACTGACTGGTCCAGGGTCCAGGGTGTACGGAGCTTCTCGCTGGGATAGGCTCCAGCTCACATCCGAACATCACGAGGAGCGAGCGCTATTGAAAATTGATGGATGGATCTGTTTGTCATGAGAGTTGTAAAAAAAATAAAAAATTGAGAAAAAGCCATGGAGTGAATTCCGAAAACAAACAAACTATCATCCCAGAGATTATGATATTAAAAATCCCACTCCCACATCCCAAATCCAGCCATATTAAAGATTTGCCCGTGTAAGCTGCAAGGTAGGCAAACCCCCATCAAGCCTAGCTTCTGACCCACTTCCCAAGCAGGTTAAGGATTAACCGTGTAGCACGCCGCCGTGAGCTGCAAAATAGATGAATGGTGCGAGGCATCCTCCCTAAAGCCTGTCAACTGACTCGTTCAAGGTTCTTCACTGGGGAGAGTGTGTATGTATGTGTGTGTGTGTCAGGGGGCGGAATCAAAGGCATAGAGCACACTCAGTCACTGATCGTGAGTGTCAGGAGTGCTGCCTCGGAGCTTTGGAAAACTCAGTCGGCTCGAGCGAGATGTAGGTCGGCGAATGTGGAGAGGAAGGGCAGCAACAGAAAATAAAAGTGAGGAGAGAGGGTTCACAGGAGCGAGAGTGGGAACAAATCCCTCCAACGGATTACTGCGCATCATCCCGTCAGCTTCACAGAGCCGGAGTCGCTCAGCTTGTCGCCAACTTTACAGACGGTATCTCCCAAGTGTGAAGAAGGGTTTGCATGTTGATATTGACAGGAAGGCCGGAGACGGAATCTAACCTTGCATCTCTGCACTGTGAGGTCGACGTGCTAACTAGTCGACCACCGTGCCACCTTATATACTTAGCGATTTTATTGTCATATATATATATATGTGTGTGTGTGTGTGTGTGTGTGTGTGTGTGTGTGTGTGTGTGTGTGTGTGTGTGTGTGTGTGTGTGTGTGTGTGTGTTTGTGTGTTTTTGTGTGTGCATATTTTCAATATTCATGGGTCGGCCCGGTGTACAAACAGTTTAGAATCTTCACTCAGCCTGTTTATGGAATGTGGGAGGAAGCTCCAAATTCAAAGCCAGAACTGTCTATAGTGCTTCTGAAACAAATTAATGAAAATAAGATAAGGCCTTTATTTGTCCCACAATGGAGAAATTTGCATGCGATGGTGTTTTGAGATATGACTACCCTGACTTAGTAGTTGAGATAGGAGCCATCATTTGACAAGTATTTATCTTGACATATGAGCAAAATTAAGTGCGCTGCCGAAATCCCCGCTAGATGGCTGGAAGGGTTTAATTGCATCCCCATTCATTTCAACGGGAAAAGACAAATTGAGACGCAAGTGTATTGAGCTCTGAGTGTGGTCAGGTATTGAAACAAACTCATATCTCAAGGTACCACCTGTATTATTGATCTTCGTGGGAGATTGTTTGATTGGGCTCGAGAAGTGAGCCCTTTCATTCCGGTATCGCTTAACATTCTCAATGTGTCGATCCCAAAAGTCCCAAAAAAGGCCCAACATACTCCGTTAAGAGTTCATCCTTTAGATGCTCACTAAGCTGAAATCACATGGGATTTGCTAACGTTTTGGCATCTACGTTTTGCAGCTACTCTATTTCTTTCGTTATCGTGTAGCGTCCGTTTCCTTTCCAACGCAAGCAATGCGCGCATGCATGCAGGATGTCTGTTTTCTCAATTACATTAATGAGGGCCACGAGTTTCTGAGGAAATAGACAAACATAGCGGACACAAAGCGCAACTCACCACAGTGAGATATGTTGTGGTCGAGGCGTTGGAGTTTGTCCGTCTGTGATAATAGCCATAGTTTCCGCTGAAGTTTCGCCTGATCTCGGCAGACGAATGCCTGGAATTAAAACACGGAGGCAACCGTCAGTGTTAGCATGCCAATGCACTGAATTTGATGGACTTTCAAATAACCTGTCTTGATACACAAGAAGAACATTGTTTCATATAAATTTTTTTTGCATATTTCAAGCAACAGGCACGTCACGGGACTTAATGAGTGCAACAACTCCAACGCCACCATTGTCCCTGCTCGCATTCGTTTGAATTGCTGATCCATGGCAATTCCATTCACACTTTTGTTCCCTCCATACTACAGATGCACAACTCAGTGGAGGCTTTGTCACGTTGGTGCCCCGTGGAATAAATAAGGAGTCCTGATTTAAGGGTTAGCCTGCGGCAGAAAATCGACACGACGTTACAATGGAGGGTTCAATTCAAAGACACTGGGAAGATACAGTGGGTGTGCATATGGGGTTTGTTGTGTGGGAGCACTGCCAAAACGTGGGCAGGGCAGAAAGTGAAAAGAAGAAATCATAGAGAAAGATTGCTGCAGTTCACCTCGATGCTTCCCGAATGAGAATAAATACCGTATTGGCATTGTGTTGGGCACACTTTTAAAACAGAATGGAAACACCTAGACCAGTGGTCACCAAACTACGGCCCGCGGGCCGGATCCGGCCCGCCTCCACATTTGGTCCGGCCCCCCTGAACAATACCAGAGTCTTTTGATTTATTTTTCATCTATGTATATTTGTATTTTATCATAAAATTTGGCTTTTGCAATAAAATATTCCTTAGTTATGAACTATTTTCATGATTAACTATTAGCTAGTAACAATTTCATAAACACATACTGTATAACGTGACATTTGTTCCATCCTTCTGCGGTCTGTGCCGTTATCTGGCAACCCCAGAAAAAAAATTCCAAAACCTGTCCCTCTCAAAGAGAACGTAATCATGGCGAAAAGGTGAGGTAAGAGAAAAAATTATTCAGAAGACAGGGAATTTAGCCCAAAATGGAGAAACGATTTTTTTTTTCAATGCAAAGAAAAGATTGTCTGTCTCATCTGTCGGTGGCGGTATTCAAAGAATACAATCTGCGGAGACACTATGAATCCCATCACAACAACAAGTACGATTTTTTGCATGGGCAAATGAGAGCAGACAAACTGTCAACACTAAAAAGAGGAACGTTAGCTCAGCAAAATACATTTGTACGCCAAGCTCAGCTGAACCAGCCATCTGTTCGGGCTAGCTTTCGGTTTGCTCAACTGATAGCAAGCAGCGGTAAGGAGAGTTTGTCATGAAATGCATGAATGTTGTCGCGGAGGTGGTGTGTCCCGAGAAGAAAGACGTCTTTAATACCGCGAGTGTATCAAAAAAAGTTATTTGATTTTGTGTGGGTTTTTGGGAATTTTTACGTCTAGGTACTCTTTTGCTGTTACAAACTGACCCCGGCCCCCCTCATCAGAGAAGCGAAAAGTTATGTGGCCCTCACAGGAAAAAGTTTGGGGACCACTGGCCTAGACAATTGTATGAGCCAATGGTTCAAATGTTTTTACAAAGACTTTTATTATTTCCATTTTTGTGTATTATACGAGTACAATGAACTAGACCATTTAGAAGAGATATGGGGGGGGGGAAAGAAAGGAAAAAAAAGGTAGACAACCTCTTTATTGCAAGAATAGAATGCTCTAGTTTCACTTTTATGCAGCTGCTGAGCCAAGAGAAAAAGAAAGACAGTCAGGTTTTTCTCTGACGACAGTGTATCAAACGACGACCGCGTTGAACTCGTACAGGCAGCAAAGCAAGCCTGGTGAAATGTTTTTAACACTCCACTTCTAAAGGAACAAACCATAACACTAAAACCACAAAGCGCGGTGCGGATGTCCCGCCTATATACTGTACGTTCCACAGCAATAACCGGGACAAAGCCTTTACACGTATTCATGTCAATAAAAAACTTAAAACTGAAGATATCATTTGCATGTGCTTGAGCATATTCACAAGCACGCCCATTGCGGTTGCTCTGCTACCATTCAAGACACAAAGAGCTTGGCTATAAAAAGAGCAGGCAAGTAAAACAGTAATCAGGCCTTGCCAGCAGCACACAGGCATTATTTCATCACAGCACACAGGCAGCCTGTCAGCATTGTCTTCGTTGGACCCTGCCGTCCTTAGGTTGGAAAAGCCTCAAAAGCAGATTTATCGGGCAGGTATTTGGGCAACTACTAATTCAACTAATGTGCTGCTAATTTTGTTCCCTACAGTGCTGAATAAAAGCGGAGTAAACAACCTTCTGTGCCGTAGTAAAAATAACAACTTTGTCTTATCATTCTGCTGTGTCAGCCCGTTCGAGAATGACCATAAAGTCATTTCCCAGACGACTTTCCCTTTCATCTCGATGATGTCGTCCCAAAATAAAAGCTGAGCGCAGCCAAGCAGCAGCGCATCGGCAAGCCAGGCTGCTCCCGTGCAAGAGATGTCCAAAATATGTTTTGTTTTGCAAACACACTAACTGAAATGATAGGAGGACTGTAACACTAAGTGATTAAGTCAAAAAGTAGTCACAAATATTGCTGCTTGTCTCTTGGTGACCTCATCAGACCCGGTCCACACCCCAAAGAAAAATCCACAAATAGACAGCTCACTGTTCTAGAAAACAAGAATTGTGCAACAGCATTAGGAAAAATTGTTGTCTCTGTATTGTCACACAAACCAATAAGGCTATGTTACAAATAGTGGACGAAAAAAACATGTCGAGAAGGGGTAAGAGTAAAGCTTTGAATTTAGACAAACTTATAGGTGGGCATAATAACGAAATAATTGGTCAGCTGTGTGCTGAATTACTGCTTAATTGTACGTTAAAGCAACTGAGGCAAATTGGCACGTACTCTTTCCTTGTTGTGAGTTGTTGTGGTGACAGCAAAAGGTCCATGGAAGCAGCGAGGCAAGGCAGGAGCTCAGGACATATTTAAAACAATATTTTCCAAAAATAAAACAAAAGCTCATGGAATTAAAAAAAAAATGAAATTAATAGACATCCAAAAAAGACAAAACAGAAAGTAAGTAACCAAAGCTGAGAATGGACTCACAAATAGAGACGTGACAAGAAGTGAGAGGAACAGTAACAACCTGACAAAGACAGACAGAAATCAGGGAGCTAAATAAAAACAAAGTGATGAGACAACAAGGAATTCCTGGATATGCTACGAGTGGCTTAGGGAGCTGGACACAAAGAAAACAGGACAAAATGAAAAGCAAATAAAACCACAGAAACACAAACACAGGTCCTGACAGCAGTATTTCAGTCTCAACTGCTTAGGCTGATAATCAGGTCAAATGTGAGTTTCCACACGCCATACAGGCCAAATTGTTGGATATCTCCAAGAGATTATCCCGACCAATTACTCTGTGATGTCTGTCAAGACTGATGTCTTCTCTCCAATCTGCTCCGAAACGAGTCAGGACCACAATCATCATATTTCTCAGCCCCAATAGCAGCTAATTTTTGTTGCGTCACACTGTCCAACGCTGGCAGGCCTGCACTTGCTGTGTGTGCACATGGTGTGTTTTTGTCAGCATTTCTGCAATCGTTGCGCAAGCCTTCCTGAATATGTGACAAATCCCCCCTCACTCCACGCCGCACACAAAGACAAACTTTCTTCCTCTTAATGCTGCATTCTGATTGGATGTCTGAATGGGAAAAATCTGCTCTTGATTATCAGTATTTATTATTCGTATGTGTCAATCCTAACGCCTGAAATAAGTTGGAATAGGTTCGTGCCAGGACAGAATGATGGAATTTAACTATTCGTAGCATCCGCTCACTGAGGTTTGATACACAAAGTATTATACACTGATTTATAGCGAAGAAAAAGCTTCATTCGTTTAATTATTAACGATGCAGAACGTGTGCCATATTTGTGGTGTGTGCCAATTTTATAGGATGTTGCTCATTGGGATTTGACTACATTTCTTTCATCAGCAACGAAAAAAATGCAGAACTGTTTGTGTGTGTGCACACCAGTGCAAATTTACAAGCAGAGATTCAAACTAAGAACCTCTCGACTGTGAAACCGACACAAAATGCACGACCACATTGCGCTGCCCAAAAATGACCACATTTCCAGAGAACCAAGGAGATTCAACAAAATCCGAACAACGCGAAGAGGACAGGACCAAATATGGTTAGCGGAAATGTGGTTTGATTGGCATTATTGTCAAATCTGAGGTAGGTGTCGCCTCCACGCCGAAGACCAACCAGGCAAACAGCTTCCCCTCCCCGAAAAAGACCACCTTCCGTCATCTGATTCAAAGAGGAAGTGGAAGAATAACAGGGGGTGGTGCGGCATTCACTTGAAGAGGATTGCGGCGGAGGGATGCCCCCGCTGTGCGTCTCATCCTATCATATGTCTCCAGACTTTAATGGGCCTTACTGCTATCAGCGCCATCGCGGCTCAGCTTCCTGTCAGGGAGCAGGCACGCAAAAACACAGAAGCTAGCCAACAAATCTTTTTGTCAACTTGAGGTTAATTCAGATTACATTTTTGGGTGTCTTTTTTTTTTTTTTATGATGAGGGCGGAGGGTGTCAAATCCCATGTAACTCAATCTGGACCACCCCCATTCACTTAAAAAGTATTGAACGGTGGAAGTCCTACATCCACAGCTGTCCTCACACCATATGTTCATAATTACCACCATGCTACTTCTCTTTATTTGCAAACACTTCTTCGTTCTGCCTTTTTTCTGCTTATGATGAACCCCCCCAACATTTTGTGATGGAAAACTGAAGTGAAACTAGAGCAACACTCTGCACAACAGTTCCTTCACAATGCATCTGAAAGGGACTAAGAGAGAATACTCAGGATTTTCATTGTCCACAAACAAGTTGGATTAATTTTGTACCAATAGAAACATTCTCTCTGTGTGATACGTGTTGAAAATAAGTTGCAGCGATTCGTAATTTTTGAGTATACAGCGGAGCTGGGGGGGTTGCGAGTTTTCGAGGTTGGGATCTTCACTGCTCAAACAAATGCAAGATTCGACTTTAACTTGGCATTCATGACGGTTAAGATTTGAGACTTGCACATATTTTGAATTACTGCCACCTCTGGTGTTTACACAATGTCACTAAAATGTTATACAGTATATTGTGGCCTCACACGGACACGTGTAGTGGAAGGATATTACCTCCCATTTCAAAAGCCTGTGCCTCACGCGAAAATACGTGACAACCCAGACACTACATTTCCTAGCATGCCTCACAACCTCAACAGGCGTGGCTACTTCAGACAGTTGATTAAAGCACGTAGGGCTGGCTATAAAAGGGAGGAAATAAAGGACCAGAAAGATAGGGAGAAGAGAAAGGGAAAGACTGGAACGAGACAGGTGGAGAAGCCCGTGCAACGTGGATAAAAGTTTAGATTTTCGAAAACGTACTTCAGTTGGAATTTTACTTTTGTTTGTTTTTTGTACTCTTTTGAAACATTTGTGCCCTTTGAGAAAAAAAGCTGAAAATGACTTTTGATTTTGCCGATATATTTGACCTGAGAAGACTCCTCTTGCGCTGGAGAACCACTCTCTCTCGCTCTCTCTATATATGTATATATATATATATATATATATATATATATATATATAGAGAGAGAGAGAGAGAGAGAGAGAGAGAGAGAGAGAGAGAGAGAGAGAGAGAGAGAGAGAGATACCGTATATATTGGAATTAGGAAGATCATTTCACTACCAATGAGCATATGATTGGCATGCGTCCTTGGGCTAACAGCACCCTGCAGGCAGATGCTCTGCTGGCTCATCACTGGATTCAGAATGCGGCCCAAAAATCCTCTCACATCCCTGTGCAGCTGAGCTCAGCATTGCACAGCAAAGCACCATCGTTGATGTGTCATGGATTATGAAAAAAAAATGTCAGTGTGGTACATTCCCCCTGGAATTGAGAAAAGATTTGACAGTAGCAGTATTTGTAGCACAGTATACATACATACATACATACATATATACATACATACATACATGTATATATAGTGTGTATATATATATATATATATATATATATATATATATATATATATATATATATATATATATATATATATATATAAACAAATGGCAAAAAGGGGGATTAAAACAATGCTGTTTTTGCATAAATGAATGTTACAGTAAGCACTCTGCTCACATTGTATGACCATGTTGCAAGGTGGAATGTGCAAGCCTCTGCCAAGGCTGAACAATCATGATTGGGATCAGCACCAAACTGTACACTTGCAAAGAGACTCGCCTCCTTTATATGCTGGATTTTTTTCTTCCCATTAAGATGAATGGATAATTCACTGAGAAATTAGAAAAAATGCTAACAGAGTTAACAGGTGTCTTAATAACTCTGACAGGCTTTCGTCAAAATTCCCGCCAGGAAGAGAATAAAAGCACATATTCTGTTCATGTGGCACATCAATTCATAAATTGCAAGTGCTGTCAAAACTATGCTGGAGAATAGGGCAAAAAACCCCAATGCTGCTATTATTAAATTTTCATATACTAATATACTTTTACGTTTAAAGCTCGTTATCACGGCTGACATAAGTGGTAATTAATTCATTTCCAGTTTCAAGTGTGTGCTTAAAGTGTAGCTCTTCTGTTAATTTGTCCCTAGACAGATTAATGACAAGGATCATTTGCTGTTCATAATTGGGTGCGCTCTGCCCAAACGCGATTCCAGCCAAATGTATGTGAAAAGTGTCCTATACACCGAAGCACTTAGTCTGAATATAGTATTCTGATTAATTGTTGTTTTGTGGAATATGAATTAAGCAGTGAAATCCACTCGGGTGCATTTTGCTGCTTCATTCATATTCAACATCAAAGCCAGGCGCAGTTATGAGTTTGAAGGTATGAATCTGGGCTCTGGACTATCTGTGCGCAAGTGTGTTTGTTCTCCCTGGGCTTCCTTTGCTACTCCAGCTTTCACATTCCAAAAACATACATCATAAGTTCATGGAAGACTCTAAATTGTCCTTTTGGTATGAATGCTTATTTGCTATGTTTGACTACAGTCTATGTGACCTGCGAGTGGCTGGCAACCTGTCGAGGGTTCACCCTGTTTCTCAACTCAAGTCATCTGAGATATGCTCCAGCACACCCGCAACCACTAAGCGGGATAGAAGATGGATAGATGGACAGAAAGACGGCTATGTATGCCATCCACCTACAGTGACAGGGGGAACAAGAAAATGTGTTTCCACCGCATAGCACAAGGTACATAATAAATTTGTGTTTGCGCTTTTTGGGGATAGATACAGTATGTGACTTGGCTCAATAAAGGCACACTGCTTGAAAACCATCACATGTCTCACTGCAAAAAGGGGGAAGCGTCACATGCATTGACAGTTATTCACAGGAAGCTCCCCTGTTAGGTTGTTTTAATGAGTTAGCATTGAGCATAAGATACAATGGACTTCCATGTACAGTCGTGACTTCCTCTACACCTGCAGGAACTATGAGCACATGCCCACTCATGTGCATTATAGCATGATCACTAATGTGACACAGCACAGGATAGAGTGACAATGCATGAAACTATTCAACAGGATATAGTAGTAATGCATGCACTTATTCAACAAAGTTAACTTGAATACTAAAGTCACGTGAAAACGACAGTATACCACCGATGGCAGCAGCAACCTGTTGCCCTTTCAACATGTGACTGTGCCTGTTTCCCGTTCCAACTGGTCAAAACAGTTGCACGATAACATAAAAAAATGAGTTGTTGTTGTTGTTTTGTGCTGGTTAGTTAGTTTGTTTTTACCTGTTGATTTTTAAAGCAAAAGCCCGTCGCTCCGCACTGGTCACAGAAGCCATGGGAGGCCGGAGGTCGAAAGTCCGAAAAACAGGGGGGAATGGATGCTGCTCCGCCACCGCCGCCGCCGGTCGGTTGTCTTCGGTGTGTTCGCCTGAGTTCTGCCCGCCCGCCGCTCCTCTTGGCCCGCCCCGGCTGTCACCGAGGCGCCGCCCCCGCGCTAAAAGAAAAGCTCCGCCGCCGTCAAGCTTCAGGAGTGCACGCGCCTCTTGATTCCAAGGTCCGGAAGTAAGCGCTCGTGAATCCACTTCCGGTCTGGTCGCGAGCGTGCCAGAAAAACCAATGAGAGAGAGAGAGAGAGAGAGAGAGAGAGAGAGAGAGAGAGAGAGAGAGAGAGAGAGAGAGAGAGAGAGAGAGAGAAAAAGAGAGAAAGAGAGACAGAGAGAGAGAGAAGTGAAGAAAATGACAGCACCAAATATGCCTTTTAAGTAAATTAAGTGTGAAGCGTGTTTGCCAGTTAAACCCGTTTTAATGTATTATTATTATTATTATTGTTATTATTATTATTATTATTCATTTTCAGAACCGCTTATTCTCACTATTGTTGTTGTTGTTGCACTCTGGCAACCAATCACAGGCAGACAATCAACCATTCACACTTACATTCACAAAGTTTGAAAAGTTTTAGCTGTACTCGTGTGTAAAGTGTGGTATCTGGACTCCCTCTCTTGGTACACAACATAATCTCTGTTTATTTGATTGTATTTCACTTTTTTGTTTCATATATTTGTTTTTAATCTGAACTGATTGTTTATTTGGGTGCAATTTTATTTGTTGTTATTGTTTTGTTGGTACTTTTATTGTGCGATACATTTTCATTTAATCTATACTTTAGCACATTTTCCCTGATATTTACTTCTGTGTTGATGTTCAAGCTGCATAATGTTTCAAAAATATTACATATAATTAGTAATAGAATCTTTCTTTTTTTTCATTACAATTGGACCTAATGGTTGACTGTATTTTATTGTTGGTCATGACGGTGGTACCTCGAAGAGCTAACTACTTTTTTAGGCGCTACATGGTAGGAAAAGTTTGACAACCACTGATTAAGAGTCTTCAGTTATGGTAAGAAACACGTTTTTGGAATGTGGGGAGAAGCCAGAGAACTCAAACAAATTCCAAACAAGCATGGGGAGAATATGCAAAAGACCCTAAAATATGCACAAATAATTGGTATAAAATACCGTTTAAATGGTTAAAGAGAGCGCCAACCAATTTTCACAAACATTTAATAACATAATTGATGTTGAATTACATAGTAGTTTACTAAATTATATGCAATAGGAGGAAAAAAAAGTGACAAAATAAATATATAACTGTTTACAGCCTCCGAGCCAATAAAAGACGGATCTACTGTGTCCCCTTGTGAGTTATATTGGTAATTACATCCATGTAAAGCGTTTGCCGTGACGACAGTGTGTAAAATATGTAACATTTCCTCAGCTCAACATTAGATTTTGATTTACCTTTATAACGGGTATTTTATTAATTTTTTACGTCATTAATGTTTTATCATATGGGCCAAATCGGAAAACGGTATTGCTGTTCGTCGTCCGAGACGGACTGTTAAAACCTCAAAGGTGAACAGAACGAGCTCACACTTTTTATGTCATAATTATTTTTATTATTTTTTTAATTTTAATATTTGATTCACGCGTGTCTCGATTGTGTGTTTTGGGTCTCTTGTTCCTCCTGTGCACGTTATTTTTGTATTTTGAACCAAATAGGAACCTTTAATACTAGTCACCTTATCAGCCGGTCTGTCAACAAAGGTGCACACTGTTACCTCTCTTGAATAAACGGTACAGCCACTTTTTCATCAGTGAAATCGTCACACTTTGCTTGATTGTGTGGTTCATTGCAGTGTAAGGCAATCGTTGGTGTTGCTTTGTAAAATGATAAAAGAGTAGTTAGTGTGTTGTCACCGAATTCGAGAGGGAAAAGGGATGGATCATGCTAGCTAGTTGCTAATGAATGAATAAAAGAGGACGAACATTGTTTAAATCTACTTTTAACCACGGCATGATACTGACTGACATTTACCTTTCTCAGCTACTGTAAATAAGCCGGCCAAAATATCTCCTCTCATTAAAATGCCTCATAAGGTTGACCGAATTGACAGATTGTGTCCAACAGAACTTGACATAATAGTTGTTCGCAAGGCAGATTACTTGTGTTGCTTGTTGTGTCTTTGTGTTGATTCAACAGATCATCCTGTCTGTCGCCTGATGGTCTGAACACGATGGAGGATGAGGACGATTGCCCAGAGTTGGTGCCCATCGATGCCCAGCCAGGTGCATCTACAGAGCAGATCCCCGTCACCATCATCACTGGCTATCTTGGTGAGAGACACCTTCGAGATTGGATGGATGGATGGATATATAGACACACACACGCACACACACAGACTTGCTGTTTTTTGTCACCGCGGGATACCGTGTGACCATAATACTGCCCAACCCTAGTTGTAAGTCGAGGTCCCATTGCATGAAATCCAAGAATATACTTTTGCCAACTCGAATATAAGTTCCCACGTAAATCCCTCTTTCTTGTCATTTACTCCCATAAAGTCGTTATGGAAAGTTTCCAGCCTTGATCATTTCAAGAATTTTGCAACATGACTTGTAAACTGTGTTTCAGGATTAATATTTTTCTCTCCTTTTCTAGGCGCTGGAAAGACCACACTCTTGAACTATATTTTAACAGAACAACACGACAAACGGATTGCGGTCATACTCAATGAATTTGGAGAAGGTAAAGCCTTTGTGTTGATGGCACTGACTGGTGGTCCTAGCTGAAAGTTTGGTCGTTTTCCACAGGATGGCAGCATAGCTACAACTGAGATGGCCAACGATGACTACATTGACTTTCCATTTCTAGTTGTGTTCAAAATGCACTTGTAAATGGAATTTATCAAATATCCTGGAGAGCATTTGTTGTCCTGAAGATTAGTACAAGATATAATTCACAGACACACACACACACACACACACACACACACACACACACACACACACACACACACGCATATATATATACACACACACACAGTATATACAGTCTATATACAGGTATATATATAAAAACAGTGACAAATAAGTCTAATAAATGGTGTTGGGTGTATTGAGCGATAAAGCGTTAACATGGACAACTTGCTTACAGGGAGCGCACTTGAGAAGTCCCTAGCCGTGAGCCATGCTGGGGAACTTTACGAAGAGTGGCTAGAGCTGAGGAACGGCTGCCTCTGCTGCTCTGTCAAGTATGTGCAGCGACGAGATGCTATGCAAGTTATTGACATTCTGCATGAAATTATTAATGCATTCAGTCACGATTATTTTATTTACTGTCCATCTTTGGCTCTTGCTACAATTTTTCATTGCATTTTCGTTTTTTTCCCCATTTTCAGGGACAATGGACTCAAAGCCATCGAGAACTTGATGCAGAAGAAGGGCAAGTTTGATTATATCCTCTTGGAAACCACAGGGCTTGCTGATCCAGGTAATGCACAAATGCCCATTATGAGCAAATGAAGCAGAGGTTGGTCCTCAGTGCCCCCCCTCCATTTGCTGCCTTTGCGATTTGAAAATTGCATTCCGCTACACTGCAATGTCGAGACAGTATTGAATTTGATTAATTTTTCAGCCCTACTTCTGACATCCCGTGTTCTCTTAACAACCCTTGTCGATCCTGCGGCTTCTTTTGGAACACGGAGTGCAAAAAAGCCACCAGTTAGAATTCGGCGTCTGGAAGCCAAAGGAAAAGATGAGCATTTCTTTGTGTTGACGCTGATTCTAAGCTGAGCTGATGTGTATTAGTCTAACATCGAACACAGACATGGGTCAAGCTCTGAAGTGTAATGTAATGTTTTTGTCATGTCAAGTTTGTATTAATGACATTCGTTTGCTGGTTTTATAAGATTTTTAACATCTGAACCGAGTTTGGGAGGGAAAAAATTGGCAAATGTGTGCTTGCTTGTCTATTGTGTGGTACCACACACCCCACATAATTCTGTCAATATATCAACATGTAATCATGATAATAATAATAATAATAATAATAATATGGTAGCACCATCCTATAATCTGACCTTTACAGACTATAATCGGAAGGGAGGTAAAATGTCCACATTTGACCAGATTAACCTTACATCTCTTCAGTTCTACTGATCATGCCTGATTTGCATCCAGGGAACAACAAAACACCTCCAAAGCCATACAACCCTCACGTTTGAATCAGGAAATCACTATTTGGCCATTTTAGGATAAGTCTGCTGCCAAATGGGCCTTGTCAGGAAGTGACAGAAGGTGTCAGGGAGGGTGGACATGCGCCAACTGGATTCTTGCGCTGTCGCCCTCTTCAATTCTCTTGACATGTTATTCGACCAGACAAGCTAGTTATCTCCTGCCATTGGCCCCACCACTGCTGTCAATCATAGCGCCATCTTTAGAGGAGGGTATGACGAATTTTGACCCTCCATCCGGATGACTTGCATGAAACGTCGCTCCAAAACATAGTTTTCATTCCACGGTCATCAAATATTTACAATTCTTTTCTATTCCCAGCTGGCAGCTTGACACAAAGCGCATTATGTGAACATATGATGTGGCCGCCACAGTAACACAAGCGACCTGTGATGATTTCTTGGATGAGAAAATGAGAGCAAAATGAACATAGCAGCTGGAGATAAACAGTTGAAAGCCTTGGATAATGATATAATCTGCCTCTCAGAGCTCACTTGGAACTAAAATATTTTTTGGGGAGGTAATCCTCCTTTGTCTGTAGATCAAAAGTGCCATAATTGAATTTTGTACAAAAAGTTTCTCGAGTGAAAGTAATAGGACAGTAACACAATAAGCACACACACACCCAAAACCCGCAGATAAATCAGTTATGTCAGTACTTGAAGCCTGTCATTCTGTGAGGAAAATATTAAAAACAAATTTACATACATTTAATTGTACTTCACTATAATTTGTATTCATATTTTTCCGGATAATTCCAATTGCATGACCTCGATTGAATCAGAACTTACAGGTTTCCTGGTTTGGGTTTACCTGAGACCATAACATCTCTTGTGTTTGTCTTACAGGCGCCGTTGCTTCCATGTTTTGGGTTGACGCAGAGCTGGGCAGTGACATTTATCTGGACGGTGAGTGAATTCATCTCAACTCTTGTTGGCAATCATTGTTGGCTTCATATAAATTGCATGTTAAATGAAATAATAGTGTAGAGACGGCTATATTACATTCAAACACCGCTATTTTTAATATTGACATGTTGAAATCCATCTAAAAAAAAAAGGCAAGGCAGCTTTATTGATCTTGCACATTTCATGCACACGGCAACTGCATGCGCTTCAAAGACGATTTGCTCCCCGTACTACATCCTTCAAAAGCACTCTTATCATCCAAATATAAAGAACTTAACCGCTCTAGAGAATAAATTGTTTGACCAAGTCCAAATGACGGTTAAAGATTGTCCTGGGAAAAGTGATTTAAAAACAGTACAATAGGAATGGTTATGTGGATCCAAATGGTACCTAGTGTTTGTGTGGATGGCAGATTTTGTTTGGTTGTGTCCGCGAAAATGAAGAGAAAGCTTAGCTGTCTGCTGTGTTGTTCCAGGACAGTCAACCAAAAGTCAAATTTGTTGGGAGGAAAACGTCTCTCGTCTCTCGACAACACAACAGACTTGAAGTCAAACGAGCAAAAGGCCGCATGCAATTTAGTCACGAATGTGCACAACCTGTTAGGGATTTCTTGAACTCTTAGCAATGTTGTTTCTCTCAGGTATTGTGACCGTCATTGATGCCAAGTATGGACTCCAGGTATGCAACTGCATTGTGTTTCATTAAAATTTCCACTGAATTGAACGTTCATAAGGTCACCACATCCTTTGTGAAAAATAAGACCTTGCCACGCACATTAGCAAGAACCCCCGAAAGTGTGAGTAAACTGTTTTTATTTCAAGATGGAATAGCAAAGTATGCCTGTCTCTCATGCAGTACTTGACATGCGCATTCAAATACTTTGCCACTTTTAAGCCTGATTTAAGTTTCTAAACCTATGAAATTCACAGTTTGCAAGTGCATAGCAATAGATAACACACAATAGCAGTCTCAGATACACATCCTACCCTCCCGAAGGTATTTAAAAAGAACAGGGCAAGTGACACCTGCATAATAGGCTCTTTGGCGAAGGTGTCGAGCCTGCCCAAGTGACGCCTTTGGTGGCCGAGGCGGGATGCCAGAGTGGAGAACTTCCAGTGACGCGGTCATTCCAACATGTCTCTCCCTTCATGTGTTGCGCAGAATATCCCATTATCTCAAGACGCCAAACGTTTTGACACACATGCAGGCATGTCAGTTTGACACATAGGATCGGGATTGCCGCTCCGCTCAAGATTGTCACCCTGCTTTCATATATGCAACTCTTAAATATGACATATATTCTTACTAGCCCATTTGAAAACCAAGTATGTAGTATAGTGTGTGTGTGTGTTTACAAAATTACACTGTCATGATGATATTACAAGACGAAACTATGAAGAAAATAATATGACCATAGAAGGGAAAATTAAGTTGAAATGTTTGTTTTTTTTTTTAATCGAATTTTACCCCAAAATAAAGTACACAGTTTTATTTTTAAATCATGAAAATAAAATTGGAATGTCTGAAGAAGTTGGAATATGAAAAAAAAGTATTTCCTTTAGAAGTAAATAGTCATTATGAGTTAACCGGACAAAACAAATACATTTACAATGTATTTCTGGGAATTAAGTCATAATACCAAGAGGAAAAATGCCGGGCAACCTGCGAACGCAAATAAATGTAAAGTGAGTTCTCGTGGTCGTGGTCTTCAAGTATTTAAAATACTGACATTTGTACATGGAAGCCACAGTTAACATGCATGTACTGTCAATGCCCTTAAAAATGAACATGCTTCTTTTTTTGTAGCACCTCAGAGAGGAAAAGGCTGACGGACTTGTGAATGAGGCAGAAAGGTTTGATTTTCTTTTTTTTTTATGTTAATATGAACATGTTGGTATTCGAAATAGACAACTTTGTATTTTCCACATCTTGTGATGAGTGGGATTCTTGCCAGTCGCCACCCATCTTGTCGTCTTTCAGTTTGTGACCCCCCTCCCTCCCACAGCTGCTGTTTTGTTGTTTGTCGGACAAATACCGCTGTTGAAGTAAATACCCATTTGCATGACACTTTTGCATTCTTCATCTGTGTTTGTATTTGAACCTTTTTAACCCTTTCATGCACCCTGTAACCTGATAACATGATAAGCTGTCCACTGTAGTAACTGCTGTCCCTGAAAGGGTTAAACTTAATCAGCCCTTATGAATGCTGACTGCCCCCCTCTCACCCAAATCCTGATCATGTACGATGAAGAGCATTAATACTCATCACATAAATGATCAACAGATTGAAATTAATGATTGAGGAATAGAGCAGTAATAGAGGCAGTAAATCAGAATTGGCTACTTGGACCTACAGTGTAATTCCAACGTCATCGTTCAGTAGTCAGAGAAAGTCTTTTGGATCTCTTGCAGGCAGATTGCACTCGCCGACCTGACAATTATCAACAAGACCGATCTAGTGAGGGAGGAGGAGCTTGCTCAAGTCCGAGATGCTGTGAGGTAAGCTCTTTGTGTGACGTGGGCACATCTTTCATATGATGGATTTGGAAGAAGGTATAACATTTGCTGTTCCCACCCCCAGGTCAATAAACGGTGTGGCGAAGATCCTGGAAACTCAAAGATCAAGGTAGTTAGCGCCATCGTGCTCACAGCGGGGTCTTTTTTATCGTGAGCCTCTCTGCAGCCCGCCCCCCTCCCCTTCTTTGTTTGTAAAGTGTGGCAGATGAACTCCATGTGCTGCCCCTGCTCAGATCTTCATATCAAAGATGAAAGGAGCATAGGCATGACATAGCACCAGAGCGACCACCTCCCCTTCCTCCTAGCACACGCACACACACATGATGAAAACATACACAAAGTGATGCGTCCTGAGTAAGCACCAGACGTACACTGGTGTCCAGTTACCCAGGGTGCCTTGCTCCCTTTGACCCGGGGTCGTTCTTCTTACGGGGGTCGCATATGCGTGTGTTTGTGTGTGCACGCGTGCGTGTAGGTGTGTGTGTGTTCGTCCACCCCTCCCAGTAAAGTTCATTCAAGGGCAAGGAGAGGCCAGGGTTAATCAAAAAAACCTTTTCATAACAACGCTGAATCCATTTATTTTGCATCACTTTTAAGCGCCGTGTGACCAAAGTTTCTACCTTCGCGTTAACCCTCAGAATGTGTAAAGTGATGATTAAAATTTTAAAAAACTCAGCAGAAAAAGTCCGATTTGGTCTTCTTCCACAGGGTGGACCTCTCGGCAGTTCTCGACCTTCACTCTTTTGACAGTAAGGATGGAGCAAAGTGAGTTTGACCATACACGCGGCATTCAATTCACAAGAAAGAGACATTTCACTTTTCGTTCTATTGGTTTTCTCCTTCAACTGGTTTATGAGAATAATGTTGCGATAGTACAAGTAAAAACATCAATTCTTATTTATTTATGGTTAATTCTAGGAAAGAAAATTAATTTTGAGTAACCCAATACCTAGGGGGAGGGTTGAAAATGATATTTTATGACATTAAAGTTACATTATTAAATGGGGACAAGGGGTGATCATAATTTCATGAGAAAACATTTTTAATATTTCAAGGACAAAAAGCGGATCATTGTATGAGAATTAAGTTATAATTCCGCAAAACCAAAATGTAATTTTTCAAGACTAAAGTCGTAAGTAATGATGGGAATAAAACTGTATCATAAAATATTACATGGGGAAAGCCTCCCACAAAACTTCAAAAAAGAAAACAATTGCAACCCCTAAAATTCAAGAATAAAGTGATTGCATTACAAAGAGAAATATTTGCATTTTATCTGATTTCAAGTTTTCAGGAAAAAAAAAACGTAGAAGCATAGAAAAAAGTTTTACGAAGATGAAGGGAAAAGTTCAATAGAACTCTTAATTGAATGTGAATAGATTTGTATAATCAAAAGACAAAATTGTATTTTAATGCGAATCATGTTAGATTATCATTACGTTATTACAAGACATGCCAGTGTAACTAATGAAGCGGCTGACGGGCGTAAATGGCCATGCTATTTGTTATTGGGTAGGTTGCTAGGTTACAATGATATTAGCGTTCTGCCTCGACGGCCTTTTGTTGCTCGTCCGTCCGAAGCGTGTAGCCAACAACCTTTAACAGTGTTGCTCGCAGTGTTTCTTTTTAATTAACAGACTCTTTTATTGAGGCCCCCTTATACCCCGCGGTGGTCATCATATTGTGTCCCCCTTTTCCCCTCTGATAGAATCTCATTCTCTTGAATAGAGTCAGTGTTCATCCCTTCATGTGAATGAAACGGTCCGCGGTGTTAAAGCTCTCTTACATGCCCTTGGTCAATGTGTGTGAGGCCAGCTGCAGAGGATTAGAGCCGTGTGTGTCCACTGGCTCCTGAGGAGCCCCCCCCCCCCTTTTCCAGCAGATAGCTTTTTTCCCCCTCGCTTTAAAAAGTCGGGGAGAAGGTGTGTGTGTGGGGGGGGGGGGGCTTCTACGTCTCCCTGGGGCCCACGTTGGCTGTTTGAAGCGGATCCCCCCCGCCGCTGCTCCTGTGTGGTACTAACTAACAGCGCATCAGGCTCAAACTGCTGGGCGCAACACTTCTGAGGTCAGCAAGACTGGGAGGAGGCAAGGCCCGATGGAGAGAACAATGGGCTGAGTTTGTTTGGTGGCCGCAGTGGGTGTTTTGTAGGCTTTAATTGCCATTTCTCAAGTTTTTACAAGTCCATTGAGGGGAGGTGGTGTTAAGCACTGATTATACTGGAGCATGGGAGGGGGTGGGGGGGGGGGGGCACCTACTATATAGCAATCCGCAGCTGAGGAAAGCAGAGATACGATGTATTTTCCTGCCAAAACAATTATTCAGAAAGTTTCACTTGTAATTCTTTGGGCGCAGTGAACATTTGCGCAATCATTATTTTAAAATGGAGGAAATTGTATCATTCATTGGCGCGACGGTGAATCACGCCTGACTTGTGTGGCTGTTGGCACGATCTTTGTCATGGGTATTACCGTCACCCATGGGACAGGAGCAGAAGCAAAAATACTGTGCTGGATTTTTTTTTTTTTTACTATTGATCTACTTTTGAAAGAAATAGCGTTTTTAACCATCCCTATTCACACAAAGCTTCAAAACAACACTAAGAAAAACAATACACGCATGTGCATGGATTGCTTCTCCTCCCACGATGGAAACTGTGAGCTGTTGTTCTCAAAAACTTCCACTTTGAGGCCCGTGGTGGAAAAAAAAAATGTTGTCATATAAACAAATGGCCAAAGCAATGCCAGTTTTGAATCTGCTAGCTGTTAAATAAATGTATTGTTTGAATGGGCGACAGCACTTCTGTTGTGAGCTGAACAAATTGAGTACATCGAAGGATCTCAGTTTCACTGTACTAATATATGGAAGACACCAAGATCAGAAAAAGATCACATGGTAATCATATTTCTCCTCTTGACAGTCTAGCAGAGAAGCTGAATGTTGTGAAACCAAGCAGACCTCATCTTGACAAGGTATTGTCCGTCTTACTTTTTTTTTTTTTTTTAATTCACTCCCTTCACCTTTGTATTTTGTTTGCTAATTTCTTTTGACACATCATTTCCTGCGAGAGTAAGGTAATTCGTTCTCCTTAGGGCCAAAACTTCCCCGCATCCCCTCAGGCAGTGACACCACCGTGAAAACTCCCTCCTCTGCTTTTTTAATTTTTATTTTTATGGTGATCAACTTGAAAGCGTTTGATGTTGTTGGGTTTTTTTGTATTATGTTACAAATAGACTCACTTTGACACGCCTCTGCGATTAAAAAAAAAAGTTAGACTATATTTTACCTTTTTATAAGATGATATTTAACCATACAGTTCAATATGGAATTTGTCGTTTTCCAAATGTATTTTTGAAGCTTTCTTCATTAGGCGTTTTCTTTTGAAATTAGCTTAAATGGCTCATGAACTCAATTTGGTTTCTATTGTTTCATGCCCATTCAGTTTTACCACAGGATGGATGCAGATGAGACGTGTTTGTGTGTGTGTGTGTGTGTGTGTGTGTAAATACCGCTATTGTCGTCTGTTTGCTCCACGTTCCCTTTTCCCACATGAAGCTTAAACCCTCCCTCAAGTTACCCCCTGCAACACACGCCACCCCTCCCCAACCTTTGCTCTTTTCATGTAAATGGAACGGCTGTTTTTCTGTTGTTATACCAAATGACAAGGAAGTGTGTAACCTTAACACTTCAACACAAAAACAGCAAACATCTGCAAAGTGCCCTTTTAGTGCCACAAGGAAGTTTAGAGGGGAGGGTGAGAAGTCGGTGGCGAATGCAGGGTGGGCTAGATCAGGCTTTTGTACGCAGATGGAGAGGTGCCGAGTGGAGTTGCGGTTTTCGACATGATCATTGACAACGTCATCAGCCGGGGGTGTCTTTAGTTTGACCGTCATATTGGCTTTTTTATTCCACTGTCCTCTGTGAATTAAAAAGTAGAACATGGATTTTTGAAACTCTGGCGTAAGAGCAATTCTACAAGACATACTGTACACTGACAGGTTGCAACATTTGGACCATTTGCACAAAACAAACACCATTATTTTGCCAGTAAGTCAGACACATTTTATCCCCCCCACCCCCCCACCAAAAAAGAAAAAAAAAAGACACATAACTTTAGCATTTTAGCTTTGTGAACGTAAAACTGTAGTATGAGAAAAAAAATGTTGGACTATTCCAAAAGAGGGGGTAAGATTGAGAAAAAATGTTCACAATAAAAATTATTGGAACAAATTTTGCAATTATGAAGTTTTAAGAAAGGACTGCAGAGGTGTCAAGAGTTTCAGTGAATTTTTGTAAAGTTTTCAAATAAAGAGGGAAACTGCTAGCTGCAAGAATAAAGTTGTGATTTCATGATTTTACCTTTGTTGTAAGATTACAACTTTATTATTGCTCAGTCCAGGTGGAAAAAAATCCTGAGTCAAATTTCATTTTACACCATTGTCAAAGTAGTTGCACTGCATAATACTGGTGTCACCCCAACACTGCAACCACGTCGTTTATTTATCTTTGTTGAATTGTCTTTCTCTCAGCACTTTTCGTAATCTGGCTCTTGCGTTTGATCTCATGACGTTGTACTTAATGTGTGTGGCTACTGTGTATTTATGTCATTGAATGCAGGGGGAAAAATGGCACATAATGTTGTGTCATTTGTTTTAAAATGAATCCTCTCCTATTGTCAGAGTATTTTAACCGTGACCTTTGAAGTGGCGGGAAGTCTTTCAGAAGATGCGCTGAATGTTTTCATTCAGGTACAAACCCATGTGGTGATCCTCGGCTTTGCATCCCCGCCCCCCTTCCCCAATTATCTCCCTCACAATGCACCCCTTTGAGAAAGTAAATCTTCTCTTCTTTTTTTTTTCCCCACACATTTTGCAGGATCTCCTCTGGGAAAAGACGCTGCGAAACAAAGAAGGGCAACCCATGACTGTCATCCGCTTAAAGGTACAGTAAAGCACAATAGTCGCCTCGGTGGCGGGCTGCCATCAATAACCTGCTCCCTTATCTGCATTCAACGGTCCCGGGCCCTTTTCTTTCACCGTGGGTTAATCTGTCACTAGTATCGTGTGACGCGTGTGTTCCTAGGGAATGGTGTCACTGGCAGCCAAAGCCCACCAAGTCATGCTACAGGGGGTCCACGAACTGTATGAGCTTAATGAGACTCCCCAGCTTTGGGATGAGCAGCCGCGGATCAGCCGGCTGGTCTTTATAGGTAAAGAAACTTACACAGCCTAATACTGTACACGCATACACACACTGCTGTTCACGCACGTTCCCTTCATTCATTTGCGTGAAAGCTACACTTGCTAATGTTCACTAAATGCAGCTAATGTGTAACGTGGTCGTTCAGGCATGAATCTTTATCACTAACAAGGACCAGGGAGGAAATTCACGTGACATCTTATGGACCCATTTGAATGATATGTAGAAGTTCCTTTTGGAATAACGATTACAATGCAATCTCAGCAGGCAATTGAACTGCACATTTGTTGGGTTAAAAAAAAAAATCAATATTACAAGGTGAGTCGTAAATGTCAACAGGTTTTTCACGTATTTCTAGATTTTTATGTCTCTTATAAATAATTACCACAGGCTGATATCACTGATTTGACACCGTCGTGGTAACATACGCCCATGTGATGTCAATTTCTGTCTGTGCTGTTTCTCAGGAAGAAACTTGGACAAAGAGATTCTCCAACAACAATTCATCTCCACTGTGCAACAAAAACACAAATAATCGGAAGCTCTTTTCCTGGAATTGAGCCAATTCTACAGCAAGTCTTCTGATTTCGCTCGATCAAGAAGAGACGGATTGAGCTTCGTGGAGTCACTCAAGGTGAAGCAGCATGCCAGAGGTTCGCTAATGGTAAATGTCCTGAAATTTGGAAAAGTGGCGTCTGACAACGACGATGATGATATTAGTAATATGATGTTACTTGTGTATACAATGGAAGTTGCACGTAACACAGATTAAAAGACTGTATTTTTTATTGAGAATGTAGATTTCACAATGAAAATCATGCATCTCCAAATCTTGTTTCCCACCGCCTTCACACCAAAAACAAATACTTGGATTTTGCATATACAGTACACATATTATTCTTTTCGCACTAAAACATGAATATTTGTTGTATTTAATTTTTCCTCATGAAAAAATGCAGACTATTTTGATTGAAAATGTTCCTCCACACAAAAACAATGTTTTTATTTTACATGAGAGACAGATTTTTAAAATCCTAGAACTAATTGATCAATAATCTAAATTTTATTTCGCGGCATTAATATATTGTAGCCTACATTTTCTGAGGTAACATACATTGCGTTTGTAGAATATTAATTAAGCGGCAAAATACAACCGTTTTTATCCATCTCGGCGGGCATTGAATCCTTGTTTTTCCTTTTTCGTTTTATAAAAGCATCAGTCAATGTAACATGTAAAAAGTATATTAACATTTAAAAGTTTGTCTGATCAACCCAATGAGAAATTTCTGCGCAAATGCATTTTAAAAAGCACAAAAAAAACCACACCCATGTGCAGAAGTCAGCTCGTTCTTTGCCTCTCATTATGGACTTGCGCTTAAATGATTAACAGGTCCGTGCTGACTTGTTGCTGCTTTCACCTTAAATTAAGTCTGTACACGCCATACTTGATATTTGGTGCCGTTTGAAGCTACTGTGCTGTGCTGCTATCATGTGAGAACCATTAGCCTTCTCACACGCACGTGCACAGGTCAGGTGAGGAAGTGGGTGGACTTTTCCCAGCGCTGCTCATTTGCAATGGAGATGTAGTTTTTGTTTGTTTTGTTTTTTAAGCACATATCCGCTCACTTTGCTTTGATGACAGCTCCCGCTTTATTCAAGGCCGAGTCGTAAATCCCCCGAGCCCTTGCCTGGGTTGAGCCGAGCGGCACGGTGCAGCTGTGGCCGTTTCCTACTCGATTCTGATGCTGATTGGCCTCGTTTAGAGCGGCCATTGCTTTAGTTTCTGCACTGCCCGGCGGGGCGTCCCTCCACGGCCATTATCATGGTCATACCCACCCCCCAGCCACGCGGGCATCCCGAGGTAGCAAACGAAACGAACCCGCGGTGGGAGTGGGGAGGAACTTTGCTGATGAGCTTTTAAAATACTTAATCATAAAATATAACTTTTATCTTACTGTTTTGTTTGATGCAAGACAGCACAGACATTATATGGAGCTGTATAATATTAAGAGCGTTAATTTATTCTTACTATTGAAAATATGTTATCCATATAGCGCTTTCATTTATAGCGAAGACTATTTGTTTAGGTTTAGTTTCGAGGTGAGATGGACCAGCAACACATTGTATTATAAATCAGCATGTATTGTATGTATTGTATTGTATGTACATTAGTTTATGATGAACTATAAAATATGAACTTCTTTATCACATATGACCGATTCTTTTTATGGAGAGAGATTTTTTTAAGTAAAGCAGGAAGTCTTAATTTATGTACGTACAGTATATAACTCATTTTACCAATACGTTTACTTACACATGAAGAACCAAAATCAAAATACAATACAGGATTTCTGGTTTATGTGAATTATACACGATAGCAATAATACAACTAAAATCAACTAACTTCACGGGGGATCATTGTTAATTTCTGATAGTCGATAATGCTAATGTGTAAGCTCCAAATGAGTGGAGCGTCAAATCTATAATATCACTTTACCAGTGCTCGGACGATTCCCATTCGGAAATGCATAGAGATTTAAATATTAACTAACGTTTGCCTGAGTAGATTGACTCCCCCACCTGTTCGATCTCCTCCTTTGGAACCCCGCTGTGGTGGGGGAATCTTGTGATAGGTCCACAGGACCCCCACCCCGGGGGGGTCTACCCTGCTGGGCAAAAGCCTCCCATCTTATAAAGCTTCTTACCTCCGGTCACAGCAGAGGTGGACGAGCACAGGCACTTTTACGCACGAGTGCTTTTGGGTTTTTATGCACGGCGCGTCGTGCTTCATTTTACGGGGCTGGGGATTTTGAACGTTTGTGAACTTTGCCATGACACTTTCCGGCGAATACGACTCTTCCCCACACGCCGAGTTGCCTCTGGAGGAGGACGAGATCGACATCGTGGGTGAGGATGAGCCCGAGCCCGCGAATCGTTACACCGACCTGGGCGTCGGGACCGAATTGGACTCCTCGGGGGCGGACTCTTCCGCCGAGAGCGACAGCGGCTTCTGCTCCGAGAAGGCCAGCGGTGGGAGCCTGGTGAAGCCCCCTTACTCCTACATCGCCCTTATCACCATGGCCATCCTGCAGAGCCCCATGAAGAAGCTCACCCTGAGCGGCATCTGCGACTTCATCAGCAACAAGTTCCCTTATTACCGGGAGAAGTTTCCTGCTTGGCAGAACTCCATCCGGCACAACCTGTCCCTCAACGACTGCTTCATCAAAATCCCCAGGGAGCCGGGCAACCCCGGCAAGGGCAACTACTGGTCCCTGGACCCGGCCTCAGAGGACATGTTCGACAATGGCAGCTTCCTAAGGCGCAGGAAGCGGTTCAAGAGAAATCAGCCCGACTTCGGGAAGGATGGATTCGTTTTCTACTGCCGGCCTTTCGGGTACCCATACACGGTGCAGGGGCGCGTCAACCCGGCCGCTGTGGGCTATGCGCCACTACGGGATGGCGTCACGATGCCTTCCTCGTCCTATCACTTTTTGCCGCAATCTCGGACCCAGGGCACTGGACCCAAAGACTTCAGAACTACAGAAACCACCGAGCGCACTAGTCGTGGCACGCAAGCCAAGTGTTCCTTCAGTATAGACTCTATCATAAGTAAACCGGCTGCTATTAACGGGGGTTCCCATCAGAACCCCCTCCCTCAGCGTTATATGTCGAACCACGTGGCCTGCTTCGTCCCAACACTCGTGGAGAACTCCAGAACTCCTTTTGGACCTTCTGCCATGCTGAGTGATGCCCCTTTCATCAGTGAACAACTTAGACGTTTATACCCACACACCTGAGGTGTTATTATTACTACTGTATTAATATTTTGAGTAATGTTATTCTGCTTGTGTTTTTATTATTTTTAAATTGTGTCATTATTTAAGACACGTGTTGCTCATTTCTTAAAGAAATATTTGTGTTGCATGATATTTATGTTGACTTAATCTCGAAGGAATTCTTGCATAGTTTAAGAACTTTTTACACCCCCAAAAAGATTTGTTCTCCAGGTACCACCGTCAGAGTGGACGTACACTACCATTTTAAATGTTTCGAGACACTTGGCATACAGAAATGTGTAATTGTTTCAGAATGTTTGATTGGTAGTGCACTTTTAATGTTATTTTAAGTAACTGTAACATTATGCACAGTTTGAACATTCACAATGTGCTTAATCATTTGGGGCGGGGGGTCCCAAATTCAAATACAATGTACAGCGCAAATTAGTTACAAATCTCCCTAACGAAATGCGTAAATATAAACAGTTATTCAACTTTAGATGCGAACCTATTTGTATTAAATGCAACTGAACTAAGGTAACAATTCTTTCGCTTCCCATTGGAGGGAGCCCGCTCACAACATTGATCGGCACTGGCTCAGGCAATATACGTATAATAATAATAATAATAATTCATCAGTATCATAGGTGTGCATTACCCACTTAATAAGCAATACAAAAAGTTTGCATTGTAAAATTATTTTGGTTGGTTATAATAAAATTGAGTAGTTTTTAAAATATGAGCTTTAAATTGAGGTGCCACTTGATTGGGGGGGGGCGTCATGGCAAAATGGTGAAGGAAAATTACCTTTAATTCACTGTTTGTTTTTTGATGGTTTTGTAATTATTTCATTGCGAGGATATAGGGTCCTCGAAACTGATTATTTGCTTTCTTAATGTGCTCTGCTGATTAGTTGAGCGGATAAAATAATAAAAGGGTTAATTCAGCAATATGCTGATCGTGGACTGTTGCTTTTATAATTCTCTCCTCAAATAAATATTGCAGCTGTGAAAATACAGCTTTGTGTTGCTTTGTCATGTATGTTATGTCTGCTTGTGGAGCTGTCAAAAGTACTCACACTCTGCTTACTCTCATTAAGTTGAAATATCTGATCTTTACCTGAGTAGAAAAATGTGTAGACTGAAATGTACTTGAATGCAAAAATGTAAACATGAACATGCGGACAAGAAATGTTTTGAACAATTTGTCATTGCGACAATAAAAAAAAAGTTATCTGGACACAACTGATATTTTTTTTCCGTTTTATTAACTTGCTCATGGATGGAGAATATCTTGCTTCTCTAAATCTGTAGTCATGGTTTTGCTGCCTTCTAAGTTCCCATGACAGCCATCCATCCATCGCTATCACTACTTTATCTATTATCCATCAAACCAAAGAACATTTCTATCTATGTTCTAAATTTTCTCACATACAATTATCATGTCAGCAAAATGAATGTCATCTTCTGCATTATGGAAATGTGTGCTGACATACAGAAACGAGGAGTGCATTAGTGAAGAATTTACGTCATTCTGCCACTAGAGGCCGTTATTGACCAACTGTTGCTTGTTGCTGAGCATTTTTCTTTCTTTTTTTTAAATGGGAAATCGCTAAATTGAAGTACTGTAGTCGGTTACATGCTTATATCAAAGTTCATATTAAAAATATGTTTAGACGATTTATTACGTGAGACTTGATCAAATAATGATAAAGAGCAAGGTTACTATCACGATCGTGCACTTATATAAACGTATATAATTGAGTATTTAACAATGCGGTGCTTTTAAACTGGATGTTTATTTGCTACAGTGCCAACTGTCCTGTGCCATCATTCAAAGTCTATTTTTATTTGTGCTCTTGGACCCTCCCAGTGCCCCCCCCCCCAGTGTCAGTTGTTCGTGCTTATTAGGAAGAGACGGGAGCTGTCTGTCACATTGACTCTGTTCCGAGAGATGTAGCAGCTCTCCGTTGAGGACGTCTCCGTGCCCAGCGCTCCCCGCCACAAGCAAGCCACCTTCTCCGGTTGTTTTTTCTTGTTGGACCCTCTCCCGCTTCGACGATGGAGACGAGCCCCATCCCGGTGGTGACGGTCCAAACTACCCCCTTCGACGACCAGCGGCCCGGTACCAACGGGCTCCGGAGGAAGACGGCCGTGTTCGAGGGGAAGAAGAACTACCTGCAGAACTACATCCAGAGCGTCCTGTCCTCTATGGACCTCCGGGACCGACAGGGCTGCACCATGGTGGTGGGCAGCGACGGACGCTACCTGAGCCGCGGGGCAATCGAGGTGATCGTCCAGATGGCAGCCGCCAATGGAGTGAGTACGGGAGGAGGCGGTTTTGGAATCGGAAAACGATACTTCTGTCAAAGTCCAAGTCTTGTAGCATAATATAAGTTGTGTAGAAGTTAGTCACCTTGTATAACATTACCTAAGTAAATGCCTTAATGTACTTAATGGCTTTTGCTATACAGTATTCTACAGTATCAAAAGTAATTTTCTGATGTTAAATATATTTGAAGCCGCTGTAAATTGATAAGGAAGGTGTCTGCTATAGCCTATGACACGCCACAGAGTTTTGTTCATCCATCTATTTTCTGTACCACTTATCATGTCAAATTTTAATACTTTTTAAAAAATCATATCATATGATGCTTCAGAATTGTGAAAAATCAAGCCCTAATCACCCCTCTCAAATGGTGAGGGTGAAACAATTATCCTAATTTACTTTACAGGGCCTTTGAAAAGTAAAAGCACATATTTTTGAAAAGGGAGTGGTTGGTACTTTGGCGATGATGTAACCACAGTCGTTTGCTTTGGTGAAGCATTGCAGGCTTTTTGGCTTGTCGGGTTGGTCAGAAGCGTGAGCACAGACTCCGATGTGATCAGTTAGCACAGGCAACTTGTCCTACATTTGTTAATCAAGGACAGTGCAGTAAATTAGCTTCTTTTTTTTTTTCAAATTGTATTTGTTATCGAGTAGGAGTTTGTGATGGTGTTTTGTGTTGATGGTGGTGTCCAACAGAATATCACAACAACAATTTGAATGATGTGGTGTTTGGTAACTCAAGCAAGATTCATTTTAGAGTAACCTTCATTTCGGAATGTCATCTTCAAGCAAGGATGTTTGCCTTTTTCAAAGAATTACTGCTTGGTGTTGTGATATTCTGTACCACTAACTTGCGGTGGGCGGTACGTTAGTTGACCAGTCAGCACATCTGCCTCACAGCGCAGAGGTCATGGGTTTGAATCGGGCTCCAGCCTTCCTGTGTGGAGTTTGCATGTTCTCCCCGTGCCTGCGTGGGTTTTCTCCGGGTACTCCGGTTTCCTCCCACATTCCAAAAACATGCATGGCAGGTTAATGGAACACTCTAAATTATCCCAAGGTGTGAGTGTGAGCGCGAATGGTCGTTGGTCTATGTGTGCCCTGCGATTGGCTGGAAACCAGTTGAGCGTGTACTCCACCTGCTGCCCAAAGACAGTCGGGATAGGCACCAGGACGCCCGCGACCCTCTTGAGCATAAGCCGTTCGGATAATGGATGGATAGATGGATATCTAGCAGTGGATTTAAAAATAATAATGGTAAAATAATAATCATAATAATAATTGCTTCACACACAAGGAAAAAAAATCGACAGTGGCGGCTTGTATCTCAAAAAAACCCTCACAATTTGGGTCACTCATAAGTCAAGGTACCACTGCATTTAAAATAGAGCAGGGGGCAGCTGCAAAATGGGTAGCCTGAGTTTGTTGCTTGCTAATCCGACTCTGGTGTTACAATTCCGGCTGCTGCACCCCTTTTGACACACGGAAAGGATCCGATTAAGTAATTATTTGTGTTAACACGAGGAAACTTGACAGCTCTCCAAAGAATGAAAGCTAGAAGTGAGCGAGAAAATCCCCCTAGCTCCGCTCTGACATCTTTGTAATTGCTTTGGAGTGCGTCCAAGGGAACATCTGAAGGGAATCTGATTGTGTTTTGGAGCCAAATGTCTCTGAGTGTCAGTCTTATCAGCGCTTCCATCCATCTTGCTCTATTTTCCGACGTTATGTTTGTTCCTCTCCGCCTCTCTCTCTCTCGGGTTGGGCTCTTGAGTGGACAGGACTCAAGATGGCCCCGACATAGTTCCACATATCATCCCTTAACATACACACTGTGTACGCTAAGGAGCATAAATGCTTCTCTGGTGAGGACACGCCTATTATGGGAGGT
This sequence comes from Hippocampus guttulatus, assembly GCF_054856545.1. Taxonomy (NCBI): domain Eukaryota; kingdom Metazoa; phylum Chordata; class Actinopteri; order Syngnathiformes; family Syngnathidae; genus Hippocampus; species Hippocampus guttulatus. The sequence goes on from NC_141265.1 coordinate 16,099,010, forward strand.
TGATGCCGTTACCGGGATATAAGCAGCATACAAATATAAATAGATAGTGTGGCTCCCTCTATGTTATTTGGGCTCCACTTGGCACAGAGATTTGGATTTTCAAAATGGCCCCTCTACCTTTTATTTCCAGTGGTCACCGAGACGAGGAAAATCTAACATTTTAATCTACGCTGACTAAGATAAGATAAGAAAACCTTTATTTCTCTCTCAATAGAGAAATTCCCAACTAGAGCTCAGATGTGCCCTCTAAATTGTGTTGAGAGTAACAAATGACTTCTGAATGAATCCAATGGTTATTCCTTGTACTTTATCCAAAATGAAGACATGTTATCGTCTACTCTTGACTCCACAAAATGACAAATTCAATTTAATCAAAATGGTAAAGAGAATACACTTATTTAGCACTTTATCTATAGCATAGGCTGTCCAAAGTGCTTCACGAAGCACCGATTCGTGCGCAGCTCGACTGGTGACTATATGAAACTGTCTAATTAATAGTTGTGGAACATTTTTGCATGCTGAAGGAAACATTTTAGTGGTGGTTAAATAGCAAAATTAATTTTTCAAATTTTGAAGCATGTCTGTCTGACTTTGTCAACATGTGTCTTCCGAGTTTCTCAAATTAGGCCTTTCCTATTCTGAAGTATCAGCCTCAGCATTTGTTGTCTGTAAAGTGGTTGATGCAAAATTTTGTGAAACTCTTCACCAAACATCCATGTGGGTCCTGTGCCTGTGATGTGCAGATCGGTCGCCTGGTAATCGGCCACAATGGCCTCCTGTCCACCCCTGCTGTCTCCTGCATCATCAGGAAGATCAAAGCCATCGGTGGGATCATCCTCACCGCCAGTCACAACCCCGGAGGCCCAGGAGGAGATTTCGGCATCAAGTTTAACGTGGCAAACGGAGGTGAGGAAGGGATATGGCAACTGAGCGAGTTTCGACTCTCGTTCTCTTAAGCACGTTTGTTCTTTGGTGTGTTTTGGTTTTGTGCGACAGGCCCTTCTCCAGATACGGTGATGGAAAGGATCCATCAGGTGAGCCGCACTCTTGAGGAGTACGCCATCTGTCCTGACCTCCGCATTGATCTCTCCAGACTGGGACGTCAAGACTTTGACCTTGAGAACAAGTTCAAACCTTTTCGAGGTACACTTGTCATCCTTGGAACTAAAAATACCATGTTTGGTTTTCCTGTATCTTAGTAAACATGCATTTATCCATGACCTGGTGACCTTACCTGAATTTCTATTTCGGAACGCAACGCTTACCAACGCTAATGCAGTAATAAAGTCATTCTGTTTGTTTGTTTGTTTGTTTGTTTGTTTGTTTATTGAACATAAAACATATATACAGTAATAATTTGACAGAAAATAAGGTAGATAAAAAAAGTAAAAAGAAAGAAATCAATCTTCATTCAACACAGTTATTATGTTCAAGGGAGTAGGAAGAAGTAAAAAACTTATCTAGTCCTACCCCGTTATGTGATTGTATCTAATAAATCATTTTTATATCAATCAGAAAAGTAAGAAGAAAGAAGTCTCCATTAAGGCTCATACTTTACCCTTAACCGTGATATTTTTACAACTTTTGGTTTGTATCGGGATTATATACTTACACACCCTGACACTCTTGTGTCAATTTTCTCTTAAATTCATAATGGATATTTATATACCTTTCTCTATTTATCAACTTAGTTCTGATTTATCATTATATTTAATGTTTTGAATTTATCATTTTAACTCTGATTGATGTAGGTTGTTTGTACTATTTTTTTGAATTTGTTTTTTAACTCAGCAAGCGATTTACTCATTTTCAGGTCCGTTTCGAGATTATTCCACAGATTAACACCTTTGATAGATACACTTCTTTGCTTGATGTTTGTTCTTGTTTTGAGTTTTTTGAATAAGTTGGTACCTCTTAAATCATAGCTGCTTTCTCGAATTTCGAAAAACTTCTGAATGTTTTGGCAGAGCAGGTTATTGTGTGCTTTGTACATTAATTGGGCGATTTTAAAGTCAACCAGGTCATAAAATTTCATCGTATTTAATTTGATAAATAGTGGATTTGTGGGTTCCGTATATTTTGATCTATTAATAATTCGAATTGCTTTTTTTTGTAGGTTGAGAATAGGGAGTGTGTTTGTTTTGCAGGCATTTCCCCATATTTCCACACAGTAGGTCATATATGGTAATAATAATGAGGTGTACAATGTGTACAAAGATCTCTTATTTAGCACTTCCTTGGTTTTGTAGAGGATCCCTACGGTTTTGGCTATTTTTCTTTTTACGTTATCGATATGTGGCTTCCAACATAGTTTTGAGTCTATTACTAATCCGAGAAACTTGGTTTCATACGCTCTTTCTATCTCAATTGAGTTTACCATAATTTTAGCTTGGTGTCTGACAATATTCTGTTGTAAAAATAAGACTTCTCAGTCTTAATTCGAAAACAATTTAGAGTGGACCCAGAATACCCATGAGGAAACCCGCAGAGAACATGCAAACTCCACATAGGAAAGCCGGAATCGAACCCTCTGCGATCTGAGGCGGACGTTTGAACCAGTTGATCACCGTGCCGCGATTCTAAAACATTTCAATGAAATAAAATATAACATTTGTCTGTATTTGCAGTAGAGATTGTGGACTCTGTGGAGGTGTACCTCCAACTGCTGCGAAACATCTTTGACTTCAGTGCCATCAAAAGTCTCCTGACAGGACCGGAGCAGCTGAAGATACGTGTCGACGCTATGAACGGAGGTGAGACCGTCATCATCTTGTTGTGAAATCCAACTGAGCCTCTTGTCAGTGTTAATGTCATCTCCTCTGCTGTTGCAGTGATGGGCCCTTATGTCCGTAGAATCCTATGCGATGAGCTGGGGGCCCCCGCTAACTCTGCCGTCAATTGCGTCCCTATGGAGGACTTCGGGGGCCGGCCCCCCGAGCCGAACCTGACGTATGCCTCTTCGCTGGTGGATGCCATGAAAGGAGGCGACTTTGGTTTGGGCGCTGCCTTTGATGCGGACGGGGTAAGATTCTCCATAGAGTCGCCTAGCTACGAAATGCTCACGGATTGCATTTACGGTATAGAGGGTGATAAGCTGTGTGGAAAGATAGCGTGTAGCTATCACAGCTGTTTGGCACGACACTGACTCACTGACACCTCTTCAAGGAACAAAATGGGTGCAAAAGATGAATTTGCTGGTGCTAAAACGGCGACTCACTGCTAACTGCATCTTAAAGAAGAGAGATGAAGGGCAACTATTTGGGATTGGCATTCAAGTTTTTCCTAATTTTTAAGTCTACGTAACATTCCGAAATTATCCGGGTAAAGGTGGATCCCATAAACATATACAAGGATAAGATGATTTAATTATGATTATGGTCAGGTCTTGTTCTAAAAGACAACATGTACCGTACTTGATATATACTTGACAGCGAACACGGATGGGGATTTCTTGGTGTGTGTCCCTCCTCCCTCTCGTAAAATGATTGTTATCTACTGGTTTTAAGTGTCGATCAACGCCAAATTTGGAAGGAGGATTGTTTGGTTGCACTGAGATTTACATGCAACACAAGGTCACGTGACTGATATCGTCCTCATTTCGATATTATCTTGAACGTTCATATCTCATATGTGAGGATACATTATGGTCGTCTTCCACCAAATATTTATTTGTCGGAACGGCTTGTGGAAGAGAGAAATCTTTGACATCTGATGGATTGCCATGAGCGTGAATAATATTTATTTATTGTCATGAGAGACAGAGGCATAAAATCTGTATAAATATGACGAATGTGAAGACGTGACAAAATAAGATTCGAAGTCAAGGGCCACATTGAATGTTTATCAAACATGTGTTTTGGATGCTTGAAAAAAATATCCAGAGGTTGCATTTCTCAGTACAGTACAAGGGCTTGTATTCTTTTGAAAAAATTACTAAATAATTACGAGTGAATAGCTTGGAAAAAGGAATTGAGTTACTGAGCCCCCCCCCAAAAACTGTAAGTAGCTCAAATTTTCCAACAAGTCATCCAATTGTCATCATTATTGCTTATTGTGGACACACATACACACACACACACATACGCACACACACATACGCACGCACACAGATATAGCACACCATTTCCTGAATAAATGATCTTATCATCAGGGGACTTATGTCATATGAGCTCCCATCAGGATCAAAACCTTCCCAGTGATTAGCGAGGGTGTTTGTAAGATGTTATGTCATACTGTCATCTTTATCTCGCCCAACTCTTGGCAGACACTGAACATACAACTGGACTGCACAAACACACGCACAAGTTTATGATGACTGTAAACCGAATGAATCTGTAGTCATGACAACATTGAGTACAACTTCAACCCGATGAGAACCAGTGGAACAATCATCAAAAACCCTGCCGCACAGTTTTGAGGTTGAGGTGATATGGTCTCATTGTCGATCTTTTGCGCTCTTTCTCTCAGGACCGCTACATGATCCTCGGGGAGAATGCCTTCTTCGTGAACCCGTCAGACTCTGTCGCCATCATGGCCGCCAACCTCTCCTCCGTGCCCTACTTCCGACAGCTGGGAGTCAAGGGCTTCGCCAGGAGTATGGCCACCAGCGCTGCGCTCGACAGGTACCACAAAGACGCAAATGCACACTTTGCTTGGATCACCACTGACCTCACTACAAATTTGCGAGCCTGTCACAAACTCACATGGACCCATATTATACACACTTTAACTCACAGCCTATAAATATGATACGATATGTGACGGGTGAGAAGAGAAGGGCACATTTAGTGAATGGGTGCCATCGCTAAAGTTAGGGCCAGTAAAATTGTTCCATAAAAGTGAACGGGGAATGGGAAGGGTCCCAGCTTTGCATTTGCCGCAATACATACGCACATATCATTTTGATATTATTAGATGTCCTCTTGCTGTCCGTGATGATTCAGTGCAAATTTGCGCATCATTAGAGGATCGTAGAAAAGAGTAGAAAAGTCACAAATAAACACACGTGCTAAAGTTTGCTGATCTTGAGCCCCCTTCACTCTGGACGATGAAGTGGCTCGGGCATCTGATTAGGATGTCTTCCGGACGCCTCCCTGGTGAGGTGTTCTGGGCACATCCCACCGGCAGGAGGCCCCGGGGATAAGCCAGGATACGCTGGAGAGACTATGTCTCCCAGCTGGCTTGGAAACACCTTGTGATCCCCCGGGAAGAGCTGGAAGAAGTGGCTGGGAAGAGGGAAGTCTGGAGAGGAAAGTTCCGTGACCATGCATGTAACTTTCACTTGTATCTCAAATTATCTTTCCCTATCTAAATGGATGAAAATGCATTCATATGTTCTACCCCCCCCACAAAAAAAAAACAACAACCCCCCCCCAAATATTTTCATAACTTTTTTAATTTAAAAAAGAGCACTCTATAGTATTATACAATATTTTTCTGACTATAAACCGCTACGCAGTCACTCTCATTTTGGGGGGAAATTTATTTTACAAAAACCAAGACTAAGAGGAGAAATGCTTGGACTCGCACCCAAAATTCCAATTCCCTCATCGTGCCGACGGCGGTGAACGAGTTCTGGCTGGATCTGAAATTTCCACTACTAACTATGGAAAAGATTTTCTTTTTAAGTTAAATTAAATTACCTTCACTAGAATTCCACATCACAATGTGGCCAAAGGTAGAATTCTGGTCCGTGCTGTAAACAGTGAATCCTTGTGGCAGTTGCCGCGTGCTAAACTAGCGCTTTGTCACACACGTTGGCTTCCTAGTAAGTCAAGGTACCACTGTACGAATGAAGTTCAAGTCAACAATTCTCTCCAAGCGGTTATCAATCTAAAAAAAAAAAGCTCTTTGAAACGTTGACAAACATCAGCCAGGCTTGTGTTCCTCAACTGTTTGTTATCAGGCTTCCGGGTTCGACTCAAGGAAGAACTCCCATTTCAAGTCCGAGTACAGCTCCAGCATGCGACGCTTTTTTGTCAGAATGCCAGCCCAAAGCTTTTAAATCTCGGCTGAGCTCTCGTCAGTGGAGACGGGTCACTGGATGCTATGTTTGGCAAAATATGAAGTCAGGGCCAAAAGCTGATAATGTTTCACCCCTTCCCCACTTGTTATTGCTTTGAATGTACTGAGCAGTTTGCGGTGATGTTAGTAACCTGGATGTGTGTGTTAGGTGTAAACGTGCTGTTTAGAGCCTCAAAGCCTCATGGGAGAACCAGGTTTTTTTTTTCCCTATGTGTGGAATGTCAGGCTTTCCGTTCCAGCTCTCATGTCTCTGAGGACAACATCGGTTTACTCTTATTTGGTAATTTGTCCTGTCCTCGTGTAAACAAGTGCACTGGGCACTCTGGGGCTTTATTTGTGGATGGCATGATTTATGGATGGACGGATATGCTTTGTATATCCACCCATTTATTGTATCTCAAAATCCAAGGCAGATCCCACAGTGGGAATGCTTTGGTGCTATTTTCTCACTTTCCTGAATGCCAGGAAATAAGCTCACATTGATATTGATGACACATGGTGTTGGGTTCTGTTCTGTTTCCCCCTTAAGCGGTCCTTGACGGTGACTTTCAAGTGCAAACATAGTGACTGCAATGTGTTCTCTTAGTCCAAGCCAGTGGGCTAAACATGGTTATTTATTTTTTTGGCGTTTTTATCAGTTGAGCTCAAGAAATCCTGAAATAAGATTGTATGGATGAACTGGCTTCAAAGATTGGCGACCAGATGATTGTGTGATTATAACACAAATGCAAGGTTTTGATTTCACTTAGAAGGTTTATACCGTTATTGCAAATCCGATCACAACATTTATTTGGACTTTTAACTGTTATAATCCACTTGCGTTGGGGCCAAATGATGCAGTGACCCTTACTTTGAGTTGAAGCCGTCGCATACTACGAAATGACCATTACCACCACTAAAACAAGAGCCTCCATAAATAATTGTCGTCATAATTATTCATGTGGGAGGGCGAGGGGTGGGTGGTTGTATGCGGCTGACCTATTTTTTTTTCATTCGGTTCATTTGAACTCTGTTGCTAACCAAAACAGCAGTACACACTAAAGCGCATCCGGTAAACAGTCTCACAAATGAATACTGCATTTTTTCCAATAAATTACTTGCGCAATAAAGATGGTCTCATCCATCCATCCATTTTCTGATCCACTTAGCCTTACAAGGGTCACGGGGCATGCTGTAGCCTGTCCCAGCTGTCTTCGGGCAGTAGGCGGGTGACACCCTGAACTGGTTACCAGCCAATTGCAGGGCACACTTGGACGAATAACCTTTCGCGCACACATGCATACCTTGGGACAATTTGGAGTGATCAATCAGCCTGCCATGCATGTTTTTTGAATGTGGGAGGAAACCGGAGTACCTGGAGAAAACCCATGCAGGCACGGGGAGAATATGCAAACTCCACACAGGAAGGTTAAACCCTGCACGTCTGCACTGTGAGGCGGACATGCTAACCAGTCAACCACCGGGCCACCCCTCATGCTATTCTAAAAATACATTTGAATTTAAAAAATATAAAGATCCCCCATCTGCATTTGAGAAATTAAACGCCCTGGACTACTCTTTGTGGAAACGAAGCATTAATGTACACTCTCAGTTACATCCACACAAGTGCTCAACTCCTCTCTGTTGCTCACTTTTCAAACTGAAAGGTTCACCGACTTTGTTCGTTGGCATTATGAAAGTGAACCTGTTGGCTCGTCATCAAACATTTGCTTTGCTTCATTTGAAAGTTCGCAGGAACTTTTTACGAACAAGGGCTGCTCTTTGACTCAATGTGTGCCTCAAACATATTTTATTTGACTGTTTCTTTTTTTTGGTCATCTTTTTAGGGTAGCCAAAACAATGAAACTGGCACTGTACGAGACTCCTACAGGTTGGAGGTACTTTGGGAACCTGATGGACTCCGGCCGATGTTCCCTCTGTGGGGAGGAAAGTTTCGGGACAGGTACCGCATCTCCTCGGCACTCACTCGAGCAAAAACAGGGTACAACCTGCGTAGAATTCCGGTTAAGACAATACAATTGGACCAACCTCCTGTCCTCATAAGAATTATTCGGAATTAATTCCGTAGTCATACCTTGAAATAGCAGGGAAATGACATCATTTCGGGGTTTCTTTGGAAAAACTCAGTGCAGCTTTGAGACAATGGCCAAATGTAGCGGTTTTGTTTGAATATGCGGCAGTTTGTGGAGCCTGTTATGACTCACCTTTATTTTGGAGTGCGTCCCTGTTGCAATCATAACATTTGTTCTCATGGTTTGCAATCATAAAATCTGTTCTCACGGGAGTTTAGTTGACTTTTTCCAAAAAGCGAGTGAATCATTTCTTCAAATATGTTTCCCTAAACATAATTTAGTAATGAGGACAGAACGGACCTAATTTTAGAGTTACCGCTTGGAGAGAATTGTTGACTTGAATTTCATTCGTACAGTGGTACCTTGACTTACTAGGAAGCCAACGTGTATGACATAGCGCTAGTTTTTGAGCTTCATTCTTGAACATCATTTTTAAGCGTCATTGTCGTCATCCCAAAGCACAGGAACCTTTGCTCTTTCAAAAATGTGAATTTAGTATGATTTATTAATTTATTTTTTAACGTGACTCATATACTACGGATATGGATAGTACATATCCCAAAATGCCTTGTCAAATAATGCCACAACATGTTTGGGGAGTTCATTTCTTGAATAGCAATCGCCCGTATTTTGGAGGGCTAGCGGATTTGTGCATGGACACTGGCGCAGTTGCTAAAAAGTATTCCACTGGAACGTAATACTTATTTTAATACAATTTGCCACGAGGGCACATTGAGCACTTCACATTTACTTGCCCTACTTCTTTTGGCAGGGACAATTTCCAATAGACGAACAAAGACTGTTGTCTCTCTCCTACAATATGACTGATTGAATAAAAGGTCAAAATAACTCTTTACTTGTTCTGTCTTTGTCTTTAACGCATCCTGACGGCTGCCTAATAGATGTGGTGGCTGTGACCCCGGCTGCATGTGTAAATAATCCCCATTCTTCTGCTATAAAAGGAGACTGTGGCTCCCTTTGAATGACAAGACTCGCTGAGGCAACACAAGCGCATTTGCTGTGTCTACCTGCCTCCAACTCTGTTTCTTCGAGAGAATACAGGGGACAGTGAAGGGGCCCCGTGAGTGTAGCAAAGAGCAAACGTGACTGCTGGTAGGAGAGAAGTGAAAGGAACACTCAGAGGAGCTTGTCTACCCTTTTAAGGCCAAAAAGCTTCAAGGGGAGCTTTGCAGTAAATCATCTCATCATCTTCCCTCTTTTCTAACTTGCTGTCATTGCAGTTTTACAAATATCATTTAGAATTATTAGCATGTGTTGTGGGCGCGGGGGGGGGGGGGTTATCTTAGATCATGTGATAATAGGATTTGACGCATTATGTGATCCCAGACAAAGGGAGACAGACAGCAAGACTGGGATTAAGCACTGGCGACTGTCACTTTCCCAACAGATGTCCGCAGCAGCCGTTTAGAAACAACGAGTGAGAGAGAGAGAGAGAGAGAGAGAGAGAGTGAGAGAGAGAGTTATGCCAAGTGTCAGAGAGATGCCTCTTTTTTTTCGTTTGGTCCTTTTCTGCTCCACGCCCTTTTAGGGAAGTCTTGCTCACACATTAGTTCTTGTTAAAATGTCAATGTGTCCACAACAGAAACTTTGCAGTTGTCCACGTGAGGCAGCCTAATAGCTCCCCATTGAAGGGTGTTAGACCAGTGTGTACTTACGTGTACATTTGAGTTGCATACAAGGAACCAGTGGACACTGAGGCGCCAATTCCTGACATTTTGAACTGGTTCTTTGGGACTTGTGCGCAGTGCTTACTGCCAGGCAGTTTCATAATCATAACATAAAGTTGGCAAAATTGCTCTTCATCAGTGACTTGTTGGTCTAGTGGTATGATTTTCGCTTCGGGTGCGAGAGGTCCCGGGTTCAAATCCCGGATAAGCCCTGCTAATGGTGGCCTTTTTTCAGAATGATCATTGCTGAAAGCTGAAGTGCCAGCTTCCTTCAAGTAACAAATGTCTTGTAATTGTGGATTTCAGTTCATGACAGAATATCATGGATATGCACCCCTGTCAACTTTTCGCAGCGCCAACCTGTATAAACTACCAAAAAAATCCTTATAACATACCAAAGCATTTTATATGTCAAAATAACGGCAGAAAAAACCCCACGAATTTTTCAATGATATTTATTGTAGATCTCCATAATACAATGTCTGGTTAATGTCTAATCATCATTCTACTTAGTGGCATTACTGTGTTCAGAGTTGTTTTCCTGCGTTACTTTTTTCACCAACTCCAAATGCTGACCCACCGGCTCGAAGTTACAGCATCCATTCATATTTACTTTGCACTGCAATAATGCTGTCAGTGTTTCGGGTGCAAGCGATTTTCGGAAATCTGTGTGAAGAGAAAGTTACCGGAAATGAAAGCATTCGAGTAGACTAGCACCATTCTGGGCAAAAGCAAACGGAACTACCTGTTAGGAGGGGGGGGGGGGGGATTTTCAGAATCTGTATGATTTGTGCGATACGGCCATATACGTAAGATTCACCACAAAATCCGTATGAACTATGGCTAAACCGTATGAGTTGACAGGTATGGATATGTAATAATGTAATAATACCCACTGAACTCTCCTGCTAACCAAACCAGCAGCACCCATGTAAACTCTCAAATAATAAAGTGTTGGAGACTTACCACACGTTGTAAACCAGTTAGTTCCCTTTTTTTTTTTAGTATCAAAGACGGTCTTATGTGGACAGCCAGTAGTATTGCAGTAGACGCTGAGCAATGGTTACCGCACAACTCTGTGTATGATCGACATGGAGCGACGGGATTTGTTGTTCTTGACATTCCACTGCATTTCTTCAAGATAACGTCTTTTGTTTGCTTCGAAATGTCATTGTAACATTTTTCAATAATATTTAAAAAAAATCGCATCCAGAATATCACAGCCAGCATCCCAACAATTACAGTACTTGTCTGATACGCCCCCTAGTGGTTGAGAGTAGGATAGGAAAGAATGCCCCAGCGATGGTTAGTCTGGAGGTTTTAGGTCATTTCACACGTCAGTGCAATTGAATTGCCTTTTCATCTCTTCACCAAATTAAACAAAATGTTTCTCTGACAGGTTCGGACCACATTCGTGAAAAAGATGGTTTGTGGTCAGTCCTGATGTGGCTGTCTATCATGGCCGCTAAGAAACAGAGCGTGGAGCAGATCGTTCGAGAGCACTGGGCCAAGTTTGGACGCAACTACTTTTGCAGGTAAAATGCATACTGCTTCTTCGGTTGGAGTGATTACATCTTGAAATACTCCCCGCACATTTGCAAATCGCCAGCGAGTCCGTCGTACTGCAAATCATCATTCCTTGTATGGCTGAAGCCAAACATAACTCCTCAGCCTTTACCTTTGTCAACTCCCTCTTCCTTCTCCTTCCCAGTTGCTCTTATTTTAACGTCTCCCCAGTGAGCCGCGTAGATAGTAACGAGAGTTCATATTCCCGTTGACAGTTGCTGCTGCAGATTTTTGTGTTCCCGTACTTAGCTTAGCCGACGCAAAGCTCCAGGTGGCGCTAAACAATGACGTCGGGTAGGTTGTTTGCGTGTAAAGCCACTAGATGGCACTGTATTGGGAAAAAATGTGTATTGTACTGTCTTAATAGGGCTGGTTTTAGAATACCGGTAATTTAATGTCAGTCTGCATTTGTCCGACTATGTTCCTGCCAAATCTTTTGGCTCTTTCTCTACTGTATGATGCAGAAAGAAATCTGACCCTAATTATCAAGGAAACATTGTATCGACTCTGAATTATGTTTCCGGGTGGAGTAGGTATTTATTTATACAAACATACAAACCATCCATTTCTATAGTGCCGGTCCTCTTTACGGTTTCAAGTGAGTTTGAGCGTATCGCAGCTGACTTTGGGTGGGATACACCCTGGACTGGCTGGCGGCCAATCAGAGGGCAAATTTAAACAAACAAGTAGTCATCTCACATTCACTCCTATGGACAATTTAGTCTTGAATGAACCTAATGGTTTTGGAATGTGAGCGAAAGTCTGAGATGCAGTACTGTAACGCAAGAAAAAAAAAGTGTTTTTTTGCCAAATCTGAAGTAAAAAATATCCTCACTTATGACTGTTTGTGTCAGGTTTGACTATGAAGGCCTCGAGCCCCGTGCTGCCTTCTACATGATGAGGGATCTGGAGTCGGTCATCTTGGATAAAGCGTTCAGCAGCCAGAAGTTTGCTGTAGGAGATCACATGTACAATGTGGAGCGGGCCGATAATTTTGAGTACATCGACCCGGTGGACGGAACGGTAGTGAGAAACCAGGTGAGCATTGATTATGTAACATTGGAAATGACAGTAATGTTCTTGTAAAAAATTGCAAAACAAACAAAAAAATCTTTAGCATTACTTACGGTCAAGGGGGAGTTTGCAATTAAAAAAAAAAGATAGAAAAAACACTCTTCACTTCATATGTTAAAATTGTCTGACCTGACCCCTGGTCCCATCTTATGCCTCTAATTTCTTTTAATTAGTATTTTAAAACTTGTCACGCTGCGACAAAACTAGCCTATCAGAGTCTGCATAAATAGGAGGCGTGACCGAGGGTCAGGTCAATCATTTACATGCACACACTGGCAAGACATCCACCCAAAAACAGAGCAACCCCCCACCCCCCGCACCCCAATGTATTTTCTAGCCACCCAAAACTTGAATCTTAGTGTTCATTAGTGTTGAAGGCGCAATCATTTGAATCATATCAAAAGGAGACGTGACTTCATGGGAAGGTTGGTTGGCCCTTCCTGCTCACATTCATATGTCATCATTGTTGTGTTTGGAGACAGACCACCCACACTCTGCTCCATCTGAGGAGATCCATGTTTGGATATGATGGTGGATCTTCCATTTTAAACCATAAACAGGCACACACACACACACACACACACACACACACACACACACACACACACACACACACACTAAGAGGAGTCTGTGTGCACTTCCTGTATGCGCCTGCATCCTCCTCTGAAGTTTTCCCAGCTGACTCCAATTGGGGTTCTTCGAAAACGTCTGGCGCTGCCACTTGCCTCACCCTACCATATGCCTGACATGCACACACACACACACACACACACATTCACGATACTCTGATTTGTGTATACTAGCAGTTGGCACAAACACGCATACCAACACGCAGCCAGGAAAGCGTCACTCACAGTGCTGATGAGAACAAGTGTTACCGTGGCTACAGTGTGGTCCCTCAGCTCCAAAATGTGGTTTTAACCTCGCCGGTAAACCCTCTCGGCCCGCTTGCCCCCAGAGTGTGTTATTGTAGCACACATTCCTGCCAGGCCAGAATTATATCAGCTGTCGCCTCCGCTCTCTAGGAGACAAAAACACACACATGTAAACATACATATGCTTTCACAGATATCTTTTGGGGTTGACCATCTGAACCTCAAAACCTGGCACCATAGGCAGAAGCTGTAGAATTCTATGTGTAGACACAGAGACAGTAGCAGTTTGACACTTCATTAGGTACACCTGCACAATATCCATGACTCATACAGTGAAAATATTGGACATCCATCTCTGGCTGATGTTCATTACAAACTATTAATGAACACATTTATTTTAATTGCCCGGGCAAGTGTGGACATAGGAGACAAAAATATCACATTAAAGTTGAAAACATTGTTTAACATCATATTCCCTGTAGCTGCCAATCACAACAGTGACCGCTAACATTGGCTTTGCAACCCTAATTTGAAACCTTAATTATCTTTTGGTAAAATGATAACCCTAATTTGAAATCAAGATTTGAAACAATGTCTACACCCCTTTTGCATGCTAGAACCCCCATTTTGAAATCCTACTTTGATTTTGACTGAAACTGTATTTAAATATTACAAACAAAGAGTACCTCTCACAGAATGTTGTTGCTCTTCAAATTAGCTATATTAGCTGCTTTGGAAGCAAGCTAACTTTAGCTCCGTGAAATAGTGCCTTGGGTGCGACATTAAAATAAGTTGGGAATTGCCAAGTTTTGTCTCCTTAGCTTCTATTTTGATAGGACGAAGATAGCAAAAAAGGGTGTTTTTTTCCATGTTATGTTTGTTCTTGAAGAATTATAGTGACCTTTGGTCGAGTTCATGATATGAAATGTCTTTTTTTTCAAGATGAATTTTTTTTCTCCTTATTCCCTTATCACGTTTTTGGGGAATAGATTAGCTAAGGGTGAAATGTGTATTTACACCGCGCTACTGTTTTTAGTTTCGGGAATTCGTCGCTGAGTGGAAGGAATGTATTTGCGTTCTTGAGTGGATAGAATTACCGTAGCACATGACACTTAGGAGTAATGTGGGGCAGGCTTGTATGCAAGTACCATAAATATGCATAACACTAGTGACATCTAGTGGATGTTTTTTTTAATATTTCACATTTACAATGCTCCGATTCTTGTTTTGAAGCCTTTATAGACCACCGACAAATGATCCAGTTGTGTTTAAAAAACAAAACAAAAAAACGTGACAATAAAAGTAACATCATGCATTTTGTTTCAGGGTTTGAGAATCGTCTTCAGCGATGCATCCCGTCTAGTGTTTCGAATGAGCGGAAGTGGCGGTGGCATGGGCGCCGTCATCCGGATTTATGCAGAGAGCTTTGAGAGAGACCCCGAAAGACATAGCAGAGAGACACAGGTACTCTATGTGTGTTTGTTGTTCTGTTGACACTGCCTGAAGAATGACTGGCCTTATTCTGCCTGTGTACACCTTCATGTGACTCTGTAGAGTGTGTACCAATTACAAGGGTTGGCTCCGAGTGCAGCTCTTGCTGATGGGCGAGGAACTCTACTCGAAACCATCCTCATAAAACTGCGTAATGGCAAGACAGGTGCCAACTTACCATACAGTTTCATAACGTCTCAAACACCATACTGAAACCTCTAAATGATGATATTCAATAATAGTAGATAGAGATCTGTTCATGTCAAGTTGGCCAGGGCGATCACAGATCATCGCCGTGAAGTTGGCACTTGGGGACTACCTGCCACCTCGATCATTTGTGTGTGACTGAGTTCACCTCATGTTGCATTTTGAGGTTCCACAGTTTTGTGAAAGATGTATTTGTTCTTGTCGTGTACACTGAAAGTACCTGTTGAGAGGTCCATGTTTAAGCACCCATATCAAGTGGCCAATTTGGTCCTATGCTCTTTGTCGCTAAATGCAGGTGGTGCTGGGTCCTCTCATCGCCATCGCGCTCAAAATCTCCAACATCCACGAGAGGACGGGACGCCGCGGTCCAAATATGATCACATGAGCGGGAAAGAAGAAAAAAATAAAACATTTTAGCTCATTCAGAAAGGGCCTAGAAAACATCCCTCACTGAACGTATATACAGTATAAAAAAAATTCTCTCTCTAAATGGCCAACATCAAGTATCAACTTCAACAGGGAGTTTTTGAATTACGGATGAAAAATGTGCAAGCGAGCCTAATGAATGCGCATGTGCATTTTTTTCTGTTTTATGGAGTTCTATAGCACCTGTCAGGAATAATTCACCCACCATCATGCTGAGACACTTGCCCCCCCCCCCCAATGTTGTTTGTATGCGCCACTGTAAAACACTTTAATGTAAAGTCAAACAGGCAATGCATCACAGCTAATAAATTCTTGCGAAATGAAAATGGTCAAGTTTTATATCACAATCGGGATTGAGAATTTCATATTGCACATCAATCGGCGACCCATTAAAATGGACCCGTTTTGGCTCCCGGCCCACAGTTCAGGAAACGCTGGATTCGCGGTAATCAAAGCTGCTGCGTGAAGACCTTTACAAGGTCTGAAATGGACACCGACAAACGCAACTTGTAAACACGCTGATTGTTGAGGTTATGAGGTGAGGATGTGCCAGTGGATATCCGCACGAATTTTTTTTTTTTTGCCGTCTTCAGCAGACATTTGTTTTTACACCTGATTGCACCATCCGGAGCCGGGACCCTTTCAGGATGTCAGGGGTTAAATCTGGCCAAAAATCATCGTTTCACTACACTTCAGTAGTTAATCAAGCATTACTGGTTTTCAAGAGTATTACTGTTTTTTTCAGAACATTAAGGGTTAGTACATACTTCTTTTCTTATGTACTAAGACAGCACGTGGGCCTCACAGTGCCACCGGTGCAGAGTTCGGCTCCCATGTTAGAGTTTGCATGTTCTCTCTGTGCCTGTGTGGGGTTTTTTTTTTCCTGGGTACTCCCGTTTCCTTCCACATTCCAAAATTATGCATGGCCTGTAAATGGAACACTCTAAATTGCGCAAATGGTTGTTCGTGCGATTGGCTGGCAACCAGTTCAGAGTGTCCCCTGCCTACTGTCCGACGACAGCTGGGATAGGCTCCAGTACGTCCATGACTTTCGGGAGGATAAGCGGATTCAAAAATGGATGGATGAATGGATGCAAAGATGACTGCCTTTCACTATACGTCAGTTACATCGATGAACAAAGATACATTATTTGTAGTACAAATTAAATAAATAGCTTTTTTTTCAATACCAATTAAGTAGAAACTGACTCTCATATACAGAGGTGGGTAATCCACGTCCAAAAAGTAAAAACCCTGCCACAATTTGGCTTTAGCCACAGGTGCTTCTTCTCAACCATAAGGTAAACGTTTTAACCCGAAAAAACCGACCATGTATAGTAAGCCGTTTTTAGATGAAAAAACAACCATGTCTAGTAAGGCGTTTGTAGCCGAAAAAAAACGACCATGTATAGTAAGGCGTTTGTAGCCGAAAAAAAACCAACCATGGAGAGTAAGGCATTTTTAGATGAAAAAAACGACCATGTATTGTAAGGCCTTTTTAGACAAAAAAATGACCATGTATAGTAAGGCGTTTTGAGCCGAAAATAACGACCATGTATAGTCAGGCATTTTCAGCCGAAAAAAACGACCATGTATAGTAAGGCGTTTTTAGACGAAAAAACGACCATGTATAGAAGGCGTTTTTAGAGGATAGAAAAGACCATGTATAGTTAGTAAGGCGTTTTTAGATTAAAAAAATGACCATGTATAGTAAGGCATTTTAACCCTAAAAAAGACGACCATGTATAGTAAGGCGTTTTTAGCCGAAAAAAATGACCATATATAGCATGGGTGTCAAACTCATTTTACATTGCCGGCCACATTGGGCCTCGGTAAATGTCAAATGGGCCGGACCATTAAAAATTATACCATACTCTGCTCTAAATAAACAAAATAATATGTCTTTATCAGTGACAGACTGAGGCTGCTGTTGTCTTCTTCTTTGATCAAAACTATGTTGTCTTTTCCTCTGATCAAAACAGTGTGTAGCGGATATTCCACGAATTGCACTTTATTAAAAATATTCATTCTGTGTCGTACATGCATTTTTGGTCGTTTTTTTCGGGTTAAAAAGCCTTACTATATGTACATGGTTGTTTTTTTTCGTCTAAAAACGCCTTACTACACATGGTCGTTTTTTTCGGGTTAAAATGCCTTACTATACATGGTCGTTTTTTCATCTAAAAACGCCTTACTATACATGGTCGTTTTTTTCAGCTAAAAATGCCTGACTATACATGGTCGTTATTTTCGGCCCAAAACGCCTTACTATACATGGTCATGTTTTTTGGTCTAAAAAGGACATGGTTTGTTTTTTTCGGCTAAAAACGCCTTACTGTACATGGTCGCTTTTTTGGGCTAAAAATTTTGTCCAAAAATGCCTTACTATACATGGTCGTTTTTTTCGTCCGAAAAGGCCTTCCTATACATGGTCTTTTTTTTCGGCTAAAAACTTCCTCCAAAAACGCCTTACTTTTTTTCGGGTAAAAAGGCCTTACTATATGTGGTCGTTTTTTTCGTCCAAAAAGGCCTTACTATACATGGTCGCTTTTTTCGGCTAAAAATTTTGTCCAAAAATGCCTTACTATACATGGTCGTTTTTTTTCGGCTAAAAATGCCTTACTATACATGGTCGTTTTTTTTCGGCTAAAAACGGCTTACTATAAATGGTCGGTTTTTTTCGGCTAAAAACGCCTTACTATACATGGTCGTTTTTTTCGGCTAAAATTTTCGTCCAAAAATGCCTTACGATACATGGTAGTTTTTTTCGTCCAAAAACGCCTTACTATACATGGTCATCTTTTTTCGGGTTAAAACGCCTTACTACACATGGTCGTTTTTTTTTTCGTCTAAAAACGCCTTACTATACATGGTCGTTTTTTTTCGGGTTAAAACGCCTTACTACACATGGTTGTTTTTTTCCGCCTAAAAATGCCTTACTATACATGGTCGTTTTTTTCAGCTTAAAATGCCTTAAGATAAGATAAGATAAGATATCCTTTATTTGTCCCACACTGGGGAAATGTACAGCCTCCAGCAGCAAGAATGTAGGCAGAAAGAAGAAGAAAAAACAAACCAACACCGTTCAATTAAGTGCAATATAAATACAAAATGGATAAATCGCAGTGCTATTTACAGTTGTTTTCCACATCATTTAATTATTATTAATATTATTGTTGCTATTTTTTATTCAGCAGCCTGACAGCAGTTGGTAGGAACGAGCGTCGGTATCTCTCCTTCTTGCAGCGCGGGTGTAACAGTCTCTGGCTGAAGGAGCTACCTAGTGCTGTCAGGGCGGGCTGGAGAGGGTGGGAGGGACTGTCCATCATAGCTTTTAGCTTAGTTAGCATCCTTCTGTTGCCCACCTCCTCCAGAGTGTCAAGGGAGCAGCCCAGGACAGAACTGGCCTTCCTGACCAGTCGCTCCAGTCTCTTTCTGTCCCGGGCTGAGATGCTACCTGACCAGCAGACAATGCCATAATGGATGGCCGAGGCCACCACCGAGTTATAGAAAGTCTTAAGGAGCGACCCCTGAACCCCAAAAGACCTCAGTTTCCTGAGTAGGAAGAGTCGGCTCTGTCCTTTCCTAATCAGGGTGTCCGTGTTTGTAGACCAGTCCAGTTTGTTGTTCAGAAGAACACCTAGGTACTTGTAGGACGTCACCCTCTCTATGTCCATACCCTGGATGTTCATCGGTGCTGGTGAGGACTGTTTCCTGCAGAAATCCACAACCAACTCCTTAGTTTTCCTAGGGTTGATCTGGAGGAGATTCTGCTGGCACCAGTCCACAAAGTCCTTCGTCATTCCCCTGTACTCCCGATCGTCCCCCTCTGTAATGAGGCCAACAATCGCAGTCATCGGAGAACTTCTGAAGGTGGCAGTTTGGAGTGGCGTGTCTGAAGTCCGAGGTGTAGAGGATGAACAGGAATGGAGCCAGAACAGTCCCCTGCGGCGCTCCAGTGCTGCAGAGAAGCCTGTCCGACTCACAGCTCTGCAACCTCACGTACTGCGGCCGATTTGTGAGGTAGTCTGTGATCCATTCTGTGAGATGGTGGTCCATTCCGACGTTCTGCAGTTTGCCTCCCAGCAAGTTGGGCTGGATGGTGTTGAAGGCACTGGAGAAATCAAAGAACATGATTCTCACAGTGCTCCCAGCCTTCTCCAAGTGTGACAGCACTGAGTGGAGGAGGTAGATAATGGCGTCTTCCACGCCGATGCCAGGCTGATAGGCAAACTGCAGCGGGTCCAGTGCCGCGCTCACCAGCGGTCGAAGGTGGGCGAGGACGAGTCTCTCCAGCGTCTTCATCAGATGAGACGTCAGCGCCACCGGTCTGTAGCTGTTCAGCTCCTTAGGGTGGGGGGTCTTGGGCACTGGGACCAGGCACGAAGTTTTCCACAGCTGTGGAGCTCTGCCCAGCTTCAGGCTCAGGTTGAACATGTGCTGGACAATGTCACACAGCTGGTCAGAGCAGGTCCTGAGGAGCCGGGAACTGATCTTGTCTGGACCTGCTGCCTTCCTCACATTCATCTTCCTCAGTTGGTTCCTCACCTGCTCTGTTGTGATGGACAGGCAGGAACCAGGTGACAGACTGGGTAGATGAGAGCTGGTCGAAAGAGGAGGGGGAGGAGAAGAAGTCCTCAGTGAGAGTGGTTGCAGTTGGTGGTTGGGGGAAGGGACAGACGACTGGTCGAAACGGTTGAAAAAACGGTTCAGTCCATCTGCCCAGTTCTTGTCCTTCTCAGTCAATGTCTTTGGGCTGTCATGGCCTGAGATGGTTTTCAGGCCCCTCCAGACACCAGTGACATTGTTGGCCTGCAACTGGTCCTCCAATTTCATCCTGTATATCTTCTTCCCCTCCCTGATCTTTCTTCTCAGCCGAATCTTACTATACATGGTCGTTTTTTCGGGTAAAAACGCCTTACTATATGTGGTCGTTTTTTTCGGCTAAAAACGCCTTACTATATATACATGGTCGTTTTTTTCGGCTAAAAATTTTGTCCAAAAATGCCTGACTATACATGGTCGTTTTTTTCGTCCAAAAAGGCCTTTCTGTACATGGTCGTTTTTTTCGGCTAAAAATTTTGTCCAAAAATGCCTTACTATACATGGTTCTTTTTTTCGGCTAAAACGCCTTACTATACATGGTCGTTTTTTTCGTCCAAAAAGGCCTTTCTGTACATGGTCGTTTTTTTCGGCTAAAAATTTTGTCCAAAAATGCCTTACTATACATGGTTCTTTTTTTCGGCTAAAACGCCTTACTATACATGGTCGTTTTTTTTTCGGCTAAAAATTTTGTCCAAGAATGCCTTACTATACATGGTCGTTTTTTTTCGGCTAAAAACACCTTACTATACATGGTCGTTTTTTTCAGCTGAAAATTTCTTGCAAAAAGGCCTTACTATACATGGTCGTTTTATTTCGGCTAAAAACGCCTTACTATACATGGTCATTTTTTCGGCTTTCTGCTAAAAACGCCTTACTATACATGGTCGCTTTTTTCGGCTAAAAACGCCTTACTATACATGGTCGTTTTTTTCGGCTAAAAATTTCGTCCAAAAATGCCTGACTATACATGGTCATTTTTTCGGCTTTCTGCTAAAAACGCCTTACTATACATGGTCGCTTTTTTCGGCTAAAAACGCCTTACTATACATGGTCGTTTTTTTCGGCTAAAAATCTTGTCCAAAAATGCCTTACTATACATGGTCGTTTTTTTCGTTCAAAAAGGCCTTACTATACATGGTCGTTTTTTTCGGCTAAAAATTTCAGCTAAAAACGCCTTACTATACGTGGTCGTTTTTTTCGGCTAAAAATTTTGTCCAAAAATGCCTTACTATACATGGTCGTTTTTTTTCATCCAAAAAGGCCTTACTATACATGGTCGTTTTTTTCGGCCAAAAAGGCCTTACTATACACGGTCGTATTTTTTCGGCTAAAAATTTCGTCCAAAAATGCCTTACTATACATGGTCGTTTTTTTCAGCTAAAAACGCCTTACTATATGTGGTCGTTTTTTTCGGCTAAAAATTTTGTCCAAAGATGCCTTACTATACATGGTCGTTTTTTTCGTTCAAAAAGGCCTTACTATACATGGTCGTTTTTTTCGGCTAGAAACGCCTTAGTGTTCATGGTCGTTTTTTTCGGTTAAAAACGCCTTACTATACATGGTCGTTTTTTTGGGGCTAAAAACGCCTTATTATACATGGTCATTTTTTTCGGCTAAAAATTTCGTCCAAAAACGCCTTACTATACATGGTCGTTTTTTCATCTAAAAACGGCTTACTACACATGGTCGTTTTTTCGGCTAAAAACGCCTTACTACACATGGTCGTTTTTTTCGGGTTAAAACGCCTTACTACACACGGTCGTTTTTTTTCGTCTAAAAACACCTTACTATACATGGTCGTTTTTTCGTCTAGAAACGCCTTACTATACATGGTCGTTTTTTCGTCTAAAAACGCCTTACAAAACATGGTCTAAAAATGCCTTACTCTCCATGGTCGTTTTTTTTTCCCAGCTAAAAACGCCTTACTATTCATCAGGGTTGTATAACATACGGCCGGAACCGGCCCGCAAGGAGGTTTGATCAGGCCCGCAGGATAATTTAAAAGTGAAAAAATGCACAAAAGACACGGAATGAATATTTTTAATAGGGTGCAATTCGTGGAATATCCACTAGGGGAGACACTGTTTTGAACAGAGGAAAAGACAACATTGTTTTGATCAGAGAAGAAGACAGCAGCAGCCTCAGTCTGTCACTGAGACCGACTCAACACAACAAGCCTCATTTCATTTTTCAGAGTTGAAAGAAGATTGTTCTTGGGTCCTCCATGCCACAAGAGGGAGTCACCTGCTCACCGCCAGAGTCCACCTCCGAGCACAGACCTGCAGGCAACACTTTTTGCTCTTCTTCCTGTTATTCGCAAGGTGCTGAAGTCAAGCTTTGGGCCAGCCTGAAAAGTAGGAGACATTTACACCCGTTCAATGCACCATCATGACTACTTTTTTGACTTGTTTTTTTTCTCCCCCAGGCAGCAGTAAACATGATCGGCTTCCTGCTCTCGAAAGACCCAACAGTCTATCTCCCTGGTAAGTTTCATGCCCAACACATCTTTGTCTGCACAAGAAATTGACTTACGTGTAACTCACGGGGTCTGAGCTCAAGACGTCAGTCTTTGAAAAAGCTTCGAGTGAGTTGAGGATGGATTGAGTCATGAAAGGCAAAGACTCAGATTCAAGTTGAACAATTTATTGGACAGCAAAGCGAACATGACAATGTGAAAGCATTTGACCAGTCAATCTTTGTGTGGGCCAGTTCAAGTTGCACACACACAAACACTGACGACAGGCCTGAAATGGGAGCATGTGCTTGACCAGCTCATGCGTGATGTCTCTGACATCTCATGACACACCGAGGGGGACATGAGCACGTCCGACTTCTCTCACTGAGACAAAAACTAACTGCCGTGTACTCCACAACAACATGATCACACTTTTCTGGTCAAGTTTTTAAATGACATTGAAGTGGGCCAAGTTAGTCACATCTACGTATACTGTATATTATATAGATATATATGCATACATAGACACATTTTTAAGATAACTTGGTCCACTTCAAGGTTTAAAAACATATTCCAGAAGTGGTTGATGATGCTCGGGTTGTCTATGTGGAGTTGGCACTGTTGTGCGGTACACGAAGCAGAAGTTTAAATTGAGTGTGAGACAGACAGGCGGGCAGGCGCACTCACCTCCACCTTGTGGTGCAACGTGACATCAGACATCAACTCATCAAGCACACCACACAGCTCAGTACTCACGCGTGTCCAAATGCAGGTTGGCGTCCCTTCCGCATGTCCTCCGAGTCTGGCAGCTGCGCCTTTGGCACAGTAATCTGACTAATCTGGTCAGGCAGAAAAACAAAACAAAAGTGGAAAGTCACACACTGTAGTCCATAAAAAAGTTGTTTCTTTTTAATTAGAGCCATTATTCGAAAAGTGGCAGACTTTTACTTTCGACCCGTCCATTTTCAAACGTGCCCGCACTCGCAATGCATCTGTTTGAGCGATCCACTCGCGGCCCTCTCCCCACACCTAAAGTGCAATGAGCAACCTCCTTTCGAAAAACAAATGAACAAAGTCACGGGTGAGTTTGTGGGAATAGTTTTGAAACAAATAAGTCACGGGTGAGTTTGTGGGAATAGTTTTGAAACAAATCTGCCCCCCCCCCTGATGTGAAGCCATCACACTTCCACTGCTAATAGCAGCTTTGGTGTGGAAAACATACAGAATACTATTCAAGTCGAACGCTGTTCGCGATTGCTTTTTGATTGACAGCTGAGGTCTACTTTTTGGCGGCGTGCTGGCTCACTGCCCCCTTTGCTGACGGTTTTTTTTTTACGTTGAGTCACAACAACAAAATTAAAGGAGCAACGTGTCGTAATAACTCTCCCCAACTGTCTACATCTATACACTCAGAGATAAACTGCGAAGTCAGTTTAAAATGTTAAAATTACTCACTGAGAACAGGGCTTGTGGACAGCGGAAAAACTTGCTCATTGAACCGGATGTGGTACCGTTCTTGTGCTTGTACTTATTCTTCTTCTTGGTGAATTGGATGTCTTTAGTTCATATCGCCCCCTACTGTCCGGGAAACCGCAAAGTCGTTTGGCAAGCAATCTGAATTTAATTTACAGTATTAGCCAAGCGTGCAAAAACACAAAACACGAAATTAGGGCATATCTTGAAGAACCACAGATTTCAAGGGCAGTTGATCCACTGAGCTGGTGGAAATACCGAGCTTCCGTCTACCCCCGTTTGATCAAAGTAATGGAGAGTAGATTGTGCATTGTAGCAACAACATCTGTCCCGTCAGAGAGGGTGTTCTCAAAGACTGGACAAATTGAAGTGTTCCAAGTTGAAGTATTTAGTTTTGTTGACTGCAAATTCAAAATAAAGCAAGGATGTTTGTATGTTTTGTTCACTGCTTCTGTTGCAGTTAATACTCACTATTTTTGTTATGATGCAGCAAGTTTGATTGTTGTTGGTTGAAGTTTAATTTTGTTGCTTGTTTATTGTTTGGAGCCTTTTTAATGTTCAATAAAATAAGTAAAAAGCCATTTCTTTGCTTGATAATTGTTGCTATTTTCAGTCAGTAGGGTGCAATATTGTTCACCAAGTCATTTATCAAAATGTATGCTAAATTTGTCATAAATATTTAAAAGAAACGCTAAAGTTAAAAGAGACGTTTGAGAGCCAAAAAGAGCCGGCTCTTTTCACTGAGCCGATCCAAATGAACCGGATCACCGAAAATCCCATCACTAATAACTAGTGTGTTAGAAGGTACAGTAAGTGATTATGTTGTGTAGTCTGAAGGGGAGGTGCAGACGGCAGTGCTCTTGCCTGCTCGGTTATTTATTAAACCTTTCTTCATTTGCGTAGGGAACAAGATTTGCATTACCCAACTAATAACACCACAACATAACGGATTATTGTATTGTAAATATTACATGGATGTGTTTGTCTTCTGAAGGTTCACTGGTGAGCTGGAGCCCATTCAAATCCGAGCTCCAGCCTCTCTGTTTGGAGGTTCCCCCCACCTAACCGAAGCACGCATGGAATGTTTCGTTGAAGCCTAGAAAATGCCCGTAGGTGTGAATGGCTGGCGAGCAGTTCAGAGTGTACCCCATGTCGAACCCGAAGGCAGCTGAGATAGGTTCCGTCACACCTGCGGCCCGTTAAGCGGTACAGAGAATGGATGGTTGGATGGACGAACAAATTGGCATCTCTTGCCAGTAGAGGGCGTTGTTAGCCACAGATTGCGCTGGTTGAATGGCGCCTCTGCTCAACACTTGGACACAGCATGCTGGGAAAAAAAGCATGGCGTCACGTTTTCCATCAACGGGCTATTCTCGTGATAGTAAATACACTGCTCTCCAGTTTACTCTAGGGAGGCGAAGCGCTATAAAAATTAATAAATGCATGGCAACGCATATGTCTATTTTTTTGTTGTGCATTATGCACAGCAGTTTTGCATTTCTTAACTGAAATTGCCATCAGTCTTTTCTTTTCTTTTCTTACCTTTAATTTGGTATATGTAATATTTGAATTAGTGCGAGATGTGTGTTTGCGTGCGCTGTTTTATGGTATTTTTGAATATTATTATCCACCCATCCATTTTATACACCGCTTATCCTGTTTAGGGTCATGGATGTGGTAGACCCTATACCAGCTGATTTGGGGTGAGAGCCGGGGTACACTCTGAACTGGTCCCCAGCCAGACAATCACAGGGCACATATAGACAAAAAACAACCACTCACTCTCATATACACGCAGTCATTGAGTGGGAACTAAACCCATGTGGTCTGTACCAAAGTCAAATGAATGTTCCACAACAAACTTTGCATAGTGTTATCGTGACTTGCAATAGAATTACTTTCAGGACCACGACTACTACGATGCTTCTGCATTTGAATCATGGTCATTATGGATCAGTCAGTATTTTTTTGTGGTTGAGGTCATTTTATTCTTGGACGATGTGTTATGAATGAAACGGCAGTCATGCGAGGTCTGGCAGTGTTTCACTGCTCTTCCTTGTTATCAGCTTGGAGTTAATCCCCGAGTGGAGTATTGCACCACGGCCATATTTTTCAACAGGTTAACGAAGACTTCCTCTTCCTATCTGCTATCTGCACAGATGATCCGGTGATGCCTCTTAACGGTGACTCTAACTCCCCTACTAGATCATACTTTCGATTAGTGCGGCTCATTTACAAATTCGGTGGGCCGATGTGTCATTTCAAAAGGATAGTGATGATAAGGGGATCATGTACCATAGTTCAATTATACTGAAATTCTCAACTTGCAGCCATTCATTTTTTAGCCTCCAAATCTTCATGAGAGTCTTGGGTGAGCTGGAGCGTGTCCCTGTTGACATTTGGGCGAGAGAGACAGCGTACACTCTCGAAAGGCCCGTGACGTGCAACCCAAACATCAGAACTGTCAGGTAGACAGGCTAACTGCTATCCATATCCTAAGCTTTAGCTTTGCTATACGGGAATACGTCACATATGTAATTAGAGTCGGCTTGCGCATACATCTGCACACATATGCCCGGGTCCTTTTAGACCTCATTATGAAGTGATAATAATAGACAGAGGGCCATTAGTGATGAGTGAAGGTGTGACAGGGCCTGTTATTAATCAACTGGACTTGATGAGGACCTGCCAGCTGCCCTCTGATATTAATAACACACATCACAGTCGGACTTCACACTGCTTGAAATGCACGTACACACACACACACACACACACACACACACACACACACACATATACAGTATATATACCTGTATATACACATATTCAGGATATATACCTGTATATACACATATACAGTTTATATACCTGTATATACACATAGTCAGGATATATACCTGTATATACACATATACAGTATATATATACATATATATACACATATATACTGTACATATACAGTATATATATATACATACATACACCAAGTGGTTAGCATTTATACAGAAAGTACAGCATTACTGTACTGTATTAACAGGCATATACAGCATTCTTTATATTCTGCAAAAAAAATAAATAAATATTGTTTTCAAGGTGCAAATACTTCAAGGAGCTCAATGTAGGGCTTGAACAAATTCATGGCAATTCACTTGGAAAAGAAGTTTTGAGCTGTGAGTGTTTTGAGTTGCAAGCATGATCACAGAATGGATTGAATTCCCAAGTCAAAGCACCACCATATACAGTCCATTGCATTTTGACTTTCATCCTTTGATGCTCGCTGAACTGAAGTCTTGCCTGATATGCTGACAAAGCTCGAAACGCCAAAGGGCATATTATAGGGGTGTGTTCCACCTTGTCATGATTTCTCTTACGGCCTTCAATCCTCCGGTGTGTCCGGCACGCACTTGGTTGTAGTGTAGCACTTTCCCACTCCCATTGAGGCCATATAAACCCCGGCCGCTTCTCTGGCCGAGGCGAGGCAAAGGGGATCAATGAGGAGATCAATAGGGTCCCTGGGAGTCCTAATAGCCCTGTTACTGCACACTGACTCCCTGACTGGCTGCCCGATATGGCTGCACACTGGGGAGGGAGACGCGTGCGTGCGTGTGCGTGTGTGTGTGTATACTGTCTGATACAGACAGCCTGCTCTTAGCTCACACGGCAGCACAATACATTGCATTAGCATATTCACTGATGGTCAATGATGGGAGTGGCATAGCTTTAAATTGATGCATTAGTTATTTATTTGATGATTTATCTATTTCTGTAGTGGCGCCGTCCGTAGGTCCTTGCGTCCAGTCATCCATCTGTTGATGGTTGGATGGACAGATAGATGGATGGACAAAATAGGTGGGAATATGATGACATTTACCATCCATGCATCCATCCATGCATCCCTTCCTCCTGTGCTCTGGCTGCCACTTCTATCTCAGCAACAATGAGTTGCAAAACACGACGTACGCCAGACCAGCGCCCCGCTGGTTTCGCAGATTATCAGTCTACTTCACACCGCCGCCTCACTTGTGCTAATAAACACAGCGGGTGCACGGGAGGTGCGCTGCAGAGACGGGCAGCGGTGACAACAAGGTGATTCGAGCTGGAGCTACCCCGCTGTTCTCATTCCCGATTTATATTTAAATGTTTCGCACCGATGGGCTCAATCAGGAACAATGAGCGCCTTCAGCAAAAACCCTTTTGGATGCAATCAGTGCATTGCCGGTTCGGAGCAACTCGGGAACTGCAGTGATACCTTGACGTGCGAGTTCCCCAATTTAGGAGACTCCCGTGCCTGACATCACTCACTGGGCCGTGCTCCTTAAAGGTACACATCCAGGACGTGAATTACTGGCACATTTATTTCTTACGCAGTAAACATATATATGTTTTCCTTTTTCCTTCACGAAAAGTGAAGAGACGTTTTGGTGGAGTTTTTTTTGGCAGTGGGGGCTGTAACAGATGAATACCACGTCAATAAATGTCAATGGGAAAATTCAATTTGATGTTGCTCTTGTATTGGAGGACAAGCTTGCGATGCATGTCATGCACGTGCGTCACACATGGTCACATGTGAGAATGTTAAAGTTGTCCATGTTCGAGGCAGATGTCATCTGAGCTGCAGCTTTTAACGCTCCTCCCGGGTAAGATGATAACTTGATAAGGCCAACGGCGTCCCTTAGACGGGCCTTGGGGGAGAGGTAGTAACGGCGACGTATAATTCAGGGTAATGAAGGCTGCGCCACTAGATCAGTCGTAAAGAATGATTGCGAGGCAGACGTTTGACCTCCGCTGGCAACCCTCCACTCTCAATAAATGTTTTTGCTGCTCGTACTCCACAGCGCTGAGACAAAAGCAAGGAGAGAGGAGAGAACTCGGAGGGGATGGCATTTGGATGGGATTTAATGTTAGCCAAGATCCAGGGACCACAGCCAAGGAAAAGGACTTTATACTGTACTCTTTGAAGGTTTTGAAACAAGAGGGAGTCCAAAAAAAAAGCATTGTCTCCTTGAAACATAATCATTGACCTCTACCAAAACTTTAACATTTGTAAATTGGGAAATGGAGTCAAGTGTATCTATATAGCCTTTAATCGCAAAAGAGTCTCAAATAACTTCACAAGCCCACAGTTGACAGATATCGGCCATATTCTCTGATCCAAACCCCCAAATGAGGCAAGGGAAAACTCCAAACCTCATTTGTGGTTGAGCTGATTAGTGTGAAGCCCTAGCGATGTGATACACATTTCTGAAAGGACAAATTTGCACAAATAAAGTTTCATCATTTATTATTATTATTAGGACTTGGGGGGCGGGCAGCTAACTTGGCTGAGTCAACCACAAAAATTGGTTGACACAGATCTGTGGTGACCTATTTTTAGAACAGAAGACTGACTCGATGTTTCCAAAAAACATTGGAACTTGTCTTCAACATTTACAGAAAACGTGTTTGATTCCAAAGTACTTTGGCACCTATGCCACATGCACTCCATTAGGTTTGTTGCAGTTGTGCATAGGTATGAATAATTGTGGAAAACATCCAGGTGTGTGTCAGTCCCGGGACTGACACACACCTGTGCAGAACATACCCTCGCATTCGCTCAGAGTCACCTTGGACACGCTTCAACCTCCTTAACCATGAACAGGATCAGCAAACGGTCGAGTTGACAAACAGACAAAGCTGTGCCGATAACATAATCTCCTTGGTGGAGGTAATCAAGTGGGGCAAACACGTGGCCCGTCCCCGCCCGGCTGTGCGGTTGATCGGTATGCAGGCAGCGTGTAGCGTCCTGTGGGCAGACGTGGGGGAAGGGGGGGGGGGTGCGCTGCTCTCTTCTACATGTCTGCTAAATGACAGTAATTATTTTCCTCGGCTGCAGGCGACTCATGCATGTTTTATTTCCACCTGCACCTCCCCCATCTGGCTTGCATGGCCACGCATGGCACACGGCGTGCTGGAATGGGAGAGGAAAAAACCCCCCCACACATTTTATTTCTCTCCATACCTTCTTTCTATGAGTCCCACTGGGTTCCTCCAGTCTCCATTCTTTCACCGAGGAGGCCTCGGCTTTTTATGAGTCCGGTGGGGGTTTAGTGGGACCTGACAGATGCTGTTAGGCTGCTCTCACGATGGCTCAGGTACAGATAAAGATACCTAATGGGGGTTTGTGCACACTCGCTGATGTTGTAAGCATTTTACTTCAAAATGGCAACCATGTTTCAATTCAGGTCCTGGTGTCACTCGGGCTATGCCCACACCTGCACTAAAAATATCCTTTCTCGACTCGAATATGGTTTTCCTGATCCTCCCCGCATAAAACCAATCTCGAGCCACACAAGAGTGCATTTGCAGACTGGAAGGTGTAAGTCAAAGCAGCAGGTGACACGACAAACCCTTAACTACAAAACCCTTGTGGCCAATCAGAAGTCACATCCGGAAAAGGCACGTACGAATTATAGCAAAAATAAGGAGAAAAGAGAAGCGGCTACGGCCCAGAAAATTGAAAAGATCGACCAAAGCTAGTGCAGGAATGAAGAGGTTAATAAAACTGCTGGGATGTAGAGTGAGGGTGGTGGTATGCATGGTGAGCAGAGAGCCCAAAAAAAAAACAAAAAAAACGTAAAAATTCCTAAGATTATATGACTATATACATTTTTTTAAAATATTATAATGTAATTATTAATAAGTCCGTCTCTTTATCTTGTATCAAAAATGGAACTAAAACAACTTTTCTTCTCACTAAAAAGGCCAAATTGGCTTTAACAGGCGGAAGCCAAAATAATTGTTGACATGGCGTCAGTATTACGATACATGGGCACACAATGCATGCTGGGAAAAAAGAATCTACTCGAAACAATGGGGAAGCCTCTCTGCTGGAAGTCGGTCAAGGTTGGCTGACAAACACATTGACTGGAGGAGCTTGTCTTTTTTTTTTTCCTTCTTCTTCATCTCCTTGTTCCACCATCGCACTGTGTTGTGTGTCACATCGTCCTGTGACATGCTCGCTCAGTCGGCACCACTCGGGGGATCACTAAGTCCCCTGCTGCTTTCATAATGAACATGTGGCTTCTCTCTCTTGGGCACAATTGAGCCAAATTCATAGGCAGAGGACGGGGCATTAGCCAGATGGTGCTGTGGGTGGCATCCTTTCTCTGGCCATCCATTAGAGCCGCGCTGCTGACAAAACTCCAATTTGTGCACACCGACATGTATCTGCTCTCAATAGCGCATCCCTAGATCTGTGTGTGTGTGTGCGTGTGTGTGTGGTTGTTATGTGATGTTGTGCATGCTGGATTTCTCAGGGGTAAAAAAAAAAAAAAAAGAAGTTCAATAACACAAATGATTATACATGAATATATGTAAATGGAATTCAAATATGGAAAAAAGATTGCCAGCTGCTTATGCTTGATTGAGTCGCTGCACGTATAGCTTTAATTCTGCACATTGGCGCATTTGAAATGACCAAGGGCTTGCTCACAGTGATCAATGCCCCCGAATAGTGAACAGCCTGCATGGTGACAATTCGCAAGCGGTTGACGCCAACACAAAAAGGTTTAAAACTGCCGATGCGGCCTACAAGATGGCGCCGAAGCACTTTTTGCTGTTAGACACAGCTCTTGTCTGACTAAATATTCAGCCTCCAGATGAAGCCAAGGAAACAGAGCACAAAAACAGTGAGTAGGCAATTTTTGTTGTCGAGATAATCCATCCGAGCTCACAGGTGTAGCATACCAAGATGCTGATTAGACAGCATGATAATTGCAAAGGTGAGTTTGAGGCTGGCAATTATTTTTCACCACTCTGCCACCTGCTGGATGTGGTGGCACATAGCAGCCTTTAGCTGAGGTGTTGCATGGTCCCCATGGCAAACGTCGAGCAATGGGGACCGGGCCTAATTCAATCTGAGAGGCCGAATGTTGGCTCTGACGGAGAATGGCCGTGCGTCTGCGAGCCATTCGCTTAAGTCTGAGCCGGCGCGTCTTTTAACGCATCGCGTCTCCAACTCAACTTTCCCATCTACTCCTAAACTTCTCCTTCTCATTATTCCCTCCGTGGATTAAAAAAAAAAAAAATTCCTACTCCTGGCATCCCTTCCACTCGAGTCAATCAATACCTCATACAATTCGCCCCCCCCCCTTCCCTCCCCTCCTGACATTCCGGCTCTGGAAAATAATAGGATTCCATTTGTAGCACTGGATCTTGTTGTATTACTCTGATCCCTCCCCGAAGAAAGTGGGGATTAGTGGTGGTGTTGCAAGTGGGGGGTGGGGGGGGGGCTGAGGTGTTCAAACATATACACCTTCAAGGTGAGTAGGCACAGAAGCGGAGTGAGGTGAGGCTAACGCTGCTCGTGGCATGGTGACCAATCGCGCGGCTCGTTACGGAAGGAACACTTAGTTATGGGGGGGGGTTGCATAACTGCTGTCACTGCTTGTGCAGATGGAAAAAGTCTGAGAAGGGCCTGGGGCTCGCTAGCGGTGTTTGCAGAGAGTGTGTATGTGTGTGTGGGGTGCGGGGGGGAGAAGATGGGAGAGGAAGGAAATGGTCGCATTTGCATCCCTTTGCCTCCCAGCAGTGGAGGAAGAGGCGGACGACAAAATGGCATTCGTTACCTCCACCAGGGGCACGGTGTGACGTGACATTAGCAGGAATGAGCCCCATGTGCTGCTGCACCGTTTGTGTTCAAAAATGTAAAATGGCACGTTTGTAACGTGCGTTCAATGCAATGTTTTTACTGTCATTTCTCAGGCAGTAATCCTTCTTAAATGGTCAAACGTGGGTTTCTGTACTAGATTTGGTTGAAGGAATCCAATTGTTATTGGCCCACATTAGGATTTCAGGAAGGGCCTCGATGCAATCTCGAATCAACGACATTCTTGTTACCTCTGCCAAGTAGCTTAGGCTGTTATTGTTTCGTATTTGGTTTGTTTGTTATTAGACAAAAACAGCAAACGTTTCACGCTTTTGTGCTGAGGTTGTGAATGGACAATATGATTGATTTTGAGTGAAAGATGTGGATAAAAATGTTGATTTATTTACCTTTTACCCATGTTAGCATATGAAGTAAGTGGATATCTATAAATGTTTACAATTTGATATTGGATATTTTTTTTGGGGGGGGGGTTGTAGTTACCTGCATCAAGGAGTGCTTATTGTTTTTTGTTTTTTTTTAATGTCGTTTGTTTGTTACCGAGGAGAATTCTATCACAAAATACAAAAAGATACAACTTCAAACAAACAAATCTTTTGACAAGGCTGTGTTTGAGCTGAGGAAATAAGCTGTTACATTTTGGCATCGACACCAAAAATGAAATGTTGACAAAAAACAAGTTATCACTATGATACATGAATCTTACAGTAAATATTAGCTTTTGTCGAAACTTGTCTTTCCTGATGGTCGCCATCAAACCTGGAACCGTTGCCCGAGAGCTCACCTTTTTGCATTGCCATAAAGTGTCAGATGAGGCAAGACAGGTCATGACTTCATCAAATTTGCTGCGAAAGGAGAAAAAGGCCTCTTTTTTTTTGTTCCTCACCACAGCTTCATATTAAAATTCATGGCGTCTCTCCACAGCGAGCACAAATGTCAGCGATGAGGGCCATGATGTATGCTCTCATTCTCTCGCCTTCCTGTCGCTCCATCCTTCTTTTTCCACTCACTTCCTGCCTTTGTTCCAGTCGGCCGGATGCAGAGTGCCTCCCGCTGCTGCTGCTGCTACTGCTGCTGTTGCTGGAGGAAAAGGAGGCGAGAGAAGCAGACATAGATGACTGAGTGGGACGTCATGCTGCTCCTCGTCCAGGCTTTTAATCAAGGAGTCTGCTCGTTACTTCTGCTACCGCTTAGGCCCACGTCCTCACCATGTGTGTGATTACACGTTGCGTAACGCGGAACATGCTAGAACAGTGGTTCTCGAATTGGGCTCACTGGAACCCCTCGGTGGCATGCAGGGGTGTGATTTGGGGATCCGCTAAATCATTTGTAATAAATTACACAACACAGGCAAAGTGAGAGATATTGGGCTTTTGGAGACAGTTTCAGGATGAACCTAAAACGAGTCACTGAAAACTAGAATGGACGTCATTTATTTTTTGTGGTTTTGAAAGGAAGTGCAGAAATGAACAGCAACTGCCTTTTTGCTGTTTATTTCTGCACATTTATTACAAATGATTTCGCGGACCCCCAAATCACACCACTGCATGCCACCGAGGGGTTACAGTGAGCCCAATTCGAGAACCACTGTTCGAGGCAGATAAAATATAGGAAAAAATAAGGTTTTGTTTAAATTTTGACAAATGAGGGCTGTTCTTTATGGTGCTCTGCACTTCTCCTGATTCAGCAATGCAGCAGTGGGCCAATTGCCAGGTTTCACCTCGCAGAAGTGGGTGGAGCTTTAAGTGCCAGCGCATCTGCGGTTTGTATCACACCCTCGTTACTTTTACCAGGCTCCTTTCTTGTCATATGGAAAAAAATGTAAAAAAAAAAAAGGGTTCAGAAAAAGAATCACCTTTATTTGTAAATATAATAGTTATCGTTTTTTGAAAACATTTGTGTTTTTATTTTCTCAGTGAAAATATTTTTCAATTTCAATTTTGTTAGTTTTCATGAACTATAACAACCTTGACACACGTCCACTTACAATACGTATTTTCACGACCATTCGACGCACCGTATGGTTGGGCGCAGTCTCATTAATGGGTGCTATTTCTGTATTTTACACATAGACAAAACGCACTGTATTATTGGGCGCAATTTTAAAGTGGTAAAACATACGCCAGCTTAAACATACGGCATGCATGCGCGCACGCTAAAA
Organism: Hippocampus guttulatus; assembly: GCF_054856545.1. NCBI lineage: Eukaryota > Metazoa > Chordata > Actinopteri > Syngnathiformes > Syngnathidae > Hippocampus > Hippocampus guttulatus. The sequence goes on from NC_141265.1 coordinate 16,133,771, forward strand.
ACACGTTAGCTTGTAGCATACGGTAGCATGCCAAGACATACAGATACAAGCTAAAAACACGTTTTTAAAAAGGCAACGGAAAACTGAGTTCCGTTGTATTTTATTTAGCCATCGTACAATGTACTCACGTTTTTCGATCAATCATCACCCAGAAATCCATCAAAGTCCTCATCCTCTGTATCAGAATTGAACAATTGTGCAAGTACCGGTAATCCATCAAAAACGCCGTGTTCCCTCTCGTTGTCAGTCACTCTCATTGCCATGTGGCTCCACAGAAATGATGCCGGCTTTGCCAAAAACTCGAACAACGGTGCAAGCAGACACGTTCGTCCAAGCAGCCACAATCCATTCGCAAATTGTGGCGTAACTCGCCCGGCGCTGCCTCTCACTCTTTGTAAAGTTGTGTTTGCCATCGATCATTCATTGTTCCCATGCCGTTCGCAACTTTACTTTGAACGCCCGGTAGATGCCGATGTCCAGCGGTTGGAGTTCTTTAGTCAAGCCTCCGGGAATAACGGCAAGCTCAGAGTTCATTTGCTTGACTTGGTTTTTCACCGCTGCCGTGAGATGGGCACGCATGCCAAAAGCATAACCGATGGCTTGAAGTTTGAACTGAGCTTCGTAGGCGTGTCTCTTTGTAGAATTTATTTTCGGGGGTTCTTAGAAACCACAACCGAAGTTGTTTTGCAACAATTCACATAGCCACACTCTCTACAGGTGTTGGTACCTGCTTGTAGCGTCCCTTTAGCGTCCACTTACACGCCCACCCTTCACTCATTGGCGGACTTCTTCCCCGCATGCCTGTCACTCATGTCTGCCTTTTCTCTCTCTCTCTCTCTCTCTCTCTCTCTCTCTCTCTCTCTCTCTCTCTCTCTCCATATATGTATATATACACGCCCACCCTTCACTGATTGGCCGACTTCTTTGCCGCATGCCTGTCCACAGTCACTTCCGCCTTTTCTCTATATAAACAGCATGTCGACTGTCAGTCAGGTTTTGGAACTCAGCGCATACACAAGACGCTCTGCATCATAAGGCGTCCTGTCCATTTTGGAGAAAATTTAAGACTTTTAATGGCGCCTTATAGTCGTGAAAATACGGTAATCCAAATTTGACCTCAGCATTTGACCCATCACAATAGTGGAGACAACACGCAGCTGGAATCGAACCCACAACCTCTGTACTGTGATGTCGACGCGCTAATCACTAGGCCACCCAAATAATAATTATAAGAAAAATAAATAAATAAATAAATAAAATTGAAAAAAAACATCATGACATTGCAGTTGCAATTTATTGGCTTAAAGATTCTGATGGGCGGTCCTTGGAAAAATGTTTGACACGGACACAAAAATTTGGGATACTCCTTTCGAGAACAACTCTGACCGTGCCATTGTCATCACCTTTGGATGTTACTCACGGACTTAAACGTCTGCAGAGCGTATTTGCCGAGGGAAAAACGAGGAGTCAAGTGGGCTTTTCCTCCATTTCTCTGCTCTCATAGTGACATTCTAAACACAAGCAGACAGATTTAAAGCCCCAGCAGGGACATCCGGCGCGCACTTGGTATAAAAAAATAAATGAGGTTGGAGCAGGAGAGGAGGTGATAGTATTTTTGGGATGTCAGGCTGGTCTTAGGTGTGTAAATCTATGTGTAATTCATCTTATGTATCAAGGGTGGAGGCTGAACAGGAGCGCACACTATTTGTTGGCTCGGTCCCAGTCTGGTCCACAGAGGTTTCCTGTCATAATTCATCCCTTTTCATTTAGTTAACAAGAAGAAGAAATGCAAACCAAAATTCAAAGTACAAGAATTAGAAGAAGGAAAGAAAAAAAAAACTATTTACATTTTTAGAAAAAAAGAAGCAGTTTTGACATTACCGTTGACATGTAAGCCCTCGCTCAATATCCTCCAATTGCTTATAATCATTACAGATATTGGAGCCCCTAAAACATTTGTGGGCCGGAGATTGTGGGAGGTGTAAAAGTAAACGATGTGTGTAACTTTGTTCAAACATCTTTGGGCTCCTTGGAGACTCGTGAAGGCTCAGCGGCCTGCAAAATGTCTGAAAAAAAGAAAGAAAGAAATGTCCATTACGTGTGTGTGTGGGAGGGGGGGTCTCACTGCTCAGGGTGTAAGTTATGGTCGTAACTTTCCCACTCTGTCAGGCGCTTTAAGCGTCTGTCCTGTAGGACACATTCACGGGCCGGCCTTAAATAAAGTCCTTTAAATAAAGCTGGGGGGAGCTCAATAATGAGAAAGCGGCCTGTCCGCTTTTAAATGAACCCAGGCACAGCTCTTATTAATGTCCCCTTATCGCTCATCATGGCCACTGACCTGCTGCTGTAACCCCGCCTCCCGCCAAGTGGTCACCGGCCAAGTAATTGAGGGCAATTTTCAAATTAAAATTTAAAGCCATCGTCCATCTTGGAGAGAGAGGACGGGGGGGTTTGTGAGGCTGAGGTCTTCACGAGTTGGGCAGGTAGTTCGTGATGAACGAGGGGCATTAATCTCCATGACAGAGCAAGAGAGAGGAGTTAGCGGCGGCGATAGCGGCGCTAACGGATTTAATTAGCATTTAATCAGGCGCCTCGGGGCAGATGGAGGAGGAGGGGAGGATGGGTGGTGGAGGGAGCGGGGAAGAGAGGAGATCAAACTCCGGCAGCCTGGAGGACAAGGAAGACGAGTCCCGCTTTGCTGCGGGGCCCTGTCGAAGAACACGCGCATGTGATCTTTTTTGGGTGTTAGCCATGTAAAGCTAACGAGCTTCAAGTGCCGCTCGTACATGAAACAACACACCAAAAGAGCCACATGTAACATCTGACACTCAAAGAGAATACCTTAACATCACTTACACCAGGCCATGGTTGCCCAATCTTGCATTCCAGGGCAAATTTTGTTGGGTGCCGATTTGTTACATTGAAATGCTAACGCTGATGCTAATGAGCTAACGCGGTTTCATTTCACATTCATCAACCATTATCTTGATTGAACTCATACACTTTGCGACTAGTATACTGGGGATTGCTAGGATAGACTATGATAATGACTTTTTATGTGATGCCTTAAGGGTCCTTAATTTAATTTAATTTACATTTATCCCTTAAGGCAGTGGTGTTCAAAATATGGCCCAAGGATTATATGCGGTTCATTGTCATTTTTTTGGCGGCCTGCGGCATATACTAAAAATAACTTGGAACATGGCCCACAATGCTATTTAAAAAAAAAAGAGGGCTGCATTAGAAGCATCAATACACAAATTTACAGCTAAAATAGTAACAGACTACATATTTATAACACTGTGGAGACTTAAGATAATTCCGTTTCAGAAACAAAAATGGTTTCCTCCACTGTTTGCTTTGTGTCAAGATCTGAATCCCCCCCCAAACTACTTGCCTTATCACCTTTAACGAAAGGACTTGATGTCTCGGTCAATTTTCTTGCCTAAGAACACCCGACAGGAAGGTGTTACCTGCAGCTTGAAGAAAAAAAAAAGCCAATCATCATCATGAAATGATCATCACCACTGACAAGGATGATGACATAGTCACCGCTCAAACACCAGTGCAACTTAGGTTGCCTTTTTTTTTCAAACCATCTTTTGTTCGATCTTCAAACTACACTTTTTGTGTTAGAGGTGAAAGTTGAAAGGCAGACAGACTGACAGCTCCGGTGAGTAAACGTCAGCCTTGATGTGGCTCGAAGGCGGGAGATGACGGCGTGGGTTCGGAATTCATAGGGTTTTTTTTTTTCTTTTTTGGAGCATGAAAGGCGGCGGCGTGTGATCACGATGTCATTAGAAGTATACACTCAGACAGGCCTGCTTGGGCCTGCTTGCACCCGCGGGATGTCATTACCAGCTGCTAGTCAGCTCGGGACCTGGATGCAGGTCATAGGTATGCAGACGCGCACACGAAAGCACACCCACACACACCTATGTGGAACAACTGGACACAAGATTGTGGCCTCTGACAGCAGAGTTACGTTTGTTGCTAAAACTGGTGAATTTCTCTACAGTATATCCAGGTACCCACATCTACAATTAACATGAACGCACAGACACACACACGCATGACTGTTTGACTTTTGTCCTAGGAAGCATCCACCACATAACAATGAGACACCTGAGTATGGCTGGTAAGATCCCTAAAATCCTGGTGAAAATTTGTAAAGATAACGAAGCGCACATGGATGAGCGCGCATGTGCACACGCACGCGCACAAACAGGAACACTTGCATGTCATCCAGGCAGGCATCTTTCACACTTGAGCATGGCCTCTTATAGCAGAATTGCTTCTGTTTCTGGTGCTGGTTATTTCCTCTTTCCAGGTGGATAAGGGCAACAATAATGAGTGCAGACCACACACCGTACAGAATAAAACCTCTATAGGCAATATTACTGTACAAGTGCGCGCACACACGCACACACAAACACATATACACAGACAGTTCGGCCATTTTGTCCCAGGCTGGCATTTGTCACACGACCACTGGACACCTAAGCATGGCCTGAGAAACTTTTTGAGACGACAGTAGTCTCTCCAACACTGGCATCTCCCTCAACAAAAAGAAACTGCTTGGCTTCTGACTGCAGGTTTTTTCATAGATAAACCGATGAATTCCTCGATCTGCAGCTGGGCAATATTACGCACACAAACACACATGCACACACACACACAGGGGTCTCATTACTGTTCACACGCAGACAGTTGTGGTGTTTTTGTGTCAATGTTTAATGAGCGGGGGCTGTGAGTCGGGGGACCTCGCTGCTGTCAGGAGCTCCTGTAAGTCTGCCGCCACTGCTATACCACCTGTTCCCAGCCGCTCCCTCAAGACCCCCCTGACACACACACACACACACACAAAACACAAACACCTGACAAAATGCAGCGATGTAGTCATCCCGCAGCTCGGCTGACACGACAAAGCAAAAAGGGGTACTACCAGCGAGGAATAACATTTCCACATGACAGCGCTGCGGCAGGAGTGGCGCCCCCGCCACCCCGATTTGATTTCTCTGTGTGCTTCCGCCTGCCCACGTCCCAAAATAACGCACGACGTGCTAAACAAACTCGCTGCGGGATGGTTCTATTTGCTGACATCTATTTGCATGACATCATTCATCATTATTAGTCGTATTTTTATCATCACAATGACAAAACTGAATGATTAAAAAGGGGGGAGGAACCACAACTAAGCACAAACTCAAAGAACCGTTGGCAAGTGACAGCAACATTTCCGAGGCACTTGATGAACAATGTTGTTGCAAAAGACCTAAAAACACAAGGATGGGCCACACGCCGTGAAACGAAACCAATTCCGAAGGGAAGCGCAGCGGAAGACGTCAACAACATTTCAAAAATTAACTTTTATTTAAACAAAAAGAAAAAAAGAAAATAATCAATTATTGACTCATTAACAAGATTATAAAACAGTGATTTAGTTACATAAATAAATTGATATCGGCATATCAAATTTGAATTTCATAAGCATGTATACATGGGTCGTCGTAATAAATAAAAAAGGGGGAGAGCTTCCTACCCAAAAGAAAAAAAAAACAGCTAGAAAGAGTCAGGAGGAAATTGTTGCGAGACACCGGACAACAACGTATGCACTTTTTTTTTCCTTTCTTTTTTTTTTTTTTTTAACTTAACCACCAGACACACGTGAGGAGCTGCTTTGTCGTCAAAAGCAGGACGAAAAGTTAATAACACAGCCATTCACGTTTTTTCCTTTCTTTTTCTTTTTTTTTGTTTTCATTTTTCTTACTAATTAAGGACACTAAAGCTGGACCAAGGTGGCTCGCCTCTCACCCCTTTGAACGCGTTTGGTTGTTAGACAGAATTCCTGTTTGGTTACATTAAAGCGTTAAGACAAGGCAAGAAGAAAAGGCTGCGTTTTTTTTTTTTTGTCAAGACATACTTAAAACAAAGGACACAAAAATGACGGAGAGTAAAGGACAGACGTTGGTTGACGGGTGTGTGTGATATGAGACACAGTGTGGATTTTACTGGATGAGAAATGAATTTAAAGTGGATTAAAGCAACAAAAAATGTGTTACTGGCCCCCAGTGAGTACTTTTGACCTCCCTTCCTGGTCTGTATGCTCTAGTCAGCAGGAATGAAGTCTTGTCCTCCTGATATGTTTCCATCACATCATCAAAAAAAAAAAACCCAAAAAAACAATAAAAATAAAAAAGAGACAGAAGAGAGAGAAAGAGAGAGCAAACTACAGCGGCTTCAAGTATTTCACATTACATAGAATACTCTGTATAAATTAGTTAACATAGACTTTCAGATCCTCCATTTTCAGACATATACTATGGCATATATACAGAGTACAATAAATGCTCGCTCATGTTGTTGGGTTTTTTTTCTCCCCATTTTCCTGTAGTCAGTCGTTGGTTTTGTTCCGCCTTTTTTTTTTTTCTTGTGGAGGAAAAGAAGAAATCCCTGAGAACGTTCCGGTGGACAATTAGCAGAGCTTGCACACAGTCTCATTGCAATGACACACACACAGGGAAATGAATGACACTGGCCTATTAAAGAAATGGGGTGGGGTGGCAAAAAAAAAAAAAGAATGGCGGAAATGAAATGGGGAGTGAGTGACGCGCCTGCTTGTAGCCAATCGGGAGGGCAGGAATAAGAGCGATTGACGAACACTGTCTGTTATATTATGTGCCACAAATCTCCGTCGTGACAGCACGTTTCCGCTGGGAGCAGGTTCCACACTGCAGCAATGAGGTAGTCGCTCCCCCTTCAGCGCAGCTCTACTCATTGGGCATAACAATAGGACATCGAGACAATCCGATAGGAACATCCTTATGCTCACTTTTCATGAACACTTGTCAAAAAGGGTTTTTTTTTTCCCATGTGAAACAGATTGAAATGTGAACAATGGTTGATTTCTTGTTTGTGTGAATGATTTTAGAAAACTTGCATAAACTGATGTTGGGTTATCAAGAATTAAAAAAAAAAAAAAAAGGATAGCGGAGATACATGCTTTTCATTTGACAGCTAAGTGGTACTATCAATAAACAAATGTGCTGTTTGTTCTGGAACAGGTAGATGATTATTGTACGGTTCTCAGTCAAAATCCCTCTTCAAAACGGAAACATTAAATGTTTTCTACAAGACAATCAAAGTCAAGATTCTTTGCGCCGGGAAAAGATGCCCCCAGGCATGACTACAGCATCATGACAACACCTATGCTGCTCACATTCAAGAGAGGGCATACTGTATTTAAAGTTTTTTTTGTTTTTTTTGCAGGTAACATCCATCCATTTTCCGATGCACTTTGTCCTCACAAGGGTCGTTCTGGAGCCTGTCCCAGCTGTCTTTGAGCAATAGGCGGGGGACACCCTGAACTGGTTGCCAGCCGATCGCAGGGCACACATAGACAAACAAACACTCACACTCACACTCACACGTAGGGACAATTTGGAGTGTTTCATTAACCTGCCAAGCATGTTTTTGGAATGTGGGAGGAAACCGGAGTACCCGGAGAAAACCCACCCAGGCACGGGGAGAGCATGCAAACTCCACAACAGAGGAAGGCCGGAGCCGGAATCGAACCCTGCACCTCTACACTGTGAGGTCGACGTGCTAACCAGTCATCCGACATGCCGCCCTGCAGGTAACATGTTTTGTCGAAAAACAAAACATTTACAGACGAATGCTTCTTTTTTGTGACAGAAAATGGCAACAAACAGATGCCCTCAACATCCAATCGGATTATTCCTTGATGCTTTTCACACTCATTAGGCTCATGGCACACTACCCGCATAATATCGTTTGAGGTTATCGCCTCCAATGAAAAGCACATATGTCCAAATTTGTTTTCCAGGTTTCATCTGGAAAAACTTGAATGACCCCAAGATGACTCGAAACAGCTCAGTCAAATGCAGTCGACAAGTTGCAAAACTATCCCCCTGATATCATCCATCCCAACAAAGGCTGGAATTTCGATAGCGCTCTCATATCGGATTATGCAAGTGTACCGAGTGTTAAAATCGAATGCGCCACGGCTGCAGATCGCCGCATGCATCACATTACACAGGTGTGTGCTAAGCGCACGGTCGTGCGTATTGGCGCTGAGAGAAAACTAATGGCTGCTCAAGTGCTGCGAAAATGCTGATGGCGACTTTTTTTTAACTGTGCAGTGCTGCCTGGTGCCCCCTGTTGGAGGGGTGCGGGGGACAAAGAGGAGGTGCTCTGTGTGTGATTTTAAAGCCTTAGTTTGTCTTCCGAGGATGCAAATTTTTTGTTTCGTTCTTTTTAATAACACGAGCGCTACTGTGGAGGGCCTTCAGCCACATACGGGTGCATCTCAACACACTGGAAAATGGTAGAAACGTTTTGTGTCAGATGTTCAATTCAAAAAATTCCTTTTCACTTTTTAATGGACAGATTTGGGCCATCTCCTTTCTGGATACGGTAAAAGAGAAAAACAGGATGGACAATTATGTCAACATAATATTATTAAAATTATTAATTTTAATATGTAACATTGTTAACTTTAATAATTTAAACCATTCAAATTTTTAAGTAATTACATAACCAATTATTTAGTAAGGTACATTTCATTGTATTGTTTACATAAAAAAAAAATCTATTTTCAAAAAATGAGTGATTGAGGCAACCAATATTACAGGACCCTCGGTAGCTCGCTCGGCCAATTCCTGGACTGTTTCTTACGTAAAATCGATTTCACGAAATATTTCATTCTGTGTCGTGACTTCTAGAATGGACTTTTTGAACTCAACTCCTGAACTACATGAACATTTTCGCGGCTATTCTCGTGTACTAAGATGCACCTGTAGAACTCAACAGAGAGAAAAAAAAACAATGTTTCAAAACAAAAACGTCGTTCTCCTTTCATACGCACGCAGACACACAACATTCACAACGTGACGAATTTCCTCTCTCGTGAAAAAAAACAAAAAAAAACACTTCTGTACACATAGTAGCAATAATATTATTATCAATAATAATAATAGCAATAATGTTTGTAACGAGAACAACAACAAGAACAATAATACCGCGTGTGGCTCTGTGGAGTTTGTTTGTTTTTCCTTTTCCGCTTCATCACTTCATTTCGATGTCCTCTCTCTCTCTTTTTTCTTTTTCTTCCCCGGAAGTTCCCAAAAAAAAAAAAGGCAGACTCGAGTTGGTAGAAAAGTAGCGGAGCTTAGCCGAAGCGCTCCCTCACCAGCATCATGAGTTTCTTTTTGCCCTTGTAGATCTGTTTCAGGTTGTCTATGAACTGCGTGAACTGGATGTGTCCGTCGTGCGCCATCATGAAGGTCTCGCGCGCCTTGCCCAGGAACTCGATGAACTCGCTGTAGTGGCGCGGGCTGATGTGCGTGAGGCGCGAGTGCGTGGTGTTGATGTAGGCCCCGATGGTGGCGTCCAACAGCTGCCTTAGCGGCGCCTTGTCCAGCGACATGAGCTTGCCCGAGTTCCGCCGGCTGTGCAGTGCCGACACCATGCCCGGCGTGGTCAGCGTGCAGCGCCGCAAGATGTCCGACAGCACGGTGGCGCACTTGACGCTCTTCACCACCAGGGGGATGACGGCGGCCAGCTCGTTCTTGCCCAGCGAGTGGCTGAGTGCGCAGGCCCACAGCACGTCGTTGATGGCCGGATGCGTGTCCTGGTTGTAGCTGAGATTGAGGTGCGCCATGGCCAGCGTGGCCAGCTTGTACGCGCGCATGGGGTAGCCGCGGTGCTCCATGTAGCGTGCGATGGTGAACAGCTGCGTGTAGCTCATCCCCGTGGCGGCGGCCTCCAGTACAATCTGGTAGGCTGTCTCGAAGGCAATGTGGTCCTTTTCGCAGAGCGTCAGAGCCGACAGGGCGCAGTTCTGGGGGTCCTTCATGGCGCACTGCAGGGCCAGGGTGCGCGCCGACGAGGCCAGATTCTCCTGCTGGTGGCAGTCCAGGTGCAGGCGCACGATGGTGCTGTTGGACATGACCGTGGTGGCCACGATGCTGGTGGCCTCGGTGGGGGTGAACAGGGTGAACCAGCTCTGCATGATGCTGTCCAGTGCGTACACGCCTGACGCAAACAGACAACACACACACACACACACACACACACACACACACACACACACACAGAATCAGAAAATGTATTTTTAAAATTTGAAATATGCAAGCGCAACAAATAAAATATAACCAAATCGTTCCAACTTGGAGTATTTCAATTATTGAAGAGGTATACATCTTGGAAGGAAATGGCATATTTATGGTACTGACCTGCTCATTCACATTTATGCAAAATGCCAACAAAAAAGTCATTGCATCACATCCTGTCAAATTGAGTGGTACCATATTGAATGAAGTTTGGCATTCGCGGTCTTGTACAAAATGCTACTCAAAGGAGGACAATGTAGAGACAAAAGTCAGCGAGCTCACTTACCAACTTCAGTGGCACATGTGACTAACCAGCGCACCATTTCCCGCCGCCTCCAGTTCAATGTGGACAGTGTTATTCTCATCACCTGATCATAACCAAAACAAGAATGCGTAAAGAGTCGCTAAATAAGGTAACAAGAATGAACTATAGAGAGTTAAGACTCAAAATTATTTTTGGTCCTCTGGTGTTGTAATGAAGTGGGCGGAGCCAAATGGCGTTGAGCGCCTCAGTTACCTGCAGTCCGAGCTCCAGAGCAACTTTTAGCAACGTGATGTCGGGAAGGCTGTCCATCAGAGTGGCGATCTTGAACGCGTCCTGCGCCAGTTTGAAGATGTGAGACGACGAGTGGATGTTTTTCTGGATGGACTCCAGCACCGTCTCCAGCCTGCGACTGTCACCTGAGACATCAAAGGAACCCAAATGAACAACTGATCTGGATGAGCTACAACACAGGTGAGCACAACCGCGGCTCCAGTAAGGACGAGGACAGTTGCAACCATTAATCAATGACTTAATCACCAAGAAATCGATTATTAAATGAATTGATAATTATTTGTGAAACTCGATTAATCAAAACCGTGTAAGTGTTTAGGCGTGTGCTGGAGTGCGCACCTTTGGCGGCGGTGAGCATGGTGGAGGCCAGCTCACACTGCTGAGACTCGATGTGGCTGAGGGTGAACCAGCGCGGATAGCGGTTGGGCACCACCGACACGATGTGGTGAGGCCGGGACAGGTCGCCGGACGATGCTGTTGACTCCAACACGGGCAACCTGAGTGGTGGGGTGGGGTTGGGGGGGGGGGACGAAAGCACATTATGAGATCACAAAGGGTATTTTCACTTGGTGTCTAATCTCTTTTGTTGCTCGCTGTTTTGACGTGAATGGCTGTGTGTGGAGTTATTTTGAAGGGACAATATATTTGCACTATTGCACAAGTTGTCACGCGTTATTCTCTTAGTGTCGTCCCATGATTAAAAAAAAAGTAAAATATATGAACAGAATGAATTTCAGCACACCAGGGTGCGGTAGGTGCACTGCCTCTGGATAGGAAAGAGAAATAGGAACAAGAAATCGAGACATGTGAAATCAATTACCACAGAAGATGGATTTTGCAATGAAATGACTGTATTCTATATTCAATAAAAAATACATGGAAAAGATTGAAAATTGACACAGACAGTCTACCGTATGAACCATATTTTATAGAGCCGACAGAAGAAGAAAAAAAATGAGCTTATTCAGATTACTTAGTCCTGGTCATGCACAACCACTCGTTGCTACGGCAAATTTATGAGGTCATAACAGAGACAGAAAACAGTAACAGGAACAGTAACTCCAAAGGAAACAGTAAGACCAAGCAGGAACAAAACAAAAACTGGTTGCAGGGAGAACCAGCTGGAACAGGAACAGGAACTCATAAGAATACAGGGACGCAGAGACATCTGGAACAGAAATTCAGAAGGTCACAGAGAACACCGCTTAATAATAGCAACTTGGAAGGAAACAGAGACAGCCAGCAGGAACAGCAACAGAGCCAGCAGGAGCAGGAACATAAACTCAGAGGTTAACTGAGAGAGACAGCACGAGAACGACAACAAATTCAGAAGGCCAAAGAGAGTGATCAGCAGGAACAGGAACCAGAAGGATTTAGTGGGAGCCAGCAGGAACAGGAACTCAAAAGGGCACAGTGAGTGACAGCAGGAAGAGTCATTTAGAAGGTCACAGAGAAAGCCAGCGGGAACAGGAACAGAAATTCAAAGGAACACAGGTAGAGCCATCAGGATCAGGAACTCCGAAGGAAACAAAGCGAGCCATTAGGAACAGCAAAACAGTGAGCAATAGCAGGAACAGAAACTCAAAGGAAAATGGAGATCTGGCATGAGAAGTTAGAGGGAAACAGAGAGCCAGCAGGAACAGAATATCAGACTCACGAGAGACGCACAACTTTTACAAATTACAAGACACGTTTATATTACATCTGGAATACTCTGTATTAAATATAAAGCATATCTGCTGGATGCGGGCTGGCCGGAATATGAATCACAGAGGAAACACGTGAAGACTTTGAAAGGGACTTGAAAATGAAAGCGTGATTTGATCACAGTTAGCCTGCGCCTGCAATTCCACCTCAAGTTGAGCGAGCGACCGAGCATCAATGACTACTTTCTCCACTCTAATTTCTCCCAAGCAACACCTGCTGCGGACAGAGGAGCCTCACCCTCCCGTCATCCTCATCATCGTCACGGCAACACGGGGGGGCGGGCCGAGTCTTCTGCGGCGCCTCATCTCTTATTCCGCTTCACGCTTGCGCCACGGCTCACTTTTCAAAAGGTCTCGTCCGCTTCACAAGGCAGCAACCTGGCCTCCTCTCCACCAATCACAAAGCTAATTGAGTCCGTGGGGAAATTAAGCGATTCACCTTCCAGCCGCACAGGGGCTGGACACACATCAAACAAATACCGCCACACACACACACACACACACGCACACGCATGCACACACACACACACACCCACACACAAACCTGCCCTTTTGGTACACATCAAAGCAGCCTGGTAAAAGCAATGCGATGCTAAATGCCAACTTTCAATTCCACCGCATGTGATGATGTCCGGTATGAAGGCATGTTCCAAACCACCCCACTTTGTGCACCACAACTAACTTCTGCATTCAAGTGGGAAGGCGAGAACAACCCTGTTGGTGGTATACGCTACTGGGAAAAAAATACTTGCTGGGAAAAAAATGTTTAGTTTTTTTCCAGGAAGTCCAAGGAACAGTTGCCATTGTTCTAATAAAGGAGACAGACAGTGAACACCCGCATAGAATCTATTAGCAGTCTACTTTGCCATTATAATTTGCCTGCAGCTCGATTCTGACCGGAATGAAGAGATCAGAACATACCGTATTACTCCAGTCCTTGAGGCTTTACACTGGCTCTCAATCAGCTGTAGAATAGATTATACAATTCTGCTACTGTTTTTTAAAATCACCGAATGCTATGCTTCTGCGTGTTAACTGTTGTGTTTCTAAATGCTTTCAGGTGTTGCGTCTCTGCTTTGTGTGAAGGACACCGAGTTGCTGAGTGTATATATGAAATGTGCTACATAAAATAAGTTGCCTTGCCTTGCCTGAGAGTACATTTGCAAGTGTTGTTTTAAAATTTCACACACGCCAGCAGGAGGTGATATAACCCATGTTGAGATACATGCAACAGTGTGAACATTTTCACTTGCTGGAAAAATTGCCGTTTTTTTTTTTTGTTTGTTTCCTAGATGGTCAAGCAATAGCCGGGTTCCTTCCTCTCACGCCATCCCAAAAACAGGCGCCTAGAGCCTGGGCCACACTGGGGGCCCTTCTGCAAGATTCCTGGGGTGCGGTAAAGCAAAGAAAAAAGGGCCCCGGGTGAAAAGAAAAAAAAAATGGAGGCCTCATCAACATTCCACGTTTTGTTTGGTTTGCACCAGAGAGAGCCAGAGGGCCTCTGCTGGATGGGAGCTCAAGAGGGTGACCGGGACCGTTGAAAATTAACCTCCTCAACGTGTTGGGGGTGGAAATTCATCCTGGGCTTTTGTTGTTCCGTATCCTTTCCAAGGACTGTTGTGCAAGCATTCACTCGAGCACAAGTACAGTAGGCCCCCGACTGTGGGATGCAAAATGGCTGCATAGAAAACATCTCTGAGCAACGTCTATCCATCCATTTTCTAATGTTCTTTCGAGTCAATTGTGAACCAGAGCCTACCTATCCCAGCGGACTATCGGCGGTGGAGGCAGGTTCACACCCTGTCTCTAGCTACCGGCCAATCGCAGGGCTCCTACAAAACAAACAACCATTCGCACTCACATTCACACCTACGGTGGTGTGAAAATCGGTTTGCCTGATTTCTTTGCACGTTTCATCAAACAAATTTAAACAGACAGGGGATTGCAAATATAACGGACAAAATAGCGGTTGTACCATTGCACTAAAAAAACAACAACAACAACAACAACAAAAGACAAGCTAACTTTAAGCAAACAAAAAATATTTAATTTAAACAAAAATAACAAACATGTAGAAAAACACTGAAACCCCCTCGTAGCACATCACGGTTTTACTTCTGATCCCGAGGCCCCCGGAGGAGGTATCTGGTCAGCATCACCATGACGACCAACCCTCCCATGTGTCACGGTCCTTTCCTCATCTCGACTGTAAACACCCTTCGGCCCTCGTCACTCCTCGAGCGCTCATCCATCAGCTAAGCCGAATATCCGCTGACAAGAGCCACGTCCATACATAAACCGCGTCGGGATGCCCCTGGGACTGTCAGTTCTGTTCACTTTGCAGAATGTTACAGAGGGTTCAAATGGCCACTGTATTAGGGACTCCTGCGCAATCTATAGCGGAGCTGTTCTGAACATTTTACTTTGAAAAGAGGAAAACATCATGAGGTGTCTGGCCCAATTTAAAGCCAATGTCATTGCTTTCACATTGTCGCAACGTGAGCATAAACAGTGCTGCGTCGGCAGAGATTATGCGGCGGATCAAAGGTTGTGGATTATAGCGAGGATCTCGCTTCATTAGCATTGCAAGTCTCGTATCGCCTATGGAAATCTCGTATGATAATACCAGGCGCTTCGGATTCAACTACTGGGCTTCGTTGGGGTGGAGATAAGGAAAAATGTGCAAGAGCAACAAGATTCTGCTCCTTCTTCATCTTCTCCCCTACTAAATTTTTCAATTTCAAGTCCGGCACACTCACGAATCAACCAGCGAGCTCCGCCTTGCTTTTTGGTCTGCCCACGCTGGGGTGGCCGGGGTCACTTGTACAGTTTAGGATGAGAGTATCTTTAAAAACGCCGATTAAAAGCACAACCTAACTGCAGCAGCACATATGCAAATGTAATTTTGAGTTTTATATATTTTCATAGAAAAATAATTACATGTGGGGGATTTTCACTTGGCGGTACCACTTTACAGTAAGAGAAATGTTGTTAAATTATGTCTAAATTGATTAAGGGTATTTCAGACGTCAAATGTTGGTATGTACTCTCGCTGCCATCTCATTACTCATGTGATTAAAAGGCTACAGCGAAGCAGCCCTGAGAAACACAAAGAGCATGGAATGTGAAAAGGTCTCTCTCGCTTTCTCTCGCTCTCTCTCACTTTTTCCCTCTCTGCGTGTATCAATGATAACGTTATAATGGGACCATTAAAATAGCCCTGGCTCCTTTACCTTCTCCCCTATATTTAACTGTCCACCGTCCCCGTGGGAGCGGTGAGCTATACGCTCTCGTATTACACTACGCTACATTACACACATTCATTATGTGCTGAGTAGACACCGTCGGGCTCCCAGGAGCACCCATAAGTGGCCCGTATTATTCTAAATCGGCCTGTTTCGTACCACAGCGGGGCGTACGGAGGCGTAACAAGTGAGGGAGGCTGACTCCGGGAAAAGTTTGGGGAGGCTTCGGTGGTGAGCGGAGCGCTTGACTAACCTTGAATTCATCCGAGTGTGGTGCGTTCGCTGTCCCAGTAAAAAGTGGCAAAAGCCCACTTCAATCAAGAAATCTTTCACAGACATTTCCCCCCCACACTTCTCATTTTCTGCTGGCTCTTTTGCATACAAACCCGTGTGTGTGTATGTGTGTGTGTGAGTGTGACCCCCTCCTCCTAATTACAGCCACACTAATTACACTCTCATTAATGTAATTAATATTCACTGATCCAGGTCCCGCGAGTCACAACATCAAAACACAGCAGTCTGATTAACACACACGCGCACACACACACACACACACACACACGTGCGCCAGCTGCGGTCTGGTGAGGACATGACAAGATGTCAAACAGGGCATGACTGTTCTATCACTATCCTGAATGAATTATCCAGTTCAAATGGTTAACGCGGGAACTTCAAGATTGATTACACAAAACTCTGGAAAGAGGTGCTCTGCTGCAAAGCTTTGTTAGGCTCATTTTAAACATTTTTAGAGGGGAAGTCCTCCAAATAATCCTCTAAACACAGTATTTAGATAAATTGTTTGTGGTCAGAGTAATAAAGCTAATTTGTTCACTTAACAAATCAAATGTTTGTCTCCCTTAACTGCTGCGAATGCAATGTTACCTAATCACGAAGTCAGGTTAGAGAGACTTCAATATTTTCTGATGGTGAGCATTAACAAGAATCAATCATGCAATAGACGAGGACTAAAGTGCTCAATTTTATCATTAATCAAAATGTGTTGCCTAATCATATGCAAAATAAATGCTTGGCCTGCTAGGGCTAATTTTGCCATTTCTGCTGGCTTCTACTTGAGCAACATCTTTGACACTGAAAAACTGTCTGCTCTGCACCATTTTATTCTCACCTGCCTTTGTGCTTTACGGTATTCACCTAACTACCTTGCTGTATTAGCAAGTTGCTGAAAGGTGAACTTGGAATGAGCCTGCGCTAATGAGGTCGCAGCATAAAAGACAAAATTCAAAGCGGTGATGGCAAAACACGTTGCAGCCTTGCAGACTTGTCTGACACAAACCTACTCTGGCTGAGAGCACTCTGCCAGTCGTGCGCTCTGCAGGCCCTTGGCATGCGCACGTGCAGCCCACCGTGAACTGTTGTGCATGGAGGCTCCCCTAAAAGTCATCCTGTATTTGTTGAACAGTCGTCTGTAATTACCGGTATGTTTTGTTCAAAGACGGCTGTATAAATAGGAAATAATGTAGGAATTAGAACCTATTAAAAAAATATGTTCGGCGCAGAGGAAATTATAAGTGTAACAATCATCAGGTATAATAATTGCACATTTAATATTTCCTCTTCAAAGTTGCCCTATTTCTTGCCTTTACCAGCTTTGTTCTGACTTTACACTTTATACACGCGTCTGTGCGTGCGTGCGTATATGACACAGTCAGCTCGTGGAGTGGATAACGACGCAGCTGTGTCACCAGAGAGCAGTGCTCCTCTGCTTAACGGCCCCCGATTTGTTTGGTGATGACTCACCAGATTATGTGCTTAATATTCATGCTTGTGTGCATTAAATGTCCCCAAAGTCTAGCTCTCAATCATTCACCATCGCCCTTTCCTCAAATAGAGAGTATGTCAGTAGGTGAGAATTGTTTTGTGTCTGCTCAAGAGAAAAACAGAGGCAGCTTTAAATATAAAAAAAACAAAACAAAACTGTATGTGTGTGTGTGTGTGTGTGTGTGTGTGTGTGTGTGGTGCATCACTTACCGCATGGCTCTCAGTGCAATTTTGTACGCCAGTTCAGCGTCATGAGGTAGGAGGGAGGTGAAGAGATAACGGGCGAAGGTGTGCATGGGGACGCTCTCTCGATGGACGATCTCCCCAAGGCCGGAGTACGGACCAGCTGCGTGGACCCAATGGAAAGCACAGTGCTTATTTAGCTACTGTATGTGAATGCAAATGCAAATACAGTTCTATAGGGCTATAATACACTCTTGCAGAAATACAGGTATTACAAAAATGGACCATGATACATGTTTTCAAAACCATCATTAACTCATTCAGTACCAGCCAATTCTGAACCACGTCTGAAAAGACGTTTAAAAACGTCTTTGGGAGTGAATGAGTTAATAATTAATAATATTTATTCATGTTAAATGGAAGTCAGCCCATACCTGGCACTATTTAAAGTGCTTGTGATTGACCCCCGCCCAAAAATCAATTCAATAATATGCTCATTTGTCTAAACACTGCATTCTGATTCATATTGCGTTTGTGGAATGAGTTTAGCAGCAACATTTTTAGCCATCTCAGGGGGCGGCCATTGTGCCACTTTCTTTCAAATGAAAATGACAATCACAGTTGCCGAAGGCTCAAGTCAAATCATGGCTCCCCAGTTTTCTGAAGCTGAGCTATAACTGGTCGTTACCTGAGCCCTGAGCAACTGTGATGTCATTTTCCAGAGACAAAAAGTGGCAAAATGGCCGCCCCCTGAGATGGACAAAAACGGGTGGATGTAACTCATATTGCACAAACGCAACATTAATCAGAAGGCCGTGTTTAGACAAGTGGGGCTGCACAGAACATATTCTTGGAAAGAAAATGTTTGGGTTGACTTCCCCTTTTACCGCAAAAATGTGAATGCGTTTATTGGTTTTTGCTGACTTTGGGTGAAAGGTGGGTACACCCTTGTCTGGTTGCCAGCCAATCGCAGCGCACATGGAGACAAACTTCCATTCACACTCATATTTACACACACACACACACAGCCAATATGGCGTCTTCAATCAACTCAACATGTACGTCTTTGGATGTGGGAGGAAGCCGGAGGAAAGTCAGACGAGAACAGTGGTGACATGCACACAAGTGTACTTTTTTGGGGGGGAATTCATACCTGCTCATTGTCTACTTTCACATTATTTTGACTCTTCCTTTCCCCAAAGGAGTTCCGGAGTTTCTTCAAGTTTCTGATTGGCTAAAATGGCCTAAAGGTTCAATGATAGAGCACCATGTGTGATGTGTTTTCACGTGGGTTGAGATATTTTTAACCCTGTAGTGAGAAAATAATGTGTTTGAAAATAGTAAAAAAATCCACATGGATGTAGTCATACAGTGGTCTCTCCGTTTTGACCACGTGGTGTTTAAACAAACAATGATGTCAAAAACCATATGCTCGTGCTTGGCCTTGCACTCTCGCTCATGTCCCACCCCACGCCGTTGTCTCTGGTGGGTTATTTTAAACCCCCTCGACCACAGACCACATCACAAGGTGGTGGGGTTGCGGCCTCCATGGACCCAATGGGGTGTGGGGGGGGGGGGGGGGGGGGGCGCTGGCCCTTTCTATTAGAAACAGAGCCAGAGGTGGGTGGTCGCACCAGGTCCCGGTTTGGATGCTGATGGCGGTTTGGGTGGAGACAGGAGTCGGATTTTGTCTCCTCCCTGTCGTGGCATTTTGCACTGTAAATGAACACACTGTTGTATATTTGTGCATGTGTGTGTGCGCGCCCTGACACAATGGGCCGGGTGTTGCAAAGCTAAAGAGTTCATTTTGGTCAGCTCAGTCTCTATTTGCCACCACAAAATGAAAGGATAAAAAAAAATAATAATACAGCGGGACATTGACTTGAGGTGTTTCTCGGTTGATTTTTTTCTGCTGCAAGCCAAACTAAGTGAGCTGCCTCCCGTGTGAAGTGGGGAAAAAAAATGTCAACGTCGCCAATGCAATTTGAGCTATTTATTGAACGGGACAAACAGTTAAACACACAAATAAAAATTGAGAACACCCACAAGCAGCGACGGATGCCCCTAACTAGGCCATGCCCCTTAACTCATTCACTCCCAAAGACGTTTTTAAACGTCTTTTCCGACTTGGTCCAGAATTGGCTGGTACTGAATGAGTTAAAGGCACACTTCCACTGCAGTGAGACAGTCGCAGTGAATGTGCAGCTGCTTGAGCGCGTGGACGTGCTTTTTGCTTAGTGGTAATGTCTCACTATGCAGAAACACACACACTCATTATTCCAAGCCCACCAATCCCACCTACCTTCGAGCAGAAAGACGGCCTCCTTGCGAAAGATCTTGACCAGCGAATCGTCCAGTTCTACTTCTTGAAGCTTGGCCAGCAGCTGCTCCTCGTTGCGGCACACCTTCTCCTGAGCGTACAAGCCGTCGGGCATGACGCGCTGCTGGCCCAGGCCCATCAGGGCCGTCTCCACCGCCAGCGCCACGTAGGACTCGCCGTCGCCGAGCAGTCTCTGGACGGGCATTCGCTGGAGGTCTGCACGAGTCACCACACTGGAGCAGTCTGTGGAGAGGCAAGGGCGGGGAGATGGTGATCAGATTCGGATGCTCTCACTGAGCTGAGTCATATTGGACACTTTGAATCAGGGGTGGCCAACCCGCGACTCGAGAGCTACATGTACGCGTGCTGTCATTTGCATTACCTGAGAGATCCAAGCAGGTATTAGATCCCTCTTCTCCCACCCGTCCCGACTCTGTCAGCGTACTGAAGAGGGTGCCGATGGGATCCAGTGGGTGTCCCACCCAGCCCTCCATGTTGGTAATTGAAGTGTGGCCTTTATGGAGCAACTCTGAGACAAACAATACATTTATCAGCATACAACACAGGAAGGTAGAATATTCCACATGGACTGAAAACGGAGCCTCACCTTTTTTATGCCGGCGGAAGTGCTCGAGTTGCCGCTGCTGTTGCCGCCGTAACGTGTTCACAACGGCGATGGCCAGGCGGAGTGCTTCTCGTGGGTAACCGTGGGACCGCAGGGCATCCACCCTGGCGCAGGCTGTTGGGACGTGTTCTTCAAAAGAAAAAGAGAGCGAGAGATTTGCCAAGCTTATGGCAACGTCTATTGCATCTGCCGTGTTTTTATCGTCTTCACTCACCGTGCCACAAGGGCCAGCCGCGGGCGTCAAACAGTGAGCCCTCCTGGTTGTCGTGGTAACAGTAGTTGGCGTAGAGGTCACTGGCGATGATGTGCTGGAGGTGGCGGTCCTGCCAGTGCAGGTCGCAGGCCTCGATGGCCCGCGTGAAAACAGTCCTGTGGGGCCGCATCTCTGCGAGGAAGGATGACGGGCGTACTTATTAGCGTCAGGAATTCGAGAATAACAACAATCATAAAAAAAATCCTAGAATATATATTTTTTAAGACTGTTCTTTTTAAATATAAAATGTAAAAAAGGTTTTAAAAAATCATTGCTTTTCAAATTGTTGTCAAAATAAGAGCAGATTTGGACAATTTTGAGAAACCGAGGGAAACGTTTTGCATTATTTTAGCATAGCTATCATCAAAATCTCTGCAGTTGGAGAGAAAAACCACGAAAATGGCACGTAAAAAAGACCCGTGTGCAACACTGACCCTGGTTGCTGTGGGCACCCTGTGGGAGCGAGTGGGTGAGGTTGGGCAGCTCGTTGCCGTGGTTTCCGTCTTCCCACGGACACACGTCCACGCTGTTCCACCTGCGCAGCTGCCGCAACCAGGATGACTTTTGCTCCGCCTTGCAGTGCGGGTTCAGTACGATGCACATCCACAGGGCACCTGGTGGACACCAAAACATGGAGGCTTTAGCCCAGGGGAGGGCAAAATTTTGTGCTCAAGGGACACATTGGAACTTTATACGAGAAAGATCGGCCCGATCAGTCTTAAATGAAGTCAAATGTAAATGGTTTATTCTGAACATTCCAAGTTATGAGAGGGTGTGTACACATGATCAGTTGTTTATTTTTAATAAACCTGTCCAACGCATTTTTTTCAATTGATTTATACAGATTATAGCCCACATTAATGGAGGAAAAAAGTTTGGAAATCATTTATCATGGTCTCAATTTTTTTTAATGACATAACCACCCCCCCAACCCACCCCCCTATCATTTGAACAGGGGTGTGTAGACTTTTTATATGCATCTTGAGGGTGTCTTTCAAAGAAGCGCATCAGTTTGAGCGCCATCACGTTTTCCCCCTGGAGCACATTTGGTACCCCACAAAAAAAGTATGTGAAAGATCTTAACTAGTCCCGAGGCAACGCAAACTGTGCATACATCATTTTGGAGCAAATTGGAACAAACAGAATATTAAAAAGAAATGCTTCAGTCTCATGGGATGGGAGCACATTCGGGGATTTTACTGTGCAGACTGCGTAGCACGCTCATTGTGTGTGGATAGAAGTTCAGGGGTGGGTTTGGGAGAAAGGGCTAAGACAAGGACAAGATGTGAAGGAGGTAAAAAAAAATAATTAAGAAAATGGGGGTGAATATAAAGAAATGTGGACAAAAAAAAAAGAGTACGAAATGGAAAATGAGCTGATGTGGACAAGGACGCTCGGCTTTGTGTCTGGAGGTAGACGAGGAGCCGCAGCCTCAAAAGGAGGACAAGACAAAAGAGTGACGATGAAGGAGAGAGGGAGAGAAAAGAGGCGAGCAGGGCGGCATTGAGCGCACATCACGGGGAGTGATAAGGACTCGAGAAGAAGGGTTTGAAGTGTCAACTTCAAAAAGAAGAGAGCCGACGCACGCGTCCAATTCCGGGAATACGTGGCGCAGAAACAGATGAGTTCGTTGGGCTGTCCAAGCAAAACGTGCATGACGAGAGGAAAAGGGAGAAGAGACAAGGTTGTCAACAACGCGTGAGGCATCGGCGAAGACAGGGGAGACAAGAAAGGCTGGAGACAACATGGCGGCTGCCCTGTCGTCTGTCACAAGACGACACGGCATCAAACGCAAATAGTGCTCAGCTAACCACTTTGAAATAGAGTGTTTTTTTTTTTTAATGGAAAATGACCATGCTTATACGTCAGCCATGTTTACGGAGTTTGTTAGCGTGTGTCGGCCATGTTTGAAGAGTCTCTTCCCGCGTGTTGATCATGTTTGTGGAATGTACAGCCCACTTCACACAGCACAGTGTAGTGATCCATCCGTCCATTTTCCGAAGGGTCGCAGGGGGTGCTGGAGCCTATCCCAGCCATCTCCGGGCAGTAGGCGGGGGACACCCTGAATCAGTTGTCAGCCTATCGCAGGGCACACAGAGACGAACAACCATCCACGCCCACACTCACACCTAGGGACAATTTAGAGCGTCCAATCAGCCTGACATGCATGTTTTTGGAATGTGGGAGGAAACCGGAGCACCCGGAGAAAACCCACGCAGGCCCGGGGAGAACATGCAAACTCCACACAGGGAGGCCGGAGCTGGAATCGAACCCGGAACCTCTGCACTGTGAAGCCGACGTGCTAACCACTGGACTACCGGGCCGCCTCAGTGTAGTGATGCCGACAACAAACCCAGATTTGCGACACACGAGAGATGAACGCAGTGATGGGTTTAAGAAGGCGGTGCTATCAGCTCAGCCTGAAATGCACCTCGAAGCGCTCAGGGTGGAACTGCCGCTCACGAATGAGATTAAACTCTTCAAGTTCCCGCTGAGCCCTGTGTAAAGGATGTACCTGTCCCCTTTTATGCTGCTCATGCCCTCCTCATTCCTAAAATGTGAAAAGCAACGGCTTGTTTGCCATAATGAAAGATATATTTTGCCGAGGTGCTGTCTACAAAAGTCTCTGTATTCACTTCCTTGTAGGCTACTACGTCAGCACTTCCAGATATGGCCAAGATGGCCACCGAGACGTCATGGACTTTGTGCAACCTTTTCACACTGAGCGAGTGCACAAGATTTTAGTAAATCGGACATCTTTGTGGTGTGCGTTAGGGTATGTGGGACATATTTGAGTAGCATATTAGAAATGTAGCTCATGTCTGAGCTAAGAATTGTGTCGCAGTGTCCTGCCGATGTTTCCGCCATGTGTTTCAGCATGTCGGCCATGTTTGTGGAATGTGTTGAGAATGTCGCCCATGTTTGCGGATAGTTTTGCGGCCATGTTTGTGACGTGTTTGAGCATGTCATCCATTTTGGGAAATGTGTAAAAGCTTGTCATCCAGGTTTGTGGAGTAGGTTAGAGTGTGCAAGGCAGGTTGGAGGAGTATGTCATCACGTGTTGGCAACGTTTGTGAAGTGTAGCAATGTATTCCGGCCACGTTTGTGGAGTATGTTGCAATCATTATTGTGGAGTGTGTTGCAACCATGTTAGCGGCGTTTGCTCCAGAATGCCAAACAGATTTTTCAAACGCATTGCGGCCCTGTTAGAGGATTGCGTTGCAAAATGTTAGCCATGTTGGGTGAGTGTGCTGGAGCATCTCGGCCAGGTTTGTTTTCTGTTATGTGGCCAATATTCACACTGGATTTTGTGTGTCTGTGTGTGTTGTCGAAAACAAAAGGATAAACACAAAGACATCTGCGTGTGTCTTTTGGGTACTGTCTGGTTCCGATCATCCACCTTGTTGAAATCTGTGTGTGTGTGTGTGTGTGTGCGCGCGCGCGCACGCGTGGCCCGTACCCAGTTCGTCCCAGAGCTGTCTGTACTTGTCTGTCATGGTGGTGCCTTGCTGTCTCCACAGCGCCAGCCGAGGGTCGGCCATGAACTGCTCTGTGATCAGTGTTAACATCCTCGCTCCGTTGGAGTCACGCATCTTCAGCATCTCTCGCACCTACAGGGGCCAATAGGGAGGTCCGTCAGTATGCACATGCACTGTATAGACACATATTGACATTGTGGATATGACAACAAATACACGATTGTGAGCATCTTAAAACAAAGGTAATTTCATGGACACTTGAACTAAATTAGACTGAACAGACAAAGAACTGCAAATATAGTTCAGTAACAACAATTGCAATTGTACTTTGTAGAGCACGCCGGCCTTCACCAAAGCCAAATAATCCGGATGTAGCCCAATTTAGCCCAAATGCAAGCAGGCTGTTGGCATGTAAAAGATGCATCTGCATCAGAAAAAAAATGGTTTCCCTTTGGATTGAAGCCATGGAGATCGGGTAGTTTTTGCCTAATCCTGTTCAGAAAGTGGGGGGGGGGGGGGGGGGAAATCCTCTACTTTGACATAAACTTTTTTATTCCTTGGCCAAAGTTGTCAGAAGTTGTTCTCAGCTTGATGATGACGGCCTGACTAATTAAGTATTCTGGAATACTACAATACAACAGTTTTGTCATTTTTGGGTAATTCTGTTGAAAAACTAACTTGATAACCATTACCGTACACAATTTACATGCAGTGTAGCTAATGACGTAGTTAATTTACAAGCTAGGTAGCCTAACTTAACTGACCTTCACCTGGGAATTTTTAAGACACTTTTACATAATCTTGTTGCCTAACAATAGGAACTAGCTGAAATATTCCAAAATCTGAAAATTAATCAGTAATTATAATAGTTGATTTTTAAGTAACAGAGTTGTATGTATCATTCACTTTCA
Source organism: Hippocampus guttulatus (assembly GCF_054856545.1). Classification (NCBI taxonomy): domain Eukaryota; kingdom Metazoa; phylum Chordata; class Actinopteri; order Syngnathiformes; family Syngnathidae; genus Hippocampus; species Hippocampus guttulatus. Next base: position 16,158,961 of record NC_141265.1, read on the forward strand.
TATGCCTAAAGATTTGGCCAGTCATTCAGGGAAATCAAAAGCAGAGGATTATGTTTTCAGGAGATATTTTTGAGACATTTTTCTTTGATGCGTTGTATTTTCTGATGCCTTTTGAAATGGTCTCCATGGTTGCTAATTGTAGAAATTCATTTCCACGGTCACATGATGTAAAGAAGTGGAGACAAGTTTCCTGGCTTTTAGTCCTCTCCAATGTTGTGTCGAGTACTTCGGGTGTCCTTGCGCTGATGCCGACTTGCGGGGGACTGATTGCCATTCAAAGCGGTTTCGATCCTGGAATTGGTTTGAAAGTTGGGCATTCATCCGAGTGAGAGGTAGCATTGAATACTGATGACGTATTTCAACTTGGGACACACGCTGGTTGTTATGGACGCCGGCCGCCGCACAACTGCACTCTATTTCACATGTCAGGCTAAAGGAGGACCGGTGTCACTTATTTAGGTGTTGCCTCTCATCTGTGTGCGTATTATGTTTCAAATTCGACCGTGTACATAAATGTGTGTATGTGCGTGTCTGTGTACTGTGGGTGGATACATAAACACTATTACGAGAGCGTGGAGCCGGACAGACTGGACCTTAATGGTATTGTTCTGCTGACTTCACACAGTGTACACATCACATTAACGCTAAGCTCACCTTTGCTACTACTAATACCACGCCAGAATGCACCACGTACACCGCACCACACGGGCTACAACTCAAAATCGGCTACTGAGACACTACGCTTGTCTGCGACACGTCCGTCGGCTCAAAAAAAAAAACAAAAAAAAAACAGGCTACATTCGTGTAGTCTGTCGTCGGCATCATAACAGACGCCTCCCTTTGACTTTTGTGATCTCAGTTCTTACAGGGACATTTAACCGCTATAACCTGATGAACCAATTTTAATGCAACCATAACAGCGGCATCTCCGGAGGCATTTAAAACCTCTCGGATGAAATGTAATGGCACTCTTTAGGTACTTATCTCCGTAATATTTATTTTCAATATGTTTTTATAAACTGTACTTTCACTTGACATACGTTGTTTTATTGTTGTAATATTGTTTCAAAAAAACAACCCCCTCCACCTGCAGTTGAGTAAACACCCCAGACCACTCCAGTATTTGCAGCCACGCGGTACCTTTGTGATGGCAGAATGTTTGATGGAGCTACCGGATTTTATTGGATTGCGGAGGTGTACCTAATGACGTGGCCCATGAGTGTATATCCATACTGCATGTTTCGTTCACTGCTTCCCTCCAGCAATTAGCCGCAAGCTAAGAGGCTGCGCGGCACTTCTAATGCATGTGCCAATGTACGTCGGAGATTACGTGGAGAACAAAGGTCTCCTCTCAGGAGGGAAATGAGGAGCGTATAAGTGCACTAGAGAGGGAAAATATTAACCAGATGCAGAGTAGAGACTACATTTGTCTTGTTGCGGTGAAAAGGAAAACCCGAGGGCAGAATCGTGTACCATATAGGCCCGCCTGTCGGGGACTGAATGTGTCGTTGTGTACGTGTGGTTGCGATGTGCATGTGGAAAGAACAACGCTGGCGGTTGTTGACCTTGCTGAAGAGCAGGTTGAGCTGCTTGCCCGAGCCGTGGTATCCACCCTGGGACAGGAAGAGCTTGACTTGCTCCTGAACCTGCTCCTCATCCAGATGCCAGCAATTCTCGTCATCCACGCTGGCCCCTGCTGTGGGGTCCGGTGCCCCTAAATGACACATAGATGAATCATGTGTATGAGTTTTCCGTAATCTTAAAACATGGAAAGGTGGTTTTTTATGCTCTGTTTTGTACATGTTTCAACTGCTCTGTAAAGATATTCCAACACGTTAGCAAGGTCTCTGTCAAGTGCGGGTGGCTTTAAATATTTACATGTTTGTTTTATTAAGTGTCAAAAAAGCACATATTATTATTAGATAATATTGTCAGTGGAAAATGTATGAACAAAATTATTATGAGCATTAGATTTCTCAATTAAGACATAAAAAAACAAATTTTTCTTGCCAGGCATGACAACCAGAATTTTTCTCTCCCGCAGCTAAGGGCTGGGGGGGGGGGGGGGGGGCGCGTATTGACTGATCTGTGTGTGTGTGTGTGTGTGTGTTGGGGGGCATTACCCCGCTGTTCTTATTGGGCAATACTGTACAGTACTTGTTGCATACTATTTGTAAGCCTCTGCACTTAGGAGCTGCAACTGGTGCTCCTTCAGGAGTTGGACCAGGCTCATTTTTCCAACCGCTCTATTTTTCTTTACCACTCTGCAAGACTGGGAGATTTATGAGGTAATGGGTTTTTTTCTGAAGGGGAGTTATGACAAATTTCTGATGGGTAGGATTGTTATAGTGTGAAAGTTATGATTTTGATTGACCTTGAGAGTAAGAACTTAGTGGTCCTTACTTAAAACAGATTATTTCCGATAGATTGTACATTTATTCTTGAAATGTGCAGTTAAGGTATATGTAAAACCTGTGGCAGAGAATCAAAGAAAAATCACAAGATATCCAAATTTTCCCGATATTTGGGAGTGGCCATCCCGTGGCTCTGCCCCTGCAGCCATGGCTCACGTCGGCTCATCGACAGTGCACGTCTGGTGCACATTCATAATGGTTGTGAAAGTGTGGGTGGGAGGGATGATGAGTAAAGTCTGGCCACAATTTCGCAATTTTGACCCTGCGAACGATCCCTTTAATGTATTTACCCATTTACAGGTCAGGATTAGTCAATAGAATATAAAGCACAGTACATAATATGGTTTAACTACACACCACTGTACAAAAACCGGGAGGGACGCTGGTATATGTGTAGACTTCAAGCAAACAACTGAGCAGAGCAACAGACTGATTTTCAAACCTCCCTGCAATCATCCCCATCTCCTTGTCACTCCACTTCAAGAGGTAAATAAGGGCTCCATAAAGTGTTGATTAGAGGCATCCAATCTCCCCTTTACTGTCTGCGTCGCATTAATGAGCGCAGAATTGATCCTACCGCAATTTGCCTTCATCCCTGAGTCGATACACACACACACGCAAGTAAAGGTGAAACGACAAATCTCCTACAAATGACTGCATGGGTAATGCATGCACGGCCTACTTCAATTGAGGGCTAGAAATCAGTGCAATAATATCAGGAAACAAAGGATGATTTAAAAGAAACACATTGACGATACATGTTGCAATTTTTATAATTAAGGAAGTTAAAACCTAACAAATAAAATCAATTCTTCACTTTCATTCAGAATACTTCATCCAGCCAGACAAATTTATCACAGCATTTTTCCCCAATACGATGTCAATGCAATATTTTGTCCAGCTAACTAAATATCACAACATTGCAAATCAGCTATTGTATGACAATCCCCAAAATGATTTAGCTAGATATTTGTGCAGCTGATCAGGACAAATACAGCCTCAAAATGTCATTTACATACAAATATATCATTCAACATGTAGCTCCTGATGAGATATAACCTGGGAAGGTAAAGCATTGTCTTTATTCATTATCTATTCATTCGCTATCGTGTATCACAGTGTCGCTCCTGATACCTTATCAATGATGCGTTTGCCCATCCTATCCTAAATATCACTACACAGCGATTGTACAATAATCCATACGTGAAAGTCAATGACGATACACATCGATATCTGTCTAACAAGGGAAGGGAAAACTGATCTATATATATATATCCATCTATCATCGACAGATCAATGTCTCATATAACAGAGTACCTTCCAATGAAATGTGATAGTTTGCATACAAGTATCATGATGAGAAAGCTATGGATGATAATCCTTCGATAATCCATCCATCACAGACTGAGAGACAGATGGAGAAATAGCTGTCATATTAGACACAGAGCAGCTTCTGATGCATTATGAATACGTTTTCCCCAATTATAGATGTAGCAACGGTAAACATTTTCTTTCCAATAGTATGGTCGATGTGTCCTCGCTAGTCCAAACGCTGTATTCCGATTCCTGTTGCGATTATGGAATATGAATTAAGTAGCAAAATTACATTTTTAGCTATCTCGGGAGGCGGCCATTTTGCCACTTTTCGACTGAAAATGACATCACAGTTGCTCAGGGCTCAGGTAATGACCAATCACAGCTCAACAATTTTCTGAGTTTGTTCATGTGACGGTGCGAAGCCGAGCTGTGGCAGAACGGCCACCGCCTTAGATAGATTAAAACCGGTGGATTTTGCTGCTTAATTCATATTCCGCAAACGCAAAATAAATCAGAATAGCGTGTTTCGACGAGTGGGGACCCATAGAACATATTCTTGTAAAGACATGTCTGACTTGACTTCTCCAGTACTCTAGAGTGTCCGGTGACTCTCCAGCACAGTAACAGAAACAACAAAACCAACGATCCATTTATCTATCTATCATTGATGAATAGACAGAACAATACCACATATACAGTGAAAACCACAGAGAAAAACAACACGTATCTCTTTGACAAAAGATGGAAACTCTCAAAATCACAAAATATTGATACTACAAACAAAACTGCTCTTTTAGTTGTATTAATTTGTGGTTTTCTCTCGGTTTGGATTTCTTATATTTCAGGCTTAACCCATCTCATCAAAGCACGTATGAATGAATACGTAGACTACTCAAACAGAGTGAAATTCACGTCGAGCGTCTATCAACCCTTTTGGCAACCTGCTGCAGGGCTATGATGATTCATCACGATGCTAATTTGACGCGTCAATACTTTTTGTCCGAAACACCATTCATCACGCACTCACCATGGACCTGGTTGATCTCGGAGTTCTGTGACAGGATCTCGTCGGCCAATTTCTGTGCGGTGGGCAACACCTCCGTGTGGTGGACAGAGATGAGATACTGGACGAATTTCTGCAGCTGGTCGCGGCTCATCTGGAACAAGGTTTCCGAGATGGGCAGGTGCAGTTTGACCTGCTCAGGCTTGCGTACCCGATAAAGCGAGAGCGCCACCACGTGGGCGCAATAGAAGATGTCCTTGTTGCCGCAAGTGCACGTGACCGCGGTGATCTTGCAACGGTCGAAGCTGACGCTGACGCTGCATACGAGTTCTGGGGACGAGGGCGTGGCGGGGTCCGTTACTGTGCCGCTCAGATGGAAACCTGGAGAAGAGACGGATAAACAAAAAAAGGTCTGAGTTCCGTAATTCTCAGTGGAAACACTAAATTCAATGTTCAAACTGTGCATCACGTAACGGTGGATTAAACATTATTATTCTTTTCTAAAATCCAGTACAGGACATTTGTTAAATACATTTCAGTTGTGTTCAGTACCATGCATTTCATCAATTACAACGATGTGTTTATAACATTCACAAAAAATACTTTTCACTCTTATACTTCGGTCTGTATTTTTTTACTTTTCCTTTTAAATATAACAATAGTATTGTTAGATTGAGTGGTTACTAGGGGGACAACTTTGGGTGAGGGAACAGGAAGTGACGTTGTTCTCCCCGATGTTAAGAGACTGCGTTACGTACGTGTTCTGCATGAGTCATGCCAATAAAAGTCAAGTAAGCAAGATGCTTTAACCGTCCATTCTGTATGGTCAGTCAGAACGGAACAGGGTGAAACAATATATAGGAGTTGAATCGGTGCATATATTTTAACTGGAGTCTTTTTTTCTTTTTTTTTTAACACAACTAACCGAGTACGGCTGAGCCGAGAATTGTGACGTAAAAATGAACGATATTAATTAGGAAGCTGACTGAAGCTTATTCTTTTTCTGGACGCAAACAGCATATAAATATTGACTGTTTGTATACATGCAGCTCCCTCGTTATACAGCATATATTTATGACTGTACTATTTCTGCTCTTTGTGTTCAAAGGGCAGTACAGACATTTCCACACGTGATGTAAAGATAAATGCCGTGTGCTGTGCCGCTCATCTTGAGTACAGCACGCACTATACACATAATCACACAGTTGCTGATTGTTTTCCTTGTCGTGTGGAGTCTTGCGCATTTATATAAAAAAAAAAATTGCTGCGTACCTCGCTTAAGTGAGACATCCCCACCAGTTCACATCTGCAATGCATGTGAATGACAATGAGGAAGTGAGGAACGTGTGGGGACGTTCCAGTATGAATTATACACACTCTTTCTTCCTCCTCCTCCCCCTCCGCCAACGACTTTGATTACAATGTTTGATCTTATCCCTGACTGTCCTATCTGGAGGCGCGGCCGCTTTTTATTATGCCGGGATGAATATGAATGAATGAGGCGGAGTCTCACCCCCCCCCCCCCCCCCCACACACACACACACGCGCGTGCACAAGACGAACATATGAAACTGACATGCACACACTGGGCCACAGCGTGAGATCATGCATTTATTAATCATGGGAGTGGTTAAGGGGTGGGGGGGGGGGGGTTTATGAATGCATTTATGTGCTCAGGAGAGATGCGTGAACTACACAGGCGAAGACATACATCACCTAAACATGTTTATCAAAGGGCCGAGCGCACGCAACGCTGTTATATCAAGCATGTATTAGAGCGGATATCAAAGCAGCTCTCCGCTGATGTGAGAGGCAAGGGGAGAGGTTGAATATTTCATTGCGTACAGATGGAAATGGGACGCATGCGTTGGCTAAAAAAGGGGGTCTGTTATCAAGGGCCGCAACACATACAACCCCAGCAGGTTGGAGACTGAATGAAACAAAGTCTTTTTAAACATCGAACACTTTGTAAGCGCACCTTAATGTACTTTCTCAAGTCTTTCTTCTTGCCATTCTTCCAACAAGGCCAGATTTGTATATGAGCGACTAATAGTTGTCCGATGGACAGATTCCCCAACTTTAGCTCTGCAGTGCATCCAGAGAGATCGTGGGCAACATCTCTGATGTTTGGGTTGAAAGTTTGGAGGGACGGCCGAGTCGGTCAGGGGTCGAATACTCTCTCCATTTAATTTAACTTGGTGGTGTGTTTGTTGATCTTCATGATTCTGTTTGCTCCCTAATAGTCTTTCAACAGACCATCACAACCATCCATCCATCCATTTTCAGATCCGCTTTTCCTCACAAGGGTCGCGGGGCACGCTAGAGCCTATCCCAGTTGTCTTCGGGCAGTAGGCGGGGGACACCCTGAACTGGTTGCCAGCCAATCGCAGGGCACACAGAGACGAACAACCATCTGCGCTCACACTCAGACCGAGGGACAATTTAGAGTGTTCCCAGACCATCACAGAGCATGGGTATTTATACTCAGACTAGAAGACAATCCTGTCACTGTAAAGTACATTTTGTGGGTCAGTGGATAGTTGAAATCTTTCATGCACCAATTATGATAAGCTGTAACCTGATAACATGATAGAGCAGGGGTGGGCAAACTACGGCACACGGGCCGGATCCGGCCCGCCGAAGATTGGTGCACAATTAAGGTTTGATTGCATTCATTTCGTTTGGACTTGTAATGACATGTATTTCAACACCAGGTGGCGCAGTTACTTCAAGTTGCAGAGCACAGGGAGGGAGGGGAAGACGAAGAAAGAGGGAGAGAGTAATGACCATGGAAGGGAAAGTGAAATGTATCTGATTAAATGAAGCGGGTAACAAAGTACGAAACATTCAGGAGACGCCTGGAGTTGGAAAGACTCAAATCCACGAGACTTTGAAAAACAAGGAAGCGATTCTTACTCAGTCCGATTCTGGCAATTTCCATGCTCAGAGTGAATTGCTTGTGGCTCGAGTAAATGAACATTTCCTAGAATGGTTTGATTGTTATCATGTTAAAAACTTTCCGCAAACTGGACCGCTAATAAGAGTCGAAGAGCAGTCAAATGTGTAGAGCGTGAACAACAGGGGACTCAGTACACATCCTTGAGGAGAACCGGTGCTGAGTGTGATAGTGGAGGAGAATGTTACATTATTACTGGCATACAAAGACATTGTGCTATCTTCTTTATTTTCTATTTCTATTTCTAACTTTTGGCCCGGTCCTCCACAATATTTTCTGCTTCTCATTTGGCCCCCCTGGGAAAATAATTGCCCACCCCTGTGATAGAGGCTGTCCAATGTAGTGGCCACTGTCCCTGAAAGGGTGAAGGCTAAAAGTACATTTCAGCGTCTGAGCTTTTATTTCAGTATCAGGAGTTGAATCAGCACATTGACTTTTAACAGTCTTCATATCTGTTCTTCGACTCGAGCACACAGCGTGAGTACTTTTGCCACCTCTGCTGAGAACATAAACCGATGCAACAACGCTATCTGCATGACGAGGAAGCGCTGGCGGCAAATATGCAAACATTGCCAAGGAAATGCGTGTCTCTTTTTTTTTTTTCCTACCACAGCGAAAGCCAGCTGGCAAGAAGGAGGGCACCTTTGCGAACAATATTCACACAAGACGCGGTGAGAATATGGCAGTTGCCCGCATCTGCGCTAATCAAAGCGAACCAGCGCCGCTGCGAGGGCGTCACGCCGACTCACCTAAGTAGGACAAAACGGTTTACAACCGTGCAGCTGGTGCGACAACGGAGGACTAAAGATGATTCTGTTGGTGTGCAACTACACACGGATAATAGAATGCTTGGGAGAGAAGATGTTTCACTTTTACTTTTGTTCCCGTTAACTATGCCAAAACGATACCACCGGTTGCTGGGCATGGGCTACGGAACAACACTCTTCTGGACTCTGATGTTCAGTTAAGTTAAGGTTTTGGTTTCAACATTTTGAATGAAGCAGGATTTGCGTGGCAAAATATGCAAGGTGGCATCTGTAAAGCTGTAAAGGCAAATGAGTTCATTGTACGGCATTCCTAACCTTAAAACCTCGCATGGCGGGACCTTTGTAAAATGAAGCAGCCACTGGAAAGGTGCCATTGAGTAGGTGATGCAAGGTTGCCATGGCAATGGTGGGATGCTGTCCTCCGGATTTAAAAAAAATGGTGCACCGTCAAAGTGATGGTGAATTAGTTTTGTGGTCAGAGTTGCACACATTGTTGCCGTGATACAAGGTGTTGTGAGCACGTGCGTGCGTCACGTGTTTCAAGAGTCCGGAGAATGCAGCGAAAAGAGAACATCAAAAACGTGAGAGCAACAACATCGGAATAAAACAGCATATTAATACAAAGACTGAAACAGCTGCACATTACTTTGGTTTCCAAAGCGTTTTTCTGTCCCCCACACCCCATGAGACTAAATTAGCACAATTCTTCAAATTCATCACACATGGAGGACGAAGTGGTGATAAAACTCATTCAAAAGTCTGTTTTGTTTCACTCTCCCACTAACCAACCAACCAACCAACCCTCTTGCTTTTCCCACAGATCTCTCTCTCACTGGCAGATGGGTAGGTAATGAGTTTCGCCTTTTCCTGTCCAATCGCCTGGGCACCATAAAGTGCCCCCCACGCCAAATATGCCCTTTTAATTTAGCCAAGTGCTGAGTACAGGGATATTACTGTTTAACTAACCCCCACCCCAAGCCCCCAACCAACACATACACACACACACACACACATATCTCCCATGACTGCTGGTTGGGCGGGTTTGAAACCTTCCACGTCTCATGTGCTAGCTATTAAAGCGCCTGGTTCCCACCCCGGTCTACTGAACCCCCCCGTACTCCCACTTCCCCGAGTGGTGCTCAGGGCTCCTTTCTGTGCCGGTTCAAGAGGCCGGCCTTGGCTTTCAAAGTAACCATGGCGGCCATTTTTAGAACAAGGCCTCAGTGAGGTTGCCCTAGAAACCCCTCCTGGCCGCAGCGGTGAAATCACACTTGGCCCGAGGCGTTGTGGAAGAGTGTGTGAATGAGCAAGCCAGAATGAGTGCCTGCTTATATACTGTGTGTGTGTGTGTGTGTATGTATTTATTTTTATATATATATTTTTTTATATATATTTTTTTATATATACTGTATATATATATATATGTGTGTGTGTGTGTGTGTGTGTGTGTGTGTGTGTGTGTATGGTTTTGAGGGACCACCCACACACTTTTGGTGATTGGGTGTTCTAAGTCAAAGCAACTGCCCCGCCCATCAAACATATACACACCCCTGATTAGCCAATAGCTTTAATCGGTTTTTAACTTTTTTTTTTTAAATTCAAACACTGGTAAGACTGCTCTCTGCGCTCCAGCCAGAATCACCACCATTGTCCATTCAACAAGAACATGACACAACATCAGTAATAAGAAGGTTCAGCCACATACAGCCACAGTATGGCACAATTTCTCCGCGTAGCAGTGTATTGCTAATACACTCTATTCAGATTTTTTTCTTTTTTGGTGAAACAAATGTTTTTTTTTTTGTGGAAAATCACACAAAAATGTGCAAATCTGCAGTTTTCAGCGATGTTTTTTTGAGGGTGTATTTTTAAAGTATCGACATATTATGCCCTCACTTTACTTCACTTTTCAGCCATTTATTGAATTCAACGAGAACATAACAACAATGAGCACACTCACACACAGCTAATGCCCAGGCAGTCACAAGCAGAACCTTCCCATGGCCAAATGGGCCCCGCCTCTTAAAGGCACATTTATATCTCTAACAGAGACACAACAATAGGAAGAATACTCTGGCATCCCTTCACTGGCTCCCCATACATTTTAGAGTTGTTTTCAAGATCCTCTTATTTGTTTTCAAATCTCTAAATGATCTCGCGCCTTCTTTTCATTTTGTGCTAGCGGTTTGCGTACATGTTGAAATTTCTAATATGCATAAATAAGTGTGTTTCCTTTCCAGTGCTACTTTTCCATACTGCAAAAACAATCATTTTAGGTTCATTCAATCAGCATTGAAGACTCAATCAGCTGGGTCAAGCTCCAGCTCACCTGTCACCCTGGACAGGTTGAGTGGCGCAAAATGGAATGATGAGTGCACAAGTGATTATAGTATATGATTTTCCTTGTCGTCGCTTTAGAGAATATATGTCAAAACCTCCATTCTTTGAAGAAAAGCTGCAGACTGGAAGTCGTCAACATGGCGAGACAGAAGAATGTTGCCTTTATACGCGGCGTATGAAATAGGATTTAGCTCCCCACATGAAGGCTGCCCGGCGGAGATGCCGGTCGGCAGCCTCAAAGATTCTCACAGAAGCGCTGTATTCCAAAAAAGGGCGGAGGGGGGGAAAAAAAAGACGCAAATTGCATTAAACAACAAACATTTCTGTAATTGACTTAAGATTCCACGTCAAAGTAGAAGATGGGGAGTGGTTATTATGACTATTGGCTGAATTGGGAGTGATGGTTAGCAAAATCTAATACGGCTATGCTAAAAAGTCCGTGATTGATTTCACTGTGAAAGCGAGTCAACCAAGAGAGCAAATAGATGTTAAATGTGCCTGTGCTCATCCACTTGGGCCTCGCACATTTATCAAATTACCTCGTCAGACAAGAGAACGGGGAAAAGGAGGTGGGGCGGGGGGCTACACAAGCTTTTTATGATCTGAAGCCCGAGAGCGCCTGCGGCCGATTGGAAAATACGCCATCTGACTCCCGTGTTGACCAAAGATGGCCTGCGAAAAACCTCATGGATAAAAAAGCTACCGGGCTGGAATCCGATCCGAAAAGCTCAGATTTGTAGCAGGTTGAAGAGAGGTCGACGGGCAACCCCCACCTTTAGACCCTCGTCCCACCCAGAGTCAAAAGAGCTCCCCTCTAATCTCCCCACCGCGGCTCGATTAAGAGGCCTTTTTGGATCTCCGAGCATGTGTAGTCCTATAAGGAAGCACCCTAACAGATTGTAAACAGAGATCAATGCTATCCTGCGGAAGACCTTGCCTCAAATGCGTGTGTACGTGTGTGTGTGTGTGTGTGTGTGTGTGTGTGTGTGTGCACACTAGGTGTGGGAGGGGCAGGAATAACACAGCTGAGCCCCGAGGGCGGCCATATTTATGCCTTGAACCCTCCGGGGAGGGCAAGGAGCCTTCTTCTCCCCAGATGTGTTTTCCTCTCACCTCTCTCATGATCCCAACTTGCTTCCACAGTGCTACCCTGACTTACAAGTTACAAGTGCCCCAACTTACGTCGAAAGGAGTGCCGCAGCCGTCAATGCTTGCTCAGCTGTTTCTTCAACAGGGCAAACAGTCAACCACGAGGATACAAAATGAGATAAGGAGCTGCTGTAGGACAACTCATGGCCAGACGCTCACACGGAACTAACTTGCCGGAGCTTCCTGATGTCACTCACTAGGCCACGCCCCCAAGACAAGGTACCACGGTGAAGCTTGATTTTCGTGCTATTTTTGTTTTCCCTGTGATTTCGACAAGCGGAACGTGCGTGCTAATCATCAGGATAGGAAGGGGGTGCGCACAGGGGAGCCCGGGGGATGGTTGGGGAGATTGGAGCTGTCAGTGGCTGGCGTGTGCAAGTGACAAGCCGCCGCCAACTGCCACTTAGTTGCCAAGCGCTACATCCAGAGTGACTTGCAATTTTCCAACTATCACTTTCAAAATGGATTGTAATTCCGCGGGACGGGCGGCCCTGTCAGTGACGGCTTCCAAAAGGTTGGCCGCTCTGAAGGATGGGCCGGCCACGCGCAGACAGCTGGCTGTCCGTTCGAGGAAGAAAATCGAAACAAAATAAGGAATGAGAATTATACAGTAATGGGGTGGCTGTATGAACAGCATCAAGATGGCTTTTCTATCGGAGATAAATTAGATGGCAAGATGGCCAGTGTTTTTTTCCCACAACGTTGATGGACAAGGCTAGTTAGATGCAACTGAAAGCGTCAAAGGAGGCTCAGTTAGCATTTTAATCAGGGAAAAAAAGATATTGAATACAAAAGTAATAGATCAAGATTTATTTTAAATACTTAGTCAAGCACTTAACAAGCCATTTTGCAGCATGAGGTGAGCGCTTGTCTCTCTGGGGTGACATCGTTGCACCATTATTGTGTTGTGTGCAAAATAAACAAGGTATTGTCATAATAAAGCTGTATGCTATATCCGGTGTGTGCATTTATGGAAATGTGCACTTTTATGTCTCGTTATTTAAGACGGTAAGCCATCAAGTGATTCAATAAAGCTGCCGCCGACAGTTGTTAAGGTTAGTCTATCTTAGGACAGCTAGTCTGAATTGATAGGAGCCATCTTAACACTTACAGTATGAAAAGTAACCAAAGTTAGTAACCAAAGTTAAAAAGAAGGAATTGGAAAGCTCAAGAAAGAATGACAACGCAACACTTCCATCAGAAATAAAACAAGCTAGCAATGTAGCACCTGTAAAGTAGGTTCTGTGAAGGTAATGTCAAACCTTGCTGGTAGTTTGAAAACGAAAAGGTTAAGGGCAATTTTCTTTTTCATCGTTGATGTGTGCTAAACATCCATTCAATAAACAAATACAAAACTTCCACCTATGGTTGTTTACATTTGCTTTCTAAGGCAAAAAGGGTAGCTATCATCAACATTTTACAGCTAAAACATGGCAATTCTCTGGTTCAATTTTGGTAGTAAAACCTTAGAAGAGTTGTTCAGAGAGCTCATTTATGAAGGAGGGAACAAGCCATTTACCAATTTTCCACTATTTAAAAAGCTCCCCTAGCATAAATGGGCTATGTGTTTAATCCTCACTAGCATAACACATGTTGCTCATGTGTCCGAATGTGTCTGATTACACCTGAAACAAATTATATAAAAGGCATAAAGAAGCATGCGTTTGGGAGCTATTTATAATGTATTTGATGAAATTCAACAAAACAAACCTACAATCTGGAATGACAGCTGCTTTTTTTAGGTATCGTGGACATTTGGAGGCCTTTTGTCGACGCAACTTTGTAGCAACCGTATCTATATTGAACGCTTCATTCTGGAATTATTGAGCTCAGGTTGCACGCATCCATCTTCACTTGAGAAGCTGGTGGCTTGCTAATTCCGTCTCCTGGCTGTACATTAACTTTACGTTATAATCATCCGTGCGTGAGGTTCATTAGCGTGAATGAAATTACAGCAGGCCCAGGGAATCAATGTGCGTAATTAGCGAGAGGTGTGTCCCAGTAGAGCCGCATAAGATATAGTACCTGTATATGGACAGAGGGGGTGATGGGCCCCATTGAAAAGCCATCACGTGCTCCTTCAGTCCTAACGACAAAGCCATAGAGAAGTGGCAGTCTGGCAGTGTAGCGTGGTCAGGACTCAACACTACCAGAATCTCTTCCTTTACTAGCGGTCCATGATTTGTATTAGATTTTTATTCTTTTAAACCTCAACAGTAAAGGTGTCCAACTTGAGGGCCGGGGGCCAGACCCGTCCCGCCACATTATTTCATGTGGCCTGCGAAGGCAAATCATTTGCATTGACGTCCTGTTTCTTGCTCAATACAAAATTGCAAATTTTCTTAATAATGTTGACCTATTACGAGGAATTTTGTTACGATATTACCAGCATATTTTGTTACCAATCCCCCTTTTCAAATGAAGTGGAAAAAATATTTTACTAGTTTCTGATTTCAAAATTAGTTTGTGTGTATGTGAGATAATAATCATGCATTTTCTGTATGTGTGTTCACAGTCATAATGGGAAACCGTAACTACGAGATGGCCTGTGACAAAAATTTGACATCTCTGCTCTCCTCCATGTTCCTGCTTTGTCAATCTAATCTGCTTCATCGCCGTCAGAATCAGTAACGTTGGCCGATGTAACGTATTTACAATGAGACAGTTTCACTATCCAGTCAAATTCAGCCTCACAGGGCTGGCACACGTCAGAATTGCTTTGTTCCATTCCAAGTTCAGATAGCAAAACACATTTGTAGCAATCTGCACAGTAACACGTTCATTTCATGGTCGGTTTCTGAATTGCTCCAGATGATGTACGTGGCACTGTCGTATGCTATTTCTGTGTCGTACCGATGGCTTGTTTAATTGCGACACGATTGTGGTGGCATGAAGAGGTGGATTAAGTCAGGTAAGTCCCTGCTGAGGGAACCAAATGTACGGCGCGCCACTGAGTAGTAGAGACGTGATAATGCTGGCCCAGTGAAGTGAGATGATGCCGCCTGGAGTCAGCCGAGCTTCAAGAATAAACAAAAAGAGTCAAACAATAAATGCAGCTCATTGGTTTGGAATGTGCGTAGGTGCTGGGGGATGTGTTGCGTGGGTGTTTGTGTGATTAGCACAAAACGACGTTTTGTCACAATTGATGACACATGTGTTGCTCTCGCCTTTTGGGGCGCGGGGGCTTGGAACGGATTAGGGCATTTACATGGAAAACTGCTTATAAAATGTTCTAGTAAAGAAAATTCTTCCAGAACCAATTAATTTCGTAAATAGAGGTACCACTGTAGGTGACTTTATTAATAGTGAATATGCAGGGAGAATTTGCTGCATAGCTCATCCTTGGAAGTTCCACTGTATAAAATATCACCCAGCCCGTGACACACTAGACTCATATCGCCTTCATGCAAGCACTCCTACTGGCTTCAGTGGGCCGCCTGCAATCACCCTCCTCCTGCTCCCAAAAAGCTCCTCCTCTCTCCTCATTATTTGGCTCGTCTCCGGTTGCCCCCTCCCATCGCACGCACACCCGCACGCACACAAAAACACACACACGGGGAATGTTCCCTAGCCTTGTGCTGACCCGTTGTGTGTGTACTGACGTCACTTACTAGACAAGGGGAGGCATCATTCCAGACACATAGACACAGTCACACACGTGCACACATAAACACACACGCACAGGCTGCGATCGAGGGGCTGGGGTGCGGCGGCGGCGGCGGGGGGGTTGCATTCCTGAGCAGGCACACAGACACACATCACCACGCCTGGCAGAGGGGAAGCATGGGGAGCGCTCAGCTGTAGCGGGTAGGCGGGGTAGAGCAGGGGGATGGTTGGCGGATGGGAGGCGAGGAGGGGAGGCAAGGGAGCGGGGGGGGGGGGGGTATAATGGGGGGGGGTTGTTGAGGTGGCAGCAAGCCAGCTTTCCTCTGAGCTCAGCACTTCCCCTTTCAGCTCCAGCCAGCCGCTGCTTTTTTTGCGTAATGCACAGCAGCCTCCCGCTGGCCGGACCGCCAACTCAATTTAACCCCTTCCTTCCCGGATGCGCAGAGGTCACACCAGCCGTTCTCCTCATCTCCCTCAGTGTTATGCTTGTGCAACCACAACCACCACCCCCCCGCCACCATCCTCCCTTCCGAACAGCCCCCGCCAACATCCTATTATATAGCTCATAGGTTCATATTATTACCTTGACACACATGAAAGAACGCATGCATGCACGCACGAGGAAGTCAGCTAAGCTCTTCAGAAGCCATTTTCTTTTTTGATTTGAACAATGCTGGCAGGCGCTGGATTGCCGAATGTTCCTGTTTGTCATTGTTCTTTGATCACAGCGAGGGCGAAATGTTGTGAACGTCCAAAAAACACATCATTATTAAAAGAGGAAAACAATTCCATGCGGTTTGGCCCTATCATCTTATTAAAGTCCATCCACCCATTTTGTACTCATTAGGGTCATGTGTCTGCCGGAGCATTCACGCTTATGTTCAGAACTCTGGACAATTTTTGAGTACGCACTGATCCCAACATGCATGTTTTTTTGTTTTTTTGCAATGTCAGAGGAAGCCGCAGTACCTGTCTGCGAGGCAGTTGTGCTAACCACTAAATGCCACAGTAAAAAGTTATCAAATGTGGTGCTGGAAAGAGAAACAAAGTGGAACAAAAATGTTCAAACTGATAAACGTGATTGTTTTTAGCAGATAATCATGAAGTTAGCCTTAAAAGAAATTCCATTTTTACCTCAGGAGCATACCCTCATCCTGAAAACTGCAGAATCAAGCTCTTCCAATGGCCATCTCAGTCTCTAGACCTCAACCCCATTGAAAAGCTGCGGAGTGAGCTCAAGAGGAGCGTGCGAAGGAGAGGACACAGGTCACTGCATGATTTAGAGAGATTGTGCAAAGAGGATTGGCCAAAGATCCCTCTTGCATTATTCTCCCGTCGTCTTGCAAAACATCATAGGAGAAGATTAGGTGAGGTTTCGTTGGGGGAAAAAAGGGGTTCTGCAAAGTATTCCCATCAAGGGTGTTAATAAATGGAGCGCACAAAATCTTATGTGATTTCCCCCGAAAAAAAAAGATCAATTTTATTAAAAGCTAAAGATCTAAACTGTTGTTGTATGCTAGTGTGCCAATAATTATGGAGGGCAGTGAATGTCTTCAATAAACTTAACATGGGTGTTTTTGGAGTGTGGAGAAAAAAGCCAAAGTACCCATTCATTACTTTAAATTCTTGCATTATTATTACCAGGCAGCATGATGAACTCGTGGTTAGCGCATCGGCCTCAAAACAATCTGGGTTCGCCTCTCCACTGGATCATCTATTTGGTGACTTTACTCCAGGCTACTCCTCACAGTCCTAAAACATGAATGCTAGTTTCATTGACATCTGTAAATTGTTCAAGTGTGGAATGTGAGTGCGAGTGCTTGTTTGTCTGCGATTGGCTCGAGACAGGTCCGGGGTGTACCCCACCCGAAGCTTCTGCTCACTCGCATGCAATGGAAAATAGATGGGTGGACATCATGGTTTCTTTTTCCTATAAATGGGCTACAAATAGCCCCGCGTGGATGTGAACAAGACAAAGAAGTGTCACGGCTCACATTAACCACGGCAGACAGTTTGCGCAGGAAGGATGGGCGCCCAAGGAGGTGACGGGTGGGAGGTGAGCATCTCTCACGTTTTAATATCGCTTGACACGCGTCGTGCAGCATTTCTCAAGTCGGCATCAAATATCTGCGGTCAAGAGGCGGTGAAATGAAGGGGAGGGAGGGTGAAGATGACGGCAGAGGAGGAGAGGAAGGATCGGGAGAAAAGGTAAAGAGTACACGGGGTCGATGTTGCTGCCTGCGGGCTATTGCTGTAAATATTGACGATGATGTTAGGAGCATTCTCCCAAGGATAAACTATAAAGCAAAAGGGAGGCGGTGGCATCACATGCTACAGAAGAGGGTGGAGGGTTGGGGGAGAAATCAATGAGCTGCGAAGCCTCGCAATCGGAGAATTGAGCTCCTCTTCTTCCTCTCTGGGCGGTTTCGGTTTGCACTCTCACGCTAACAGCCGACGTTACAGAAGCAAGTCCTCTTTCACGCTAATAAACATCAAAATAGACCCCCGTTGGAAGAGCAGGGGAAAGACCACTCCAACCCCCCAACGCTCCAGATGCCTCACTCTCTTTTGTTGACATCTGTATATGTCGCCATGACAACTCACCGCTGGTGCGAGCGTGCGTATTTGCATTGGAGGGCACGTGATTGTTGGCAAATAAAAGAGGCGTGTACGGCGCAGCCATTCACTGTGGCTTCATCACACGCTTTGCCTCTTTGTCGTATTTGTACGGAACCTGTTCGGTTATTGTAGGCCTAGAGGCCCGTAGCGCACATTGCAGATTAGACGACGGAGGACATCCCGAATGTCTGTTCATCTCCGCGTCAACAGCATACGTACACCATTTTCGTTCACGGGGGTATGAACCCGGTGCCATGGCAACCAGAAAGGACGTTAGAAGGACCTGCGAGTTCCCCGCAAAGGATCGAGAATGTGTTTATGCGAGATTCATATCCTGTGGGCAAGTCAGCATTCACCCATGAAGTAGGTCAGTGAAATTTTCCCAAATTAGGTCAGTGGCAGTCAATGGATGCCAATGTGAGTGTGCACTCTATGAGGGGTGGTGAGAGGCGGCGGGGGGGGGGGGGGGGGTGGGGGGCGTCTAAAGCCATGTTTCCACCACGCGGTATGCTTCGGTGGCCAAGGTGTGGTTTGGAGGCCCAATGTGGCGTCCGTGGCGGAGTGTGTGAGAGCTGCGTCAGCTTTGTGAAACAGTGTGACATCATTATATAACATACAAGGGAGGAGCGCAACATTGGAAACCAAGGGCAGGAATGAAATGGGCACAGAGCGGGAATTGGACCCACCAATGTGAACCACTACACTAAATAAGCTGTAGACACGATACTCCAGTTGCAAATGTCAGTTATGGGAAATCGCTACACGACCAATGGCACCAATCACAAGTCACCTCAAAGAAGAACATTACCAAACAGTCACCAGTGTGATTCATAATAATAATAATAATAATAATACATTTTATTTATAAGCGCCTTTCAAGACACCCAAGGACACTTTACAATAACAAAAAACACCAAACAACACGGGTTGAGCAGCGGCAGCCAAAACGCGCCAGCGTTCACTCAACCCGGAAGTCAGAAAGAAACCACAAGGCCGGATCACAAAACTGCCCTATTGTGGCGGCGCCAATTTCGCAAGTCACAAATTTGAATCACGCAATGATTAAAGTAGTACGCTCTGTCCACTGTAAAACTGCCAATGACCCCAAACACAAAAGTGACTTCTGTGAACTGGCCACAATCGACAAAGTCACATTTGGGACCTAGCCCCAAACATGAAACTCTTTGACATGAACCACTACTTGAGTGATGATCCCAAACACAAAAGTCGCCAATGTGAACCATAACACAATGAATGGATACCCCCCATTTGTGAAACACAACAATTCCAATGGCCCAAAGCACCAAAATCCCCAAATCAGTACACTACAAATGTTAGCGGGTCAACCACTAGACTGTCCCAGCTGATCTGCCACACTCCTAAAGGCTCCTTACCTCAGTCAATGATGTCAATGTGTAAATATGAATAAATAATGTTTTGGGTCTTGAATACATTAAAGAATGCTGACTGAATATAAACCCAGTAGATCTCTGAGGTGTGCAGACTTGAGCCAATGAGTGGGGCCCAGAGTTCTAAGCAAACAGAACGAAGCAGCATTTAGCCGTTACGCCGAATGCAAATGGAATAAACTCAACAGAAATCAAGTCAGCCCCAAGTGTAAACACTTTTCAATCCAGATTAAAAAGGTATCTTTTCTTTTTTTTTTAAATCTTGGTTTAAAAATTGCTTCCCCCAATGCTTTTGATTCAGTTTTTTTAACACTCTCAAATCAATTTCACAGAACGTTTTGTAGTAATTTTTGAAACCTACTTTTATTATTTTACTTTCATAGTAATGCCCTAAGTGTCTTCTGTTTTTGTGTTTGAACCTTGTCCACGTAATTGGTATTTTTAGTGAACTACTTATTTCTCTGCTTTGATTTTAAATGCCCTAAATTATTTTCTTCTTTTTAATGTCTGAAATTCATGCTTTATGACTTTAAATGTTGTCTGTAAATGTTATTTAAATATGTGATGCACATTGAGTTACCTTACGCGTATGAAATGCGTTCTATAAGTAAAGCTGCCTTGCCTTGCGAATCACACCACGATCAATAACCCCAACCATGAAACCACTTGTGCGAACTACTAAACAATGAGCTCCAATGGCAAAAGATGTGAAACATTACATTCCTAATGGCCCCCATCACCAAAATCGCTTGTGAACCGTTCCACTAACAATGGTCAGCATTGGTAACCTCAATCAGGAATGTCACCAATGTAAACCGGTACACTACCAACCGCGCTTTACCGATGTGAATCACTACACTACTCATTGGCTCGAGTCATGAAAGTCACAGATGCAAAGTGGCCCCAAACACAGAATCACGAGTATGAAACACGATACACGACGATAGTTCCCCACAATGACTCCCACTGTAAGTCGCCGACGTGAGCCACTATATTACCAATGGCCCCTAATCGCAAAATAATAATAATAATAATAATAGATTTTATTTATAAGCAAAAGGCACCTTCTACGAGCCACTACACTAATAATCAGTCAAGCGACATTGCGAGGGAACCGCTTCACTCGCAGTGGGCGTCAACTGTGAAAGCGAGCGGCTACACGACAGGTGGCCCCAATTAAGGAAGTCAACCAAGTGAACCGCGCTACACTACTTCCTTTTCCCATCTTCTGATATGAACAAACTGTCAACATTACAAATAGGTGGTTGACACAAATATAGGTGCAGTTGTGATTTTGGAAGCTCAAAGTCAAAGTGTGTGGCTAAAAAGCTTCTAACCACGTCAAGATCGGAAAGTTTAGTTCAGTAAGTGAACTAATTTATATGCCAAGAAGACTCCAGAGACTTGAGTCCAGAGTACACTGGCTGACTTGGTGTGTTTTTCCCAAACAGACTAGCGTGAGTTGTGTTAGTTTACACAAAAGCAGAATGAGGCATGAAAACTCCCCCCAAAGCAGATTTTTTCTTTTGTTTTGAACCAACTTCAAGCAGTCACTTTTTCTCTGCTCAAACATCTTTTGTGTCAGGAGGCGTGTGCATCAAACAAGCCGTTTTGATTGCGAGCGCTTATAAAAAGCAGTCCGATTTGGTTACAGCGCCTAAGTCTGATTATTTAGCAGCCCTCCTCCTCCTCTTCCTCCACTGGGCCCCCTCCAGCTGTTTGGATGGCTGCTTGCTTGTCATCTGCCTCTGTTCCTTCAAGTTTCTCCCCCTCCCCGTTTTCAAGAAGCCACAGTGGGAGCGCAGCTTGTCGCCGATAAATGGCGGAACACAGGACACTTTGAAGTCTGCGCTGCGTTCAGAATGCGCTTTCATCGTCCTGCATCTGTCAGTCAAGGCGAGGAGCCCAAAAGGAAACTTTTTTTTTTTTTGTTCGTGTTGCACGAACCGTACAGCCTCTCGTTTCCTCTTTGTTCATACACAAACAACCAAAACGACTAACAACAGCCAGAGTGCACTGGATAATAATCCACAAGGCGTTGCCGTCGTGATGTGACCAAGTAGCTAAGGCTTGTGGAGTAGTCACATGAGGAAGTGGTTCTGCGGGGTGTGGCGTAAGTCAATCATGTGAACCGCTACACTTACCAATGACCCCAAGGGTAAAAGTCAAACACGACACTCCAAATGCGAAAGTCACCCATGTGAAACACAACTGTCAATGAACCCCGATGTGAAACTTTTCTAAAAATGGTCAGCTAGCACATGTGAACCACTATCCTACTAATGGCCCCATTTCGGAAAGTTATCTATGAGAACCACTCCATCGGCAATGAACCCTAAAAAAAAGTGTCATTTGATGGGCTGCGTGATATGCAAAGACGTGCAATAACTTTCATATGGATGCATGCTTTTATCTGACTTTGACCAATCAGATGCAACCGTAAATGAGTATCGGCAGGCAAACAGTGTCTAGTTGCATTACGATCACTAAATAGCTTAAATACTAACAGTTACTACAATTGATTCGCGGCAAATACATTAAGCCTGCTTACTTTGCCACATGAAAAAACTATTTTATTTGATCATAAAAATGTCATTTATTTAAGTCCATGTTTAATACTGCAGTAATATCGATATCGCAATTTTCAAAACCCACATTGCAGGCTTTTCCAATATTGCGCAGTTTTAATGTGAATCACTGCGTGATCAGTGGCTCCAGTAAGCCACAAGGCTGCTGTGCTATGCATCTGACTGTCCACTTCCACGCTGCGGAAGTGCATCTGTGGGGTGTTTTGTAACTCCATACAAGGGGGGAGGGGTGTCAGAGAGGAGGTAGAAGGCCACTGACAGGTGTCTTCCACGGGTAAGAACCCCACCTATTCCCGCAAGCCCGCAGTCTAGGTCTGACAGTCACAGAAATGACGAGGGGAGGGGGACGAAAAGCTCTGTTCCCTGGGCAAAAATCAAACCGCCGGGAGATGTGACAAGGCCGACTTCCCCCTTCGCCGCTTCCACCCCCACCCCGTGCCCTCTGCTGCCAATCACGCGTCACATGCTTCACACCCTCGCCCGACGCACACACTCCCGTTGGTGCCAGGGCCTGGGCTGTCTCTCCAAGTTAAAGAGATGTAATGGAGAGAGCGAGCGGACAAAGAGACACATGAGGAGAGAGGCCTCCAATGTGCTTGCCGAGCGTGGCTTGGAGGGGGGGAGCGAGCCACAATGAGTTACAGTGACTAACGTTACCAGCCAGGGAGAAATGCCTGGAACAGAGCGGCTGGGTATGCGAGCCAGAGGACTGAACTGCGGCCAGCCTGGATGGAGTCTCGGTCCAGATAAGTTGGGCTCAGACCAAGGGCCCAGCCACAGCTTGTCGGCGACAGGAAGAAGGGATGGAGGGAGGGGGGGAGGGAAGGCGAGGCGGGCTTATGGGCAAAACAGAGAGAGAGAGAGAGAGAGAGAGAGTGTGTTTAGAGGCTTTTCAGCTGCAAAAGCGGGGATGGTTGGAAGGGAAGCGCTGCAAGTAAAGCCAGCCGAGCTGGATCCGAGGCGCAGAGGCAGGGCCATGGCCGAGCCGGGACGGCGGAAAGAGGAGCCAAGGGCTGGAGGCCAGAGGAAGGGAAGGAAAGAAGGGGGGGGGGGGGGCTGGAGCATAGCTGGGGCCAAGGCCAGAGCCGGGGGCCCCCAGCTTTAGATTTAGTCAGCTGTTCCCCTGGCCAGCAGCTGGAAGGACATACAGAGAGACGGATGAAAGAGGGGAGAATTTTAACAGGAAAGCAGAGAAGGAGAGAGAGACGTACGCAGGGGTGGGAGTGGAGGTTTAGGAGGTGGACAGTGGAAACGCCATTACATTCCAACTAGCAGAGGTGGCAAAAGCACTCACACTCTCTACATTGGTAGAAGTACTGTACACCCTTGGGGGAGAAAAAAAAAGAAACCAAAAAAAGGTCAAAAAGTACAGATTCAACTCCTATACTTTATTAAAAGTAAAAATATATGAAATCTGACATTCATGCTATCGAAACGTGTTCCCGTAGCTTTGCTAACGTTGTGCCGAGTAACGAAAAAATGCTAAATTAGCCGAAAAAAATACAGCGAATGAGGCTTGCACAACCAACAATTTATTTGTCATGAATCATGACTGGAGCCGACAACGTCAAATTCTATTAAATAAAGGCCATGGATTGACATTATCTTGCTTAGCCAAACCGGTTGCCATCATTGCTCATAGTTCATCGCTGGATATACACTTTCATCCTTGTCGCTGTTGTCAGTCCCCCCACCAACCCCCACCCCCTCTCCACATTATCAACGCTCCAAAATCTCAACTGTGGTTGACTTTCCCTCTCTCTGCTTTCCATCCTTATTTTCGCGGTGCCGTCGAAATCAGTAACAAGGTTATTTTGACACCGTAAAGAGAAACAAACGAAAGCTGAAAAACGTACTTAACTACAGTAACAAAGTATTTGTACTTTATTCCACCTGGCCGCTGCCGACGGTAACGCAGACAGGAGAAGGCGCAGACAGGAGGTGGTTTAAGGCTCACTGGGCTCTCCAAACCACTCGTCCCCTCCTCGCTGGCTCACCAGACCGGTCCTCCTCGAGCCAGTTGCGCTCGGGCAACAGGCCCGCTATTCATTGCGGATCGCCCAACACCGTGACCCTAAGCACGCTCCAGTAGCCCCTCACTAACAGGTGCCATATACGCACGCTCACTCAGGAGCCAGCGGTTGCAAATGACAACACACATGACTGTGAATTGTGAGGGATTGTGGGGGGTTGGGTGCGTAAGTGCTGCACAAGTAAGGAAAAGCGAGGAGCAAACAGGGATGAGATACATTAAATTGTACATATTTGGTTTCTAGGAAAAGCTGAGGTGGGGGTGGGGCTAATAACAAAGCACTTTATGAAGGATCATATTCCATTCAGATGGACACGGGCGGGTAAAAAGCATTTTGGCCACGAGTGACTCAGCACTCAGATTGTGCAGGTGTGCGACGCTTGCATACACGTGCTGTGCAACGCATATCAATGAGGTGTATGTGGCCTGCTACCTCCTTCATTTGCTTTCCCATACGCCACAGTTTTGCATACCGTAGAGAGGATTTTCCTTAAAAAGGAGCCAGAAAAGGAGTATGAAGCAGGAAAAACTGATGCAACTCCATTTCTGCTGCCCATGCTTGACATGGGCTACGGTTTACGGTGGAATGACGTCACCCAAATATGTTTTTACCTCAATCACAAACCAATGAAAATGTAGTAGTCAAGAAAATCAATCAATACATTGGAATCTAAAAAATATATTAAAAAACAGTTAAGTTTGGCAGTAAATAAGCGGGGATTCTTGAGCACATTCCCACTGCACAAACCTCATATGTCGTTCCCACTGTAAACTGAGGACTTCTTTTTTTATTTATTTGTAATGAAATAATTACTTGAACGAAGTAACTAAACTAACTACATTTATTCAAAATCAAACATATTTCTGTTGGATCGGTTTGGGGGAAAAAAGATGTCTGTCCACACAAACCAACTATAACCCGGATCAGATCCATTTTGCGCAGTCAGTTAAACAGCATGGAAAATACCATTCAAGGCCCACGAGGGTTCTCAGTTTAAAGCGGAGTACCGTTGTTATGACGGAAACAAAACAGGAATGTGTATATATTGTAACTCAAAATTCCCTGGCGGACAATCAACAAACAGCACCGCCCCCGATAAGAGGCATCTCCACCAAAGGTAGAATTTGTGCTTGATTGTAAAATATCCAATAATGATGTTGAGGACAATTAAGAGTCATCTATCAATCTAATATACGAGTTTCTGAGGTTTGAGAGGAAGCTGGACCACGGGGGGAATGCAAATTCCACGCAGGAAGGCCGGAATCGTAATCCTAAAGCTCAGAATTGCGAGGCAGATGTGTTAACCATTAGGGCACCGTTCTGCCTCAAACCGTACCACCTGGTGGAACCAAAGCTCAATTCGAAAAACTCCTCCTTTCTCTCCCCTCCATCACTCTCCTGCCTCTCCCTGCCTCTGCCCTTTCGTCTTCCTTCTACCGCTTTCCTGCCATCTCATCCCCCTGTTAGCCCCCGCCCCCCCACCCTCCGCCCCGCTTTATGGCGCAGGCATCTAGTGTGGAATATAGATCAGCGCGAGATGGATGGGACACCAGGAGCTCCGGCCAATCCCGTAGGTCCCAGACCAAAGATTAACTAAATATTAGCTGACAGCGAGAAAGCGAGGCAGGGACACAGCTGCAGCTGCCCGTGCCACGGCTCATGGAACAAACGACACAGCGTCAGCCTCAGCCCAAACACACCGGGGAGGGGTGCAGATTCGGGCATGCACATGCAATCAGAGGCACCCTGGGAGAAGAAGTGCACTAATCAAATTCTCCTCTGCCAAAGCGGACTGCGGGGGGGGGGGGGGGGGGGGGTTAAAAAAAAGGGAATAAATCTTTATTAGGCGATGTGTCCCCTGCTTTATCGATCGCTTTGCTCCTTCTCTCACTCATCCCCCCTCCACTCTTCCTTTTGTTATTTTAGCCGTGCGTCTGCCAATGCACTCCAATCGAGTCCAGCTGTACATCAGAGACGGACGGCCATTACCCACGTCTTGGACTGTCAGTGGCTGTGAAAGGGTTAGGAGGTGAGCTGACGTAGCCGCCCAGGAGGGATGGCTAACAGCTTTACAGCTATCCAGAGAGACAGACAGGCAGCCAGATATGAGGTTCTGGGCAAGAATGCAGACAGACAGGGTGGAAATGCCACTGTGGCGGCCAACTGTCAACAACACCACGGCGGCTCTTTGCCATTGTTGAAAGTCGTGTATGGTTGTGTAAAAAGTATGGCTGGGACCCAATAGAACAAGGCGCAGTCAAACCAGTGGAGGTGTTCAGGAGCAAAATAAATAAATAAATAAAAAAACAAGCAAGCAATAAATCTGTGAATCTATTAAATGTGTCCACACGAGTACCGACAGCCCGGTTTGAGCACACTAGCATACTATGAAGGAATAATTTTTCCTCACCAACAAAAAGGAAGGCATTGTACGCACACACATGCTGAATATTGCATAAAGACAAGCAGTCGACAAGCACTTTACCTGTACAAAACAAGGTCTATATTTTATTGATGACAGCAACTCAAGTAAACAAGGTTACAAATCGAAGCAGACGTGAAAGCTTTTGCTTCTCATGAGAATGTTGCCAGACGTTGAACAAAAAAAAAGGTTTGAGGTTACTTAGGCTGGAGTTACACCACAAAACCAAAAGCGCCATTCCAATTCCACGTACAATTCAAGCGCATACATTTCATGTCCAGTTCAGATCCAAGATGGCTGCCGTTCCACTAACGTGAAATAAGTGAGGCTCAAATTACACGTAATAACTGCACAACACGGAGGTAAACGATAACACAAATATTAAGCATCACATATAATTAACTAGATTTGGGCAACTCTTCTTCCATTGATTTAAACGAGGGAAACCTCGAGATGAGTCCGCTGCCTGCCATCGGAAATTACTTTGCTCATTTGGTAATGAGCACACTTCTATTGTAGCGTTTTTAGATTTTGTTTATTTGTCGACACTTTTACAGTTGTTTTCATTTAAAGCAAGGGTTGCTTTGGGCGTTTATTTGCGGTGATTTTGAACCAGTCGACTCAATTGGACGACGCCAAGCTGGCATCGGTATTCATCCAAATCGGCGTGTTTCTGCTGCATTCACATTAGCAGATACAATTTATTGAGCAAATGTTGAGCCACGTTTTAAAAAGGCCTGATTTCAATCCGAAGACATCTGATTTGATTTGCATTTTTCTATTTGCACTTCCAAGATGCGTGTCGCAACTGTGCCACTTCAGAGCAAATCGTCGGAAGTGTATCACTTCAACTATGCGAGGTTAATCCAACCTTAGTGATTTAGCCTCCGTTAGCTCAAGACAACAATAATCACCTAAACGCAATCGATGGAACTATTATTTGACCGACTGTATTATTATGCCCAGCACTGTGATGTGACACAAATGTGACACAAAACTCCAGGCCAAAGTAATTTTCTGTACCATTTGCTATTATATTCTTGTGAAAATCTCAGCCCCCACCGAGTAAAAACACAACTTGCGCAAGAACGTGCTTGTTCATGGAGCAACAAGGACCAAACATTAAAGAAGCAATGTTGTTGCTTGCCTGAGCGAAAGCGTGTAAAACATAAAGGGGAGGAATCGCTGGGAAAACTCCAGAGAGCAACATCACAGCAAATAGGCCGAGCGCTGTTACTCCTAATTCCAGACATTGGTAAACACAACTTCTAAATGTAGCAGCAGATAGCCCTGAGGTCGAGATGCGCACTCGCGCCGACTGGGAACAAGACGCCGAAAGGGAAGAAAGCTAGCCGCGTAGCATAGGCAAGCCATCCCTCTGGGAGATTGGACACAGGAAGCATTATGGAAACATGCTGTATCTCGATAAGGGCAGTGTAAATAAGATATGAGTTTCTATTGCCCGGCTTGGGAAATGAAATGGGGGGAAAATTGAGAAGCGCAGAAATGGAGTGTCGAAGAGCATATAAAAAAGGGAGAGGGAGGAAAAGAGACACGTGGGATGATTAGAAGGACCTCGAGAAGAGGAAGGAAAACCATGGCTGAGTATAAAGAGCAATAATTAAGGCTACGTTTACATAAAAATGACCCAGTAAAAACGGGAACCTCAGCGGAAAGAGGATAAGGACGTCACGTGCGTTTGCTTGCCCGGCCACTAGTTGGCGATGCCAAAGCACGGCATCTCAAATAGTCATTTTAATACCCTTTTCTTTGATTTAGTTACTAGTTTGGAAGTATGAGAAAGTAATGAGACTCCGCTGGACACAGAAGCGGTGTGGTTATTCTTCTTCTACGCTATAAGCACAAATGCTAGTATAGGAAGTCCTCTGTGTTTTCAGAATTTAACTATTGCATGATCATATGGGTCAACTTGACCTGCTACCTTTGCATTAAAAGAAATGTGTGTGTGTGGGGGGGGGGGGGAGCGGAGAATTTGTGAAGGTCAAGCTGAGACTATATCAACCAACCACTGTATACCAACCAATGATGTATACAGTACATGGCAGCATAAATAGAAAGAGAAAAAAAAACACCTTCACTTGGATATACTTGGATCAGAATCAGGCTTCTTCCAATGTGGATTCAAATCAGATAGGAATCAGGAATCAGATATCTGCCAATGTAAACGGTTGGCTCACCATCATCAAAATGACAATCAATGAAAAAAAACTCCAATCAATAATGACACATAAATGGCATCATAAAGAGAAAACATTAGCCCGGAATCGTGTGTCGTCAGCTCCAAATCGGGCCTCTTTCTGAATTATACCCCCCGCCCCAACAAAAGAGTCAATGGTGATAGTAAATCTGAACTGTAGCACAGTCCATTCAATATTTTAATTATTTGTGAACCTTTATTTGGCCAGGTTGGTCCCATTAAGAGCAAAAACCTCATTTCAAAGTGAACTGGCTGCAGCAGCAACAAAGTTACAAGGACACGAAGAGAAACAAAGTACAATTTACAAAGCACAACTTTTTGCATTTAACCATCTAGCTCAGAATCAATTGTTCACACAGGCCAGCTAAAACAACAAACGCGTCTTTTATTTGAGACTCAGAACGTTTAATAGCCACGGTACCTTGAGCTTTATGAACTATGCTTTATTCAAAGGTGCATAGACGATTAAAAACGCAAAACGATTGCCGAGGATGACACTGGTGTGCCGTAGTTGTTTGCTCATTGTTTCGGCGATACACCAGATGTGCCGCTTCAAAGGCATACTGGATGTGGGTATTTATCCTGAGGCCTATTTTCCAATCTGACTGAGTTCAAGGTTCCCTAAAAAAAAAAGCATGGGTGCAAACGTCCCTTTGAACCGGGACAAAAGTGAAACAAGTGCGTGTGGCTGCCTGTCATACCAGGACGGCCTCTCCCTCTCTGGTTTTCAGCTGCGACTTGCCGCAGAGCTCATGTCTCGCATGCCACAGCGGCCTGACATCGCTGCACCAGGCGCAGCCAGAGGCACCGAGTGCTCTCTGGGCCCCCTCGACACCGCCACCCTTTCCCCACATAGCTCACATGGTTCCTGAAGCCTTTTGGGCAGGGAGGGTTGAGGAAAAAAAAAAAAAAAAGACCTGGCACATAACACTCTTTTGTGCCGTTTTGCCTGTTTATAGACGTAAACCTTTAAACGTGAGACTCCTTGAGCAAGTTTATTTTCATTTATTATACCTCTGACTGAAGTTATGGAGCTGTGAGTTGTACATTTTAATCATCTACGAATAGCACAACTTCATTTGTATGATATATTTATTTTTCTGAATTAAAAAACATTTTTTTTTAAATATTTATTAGCAATTAGGTAGTCGTGGCCCACCAGATGCAGCGCGGTCGGTGGTGTTTTTATTTCCAACGTGCGTTTTCTATTTAACACCGAGCAGAAGGGCTCTGGAAGAGCTGGATGGAACCTATCGCGGCTCTGATTCCTCATTGTATTCCTAATTCAGCAAAAGGACTTCAAAAGCCAATGTTGTAGAGGAACTGCTTTCTCTTTGCATGCAAAAGGCCAACTCTGTGTTTATCGGAAAACAATAATGGCAGCTTGCTGGTCTAAGTAGAGCAATTGGCCACTGGGGGGGACAGTCCGACCATGATGCCCTTTGGCTTTAGTAAATCCCTGGGGGTGAGGTGGGGGGGGAGTGTGGGGAGTAAAGTGACGAGGTCAACGCTGGGACAGCTTGATGAGAGGAACACCCCTATCTCGTCGTACACTTGCATGACAGGGGTCAGCGGCAGGTAAGCCCTCATCGCTGGCGGTTGTTTATCCTTAGGCGCCGTGGCGGTGGCGCCCCGGCACCGCCGAGCCAGGGAGCGCCTTTAAAAAAAAAACATGTGTGTGCGTGCAGGAGTGAAAAGGAGATAGCGTGGGAATGAAGACAGACGGGAATGTCATCCACCCGCTTATCATTTGCATGCCTCACCTTTTCGCATTCACCTCCCCGTAAATACTCTTGGTGAGCCCTCTGCGCTAAGATAAACATCTCAAGTGGCCAACTGTTAGCGCATCGTTTCGCTTTAGCTTTAGGGACATTGTGAGACAGCAGCAGCTAACTTTCTGCTCTTGACGCAACAACATATTCAGATTAAATACACACGTGCGCGCAAAAGAGGATTGTTTGTCGCCTTTGGGCTCAGCCGGGCAAAAGCAGTTTGGCTCCTGGCAAGGAAACAGATGTTAAGCAACATGCACAGAGAGGCTCTGTTTTGTCTTAAAGGAGAAATTTATGCTCTTTTCCCAAATTAAAATAGTTCCCAGGTGTTTTAAAAACATATATGTGGCGTGCTTTTATCAAAATCCCCAAGGATGAAGAATGAAAGCATAGTTCAGAAACTATTTCTTATCTTTCTGAAATTGACCCATTGACAGGGGGTGGCCAGAGTTCACCCCGCCCGATGTACTCTTTCTCCAATGGTCAGTACAGATTCAGTTGCCATGACGACTTGCGTCAGCGCGTGCATATAGCGCTACTTCCAACAGTTGATGTTACGTTGCGCTTCTTTAAACAGCCAATTAGTTGAGAGTGAATCAACAGAACATGTGCTGGTTGCAGCCAAGCAGCTCACTCCATCTTGTCACATTTGATTCATGACTACAATTCCACAAAATCAAATTTCGATCACCTAATTTATTTTTTTTTTTTGTTATGCCCGTCTAAAGGAGAATCAAAGAGAAGAAGTCTCTCAAGACGACATGCGAAATGGCTGATTAAGATCTCACGTGCAGACCTCCATGGCTAATCCATAGTTTGGGCTCATGTGTGCAGCAATCACTTTGTGAGCGATAAGTCTGTTTAACTTCAAAATTGTAGTGACATAAGAGATCGTTTTATGTAGACTACAAATTTTAAAAAAGTGTAATATTAAATAATACTAAAATGCCAGCCGCTTTTGTTTTGAATACATGAGCAAACTAGCTAGCTAGTACAAGCTAGCTAGTGGATGAGTTGAAGGTCACTTAAAAGCTAACGTCTTGAGGCAAAACCAGATCGCTGCTATTCATATAAGCGCTAATAGAAGCGATAATAGCAAATTGCTTGCTGCTGAAGTGGGACGGAAGAACGCCTCAGCTGAATAAGAAATATGAAACCCTGTTCATTCATCTGTCTTTCACTGTCGCTGTTAAAGTCACCAGAGCGAGAGGTGCGGTTCCAGCACAACGACCGAGCCAAACGCAGCAGTCAAGTTGACAGCACACGAAAAAAGGTAACAGATGTGAAGATTCATCGCCACATGATTCTGTTCAATAAAGTGGTAACGGCAACTTTATTATAGAATAACAAACGCTCACTGCACCGTGTGTTTACTAAGAGCATACGATTGTACTTATCTCATTTTTACATTTGTATGACTAATAAGAATGTTAAATCACTACTTAAAACATTGCCTCTACAGGAAAAAAAAAAGGTTTATGATTGCTGACAGTTTGCCACTTTCGGATGGGGAAAATTGTTTGGAACAAATCAGAGACTGTGTTCAGCCTTAAGAGCTTTCACTGTACACAAAATGTCCACTCGCACAAACACTAGCATACAGCATCCATACATTTGAACATTCCACCGCAGTAAGCAAGTAAGCCATTTTGTGCTTATTTCAGCAGGCTATTGGTCCAAAGAGGAATTCATTAAAAAGAGAGAAGCAAAAAAAAAATGTGAGCATCTGATAGGAGAATGCTGAGTGCTGCATTCCCTTGTTATTATTGCCCAATCGAAGGGCAGCGTGGCAATAAAAGTCATTAAATGAAATAGGGGGAAAAAAATGGCTTTTAATAGGCCCCTGTCATTGTGGATTTAGTGCGGCCTTTCTGCTGCCCTGCCTGCCTGCCTGCCTTGCTCCTTCCTCGTGGGGAGGTGTGTGGAGGAAGAGGAGCACCAGTGGATTCCTAGACAGAGTCTCGCAGCTGACGCAAGGCGAGCAGCCACAGTCTGGGAGCGGAGACAAGTGGAGTTGGGAAAGGGGCGGGTGAGGGGGAGCCAGGACGGAACTCAGGTGGGTGCTTTATTACTTTAGCTGGTTTATTTTAACGGGACATACACACAGTGATATGGTGAATTGAAAATGCGTTAGCGTGAGGGGTGATTTTGCAAAGCTACATCTGGAGTGTGGTACTGAGGCAAAGCTGGCTTTGGTGATTTAAGGAGGAATTGACCATGTCTGAGGCTGGGAATGGGAATCGGGGGAGAGATGAGGCGAGGGGTGGGGGGTGGGGGGGGGGGGCTGGCACCAGAGAGCTGGAAAGACTGGAAATAGGGCCGAGACATTTGGACAGTCCATTGGTGTGTCTTGGTGAAAAGAGAAGTGAAGGCTGGGTGTGGAAAACAGAACTTGGAGGGGATGTGGGGGGTTTTGAAAGCAGGGGTGAATCACTTGGAGTGGGGGGGCCATGACACACACGCACGTGCTCTGGGACCGTCTGGTGTGCAAGGGACTTAACGGGCTGCTGTAAAGGGACACGTTTGATCGCCCACTCCCTCGTTTCTGATGCTTGTCCAGACAAAATGACACATTTTTCTTTTTTTTGTCGTCGCATATGGCAGTGATTCTGTTTTGATTGCTTGTTGGAGACACACACACACAAAAATTGGGCAATTTAGCATTTTAATCCCAGTCGCCAAAATAATCAAGAGACTGGAAGACGATAATGGGAATAATTGCCACACTCAGGACGACAAACACAAAAACCTGTCTTTTTTCTCCAGACACATATTGTAAACACCCGCAAGACTACAGAAGCCATGTTCTGCTACTGCCATAATGGCCATGCATAATTAGCATAGCACAAAGTAGAGCATAGATCTCAGCCAAAGCTGAAATGCTAACCAAAATAAAATGGTAACGACATTGTGTTTGTTTGCCCATCTGTTACGCGAAGTCCCACATAGTAAGAAGTCCTCACCAAACTAAAGTATACTGTCGCATTATGAACAAGTGGTTAAAACGAGGTTGGCCGTGGCCTAAAACTCGTGCATAGCATTGCACATCTTAGCGCTAACATGCTAACATACAAAAGTCAAAGTGGCTTTGGGTCCTGGAATGGGAATGTCAGACAAACAGAGAGAAAGCGAGCGAACGAGAGAGAGAGAGAGAGAGAGAGAGCGAGAGCGAGAGATGTATCCCCAAAGATAGTCTTACACATGAATGCAGCCGCTGCCCCCTTCGCCGTCCCTCACGGACAGCCAGATGTTTACACTAGCTCCAGGCTCAGCCATGTTTCCATGACGATACGTGCCCAGGGCTAGACAAAACGGGCCGGAGGTAGACCCGCAATCCAGGATTTTGGCTCACCTTTGAGGCTGCGAGGGGATCATTCTTCTACGCCTTCCGCATTACTCCATCGATTCAAACCATTTAAACTTCAAAAGATTCCCCAAATTAAGGACACCTGGGGTATTATTTTCCACATACTGCAAAAAAATGGCCACACCCCCAAAAGCCGTTCAAGTGAATCTGCATTAAACAAAAAAAGTTCCCCACCTTTCCGAATTCAATCGGTCGATGGTCTTTTCCTTGTATCGCGTTTTTCCACCTATGAAGGCACTCAAAAGTCCTTCACGTCGATTTCACGTTCACCTGCTGATGACGCAGCATCAGGAGCAAGTGTGGGGTTCAGTAACTTGCTCAAGGACCCTTCGACACGATTACAAGGGGTCGGGGATCGAACCCACAAGCTCCGAGTTGGGAGACGACCACTCTCCAAGCAATGCTGCCCCCATTCAAACCGTCCATCTCACTCAGAACATCTTATTTTTCACAGAATAAGTATTCCCATATATCCCAAATTCCACACACTTCAGAATAAAATTCCCTAATTTTCACAAATAAAATTCCTAAATTTAAACGCTCATTTTTCATAATTAGCTCCATCTACAATCTAAATTCCATGAGCGATTCAAAACATTTTGGTAAACTATTCTCAAAATTTCACAGTACACTCCCCAAATGAAGACATTTTACACATTTAGCTCCCGCTTCCACAATTCTTGATAGATTCAAACGATTCCAACTTCAAACTACTCAGCTCATTCATGACGAAGGGTTGCAAACGATACCACGTATTATCAGTTTGGATATTTCTGCACAGTTTGGTAGCAACACTTTAAAAAAATAAACACATTCATTTTTTAAAAAGTAAGTGTGTTGCTTTGAGCAAACTATGGACTGTATTTTGTATGTGGAAAGAGCAAAAGTTGGATGTGTGCACTGTGATAAACTGCAGCAAACTTTATTCAGCCTCTGGGGCCCCACACATCAAGCATACAGCATGTGGGGCACCGCCTGAAGAGGCTAAAAGTATTTGATGTGGGGGGGGGGGGTTGGTAACGTAACAACATCTTGGAAATGATTACCATTCCCCAAAATCCAAATTTTCCCAATAAAATTATAAAATTGAAAGATATTTTACTTCCACATTTCTTGTCGGATTATTTCAACTTCATGTTACAATCACCAATCCAATTCATTCCAGAGAATTTTAGTTGAGCAACATCTTTTTTTTTTTTTGCGTAACCTCAATTTCTACAGAAAGCTCTTTTTGACTTTCCCAACATACACGAATGCCTCAATAGACATGAAATGACTCATCGGCCTTTCATTTAGAATAACATGAAAGACTTTTTTTTTTCTACAAGAGGGGTTGGGAAATAGTAGGGGGGTGGGGGGGGGGGTTCCGAAAAGTTCTGAATCACATTGTGTTAGCAACTTGTTCAGCTGTCACTTGGGCGCTGCGCATGTGGGCTCAATTTTGATGGGCATTGGAGCAGGAGGAGGATGAAGAAAAGGAAGAAGAGGAGCAAAAAGGAGGACGAGAAGGAAAAGATCTGAGATCCATCCAGATCCACCCACACTTGAGAACAGCCCGCACACCAAAGGCGAAGAAACCCTCAGCCACCTCAAGCTCATGGGTCTGGCGAGTGACATTCTCGTGCAAGATTGATGCATCATGCGCGTCGTAAATTCTGCACCTTTGTGGACAAAATGTCGAGCCCCCGGCCATAAAAAAATAAAATAAAATAAAATAAAACCTTTGTTGACTGTATTAATCAAAAGTATGAATTCTTATCTGTGATGGCAGTTTGTATTTTAATGCAGATTTGGATTGGATTTCGATCTCCCATCGCAGTTCGCTAGTCAAAATTTGCATTTTTGCGCCCCATCAAAACACAATTAACAGCAAAATTGAGAATCACAAACTTTGTGAACTTAAAAAAAAGCAATTGCTCCTCAAAAGTAAAAAGTTGCTCCTAAATTTAAGTAAATGACTCACAAAACGAATTTTCAAAGAATTTTGCCACTTTCAGGACACGAAATTGCGAAAATCAATCCACATTGAGTCCACCACTCAAGGAGACTGAGGGTCTCCTTTATTTACATGGTGGACACAATAAGGACACCTTTTTTTTTTGCTAGCCAAGAGGTGATTGAGGGGAAGTGGAGTCCGTCCATGATAACAGCAGAATGTTGCAGATCTTGCACTGGATGCTGTACTTGAGTATTCCAGCAGGGCATTTTGGCACGTTTCCAAAGCTCTGGACCGGTTTAAAAATAGTACAGAAAACTGTAAAAACCATGCTAAATTGAATTTATCATTCAGAGTAAATACCATTTTGAAGGTCAAGTTTTTCATCAGTCAAGTGAGCATGATTCAGATCTTTAACTGGGTCTCCGTTATTTGACCATTTTTCCACTGCGCAGGGCCGACTCGTCTTTCCATTTCAAAAATAGTTGAGGAAAGTGCAAATATAACACAGCATTTGAGTTGCATAATTTGTTGGATATTATATGCTACGTCCAAAAGTCTTGCCCGATCTCGAAATTAAAACCGAAAACGTCTTGACCATGAGGCGGACGTACTAACCAATAGTACACTGCAGCCACCTGTTTTAAGATTTTAATTGAAAAAAATCAATTACAAGCTACACGTTGCACGGATACAAAGACTCTTAAATTCTGGCTCTTACTTGACTGACATCATGATACAATATGAAACAAAAGAAAAAGCAAGAGCGAGTGGATGACGCAGAAACCTAATTACGAATCTCCGGAGCATGAATAAATTAACCCGAGTTACGAGCAGAGACAGGCATGCGCGCACACACACGCTGACAGAAAGGAGGTGAACGGGAGCAAGATGACATTCACACTCAAACAGGTACTGCTGCTGCTGCCGAGTGAAGTCTGTTAGGCGACGTGGTTCAGTCGCGCCACTGTGGGCACTTTTTATTTTTATTTTAGTCTAATTTTAACAACATTTAAAAAAAGCCTCGTCCCGTGCGCCTTGTCATTTAGATTTGGGGCAGCTGCTTCATAAAAATGACATCTTTTTCCATGTGAGGATTTAGTCTAACAAAGGGGTGTGGGGAAAGAGGAGGCGTGCGGCCTAATGACATTGCGGGGAGCGACATATGCCAGGCATCACTATGTCTGTCGCTCCTTGGGGACATTACGGTAACAGGATAGTAAGGAGGAGGCGGCGTAGTGTGTGTGTGTTTTACCTCCGGGCAAAAAGCCCTGGAGACAGACAGAAGGGAGGGAGGGAGGGGGGAGGGGTGCGAGGAAGAAATACAGGCGTGAGGGGTCAGCAGGAGGAGGAGGAGGAAGAGGACAGTAGATGAATGGGAGAAGAGGGGATGAACTTGACCCAGTCTGGAGGACTAAAAACAGGAAGGAGGGTAATGAAGTTGAAACATGCTTTGTCATACCTCACCAAAGCCATAGGATTAGACTTCTATAATTAGAGGACAGGGGGTGGGCATCATAATGCTAGCCTTCATGTTCGGCCACCGTGAGCAGCTATGGTTAACTTACACAAGGGGGGAAGGGGCTCATCGGGGGGAGGGGAGGGACAGAGGTCACGAACAAAGTGGATGTTTTTGGAACACTTTGGACAGTGCGTACTCGAAAACGGTGCATTCAAGGATGCTGGTCCTTGAGGGTACGTTCATACATCAACCACCTAGCAAAAAAAAAACAAAAAAAAAAACAAAAAAACTAAACAAAACCCAACATGCTGTAATGTGCACTCCAGGCCATGAGATGTCGATACGTGTAGCGACTGCATGTCCTAATGCAGTGATTCCTATTCATCGAACCCTTCATTAGTAAAAAATAAAAATATGATTATTTTACAAATTCAAGACATTAAAAAAATGCATTTATTAAAAACTGAAAAAAAGTAAACACAATTAGTATGAAGTATAATTTTTTTCAACTGTGCACAAAATGAACCAGCCAGTGATGGCCAAGCGGGCGTATCATACCTAATTGACATGTTGAGTCGGGTGTGTCTTAACCTCCATGGCAGAGGCTAACTTAAACATGACACTTCCAACGACTGCTGACCTCCAGCAAGCAATAAACGAGTTAGCACAGAGGTGTTAGAATACGGAGAGACACGGCATGCTCAAGTACCAATGTTCTACCTGTTTTTCATTTGATTGGTTTAATATTTATGGCCTAAAAGTGTTTTCCATACAAATATTAACTGTAATACAGACTTTACTACTGTGTTAGTGTGGGGAAGTAGTATCGGAAAGTATGTGTTCTGAACAAAGTACAATAAAAGAACTGCAAAAAAAAAAAAGCACACTTGCTAGTTTAATGATTTTATTCGTCTGGATTGCTGTAGCCTCTTTTTTTCCTCACATTTCCGAGCTGATGGCCAGTAAAGTGCACATAAAGAAGCTCTTAAGAGCACAGGTAGCACACCTGACAAATTCATCACTACCCGCACGGAGCGCCGGACCGTCGGCTAACGCTTCCGTATGAATATTTATCTGAAGAGGGCCGGCGTCGGAACAGATGAGCTCGCAAGGCTGGTGACGGGGGGGATTAGCAAGCTCACCATCCATCTCGCTCGCTCGCATTCGCCGCTCGCCATCCGTTACTTTCCTCCCGCAATCACCATTTCAATACCCCCCCTCCCTGCCCCCGTGTCCTCCGGGCTTCCCTGCTATCACCTCTACTATTGCTCTTTCCCTTAAACACTGCCCACCACCCACCCGCCCTCTTCTTCCTCTATCCAATCCCTCCACCGGGCTGAGATATATAGTTTTATATATATATACACATGTATATGCTCAAGGATGGATGGATGGAGAGAGGAAGGGGGGGGGGTGTGATTAATGTCTTGGAGAAAAAAAGAAATAATCACAGGAGACTGGGGGGCTGGTAGTTGGCCTTAGGGGAGCAAATATGGAGAGTTTTATGGCTGGGGAGGAGAGGAGTACAGCGACAGCAGATCCATTCAAGTATATTAGCCTCCCTCACCCCCCCCTCCCACACGCACACAATAACCTCAGCATCTATTCTATTGCGCTACTGTCTTTCATCATCAACAATGAATCCCATCCCTGTGACAGTGCACGCACGCACACACACGCGCGGATAAACACTTTTTTTTCCAGGCCACTGTATATATGTGTGTGATGGGCCAATACATGTGCTGTGTGATGTGGCTGACAGCCCCCTCACCACCCCCCGCCCCTCTCTTTCCCTACCCCATGCTGCCCTGCTTTTAAGCCCCTCATCCTCCAGTGGCTGCCTGTCCCCTGGAGTAGATTGCATCTTTTATTTATCACTTTTTCCTCCTCCTTGGCTTTATTTCTTCTCTACTGCCAACCACATGCAAAAAAAAAAAAAAATGGAGCGAAAATTGCAATCAGTATAACACGATGTCATCCTCCTGCTGTGTGCTCGCCTGTCATCCTCGCCTCTGTTGTGAGCGCATGAGACTGACAGCCCGTGCAGACGAGGACACAAACACATGCGCAGACCGCCAACCCTGAGCCCCTCTCTTCTTCTCTCTCACACACATACATGCTCGCACAAACACACTTGCAGACAAAGGACAGGCATAGTAACCAATTAGGCGATTAATTGATTGTTGAGAATGATTCCAATTGTGCGGGATTGATTGCCGATTCATCGCATCTTGAAGCAATCAAGACAGAACTGAGGGCTCGCTCCACTTAGCGGATGATGTCAACTATGGGTAGAGGGGGTCTACGCAAGCACACTGGTATGGAAGCAGGAGTTTAGAACATTCAGAAAGCGCTCCCGTTTAAGAATGGGGGAACTGACTGGGGTTGACGGACGGACTGCTGTGAAAAGGTATGACCAATTAGTCCATTGATTACATCCATCCATCCATCCATTTTCCGATCCGCTTTATCCTCACAAGGGTCGCGGGGGGGTGCTGGAGCCTATCTCAGCCATCTTCGGGCAGTAGGCGGGGGACACCCTGAACCGGTTGCCAGCCAATCGCAGGGCACACCCAGATGAACAACCATCCGCGCTCAAACTCACACCTCGGAACAATTTAGAGTGTTCAATCAGTCTGCCATGGATGTTTTTGGACTGTGGGAGGAAACCGGAGTACCCGAGGAAAACCCACGCAGGCCCAGGGAGAACATGCAAACTCCACACAGGAAGGCTGGAGCCGGGATTTAACCCACGACCTCTGCACTGTGAGGTCGATGCTAACGCTAACCACTGGACCACACCATTCATTATGTATTGCTGTTTTATTATTGTTGTTATTCTTAAAAACAACGGTAGGTTCAGAACCAGTGCAAAAAAAAAAAAGATCCAGAAAAGTTTACATCTCGGATTACTCTTTCTGTACCATTGTTGCAATCAGGAGAATTACGCTCTTCTTCTTAAGAAAATGATGCGACTGAATCAAAAGCGCCTCTGCTGGTTGCAGCCTAGAAGTGCACACCATCAAAACAATCCCCAAATATTCCTGTCAGTCACTTCCAACCCTACACACTGATGCGTGGCTAGTGAAGGTAGCACTCATGCTCGTGTTCTTTCAACTGTGTTTGCATTTGCTATACTGTGTTTATGTTAAACAATGGCTAGAATTTGTAGGATGAACTATGACAGCGTAATCAAAACTGGCCAAAATGGGCCATGGCTCGATCATCTAAGTAAATGTAAATGTTATTGTGTTTGATGTGCTCTTTATCGTTAATTTAATAATAATGTTCACTCAGTATGTTTGAGTGAGAGATAGCAGGCACCTATCCATCAATCAATTCTAATGCACTTGTCATATTTATTGGCGCTTATGAGCTGGAGACGATAAGGAAAACAAAAGATTCAAACCCAGATCTAATGACTGTGACGCGGATCTGCTATTCACTACGTAACCACGCATTACTGTGACATCCATCCCTCCATTTTATGGCACTTATCCTCATTAGGGTGGCAGGTGAGATAAAGCCCATTTTAGCTGACTTTGAAGTGAGAGGCGGGGTTCGTCAAGGGCTGGTCAGTTAATCAAAGAGCAAACTACGACTCACACTTACAATTATAGGAATTTCGGACTCCTATTGTCTTAACATGCATGGTTTGGGGATGGGAGATGAAGTACAAGAAAACCCATGCCAACATGCAAACTCCCATGCCCAAATTTAAACCCAGGACATTTCACTGTGAGCCAGACATGCTAACCACTAGTCCAGCGTGCCGCCAAGCACCTAATAACTGTTAATTTATCCGTAACTCTGTGCTCAATCGAGTTCCCAAACCCCAACTCTGGAGCGTGAGCGTCCAATGAGTCTAATAGTGGAGAATCTGGTAAACAGGCCAGCTCCAGAGGAGAGTGGAGAAGGGGGGAGATCTGCCCGCCTGTCTGCCTGCTCCATGGCTACTATTGTGCATTGCACATTCTCCAAGCCCACAAGAGCTCCAGCCATCTCCGCACACAGATTCTTTGGAGGCATAGCGAGCCAAGGAGGAGGAGGAGGAGGAGGAGGGGGAGGAGAAGGAAGATCATGCATAAAATCTTGTTTGCAGGATGCGTTCAGATTCAGATGAACCAGGGGAGGGTAATGGGATTAGAATCCTGAACGGCTTCCAAGGGTGTGGAGTGGGATTGACAGCTCCCGAGTCCAACGCGCTTGGTGAAATAGGAGGAGAGAGGAAAAAAGGCGAGAGATAGGGGGGTTCTGATGCCACATTCCCCACTCCCCCGTAATAAAAGTAGGTGAATCATTTGCATCCAGCAGCCACATAAGTCCTGGCATTTTACAGAGCGAGAGAGAGAAAGCGAAAGAGTGTTTGGCAACCAAAATAGAAGCACTGTGGCTTTAAATCGCCCCAGCCCTCCCACCCTTCTTTTCTAAATATCGTCTATTTAGCCAGCGGTGAAAAGATATAGGGGGGCTTTTGTCTGTGGATCGGTCGGTGCTGGTGGGGGGAAAGCTGCAAAGGCACAAAAATAGGAACAAAGTGCTATATAGGCTTCCATTGGGAGGACGGGGAGAGCTCCGGGGAAAGGAGAAGTGGGCTACTATTACGTGGAAATACCCGGCATTGTTTACACTAGAATAGAAAAAAAACTGGCACTGGTGTTGATTGGCACTCACCGACTTGCAGTACGTTGTCCACCCAGCCGCCCTCCAGGAGAGTGACACCCCGCAGGAAAGGCAGCTGAGTCTCGTCGTTATTGTCCCCGCTAGTTCCACTCTCCTCGGCCCCGGCGTTGAAAGACGAGTACATGCAGATCTCCTTCTCGCTCCGCGGGAACGACCAATATACGATCCGGCGCTGCACGGGCTCCGGGATCCGCTCGAAGCGCTCCTCCACCCGTTGGAAGGGCCACTTCTCAGCCACTCGGCGCGCCGCGATGTCGAGCAGCGACTCCGGGTTGTGCGCCTTGCCGCTCTGCCCCGCGGCGGAGCCCGAACCACCACCGCCGCCGCCGCCACACAGGACTCCTCCAGCCCGCTGCCCCTGCCTGCACGCCGGGTTGTAGCCGGGCCGGCAGCAGAGCCGCTTGGCTGGAGGCTGCTGGACTCGCTCGGCCATGTTCGCACCGCTTCCGACCTGCTTCGCCGAGCCTCTCCGATCATATAAACAGGATAAGGAAGAGAAAAGGGGCACTCTCGCGCCGATTGTTTGCCCTACATGGGCAGGCAAGCCTTATTTGGTGATAGGGGCGGAGAAGCGTGTCGTCACAGAGGCTTTTGTGTATATATGGGCGTGGCCTCAGAGGGGGTGCTGCTATAAAAGGAAACGGAGGCGGAATTCCCGAACGTCGGCAAATCCTTTGTGAAGCCGTCGGGGCGCGCGAGGGCGGAGCCCCGACGGCCGACGGGGCCTTTTGAAGTTTTGCCTTCTTGTTGGGAGTTTAAAGGCGGAGGCTTAATCCAGAGGCGGCTCCCAGCGGGCATAAAGGGGGGCGAGAAAGCCCACTTTTTTCTCTCCTTTCATTTTTTCTCCTCCAGTGGAGCTGCAGTAACAGCATGATGCTTGTTTTTCGAGGCCTGGCGCCTCCCGAAATGCTGACTTTTAGCTGTTAAAACAGACAAAAGACATGGTGGTAAAAGTTAGTGAGGTGGACATGTAAACCAACATGCATTTGGTACCTGGGCCTTCAGTAGGGACTAACCCAACTGAATCCTCATCTTAATACTACTTCCTTTACATGAATACTATATATACATACAGTATATATATATATACATATATATTTAAAACGCATGTACAACACACAACCGTTCCACAGATATTATTCCGAATCAAGCGACAAGAAAA
This sequence comes from Hippocampus guttulatus, assembly GCF_054856545.1. Taxonomy (NCBI): domain Eukaryota; kingdom Metazoa; phylum Chordata; class Actinopteri; order Syngnathiformes; family Syngnathidae; genus Hippocampus; species Hippocampus guttulatus. Next base: position 16,202,184 of record NC_141265.1, read on the forward strand.
GCCATGAAGACTGTTGGTGAATCTCTGGCGAACGTTTGCTAACCTTGAACAAACCCTGATGTGAAATCAGCATTCGCTACTTTCGCAAACACTTGCAAACGTACGCCTCTCAGTAGGACACACTGACATTGACGCCCGTCAATGTCATGTGTAAACAAGTGTCTACTGTATGAACTGACTAAGTAACTACCTGCTTTTTCTCTGATTATAAAAGGAAGGCATGAGGGAGGCATTCACTTCAGCCTCTCCTAAGTGAATGTTTTTTTTCTTGTAGCACGTTCTCCAACTCCCCCCCAAAATGTCTGCTGTGTCTCAATGTCTGGCCACATGATTACTTTCCCGTAACAGTCATTAAAAGTAGTGGAGGTGGATGGATACAAAATGGCGGTCATATCATTTGGTGTGCCCACCTTCCTGTGTGTGTTCCGACTGTGACAAGAAAGTGGGGCCGTGCTTTTGCGGGTGTTAGCTTGTGGTTACATCGCCTGCCCCCGGGCTGCCCACCACTGACAAGACGCCCAGAAATTACTGGAATAATTAAAACAATTAAACAAAATGGCCGCCAGATTGCCGGTGTGCTTCTTAATGGGCTATAAAAGCCAGCCAAAAGTATGCCAGTAAATCAGAAATGCTAGCAACATGTTCCTAGCTGCCCCCGCCGCGACTCTTGCGAGGGGAACTAAAAAGGCTGCCCTTTGAACCACGTTGAAAGCGATCTGTGCCGTATGGAGCCAGCAGATGTGGCCTAACCTGATTTGGTTTCAATACTTCCCTACAGGAAGTTCACAAAGCCAGGAGGTCCTGCTTTGTTATGTTAGTCATCTTTCTCAAAGGGCCAAAAGAGCCTTTTTGGCTCCCTTTCTTCTTGCGGACAGGAGTTATTGCTTTATAATTTGCAGGATTTTTCAAAAAGAAAATTTACTAGTGAACACATTTTTCTCCCTAATAAAAGCCAGGTGTCAATTTTTTTGTGTGGGGTTTTTTTTTTTTACAAGGTAACGTGTTTCACAGTGTGCCTCCTCAAATAATAGTTTGTGCTCCAATGCAGGCAGACTGTGTCTTTATCAATCACTACTCAGCTACAATGAATGCCTCATATATATATTTTTTATAATAGAAGGAAAATGTTATCCCACAAGCTATTATGCATATATATATATACAGTGTATATATATAAAATTAGAGCAAATATTTAAAGCAATTACTTTTTATACATACATAACAATTTGCATTTTATGATGTTTTAAAATAAAATATAAGTATTGTTTTCAATTAAAAAGAAAATTAATTGGATCGACTTTATTAAATAAAGGTATACTGTATATTTACTGAACAACAAAATCCATCCCGGCAACCAAGTCGTACCTCCGCCTGGAAGGCTCTCCACAGCCTGTTCAAATGTTTCTCAGTGATAATGATTCCTTGCTTTTCGTGATGTCCTTGTTACTGATCCAGAGGCTACGGCATTTTAATGTAAAACTCTGTCAATAACTGTTCATTTTCATTGCTCAGTGTTTATGTTTTTCCTGTGCATGACAAACATCTTTGACTCATCGTAAAGAACTACAAATCCCAGATAAACACTGTGAGACTGTCACATCCTCCCTAGCCCTGCATCCGGAAACAGGACAATAAACCGAAAAGGGAGTAAAACGAAAGCATCTCACGCAGGTTTGTGTCCGTCTCGCCGCGCAATTTACAACTTACCTTTTAAAATTCACATCTGTTCGCTTGTTTCGTTTGTCGAGCTTCTCGTCTTTGATGCAACACGGGCCGTTATCCGGCCACTGGCTAGCTGTTGATGCTAATCCTTGTCGAAAATGTCGCTTAAATCTCTCACGGAGACCATCAAACTTCACGTGTTTTACTAACGACAGATGAATAGAAACGAGTCGTGATATTTTTGAGGACGTCGAGCTATTTTTTTCGTTCGTCTTGAATGATGAACAAGTAGCGAGCATCAAATTAGTTATTATTCTAAAGGTGTGACGTTCATTTTACTCACTCATATCGGCGAGTATACGTTATTTACGTCTGTTTAAGATCGAGTTTATGCAATGGTGCCTCCGATTTAGGCTGGTGGAATCTTTGTGTGGCACCATAGGAGTTAGTGTTGAGCTTGTGTACCTCATTTTTTTAAGTTCGGGGTTAGAATCTCGGCTCTGGCCTTGCTGTGTAGCGTGTTCTTGCCGTGCTTGTTAACTTCCGGCTGCATGGGGATTCAAAGATTAAACCATTAATGGCTGTCAATTGTGAATGTTTGTGTAAGATAATACAGAATGTGCGTACAGTGTCTCGCCTATCACCTTAAATCGTCTGGGATAGACTGCAGCTCATTCCCGACCCGAATGGGGATAACATAACCACTGGGAAATTGATATTTTAACTGTCTAAAAGAGCCATAACTCTTTTAGACAGTTAAAATATCCATGTTCTGTCACAAAGACAACCGAAGAAGTGATAATGTAGCACAACATTTTTCCTCTTTTATTAACTTGAGAGTAGCACAGAAGAAATAAATGGCAAGCGTTGCCTCAAGGTTTGATGCCATCAACGCCCTAAGTTTTGCTTCCAAAATATACAACTGATTAATTATACCTGAAAAAACAATGTGCTTCATGTTCTTTTTCAGATTCAACAGCGAATTTTACAACAGCTGACGTTCTTGGTTTTTAGGCAAGACAACATTTTCCACAAGTCATTTGTTCGAGTTGACAGTATCTGTCAATTCTCTTCAATAAGGACTCGGGACGGGGAATATTTTATTTTTTTCCTCCGAATGTATCGCATTGTTGTTATTGCTCCCTAATTCACATTTCTCCATGTTACTACTGTTCCTGTTTTACCGCCTTTGGTTTTTACCTCAGAGGTTAATAAGTAACATGCCTCTTTTGACAGATATTCTTTTTTTATATTTGGGACATCAATGGAGACAGACACCATAAAAATACAGTACAGATCCATGAAAAATGTACTTAAAATTGATCTCTCATTTCGTAGATAGGTTAACGGTAACCTTCAAACACCTGTGACACACAATTCCTGAGGGAAAAACAATGGAGCTTAATTTGGGACCTTCTCCCGCCAACTTCTTGCTTTTAAGTATGCTGCATCTTTTCTAGTAAAAAAGAAAAAAAACGTGCTGCCAGGCATGTTGAAGCACAATGTGGAACTGTACAAAAAATCTCTCAATTGGGACTTGCCTTTCCTCGATATTGCGGGGGAACACTATTTGTCTGTAATTATTTTCCATCACCGCACAACGTTACACTGCATGGCATCCAAAAATGTTTGCCCCACTGGTCACCCAACCACTAATGCACTATTCTTTTCCCAGCACCATGATTGAGATGATGCGAGCATGGGCCCAGTACATTGTGGAGTGGGCCGCCAAGGACCCCTATGGCTTCCTGACCAGCGTATTGCTGGCGCTCACACCTCTCTTCATCGCCTGTGCGCTGTTGTCGTGGAAACTGGCTAAAATGATTGAGGTTCGCGACAAGGAGCAGAAGAGGAGGCTGCGGCGTCAGGAGAACCTGGCCAAGGTGAAGAGGAACTAGAAAGACGGCTGTGTACAGGATGAAGGCCCCGCCCACCCATTGCCTTCACCACCAGCGCATACCCTTTGGGGTCAGGGCTAACTTGCCCCCACTCGTCGAACAGTGCCAAGACGGAAGTTCCCGTCGGACTTTCAGCAGCAAGAGTGACATTTTGATACACAAGTTTGCTTGTAAATATCAAGTCAAGTACAACTTTGTCGTCAAATTTGGTGTATGTGGAACATAGAGCACAGATGAAATTTCTTCCCTCTCAAGACAACATAAGTATCAAGTACATCTTTATTGTCAAATGTGCACATACAGCACAGATGAAATTTCCTCCCTCTTAAACAGACAACAAGAGGAGCCGCTGCGGGTGCCTGCGCCACCATCAATAGAACACTTAACATAAAACGACAAAATAATACAACATAAAACAAATATGTGTAGCTTTTGCCACACATAGCATTCCATTTTTAACATCACCTTTATGTTTGTTGAAATGAAGCTCCTCTGTACCTAACAGATTTATTTGTAATCAATAAAATTTTCAGAGTTGCTTAAAAAAAGCCTATTTTCTTTCAATTCGTTACCGAAAATGTACAGTGGTGCCTTAAGAGTTAATTCATTCTTCTGACTGAATTGTGATAGATGTGCTGTTTTATAGGAGAAGGGAATCTGGTGCTGGAAATCTGCTGATTCCAATTACGACTATTCCGCGGTCTGTCTGCTCTTTATCAAGAGCTACTTCATTATTTGCTTTGAGAGGGCATCCCAATAATATAGTGGTTAGCATGTCTGTTGACTGAACAGTTTAAAGATCGTGGGTTCAGATCTCTGCTGAGTGTTGGCATTTTCTTCCAGTGATTGCACGGGTTTTGTCTGGATTCTCCGGCTTCCTCCCGCATTCTCCAAAAAATCTATTTTACACTGGGGGGGGGGGGGGGGGGTTTACCAGCATTAGATATTTACATAAACAAGTATGGTCATTGTTTGCATGGCCTGGCCACAACCCACTCATGATGGGGCCACGACTGCCTCTTTACGTCATTTTCCTTCATACCTCCACTTTGTTTGTACATTTGCTGTTCAAAGGTCTCAATGCCAAAATTGTTGTCCGACATGAATAATATGTCAATCTGAGCCCAGATTTCAGAGTCAAACGTGGTCAGATTTACTGAATGAATGTTTAATTTTGATAATGGCTGAAATATACATACAAGTCTTTAATACTGTACAGCGAACTCGCTTACATGTAGTGATAGTCCACACTTTGGTGCCTGCTGTTTTGGTTGGCAACAGATCCTAAATTGGCAGATTGTTTTCATATCAGCGTGTGAACAAATAAATGCAATACCATGTTACGTCTATCTTCCCATAAGCTAAACTGTAATGATACATGTTTTTTTTTTTTAGACGATCTGAAATAAAACGAAACTCCTTGACATTGTTAAACGTTTGTGTTAGGTTTAGCAGCATCATAAAACACAAATATTGTATATATATATATATATAAAACAGTTCCTCAAACAGGATATAAATAATGTTTCTATATTTTCTTGACACGTCAATATTAAACACACTCACCTGCCACTTCATTAGCAGCATAATCAAAGAGATCCACGACAAGAGCTGTAAGAAAACAGCCAGCCTTTCTATTGGATTGCGCTACACGGCCAAGCGAACCGAGTCCATGCCGCCGTCTCTTTAAGCTTTCTGTTTGGGATTAGGCCGCCAGGAGCCCGGCTGGAAGGTGTTGGCGGTGCTGGTGGGTTCCTCGCCGAGTTCCTGCTTGCCAAAGCTGGTGGCGGCCGCATGGCCCGCGGCCACAGTCCTGGACGGCGTCGCCACCAGGCCTTGCTCGTATTCCTTCGCTTTCAGGGCCAAGTCTTTCTCCTCCACCTCCATGGCCTTCAGCTTGATCTGCTGCCTGTTGGCCTCGTTCTTTGCCAGCTCCTGTGTAAATGCACACGGACCATCTTTTTGGTGAATATCTGGTGCAAATTGGATTATTATTCACAATGCTGCGTTTTGGTGTTGTGTGATGCGATTTTAAAAACAACACTTGTTTGGCAAAGTCCACCAGAATTGATCATGGTCAGGTGGACTTGAAACTCTTAAAATATGTTATATAATATAAAGTCCCTGGAAAGCAGAAATAAATGTCCTCTAAATTGGTGTCAACAATCTTAAAATGAAGCTTCAATCGTGAAAACTGTCATTGTCGCTGCTCTCAAATGCTATGAGCATGTCTGCTGAATGCTCGCAAACTGTCAACTGTCAATCAAGAACCACTATAACGACCTGAAACAGGTAAAAAGAATCAGTCCGCAGCACAATCGAATTATTTTTCCTCCGATTTCTGTTAGCAAAATGGATTAGTCTAAAACTAGGCTATAAATATAGAGAGCAAACATATTTGACCATTTTATCATATTTGTCAACATTTATTTATTTACACTTCATTTTGGGATAGGCACAGTGCACATTGATCATGTCTATGTCTGTACACTTCCTGGATTATAGCAAAACAGCTAATTTGCATCTGTGGTCTGGAAAAATGACCTACAAATAGAGGAGACAGAAAAAAATTAATAAAATAGGAACACAGCAAGTGAAAAAGAGTGGAATCCTACATTTCCACAAATCTCTTAACACGGTTACACCACATACTGTAGGCCGGTATTTTCACATGAATTTACTTTACAGGGTCTTTAAATCACATTGAGAGAATGTGAGAGAGAACGAGATATACAGTGATACTGTACAGGATAAATATAGAAAGAGAAAATGAAATGAGACGACCAGAGATAAAGAAGCAAATCGTTAGAGAAAGTGAGATAGAGCTATCGATAGAGGGGTAAAGATAAAGAGAGATTCATATCCTTACTCTGCTTTTCCTTTTTTTTGTACACAAAACAGCATCTGCTCAAAAAAGCAGAGGCGACTCAAAAGTGGCACTGCCAGGAACAAACGCGCATGAAGTCGGACATTTATTACAATGAGTGAAACGTCTAATTGTCCACGCTTGGAAAGTCCTGCTCAACAAACATTCCTGCTCGAAACCACCCCGCATCACTTGAGCCATGTCATAAAAAGGCCCTGCCGACTGGGCCGCTGCTGCGTCGCGCTGGCCTGGAAAAGCGAGCGGCGCGGCCAAAAAAGCGACACTTTGAGGGGACGACGGAGACAAACATACCGAGCTGCTTTTCCAGCCTGTTAATGACAGGATTTAATCCAATCAATTTAGGTCAGAATTGGACTGGGAAGAGGCGTGACAAGGGGGTTTAGGGTAAATGTGCCAGGAGCGAAGCCTTGGTCGGTCCAGCTGTAGACGAGCGGACACACGGCAAAGAAAATTGGAATAGAATGTTCTGGCACGGCGGTGGGGTAGGGATGGCACATGCCCGCTGGCAAGGAGAGACGAGTGAGCGAGGGATTTCCGATATAGAGCCACATTTCGTTGCGGGGCCGAACTCCTTTCCAGCATTCTTGCGTTTAAAGAGCAATTAAAACCCAGAGAGAGCGACACGAGGGAGATGAAAGAAAGGACCATCCTTCAGCATTCCCACCGAACACAGAGCCAGAAATAAAACATACACACACACACACAAAAAAGCCCACATGACACAAACTGGCCTTATGCTTGAAACGTCCATCCATGCACTTTCAATACAGTTTATTATTATTGGATCACGGGGTGAGCTCGAGCCAATCCCAGCTGACTTGGGCGAGAGGCGGGGTAAACGTGAATGTGCTGCTCAATACGTGTAACGCAGGTGAAACGCAAGTGCACATGCGTCATGTGGAGGCAGGCGTGCTCCCTTGAGCGAGACGGCGTATGTGCATGTAAGCCTGCGGTCAGACCGAATGTGAGCTGAGCATTTCTGGTGGCGCCATTTCCACATGTACTCAATGCACTTCGCACGGTTGTGTGCCGGGCGGCGCGGATGAAGCGTTGGAAGCGACAATTTTGATTGTTCTCCCATTTTGCTAATGTGAAATTTTGGTAGCCAATCGTACTCGAAAACAGAACAACAGACACACAAACAAAGTTAAAAACAAAAACAGCATGGGGAAATAAAAATAATGTGGGACAATATCGTTGCTGTCTGTTGGACTAAGAGTTCTACAACACAGCCAGCTTCTAATACTTGCCCGGCACCGAATGGGGTGTGGGGAAGTTGGCATATCTGGTGAGTGTATTGACTTGTTTACAGCTGTTGAACTGTCAGCCAAGATAGCATTTAGCAGCCAAAGCTACACAACCACTGATCACCAGATTTAACCAGCAATGTTGAAATTTTTTTTTATATATTTTTTTTACCAACAGCAAATGCAAATCTTTCCAAATACATTTTTTTTTTCATTTTGCTAGCTTGTGAGTTTAAGACCAGCGTTGAAGAGTCCATCATAGATGGATGTAACAGAGAAAATCCTGTCACTTTTAAAAATAAAATATTTTCCAGCCTCGGTTTAAAAAAAAAAATTAAAAAACGGAAGTATTGTAATTTTTTTTAGATTCTTTCAATTGTGCAGCCCACCACAGCCAAAGTGGCCCACACTTCAGTACTGGTCTGTTGGTGACCACTGGCGTAGATAAAGCGCGATCTAAGTGCACTCCATTTAACTTTTACAATTAAGGTCATTTTCATTTAATGGACTATGACGTTTTTTTTTTTTTTTTGGAATAGTGACATGAGTCAGACTCAAATCCATTTGGAAGTCATTCGCTGGCATCAACAAGAATAGCGACCAATCAGTCGAGACTGCGTTTGCCTTTACCTTTCTACTTACAAATTTTTCACATCGTACCATCACCCACAGGTGTTGGGAAAAAAAAGTCTATTAAGAGAACGTAAGAAGTAGAACGTACAGACATCTTTATACAAACACAGGCAGTTGAAGTAAAAAAAGTCATCAGAAAAATAAATATTGACGTAAAGCGGCCTGAAGATGCCTGAAAAAAATCGACTTCTGTACTGGATTTAACTAGGACATGGTGGTTATTTTAACGCCGCTCCCAAAAGTTTCTCGTTAGAAAGCGAAGGAGAGAAAACAAATCAAAAGCCTCTCCTTTCCCTTGAAAGCCCCCCCCCTACTCCCTCCCCCCAAGAGTCCAAGCATCATCACAGCAGGGAGGCTGCTGCTGGATGGTGGCAGGGGAGACGTACCTCCACAGAGGGAGGCTCCTTCCGTCTGCCTCGGATCCAAGCTGCAGGAATGAAAAAAAAAAAAAAAAATACAAATCGTGAGAACACCCACACAAACAAAACCTGCAGTCATATTTAAAAGTAGCAGCAGACTTTTTTTTTAAGGGCGCTACAACTTTTTGATGGTCGACTTGTTCTCATTTGGAGCTCTCGCTCCTGAAGTTGGACAATTCCCAATTCAAACGTTTTCCGGGGGCAAAAGTGACTTGAGAGTCTCAGCTCCTGTTGTGCGTCATTACGGCACATCTCGTAAAACCTCGATTCAGCAAGCAGCAACAGATTCACTCTGGAGCGCATATTTTTTGCTCTTTGGCATTTATGGGCAACCTTCCTATGGGGTCTACAACAAAAGCCAAACGCTGCAGCTTTCAATATTTTTGTAAAAAAATGTGCGCGGCAAAAATGATTGGGTATCTCTGACTCAAACCGAAAACAATGAAAAAAAGGATCCATTCTGATCTCGGCATTCGAAAGCATACACATTCTGTCATTTGCCATCAGTGGCTTTGTCCTTCCTTTTCCTTCTCTCTTTTGCCCGTCTGTCTGTCTGTCTGTCTGTCACACCCACACTTTTTTCCTTTTTTTTAAAGAAGCTCTATTTTGGCTGAGCTGGCTGCATAGCCTCGCAGGTTCAAGGAAGCCAAAGAGAGAGTGAGAGAGAGATTAGAGGGTTAGAGAATCTCTCTCTCACTCTTCCTCCAGCTAGCGCGGGGGATTCTGGGCCCTCTTTTATCCCTTTTCTTATTTGCATGCTGATGAAAATGCATGAGGGATGGGGCGAAGCGGGATGAGGGGTTTAAGGTGGATAAAGCCAGCCTGAGACAGAGGGAACCGTTTGTATCCACTTGTAAGGAACGCTAGTTTACCGGCACGCTTGCATAATGCCCGCAGAAGGTGTCTCTGATTAAAAAAAAAAAAAAAAAAGTATGTTCCCAACCCCCAACTTACAATGCGAGGGTGGAATTAAAAGCGGAAAAACATGATGGAAGGGCTCATTTCGATGCTGAGAGAGAGATGGACACTCACCATCCCACTCGATGGGGATGCTGCCTTCCATATATTCGTGCTCTGTGGGATTCGAGGCCTCCACCAGCCTCTTGGCACGGACGAGTCTCCCTGGAACAAAAGGAGAGGGCGTACGAGATGATGCAAAGCGGTACAAACAAACAACAATGCCGAGTCTCACACACACACACACGGACGCACATATACACACGCACAAGCCCCCTCCTTGCTCACACATAAATACACGGAGGAATGACAGCGCTGTGACAGGCCATGGATGATTACCTCGTGGCCCCCGGGCCCTTCTCCTCAGATCTCACTGAGTGGCTCCAAATCTGGGCTAAGCCTTTATGCAAATGAGGCTCCCTTTCACCCGACCAACCACGGGCCCCCTCCGACCGACTTTCACCGACCAGCTCTACCAATGGCGGCGCCGCGGCTAACAATGCCCTCCAAAATCAACATCAAGCCGCGCAGGAGACAAAAGAGGTCAGATATCACAGGGAACAGTAGGGAAGGAGGGGGTCGGCACGAGCCGTGTGGAATATTAAGTGTTCCCGTTCCCTATCGGTGTACGGCACGAGGCTCGCCGGCAGCAAGGCCGCCACCAATTATTTTGGTGGAAATGTGCTGATTAGACAAGTTTGGCTGGCACACAATGACAAGAGAGATGGCGACGAAGGAGGAGGGCGGGCGGTGAGTGAGAGAATGAAAGGAAACGACGGTGCGGCTTTAGGTGGCATGCGAGTGCTTTGTTTCCGCAGATTCCCCCCTCACAGGTAGTCGCATGTCCGGCCAGCCCCCCCCCCCCCCCCCCCCACACCATCCTCCCTCCGGTGACAAAGAATGGGCGGTCGGAGGTAAAAGTGAGGCAGTCATTGAAAGAGTGCGAGAGAGCAAGGGAGAGTGATGATGCATGGCAAAACATGGCTAGGAGGAGAGAAATGGACGGGCAAGGAAAACAACACGCTTCAAAACACAGACAGACAGTCAGGATTCCATCAGTGCTCAGGCGTCAGCTGACTGGACGCGGAAGGATGGCCTTGATGTTTGCATCGCTGCGGTGCGAGCATATAACGGACAAGGACACGCCAAGACAAAAGCGTTTCGCACCAAGTGGTGTTTGGTACTCGTTTATTTGCCTCGACTTCGCACATGTCCAACTGACAACCAGGTGGGGCGTCCACGCCATATTAACCTCCCTCTATTTTCCTTTGACATAGTTTCAAAACTAGCTAAACTAATAATGCAGTGGTACCTTGACTTCAGAGTTGAATTTGTTCTGTGACCACGCTCATACCTCAAATCACTTTGGTCCCACATATGCACACGCCCAACAACCTTTGCTGTTGAAATGAATGAAAATGCTCCTCCAAAAGCTGTCACCTTATCATGGAATACGTTTTTTTTTTTTTTTGCCCAGACGCGGGTCACCGGGGCCCCCCCATCTGGAGCCAGGCCTGGAGGTGACGCTTGAAATCGAGTGCCGGGTGGCTGAGCCTGACCAGGCACACCCCGAAAGGGAAAGCTGGGCAGCAGCCACAGGCAGGGGACCTTGATGGTGACGATCACTGGGATCGAGAACCTCTCAAGCCGTCTGAACATTTATCCTCATTCTGCAGTTAGATGTATCCGTTTGCCATTATTATTATTATTATTATTTTATCAGTGTTTGTCTTGTATGTTTTCATAAGCTCAATTTTGCTGCCTCTACCCCAAAGAGCGTGACGGTAGAAATGTTGCGTGCATCGAGTCCATTGAAAACAGAGAGACAGAATGAGACTCACGCTCACACGCATTACTTTACCACATCAAATTGCTCAGTTTAATTGATTGTTGGGTTCCACCCCGGATTTAACGTCATGTTATGTATGTATGTATATACTGTATATATATATATATATATATATATATATATATATATACACACACACACAGTATCCACACAAACTGTACGGCTTGGTTGTTGTGTTAGCATGTTTACTGTTAAGCTGAAAGAGAACAAAAGCCGCTTCCGTAATGATGCCTTACAGAGTTGACTCTATACTTTCTGTGCTCACCTATGTAGTAATCAGGTCAGCTAATTAGGCTAGCATTGCTTTGGTTCTGCTTTGCTTCCCACTAGATTGTCACTAAAGGTTGCCTCGACAGCTTCTTCCTGATACACAGGTCTGGGTAAAAATAAACAAAACAAAACAAAAGAGGATAGCTTCTGGGATCCTCACGCTCGCTAACGTCAGATGTCTTCTGAGAAATAGTTTCCTAGAACACCTCCACCTCCCACCCTCCATGATTGCAGAACAAAAACAAGCGCCAGCAAACAAAAGGCTGCGGTCTCCAGGCGCGGCGAGCAAATACATTTAACAGGTATGCTAATTATGAACAGATCCCCATCCATATTTGCATTGGGTGTGGGTGGCAGCGGTACAGAAACGGTACAATTATGACACAGCCCCCACAAGAAACATGTTTCGCTATCACTAATGCTGAACTAATTTGCTTACGGACAAGCGAGTACCCCATCCATGTCGCTTTCCTCGGCTCGGTTGCATTCTCCCATTCCGACATGGCTCTCCTCTTGTCTCGTTACTTTTGCAGCATGACTAAACCCCTCTGCCCACCGAGGCATGTATCCCCGCATTTGAATAACATATACAGTATGAACATATATTTATGAAACCCAGCTGATCCTCCCACATATACACATTGGAGGCGGGGAGGGACATGAAGCTCGACTGGTGCTCTGCTGGTCCCCTCGCATCTAGGACAGCGGCACCAAAACACGCTCAGGCCGTGGTGACACAACCACCACTGAAAATGACCACCAGTTGTTGAAACTAGCAAAATACTTCACGGTGCATTGTTACAATGAAACTCCTCTACAACGAAACCTACATGGGCGAAAATACCCTCCTAGTGTGAAAAAATCTTCATGCATGAAAGCCATTCCCATTTTTCTGCTCCCCCTACAACGAAAAGTCCCCCTGTTGCGTATTACGAATAGTTTTTCTCTGCCCTTGCCTCGCAACGAGGTTCACTACAACGAAAACAAGCCTTCCGCAAAAGTCTAATCAGACCTCAGCCTGCTACAGCGACTCCTCCTACTGGGCTCCAAAACGGCAATAGCAACCACCACACTGGTTTACACATGCGCAGTAGTCCAGGAAGCATTTGTTATTGTTAGTTTCAGACGCAGCACGAACGTTACATTGCTAAAATGGCTACAAAACGGACCTTTGTATGCCAATGAGTCAAGAAAAGAAGAGCTCTGACGCTTGAAGACAGGGTAAAATTGATCAAAATGAAAGATGGAGGAAGCAAAGTAAAATATATCATGCAAGAAATGGATGTAAGTCCCCTGTTGTGATTTTTTTTTTGCTGCAAACATGATTTTGTTGTAGAGGAATTTCACTGTACTTAAAGTGGAGAAGTTACGCCGACAAATAAATAAATACAAGCTACACTCACTGTTCATAATTGTACCTTTTCAAACAAAAGCTGAGTGTTGTTGTTTGGCTGCTGTGCTTATATCCCTGAAAAGCAGACTGCCATTATCGGGCGACTTTGACCCGTCTTCACCTGAATTGGTATGAAGGCCATAAAACCGAAGGACAAGAGGAGACCGTGGGTAAGTGTTGCGGCGTTGCAACATGGATTTCCATTAAGACTTTAATAGCTTGCATGTGAATCACGTTAAGTTGCCGGTTGATGAAACCCCAACATTACCTGTACTTATACTTAAATTAGAAAAGCTTTTACGACAATCTAATGGAGAGCTTTTATTGAGAATTTGATGAATGTAATAATATAATATTGACTGCTATATATTATATAGTTCTATTAGTGAATTGCATTACAATTACAGTACAGCTCATCATCATCCGGATAGAACATTGTCGTGCCCTCTACAAACCCAAGTAGTTGATGGTCACCCCACGTTAAATCTTGAGCCCCCCGTGGCGAAAGTGCCATCCATGCACTCATAGAGTTTGAAACATTTCCGTACAGGATTACGTCTATGGATTTGTGTAAATACTTGAAATCAAATGTTTTTCGTAAAAAACAGCCACAGTTATTCATTGATTATCACGCCTACCTTTTTTTGCAAATCCGAGAAATTGAGAAAAGTTCTTTGAAGTGCTTGTGACAAGAACGCTCGACACCGGCGTGAAATTCATTCGCTTGGTGAGAACGCAACTTTATTGTTCCAATTTTATGGTCCATTTACATGCCCTATTCTTTTCTTTTGGTCACTCAAGCAACTGTTTGCCTGAATGTGAACAGTGCAAAGCCACACAGCGCCGAGGCATTTCGCCGAATAGCTCGATACAATGACAAAGAGCAGTTAACGGGACAATCAACAATGCAGTACAATGGCCGACTGGCACTCGGCATTCTGGTCGTTCTCATCGGTCACTGCAGGAAATAAAAATCCATCCATTTTGCCTTTAGATGATATTTGTTTTTCTTAAGATGCTACGCCTGCCCTGAGGTCCTCTGGTGCCCCCCAGAGGGAGGAAAACCTCCAGTTTACAGTGACATGATTAACTTGAACTCTACTGACTAACTTCATACATTTTCTGGTCACCAAGTCAAAGTGGGAGAGGTGAGGGCCCCCCTCCCCTCCAGCGAGAGGTGAGAGATGCATGAAGGGTGTTAGCAGCTCTCGATCTCAGCGGGACCCTTGTGACAGCTCTGCCTTCTCATCACTCACTAGGGGGAACCTACTTACCAATATGCACGCACACACATAGATGCACACGCATAGGCTGGTGAACAGGCAGATTAACCTGAGGGACAGGAGTGAGGGCGCTGCCTCTCACCGTGAAGGACAAACAGCAGCATTGCGTCGGGGAGCGAAAGAGGGGGCGGCGAGGTGGGGGGGGGGGGGTTGGGGTGGGGCTCCAGCAGCTGCAGGAATGAAATCCCGCATCATTAATATTCATGAGCCATCTCACCTGTCTGAGTGCAACTCATCTGCCAGCCCGCAGGTGGGGGTGGGGAGCGAGGAGACTTCGGGGTGGGGCGGCGGCGAAAGAGGCGAGATGGGGGTTGCCGTGGCAGCAGCGCGGCGTGCCAATCGAGTGGTAGGCACGCCTTCGCTAGAGTAAGACGCCGCGTGTGTGCTCCAAGATGGGGGGGGGGGGGCTGCTCTTTGAACCCTTGGATTACACCCTGCTAAACTCTATCACCTGCGCCAACTCACACACTGTCTCTGACACACACGCTCTCACACGCACACATACACACAACCCCCAACTTGACACATCATCTCCCAGGTGACTCCCGCCGGGGGCGACCTAAGAGTTTTTTTTTTTTCACCTCCGCAATGCCGTGGCGGGCGTCCCTAGACTCACTCTTTTGATGACTCCTGCAGATGTCAGCGAAGGGGAAAACAACCCGACTGGAAACATCTGGAGAGAAACTGATAAACAAATCATCTCGCTCCGACGGGTGGACCAAAGCCTCGTCGGAGATGCACCTGACTCGCAGCGGGATAAAGAGCGGGGAAGCAGGAGCACATTTTCAAATCGCAACTCCCTTGAATAACACAGATGCTTTTAAGCTACGCAGCCCCCAAAAGTATGTTTTGAGCACAGCCGAGTCGCTGACTGCTAGTCTGCCGAGGGTGCGGACACAAAGAAGAAGCGTCTGAAACAATGCAGAAGCGCCTCTGGATGGATACATGGAGCAGAGGTCAAGGAGTTCTAATAGTGGTGTGCCACCATTGGTGTCTTTCATTGCCAAAACAGTAACCGAATCATAATTTATGCTTAGCGGTGGCCCCTCCCCCCCGACCCCCTTGATAAGAGGAAGAAAATGAATGGACGGAGAAATCCATTCTTAAAACAATCGTCAGTTGCAGCTGTAAAATACACTGAAAATCGAAGCATTCCTACTTGAAAGCGTACCGTGGGGAACCGAACAGAACTGGACCGCAACTGAAGATTGTATGAAACCAAACTGACTGTTGTGGAACAAAAAAGGCATCTTGAAGAAAAGCCCATCTGTACGCCTGGGCAGAGGTTATTTCATTCTGCAGGAATGGGCACCAATGGGCGCATGGTAATGGGCGGCCTTATGAAGATGGAGTGAGCCGATAAGCATCAGTGATACCAGGGAAACCAGGTAACAACCCCGACTTCTCTTGCCTCCAATCTCTAATCTAACTGGGGAGGTGGGGAGGGATTGTGTGAGGCCCGTAACCATGGTTACCTATTAGCTGTGAGCCTCGTGACACAGAGAGAGGTTTAGAAGGAAAAAGGCCAGCCGTTGTTTTGCATCCGCTGTGGAGAGAGGAGGAGCTTAGGCGTAAAGTAGGCCTGCTGCCGCTTGTACTTTATATATATTTTTTTCCTCTCTGTACTTTTAAATTCAGCGCTCATTCTGTTTGTCCCTGCCGCCGCTGAAGCCGCTGAGGCTTGAGCGAGTCGCGGCAGCATAAAGCAGAATAATTCATATAGAAGTGAAAAAGAAAAGAATGCTGATTTCCCCCGAGTGTCACTTTTAACTAAACGCGGGCATGCTTGTGGGGAGGAGGGATAGAGTACCCCCTGCTCGCTTGAAGTCTCCACAGTGGAGGGAAAAAGATTGCGGCGAGTCAGGAAGCCAGTGTCCTTTTGTGTAACCCTCACACCCCCCCCCCCCCACCATGTGGGTGATGTCCATACACAGAGTTGTCCGCCCCTTTGCATTCACCTCCCTCACGTTCATCCAACCTCCTTCTTCTGTATCCGTTGCACCTCCAGTCCCCCCGCCTCCATTAACCTGCCTCCACCTTCTCCCGTCGGCCCGTTCCACCCACTCATTTCACCCTCTTTCTGTCAAAAAGCCTCCTTTCACTTTCACTCTCACCATTCTTCCCCTCCATGCCATCCGCTCTGTAATTTCACCCTGGATGTCAGCATCTCCCTTGTTCTTTGTCACTCACTTTTTTTCTTTTTTACATTCTCCTTCTCCTTCCTGCACACAGGGCCTTATCACTCCCTATTCCTCTATGCCTGTCTGCTTCATTAAAATATTCAGAATAAGCGGCGAAGGGCTGTCGGCTTGTGTGCCAGTCGGGACCTTTCGTGACAGGAAGCCCCCTCGGGTGGCGCAACATCTTGCCGGGCCATCTGAGATGGGAGCGCCGCGGTTGGTGAATCGCATCTCTGCAGAAAGCAGTTTAATTCTTTTGCAGCCTTGCCTCATTGTAATAATTTTTGGATTTTGATCGGAACTGGTGGAAAAATAGTCATTGAGCAGAGGCGGACCTCACATTTGGTCCCTAGGCCTTCAGTGGGGACTGACTTAATCCACCTCTTGGGACCGCCACTATGACATTGGAGAAACAATCAATTCTAGACAGCAAGGCGCCAATTTTGGGGGGAAAAAAACCCTACTTTTTTCTGTAGCGCATCAAGTTGTTGAGATTTTATTTTTGTCTTTAAGTTTGACCTTTAATAAATTACGCTAAACGGACAGAAGAACACTCCACACAAGGATATCACCGTGGACAATTGCGAGTGTTCTCCCCTGCAACTTGATGCCTGCCGTAGTACAGAGACTGACCTGTGGATGGCAGTATGGTGCCACACGGCATCTCAACTCCTGAAACATACAGTCCAACAAAGGAGTAGTAGCAGTAGAAGAAGAAGAGGCACGGATAACTGGTGTACAATTCGGTTGCAAACTCTGTCGCAAATGCTTAAGAGGCACATTATACAAACACAACAAATTACTCCTACACTGTAGTCGTGTTCGGCAACAACGCAAGCTTCAGGTCACTTCCTAATTAGCTCTCGTTCTGGTTCACTGCAACATCGCGTGTAGAGCGCAACCCGACTCCATGTTGACTGCACACTTTAAATATTTGCGATTGCAAATGTTGAACTGGTCAAAAATTCTGGATATTCAGCTCACGGCAAATAAAATCAATAAATGCAAACACTCAACACACCGTTCACCACAGCATAATCACTGAGGATAATTTTCCAGAGACGTCCAATAATGAGGTCTTTGCTGAATTGGTCTTAAATTAGGCCGTATTATGTGTATTGGTGTACTGTGCCCTACTAAAGTATGCAGGTGTATCCAATAAAGTGACAAGCGAACACGTACTCGCATTCAAGAGAAAGACTGGAAGTTTGAACCGTGGTGACATTGGCGGCTTCGCCCTACTTGTGATGCGCTCCCACCGGAATCGGTCCTCCTTTTATCTCAGCGTCAGCATCCATCTTTCCAAATGCCTTTTTAATTTAGTAGTTAAGCCACTTCATGATGCTCCATCTCACACATACGCACACGTGCCTACACTTGGCAACCGGCACCGTGCGAGATCAGCCAAACGCCCGCGAGTCCCGATAACGATTAAACAACCTTCATTTAAACCTTGTGCACCGCAAAGCTGCTGATCAATTAGCATAATTTACTGTAGCCGGTCTGAACATCGCCAATGCGCGGCAACCGGCACCTTGATGTCCTACTGTAGGGTAGACCTTCCTTCATGACACCCGGGGGACGACTTGTGGCAAAACAAACAACCATTTGGACCGGCGTCTCCCTCGGCTGCGACTCTTTCCATGAAAATAAGCGGCTTGAATCAACGCTCTGATGACACGCGGCCATCTGTTGTTGTGTTAAGTGTGTTAAGGGCATGAAGCGGGGTGGGGGGAAAAAATACACACAATCGCTGATTCTTTTTAAACACAGAGCCGATACAAACGCGCACACACACGCCTCCCTCGCAGTCCCGGGAGTCGGCTATCCTGAAATAGCCGAGCGCAGGCCTTCTCAGTTTGGACTTCATAGGAGGGAGCTAGCTGATCAAATAAATAATAGACAAAAGGCAGAGGGATAGTGATGGTGCGCCTTTTCTCTGACGCAGCGTGGCGCACCTCTGAGGAACCTCTGAATCTCTTCCATTCTCCGCACACAGGGAGAGAGGAGCGATAGATTAAAACTGCATGGCAGACGCTGCTAAAAATGAATAGGGCTAAAAATACTCCCCTTTTCAGGCAGACATGAAAGGAAACTGCCTTTCCTCTCTGTCCGGTATTGAGCAGCCATTGATTCCCGGAGACAAAAGGCTACACCTCCTCAAAGAGGTAAGAAAAAATAGCAATCATACAGGCAATTATTTTCAAATGCGCCTGCAGCGGCCGATAATGTCAGCGTGCCTCTTTTCTTCCGAAATAAAAAAGGAGGCAACGGCAGGCGTCGGGAGCTGCAGGCGTGCCGCCGAACGAGGGCTCGTTCGTCTTCGGCTTTCATCTGGTTAGCATGACACGGCGCCCCATGCAGTGTAAGGCAGAGCCGGCCGGGCCTGGGGAGCGCACAAAAGCAGGAGAGGGAGTGGAATGAAAATTGATTCCATATTCATGTGGATGGAGCCAACAACAAGGCTCGGGAAGACCAGTGGATGGACAGCCAGTGGCCAGAGACAACCATCAGCGGGGGCACCGTGGACCGGCAGTGGGGATCTATGGTTGCTCCCTCTCCAGGCACGCACTTCACACTGAGGCCTGTTCGTTTTGATGTGAGGCACTGGAAGGAATGAGGCGGGGGGTGTCCACTGCTGAGCTCAACCCACTCCACAATGCCGAACTACTCTTCTGTACTGAATTGCAATCTTGGTTGGCAAGGCTTCAAACGGGAGGGCTGAAAAGTCGAGCGGCAGCGACAGAAGGAGAACGCGGGCCGAAGCGAAGATGGACTAAGTGGAGGAAAATAAAGAGGCCTGCACCAGGGTGGAACCGAGGCCGGACATAATCACAAACAAAAGTCGAAGAGCGGACAATGTCCAAGGTTCGATGAACCGCAACATGTTCATCTGACTATTTGGAGTGGAAAATCAGAATGTGTCAAGTCACTGTTGGTCCCGCAGGTGTTTGTGGTGCGTACCACTATGGACCATATGCACGGCAAGGTTATAAGCTTCCAGTTCTCGCTTGTTTCAAGCTACTAGGATGCCATCTGCAGGAAAAATAACCTGAATGTGTGACATCGTTTGGTGCGGGTGCTTCCCACGGTGAAAATGACATTGAGTTCGGACTTTAAAGACGAAGGGAGAGCCCCTCGAGCCAACTCTGTGGTGAACTGGCTGTTATGCTCAATGAACCGACACAACTTGTTCTAAGAACACATTTACCAGCGAGCCGCTACAACAAAAGGGGATGGACGGTTTCGACATTCTCCGAGACGATTTCACCATGCAACAAAGAAAGGGCGAAGGTTCAAGCTCCGTCTCTTTTTCTCCCCGTGTCCCAGCGCGGCACCCAGCGAGCGAGACGCCGCCGTCTGCCGCCCGTCATGAAAGCTTGATCACAGGGATCCAGAATCTGTCTCGCCATTGCAACAGTGACATTGACATCCTCATTCCTAGTTTGCCGTATATGCCTATATTATTATTATTCTACTATTGGCTAACTTTTGTGTTTTCGTGACCTTAATTTTGCTGCATCTGCACCATACAGAGGCAAACTGACAATAAAGGCGTTGTATTCTATGTATTAACGATTTATGTCGGGCACTTGGTGACAGTTGTGGTTAATTTGTGGTCTATTCACAACCACAGTAACGCCGTGCAAGTCGATGTACACACGGACCTGTTTGCGCTGTAGAACTACGAATGGCTCACTAAATCTTTTCAGTCCCCTTTCGGAACAACTATTAAAGTCTTCATACATAGTTTACCACACGCAAGATTGCTTGCGTCCCAGTTTTCCAAAGTTAACAGTCCGAGAGAGGTAGAAAATGGGAGCAGCAAAGCATGGATAAAGGTAGGAGGATGGACCACAAGCACTGGGGGATGAACAAATAAATAGAAAGAAGTAGGTAGAGCGGAGAGAGCTCTCGCTCACCCTGCCTGAACCGACCGCTGGTATGCGGCAGAGGGGGGGAAAAAAAAAAAAAAAAGCCCAGCGGCCCAAGCCTCAAGGCCCCGAGCCCACGCTTGGCCTATCAGTTTATGATCAAAAAGAGCTCGCTTTAGCAAGACATATGGACTGAATAATGCATCTGCTTTTATTTCCACCAGCCTGCCCCGGCCAGAGTGGCAAGAAAAAGAGGATGACATAAATACGAGCGGCATATATTACGGTTTTTAGCAATGCATGGGTGTGCTCGCGTCCGTGTGTGCGCCTGGCGTCCGACGATCTGTTTGCTTCGCCGGGCCGGTGGTGTCAGTCATCGAGATTGGCCAGTCAGACGGTGGCCTGTAGCGTGATGGGGAAATGGGCTCGTGTGATGTCTCATTTGAATAGTCTGGCAGCCCGCAGCCTTGTAATGAATTATAAATATGAGGTGAGCGCAAGTTTCCCCATCAAACTGCAAAGAAAAAAGGTGAAGCACAAAGTCAAGTTCAGTCAGAATGAAACCATGCGTGCAAGCCTGCTGGAGGCTGGCCTCTCTGTCCCTAGACTCAGACATAACTTCACACAAACAGTTAATTATTACTGAAAGTCTATCATCTATTTAATTACAATGTGTCCCACATTGTCTGAAGATGACTTTGGTGCAACGGGGCTGTTGAAGTGAGGGTCGGGTGTTAAACTGCACACCGCAGTCCCGGAATTGCATAATCACAGACATCATCCAAACTCTGTTACTTGTCTGATAACACCTCCAAAGGTGGAAAATTGCTAGGTCGACTTCATTACATAATTTGTTGTCAGAGACACTTATTCAGACAGTAAACTAGAAAAGCACGCGGAATCGTGGAAAGTAGGGCTATTGGAGACCATGTATATAAAAAGGCCTTTGGATGCAACCCCCCCCCCCCCGGCCTCCAAAAAAGAGCTTGTGATCATACTCTCAAAGGCAGAAAATCGCCATATTGACTTTGTACCCTCGAATGCATGTCAGTATTGATATGTACAACTGGAACACAGAAGAAGGCGGAAAAAGTGCCGGTTGATAAAGGCAGCCGAGAACAGGAGTCTAATACGACCTGGAAAAGCGGAAAAGTGACTGACAGGACCCCACCATTCAGTGTTGATACAAAACTGAGAAAGTGAAACAAGGCGGAAAACCTCAGGAGTAAAAGTTTCCCGGTCAACTTGATACAGAACAGAGCAGCGACGTGCAGTCAGGGCAGGCAGGTGATGCAAAGCCCCCCACCAACCCCCCTATAAAAAGAGTTAAGAAAAAAACAACTAACTAATAAGGATTACATTCAATTATTTTCCATTTTAGTTATCTTGTCTGTGCTTTACATTAATTAGATTTTTCAACCCAATAATGTCATTGATTTCATAATTAAAATTCATAAAATAATATGTGCGAGAAGGGAATGGCGGAATTGCATTTTCAGTGTTAACAAAGGCAGTTGGCACGTGCCCCCAACACAAGAGACATTGTGGTTTGTCTTGATATCTTCAATGCACACGTTTTATCACACGTGCTGCACACACTGGCATTCAACAATCTGTCTGATATATTTAATGAAAATGAGTGGCATATTTAGTCTTTCTGATTGGCCAGCAAAGCGACTGAAAACGCACGACGGTGCCAAGAACGTACCTTGTCGCTGCCAACAGTTAGCAGTGCTGAGCTCCGCTGGCGCAATGCGTAGAAAAAGCATGGCGCTCTTCCCACTGACATACATAGCCACTGAGAGGAAGCCTCAGCTGGGTGAGGACATGCAGACTGAGGAGCCATCTTTAACCGGGAGTCCCTCTCTGCCATTCACTTGGAATTATGTTTGGCTCCAATATAATCATAAAAACTCATTGCATTTTTTCACCGATTTTGACACAGATTGGGTTGTTGGAAACATCAGACATATAATTATGATACCAGACATGTGGGTAACTTAACATTCGAGGCTTTTATAACATTCAATCTAAAGGTACGACTAATAGATTTACAAAAAAAAAAAAAAAAGCAAAAATCAACCCAGCAACAACAATGAATTTGAGCTTACATTAAATATTCTTTTGGTTTTCTTGCCATCATATTGTTGAATGGTGTGGAATTTATTGAAGTACAATTAAAAACTTTGAAGAGAAGTATTTCAAAGCAGGCCAAAATTGAATTGAAACTAGTCTTCTATTTTGGGTTCATATTTTCATATCCAACTCAGAGGAGTCAAATGCCTCATCAGTGATATACCTCAACGTACGTCACTGGAACAGAGAGTGGAAAAAAAAGGGAAACATGGCAGCTTTTGCGGGCAGCACAGAACAAGATTCTGACACCACCTACAAAGGTCAAATCAACGAGTGGGCTTTGTTGTACTGTTGTGTGTCGGTCCAATTTTACACTGAACAGCTACGGAGATAAACACTAGTGCTAGCTTATGATACCATCTAAAAATGCACCCCCCTCCCCCACCAGGTTGATTTAGGCCCCCCACTACGCGCATTGCTGCCTTTTGTATGGAAAATAACACTCCAAAAGGAGGTGGGTGGGAACAGAGCTTTACATTCAATGTGAAAAGGGTTCTTGATTCTGTTATTGTTTATGTGGCTAATTATATGGGACCCTGACATGGAAATATTTTGTCTCCTAAGTGTTGTTGGTTTTCTTTTTTTAAAGTTGTTAATTTTAAGAATGAGTTGTACCGGATAGCTAATACTGCACATTACTGAAACCAGCAGATAAATATTGTTTCTTGAGCCTCGTACCCCATCTAGCAGTAAGTCTGGGGTACTGTACTACAGAGGTGGAAGGGCTACTTAAAACTAAGCACACTTTTTTGAAAGTTATAATTGCAAAAATCCACAGCTGATAAATGGCCACGTCGAATGTCAACATGACTACGATAAACAGATATATACAATTATTCGGAGCAACGCAACTAAGATCATCCATATTCAGCTGAGGTCATCCATAACAGATCTAATATCGTATCGTAGAGGGGGAAGGGACAGCAATAATTAAAATGTTTACAAACCCACGCGGCTTAAAAGCGTTCATTTGGGAGTTGTTTGACTAAATAGCATTGAAATTAGCTAAATTTTGCACACTTTACCTGTCCATGTCTTCTGTTCGGGGACAATGTAATATTTATTGCCCAGATGGTCCGTACCGACATGCTCTCGCACCACACCGAACGTCCTCCGCAAAGCGCCGATCATTTTATTCATATTTATAAGAAAAAGAAAAGGATTTATTGTCTTCTGCGAACACTTATCTATCTGTTTGCACTTGACTCGTGTGGTTTATGCAAGGCTTCCGGTAGGCGGGGAAATAAACTGCATTCTGATTGGTCAACTGTCTTCTTCTACCGTCTTATTTTTCTTCTTCTTTTTCTTCTTCTTCTGGAGTTTTATGGCGGTTTGCCACGTAATGTTTGGCCACCTGTCTTCAACTCGTCCCTTCAACAATCCAAATTTGCAGCAGAGGCGGGCAAATACTGAACAACATCTATTCCGATTGGTCACAAATCGGATTTGCTGAATCAACCAGCTCATTTGTTTACGGAAGTGCTTCTTCTTTTGAAGATGGCGTCTAATGTTGTCCTGGAAAAGAAATTAAAAGCAATCCGCTTTATTAAGAACGCACGATATATTCTATCGTAGATTTTATTGTTGTATATATCTACGGATGAGCTATAATGTGTGAAATGTACTGTATTTGTAGAAAATCCCTACATTACTGCCGATAGCATGCCAGCTCTTTTGTTGGCGTCGGATAAATCTTGTATATAAATCTTGTATATTCACAAATATTATTATTTGTGAATATACAAATAAATAATATTATATCCTATTATATTATTTTGAAACAATGTTGGGTTACTTGGCAGCGAGGAGGGCCGGTCTGGATGACCCTCTGCGACTCAGACGCGTGGAGGCGACGAGAAGGTAATACATGCCATATTAGATCTATGCCACTTAAAGAACTATCGTTTGCTTTTATTGACTAACGGTGATATTCTCCTTCTTTATGCATCTTAAAAGGGTACTGAGCCTACAGTTGAATGCAGACAGAGATATGGACAGAATCCACGCA
This sequence comes from Hippocampus guttulatus, assembly GCF_054856545.1. NCBI lineage: Eukaryota > Metazoa > Chordata > Actinopteri > Syngnathiformes > Syngnathidae > Hippocampus > Hippocampus guttulatus. The sequence goes on from NC_141265.1 coordinate 16,226,881, forward strand.
AATGGTGTCAATACTGTTGATATTGAAGTAATTGAAGGCAAATAGTGAGTCACATGTTCACCTTTCTTTCCGATAAACTGGAGCAATCCTCTGCAGAGTCACAGTTCTCGTTTTTCCCCAGTGGAATCTATCCCCGTTTATTGACTGAAAAACGCACCAATTCGTGTTTTTTTACATACTTTAAGAAAATATCGTTAATTAGCTTCCAGGGGATAAAATGTGACCTGATGAATTTGCTTAAGATGATTCTCAATTGGACAGCGGTTCACTGTACAATCTGTTTGAATGATATTTGATTCAGATTGACAGTGGTCTTACGTATGCGTTGTTTAGCATGTTGTCTGGAGGTGCCGATGGAGTGATTGTCATCTATGACCTGGAGAACTTCAGTGGGAAACCGCAGTACACCTGCAAGGCTGTCTCCACCATCGGCAGGTGAACCTTCACCCCCATTTACATGTCCATCAGAGAGCAGCATCTCTCTGACACTTAAATCCCAAATTATTCGTAAAACGAACAATTTTTCCATGTCATTAAATGCAGGTCCAGCAAGTATGCCCACAAATTCAGCGTTGAAACGGTACAGTGGTATCCTTACGACACTGGCATGTTTGTATCCAGTTCCTTTGACAAGACGATGAAGGTGTGGGACACGGAGACTCTTAAGGTAACATACGTCACTTCGACACCAGCTTTATACTGTACACATGTGACACAGTGAGTTATTGTTGAAGCTGTGTAATAATTGATTGCCCTGAACTGGGAGTCGCGGCTTGGAATTGAAGCGGATTTACATGGAACAGGAGAAGAGAGGCAATCTCTTTTTCGTTAATGGATGCTACAGCTTCTTGTTGCTTTCAAGCTTAGCTTGTAGCAGACGTGTGCACCTTTCAGCGTGACGTCTTTGATCCACTGGTGAAAAGGATACTTTGATTCGCTCCTCTTTCATCTATTACTGCTTCAAACAACAAAGTGAATGGAGGACAAGTGGTTAAGATGGCACGACTGTCTGTTTAATGTGTTGTGTTATTTTGTCATTTTATGTTAAGCGTTCTTTTGATGGCGGCGCGGGCACTCGCAGCGGCTCCTCTTGTTGTCTGTTTAAGAGGGAGGAAATTTCATCTGTGCTGTACATTTGACAATAAAGTTGTACTTGATACTTGATACTTGATCCATCAATTTACTACTTGTCTTCATTAGAGTCACAGGTGAGCTGTAGCCTATCCCACCCGACTTTGGGCGAGAGACGGGGTATACCCTGAACTGGTTACCAGCCAATTACATTGCACATATAGACATATGAGGCCTTCACTCTCGTGCTCACATTCACACTTATGGACAGTTTCGTTTGGACAGTTTAGTTCTTGGATAGGGGGAGGATGCCGGAATAGCCATTGAAACCCGGACAACCACAGAAGGAACATCCAAATTCCACACAGGAGCTGAGATTCGACCTCAGAAATGTGAGGCAGGCAGTAGGCCCAAAAACCCAATGTAACAACTCAATGACATTCAGGATGTAATTTAATTTAAAACAAAATGTGTGTGTGTCGGCAAAATTGTAATTATGTCTTGTATCAGGAACCAGTCTGACATCTGACACATCAATGTGACGGTCTGAAATTAAAAGTAGGTGAGCTCGCTGGAAGAAATTAGATATTACTATGAGTTCCAACATACTTGTCATATTTGTGGCACAGGAAGTCATCTTTAATTTTAAATACAGTATAGCAATTACAGTAGTAGTGAAACTGTATGACTTTAGCCTAAGCGTGTTTTTTTTTTTTAAACACCCATTTTGTCTTGGTTTACCCTAGCCTGCTGAAGTGTTTGAGTTTGAGGACACCGTCTACAGCCACCACCTGTCGCCCATCGCCAGGAAGCACAGTCTCATCGCAGGTATGCGTTCGCTCGCCATGCAATTGCGATGAAAACCTCGCAGAATGAGCAGACACTTTTCAAAAGGAATGTCGAGCTGTATATCCCCCACCGTCTGCAGACACCGATCTCCGCCCTTTCACTTTTCCTCGTTTTATCTCAGATCACATGCCTATAGACCAGACTTTCAGTGCAGAGAGATGTGTGATGTGAAGTGTATGTGTTGCACCACCACATCACCGAGCAGGAACAACAGGTTACTACCGGCTGTTGTAGTCACACAGGTGCTTCCGATGGAGGAAAAAAAAAAAGAAAGAAAACTTTCTTCTGTGTGGCGCCTGTTTGTTGATCTAGAACAAGTCACCTTTGAATCAGCCCTCTCCAAAAAGCCAGTCAGCAGTTTTAATTTGATATCTTTGTATTTGAGCAGAATTTCACATCCTGTAATGTGCAATAACTCGCTTGTCGAGTGCATTTCTTGCACTCTTCTTCTTAGCTGTTGTTATCAGTATTGTGATTCGCCACACCTTGTTTCTGAGAACCTGGGAGTCCAGTTTTGGAGCTTTTCTCAACCACCCTTCCCTTGTAGAACTCTAACCATCTTTTTGTCTTGTCTGAATGGTTTTTTTTTGGTTGTTTTTTTTTTTAAATTGTACTTTGTGTATGTCTTTATCTTATTTTAGTTGGCACCAAAGATCCTAAAGTACAGCTATGTGACCTGAATTCCGGTTCAAAGATCCAAGTCTTGCAGGGTTAGTGTTCTGGACCACAAACACACTCATATAACGTACAGTGCTGTGAAAAAATACTTGCACCCTTCCAGATTTCTCATATTGCTGTATACTTATTACACTTACCTAGTTGTAAGTGTAATAAGTATGCATCTGGCCAGTGAATGTTTGAGAAAGTGCAGTTCATATTTAATTTGGTTGTCTTTGGGAGATATTGAAAATTGGTTGGATGATCTGAGGCATTTAAGATTGATGATTGATTTAAGATTGAATTTGTGTTTTTTTTGGGGGGGGTGTTGTTACCTGGAAACTACAATAAAGTTTCAAAATGATTACATAAACCCATTTGATTCTGAGTAGTGTTATCTATCTAATGTTTTCACATATTGAATTGAACAACTACAAAAAAAAATAATTCCATGATCTTCCAATTAATTAGTATTCTAATGCTATACACATGCAGGTGATAAAAACTAACTTTATTCCCATCTCAGGTCACCGAGCGGAGGTCCTGTCTGTGCGATGGTCACCCAGATACGAACATATTCTCGCCACCGCCAGGTAGGCACCATTTACAATCTACTGGTACTTCAAATCACATCTCACATTTACCACATTTACCACATTGATAAGTAAGACACCCATCTTCACAGGAACATCACTCTGCGACGTCCGCCACTATAAAATACGACTGCAATACTACACCCATTGTTCAATGACCGTGTCTCAATGAACGAGGGGCCTTGAGGATTTCCTCAACTTCTGAGAGTACCAGGGAACGTCAAACCGCAGGGAGCACTGTAGTCTGCAATAATTATCAGCACAAACGGTGCCAGCCCACCTCAGAGAAATTGTCTCCTCGTTTGGTTTTGTTTGTCACGTTTTCCCCCCAGAGGAGTGTTCGCTGGTTTTCACTCTGTTGGCAATGCAACAAGCACACCTCTTGTCTCATTTCCACTCAGGCAACCATTGCACTCGAGCTCCATCCGCCACTCTTTTCAACCAATTTACCTACCTGAGAGAGAGAGAGAGAGAGAGAGAGACAGAGAGAGAGAGAGAGAGAGAGCATTCTGAAGCTGTTCAAAATAAGAAGAGTTTTATATCATTTTAGAAACGAGCTCTTTATATACAAATATATTACATCGAAATGAATATTACTTTGACAAGTTAATTTTTAGAACATCATGGAGTACGACACGCACCAAGAATTGAAGCTTGGCGTCAGGTCAAGTGAATGCCGCTACGGAGGAATTACGCGACCATTCGATATCAAAACTACGCATTAAAATCAGATCATTGAGACTGCTCTTGTACTGGGTCTTGTTATATTGTGCCGTTGTACCTTAGGAAGCATCCGGAGAGTCTAATTCTCCCACAGAGACCCATCAAAGAGAGAATTAACAGGCACCGGATCATTCTGCCGGCTCTTCTTGTCATTCCCCTCCCCGGCCATCTGGCCACATGGCGGCCTGGAGTCAAAGATGATGGCGGCACATCCCGAGCACTACCAGTAGACGTGTCACTAAAACATATGGTAGATGCGGCCCCCACCTGTTTTATGCTTCATTAGACCTGCTAATTAATCCAGCGGGACCCATGCACTGCTCTCCCTTTAGACTGTAAGTGATTTTGAAAACAACTGGCACAGAAGAGGCACGCGGTGACGCCTTTGTGATATTTAATTTGGCTGCGTGTTGAATCCCCGCATGCAGAGAAGTAACAAATAAAGTCAACAATCGGTGCACTTGCCCAATTCCTCCATTACAAACCGAATTATGTTCACTTGTGAGTGACAGTGTAAAAGACGCATGGGTTTTAACAAATGTTTATTCTTGTGAGTGCGTTTTCAGTGGTGTGCAGTTGCACTGAGAGCGGTTTGTAATATTTAACTTGTCTTATTTAACATTTTTGTCCCCCATAGGAAAAAATTGTAAAGTCATCATTCATTCATTACGGGCTCAAACTGTATGATGGCAACTATACGATGCTAAATTCGTTTTTTGGAGGGAGGCTGGAGGTATGAGTGGCATTTCAACAGAGAAAATTGGTTTGCGAGTACCGGTAAATTGAGTTCTGAGCTTGGTCATGGAACAAAATTAAACTCAGAAGTCAAGGTACCATTGTATTTATCTTGTGAAGTCGCTGTTATGGAATAAAACAAACAGTGGTGATTTGTCTCCCCAAGTGCTGACAGCAAAGTGAGAGTGTGGGACGTGCGTCGGGCGTCAGGTTGCCTCTTGACGCTGGACCAGCACAACAGAGACAAGTCAAAAGCTGCTTCTGAGGCAGGTACACTTGACATTCTTTATTGACATTCTTTTGTACGCTACGCTTCAATACTGAAAACAAGAAGTGGAAAAAAACCCCGGATCCATTTGCCTTGATTGAAAATGGATTGTTATGGCCTGGATAATTGTGTTTCTTGTCACTACCCAGTAAACACGGCCCACAACGGCAGAGTGAACGGTCTATGCTTCACAAGCGATGGCCTTTACCTCATCACGTCTGGGACCGATGACCGCATGCGATTGTGGAACAGCGCCACAGGGGAGAACACCCTGGTATGTTACTTAGGACTGTGGCGTGTTTTTCGCATAACCTGTTGTTGACTTATTTACCTGGCGGCATCATGATATCATCGTCTAAAATAAAGCCTGGGGAAACTGTGACATTGCCCTGAGCTCTTAACGCATTCCCCTTCTAATTTCCAGCTTGACTGAACTGAGCAGCAGTTGCTAAGGAGTAGAGAATCTTTCCTCATGGGAACACACAGCAACAGACCTGAGCTGGCTCATAGGTTGAGCTGTGGAAATTGGCCCTGGCACAGTTAAACAAGAACGACTAAGCGCATTTCACAAACATCCCATTTTAGTAGCGATGGCTGTTTTTTGGGCTCGGTCTCTGATTGATTATGCAGAGACGTGTTTGTTTTTAATCAACAATGGAGACATCAGCCTGTTTTTTGTATTGGTTATACCAGGGATGAGCAATGCACATATTTCATCCCTTCAGTCATCTGGTCAGGAAGCTTGCGGTCCTTTGTGGTCCCCGAGTAACTGATGAAAAATTGTGGCCGCCCCCCCATTGCCCATTCTAAGGATATACCATCCATCCATCCATTTTCCGATCTGCTTATCCTCACAAGGGTCGCGGCGGGGGTGGGGCTTCAGGCTGTAGGCGGGTTACACCCTGAATCGGTTGCCAGCCAATCGCAGGGCACACAGAGATAAACAGCCATCCGCGCACCCGCTCACATCTCAGGGACAATTTAGAGCGTTCCATGAACTTGCCACGCATGTTTTTGAAATGTGGGAGGCAACCGGAGTACCCAAAGAAAACCCACACAGGCACGGGGAGAACATGCAAACTCCACACAGAAAGGCCGGAGCAGGTGTCGAACCTCGCACCTCTGCACTGTGAGACTGACGCGCTAACCAGTCGACCACCGGGCCACCCTTAAGGATACTGTATACCAACTAGTGTAAATGTACTCTTGACAGGCACAAACCACATCCGAAAATGAAACTATACCAACAACGCTACTCATTGTTTGATTTATCAATGAAAAAAAACAACTTGTGTCACAATTGCTTGTTTTTTCACCCCTAGTCATCTATCAGGTTTTAGTATAAACGTAATCTTCACCGTTTCCCCCTCAGGTGAACTACGGGAAGGTGAGCAACGAGAGCCGCAAGAGGCGTCAGTTCACGGTCTCGCAGGGCTGCAGTCCAGAATTTGTGTTTGTGCCATGCGGCAGCTCAGTGGCCGTGTACGGCCTCCACACGGGCGAGCTGGTCACCATGCTGCGGGGTCACTACAACAACGTGGACTGCTGCGAGTTCCACCCGTATCACCAGGTGAGATGCGCCCGATTGAGCAATATTGTCTCATCCATGATTGCTCCTGATGGGGCACGTTTCAGCGTATGTGTGAGAGAAGAGAACGCATTGCACAAGTCAAGAATGAACATCCCACACCACCCCGGTGCATTGTGTCATGCAAGTGTTTTGTTTGTACTTTGCGACGAGAATGCAGTCAAGCCGCTTGTCACTTGTGATTCACGGGAAATAAGCCGCCCCTGCTGAAATGGCGATCTGAGGTGTCCATGATCCCTTTGCTTCTTACTCCCACTATGTCTACCTGGATTTGTTTTGTTTTTAAAATGATGGTCAGGTATTCATCCAAAAATCCTCCCACGAAATGAAAGTGAAACTACACCAAAATAAAATAATGACATCCAGACTGCATGGTGTTTTTTTTGTTTTTTATTTTTAAAATAAAAATATATGACTACCTGTAGGTATTTTTCATTTAAAAAAAAAAACATTTTCATTCTTTGTAACATTGTTAGGCGGCCCGGTAGTCCAGTGGTTAGCACGTCGGCTTCACAGTGCAGAGGTACCGGGTTCGATTCCAGCTCCGGCCTCCCTGTGTGGAGTTTGCATGTTCTCCCCGGGCCTGCGTGGGTTTTCTCCGGGTACTCCGGTTTCCTCCCACATTCCAAAAAACATGCATGGCAGGCTGATTGGACGCTCTAAATTGTCCCTAGGTGTGAGTGTGGGCGTGGATGGTTGTTCGTCTCTGTGTGCCCTGCGATTGGCTGGCAACTGATTCAGGGTGTCCCCCGCCTACTGCCCGAAGACGGCTGGGATAGGCTCCAGCACCCCCCGCGACCCTAGTGAGGATCAAGCGGTTCAGAAAATGGATGGATGGATGTAACATTGTTTGGGTTCAATTAGCAAGTATCACTTCACACGTCATTATTTTCTGAAAACAAAACAACAAAAAGTCATATTTATTTAATACTTTTCAATTGCCTCGTTCCAATTTTTATTTTAATAAGTCACTCACATAATGGTAAGTTTATATATATATACAGTATATATATATATATATATATATATATATATATATCTTTTTTTGTTTTAAATTTAGAAAAATGAATACATGACTGAAAACAAAATTACAAACAAAAGAAAGCATGATATATACAGCAAGGAACGTTTTCTTCAAAAAATTGCACTTTAGATTTCATACATTTTTTGTGTCCATATCACAACAAAAGTCACTCGCTCATTTGGTGTCTTTTCCTTTCCTGTCATATAGGAGTTGTACAGCGCAGGTAAAGATGGGAACATCCTGGCGTGGGTTCCGGTCTTGCGCGGCCCAGATGTGGAGGAAGAGTCAGATCAGGTAACAGACTTTTTAAATTATGAATAGAAAAATGGATTTCCGCCAGACATGATGAGTCATCACTTACATGCAATAGTCATGACCAATGTAAGTAAATGACTTTGGTCTATTTTTTGTCTTAACACGATGACATTATTTGCTCGTCATGCCAGGAATGTAGAACAAGGTCACACAGTTCTTTTCTGCACACACCGGGCACACTTGCATCACCGCATTCTATTTTATTGTCAGGAACGAAATCCAACGACAGTCAAGGTTTCCAGTTAAACCGCAATCGCTCTTCTTGGCTTCCCAGAGCGTCATGAAAAGTTTCGGCCTCAGCATGTACCAGCTCGGGCTTGCTAAACAACCTCTTCCACTCCAGGCAGTCTCAGTCAGCCTTGTTCGCAACAGTTTTAACAATGTTCTGCCAGGAACCTTTGATGACAAGCCAAATAGTTACAATTGCAGTCAGAAGGCTACCTACGACTGAAAGTCTTCAACAATTCCCTGCATTCCATCATAATCCATTATTATTAGCAAACGGATGCATTTACTTACCGGTAATCAACTGCCGATGGGAGAGGCCTTCGTTTTTTTTACAATTATTTTTAATAGCATTAAACCATACTACATACCACAACCACACTATAGAGAAGAAAAAGTAGCAAAACTGCAAGAAGTCAGATAACCCGAAACAAATAAACGCCCCGGCTTCTTGGACCATAAAGATGGACGCACACAACATTGTTGAGTGCCTGTGAATACAGTATTCTCATTCATATACGTCATGTCACTGTCATTCAGTCAATCACATCTGTTGCGATTGCCTCAAAATATCTGTTTATGCATCAAGGCTATGTAGCGCAGCACTAGCCTGAATATTGTGTGGAAACCGACCTATTCATCCCCTAAGCTAGAGGCACACATCAAACCATAAATGCTCTCACTTCTTTGCGATGCACGGACGATGCATCTTTATGCATCGCTCAGGACTTGGCATTTCATCTGAAATCCCACCTGAGCTTCGATGCTGCTGTTTCGGTTAGCAACAAAGTTCAAATGCGCTAAGCAGTTATTAAGGAATGCACTGAATGAAATGTTCAAACTGTGTATCATGTTACAGTGGCTCAAACTTTTTCTTGTTTGTTAATCCAGTGCAATAGATTTGTAAAGTACAATTCAGTTGCATTGAAGTTTTCAATACAATACATGAACATTTAATCTTTGAGAATTGTTTGTTGTCTATACGTTATTGAGGTTCATTTTTTAATTGAACTTACAGGTGCAATACATTCTAATTGACACTTTATTTTCAGTTTTTTTTCCCCACGATACCTATGCACAGTGTTCATATTTAAATTGTGCATACTGTTCCAGCGGTATATGATAGCTTAAAAAAAAAAACGGACTCCCTTTTGAGGAATACTCATGTAGGTTGAGACCGAACACGAAGTAGCGCATCACCCCGCGTGTCTCGTCTTGTTTTTTTTGGGGGCGGGGGGGGGGGGGGTGTTAGCACGCGGGTTGAGCAGGGGCTGCTACTTCTCCTCCAACAGAAAAAAAGAAGTGTCATTTGTATGTCGGTAGTCAATCTGGTGAGCGGTAATTGTATTACGTGGGCTGTTAATTGCTAACGTGGTTGTCAGATCAACTGCTGTAAACAAGTCAATATACTCACCACAACTTCCTCACTCCCCATTCTCCAAATCTGCTATTTTTAGGCTCAGTCCCAGGAGGTATTGGAAAGTGGTTGCTCACAGACAATACACAATGACATTTTATTTCACCACACAGTGTGTGCCTGTTTTGTGCTTGTGCTGCTGCTCCATGTGACATAGGAAATACATTCTCAATACTGATGACGCCACGAACAGTTCTCATTGGCAACCCCAATTGGAATGGGTGAACAATTACATTTTTCACTTTAAACGCTTCATCCACGTTGCCGGGCATGCATTCGCGCCTGACCGTGCAAACTACAGAACCTCTCAACTGTCTTTTGGTCTGACAATATTTTTTTTGTACTTTTATTAAAGAATGTATAAGTAGATTTATTACACAGGGGATATTGAGCTTTGTGTCATTTTACAGCATGCCGCAGTAAAGTCGTCAGTGAACCCCGCCTTCCAGGACGCATGGAGCAGTGATGAAGATTAATGATGCTTCCAGGTTTCACTGATGGACTACAGGTTATTGGTTTTTTTCTTTTTGGTTTTTTTTTACAGTGCAAGCAAATTAGCAGATTGAAAGGCTGCAGCATATTCATCAAGTATTTATTTTTTTTGTGTGTGTTTTGTTGGATACATTTTTCTGCCACCACCCGGAAACCCATGGATGGGAGTGGCCTTGCATTGTAAAACATGCATTGTCTTAATTCATTCCTGGTGCGTATTTGCATCTCTGTTTATGATGGGCCCTGATGCTGAAACTTACGACAAGACGGGCGATACCAAGAGAAGCCTCTCCCTGAAGACACCTAAAACACAGTAGCCTTCGTAAAACTCAATAAATGAACCTTTTTGTTTTTGTGTTGTTAGTTGAATGTGTAAACTTTTTTAAAAGAGACTTTTTCTGTTCAGAGGGTGGGCAGGGGGGGGGGGGTAAACCTTTGTTGAAGAATTACAACTTATTTCTGTTGAAAAAAATGAAACGAAATGTTGAATTTTTATGTTGAAAAATACTGTACGTTTAACAAAAGCTTCCATTGGTAAAAATGTCTCTTTTTTAACATAAAATTAAGTTGAAAATAAGAGAAACATTTTGTTCAACTTTGTTGAAATAATTATAATAAATAATAGTAAATAGTTTGAGTTGAAAAAATTTTTGGGAGAGAAATATATTTTTCGTTATACAACCTTGATTTAACAAAGCTTGAAAAAAGATACTGTAATTGTTTTTAAAAATATGTATTTTGTTGAAAAAAGATTTGTTGTAAAAATATATGCAACTGTCATTTGAAAAAATATACAACTTTTTATTTTGTATTTGGCTTTTTGATCGAGATATTAAAAAAAACTTTAGGGATAAGCACAAGAGCATTAATTTGTACTTATCAATGTGTATGTGTCATTTTGATTTTTTTAAAATCTGATTTTCGTTGATTGGGGAAACACCTATGGAAAATACTTATTGTACACGCTGTACAGTTTCTGTTATTTTTCAATGATCGCATATAATGGCAGATTGTGTGTGACGCAAGCGTTTTGAACGTAACGTGACGTCTCCTTTCGGCATTGCCCAAGAATGTGACTGCAGATTCCACGCGCCGGCCAATCAGCAAACCCGAAGGATTCGAGACCCGCCCCCTAGTAAATGGTATAAATGGCGCGGGTACGCGCCTCATTAACACGTGAACAGAGCTCGAGACGTACCTGTGTGATTTTGGAGTCTTTCCAAGCCTAATTTTATTGCGTTTTTTTTTTAACCATAGTTCAACACCAAAAAGGATTTTTTGCTGGGTCGTTGTTCGACAGAATCTCAGGTAAAACTTTTATCTTATAGGAGCGCAGTGTGTGGACTTTCATGGCATAACTCTGTTGAAATTGGTGGATGTATCTAGCTGCTGGACTAGTTTTTCATCCCTTGCGTCATTTCATCACAGCCACAAACGTTCTTTTATCCCTGCTGGTGTCCATAAGTAACCGTTGTAATAGTATGTGTGAAGCTAAAAGCAGGTTATTCGAGTTCTTTTGTGCCTTTCAAATAGTCAGGTTTTTTTCCACGTCGGCAAATGCTGATTTTTATCACGCCGAGGCTAATAAGTGGCTTTGAAGTAGGTGAATTAGATTGATTTAATGGTATAGTGCTTTGAATATTTGTTTGCCTTAGTTTGTATAATGTGCTGGTAGGACCTGGTGCTGCTGTTCTAGCAAGTCTTTGAAACCCTGTCCAGTCGCCGAAAAGCTTTTATTTTGTCTCGTTGCGTCCTATCTTAGCTATTATTTTTGTATTCACAAGATTACTTCCGCTTCGAGCAGCAGAGAACTACAATGACTTCCGAATAAGGGCTTCCGTTGTGCGCAGCTGCTTGATCAGCTCCACAAAGGCGTCGCTGTCTCGCTACTGGGCTCGTTTCATAGAACCAGTCGGGCCAGTTAGTCGAACCGGGGAGGCCCCCCACACTGTCAGGTTTAATGAAACTATTTTAATCACCCTTAAGAACATTATCATGCAATTTGCAGTTGCTGACATGACGAGCAGTTTGCATGCCATGCTGCGATGCTAATCAATAGTTATTTGGTATTACTTGAGTTAGAGTACAACATGGTGTTGTTTTTTTTAATCGTCTTTCCCCCTGAAGAAGACTATGAAATTGTCACTTCATAAAGTGCATAAAAAGCAGATATAAATGATTAATCTCTTTGTTGTATTCTATGAAATGCCAAAAGTAGTAAAAATGAATGATAAATTGGTGGGTTTTTGGCAGATAAAAAAAAAAAAATCTAAGTGTCGTTTAAAGTGACTCAACTGCCCCATGCTGTATATACTCGTTTGCATTATTGAGTGATACAGGGCCCCCTCCTTGTATCCAAATTTATGCCCACATAGCTAATTTTATTTTGGTGCAGGCAAGTAATGGGATGTATCCATATTTATACTGACCAATGCATGTGGAAACTTGTTCTTCAAATAAAGTAAAATATCTCCTTTAAAGGGTTTAATGCAAATTTTGACGAACGGAAAGCAGTGTTTGTACAGTAGCCAGCTTTTTGCTACATGGGCTTGCTTTCAGCTCTCGACTCGTACATGGAACCGTTCAGTGAAAACTCTCATGCAGCACCGATTCTGGAACTGACCATCACCAAAGATTGGGTTGCAGTAACTGCTGGTGTAATTATTAATGGAGATAAATGGTTGTTTCCTCACCAAAACAATCAGCTTTGTTGCACCTGGGTGGAACCCACTTTCCACATTTGGTCAATTCATTTTCCCCCAAATAAAGAGGCTGTCTTCATGCGAGTTTCTTTACCAATTCCATAGCAATCCAAAGTGTTAAATAGCTGAAACTTTAACAATGCGTTTTGTGAATAACCTCAAATAAGCAGGGCCTTAAAAAATCTGCAAAAGCGATAAGATATTCATCTGCTTATTTTCTTATTGCTAAGGTTAATGAAATGATTATCCGATACTGGATTGTAGATTGCATATCTGCGTGACTGTCACTCATTGTACTGCTCATACACTACTTGCTTTATGTGGCCCGCCTGCCTCTCACACACATACACACACACACACACTTACTTTTTGCCTCTTACACTTCAGCAAAGCTAAGAAGTGAGCATGCTGATTTTTGTTACCTTGGAGTTAACTGATACAATTCATCTGAGTTAATGTACATGAACCTTAACCCCTTTTTTTCTTCTTCTCTCAAAGCTGAACTTGTAAGGCTCTAACAATGGAACTATATGAGATAAAGTCTTCAGCTTCGCTCATGTACGATGGCTTCATCCAGAATGCAGGTCGGTTCCTCTTCCACCCCGTTTACCTGTTCTGGTTAAGAAACTCTGCTCTTTTATCCATTTTAATCACCTGTTGCAGACTCTCGTACGGAGGACTGGCTGTTCATGTCATCTCCGGTCATGCAGAGCATCATCATCATGGCGTACATCTTCTTCGTCATGTCGCTGGGGCCTCGCATCATGGAGAACCGCAAAGCCTTTGACCTCAAGGGGGTTCTGGTGGTGTACAACTTCAGCGTGGTGGCGCTGTCGCTCTACATGTGCTATGAGGTGGGTCAACGGGAACTGTCACGCTTGTCACCGGAAGACGTGTAGCAATGTCAAACCTGTGTCAAATAATTGATTTGCTTGCTTGAGTGTGCGATAGTCTAAAACCCGTCTTCCTCAACTGGCGGACCGCGATCCACGACCGGACCGCCGACCTCCTCTGTCCGGACCCTCGGCAAATTGTATAAAATAATAAATTATAAAGTGATTTTTACGTTATACATTTTATATTTTTGGACTATAATCTGCGCATTACCGCGATCGCTTGTTAAAATTATCCATTTTATTATTTGCGTGCACGAACAGATGTATTGCAGAGGACGCAGCAGCGCGACTGTGTGTGTATAATGTTTGACGAACTGGAGACCCTGGCTGAGCAGGGCCTGTCGGCGATAACGACGCGCTGATTGGCTCCTCTGAACTTAAGGTGTGCCCATACATAAGCGTCACGCATTCAAAATGGCTGATTGTGTCAGGAAACAGACGCATGCGCGACGCCACAGTGTGCTCAGAGCTTCAGCCCAGGAGAGCCGCACACAGACAATTAGACAAGACGAATCGCGGGAGGTTTCGATTGTGTGCAGTTTTGCTCCCGTCTACCCGGGGATCTTTGCAGCCGTTTAACAGCAGAACACCGCAACATGGTAAATGAACGTCCCAATGGCGTCATCAAATAATATTTGCATGCCTCCGACATTGCATTCACCTTTAGTGGAAGAACAGCACTGCACATTCCTGTGCTCCCTTGTGTCAGTATTTAAAATGGTTCTTAACTCCTCTTCTGATATATTTTTCAGTGTTTTCAGAGGGGATGTGAAAAGGGGAATTGTACAAATGAAAATATTTTTTTCATGTTTAGTATTTATTTTGGTAAAATGAGTATTTTGTTTTGCTTTTGTTAAATTAAGGGAAAAAACTACAAACTACTACAACTACTGTTTAACAAAGTTAAAGTAAAAATGTCTTATTTCTATTATTAAGCAGGCACAACTTAACAAAATTAAAGAGTTCCTGTGCCTCAACACAATACCTCGTTATTTGCTGTGTACTGGTAAAGTGAATAATTATTTTCCTGCACCCCATTATTGGTTGGTTGTGAGGAGTGTTGATTTGTATAAGCTTGGCTTGACCATACTAAATTGGCATATAGCCCTGCTCCCCGGGACCGGACCTTGGTCTTATATAAAATAAAATAAGTGGACCTACAGCCTTTCTAGTTGAGGACCACTGGTCTAAAACATGTCGAGCGTTTTGCTTGTCACTTAACTGGAGTGTGTCTTTTCCAGTTTGTCATGTCGGGATGGGGAACGGGATACTCCTTCCATTGTGACCTCGTCGACTACTCTGAGTCGCCGCAAGCTATGAGGGTAAATATTTGTAACTGAACCCACACACCAGATTTCGTGGTTTACGAATGGCGCCCAGTGACGCAAGGAGGCATGCTGGGTGTTGCCATTGTTACTGGTTTTTCATTCTGTTTTCATTTTTAAAAGGGTTTTAATATGAAAATTTACTATAATTCTGACTTCACTACTGCATTAGTACTGGGTTACTGGCTGTTCGGCCTTGCCTAAAAATTCAGTTTCCAAACTCGCCGCTTTAGGAACAGTACTCTGTTTTAATGAGCAATAAAATAATTTTAAAATTCTGCCTTTCAAATAAAAATGATGACAGTTTGTTCGGTCATATCTTAGCTGGACAGGGAATGTTTAGGTGTCAAGACAAACCCTGTATGATTTAAAGCTAAATCATAAAGCTTAAAAAAATTAATAAATAGTTGAGTAGTTTTAAGTTAAAACTACTCAACTTCGCTGTGGTGTTGGCATGACACAAAAACGGATGACCTCAGTGTTAATCCTTCGGGGTGTTTTGATTGTTACATTTCACTAAAATGTTTCCAATTTGATAATTAAAAAAGGTGATGCCCTCTGCCTAGGAGTCAAAATTGAGGGTTACCTGACTTTGCAAAGGCAGACCAAAATTGAGCTTTTGCTTTACTTTGCAAAAGCAGAAAGTATACCTATTGCATTGTGCAAGTGTGTTGAAAAATTGCAACATGGCTGGAGATTGTGTGACTGAATGTGTCTTTCTCCAATAGATGGCGGCAACGTGCTGGCTGTACTACTTCTCCAAGTTCATTGAGATGTTGGACACGGTAAGCAGGAGTTCTGATGTTGTCTGTGACCTCAGGAAAAATGCAAAGCAAGTACTGTACTTCAAATTGCTTTTCTTTTTTTTTTTTTTTGTGCTTAGATTTTCTTTGTGCTGAGAAAGAAAAACAGCCAGGTGACATTTCTTCACGTGTACCATCATTCCATCATGCCGTTTACCTGGTGGTTTGGCGTTCGCTTTGCCGCAGGTACCGCAATCTCCCAACTTGAAGTCTTATTTTCCCATTTCTGCAGTTTTTCACAATATGCTTCACCCCCAAGGTGGCATGGGGACTTTCCATGCCCTGCTCAATTGCGTTGTCCATGTCATCATGTACTCTTACTACGGCCTGACCGCCCTGGGCCCCAAATACCAGAAGTACTTGTGGTGGAAGAAATACCTGACCACCATTCAGCTGGTACGTTATATTTTGCTCCATGTCAGAGCTGTAAAGAGAACCTCCTTCCTCTACGCGTTGTTCCAATAGGTGAAGAGAGCAATGTCGTGTCATGTGTGAAATGGGCTAAAGTCTTTCTCTTGCGCAGATCCAGTTTGTCATGGTGACCACGCACATCTCGCAGTACTTCTTTATGCGCGACTGCCCCTACCAGTTCCCCATCTTCATCTACATCATTGGTCTGTATGGCCTCATCTTCCTCTTCCTCTTCCTCAACTTCTGGTACCACGCCTACACCAAAGGCAAGCGTCTGCCCAAAGTGCTGCAGGCCCAAACGTGGGCTCACCATACAAACGGCGTCATGAACGGCAACGCCAACCACGACAAAGACAAATAACCGGCAAGCCTGGCACGGAGCCATTTTGTGGCGGACTGTGCTTTGTTCAGATTTAGTGTTTTTCTACTGGCAAAAAAAAGACAATCTTTAAATTATGACCAAAGTTATATTTAACCCAGCGAAGGGATTATTTTGTTGTTGTGTATTTTAATGTTATACCTTGACTGTAAGGTTAAGTGTCACGGGGGAAAGAAACCAACCATACTATGTAGGGCTTTGCCTATGACATGACTGAGACTCCATGACCCTGCCCTATGCAGTGCCCCTCCTAAAAATGCCTTAAGTGATGGGTGGGACTTGGGTTTTTGTCGTCCCCCCCCCCCCCCTTTCTCAGTGGTTCACTATAAAAGCTTAATGTCACGTTGCTTTAATAGCAGCTCCAAGGCTATTTTAATGGTCACATGCATGCAGAACAGGGTGTTTATTTTCAATTTCATTTCACACCTCGCCACTTGGAGTCACAATTCCTGATGATACCGGTCCAGAAAAATGTTCTCATGAAGCGTGACCCATTTATTCCTGGGGAAAAAAGCTGGGAGGCGTTGTCCTGGACCACCAGGGCACTCTTATTGGGTGGGGGGAAAAAAATGTGCACAGCAGCAGCGTCTTTGGATCGGTGACTGGAGTGTGTCGTGATGATCTTAAAGCGCCAAAGTGAATGGAATTGCGCTCCGGTGGTGGAGGGGAGGATGCAAATACAAGCTGGCTAGTGGTGTGGAATAGAGAAGAGGTTGACAGATCGAATGATGCAGTTCCTGTTAAGGTCGAATAGCCTGCTCTCAATGTAATTGTTACCCATTTATGAATAATGTGCTTTTTGAAAAGTTGTTTCTATTGTTTTATATGTATAATAAATGTTGACGATATACTTGAGTTGTTTGTAGAAACTTGATTTTGAATTTCACGACAACTAGCTTGGATAATGGGACGGCTGGGCTTTTATTGCCCATTTTGGTTGGACATGACGGTGGCTACCATCTCGCAGGCCCATGCATTGTTTTGTGTAGGTGCTTGTTAAATAAAATTAGATGGACAAAGTCGATGGTAAAAAAAGGTGAATTACTACAAAGTGGTAACGTTAACTGTCAAACTTTTGGGAGTTTATTTTAAAATGGTGCTTGCTGTAGTAAATTTACTCCCAAGCACAGAGCAGGAAGTTGGGTGATATTGAGTTGATTATTTAGTTGTCAGGCTTTTGTGGGAACACAAAACAGGTTTGCTTAAATTTGGTATAAATCTGCCATGATTTTCAACGTTGCAGATGAAATGGATCCAAACAGACTTCAGGTGAGAGGCCTGCTTCTCCTCAATGGTCATTCACATCTTTAGCCACTGCAATTGAGGAACCAAACGGGCTTGTCTTGGGGATGCGGGAGGAAGCCGGAGTTCCCTGTAGAAAATTTGCAACATGATGCAGACATGGGGTATCTTATGCCTTTCCGGTATAAGAATAAGTTCATTGCCTTGATCAAAATGAATGACTGTAAGAAATTTTAAGCGTAAAGACAGACTGGCAATAGGATCACAAGGCTATCAAGAGGGAACCTTTTTTTTTTTTAAAATAAACTGTTCGAAAGGGTCTGTTATTTCTCAAGTGCCAGTCACGAGCGCCGTGCTAAGGGGGGGTGGGAAAAAACCACACATGGTTTCTTTTGATGCTTCATTTTGTTTGAGGTGTGACGTCACATGAACACCAATGACCAGCATCTTTTCTTACAACGGGCTCTCACCTTACACTCTTGCCTCCTCCAATTAGTTCCTTTCATTTGCCTCTTGTCCAGTTGTATCTTGTGTATCTGATTTGTTTGATCTTATGACGCAGTGATTCTCAAAAATTGGTAAATGTTAAGTTCAGTTGTATTGCACTTTGTATAATACATTCATCCATCCATTTTCTGATTGGCTTATCCTCACGAGGGGTGCGGACGTGCTGGAGTCTAACCCAGCTGTCTTCTGGCAGTCGGCGGTGTACACCTCGACCTGGTTGCCAGACAATCGCAGGGCACACCTAGACGACTAACCATTCAAGCTCTCAATCAAACTCGGGGCCAATTTAGAGTGTTCCATTAACCTGCCATGCACGTTTTTGGAATGTAGGAGCAAACCGGAGTACCCGGTGAAAACCCACGCAGACAAGGGGAGAACATGCAAACTCCACACAGGAAGGCCAGATTGAACCGTGCACCTGCACTCTAAATCTTGTCTGCCCGAAGCCCCAATTCCACAGGTTGGCTGTCAAGTTGCACTGTCCCAAATCCTTTCTTTTATCCTCCTGGCATGTCAGTCTTTCTCATTATGACATGCTTACACTTGTGGCGGCCAACAATGAGGTGATCAAAGTTAGCCACGCAAGCTAACTCTCCAAAGAAAAGGTACTTTTTGTGTGTGTGTGTGTGTGTTGTAGGCATAGCTAGTTGGCTAAATAACATGCAGTAAATGGCGGATATCAAATATTCTTGTGCTTGTTTGTGGGAGATTGAAGAACAAACAAACCCGCAACCATCTTGCCTCGTTTGCGTTTAAGATAACAAACCAACAAACCGCAATTGAAACAACAGTTCCTGCCCTCGCACTTTCACGCATAGTGGAGATCATACCTAAAAGGGCTGTAGTCATATTATTTCTGCTTTAAAATGCTACAAATCCACACCGATGCACGAATAGGACCGGGGGGGTGTTTTTGTCAGTTTCACTTTAACTTTGCCTTGCACCAAGTCTTCACACCTCACTCCACAGAGAACATCTCCCTTATTTTTGTAATGGCAGTTGCCAACAGCTTGGCCGTTATCTCGCCGTGCACAGCGGTGGAACAAATCTGATTTTCACAGGTTATCTACCTGGCGGCGGTGTATCACGTTGTCCCCAAAGCCGATTTATCGATCACTGTTTCGTCATCCGTTATGTCTTGCTGAGATTGAATTTACCCGCATACCATTGTTCCCCTCCGGTTTGACAAACCCATTCATTCTTTATGCTCCAATAAGTATTCCTACTACTGTTCCTATTTCCTATTCCTACTCTTTATTCAGTGTGTGTTTTATGATGATGTAAACAGTCAAAAGTGGGGGGAGAAGTGAGTCTTTGCATAGTATTAGCATAACCTTTCCACTCCCGTGAATTTATGAGCCTCGCAGCGGGCCTGCTTGCTTTGCTGATTCCATGTCTGCATTCCTGTTTGCCTCAATTCCCTGAGGGACTCGTCCGTCTTCTCTCCGGACTATATCCCCTCTCGGCCTTTTTTATTCCTGTTGGGAAACAGGATGTACCGGTGGGATAGCAAATTGAATCAAGGCTAGTCTGCTCAACAAAGCGCCTAACAGGCTCCAGCTCCAAATTCAAGTGACATGTATGTGGGTGGAATGAAATTTGTCATTGGACTCAAAATGGATACGGCGGTCCTTCTCAACATTTTAGTCATCAGGGCCATGAACCTCGCAACTCCAAATCAACTCACAGTGAGCTAGATATTTCAATGAGACTTTTATATGGCGGAGAGAAATGGTAGCGTGCCACTTTTTACTGTCTGTTGGTTTTGGAATTTACATTTCTCTTCCAGTGGCAAAGTTACTAAGTCAATGATGGACTTTGACTGACTGCTGACTATGTCCAGTTTTGAAATTTCACCAAGAAAAAAAGTGTCAACTTGATCTTGTTTAGTTGCCACTGCCAGTCATTTTTGTTCAAGCCAGGACCTTCTCCGTGACCTCTGCTGGATGCGCAATCTGTACATTGAAAATTCCTTTACATCAGTAAGCCTACTGGAAAGATATTTTACCATACGCGATATGAACGAGTGGGACTGAATGTCGTTCAAGTGAGATGGACCGAAGTTGGGGAGAAGTAGCAGGATGGCTTTGAACGTCCCCTTTATAAAAGCAAAAAATAAAAATAAAAAGACAAAGTTAGCTGGCTAGCAAGTGAGTTCATGCTACATTCATGACTTTCTGCAACGTCTGGAACGGAGTCCGATCCAGAAGGCAACCGGATTCTCTGAATTCAGTTGATGAGCTGGGCTGTGGTCAAACGCGCCGTGAGTTACGCTGATTCTGGGTTGATATGTCGGTGGCTGTTTTTAGATGGAGCGAGTCATCCTCCCTTCCTCTCCATGACTTCTTCCTCACAATCTCAACACTCTTTCCATTTGACCTATCGTGACTCATACTCTGTTTAGATTAGACATGTGCAGTACATTCTGTTACGATGTGAGCCGCCTGAACTTGTCCGACTTGCAGCGGCTCACCATTTTCTCTCATCTGTCATCTCCTTTATAATCTACTGTATGTTGCGCTCTCATCCACAGAGTTGCACGTTACCATCTGCGTACGGTCGGTAGACTAGTACACAAAACTGATATTAATGGACAAGCTCTGCCAGGCTGTCCCCCAGCCCGTCCTTAATTGATTTAATTCAACTCTTGACTGACCAATCGGCCAGTCGAGAGTTGTGATTCAATTCCGTTCAATTGATCCCTCATTGGCAGAACTTCAAAATGTAAATATGAAAGCATGATAAATCATAATAAAAGAGAATGCTTGTTTTTTTTTTTTTTTGGTAATAAAGCTGTGTTTTGACCTGTGCCTTTAAACCTGAAAAAGTGTTTTTCTTTCTTCTTCTTTGGTCTTTTTCCACATGCTTCTTTAAAAGTCTGAAAGTGTGTGTGAGTTCCTTTGTATTTTCATTTCACTTGAGCAACGGCTATGTATTTGAAATTCACTCGTAACGCAAATTTGGCCTGCAAAGACATAGCCCAAAAAAAAAAAATCAATCAAGCAACAAGGCACCACTGTACCTTGATTTTCCATGAAATTTGGAAATATACTATATATATATATCCATCCATCCATCCATTTTCCGAACCGCTTGATCCTCACTAGGGTCGCGGGGGGTGCTGGAGCCTATCCCAGCCGTCTCCGGGCAGTAGGCGGGGGACACCCTGAATCAGTTGCCAGTCAATCGCAGGGCACACAGAGACGAACAACCATCCACGCCCACACTCACACCTAGGGACAATTTAGAGCGTCCAATCAGCCTACCATGCATGTTTTTGGAATGTGGGAGGAAACCGGAGCACCCAGAGAAAACCCACGCAGGCCCGGGGAGAACATGCAAACTCCACACAGGGAGGCCGGAGCTGGAATCGAACCCGGTACCTCTGCACTGTGAAGCCGACGTGCTAACCACTGGACTACCGGGCAGCCCTCTATATATATATATATATATATATATATATATATATATATATATATATATATATACATATATATAAAACTAAATTAATTTGACTCCCCCCCCCCCCCCCCCAGCCCCAAAATAAATAAATAGATTAAACCGAACCAATTTAATACAAAGCTGCCTGTAATTGTTTGGCAGATTTAGTAGAGCCCTATAATTTTTTCCCTCAAACCCAACTAAAATTACACCTATCAGTCATTCACTCATGTCCACTGTGGCGATTTCTTGGCAACTCTTCTGTGGGAGAAGCGGTGCCATTTGCCATCCACCTCGTACCAAAAAGGAATGAGAGCAACAGGAATACAGACCGATAAAGTCGGCTGCGATCGACAACAGCTCACCTGTGAGCCTCATGAGGAATAGATTTCCCCCCCACAGCGCCATCCCTTTGATATGTTGTAGCATTGTCACACTTGAGCGAGACTGCAAAATCACCATTGGTGGCATTCTATGAAAAAAATATGCATAATAATTTACAGGATTTTTTTTTCCCTCTGTATGTTCTTTAGTGCAGAAGAGCCATCGTTGACTGATGGCTCACAGTGAGTGAAATGCCTTGGGCTCAACATGTTCCAGTCATGTAAAGAAAAGGCAGAAGGGCTAATTTGATATGATGCCTCGTGACACTTGACATAGGTGAGTGCCCCCCGTGTTCGTCCTTCATGTGGCACAGGAAATATCAAATACACAACTTGCTCTCTCAGGAAACAGGTTCACTTGTAAATGATGGGAAAGAGGCAGGAATTTTGTGTCTTTATTTTTTTTGTCCTGTTTTTTTTTTTTTTTTTTTTTTGTAATCTTAGAGTCCAGAATGCACTAGGATATATATTTTGTTCTGAAGTTTATAGATCCCTGAGGCTTAGGGGAGATTATTTTTACACTCTGATAAATATTTTCACATGCACACATTTCACACATCTTATCAACAAATCATTTGAAGTTACATATTAATCTGAGCGTCTCATAACCCTTTCCGTCGTCATTTTGTGTGACGCCTGAAGAAATATGGGGCAGTTTTTCACATGCAAAGGTTTTGTTGCCTGTCTCATGTGTTCCACATAAAAGCAGAATTGCTTCTATCAGGACGCTGTTCCTCCACACGGTGGCCAAGAGTGGAAGACAATTTCGGGGAATTTTAAACAGGATCTGGAAAATTGCGTTTTCCACCCAATTTCTTAGCAGCTGGATTTGTTCTTAGCAGGAAATAGCATCCCAAACGTCAGGCATCCAATGCTAAACCTTTTTCTTCTCAGGCCCCTTTAATCCTCAACAAATAAAGCTAGCATTTGTGCATTAAATGTTTTTTTTGGGGGGACTTCTTAAAACTCTTCCTCTGAGTTTTTGTCTTGTTTTATCATTTCAAGACGTGCTGGCTCATATGTTCTGAGACCATGGGCTACATTTTGCCCACCCCTGCTCTCCTCATATTTTAAATGGTTCTGTGTTTATTTTTGTAATTCTGCCACAGAACGGTACCAGTGATGACAACGACGAACAACGCCATGACAGCCACAGGAGAAGTAATGCAGATTATTTCAACCTAGAGGTCGCCTAGCAGTGAAAATACAGTAAACTTATCCCTATCTCGGTACAATATGGCAAGTCAAGTTGACAATCAAAATGAAAGACTGTCCATCTTGCCAGTGAATGAGACATTTCCACAATTAAAAGTCCCTGATGTCCTGACAGGTCTTCTGTCAAAATACAGCACACTTAAAGGGGAGTTTGCAATTTAAGAAGAAAAAAAAAACACTTTCTGCCATATTTGTAAAATCTGTCAGTATGACCAGACAGTAATACATTAGTAAAATGATTTACGGAAAAAACACCTCCCTCCCTGGCTCTATCTTATGACTTTAATTTTATTTGGGAAAAAAAACCTAACAAACAAAAACACCACCTGTGGAAAGGCAACCAATCAGAGACAGGTGTGAAATCATTTTGCCTTGCACTTATGGGCACACTCGTAGCATGCGCTTGCCTGCAGCCTTATGCTGACCTGTTACCTTGGGCTTCAGGAGCTTTGCTGGAACTATGATGGAATATGCCCATGCTTCATTCGCCAACAACTGGACAGAAGACAAACAAAGAGAAGCAAAGAGAGAAGGGAACTCAGGCTGTTGAGAGCATTCAGAAGAAGTAGCAACATTCTTGCTCCTTAAAGGTAAGCTCAGTGACCCTTTGTTATTTGACCTTCCAAAGAATAAAACTTCAAACTAATAAATATTATCGTAGCACTTCATCTGGATAAGTCATCATACCCACATATTAGCTTTGGTGAATGTTGGCTTTTTTACAACACGAATGCTAGCCTAGTATTGCTAGTGCTTATATTTTCTATTTATTTCGATGTATTTTTTTATTGAATTATTTATTTTTATTGATGGCTGTTTGAAAGTGCTCTATAAATACAGTTGAGTTGAAATTAGCTTGCTTTCCAACCGTTTCACCGTTTGTGAAACTGACGACTCGCATTTTTTAATTAATTTTTTTAACGGAACATGACTCAAAACTATTTGTTGAAAACAGCACCTAACTGCACCTACTTCTACGATAACGACGGTTTGACTCGGGAACAGATGAATATACATCATCTTCCAATGGAACCAAGGTGTTGAGAATAACAGGGTCGGGGGGCGGGGTGAGGATATCAATGGTTTGCGTTCAACATGAGTCATTACTTCTCCTTCTGCTTCTCTCCAATCACATCAGCTTTTTTTGTTTTTTTGGGTCTGTTACCTCATGCTTGGTCCACACAGTTTGTTCCACTCTCCGGCACGAGGAGGTGGGCGGGGGCCCGTCCGTGAGAGCCGCGCGATTGGTTGAGGGGGGGTGGGGCAGGAAACACTGTGACGTCCGTTGGCCCGTGCGGCTGGCAGCTCACTGAGGAGAGTTCCCTCCTTCCTTCCATCATGAGAGAGCCTGAGCAGGCAGCAGGAGTGGGCGCGTGCTTGTGATGATGCGTGCATGCTTGTTTTGGTTCTAGCTGACTGGGACGATCAGACAGGGGGAAACACCAGACAAGGATCAATACATGTAAGTTTCTTTCTGGATCATAACAATAACTGATGATGGGTGCAATACATTCAGTGTTCATGTTGTATATGATAAAGCATTCCATTCCAATCCATGGAGTTCATGCGCTGTGAGGGATGCAGGAGGATAGTGCTGCAAACTGCAATGCCTCACTTTGACTGAAGAGCTCAAGGACTTCAGACCCCCCCTTCCCCGAAATCTTCTCTGGTGTGACTTTCAGGGGTCGCGTCCCAAACTGTTCCGCAGATGCTCACAAACTACACTAGGTGGAAGTAAACTACTCTGTTGTCCTTCTACGTCCTGTATCGCTATAAACCCATCGTTAATGTACGAAGTGAGCTATTTTGACTTTCGGGGGAAACCCTGAGTTATGGAAATGGCACATAAAAAGTTGGCCATTTGTAATTGCGTGTCGACGTGCGCATGGTGTAATCATGGGTAGAGCATGGGTGTGTTTTGCATGTGTCACACTTTCCCCTTGTTTCTCTGCCAAATGCGGTCGAGACGAAGAGCTTTGCAGTGGTACAAATTTCCTTGGTGGAAGTTACGGCGTGTGTTTTCTATTCGTCAACTGTCACACGTGTAGAAGTTGAGCGGCAACGCTGATGTGAAACTGTAAAGACGCACGCATAAGTGACAAGCATATGGCGGCGAACAAGCTGGCAGAGCGAGCGTGATGTATGGTAAGTCAAATAGGTTTTTATCTCATTATTATTTATTTATATATATATTTAAAAACAAAATGCACTTCCAAAATCAGGCATTTTTATGCTAAGTAGCGTCGTCAGTTTTTGCGAGATGTAACTCTTCAAATAACTTGTAATCTAATTTATTTACTTTTAAAAATCAAGAAATCAGTAAGTAACAAAATTACTTTTTCAAGGTAACTGTGACAACACTGCTCTTATGACAGCTCAATGTCCACAATTTGTGCATCTTTGAACTTTCTTTACCGCTTGTGCTCATTGGGATTGTGGGTGAGCTGGAGCTTCTGTCAGCTGAGTTTGGAAAAGAAGCAAGTTATGTCCTGCACTGGTCGCCAGCCAATTGCAACGCACAGATAGACAAACACCTATTCATACTCGCATTTACGACTAGTATGCACAGCAGTACACTGACTCCTTTGTTTCACCTGCACATTATCGTCACATGACGTCACACGAAGAACCATGTAATCAACATGGAAACACAAGGAGGGTCAGAGGTCATTGACTCATATCAAACCCCTTGGCAGTCAAGCATCGACTGTGCAGAGCAAGTCACAATTGGGCTTCTTAATAAACGGCTGCGTGGACTGAGCAATTTTTATTTTTTGTTTTCACATCATATCAGCGTGTGATGAGATGATGCATTGGAGCAGTTATTTGTTTATATGAGCCATTTAGGGAAGGACGCATTGCAGGAAGAGTAAATTTGTTACTACTGATTGTTCATTTTCGCCAAAGCTACATAGCAGGAAAATGCTGTGATGTAGCGTTCATTGTCAGTGTGAGTCAGTTTGGAATCAGGGAACTCATTGGATCCAGTGAGTCCGGTACAGCGCCGCCTCTTGCTAATTAGTCTCGTACCATCTTGGGTGGTCGTAACAGAACCCAATGACACATAAATGCTGGGATGTCGGAACAGAGGCGTGAGGTTTCACACTTCTCCAGCCAACCTGCACCTCCTGCTAACCACTGGCCCACCGCGCCACCTCCTGATTTGTCGTGTGATTATATGTAATTCTGATTATTATTGTTTTTACGTCACACCAGACCACCAGCTGAAGACTTCATCAAATTATCTGATTGCACGATGTTGAGTCACTGTGTAACAGTGCAAGTAGTTGTGGATATTTATAGATCACCATTGCTGGGGGGCGGCCTCGGTGGTTAGCGTGTTGACCTCACGGTGCATAGGTGCAGGGTTCGATTCTGGCTCTGGCCTCCCTGTGTGGATTTTGCATGTTCTCCTTGGGCCTGCGTGGGTTTTCTCCGGGTATTTCGGTTTCCTCCCACATTCCAAAAAACATGCATGCCAGGCTGATTGAACACTCTAAATTATCCCTCGGTGTGAGTGTGAGCGCGGATGGTTGTTCGTCTCTGTGTGCGGTGCAATTGGCTGGCAACCGGTTGAGGGTGTCCCCCGCCTACTGCCCAAAGACGACTGGGATAGGCTCCAGCATCCCCCATGACCCTTGTGAGGATGAAGTGAATTGGAAAATGGATGGATGGATGCATGGACCACTGCTGGGTAAAAATGAAAAATGGTTTATTGTGGAACTTCCACTGAGAGCTATTTTGCAGAATCTGTTCAAGTCTGTGGTATATAGGCAGACGGCACTAAACCAGATTATACTCATACAAACTCATGCCCTGGAGCTGGCATTGATAGGAATGCAAGCTCCCGGGAAACGTTGGCATCAATTTCAGTCAACAGCAGGAGGCGGTGCTACGTGAATTGTCTGCATCCTTGGATGGCTGAAAAAGGTTTTATGGGTATATGGTCTATAGTAGGGGTGTCAAACATACCGTTTCCCTTGGAGGGCCATTATGACTGAAACCATATAAAGAAGTCGAGAATATCTGTTGATTCAACTTTCATGAGGGGTTTGGTAACAAGAAACTGCTTAGGATATCTCTTATTTATTACATATGAGAATTAAAATTTTTGGTAGACATTTTAGAAAGCATCATGGAAGTTGACATGTTTGATCTGCTTTTGCGGGCTACATAAAATGACGTCGTGGGCCTGATCTGGCCCCTGGGCTTTGAGTTTGACACCTGTGGTCTATGGTGTATATACAGTCTCTCAATCGGGTTTATCATTTTGTCGGCTCAGACCTTTTTTCCAAGCTGACCGGGGAGGAACACCTCTCAAGAAAACCTTTCAGAGACGACCAATAATCACGCGTCTGCTGACTGATGGGAATGCTGGAGTTCATTGAGATGTGCGCGCACCGCCTTAGGTTAAGTGTTGTGATGACGACACGAGTCAAGTTCATGAATGAGTTTTCCGCTTTCGGATTGAGTGGGGAAAACGTAACGGGCCCCGCTTATTTCAGTCCAACTGCAGCGTAAAGGGAGCGCGAGCATCTTCCAAAGCAACAGCTGCCACACTTTCCGAGCAATGTGCGGAGATGAAAAGCAGCCGCGTATGACATGTCTGCTCGTCCCCCACTCACTTCAACCACTTTGATCCGGGAACACGTGGATATGTGTAAATGTTTATCTGACTTTAGCGTATTCCAGATGGTTCTCCCTTCTGAGAGGAGCGCCTTTTGAAAAGCCACGCTGAGAGATGCACTCTGTGGCGCTCGGCGAGGTTAAAGTTCAAGAGCGACATTACAGAAAAGGAGGAGGGATGGGAGAAGGGGTTCGTTGGTTCTTGGTGCCAACAAAGTTAAATGTCACATTTTTCCTTGAGCCACTCTTGCCATTTTATAATGGAGACTTAATGGAATATTATATAAGGCGCTTACTATTACTGTAATAATCAGGCCGTGTTTGTTTAGACCTTTGTTTTATTTATAGTTTTCTTTCAACATATCTCCTCAAAGTATCATGTTCAGGATGCTCCCGGCATGCAGATGTGGGCGGATACCGTCATGAGCCCAGTGATGAATGCGTGACTTTTGAACCTATAATGCAGCGTTCGCTCTTTGTACTTCCTTAAAAGGCAGCAGTGTACCTACACGGGTCATCACTTGATTTCGTAGCTTAAGCACAGGTGGTCTTCTTCTGTCGCCGATACTGTTGCTAAATTTAGAGGGAATATCGCAGGTCAAACACAATACTGAAGTTTTTCCCAAGGGTGCGCGGTGTGGAGCATTTCATGGAATAGACAACACACAAAGTTCTCCGGAATTCCCAGCATGGCATAGATACAATAAAATAGACTTCCCCTGGCACAAGAATGAAATCATTACGTCAAAATCACGTGCCCGTGTCTCTGAAAATAAAGCCCTTGATGCCTATTTTTATTCCGTTAACATTCTGTACCTTGTCGATGCAAATCTTTTCATTTTGGGATGAGCAAGGCAGGTTAGTGGTTTGAACATCTGCCTCACAGTCGAGAGGTCTTAGATTCAGATCTTGGCACAGACTCTGGCTTCCTGTGTGGATTTTGCAAGTTTTGTGTTGTCTCCGGATATTTCCTCCCACATTCCAAAAACATGGAAGTTCGGCTCATTGGAAACTTTATCCATGTGAGCGTGAATGATTATTTGTCTACATGTGCCCACTGCCCAGTGATTGACTGGCAAGCAGTCCAAAAGTCAGCTTGGATTGGCTCTGGCTCACCCTCGACCCAATGAGGATAAGTGTGAGTGACAGTGGATAATTCTCTACTGCTCGTTTTCGTCTTTATGGAGATTATGACTGCTCGAGAGCTTAATTTGTACTTTTTGGTTTTTAAGGTAATTCACACCACGCTGCCTCTCGCACACAGTCAGTTGCGATATGCTCCAGCTCATAGATGAGGACCTGCACTACACTGTAGGAAATAGTCGGATAGATGGAACGAGTGTAGCCAAAAAGCTAAAACGGACACGAATCCTTTTGATTCGCACTCAGCTGAAGTGCCGTAAGGTCATCAATGGCTAACAGCAGTTGAAACTTTAGAATTCTACTTTTTAAGCCACGGATGAGTGGTTACGAATGTGGCATGTGCCTCAAGGTCCCCAGGTTGTCGGCTGACGACTTGGTTTGACGTCGTGTAAACTTGCAAGCTGATGATGCTAGAGGGCCTGTGTGTGTGTGTGTGTGTGTGTGTGTGTGTGTGTGTGAGGGAGTGCGCGCAATGTGTATAATGACACGATGTGACGCGGTACATCAGGAAGGACCTCGGAGGGACACGAGTGAGTGGAGGAAGCAGAGAAGAAGAGAGAAGCAGCTGTGTCCCAGGGTTCATCTTGTGTTTTCCTTTCTCCTTGTCCGCCTGGACGTCCTGCCATTGTGTTTGTTTGCCTGCTTTAAAAAAAAAAATAAAAAAGTACCCCGTAAAAGGTTAAAAACACTGTGACCACAGTCGCTGCGGGGATTTGGGAATGGAAGGGGCGGGGCGGAGAGAGGGTTGGCTTGGATTTATGATATCTCATGAGATTGATGCGATGTGCTACATCCGGAAGCTTGCTGAACAACTTTTGTTTTTTGTTCCGGAACCCTGGAAGATTTTTTCCATTACAACTGTTGACATTTTTGCTGTTTTTTTTGGGACTGGGATAGTGCAATGTCACTCTCCTCGATGGCCTTTGCTAATGAAATTCCCAAGGATCCCGACTCCATTCAAATGAAAAAGCTACATGTGGGACTAAATTAAAGAAAAATAAAATCTGATACATTTAAAATAAATATATAACAATTCAACAAATATATAAGGAAGACAGAAAAACAAATAAATCAAATCACATTAAAAAATCAGAACATTTTTAACCAGAGTTTGATTTGGATGAAAGTTTGTGTACCCGTTGATATTGATGGCACAAGCCTAAATTTCATATTTTTGGTCAGTCCAAGCAGGGGTTTGGGAGGTACAGCCTTCCAAATGTTGACATTTTTATTTTTTCCAATATGTTTTTTGTTTTTAGCACTCATAAGGAGTAAGGATATTCATACCCTCAGCCTTTTACTAAATATACAGTACAATGAGTATTCAATGATATTCAACTTTCAATGAACGTTCAATGACATTCAATTTTCAGTATTCAAGGTTCTTTGTTTTGCAGAACATGAGAGATTACATTTCAGTAAAAAAAAAAAACTTATCACATGATACACAAGGTAAATTTCAAGGTAAAATTATAGGTAAAAAGATCAAGTTAGTAAAATACATTGAAAGGGGATGGATACCTTGACTCCTTATTCCTGCAAAAACAAAAAAAAAGTCAAAATTTGCCAGGCTGTTTTTCCCGAACTCCTACTCCGATTGATCTAAAATGTGAGATTTAGTGTTTTGTGATCACTATCAACAAGTACATCAAGTTTCATTCAAGTCAAAATCTGCTTAATTGAACCCAACGCACAACTTGACATGGAACAATCCAGTGTGATGTGAAGGTCCATAATAGAGTGCATGGCAAAGTAAATAAACACAAATAAACAAACATAACTAAACAGAAAAATTAGAACAACCCCCAGATGAATAAATAAATAAATACGGTTACAAATCAATTAGTAAACACGTACAAATGAATAAATTGACATGTAAATCATTGTGATCCTTATTCTAATTCCATGTGGGTTGACCTACATTTTCCTTCTTGTGATCTGATTTCGTTTTTAGAAAACACATATAGTTTACCTATCTTGAGTGCATTACATGCACAAAATATTAAAAATGAAATTTTCTCAGAGGGATGAAGAGCGCTCTTATGCCACACCCAACAACCGCAATAAACATTGTTAAACGAATAGCTCTGACAGCATAAATCAAAACCTAGCATTTTTATCTTTGTAAGGGCGGGATTTTCCTACACTCTACAGCTGCTGAGGGCGTTATTCACTTGCAATCTCATGGTTACAATTCCAATCAAAAGTGGCAAATGAATAAATTGAAAATGCACAAATGACCTGCGCCTCAAGACATTGGCATTCATTTGTCGGACTCACTTAAAATTGCATTAATTTACAGTACAGTG
The DNA here is from genome assembly GCF_054856545.1 of Hippocampus guttulatus. Classification (NCBI taxonomy): domain Eukaryota; kingdom Metazoa; phylum Chordata; class Actinopteri; order Syngnathiformes; family Syngnathidae; genus Hippocampus; species Hippocampus guttulatus. Next base: position 16,258,220 of record NC_141265.1, read on the forward strand.
AGCTGTATATGGAGGAATGACTCATCCTCAGGATCCCATGGGAGCAAAATCAGCATTTATGATGGAAAGAAGCATTTTGCGTTGTAGAAATGTACAGTTTGTTTCTGGAATGTGTGGACAGAAATCTTCACAGCTCTCTGCTGACATCTGCAGGTCCGCTATCGTATTACAAGTTTAGGCAGAAATAAATGGCCACTCGCGGTCGAAAGAATGCTTTTACTCCTATGTGACGGTTCCAAACGAATACGAACCAAATTGTAGCCGGAATTAGAAATAGTGCAGTGTTATATTCGTCACAACCAGCAGTAGCTGTGGCGGGATTACCATTTGATTCAGTAACTTGACCACCATCTGAGTCCACTTCAACTGAATGTTGGCACAAAGTCAGGTTTCACACACGGAGCACGAATGTCCTACATTTCCCATAATGCACCCGCGCGTCACTTCCTGCTCAACTGGACGTATGTAAATTGTTCAATTCCATGCAAAAATGGATGCTTCGCTGTTAATAGATGGGGAGAAAAAAGACTGAAGACTTTATTTAAGGTACTTTGAGTAAATTTGTTATTCCAGAAGTAAGTGTCAAACTGGGTTCGAATCTCACATCGAGTCTTTCAATATCGGGTTTTCCTCTCAGTGCTTGATCTCAAATTCCAAAAAATAGTTTCACACTCTCAAGTGTTGAGCAGTCCTATAAATTGTGTAAGTCTGTTCTTGGAGTCATTTCACTTTCATTATCAATGCCTTAACTTGAATTTCAAACAGTTTCCACTTGACTCCCCCATGTGATAGCACAAAAACCAAACAATCATTTGAATTGCGTGAGTCATACTTGACGCTGGGAGACAAGACGTAAACCTCTCTCAGGAGGCTTTTTGGGAGCTGATTTACATTTCGAGTAAATATATTTCATCCTTCTGCTTAGGTGCTGTGAAATTGTTTTGAGGTGCAACAAAGGCCTGGTCGCATGTCAGCAGATAAACGGCAATGGAAATCCAGGCTGATCTGTTCGATATCACACTGTACTAATCCCACCTGCACCAAGTGACATTTATGTCTTTCCAATGGTGTGGGTGTGTGTGAGATTGCATTACATGAGCTGACGGTCCATCAATGCTTGATTGCAGCTGATTTATGTGGGGAGAGGCAGTGGAAAGGATAGGACAAGGTCGTGCTAACCCAACTCAGCCGCCAAAGATGTCATCCTCTCCTACGTCTCCCTGCAATAAAATCTCATCCCCATGAGCTTTTAACTCATCTTTTTGTCTTTTCTTTTTTTTAAATTATTATTATTTGGACCAGCATGATACATGAGCGTAGTCGCTGAAGGTGTGGTGGTCCGATCGCCGGACTTGTGTGCAGGCAGCGTGGGATCAGTTCCCACTCAATGATGATGTGGGTGTGAATGGTCGTTTGTCTCTATATATGCCCTGTGACTGGCTAGCGACCCGTCTAGGGTGTAGTCTGTCTTCTGGCTGAAGCCAGTTGCGATAGGCTCCAGCAATGCTTTGTTGAGGATAAGTGGTGTTGAAATTGGATGCGTGACCACTTGGAGGAGCCAACACAGCATTGGATGCTGCTAGGGGATGATTTTCTTTATTTTATCTTTTTTTCTTCCGAACCAGGACATTCGTTTAGGGGGAATACTAGCCAGATATTGAAGTATCATTGTCAATTTGACATGGTGGACATACAGTGATGCCACTAAGGTTGAAATCAATCTGTTCTTGAAATGTAGGCGATCTCCATTTTGTTTGAATTAGGAATTCATTTATCCCACCGGAAATATTCAATACATTCTGGAGTCAAGTTGTTACAATCACAATGGCGTTATTTGCCATACAGGGATGCTGTAATCAACGTAATAACAGACTTAACAGTAATGAAGGTGTTAAAAAAAGCTGTTGTTAATAGTAATTGCAAAACTGGCAAATCGTGTAGGACACTTTTGTGTGATGACTCGGTCTTAATTGTCATGCAACTGTAAAAAGAAGTTAACCACTCTTCATAACACAATGCTATAATGGCTGGGCAATATGACCTGATAATAACACTCAACCCTTTCTGACTTCCGGGTTGAGTGAACGCTGGCGCGTTTTGGCTGCCGCTGCTCAACCCGTATTGTTTTGTGTTTTTTGTTATTGTAAAGTGTCCTTGGGTGTCTTGAAAGGCGCTTATAAATAAAATGTATTATTATATTATTATAATAACTTTTTGTCACCCCAGGATTTGCTCTGCATGTTTCTCCTGATGTTTTCATTCCCATGCCTTAACTTGCATTCATTTACTCAGAAATAATAGTATGTGGATCTGAGAATTGAAGTGCCTCCTCTTGGAGGAAAAAAACCCATCCCTATTGTCAAAACATGTACAATATGTAAACGTGATCCTATAAATGAACATTTAAGACATTCATTTTGTGTTTTCTCATGCTCCCTCCAGCTTTCTTTTATAATGTAACATGATACAGCTGAGGCAGGTGACTGTAACATTTTTGTGGCTTGGAAGCACATACGTCAGGCCCAAACTTTCCAATATGCCGATCAATCACTTGTCTTGGCCGTCGTTAGCGAGAATGACTTCAATTGGGCTTTGTTTTTGCGACACACAAAACAATGTGAGAACGATTCCACTCGTGTTGGCTTTGCAAGAATTAACCACTTTGTTTTGAAAAAGTAGCATCATAAGGGTCGGAGGTTACCAAGATGGCTATCAAGGCACCACATAAAGCGCTTTCCAGTGAACATTTCATTCTTCTTTTGCAATGATTGTCAACAAAATTGTATTATATAGAGTACCGATGGCAGCGTTGTGCTTTCTTCCATTGCGTATTCTTTGCTCGCCATGGAATCCAACACGAAATGATAAATGTCAGCCATCAAAGAAGTGAGTAAGATTGATAATATGATTGGCAGAACTTCACCGTCGTCCCTCGGCGCTTGTGCTGATGCAATCTTTTGCAAAAGCTCTTTTTGACAGGTGCTCCATTCTAGTCAATAAGAATCTAAGCTTCACTGTTTGACGGTAATGCACAAGCGCCCATGGGCTTTTTTACAAATGGGGGTGGGGGGGGGGGAATAAATAAACATCTTGATTAATATGGCGAGTGCGCCGCTTTGCCTTCAAAGGGAATAAAAGCTTCAACAAGCTCATCTCCACTCATTGGTAGGCTACAGCCACAATGAAAGACTGAGTTACTTTTGAGGGATTACTCAATAAGCAGCCATGACAAGGAAAAGAAAAGAAAAAAAACCCACGTTTCACATGGCAAACTGAAATTCAGAAGGCCCGTTAGACAGCCGTGACCTTCCATGGCCGGATGGGCCCTTGTAGCCAGGATTGTTTTTCTGCCCTGCTTAATGTGATGAAGTGTCGCTGCACTCTTACCGATGGGCAGAAAGTTAAACAGAGGACAAATCGGTGGAGCGAAACTGCATTCACGGAGGCAAGAATAATAAGATCTTCGAGTTTATCCCAACCATCGTCCTATTTACGACGGAGGTTGTCCTCATGACACTGAAAACAAACAAACAAACAAAAACAAACCTCGGCAAAATTAGAAGTTGGGCAATTCAACTCACTAAGATTTGCGCTTGTGAAAATGTTTTTTTTTGGAGTTCAACTAAAATCTCCTGGAAATGTACGTATCAAAAGTCATACAAGTGAAGTGTGGGGGCCAAGTGAAGTTACCAACCCAGTACTGACTCAGTTCAATGTCCCCAACTTCAATTAAAAAATGAACACGCTAACACAATTCTGGGCGCTGGTGTACTACAGTAAAGTCCACAGTCTCCGCTTTGCTGCAGCAACCCTTCTTTTCCTCTCTTGATCTCTTTCCGGTGGCTGACCGTCTCCAGCAAATGGGGCTGCACTTTGGCGCAGTTTCCACTGCTGTACCTACTCAGTTTGGCATGACTGGACTTCCTATTAACACTTGAGCTGGAACTATTTTAAATCAGCTCTAGTTCCAAGCACGCTAGGTCAAAGCCACTAAAGGTGACATAAACCACTGTTGGTCACTGATTGGTCAAGCAGATTTCGTCATTGCCAAAGTGACAAAAAATCCTTTCTTTTAGCTTTCCACATTCTTCACTTTGCTGGATAGACCACTTTAGTCTCTTGTCAAATGAAACTGACCTTTACTGTGGCCAACTGTCTCCAGCTGATGGTGCTGCGCCCGTTGTACGTCGGAACAATTGCCGCAGGAGCCCTCACGCTCCTGAAATCAAGCCTGCCAACTTGCTGTCGGAAAACCAAATAACTCGGAGGCCCATTGTACATGAAATATGTAAAATGAAGGAGCGCGAGAATCGTGAAAACAAAACCTTGGTGATGCACGCAAGGGGATATTAAAAAGGTACAAGGCGGGTGCATTTAGAGACAACCACTCAGTAGAAAGTGATGGGCGGTACCATGACGAAAATAGCCATGAAGTAAAGACAAAAAAAAATTTACACAAAAAAATACTTACTGTGAGCAGGAGAATATTGGAAACAGTTTATGGTACAAAGAAATATGAACACTGTGTATGATGATGTCATGATAGTGCGTCATTCTCCTCTCAGATAAAACAACATGGAGCCGAGAGTTCCATGATGGCACTGCGCTAATTGAAATACTTTTTATACCAAAGTGTGTCACGATGCCGCTTTATTAACCAAGGTGAAGAATCCCGGGCTTTTTTTTTTTCAAAACATGAATTTGCCGTGTCACTTTTGAAAGGTTTGGAGCACGCCTTGAATTGAGAGAGAGGAATAGCTGAGCTGCAAAGTTATTTTTGTGCGTGACTCATTATGCAAGCCCGGTCTGCCGGAGTTCCCGGCAGATGCAAAATGTCAGCGCTTTCAGGAGCGCGTGTTCATTAGGCTCTCTCGGCATTGACACACTGCGCTAAAGGCTCCAAAGAAGAGCGGTGTAGACCGAAATGTCGGAATTAGCTCCCATTTCCGAACCAAAGTCTTGACAAACTCAAAGGAAATGGCTTGTTGAGCAATACTGAGGGGACTTTATTTTTCTATCCCTGAGGGGTAAAATATTCAAATAGATCTTGGTCTGACTTCATTTTCTGATGTTGCCGCTTTTTTTTTCTCCAAGAATGCAACTATATTCATCTAATAGTCAGACTTTTTTCCCGTGTAATATTTAGATTTTTGTTTATTGACATGACACTTTTCCTCTTATTTTGGGATGATTCCAACTTTTTGTTTCCTCAGTATGACTCCTTCCTAAAAAATTATTATTTTTTCCATATAAAATAACATTACTCTCAGAGCATCATTATTGTTGGAGTAGTTCTATTTTTTCCTCCCCAAAAATGACTAGTCGTGTAATGTTCTAATATTATCATTTATACATTTTTTTTTTACAAAAAACCCCAAACTTATTTTTTCAGAATACAACATTATTCTCATAAATTTACGATATTTGCGTCTGTTTCTTTGTTTGAGAGTGACATTTCTCTTCTAATATTGTCTGTGAATGAAATTTATATATATATATATATTTAATTGTGTGTGTGTGTGTGTGTGTGTGTGTGTGTGTGTGTGTAGGCGGCATCGTAGCAATATATCTGTTGCAACGATGAATCCTAGAGAGTACATATGCACCGCTTAACCATACATAGCCTGTGAGATGCCTATCTCTTCCTCTTTGGTTACATCCTATCTCAAGTCTGCAGTAATTACCCTGCCGGGCTGTCAGTCCGCATCTATTTACTGGAGAGGCTCTTGCTCGTTGGTCGCACGGCCACAGTGTAACTGACAGGGTCAAGAGGGAGTTCCCTGGCATCATGGCTCATGTTGCATGCAACGGCAAACGAGGTGGAGGCTGCGATTGTTTACTCGCTGTTGGGTAAGGTATTATTTGGGAACATATTTATCCAACTTGACGGAACGAGCACCAAGTTGCCCGCTGACTTGTTGATATCAACAAGAGGAGTTGTGATCAGAATGCTGAGACGCAAGTAGACTGTGTGGGAACACTTCAGTCAAATCACGGTCCCATTTGATTTATCTTTGCAGCCTTTAGTACTTGGGATGCTTTCTTGCGTTCACTGCAAATGACATTTTCCATTCGGTGCAGAACATTCAGTTCGAGTCCTGTCTGAAAAAAGGACAATAAAAAGGGAGGGAGGAGGCAGGTGTATACTGGGGGTTATTAGGCCAGGTAAACATAACAGGGTTGTGTAACTCTGGCTTTTAATTCACTGACCTTTACCTTTTTACAGCCTAATGCATTCTAATAGGCCAGTGGACCCCCCCCCCCCCCCCCCCCACACACACACACACATACACTTACAAGGTTGTCAAGGAGATCAGAGCATCACAGTGCTCTTATGAGATCAACCAAAAAAAGCTCAATATACAGATATCAAGCACATCTCGTTAAGCTACTTGCTCAACTCACACACACGCTGTTCTTCTTTTTCCTCAACAGCTCCCTTCCTGATAAACTGCGTGAGTGAGCCCTGCCTTTGTATTTGGAGGTTGCGCACACCATGCAAAAAAATGACCTGTCCGTGGATGACACCAGGCGGGACAGCGTGAGTAAAACACTCCTCGATCACTTTTTATGCCCTTCTGTTCTTTAAAAAAAATTTTTCTTTTAACCTTATTAAAAAAAAGTCCTTCACAAAGCCGTTGTACACGGGTATTTTTATGTATACGTACAGTCCCCTCAGAACTAAAATTAATTATTTTTGTTGCCTTCTAATTAAATTAAACTACCCAATTAGTGGGGGGGGCTGCATATTCACTTAATTGCAGACAGGTGGCACTTTCTATTGGTTTAAAAAAATGATTTTTAACTGGTATTGATCCTTTATGCCACAATTGTTTATTATTGTAAGCCACTATTACATTATGCACAGTTAGAACATGAAAGAATTTACTTAGATAATTATTCGATGAGAATGCATTGAACAGTCTCCCTTTCAATGTCGCCTTCAGTGTCACAAGGCAAAAAAAGTAGCGGTTCATAAGACGAAAATGACGCGAACCTGGATTAGTTGGGATGATTAGGTAAAGTGAATAAAAACTCCAGTGTTTTTGCTGAGGAAAAAGAGGATTTTTTTTTTTTAACCAAGATTTTACAGGACATGGTTCTGTTCACGAAGCAATCCATGTGGTGATGTCGCCCTCTGCAGAAAATCAGCCAGGAACATAACGTTACCTTCTCAGATGATGTCAGCTTTATCTATCACTCACCTGTCTCGATTTAATCGACGTTCCTTCGAAGTCCTGATAAGCGCCGGCCTCTTTGAGCGGATGTTTAATTCGAGCCGGAGCTTGCATTGACAAGCCGCGTATGCTACTGGCCTTTTCTTCTCAGGCATGAACAAGAAATTCGATTTTACTTGATACCTCTCGACCCCCAGATGGAAGTCTTCCAAATGGGCTGACATGAGAGAGGAAATGCATCGGGTACACAGATGGCGCATTTCTCTCCGCAGGAAATGCACTAAAGGCGAAAACGGTAATTTGATGTGAAATGTAAATGGCGGATTTTCCATTGCTGTCGTGTGTCTGTCGCATGACTTGGAAAGTATGAGTCACGCAGAAAGACGAGATTGAAATGTCAAAATGACCATTACAGTCAGGTTATGATGATCCAACGAGTTTGGAAAATGGGGAAGGAGGGAGGGCGGGGAAGGGGTTCTGGGGGGGGGGGTATACCACTTAGCCCCTCGAGCTTCTGGCTTTTCTTTTGATGAGAAGCTCAGGATCAATGGAAAAACAGATTCACAGCAACATAGTTCATTACAAACTACACCAAAAATCACCGTTTTCATACGGAAACAAATCTGTTCACACGGCCATTGTTATATTTTCACGTTTTGGTATTTTGGAGAGTCCAAACATCTGCTTTCAGTGACAAACCAATTTTCAATGAAAAACGTTCCTCTCACTTTGTGATGATGTACCGAGCTACGGTTACATTTCCACAAAGTTTACAGTGCCATGAGGACAATGGATTCATATTTCAGGGACAGCGGACAGCTTACCATGTTATCGGGTTACAGGGTGTATGAAAGGGTTAAATATGTCTTGCTTCTTATCTTCACAACAAAATGACTGGAGTAGTGCAAATTGGATGTACCTGATTTGATGGATGGTTCTGGTGTCTCATGGCAATATTTGTTCTGGATCCGGTGTTCTAAATCACGTTTTCATTGGTTGTTTCGCTTCATACGGTACCTACTACTTCCACTGAAAAGTTGTTGGTGCCAAAAGAAAACATCGAAAGTAAGTTATAGTCGTCCTTGCGGTTTGGATTTGCCTCAGAGACAGCTTCTTTACATTAAAAGGATTTAACTGAGGCGGTTCAGACCCCTGATTAGAACGCCTCCAAAGATTGAGATTCTCTAGGCACGTCCAATTGATAGGCACCCTGGAGGTGGTCCCCAAACACGCAGTGGGGTCGATACAGAACCTCCACTGGACTCCCAATGACCTACTTTTGAAGAAGAGTGCTTTCAATGTTTATAAAGTTCTTGAACTTGTTCAACTACTAGTAATGAGGACCACTGCAGAAAAGTACAGAGGCTACTCAAGCAAATGCAAACTAAATATTTGAAGAAATAATAAGGCCAGGCTGGAATTTTCCCAAAAGTACAAAAATGAACTTCCATAAATCTGGGTCAAAGTTTTACAGATTGATGAGGAAAACGAAATGATGGAATGCCTTAAGTTTGAGGAAAAAAAATATCTCATATTCCCAAACATACAAGCTCCTCCATCAAACGGTGGAGGATGTCAGTGCCTCTTGGGAAGCGGCTTCCTTATCTTCATCGACACTCAGAATTCACCGGAAACATTTTGTCTGCTAGTTTGAAGCAGGATGCAAACCAACTCATTGGGAGCACCTTCACTATGCCGCACGATAACGACTCAAAACACACCGCCAAAAAACAAGCGGAAGGTCTCGTTAATCAAAGAGACGTGGACATCAAGAGGAGAAGTCATTAACGGCATCAAAAAACAGATTAGGACGCAAACACCGGGCCCAGTCGTGAGCCCGACAGAGGTAGCGCAGGGATGCAGGACTGCACTTGATGAACGCGTTCCTGCTCACGACGCTCTTGGGGGTGGCCCGTGCAATCAGGCGCGGCTACTGATGAATAGTCATGAGTCACCTTATCAGCATCGCCATAGCAACACAGATGCAACTGTAAATGCGCCGAGAATATGGGCCAAATGCACCTGGCCGTCTCCTTCCTCACTTACATCTTGATCGTATGTATAGCCAATCGCAGGGCACACATAGACAAACAACCATTCACACTCACAATCACACCTTGGGAGAATTTGGAGTTCCCAATCAACTCTGCCATGCATGTTTTTGGAATGTGGGAGGGATCCCAAGTACACGGAGAAAACCCACGCAGACATGGGGAGAGCATGCAAACTCCACATAGGGAGGCCGGAGCCGGAATTGAACCCGGTACCTCCACACTGCGAAGCCAAGCAGTTGACCACCATTTCACCCTGTATATTGTGCGTGCATGTATGTAGGTATGTATGTATGTAGAGAGAGAGAGAGAGAGACATTTTCTGATACGCTTATCCTCACAAGGGTCGCGGGTGGGTAAGGGGGGGGGTTACTGGAGCCTATCCCAGCTATCTTCGGGCAGTAGGCGGGGGACACCCTGAACCGGTTGCCAGCCAATCGCAGGGCACACAGAGACGAACAACTATGCACGCTCATACTCACACCTAGGGACAATTTTAGAGTGTTCAATCAGCCTGCCATGCATGTTTTGGGAATGTGGGAGGAAACCGGAGTACCCGGAGAAAACCCACACAGACCCAGGGAGAGCATGCAAACTCTGCAACACAGGAAGGCCGGAGCCGGAATCGAACCCTGCACCTCTACACTGCAAGGTCGACGCGCTACCCACCGGTCCACTGGGCCACCCACACATATATATTCACACACACACACACACTACTTCCCCGAAGACAGCTGGGATAGGCTCCAACACCCCCCACAACCCTTGTGAGGATAAAGCGGATCGGAAAATGGATGGATGGAGGGATGGATTTTAATTTAAGTCGAATGAAACTGCATTCAAAAAATAATAAATTTACTTAACGAGCAGGTAAAAAGGCTGCAAGGCAGATGGGAAGAAAAGTGGGTGACACGATATGAAATGAACAGAGCTGGGGAATTAGATTGAACAGCATCGGTGCAGGACAACATCATAAGAGAGATGGAAGAGTAACGGCTGCAGGAAATACACAGTCATGATATGGAACAATGGAATGAAAAGGCGGATGATTCATTACGGCTCCTTTGCAGCTAGCGTGGCGTACTGACAACAGCGTGAAGAGCACTTGTGAGTGGCCATGGGCTACAGTATTCAGGAGATTGATTTTGTTGACATTGTGTCCATAAAGCGTGTATTGTGCACTTGTGATGTCGAAGCGAAGCAAACTATTTGGTTGCAGAAGGTGCAGTTTGTTCGGACCCATCAATATGAAGAAGTAAACGGCACAAGAATGTGTTAAGTGAGGAAGAATTCTGAACCAAAAAGTAACTTTTGTGTTTCCGAACAAGTCCGTCTGGTGCAAAGTAACCTGAGTGAGATTCTTCTGACAAATAATGAATAAACTCGTTTTTAACCAAAATTGGAAGAATATTATTCACTCAACTTTGTGGTTGCTCGGTCATTCAATGAAAGACATTGCTTCTAATGACTATGCCTCAACTTGAAATTGATTCCACCTGAAGCAGGGGTGGGCAATTCATTTTTGGGCCACAAGCAAATTGGGAACGTGATCATAAATAGTCATGTCATGAAATGTAAATTCTTTTAGATGCAGATGTAGTGTAGTGTTTTGTGGTTTTTTTTTTTTTTTACAAGTGTTTCAAACTTTCAGCAGACACACCCATGGAATTTGAGAGTGGACACATTTGATTGATTTTTCACCATTTTGCAGCCTCATTTTATATGCTTGGCATTTTTTTAAAGTAATTATTATTTGACGGGTTGAAAAGGACTAATCTCGAGCAGAAATAGCACTTTGTCTTTAACTGCCATGAAGGAAGCCTTTATTTAATGACTCATTGAATGACTAATTGAGAGACGACATCTATTGTTATTTCAGGGAATACAGTCATACAGACGTGCACCAGAACATTTTACGGCAAAGTAAACAGAGCTATCCATGTTGTCCACATCAGTTATTGGCAGGCCAATTGATTTGTTTTGGATTTTTGAAACAATACAATAAATTACTAGTCATGCAGCAGGGGATGATTGTATCTGTCCCTTCCCTTAAGCTTGCCAAAACTCATTTAATGTATTTTTTTTTTTTTTAGCTATCTATCAACCCGAATGCTTGATTATGTCTGTTTGTCTGCATACTCGCTTGACGAAGCCAGCCGCGGATTTGTGTTGAAGTCGAGAGTTCAGCAGTCCCGCTATTTATTTATTATTTAATCCCGGTATAAAAGAAAACATCACCAGCCGCCCACCGTTCTCATTTCACAGCCCGTTGAGCGCATTTAAAGTGTGATTAATCTCGCAGGTGTTTGGCAGCATGCTCGACGGCGAGAATGTCGGCTTGATGTATGAAGAGTGATGTGTGAACCCGTCTCGGGAAGGTCGTTATGGAGATTTCATGGCGCGATAAAAGCACCTTCCCGTCGGTGTCAAAGTTGAGCGGCTTTCGATTCATGGCTGACACAGTGAATTTCCTTCCCATTACAAACCAAATATAAAATCGGAAGCTCACGGTGCAAAGACGGAATCGATTGGAAGTGGGGTGTTCTTGGTCTTCATTTCTGTTCAGACATTTTATACCGTATCACCGAAAATGCGCTGCAGTTGTTGCCCCTGCAACCCAAAAAAACCCCCCCTCCAGCTCACCCTTCACCCTAAACAAGATAGAATCCATAGAAAATGGATGGAGGGATGTACAATTCATAATATGGGTGGTCTGGTACATGGTCTCATTGTGTCTGTATGCACTCCCTACTGCTACTCTTGCTAACACTTTCAATTATTTTTTGTCTCCATATTCATTACACTGTTTGTTCTACTGCATCAATTTGGCTCGCTAATCCTCCAAATTTTCCATTGTTTGACAGCCGAACATTCCCAAAACATTTCCACTTCAAATTTCTGACCAACCACACGATATTTCTTGGAAACCATTTCATGAAAAATGTTTGGTAATCTGTGGAGAAGAAGTGTGGAGAGAGATCGCTGTTCACTGGCTGACTGTAGCTGATAGACTGGAATTGTTATGAATAAATGGAGAACGGGAGACATTTTGGGAATGTTGAAAATAGTGAGTGACTTGATACTGGTGTTTACAAATAAAACAAAATAAAGCAGAAACATGGGCACAAAAAATGTTATATAATATTATAATAATATTATATTGCCAAGTGATCACATACAGGTATCAGTGTTTACTGAAAGTTGAATCGTCGCCCACGATCGTCTTTAACGTTGTACTCGTTTACAACATATGGTGAGACCCCACGATTTAATTAACTGCAGTCAACTATTTATTAGCTGTGGGTGAGCAATGCCGTATATGAACTGAGCTCATTCGTTTTTGTTTTTTTGTTTTTTCCCCCTGATGTGAAACGTGAGTAATGTATTCGTTCTAAGTGGGGAAAAGGGAGGCGTATATTTGAGCGATGCACTCATTTGTGGATAATGCACCCGGCGAATAATTGTGACACAGCCTCCGTTAGCAAAATGGCCACTATTTGACGACATACGGTAATCAAATCGAATCTGATGACAGAGTGCCACTGCCCCCCCCCCCCACCTCCCCCCCGCTGCTGTGCTGTGCATGTGAGAAATGTGTGGCGAAAAATGCGGCCTCTGTATACTCAGATAGACGAGCAGAGTTAATTTTTACACCATCCAGGATTCACAGTCAGGTGAGACAGCAGATCGCGCTGTTAAAGAAAATACAAACATGGCTGTAAATTCCAGGGTGCAGCAGAGAAACCTCTCTTTTTACTCAAGTGGCAAGCACATCCGTGCGAGTGTGTGTGTGTGTGTGCATGTGTCCGTGTGTGTGTATGTGTGTGTGTGTGTGCGCGCAGAGGAAGCAAAAGTGCCCACACGTGTAACTGAAAGCATAGATAAAAAAATATATATGAGTAGCATCTATGCAAATCCATCCAAACTGAAAAATAACTTAAGTACAAAAATTGCAATGATTTTTAAGATAATTTCTGACAGGATAATCGGTACTGAAATGAGCAACAAACCGTAATTGAGCAAAACAAATCCACGTTACAAAATAGGCTACGTGACTGTCGCTAATGATGACTGAAAAATACACGTTACCTTTAAATGTGTGTGTGTGTGTGTGTGGTGTTTTTTTTTCCTCGGATTAAACCGAATTGTCTCAGTGTCACAAGTCGATGCTTTGTAATGTGGCACCGGACATAACGTATTTGCCGCAAGTCATTCTTGCTCCCGACAACGTCAAACAATTCTCTTCAATAAGGATGTGGATGAAGAATTTCTGGCTTCTCTGAATCAGTTGCCGCTCTTGTCAGTTCATTCCTTGTCACCGTTCTCCCATTTTTTTTTCTGCCTCGTAATGACCCAGGATCCCAATCAATCAAGATCTCAACAGAGGTTCGCTTTGCCTCTCTCCATTTTTCTTTTTTTATATCCCGTTGTCATCCGTGGAGGTCAAGCATAGCCCATTTTGACAAAGCGTAGAAGTGCAGCTATCTATCTTCAAACGTAAGAAGTCGAACTAAAGTTGTCAGAAAAATAAATGCTGGAGTAAAATACCGATACCTGAAAAAATCTCTTCAAGGACAGAAACAAATTATTTGTACTTCCCATCGTTGTTTGTTGGACACTACAGAACCACGAGCAACATTCATATCGCGTTGACGGAATCGCAAGCCTTCACCAGGGAGGCAAGAGAAGCTGTCCAACTTTGGTCTGCCAGTGAGACTGCAGTCAGAAAAATGGAAACGTTAAATCCCTTTTTCCTAAGATGGTGATCATCTTAGGTTCATCTCCAAGTGTAATATTTCTTATTCATCTCCTCCACCCTTCCCTTTCTTAACTTCTTTCCTGATCGCTTTCCCCTCACCTCGCTCTTGGGCTCTGCTCAGCATTCATTTCAGATTCACCCTCTGATAAAGTCGATCGCGAAAATCATAGCGCGGAGATGGATGATGGCGCTGCTGATGGAAAAAGTTGCGCTATTTCGGGGTACCGTGCACAGGTTACCTCATGGCTCCAAGCGACGGTGGCCAATTCTCGGATTTATCGCAAGCGCCTCTGTAGAGCTTGGGGCCAGTCTCATTTCTGATCCAGACTTTTTCCCACTACCATTTTGAAATAGCACACCATTCAAAATGCATTTTCCTTCATTCTGGTAGGCATTGAATCATTAAAAAAATGCAAATATCAGTGGCATCTGATTCCCTGACAAAAAGGTTGAGGCTGATTAAGTATCAAAATAACGGCATACCTTGTACGCTGCCATGGCGGACATTTTTAAGCGGTTTAATCACTGTGACATGTTCTGCGATGTAACACGCCGCTGTTCATTTTGGACGTGTTTCCTGGTCTATTGTAGTATAAATGACTTCACCGATTGTCACCAACATGTATTTGCACATAGATATGAATATCCTAATCATAGTCTGAAAATATTAGAACACAATTCTCAATATTTTGGATGATATTAACGTGGGAAGCGTAAATATGCATACGCATACGAATGAAGCGATGTTGATGACGTTAATATTATGGCTTCAATATTTTGCTGATTTTTATAACGGCACCCCTGAAGTTTGATTTGCTTTTTGAATTTCATGTCCACCCGAGTCACATGTTCTTCCAACTACGTGGAAGAACACAATGCTAAGTGTACTATAATTTTGCGCAAAAGTGGGAAACCCACACAAACCGCAATATTTTTGGTTTCACCTGAAGCACTTGGATGGAAAACCGAAATAATGAAAAAAATAAAAAAGCCGCAGAAATGGATTCCTGTTTCCTGACAGATCCGTCTAATTGATATGAATGAATTCATAAATTATGCATGAAACAAAGCGCAGCTTAAAAACCATTAAATAGCACCCATGACACAGCCTGATTGGAAATGGAGTTCCATGGGAAATGATGCCAGATGTTTTGCTTTTCAGATTGAAATAGCAGACCGGAGGGTTGAATGGAGAACTGAGGATAAGTCACTGCATTTTGAGTTCGTCTACTTAC
Organism: Hippocampus guttulatus; assembly: GCF_054856545.1. NCBI lineage: Eukaryota > Metazoa > Chordata > Actinopteri > Syngnathiformes > Syngnathidae > Hippocampus > Hippocampus guttulatus. Next base: position 16,273,443 of record NC_141265.1, read on the forward strand.
TTTATGTAACTTCCTTTGTATAGTCTTCCCTTCTTGATTTCAAGATGCTCTTTCATTGGGAATACATGTTTAAAAAATACCAAACAACAATGAATATTGTATTAAAACTGAGTTATCCAGAAGTCACGGGCAACGTAATACTATAAATGCTGTTTATGTCGTATGTGATGTGCTCGTTCAATTGCAGAAGGTTTGTCGTACAGCAGAGAAAACATTTTGGTCGAATTGCAATAAACTTGAATGACGGCGCTTCAAACTTTATTGGCATAGATGCAATCTCAGAGGCGCGGAACTTAAGTGGTTCCGCTGCAATGTTATAAAACTTTGTTGCTTCCATTTAGATTCTGTATGAGGATATCTGTTCAAATTAAGTAGGTTGTGAATGTGCCCACAAGAATGCCAAGGTAAAAACAGATGACCGGTTTGTGTTTGGCTTCCCCAGGGTTGCGCAAAGACAGAACAGGAGCTTGTTTGCATTGATTTGTTTTAACCTCACGCCGCCCCCAAAATCCCCAACCAGTGAAACTGTGAAATCAGCAAATGACTCTGGACATTAAAAAAAAAAAAAAAAAAGGTTCTTTAGCCATGACGCAGAGACTAACAGTCAAGGCTGCCCATGTGAGATGTTGCTACTTTCACATTGTATTCTTTGTATTTCTTCGTCAATTAATCAGTAGGGCGGCCCAGTGATCACACCACTATCTCACTGCTTTCTTTGTATCTTTTTTTTTTTTTAATCATCTGTTTTATCCAGCGAGAGGCCTCTGTGCTAACTGTGACAAAACGCCATCTCACCTCTGAAATTCATAATTGCTTTGAACAAACTTTCTCCCATTTTATGTGCTCCCTGCGGTTTTATTGTTGACAAATTTAACAGGAGATTTCAGTCAAGCCTGGATCTGGTTGCGTCAGCTAAAATGAAAATGATATTAACAAAAACAAATCCTCTGTGGGGAATTTAAAAAAAAAATGGAAGAAGAAACTAGGGCGGCATAGAAAAGGTGGAAAACTTCACACACATCCAGATCAATGGCCATCACACACATAATCAAGCAGGAACAAGGGTAACGATTTCAATGTTGCTTTTTGCTTTCTTTGTGCTTGTCTAATGAGAGTGTGTGCAAGATAAGCATGTGTGTGTATTTTATTTCATGAAACCACGACTTTGGATGGTATGACAATGACTTCTCAGCCTTGTTGTTTGCTTGCTTTGGTTTGAAAGTCATAATTTTGATCCACGGCGACTGTAAGAATTCAATGTTTTTGAAACAAAAAGATGATTTTGTAGTTTGCATTTGGGTCGATTGTGCATTTACACTTGGAATATGAGGTTTGTTTAAAAAAAAAAAAAAAGAAAACACTTTCAAATGATCAAGGGCTCAAAGAATACTGCATCCATGTGGAAATAACAGGAAATAAAATCAGATACCCAAATTTTCCCTGAGGTGTGGGCATGGTCGGGGGCCAAAGAGTGACACCGGGTGTTGTTGGCCACCCCTGCCCAGTTGATCTGCAACCCTCAGCACTGCGCGGTAGAAAATGGATAGATGGAAATTTTTTGTTTGGTCTTTGAACTGGCTGCCCAAATACCTCTGCAACTTCGTCAGCAACAATGAGCACTGGGGATCCTAACACTGCTGAGCACAGCTTATCTAAGACCCCCGCCCCCAAACCACAGAGGCATATTGTGATTACTGTCATTAATCTTTTATTAAAAAAACAAAACGAAGGCTTTACATAGATTTTTCTCCTACACATAAAATCATACTCAAGTTGTTTCCTCAGAAGCTAGTCAGTGGAGCAGCAAATTTGACCTTCCAACTTTCTATTAACACAACTCGACCGCCAACGGGATGTCACATCAAATGCAGAAGAGTGCAGAAGAGTCACAGCAGGCTAATTAACCTTTAACTGATCCCACTTATCATAAAGTGCCTCTTGAGACGTTTGTTGCCTGATTTACTGAAGGTTTGCATGTGCAAAAACAGTCGCCAACTTGATTGCGCAGGCAAACAGATGTGGAAGCTGATCAATAGTACGAACTGGGCTCAACCAGGATTGCATCTGCCCAACGCTCGAAACTGCAGCGGCATGTTGTGGGAGGAGTACTGTATATGCAAATTGATTAATTTGGCATGCAGAATGTGATTCTGAGACGATTGTGCTGGTTGATTGTGAATTTACATAGCGGGTCTGAAAGGCAGGTGCAAACTAGCAGGCAAAGTGGTGCCAGCGTAATACAAGCAAAATAAGAGGCGGAACAACATTTTTTAAGGAAAGCGAGTAAAAATTATTGCGACAACTCATCGATTCAGCAATGCAATTTTGGAACTTCTGGGTGAGCCAAGTGCCCACATGGAGCTCGTCACAAAAAGGAGTCATGCACATAAATTCCATAGCCACACATTCAAGGTGAATGAAATCAAACTCAGCATGGCTTTTATGTGGTTGATGTCGGCTTTGGCCAAAATCGTCACACCGATTTATTTATTTATTTTCTGAAACTCAGCAATATTTGTTTGCCTCTTCCACGAACACTACCACTTCATTCAGTGACTTCAAACTTTTCAAATTTTGCGCTTGCATCGATCTCCTAAATGTTCCATGGTGAAAACAGTCAGTACAAAAACCCAATTTTTAAATGCGGAATCCAGAAATAAAATGGCCTTTTGGATTCAAAAGGCTCGGTATTAGCAGAAGAACTTGCTCTTTGTCTGAAACGCTAATACTTTACGCAAAAGGAAGCGGAAAACAAAGTGTTGCATCTCTCGTTTGTAGTTGCAACAATGAACACTTGCCCATCGTATCCACTGTTGAGTTTTGTGGCTAGCATGCAGATTTGCACCCGTTATTTGGCAGTTCAGTCAATCAGGTCCTGAAAGCAACGTACAAGCGAGTTTCACCCAAGGACTGCAACGGACAAAAACACATGCAAGCAATATGAAAGCAATGTCTTGTTTTTCCTTATTACATTTAGCTTGTTAACGGCTAGCATGATTTACCTCATTGGATGATGAGATTATTATTTACCCGGAACCTGCTGAAATTGTGAGGTTAATCAAATCGGCCCCCTTGGCTCCCCAAATTCAAGTCACTGTCTGTGGCGATGAGTGTTAAAGCAGCTAATTATGTGGAAATGATGGCTGGAGAGCTTCTTGAATGAGGATTGACGTCTTGATGGATGCTCACGTGAATGCTAGTTAGCGCTCTGTGGGGCGTTTTCTGGACTGATAAAGATGTGCAGCGGGCCACTGTTCAAGATATAGAGCCTCACGCTAATCCGCAGAATTATTTGATGGCATTGGCCCAGTTGGCCATTCATTTATCCTTAAATACTCATACTGTACAGTAAATGTAGTTCACGGAAACTAACGTTTATTCAGAATGTGAGGGCTAGCTATCTCGTGCTATACTGAGTGTTTTAATGTACTGTAAAAGATGGGCATACTCAAAAGCGACGGATGGTGTTCCACTTATGACATGTAGGTGTTGGTAGAGTGCCTTTCAAATTGTCAGCTTTCTAAACTAATCAAGAAGGAGAGTGTGTGCCAATTTATCTGCGCGCTGAGGGCTAATGTGCTGTCACATGCTTCTCTCAAAGGTGGAGCTAGCAAGATTTGAATGTAGCCTTTCACTTTTTTTTTTTTTTTTTTTTTTTTTTTTTTTTTTGCCAACCGGATTTAAATAATCCGCCCAAGCAAACTATCAGCACGATGGTGCCGGGTGCAGCAGGCTGGATGTGCATGTGCATACGTGGCAGTGACTGATGGACATGACCTTCTGCCACAACAATCTCTGATAGGCTATTTTTACCCTTGTCTGACAAGTTTTCAAACAATAGTTAAAAATAAAATTTGAATCATAAATTGGGCCACAGAAATTATTTTGCAAAAAAAAAAAAAAATAATTTTATTTGTTCCCAATGTTGTCAGCTTTTTGAGAGCATTTTGACTATCATTCGATATTTTAGTCTTCTGTGACAATACAAGCACCAAACCTTCCAAAAGAAAGAGTAGACGTGTTTGTTTCTCGCTTTTTCTTTTCTTTAAAGCCGTAGAACATTTCACCAAAAACACTGCTGTCTGACCAAAAAGCTTCTTGTGAAAATAATGTCAAGCAGAACAGTGACTTTGAGGCTACTAGTTTTGTGTTTATTCCCGCATGTCTAATATGAAGCAAGACTGAGAAAAGGTTTTTGCAGGTGTACATTTCAGGAATTTATTTGACTATTCCTCCAAAATGTTAAGGAAATGCCACCACTCTCATAGACGGCAGAATGGGTTGGGTTCAGTTCCCACTAAGTGACAGAGTGAATACTGATAGCAAAGAGAAAAGTCTACATGTGCCTTATGATTGACTGGTTATGAGTCTGAAGTGTTGTCCGCCTAAAGTCAATTGGAATAGGCTCGTGACCCTGAATAGGACCGGCAGAATAGAAGATGGATGTGTTGATGCTGTGTGGCGCCGTGAAATATTCAGGTATGCTTGCAGGGGTTACCCTCCTGTCATTTTTTGTTGTCGTCGAGCTACGGTGAGAGCTCTGCGTTTGCACTTTCCTGAAAGAAATTCACCAGATCGTTGTCAGACTGCTCGCCAGCTGCCAATCATCAACTGTGAACTGGAATCTGAACTCGCCCCTGCTTGGAAAGCGAACCAGGCGAAGCGATCTTAAATCATCATATTTGCAAAGACGGTTCTGAGAATAATGCTACGAAATCAGCTTCTGCACGTATCTCTTCCCGGGGATTGTTTAGAAGCTTGTACTTCCCGCAAGGAACACTAATTTACTTAAGATTTAGGCAGACACCGTTCGATCAGTCTAAAGCTCGGTGGGATGGATGGATTAAAGGTCCCGTGCATTAATGCCCGTTTGGTTAAATAGATGCCGCTCTCACAATATTTGTACAGTCAAACTATTGCATGTTATTTTAAATATTGTCTCTCCAACAGACGAGTGCTTTGCAGAACTGACTGGACCTTGTAGAAGATCAGGCATGAATAGGGGCCCAACGGCAAATGAATTGTCTCAGGCGAAGCCAACCTTCATTTTTTAAATTTTATTTTATTTTTTGGTAGTAAAGCAAAGTGTTTAAATGGGACTATCTCGAGCCGTGGATTCTATTGTCTATTTTTAGTGAGGAGAGGCGCTGCTTGTACACATGGTGTGGAACTATCACCTGGAAAAGAACTGCGCCGACTGTACATGTTGACGCCTGAGCCTCACTGAAGAGGATAAGCTTCATTATTCATGCACAGCAAATGAAAACTCTCTGCGGTTTGCCAGCAAGATAAATGGGCAGCGTATCAGCCTCAATTTATCATGCCGTTGCAGCCTGTGCATTTGTACCTGTGTATTCAAGTGTGCCCTGAATTAAGGATACTCCGTCGAGCGCTCAAGAGGCAAATAACTGATTACCTTTCTAGCCTCCCTCGGGACACTTTACTAAAGGAAACCCAAACAAAAACAAACAATGGAAGACGTTAAATGGAACTCCATCTTCATCTAGTCTACTTCCAGCCATCCGAGCCTTGGGCTTATTGTGCGTTCAATAAGGGATGGGGGGAGTAGGGGGTGGGGGCAAAGAAAGGAACTCATTCTGGAGTTCAGTCCATCACAAGCCTGACTCAAAGAAATGAGTCCTTTGTTTGACTCTAATGGAGTGAGCCTGTTGGAGTTTCTCAGCATTGCAGCCGCGTTGCCTGCACGGGCATCGTTGAAATAATCTGTTCGCTTTATGCTACATCGGTCACCTTAATGTGCACCTTCTGAGTTACTTTAGCATTGAGGTGTAACCTCAAAGGAAATCACGCTATCATTCGCAATAAAGAAAAAAAAAATCCATGCAGCTCAGTGTGACTGGAAGCCACACGAGCATCTATTAAAAATAGCAGCAGCAGCAGCTTTGCATGACTGAGTCATGTTGCGGGTCATGCGTTTTTGTTCCTTCAGGGGAGTGAAACATTTGGTTCTCTGTTTGACATTTTTATTTTTATTTTTTTTTAAATTCCATTCATAGAAAGAAAGGAACTGTGTTTTACAGTGGGAAAATAGTTAATACTTCACCATTCAGGTTTAGATGCGTGCCATGTATCACAGAGACTGAATTAGCCGCATAATGAAGGGTTTGATGAATATGCATATGAACTGGTTGGGTTCAGTACCTCTGACAAGGTTAAGAACCACTGGTCTACTTGATCGTCTTTGCCCCCCGTTTGTCTCCCCACAATGAGGTTTTTGTGTTGTGTCCTTCCGTGGTTCCGTAGGTGTCTGACGAATGGACGGACTCCCCAGAGCTGGGTCCTGTCGCCTGCATGGAGCCCTTCTTGGTGCGGAGGCTATCGTGCCGCACGGTGCAGCTGCCCCCTCTGGCCTTCAGACAGGCCGAGCAGATGTACTTTGACCGCAAACCGGATGCCGACACGGTCAGCGTTCCTCCGCGGCCCAACACTCTGCCGCTTCGCACGCCGCCTCTCATCGCCATCACTTCCGCTGACACCAGCAGGTAGGAGGACGTGGAGGCTTTTTTCCTTTTTATTTCAAATGTGGCGAGAAATTCGGGGGTAAACAGGCTACAGTTATTTCACTCGGTTTGCAAATGATGAGGAGAATGGTCGATGGTCGTTGGATTAGTGCTTCATGTGCCTCCAGACTGGGATTTCAAATTTATTGTTGAGTATGATTTGCTCAGGCGGCATGGGGGTCGACTGGTGAGCACGTCCGCCTCACAGTGCTGAGGTGCAGGGTTCGATTGCGGCTGCGGCCTTCTTGTGTGGGGTCAGCATGTTCTCCCTGCGCCGACGTGGGTTTTCTCCGGGTACTCCGGTTTCCTCCCACATTCCAAAAACATGCATGGCAGGTTAATGGAACGCCCTAAATTGTCTCGAGGTGTGATTGTGAATGCAGATGGTTGTCCGTCTGTCTATGTGTGCCCTGCGATTGGCTGCCAACCAGGTCAGGGTGTACCTGTCGACAGCTGGGAGAGGCTCCAGCACGCCCGCGACCCTCGTGAGGATAAAGTGGCTCGGCTAATGGATGGATGGATGTATTTGCTCATTCATCCTGGATATGTAGCGATCTTATGACGTGCAAATCTCTTGAAAATTACTAATTGCTTGCCAGTGTGAGTCATCTCGCTTATTGGAGGAATCTGTCACTTGTCTAAAAACATGCCTTCAACCCGCTGATAAACGGCCTTTTGCCAAATGGAATGTAAAACAAATTTTCATCTTTCATATTCGGCAGTGCATACAGAATATCGCTGGACTTTTTTCACAGTACACAAAAAAGAATAATTACTGTGGAGGCCCCAAGGTTGAACGCTGAACCTGATTCTTTTTTTTTCCCATCTGTCCCTCCATCTATCCATAGACCCATTTTTATCTATTTATTTTTTGTAGTAGCAAGGGTTGAGATACCCCTTGAATGGTCTCCAATTGTAGAGCATTTTGGCCACAACAGCCATTCAGGCTCACATTCACACCCAAGGACCATTTAGTTTTTTCAACGAACCTAAAATTCTAAAAGAAAAAAAAAAGTAAAACTATGCTTTCCTCAATAATGTCACCGTAACATTTACTGAATTGAGATTGAGTTCAGGCTCCACTCAAACTGTCGCCATCACCAAAGCTTCACCCACTGTGCAGGTCACTAAAGTAGCCAATACTCAAAAGTAAAACTGGGTCATGGCTCAATAATAGAAATGCTTTTTTTCCCAAGGCTCAACCTGAAGCCAAACCTCTACAAACTATACAGGCATTGCGTCAACTCACAAACTGAAATTAAAATAAACAGAAACGATAATGTCTTCGACCGGAGACAAATTCCTTGTGTGTTCTACATACCTGGCCAATAAAAATGAAACTACTAAACTTTTATTCTAATCGACCCTTAAAGGAACAGGAACCCCAAAAAAAGTGTTTGCCGAGCAATACTGTCATCAAACTGTAGTGGCAGAAGAAGCCGGATTCTTTGGATGTCGCCATTCCGGTTTTATGGTTGTCATCACACTTATCCGCTTGTACTTTCCAAGCATATTTTTCCCAGAAAATATTGGCTCAACTTACGGGGTGGTCAATTTTTGTGGTCCCAATGTGCAAACCAACCAACAAACAAACAAATATTAAGCAATACTTTTCTGAGAGTGCTCAGTCGGTCTCCAGAGAGAAAATCTGCCAGCGTGTGTTTGGCCTATGTGATTCATGAGCGGCCAACAAACCTTTCGTACAGCGTTTCCGTATCAAAACATGGCGTTCCCGTTTTAGAGCAAGCTCAAGTCATAGCAGCGGCAGTTCAAGTGGATTAATTCCACGGTCAAATGCATCTGCCAGCGGAAGTCCGTCAAGGAGATCGATTTGGCTTTGATCCTTGGTTTCAACGGTCGATACAGATGATTGCACGTCGGTCACGTGATCAGAATTCACACCCCTCTCAAACATCCGTCAGTGTTCCAAATAAGAAATGGAAAACCACTTTTTTCCTGCCTCTACCTCATGTTGTTTTTCCTCCTTGCTAAGAAATGCCGGTACCTGCGGTGTGAGCGGATAAACAACAAGGACACAAGTGGCCGCTCACTAATGAGTCTCACTTGCTACGGGGGCTTTCATTAGAGAGACCGGATAATAAAGCGCTGCTAATGGTATTCAAAAGCAAAGAAGGGTGATTGATATGTAGAAGTAACAAAAACACAACATCGAAAGTTACACGATCGGGCAACTTTGAAACAGAACACACAAATGATTGACTGTTCCTTTATAATAGGCTTTTGTCGGCTTTTCCGACTACAATGCGTCAGCAACTCCAAAAAAAAAAAATCGACTTGTAGCTTCGACTGAATCAATCTGCCATCAGCCGGTGTGGAAATGACGCAGAAGACGACGACTATTGACAAGTGTGTTATGTATCACTTTCACCAAGTTGGACGATGACGAGGTGACTCTGATGATATATTTAAGTCGGAATAGAACGGGATGCATTGTTTATCAATCGCTGCCTTGTTTCCTTGTCTTCTTGGGAGGAAACGTCCAATTTTACAACAATTTGCTCATCTGTTATGTTATAATTGTGTTCATAATGGTACTCAACAGAAGCCACACGTGTTCTTTGAATCTAATGAAGTCGTGCAGAAAGGGTAAGGACTGTTGGGAGTGAAATGATCAAACTTCCCCACGAAGAGAACCTGCGGTTGAATTTTTGTCTTTTTTATATGTACATATATTTTTTATATGTTTTATAGTTTATATTCATTTTTCCACATTGCCACCATTGTTATTCTCTCATTTAATGCCAATCTTTTTAATTTAGTCTGTTGTAAATATTCCTTATACGTTTGCTAAAATGAAGTGAGATTTTCTGAGTTCTTGGATGACATCATAAACAGCCACGGTTTGAACTGCAGAATCTTGGTGCAACCTTCGAGCCGCAAGCAGGCATTTTCCGGTTGTCTTCGAAGATATTTCGTCTCTCCTCTGAACAGGCTTCATCTGTTCATGCTCGTAAACTCGATAGGACAGTTCAAGCCTTGGCGTTGGTATGGAAACTCAACAAACAAACGCATAAATTCGAGGCAGGCCCCAAACCATAACTGGTGTCACTGTCTTGGGATTCCAAAATGACAGTTATGCATTGAAGAGAGGACACCAAATGCCCGTTGTTGGCAGGCAAAGCGAAACGTCTTTTGAGACAACCAGAGCGGTCCGGTTGTGACCCAATACCCCGAGGATGAAATGACCTGACTGATTGATAATAATTCACAAGCAAGCTTATTTATTTATTTATTGAATTATTACTGTATTACCCCCACCCCCTACCCCACAGAAGATATCATAAATCTATAATCCAGTGTAAGTACAGCACACTGCTCAATGACACAACTGTGTGTGTGTGTGTGTGTGTGTGTGTGTGTGTGTGTGAGAACAAGATACTAAGTTGACAGTAAAAACGTTTATCACGGTCAACACCAATGAATAACTTAAAAATTGAGACAGAAGGCAAAAACTATGGCCTTAATGTGTGCAAGCACTGTTTGACTGCAGAACAGCATTGATTGGAGGTAACAAAAGTTTCTGAAAAGAACAAATATGTGAATTCGGTCTAGGAGTTAGTGTGACAGCCCTCGAGCGCTCTCATATATTTTGAATCAAATGCATGAATACAAAATGGGAAAAGTGAGAGAACGGGCGATGCAGAGAATGTTAACAAAGGCTATGCATCTTTGCCTTGCTTCCGGCTCGATTCGTTTATAATTCACTACACAGTGTGGCGATCTATATCAAGGGGACACGCGTTGATACGCTCAACTTTAACTTTTGGGTGTAAGTGCTCGTCGGACATTGTTTTTTGCGGCGTTAACACAAAAGCAAAAACGTACCGAGAGTCATGATTGCTACTGTATATTTAATTGTGTTTAAAAGCCCTCGCAAAGTACACGCGTTAGCTTGTGCACGCAAGTGTTTACCCGTGTGCTAGCTAGTTTCTGCTAAACAACGTGGCGGTGATGAACGGTGTGTTGATGCAGTTATCAATTTGTTTTTCAGCAACATTCCAGAGAAGCTTCTGAGAGCACCAAAACTCAAAGCACCAGATGTTCATGGGACGCCGCGAACATGTTGATGCTGATTGTTTTGAGCACTCTGCGCGGTAATTAGAACCGTTAAATCAGCATACTTGCTGTCTAATTGTAATCAATGTGTACGTTTGAAGATAAACACAGACAGAGTTTGCTATGGCGTGGGAGCCACCTCAGATGGATGAGGTCGTCAACGCCCATCCTCATCTTTACAGTCATTATATTGGATTGCGGCGCTAATGACCTCATTTCCATGAAACCTTTAAGAGAGGAGGAGCATGGCCCCAAGAATAATGCATTCTCTTTATTTGCTGTTTTGGATGAAGGTGCCGTTTGAGGTATGTCAAGTATTTATGTATTCATTTATATGCATGTAATTTGTGCTGCGGCGGCCCGCTAGCGTTGGGGCTATGTTGGGCCATGATCCAACAGGTGTTTGGCAGCTGGCTCTCATAGCCCCACAAAATTGCCCTAAAGCATGATGCTAACGCCGCCATATATTTTTTTTTGGGTGATGATGAGAGCTGTTTGCACAATACATACAGTATGTTTCGGAAATTATGGGAAACAATTTTGGCTTTGGTTTCCAAAACAAAACAAAAATAATTAATGTTATAATGTGCATGACTGCCACCTACAAGTCTGGAGTAGGCAAAGTTTCACCCAACATGCCATAATTAGTCGTGAGTGTAAGCCACTGTAACACTAAGCATAGTTAGAACATGAAATCATTTATCAAAGACTGTGACTTGGATCATGATTCCATGAGAATGCATTGTTGGACATAAAAGTAGAATAAAAGTTGTAGTTTAATAAAAGTTTCGAAGCAAACATTTCTTAAAGCAAATGTACTTTGTATTGTACTTAGAATTTGAATACAACAGAAACATATGTAACTGTACTGTCCTGGAATTTAAAAAAAACCCCACTGTAACCTGACACACAGTTTGAACATCCAGTTTAATTATTCTTCGCATACTCAACTGTATTTATAGAGCACTTTCAAACAGCCATCGCTGCATACAACGAGAGTGCCCCATTTGCATTACATTTTACAGCTAATTTGTTTTCATTAAAGCTAAATTCGATGGATAATAAACAACAAGATCCAGAAGATGGAGGCGTTTATTTATTTTAGCTTTTTTTTCTAGGCAGAGGTCATCAAATTCAGAACTGGAAAAAAAAAAATCATGATCAATATTTTATCAAAAGAGCAACGCAGAATCCGAACTGGAAGTACTACTGTATGCAAAGGTTTTCCTGATTTACTCATAATTTGTCCATCTGTGGTTTTGTTTGAAACTTATTCCAGGACAGCGTCCTGCCACGACCTTGTTTAAACTTGGCCACTGACTTCAATGTAATGAAATGTGCATGCAGTGTGCCGGGTCGCACCAGCGCGTACACAAATGTCACACAAAGGCCATGCTGCCGCTGCTTCTTATGCTGAGCGCGGTGCACCATCACACTTATCTGCCGCCATTGTTTTCTGTCACTTTGTTTGCGAAGATTACACTTCTGCTGGTAAATTGCATCGCCTATAGTGTTAGTTTCTGGAGGATTGGCCGTGGACCTGAAGACGTATGCGGAGGATAAACACGCACACCCGCACACAAACGTTAAGAACGAACACTCTTTGGTCTGGAAATGCTGCTCAACCCAACAACAGGAGCTTTTAATAAACGGAATGGACTGTCTTTGGACTGTGATGTCATCGCAGGCACAGGTGCGGATTAATATCACGTTCTGTGACTGGCTGGTTGGTGATGACCGGTTGCGGGTGTGCCCAGCCTCTCGCCTGTTGGGATATTTTCCAGATCACCCTGCAGAGCTGTGAATGTTTTCTAAAATGGATGGATGGATTGTAACAACTGTGGAGCCGCAGTGGAATCTCAATTCGCCAACACCCCTTTTCAAAGGACGCCATCATAATCTTAATGTTTATTCAAGATAATTCATCAATGTCATCTTCTGTCTTTTTGTTACTAAGAAAATCATGACCGTATCCTAGTATAAACCTTTACCCCAACAATCATTCAGTGGGGGCGGGTTGAGTTACATTAACACATCTGAACACTGTAATATGATGTGTCGTTCCATTTGTTGTCAATGTTTTTGTTTGTAGATTTGTGCTTGGTGTAGAACAACTACCTGGCGCAAATCGATTTAAGGTTTCTGTTTTTTTTTTCAGACCACTGTCTTTTTTTTTTTTTTTCTTGAAGGGAAAAAACTCTTACGCGTCACAAGGAAGCAGTGACAGCTCCAATGAAGGCTGAAGTGACAGCCGAAACTGTCAGCTAGGTAAGAGTTTTTCTCTTCAATTAAAAGAAAATAAAAATAAAAAAAGACCATTGTCTGGAAAAAAAAAAGAAACCTTGAACCGATTTCAACCGCTAAGAAGACAAGATGAACGTCATAGCACAAACTATCTGGCGCTTTTCTAAAATGAAAGACATTCTGAGATGTTCCGGACTGCATTGTCAATAAAGACTTTTGTTTAAAACAAAAACCTAAATACGATCTCTACCCCTAAATGTAAATTGCCTATTTGCGGTAAAAACAAAAGTCAAATTGTAGATTTTTTTTTGGAGCGAGGAATAAAGTTGTACTCTTTTGAGAATTAAGTATTTGTTTTGAAGAAGAAATTGTCGTAATCTTACAAGAAGAAAGTCAGTTTTATAAGAAACAGTTATATGATGATTTTAAAGTTAATACATTTCATGAGGGAAGAACGTCATATTTCAAACAGTGAATTTTCTAATTCTAACTGTATTCTCATAATATTGTGTCTTTTATTCTTGAAAAGGTGCCCCCCCCCTCCCAAAAACAATGCTGTGCGCACAAACATTGTTTTGTTCTTGAAAATACTAGGAAACAACAACTTTACTCTTGTTTAGATGTCAGATTCATGATTGGTGAAGTCGGAAAAGTCACTTAATTGCCAGTCCTAAGAACGCATCCAGACGAGAACAAGTTCAAGGGTACTGTGTCTGGAAATTTTTTTTTCCGTCCACAGGGAATCGCGGTTTTGAGAGCCTGAATCTGATCAAATTTGCAACCGGGTCCAAGGGTAAATGAATTTGAAAACGCCGACCTTGCGTTTCCGTGCATACAGCACATATGCATCTTTGCTGAGACGATGAACCAATTGCACCAGTTCTCATGTGACCTTGCGCGAACACCATCAGCACCAACAGTAACAACAACAGTAGTGGTGGATGACAGTGTGGGATGTTCTTTACCTTGGAGGTGATCCGCACTTTCGACTGAAAGCAGAAATTTTAAATTCTCTTGTCAAATCCCTCTTTAGTTGAGATCAACTAACTTTGTGTCCAGTTGTATTTATACAGTATGTGAATGAGCTCAGTTGTTAGTTTGGGTCCCATTTGAGCTTGTTGTTGTTGTTGTTGTTTTTCTTTTTTTTTGTAACCCCGACATATTTTTAACCAGAGATACCGTTTGCAGGACTGGGCTGTTTTCTACCGCTGAGAGGGTTTCAATGATTGGGCCAAGTTGGGCCACCCATTGCCTTCTCACACTCGCAGGATAGCAGGGGAGGTGCTCTGGGTGGGTCTCTCATGTTTAATGTACAATCCTGCTCGCTTCCCTATATTTGCCGCCGGATGTGAATCCTGCACAAGAGCACTCGAGGAGTGCATGGAGTCCAGCTTGTTTTTCTTCTTCTTAAAGTTCGATATTTTTGCACATTAAAAGTTGTGCACGTGTAGGATTAGTCCTGGATTGAACATGTGACACCTTTTGCTGGAGTGGGCTTGAATGTAGACTTCTTGCTTGCTTGAAGCGGGGAAAAATGCAACTTTGGACCCCTTCAGAACCCCTGTGGATGTACTATAGGTAAATGGAGAGATCGTTTATGAAGTTGAGTTGAACAAGCCTTAAAGTTTGCTTCAGGTAATGATTCGGCCACATCTTTGAATTTGAATGCACCCGAAGTCGTGTTTCAAAAAGAAAACAAGAAGACGAAAGCAAGGGGTGACATGGAGCAAGGCAAAGTGGCAACGCAGCCTCCTCCGGTGGCCGGCGGCGGCGGCGGCGTCGGCGTCGGGGCCGCCGGCGTGAGTGCAAAGGCGCCCAAACATCTGTGGAGGCAGCAGAACCAGGCTGCGCTCTCGCCGCTCCACCACGCTCTCCTCGTGCGCAAGAGTCACCAGCGCGTCAGACAGCGAGGCTTCTCCGACACCGAGCGGTACCTCAGCCCCCTCAACATGGACCGGACGTACGCCGTGGATACGGGACACCGACCCGGACTGAAGAAATCGCGCATGTCGTGGCCGTCGTCGTTTCAAGGTCTTCGACGGTAAGCTTCGCGTGTACCGACAGAGAGGGGAGCGGAAAAGGTGGCCGGGTAAAGTGGTTGGCGATGGGCGTTGTGTGTTGTACGAGTGACTCGGTCTTTTTTTAGCTGCGGTTGCTTTTTGCAGAACTTTGGACGGGTTAGATGCTTGATGACGTTTCTCGTGATTTATTTTGAAGATTAAATCACCAGCCGCGTTTCACATCTGTTGGTGACATTTGACGTCGCTTCTATTGTAGCTTTTAAAGGCGACGCACGATCACGCCGATCCACGTGAAACGATTGCAACTTTTTGTGTTTTAACGCAAAACGAACAGTTTGGAGGCTATAGGAGAAAAATGGGAGGGAAATAAAATGAAAGCACAATGTGACACAAAGGTAGTGATGCGTTCAGGGGCAAATGACACTAAGGTGAGGTGTCGCCCCATAGGCAGGTCACAGGAATTATAATAACATATGCAAAGCAGCAGATCAGCATGCGCACTGATCCTGAAGGATTATTGTTGTTTAGCTGTGTAAGCCCATTCGTACTTGTGTATGAGATATGGCTTTCTGCAACACTTATGCATCACGTACATAGGTGGGGAACCAATGGCTCGTGGACCACGCGCGGTCCTTGCAGTCCGTTAGGACTGGTGATCGATTCAGATTTCCAAAATTGATTTGATTCGATTCACTAGGGCCTGATTCAGTTCTATTCATGATTCACTTTGTTTGATTTTCGATTCAATTAAGGATGCCAGGCAGTGCCCATTTCATTTTCTTATGGAAGACAATCTCAGACGAAGCGTTCCTGCCAATAGTAGAAACGTCGCGCTCTAACCCGGTGCATTTGTAAAACTGTGAATATTTGCATTGAGATTTGAACCCAATGCGGTTGCATTAGTCATGTGTTTTGTCAAAAATGATCTGATTGGAATTTTTTTTAATTATTAATTTTTTCAATCAAAGAGCAGGCTGTATAAATAAAATGGTAAAAACAGGCCATAAATTCATGACTGTCACGCTCCTGTGAAGCTCACCAAGAGTCAATTCATTGCTCTCTTTGTGTTTTTTCTGCCTTCAAGCTTGCTGGCGTTAATTTCAAAGCTTGATTCGATTAAATTTTTTTTAACCCAGCCTTGCTATCCATAAATCTATTTTCTGTACCGCTCACCCTGTTCAGGGCTAAAGGCACCCGGAGCCTCCTCCATTGTGTTTTGAGTAAAATACAGACCACACCCCAAATTGGGTCTGCTCCTTATCCACCAAAGGGCACGGATCAAGCCAGGCGACGATTCACACTTAAAGTAACACCCTTCTGAGTGGTAATTGAACTCATGCTGCCTGCACGAAAGTCAGGTGAGTGAACCACTATAACCCCATGCAGTTCTACAAATAGAACCTGAGCGCAACCTGTGAAGTCTCATACAAGATCCCACTTTTTTTTTTAAGACACTTAAGGCAGCAGTTTTCTCTACATTCTTGGCTTCCTTGAAAATCCTCAAAACACGTTTCATTGAAGAGTCTAAATTATCCATGCTTGTGAATATGAGTATGAATGCTATTAGTCGATACGGTGCCCTGTGATTGGCTAGTGACCAGTCCAAGGTGTATGCTGCCTCTTGCCCAAGTCAGCTGGGAGAAGCAACAGCTCGCCCAGAACTCTAATGCGGACCACAGGATGGCTGTTTGATAATTACGTCTTTATTTATTTAATATTTTTATTAGTGTGGCCCCCAGAAGAGCGGTACAGGATTAAAACCGTTTCACATTGCTGATGTATCGTACATATGCACGATGACCACAATGGCTCCCTCCTTCCCTCCTGAGCATTTTATACCGAGACTCCAAAGTGATGACAGCAACATTTTAATGAAGCACTTCCTGCAGACAAAGATACACAGAGGCAGAAAGGCAAAAAGAAAGGCTTGGGTGTATGCGGGAAGTGCTTTAATTACTCACATGTTCTGGGAAGGCGAGATGCTATGAGAGAGTGGAGGAGAAAAAAAAAGCATCTGAGGATGAAATCTGAGAAGGTCACCTCAGCTCCCTTGTCTAAAGTGACTGTTAGAGATGCAGGTTTTATGTCGAATCACTTGATGTAAACCCCCCCTCGCCTCATTCCATTTTCTTCCCTTTATTCAAATATTCCGGTGATGAGAGCCTGTGAGTGCGCTCGCTGGCCGGCTACAGAACGGCTGTTGATTTGTGTTGCTGGCTGACAAGAATAGTTCTTGTCTTTTAGTGGCAGAACAGCCACATGCAGGAGAAGGCAGAGCGAGCAAGAGAGCGCAAGCGAGGCAGGGAGGGCATGCGAGATCAGAGCACAGATGGAAATGACACTGCCATGCAACCGCTTTGCTGCACTTAAACAGCCATGTCATTAAAAAAAAAGAAAAGAAAAAAAGGGTACCATCAAAATGTGGCTTTCTTTTGCCAACATGTTCTCGTACGCTGTACGATTCCATCAAAAGAGGACAGCACTTTAGGAAGTTAATGGCCTATGCGCTACCCTGAGTAAATGACACTTTACACCAAAGGCTAATTACGTGACGGATACACTGGACTGCGCATTGCGGGGTGAACAACACACCAGGCCAAATCAAATATGCAGCAACACAATCTGATTTGAAGTTGGTCGCTTGCGCCTTTCCCTAATTTATGTCGCCTATTATAGCCTTTTTGCGCTTGTATCCCATCTGCTTTGGATGATAACTTGCTCCGATTGTGGCATTTAACTGCCTGCCTTTTTCTTTATACTGCACAGAATGTCATCGCGCGCTATTCATGCAATTCATAGTCCATTTAGTTATTCATGGGCAATAATTCCAGCATAGTTCACGATTCACAAATTCACCAGCTATCCCCAGCTCTTTGCTGAAAACCTCCCCAAGAAACTTTTTTTCCCCCTGAAACTCCCTAAAATGACACACCGTGGCTCTAATTGGTTCAAGGAAGTATGTTGGAGTGAGGTATCTTCATTGAGAGACAAGCTTTGTGTGTTGGGGAGGAGCTACGTTCACCCTGGGTTGTTGTTGTTGTGAAGAGTCTTTTTTGCATCTGCATTTCCAAATACATGTTGGTGATGCCTACGGTGTTTTCTGTTGAAGTAAGGAACCAGCCGCCTCTCTTTGTTGCTGCGTTATTGTAACACTTGAAAATACACCCAAGTGAGTAGGGATGTTACAAGTCATGTAAAATCAATTTGAAAAACGAATTAAAATATGCAGCGATGTTAAACAAAAAAAAAATCAAGATTGTGATTTTAATGACAAAAGCATTTGTAATGAAAATGGGTCAAATGTATCTCACGTTTATTTATTTTCATGTTCTGGCAGTAACAAAACACTGTTGAGACAAAAATGTAGTTCAACAGTACACATTTTTTTTTGTACGGTTTGTAACAAGGACAAAATCTTTTGGTTATCAAATCAATTCATTTTGTTAAAAAAAAGACTCAAAAATGGAATCGAAATCGGCGACTGAGAATCAAAATTGAAATGGAATTGGGGCTTGAGTGAATCGTTAAATCTCTACTAGAGCAAAAATATTATATTTGCTAGTCTCCACTTTTCAGTATCGGCCCTTTTGTCTCCACTCAGGTGAAATTACAGTTGTCACACAGCCACATGCAGCGATGGACAATCAATACAGTAGACTGCTTGCTGGCCTGAATGACCTCTTCTTTACAGATTTAAAAACAAAACAAACAATTGCTGCTGACCCAAGCTGTGCAGTGGAAAAGTGGCATTGTTTGTGAGTGGTTAACCGTCAACTGGCAAGAGGCGTACGGTAGCTATCCTCTGCCGAGCGAGACGGCGTAACCGCCAGCGAATCCAACAATCAATCCAGCAGTGTGGAGGAAGGTGACAGTAAACAAAGTACAACAATGGAGGACTTCCATTGTTTGTGTTCTGGCCCCTCGGCGTGTATTTGTTCATTACAAGAAGACAAATGGGCATTTTGCCATTTCAGAGGTCGTGATTCTCTGCCCACATATCGACTGACTACATTGTGACTTGCTGTACCCTTTAGATTTGGTCCTATTTGGTTTTGTATCCTGAAAGGGTGCCGAAAAGTTGTTTGGTACCATGCAGTCGCAATTTTTGATTACAAATGTACCAAAAAGTGCGTGTTGTACGAAGCATCACGGTACACGGCATTTTGCATTCGGTAAAAAGTGGATGGCCTGCCCTCACCAAAAATTGCCTGTCGTGCCCCCCCCAAAGAGGCTTGTTGTTTTCATGTGGTGCAGTGTGTTGTTTGAAGGCCACTTGTCGTCCTTCCCAGACGTGCGATAAAATAAGTAAAGCCGCCCGAGAAGATGAGGAACATTACGCTTTTGGCTCTGTGTTGCTGATGTTGTTTATGCGAGCCGTACTTTGGAACAACCTCATTAAGCGAGGCGACGGCATGCCTCATTTCTTCGCATGAAAACCTCGGCGATCAAGTCGCTTCAAGTCAGATAACGCTGACACATCTCCTGATTATAGCAGACAGATATAAACAACTACCGGGGCGCTGCCCCCGAAGAAAAAGAAACTGAAAAGCCGGCTCCCCCTTTTGCCTTTCCCTCTCACAATCTTGCGTAAATGCGGAGAGACAGCGGCCCTTTCCTCAGAGACCGTGGATGTTACAGTGTGTCCCTGAGTGGCTGGTACAGTGCAAAGTCCAGCAGCTGCCCCCAGGTAGAACACATCACCCAAATGTGTCACAATGGAGGCTGAGCTTGGATGGCGCTCAAGGCTTCTGTGAGACCTCAGCGAGAATCTGGAGCGTCCTCTGATGACAATGTGGCATTTCTCCAATTCCTACCCTGTCGCAGAGACGCCGCAGGGGTTGGTAGACGGGAAATGGGAGACGTCATTGTCCAAGGGAACATCGGGATTTCTTTTCTCTCTGTCCAAATTTGGACTGGGAAAGGAAATGATGAAATGAAAGCAGCGGAATGGGTGGAAGTGTTCCGTCTGGGCTGTTGTCTTGCCCGTGTCCTCCAAATCCAAATTGGATTAAACGGTTGTGGTGACTGTTCTTTAGTATGGGTTTAAAGGTAAATAGAATGGTAGTTCTTTTGGGATTTTTTTTTCCGGGGGGGGGGGGGTGTGGAATATTTCCCACACGGAACATATTAGGTAAGGAAGTGTACTTCAGCCACATATCGACTTTATGAACTAATTGAGTGCAGGTCAGCCTCTGGCTATCAGCCGTCCTGGTTAAGCGGGTTGCTTTTGGCGGTACGTCAAACTTGGTTAATTCGTCCGAAACGGCATGATGCCGACGTGAATATCAGTGCAGCGTGGGGGGGGGGGGGAGCTGCATTTAAGTGGCGTATAAAAAAACCTCTCGTGAGGCTCTTCAGATGGAGCGGAAGCAATAACAAATGGCATTGGTGTCTTTTACAGCAGGACGATTCAGCTTGTTCCAATGGTTACTGTTGCATTTCTCTGCATTGTTCATTTTCGAAAAAGAGGAAAAACCATTCATGTTTTTTCCTAATCAACAATTTTTTTTTCTATGCAGCTCCTTATCAGGCTTACTTATACGTGATCATTAAAAAGAGCTCCGTGATTTAGCCCACTTTTCCTTTAAATTATTTTTCCTTCTTTTTCAAGGACTCCGCACATTCGGAGGTTACAGAAGCAGGCACATTTAGGTGCCCCGTCGAGGCAATTTCATTCAGTCAGGTATGGAGCAAAGCCTCTGCCCGCTGAATGAGAGACGCTAAAAAGGTCACCGAGCATTCAGCATCAGAGTCAAATAATCAACGTTAATATTATGCACAAGCGCAGGCAGTCACTACGCGCCGGCAGCCTCGCTCGCTGCTAACCTTGGCAACTAATCAAAAGCGTTCCCTCATGAGCAGCGCTCATTGTTTACATGCTCGCAACCGACGAGGAGTTCCTTTTGAAGAGCCTTGATGACCTCATTGTGCATGAGACAGTAACAGTCATTGAATTATATCTCCAAACGTCTATTTGGTTCATCTATTCAGCCAACTGTACACTTCAATATGTTGAGAGTAGGTCGCCGACAGCGTAGCGGTTAATTTGCCTGACTTAATTCTCACTCATTGTAGGTGGGTCACGCCCAGTAAGTGACTTCTTGGTCCGCCTGAAGTCACTTTGGATAGACTTCAACGATAAGTGGGAGAGAAAGTGGATGGATGGTTCCATTATTTTCAAATGTGAGATACAATCGAAATCCAATGTCAGTGGAGCGAGCAAAGTTCAGATTAAAGATGGCCTCTGAAATAACGCACAGTATAATAATGCTGGGGCATAATTAGCGCGTCGACCTCACAGCGCAGAGGTCGTTGGTTCGATCCTGGCTCCGGTCTTCCTGTGTGGAGTTTGCATGTTCTCCCCGGGCCTGCGTGGGTTTTCTCCGGGTACTCCGGTTTCCTCCCACATTCCCAAAACATGCATGGCAGGCTGAGTGAACACTCTAAGTTGTCCCAAGGTGTGAGTGTGAGCGCGGATGGTTGTTCGTCTCTGTGTGCTCTGTGATTGGCTGGCAACCGGTTCAGGGTGTCCCTCGCCTACTGCTCGAAGACAGCTGGGATAAGCTTCGGCACGCCGCGCGTCCCTTGTGAGGATAATGCGGATCGGAAAATGGATGGATAGATGGATGGAGTTCATGTTGTCGTGTTTTTTTCACTCTTTGCCGTCCAAGATCTCGGTGTTATTTTGTTCTTGCCTTTCTATGAACACGATCGTTTTCTAATAGCTGATTCAACCAACTTTTACAGAAGTGTTATTTTCTTTTTTTTTTTCAGTAACGCAATCATTTTGAGTAATTATGTGTTTGTTGCCATTCTTGGTAGCAAGTTAAGTTAAGTTCATATTTTCGGCTAATTATGCCGCGAGTGTGCAAGTGAGCGTGCAAGCTGACCATGAGGAAGCACATTTTTTGCCAATTGGCACACTTTACCGGGTAAATGAGGCGACAGTTTAGCATAATTTGCTCCTTTTCTAAGTGGAAGGGAAAACAAATATATCTTGTGATCTGTGTTTTTAGGCTTTTATTAAGTTTAAAAGACACCATTTTCAATTTTGTCCTTGAATGTTCTGATTTATTTTGCGAGGTCATTTGATGTCTACTCATATGCTGCGAATTGGGCTGAATTTGAGCTGAAAAAAAAATGAAGTCAGCCCATCATCAGATATTTTTGAAATATGATATATGACCCCGCCACCCTCTGTATTTTGCTAAAAAAATGGTCGGAGCTGACAACTGTAAATGTAAAACTGTTCCACGCCAGATGCTCATGTCTGTTTGTCAACTTGAAAGTTTGGCTGAGCCACTTGCCGATTTATTATTCCACCCCCCTTACCTTGTGCGGGGTCTCTCAAATTTTGAAAATGGGTTAAGATATTAAGATTTGCTATGCGTACCCAGCTTTCAACAATTTCCAAGAGGCTTGGGCCATTTGCTGGAATGCATGGAAGGAAATAATTGCCACTTTGAGCCAGAACCTCGCTTCTCTTGATAGAGGGTGAGTTCCAGCAGTCTTGGCTGGCTGCATTGTACGCATCACGTGGCACTACTTGCTAGTAAAGGCTTCGATATAACGTATGCACGCAAGCGATTATTCTGACACATGAGTGAATGCCGCCTGGTTCAGGAAGCAGCAACACAGTCCATTGACCAACACCTAATTTGAGTTGTCATTTGCATGTAAAAAAAGGCAGAATAGTTTGTCTTTACTGTACATGAGAAACAAAGTACAGTTGAGCAGATCATGGCGCGCAAGCTTAATTGATGTTTCACTTGGATGCAAAATCAGTGACCGTTTCTTCTGATATTTTTGTACATGCCAGGAGTGGCAATCACTGGCGCCGCACGCGGAAACGCAGATAGACCCACGAATGATTGCACGAGCCCGCGGCTCTTTTAGCGCGCTCACTGTCGCAATCTAAGCCATTGTCGTATGGATTGTAGACTCCCTTGAAAAATGGACACGGGGGCCAATTTTCTGCTGCTGAGTGTGGACCATCCCCCATCATTTATTCACAGTTCTTGAAGAGGGAATCTATCAAACTATTTCTAGCAAGTGAGGATCCTTCGAACTCTCGTATCAGTGAAGGGGTTAGGGGTTCGTGTTGCAAAAATTTCTATTCACTGTATGCTGTATTTTGTCTTTGTTCGTATTAGTATGAATTATATGAACGTTTCAGGGCACGTTTTGAGCGGGGTAGTGGAGATGCGTATTCTATGCTCGATTTTCAATCTCAGACTGACTTGCTGCCCCGTGTGTAAGGTACCCAGGTGGGGTTGGAATTGATGGCAAATTTGCAGGCCTCAACATAGTATGGAAGGTAAAACAATGCTTGTGTGAGAGGGCCTGCGAGCAGAATGTGAAGTTTAACACCAGAAATTTATTGCCCAAGCCACTTTGTGTTTAATTTTATTTTATTTTTTTGCTGTCCCCAATGCTGAATTCACCACGCATCTAATTATGAAGTTTGCCAAGTCGCAACGGCTGTTTGATTGTGCACTTTGGACACTGCCTTGTCAAATTCCCTTTGAAAAGGACAGGCGAATAAGTGCCAGCAATACTGTCTGTTGAACCGTTTGCCAGTGTGATAGGGGCTCATAGCCAAAAGGCCAACCAATTACGGAACAGCAAGACCAGGCAGGATGACGGGGATTCAACAGAAATTTGCAGTGCGGAAGAATACAAAATGTGACGATGAAGAAAGATGACTGCAGTCTCAATTTGAATTGGCTAACTACTTATGTCATAGTGTTTGGCAATATCTTACCAGTATTGGTTCCCTTCTATTACTCTGTTCTCCATTTGTAGGTCAGCACACTGCTGTCACACTTGGTCACTCAACTGAGGCTGGCACAAACATGGAGAGATGAATTGGAAATTCCTGGTTTATTGTTAGCCGGGTGGTCACTTCTAAAGCATTTGTGTCACGCAGAGGAACTCACGAGCGCCACATCTTACCCACGGGTGCCCTGGAGTTGCGTGATAAAGTGCGACAGCAGTCTGCTCAGACTAAAGCCTGAAAAAGTAGCGCAGATTGGGTGAAGCCAAAATATTCTGACAGAATAGTGGTGAGCCGTTGCGCAACACGGTCACCAAGGCAGTTAGCCAATTGGCATTGAGTCATAAGTGTGATCGCTATAGTTCAGTTTTTTTTTTAAATCTCCCTTCGTTTATGCTAAATTGGATTGACGTATTTGAGGTTTTAAACAAAAAAGAAACATTCTTTTTCTCAGCCTGAGGCTGAAACCATTACTCGCTATGTCATAGTGTACAAATATATCGCAATATATTCAGAGCTATTGAGGTACAGCTACTTGTTTGAAAAAAAAATTATGCTAGATAAATCAAAGCACCTGGTCAACTCTGGATTAATTAAAGTAAAAAAGTGCAGACTCGGCTAGCTCGAGTTAGCAAAACGATACGTTCGCAATTGCTGATGTAACAGAGTAGCAAAAAGGCTAGGTTAACTTAGCATAGCAATGAAAAAAAATGCTTTGCTTGTATATTTTGTTCAGATTAGACATATTTTTTTAGAGACCAGAAGCTGATGGTTTTTAGGCCGCCACAGCACATTGATCACAAATCCTTTTGGGAACCGACAATGTTAAATATTTCTCTTTATACCATCTCTACTGTGGTTGACTTTATCCGTTTAGTTTGCTTCCCTTTTCCATTGTTGTCATTGGTGAAGGTTTCAAACAAGTTGAAAGTGCAACCATGTGCTGGAGCACAAACTACCGATCTGTTTTCAAATGTGGGGACTAAAAGTGTTCCCCAAAAAAGATACTAGATGACAGATACCAGAAAATTTGCACTGACAGCCTTCGACTGTGAGAAGTCAAAGAACCTGACAGCACGTAGTGGAAGCAAGATGGCAGACCTGCTGCATGGTCGTTTGTAAAGAGATACGTAGAGTGTGATGCAAGCACCATCGGGTATTATCTCGCTCGCTTGAGTCTTGTGTATCAGCCTCTTTTGCTCGGTCCTGTGGAGGCGTGGTTCCACAGCTCGTGGAACGTGAGCAAGATTTCCTCCTATGGATGACCACAAGGGAGCGGGATATAAGAGCTGTCAGTCAGGCTGCGCTTCAACATGTCTACGCGCTCTGATTTATTATTCATTTTTGTTTCTGTCTTTGCCAAGTTTCTTTCTATGATCTTGCTCATGATTTATTAATCTCTGTTGGTACATAAACACACATGGGGGTTAGATTTGTATGCTGCCGATGATATATGAACATGTCTCAATCTTAAAATGATAAAGAATATATTTAATGTCAACAGTATGTTTTTTTTTTCAATAGTCTATCGTAGTTGCCAGGTTTTGTCTTTCTCTCTGGTGTGATTAAATCCCTGTTTTCCACACATTAAACTCACTACCTGGGTAGCAATAGCAATAGCAGCATTTCCCTTACTCAACTGTGGGGAAGAGGAGCATTCTATTAGTTGATGATTTATTCCAAAACGGATTGGCCCGATTGTCGTTCACCCGCCTGACTTCGGCGCAGGAACGTGTGGGTTCAGTTCCCGCTCAGTGGATGTGAGTGGAAATGGTTTCCCCTCTCGAGAGGGAAGCCATCTGCAGTATAGTAGATGGATGGATGGGTGGATAAGCTGAGTTTCGTGCTGAAAGTGTTGAACTGAACGCTGTCCGTGGAAGAACTTTGTTTCGTGGAGGAACAGAACATAAAACATAATATTGATCGACTATGATGCCTATCCCGAGTTCAGTCTGAAATGTGTTAGTGTCGTATGACTTCAATTGGCTTGGATTGTATTAATGAAGATGTTTTTTTTTTTTAAGTGGACATCGATGTTTTTCCAGTCCCGCACTACAGTTAAAAAAAAAAAACAATAGTAAGGAATGCTTTGCCATAATCTATTCTCGGGGACAATGGACAGCTCATACACTGAATTCACATACACATTAGAGCAACACTTCTTTGATGGACTGTAGGTTGGGTTAAGACTTGTTTTGTTTGCTGTCACGTGGTGGTCTTTACAGCGAGAGGGGGAAAAAAATCTTTTGGGACAGAGAGATAATGTTTGCACGAATCGGTCCAACCGGCAAACCTGTCCTCATTCTGGGCCCAGCGCAGTTTGGGGTTCTGCGTGGTGGATGATGAGTATAGAAAATGAAAATAATCACAAACCTATTCTTGTGCGGTGGGAAAATTCCTCTTTAATGGTGCGGGCAAGGTGTTCAAAATCCTGCTTGAGGATTATGCCCCCCCCCGTTGCTTCTCTGTCATTTACCAAAGCTGCACATTTAATTTTATTCAGCACACATATTCTAGTATTGCAAATGGCTCTCCTCTATAAGCCAAAAAACATGGAATCAGCAACTAATCGGCATCGCACTCCAAATGCAATTGTGGAGTGGCAAAGTTGATTTGTCAACTCGTCTGTACAGCCCCGACTGTGCAGTTCAGCTGTGCCCAAGCCACCGCGTTCTGTGCATGTCTTGCTCGATGAAAAATACCCCCCCCCCCCTTAAATGTATTTTTTTAAGCCATTTAGAAATAATTGGTTTCAAAACAAAGCAGTGTCGTTAATGTATTGTGTCTGGAGAAATCCCGTTAGAATTCTCATTTATTAAATAACGCGTTTTGAAATATTCATAAAGAATTGAAAACGCAATCTGCTATATAAATAAATTGTCAGTGCCGCTGCTTAACACCTAGCAAGTTATGGTAAACATACTGAATATTATTTTCTGTTGGATTTAGAGGATTAGGTCCTTGAATTAAAATACCTTGTTTTTTTCTTTTTTGTTGTTGGGTTTTTTTTTTGGACTAAATAAACCGGCAGTGTGTTTTGATGCCTTTAGGCAAAGAATTTGAAAGTAAATAGGAGACCAGCTATCCAGGGAGTAACAGATGGGCAATGATATGCAGTAAAGGTCCTTGGCTGGTTTGGGCCAAGGATTCTGAGTGGTCATGGTCATTGTTTTCGGTGTATTTTCTGTTCAGGTTCACTACCACTTGAGTTTGTTTTGATATCTTAGTGGCACCACATAATAAGTTGGCTCGGGGCCATGTAGTTCCAAACACGAGGGCTTTATTATTTTTCTGCTAACTCACATGACAGAAAGGAGGAGGGGTTATGGATGTTGCCCATTAGAACGTAATGATTGCAGCAAGAGAAAAATTATTCATTGTGTATGGTTTTTTTTTTTAACTGTTGTTTCATATTCATTGTAAATTTATGTAAAATACCAAAGATATTTTTTTCTGGCTAAGCCTTTGTGATGTGACTACTGTTGTCACCATTAGCGGTCAAATGCTATGTTACAAATATCAAAGTTGACTTTGATTATTATGCCTGTCCTTGGTCAGAAGAGAAAAAGGCCTTGACGCAGAGGCTCTGAACATAGAAATGCATATGCCAACTGTAACAATATCAAGTCATGGAACGCTTACTGTAGCAAAGTTAATGGAAGGCGGCCATATTGGCATGCTAACTTCACCCCATTGACTTGCTGTCTGTTTTGGAGTTGTCATGGCCATTTGGTGCCACACAGGATCAAATAATAATGTCTTGAGATTATTTTGATTATTATTATTATTATTTTTTTTTTTTTTGAACAACTTCTTTCAAGCAACTATTTTCACTGTAGTGACCACAAGGCTGCTCTTGCGTCGTGTGACAACAGCTGCTGACTAGCCTCAGAAAGCCACAATCAAATCAAAATATAACTTCATGGAGATTTTTTTTTTTTGCCCATTAGAGATACATTTCCAATGACCAATTCCTACTAATCCATGGATCCTCCCCGTCCTTTCGCTCGCTGTGTTTGTTTGCGTGATGTCCTCTTGTACATCGAATTAGACCAATTAAGTATGAAGTGTCCTGTTTGGGTTGAATCATAATCGGTTTGCATTTTCTCGGAATGCATTCACAGAAGGGCACCACGATCATTTGGGAAATAGTTACCATGGCTACATTAGTTAGACGGGTGCGCTGATTTCATTAGTGATGAGATCTCCCGAGGATGCTTCGAGGGCAACGGTTGTAGGGAAGGAAGGGAGAAGAAGTGTGGCGAAATTATTGGAGAATGTGCAGAGCAGATGGGAAGATTTTTTGGTTTTCATCCAAATATCTTAATTATGATGTCAATATGGGGATGTGTGAGGTACTTTGAAAACTTTTTGGGTGGCATGATGATGAAAGTCACTACCACAAATACCACAAAAGGGAACATTGTGAAAAAGCTCTCTTCTGATGATTGATCCATTTTGCCATTTAACATTAGGTTAGCAGGCTTAAACAGATTTTATTTTCTTTATTTTTTTTCTGAAGCGATCACACCCCTATAGAAGTCCACTAGAGATCCATCCCATTGCGAGTTCAAAATGCCTTAAAGGGGAAGTCAAGTCAAACATTTTCTTGACAGTAATGTTTTCCATGCACCCACGAGTCGAAACACGGTATTCGGATTAATATTGTGTTTGCGGAAGATGAACTAAGCGTCTCACGGGGCGGCCATTTTGCGTTGTACTGCCACTTGCTGTCGACTGAAATTGACATGGCTCACCTGTTTCCTCGGATTGGTCTTGTGACATTTGCAAGATGAGCCCTGTGGCTTAGCCTAATCACTGCCCTCTGGTATCTCGGCATCAGTCGCTCGTACCGGGTTTATGATGACAAATAGGAGTGTGCCATCATCACTATCATAAGAGCATTTGGTAGTGAGTATCCACCAGCTGTAAGCGTGCCCTTAACTCATGCACAGAATGCTGCATTTCTTGGATGAGCACCCGCCCACACACACACACACAAAACATATTCCCTGGTGTCCATCTGTTTGTGCTGCAGTCAACTTCCTGAGCCGTCTCTCACACAACAGGAAGATTAGAGTTCCTTTGAGTAAAGTAAATCATGATCGTGGAACAGGTCATGGTCTGCTACACTTGGTTTTATTTTCACGGGTTGCAAAAGTGATTCCTCCGCAGGGAATATTGCAGGGAGGCGTGTATGACTGAGTCTCATGTCCCTCTGGAGTGGTCAGGATGACTCTCGCTCGTATTACGTAGTGCAGTGATTCCCAACCAGTGTGCCGTGGCACATTAGTGTGCCGTGAGAGATGAGGAAGTGTGCTGCGGGAAATTGTCCACTGTCAATTATTTGGACAGAAATTTATTTAGGTCATTTGTCTCTACATGTGCCCTGCGACTGGCTGGTGACCAGTTCAGGGTGTAGTCTGCCTTCCAACCGAAGTCAGCTGGGATAGGCTGCAGCAACTCCCCACGACCCCTCTTCAGGATAAGCGGTGTTGAAAACGGACGGATGGTCGTTATTAGGGTCAGCCTATCCCAGCTGACTCCAGCCAAGAGGCGGGTTGCACCCTGGATTGGTCGCCAGCCAGAGTACCCTGACAAAACCAATGCAAGATTAAGGAAAAAAAAATGAAAACTCCACACAGGAACGGCCCGAGCGGAGTTTCAAACCCGAACTTCTTAACTGCGAGGTATACCTGGCAACCACGAGGCCACCTTGCCGCCAAGTCAGAATTGCACAATTGACACAAAGAGTCTGAAAGGACAGAGAGTTACGCCATTTCTTCATCTCTCTGAAGTGCGTCAAGTTTTGTCATACTTTTTAAAAAAATTTTTTAGGAAAACCTGCTCGCCACTCCGGTTTCAGTAAATCCCACCTGATACTTTGACTGTCTTTCATCATTGAGCGGCTGCGCCCAGATGTTTTCTCAGGAACTGGCATCTCATCGGCATTCGTCTTGCCTTGTCTCCTTTCGTGCCGAGCAGCGCCCTGTGTGGAAATAATGGAGGAAATTAGATTTCCAACCCATCGACATAAGGCGCGAGCCCAGTCGAATCAAGAATACTGATTTTCGCATTTGACTAAAACACGCCGGTAAGAAATGTGAGATTATTGCTATATTTGAGATCCAATAACAAAGATTGTCTCCAAAGTTGCGAGAGGCACAATACATAAATAAGATATAAAGCTTGTGTGCCGTTGTGAGTGAGGTATGCCCTCTAGCATATTTCCCCTGAGTCACTTTTTAATGAGACTGCAGGACTGTCCATCATATTGAGTCACTGTTTTTTTTTTTTTTTTCTTGTGTGTGGGGCTCTAATCTGCTCCCATTTCTACTTTGGTTTATGATGTGAACTGGGTCAAGCTCGAATGCTATACTTTTAAAAAAAACAATTTAAAAGCTTTCCTATGGAATACTACCAGAATGTGGCCACTTGTTTTTGGGGCATGGAGTAATGAAAAACATCCATCAGGTACTTTTACTCAAGAATTCGTTTTTTTTTTTTTGGGGGGGGGGCTCTTACTCAGAATGTGTCAAATAATAATATTTTGCATGCACATTAACATGACTCAACATGTTGCTGTCTTCATTTTAAAAGTATGTCCGTATGAATCTCATCCACTCTCCCCGGCCATGATACATAATGCATACCTGTACGTCATCCCATACATCCAAAGGTGTTGTCTTCCTTGAGCGACACTATCATCTTGGATTTGAAGCTTTTCTTTCGATGCATTTTGAGCGTCTTTGCCTTCCAAGCGCCACACGTGGCCTGAATTCCAACACGTGTGTTTTTCTGAGTAAAGCCTGGTTGTTGCCGCCGTCTCCTAGAGGAGGCGAAAATGATGTGTGACTCATCATGCCGTTGCAATTGAAAGTATTTTCTTCTAGTTTTCTGCTTATTTTTTTTTCTTTGTTTTTTTTTTTTGCTCCGTCAAGTGTTTCCACCAAAGGGTACGATTCAGCTTGGTATGGAGCACCATTGAGCTTTGTTTCCACCAACGTGTAGGAGGGATGGCATGCGCCAGCCAAGTCCAGCAAACGGTGCGACGTCATGGAAGCGAGGGGCGGTGCAATTAGCGCGACAGCAAGGAGAAACGCGGCATTGTCGGAAAAGGCCAACAACAGACGACAACGACAAAGTATATGGAGCTCGATTACAAAGTGACAAAAAGCCTGCTTTTGTGTTCTTCCTCTTCTAATCCTCACATGGAAGAGATTGATCTACAGTGACTAAAGCGCCACCTTTCAGGTGCTATTTTGCAATTTCTCTCGAAGGAAAGCTACAGTTTGCATACCGAACCGAAAGAAATTGTACTGCTAAGTAGAACTTTACTGAAACCTACCACTACTCACTGGGAAATGTATCCAAATGAAAATATTAAACACCTCTCCCCAATTGATGCCTCAATTTGTCAACTAGAAAAATCACCGCTACTGTCGTGATCTCCGATGGCATTCTTCACATGTGGAACGTAAAACGTGAACTGCTGAACCTGTTTGAAGTCTGTTGCTAAGCAAATCAGCAGCCCCTACTGAGGCAAGTCAACAGTTTCTCCGGTGAATTAAAGTGCAGAGTCTAGTCAATGGCAGGCAGTGGGCACTGGAAACCTGTTCACATTTTCTCCCTTTGTAAACATTTTTAAAAAATATTTTGATATAAATATGTATTTTTTTCAGCGGCGGGAGTGGTTACACCCAGCAGTATAATTCATCCTTGAGTAAACTTGAGCCGTCAAGAGCAGCGAGCTAATGAATGGGTGCACTGGACACTGTTTTTCAGTATTTATGAACCATCCAATCGCAAAACCAATTAAAAAGAAGTAGTCAAAGGTCACTCCCTCAACACACACACACACACACACACACCTGCGTACAAAAAAAAGAAGTGGTCCGGCGCTAGTAAATGTTTTGTGTGTTGCTGTGAGCTGCCATCGGAAGGCTTCGGGGGGACACAGCGAGGTTGCTCTTCTTGATGAGCGTCTGCTTTCTAAAATTGGAAAGTGCCTTGTCATTCGTTCTGTTCCGCGGGGGATGAAGTCGACACAAAGTAGCCTTGGTCGAATTGTTGCTTGTTTCACGCTCCGAGGCTTCTTGATGCTACTCGGCATTCGGTGCTTTACTTCTGGGGCAAAGACGCAAGGTATGAACTGCTGATGAAGAATGTGAACAATGACGCA
The DNA here is from genome assembly GCF_054856545.1 of Hippocampus guttulatus. Taxonomy (NCBI): domain Eukaryota; kingdom Metazoa; phylum Chordata; class Actinopteri; order Syngnathiformes; family Syngnathidae; genus Hippocampus; species Hippocampus guttulatus. Next base: position 16,305,264 of record NC_141265.1, read on the forward strand.
GGGCTTGAACTACAGTTAGACTACTCGCAAAAAAGGCGTATTGGGCTCACAGGTGGAATTTCAGAATGCATTTTTAATCCATCATAACCTATAGAGGTGAATTTAATTTGACCTTCTCTAAACTTTTGAATGCACATGGCCAACAGCTGAAATTGTCCTGAGATTTTTCAGTGCTGTTGTCTTACAAGGAGAGCAACGGCAACATTCACAAAAGTTGTTTGCTCCATAAGTGGACAGATATATTTCTCGTTGAATTAGAAATGGTATTTGAACAGTCCGTTTTCATCGCGCTGTTCTCATTTTGACATCAGGAGACCGAAACGACTCATAGGAATGGATCAAAACAATGCCTGAGGCTTCAAACAAGATGGGATGGGGCCACCAAGCTCGGAGTGTCACCGAATGTCATCAGCAGGTTGCGACATACTGTAGGTGCGGAGTCACAGAAAGTTGAAGTCATAGAAGTAACATACCCACTGAAATGTATTGATCAAGGGATCAAACACCTGCTCGCTGCGAGGGAGAAGCAAGTACAGAAACTTCAAATAGTTGGATACGTGCATTCAAATGTTGAGAGAAGGTCAAATGAAGTTCACCTTCAACCATTTTAGTGCATTGAGGTTCATCGTAAAGTTGAATATCCCAAACTTGTTGTGTGTTCCAAACAAGAGCCATCTCCTGATCACAAAATTTTACTCAAGCACGTTCAGACTTGCGCATCAAGCTGGTTTTATGTCATGGCCGTTGGATTGGAACTCTGTCATAAACTGAGGATTCTCTTTAATGGTAAAAAAATAAAATAATCTTGTCACCGGGGGGCTTCATTTGTAGTATAAATGTGACAACATCTGTCATGTGGATGTGTGCCCCTTGTATACTGTAGCACATTGAAAAGCCATTTGTGCATTCATAAATTTGGAGGTCATATTTATTTTCCTGAAATTTTACCGGGGTGCCCAATTTCGCTAACTTTCCATTTGTACGCTTATTCATGCAACCTGTTGCTTTGAACGAGTGTATATGCTGTGTGAGTATCAACAGTTTGCATGGGGAAACAGTTATGGCGACGGCATTCTCACGTCATTAAAAATGGAAATGCTCAGACTCTTAACCTGTTGTGAACCAAAACAGCAGCACTTAACAAGGTGCATAGAGTACGCATTTGACTCTGTTGATTTAAGTTGTAAATGACTCTCCAAGCCAGTCCCCCCTATCCCTCCCCCCCAAAAAAACAAACAAACCCAAAGTGCTCCACATTTTTTTTGTCACAATGAATGGATGCATTATGAGAGTTGGGAGACTGTGTGCGAACGCAGAGACGCAGAAATTGCTAAAATGTCAAAAGCATTTTACAGACTTTGACTGAATTTTTTCTAAAAAAAGAAAATCACAATTTCAAGCCGTTCTCAATATGTTCAATTATGTCAGTAATTTGTAAAAAAAAAAAAAAAAAAACATGACTGGACTGACCAATAGTATCAATTGGTGAAAAATTTGACAGGAAGTTTTGACCTGCCATAGGTCAGCCATATCTAGAAAAGAGTAACAATTTATTTTTCTTGTTATTATTATTATCAGGTCGCTGTTGGTGTAGTGGTGCACCCACCTGACTTGTGTGCGGGCAGCGTGGGATCGATTCCCACTCAGTGACATTATGGACGTGCGTGCGAATGGTTGTTTGTCTCTATATGTGCTATTTGCCCTGCGACTGACTGGCGACCAGTTCAGGGTGTAGCCTGCCTTCTGCCCGAAATTAGCTGGGATTGGCTCCCACGACCGTGTTGAGGTTAAGCAGTGTTGAAAATGGATGGCTTGATGAATATTATTATTATTATTGTAACATTTTATGAGAAGTGTAGTTGTGTGCAGTTTTTATTTTTCTTCTCTCCAATAGCGTTGCCGGCCATAACAAGCCGATTTCACACGTTAGTATCGACGTTAAACTGACACAGGTGGTTTCCATTGTGTTCCTTTTTTTTTTTTTTTGAGGTCTAGAATATCAATGGGCTAGCCAGAAATTCTCTTATGTCCTTAGTGTTCAGAGTTCCAGTGCTTTCTATTTCTCAACAAAAGCCCCCTTCACCACAACCTCCTTTGTATTTAGCACGGTAAATTACACTTAAGAACTCGAGAGGAAGCCCTTGAGTAAAATAAAAATGCTGATAGTCTACATTTGCTCAGATTTTTCCCATCCCGTCAGCGTAATTTTTTAACAGGTGACATCTTTCACTGTCAGCAAATACTCTCTGTAGGATTCAACGGTGCCATCTGGCCTGAAAAGCAGAAGTCTGTGAACATGCTTGGCTCCCCTGCAGACGTCACTTACCTGATTTGTGCCACACTAATGACAGGCTTTCCTAAATTTGCCTCTATGAGCCCTTGTAAAGCTGGGTGAACGAAAGTGCCAATTACCTATTTTGTCCTACATAGAATGACTTAAAAAAAAACTCTCCGGACAGACTAATGGAATGTTTGCATGTTTGATCTATTTTTTTCTTTAATTGGGACAGCACGGTTGATTGTTCGCTAATCTGCCTCACAGTTCTGAGATTCTATATACAGTATGTTAGGTTAATTTTATGTACGCAACATTTTAGCTTCCACTAGTTTAAATTTATTTAAAGTATTTTTAAATGTATTTCACAGACAACTATTTAGTTTTAGTTGTAGTTATTTTGTTAATTATAATAACCTTGGTCCTTCCTGGTTAATTCCATTTGTTTTGTTGTTTTTTTTGTTTCTGTTATCAAAGTGCTATCAGTCCTATGCTAGCTGGTAGTCTCAGCTGTCTCTTATTGCCTTGTTACTTGTTAATGTTTATTTTGTTTTGATTTTAAAGGAGACCTCCGGCCTGCATTTATAGATTTGGCCTCCTCCAGGATCTAACGGGTAGATATTGTCAACGCAAGTGGCTGTGCAGTCAAAGCGCGTCAGTCGGTCGTGATTTACAATCAAATACGCGGCGCTAATTACTCTTTCGTGTTTGCCACGTTCAAATGATTAGTCTCTATGCTTTACACGCTGGCGAGGGCCACGAATGGCGCAGCGTCCCGACTTCGATCATTTATCTCAAGGGCAGGGCATTTCGAGAGCGTGTGGACAGTTAATCAACATGCAAAACAAGTACAGCGAACCCTAGCCTGTTCAAGGTCCGCTTTTCAAATTCACCTTTTTGATACGAGTCGAAGAGTCTGGGTTTACTGTACCGTACTGACAGGTTGGAGAAATATTCCACTATTCCAGGACGTTGCTTGATGTGCTAACAATTTCGTCATGGAAATCCCAATTGATTTCCATGACGAAATTGAATCCCAATTTTTGGGGACATAGCTGATAAAAAGCAGTCAAGCAGGAGGTGAGCAGAGCCTTTAAACGAAAGTCACCGCCAGGCATGACTTTGCTTTGTTTCGGCCCATATCTTCTCCACAAGGTGACTCAAATGTGAAACTGTAAAGAATGAACAGATTGTCCAGGCACCCCGGGCGGGGGTGGGGGGAGTCAATGCACACCAACTCTCCTGTGACTTGGACTCGGCTGTGGGAATGGCCCTATCCTTGTGCCTTATGAGAATTGCTGAAGAAATCCAATCGAGGCACTTTGTGAAAATGACGATACCGATAACCGAAACTGTTTTCGATTGGCTCTTGCGTCAGTGCGCCTCCGGGACCTTCTGCGCACCCGCACAAAGTCACTGAAGCTCGAACGGCACTCGGTGAAGTGCAGGTGGGCGGCCAGCTTGGAAAAGTGTCATGTCGATCGTTGGAGAGTTCGCTGTTCTAAAATGAGTGCCGAGAGCAGTGAGCGTCCATCAGGTGTCTTGTGGGAAATCATCCAGTTTCACTTAATCAGACCAAAAACTGTACTCGTAATCATGTATCTTTGTTCATCTGCTGTGTATACTGCATGCTAGGGACATATTTTATCCTGTACAATAGTGACGGGCAGAAATATTAAAGGCCCTTTCACTAAATGATACAATTAGCCTGCTTGTATACCTGTTGCCATGTTGCATTGTTAAAACGGACTCATAGCATTCTGTTTGGCTACACAGGCCTAAAAATCAAGACCGAATTTGTTTGCAAGTCAAAACCGGCCTTAATCTATCGCTACGCTAATAGAGCGGTAACATCATAATTATAAGAAACATCGGATAACGCGAAGTTCAGCAGCAACTGTGTGTGCCTTTTTGTTACCTGGTGACAACATATTTCTAACCTTAAAACCCTTGTAAACCGAGGACCCCGCCTTTATCCAGATCCGCAGCTACATCCTTTCGTCTGGAAATTCATTTTGTAAGTTTGGTGTACATCTGAAGCATCTCCAGGGGCGCGGTGGCCATTGAGAATTTCGGGAAAATATGTTGCTGGGGCCCTTTCGGGCCATCGGAGGATTTAGCATCCGGCCGCCCGGGCCGGGTTTCGAGGACATTATTTAATTATTCTGAAGATGTCCTCCTGCAACTGAATGATACTAAACGGAGTCTCGTGGTTGTTTTAGTTCACATGCATAGCGCCACATTATGTATGAATTGTTGCTCACTCAACCTCCATTGCAGCCTTGTCATCCTGGAAGTGGGGGATTCTCCACATTTGTGGTCCCTTCTCAAGGTTTAATTTTCCTTATTAATTAATAATTAATTTCCTTATATTTTTTTAGTTTTTCCTTGCACTTTTAGGGTGTTGAGGCGATGTTGCCAACACTGTGGGTTTGCCACGCTTTTTGATTGTGGGCTAAACAAATAACCTTGACTTGACTTCTAAGGTCGGCATGTCTGAATCATTGTCGTGACATCCGGTTTCAAAACGCCGCCTATTCCGGTTCCTTGCTGTACCCCCCAAAAATGTGCCTCTTAGTTTAATTGACCCAAAAGACATGAATTTGAATACGACTGGTTGCTTTCGTCCCAAAGTCAGCTAACATAGGCTCCAGTTAGCTAATTTTGGTTAAAAAATGAAAAAGGATGTGGATAGAACAATAAACTGCAAAAAGAGTGGAGAGCGTCTCATTTGGGGCTGATATTCCTCCATCACAAAGGCTTTACTGTGGTTATTAATTGTGCTATGCTAGCTTTGAGCGCTTTGACTTCCGCAAAATGGCTCGATTGTGGCCGACCATCATAATGCTCACTGTTAATGGCTAAAAAGTCTTTCCTTGTCGCCATTGATAGACTCCCGAATGATCTTTGCATTAGCTGTTGGAAGGTCGCCGCGCGCTTTAGCTACCGCATCGCACAAAGGTGTTTGCGATTAACAAGACCCCGGGGGAGGGATGGAAACGCTTTCAAGGAGAAAGAAGGTTAAATGTATCTGTGACTGCATGCATTCCAGTGCCTGCGTCCTCTAAGAAGCACAAAGGTGGGACATCTTATCAGTGAGCCGCAAAGCCAATTCCCTCGACATTCTTACCCATAGAGAGTACTAACACCACCGAGAAACTCAAGCAAAAATGCTCCCGAGGAAACAAGTTAGAAACCAGGGGATTCAGTCATGCCGCCAGGAGGCGCCCATCCTCCAAGATGACATAAATTAGATTTTCCGTGTTTCCGGAAATAGTGATTTGCCCTCCAATATTTACCGTGCCTCAATTATCTTACAGCCTTCAGATCCAATGCTCTGTCAGGTTTGTACTCACTCTGCTCATTGTAACCTACTTTAGATTATTTAATTTTATCAGGCACGTCTTCTTGGAGATTCTGAAAGGCCTCTTTAATTGAAACACGTTATTTTTATGACCGTATTTTCCACACTAAAAGGCGCACTGGATTAAGAGGCGCACCTTCAATGAATGGCCTATTTTATAATCTTTTTTCATACATTGGACGCACCGCATTATAAGACGCAATCTACAATGTATCCACTAGATGGAGCTATGCTCAAGGAAACACCAACAGAATGATCAGATGTCAGTAAAACGTATTTAATAAAGCAGCGACACAGTTCACTTAACCAACAGCAAGTTATAACATTGACTCGCTAACGTTGAACTCTCTTGCCACTGCTCTATTTCAGTGTTCAACTGCGTAAGTGATCGCCTTAAGTTTGAACTCTGCGTTGTAAGCATGTCTCGAGCAAGGAGCCATTTTGGTTTTGACATATTACCGTAATGACCATACACAAGGCGCATCGGATTTTAAGGCACGCTGTGAGCTTTTCAGAAAATGGAAGGCTTTCGGGTACGCCTTTTAGTGTGGAAAATATGGTACTATATTCATTTAGCCCCCTACTTGAACAAACATACTTCTCGACTCAAGTGAGTTAAATAGCGACAACTCTTTATTTATTCTTCTTGTGTCATAGTCATTTAATCAATATAAAATACCATATTCTCGCTGTCCTGCGAAAAACACAAATGTCCATTTTTGGCATTTAAAAAAATATCTATCTTTATGGATATCTGAAACACGGACACCCCATTCACATAAAAATTTTAATGAAAAAAAAAGGTTTTCACAGGACAGCGACAATATGTTAAATATTATTTGTAGAAAAAAACTGAAATGCAGTCGTAATATTATTACTCTTGATTTATGTAAGACAAATGCATTTGTAAAACTACAGGCCTCCCCTCTCATAAAGCAAGCTACTGAGACTCCCAGATTTGCTCCCAATTGGCCTGACCCATCGCCTTGCGTGGCGGCAGCCGTCCATCGGTGTATGAATGATAAATGTGCCATATAGGTGCACTCCATTTACCATTGACCAGATACTCTGCAGTTGAAGACTGTGGACAGAATGACATTTTTAAAAATGAAGACCTCCTCTCTCGCACATATAGGCCTCCTCTATAACTGTACAAAAAAAAATAAAACTTCTCCCTAATGAACACTTTTTCTCCATTAGGCTCCGCACTGGTGTATAAATCAACACCTCCTCTCGAATAAATCCATTACCTTTAATAGGAACCCGGTGCTCTATGCACACTACGATTTTACATGTCCACGTGTGTTGCGATTAGGTTTTAAATATACAGTTAGTATCAAGGCAGGAATAAATACCTCACCTCAGGGTACTTTACAGGGAGTTTGAGCGTTTGGACAAAGTCAAAATCTTCCACCCTGCAAATGAGACCAGTAATTAATGCACAGGCAATTGAAATATGGAAAGGCCTCCGTTCAGGTTTTTCGTCCTCATAAAACCTAGCATGAATTTTATGCCGTAACTTGATTCATAAAAAATTGATTAGGCGTGTTCAATGTGAGCCCCTTGGGCCAGAGAAGAATAACATTATGGAACAATCCTTCTGAACCGACATTTATTACATGATCGCCAGGGTGCAGCTCCCATAAAATCGACTGTAAACTGATGGCATGAATAAGTGATGACTTTCCGATAATGCACATATACTGTACATGGTTGACTTAATAGGCTGTAGAGCAGACTGACGGGAAGAGGGGACCCTTTGGGACATGCACTTGTCGTTTCAAGTGGTGTAAAGATGCTAAAAAGCCTCATGGCTTGACAGCAGAAGAGATCTCTTGAGTCCCAATCCAGGAAAAAGCAAAGGGGAATGCGAGGGGACCCAAAAGACTCTCTCCCCCGAACGCAACTTCTTTTTCTGTAAAGTTTCAATCCGCAACTTGCACTTAAAGCTAAACCTCGGTGCGGCCGTCTCGACTTTCTATTTGATTTTGTCAGGAACTCTGGAAAAGAAAGTCTCTCAGGCTGCAGCTCGCGCTTTATTTGTGTGTCCGTGGGTGACCACTCAGACTTCCCCGGGGACCGAATAGAGAGCCTTTCATGCTAAGTGCTAAGGGATGTGGCCGATCTAGGGTCGAGTGAAACGGCATCCTTGATCACTTTCATGGGTTTGACAAGAGAGCCTCAGAGCAACTGAGTCCATTTATTTCCTTAAACCCCCGCCGTGTGTTGGGTTGTGTTTTTAAATTCCAACTTGCGCTGCGACGGAACGCTAAAACCGACCATCCGAGTGCCCATTTGTATGGAACAACTGCTAATTGCTGTTGATAGCTTCCTGTTGCGTGAGTCTTTACTCAGCGCGACAATGCCAAATTTACATTTAAGGAACACCTAAAAATGAATTTGCACATGCCCAGAGTGCAGTAAGCAAGTCCATACATTTCAATTTCATACAAAAATGTAGTGGGTGCGTCTTATAATCCGGAGATTACGGTATACCTGATCCACATATGTTGCGCATGCAACGGACACATAAATACCGCCTCAAACACACACCCGCCACATCAACAACTTCACTAAGCAATCGAAACATGCTCCAACAAAACTCAAAGTGCAGTTCTGCTAAGCTTTTGACTCTTATGGTGTTTTTAGTTTAAATGAAAAAAAAAAGATTGACTGTATTCATACGCCAATTCCTACTTCCAAAATAAATTCAACATGCCCCCATGTTTTTTTTTTCCTTCCCCCCGAAGGTGGTGGTGGTGGTGGTGCTCAGAGACCAGACCGTCAGGCTCCAATGGGCTTGGAAGAGCACATTTTTAGAAAAGAGATGATGGAATAGAGTGGCGGGGTGCAAAGGGGGGGTGGTGTGTTGGAGAGAGCGGATGATTGGGAGGCTCAGAGGACTTGCTGAGCGAGCTCAGCACACTTTGTAAAGCTGGACAGCTGCGTTTGAAAAGGCAAAAAGCTCGCCGATGCACAGGTGCAGCGCTGCAGAAAGCGCTCCTTTGAGTTGAATTAAATAACGTGTCTCCGGGCTGTTATTGTAAATGGAATTTGGTCGGTTGTAGTAGAACTGATGATGGCAGAGAAATATGTTTCACTGGCGCTGCCTTCCGATTAATTGAAAATTCTCCCCTTGCCTTCGACAGGTAGGATACGGGCTCTTTTTACCAATAGCTTGACATGGATCGTGAGGAATATATATTTTTTCTGCGTTAAGTTGAAAAAAAAAGTTACTTCATAAAAACATCCTTGTCACATTAGTTCCAACAGACTTGATCATAAGTGAGTGGGTTCCAAATGATTGACACCTTGTAAGTCACACTTCTGTCTCTGATTGCTGTCATGGTGGTTTCTTGTATACTGTATTAAATTAGAGGCACAAGATGGGGTCACAGATGGATACTTTATTTTTTTCTTCCTGCAGATCACATTTATATTTACTACTGTCAAGTCGATGACTGTTTTAATTACTTAATAAAATATTTTTTTCCCCTCCCCATATAACTAATTATAAAACCACACTTAGCTAGAGGCAAAATAAACTCTGGCTGTACATTTTGTTTGCCAAAATAAACAGTTGTGGAGGGTTATTTATTTATTTATTTTTGTCGCTTTACTAAAAACACTATTAAATTGATTTGCGACTGAGAGGTAGTACACGGAGAAGGCAGCGCTCGTATCTGTCCTGGCTGCTCAGTGCAGTAAAGAGTGTCAAACAGGACAAATGTGATGACGACCATAGAGCCGCTAATGCTAATTATTTGCGGTGTTCAGTGAACTTCGCCTATTCATGATTTTGCAACCTCACCTACGGTAGCCCCCCGATCACATGGATCCCATCGAGATACAACTACTGATTTTTCTTAAATAGTTGATTTGTTTTCCACTTAATTGATTAATCAGATTTAAAAAAAACATCAACACTTATAACTGAATCCAAAAAATCCATGAAATAGCAGCAGCGAGAACGTAGGACCTGCGATGGCGGGAGTTTTACTGGACTTGTTTAAAAAATTGTTTTTTTACTCTGCACCCCACAGTTTGGGGATGTACATATTTATGGCATGAAAAAAATAAATAGGGTTGTGTCAATCTTTTTTTCCTTTTTGTCTCTGTTCTGTCCCCATGAATAGCAAGGGATTACTGTAGTATTGCGACAAAAGCATGACTCATGCCTTGTTGTTTTTTAAGAGGGGGAAAAAAATGTGATGATGACAATGTGACGGGCGCTGTGTAAAAATCTGTCTGCTCTGTGTTAGGATATGTGCATTTATTTGACGGATTGTGGCGTATAAATAAAAAGAAATCAAGTAAAGCTATAACCCTATTTGGTCTGCTCCCATGCGGACATCTCGATGTCCAGGCAGGATCAGCATGAGCCCATCATCATGGTCCCTGCCACATGCGGTCCCTCGCTTTAAACAACATTAGAAAGTCTCCTGGCTTCTGCACTTGATGTCCTCTGCTCAAGCGGAAGCACGTACTCATTTGTGCACCTGGAACAAAAGCGAAGGAAAAAGGCCCAGTCTGCATGTTTTTGACTTCTTCCTCATTTAATTCCCCGGTGGACAGTTAGCTACTCAAGGATGCCTGTTTTTTTTTTCCCCTTCAAAAACAAATGATATTCTGCAGTGGTATCCCAAGTGTTCACTAGCAATTTGGTTTACCAATGAAAAACAAATAGGATTGCACATGTCAAGAGAGGGGAAAGATGCAACATCATTCACCAAATCACATCCATCCATGTTGCTTAATGCTTGTTGTCATTTGTCCATCATTGTGAGGAATTTCATTATTTAAAAGCATACAGATTCATGAAAAGAGGTGGTGAGAGTGCGAACTGGGAGTGCATACAGCGATAAGGAAACCATTTACTGGACTGAGCCGCAATCTGAGTTGCCCATCCAACCATCCTTCTTCTACCACTTTCACTGTTCATTTATTTTTGCGGCCACATTATGAAATGGAAGTGCGTATCTCTATTTTGGTAAATTACAACCTCAATTCACTCGGTGATGCTGATCGAAGTGCCGTTGACTCCCATTTAGATGAGCTATAGCTTCAGCAGTGCCATCCAGAGGCAGCTATCCACTCGGTTGCTAGCTAGCTAGTGAAAAGTTAACGTAGCAGTCTACGTCTTCAGAAATAGGTCGATGTCTTGGGGGGGGGGGGGAGCCACAACAAGCCAAGGGAAATAGCACAAAATATACCACAGAGTTAATCCTGAATGAAAGTTCAGCAAATAATTGGGTTGTCTATGCTGGTTGACTATTTTTTTTTGTCATCTGTGTCATCACGTAAAAACCAATGAAATAGCTCAACATGCACCAATAGGCCAAAATCCAGTAAGAATAAGAATAAGAAAACTTTTATTCATCTCACAATGGAGAAATGTCCAATTACAGCAGCAAAGTTATGAAAGGAAGAAAGAAGAAGAACAAAAAGTATAGGAGCTGCTGTAAAGGCAGCCACTCTAGTGTTAGTGTGTAATTTTTGAAACTTAGTTTTGACAAAAAGTCATTACAGATTTGTGATGAAAGCATCTGGAAACTGCTTTTAATTGTGAAAAAATATAACCTCTCCTCAATCACTGGTATGTGTTGCAAAACACCAAAGAAAAAGCACCACACGTCATACGCAGTATGCTGTAATTCTTTTACACACGATATAAAGTATGCAATACATGTAAAATAATATAAATATGTATGTATATATACATGTTTCATATAGTGTATTTCCACATTGCTGAGAGCAATAACATGCATGTTGAAGGTCTCGCTGATTAGCCTTGATGCCATGTCTCAGAGGTGTCCCCAGAGTTCCCAAGTTGTTTTCTCGTATTTCGCTCGTGGCTCAAAGCGCAGAGCCCAACAGACATGCTGGCTTTTTATTTTTTAATTCAGTGGGATGATAATGAGGCCAAATTAAAGGCAAATTGGCTGGATTTAGGAAATGTCTCCTCTAGTTTACTTTTCTGTCTGATTTAATGAGCTCTTGTCAGTTGGAGGTAAAAGGTTTTTTTTGGGTTGCAGTTTTTGTCGTAGGCAATATAAAGAGACAAATCACAGAATTTATACATTGGCATTTCATGATGACATACTATTTAGCATTTTTAAACATCATTTACTTGCTGGACTTTAAATAAAGGATGTTTTTGGAATGTGGGAGGAAACCGGAGTACCCGGGAAAACCCACGCAGGCACTGGGAGAACATGCAAACTCCCAATACTGGAAGGCCGGAGCGGGAATCGAACTCCGCACTGTGAGGCGGACGTGCGAACCAGTCGACTCACGTGCCGGCATGCCTGCACTGAACCCCTGTGCTGAAACTATCCTCTTCATTTTGCCGTCACCTTATTAAACACATGCTTTGCATACACGAGGACGGCAGACGAGAAAGAAAATGGGTCACTGACGCGATCAGTGTCCCTGAAAGGGATTCATTCACACGTGATCTTGGCATGACCTCTCTCCGCATGCCTTCCTTCGTCTCCCTCCGGCACTTCATTATTCCTTGTTCATCTTGTGCGAAAAGAACATGGTCGTTGAAGTCTGCGCGTGTTGTGATTCAATTTTTCTCCCTGTAAGATATTATTTAAAGTGAATTAATCCGTTTCCTCGTTCAGACCGTCACCATCACAAATGTATTTGCAAACTTATATTTCTTTTTGTTTAAGGCTACAAAAACTCAGATTGCACTTGATTAGGATTTTTGACATGGTTAGCCTCATAGGATCATTGGCTAAGTCGTTGAATGATATCACAAAACAAGAAGAAACACAATTTTCAGCAACGACATTATTATTATTATTTTTATCGATGTTGTAATCGTAAATGTAAAATGACTTCTCCAGTTATCCTATGAGACTTCCGATATGCAGGAACAGATGGGGTCTGGAAAGCCAGGTTCCTTTTTCCCGGGACCATCATGACAGTAGCTGGCGGCTATTTGCGGCGCTGCCCTCAACTTCTCGTCCCCCTGCCCCCCCCCCCCCCCCTCCTCCCCCACCCACATTTGTGTGTATGCATTCCTCATCCATGCGCTCCTTCTTATTCATCCGTTTGCTTTCACCCCGCCGTCTGTTACCGGCCGCTCTCAGCTCCTGTCAGACTTGGCAAGCTGCTCTTGCTCATTTACCTCCCATACCTTCCTCCCGCCTCCTCTTCTTTTTCTTCCCACCTGGTCCATGTCCTTCTTCTGCCAAAGGGAAACACACATGCATGTAAAGTGCGCCTGTGCAACAAATGCAGAAGAAAAAAAAAGAGTGAGGCTTGTCGCAATGCCGCATGCATACTTTTAATCAAAGCATCCAGCGGTGTGCTAATGGATCCCGGCGCGGGGTCTGTAATATTACTTCTTTCCTTGGCAGGGAGGACTCCCCCAAAATTCGGCTTTCTGAGTCATTATTCTGTGGAAGGCACGCTGCCCCTGACTCGTAATGCCTTGGAAATTGCAATAGCCTCTCAACAATGTGTGAGGCCAATTCCGAGTGAGAGATTTGTGATCAATATGTAGTTATTCTATTTTCAGATTCCGGAGATGCTGTGGCTTTAGTTAGTGAACACATGATTGTTGAATATCATTTGTTTCTTTTTAACACCAGATTATCTCACTAAGGAAAAAGTCACATGGAGCCTGATTTCTACGTAATAATTCAGTCGCAAAATAAATACATATGTTTGGGGGAAGCTCTAGCAATTATGTAACATCAAGGGCTGATTGCTTGCATCATCCCACAGAACATTTTAAGTAAAAGACAAAAGCCCCAGGACTAGTCTGTAAACAAACACATTGCTGCTCAGCTTCGGGCGAGCAGACATCAGGGCCAGCCATCATTCAGTCATTTGTGCATCCTTAATTTTGGAGAAAAAAAAAATATATATATTAAAAAAAAAGGCAAATTATTGATGTTGGACTTTGCCAACAAGAAAAGATTTAAACTGTTGATGTTTTAAATGCCATTCAATCCCGTGTTACACTTAGCTAAGCATTATGCCGTAGGGAATAATGTAAACAAATAAAATAAAATAAAAATTTGGCCGGCCATCTGTCATCATGAGATACACACACTTTTGTAAAAAACAATTGTGGCGTAGATGCTCACTGAGTACAAGTCATGAGTTTGTTTCTCTTTCCGGAACTACGGCTCACTTACAAAGGGCAGTCACACTAACGACACTTATAATTATGATAATAATAGCTTGAATTTATATCGCGACTTTCGAGGGATTTAAGGACACCTAACTCGAAATGTATAATATAAAATATTGATGGATGTGTGATGCTATCTCTAAACAGTTATGAGGGGCATTTGTGGAGCTGAGATATGCAAAATCCGACACCTCTTTAACCCAAGTGATGCTATTATTCACAAATGATTTCTGGCACTTTGCCATCACCATTTGCGCTGTTTTTTAAGACAGAATGTGTGAAGGTGGTTTGCCCCATTGACTACATGTGGGACAGCAGGACCACTCGGGGTCACTGTGGCAGCTGTGCTAGCCGGCGGTGGGGTCTGTTTTACCTGGCAATGTGATGGGGCAATAAGGAAATCAAACAGAGAAAGTAGGTTATGGAATATGAGTGCTGTACTGTAAGGTTTGAAGTCTGTGACATACTTTCATTAAAATACCCCAAGGATAAAATACACTAGTCCATATGAGAGGGATACCTTGTCTTGTGGAAGTCCTCCACCTGCCCTACATGCTTTTGGGTTAACACAATCAGTTTATGTGGCACGGGCAGCGGATGCACAAGTATGCACCCACAACTGCTGCGTGACAGCTTGGTTGGCACTTTGCCTTGTGGAGCTTGGACCACGCTAATGCTAATCTATGCATCCAGAAAAACTCAGTGCAGAGCTTACCTTTTAACTTTGTGTCAAAAAAAAGGCAAATTTATGTATTACCCTTATTGGAAATAAATTAGAAATTGCAAGTGTGCTGTCTCCCCCACCGCTCCCCCCAAATAAAGTTGGATGATTGCCTGAGATGTGCCAGAGAAATCACTCAAGGTCTTTTGTCTCATCTTTTTGCGCAGCACTGTTACTGTGAGGTTCCGAAACCACACACACAACCGCCCCACTTTTGCTCTCCAATGACGATACCTCCATTTTATTGTGAGTCATCTTAAGTGAAAGCTCCATAAATGTTAAAGCGATAAATAAATGTCAAGTATTTTCAGCACTCACAACCAGGTAGAAATCCAGTGTCTTTTCTTATAATGTTGTTCTTATAGTGTTGAGAAATTGAGGACATTTTGAGGAAATTATTGTTGTGCTTTGCCCACGCGTTAGGTGAGAATGCAAATGAGTAAAGTAAGAAGGATGTAAATGAGCTGCCCATCATATTAGCCAATATGCTGGAGTGAATTTGCCGGCCATGTAGAGGAGATTCCTGCACCAATGCTGCCGTCTCCTGGTCAACTACAGTTACTGCAATTTGGTTTGGTCAATGACACGTTGCATTGCATGCCTGAAATAACTTTTTGGGAGGTAATGGGGGCCGGGGGCTGTTTTAGTATGAGGCAAATTCCTGAAAGGACCACACGTTTGAGGTTTCCCAGGCATTTATTTACTACGGTGTAGATATTTATGGCATATTTTGGTGTACTGCAATCTTATTGCAGTACAGGTTTTAATCAAACCTGTACTGCAATAAGATTGCGGCATGTGTATATAAAACCGTTTTATATACACATGCCACAATTTTCCATCGGGCAGTCCCATGAAAATAGTTTAATTAAAAGTAAAATTAATAACATCATAAAACCCACACTGCTTGCAAAGCTGAAATGTGAGTGATGAAAGTCTTAGTGCAAAATGTAGTCGCATTATTAAAGCGTATTTATATTTAGAATATTTCATATATATATATATATATATCGTATCAACACATTTTGTAAGTTTTAAAATGTTTTTGGAAAAAACAGTTAAAAACATTATTTGTGATTTATATAAACAACAATACGCAGAGATGTATGCTTGTATTTGGACAGTTAGGACATGTAATTGTATTAATATTATTTATAAGACATGTGGAACAACCAAATTGTATTGTTCTTTGTGTTACGGTGAAAAAAAAGGGTTGAAGCTTTTTGTCGGACAGACACTCCATATCATTAATTTAAAATGTTGTTTTCTTTAAATGTAAATACACAATATATTTGTTGAATTGCTACAATATATTCTTCCATTAGTTATTTACTTGTGTTTTCAGTCATCATGTATTGCTGGGAAATTATTTGAAGTCGCTGAAGGTGTAGTGGTACACTCGCCTGACTTGTGTTGGACAGTGGGATCGGTTCTCACTCAGTCATGGTGTGAGTGTGAATGGCTGTCGGTCTCGGTATGATCCCTGCGACTGACTGGCAATCACTTCAGGGGGTACTGCACCTCTCGCCCAAAGTCAGCCGGGACAGGCTCCCGCAACCCCCGTGACCCTCTTCAGGATACTTGGTGTTGAAAATTGATGGATGGATGGAAATTATTTGATTTTTTTTTTAAATTTTTGAGTCTGTTAGATAACTGCTTTTGTTCAAATTAGGGTCTCACCTCTAATGAACGTAGGTTACGCTTTGGTGTATACCCCCCTGGCAGCCTGGCTCCTGTGTTTGGCACTATTTTATTGTATTTCCCTTTTGTAAAGAGGCTACTAATTAGAATCATGTGGATCTTTTCAGAAAATTACTGATGACTAAAATACCCCCCCCCCTCCTCCTCCTCCGCCCAGTGTTTTTAGAGTGCAGTGTGTTAAATGAAGGAATACGAGTAGATTCCTGATATTCATTGATTTCATCTATGCCCACTAGAGGGAACTAGAGCTTTAAAGCTGATTTGTACCAGTCAGGTTGAACTTTCAAGCGTGTGCTCTTGTCAAACGAATTAATCAAATCTACCTAAACTTTGTGTAGTGTGCCTTTAGTATTACTCCAGGCCTGTCCATCCCACAGTCATATGTGCCATTTTGTACTGTATGTGCTTCGTGCAATGCAGTGTTGTGAGCATCATGCCGAGAGCCTCTTCGCTGAACACCTCACACCCTCGACTGCTGTCCCTGCCTGACACTGAGAGGAAAATACATTTACACTAATGTGGATAAGTGATGCCCAAGCGTGACATTTAGAGCCTTATTTTTGTTGTATGTTGCATGCGCCCTTCATTTGATAATTCAGCTGCATCGTGCTGGGATGCCTTTTTGGCCATTTATTTCATATATGGCAGTACATTGGATTTACTCCATCTTGACTAAAATTGACATCCAGGTGCACACGGTTTTGGTTTTGCTTGTTCGGCCTTTCGGGTTATTTATTCATTTATTTTGAATCCAACTGTCCCTCTTCATCTATGTTGCCTCTGGTCACTAGGTATGTCTGTGTGTGTGTGTGTGTGTGTGTGTGTGAGTGTGTGTGTGTGTGTGGGGGGGGATTGGGGATGCACACATTTTGTCACGTGTTGAAGGCTTGAGGAAAATCTTTCGCAATGAAAAAGGTCAGAGGAAAAAAAGCAGAAGTGAAGGCGGCGAGGAGAGAGAAACAGCAGAGTGAGGAAAAAAAAAGGTGGCTGGCAATGCTGGAATGCAAGCTGCCAGAGCCGAATCAGCGATGCCGTGATATAACGCGCCAGAGCCTGCCGATTTAACGGCCACATTGCAGTAGTTCAATTCATTTGAACGTGATTAGGCTGAATTGATTCCCACAAGACGGGATTCTCTGTGAAGGAGTCGCAGGATTGAATAGACAAGGGCCAAGACTGGCAGACGAATGGCGATCGTGATGAAGAAGAATGCTTTTATGCTGCCTTGGTGAAGTAGAATTGATACTCTCATCTGGATTGATGGGTGTGAAATGGCTCTTATGTCATCCATTTGCCGCTTGCAGCCACTAGAGGGTGCATTTGTCCAGTATGATGATGCTCTGGTGGATTGACCAGTGTCGTGGTCCATTTCATTTCTTTCTTCTGTGGTATAAACTCAGTCTTTGAGATGACGTTGGAAGAAATAGCTGGCATCTGGCTGTAAATGGCGCGATGTTTACTCTGATATGTTGTGATGTCCTCATCTGTCCCTCCTTGTCATTTAGGAATATCATGCCATTTTTGTTTTCCATTTGGTTAACTATTATTTTGTTCCCATAAGAAATAATGGAAATATAAACACTATTAAGCCATGTTATTTGTGATGACTAAGGATTGAGCCCTATTGCAAATACAGTCGTTAAAAAAAATGTAATGAATCGACGTTTCTATATTAATAGTCAAAACTGTAAATGGACACAATAAGCACTTTAATATGTCATTACCCTGAACAATAACTGCTTTACAAGCGTTTTGATTTTGAAAAAAAACGTGCATGCTCATTTTTAAAATCCGTTTAATAACTTCCACTAACAACCCAGGCTAAACTGATCTCCTCCGCGTCATGCAAAACTGCAAGATGATCACTTTGACATACTTCCCTCACATCATGTACTACTTACCCACGAGCCAGGGATTCCGTGTCACCTTGTGGCATCTTTTAAAAACACAAGTGTGAATAGCTGAGAAGAGGTGCCACAGGAAACGAAATAGAAATAAACATGAATAGCAAAGTGCAAATAAACTGGGGTTCATTGTGATGTGTGCTATGTTCAAAAAGCTTTAACTCAACAGCCATTAAAAAAAAACCTGTCATACAAGTGTGAAAACAGTCAAAAACAAACAAAACGGAATAAAATAAAAAAGTACTCACATGTCGCATCGTAATGCTGTGTCTTATACCCGTTGCTTTTTAACATGCATTTTGTAAAGTGAATGCTTTACAACAGGGGTGTTATGACAGTGAAACCACAAATGTTTCATCGCATTATTACTTGTAAGGGTAACAAAATTATTGCAAAATCCCAACATCATTTATTACAACATGACAATTTGACAGTTCGGTAATTTTTTTTAGCAAGGATCATGCAAGTTGACACACAGGATTTTCTTTCGGGGGGGGCACATAAAATGCTGTGGCGGGCCAGATCTGGCCCACGAGCCTCGAATTTGACACCTGTGTTTGACAAGATTGAGGCAATAGCTGCAAGCAAAACATCAGACGCTGAATGACAGGAATCCGGCGAGTGTGTTCCATAGCCGGCTGCTTGCGACTACTTGCGGGAGCAAAGCCCAGAACAGGTTGAAAAAAAAAAAGAGTAGTTAATGCATTTTAACTCATGGAAGTAGCTGCTGTACACTGCTCTGTGTTGGTTGCACGTGAATACCCAACATGCTGACAACTTCACAGAGCAATCAAGTATATGCCACTAGCTGTGCATTTAAAAAAGATAATGCGGCTTTGCTCACCTTTTGGCTTGAACATTATTGTCAGGGGTGTCATACACGTGGGGAATTTGATTTTGTGTGATTATTGCTGCTGCATAACAGCGTTTCAGAGTTTGAAGGTGGCTCTGCATCTTTTCACCCCATCGCTTGTCATATTGTGTGATTAGGAATTTGTGTAATTTATGCTCACACATTTTCAGAAATGGTCAGGTAACCAAATATTTACTAGTTTCATGTCACACTTCGTGGGTGGGCAGGCACTGCAGAGAATTTGCAATTTAGTTTTTATTTTGCAAACAGCTATTGCCGCGAAAGTCCATTTTCCGCGTCCCCTCGGATGTGTTTCATGCGTGGGCACACACTTGGCATTTTTAGCTGTTCCTCCACATATCTTGATGTCGAGCCTCCCTTCGGCTCCCTCAATAACTCATGCGGGCTTTTAGCAGCACACGGCTGCTCTCTCGGCAGCGCGCTTCTATTAAAACCTATTCACCGCGTCACTCAAGCATCACTGTATTCCTCCCTCTTTTTATCCTTTATCAAACACGACACTCACGCACACACACACACACGCACACTCGCTGCGTACAGCTCCAAAGGATCAGTAGCTTGTAAACTGGCTGCAGTCAGCAGTCATTTTCTGTCTGTGTGTGTATGTCAGGAGGAAAGATGGGAGGAGGAGGATGGATGAATTGCTTCGATTGGATGGTGCAGAACTCCAGCGAGCCTGACTGGATTTAGTCACACTGGGCTGGTGATGGTTCCCAATGGTTAGATTTCACTAAAGCGGTGGTGCGCCGTTCAAGGGGCACACACTCATTGATTTAGTTCAACTCCTGCCAGATTTGGATTTGTGGGACTGTGCCGCCGCTCTGAAAGACGGAAATCCCTTCCGCCCCCCCCCTTTTTTTTTTTTATTTGTCTGCCGCCCTCTCTCCCCTCTTGCATCGTCCCCTCATCTTCTCACAGCAGTCATCCAGTGCAGTGTCGCAGACAAAGGCAGCAGCCTGCCTCCGTCATCTTCTCTTAACAAGGAGAGGGGAGGAAAAAGATTTTTCACCCGGCAACACTTTCCCTTCCGCTATCCAGAGGAATTTGGAAAGGTTGCAGGGGTTTTGCCCATTCTTTATGGACTGATACAACTGAGGTGATTTCGTCTTTCGATCCCGGGCGTATTCCCGGTGCGACTGGTGGTGCTGGTGGCCAAGCCGCGGGCGAGGCATGGCCCAGCAGGCAGCCATGGGGCCGACACACCAGGACACCCTGGCCGTGCCCCCCATGCCCAAGCACTCGGGCCTGAACGAGGACCTGGTGAAGATCCTGCGCGAGAACCTGCTGCACCCGGAGAGACCTCGAGGACACCGGCGCTCACCCTCCTCCATCTCCCCCCGCCTCTCGCCGCGCAATTCGCCCAGGCTGCTCCGCCGCATGCTTCTCAACAACAACATCCACAAGCAGAGGCGCTTCACCGTGGCGCACACATGGTGAGACAAGATACCGTACTCTATGTAATCAACTACTTTTAAAATACAGTGTCCCCTGAAGTGCACCTCCTCGGGAGAACTTTAAAAACTACATGTGGCGGCTGCCTGATGATGCGTTTGAAGCATTAAGCTTACTTTTTAAAACTGTATTTACCCATACAGCAGGTCTCCAGACTAACTTTTTTTTTTTTTGTGAGCACAGTTGCCCGTAATCTGAAATTTTAGGGGTGCAACTAAATCATATAGGGGTGCACTTGAAACACAAATTGACTTGTCTAGAAATATTCACATTTCCACTCCCTTTCACCATGTGACTGATAAATGGATAGAAGAGAGGAGCAGAATTTTCTCAGCAACAAAATATATTGAAAGAAAAAAATCTGCATACGTGTTGGGAGTAGGTGTAGTTGCAGTGTATCAAGTTTTAGGGGCAAAATGGCATCATTTAGGGCAAGTCGAGGGCCCTGATACAGTGTTTCACCCCAGCGTTATTGCAGATGGTGAAAATGCTGGTTTGAAGCTGCTGTCGCCCCCAGCTCACGTCTGGACACTCACACACAGGCCACTGCTCTTAAAATGAGTTTTCAAAACAGTGTTTTTGATATGGTTTTGGGTATGGTCACGATATTCACCTGGGCCCGGATTGTATGCCACACATTCAACAGCAGTTCACGGTACTGAAATATAATCTAATGTTCATCTACTGCCACTTTAGAACAGAAAGTCAGCCATCATTTTATTCCTTCAGCGTGTTCCTCTTAGTACACCTGCCCGCCCGCAGTTTTTGGACCGTTAATTAGCACGCTATACTTTGCTGTCGATCAAGCTCGGTTGCACCCACCCACGCCTCGTGCCTTCATCTATTCCCCGGCCGCTCGCGCCGCTATTCCCACCCCCCTGCTCCACGTTAACCTGTTTCTTCTTCCCCCAACGACTTGCAATATTCTGTTCTTGACGTCATCGGCGGGTAGTGGGAATGCACACATGCCGGTACTCAATTCACGGCAATATTAGCATTTGATGAAGTGACGAGATTTGATTTGCTGCATTTCTTTGTTATTGTGGGTTATTTTAAAGGCTTTGCTAAAGGTGTGATCATCCTCGGGAAAATGTACATTTGGTCATGTGTGTGTGTGTGTATTTTGTTCAAACGCCGTATACTGGCATTGTTTCTGATATACCACACAGGCATTGAGATCGTTCTATTTTTACACTTTCTGACACCTGCCTGTGTAACTTCTTTGTCGCATCAAATGTGGCTTTACTTCACTGGTTTCCACGCATTGTCTATCTTTTCTTTATTAAATCTCCCATCACTTTTATTATGGCTGTTATTCATCTTTCAGCGGTCAGTGCTCGTATGTGTCGCGAGTGTGTCGGTGTCATTTCAATTTTATGACTTCATTATCTGTGTCTGTGCGCGCACATGGCGAATGCAACGGTTTGTCCATGGCGGTTATTTCAGATTATATAACCATTCACAGCATTATCACAGTCCCCACCTCCCTCCTCCCACCCACCTCTTCTGCCACTTCAAGGATTTTTTTTTCTTTTAATATTATCTTTGTAGTCTAGTGGTTAGCGCGTTGACCTCACTGTGCAGAGGTACCAGGGTCAATCCCACTCTAAATTGTCCCTAGGTGTGAGTGTGAGCGCGGATGGTTGTTCGTCTCTGTGTGCCCTGCGAATGGTTGGCAACCGGTTCGGGGTGTCCCCCACATCTGGAATAGGCTCCAGCACCCCCCGCGACCCTTGTGAGGATAAGCGGATCGGAAAATGAATGAATGAATGAATATAATCTTTTCCACAATCCTCAATTGATTACTAGAGGATCTTGCTTTTTTCCGTCTTTGACTGAGCCTCTCCTCCATGGAAGTATGGAGGAAATAGAGTGTGGTAGCAAATGGTGTCATTACTTCATTATAGATGCATCTCTATTTAAAGAGGAACTTCCTGATTAATACACTCTCATGGATAGAGCCCGTGGTTTTTAACGTGGTTAATGATGCTAATTAAATTAAACAGCGGCCACCTAATTGTTAGACACCCAATCCCTCTTGTCGGATGACCGCTGTGCTCTGTTGCATCACTAATATGTGATACTTGGTCAATACATAGTATTGTTTTTCTGCACCCTTTGATTTTGGCCTTTTTGCGCAAAAAGAGTGATAGCATCGCTCCCACTAAATACCTCCGAAATACGAACAATAGTCACTGGAGAGACTGACAAGAGGTTTTCCAAGATTTGCTCTTAAATAGCAAGCTTTCAAAACTGCTCGGGTATTGCGCTCTTCTGTTGCTGTTTATAACTCACCTCCTTTCAACTGACACGTTTGTCGTAAACTCTGTCTTGTTTGGCCGCTAGGTTTTTTTTGCCTCTCGACCAGTAGCAAATTTAAAACAGCGTTGAATCATTTTCGGTATGGACTCTGCATGTACTTCACTTCTCTGCTGGGACTCGCGCTTCCTGTTTGGGTAGCTGAGCCAGATGTCCACGGCATAGTTTGGAAAGAGTAAACCCAGCTCTAGCTTGTATTTCCACCACGGGGTGTGTCGGGATCGCCGTAGCTGCGTCAGCTATGTAAATATTGTGACATCATATAAGTGCTCCACATCCTGATGACTGCTGGCTGAAAGGACCCTGGGCATATGGCCAGCGCATTGATTGGAAATTAATACCGCAATGGCTACATCAAATCTACTTGAACCACTATGCCACAGGTGTCAAAGACAAGGCCCGTGGGCCAGATCCGGCCCGCCACATCATTTTCTGTGGCCCGCGAAAGAAAATCATGCCTGTGTGTCATGTGAAATAAATAACGTTGCGATTTTGCAATAATTTTGTTACCCTGTTTACACTCACTTCAACAATAATGGAACAAACAACAAACAAATAGCTGTTTTTAAGACACGTCACAAGGAAGTGATTGACAGCTCCGATGAAGGCTGAAGTGACAGCCGAAACTGTCAGCCTGGTAAGAGAAACTTCACCAAAAAAAGACCACTGTCTGGAAAAAACTAAAGGAAACTTTAAACCTAATTTAACAGCCAAATAGTTGACTTGAATAATTTCAAAAAATAGTCATCCATCAATTAGTTGTTTACAAGTTATGCAAAGAGAATTATTCAACATTTATTTGGTTTCAATTTCCAATATCCACTCCTTGACAGCTGGCATCGAGTAGTAGTACTGTACCATTAGTGTTCAAAAGGCTGGGTGGCAAAAACACTGATATAGCCATCCCACCTCTTAACCTTGCAGTCCAAATGTAACTCTGATCACGTTTTACTGTTTGGATCTGTATCTTGGAACCAAACTGTACTGAATTGAACTGCTTGGTAGAAACGTGACTCAAACTGCCCGTAGGTGTTGATATGAACCGAGATGTGTCATCTATGTACGCAAATGCAAGACAAACATCCTTTTCGTCGTGACTGTGGCGCTGGGCTTTGCAAGAGAATAACAGTCGAAGGCAGTCAGCCAAGACGACGCCTGGCTAATCAAGACAATGTGCTGTTTTGATGTTTTGAAATGTACACGTAGCAAATAAAAAAAAAAAAAGACAGCAATAAGAAGTGTCAGACACTAGATACTGATGACAGACAGGGAGAGCCTTTCCGTCGCGAGGGCAAAGGGAGAGACAATTTATTTATAAGAGGGCGAGAGACACCAGCGCAATTTACCTACAATCATCTCCTTATTGTTTTACCGCTGCAAGGATTCGCAGGGCCGCTGGGTGCTAAATTCTGGTCACACACACACACACACACACACACACACACACACACACACACACACACACACACACACACACACACACACACACACGTGTTTAGCCCTCAGTGGTAACACTCCACACTTCATTAAGGAGACAATGCTTCTCGGCGGACTGATTGGCCTGATGTAAAGCTTTGCTGCTCGACCGGGGCTAGAGTCAAATAGAAATTGCTTGCAAATTGTTTTTTCTTCTACCATCAATGCGACGCAAATGCTGATTGGCCAAAAACAAACATAAAAACCTGCCTCATGTTTAATAAAAGCTTGTTGAGTGTAATGATGGAAGGCGTAATGCAGGGGCCCGTCAGTTTTCCGAGAAATGAGCCGATTCACAGCAAGCAACAGTTTGGCAGATAATGAACATTTCTTCTTATTCAATAAAAGAAGGGTTCAAGTTGTTCGTTGAATCTAGCAGTTGCAGTTTGCTGCCAAACTAAAACAGAGAAATTGCATGCCGTGGAGTTAAAACGATGTTGCCTTTAGGATTTCCGCTAGCTTATTGCTGACACACAAAGCGAAATGCCATTCATGGGCTACAAATAGCATTGACGGTTGTGGTGTTAAAACCCTTGAAGGAAAAGGATATTTTACCAAAAGCAGTGAAGCAACTCATGTAGACAGACAATATAGCAAGACCTAAGGCGCATATATATTTCTCACTGTCCTCTGTGAAAATTGAGAGACATTAAATTTATGCAACAAATATTACATGGCCATAGATAATGAAAATGCCCAGTGGCCCGGATTAAATAATTGTGTGGGCCATATGTGGCACGTGGGCCGTACTTTCTGAGCTAACAAAAGCTGTGCATATTTAAGCAGCTCATAATGTGGCTGGTGCTTTCAATGCAATTTTTGCCAGGATTATAGCTGCTCAAGGGGACTGTTTGAGTTTATCGTGAAAAAGCCAGTAGTGTTAACAATCAGGGGGAAAAAAAAGTGTACCTCGCAAGAAATGGAAGGAATTGGGGTTCAGTGTTGTTAAAACAACAGTTAAGTATTCTAAACGGATGTAGCCTTGACATCGGCATACACGTGCGGGCCATGAATACAAAAGAGTTGTGCTGTTGCATGAGTAATTGAAGTGACAACCTTTTGGCTGTTGTGACACGTCCATTACCAGAGCTAAGCACCTGGTGCCACATGTTCACGCACGGGGGTTTAATTGCTCTGGAAGCCACGCGTGCTTGATAATAACAGTGCTTTGCTTGTAGTTTGAATGCCCCCCACCACCACCACTATCCCCCCTGTATTATGTTGCTGTATGCGTACCTGAATGTTGATTTCGGCGACGACTGCAGTAACCGTCAGCGGGGAGCGGACCACTGCCAATGGCGAGAAACAACGATGCAGGGGGGCCGTTTTTGTGGTTGGTTTTGTCAGACCACATTGTGGCAAGTAGCAGTTTTCTGTAATCAGCAGCTGTCAAGAGCGAAACAGGAGATGCAACGAATGCTACTGGACGGTTAATTCCTGGTGCCAAATTTGTGTACCCCGTACGTGTTTGTCTCTTAGTTTGAAAAGTCACATTCTGGTTCATGGAAAATGAATGAAGAAATCATCTTTTGTTGGAGAGCTATATCTTTGAAGGAAATGCCATTGTTACAGTAGTAACAAGTTCATTCCTAATTATGCGTCAAATGACAACAAGAAACTCATTGGCTCACACTCTCTCATAGTTTAGCCCTAGCATACCAAATCATCATCCGAATGAATCAAATTGTTCCACTTTAAAATCGATCCATCCTTGAATTGCACCCCATCTATTGAGATATGGGTTGAATTGTCTTTCTATTGAACCCCAGAGCATGTCATTAGTAAAATGTCTGTCTGACTGGGTATTAGAACTGTTGGAATCCTGTCTGTCTATTCCTAACAACATAAAACATGCAGAATAGAAGGATGGGACATGACATGGGGGTGTGGGGGGGGGGGGGGGGACTAAGACAAACAAATGAGTTGCATCTAACAAACATTTCTAGCATCCGGCTGTTGTTTAAGAGTCTTTGCACCATTTTAAGTGTTCATTCATTCATTCATTCATTTTCCAATCCGCTTATCCTTACAAGGGTCGCGGGGGTTGCTGGAGCCTATCCCAGCTGTCTTCGGACAGTAGGCGGGGGACACCCTGAACTGGTTGCCAGCCGATCCCAGCATCTTTAAGTGTGTGCAGGGAAAATGTTTCCATCCGGCAATTAAGCTTGGATTATATGTTAATGTAGGCGCGCTGCTGTGTTGATTAGCAATCGACTTCAAATGGGCTCAAACTCATTGCATCATGCAGTATCGTCTCGAACTGAGCCGTGCCATATGGAATCGAAGCAGAATCCCCCTGAATCGAAAAGTTAATTCTCACAACTTCCATTGGAAAGTTTCCAAATTGAAATACCAGTACGCCGTAATTGGCGTTCATTGTTTTTGAAAACAAGAAAACCCACCAACAAGTCACCCTCACATTTGCAGGATTTCTGGACTGTCCCCTGCCCTTCCAAGCAGCAGGGCGACACTCACGACTCGGCTTTGCATTCCCTCAGTCGTAGTCGCCGTTTTCAACTTTCCTCCCAACTGACCCTGAAGTATTTTTAATGCTGTTGCACAACCACATCCGATGCTGCATTGCAACAGTGCGACTGGCTCTTTATGTAACAGGAAGAGTGGGCCATATCAGTGAGGCGGGAAGGGGGGAGCGGGGGAAACAGGTGGCTTTGGCAGGGTTGCGCTGATGCCAGCGCTTCTTCTCTGGCCAAGTGGCTCTTGACGGGGAAGCTTGTGGACAGATGATTGACGGACAGCCGGATGGATGATGAATGTTTAATGTTTGGCTCGGAAGAGAGGACCAAAGTGCACGGCTGGCTGATATCATCGTTTTAGGCATCTTTACTTGATGGCTTTTAGCTGGATTGATGCAATACACCACTGCAAACTACATCCGCAATAATACACACAATGATGGATAACGGGCATTAAAAATGACCATTAGTTTGTAAAAGTTTTATTTTAGATTGAGCCGTCGTCAACTGTGACCGCACTGCAATGCTGTTGGTGTTAATTCTTGTTGTTAATTTTAAAACAGCTAGAGTGCCGATCTGAATAAACACTATCCGGTCTGAAAGTACCGTCTTTTCCGCACTATAAGGCGCACTTAAAAGTATTCCATTTTCTCAAAAGCCAACACTGCACTTTATAATCCGATGCGCCTTACATACGGATCAATATTCTGATTTCTTGGATGTCGTATTTTAAATGTTCTGTGAAGCAGTTTGTTATAGCTGCAGAGGTTGTGAAAGTGCTCTATGAATAAAGCTGTATTGTATTCCTTTTAGCGTAGCTCCATTTAGTGGATGCGTAACGCAACCTCAGCCACTATTGTAGCTTCTTAGTGTTATAGTGTGTTACGGCAACAAGATGTCGTGTTGCCAGTTTAGTAATAATGACGGGACTGAGTGTTCAGATTCATGCCAAAACTATACAGTGTCGGGGGGAAAAAATAGCCCAAGCCTTACTACCTTAAGTAAAATAAAAAATTACAAGATTTCAATTAAAAAATCAGCAGTAGTATGAATGTCTTTCTTCATTTTCATGTGAAAATGCGCTAATAATAAAATCAAGTTGTGAAAAATAAAAATACAATTTTTTTTTTTACAAATTCGACATTAAAAAAACGCATTTCTCAAAAACAAAAGCTGGGAAAAAAAGTAAACACAATTCGTATACGTATAAAGTATATGTTTTTTTAAATTGTGCACAAAATGAACCAGTAATGGCCAAGCGGGCGTGTCATCACTAATTGACATGTTGAGTCAGGTTGTGTCTTAACCTCCAGGGTAGAGGCTCCGTCGAACCCCTGAGACTGATTCACCGAACCACTGCATGAGAAGGTTTGGGTGCGGTCGAGAACAGTATGTCTCCTTTAAATGAATGTTGCAAATCAAAGATGTTTCATGTGATATTAAAAAATGTACACATGATGATCCACTCTCTGTACATCTTGTCCTTGGCTGCAGAGGTCATTTTCTTTCCTTTTTTAACCAAAGAACCTCTGCTCCTTTTTCCACAGACTCCATAGCTACCGTTTGATTGTGGCATTTCTATTAATAGACACTTGAGGGCCACGTCGCGTGTCGTACGGGCCTTTACAGTCAGTTCACGCTCAGCCTTTCATTTTAAAGGTGTAGCACGTTTTTCTTCTTCAAGTAATCACTGCTTCTTTTGAGGTCGTGGCAAAGCGAATGAGGGGGGGGGGCGGATTCGTCAGGTTTTTATCAGCCCAAACAGTCCTCTTACCCTGTAGAATAAGTGATTTGCATACATATGAGCCGTGCCGTTTCTGCTTCTGCTGCTGCTTCAGCAAGAACACGTCGTTGGACAAAAGCAGACAGATTGCAATACAGTACACGATTTTGCTTGTGACACACACCGTGTCACAAATGGACATGCAGCGACTTGTTCTGTCTGGCGATCGGGGGATTAGTCAGAGTTGTGTGACTCAGCCTTGACTTTGTGTACTTGTGACAGGGACGTTGATGCTTGACATGAGTGAGATAAGAAAGAATTGATAGGAAAGGAAGAAATAAAACACCATTCTTGATCCTGCCATTCAAATGATTTGTAATTGCATTCGCATATTCGGGCAAATAGTGGCGAGGGATTATTTACCCAACTGCAGATGTGGGAGGTGTTTCACATGGACAACACACACCGTAGAGCAGGTGTGTCAAACTCATTTTTGTCATGGGCCGCATTGTAGTTACCGTTTCCCTTTGAGGGCCTTAATTACTGAAACCAAACAAAAAAGTCAATAATAACAATTTATTATTTGTTATTATTTGAAAATGCTTACAATATGTCTCTTATTTATTTCATATGAGAATTTCAAATTTTGGGAAAGATTTTAGCAAGCATCATGCAAGTTGACATGTTTGAGTTGTATTCCGCGGGCCACATAAAATGACTTGGCGGGCCGGATCTGGCCCCGGGCCTTGAGTTTGACACCAGTGCCATCGAGCAACCATGGCATCTGTAAAGTGGAAGTTCATGGTGCCAAAAAAAAAAGATATCCGAAATCTGGGAAAAAAAACGTTCTTGAAAATGTCCTGGAAATATTATCTAATAAATGTATTATTCATTGACTTTATTGGAATCTCTCTCTCTCTCTCTCTCTCTCTCTCTCTCAGAGATATTTACCAACACACGATTTGCTTTGGCAGGCCACATAAAGTGACATGGCAGGCCGGATCTGTCCCCCGGGCCTTGAGTTTGACACCGGTGCTCTATAGCAACACAAACAACAGCAAATTGTTGATACAATTTCTTAAACTGGCATTACATATGTCTACAATTTTTGTTGCAGCTATCCGCCCCTCAAAAAGTGGATCGCTACGACTGAATTGTGGATACTTCTAATGACAAACACTGG
This sequence comes from Hippocampus guttulatus, assembly GCF_054856545.1. NCBI lineage: Eukaryota > Metazoa > Chordata > Actinopteri > Syngnathiformes > Syngnathidae > Hippocampus > Hippocampus guttulatus. The sequence continues at coordinate 16,334,885 of NC_141265.1, forward strand.
AATGGCAAAAGTGAATACGTCTACTCAATTGGAGGTTTGAAAGAATGCACTTTAGTTGTACTCTGCACTGGACGTGCTTAAGTGCAATCATGCAGTGCTCCGTGTGAATGAGTGGCAGGTCGCAGACGGACTGTATTCAGGGTTTTAGCATTTCGGAAAGAAAAAGGCCACGTCGTAGACATATTGACAATGAGTCGCTTTCAACTAGCGCAGACAACATGAAGGTGTCTGGGGCCGAGGTTAGCACACCGACCCATTTAATTAAACGGTGACAAGAATGAATGGGGCTTGAATGGCCCCGGCTGTGGGGCTTCATCAAAGGCTTTTTTTGATATGCTGATATCTTGTTTGATTCAACCCAATGACAGAAGGATTCTGCCGCTGGCCACCGCCGCACACACATTCACATCCCACATTCATTCTATTTTTACATTTCGCTTGAATGTTGAAAAGTAGTCCGTTTGAGGGTTTATTTTTGCTGCGGCGCCACAATTCACGTACGTTGGATTTTAGTCAATCCGGTCATTTCATCATGTCATTTCAAACGTGTGTCATTTCAAATTCGTCTGTCTTCCAACCTTCACCTTCAAAATAAATATCATGCAGATAACTTTGAAACATTCACGACGCCCTCCATAAGTACATTTCTTGCACATTTCGCCACCAGTACTCCAAGTGGTGGTTGATTGCAAAGGGAGAATTTAGCCACTGATTAGCGGCGCCTGTGATGAATGCTTCCGACGAGTGAAAAAGCCCTCCGCGAAATCAAGAGTGTTAGGAGGAGATAAGTGCCAGGGAGTTGTTAATGGAGTGTCCTTCCTTGACGAGATGGTCATATAGTCACTTGTGCTCCTTTTCGCCGTACGTCGTTATCGGCGTTCAAATGTGACGAGGTCACAACTATGATGGTCTCGAGCTCCACGTCGCTGCCGCCTCAAGAACACCAGACACTAGGATGTGGCTTTTCTCTCTTTTTTTTATTGCCTGCAACACAGTATGGCGGGAGGGATAGGTGAAGTCACGGGGCTTTTCAGTCTCAAAAATAACCTGTGACTTCCCTGGTAGCTCTGCCTGAACTAAACATCATCCATAAGAAAACTAAATGCACAACAAAACAAAATATACAACATAGGTGATCGTATATTAACTATTGACCATAAAAGGGGAAAAAAACACACTTCCACTGGTATTTACGTGATGCCGCTGAACGCATCACATGCAGCAGAACGGCTGCGCAATGTACAATAATGGCGGCCGCGACGAACCGCGCGGGTACACGCCAGCCACACTGATAGCCAAATGAAAAATGACACGAAAGACTATATACAGTACAACCAAAAGGAAAGAAGCATTACCTGCAACACAGTATGGCGGGAGGGATAGGTGAAGTCACGGGGCTTTTCAGTCTCAAAAATAACTGCGCAACAAAAAAACACCTGTTAACTCAATGGATAAAAACTTTCATTCGACAAAACTTAAATTAAATGACGACACAAAAAGCAATGTGGACTCGGAACAAATCAGGGAACTAATTAAATACACAGCACCGTAGAAAAAGGAAAAACAAAGTGACATATTGTAATTAAACTAGAAATGAATCCGGACCATGAATGAAACCTGACTTACCCTGTGACTTCCCTGGTAGCTCTGCCTGAACTACGGCGGGAAGCTGGTGCCATACTGTGCGCTGTTGCGTCACTTCCGTCATAATTTAATAAAAGCAATATATCACTCCGTTACATACACCCCCCTAAATTATGCAGAAGTGAGGCAACACACATGAAAGACAGCAGAAAGACAAACAGGCAAAAACCATGGCTATCGGGCAAGGATGTGCAAGAGAGTCAATCACAGGAATTCTTCTTAAAGAAGTGTGAAGGAATAGAGTGGTACCAAAATCCATTCTCATCACAGACCAGATGAAATGCCATTTACATTTCACAAAACTGCACATAACAACACCCATTAATATAGAACCATAAAGATATAATGGTGACAAAAGGCACACAGCATTAGCAACAACAAAAAAAAAAATCAGAATCAAATGGTCATACTAAACCCATATCAATGTTGGCATCCCGACTCTTTGATAGGACATCTCACATATAAGCCTAACAGGGGGCTTAACTGTTCTACCACACCTTGTGAAAGTGACGGGGCCCTGTGTGTCCTGTGGTTGTGTGCAAACTACCTCCTCTAGTACAGTCTCAACTGGGGGCAAGTCGGAAGTCGAGTGTATAATGTCAACCACCGGATCTGTCAACGGTTCAGTCTGTGTGTAGATGTCATGGCCCACTGACTGACCTCTCTCACTGACGACCTCTTGACGCGCATCAACAGAGTCGGGTTCCGCAGAGAAGCACTCATGTTCTACCTCGGCCTGAACTGGTGACTGCATGAGCCAGTTCTCAGTGCGCAGCTGAGCGTCCTCCTGATCATCAAAAACTGAGCTCTTGTCACTCCCACAACGTGCATCCATTTCCGACCCATCTGAACATGACCCGTGCTCCATCTGGCCTGAGAACGTCAAGAAGTCAACTGGGAGCAGTAAGTTCCTGTGTACGACCTTCTCTCTGCCCGTGGCACCGTCCCGGATCCTGTACACATTGATCGATGGCCTCACAGACACTACGTCATAAGGGGTCGAGTCCCAACGATCCGCAACTTTCCTTTTGCCCTTCTCGCCTCGATTGGCTAGCAACACTCTGTCACCGACAGCTAATGGCGAGCCCTTGACTTTGCGGTTGTAGATCTGGGCGTGACGGGCCTGTTCCTTGAGTGCATGCCGTTGAGCAATCTGTGCGGCCTCAGAGAGATCCTTCTTCAAGTTGCTCACAAACTCATTGTGACTAACAACATTGGCATTCTCCAAGACATGATGGAACATAATGTCAACGGGCAAGCGAGGGACACGTCCAAACATCAAGTAGAACGGTGCAAAGCCCGTGGTCTCATGTACTGTGCAGTTATAGCAGAAAGTCAACATGTTCAACATCTGTGGCCATTTGGACCTGGACTTTGGGGGAAGTGTTCTGATCATGCCTCCAAGAGTCCGGTTAAACCTTTCCGCAACGCCATTACCCATGGGGTGATACGGCGTCGTGTGGGACTTGTGCACCCCCGCCATCTCGAGAAGATCCTTGATGAGTCTACTCTCAAAGTTAGCTCCCTGATCCGAATGGATCCTTTGGGGGAACCCATAGATGCAGAAAAACTTATCCCACAGGCAGCGGGCAACCTGCTTTGCTGACTGGTTCCTGCAGGGGAAGGCAAGAGCCAACTTTGAGAAATGGTCTTTCACAACAAGGACATCAGTGGTTTTCTTGTCACCCGACTCCGCTGTCCAGAAATCAATGCACACTAGTTCCATTGGAGAGGAAGTGCGGATGTTCTCCAGGGGTGCCCGGGCGTCCGGCTCAGGGGTCTTACCCACGATGCATCTCCGGCATTGCTTCACATGCTTTGTGATATCTTTTTCCATCCCAGTCCAAAAGAACCTTTCACTCACCAGAGAGAGCGTCCTTGAACAGCCCTGATGACCAGCTGTGTCATGAACACCATGCAGAACTTGACGCTTCAGAGACCCAGGTATGACAAACTGGAAGACTTTACGGTCCATGTGGCGATCTTTCCTTACTCTGTATAGAGTCCCATCACGAACTTTCAACTTCTTCCAGTGCCTCAACAACATAAGCACACAGCTCGACTCAGCTGCTCTTTCGCGTGCAGTGGGTCTCATATGCCGCCGGACATAGAAGAGTACTCTGCTGATTGTAGCATCTTGCTGATGCAGATCGCGTAACTGGCTATGGGGAATGACAATGGAAGGATCTTCTTCCGGTAGCTGTAGTGACAATGGGGCCGCTCCACGGAGCCGAGAGACACCACCAGTCTGATGGACATCCAAAACAGCAGACACCTCCTCTGCACCAATGGCACTTCCAGACGACTGATCGGGAGCTTCCCCCTGGGGACCTCCTCCCTCGTAATCCCCAGCCGTGTGAACGACCTGACAGTTGTTGGTCAAACGAAGAGCATCCTGCACCGTCTCATTAACAACTCCTTGGACCTCATTCAGTAAGGACAGGTAGGGCTCTTTCACAAGGCGATGACTCACGCAAGACTGGACAAAGGGTTCTCGACTCAGGGCATCAGCCACCGTGTTCTTGGGTCCTGGAACGTACTTCAGGTCAAAGTCATATGCCGCCAGCTTCGACACCCATCTTTGTTCGCAGGCATCTAGCTTGGGTTTGGTCAGAATATAGGTCAAGGGATTGTTGTCAGACCATGCAGTAAAGTGTCTGCCTTTCAGCCAGTGGGAAAACTTGTCACAAATGGCCCACTTCAAAGCAAGGAATTCAAGCCTGTGAGCAGGATAGTTCAACTGGGCTCGCGACAACGTTTTACTCGCAAAAGCCACTGGTCTCGCAACCTTGTCACCAGGTTGAAGCTGGGAAAGGACGGCCCCGATGCCGTCAAACGATGCATCGACAGCAAGGATGAAAGGTTTCCCGAAGTCGGGATGGGCCAACGTCACGCTGTGTGACAGGTCGTGCTTCAAAGCCTCAAAGGCACTTTGACACTCAGTGGTCCAGTCTTCCGCTTTCAACTTCACATGACTTGAAGCATCCAATGCAGGTTTCGCCCTTCGTCTGGCTTTACCACCAGTCTTCTGGCCCGAAAGGAGCTTGAATAGGGGCTTCGCCTTGACGGAGCAGTCCTCAATGAAGTGCTGATAATACAGCACCATCCCTAAGAAAGACCTAATCTTCTTCTGCGAGGGAGTGAGGCCATCACTATCCATCAAGTCAGACACCTGCACCCTGTTTATAGCTTCCACCTTTCCGGGGTCCGTCTGTACCCCTGACTCGGAGATGACATGGCCGAGGAACTTCACAGATCTCCGAAGAAAGTGACACTTCTTCGGCGCTAGCCTGAGATTATGGTTCTTTAAACGGGAGAAAACCATTTCCAATCGCTCAAGCGCAATCTGCTCTGTCGGACCAAAGACCATGAGATCGTCAAGATAGCACAAAAGGCTCGTGAAGTTCTTGTCACCAAAAATGGAAAGCATCATCCGCATGAATGTAGCCGGGCTGTTCGATAAACCCTGTGGCATCCGGTTATATTCGTGCAGGCCAAAAGGAGACGAAAAAGCAGTGTACTTCTTGTGATCCTCAAACAGGGGCACGTTATAGAATCCTGAGGTGAGATCCATGGTGGAGAAGAAGACATTTCCCCCAAGTGCCGCAAGAGCATCAGCCTGATGGGGTAGTGGGTGAGCATCCCGCTGTGTCCTTGCATTAAGCCACCTGAAATCTGTGCAGATGCGCAAATCCCCATTCTTCTTCCACACTAAAACCAATGGAGATGCATATTCGCTAGTGGATTTCCGAATGATGCCCTTTTCTTCCATCTCATTGAGAGTCATCCTCAGCTTCTCATATTGACTCGGTGGGACTCTCCGGTAAGGCAGGCGGAATGGCCTCTCATCCACCAGGTGTATCTTGTGCACAAAGTCAGAGGCCTCCCCACAGTCCATCTTGTTCCGTGAAAAGACTGATTCATACCTCTCAATAATTTGGAAAAGTCTGTCCCTCCACATGTCAGACACAGCACACGCATCCAGGTCCAGATCGTGTAGCCCAAGCCTGTCCAGTGCAATCTTAATGTCCTCTTTGGACCTTGGCCTCGCAGCATGCATAACAGATTGGGAGAAAATTTGGATGTTGTCGGGCTCAGACAAGTCTTCAGCAGCAATGCAAGGAAACACATCAGCCAACTTTGCGTTTCTCTTCAATACCACTTGTTCACTAGTGGGGTTGATGACTCTCACTGGGAGCCATCCATCGCCCCACATCGGTGCGATAACCCTGCCAACCAGAATTTTCCTGGATCTGCACCTTGATTGAGTTGGTTCAACTATGACTGTGCTGCCAACCGACATCAGTGCGGAGGCGGGGAGCTTAGCCCAAACAAGATGTTCACTCCTTGGTTGTAACATCACACACTGCCGTAACTTCAGTGTGCCAACTTTGTCAGGTACAGTTACACCCCTCCATCTCTCTGTGTTAGAAAGGAGTGAGAAAAAGTGGTGAGAGTCATCGTCAACGATGCTGCCGGGCTGTGACATGAGCCGCCAGTAGCCTTCAGTCTTCCTCATCAGATGGAGAATTTTCTTAATGGCATTACTGCCCAGAATTACGTCATCGGTCTGTCCAGGCACCACAAACATAGGCACAGCTAACTTGCAATCATACACCACCATTTCCACATCGCATATAGCCGAAGGTGTCACCCGATGACCTCCACATCCAACAATGACAACGTCGTCTGCAGGGTAACGTTTCATGTCCGGATCGCACACCAACAATCGAGCCATAGCCGACTCACTCAATGTGCACCCAGTGGAGCCGCTGTCAATCATCGCAGCCAGGGAAACACCAGCTATTGTGGCAGTAGTGTAAAATAAACTATCCGACTTCAGAACCTTGTGTGTGCCTTGAAAGATAATCGTCTTCTCTGTGGGGACACTGGAAGTGAGTGACTCCAATACTGATCCGAAATCATCTGTCAAACTATTGGGAGGGTTGCTAACTTCATCCACATCGCACTCCCTTGGATGCGGACACATTAGTTTCCCGACTGTGGTGACTGCGAGGGCTGTGCCTGCATGGGGCAGTTGCCTCTGGAATGATCGGGTGAGTAGCACAAAAAGCAAAGTCTCTTTTCACGGCAGTGAACGAGCGCAGAATGGTCGGGGTTAGCGCAGACAGCACATGGGAGATTATTCAAACCTTCAACCATAGGGAGCCTTGGCCTACGTTTACCAGCGGCAGAAGTGGAGGAAGGATTAGCTCCCTGCAGCAAAACTCTCTCCAGCATGGAAATGACACGCTCAAGAGCCGCGGAGTCGGGCGCCCTGGCTGGGTGGGCTATCCGACCGTCATCTTGGCCCGCTGTGTTCTGCCGCATCTCAACTTTGTTCACATAAACATGTTCAGTGGGTTTCCTGCTCACCACAGCCGATGCAGAGGCCCTTGAACTAATCTCTGTCTGGTACTCATCCAGTATAGCCTGGACCTCAACTGCCGACCACTTGTCTATTGTTTTCGACCTGAATGTCATGGAGAGATCCTTGGATGGGCAATTCTTGATAAACATCCGTGTTACATCAAGAGAAGAACAGTCCAAATCTCTGCCCCGTTCCCTGAGACGGTCAGCGGCAATCTCAGCTGCATTGTTAATCCTCAACCAATAGTCATATGCGTCCTCATTATTCTCGGGGAGCGTAGTGTAAAAGTCCGCTAAAGGGAGAGGTGAACAAGGGACAGTCGCAAAATGTTTACGAAGAAGGCCATAGATGGCATCTGGGTTCTGGGTAACATCAACTGCACTGTTTCTTGCGCTAACCTTTACAACATCTTTAGCTCTACCCCTGAGGTTCATGAGGATTTCCTCTGCCTGATGCTCAGGAGCTACATTTGCTCTCCTCATGTAGTTCCTCATTAGGTCCTCCCACTCATGCACATTAACTGTATCAGTGTTATCCCCCTTGAAAGCTGGAGGTTCCCGAACTTTCCTGTGCGGCACGAGCAGAACTTGTGATGAGTCAAGACTTCGTGCGGATGTGTCAACGGCCGTGTCATGGAAGACTGAGTTGTTATGCGTGGCAACGTTACGTGTTGGGCTGAGTTGCGCAACAATGCTATCTGCCAGCTGCTGGCCAACATGTCTTATTATGTCACTCATCTGACCAACTATGTCAGGTGACGGGGGTAAGGGATCTGTCGTCGCGAAATCAGTAGCCTGTGCGCTTGTCATAGGCACACTGCACTGGGTCTGGGAAGGAACTCTGTCCCCACTAACTGAAGTGGCCTCAGCTAGAACCCGCCCATTCCCCTCTGCACGAACTACACCACTCTGTACAGGACTACTAAACTGCAACACGGTCGGGATCCCTCTACCTCTACCAACACACTTATTCAAAGGTGTGCTAAATGTTCCTTGCAAGGAGCTCATCTTGAGACTTCACAAAAAAAGAGGAGGAGAAAAAAAATAGCAGAAAAGTACACCAATTGCAAAACAGCAGTTGAGACGAAAACACACTAATCACAGAACATGAGCACACACTGTCCACCTAGTGATAAGAAGAAGCGGCACAGCGTCGTGGTCCCGGTCCGAAGTGGAGAGTCAACTTGTGATCGACGGGTCACGGCACCAATGTGACGAGGTCACAACTATGATGGTCTCGAGCTCCACGTCGCTGCCGCCTCAAGAACACCAGACACTAGGATGTGGCTTTTCTCTCTTTTTTTTTATTGCCTGCAACACAGTATGGCGGGAGGGATAGGTGAAGTCACGGGGCTTTTCAGTCTCAAAAATAACCTGTGACTTCCCTGGTAGCTCTGCCTGAACTAAACATCATCCATAAAAAAACTAAATGCACAACAAAACAAAATATACAACATAGGTGATCGTATATTGACTATTGACCATAAAAGGGGAAAAAAACACACTTCCACTGGTATTTACGTGATGCCACTGAACGCATCACATGCAGCAGAACGGCTGCGCAATGTACAATAATGGCGGCCGCGACGAACCGCGCGGGTACACGCCAGCCACACTGATAGCCAAATGAAAAATGACACGAAAGACTATATACAGTACAACCAAAAGGAAAGAAGCATTACCTGCAACACAGTATGGCGGGAGGGATAGGTGAAGTCACGGGGCTTTTCAGTCTCAAAAATAACTGCGCAACAAAAAAACACCTGTTAACTCAATGGATAAAAACTTTCATTCGACAAAACTTAAATTAAATGACGACACAAAAAGCAATGTGGACTCGGAACAAATCAGGGAACTAATTAAATACACAGCACCGTAGAAAAAGGAAAAACAAAGTGACATATTGTAATTAAACTAGAAATGAATCCGGACCATGAATGAAACCTGACTTACCCTGTGACTTCCCTGGTAGCTCTGCCTGAACTACGGCGGGAAGCTGGTGCCATACTGTGCGCTGTTGCATCACTTCCGTCATAATTTAATAAAAGCAATATATCACTCCGTTACACAAAGATAAAGACGATATAACGCCATCATTTGGCACACATCCCGCCCTCATCTCAGAGGGACGACTTAACATTGTGTGACTGAAAATGAAGGTTGAATGTGCCCTGAGGCTTTCATTATCACATTTAGTTGAGTGGGGGCTTATTACCTGCAAGGTGAGATGCCTTAATGATATATCGCCGGGTTAAATCCATTGGTCATGCTTGCATACGCGCGGCTGCCTGAGCTTGTTAAGGAGTGATAGAATGCATCGACGGTCTCAATCAAAGTGAACGTTTTCCGGGCCTCCACGCAATGCTTGTGTCTTAAAACTAGACCGACAAATGTAATTAATAGGATGTGTGCGCTTTTAATGATAGCTATGTTGAACAGATGGCATTGCATCTGGACAGTGCAATGGAGAAGACATCCTGTTTACTCAAGAACTGATGTCTGAGGAAGTGGTTCCGAAGGAAAGATGTCCCCCTCTCATGATCGCAATCGTTCATTTTATTCAAAAGTACTTGCCATGTTATCACATAAGTCTCTCTGTGTGCCGAATTCAAAGAAAATGAGGGGAGCCGCTTCCATTTGATGGCAAACAAGTTGGTTGCATTCCTTCCCTTGACGGCGCAACTGCCCCCTTCTACCTGTGCATGTCTAGCAAAATGCCAAAAGAAAAGGAAACTCCTTCCAGGTGCACACTTAGGCTGACGTTTTGCACGAGGCTTGTGCTGGGCACAAAAATAAAGCCCTTTAAATTTAGAATTTCGACTTAAAAACGGTTGTATAAGTTGAGAAATATGGAGGAAATAGTAAAAATATTTGAATAACTGGAATTGTTGTGATGCGACATTGTATGTAATTGTGGCGATGTTGTGTGTTGTGACAAACATACTTTTGGAATATTTTCAATCTGTTAAGAGGTGGACGGGTAAGTTGACAATAATACCTTCTTGGTACAGAGTAACATCTGTTGCTTTTACGCATCCACACAATAAAGAGCCAGTGATCAACAAACAATTTATATCTTCATGTGATTTAATGGTCGTTCTTTTGGTTTCAGTGAACTCGGTCAAGGCTCAGTAACCAAAAGGTAAGCAGAGCTGCACTGAAGCTTGCCGAATGCATAGATTAGCAGTAGCTAACCGCGTTAGCTCCCTGGTGGCAGTTCACTGTCGTTTATCAAGTGCTGCCTCACCATCATGTTGGTCTTCTTTAGACAGGAAACCAGCTGGCATCCAACATGTTTTGTTGTTTGTTCAAGTATGACCTATGAGGCCAGTTGTCCACCTGTGGCCGCTCTTAATGATTTGCATCTCCAATTAGCATGCAGGCGCCCCCTGTGTTCTGCCATTTATGTCATCCCTTGATCATTTTTCACAGCTGGCTCCTGCTATCCTTTTGTAAATGTTTTTAATTTATTTATTTTCATGAGGACCTTTTATTTATTATTTTTTTTAATCTTCTCTGTGCATGTGCGTGCAAATATACTGTAGCCTGTGTAAATACACCTGACGACTTTTGTCTGTATGCATTCGACGTGCGGTGTATACACATGGTGGCGTGCGCCAGTGGGCTTCTCATGTGCGCTCTTGTTTTTGTCAGAAGCTGTCCGCATTTCCACTCATCCGCCGTCTCCTTTGCCACTGATGCACTCCCCTGTTTTGATTGAATCGATTCGGCAGTGCTGTTCGCGCAGTGATAAACGGCAAAAACGAGCAGTGCCCTGCGAGTGTATTATGTTGTTGGTCTGCAACGATTTGCTTGGGACGAGGTCGGCTGAGCCCAACAGGTGCCATGACCTCCTCATTCATCGCAGGGAAACATTAAATGACCCTACTGCATTTCAAAACGTGCATGTTGGGATTGTTGAAGAATGTGTGATCTTTTTTTTTTCCGTAAGATGAGGGGAAATGGGCCGCGGTAGTCTAGTGAAGTCGCCTCCATTGGAACTCTTCACATCATGCATGCCTAGATCTTGATGGATGAAATATTCCAGTTCAAACTCACTTATGTGATAAGCGTGTTGTACTTCCAGATTTTTGGCATGTTATGACCATTGCACGTTGCAGATATATTAGAAAGAGACCTGTGGAATATATTTGAATGCTATTATGTGCCTTTAAATTGCCAGAAAGGCGTCAATACAAGACCTCTGCTATTGTACAACATTGGTCAAATCATACGTTGGTTCACATATCCACTTCATTTAGTTCAACTCAACTTAGGGTAGCTACATGTCGAAAGTGAAGTTTGGCACCCCGACAGATGTTTGAACAGCAGGTTGATGTGTGACTGAGCAGATGGCTTAAAGCAGTGCAGGTAGGTATGCCTAATGTGCCAAAAAGACAGAAAGTTGAAGTGGATTCAGTGATTTGGGATAAATGTTGTCAGCCTCTGGCAGAATTGAGTTTTACCTTCTCACAGCTGTGACAGCCGTGGAATACATCTTCGGCGTTTGAGTTTATTCAACAGTGATTTTTAATTATGGTGCTCTGGTTATTATCTTGGATTTTTTATTTTTATTTTTTATTTTATTTTTGTTGGATTCATGTGTTTTCAGCACAAACAAATTTTTTGATGACGAGATTATTTAACAACCAAAAATGTGATTAAGTGTTATTTTTAAAAAATGGCACGCAGAACAACTCTGTGATGTGATCATATGATCAAAGTGTGGACTTGGAAGTAATCCAGGGTGGAGTCTCCCATTCGCGCAACGTCAGCTGTGCTAGGCTCTCATTGCCTGCAAACCTAAAGGGGATGAATAGTATACAAGCAGAAAAGACATTCTGGATTCAAGTATTTATTTTTGCTACAGTTCAATATACTGTACAACATACATGCTGTAGATACTCTTTTATGATGAAAGCCCAAAATTTTCAGACTTTGAGTGACCGTGTCCATCTTTTGTGATTGCATAATCAAGGATGTGCCGTGGGGGGGTATACCTACTTTTCAGTTCACAGCAACGCGTGATACACATTACCAATTATGCTAACGCAGCACGTGAAGAAACACAACGTAGATCCATCCACTCGTCCGTGCCGTCCCAAGTGTGGTTAGGTAACTCGTTCATACACTGACAATGTAAATAGACGTAATTTTTCGACAAAAAAACTCACCCGTTGTACTGAACAGGATAAGCAGTAGACAACTGATGGATGGCTCGAGGCGGCGCAATGCTAACAATAACACACTGCTTTTTTTCCCCCTGAGATTGTAAACGCTCTCTATTAAAACTTCTAAATCATGTATTTTCCAATGCGCCCTTTTCAGGTACTGTATGTTTTCATAAATCATTCACATGGAGCGCGTCGCAGTGCTAGGTAAGTGCAGCGTCTGGCCTGCGTTAGCAAAGCCTTTCTGCTAGCACTCGACGACTGTCTGGGTATTGAACTGGAGTGGGAGGATTGCCGCAGGTATATATATATATCCTTAAAAACAGAAGATGACTTCGGGTCACATCACGTAGCTTTCAGTGGACGCCGCAACAGAGGATTGAAATCGAGTTCAAGGGGAGGCGACTGCGGTTTTATAATTCATTAACCCCGGCATGTTGCACGATCGTTGTCGAGGAAATCGTTTGTACGGCGAGGGAAATTCCTTTTACTGTAATTGGACTTGGCTTTACTTTCTTTTGGCACACATTGACTTATTTTTTTTTTCTTTGTGACTTGGTGAGTTTTCATAGCAAACTCAACGTTTCCTTAATCCCAAACGGCTCAGTATCTTGGCAACATGCGCCGCGGTAATGCCCACACATCAAGTAAACAAGGAAACAGGAAAACACAGACAACAATTACATCATATCCCACCCACAGCATGCACAAATACAAAAGGCACAAATGGATGCGCACGCTCCAAAATGTACGGAGGTATAGCTGAAAATATCTTCTTTTGATCCATCGCGTTTGCCTCAAAAGTCTTTTATTGCAACACTGGAGGTAAAACGAGGGTGATGGTACATGGAAAGGACAAGATCAAAATAGAAGTTCAAAGTGTAAGTTCAGGGGTGTGAAACCTTTTCCCCATCGTTTTGAGGGCTTTCCCAGACACAAAAAACGCTTTCGGATCTTCACGTCGAACCGATCCAACAAATCCACGTTGTGCTAACCCAGCAATCGGAATACAGTAACGAGATGGGCATTCTCACGCCCTGAACTCGGAATGACCTGCAGTCGCGGCAGCGCGCTATTGCCGCATGCCGCCTTCACAGCCACGACAGTGAAGTTGACGGTGTTCCAGAGGATGCGAGCACAGGTGCCGCCGTGCTCTCCGGGATGCCTCGTGCCTCTTTGCGAGCTGTTGGTTTTTAGACGCTCCCCAGAGGGCCTTGTCATATCTGTCCTGCTCATTGAATTCCCCCCCCCCCCCCCCAATCCGTGTCACAGACTCTTGCTGACGACACTTGGATGTGAACTCCTCCTCATGCCTGCAGCATGAAGTATTTACCGAATCTGTCCATGCATGTTGGATGGTTTTGCGTGCCAACCCACCAGCACCTGCGTTCCTATTCCCAGCAAGACTAATTGTCGTTTTGATTTGCTCCATTCCCTATGTCTATGTATTTCATGAGGTTGGTTCTTTATATAATAAAGGAGACACCTTTTAATTTTTTTTTAAAATTAAAACAGCACTTTTGATTCAATTGATCAGAACGCCCCCAGTATGAATAATTACAGCACACAAATCACCTTCCGTTTTTTTGGTGGGGGCTACGATGTCTCATGCAAATGAGCCACTGCTCACCCAAGCTCCTTCATTTTTGTTTTCGTCAATGAATATATTACCCGAGCTTTCGGGTTTCATTTTAAATGTATTTATTTTGGTATTACAGTATTGCATGACCGTCATGTACAGAAGAAGGAAGGTCAACCAGGCATTTGGGAATTGTAGTTTATGTCATTACCCGGTGCCTTTAAAATAATAATAAAACTAAAACGAATACTAAATCTCAACCAAACCTTCTTCAAAACAAAAATAAATAAAGCAAACTCGCTCTGAAAACTAATTTAAATTAACTGACGTGAACAAAAGTCAAAATTAAATGGAAATGAACTACAGGGAAAAATCCAAACTTATTATAACCCTGATATAGACAACCAAACGGTCACACTCACAACTGAGTCTTCCTTAACCCTAACATATGTGTGTGTGTGTGTGTGGGGGGGGGGGGGGGTTCTATGTGGTATAAGGACAAGAGAACTTGGAAGGCAGTCGATTGTGGGGAAAACAAGATGAGGTGTGAACCAGCGCACCACCATGCTGAGCCGAGTGACAGGCCAACCAATGTTAAATTGAAGTAACGCAGGGCTACTGATCCAGAGTGAGCGGGGTTGTGTGTGGTTGAATGCAGTGAGGGCACTTGCTTCAGAACATGATTCGTCAAAAATCAATCCTACACTCTATGCGTTTCAAAGCGCTGTATCTACTTTCCGAACACGCAGCCATTTTGTGTCGAAAAATTGGAAAACCAAATATAACAGCAGCCGAATATTTGACTGTGGAAGAAGCCAACTGCTTGTTTTAATTAGTCGTGCACTGAGTTTGATTAGGGAGCTGCCATGCTACAAGTTCCCCGTGCATCGTAATGCATTTCTGTTAACGTTTGTGTGTGCGCGCGTCTGTTTGTTTGTCCGAGTGCATGCGCTTGTCTTCGTGTTGCTGCGGAGTGGATGAAATTGATTTGAGAGCCAGAACTGCGTAATCTTCTTTTGAAATTGGTATTCGACAGAAAGCTTATCACTGGATTCAGAGAGGAGGAGGAGGAGGCGAAGGGAGCCGGGATGCGGGGGTGAAATGAAAACAGGAATGGTGTATCAGCCACCAATGGTCAGGTCTTACATTGACATTTTGGTTTATTCCGAACTACAGAAAAATAACCTTTGTATTTGTACAGCTACACACGTTGTTTTCTCTGATGTTTTCTTCCACAGAAGTAATATTTTCGCATTATTCGTACAACTGTCAACATAAGCTAGCGACTCTTTTGGACTTTAGAGGTTCACTCTGTTGCTGTGCTTGTTTTAGTGTACACTGCTAAATGAAAAACACACATGCTAACATTAGCTGCCGCTGCTGTGGCGGCCTTCACTCGTAGTCTTTTAATGATTTTATTTATTTATTTTTTGCATTGATAAGATGCGTATCTATATAAGGTCTGCGTTGTGTGCTTGATGTAAATCTGTGGCGCACGAGTGAAAAATATCAAAACAATTTTATTAAAAAAATAACATTCAAACCTGAATAAAAAATAAATAAAAGAACATTTGGGAATTTTGAATATAGATCGCGGGACGGACACCAACGCATCGATTAAATCGATGTATCGTTACACACCTATTAACTCTAGATGCTGCCGTATCACACGCCATAGTCTCCTCTTGAATAAAGTGTGTCTCATTGGTGAAGGAGATTCGTCAAACTTGTCACAGACGCAGCCAAAATCAACACACATCCTGACCCCTTAGTCTCCATTTTGCTGAGGCGGCCCTTAGTCTGCAATTGAATAAAATTTCTCATTGCTGATGAAGGTTCATCGAAAATTGGCCACCAAAATGACAGAAAATAGATTAGCATTATTTTGTTTGCTTCCTCTCTTGCTGTATCTTAGCTCTGGATGCTACATTATTATATGCCATAGTGTCTACTTTTATGTCATGGCCCTTTGTCTCTTCTTGAGTGAAATTTGTCTCATTGGTGGAGAAGATTTGACAAATTCTTTCACCGACATGTCTTAAATTCACACACACACTCTGATGTTAGATTTTTACTGTGGCTTGGCTGTGCATGCTGCCGTAGTATGTACCATAGCTTCCAATTTGTCGGAGTGGTCCTTAGTCTTTTCATGAATAAAGTTTTTGTCTCATCGGTGGAGAAGATTTGTCAGATTTGTTCCCAAAATAGGTCAAACAAGACCCGATGTCTGCTTCTCCCGTGTTTTAGCACTTGATGCTGCCGCATTATACTCCACTGACTCCAATTCCTCTCCTTCCTTGAGACAACAGCCACTCATGGCGAAGCAAATATTGGAGACCCAGCGTGTTTCTTTTGCACTTTTCCATGAAAAAAAGAAGCAGCCCAAAACGGACACCATAAAGAAGCTGCATCAAAACACTTTAAATTGCTCTGCGATAAGAACGCTCCAGGAAAAGTCTTTAAATTTTTGTCATTGAAGGTCTTTTGCCCCGATGCGCTCTGCGCGTGACGTACGCTATAGTAAGAGAGGCTGTAAAAAGCATGATAGTAGCGACATCACCCAAAGTGCTCTCACGAGTAGCGATAGGAACAAGGTAATGTTCTAAGGCAGCGCTGATGGCAAAGACTTGGCCAGTAAATCACACGCTTGAGATTTCGGCACGCGTCAGCATGTTGAACTTCAATGACCTCGCTGACCTCTCGGCGCCTCGCCGTGCGGATTTATGAGTGTCAGGTGCGAATCGCCTTGTCGTTAGGAAATATACGAACAACTCAAACCCATACTGGGATCCATCAAATTTTTATATTTGAATCTCATTACTTAAATTGGTACAGCGTGGAGAGCCGATTCGCGCTCTGAGCATTCGCCATGTGGGGATCTTTGTATTATTCATGGAGATGGAACATACTGTGAGGTTAATCAGATCTGGAGTTTTTGTTTTTTTTTTGGTCCCATTTTGTCATGCAGGCGTCATCACTCAGGAACTATTTCACATTTTCTAAGCAGTGCACTCCCATGATTTATGTGAGGCTGAGACTCCCTGCACGGCTCATATATAAAGGCCTTTAAAAAGACGTACTGGGTCATTTCACACTAATGAGCGTCTTCAAACTGTGACTGCAAACTGCTCCTGTTTGGAGGCTGAAACACACCCGGGAGATTTTACGTGCCGTAATCCTGATATAAACCCCCCCACCCCCCTTAATTTATTTATTTAGTTGCTGGCTTGCACAGGGAGGGGAAAGTGATCCAGCGACGTAACATTATTACGTCTCTCGGTAGGAAATTCTAATCCTTGTGATTTCCCACAGTCGCTCCGCCTTTTCTCTTCAAAATATGCGCGGTGCTCGTGATACACAACCTAACGCTTTCAATCTGTTTCAACAAGTAAATTATTTCACACACTTTACAGTCTGATTACTGCACACCTTTTGTCAATGTCCGTGCACATTTATTGGCTCTGTCGTGAAATATTTATTTACATCTTGATCTGTAATGATGCATGAGAGACACTTATGCAACTCACCTCTCACATGTGAGACCTGACCGGAAATTTGAACCCAGAACCGGTCTACTGGAAAGCACACATGTTCGCCACTCGGGCTGAAATCATTTCCATAATACAGTACTGGAGCCCTTTAGAATTTACTTTCATAATCCCGTTTCATTTAACATGCTTTATTATTCAAAAGTCTTGCCACCGTGAGTTTGGTTTTTATCTCCTTTTTGTTTTTTTTCATAGCGTTCACCGTAACATGAGGGATAGCTTTGTCTTCAATTAAACATGGCGGGATAGCATCCAGGCATCCATCGTCCTCCGCACATCCGTACTGACATTTGAGCTACAACTGAAAATCATCAAATAGCGGACTCGGACAATTACACAGAACTGCACATTGCAATTTAAAGGAAATATTCTTGAATAAGATTTCAAAAGGGGCCTGTTTGCTGATGTGCACACATGCCGGCGCGTTGTGTCAAGAGAGGGCGGAGGATATCTGCCAAGGGTGGGAAAACCGAAGACAGTGGCTTCCCAATTGTTGGAGAAAGTCGTGTAAGCTGCTACGATTAGAGCAGAGCTTCAGTCTGCTCTCTTTGTTTGTTATGGAGCTTAAGTTCTTAAGCGAGTATTGCTCAAGGGTGAGGCCTCCTCTGTTCCTTGCTTCTGTACCATTTGACTGCATCTTATTTATGGTTTTCCATATGTCTGAGTGAGGTGGCAAAAGTACCCAGGTGCACGTGCTCTGTAGAAGTCCAAATACGGGAGTAAAGAAGGACTATGGCAAAAGTAGAAGGACTGATTCAACTTTTTGAAGTAAAAAGTGCAAAGGCGTAACTCGACAAAATCCGTTTCCCTCTCGTAACTTGCAAAATAAACAAACAAAGAAAAGGGCGTAAATAGTGTTGGCTCACTTTTATGCAATCAAAATGTGTCCCCGGAATTTTGAACCAAATGCGTGAAGTAGTTACAACAAAAAAAGCGTCACTTCTCATGAGGAGGAGGAGAAGACGTGATTCAAGTGGAACATTTGGAGCTATGCTATATTTTATTTTAAGCTAACATTTCTTTTGTGAAAAAGGTCTATAAACTCACGTTTCTACCACTTTCAACCAATCTGGTACATTCAGCACGGCGGTCTTTTTTTTTTTTTACATTGCGTCATTATCCGTGGAGGTAAAAAAAAAAAAAGGAATAATTCTATTTCAACAAAGGAAAAGTACAGTAGTTTCGGTCAAAGTTTTCCGAAAATTGACTGCTCAAGTGCTACAAGCAGATCCATGAGTATTCACACTCAGACAGTGGGCGCGCGCACACACACCCGTCTCAGGCAAGTGATTAAAAGGCATCGTTATGGCACTAACGTCGCACTGAGGAGCGCACACCTGTTTCCCCGCAGCTGTTTCGCCAGACGCAAGCTGTCGCCCTTCACTTGCGACCACACGCTTTGAAGGTGACGACCGTTTGATGCCGTAAATCCCTCCCGGGCCAAGTGGTCCGTCGCCACGGTAACGGGCCTCATTAGGATAATGCGACCGGAGAGGCATGTCCTATTAGCCGGTGCACTCGACGTGCACATGCGGGTCTTGTAGCGTCTGCGGTCAAAAAGCAACATGAGTCAGGTTTTGTCCAGGTGTAGCGAACACACCTGCTACTGTTTCAAAATAATTGCAATCGATGACTGTATGGTGCACATCCTGCTGCAATGACATGGTCCGAACCTTGAAGATGGTGACGCTGTGGTGCAGAAACAATGCTGACATTTATCCCCTTTAAAATGAATACTGTTGTAGTTTGTTGCAGAAAACATGCACACAAAAAAAAACAACTTTCTAAATGGGATCTGGTTATTTCGACGACCCATATTTGCAAATTGTGTGTGTGTACTTGCAAATTGAGTGTCATTACGTATGCAAATATACATTATGCACCCCCCCCCCCCTGACTACTGTATAGAAGCCATTATTTCTACATTGCCATATGTACCCTAGCAACCGTTAACCTCTCTTCCAGGTTGGCGCTGTATAGGTGAAACGCAATACGCATCACGCTGTGCCTTTATGAATGAAAATCAGCCATGCATCCATTTAGATTTATTTGACTATCCAAGCGTCACTGCTCACCAGTGCGACATTAAGCAGCAATCGTCTCGCATTCATCCTGCCAACTGCCTCATTGCTGCATATGTCATCCGCTGTGCACTAAAGGTGCAGGATTGCATTGAAAAACAATGCAAAAAGAATGATGCCACCAGTATTTTTGCGTTATGTTACTACAGTACTACAGTACTACAGTTACTACTACTCTAATGACAACATTAATTGGTTCTGGAAGAAATTTCTTAACTGGAAAATTTTGTAAGTAGAGACGTGTTTTCCATGTAAATGCCCTAATTTGTTCCAAGCATTACCTGCATAGACACATCTGGTAGAGGTCCCTCTTAGCCAATGGGATGCCAGGATGATGCTCGGGAATAGCCAATGGCAGAGCAGCTATAAGTATGTTGCGTTCAGGAAACTCGGAGCTGCGAATAGCAGTCCATACTGTATTTTAACCTTTCGTATCTTGAAATGTCTTTTGTAACAACAGTCAATAGTTTCCTGTTGAGAGGTTTCGTAACTTGAAAATTTCGTATGAAGAGACGTTCGTAAGTAGAGCAAATGTGTTTTTATTTTGTTGACATTTGGAAACTAATACGCTAATCTCTTTATTTGGTCAATGCAAAATATTTTTCTTTTAGACAAATGATCGAACTTTTTGCTTCTTTTGACTTGATTTTCATGGTATCAGGTACATGTATGAGAAGTGTACGTCATTCGATTCATTCTATGACCGCTCAAAACACCCATGTCAAATCCTCTTTCCCCATTGAATTGAATTGCAATGCCATTATTACGCCCCCCCCCCCCTCCAAAAAAAAACACCAACAAGGTGGTTTTATGAGAAAAATAGCATTTGCTCATCAAAACATATCACAACACCATAATTTAATAGGATGTAAAGAGTTAAACAATGCGTCAGGATTAGGGCTAAAAAGAGTCCTTGAGTAATTCAAGTGACTTGCTTCAAAAAATGCTCAAGGCATTTTCTTACGCGAGTACCCGCGTATTTACATGTACAGTAAATGTTCCCATCCCGGAATTCTATGGAAAGGAATATCCTTCACCCGGAATAAAAACCTATGCATTAACATTTTGACTAGTTTTCACTTCGCGTTTTTCGATCATCAGATTCTAAATGACGATGTGTAAGTGAGTTTTTATTGCCGTGCGTTTTACTGTAATTGTGAATGATTTTAACTTTATTCACTTAAAAGCAGCACCCACTCGACATGACCGAAGAAACGTGTTCGCTTCGCCGTTTTCATTCATCAGATTCGAAACGAAGACGTGTAAGCGACTTTTTATTGGCGTGCGTTTTACTGTAATTGCGAATGATTTTAACTTTATTCACTTGCGTCGTGTAGATCATGGCATCGAAACGTAGAAGAACTGTATTGACTGGAGCGGAGCGAGTGAAATGCATCAGTTTGATCGAGGCTGGACACAAAGTTAAAAAGATCCAGCAGACACTTGGAGTCGGAAAGACGCAAATCTACGAAACTTTAAACAACAAGGCATCGATTCAACTCCTGATGACAAGCCACCATCCAGCAAAGAAGCAATGCAAATGGCAACAAAAATCCTTCAGTATGCACAAGAATTACCAGACATCGGTGATCAACGGGACAGTTACTTGCAACTAGCAAGAAAACTGTATGACACGCAGGCAAACATTGTCATAAACCAAAGAATGCATCCAACAAAACAATCCTAAATACACATTTTTTTCCCCAAGACAGAAAAAAATAAACATTAAAATACTGTATGTATTTTACTGTTGTGATTTTTTGGGATACACCTGTATTGCAGTTTTTGTTATATAAACAGTTTTTGGACATGTACAATGCTCATTTCCCAAATGAGGAATTTCTGTTATCAGGACAAATTGGACAGCGCAAACACGAGTCCGTACTCGAGAATATTTACTGTACACTGTCAGGAAGAAGTCAAGCCAACGGCAGCAACAAAAGTTCATGCATGACAATAACACACCGCCAACATGGTGAGAAGGCCAACTTCAAAATAAACCGGACTTTGCCAAATAACATATGAACATAAATGCCTTGGTGTAATTTTATTTTGAAGGTGTTCCCGGCAGCATGTCGCAGCGTAATGGTCTGACTTGACTTGTCTTTCTGACCTTGTTTGGGGCTTTTATTGCCATCACAAACTGTTGCTACCAACAACAATAACATAACATGAAATAATGTTCAATCGCTAATTAAGGCCACTAAAACAAACAAACAAACAAACAAAAAAAGACTTCATTAAACTCACATTGTAGTGCACGGTGCCTGTTGCCAGCGTGTCGCTGGTCATGATGACCCTCACTGAGAACAAAACGTTTGCAAAGCACACTGCTTGCCAACTTGCAAGCAGATGTTTCATAACTAAAGTGGGCGGCTCTGTTATTGGAAAAATATGATTCACCTGGCAATGGGTACCCTCGGGTAACGCTCGGCCTGCAAGGAAATGTAGTCCTACCAGTTCTTTATTTCTTTTGTGGATGTCATTTCACTTCAGGAGCATCTAAAATGATCATTTTAGTGCAACACCCCCTCCCACACACACACACACACACACTCTCGACCACTGCAGACATATACGTGTCGTTCTATTTTTATTTGAGAAAGAGAGCTATGCTGATCACAAAGGAGGGTGTGCGCAGAGGAACCCGGGAGGCTCAACTCAAATAATCAATAAGCCGTAGTGCACCGGGGGCGGGCAAATCTAAAGAAAGAGATGTTTTCTCACCATTGCAGTCAATTGATATGGACTTCCTGTAAGTGTGTGTGTGGTGTCCATTAAGCAAGGGGTGGGGGGGGGGGGGGTGTCAAGGGCTATAGCTCTAAGTCATCTAAAATGTACTTCGACGCTTGTTTCAGCACAAATTACACCAGACTGGAGTAGATGGATTAACCTCTCTCCTTTTTTTTCCCTCCTTTCCCATCCCACCCCTTCTTCCCTTCTTCTTTTTACAGGTAAGTTGCTGAAGTGAGCATGAGATGCCTCTCAAGGTAAAACGTGCAGTCATCTGCCTCATTTGGATGATTCTGTCTTTTGAATATTGATTCATAAAATTATGACATATGGTTGCGCATTCATAAATAATACCAGCATCACAGGAACCAAATGCGGTACTTATTCACTTGATACCGTTTCCTTACGTAGCGGCCAGGCGTATTTATTTACTCAAATGTAGACTGGTGGAAGGGATTTTTGGAATAATAAAATGTCTATCAACTATAAGGCTGAATGATTTTGAAAAACGGTGGAATGTGAGACAGATGCGACTTTTCGCAGCTATTTTGAACAGTATTGCGAAGATTAGCAACTCTTTGCCACTTTTTGGGAACCGTTGGGACTCTTAACTCTTTCATGCACCCAGTAACCTGATAGCATGAGAAGCTAAATAATGAAAACATACCGTACCCCCGCCGATTGACCAAAATAGAGGCAGACGTTGGTTTTCTTTCCTCCAAATTGCAGCCTTGGCAGTTTTTCAATTGCATTCTGCTGCGTTGCCGTGTTCATTTGAATTTGATTAATTTTCAGCCCTAATCAAATGTAACTCAAGTTTTAATCAAAACAAAGGAGCGCTATGGCAAAATGCAGCAAAAGACAAGGAGGCAGCTACAGTATTTTGAGAGTCATGTTGGGCCACTAAATGAGGAAATACGGTAATAAACTTACAAACACAAGTCAGAAACATGAAACCAAGGGGTTGACTCCCCCGCCTGAGGAGTGTTGCATGCCTTTTCACCCGCTGCCTGTGTTGTGGTTGGCTGCTAATCTGTTTATCTAATCAGATTCTGAGGTTACGGCTCTGTCTCATTAACTTGCGGGATATTGATTGTGCCGCGATGTTTTCTGCGGCGGCCCACGGCTACGCTCCCAGATGGGGAGGAATGCGGGTTATTTATTTATTCCCCCTCAACTGACCCCCCCATAGCTCATCAATCGATACCGCCTTGTCTTAGGATAGCTGCATGTGTGGGCTTGCTAAAGTTAAAAAAAAAAAAGCTTTGTGAAGGAAATAGGGATTGCTGGCGATACGGTTTGACATGTGTGCGCCGTTGAAACAAGAGTGTCGAAACAAACGATTAACAACCCTTTCTGATGTATTCATATTTTAGTGTCATAATTGCAATTATTGCTGGAAGACATCATTTCATTTCTCCCTCCACCCCAAGCTGCTTGTCATCATAAAGTACTTGTGGAACTTGTAAGTTTTGACATAATATGTTGCAGTCAGCCCCTTCGCTGCTAATATTTTGAATATTACTCATAGTAAGTAATGGAATAAGAAATAACCACTTCCTGAATCAAACTGTGGCCAACATAACACTGTATGTAAACGGAATACCGCAATTTTCGGATGATGCGATTAGTCTCCTAATCGTGGTCGCGGTCTATTGTTGGTGAGCCGTCGACAAGCCAAAATAATCGTTTGTGGCAGCACGACTAACAACGTGCCGCTTTGGTTTCTTTTGCATTTACCATTAGCAAACCATTGTTAGTATTGCGAGCTAAACTGTGACGTTAACTTACGCATGTGGGTTTTGCATTAAAGAATGAAGTTACATTTTTTTTCATTGTTGTGTCCTGATTCTGTGAAGTATAAACCCCGCCTTTTGCCATCCTAGTTTTTCCAACATCATCCATAATAAAAAATCCCTTAATTCAAATTAATGATCCTGGGAGTTCCTTCTATCGCTGGTGGTGTTTAGCTCGCCACTCGCCCACCAACAAGAGATGCTGACTCAGTTGCCAGGTTGGCGTGAATGAAACAAAACCCCCTCTTTTTGCTTTCCTTCTTAAAAAGGCAAACTGTGTAAAATTGCAGACCGCCAACTACAAAGATAACTTGTCAAGTCACGTACTTCAAGTCTAAGCCGGGTCGAGTCACTTTGATACCAAGTCTCAAGTCAAATCATTCCCAAATTTTTAGCAAGCCGGACGCAAATTCTAAAAAATAGCAACTCGAGTCTGACTCAAGTCAAGTCATGTGACTCGAATCCCCCATCGTTGGCTTTCAACCACTCTCATTTGCCTTTACACTGCAGTCAGACCACCCACTCCCTTAATCCCCGCTTGTTAAATAACAACAACAACAACAACAACAGTATTTATAGAGCACTTTCAAACAGCCATCGCTGCATACAAAGTGCTGTACATGGAGCAATTTAACATGCACAATAAACAGTAAGACAAATCGGTAATAAAGGCGGTAGAAAGCACCAAACAGTAAAACCAAGAACAAATCTAAGTCATGCTGAGTCGAATGCCAAAGAATACAAGTGAGTTTTGAGGAGGGTTTTGAAGATGGGCAGCGAGGAGGCTTGCCGAATGTTCAGTGGGAGGTCATTCCAGAGAGAGGGACCAGCAACAGAAAAGGCTCGATCCCCTCTGAGCCTCAGTTTAGTTCTTGGTACTTCTAATAAAGTCTGGTCCACAGACCTGAGGCGCCGGGCAGGTGTGTAGGGGCGGATGAGCTCAGAGAGGTAAGGTGGCGCGAGATTATTCAGAGATTTGAAAACAAATAAGAGGATCTTGAAAATAACTCTAAAATGAATGGGGAGCCAGTGAAGGGATGCCAGAGTAGGAGTTATGTGCTCCCTCTTATGAGTACCAGTCAAGAGGCGAGCAGCGGCATTCTGGACCAGCTGAAGGCGCTTAATGGAGGACTGGCTGACTCCAAAGTAAAGGGCATTGCAGTAATCGAGCCGGGATGTGACAAAGGCATGAATTACTGTCTCAAAGTGTTCATGTGAGAGGAGAGGTTTTATTTTGGCCAGCTGTCTAAGGTGAAAGAAGCTGGATTTAACAACGGCACCAATTTGCCGATCGAGTTTGAAATCACTGTCCAGTTTAAGGCCCAAGTTTGAGACTGTTGACTTAAGATAAGGAGACAGGGGGCCCAAGTCTACAGGATGGAATGTACAAGGGCCACTGGGACCAAACAATATCACCTCTGTCTTCTTTTCATTGAATCTCAAGAAATGTTGTGCCATCCAGGCACAAAATTTTGATTTCTTTCAGACAGGATAGGAGTGGCCTTAATGAGAAGGCGTCTTTCTTGCTCAGTGGGACATAGATCTGGCAGTCATCTGCATAGCAGTGGAAGGGAATACCATGTTTCCTTAAGATGGAACCCAATGGGAGCAGATACAGCGAGAACAGCAGAGGCCCCAGAATTGAGCCCTGTGGAACACCACATGACAGGGGAGCAGTGCGTGACTCAGAACAGCCAAGGCTGACACAGAAGGTTCTGTCAGCTAAATAGGACCTAAACCACTCAGGAGCACTGCCGCCAATGCCCACCAAGTGCTGCAAACGCAGAATACTGTGATCCACGGTATCAAATGCTGCAGTTAAGTCCAATAAAACTAGACACACGTGGTCTCCAGAGTCATTTGCCAGGAGGATGTCATTAGAAACGCGTAACAGGGCTGACTCCGTGCTATGCATCGTCTTGAAACCTGACTGGAAGACCTCCAAGATGTTATGTTCATCCAAGAAAAATTTCAACTGCATGTGCACCACTTTTTCCAGAATTTTGGAAATGAAAGGCAGTTTGGAAATGGGCCTGAAGCTTGACAGCACATCTGGATCAAGACCAGGTTTCTTGATCAAGGGTTGGACCACAGCATGTTTAAACTGTTGGGGAACTACATCAGAAGAGAGGCTGCTGTTGATGATATCCAAGACTGATGCGCCAACACTCGGGAGAACCTCCTGAAAGAAGTGCGGGGGAAGAGAGTCGCAAGGGGAGCCAGATGGCTTCGTCTGGCGAACTACATCCTCCAAAAGCGCCAAGGACACAGTTTCAAAAGAATTTAGCACAGCTGAACATGGAACATGGACAGAGGGGTCAGATGCAGTATTTGAGACCGGAGTCCTAGCTGTAGAGACCTTATCAATGAAAAACTGAAGGAATCTGTTGCACATCTCGGGTGAAGAATCCGAGCAAGTAGGCAGAGGGGGTTTGAGTACAGAATCTATCGTTTTAAATAGTGCGCGTGGGTTGTGATGGTTAGCTTGAATAAGGTCCGACAGATATTCTCTTTTGGCCTCTTTTACTGTGAGCTGGTAGTTACGCCAGCAGTCTTTCCAAATTTGATAAGAGACATGCAATTTGTCATTTTGATGTAAATCCATAACGATAGCTCACATGTGTTGAATAATTCATGCCGTGAATGGACATCGTGTGTCACACCCGCGCTGCACGGCCGCGTTGATGTGGCCGCGTCGCCGCACTCCGTGAGGAAAGTGTGGGAATGGCTAGGCTTGCATATCAAAGTGAACGTGTGCTGCAGTGTGTGTGTGGGAATGGCTAGGCTTGCATATCAAAGTGAACGTGTGCTGCAGTGTGTGCGTGTGTGCGTGCGTGCGTGCGTGCGTGCGTGCGTGCGTGCGCGCGCGCCTGGGCAATGCGTCATACTGCGACTTGCAGAGAAACCCGGGAGCTCCCCTCTGCCTGCTCCCATGCCGCTCGCTGGCGGGCGTTACGTAACGATGCTCCCCGCACACGTTCACTTCCAGTGGCTCTGTACTCATTGTGTTGTGTGCAGTGTGGTGATTTTCCAAGGCCCAGTTGTGTTGCTCTTGAATGGGGTATTTTTGTGCTCACACTTGACGGTTGAGGGCAATGATGCAAAGGAGTGTTTGTTGGTATTTTGCGTGCTGCTTAATTTCCGATATTCTGCGATCTGTCCGTTGATTTTAGTTTATTGATCAGGTTTGTTTCTTTTAATTGTTTTTTATTTTTATTTTTTGTCAACAGTGTGGGTTTTTTTTTGTGGGAAAACGTTTTTTCTGATTAAAAAAACTGTCTTCAAATCATTTTTTGTAGCTTCTACATTTCACAAGTGTGTCCTTGCCGAAGTGTACTGTTTGTACTTGGGCTGTTCACAAATCGGTGGTGTTTTGAGTGGGGGCTCAAGTGGTGGTGGAAAAGTGAGTATCATGATGATTTTTTAAAAATATATTTTTTTCTTGCATGTCAGGCTTTTGAAATATTTTCATTTTTAAGTCTGTAAAAGCGTGCGTCGTATCGATTTCACCATGTGTAATTTATAGCGATGAAGTTTCAGAAAAAATGTCCACCTGCTGCCCAACCCAGTCATTAATTCATAAATAGTACTCACTATACTACCATAATACATATATTATTGTTTTAAAATGATTGTTGTTACTATTAATAATTTGAAAACCCAATACGCTGGAGAAAAAAAAAACAATGGTAGAGTGAATCAGCCTGAAAAAAATAATCTAGAAAATTGTACTTGCATCTCTGATTAAAATATTTTGTTAAAAAATGTTGCCCAATGTTATTTTAATGGTTCGAGGTTATGAATCTTCAACTATTATAATGTATTTGTCTATGTTCAATCCTATGTAGAGTGCGTTGTTGTAGCTGCGGTTGCTGTTGACGTGCTGCATCGATAAATTTGAGTCGGGAGTAATATGTTCTCAAAACAATGAGTAAAATCAATCCATCAGCCAGTAGATAATAGTGTGAGTAAAAGTAAATAGCGCTTCGGCGCTCTTTGTTGCAGCAGGTGCTGCCGGCTTGCCTGGTCGTTTTACCCGGGTGAACAATAATAGCCGTAACGCGACACTTTGTTGATCTCTTCGGGGAAGCTCTCTATTTGCCTGCGCCCTGCACTGTTGACGTCATTGGGGAGGCTCACATACTGAGTGGCGCACCTGGAGCCGCTGCACACCCGGGGGCGGGGTTGGTTCCACTAAAATATTAACATGTGGCCTCAGCAGGTGCATACTCTTAAGTGCTTTGCATCATGTGGTGTACACTCGGCGGCCACAACCTTCATTTTGCATTCAGTCTAATGAGATCCAATGCAAAAAAAAATAAAAAATAATAATAATAAACGCCTTGCTCACGAGCTTAGCATGATATGCTTAATAAGATAAGATAAGAAAACCTTTATTAGTCTCGCAATGGAGAAATTCCCAATTCACAGCAGCAAAGTTATCAAATTAATGTGGTGTTCAAGTTGTACAAACATGCTAGCTAACATGCTTTTGTCACCACGATGTTATCTGGTATTAATGCGTTTAAAAGCAAGCCATTAAGAATTATTCAGCAGGCAGCTCTTTTGACAAACGATAAGCGAGATACATTTTCCTCAGTGCATTATTTGTTGCTCAAGCTTTTTAATTCTTTACCTTGCCGATGTCGAGGTCCAGCTTTCTATTTGTTTCCCAATCTGCCGGGAGTCCCAGCGGACCGACAGCCCAGTTTCATTTGGGTGACGGCGACGTGTGAAAGAGAAGGAGGTGAAAGTTTGACTTTTAAATGTCACAGGAGCCGTGACCGCAATGACACGCACGCACGCACACACGCACACACACACACAGACGTAGAGGGGTGGCCGGGTCGCTGCTGCGTGCCCCTCAGCCGCTGTTGTCACATCCTTTCAAGACACAAAACCCACAGCACTCCGCTGCATCGGCACAGACAAAGGCCAATAGCAATCCCGAGAGCGGACCGCTTCATGAGTGTTACTCTCATAATTAATTCATTTAAATTTAATCTACAATGGCCCTATACTTGTTTTTTTCGAGTTGCATTTTTCCAATTCACTTGCAACAACAGTTACCAGTGCACGCTTTCAAGCGGGATCTGTTGCTGAGCAACTGTGATGTCATTTTTAATCTCGACAGCATGTGGCAAAATGGCCGCCCCCTGAGATGGACAAAAAGGGGCTGATTTTACTGCTTAACTCAAATTGCACAAACGCATTGTCAATAGAATTGGTTTAGACTAGTGGGGCTGCATAGAACATATTCCTGTCAAGAAAAGTTTGGGGTTGACTTGCCCTTTAATGGACGCCCAGTCTCATTTGTCCTTTAAATGTGAGCTTGAATGTTTGCTTGTCTGTGCATTCCCTCCAATTGTCTAATGACCCATCCAGGGTGTATCCCACTTCTCACCCAAGTCAGCTGGGACAACTTCCAGTGATACAAAATGTATTGTTGTATCATGATGTATGATGCGCTCTGTGCGGCGTGCTTTTTTGCAGTTTTATTGTGAAGTGGAAAAGGGAACTGCCACATAACTGAGTCAAGGAAAAAAAAAAAAAAACATCAAAAGTGGTGAGGTGTCCGAGTCGGTCGACTAATATTCTAGACCACTAGCGTGGATGATTTTGCTGGTCGGTTTGGAAGGGCGTGTGCCGCTCAGTCTGGTGGTTTTTCTTCCGCACTTTGTCGGCAGAAAATTAAGTTGTTTTTTTTTTTTTTTTTTTGCCTGGAAGATAATTTTATATCCCGCAATGATCCTCCTAACCCGTAATTACTTTAACAGTTTAATGTCACACAAGTCCGCCACCATGTACATCCACAACGCACTTCCCGTGTGCTGTTCTTTCCGCCTTCATAATTGATGCCCTTGAACGGAATTCAGGGCAGAGGGGGGAAAAAATAGGACACAAAAAGCTGTGTGATTCATTTCTTTTGCACTAAATGCCCCAAAAAGTCATTCAAATGTTTCTTAGCCAGAATGCTCCGTTCTAATGTCAGGATGAGTTTTCAGAGCGATTTGTGGTTTTTGCTATTTCATAATTTGGAAACCTCAACTGCTTTTGACGTACGGTAAGAAAACGTTCAGCCAATGAGGTTAAACCATAACATAACTTATCTACGCTATCACATCATATATAAGTTTAGCGCTCATGCTAACAACATAAGTAATGTCCTTGCTGGTCCGCTAGTCTCACAGACCAGTCAAAAATACATCGTTCGGGGTTGTGCTGGCATTGCGAAATGATAGTTGTCAAGTTGTGTTACAAGCCGGTGTGCCATCAACTTCACTTCCTGGTTCCCATGTAAACATGATGAATTATTGATTTCAATTCATGTTGCTTCTTTGAGACCAAGAGTGGACGAATTTTTCCCCACGAGCCTGTTGTAATTACTGTATCGCAGGGTCACTAGTGGGCCATACCATCCCTCCGTGGAATTACTAATCACGCTCGCATTGACAATCAGTCCATGCGTCCCGGTGATTAAGGCTACGGCGAGTCAGCCGGCACAAGGGGGAGAGAAGTCAGCCTGAGCGTCTCGACCGCATCAGTGACACACCGTTGGTGCAATGCAGGAGAAGTCTATTTTTGGAGGGCTGGAGCAACAAAACTGGGAAATGGAGGTGCTGGGGTGCACCATTTGACGGGCGGGGATGACAGGCAGGGAGAATGCCTTTTCGGCGGTGAGAAATTGGGACAAAGTACAGATGCAACAGTGGGTTTGTGAAGGAGAAGCGTGGCTCACCGTACACAGCAATCAATCTCCCGTCTGTATGCCGTCTGCTATTCACAAATTCACTGATTTACCCTTTTCTTTTTGGGAACTATCCTCCGTTAGTGGCTGAAAAACTCATCCTGTCAGGTTTTTTTGTGCTCTTTCCCCATCGCTTTAAGATGCCTCAAGATGGCGCGAAGGGCCCTTCGGAATAGGAAGGGAATATATTGAATGCATACACTTGAGAGATGAGCAGGGTTCGATTCTAGCTCCGGCCTCCATGTGTAGGTTTTCTCCGGGTATTCTGGTTACCTTCCCACATTCCAAAAACATGCGTAGCAGGCCGATTGAACACTTAAAATTGTCCCTAGGTGTGAGTGTGAGCGCGGATGGTTGTTCGTCTCTGTGTGCCCTGCGATTGGCTGGCAACCGGTTCAGGGTGTCCCTCGCCTACTGCCCGAAGACAGCTGGGATAGGCTCCAGAACCGGCCCCCCCCCCACCCTTGTGAGGATAAACGGATCAGAAAACGGAGGGATGGATGGATGGGAATACGCCAGAGTACCCGGAGAAAACCCATGCAAGCAAATGGAGCATTTGCAAACCCCAGTTACTGGCTCACCCTAATGAGGACAAGCGATAACGAAAATACAATGATGACTTTTAGACCAAATACAGCAACTTAGGTATGTTCGCGGTGATATGACATGACAAGTAGACAAGATGACAGTGCCAGCTCCACACTTCCGAATCTTTCTACTTCTTTTCCTTGTATGAGTCACTAAAAAGTGCCCCATCTGTAATATCCTGCAGCTCTTTGAAGTCAAAGTGGGGGCTTTAGAAGTCTGAATTTCCTTTTTTTTTTTTTAAATCAAAGAAGCCCGTTCCTTTCTTTCACTTGGCCATAAAATCAAAGAGTCGGTGGAAAAGAGGAATAAAAACAACCTTATTCCCGCCACTTATCATGTGGGCAATTTCTTCTCTTGCCACTTACACCTTCTTTATATTCTCCAAATGGCCCTTGAAGCCTCCATGTCGCCCCCCCCCCCCCAGTCCCCCTTTCCCAGTAGATGGCGATCTGATTACAAATATCTCTCTCCGTTGGGGAATGAGTTACTATTTGCTGAAATGCCACCACTTTGGCTTGTGTGAATGGCAAGGAGGAGGGCTGGTGCCTCTGGGCTTTTTGCACAGCAGCGCACATAGAAATGATGGACAGCCGGCCCTCCTCCAAGGAAGTAAGCGTGCTCCACGTTCCACTTTTCTCCACCTGTCTGGAGAGCACCACTTTCACATTTGGATCTTATCTGGGATATTCAAGTGTTGTTATTGATATTAGCTGTGTCATCATCAGCATGCGGGACAACCTTCAGTTTGTTCAGATTCCACAGCGAAAACCACCCCGTTGGAAAGCATCCAGATATTCTGCTTGCACATCTCTCCAATCAAAGAAGATTTGACATATAGCTCTGTGGGGGTGTCGGGTGATTCAAGAACGGTTCGATTTGATTTGGTTCGATTCAGTGGGATTTGGAGTCAATATGTCACGGCTTACTTGGTAAGGTTCTGATTGCAATGAGTTCCTTGTTGTTATTTTGCAACCATATGAATGAACTTGTCAGCACTGTAAATGTGGCATTTCCTTCAAAGATATACAATATCTCTCCTATAAAAGGTGATTCGATACATATCACAATATATTTTAGCCCTTTTGTGCACCCTGTAATCTGATAACATGCTAAACTGTCCACCGTAGTAACCGCTGTCCCTGACAGGATTAAACTGTAAATTTGGTTCGAGTCTATGTACTCACATCTTGTAAATGAAAAGCGATTTTCCAATTGAAATCATTTTTTGTTACGTTTTTGTTATGAAACAGGAAAAAAAATGTATGTATTTTCGGTCACTCCATTCACCTTCCGCTAGCATGTGCTGTATGGTTGTATGACGCTGACCAAAGACCTTACTTGCAGTTTTACTAGCTATCCGATTAGACAACAGACTAGTCGGGGCAGCACAAAATGGTTGCTCAACAAACGTAAAAAATGGCGTTCTTTATTTACAGAGCGTCCTCGGTGTACGGCAGAGCTCCGTTCCGACAGCGGTTGATCGTGTTGTTGAGCGCGCTAATGCGGTGGTTTCAACTTGATTGCCCACAATTCCTCCCCTCAAACCGTCATTTGTCGGGACTGTCGTAAGCCCCGGCACCCTGCCTTGTGGAACTAATTGCATTTCACCTTGTACAAAAAAAAACAGTCACATGACCAGGAGCGTTGACATTCTGCAATGTTCTTTGACGTCAGCCGTCACGCACTGTTCTGTGATCGACGGAAGTAGAGATAGAGCACACCAGGTTAAATTCTCTGCTAACATAAAATCAATCCCGCTGTGTATAGAACCCCCAGGCATCTTTCCTAGACCTCCTCTTTACATCTGCATTCCGCTCCTATTTTTCTTTATAAGATAAGATAAGAAAACCTTTATTAGTCTCGCAATGGAGAAATTCCCAATTCACAGCAGCAAAGTTATGAAAGGAAGAAGTAGAAAACAAAATATAGGAGCTGCTGGAAAGTCAGCCACTCTCGCGGCGCCATTTTGAAGTCAAAATAACAAAAATAACACAACACAACACATAGGACACAGACAGTCGTGCAATCTTCACCACTTTTCTGCATACGCATTGTTGTCTGAAGCAGTTCTAGATAAAAGAGGAGAGGATCAAAGTGTCCTTTCACCAGTGGATCAGAGACGTCATGCTGAAAATGTGCACACGTCTGCTACAAGCTAAGTTTTGAAAGCAAACACGAAGCTGTAGCGTCCATTGACGAAAAGAGATTAGTTCACTTCTCCTGTCCCACGTAATCCGCTTCAAACTCCAAGCCGCGACTCCCAGTTCCAAATGCGCATCGGCGCTCCGCGCTAACGCTCCTTTCTTCTCATCGTCGGCTCCTCAAGCCTTACATCCATCCAGCCGCAGACCGTTCAACAGCACCGATCTCTCCGCTGAACAAAGCGGGGCTGTGAAAAATGCTGCCCATTACAGGCGCAAGACACAAGCGCCCCGGACTGTCCAGCAACGACAGTCAAATGGTGCCGACATTCCTCCCAGTCAAAAACAGTGCTGGTATACCCATGCTGCCGAGAAGGCGCAACCACCGAGCACAGAGTCTCCTCCTTGATGAATGTCGTGGCCAAAAAATGCTGAAAAAAGTCCACATCAGGTCCACACGACGTAAACAACACAAAGTGACAAAACAAACACAAAAACAAAACAAAAAAAAGCAAGGCTCATGAGAGCACTTGCTGACGGCTGCCTACTCGGGCGCCATCTTGACTTCAAAGATGCCTGCCCACTTTTAACATACTTTGTTTTAGCCTTTGCTACACCTTCCTCTTCTTATTTGTGTCGAGTGGCAGAATGAGTCGTGACAACTCACCAGCGCGGAGTGGATCGGGGGCCAAGAGCCCGCCGGAGTAACGTCTAGGATTATGCAATACGACAAGCAGAGACGGACTGGGAAACAGTGTTGGCTCCATCAACCGCGAAAATGTACCGAATGAAATCTACCGAATGGTCGGATGATTGAGGATTCTGAATTGAATGGGTGTCTGCATGTTATCGTTTTTCGAGTAGGAAATCAAACTTGAGTTTGGCTCCGAAATATACAGTATACCTTCATGCACTCAGTTCATAGTTTTTCTAACAAAATCTATCATGGCTTCCATACTTCCCCTGCAACTATATGTGGCTGTTCCAAAACTGGATTGGATACTGTTTGGGTTTTTTTTTTTTTTTTACCTCCGCCAAGCATAAATTGCAAAAAAAGAAATTCTATAATCCTGTCAGATTAATGGATTGAAACAATTAGTAAGTATAATTACCTCATTTTGTAGACACTATAATTCACGTATAAGGACTTTTGCTTCGTCAGCTAGTAGGATAAGTTTCAGTGATTTGTCATTTGCTTGCCATATTTGTAAATTCGCTCTCAGTAAGATTTGGTGTCACGATGACGTAAATGGAGTGCAAACGAAACCGTGAATGGATGGGCAAACACAAATATGGCACCCCGCAACTTTTTTTCCTACTTAAGCCTTGGAAGCGGTCTTGTTAGTTTTGCGACCGTCCTTTGAAGCCTCCGAAATGAAAATGTTTTCCCCGTCGCCGCTTTTACGACACTAGTCATTCCGCTTGCGCGCACAAACCGGCCACAGTCTCCCAGCGGGACCGCATCTCGGTCCCGACGTTGGCCACAAGCAGATTCCCCACCCCGTCACCGGCTGCCCCACCCAAACCGCGCAGCTCAGAGGTGCAAGCCGACAGAGGCGACGAGGCGGTTTTGCCTGCTGGCAGCGTTTGAGAGGCTGCTGACGTGCGTGTCGGGCAGGAAGTGTGCAAGAAGCAACGTTGGATCCTGTTTTTCAGACCGCAAGCAACTGGAGGCGCGCCGCTGCTGTGACTTGTAACGCACAACACAACACAGCACACGCACACACACGCACACACACGCAGTGCGCTCACCCTGACCTCCCCTCATAACTTCCTCGCAAACCACTCCCCCTCCGCAAATTCCTAAATGCATGCACGCACGCGAATACGCACGCTTTCTACAATCAGTGTCAATCATGCGTAGCGGGGGGAGGGTGGTTGTAGTTATCTCACACCTCACTGCTTATGAATGACATCATGACGTCTGACTCTGTTTGACACTCTAAATAGGATTGAGCTTGTTCTCACGAGAACGCTGCAGGATTTCATGCAAAAGTGTAAAACACTAACTTGTAGAACGATTACTTATTTTATGATCTACATCTTCAAAGGCTTCTTACTGTTTTGAATTAAGAACGTCAACCTTAGCAAGTGTTAGAATATGTCAGTATTTTTTTTACTGCTGGGTACACTCAAACTTTCAAGGCAACAAACTTCAATATATACATATATATTTTTTGGTCATACATCTGATAAGGAAATGCTTGGTTGTCTGCCCCCCCTCCCATCCCCCCCAGTAGCACCGATGAAAAATCGTGGCTCTTTCCAGCATTGAAGTCCCGTCCCTGATGTAAGACGGTTGTGTTTTAACAGACAATATTCAACAGAGGCTCGACGGTGCTGGTGTAAGAACAGCGGAATGTCTGTTTCCGCTTTGTTGGTTTGTGGTAGTTAACATCCCGTGTAGTGAGTTTACAAGAATCCCTGCGTGTTTTTGTGGCGTTACTTGTACACGCATACACACGAAACCACATGCAATGCAACATGAGACCAACATGCCCCTTCTTGAGCGGTTACGATGACGTCGGCGGGCAAACAAAGGCGTACTCCGCAAAGAAAAGAAAGGTGCGGCGACAGATGGATATAAGTGGAATTACGTGTGTCAACTCATGTGTGCGCACATTACGTACACACGACCGGCTTTCGGTTTTGTGTGCGTGTGTGCGTGCGTGCGTGCGTGCGTGCATGCGTGCGTGTGTGTTTGTGTGCATGCAAGCGCCCTTGCGGACACGTTGCTCAGGAATGGAGCACAGCCGCGTGTGGTAAGAGGATCAATAGGTTTTAGCAGAGTGGAGAGCGAAGGCATGCCTCTTACACAGGGTCAGGACATCCCACGCAGGAGAAGGCGGGAGGCAGAGATAGACTCAGATGGTTCATTGTTGTTGTTTTTTTTTCTTTCACCTCCCTCCCTCTTCCCTCCCTTCCCATTTCCTTACTTTCCTCTGCGGGATGTTGAGAAAGTAAGCGAGACAAAGCAGAGCGCTTTGCAACATGCTCGGTCACGCAAATGCCACTCCTCCTCCTCCTCCTCCTCATCCCGCCGCTGCCGCCCATCAGCTGTTCTCCAGAGGAATGACTCCCTGAAGCCGGCTCACCATGTGGATGCAGGGCAGTCATTTCCAGACCTTTGCCGGAAGGATACCGAGGAAAAAAGGAGCGGCGGTGGCGGCGGCCCCAGAGGGCTCGGCGTGGGTGGCCGCACTGCTGGGAGTCCATACGCTGCAGTTTTTACACTGGGATCTAATCTGCCTTTGAATAGTGGCTTTTTCTTTCCATGAATTTGATGGTGCTACTTCATTTTTAAGTGCTTTTTTTTAATTGTGACCAAAGACTTCTATTTATAGTTTTTTGCTGGACTCGTCTGGTTTACTGGAGCATGGGACACCATTCATGATAGTGGTGCGCACTGTGGGTCTTCGCCCGTGGATAGAATCTTAGAATCCGAATTGGGGGTGGGGGGGGGGGGGGGGCTGAGTCAGCCTCAGCATGAAGCCCGGACTGTGTCCAGGTGTATCCAGTGACAGAACCATGAAGCACCTTAGCCGCTTTCCCTTTAGAAGACACTCCTGGATATGGTGAGTTTCAAAAATAGCTCCTGGTTACACTTTACACGTCATGCAACTCAGGCCAGGAAATAATCTTGTCAAACGGGTCCAACATTTTCCTGTTATTTTTTCCTCTAGAACAAACAAAACAAAAGAGCAAGTGCAACAAGTTGATGTTTACTGTTTTTCAACAGCCAAACAAGCTTTGGGACCTCGATAAACGCCGTGCTGCGTCGCTGGCCTTTTCCCCTGTTGTATGGTTTTTCTTTTTTCTTTTTTCTTTTTTGGTTATTAGTCACCCACCAATGAGGCAATATGGTCTTTCGGGAATATTGTAGTTGTGCCATAGCTGCGCTTGAAAAACAAGAGGAAGTGTGAAGAGATGAGTCAGTGATGTCATCAGAAAGTGCTGTACAAGATGGCAAATTGCTTCCATTTTATGGCCATTAAGTCGACGCTTGGTAATCTTCTCATCATTTAAAGCAGTTTGGCCGATGATTGTCTGCACCATGACGACGCAAGTTGTGGAAAATCGTATAGAGCTGAACGCAGGTCTGATGGTATTTCTTATTATTTGTTTTGGCTGGTGGGCTATTGAGTGACACCTTTTATACTACCACTGAAGCCAGAAAATTCCTTTATCAATTCTGCCCCCCCCCCCCCATTCCGTCTCAATGCTCTTCATTGGGAAAGAGCCTCTCATACTACCCCCAAAGCCGGGAAATCTTTGTCAATTTCATCCCACACCCATGTTGGTGCCATCCTCGAAAAAGGAAAAAAATGGCAGCTCTTACAGGTAGTGCTCAAGAGGCATCTTGATACTACAGCCAAAGCTGAAAACTGTCCAAGGTAACTTGGCAGCCACATTCCATGTTGGAGCCATTTGTACAAAACAGCGATTTGGGGAAAAAGGCAGAAAAACGACGGATTTACAGGCAGCCTTGCAATTTTCTGTTGGTGTAGTTCACATGGAAAAATGATACATAAAAAAGGAAGAACATTTTGAGCTTTTACAGGCATCTGACACGATCCCCGAAGTTGTGAAATTTGATAGAAAAGGTAAAAATGATTTTGTTGTCACAGTCAGCGTCATTTATACCGGATACAACGGCAAAACAGATGAAAGTTGGATAATGCTGGCTTGTATCGGCTGTAAAAAAAGAAAGGCCCATTACCTATGAAACTTTGCAGATTGACTTACCCCCCATACCACTTCCACTAACATTGATAGAGAACAGTGACAGAAAATATGTCTACCATTCCAAATTCTGATACTCTCTACAAATCCAGAAAATTTGCTGGTTGACATTATATCACAATTCAACATCTCTGCTGTTCATTAAAAAAAAAGTGGAAAATGCCTACTTTTACTATGTCGACTGTGTAAAAGGTGTTTCTGACTCTCCCACTTATCCATGAATATTATTGGGAGTGACTGGATGCCCCCCCCCCACCACCCCCTTCCCCATTCCATGTCAGTGCTGTTCACTGGGCGGTTTTAACGAGACTATTCTGTTCATCTTCACGTTAGGGTTCAGAGAGTTTTTCACTCAAGGCACAGAAGTTGAGCTGCTGCAGTAGCGGAAGTCGACGTTGACGTGCATGAAGACGTGAGGACAGTATTTTTATGTTACTGCATCGTCATGCACGGAAGAGGGCGGCCTTTATAGACAGGAAGGTGCAGTCAAATAACCCTTCATGATTGCTGCCAACATGCTCAAACATCCTTGTTCCTCTCCTGAAGCTCGCACTGCTAGACTTTTGTAAACACTTTAGAGCAGACCCCATTTGAAACGACTTCCAGATTTGGTTAAATATGTTGCCATTATTTCTATACTTACGCAGGATATCGCATGCAATAGGATATCGAGATTTTTTTTTCTTCTAATCAATAGGCCATTTCTTTCATGATTTATTTAATTGTGCAATTGTCTGAGTTAGATGGCATGCTATTTGAATGCTTTGTGCGCTGACAATTCCGCAAGCTGTCATGCTTGCCACATGCAAGCATTCGTCGATGAAACATGACGGATGAGCTCCATTTATAACCAAGCAAGGATTTTGGTTGGAATCAGTCAGTGGACACCATTGTTGTTGAGGAGAAGTGCGTTGTGTGTGTGTGCGTGTGTGTGTGCGTGTGTGTGTGTGTGTGTGTGTGTGTATATATGTGTGTGTGTGCGTGTGCGTGTGCATGGTTGCAGGGCCAAAGAAGGTTTCAGGAGGATGTGTATAATTCATTGCAGCTTGGTAATGGAGTCGTTCCCCTTCTGTCCGTGTTAGGAGTTGTGTGATAAAATGACTTGGGACATTTAGTTTAAAATACCACAGAAAAATACATTTTCTGACCCAACAACAATTTAAAAACATTTTTAGTCTATCTATCTATCTATCTAGCTATCTCGCTAGCTAGCTAGCTGTATGTCTCTCTCTCTCTCTCTCTCTCTCTCTCTGTTTGTCTGTCTGTCTGCCCAATCTATTTTATCGATCTAAAAGCGGTATCTCGCTGAGCGGCAAAGGCTCGCGCCTGGCCCGAATGTTGGTTTTTCATCAGGGTTCATTCAACCTGCCAAAAGGTTGCAATGACGCTCGGCAAACCGTTTGAACAGTTGCATACAGTTTTTCTTTTCCCAAAGAAATTTTCGACATGTTCAAAATTGATGCCAGCCAGTTAAACTGTTTGGTCAATACACAGACTGGATAGGGCGCTGTCGAGAACCAGACTTGGGCATCCCTGGTCTACAGTTGGTTTTAATTTGTGTGTGATGTTTTCAAAACCGAGTTAAAAACAGTCACACTTTCCCCATCAAGATAGCGATTGATGTGGTTGTTGTCATTTGGAGAAACTGTGTGTTGACTTGAGCACTGCTTCAAATGCTCTGCAATGTTACCTTGACACATGGTCTGAGGACTGGAGCTGTTTTGGCCTGTTTGAGCAGTTACGGATGACGCAAAGTGCATTTTTCAAATATGTTACTAGTTAATGGTCAATTTTCATTCCTGTGCCTCGACACCCTCCTGTGCACCTCTTACGCATTAGCCCGAGGCTCGCCTCTGACAATGAGACACTTATCTCGCTCTCGTCTGCCATTGCCCTGTGACATTGATTCTCGTCGCGCTCGGGCTAACTGTAGATGACTTTCTATCACTGCCTGTTGCTTTGCTTTTGAAATTGGGTTGGGGTTTTTTCTTTTTTTACTTTGGAGAGACCTGCTGTCACTTGTGATGACACAAACACATCACTCAAAGTTTGCAGGGTATGCCAAGGGCTTCCACTAGCACTGCGTTTGCGTGCGTGCACTTGCGCGTGTGTGTGAGGTACTGCTCAGCTGCAATATCAATCTTGCCTTCCTATGAGTATGTTTCGGTGCCGCCGCTGTGGCACTGAAGTTCTCGACACTCTCCCCACAGCGAGGCCAGGCAGTTCAACACGGCGCACCTTTACCCTGTATCAGAAATGTGTTGTGGCAGAGGCGAAAAACACACACACTTGGTGACCAAAATGCTTCTTCATATGTAGCGGCTGAACTATTTGAACAGAGTTAATACCATACAGGTGACAAAAACCACTGCTTGGTTACTCATTGGACAAACAGATTTGGTATTTTAATAAGTTGAGGATAGCTTTAAAAAATGCCTCTATCAATAGTTGAAACCAGAAAAAAAAAACTAAAACTATGATCCCAAAACATTTCAGTATCATTTGAAACTCATTTTACATTACCCTTAAAATAATTATTTGAATTTGAAAAAATAGATATGCATGTGAGGGAACTCTCCATAACATCCACTGACAACCCAGGCTAAACTTCGATCCACTTACACAATCCATGCTTGACATATATTTCTACTTTCCTTTTAGCCAGGGTTTTAGCACCACCTTGTGGCATCTTAGGGCGTTACAGAAAAATGCAAATAGTTGCATTCCTGGATAGCGAACCACAAATAGACCAAGGTTCAGCGATATCATATTCAGCAATCTCCAATTCACTGCAGCGGTTCTTAATCATCTCACGGTGAACATTTTGCTGCTTTTGATGAGAGATGTATAGAATTTTTTTTTTTTTTTCGGAGCACTTTTACTAATGAATGACTTCCCGTGAGGAGCATTTTATTTATTTATTTTTGCTGGTCAATCTCTCGGACCTGAAGGTTTTCATTAAACAATGAAAAATAAGTTTAACAAATGAACCGTTTGCTTACTTTCTACCAAATTGGCTCTTGCCTCTGTAGCCAGCCGGCCATCTCCTGTCATCGAAAATACAGATGCGTGCGTGCGTGTGTGTGTGCGCGTGCTGCCTTTAAAATGAAAGCTGACATCATCTTTTATGTGGCCTGTGAGAGCACGCATGTGTCCCACGATGTGCGCAGTGCGGTGGTAACTTGATTATGAACTGACATGAAGCATAACGGGCATGTTTCTTGCCGATTTGTCTCAGTATTGTGTGCATGGGCGCTAACGTGGAATGTTCGCTCTTGCCCACAAAGTTCTCCCTGTTTCACCTCCTGATTTTTTTGGCAGGAAGCAACAACTTGTTTGACGAGAACGGTGTTTACTTGATTGTGTGTATTTTGCTTCAGATGTCCCATTTTCCTCAAGTGTCTGTTAAGTGTGCAGAATCACGCGTCAGTCCAGGAATCAACATCATAAGCAACAAATAGGTTAAGAATGCTGTTCATTGTCTGGAATTTAGTATTGATTCATCAAATTGTGAATCAATCGAGTTAAAATGAAGTGGACTATTTGGCTTTAAGTACAGAGGTGCTACTGTTTCGCTCTCAACTAGTTTGCTGTCCAAAGAAGCACGAGATTGGAAGTTGAGGGACAGCGACGAATTGCCACAAGATCGCTGGCCAGTATTAGTATCAGTATGATCTTCTTAAAACAACTGTAAATAGCACTGCGATTTATCCATTTTGTATTTATATTGCACTTAATTGAACGGTGTTTGTTTGTTTTTTTTCCTTCTTCTTTCTGCCTACATTCTTGCTGCTGGAGGCTGTAAATTTCCCCAGTGTGGGACAAATAAAGGATATCTTATCTTATCTTATCTTAATACCTTCCCATGAGCACTTAGTAGAATCAAAAGGCTAATAGTCACTAGCATAGCCACGGAAGCCCTTTGAACTCTCCCCACAGGAAATGCCATCCACCAAAAGGAAGCACCAAGTGTCGTTATGTTTACAATTAACCATCCGGTAACATCCTGTTGTATGTGTGACTTTTATAGCCGGTTCGGGAAGTCATCACGGTGACAAAATACATATTCTGCATTGGCTGTGTAGTAAAGAGGTCGGGGTGAGCCGTGGTTCATTTGTATGAGACAAGACAGCCCCCATCGGAGCGAGCTGTTTTGATAAGTGCCCCGTAATTCTTCATCCTTGAGCCATTATAACCGAGGAATGTCACACATTTTATTAAGACTCCTGGGAAGTGTTTCATTTCGTCGAAAAGTGGCATAATATGTCTCTTTTAGTGATGAAAGCTGACCGAAAATCTCTTCGTAGTGAATCAGGTTGTCACTGGTCAGTTGAATAAAGTCTCCTGGAATAACAGCGAATGGTCACCTGGAGCCAAAAACAACCCCGAGGTCTTGTAGAAATAGATTTGTGCAAATAAAGTTCGACCATGACCAATAAAGATGTGTCTTGAGACACTCTGCTAGCAATAAGGCTCCCCAAAGCCCCGAGGCGGCTTTTGAGACCACATCGATTCTAAATCTCCATTTCTCTTTCAATTTGATTTATCAGGGCGCGCCGTCCGCACAGCAGCTGCGGCGCGGGGCCGCTCAATCTGGCGTTCATCTCGCCCACAAAAGGGGAGACGACGGACAGATCAATAAGAAAGACAGAGCAGCTGGCAAAACCTCCCCGAGCCTGGCGGTCATGATGCATGTTTTTCAGAACGGTCGGAAATTAGGAACATCACCGCAGTTTTGACTCAAAGGCAACTGACCGACCGGGACTGAATGATTGGTTTGGGAGATTAGAAATGTGGTTTGCTTCATAGGACTCCTCTATTTTATTCAAGTCAAGTGACAGCGCACCACAAAACAACATGATGATTTTCACAGGTCATGACAAATAAAATCATGTCAAAGAAGTTGATGAATTCATCACGATCTTTCTTAGTGGGGTTGCACTTTCCAGGTGGTGCTGCAATGCAGATCGACGCGAATGCATCCATCCATTTTGTGAACCACTTAATTCCCACAAGGATCGCGGGGCAAGCTGGAGCCTATCTCAGTTGTCTTCGGGCAGTAGGCGGCGGACACCCTGAACCGGTTGCCAGCCAATCGCAGTGCACACACAGACGAATAATCATCCACGCTCACACTCACACCTAGGGACAATTTAGAGTGTTCAATCAGCCTGCCATGCATGTTTTTCGAATGTGGGAGGAAACCGGAGTACCCAGAGAAAACCCACGCAGGCACACATGCAAACTCCACACAGGATCAAACCTGGTAACTCTGCACAGTGACATAGACGCGCTAACTAACCACTGGATCACCGGGCCACCCCACTGCAAACTAAAACGGCAAGAATAAAACTTATTGCAAAAGGATTGTGTGTGCGTGTGTGCGTGTGTGTGTGTGTGTGCGCGTGTGTGTGTGTGTGAGCGATGAAAATGTGTTTTTTCAAAGATGGCTCACATTATCTATAATTTTACTCTGAATAGTGTCTGTTACTTTCAAATGACAAAAAAAATGGCAAATGGAGATTTTTTTTTTCCTCGCCCGATTTGATTAGACAGTAGCACAAAAATGAAACCTCTCCAAGTTCATGAACCTCTTGAAGCTAGTTAATGGCGAGCCTCGCAGGCTTATCCTTTCACTAGCCACATGCAACTTGGATTAGACAGGCCTTTGTCGTTTCCGTGTAAACTGGTTCCATGATACGTAATACGCGTGGTGAATCGGAGTGCCACTGTGCGGCCGTGTGCGTCAGCCTCTTGACCCAAACAAAACCTGAGGCTAGCCCGGAGATGCTATCAAATGCGGCACTTCCTGTACGAACAAAGGAGCCGTCCACTTCAATGGTGCCACCGCTGCTAATAAATGGCAATGAATTGTGAAACAAAACAATGTGGATGGAGTGATGTGGTTGCCTTTGAAGGAAATCATCTCATTATAACGTCGCCATCCTGCTCTTGAGATGCAACTCTTGGACGTGACCTTTGTCACAGTTGGAACCGAGTGTATGACCAGGGCTATGTGAGAATGGCGCAGACCTCTGCCAAGGTAGAAATTCCCAAGTCGGATCAGTACGTAACTATCCACATACTGTATATGAATAAAGAACCACGAGCACCGCTGTATACAGCAAGATCTCTTGAGTAATTGAGAACAGATTCTCGTTCGCATTGTCAGCCAACTCGTTAGCAGACCGCAATCAATCAATCAATAAATATACAGTTTCAATAAAGGGTCGCTATGCCATGGGTAGATAAGGATAAAAACGTTTCAAACAATTTTGTAATGAGAAAATAATTAATTGACATTTTTTGTGGGATTAATTAGAATGGATTTGACATGAATTTACAAATTATATAAGAAAATACATTCCAGATTGGTGAAAGCATTTCTTTCATTGACAAAATATCACAAAAATGAATGAATACGAGTACATCGCAATATTGTTTGATTTGTCAGAAAAAAACTGTAATTCCGCTTGAAAAATTAGGGTTACATTGTACAGTGTACATTTCACTGACTGTGAACATAATGTTTCAACAACCACAGAATACAAAAAAAAAATAATAATAATA
Source organism: Hippocampus guttulatus (assembly GCF_054856545.1). NCBI lineage: Eukaryota > Metazoa > Chordata > Actinopteri > Syngnathiformes > Syngnathidae > Hippocampus > Hippocampus guttulatus. The sequence continues at coordinate 16,379,597 of NC_141265.1, forward strand.
ATAATTCACTGAACCAAATTTAGGGAAAAATAGTGTTATGAATGCAACAAATATGAGTGGACTCTTGATTTGAGATCGGTGGGCCGGATTAAGATCACATAACTGCATATATATAACTATATATATATACATATATATATACTGTATATATAATTATACACGTCATAATTCATCGCAAAGACAAAATGGGGAAAAAAAGTAGGGGGAAAAAATGTGCATGAGAAATCGTTTTTAATCCTGCTCCCAAACACACAATAATTGGAAACCTCACGCCCTTGGAGGAGGTAATAAGCAGCTGCTGTGGCGCAACCGCGTTCCTCGTGGTCAGTGGCGTCCCGAGGCGGCGCCTGACACGCGTTCCGGGAATCGCCCTCATTAGTGGCAAAGCTGGATGACGCTAACGATTTGGATGACGACAGTGTTTATGGCCGGGCGTAATCAACGGCTTAGACGGGGGGGGGGGGGGTGTTTAGAGAGGGAGTCCCTCCTCGTACCTGGCTGGACTAAGTCATAATGACATACTTGAAACTTTCTACATTGCTGCATTCTTTCTCTGGCTTGCTTTTCCCTCCCAAAAACTTGGCATTGCATCCTCATTTGTGCAAACATTTCGAACCAATATTTAGCCAGCACTGTCCTGTGTGTGTGTGTGTGTGTGTGTGTGTGTGTGTGTGTGTGTGTGTGTGTGTGTGTGTGTGTGTGTGTGTGTGTGTGTGTGTGTGTGTGTGTTCGGTTTTGTGCGTGCTGGCACACGATGAATGCAATGGCTTCCTCGGAGGAAACGCACTCCCACTTGCACAATCCCAACTGTTGCTGTGCGTTTTTCATCCAGCCGGTAGCACAGACTCGCACGTTGTCGTCGTGTCGAATAACACTCAAGTCAGCAGTCATTTTGGACTCGTTCAATACGCACTGAGAACATTTAAATGTGCTGCCGGGTTTAGTTTTTGTCGTTTTCTTTTACAAGTGACATTTTGTTTGCTTTTAATTAAGGAGCTCTGTGGGCTGTTGCAATTGTACATACCGGGAAGGTATAGTCAGTCGACTTTTGAGCCTTTTTGACCCCTTGAGGGCCACCATACAATGAATTGGAAGAAAAATGAACCAATGCGCCAGACGATGTTTCCCTTTAACGTCCGTAGACCAAGGTCTTGTAGTGACATTATTTTTTATGTAAATTTGCGCCAAATTCTCAAAAAGGTAGTATTCGGGCATGTTGAGATTTGAACATTTTTGACCCCTTTTAAGCCACCGTACTTCAGCTTGTATTCATCAATTATGCATTTTGTTGCGGCCCGGTAGTCAAGTGGTTTGCACGTCGACTTCGTAGTGCAGAGGTACCGGGTTCAATTCCAGCTCTGGCCTCCCTGTGTGGAGTTTGCATGTTCTCCCCGTGCTTGCATGGGTTTTCTCCGGGCACTCCGGTTTCCTCCCACATTCCGAAAACATGCATGGCTGGCTGATTGAACACTCTAAATTGTCCCTAGGTGTGAGTGTGAGCGCAAATGGTTGTTTGTCTATGTGTGCCCTGCGATTGGCTGGCGACCGGTTCAGGGTGTCCCCCGCCTACTGCCCAAAGACAGCTGGAATAGGCTCCAGCACCCCCCGCGACCCTTGTGAGGATAAGCAGATCGGGAAATGAATGAATGAATGCATTTTGTTTTCACACATCACTCTATCTGTACGAAGGGTAAAGGAGGACCTCATGACAAATGGGCATTAGATGCTTTCAGACTGCTCATTTTTAAAACACTTTTTTATTTTATTTTATAAATTACTTCTTGGTCTTTTTTGCGCGTCTTTTTAAGTGGATTTAATGATGGCCTGTTCAGACCATGCAACTCTAATTCTTGTTCGTGTGAATGCATGTTGTGGCGCGCTTACATAAAATGCACGTGAAAATATTATGTAGTCACGCACGCACACACACACACACACACACACACACACACACAAACCCACCAGTGTTCTAAGCATGTCTGCGCGTGTTGGGGAACATCCTGGATTACCTGGTCTGCGTTGGCGCACAATGACGGGCAGTCCCTGACACCCGCACAAGCACGACGACAGTCTAATGGGGGTTTCCACCCTTGTGAACTGTCCAAAATGTTCACACAATAAAGGTAGGATGATGAGGGGTTTTGCCGTCCAAACACAGAGACAAGAGAGAGAGAGAGAGAGAGAGCGACACACGCAAGACGCATCCAACAAAAGTTGTCCAAAAGCATGTGGCCTCAACTCTGGGTCACACACTCTCCCCGGCGTAGTAGTGATGTCATCAGGGCTTTAATGAGGGATTACTCTGACATCAGCGGGCCCGCTGCCAGGTTAACCCGATTAGCCGGCCCATGTGCTTGTGCCGTACTGCATCTCAAGCGCCGTCGTTATATGTGTGCGCGCACACGCGTGTGCGGTAACGTTTAAGAGGCTGCCCACGTCCATTCATCTCTCCATCAATTTGTGTCTAGAGAGGAAGCGGGTTTCACAGCTAGCGTGCGCGGACGACACGAATCCGACAAGAACTCGACGGCAGACCCGCGGTGCCACTTGATCATCTGTTTCATTGTGTCCGTAATGATGGAAGTGAATGGTGTGTAATGTACTCATACACGTGCGCACACACACATGCTGTAACGTACAGTAGCTTGCGAAATATTCGGCCCACTTGAACTTTTATGACCTTTTGCCGCATTTCAGGCATCAGACATGAAAATATCAAATTTGATTTGTGTGGGTGTGTGTGTGCAAAATCAACACGAGGTGGGACACAGTCATGAAAAAAAAAAACTAAAAAAATGTGGCGTGCACAATTATTCACGCCCCGACTTTAGACTTTGCAGTTTTGAACCATCTTATTGTAGATTCTGCTTTATGTTTACGATCATTGTCTTGTTGGAAGCTACACCTCCGTTCTCAGTTACCCAATGCAGGCGGCGCTGAAGCCTTTGTCGCCTACCTGTGTGGGGTTTGCATGTTCTCCCCGGGCCTGCGTGGGTTTTCTCCGGGTACTCCAGCTTCCTCCCACATTTCAAAAACATGTATGGCAGGCTGATTGAACACTCCAAATTGTCCCTAGGTGTGAGTGCGAGCGTGAATGGTTGTTCGTCTCTGTGTGCACTGCGATTGGCTGGCAACCGGTTCAGGGTGTCCCCCGCCTACTGCCCTAAGACGGCTGGGATGGGCTCCAGCACCCCCGCGACCTTTGTGAGGATAAGCGGATCGGAAAATGGGTGGATGGATATTTACATTTGTCATTTACTATAACTTGTCTTCATGTGATTGAATCATGGTTCCTTGCAAATGTTTTTTTTTTTTCTTCTTCTTCTTCTTGGATCGATTCCCATTGTGTCGTGTTTACATCACGTCTACTCTCGTCATCCTCGATGTTGTCATCATTTTTTACCCTTAGCAACTGCATGCTGATTGGTTACCTGTCCCTTTTGAAAGCTGCCACATCGCCAAGGCAACCACATTATAAACATGACTCGGCAGGCACGGTAAAAGGTAGGCAGGAAGAGCGGGCCGGGGTGAGGCGACGGAATTGGTTGTCGTCACACGAAACAGACCCCCCCCCTTCCCCCCGTCCTTGATGCGAGGTGCGGCGAAGTGGACCAGCACTTTTGGCCTCGCCATTGCCGACTCTTCCTCTCAATAACTTTGCTCATTCAAACACAACGGAAGATGAATAGTCAGTCTTTGTCAACCTGCTTTCTCGTGGCTGAAGTACAGTTGCCATGGTGATAATCTGCCACTTTAGCAGGAGCCGCGGAGAGTGTGTTTTCTTTCCTTTTCGTTTTTCATTCTTTATTTTTAACCATTTATCCACTGCTGCTGGGAATTCAATTAACTCTGACGTATGTGCTTTGTGTACAAACCCATTAGCCAGCGGTGTAGGAGAGATGGATGTGTGGCCAATCTCCGCCTCTTTGTCGCATCGGCTTGTCGCTCAAACTCCGTTATTCGCGGAGAAACAATAACACCAAAAAGGGAATGCACTGATTGATTGACTACATTAGGTATTTGTAAACTCACCAAACTATTACTTTATCAGTCACTCAAAGTCACAGTGAAGTATCCATTTGAAACTAAAATGACCCAGAACATGCTGGAGAGACCATGTCTCCAGGCTAGCCTTGGAACGCCACGGGGTTCCCCCAGAAGGGCTTGATGGAGTGGCTGGGGAGAGGGAAGTCTGGGTTTCCCTGCGAAACACTGCTCCCCCTGCAACCTGACCATAAACTGAAGAGTTTGCAATGGAATCGAATTAGTCATTTCACATGCACAAATACAGAGCAATAAATTCACAGTTACAACCCATCCAAGAGACATACTGTAAGAAAACAACACAAAAAAAAAACAATGACTAACAGAGGCAGTCAGAATGGAGAGACCTGACAGGTTGCCATACGGCGCCCCGATTTTCTTATATGAAAAAGAAAATCTTTCAGAAGAGGGGGGGAGGGGAGGGTATCCCCAGCTTTGCTCCTATAAAGGACACTTGGATGGATGGAGCATTCAGCCTCCATGTGCTTCAAAGTCAATCAAATCTGCCCAGGGCCTTCACAATCATTAGTGTTGGCCACATGTAACCTAAAATTTTAAAAAAGCAAAGATAGCAGCATTTTTCAGTCCTTTGAATGGTTGATTAAGAGCAAGTCAAGTAAACCCAGCACATCACCTCTGCGCATACGTTTGCTTGTCATCCGTATTTGTGTCTACGTAAGTATAGAACGCAAATACTTCATTCACTTCGGGGTACAAGGCAGCGCGTGTCAGGGAAGGCGGCAGACCGTGTGACGGCGATTGCGTCATTTGATGCGCTGACGGCATGTGTAAAGCATTGTGCTTGTTTTGCGAGGAGGCGCGGGAGATGATTGTCTCTGCACTGGAGCGTGCGCGTGTCACCTGTCCCGACGCGCCCACCTAAGTCACTACATGGGTACGCGGATGTCACAAAGCCCACCGTTGCGATTGCAATTGGCAGGCATGCGTGCGCGCACACACACACACACGCACACACAATCTGTTGTCACACGCTGGATGAGTCTGACAAAGCAGAGCTGCAACAGGAATACCACTGAGATTTACTGTGTGTGTGCAGTTAGCAATATCTACATTCAGCTAGGGTTTTAATCTACAATTCAATCAAATGAACGCATTCATGTTTCATGGCGTTGTTGCTAACATCAATCTCAAATTTCAAATAAAACTATCGTCACTGAGAGCGTTTGTCTGTAGAAAAATAAAAAGCCAAAGTCAATATACCAAAGAGGTCCAGTGTTGTAGTTGTTTTTTGTTTGTTTTTTGTTTTCATGGCTGTGGACTACGTAAATTGACAATTTTGCTTTCTGGCCCCTACCTAATTTATTCTGTTGTTTACTCGCATTCGTGATTTAAAGTGCAGTTCAGTGTCCTCTGTTGACTCGTGGCTGCTTTTGTGGTGCACTACTCCCACCTGCTGGTGGAAGCGTTCACATACAGCACTTGAATGAGTGTGAGTGTTCGGATTGAGTTCCATCATATCAATTTATCGTGTAAAGTCAGAATTCTGAGATTAAAGTGAGAATTTTGCCAACCTTGTTTTTTTTTTCTTCATTGGCCCTAATCCTCTTCCGTACGTCACAGTCTGACAGGGAAGGATTTACGTTGACCAATGTCTGACACTTCTGATGTCATTTTTCACAGTTTAGTTTGGGGTTGAGATATAACAATACTTTCACTACTGCTACTAATAATCAGGTATTGATACATGAATACTAAACAATACATTTTTATTATTATTAATATCAGTAGTAGTTATGATTGTATGTGTGTTATCTGTATTTATTATTTAATGGATGGAAGCGTATCTTATAGTACCTGTATAGATTTGCTTCGACTGTTCCTTTTGAAATTGTGAACTGCGGTATCTTTTTATTGGTCCTATTTGGAAATAAAAAAAAATTAACAGGACATTTAGAAAATAGACACAATAACAACAACAACAAAAAATAATGTACTGTATGTCACAAAAAGATATTTTGGCTGCAACTGTGTGGGTTTTCTCCGGGGTTCTCCGGTTTTCTCCCACATTCCAAAAACATGCATGGCAAGTTAAGAGAACACTCTAAATTGTCGCTGGGTACGAGGATGAGCACGGATGATTGTTCATCTATATGTGCCCTGCGAATGCATAGCAACCCGTTCAAAATGGACCCGCCTACTGCCCGAACACAAAAATGGATTAATGGATGTTGAGTCACTGTCAATGTTTACATCGTATGAAACTTTTCTGCTGATTGAGACGATTATACATCAGCAAATATCGTCATGCTGTTCCGCCCCAGAAAAAGGGTAGGACCAAATCTGTGCTCGTGCGACCAACTGGGAAAAAGAAATTGCAAAACTTAGTGCCGAGCCCTGTTTTATGACATTATTTCCCTCAAAAATAGGCACATTTTAATATTTTACCGCACATAGAATCCAAACCTGTCTCGTGTACAACCGCCCCCCCCCCCGCTCCAAAATGCTTGTTGTCTTTCTTTTTAATCCTTTTTTTTAAATATATGTGTAGACCCCAGAAAAATGAGCAACCAAAACATCAGCTTTCAATGATAAAGTCCACTCAGCTGTTAACAGGCAGAACACTTTGGCAAAGGAGCCTCAATGTAATTGTTGAACGAAGGGACTTTCAGGACGTGGCCATGCTGCCAGCCTGCATGCAGCATTACCAGAAAACGTACTTGATTATGAGCTGACAGATATGATAAATTAGTTTACTCTGCATTTGCACTTTGCCCCCCCCCCTCCTATTGCATCCCTCGCTCTCTCTCCCTCTATCATCTTTTGACTCCAAGTCACACCCACCGCCTCACTCGCTCTCCACACTCCGCTCTCCTTCTCCTCTTTTTCCCCCTCAACCTCGGTGGTACCAGGTGCCGCTCGGTTGGCCTTCGAGTCCCCCCACCCTCACCCCCCTTGAACCCCACCCCTGGTCGAGATGAGTTTACCGGTCAACTCCGAGTACTTGTCGCTGGAGAGGATAGCGCGCTACCGCCACGCCTGCTCCAACGGCTCGCCCTACGCCACCAACAAGCCAATCGACATCAAACCTCGCGGCAGGAGAGGGTATGCAAGGTTTAGCTTGGCTTCGAGAAATCCAGAAAGTTGTGTGCTTGCTTTCAGAGCCAGAAAGTCGGCCTGAACTTGAACGGGCTTGCTTTGTGTGCATTCTTATCTGCGGAGTTCTTCCACCTGCTGTCGTCAAGCACTGTTTACTCAACATTGTATGTATCTGTGTGTGTGTGTGTGTGTGTGTGTGTGTGTGTGTGTGTGTGTGTGTGTGTGTGTGTGTGTGTGTGTGTGTGTGTGTGTGTGTGTGTGTGTAGGGGCGTTTTATATCCCCAGGGGGCCTCAAGCAGGAATAACCTTGGTGACCCCCCCCCCCAAAAAAAGATGATGAATTGGTCAGGCTGACATGAGAGATGATAGAGAAACAAATATGCTGTACCTTAAAAAAATGAATCAGACATGCGAGTATTTTATTTTTGTGTGTGTTTGTGTACAAATTGAGTACATCAGGTTTTCAAAATAATACTATGTACTATCAAGGTGGGATACATTTTCCGAAATGCCATAGCTATCAATTATATCGCATGGTGAAATGCGCGTTGCACACGCCTTTACAGATCAAACTTAAAAACAACAACAAAAAAAGAAAATATCTCAAAAACTTGACCTGTGAGAGAAGTCAATTTTTGAAAATAAGCCTCAAAAATAAATTGAGGTACACACAAAGCCATCTCCCATTAAAATTGTCTGTTGACCAGAGAAAGAAAGGTTTTTGATAATGAGAATGAAGTTGCGGGGCCCCCTTTCCACTCGGGGCCCCCGGGTGTCCTGTCCTGTTGCAGCATCTGTGTGGCTGGACGGGATATTCCCGTATTTCTCGTTTTTTGCTTTTTCTGACCATCAAATGAACACTCAATCATTGTGTTCAGGCGCACCCCTCATAATCCGAGCACTCTGCGCCCATTAGGGCCCCGCACAGCAAATTTCAAGACCTGATTCGTTAGTTGCATTAGTTCTGTGAGCAACATCCACTCAGTGACCTCGAGCAACAACAACAACAAAAACAACACCCAAAGATGTATGAATGTGAAATCCGGATAGGTGCCCTTTTCTGCGTGTTTCACTGCGGTGTCGGATTATTTGCATATGAATTTAAGATAATGGCTGTGTAGACATATAGATATGGAGGTAGCCTTGTCAATAGCGCGCCCGAGCCATCTGTGCTCTGCTTCGTTGGCTGCTATTTATACATATACCAACGTTGACTCAGAGCACTTTCTCAATGTGCACCACGCGCTGGACTTTTCTCTCTTTTTCCCCCCCTCCCCGATCCTTAAAATCAATCATTTTCTCTATTGATGTTTGCCTCTTCAGTCTGTTGCCGCTGCTCTTTTTATGGCAGGCTTAATGCTGCACTAGCGGTGCAATCAGCACTAGGTGGCTGCCTTGTCCACCAAGGGTAGGCAAGATTTTTCTTATTTGGCCTATGAGGGTGGATTAAGGTGAATAATAACGTCATTCATTTATCATCATCATTCTTATTATGAATTTTTGCGGGTGACGTGTTTTTTTCGCTTTTTGTTTCTTTTTGCTCATATTGATAGATTCAATTAGTATTCAATTCTGTTTTATCATTTCCAAAACTAAATATGACTATCTAATAGTTATTAATGTTTCGGGTTTCATAGTAACAAGAAAATATAGTGGTGGCTATCATAATTATCTAGCTTTGAAAAAAAATCGCAATATGTATTGCATTCAGAAACAGGACTAGTAGAAGTGAGTTGAGCCATTCCATGCACTCGATGTCCCCTCCTGGAATTTTGTTGGCCCTTGTTTTGGTTCCCTATTTTTGCATTGTATTTTGCTGCTTTAAAACGTTCCAATTTAGCTTCAAAACAGGTCAATGACACCATTAAAAAGGGGGCCGTCGGACTGAATATTTACAGATTGCTCCAAAAATGGCTCGAAATGATTAAAAATGAGTGAAAAATACTCAGTGAGCTTGTTAGTGAAAAGTGGTCAATCTTGTCTTTCTGTAGGAGGTGTATGCATTTTTTTCCCCAAAAATTGCTCACAAGCGCATTTTAAGAAGCAGTGCAATAACAAAAGAGGATTAATTTCGCACTTAATTTTATGATCAGGTGCTCCCGAGACCAGACCATTTGGATATTAAAAAGTCAATTTCCAACAATAGTTGTGAAGCACTCTTCTGTGCAGTTATTCCCAACCAGGGTGTTGTGGGAAATTAGGCAATTTCACTTAATTTGTCCCAAAAATATTATTTATTAATTACCACTGATTTATTTTGTGACAGGCAAAACAATTAAAAAATCTTCCTTTGCTGTTTTTTTTTAATATAATGATTTTTAAATAAATGGCAAAAAGATGAGAGAAAATTACCTTATGTCATGTAAATTTAAGGAAAATGTTTTACTGGAAAATCTGGATCTATCAGGTTATATAATGTCTGGACAGTATAGCCCAGCACTAGGTTGTTTTATGTGAAACTTGAAAATGTCCCTAAAAAGTGTTGAATTCCTTTGAAATGGGATGGATGGTGAGACATTTAGTTTAAAAGAGGACTGTTTGCATGATTGCAACAACTGCCTCAAGCGTGGCTTGGAGTTTCACTTTTACGGGGATGTTGAGATGCGTACTCGACGACGCTCGCACGTCATGCGCATATACGTCGCACGCACGTCGCAGCATTAGCATCCCGCTTGCACCTCAAGGCCGCCGCCTTCCTTTCGTGACATGAAAGCCTCGTACGTGCGACTGGAGTGGACGGTCGCGGTATTATCAGTGAAAAGGGTCGGGCAGGCCGTTTGTTTTGTCTTGAATGGGGCTGCAGATGGACGCGTTTCCATCTGCATGTCTTTTATATACGCCGTGCTTGCTGCGAACAAAAGGGAAGCTTGCGCTGACTGATGTCACTCTGCCGTCGCTTACGTTTCTGGTCAGTCGGAAATGTTCAAAGCTGCTTTAAAGTTGACCTCGGGGCGTCTTGGTGTTGAATGTCTTCTTTTGTGTGAAACGGCCTCAATCATCATGCAGTGGAAGGTTTTTGTATGATGGGGGTGGGGAACCTTCAGCCGAGAGCATTTGATGTAATTCTGAATCCACTATGTAATTTAGAAACCAAAAGTGACAATGAATGTTGCCTTGCAATCCCATTTTTTTCCCTGGCGCGAATTCTTGGGCTGAAGCTATTGAATACTGTGCATGCGTTTTTTTCCTCTCTTGGACTATGAGACGAAATGATGCCAGAATCCACAATAGTGCTCTGACCAGCTTAAACGGTACATTTGAGTGAGCCTGGTTTATAATATATATACTGTATGTATATATATATATATATATATATATATATATATAAAAACAACAAAGTGTATGCAGAAAAGTGGTGAAGATTGCACGACTGTCTGTGTCCTATGTGTTGTGTTATTTTTGGTATTTTGACTTCAAAATGGCGCCGCGAGAGTGGCTGCCTTTCCAGCAGCTCCTATATTTTGTTGTTCTACTTCTTCCTTTCATAACTTTGCTGCTGTGAATTGGGAATTTCTCCATTGCGAGACTAATAAAGGTTTTCTTATCTTATATGGTCAGTCACAATTGTTCATGTTGTCAACATCAAAGTATGCAGTCATTTCCTCTGAAAGTATTCCGACGGCACTTAAAAGTCTATATAGGGAACTTGCTTAGCGGCTAGCTGCTAGCCGCTAATGCTGAGAACAGGTACCATATTGTACAATTTCAGCACAATTTATTATTTTTTTTGCATCCTTAATTAAAGATTGAACATGATTTCAGGGTGACGTGTTAATCTTGTGATGCCAATTTAAATTTAAACCGGGTTCCAACTAACCAACTTTCATTCGGGAAGGAGATTCAAGTCAGCCATCATGCGCTGTCACAACGCACTTCAAAATAAAAGCGTGCCATGGCACTGATATCCGTGTATAACTGTATTTGGGAATATTTCATTTTGAAGTTGGTCTTCTCAGTCCATTGGGGGCGTCTGACTGTCATGCATAGCATGAACAATCGTTGCTGTGGCTGGCCTGAGTCTTCTTCTCGACAGTGCACCCCAATTAAACGGTATCCGGGGCAAAAAGAATTCCTGGAGCATTTTATTTACGTAGTCAAATTACTCAAGGACCCGTTTATTCACCTGTCACGGCTTCCTGCGAGTAGATCAGCTCTGTACGAAACGGGTTCAAATTTCACACAGTTTGAATTTTTGAGTACATTCAGACAAGATTGTCTTCATTTCATTCTTAACTTTTTGTTGGTGACATTTTTGTTTGGTGCACTCGATGAAATTTTTGTAATGTAGCTTGGCTCGATAAAAACACTGAGAAACACTAATGAGGATACCCGCTTTACGACTGGGGCTCGTTTGGATACTTTGTCCAAATCTGAGTGCTGGAATTTGCCCGAGATGGCTGACTTCAAACAAAAATGACAGACTTCCTGTTCTATTTTGGGCATTTTCACTCTTATCTTGCTTTCTTACACTTCAAATGTGTGAGAAAGTCCAGAAGATACTCGGTGGAATGTATTGGGGTCATCTGTTTCTGTGACCATGTATTTGGGTTTTCATATTGTGCCCATGCGCTAAAATGAGCTCCAAAAGGAATATTTAAATGATTTTAGAGAAGAGGTCACACATCTGTTAATTTTAGTTAGGAGGCTTCATCTGTTATAGTAGTTCTATATGAATCCAAATGTGGTTGCCACCTTATCGTATACTTTATCATTAATTAAGAATAACAATAATAAATTACAGGGTTCCTAAAAAATTACCCCAAAAAGTCTAGTCGTCTACCATAGTAATTTTCTGGGGGTAAAAATGTTAATTTCGAAGTATTTCAATTATTATTATTTTTAGTCAAGGGTTACATTTCTCCTCTCCCATGAAAGCACATTTCCAGTCCACTCGCACACATTTTCGTTCAAAACAATATGGGGGTCACCGTCCGCTTCTCTTGGCATTGTTGCCTTTGGTTTTAGGTTACCGTGGCAGCACGGGCGACTGACGTTTGAGATTATAAGGACGTCTGGGAGGTAGGCGAGGGGTGAAAGCAAGTCCCGCCCTTTAAGGAATTACTACAACCATAACAACCCCTCCCACTCGCACTCAAAAGCCAGGCTGCAGCTGTGGAGTGAGGCAGAGACGGCGTGAAGAGTCATGCAACTCTTCCACTCGGGTGAGGGTTGGAGGGTGCCGAGTGGGGAAGCCGAACCTGGGAAGTTGTCTGGATTCAAAACGAGAATGAATCCCTCATCCGTCCTGGAGTGAGCTTTCAAAAGGCAGTCGGGGATCATCGGGAATACGGACGACTTGATCCGAGGGAGCGTACGGGACTGGAGGTCCAGGTGGCCCTCAAGTGTGTCTGTGTGTTTGTGTGGCTAGATGTGCGTGTGCATAAGTAGAGCAAGTGTATGTGGACGGGAACGTGAGAACATGAGTATCATTCTCAAGCCAAGGTCACGCTCCACCAGCTCGCTGAAGAACACTGAAGGATTATGGTAAATGGAAACGTTGACAAACTTCATCCTGTCCTCTATTTGTGTGTGTGTCACGCTATTGTTCACCATTCCTTCCTTCCTGTTTGAGTGTTACCACCTGTTGGTTTACATCCATCCCATGCTAACCCACACCATATTCAACTCCGCAGTCTCCACTTTGCTGCTCCAGCCCTTTAAGTCTCCTCTTAGATCTAATTCTCATTTTCGCTTACAGCTAAGAATATAGTTTCAATGTTTTAGAATGAAAATGTCAACATGTTAGTGTAGTCCTTCCGTAACACGCCGTATAATACAGACCAAACCATTCACTGAATCGTCACATATGTCTGTGCAGTTTGGCAGTTGGTTGGGAAAAAAGTCCTGTTTTTAAAAAAATAAAGGGATTGAAATTTGGATACCAAAAGAAAACCAATCCAAAAAATGTATGTGTGTGTGTGTGTGTGTGTATATATAATTTCATAATTAGAAATTCAACAAGGTGGAATTTAATGATTATTATTATTAGGAATGGGCGAGCACTGATACTGGTATCCAGCCTATGCCGGCCTTATTTCAAGGTAATGGGTACTCATGGATGGCGATACCAGCCACCAATACTTTAGGCAAAAAATAAATCAATCTGAGATCGAGTAAGACTTGCGTGCTAGTAGCGGTAATTGGTGCTGCATGGTGACCGTTTGACTCGTGAATGAATCATCCTGTCCGTCAGGAAGACAGAATGGTCTTTGTTAAGGAATATCTGTCATTGCGTTAATTGGATTTTTATCCATCCAAAGGACTAATGATATCGGTATTTGGTATCGGTGAGTACTTGAGTGAATACTCCTCCCAGTATCGGACTTAAAAAAATATGGCGTTGGAACATCCCTAACTATTAATATTAGAATAATATTTGAGGTATGTGTCCTTGTAAGAATGATGCCAAATGTGTCAAGATTATTAAAACGAAAGTGAATGAAAACTTCATTTTTGGTCTTCGTCAAGGTACTAGGACAAAGTAGTCCTCTAGTCCGGATCCGAACCATATGCGTGATCCAAGCCACGCTTGGTTGCTCTTTGGTGTAGCGGATTTGTCACTCGAAAGGGCACAAATAAACACACGCGCTGATGTTAGCTTTGACTGTTCCTCAGTTCTTGACTCTGCACTTTTCTACTCCACAATTTTAGTCCTGAGCCTTCACCGCACAAGGAATACGCAAGCCTCTTGTAATAATATCCTGTACTCTTGTTGTTTGTTAGCGTTTCATTCCGACTGATGCGTTCAATGCCACGTGGTTTACATTTTCCCACGGTACCGCTTTGAAGGGAAAACTTGGGCGAGCTGAGTTGAGCTGCAGGCAAAAGTGGGATTAGCGTCACCAAGTACACAAGCGGGGGCCTTTATTGGCTTATATAGCCTCATACTTTTCTTCAAGGCAGTGTTGAAACAGTTGATTGACAAATTGCATCCTAAAGTCAAATACCGGTCATGAGTAAAATGTCCATTAGTTGCCCCTCTTGTCACATTTTGGGCAGTTGGGTGCTTCACCGAAAATATGGTCCAGCCAGATAGTCAAACGCTGACCAACTTTGGGAATCAATATTTTCTTCCCTTCACGATCAATCACCAGATTTCTCTGCTTACAAGAATTGCCGACATACTGCAGAGATACAAAGAAAGAACTTGACTGAGATTTGCGCTGTCGTCCGTGTGTGAATGCATGTCGAGTGGTGAAAAAGATGCATCACCTTCAAAAACAGTTGTTCCCAATACTCTGGAAATATATCAGTGCAAGGCAATACTGTTTAATCGAGTCCATCACGTGATTAATACATTGCCAGAAAAATTTTTTTTTTACTCGCTTCCTTCTCTGTCCACGAGGTGTTTCCCACAATGTACGACCTGTAATGTACTTTATAAGTCCACCGGAATGTCTTTCCTAAATTCAACCGGACGTTCATTAGGTGTAAGATACAATGTGAATTTTTTTTTCTTTTTGGTTTATTCGACGACGACTGAGCAAGCTACACGCCGAGCGTCATGTCCAGTTTAATTGTTAACTCGTCATCAATCAAGTCGATCGATACCTTTTTTTTCACATCCGTTGCTATTCTATGCTTCATAGGTTTGAATATGAGCGTGAATGGTTGTTCGTCTGTATGTGCCCCGGCTAATTGACTGGCAGTCCCTCCTGCATGGAGAGTTCCTCTCGCCCAAAGTCAGCTCGGAGAGGCTCCATTTCACCTGTGATCCATATGAGGACAAATCCTGTCGAAAGGGATGGACTTCCAGTGTATCCCAGTTTTGTTGGCCTTAGGCAAGACTTCAGGTTTTAAAGCATCTCTGGTCCACGCCATCGCCATTTGTCCTACCAGGAAGTAGTATTTCTCTCTCTCTCGGCTCTCTGGTAGAGCAGATAAACAAAGATGCAGCCCCGAGGCGCAACCTGCCCTGCCCTCGTCCTGTCTCGACTCGTCCTTGACTGTCAGCTCTCATTCCCCTCGAGCAAATTGTCCTCCTGTCGCTTCACGCCGGGAGGAGGCAGCCCCGGTAAATATGTTGTCCCACTGTCCCAGACGGCGCTGGAAATAAATCTCGGAATCCTCGCTGCGATCGTATAGGAGAGGAAAATGCCTCTTGTCTCGTCACCTGTGTTCAGCTGCAGCCTTTGATCAATGTTTTTTTTTTTTGGTGTTTTTTTGTTTTTTGCTTATTTTTGTTATCTGAATATTCACGTGCGATATGCAAGTAACGGTGTGAGAGATAGTTTGGCTTTGTCTGTTTGGATATGACAGCACTTGACTGTCCGTGTAGTCTTTTGTAGCGCTTGTGTATGTTAGCATGTGGATCCGACATCCTCAGGTGATGCACGGCACACATCCTGTCTCAATACCACTACCGAGCTGATGTCTATTTACTTTAAATTGAGTTGTAAAGTGCAGGCATTAAGGTCAAAAGCTGGCCAACTTTTCCAAGTTGGTCCCGACTCTTCCCACAAAGTTGACATATACGTGTTTTTATTTTATTTTATTCTCATTGGTCACCTCTGCATTTAACAAAACGTAATGCAACTCTGCTTACCCTACGACTTTGACATGATATCAGGGGTGAGGTGCCCATGGGGGAAGTGGGTGTTGCCGCACGCTAGGGTGTCAGACATTGCAGCTTGAAAGTGGCTTTGGATCTTAGCCCAGCCTATTCAGATGGCAAAACTCAGTGTATAATGAAAATCAATCAAATGTTTCATTTCCCACTTAATAGGCTGGCGGGCGCTTCAAAGAACCAACCATACCTTTTATATACAATAAATCCAAAAGTCGGTCTTCCATAATGTTTTCCGTTATCAATATTTTATTAACTGTACAGGCGACTTAATAAATTTGCATTTGTAACAGTCTTACAATTGTATCATTACTGTTGGTGAGAAGGAAATGCAGGAGACTGTCATTCCTTTAGATTATTTTTGTGTTTGCCAGTCTTGTTCTGATTGATGCGTTCAAGGCGGTGCGGTTTTTCGGATTTTCCCACAGTGCCGTTTTGAAGCGGAAAGCTTTCCGGTGTACAGTCGTTCTCTCCTCCTGTCTTTCTTTCATTTGGGAAAGAGAGTCTAACTTGCTAAACCGAGGTCATACTTGATAGATTTTGGTCAAACTCTAAATATTACAGAATACATAAACAGCCCTGAAGCTGACATATTTTGGTTTACTGGAAGACAGTAGGCCACTTTTCGTTCTTGTGCATGTCAGATATTTTGTGGGAGATTTTATTGAAGGCTCTGCATGTTTTTGTCTGACTTTTGCAGACACTCACCCTAAACACAGTTGAGCAAATGCGTCCGTGTCAGAACTTGACGTGGATAAGATGCAGCCATGTTTTTATTTACTATGGATGCATTTCTTTAATTATTATCATGAGGTAATAATAAATGTCAACCAGCATTCTGGCACCTCTCCCCCATTTGGAAAACAGGAGGACTGCATGCTGAAATTAAACGTGGAAGAACGGGAATGTCTGACTTTGACTTAAGTGCATTCATCTGGATTTTTCTCTGTCAACAGCTGACTGAGCGATGATGCCACTCGCATGTGCTGAAGGCCTGTTTTATATCAGTCCCATTGGAGTCTTTAGATTCCTACTGACAAGACTCGCAGAACGGGTAGAGTGCGTGACCCCTATTTGCACACGTGTCGTGACTGAACGACTCATCCGAGTGGAGCATTGGCAGTCTGCGTGGAGAATACGAGCGACTGTTGACTTTTTTTTTTTTCTTTTTTCTTTTTGACTCCGTCTGGCAGAACGAGTCGAACCAGATGGAGCTCGACGGCACAATAGGCTACTCTTGTATGCTAATTTTCCCACCTGGACGTCACCACGGACGTTTGTGTGTAAATAAGGGAAGACTGTTGAAGTGCATTACATCCACCTTCTCATCCAGTGAGATGCAATACAAATGTGTCGCCAGGGTGCAACGGTATGCCCAGACTGACTGTTGGATACCTTGGTTTTAAGGTCATGGAACAAACAACGCTGCTTATCTTTTTATTTATTTTGTAAACGGGAGCATGTTTTTGTGACATTTAAAACTGCAAACTGCTAGCAATAAATTCTCCAGTGAAAGTCACAAAATAAATTGGGTACACGATAAAATAGAACAAATACGGCGGCGCAGTGAAGTGGTGTTCTTCTGTTTGCCTCACAGGTTCTGCGTGTACATTTTGGTCCTTGTTGTGCGTAGGTTGCATATTTTCCCGCACTGCTGCTGCTTCCCAAATTCCAAAGCATGCACCTTAAGTTCATCCAAGACACTAAATCAGGGGTCCCCAAACTTTTTCCTGTGAGGGCCAAAGAACTTTTCCCTTCTCCGACGGGGGCACTGTTCGATTTGTAACAAAAAGTGTGAGGAGTTTCTTGACATTCAAGCGCGCAACTTGACTCGCCTGGGAAACGTTCCTGCAGGGAGTCCGTTGTGTTCGCTTTGTATGGGCCGTTGAAACTTGATCTTCCATCTTTGGACATGTTACTGTCCTCCTGGATGTCAACAAGATTTATTGTTTTATCGCAAAGGCAGATTAAAGGGTTGTCTGGAATCCGCTGACTCTTTAAAGATTTCCGTCTGAGGCGATTAAGTCGCTCCTTGTTGGGAAATGTGGAAGAGTTTTGTGTCAGAGGGGAGAAGAAAAGAAGAGCTTCCTCCGCGTGTGACGTCAGAGCTGGAGCAAAAGCGCAACGAGACATTCCCAGAGAGGGCGTGTCCTCTGGCACCCACGCACACATGTAGACATAAGTCATTAATGAGAATTGCAGGTTGTGGAGAATTGAAGAAAAAAGTCAATGTTGGTGTCATTCATACAGCTCAATGGATTATAAAACTGGCTTCTGAAAGGGATTAAGTATCCTGGATTGGTGCAGAATGGTACATTCCAGAGAAATGTTAAAAAGGTGGCCAAATGTGCACTTTTACAAGCTGTGCTGGGATACCAGGTGGGATACCATCTCTGTGGGTGGGGGTTGGGGGGGGGGGGGTCAAAATGCCATTTTTATATATATTTTTTAGACCGTGTAAAGCATTCTTGTGTGCGTGTGTGGTTTCATTTTCCTGTCTGATGCTAAATATGACGTGTGGTGGTGAGAGGAATCTGGTACAGAGATACGGGTGGTGTCCAATCAACACAAGCATGGAGTTATTGGAGTCATACTGGCTGCATGCGTGTGTGTTTGTGTGTGCGAGAATGTGAGGTTGAAAAGGAGAGAGAGAGAGAGACAGGACAATTTGATTGCCCTTTCCTTGCTAGCCAAAACTGACACCCACTTAGCTGTCGCTACCGAGACAACAGAGGGTGAGAGATCAGTGTTGAAGTTGTTGCTGGGGTCGGGGCGGGGCGGGGGGGTTCCTGGCATGACCTGTTTATGTGTGTGTTCATTGTGACTTTGGCTAGCTCTAACATAGTGACACGCACACACACAGACAACATATTCATCCACATGTCGTGATTTCAACACTGTTTGTTTGTCGGCTAACTGAATCGGACCCCCAAAATAAGCTTTTTGCATTTTTCACGAAACACACGCCGTCCTGATCAAAGTTAAGGTGGAGTCATCTTCAACCGCTTGTCATGTGTCATGAGGCATCCTACTAGCAATTCGACAGGCCTGATTGCTACATAAGTAGCTAGGTGACTAGAGGTTCGGCTGTGGCAGTCCCGTGCATGTTTACACTTGCGTGGTAGTCAAGAATGTTAAAATGGAAGTGGATCGCAGTTATTATGACCCTGTCAAACAATTAAGCTTCGGTGAATAACGCTGTCGTTTTAAAAGAATTTTGTTTAGCCTCAAGACTACTGTCTTGAACATTGATAGAGGTTTTTAAAACAGTTTTTGGTTTAATTTTTCAATGAATGCCTGACTTGTAACGAATGCGAGTATTTGCAGTAGGTTGATATATTTCTGAGTAATTTGGTGTTGGGCCAATTTGAGTTTTTTCATGTGAGGACTGTTTGGACTCTCGTGTTATTTTTTACTATTCCATACTAGGGTTCCTGTCTTTAATATTGGTTGTGCCTATTTCCTGCTCAATGCCGCATAATAGATAAATGGACCGGATTCATCCATCGGAACAAAAGTATTGGGATGCATGGTCATTGCACCTGCTGAAGTGAAATAGGATGAAATATAGTCTTGAAGCAGGCACTGGCGATGTATCCCAGAGCTGTTTACACAGCACTTGTATTGACCGATATCAGATATGATTCAGGTTTTGATCAAAATTTGGAAGAGGCCTGAGTCTGTTGTACTGGATAAACACACGCGCTTTTATCTATCCTGCCAAATCAAGTCAAAATTTCCTATTGGCAAATCATGTTACCAAAACTAAGTAATATAATCCCCAAATCATGACATTTTTGCCTTGTTTCTTTGAACCGCACTTTTGGCAGTGAAGGTATGAATCAGCTCTGATGAGAAAGGATTCATGCGCTCTCACGATACATTTCCTTCTTCACCGTTCCAATCATACACGTGTGTCGCGCATGCCTCGACACGCCGCTGGCATCATCCTGTCACACGCACGCTACAAAGTACGTCACGCCGCATTCAGGACATGCCCTTATCCACAGTGAGGATGATGGTTACGTGCGGGGGGGGGGGGGGACGTCACGGCTGCCCGTCATGGGATACCCTCCCTTTTGCGAGCAGACGGGATTATGAGATATGTCTCAGCGGCGGATCTCCCCTGCCTGTGACACGGGTGGTAGTCAACGGTCAGGCTGACATGAATCTCTCCGGAGATTTGGCCGCCTGTGGTGATGTTGCCGAGGGGGCAAACATTGGCTGTTGGAGCTGTGAATCAATGGCATCCCCAGTGCAACCAGTCAGCAAACCTTTTTGCTCGAGGATAACTTTATAGATTTTTTTCAAATGGACAAAAGAGTAAGGCTATTAAAATAGATTAAAAAAAAGGGAAAGTCAGAAAAATATATAATTTTCATTTTGTATGAATATATTTGTAATACATGACTTGTACTTTAATCATATTTAGTTTATTTCAATAAAATAATTCTTTATCACAGTTAATGTGCATTAGTCATAATTATTTTAATTAGGTTAATTAACAATGACTTAAATATAATGCATGTTAAATGTATGTGTGAAATTGTAAAAAAAAAAAAAAAGACATTATTTGAGAAGTGATCACAATTGCATGTTAAATAAGTACATTACTGTACATTAAATGGAACAAATTTTGCAGAAGTCTTGACAGTTTAAATGATTGGTGAGCCGGATGAAAGAACGGAGGGCCATATTTCGTCCAGCCATGCCCGAGTGGATCATGAATCTACAATCTTTGTAGTTTACACCGCTGTACAGCAATAGCGCCAGGACTGATGCTAACCAAAACAGCAGCGCCTACATAACATAGTCCAACGATCTCCTCTTTCCGTAGCACTTGCCCTTATGAAGAACACGAGTGAGGCGGAGCTTATCCCAGCTGATTTAAGGCAGGAGGTCGGGTACGTGATGGACTAATCACTGGCCAGTTGCAGGTCTTATATTGACAACTCATTCAGAACCAGAAATCGCTAATGCCCTTACATGTGGGAAAGGAGAGCCACAGTCGCCAATGCACTTTTTCCAGCCATTTATTACAATGGGCTCTCTCGTGCAGGTGCTGTCGTCAGGCACGGCTCACAGACACTCACACTCTCACCAGAGCTTGCGCCAACCTTTTCACCTCTCTCCAACTGTCTGTTTCTCAGATGTTGCCATATCCCGGGTGTTTCTGAAACGTATCCCCCGTGACAAACGGCATTCATTGTGTGCGTTGTGTGTGGAGATATACAATTAGATGTGAATCCAAATCACAATTGTTTGGCCCTGACAGGTGTTTGAGTGACATCTTCCATTGTTTACGAAGACCAGATGCATCGCTCGGTTCACATTTCTTGTTCTCTTTCTCCTTTCTGCAGTTTCGACGTGGACAATGGAACATCATCAGGTCGCAGCCCCCTGGACCCGATGGCCAGTCCAGGATCGGGCCTCATCCTGCAGGCCAACTTTGTCCACAGCCAGCGGAGGGAGTCGTTCTTGTACCGCTCAGACAGCGACTACGACCTCTCTCCCAAGTCCATGTCCCGAAACTCCTCCATCGCCAGTGACATGTGAGTGCTTCAGGCCATTCGTTTTGTTTTGTTTTTGTTTATTTGTTTGTTTTTAAACCAACTCCGTGTTCCCCTGTTGCATTGAAAGCTTTTAATTCTATTTTTAGACCCTGCCTGTCTGAATGTGTGTCTGAGTGCCACAGCTGGATGTTTATCAGCATAGGTCATAAAGCTGCCACACGGGCCACCTTTGGCTCTGGAGGGAAGTGTGCATGACCGACAGCTCGCCGAGTGGTGTCACATCTATTCTTATCACATATCGCGCGCAAGCTGCGCGGTGAAGTATCTTAAATCACTGCTGAAACGCCCGCTGTTGACACACTACTCTTTATTGACTCAACACTCCTGCACAAGCAAATCCAATAGAAGTGTGGAAAACTCAGCCTTCAGCGGGATAATCATGCTCTGTTTATGACTGACGCCGCCATTTTCATATGATGATCGCATGCTCCCCCGCTGCTATCCGGTTACATGAAGTAGTTGTACAGGAAATGGAATTATTGGTGGGAAAAGGTAGCTTCTTGATCGAGCCTGAAGGGGAAGATGCGGAAAAGAGCAATGAATGGATATTGACTTGCATTAACTTTACACACTATGTGGCCCCTTATTTCTGCTTTTTACTTGGCTGTCATAAAACTATCATTTGACACTAATATAGAATACGCATATTTGGTTCACGGATCCTGAAATAGCCCAGACTCAGCTTTATTTTTAAAAACACCTTCCATTCAAATATTCAGCGTCCTTATGTAATTGGGAAATATTTGTCCCCCCACAAAATGATGATTCAAAAATGATATTTCCCCGAGTAAGAATCTAAAAATAAAATGTTAATCACCATACAAAAAAATACGAGTGCTATTTTTATATTATGAATTAAAATATTAAAAGAGCATCATAGTTTTGATCAATAAACATTATACAAGAATGCCTGAATGTTCCCCTTACGAAGCTGTGATATGAGAACTGGATGCAAATCACATCAAAATGATATGAATAAAACGTCATTGTTTTACACCGGAGCGGGAAAAAAAGTGTTCCAAGATGGACCGATCACCTGAACAAATGTTGACGGTGAGCTTTGAGGTCAGCAGAACAAGTGTGTATGACTCACAGTCTCAGGAGTCCAATTCCTTTCGAGAGGTAGCAAAATGCGTAAAGGCCTCTTCCTTTTGCCTGCCATCCTATTGGCTTTTCCCAGAATCCTTCAATGATGTCAGAGAATAGGAAATCCTCATGCGTGGAAGCTTTTTCTGCATAACCACATTCTAGCGCCTGCCACATACCCAAAGCTGGCTTGTAAGTAGCGAGTGGCTAAAACAGCTGCTGATGTAAAGTCAACGTGTCACTGTGATGGAGTACATGACGAACACTGAAGCTTCTCATATGACGACACCCCATTATTCTCCCACTCTGACCTTTTTTATGTCATGTGCTTGTCCTCATGCTGAATTGACAGCTGACATTTTATATGTAATTATATTCTTATACGTGTGTGTGTGTGTGTGTGTGTGTGTGTGTGTGTGTGTGTGTGTGTGTGTGTGTGTGTGTGTGTGTGTGTGTGTGTGTGTGTGTGTGTGTGTGTGTGTGTACAGTAATTACTTCGTGTACACAGTAATTGGCCACAGTAAGAAGCCACCATCCAATGGTCAAGGTGTGAATGCGTCCCCCCCACCCCCAATTTATTTATTTACTTGTGTCTGTGTGTAAAACTTGCTTTAAAGTCTCTCTAAAGTCTGTGTTGCGTGTTTTCCAGCCATGGTGACGACATGATTGTAACGCCATTTGCACAGGTGAGCTTTTTCGCCGCCAATTGATGTAATATAGTTATTAAAAAATAAAGAAATACATTTACCAATACTCTTACCTTGTGCCTTTCAGGTCCTTGCCAGCCTAAGAACTGTACGGAATAACTTTGGTGCATTAACCAACCTGCAGCAAGACAGAGCATCGAATAAGTACGTTTGCTCCATTTTGCTGGAATTTGTGGGAAACTTGACGACAAACTGTTAGCTATACCCTGTGCTCACTCAAAATGTGGCTTTGTACCCCCTCCTCTGTTCCCCTGTGGTATTACAGCAGCAGCTTTACAACCTTTTACTGCCATTACTGAGTACATGATCCAATTGTCTGAATTAAATGCCTCCCTCAAATTGGTACATCCTTTTTACCGTCCAGAGGGGGGGAAAAAAACTCATAGTAACTGTAATTATCCGGGTCTGTTAATAAACACGATTGTGCACACATGAACATTAAAGATTGGATGCCCATTTGCACTCTGTTGCTAACCAAAACAGCAGTGAAGCACATCTCTCAGGTTTATGAGTTGTGATTTACAATTTAAGTTATTATTCAACTACTGTGTCCAACTACCTCTAATGGATGCTGTGGCCCAATTACTCACTCAGTAGTCCGCTTCCCTTTTCCTTTCAGAGAGCAAAAGTATGTTGGAGTAAGTGCAATTATCTCAGTTCATAGAAGTTGTTACTCAAATGCATTCATTACATGGTTAATTTCTGCACCATTTAGTGATTTGAGTGCATTAAATAGATGCCTCTTTCAGATAAATGCCTCCCTATTCCAATCCCCAGGACACACACACACACACACACACACACGTTTCAAGTGTAATTATTTTAGTTTATAGATGCTATTGTTTAGATACTATTTTAATTGGTGAGGCCATTAGAACTATGTTGCTAACCAAAACTGCCGCACCTAGCAAAGCATGTGAACAATCTCTTAGAGATTAAAATAAATATAATAATAATAATAATAATAATAATAATGACATTGTGTGTTGTTTTCCTCACAACAGGAGATCACCCATGTGCAACCCACCACCCATCACCAAGACCACCTTTACAGGTTTGTCGACAAGTCAATAATGCATCCACTGTCTGGTCAAAATATCATCAGACTGTCTGACCTATTTTATGATGGTTGTTGTGATTAAGATGGTTTTTTTTTTTCTCTCATAGTAAGGACACACTTGTTCTCATCAGGCACTTTTACATGGCATCTAACAATAAAGACTAGGGGTGGCCAAACCATAGTCCAGGAGCCATTTATGACCCACTGTCCTTTTTTTTAATGACCGTGACATATACTGAAGTATGAAAACAATGAGACTTGCTATTACTACAAATGATAATAATCAATCGGTCATCATCATATTAATATTAATAATAATATTAATGAATTAATAATGATAGATTTGTTTTGAATGAGCTTTTCCAGATATGGCCCTGATGTAGGCCATTCACGATAAAGTCCATAATGCATTTTCGCATGCATTTGTGCATGGAAATGAGCGCTATTGCGACGTAAAAGCACGAATATTATCTCCTTTTAGGATTGACTTTTCCGATAAATTGCCTTCTCCTATATATGGGACGTCTGTCGATGCCGCGCTATATTTAGAGCCCAATCATACTGGTTAGCGGCCATTATGGGCCCTGCCATAAACCGGTGACAGCTGTGAGTCACGGTAGTGATTGTTTGAGAGTATTGACGACCTGTAACGGCAAGGCAGGGAGTTCATCAAGGGGAGATTAGCTCATGGTTGAAGTAAAACCAGACGTTTTATTACACATATGTGTGTGTGTGTGTGTGTGTGTGTGTGTGTGTGTGTGTGTGTGTGTGTGTGTGTGTGTGTGTGTTTGTGTGTGTGTGTGTGTGTGTGTGTGTGTGTGTGTGTGTATAAACTTTTATTTTTTTAATGAGATGGCAGGATCTGTCTCTGAATGTTCTGAACTCCTTCGTCCGTGCCAGTGTCAAGCATGGGATCAGAAACGGGTATTATATATTGAGCAGAATAATGTGTAGTTTAACTTCCCATAGCTGACATCATGTCGGGCTTCTTTTTTTTTTGTAAATCAGCGTCGTCTCAAATGTATGTTTTAAATAAATGTCATAAAAATCTGTAAATTTCCTCAGGCGATAGCCATGTCCGATTCATATTTGTCAAAGCAAAGTAATTGTTTTAGTCATTTGTTAATTATGATTAATTAACTCAAATTAACTCTGAACAATGAATTGAAAACATGAGGAAGGATTATAATTTCATTCTTAAAACTCTTTTACATTTTTTACACACCCATTTAGATCGTTTCTCTTACTTTCTTTTTCCTCATCTACAAATGACCTGGCCCATCAATCTGTTTGAAGAATCAAACGCGGCCCTTGAGAACAAAAATTTGCCCAACTCCGCTCTAGACTACCCCACGATTAATTTATTCACTTATGAAGAGGTGTGTCCAAACTCTTGAGACCACATGGCGCGCCTCTGGCTAAATTCTTCATCCTGCGCCCTCCCAGTCCTGTTTCGACCGCCCAGCCGCTCCGCTTCGTGGTTTGGCTGCAGCCGTGCGTCTGTGCAGCAGCAGAGTGGCCTCTCCGAGCACCCGGTGTCTGATGTCGCACTAAGCATGAGAAGAATGTCATTGACGTCAGTGCAGTCGCTGTCAGAAAGGGTAGCACCCCAGTCGCCGACACCTCAGCCACGGAGGGTAAATGGGGAAGAAAGAAGACAGACAGACGAGATGCGTCCGGGGAGAGGAAGGAGGATTATTGTGACAGAAAGGGGAGAAGGAGGATATTGTTGACAATAGCTCGGTGACATAGGAGCTCCTTGAAGATGAACGGGCATCCTGTTTACGCTTTTGTGTGACCGCACCGACACGATTGTCACATGATAGCAACGACACGTGTGTCATGATAGCCCCAAAGAAAGATGACGCCGTGTTGTGACGACATCATGTGATTCGGTGTGCAGCGGAGCCTCTGAAGGAGAAAGGCCCCGAAAGTCATACAATCTGGAATTGAAACAAAAATATGCTTCAAAGTCGAATAAAATGTGTCATTCAAACCAAATCCTGGGTGACTTCAGTAGTCGAAGAGACGTAAGAGCAACAGAGGGCCACTCGTGTGCAAGGGCAGCGCGTGGTTTTCAGTTGTGGCCAAAACAATTGTCGCATAAGATTATCTGAATGGTGTGAAGCTGCAACGGAGCCGTATCTGTGAAAGCAACGTCACACTTCTCCGACGGCTGTCTGAAAGGCACAGGCAAAATCAATGTTAAAATCTCCCATTTCTCCTGTGAAGGCGGGTTAAAGCGGCAGCACTGTGACCTTGTGGTTAGCACGTCTGCCTCACCATTCTGAGGTTCACGGTTCGAATTGATGCTCGAAACTTGCTTGCGTGCATGCGATTGAAAAGCAAATTTACATTTGTATGCATTTGTATTTTCTTAAATAAAGCATTAAAATAATAAGAATAATAATAAATAATAACACTCGTCAACATCAGATTTTAATCAGAGGACAGATTTATGTCCTTCTATGTATTTTTGACGCTGACTGAAAAAAATTCTTAATTTGTTCCAAATTTCTTTGTTTGCGCCATACAGAATTTTTTTTTTTTTTTTTCAAATCAGTTCCTCCTAACGAGGAGTGCGGATGTGCTGCAGCCTATCCTCGCTGTCTTTGAGCAGTAGGCGGGCTACAACCTGAACTGGTTGCTAACCAATCGCAGGGCACACATAGACGAACAACCATTCGCGCTCACAATGACATCTAGGGACAATTTAAAGTGTTCAAATCAGCCTGCCATGCATGCTTTTGGAATGTGGGAGGAAACTGGACTACCTGGAGAAGACCCACGCAGGCACGGGGGGAACGTGTAAACTTCACACTCGAAGGCTGGAGCCGGAATCAAATCTGTACTGAGGCCGACGCACTAACCAGTCAACCACCGGGCCGCCCTATGTATTGACCGGTGTTGTCAATGTATTAAGTTTTGTTGCACTTTGAGTAATCCCTCTCTTTTTGCCGGAAAAGTGTGACTGATTTACAACCCTGGTAAAAATGTTTATAGTCGCAGGCAGTATAAGTTGAAACTGTAAATATACCAAAAATCATCATCCCAAAACACTTGAATGTAGACATAATATAACATGCTTCCTTCCTTCCAATTATTGTGCTCCTCTTTCCATTCAGAAAGGGCTTTGGCGCCATCTTGTGGCCATCTTAGGGCATTCCAGAAAGTGAAAATGGCACTAGCTGAGTTTTTGAGCAACTAGCGAAGGGATAGGTTTCTCCACAAAAACCACTAATTGGTGTATTTGTGAACCGCAACAACGCAAGGGCCGGCTGTCCATGAACTGAATATGCTCCCCTCGTGTTCCCAGCTCACATAGTATTAAAAGCACTGGGCTTTGGATTCTGTCCACTCCCCCCGCCATGTTAGTTGTTTACCTCCTGCTCAGCATATTTGTATGTTGAACATATATTTGACGTGCATGCACTGACTATAGCAGGCGCTCCCATCCAGCTGCCCTGCTCGGCGTAGAGTCCAGTCCATGTGTTGTCGCTTTCCCTTCCCCATCTACAGTGCGGTCCTCTCCGGCTTTAGGTACAGCACGTTTTGGCTACCAGGGACGCTGAAGCAACAGCAAAACCCCTCCAAACCTCCCCACCCCTGAGCCCCACCTCCGTCCCTTTACACACACAGCATCTGTCTGGCTAGCATACAGGAATCTACCCCCGCGGATACCATGGATGTTTTTATCTGCACACGAGGAGGCTGAAGCATCATGTGCTAGTGTTACGTGCGGTGCGTGTGAGCGTGTTTGCGCGCGCGTGTGGTTGGTAGTCATGTCAGGATGCTACGACGGGGATCCGAGGCGGTTGTGAGCCCCCCAGTCGCATTCGGTGTGTCTCCTTCCTCCCTCTTCCTGGGCCTGCTGGGCAGACTGCTCTTCATCCTGCTACATGACTGGAATTACACCTTTCATATGAATGACATTGTGGAGCTGCTGAGGCAGGAAGTGGCGTGACTGTGCCTTCGTGCTCTCCGCTTGGGCAGCTCTCTGGCTTCTATGTTACCCGCCGTTAGCATCTGGACACCCTTAATTGTCCTGGCTGACATCGACGCCGACTGACTTCCCTCGAAGAGGGCTAAGGATTTGGTTCTTGGACACAGGGACCCAAAGGCCCTACTCCTGAGATACCCCGTCACCAGACACACACCCTCCCCCAAGAGCTGGACCGTCCAGTATGAAGAGTCACCCATGTGTCTACTCGGGGTATCCCAGCTTAGCCGTGTGTGGTGCGGGAAACCCCGACCCCGGGCCTGGGCCGTCCACTAGCCCCTTGAAGCGGGCCATTACTGACCCCTTACCGTCCTGTCTCGTCCCCGCAGAGGAGGCCTACCAGAAACTGGCCACTGAGACTCTGGAAGAGCTTGACTGGTGCCTGGACCAGCTGGAAACCCTGCAGACCAGACACTCAGTCGGTGAGATGGCCTCCAATAAGGTAAGGATGACCAGAAGTCGCTTTGTGTCCTGTGTTTCCTCATCTCGTGGCCTCGGGCTCTGTTTACTCAACTGCAGAGAGTGCCAATGCAACCGTGCTACTCTGCCCCAACTCTGTTGAAGGGAGTGCACGGTTTAAAAAATCAGGAAAAGGAATTTCAGGGTTAGGGTGTCGACTGGAGGGGAGATTATAATAATCTGTCATTATCTGTTCATATCGACTGATGTTTAAAAATGGATTTTTACGCCATATTTACTTAGTCTCAGGCCCTAAAACCACAGTCTCCACAGTCAACCTGCTTATTGAATGGTGAGGGTCAGTAAAACAAATACACAATGAGCTCACTCATACAAGATCTGCTGTCGGCCTCAGCTCACGCTAATTAACTCACACACGGATTCACCATAGATCGGTCCATCCTTGTAGACTTAAGATGCCACTTAGGCACATCCCTAACACATAGACACACTAATCACCCTCTCTTAGGACTGGAGACAGCCGCAGAAATTGTGAGTAGTTGACAACCCTCCCTAGAAATTTCCATATTTGATGAACGGCATCAGCAGTTTAAAAACCCTGATCACAACATCCCTACTTATTACAAATGAGTTGATTTTGAGAATCTAGAGATGATACTAGAGTTGTGTGCGTACAAACAATTGTTATGAAGCCTCTCCGTACTTTCTTCTAATGACACAGGTTCAATTTAGCTCCGCCCTGCCCCAACATACAAAGCTTGCTTGACATACTTCCTTCACACCAACTCCTATTTAGATGGCCCTTTAGCGACACCTTGTGGCAACTGACTAAATTTCAGAATATATATATATTTTTATACATGGACATTTGAATGGTTTCTATCAGTTGAGAAATGTGGCAGGCCAAAAAGGTGGGAGTCATAATATTAAAAAAATGGTGCAGCTCTTCAGCACTCGCACATAAAGCATCGCCTCAATTTGAAGCGTAAACTGTACATCCACACTTAACACTGGCTGCGTGTCGTCTCCGATCATACGTCACAAATGACAGCCGCTCGTCTATTAGCATTGTCAGCACGTCGCTTCTACCGTGCCAGTGATAGCATCAGCGTGCAGCCAAGGAGCATGCTCAGTCAGTGTCAGTGTGTGTGCACGTGCGCGTGCCTGCGTGTGTGTGCGTACAGCACACTCCTTCTGAATGCTGATCATCTGCGGTGATGTCACACCTTGTGATGTCACCCAAAAAAGAGGCGGTAGTAGGTGGGTTATGGAAACGGCAAGACAAAGGCACAAAAAGTGCTGATATCATCCAGCATTGCAAACATGAGATCATATAAATGCGAGAGAATGTCTTCAGCACCCCCGCCCCCAGCATCCGCGGCTTTACTATAGTTGGTTACCATGGCAACAGCGACGGGGCCTACAAGGTGCCCCGCTATCACATTGTAGCTGTTGCATTCACGTTAAGACGCAGCCATTTCTGATTTGTTGAATACAATATGGGAACGCTAACTCCCAGCAGTTTGATGGCCTTCCTGTGAACATCCGCACTTCAGGTTTCGTTTGTCACTGTCGTGTTTAATTTTAATTTTTTTTTTAATCCGACTGCTGATGAAAGGTAAATTGTAAACTGCAGTCAATTATTTATTCGGTCATTCACAATTACATTTAACTTTATAAGTGGTGCTGCTGACTCTAGGAAATCCTGTGCTTTTTGTCTATGTTTGAATTTAAAACAAAGATAAGTGAAAGATTTTTTTTCACTTATCATACATTAGAAAATTGATTGGCTGGCAACCGGTTCAGAGTGTCCCCAGCCTACTGCCCGAAGACAGCTGGGATAGGCTTCAGCATCCCCCGCAACCCTTGTGAGGATAAGCGGATCGGAAAATGAATGAAAATAGAAAATTTGGAAAACTCAATTAACTCAGTACCAGCCAATTCTGGACCAAGTCTGAAAAGAGGTTTAAAAACGTCTTTGGGAGTGAATGAGTTAATGGGAGGAAACTTTCGGGCTATTTCTCTGTTGAAGTTTTATTTAACTTTGTAAGACGTGCTGCTGAGCCTGGGAGGTCCCTGCACTTTTTGGGGGAAATTTTAAAACAAACATGTCTGTTGTCTAAGATTAAACATAAACTTGAATATGGTATGTTACAAACCTGAAAATCTTCAGTGCATCTGAACAAAGTAATGTGTTGGTGTTTGTGTGATTCAAAATGGCAATGCCTATGTTTTCCCTTTTGCTGCAAATGACTATTGGGTCCAAATATTGGTTATCGGCCTCCTTGAAATTAATATCGATATTGGCCCTGGAAAAGAAAAAAAAAATAAAAACACATTGGTGTATATTGAACGATCTATATGTGTATCCATTTGAAATTGTGTGTGGAATGGACCTCGGAAGAAACAGGCCACAGAAATGGGACTTGATTTGCAGCAGCAAATGTTTGTTATTTATAACAATATATTGTAAATGTTTTTATAACGTTTCCTAAGAGCTAGTACCTTTGAGATCCAGCAGGGGATGGTGTTGTGTTGAGGAAGAACATTTTTAATCTTTTTTTTTTTTTTCACAGTGATTCAAAGGTGACCTTAAAGTGTGATTCAGAGCCAAATTTGATTTGGTCATTTGTAGATAAGGTTCAAAGAAATGTTTTCATACTTACATGTAATGTAAGTAATGTAAAAAAAAAAGTATTAGAATTGAGAAGCATTTTTTTTGGAAATAAATTATGATTCATTAACCAATTATTTATCCAAATTTTCAAGTTATTGGTGTACAAGCAGTTTACATAATCAATAAAATCAATTGTCTCTCTTTTAGACCATGACAAAAACAAAAACAAAGCACTCAGGGAAAAAATTAGCATATAAAAAATACAGGGGACTAAAAAAACCCCAGTACATTTAGGCCTCAATAAATTAACTTTGTTAGGGAAGTTCCCATTAAGTAGACTAGCATTACCTAACAACCAAATCTTAGCATAAGGTACGTCAAAATCAAAATTAGATTGTGGATAGGATAAAATCTGAGTGAATGAGTTAACGTCGTGAAGCGATCTGAGTACCATTTACCATCTATGCCATATTTCATTTGGTCCCAAAAACAAAAAAAAAACAAAGTGTTCATATTTCATGCCTTACCTTATGTTAGTGGCAATACCATTAGCATGTGCGGGTGTCGTTTAGAAAGGAGTTTGATATTTTTGGTCACCGTGCCAGAGAACAAATTGCTTTTGGGGCCTGGCTCAGCCTGGTGTGACACTTTGCAATTTGTACCCGATACTTTTTATTCACACCTCCATTCCCAGCTATCCATACGTAAACGTGTGCGTTACATCACAGAGAGCCGTGCATGTGCCCGTCCGTGTGTGTGTCTGCGATCAGCCATCGCAGTGGCCTCATCTGTTTTCACTGCGGCTGTAAATGACTCTCACCGCTTATGATGGGGTCAAATCAGAAGAGACGTATTCTATATTATGTTTTTACCTGACACTCACCATACACACATGCACTTGTGTAATGTTCTATTTAACAATAGCCCTTTACGCTGTGAAATTGAAGTAGAATTTGGGTTTTTTACAGCAAAAAAAAAAGACGATTGCGTATTTCAATGCTTTTGTCAGAATAGCCCAAGGATCAAAAATTACAGCTCACCCTTTGCCATTCTTTTTATTTATTTATTTCCGGGGTATTACTTAACGCTGTCACTTTTGTGCAGCAGTTCTCTGTCTTACGCAGGCAAACCACCTTGCCCGAGATAGACACATTTTCACAAACTTAATGCTGTTAGCTTGACTCTCAACTGAACCTGCGCACAAAGTGCTGTACGTAAAGTAAAAATGATACAAGTTAGTAACAAAAAACAAACAAACACAATAAAACATGAAAACAATGCTAAGCTAATTCGAACTGCGCATCCATCAGAGCTCAATGTGGCTCTGCTTACCGTTTCACTTTGACACAATAACATTTTAAAAAGTTTAGTACGGCTGTCACCTGAACGATTTTCCCCTCAAATCACGGCCAGAATTTTTTTTTTACGTGTTAATTAATTCACTGCCAATTCGTTTGATGCGTGTCACTTTGTCTCACAGTGGGGCAAAATACAGAACCACTCAAACCATTTTCAAAAAGATGTATTTAGTTGTCTGCCACCTTTGATTGCACGACATTAATTGTTTAATTTTTCATTCTGGCACGCTGACATCATCCCGGTGACTGAGTGTTACATGTGTGAGCTCAGCTTCTTTTATCATGAAGTCATTTTAGTCACCGCACTGTACACGCCAGTTCAAGTGATCACATACGTATGAGGCACATACACAGGGAGGCGCAGGACGGTGCATTTTCCACAATTTCGGGCCAATCGCCCAGCTGGTGAGCTCAAGCTTACTTCCGTCCGAGCCAATCAAAAAGCAGGGTGAGCTCACCGTCCAGTCGTGCCCCGCGCGCCGATTGGTTGCCGTCGCGTGGGGAGCAGCCTGTGTGCGTGGCGGGGGTAAGCTCGTGTCGCTCACACCCAGCTGAGCCGAGCACGAACGCAGGCAGGAAGGAAGGAAGGTAGCCAGCCCGTGACACTAAATTTCCACCGCTTCCCCTTTTCCTCTCTGTGGCAAGCCATGTTTTTTTTTTTTCATGCTGGCATCCCATCTTCCCGCATCCCTCACAAGTATGCTCCGTCTGATCTTTGGGGGAGTCGCATTCCACCTGATGTTCCTCAGCGGATGCTAGCAGGATGTGAAGCACCGTGAAGACGCTCTTTGAACTTGAAGCTTTGGAACTTTGCACATTCCACTTTCTCTTTTGTGGATTTCACCCTTGTTTTGTTTTGCCAAAATGCCTGAAGCAAATTATTTGTTCTCTGTGTCCTGGGGATACATTAAGGTAAGATGTTATATCAGGTGAAATAGTCAGACTCCAGATACAATGATTTGACGCTTCCTTGATGGAAATGCTGAACCCATTTACATGGAATTAAATGTTATTTTTCCACATTTAATGCTTGTCATTCCATTTACAACAGAGCTACATCAGTATAATAATGCTGTACTTTTCTTAGTGTGTTTTTCAACCTATATATATTATCTATCTATCTATCTATATATGTATATGTGTGTGTTACTGCTGAACCATGTCTAAAAAAGAAAAAACATTTTAAGCTACTTATGAAAATTAAGGAAAAACATGTCATCTTTATCTTTTATTAAAAAAAGAAAAAGTGTCTTGTGACACGGTGGTGGAGCCATTCTCTAGGGAGCTTCTTCTTGTTGTGCGTCACACAGCTTTTCAGGCACTGAAACACTTGTTAATGTTCATTCATTTATGTACATGTATTTATATGTTTGAGTCATGCGTATTCATCAGTTATTCAGTATTCAGAGTTTTTCATTTTCAAATCACAAAAGTGCTCCTCACGTGACCCTTTGTGTCCATTAAAAAAAAAATGTGGGTGTTATTCAGTAGGAAGTCAATAGCGTACAATGATCTATTTCAAGGGATCCATACCGATTCATGTGCCTCCATTAATATGCATACATCATGTGTTTAGCCTGAAGGAAGTGTTTTTTTTTTCAGACAAGGCTTCCTTTTATTTTTCCTTTTTGTTAAAGTAGGTATTGTGGCGCAGTTTTGCTCTACAAGCACGATGGAAAATCCTCTGATTTTAAGCACCCCCTATCCACCATCAAATCACAAAATTATCTCCTGCCACTCCAGAACACGAATGCTTGTTCATCTATGTGTGGCCTGCGATTGGCTGGCAAACCAGTTGAGGGTGTCCATCGCCTACTGTCCGAAGACAGCTGGGATAGGCTCCAGCACCACCCCCCCCCCCACCCCCGAGACCCTCGTGAGGATAAGCGGATCAGAAAATAGATGGATAATTTGACAACATTGTCGAACAAGTGATCAATAATGTGATGATCTCGACCAATGAGTTCCTGCTGTTGACCCATTTTGGATAATGGCATGCTTCCAAATCTTTTGGGGAAGGCCCTTTGCTGTTTCCACTGGTGTGGAGAGCAACATCCATAAAAGTGTGGGTGGATGAAGGTGTTGTGGAAGAACAAGCCCAACAAACACCTGGATGAGTGGATGTGCCACTACACTCTTGTATGTTTTGTTCATGCATGACTGTTTTTTTTTTTTTTTTGTATGTCACGGGTCGCGTCCCGGCACAATGTCGCCCTATAACAAGATGTGTGTGTTATTTTGCAGTTCAAGAGGATGTTGAACCGGGAACTGACTCACCTGTCAGAGATGAGTCGTTCTGGGAATCAGGTGTCTGAGTTCATCTCCAGTACTTTCCTAGGTGAGTGCGTTTTTCTTGATTCGGTATAATGCGTTTTTTTTTTCTTTCTTTTATTTCTACATCAACTCGGATAAACATCCAAGTTCTACTTATTGGCAGGTGACATATTGTGGCTGATGTTCAACACAAAAGAAACTTGCAAATACATGTTTTGCTCTTGGCTCTTTTTCTCACAAATCAACTATTTATTTGTTTTATTTAAACATGTAATCTTTTTTTTCTTGGTGAATTCTGTAGTTTTGTTTCTGAAAATATTTTCACTTTTTAAATGTCCTTTTCTTTTCTCTTCAGCTTTGTACTACTGTCTTAATTTAACTTTAGTAACTTCTCTGAAAATGTTTTCCTCTCAGTAAGTTTTTTTTATTTTTTGGCCTTCGAATTGTTACCTTTGTTGTAAAATTGCATTTTTAGTCTTGTAAAATTATTATTTTCGCCTGACTTTTTTGAATCTTAAAATTGTGTGGGGGTTTTGTTTTTTTTTGTTTTTTTTTGCAATTTTACAATTCTCCAAAAAAATGTGTTTCCGTCGTTTTTAATTGTTGTTATCTCTGCACTTTTGTTTGGTAAAATAATGGCATTTTTCTCACCAAACCACTTTTTTATTCTTTTCAAATATATATATTTATTTTATTCATTTATTTATTTTTGTGAAATGATCTTAATTTACATAATTTGATTGAAAATGTGAGCTTCATGCTTGTAGTGTTGTGGGCAATTTCATCTTCGTTTGGTCTTAATCTTCTCTCAACTTTTTTGACTGACTCTCCCGCCTTTTGTAGACAAGCAGCACGAGGTGGAGATGCCTTCACCTCAGTCTCAGAAGGACAAGGAGAAGAAGAACAAGCCCATGTCTCAGATCAGCGGCGTGAAGAAGCTGCAGCACTCATCCAGCCTCACCAACTCCAACATCGCTCGCTTTGGCGTAAAGACGGAGACGGAGGACGAGCTGGGCAAGGTATGCTCCTCGCTTTTTACTGTACACTGACCGCCTGCTTTCAGCTTCGAGGAATGACACAACCCTAAAGGGAAAAGTTCATTGCTTGACTGCAGTTCTAACTTTTTAACAATAGAGGGTGCTAATTAGACTGTGAAACGGCTTTGAGCAGATTGAATGCGGCTCAATGGAGTTTTTATGTAGACTGGAAATTTGGATGCGTAATTTGGTGCTGGTGAAGTTTCCGGGCAACTTTTTTCTTTTTCCCCCAGCCAATTGCAGGAGTTAAAACGTTTAGAAAGGAAAGAAAAAAAAAAAAAAAAGAACACCATCACTGAATTAAACGTTAAAACAACAGGAAGATGGCACCAAAGTAGCACTTCAGTTGTGGCTGTTCGCTGGAGAATGAAACTATGTCTCTTGATTTCCCACCAGGAGCTGGAACACGTGAACAAATGGGGCCTTAACGTTTTTAAGATCTCGGAATTCTCCGGGAATCGGCCACTGACAGTCATGATGTACACCATATTCCAGGTAGCGCTTCTTACCTCCCGCCACCAAGCGGTAGGAGTTCAACTTTTGGATTTTAAAAGCTCTGTGCTGCTTGTTTCAGGAGCGAGATTTGTTAAAAACCTTTAAAATTCCACTGGACACCTTTATCACCTACCTGATGACCTTAGAGGACCACTATCACGGCGACGTGGCCTACCATAACAATATCCACGCGGCTGACGTCACACAGTCCACCCACGTGCTGCTCTCCACGCCTGCGCTTGAGGTCAGGACCACGCACGCACACACATATGCACTTATAAACTCATTGGAAGGTTGTAACTTTGTTTATGTAAAAAGTGCACTTTTAGTCTTGTAACATTGTAAGTCCCCCCGCAAAAACCGAGACCATCTTCCCAATTTCGGGAGTGTTTTTCCTGAGAAAAAGAATGTTTTTATTCTGATTATATTTGAATTTATGTTCGAGTAAAAATTACCTTTTTGTGTGACATTGCGACTTATATGCAATTACCATCTTGATTATTGAAGCATCATGACATTGAGGGTTTTTTAAATATATTTTATATTGTCATTATTTATGGACTTTTTGAAACATCTTCATTCTTGTTATTTAAAAAAAATCTTGTATAATTACATCCCTCATTCTGTAACATTGTGCCTCTAGTCCCATAACATTTCGATTTTTTTTCTTTTAAAACATATCTTTTTGTAACCGACTTTTTCCTGTAAATTACATTCTTCAAGTAGCACTTTAATTTTTCTCCCGTAAAATGACATCTTTAGTTTTCATGTCTGTTTTTCTTTTATTTAAAATGATATATTTTTTGTCTCATAACACAGTGACGTTTTCCTCTGACAACATGACTCCCCCCCCCCCCCACCCTCATAACACTTTGCCTGTGTTCTTGCCAGTTTTTTTTTCTCTGAAAGTGATGTTTTTTAGTCTCGTAACACTGTGTACTCAAGAAGAAGCGCGTACACGTGCGCATACACACCAGCATTAACGCACCGGTGAGCACGCCACAATCAGCTTCAATCAAACCTGAGCTCACTCCAATCAATGACTCGTGCTTGTGGGGTTATTTTTAAACCGGTGGGTTTCTGATCCTCCACCCCTTCGCTCCCTGGCTGGCAGGCGGTGTTCACGGACCTGGAGATCCTGGCCGCCATCTTTGCCAGCGCCATTCACGACGTCGACCACCCTGGTGTGTCGAACCAGTTCCTCATCAACACCAGTGAGTCTAAAAGCGGCACTTTTTTTTTTTGGCACCTACGTCATGTTTGTTCACACGACACACTGTTCTAAAGTGGGGAGTATGCGCTTGCAGACAATACACACAGAGATACACACATGTTTGTGTAACAAGCCATTTTCATATTCAGTGGTTATTTCAGTGCCTGGATGATCGAGAACCAGAGAGTATACAACTTTGAACAGCAAAATAGGAGGCAAAAAGTGTCTGGAGAGAAAATTATATCATATAATGCTAAATGCATAATTAAAACAGGACCAGAAATAAATTATGTTAAATTACAACATACGTCACACAGGAGGAGAAATGTTATATTCATATAGTGTATTGAATATTGACAATATCGGTAGAAATGTCGCTAGCTCGTTATTTGTTTGTTTTCACACTATAGTTTTGATTTTTGATTTGGAGAGCTGCACAATAAATGTTTTCAAAATTACATGACAGTGGAGATCTCTCATTTTCTTAAATCAATTTAGCCAAAGAACCATACAACTCATTCAGAAAGAGTTTGAACTGAAATGTATATTTGCTTTTGAAATAAGTGAATGTTGAATTCACAATAAGTGATAGTGAGAAATTAAAAATGTTGGTGATATAAAAAAGAAAAAAAATAATAGTTCATTTGTTATATTGTCATATTGTTCTTGTTTAATAAAATCCGTGCTTCAAGTCCTGTAAAAAAAAACTAAAAACATTGCTCCTCAAAATGGAAAAGTTGTTCCTCAAATGAAGCCACTGCTCCTCAAAGAAAAATTGTTAGAGCATTCTGAGCCTTGCTTTGCTGTAAACACTCCCATTACTAGCTGTACTAATACAAATGTTAAAGCCCCCGTCCGCCACACACACACACACACACACACACACACACACACACACACACACACACACACACACACACACACACATACACACACATGTACAAATGTGATGTCCATGTGCCGGAGCACATCTTCCCGTGTGTGCATGCGGTCACGTGTGATGACAGGTGACCTCGTGCTGCCAAGGGGGTAGACGGAGTTCAAAGTGGACCATCAGTCGTGCTTTTCAGCTACAACTCAACATTATTAGCCACTCACGCTAACAGCTCTTCTGGGAAACTAAGCAGAGTCACTAAAAGGACAACATGCTTCCTGAACTGACTTGAATGAAATGGCACAGCCATTACAAATGACTTAAAGTCGCGCTTTTTGCAGCCAATCATCGAGGACTAGCCAGGGCACCCGCCATGTCAGTGCTTGCATCAGTGCCAAGGTTCCTGCTCAGAGAACATTTCTCCTTACTAATATAAGAACAGCAGACAATTATTCCTTGTAGTTCCTTTAAATAGGTTTACGCAATAAGTAGATGTCTCTTCATAAATAGCCATCTTTCTATTCATCATTACCAACTTGAATGGTGATTAATGGTTCATATTTTTAGAGGCGCGCCCAGGGCACGTCACGTTAGCTTGAGCAAAAGTTTAACGCAACCACAATTGCTTTGTATTTCTTTAAGTCAGAGCACTGCAGTTAATCCGCCCATTTTTCCATTATTACCTGCTTCAGTGATTTATAATGTTGTTGCACTAGCCGGGACACTTTCAGACTTGGCGTACCATCAGAGGTTACAATTGAATTACTCTTATGTGTGCAAATATTCCTTACTTTGCTTTCGTAGCATCTTTCGTTGTGGACCCAAAGAATTAGCTCGCTTGCAGCTTAACTGTCTATATGTCGTGAAATAGTAAAAGTGGTGTGGTGTCCTTCCCGACAGACTCTGAGCTGGCGCTGATGTACAACGACGCATCCGTGCTGGAGAACCATCATCTGGCCGTCGGATTCAAGCTCCTGCAGGAGGAGAACTGCGACATCTTCCAGAACCTTACCAAAAAACAACGACAATCACTGCGCAAGATGGTCATCGACATTGTGAGTGCAAGAAGACCTGTGGGAAAAAAATATGTCTATCTATCCACCTATCTATCTATCTATCTATCTATCTATCTATCTATCTATATTGCGGTCTAGCTTCCTAGCTAGCTAGCTATATCGCTGTCAAGCTAGCTATATCGCTGTCTAGCTAGCTAGCCGTCTATCTAGCTCTCTCTATCTATCTGGCCTTCTATCTTGCTAGTTAGCTTGGACACTGAAGTTGTTAGCATTAGCAGCTATCTGTCTCTCTGTCTGTTCTTTTGTCCATCCATTTTCTACTTCAATAGTTTAAATTAGTGGACCAGGTAGGGCCCCTCTCAACTTGCATTAGCGCTAAAAATGATGTGAGGTGCTTATGCAACCTCTTCCCCCCCATTAAAATAAGCAATGCACACAATTATTCCTGACTGACTGTTACTTTAAGTTTTACTGTACAGTATAGAGTAGTATTGGGCCAGGACACCTCTAAAGTTATGTTAGCCCGAGCACTGATCCATTCATCATTATCTACTTCGCGGGCCCGGCAGGATATCTTGCATGTTATGTTCGAGCTAGGTTTGAGTCCACTTTACAGTTGTGTGTAGTGTGTTTCCCTGTGTTTGTCTATATTCTTCCGATGAGTCATCCTGTGCTACTTTGCATCTTAGGTGTTAGCTACTGACATGTCCAAGCACATGAATCTACTGGCTGACCTGAAAACCATGGTGGAAACCAAAAAGGTGACCAGCTCGGGAGTCTTGCTTCTCGACAACTACTCAGATCGGATACAGGTCCGCTCTCAAATCACTCATTCTAAACACGGTCTGATCAAAAGATCCATGGAAAACTACAATGTATTTTTTTTCTTCAAATTGTGGACTTGTTTTCTGTAGGTCCTGCAGAACATGGTGCATTGCGCCGACCTGAGCAACCCAACGAAGCCCCTGCAGCTGTACAGGCAGTGGACCGACCGCATCATGGAGGAGTTCTTCAGCCAGGGCGATCGCGAAAGGGAGCGAGGCATGGAAATCAGCCCTATGTGCGACAAACACAACGCCTCTGTCGAGAAGAGCCAGGTGAGACACTCCATTTCACTGCAGCACTCACGACAGACTGACGAAGGTACTGTATGTTGGGGCCGTCCCTTGGTCTTTGCTTGTGTGAAGCTCATTGAGTTGCCTTGTGTATGAAATGTGCTACAGTATAGAAATAAAACTGCCTTGACTTGCGTCACTGTGTTTTGATGTTGGTCGTTACGGTGGTACTTACAGACAATGAGGTACTTTTTCGGTGGTACTTGGTTTAGAAGTACTGCTTTAGTGGTTTATGATTAGTTGGAGCAGCCAGGTCAGGTATCATGTTGTGTTAATGCCCCCCGCACTCCCTCCCCCAATGCGCAGGTGGGTTTCATCGACTACATTGTGCACCCTCTGTGGGAGACGTGGGCCGACCTGGTACATCCGGACGCTCAGGACATTTTGGACACGCTGGAGGACAACCGGGAGTGGTACCAAAGCACCATCCCCCAAAGCCCCTCGCCCACCCTGGGTGAGCCCGAGGACGGCGGGAGACACCCGGGTGGGGACAAATTCCAGTTCGAGCTGACGTTGGAGGAGGACGGCGAGTCGGATACGGAAAAAGATAGCGGCAGCCAACCGGAGGAAGAGGATGAAGAAGAAGAAGAGGAAGAAGAGGACGAGGAGGAGGAAAACAGTTGCACGGACTCCAAAACACTCTGCGCGCAGGACTCGGAATGCACTGAGATTCCCTTGGACGAGCAGGTGGCGGAGGAAGAGGAGGTAGCGGAGGAGGGGGACACTTCCTGCTCGCAAACGTGTGTGGTGGAGGAGGAAGAAGAAGAGGCGGTCGCGGAGGGGAAGGAAGATGAGGAAGAGGAGGAGGAGGAGGAAGTGAAAACTCCTGACACATAACAGCTTCAGGAGCGATGAACTGCTCTTCTTAGTAATGATTATTTATAGAATTTTTATTTTTCTTGGGGGGGGGGGGTGTTATGTTTTTATCTGACTTGTATGTCTTCTGCCGTGTTCTGACACTTCTTTTAAAAGAGCCGTCAACTCAAAAATTGTCTTTATAGTCATATGTTCTCTACAGCCCCACGAGTCGAAACGTGGCATTGTGATTAATATTGCGCTTTTTGGAGTAGGAATTGAGCAGAAAATCCACCTGTATTTATCTCGGGGAGGGTGGCCATTTTGCCTTGTACTGCCACTTGCTGTTGACTGAAAATGACATCACAGTGCCCAAGGGCTTAGCTTACGACTGTCATGGCTCAGCTAATTTCTGAGTCACGTGACAGTCGGCAAGTTGAGCTTCTTCGGATCTGTGATGTCATTTTCAGTCGACAGCAAGTGGCAGTACAAGGCAAAATGGCCGCCCCATGAGATGGGTAATAACCGTTGGATCTTTCTGCTTAATTCATGTTGCACAGATGCAATATTAATCAGAGATCATGTTTAGACGAGTTAGGGTGTATAGAACGTATGATGGTGAAGACATTTTTTTGGACTTGATTTTCCGTTCAAGCCTGCTCTAGACTGTAGCACACAAGTGAAAGATGACGATGCAAAATTTCACGCATACTCTCACGAGGCCATTCGAAACGTGTTCGAGTCCACTTGACTCCGAAAGTCCAAAATGTTTCGGAGGGGAGCCCTGGCTCGGCACGATTGGGGCATGAACATGCAATGCCGACGTGTCATACGATTAGATTGCACAATGCAAAAAAATAAAATAAGTCAATCAAGAACAAGTACATATCAACAGAACAACTTGGAGAAATCAACAACAACAAATCTCACACGCTTGCACAAATGCAACGCCCGAGTCATGTAATTAACGTGAACGCTTCCGTCACCAATTATTTCTAACCGCCACTTTGCACAACACAAATCAATGGAACAATTAGAAATAATACAGTCAGTTAAAAAATAAAAAAAACGCGCACATGCAATTCTCGTGTCCTATGATGAATTCTTACGTTCATAACAAGTTCACTGACGCACGCGCAATTTACACGTCACGCTAACAAGCGTCTTGCTCAATAGAAACAAACAAAAGGGGTGCAAATCATCCACCAAGTGGCTCCTCACACCAGTTCACCGCCACTTTGCCCATTAGAAATGAAAAAGGACGACGAGTCAAAAGGGAGAGACAAGTTGGGGCAAGTGCGGCCACGGTTTCAAATGGCCTTTCGACTGCAAAAAGGCCTACAGTACGGATCAGGCTACAGCCGCCACACAGCACACGTGAGCGCTGCTCAAACATGCCAAGTGCACGTCTGGTTTCAACATGTCCACTCAATGGTACTCGGTCACTTTTTTCTTTTTTCTTTTTTTGCACTCAGGAAAACTTTGTATTCCTGTTCACACTGAGGTGCCGTATGTCCATCCTCTGTTCTTCTTCTTCTATGTTTGCGAGTGTGTCTGTGTGTGATGGCCTTCGGAAACACATTACGGATGTGGAAGTCTTCCTTGGAAAGCAGAGAGATCCTGTCTGTGTCTTGTTGACTTCTGATCTTTTCTACACTTTTGTTTTACTGGGTGAGAGCATATGATGTCTTTTTTTTTTCCTCTCTCTCTCTCTCTGTGTGTGTGTGTGTGAGAGACTCTCGTGAGGTGTTTGCACTTGCTCCGATAGCATTTATACTCCTTAATATACTCCCACTCAGCTAACTTGCTCGGACTTTATGATTAGCTTTTCTTTCGACGGCGGAGGAAGTGAACTGAAAAAAACAACAAACAAAAAAAAAAAAGTTGAAGTGGGGTGAAGCCTTTAAATCTTCTTGTTGCCTACCGTTCTTTTTGAACACATCCTGAAACAATGCAATGCTTTGTAGTCCATAAAATGAAAAATAAGCACTTTTTTTTTTTTTTGCTTTAGGTAATGAATTAGTGCTCTACGCAACTGGTAACCATGTGATGCGATTAACAGGCTGATTTTTTTTTGTCACTCCTTGTTTGTTTTGCTTTTGTTTTTCCATCACATTCAAGCCAGTCACACAGTTTTATTTTATTTATTTATTTTTATTCGATTTGATTTCTTTTTTAATTACTTTTTGTATTTTTTATTGTATCAGATATTTTTGTTCCATTCAAAATTGTTTTGATTTTACTTAAGTTGATGTGATTTATTTAAAATATGCATTTTTTATTTCTCCTCATTTCACCTCATTTTTCTTATTTTACTCTCACATGCCAACATGTCTCCCACACTCATTACGCTTTCACATTTTTCAACCAAACCAATTCCCCCCCACCCCTGTTTCCACACATTTATT
This sequence comes from Hippocampus guttulatus, assembly GCF_054856545.1. Classification (NCBI taxonomy): domain Eukaryota; kingdom Metazoa; phylum Chordata; class Actinopteri; order Syngnathiformes; family Syngnathidae; genus Hippocampus; species Hippocampus guttulatus. The sequence goes on from NC_141265.1 coordinate 16,423,312, forward strand.
TTTCCAAATTTAAATTTTTTACCTCCCTTTATTTGAATCATACAAAGTTGCTACAGTAAATAATGGCAGTTTACCGTAGCATAAAAAAGGTTGCCCGTTCTAAAATCCGACTCTTATTCATTTGTGTCCCCCATCTTCATCTGTGCACATAAATTATCAACAGCAGTTACCAAAAAACGGAGAAGAAAAAAAAACACACTTGAAGAATGCACACAGATTTTTTTTCCATTGTATTTATTTTATTTTATTTCATTTGAGCTCTCATCTTTTTGTTTCTGTGCCAAATTTCTTTTTTGCCCGCTTTTCCATTTTTCTTCTCATACTCATACGATGCCCTTACCTATAATACAATCTTTTTCGGTTTAATTGCTGTTTACAAACATGATATTTATTGTTGTGTATGTACTGTATAATTATTATTATTAATGTTATTACTATCATAACACCGTTTGTTGTAAATGGTTGACGCTTAATCATCCCTTTTGGTGATGGTGTGGCTGTAATCGCGTACCTCTTGTTGAGAGAATGTGTCGGAGAGTTTTTTTGGGGGGGGCGGGGGTTCATAGGTTGCTTGGGAAGTGGGAGCTAGCCAAGGGGGGTTTAAGCCAAATTATTTTCTAAAAAATCTAACTTGTTCCTTGGCCCATGGGCTTTGCCTTAAATTCAACACTGTCGCCCTTTTATTTTTTTTATTTTTTTTTTCATTCTTCTTCTGCTGCTGCATTTGAAATATACGGTGGCTTACAGGGAGAAAGTCGCAAAAGTCAAATGTTCATGTTGTGTTGGAGTTGGAGCAACGACATATATCAGGAAAAACGAAACGTTACAATGTGTTACAATAGTTATTAAAATAATGTCATCAGATAGTTGTTTTGTTTATTTTGGGGGTTTTTTTCAAATTCTTTGTGAAAGCAGATGACTGAAATTCGGAAACAGACCAGCCAAATATGTTAAAGGGTTATTTTTTTTAAGTGTTTACTATACTATTTTTCATTATTGATATTTATTCAAACCAAATAATGGCAATCGATTCTTTCCCCGACAGTTTTTATGGAAGCAAAATGTAAAAACAAAATCGACATTGCGAAACATTTTTCATTCATTAAATTGGCGGAGAAACATTGACAATAAATCACAGCATTTGTTCAAACAAAAGAACAGTCATCAGCTTTTGTAAATCTTGGCGAGAAGTGGGGCAACCAGATATTTTAAAAAAATCGACATAGTAAAAAAAAAAAGTCAAATATTTTTAACATATTTAGCAATACTTTGGGTAAAAATATAACATTATTTTTTCAAACAAAATGTACTGTAAACTTTGTTTTCACAACATGTACATTTGTTTTGCTTTTTTGTTTCTGGTACTTTTGGGTCACCGTAGCGACGGCCTCACCTCTTGAAATATTGCCTTTTTTTCCCCCGAGTTCAAAGCCAAACTTTTCCCCATGGAAAGCACACAGCCTTAGCGACACACACACATACGCACACACACACGTGCACATTCAGCCGCTGCTGCATTAAATTTGGCTGAAACACTGACAACGTGTGTGTGCGTGTTTCGCTAATGCACACCCATCCTTCCTTAGGTCCTTCCTTCCATCCTTCCTATTTTCTTTCCTTCCCTGCATCCCTGGCAATAGAACCAGACTATCCAGCTAACAGAGACGCTTCTTTTGACACATATACTGTAGATGCTAAACAGCCCTGGCCCAATGGAAACAGTCTGTTCTTTTTGTGTGTGCGTGTGTGTGTTAAATTTTTTAACGGTATTAAAGGAAAAACACAAACTGTAACTTAGAAAAGAAGAAAATAAAAAGATGTTCAGGACAATTATTTTTGGGGGGGTGATGTCTTTAGAATGCCAACTTGTCTGGACGTTTCACGGGACAATTCCAAATGTTATTTTAATGGGATCCTTGTTGATTGCAGTCTATTGGATAGAACTGTAGAGCATACGACTTTATGTATAAAAAGTGAAAAAGAATGAAAAAAAATGTTTTGTATGCAATGGATTAATTAAAAGCATGGGTTGATTCTGCCTAATCTGGGTATTCCATTATTTTCTTCAATAAAAACAAACTATGCATTAATTTAAAAAACCAAAAAACCCTGCAAACTAGAAGCACTGTTCAGAAAGTGCTATGCGCAGGCTCAACACTAAGTGGCGCTGGAGATTTGGCACGACTGTAATAATGAGCCCAGTCAGAATGTGGACATCACATGGCAAATGAACACCCAGGAGCCAAGCAAAACATTGAATTCGTTTTATTTCCTACGATGTCAAACACAACCTTCTCTCACACCTTGTCATTTGAGATCCACACAGATAATGTCTTAATTCATGGCATAAAATGCTAACAACATCACACACGCACACACAAACATACACACACAGAGATATGCACACACAGCAGTCATAGTGATGGAGACACTATTTACAGGCTTTTAAAGTCATAAAATATTGCACGTATTGGCCCATTTGCACATCACGGCGAGCGCCGCAAGCATGCTTTTTTAAAAATCCGTTGACATAGCATTATATATATATATATATATATATTTTTTTTTTTAAATTTATTTATACTGGGATATAAATCTAGTTGCAAGATCATGCATTTTCCTGCATTTTTGTTGCCTATATACAACAAAGTTAAAAGGGGTGTTTGTTGTTTTTTCTTTTGGCACACATATTTCATTGACTGCAAGTGTTCTAACAGAACTCAAAAGGCCTCCGCTAGCGGGCGCGCTTGCTCCATTAGCATGTTGACTCCCAAAGGAAACAGTAGCTGTGTCCAAATTCACAGGCTGGGTCCTCCGAAGGCCGCATTTTTTGGTCGCATGACGTCACGTCCGAACGCGGTGTCTAAAGTCACATTAGGCCTGTACAAATTCGCCACGGCTTATGCGGTCCACGGAGGCTAGATGAGGAGGAGCCTTTGGGGGTGTCGAAGGACCCAGACTGCGAATTGTCTTTCTAGAATTTGGAAACAACGCGAGGTCGAGTTGCGCAAGTCGTGACATCATCTGGCCGAAAATTTTCGGAGGACGCAGCCAGAGAATTTGAACACAGCCTATGGCTGTCGATTCCCCCAAGCCCACCCCATCCCCAATCGTGTGTCGTACCCTTCCTCTACTGTTTCACTGTGACGACATCTAAAAAGTCTTGCAAATCTTGTCTTTTTAAGGTGAAAACATATTGTTTTTTCTTCTTTTTTTTGGCAGCATGCTCAAAAGGGGCTTTGATGGAGTACAACATGTGAAGAAAACAAAAAAACGCAAATGGGAGTCAGGCTGTGTTGGGTGCGAAAAGGCCACTTTTTTAATGTCTGAAAACTCCCAAAAAGTTCATTCACAAATACACACGAACTCCTTAAGAGCGCCCTATTTGGCAGCCTAAGATTTAAAGGGGACATATGATGGAAATTTCACTTTTTTATGGGCTTGTATCCAAATAGTTTGGTGCGGGCCCAGTCATCAAGTATGAAATTAAAAACTGTCTGGGAGCCAAAACAATCTGAATTTAGCCATTTTGTGATGTCACAATTTGGCTAATTTATATAGTTACCGCTCCACACTTACTCCACCCATAACTGGCAGCTAAGCTTCTAAAGCCACCTTTGTCAAGAGATTGTACAGAACACCAATTATGTCAAAGCCAAAAGGTAAGCAGAGCTGGAGCGTTAGCATGGATGAGCATTAGCTAACATTTTCACCAGTATTAGCCTCTGATATAAACCATGCAGACTCAAAATGTTTGTTGACCACTACACTGATTGGCAACGTGAAATTCAGCGGCTTGGTGGTGAAGTGCGTCCTCCACGTGTAAAAATGCAAATGAAGCTTCTGGAGCGTGGACCGATTTCAACCAGGGGGAATATTAAGCATGCTGTATTTCGTTATCCTTTGGCGGGACAACCTCAGAGATCAGTTTTTTTTTTGAGACACGTGGAAACTGTTTAAGATTGTGAAAGTGTTTGCATAATATGTCTCCTTTAAATAGAAGTTACACGACATTGTCACTTAGATTTTAGGTTTAGTTTGGATGCTCTACGATGAAATGGACGACAAACATGGAGGTTATTGACAGTGTTTCTAAGAGCACACCCCGTAACTTTGTATTTGCTTGCGTTAGAAGGTGATGAAGGTTAGGCGCTAGTACGACAGCATTTTAGTATCTCTACCACTAAAGGGTCCAGACATCGAGGGGAGTGGGTAGAAAGGTTTGTGGGGGACAAAAACACGGTACAGTAAGTAGAGCTAACAGTTGCAGCCGGGCTGCTGGAGGGGCGGAGCACTGTCTGTCAGTTTGGCGGTGGGCGCTCCAGCAGTAACAGCCGGGTCGCCGTCCAAGCTGTCGGACATTTTGTCACAAATGAGGTCGACGAGGCGCTCAAAGGTCTGCTTGACGTTGATGTTGTCCTTGGCGCTGGTCTCGAAGAACTCAAAGCCTTTGTTGAGCGTTTAACGAGAAATTTGTACATTAAGCATGAACGTTTCGTGACACATTTTGCGCCAGCTATGCTTTTACCCCAAAATGCAGGTAGATATGAATTGATATCTGTATAGTTTTCGCATTTGCATTTGCTAAATAGACACTTTCTGTCGTCACTGCTATAACCAATGATTATAAATCAGCATGTAGTATCGTCCTCACACTGTTTCAGTGCTTTATGGTAACATTAGCATTCAGCATGAGCATTTCCTTATATCTTATGATTTATGACCATTTGTGTTCACATTTTCTCACTCACACTGTCGGCCATACACACTGTGCTGAAAGCAAAAAAAATCAAGTGAAGTTTACTTTATATTGTCCTTCTACTGTATTGCGTTAGCGTTACATTAACATTTAGCGGTAGCATCTCTTGATAAATCAATACAGTTTATATCGTCTCCACACTGCTTTAGTGTTTTAGCTCACCATTATCATTTAACATTAGCATGTTCTTACACATATATAGTGCTGCAACCAGTAAATACAGATCAAACGTGGTTAACTCCTTCCACTGTTTTCGTGCTCAAGCGTTGCATTGGTATTTAGCATTAGCAATTGCCGACAAACACTTTCTCCAAGACCTGCTGTTAGAAATAAATACGAATACAGTTTCTATGGTCATTTTAGTGCTTTAGCATTACATAAATTAGCATGACTAGTTCCTTACCAAATACTTTCTGTTGTATCTGCTACAGTTTATATAATTTTTTTTCACTGTTTTGGGTGTTTTTAGCTTTACATCAGCGTTTAGAATTAGCATTTCCTCTCATTCAAACCATCTGTGCTATCTCCACTAACCAATACAGAGATGAATTTAGGACATTCCTGAGAGTGTTTCAGATCTATTTATGTGTATGTGAACACATTTAACTTTAACGTTCACATACACAGCATTTCTGTGATATCCCTGCATATTCTTTCAATTCTTTATACAGCATTACATTAGGATTTAGAGGTAGCATTTCCCGCCGCACATTTGTCTGCAATATTTGCAGTAAATACAGATGAATATAGTTGATAGTATATATCGCACACGCCTCATTTGTAGTTGAGTTCAAGGTGCAACACGCAAATAAGGTTTTTCCTCACACTTACCCAGCTGTTCCGCCAACAGCCTGCCGCTATCCACGGACACCACTCGTTCCTCTTCCATATCACACTTATTACCAGCCAGCACCACTTGCGCATTATCCCACGAGTATGTTTTTATCTGGGTCGACCTGTGCACAACAACACAAGAACACGCTTGGGTCAAACAACAAAGACAAGTTGTTTTAGGGTCATCGGATCGCACAGACTCTTTTCAGAACGAACAGAGAGATGGGCAGGATGTAAAGTTGATCCGCCATTTGGACAGGTCAAAAGTCGGGATTGCATCATCGTTTGTTGTGTGAATCACTGCTGGTGGGGAAGGGAAAGTGGGTCAAGTTCTGTTCGGGGCTGAACAGCCGCACTCATTTGTAGGTTAATTTTTTTTTCTTGTTCTCAGAACTGCTGCTAATCTTCATCAAATTTTCTCCATGCAGACGCGCTACAAGCTGAGAGGACAAGAGTGAAGAAGGATGCTTGTCAGGTTACACACATATTTATAGTAAGGGTGAATTTTTGCCTTCCTTCTGATCAAGGTCAGCAACGGTGTGATTATCTGGATAGTTCTCAATGATCCACCTGATTATTCCATGGTGCAGTGTGTGTTAAGATATATATATTTTTTGCCCTTCTCAATCAGCTCGCAAAATAGTTGGGCCAACAATTGTAAATGTTAAACCTCTTCAATATTTATGATAGCCGATCTACATATCCATGATTATGATGCGAAACCACACAATAGCCACTTGGGAAGCTTACTGAAGCTTAGATTGTTACCGTACAAAAAAAAAAAAAAAAGAGGACCAAATGGTTATGCTGAGTGTGTGTGTGCATCTCCCACGTCATCCTTCGCAATAAAAATGACAAGAATAATTTGCTAGATGCTCGAGAAGCAATTTTCATGATTTAATGGTCAAGATACTTTTGTGAATGAGGTGTATGTATGCTGATTTTTTGCTTTGCCTTATGTGGGGTCTCTCACGTTATCAATCGGATAAATGTTAAAAATCGATATGCCCCCATGTTATGTTTGAAGTTAAATATTTGTATTTTCTATTTTATTTATGAACTGTATCAGTTCCAGATTCAAATAGTCGCCAAACAAAGTGGGGGTTTTTTTCCTTTTCTGCCAGTTACCTAACTGTCATAAAAACATAAAGGAATGTTAACTACTGTTTAACAAAACTAAAATAAAGCATCCCTTGATGACGCCATTGGGACACATATTGAAGAGAAAACAGGGAACTGTCACAGAGCAGTGTTCTGTCAATCAATGTAGTTCAATAACTGACATGAGCATCTACTTTTTTGCGTGCGTCATTGATATTCAATTACTTATATTTCTTGGTTCATTTGACTTGACTAGCCATTTTCTCTCCTAAAAACTTGAGCTGTCGCAGAACACCGAATTGTTCCAATTTCGGGCATTCGACATCAACACTTTCACTGTACTTGACCATTAAAAAGCCCTGCAGTCAAACAATGCATCGGTGTGTGTGCACAACAGTCCCTGCGACTCAGTGAAGCGCAATGAGAGAAAGAGCTTAAGGAGCAAACATCTCCCGTGGTGCTGCAGCCCGACTAAAAAGTAGGCCAGCGGAACAGCGCGGCCGCCGAAAAAACAAGAGGGCAAGACAGCGAAAGAGGCGGAAACACGTCGAGCTGTGTAAGATGTGACTCACTTAAAGCATCTGTGTGTTTCAAATAGAGCGGCGGCACCGGAATAGAAATATGTGCAGATCTCAGACAGGATATGAAGACGTCACACGGTTTAATTCAGGAGCGGCTGAGGAAAGAGCGGTTGCTATGGCGATGCCTTTTTTTTTTTTTTTGCTATATGTCACAGGGTGCAACGAAAGATGGGAGGAAGCGGAATGAAAATGAGAGGCACAAAAAGTCGATAGAGTGTGGACTGTATTACTGGAGTGGATGCGATACATAATTATCACAATAGAACACAGCAGTTCAGTACAGTTTGAGTGTTTTATGTTTTGGGCCCATGTTTGGTTGGAAGCGGACTCTTTTGCAACATTCAGGACAGCTGGGAAGGAGGAGATGGCGCACGTGGAGCTTAGGAACATTCCGTGAACGAACAACCACAAAAAAAAAAATGGCTAATGATTGTGAGCGCTTTTGTAAGTTTGTGACTGTTTTCGGTCAGGTCTTCAACGCTTTGCAGGTTGTGGGCTTCAAATGTGCTGATGATGACAGTGAGGTCACGTGTCGCTGATTCTGCATGTTTTGCGTCACGTGTCGCCGTTGAAGTGATGAGTAAGGCATCGACGTCGGCTTTAATGGCCAACGTCAATCCAACAGAGTGCGTTCGCTTCGATTGACGTGATCTGCAAAATTTTCTCGGCCGGTTCTACTGACGTTAGCGCGGATTGTAAAAACCTGAATATGCAGCTTATACTGAATGAGATGCGGAATATCGTCAAAAGCATGTGTGCATGTGGTGCTCGTATCATTGTTCATCGGCAATCATGCTTATATACTACAGAACATACAATAGCTCTTGGGGGAGTGGAACGTCTTCAGCTTCAGCCTATTCCAGTATGAGCAACAACAACCTTGCAATTGACTGGCAACCCATCCAAGGTACACCGCCTTTCACCCAAAGTCTGTTGAGATCATCGCAAGCTCACTATTGAACATCGAGTACGGTCTCGTGAACTTGCAAGTTTCTTTGTAAATTGGGATGGCTGTGTGCTTTTTAACTTCCCTTCCTGACTCTGACGTATTTCTGCAATAGCAGCACAAAATGCATTTTTGGGCCTTTTTAGCCATTTTAGCCTTCGCAAGTATCCAACCGATGCAACCTTGATTTAAGCCAGCTGACAAAGACAACAGCTGAGTAGTCCATTCTTGATTCATTTCAATTGGAACAGTACTTGGGGCCGTGACTGATGACGTTTCACACGACCGTAAGAACGGACAAGAACGCACGCTGAGAAACCGTCTGTGGCTATATCTGCGTAGTCACAGCTGACTTGCTTTTCTAAACGCAAATTTGCCTCCAACGTGACAGCCCCAAAACAAAAGACTCGATAACAGTGACTTACCAATCCTGCACGGCACCAAAGGATTCCTCGTTGGTGATGTCATACATGAGGATGAAGCCCATGGCGCCACGGTAGTAGGCCGTGGTGATGGTCCTGTAACGCTCCTGGCCTGCTGTGTCCTACAAACACACACACACACACACACACATGCTCGTTCACTGTCATGTGGATACATAACGGTCCATGACAATCTGATTACAGGAGAGCAAAAACCATACAGGACGCAATGCACGCATTTAATCACATCCTCTGTATTGAGTTCACAACGCAGACATCATTCGGCCGAGTGCCTCGCAATAAATCTGCGCTGACGTAGAGCAGTGTCTCAACCTCAGTGTCTCCTCGAAAAGCTCGGCCGCGTGAGCTGCGTGAAGAGAACGCGAAGAGTTTCAGCCGTATGATGACGACATGGTTCAGTACATTCACCGGCCGTTACGTTGTCTGCGCAATCTGAGATCTTAAATCATCATGATGATTGGGCTGAGTAAGCATTTCCTAGCCGCCTTCCAATCAAAGTCAACAACGGCCTGATTGTTGGAGGTCTGCGATGATTACCCCAAACTGATTGGGGAAAAAAAGACTGGCCAACACCTGTAAATGTTTAAAACTGTTAGATATTTTATGAAGGCACATGATATTGTGGTTGCATCAGGAAAAAAAATGGAATCTTGTGGACACCTATTTGAAGTGGTTATGGGGCAGCCCGATGGTCCAGTGGTTAGCGCACTGACCTCACGGTGCAGAGGTCGTGGGTTCAATCCCAGCTTTTTCATGTGGAGTTTGGATGTTCTCCCCGGGCCTGCGTGGGTTTTCTCCGGGTACTCCGGTTTCCTCCCACATTCCAAAACCATGCACGGCAGGCTGATTGAACACTCTAAATTGTCCCTAGGTGTGAGTGTGAGTGTGGATGGTTGTTGGTCTCTGTGTGCCCTGCGGTTGGCAACCGGTTCAGGGTGTCCCCCCGCCTACTGCCCGATTACGGATGGGATAGGCTCCAGCACCCCCCTTGTGAGGATAAAGCGGATCGAAAAATGGATGTATGGATATTTCAGTAGTTCACTGGAAAAAAAAAATCTGCTTGTAACGAGTGGAAATCCTGCTCAGTGGAAAATCAGAACAGCGTGCAACATCACCGTGGAAACCACTGCCCGCCGCCGCACCTTTTGCTCCGAAATCTCAATGAAAATGCTAATGGTGACGCTTTGATGTGTATGATTGTATGAGAGGATTTGTGGGCTCGTGCTATTTGTTTACTCCTCATTCTGTTTTCCGCGAGTTACATAACGGCAAACTGGGGCCTGCCGTTTGCGCTGGGGCAGTTTGATCCGCCCACAGCAAAGTGTGTTTTGCAGGGAGCGTCTGTCCGTGAATCACGATGGAGGACTTTATTTGGCTGCTCCACTTGGCGCCACTTTACCCCGCTTTGCCATCCGTCGGCGTGTGCATGGCTTCGACCACAGTGTGCTCGCTGTAGCTGGAGGCCCACTATGACTTTCACGCTGCAGAGATTGAGCACACAGAGCAGTGACCTTTTAGCCACATGCCATGATACAAAAAAAATATATACTAAAGACGTTTAAAAAGACCCACTGAGATTCATTAGAGAAAAGCTGAGTGCGCTGCTCCCAGTGATTTTTTTTTCTCATTTAAAGGCAGGAGAATGACAGGAATGAAACAAACAAACAAAAAAAAAAAAAGAAAGAAACATAACGACTGCTGAGTCATGCAAATGAAAAGCTGGACTGGACACTCACAGGAAATCAGTGCAAACAGCCGACACCATCAAGCGGACGGTTAGACAGAGGCGTTTATTTTTAAGTGTGATGTCGTAAATTAAGTGGTATTAAATGTTATGGTTTCATAGTTAGAGTATGGTATACTTACAGTTTAAATTATTAATATACAAAGTAGGTACCGTAATTACAGGGGTGGAGCCATTTTTTCAGAAGCACGGTAGATTTAAAAAGTCGGATTATTCTTATTATTTTGCTTACGAGAGGATGCTTATATGATAAGACTGACTGGTATTTGGCGAGGCTCATAATTGACTCCATCTTGACTGGGGCCCCAGTTCCAATTCAAGAGAAACAACCCCAAAACATGACACTGCCACCAACATGCTTTATTGTAGGCATGGTGTTATTTTGGTGATGAGTATTGTTGTGTTTAAAAATGGATAAATGTTGGACCTTTGGACAAAATGTTATCTCACTGTCATCTTTTTATATCACAAAAAAACAGACGTTTGAACAGGGGGCGGGGGGTAGACTTTGTCATCCCTTAATTTGTCATAAATTGGCAACATGCAACACGTAACTTAAATTTGCAGGCTGCTTTGCTCAATTTCTTTTTTTTTCTGCCCCGGCCAGAAGGCAGCATCTAGCTCATCTGCTATCTGTGTGATCGATCGGCCGTGTGGCAACTTGTCATGATGCGTTCAAGAGCAGTTTGTAAAAATGGCATTTTTAAATATTTGTGGGAGGAGCAACACGACTTGATCCCCTATACCTGTATTATTTTTGTGCAAAATCACAAAAGACCAGGACGATCCACCGAGTCATTGTCATCGAGCAACCATTACGTTACCAGGAGTCTTACTGTAAGTGTCGACCGCTTCCAATTAGAAGACGACCAGGCAGTTACTTGAAAGCAATGCGGACACTTAATTTAGCGATGAAAATGCACACATCTGACTTCACTAGACGGTGACGACGCTGTTGAAAGCCACTTTGGAGAGTTGAATGTCAACGGCTGGCTAATTGCTGCAAAATAGTCCAACTATGGCAAGAGATCGTTCTCGACAGGAACGTTAACCTTTGGTGTGAAATTCAAAAGAGGGAAGGGAAAATAGGCGATGAAAAAAAAAACGGACACAATGTGCTTCTGTAACTCCTAATTTAAAAAGCTGCAGATCAGCTTCACTTCCACACACACACACAGGAAGGTGTCAGAATGTGTTCTTCCCCTCCCGCTGGGCGCCAAGCTAACACTTACTGGTCTCCTCTCAGAAACGTTCAGTCATCCATCTGCCTCCCCACTTCCAATGAATGTCAAAGCACAAAGACAAAACACAACATGTCCGGAGATGATGTGCCACGCCCTGCCGGAACTTTTACAGGATTTGATCCTGTTTAGCGTCATTGGGGAAAGAGTCGATCGCAACTGACAACAGAGCGTTTAAAAAACAAAGAAGAATATTCGCGCATACAAATCATTCCTGATACTCTAAATTTGGGTGCATCCATAAAGATCATGTGCCTTCTTCATGTTCTTACAATTAAATCTTTTTAACGATGATCAAGAATTTCAACGCGTCATACCATTTCATTCGCAACATTTCTCAGAGGAGTAGCCGTAGTACCAGTGGAAAAAGAAGCTACGCTATCAGTTAGCTCAATATTGCTGTTCCACAATCTTTGACATTTTTACTACGGTGAAGATCATGTGCGTTCTTCACCTTCTTACGATTAAATCTTTCTAATGATAATCAAGAATTTCAACACACCGCACCATTTCATTCGAGTCGTAGCCGTAGCACTGGTAGAAGAAGAAGCTAGGCTATCTGTTAGCTCAACTCGTAAGGACATTGCGGTTCCACAACCTTTGACATTTTTATTATGGTGAATGACTTAATGATCTGAAATAGTGAACAGGGTTAACATTTATGATTGTTGACCCTGACCGCTAATCCGATCGGGAGAGGGTAAAAAAACAAACGAAGACACCCCACAGCACGGGATAATCATTCAGGATAGTCTTTCAGAGACATCCAATAATCAAGCTTTGAATGACCTTGACCTGGTGAGGGAGGGTGGGTAGGTGATCAAGATCAAATTAGGCCCGATTATTGGTTGTTGCTGGCCATTATACGCTTCCATCTTCTTCAACCAGTTCCTGATTCTAAACATAAAGGTCAGACCTTTCAAAAAAATAAATAAAAATAAAGCATTGATGGATTGATCCCGATAAGAATAGAGGACAAATGTTGAGTTGAGATAAGATCAGATAAGATCTTCCTTTTAAAGCGAAGCTAATGATATCAGAAAGTCCCCTTTTTTCAGTTGATTAAAATCATTCGGTTCAATACCAGGCATGACACGGCACGACAGGGAGGAGCCAGTCAAAGCCGGAGCCGTTCGTACCCATATTTGCAGCTTGATCCTTTTGTCGTTTTTGTACACCGTCTTCACTTTGAAGTCGATGCCCACGGTGCTGACGAAGGCGGAGGTGAAGGCGTCGTCGGCGTAGCGGAACAGAAAAGACGTCTTGCCCACGCTGCTGTTGCCGATGATCAGCAGCTTGAACATGTAGTCGAAGTTTTGGTCAGCGCCCTCCGCTTTGCCTTTCGCATCCTGAGTGGCAGCCATCTGCAATGACAATCAATGGAAAAGTGGATCAGAAGGTAGCGAGGTAGTCAGGAACATCATGAAAAGGAAAGAAAGGGACGATATTTTTAGGCTTTAATCTTTTAGTCTTGCCCCATCTACCAGGGAGTGGCCAGCTGGCTAGCATACAGATGGACCAAAAAAACAAACACAAATCATTTTTTGTTAGCAGTTCAACCTTGGCCGGATGTCTGAGTTGTCATTTGAGTTTAGTGCAGTTTGTTGTTGTTGTTATTGTGATTTATTTGAGTAAAACGTGATGTCATTCTTTTTTTTCTTTTTTAACACCTTTTTTCCTCCGAGCATTAACTTTTCTTCTTATTCATGTCTACTAATGTGACTTTTTTCTTTACTCCAAGCATTTCTTGTAACATTGTCTATTCTCTCATGGCATTGTTTTTCTCTCCAGCCATTACAAATTGAATCTTGTATTTATTTATTTATTTTTTGCATGAAGCGACAACCCCCCCCCCCCCCCCCCCCCCCCACACACGCACAGCGTTTTTTTTCTTGCTAATTTTGGACTTTTTCTCCAAACATTACATTATTCTCCAGAGGTGGGAGACAGTCAGAAATGTGCAAGTCTTAAGTCAATGCATGGGGGGTGCAAATGGATGAATGAGGGGCATAAACTTTGTGCACTTTGTAGGTTGTCCCTTTAGGACGATCTGTGACGTTTACGTGCATTAGTTTACAATGTTGCATGTGGCGTTGGCTTCTTTTTGGGCGGAATTTGTCATGTACTATGATACTAAACCCAAATAATATCATCTGTTCAATCAAGTGGGGCCCTTATGGTAGAGTCACTCATTAAACTGTCGCTACAATTAACCGATGCGTTACTACGTCAGCAACCAGCCACCTGAGAGGACACACACACACACACACACACGCGCGCGCGCGCGCACACGCACACAAACATACATAGTCATCTTTGCTCCAAGGTGAACCATGCAGGCAAGAGCACCGCATTCACTGCTGCCAAACATGTGCAGCTTTGCTATCATTTTAAAAATAGAATAATATATAGCATCCGTGGAGTATCTTTGCATATTCTCTAAAAACACAAATACTCGCAAGGGCACACCATAGACGAGCTGTCATTTACATGCCTAGTGTGTAATAATGTATGAATAATAGTGCCAAAAAATGACACGATGTGGTAGGAATGGAGGAGGGGGATAAAGAAAGGTGGTGGTGGTGTTGAGGAGGGGGGCGCACTCGCTAACGCTAGCGAGGTCATTTTATGACGAATTATGAGCCATTCACAGATGAAGCTAGTAGACATGCTATTTGACAAACCTGTCTCCAAGGCTCTTGGCTCGAGTTCAGTCTGTGTCAAAATTTTCCTCCTTCGTTTTATTCAATGTTTGGGGTCTTTTTCCTCTTCTTCCTCTTCCCCCTTGCGCGTCGCTGGTTGGCTGTGCTGAAGCAATTTCAGCACCAAGGAGCTGTTCCCACCCCCCGCTCTCTCCGGTCGCGACACGAGCCTGCTTCTGACGTCAACTACTAATTAACTTCAGTGGGAGTTGTAGTTTTCTCAAGACTCTGACGCGGAAGTGCTTCCACAACCGAAAGGGAGAGCGTTGACTACAGCTTCCAGCATGCACCACGATTGGTGCGTACACAGCTGTGTGAGTTAAGATGGCGACGCGGTGAAAAGAAGTACTAAATAACCTTACGGTTTGCATGTCATAAGTACCAACTCCGGACTTCATGATGTCTTTTTTTAATACTGTAATAGCGTGTGTTTTCCCTTTCTTTTAATACTGTAATAGCGTGTGTTTTCCTATGTCAATTGTCTCGACTTTGACTAGTTTAGATAACAAAATATGTGCAAATAAATAAATAACATGCGATTGCACGTGTGGTGGAGGGCGACTTTTTGTGGAGCTTGAGGCCCTCGGTGATAGGACGACTGGCCGGATGAGTGTCCTAAAAGGGCACCTACGGTGAGTGCCGCCCATCTGGTTATAATAATAATAATAATAATAATAGATTTTATTTATAAGCGCCTTTCAAGACACCCAAGGACACTTTACAATAACAAAAAACACAAAACAATACGGGTTGAGCAGCGGCAGCCAAAACGCGCCAGCGTTCACTCAACCCGAAAGTCAGAAAGAAACAAGGGAGGGAGAGGGGGAGAAAAAAAACCCACGCTCGAACTACCCTCATTTGAGGATAATTTGATTGAGGCAAAAAACTCCTGCACAAGCATATGACAGTTACTGATGGCCATAGTTCGCGCGATGGCACTCGCCTTCTCTCTAATTAGCGCTCCAGTTAGCGTAAGGTTTTTAGCATGATGGTGGCTCAGTCAGTGGGGAATACGCAGTAAAGACGCTCCAGCAGCAGGTAGTATTGGCTGCACTAACTAATCCGTATGTTCATAGTAGTTTTTTTTTTATTAAACTGCATATTTTCTGTTTACTTTTATTTGTCATCTTGTGACATCTTCCCCACGTTTGCAGAAAGGTTTGGTAGTTAATTGTGAAAAGCATCTTCACCACGTTTGCAGAAAGTTTTGATAGTTAACCTTTGTACTATTTAGTGAAAACTGACGTGCGGGGTGTTTTTGCGGAAGAAATCACGCTATAAAAAGAATCAAATTGTCATTATTTACCAGATAGTGCAGAAGACGCACTTCGAGAAGGTGCTGTGGGCCAAAAAGGCCCAAAGTAGCGCCCTCTGCTTTTTGGCGCAGGAATCGGTTTGTTGGCAATAACTAAAGGCCAAACTCCGGCCAAGATAAGGGCAACAGTGGTGCAACTGAGCTAATTTCGACTTTATGCTAGCGTACACCAGACGAAGCCAGTGGCTCCTATGACATAAAAACAATGCTCAAACAGGCCTACCGGCATGTTTGCTAAAACCTGTATTGTACATACAGTATATTTCTCATTCAACTACTTGTATGTCTGTCTATCTATCCATGCATGTATAAAGTATATCTAATGTAATAATCTGATGAAGTCGGGTGTTGCCTTCAGACATAGTCTGAAATCTTCTCTCAATCTATCGATTTATGATTCGATCTATTGATCTGTCACGTGTTTCCCTTGGGGTCAGTGTGAAATTGCCGTTTTGTGCTCTCTATCTTGACATCAGATAAGAAGACCCGCATTCAAATGCTAAAATTTTATTCATCAACCTGTTGGCACTATTTTTATGTTCAAACTGCAATAATAGAGTGGAATAGCATCTCACACTGCTTAAAATAAAATATTTTTTAAAAACCAACAACATTCCCTTTGGAGTCTCATAAATTATTATTATTATATTAGCTGACCCACAGTCGATGCTGCATATCCACGAAATATAGTATGTGAAAATGTAAGAGCTTAACGAATATAAAAGTTCTTTGTGTTCTTGTTTATATTTCTTGATTAACTATACCGGCAATGTACTCATTAACATTTCAATATTCATGTCAGTGTGAAGAGATGTTCACCACTCTCATAAGGTAAATCTCTGATATCTGGTGTCACTGGAATCCCACAAACCTCTTGACGCTGGAGCCTTTTTTGCAGTTATTCCTTAAGCTGTATTTTGCCCCACCCTAACCAGCGCTTGCACAGAGAAATGTTTGCAGTAGGGTTATAAATCCATGAAGACTGATTTCCTAACAGTTTTACTCAGTGATGACTGCTTTGTTACTCTGAAGGGTCCAGATGGAGGGAGTTCTGGCTAGTTGGTGGATGGCCACCATGTGCCAACAAGCCTGCAGCTTCTGCGAGGATTTGACTGAATAATGCTTTGAGCTCATTGGCCCTTTGACAACTTACTTCAATGTTGAATCACTCACCGGATAGTCAGGAGGTTGTTGGGGGCTACCATGTTGGTGACACCTGGTACAAGTAAGGCTACCCCATTTGTGTTTGATATGCAGTAATGTGCACTCACCTGAGCTAAAAGATTCCACAAGATGGTGGCAAAGCATTGTTTTTATTGCTGTGGCAAGAGAAGAAACATAGTGAATAAGAGAGCCCCCCCCCCCCCCCCCACCAGGGAAATGGAGGATAGGGTTAAAAAAAAATCGGAATTTGCCAATATGTGGCGTTTCTCGCATGGACTGTTTAGGCAAATGAACAAAAGACATAGCTAGCCCTTTGGAACACTGTGTTTTTCTTCAGCCGAATGGATGACTCCATCGAAGTTATCCTGCAAGACTTTGAGAAAGTCCTCCCTTTGAGCAGTCCTCATCCGTTGTTGTCGGCCTGTACCGGCGCGCTGTTCGCAGGCCTCTATGGAGTGTGGAGCCTATTCACGATGCCCGGCTTCCGCAAAATCCCGTCCAACCTGAAGGTCACTCAATGTTCTTTTTTTTTTATTCTCCGTTACATTTATGACCCATCTGCTGGCTTTGTGAAATATCAGTTCAAAATGAGACCGACTTGCACATTAACAATCATCTGCTTTTTTTCTGTGTGTCATGGTAGCAAGAAAGGTGAGCAAAGAAAAAGTGGTCGGTAAACTGGATTATATACAGTACATGACATCTTAAAGAGATGTTTTGTTGGACGTAATGCTAAATCTTTTACACTATCAAATCAAGAAAACACGCTGATCTGGAGGTGATTGTCCTTAAGTGAGTTGTGGATTGATGCAATTCCCCTGCAGTTTATTTACCTTGTCTCGCGGATTTCCAAGATTTTGTTTACCTTAAGATGCATGTGGGACTCAATAAATTAGAAATCGTATACTGTTAGAATAAATCGACAAAATATATTTGTGAAATCAGTTTCTTTTATAGAATTACTGTATTGTCATCATGGGTGTCCAGTGGGTGTAATTAATCGATTTATGTGTACTGTGGTGCAGGTGCCCTATCTGCCCTCCAGTAGAGATCAGACACTGAACATCATGAAGCTGCTCGAGGGCCGCACAGGTCGCTTAGCAGATCTGGGATCGGGAGATGGGAGGCTGGTGCGTGAGTTGCTATGCCTTCACTACAAATTTGTCCTGTTTAGTATGAAATACACTTGTATTTTAGCAATTAAACCTGTGGTGGGGGCCTCCGCTACCCATCAGAGCAGAAAAAGTGGCAAGGAGGATGGGCAGGAACAGTAAATCAGGCACACTGAGGAAATGATTCCAAAAACAAGCAAACCCCTCTCATGAATGTTATGCTTGTGTTTTGCTTTTTCTCTGGCTCGTATTCAAGTCTCTGTGTCAATTTGCCATTATGCCTTGGTCAGTCATGATTAATGTTGAGTGTTTTGTTATTTTTATATTTTAACAGTGGTTAACTTCTTATTACACTTGCACTCATGACATCAAAGAATGAATCCTGCTTCAAAAAATGCAGAATAGTTATTTTTATTTATTTATTTTTTTATGGTGGCAGATTGGCTTGAAACCGATTGTTGGATGTCTTCCAAAACTTAACAAATAAAAACAGCATTTCAGAATACCATTGTGCGAATAGCATGGTTTTCTCTAAGATTTGAAAAATGTGAAAATTGTCAGTAGGGTGTGAATGTGAGTCTGAATAGTTGCATTTCTACTTTTTATGCACCCTGTAGTGTATTGCACTGAAAACATAATGGTAGAAGTGGACTCCAGAGCTAATGGAGATCCTAATAAATGCAATGCACACTGCGATTTGACCGACAACCGGCTCAGCGCTATCGAAAGATGAATGGATGGAAGCCCTGATGCAAAATGTTAAATGACATGAAATTGTCTCATCTCTCAGGTGTTTGCCGCCTCCTCTGCTGGCTTCAAGTGCACTGGCTTCGAGATTAACTCCATTCTTGTTGCGTATGCCAGGTCAAAGGCCCGTTGGACCGCAGTGCCTTCCAGCCAGGCTACCTTTGTTAGAAAAGACTTTTGGAAGGTAAATTTATGGCTGTGGGTTGATTGTCTATGGGTCTTGTGTTAACATTTGATGTATTTCTTCTACCCATAGTCTGATTTGTCACAGTACGACAACGTGACGGCTTTTCTAGCTACAGGAGTGGTGAGTCGAAGCTTTCTGAACGTTTCATAACAGCGGTTTGGCTAATGCGGCCTCTCCCGATGGCTCGACAGATGGAAGTGCTCGGAGAGAAGCTGCTGAAAGAACTTCCTAATGATGCGCGCGTCATCGCTTGCCGCTACCCTTTCCCCGGCTGGCCTCACCAGTCCACTCTCGGGTCAGGACTCTACCAGACATGGGCCTACGATATTGGCGTCGTGCGGTCCAGTCTGAGGTAGTCTCGAGTAATGTGAAAGAGCAGTCGGGGCTTGTATTTGCGCTCAGGTGACCCTCTATTTGTCCAAAGCATATTTACGAAAGATTAGGATGATGATTGCAGAGAATGACTCTTTGGAGTATATCTGAATGTCCTGCACTACTCGCTCACCTTTGATAAGTCAAAGCATTTCATGTTCGCATATGTGAATTTCACTGTAGTAGCTTTTTGTATAGCATATATCTTTTTTAATGTTTCTTTAAAATGTGCTGCGTCAGGTCGATCATACTCTGACCTGGAAGTTGCACTTGAAAACAAATCCACCATGGAAGAAAACGCATCTTGAAATTTGATTTTGAGAATGCCCCCGGACCTGAGCTAAATTGCACTACACACAGCACCGCCCAGGGGGCGCTCGTGCTTCAAACAGCTGCGAAGACAGGCCACTATGTGCTTGACGACTATATAAATCTAACAATACGATATATATATATATATATATATATATATATATATATACAGTACAGTATATATGTAAAATGTCCCCTTCAAATATGCAAAGTTAAAACTCATTCAGTACCAGCTAATTCTAGACCCCATTTTTTAATTTTTTTTTTTTTTACCCTAAATTTTGAAAAAAAATAAGTATCTGGGGTTGAACGTATGGAGTGTGAATATACATATAAATGTCTTTGGGAGTGAATGAGTTTTTAAATTTATGTTCTTAAAGATTTTTTTCTATGTTTCTCTTGATGCCAAAATAAAAATTAAAAAGAATCCTGTCACAACCACTATCAACCGCTTCAGAGTTATATCTAAAACATGAGTGCAGGTACCGTCTATGCTTTTGGATGCCTGAGCCCAATACTTGCATTTTTATAGCGCGGGACGTAAAGAGAAATGTTGTGACGTCACAAAAGAGGCGGAGTACAGAGGGCGACGCAGTATATAAACTGAGGCGCCTTCGTTGGGCGTGCATCGAGATTATAGCGGGACGAGGGTACGAACAAAACTCTCCTGCGCACACGATAAATGGAAGTACAGAGCACTACCGGGCTTCAGCAAGCAAAGAGCGGCAACATGTGCGAGTCGACGCCGAGGTCCTGCGAGCCTCGGCGGAAGAAAGCCGACGAGCGCGGCGCTCCCTCGGAGATGTCTCGGATCATTACCGACCCGGCCACCGGCAAGTGCTACTGCCGGGGCAAAGTTCTGGGAAAGGTAAAGAGGAAGAGAGAGATGCAGCACGTAACTTCTATTGATGCGCCCAATTCAATCTTTAATACACACAGCATTTTTGTCTTTGCAGGGAGGCTTTGCCAAGTGCTACGAGATGACCGACCTCTCTACCAGCAAAGTTTACGCGGCCAAAATCATCCCGCATGCCCGCGTGTCTAAGCCGCACCAACGGGAGAAGGTATCAACCCGTGCATGCAATTGACATTCAATGTAATCATCACAATCCTTTCGAGAAAACGCTTTAAAAATGTATTTTAACAATTCTGATGTTTTGTTTTCTTCCTATCTATAGATTGACAGAGAAATCGAGCTGCACCGAATACTCCATCACAAGCACATCGTGCACTTTTATCACCATTTCGAGGACAAGGACAACATTTACATCATGCTGGAGTACTGCAGCAGAAAAGTTAGTCACATGCACATCTTGTAACTAGCATGAGGGATGGGCAACCTTTTTCCCGCCGTTTACTTTGCCTGCACACTCTTCCCGACCTGTGCCATTCTACCCTATTGGCTACTTATTGCCTCCCTTCCTCACATGGCGCTGCACTGCCTTTCCAGTCCAAATGGGTAACATCTAAAAAGCACGAGAAGGCACACAAATCTACCACGCCGCATGACTTCTAATCTGTTGCACTAAATCGGTGGCCAAACACAATGCAATGACCATATTTTTTGAACAATTGTCATGTGTTGTGAGCCTGAAGTGGCTTTTTATAACACTTCATTTGGGCTTTACCAGTTTTCTTAATTGTATGGTAGGCAAGTCCAATTGCTCTGTATTAGTGTTCCCAACCCTCTCTGCCACAGCACATTAGTTTGCCGTGAGAGGTGCGCCGCAGGAAATGATCCGGATTCACCAAATTGGTGCAGAAATGATTATTTACTATACATAATGTGTCTTTGGTGACTAGCAGCACCGATGCTGAGTAAGTGAATTGACGACATCATCATTGCTTAAGTATATATAGCTACTTTCTGTGTCCTTTTTGCTTGGTAGTGTGTGATTTAAACTGTGGTGTGGCTCAATAAAGGTTGGGAAATACTGCTCCCTATTGCCCACGGGACTGTAGGTTTGCCACCCCATTCATGTTCGCACCGCGCACCGACTACTCTGCATTTCTTTCCTGTGTCAAATTGCATGCCTGACTCTTCTTCTTCTTCTTCTCGCAGTCCTTAGCACACATCCTGAAGGCCCGCAAAGTGCTGACCGAGCCAGAGGTGCGCTACTACCTGCGACAGATCGTCTCTGGCCTCAAGTACCTGCACGAGCAGGAGATCCTGCACAGGGACCTCAAACTGGGTAGGTCTTACATGCATTCAGCGACACGCGTGTCGAACAGAACGGCAACCTCGTCATCGTGCCCTTTCTCATATTTCCCTTTATCACATACAGGTAATTTTTTCGTAAGTGAATCCATGGAGCTGAAGGTGGGCGACTTTGGTCTGGCAGCCAAGCTGGAGCCGGCGGCGAACAGGAGGAAGACGATATGCGGGACCCCCAACTATCTTTCCCCCGAGGTGCTGAATAAGCAGGGCCACGGCTGTGAATCAGACATCTGGGCCCTTGGCTGTGTAATGTGAGTAGACTTCTAAATGCGTCCTAATGTGACCCCTCTATATCGCTGATGATACCAAACGGACAGAAAGTGCAGCAATTAGTTGAAATGCACGGTCGCATTAGGATAGGGTGCAACTCACCAGTGATCCCCAAATGAACAAAACTGGGGTAGAAAACGGATGGCTCGAGCCTCATGAGCACCGTCTGTCTGACTGCAGGTACACCATGCTTTTGGGAAGGCCGCCGTTCGAAACCACCAATCTGAAAGAGACGTACCGGTGCATCCGCGACGCTCGCTACTCCTTGCCCTCCTCGCTCTCGCCGCAGGCCAAGCAACTCATCGCCAGCCTGCTGGCCAAAGCGCCGGAAGACAGACCCGACCTGGAACACATCTTGAGACACGACTTCTTCACACAGGTGGGATGCAAATTTTCCAAAGGACGGGAGCACTTTAACCTCTCTCCCTACTTACAGCAGGTGCTGACCCACTTTGGTGTCCACTTTTGCAGGGCTTCAGTCCCGAGCGTTTGTCGGCGAGCTGCTGTCACTCCGCCCCTGATTTCCACGTTTCAAGTCCCGCCAAGAGCTTTTTCAAGAAAGCGGCGGCGGCCCTTTTTGGAGGCAGACGGGACAAGGTCAAATACTACGAGACTCTAAGTGAGTAAGACTGATTTACATGCACTACTGTAGCCCTCGGTGGGCATTTACCAACTGAGTCCACCTTTATCCACCACTATCGCTCCAATCCAAAAATGCAACACAGCAGCACGCCACATACCTCATCTGGAGCAGTTCAGAATCAATATATATCTAATGACATGACAGAAAAACTAATTCAATGTTTCATAATCACCAGAGGTACCGGTGATTAAATCTTTTTTTCTTTTCTTCTTGCAGACAAGTTAACCAAAGAGGAAGAGGAGATCTACAAGCTGCAGCACGACCTGGAACGAACTGTCATCAGCCAGCAGCAGTGCAAAAAGACAGCTGAGGTAAAAAAAAAAATAAAATAAAAAATCAATTGCACTTGTAATTTTTCATGCAGTCCTTAAGTGAGCAAGTTCCACAGCATGTTCAGAAAGCCGGTTATTTTCAACCGTTTTGGGTTGAGTCATAGTGGACGGAGATGAATCCTACTCCAAGCGCCATCGCACATTTTCAAACACTGTCGTCACGCGTTTCATCCGCCTCAGAATGGAAGTCTACTTCCGCCATCTGCCCAAAGTACCGTCGCCCTGGCAACGGAGAGCCGATCCCTGACGACGACGCGAGATACTATCCGGCTAATCGTCAGGGGCAGTCTGGGGAGTTGCAGCAGCAGCAGCGAATGTGAGTTATGACGGCTGCGTTGCTACACTGGCCACTTCAATAGGTACACCCGATTAGTTTAGTGGCATGTCATGAAAGAGCCGTGTTAAAAATCCTGCTTATATGCCTTATTCGACTTGTCATATGTGTTTGTACAAACCACTGAAATGCTTTAAGTCCATACCCTGTCGTCCCTGAAGGTCTAGAGTACAACACCACGGGGAGCGTCGCCGACACGGTCGCCGGCGTGTTGAGGGGTTGCCTGGAGAGCATGCCTAAAGGTGAGTCAGTCACTGCCAAATGCGTCGATCCCAACGGATCCGGTTTTGATGTTATCAGTGGATTTAGCGGCTTCTTCGTCGATGCCCTTGTCGCTATCGCTGATCTCTATCGCTAACCAAAACAGCAGCACCTACCGATGAATTAAACCCCCAAATCAAATGCCTGTTGTAAATGCGCGCTTGTGTGGAATGAGCGACTTATCGCTCCCTCCGCCAAGTATGAATCCGAAAATGGCAGGAATGGGAATTGCAGGCCGTCTTCCTGGGTCCTAATCCGCCTCGCTCTCTTGTTTCTTGATGTTTTCCGCCCCGCAGCCGACAACATTCCTCAGAGCGCGACTAGTTGCGGCCTTCAGTGGGTGACCAAGTGGGTGGACTATTCCAACAAGTACGGCTTTGGATACCAGTTGTCCGACCACACCGTGGGCGTTCTCTTCAACAATGGCACTCACATGAGCCTCCTGCCAGACAGAAAGTACGCGCCACCCCAAATGTTACGCTATGCAAATGTTGCCAAGTGCTGTTCAGCCACTGACTTAAAAAGTATCTATTTGAGCTTTTTAAAGTGTTTTTCCTCACTCTCACTCTTTTTTTTTTTCCTCCCAATTCTTCACCAGGACAATCCATTATTATGCAGAGTTGGGCCAGCGCTCGGTTTTCCCCACCTGCGAAGTTCCGCAACACTTTGTGGGCCAAGTGACCGTGCTCGAGTACTTTTCCCACTACATGGAGGAGAACCTCATGGATGTAAGATTTTCATTCATTGTGCTACGGGACGATTGCATGCCGGGGCATGTTGGATGCTAACCGTATTGCGTTCTCAGGGCGGGGACCTGGGCAGTATGACGGATGCACACATGCCCAGACTCTATCTGCTCCAATGGCTCAAATCGGACCGCGCCCTCATGATGCTCTTTAATGATGGCACTTTCCAGGTAAACACACTCAGGGAAAACATGGGTGGTTGCCAGGAGCAACGAGATAACAGTACTAAACTCCTAACGACATTATAAGAGGCAATACACCGACCGTAAATGTAACATAAAAGTAAGAACAAGAGTTCTGTTGTCATCGTAAGGTCAACTCAAATGGAATTGTTATATCTTGTGATGCAACTGGCAATTAGGACACATCGATCTTGACGCTTGTAAAGTCCAACCACAGAAATAACATAAGATACGATTGAAGTTTTGTATGATATACTGTATCTTGTGGTGCGTTCATGAAAACCGGGAGTTTGGAAACCTCAAAATGCAATCCAATGATCTGAGGTTTTGTCTTGTTTAACTGACATATTTTGTGCTTTTGAAACGTTTTGTAAGATTAAATTGACAAACCTTGATCGGGACCGCCATTCGCATAGAATCGGATCAGAGTTGACATAGAGGTCTCGGTTTCTTGGAAAAGAAAGGTCAGAAGGGTTAAATACTGCAAGGGTCATGTCATGAAACCATTTTAATTGTGAAATGGGTGTTGGCTTATCGTTCTTGATGAAAAGCAAGCGTTTGGAAATGAGCTCTGACATGTGCAAACAAATGCTGTCCACAATGTTTGAAATGTCGTCACGGATACTCCGACTCAAAGTCAGATGACTGTACCGGGATGTTGCAAAAGGGGTTAAGAGGATGAGTTGAAAGTGAAACCTAAACATGCGCAAGGGTCTCTGCATTTTAGGTTCATCCTGTAATTTCACATGAAAGCCCAATAATCTAAACTCTTATGTTGCGGATACTGAGCCGTACTCAAGCACATTGTGAACCCCCCCCACGCACACACTCTAATTGCAAGTGGAAACTTTGTGTTTCCGTCCGTTACGCTTTCCTGATTCAAATTTCTGATTTCGGGAATGCAAAATTGAAACTGTAAACGGGAAACCCGGATCAGGAACACAAACAAACCCATTCTCTGGGGAAATCCTCCTTTGGTGAAGAGGAAACAAAACAAAACAAAAAAAATTGCACATAGCCTTGCAACTCTTCAGGGCTGTCAAACTTTTCACTGTGGTCCTCATTGTGGGCCGCTGTGAATAATAATAATAAATATAAAAATAAATCACAAACGTATCATCACCTCATTAACTGACGTACGCAGATTGCCCTGCTTTTGACAAGATTGAATTTGGAATCAGAAATCATGGAACACGGTGACGACTAAATATTTTAAGTCAACGACCATTGTCAAACGTACGATAAGGGGTTTGACGGGAAACGGACAAAGAATTTGAAGAAAGAAAAAAAGATTTTTCAGCCAAAATGAAATTTCACAAGAACCTGGACGCATGTGCTGTCATTCCCAAAGGTGAACTTTTACCACGACCACACCAAGATCATCCTGTGCTGCCAGAGGGACGAGTACATGCTGACCTACATCAACGAGGACCGCGTCTCGAAGACCTTCAAGCTCAGCTCGCTGCTGGCGTCCGGCTGCCCCGCCGACCTGCGCGAGCGCATGCTCTACTCGCTCAAAATGCTGCTGCAGAGGTGCAGCTAAGGACCTTACCCTGCACCGATGCGTGCGTGAGACACATGGACTCGCACATCCCCCGCAGAGCTGGCATCCGCCGGGGGGAGGAACTGCGCAAGTGGAATTGTGGAGGAACGACAAACCGGATATCACAAGTGACCGTATGCGATGGAGGCAAACTGAGGTTTCACTGGAGGAGAGACGAGTATGTTGGACCCGGGAATGTCGGTACGACCCGGATGTTGTCGGACAATGAGAGAGAAAAGAGGATGTCTTTTGGGAAGAGCGAAAGGCTAGTGCTGGCACCAGCTTTAAAATCAAAATTTTTTTTAAAAAAGAGGCTGCGAGACTGTCTCACGAGAGTCAATGATGTACAGTGTAAGATAACATGCTAATATGTTGCGTGGATGGGCCAGGGTTCAAGTGTTTTTAAAAATATGTACGTCTGTTTGTTGGTGTGTGTGTCTGAGTCAGTGTGCGTGGGAGGGTTGTAATATCATGCAAAAAAACCCCAGTGATTTCTTCTCTTTGACAACGAGACTGAGCGCACAGGGGTGAGGGAGGATGGAGGGTTTTTTTTTAGAATGCTTAAAGAGCCACTCGCACCCCAGTCAAAAAAACCAAAACGACATAACTTATTGTGTACAAAAAAGTGCCGTATTTATTTATTTAATAATAAAGTGCATTTTCTTAAAAGTATTTGTGTGTGAATTGTTCTTTTCCTCCATAATCCTATGAAGAGCAGAGTGTTAAATGCAATTTGGGAAATAATTGTAAACTGAACGTGCTACTATTTTCCATGACTTCTGATTTCCAATTCAATTTTTTTGTTTGTTTGTTTTGTTCAAAACCGACAGCATACTCGATAACAAGCAAATGTATCGTGTGCGTAATACGATGAGGTGCTTATACATTAACCTCGAAACCAGAGAAACCGTAACTATATGCGACCTGTGCTAAAAGTGAGTTTGACACCACTGACTGAGATGTCCACTGGCCTTTTAAAGTGAGACATGAACACTGAAGCGAAAGCCAGAAAAACAGGGTTGAAATGCCAATTCCAAAAAGGTACACCAAGAAAAATAATCCGATAATCCCAAATAAAATTCAGCTATTCTTTTTCCAAACACATTTGCTGTCACATTGCACAGTACAAGCAACATGGTCTATTCCAGCCTTGGGTGGGTCCACAATCTTGACTTCTTTGGAAAGATAGTTTGCCTTGCCAATGGTTGTATGGATATCGGAAGGTTGGAAATGAATTCTTAGTTGAAGTGCGCTTTATATTCATAACCAGTTGAAATCCGGGCCATTGTCTTATGGGCAAAAGCCACTCTATAGAAACCAGAATTTTGGATGCTGTTTTCCCACTCAAAAAAATAGTTTCTGAGGGGAATGATACAACACAATACAATCTTTATTTACATAGCGCCTTCACAACAGCTACAGTTGTAACAAAGCACTTTACAGAACAGTAATCCAACGGAACACGTAACATAAAACATTGACAGTCATAAAATCGAAACAGCTATTCCGACATACGCCTTGTTGCTTGAAGTCGCTAAACGGACCTTAATGACACTCCCTTCTCTCTTTTTCTGGTCCAAATCAAAGCAAGTATGTTATCTAAACACGAGGGTTCGGAGCGCGGAAATGGTCGAGATAGAAGAGGATGTCAACAGTCAAGCAAAGATTGACCTGATGTGACATTTGCGAACTTGTTTCACGGTGACGTGACTTTAGTAAATAACTACTGTATTGCCGATCTCCAAGCGAATTGGCGGCCAGCGGTAGCGCTAAACTGAGATTAATTTTTATGTGGTGCAACAGAACACTGCTTAATTTTAAAACCAGAGTAGCTCATTGTAAATTTAGTTTGACTCATCTCTGAGTAGAGCTCACTTTAGATTAAATTAAACCTTGGTGCAACCCAACCTCAGGGGGGTATTTTATTTTGTCATTTCAAATTTGCCATATGCATTTAAATACACGGCGGCCCGGTGGTCCAGTGTTTAGCGGGTTGACCTCACAGTGCAGAGGTACCGGGTTCAATTCCAGCTCCGGCCTCCCTCTGTGGATTTTGCATGTTCTCCCCCCGGGCCTGCGTGGGTTTTCTTCAGGTATTCCGGTTTCCTCCCACATTCCAAAAACATGCACGGCAGACTGATTGAACACTCTAAATTGTCCCTAGGTGTGAATGTGAGTGCGGATGGTTGTTCGTCTCTCTGTGCCCCGCGATTGGCTGGCGGCCGGTTCAGGGTGTCACCCGCCGACTGCCCGAAGACAGCTGGGATAGGCTCCAGCACCCCCCGCGACCCTTGTGAGGATAAAGCGGAACAGGAAATGGATAGATGGAATTTAAATACATCAAGAGGATTTGGGACTTTTTATTTTTGATCAGATTTTTTTTTCCCTCAACCAATTCTGTCCATTAAAGAAGCCACATTCTTTTTCCTTTGTTTTCAAAAGTACTACAGTAATTGTAATCCCTCAAGTGAAATAAATGTGGGGGGGTTTCAGTTTAATGTTATTTTTATTTTTTTCAGTTGATTTGATAATTTCCCATATACGTTTGACTCTCAGTGAATTGAAAAGATCCACTCGGCGGCAATCTCAAATCAGAGGGGAAAACGCGCGGTTCTTCTCTCCGTCTTTGTGAACGTCAGTCAGAGGTCAATTCGATGCATCTCACACCCAAATGTTCCGATTTATGCTTCCATTGAGCACCTCTTTATCTCCGCAGCTCGCTCGCTTACTTATAAACGACTGCAGTCCGGCGTCGAGGCTTGAGTCATCCACTTCAGAGGTTCCCTCGGAATATCGGTGCTCATGGCTCAAGCGTAGACCATTCCCATGCGGGGAGGGCGGAACGAGAAGTCGAGGCCCACGTGAAGGGAAGGAGTGGGAATTATTCATGTGGCGATACCTCCCGCGGTCCCACTGCTTTTTGACGGTCATGCACGCTCCAAATAGACGGCGGATGTTGACATTGCGTGCCATTCAATGCCGTTTTGACCATGCAACCTCACATTTTGTTTGGTCCAAAAGGAACATAAATAATTATAGTGTTTCAAACGATCGGAATTGTCTTCATATATATATATATATATATATATTTATTTTTTTTTACCTTTAAACACTTCCTTGTTTCATACCCAAAAAATAAATGTCAACTTTGACCTCAATAATCTTTTCTTTTCTTCTTTTTTTTCATAATCGTACAGCCCTCGCTTGGGCCATGCAGTTTATATCCAGCCTAAGTTGCAAATGATGACGCAGCGTTCCTCCAAAAAGTCCTTTGAGCTAGTTTGTCTTGGTTCGTTGTGATTTGGAAGCAATTATGCAAATCTTTGAACCACATGGTGAACTCTGTGCTTATTATTACCGGCTAATTACCTGCTTTTATAATTGGTCACATGATTCCAGTAAATGGTGAAATGTCGTAGACTTCCTCGTTTCTACATGACTGCTGACCTGCTTTCGTTCATTCTACGAGTAGAAATAGATCTTCCCCCCCCCCCTCCTCAAAACCTGCCGTTTTCCGTTTCTATTTCTGTTTATTCCGTTGCTACAAAGTCGAACCCAATTGTAACCACAGCTTCCAAGTTTCTCCGCCCACAAGGAAGCAACGCGCTGTTGCAGAAGATAAATGCGCTGAATTTAGGTGTGAAGATAATTACTGTTTTGCAGAAGCAACAGTCCAGAAGACACGGCATTCCGTACATACCAACGAATCCAGGGGTGTGCTCCTGTCTAATCGTTCCACTTACATACATCAAATGTGTCAACATGTCTGCCAACTGTCTATCCGCCCAAAACCTTGACCGGTATTGCGCAACCAACGACGCGTCGTAAATATTTCTTGGTGTGGACAAACGAGTGTGGCTCAAACGACAGGAGACAAATTCCACCTGAGTTCTGACATACTTGGCCCCCCAAAAAGTTGAGTCTGATTCTGACCATGCATCATGTGGCATTCTATTTCTAAAAGTTTCTGTTTCCCTTTCAAGCAGTGTCGAGTTACGCCCGGGAAGACGTTGAAGCAAAGCTCCCCTTGAAATGTGCCGAGTCATTAAATGCAGCCCTGCCTAGTTGAGTGAGGAAGTGCGGCAGGCCTCAAAGCTACGTTTCAAACGAGTGACTCACTGAAGAGTTGGGCGCAGAAAGCAAATTCGACACAGACACGTCCCAAGTTCCAAGGGAGGGGCCGCATTGCTCAACAAGTGTTAATGCTCCCAAACACTCGCAAATCCTTAATATTTCATATACTGGTGACTCAACTAGGAGTCGTTGCAAATCAATGCAGACGTTTATCAAGTGGTCATGTGGCAGAATCATACACAGTCTGCCACCACTTCCTCACGCTAATTAGCACGGTTTGAATTTTCCTCGCATCGGCCCGGCCATACACTCCTGTGGAGCGGCATTCCACAATATAGCGGCGTATGCTAGCATGGATACCAGACTTTGGTTGAAATGCCATTCATGAATTCTTCCAAATATGGAAAATCCTGCATGGCCAATTGTCACTTGTCAGGTGACGTTCACCACGGCGTCAGAGCCTCCTGCGTACGACTCCGGCACATTCTTCCCCCTCCCATTGAAAAAAGCCGCGTACCCTTGAATGAGCGTGACGTTAGGTCAGAGTCATCAAGCACAATATTTCCGCGCCGGGCCAATCCAACGCCATCACGTCTCGCTCTTAAATGGGCAGACTGCAACCGAGCTGAGTGGGAGACACGCCGCTGCTTCCATGGCAACCGCCTCTCTCGCGCGCGCTCTTTCATTGTCGTCCCCCGCGTGTAAACATCTGCAGTCCATTTGGTCTCTCTGTTTTAGTCATCACTCATCGTGGGCCAAACGCTGTCGTCAGATTATGTCATGTATGTGGTGCGCAGGTTTCTCCACCTGAATGAAAGGAATTCACTTTTCGAGGAGACGTGTGTGCTGTCATTACAAAATGTTTGACAGATGAGAAATGAGTACGGTGGTACCTCTACTTATGAACGTCCCTTCATACTCTTGTTACGAAAGAAATTTCAAGCTACGAAAGGTAAAAATACAGTATGGGCTGCTAATCACCTCTCCGAGTTTCCTGAACGCAACATACTTAGAGCTGCTCTGCCATTGGCTATTACCGAGCATCTTCCTGGCATCCCATTGGCTAAGAGGGACTTCTATCGTATGTGCCGATGCAGCGTCCTCGTCATTCGCACCTCCGGCCATGAGGTGTTCCAATAGCTTTACGTAAATGTGAATCACCCAGAAAAAGTGTTCACCAGTCGGGCGATCGCTCACCACACGCGTCTCTACTTAAATTTTCGAGTTGAGAAATTTCTTCCCGAACCAATTAATTTCGTAAGTAGAGGTACCGCTGCATATTATAATTGGAAGTAAATGAAATAAATCTGAAGACAAGGCATTGAATACAAATAATATGAGTGACACATATAACAAAATATCCGATGGAAAAAAAAAATGCCGGGACTGTAAAACCTTGTGGGGCAACGTCCAATTATCAACATAATATGTATCACTTAATAATCGATTATATAAAATATGATTAATAACAAGTAGAAAATTTAAAATGATACATGATCATCCTTTGCGGATGCAATATTAGGATAAAAATCCATTTCAAAATAATATACTTGAAATATACTTTTCTATTCATAAATCCACAACTCATTTTTTGAATGTGCTTATAGTGGGGATGGACATTTGGCGAGAGTTTTAAATGCAGGAAAAAAACATGTTTTGATTTCGAGAATAATGTTGAATTCTTTTATCAATGAAAATCCGTTGTCTTGACTCAACCTAAAATGACAAACTAATTGTGATTTAATCAAACGGGCCTCTGCTTCTCCTAATTCTTGATCAGGAAATGGATCATTAGGTCGTGGATGTCTCGCCCTTGTCATGTCGGCTAGTCGTGTGCCTTCCGTAACCATGTAAGGGCTTGCAGTGTGCCTTTGCGTGTGTGCGTTACGCTTAACGGAGGATGCCGAGCTGCAGGCGTCATGCCTCGCAAAGAAAGTCGACATGCGTGATGAGCCACAAACAGCTGGACACACTTTCTGATGCAGTGATACGATGACTCTCGATAATTGGAAGTTGTGCGCCGTGTACCTGTTCGTGGCAGCCTAAAAGCCCACCTGGAGTATCAAGACTCAAGTGTGACGAACACCACCTCGAGTGTGCCTGCACGGCATGTCTGTTAGCAGGTTGTCTGCAGACTTTTATCTCATGGGGGCTGTTTACACGACACGACTTTATCTGAGGGGGGAAAAAATGGATAAAATGCTTGCTGGTTTTGGTTTGCTTTGTTTACGTGGAAGCGCTGCTTTGTAGTCTTAAGACTGAAAGCGGGTTTCAAAGTGTGAGCATCTGAAAAGAATACCGTTAACCTTATAAACAGTCTAAGTGGTTGTCTGGGAAAATAAGGAAGGCATGCTCAAGTCCATTAGAAAAAAGAAAAAAAAAAGAGAACCTTTTGACTTCTATCGCCGTCAATGGCAGCGATTCAAATAATGGCGGATGGCATTGTGTTGAGTTTGTGGTTATAACTCCCAAGTTAAAGGTTTCCACTGACTGCAATGCTACCTGGTTCCCAATCAAATGCCCAACCACTAATATGTTCCATTTTAATATAAGCCTTTGAATTTTCATTCTAACTTGAATGTATAAGTACAGACATCGAGAACTGTCTTTTGGCTGCTTTTTATTGCATTGTGATCCAACAATACGGCCGTATACTGTGCTGAAACATCGTAGTGCAACACTGTTCCTCACGTCAGGGTTCCATTTAATTTGGCACGGCTTTCTTCGTGGGTGTGCAACGTACGCATTTGTTGATTTATCAGTTCAGAGTTTTTATCACGTCGGTCTTTTCCTGGTGAAAATTTCACACAATGTTGACATATTGTCACCATTTCACCAAGTGTCCACAGGGGCAGAGTAAAGTAAAAATGTTCCAAGGTCCGAATCTGTGAATGGTGAACCCGATGAAAATATGGAAAAATCCTGTTTAACATGTTGCGACACTTCCCCGAACTGTCAATGATTAAGCCTTGGGAGGGGTCTATACTCCTGTTGATAGGGACAACCTTTTCTTCTTACCAGTGTAAACAGTTTCGAGGATTCCACCCACAGTATCGGTATGTTTTCATTCAATAGCAACTCTCCCCTCGCAGGTTTTGCCTGAGCAATGTTCGGACATGCCTCAGTCAAACCCTCCCAAATCAAGAATGATGATAGGGCATTCCTTTCTCCCGGCAGTCCTTCTTCTCTGAGGCTCTTCATTCACGGGAAAATAATATGCGGTAACCGTGTGCGGGTGTTTTTGTCACAGAGAATAACGGAATAATACCACAGTTATTGTAACCGCAAAAATAAAAATAAAAAATAAATGGCAAAATATGTGTATAATGTCAAAAAGGTTTTGTCGTTTATTATTATTTTTGTCTCTAGGGATGCTACGATCAATCGGTGACCGCGAATTATCGGTCATGAAAAAAAATGTGCGATCGGCGAACACGATGAAAGCCTTTAATGGCCGATCGTAGTAGTGCTCATCTTTTGTGTTTAATCCGGAAAGGACATTTGCAAATAGCTGCTTGTACTTGGAGAAAATAACAATTCCCCTTATTTTTTCACATGTTACAGACCAACCTAACTGAATCCTGATTTTTTTGGTGCATTTTCTATTTGAAACAATGTCCTGTTTTTCAATAATAAAAGGATAAGAATTTAACAACTGTTTCTTTATAAAATCGGGTTGATTGATGAATTGAGAAAAAAAAAAGAATAATCGATTATTAAAGAAAAATCGGTCGTCATAGCTCTAAAATTGAAAACCCTACACCGACTCCATGTGATCGGTATCTGCATCGGTATTGGCCGATCATGCTCATGGATGATCGGTATCGGTTTCAGCAGCTTAAAACCCTGATCGAAACATCCCTACCTACATTTTTTAAATAAGTTATTCACATTATTTAGGTAGCCAAGGTGACACAGTGTTGCTTCACAATGCTGACGTGAGTGCTGACTCAGAAGTGAGACAAACGCCGTATCGCCTGGTAAAACCAATGAGGGAGGGACTGCGTGAATCGTTTTCCCCTCCAAATGGTCTTGAAAATGCTTTGAGATGTTTGTGAAAGTGTGGGTTGAAAAGGCACATGCATGACTTGCAAGTATTTTCAGAATTTCAAGGATACTTCCCTGTTCCCTGTTTCTTTTGCGACACATAAGAAAAAGGAGCCATGCTTGGCTCTGTCATATATCCCAGCCAACCAGTGTCAAAAATGAATTACCGAATATGAGGAGTGAAGTTAAATAAATGAGTGTGGCAGGCACATTTACAACTCAATGGCAAGTGTTTAGCTGCTTACTGTTTGCCACATGGAAGCGCAGACAAAAAGAAAATTAGGCGACATAATTATTTGCTAGTTATCCTTGTTTTAGGGCAGAAGAGTTAAAAGATTGTGCCTGAACTTGTCAAAAGAATGAGGATGGAAGTGGATGTGATTAGACCTCTCCACTGTTATGAATCAAAATGGCTACCCTACTGACTTTTTGCGTGGTTTTAACTACTTCTGCCACTAGGGGCACTGCACTGCATCACTGTACAGTACAATCACTGGGGGCAGAATACTTGTGGTCACCTAAGTTACGGCGACATTTGAGTTCACCACTCATTTGAACTCTTCGAGACTGAAATCTGTTTGAACAAAAAGCTCGATGTGCTTCCATGTCAATCTCATCTGCCCAGGGACTTCAGAATCAGCAGAATCAGATTTCAAATTTGTACTCACTGAGCCGGAATGCTCTCCCTCTCGATGACATCTGCATTTTTCCCGTCCTCTGAGCAGATCACAACTCATTCCAGCTAGCTTTGCATAGCAAAACATGGCTGGAGTGATTTTGCACAAAATAAATACATATAATAGTCAGTCGTCTGGTGAGTAGGGATGTATTTTTTTGAAATGCGCTTTGTTTTTGTCATGTTATTCGATAAACTGCTTCAGATGGTGCACATGGCCCATTTCCCCGCTGTTGTATCGCATTTGCTATCACATTGATAGTTTCTGTCATGGTGAACAGTAACTGTAAAGGACTGTATGTGTATGTGGTCACGTGTCAGCTTGAAGCTTAATAATATATGCCATGCTAGTCAGGACATCTTGTCAAACCGCATTCCATATCCTGCATTTGCTTTGTAAAATGGCGTTCTTGCTAGGGAATACAGAGGACAGATCCCTGCCACCAATCGTAAAACCCCACGAGTAGCTAATGACACTCGAAAAAGGTCGCAATAAAATCGTAATAGCTCCACCAGCAAGTATACCCCAAATTCTGATCACACAACAATATGATATGATTTCAAGCTCTTCTTACATGGCCCTTAAATGGTCTTCGAGTTAAGATGATTTGATTGAAAAATGCCTGTGGAAGATCCCATTTGGCGAAGACTCTCTGAAACTTCCGCTCCCAACTCAAATCGGAATCTAGTCCCTCCCCGACATACAAAGCTTATGTCTCTGTCACTTCAATGTGCTGTGTTGAACATCACTTTACTCTCCCGTACTACTCTCCAATTTAGACGTGCGCCGGAGCCTATCCCAACTGTCTTCGGGCAGTAGGCAGGGTACACCCTGAACTGGTTGCCACCCAATTGCGGGTCACACATCGATAAACAACAACCATTCATATCACACCAATCACACCTAGGCCATTTATCCATAATTATGTCACCTACATGTTTTGTTGTTCTCAAAACACTGGCCGGATCATGACGCTGCTAAGCATTATGATGTGTGTAAGTCAATTTTAGAAATGCGCCTGGTTTCTCTTTCCTCCTCAAACAGCTGCCTGCCGTGCAGCTCAAATGTTTGAAATCCCCCCATTCATGCGCTCCGCCCGACATAACATGTTTACACCCCATCTGGGGATTGCCGTCATTAATAATACATTGCGATTTTAGTCTTGGAAGATTATGTAGCATGAGGGCATGTTGTCTTTCTGTAAATGCATCGTGTCGGCCTCTCAGGAGTAACGCGACACTACGAACGTCTGAGCCCAGCAAGCACAGACATTTTGTCTTGGGTAATTGTGCTTGCACTATGACCTACAAGCAATAATGCTACACGGCCGACATCTGAGCTTCTGGTGCATTTTAATGATGTTTAGTTCTGCTTGATTGTGCATTCTAAGCTAGCCCAAGTAATCATTTCATTGGGTATGTTGGGAATGGATGGTTTTGGTTTTGTGGGCATACCATAAGAAGAATTGTCAATTCAAAACTAGAATACTATGTGGAAGAAGAAAAATACATTTTAGAGTTTGTAATTACTGCCTCTGGAGTACCACAAGGTTTGGTACTAGGGCCACGTACAACTAATAAATAACGTTGTTTCATAGTCCCATGAAAAACATTTTTTTTTGGGGGGGTGTTGAATTGTCAGTCTGAAATACAAATCAGTTTTTTTCTTAATTATTTATTTGGAGCAATAAATACTGTAGAGTATTTCATAAAACACATGACAACCACAGTTAATCAGTACATTTAAAATTATTGTGCAAAGGAAGCTAACACGTCCTACATACATTGTTTCAAGAGTGTATCATGAGTGATCCCAATCACAAAGAATATAACACCTTGTCACGTTTTTTTAAATTTTACAAAGAAATTGTTGAGATTAATCAACTCTCTCCAAGACAATTTGCGCCTTTGTGGGGCTTTTTCACGAGACACTGTGTCATGCTTGTGCAAATACCGGGCAAACAAAGAGGGGGATTTCAGAAACGACATTGATGACGCAGGAGCCTCACAGCAAGAATGTTTTCACTCTTCTTACTAATCAACTGATGGTGCACAAGAGACAACGCTACACTGGAGAAAGAGCCAATTAATGTGCGGATGCAGGAATGTGAGCACGTGTCTGTCTATTCATGATTGTCTGTCCCACAGCTGCACGGGACTCGAATTAACTTTGGGGTACATTATCCACTTTTTCAAATGAATAGAACAGGACAGAATATAGTAAGCCACACAATCGGGAAATTCCAGTTTGGCTCCAGCAAAGTGAACGGTGGCAGGACATATACTGATACATCATATGCAAAACATGTGAAATATGTAGCAATAGTAGAAATAGAGCAATGCGTAGTATATATCAACAGTGGGAGCATAATCACGGTAGCCTTTATGAATAACCATTAGGTGATACATAGGCTTATTGTGTTTCCTACAACGGGCTACTGACATGAGTTAACGAAAAAGGTGCAGCTCCGAGCGACTTGCACGAGATTTGCACAGCACAAAATGACAGCTCAATTTTTCTCATCTTTATGCTGAATAGTTTAGACGACACGATTTCACGATAAGCCTCATTTTCTTTATCTCCCAGTCGAGCGCTTGGACAAAAAGAACCAATTGATGATAAACCGCAACATCGGATAAATGGACAGAAGTCATTATTGTATGATAATGGACGCTCCGGAGAATCAAAATAGACTGTCAGTGCCATTGAGGGAGGGTAGTTCCAAGGTAGGTCTAAACTATTAGACATGTCACATACGACAGCTCTTATCGTGTGCGACGTTATCACACAATCTCCCAATATGACATCTTGCCCAAACCTTTTTTTCTCATAGCAGTACCAGACTGACCTGAGAGGGGCAGCATGGTGCCACAAAGTCTACAGACTGCCCCAAAATATAAAGAAGAAAGAGTACCAGTCGTGAAATAGAAGCTAGGCTGACTGTTAGCTTATCAATTAGCAAATATTTTAGTTACAAAATCTTCTTTCGGTTTTTACATTGTTGACCTGGTGGTTTTAAATAGTGAACATTTACATTTTTCAGACAAGCAGAAGACTTTCCGGTGGAAAGGTGTGGATGGTTTCATATTACCGGTCCTCTGTCAGTGTTACCGCTGTGCGTTAGCTTAACAACCGGAAGTTATCATGCCATTCTTCGTACCCCACAAATGCAGAAATGGTTGACTGAGAATATATATATATTTTTTTTTTGTTTGTTTGTTTATTGAACATAAAACATATATACAGTAATAATTTGACAGAAAATAAGGTAGATAAAAAAAGTAAAAAGAAAGAAATCAATCTTCATTCAACACAGTTATTATGTTCAAGGGAGTAGGAAGAAGTAAAAAACTTATCTAGTCCTACCCCGTTATGTGATTGTATCTAATAAATCATTTTTATATCAATCAGAATTTACCCAAACTAACCCCCCCCCCCCAAAAAATCATTGATCAATTACTTTGAATTATGCTCTTAGATTAACAATATGCCCTGTAATTGACTGCGAATCAGTCGAGGGAGCTCAGCTTCCACCTGAGTGAGGACAAGTCAATACAAAAAAAAAAAAAGCCTTCATGTGAGTAGTTGCTCATGATTGAAGGTTTTGCTTTTGCAGCTGCAGGTGTGCGAGTACACACAAGCCATCACACCTTCCCTTCCAACAGGAAAGACTTGGCTGTCTAAGCACAAGGCTTCCTGCAGCATGAATGATCCCAAATGGTGGTTTCCTGCCAGAGAACTTCCTGAGCAATGAGCCACTGCAAGCCTCACCACAATGGAAGCATGCAGCTGCCGAGACCTTCTATGTGCGGATGTGTTTTTTGGACTAGAGAGACAATTTGTCATTTTACATAAAAAAGTGAGACCTCCGTCATACAAGTGATCTTTTAAAATATATCTATTTTATGTTTTGTTTTGCGCACTTGCTCGCTGTTAATCCTGCAGCTGAGTGGGTGGAGGCGAGCGGGCCACGCTTCCTGCACAACAGGAAGTCAAGTGCAGGGCAAGAGAGCGAGGAGGGGCTTGAATGGGGTTGATAGATGAGCTCATTTTAACCCATTGTGTCCACTTCCCTCGACAGGTGCACTTCAGCCTTTCAGTGAAGCAGGAAAAAAAAAAAAGTAAAACATCACAGACGCTTTTTGTGTTTGCTTTCGATTGATTACGCTTTTTTTGTTGTTGTTGTTATTGGTTGCGGGAAGTACTGAATGAACACTAAAAGAAGTGTCGTGCGGTTGCTGTTCTTCCACTTTCCCAATTTACAATTAGACCAGGCCGACTGGCTGCGGCACGCTCAGCAAACAGAAAGAGAAATTAGAGAGATTAGATCCGATCTGAAAGTCCATCATTCCTGCAGAGTGAGAGTTTGCATAAAGTAATGAATATGTTCGAATGGTGCCTTTTCACAGATAAAACTTTTAATGAATTTATTCCAATAGTTCATTTTACAAAAGAAGAATACACGGCTAGCTGTGATTTTGTGCACCGGTTTGAATTT
Organism: Hippocampus guttulatus; assembly: GCF_054856545.1. Lineage (NCBI taxonomy): Eukaryota > Metazoa > Chordata > Actinopteri > Syngnathiformes > Syngnathidae > Hippocampus > Hippocampus guttulatus. Next base: position 16,462,697 of record NC_141265.1, read on the forward strand.
ATTTAGAATATATAATACATACACAGGGCGGCCCGGTGGTCCAGTGGTTAGCGCGTCGACCTCACAGTGCAGAAGTACCGGGTTCAATTCAACCTCCCTGTGTGGAGTTTGCATGTTCTCCCCGGGCTTGTGTGGGTTTTCTCCGGGTGCTCTGGTTTCCTCCCACATTCCAAAAACATGCATGGCAGGCGGATTGAACACTCTAAATTGTCCCTAGGTGTGAATGTGAGCGCGGATGGTTGTTTGTCTGTGTGTGCCCTGCGATTGGCTGGCAACCGGTTCAGGGTGTCCCCCGCCTACTGCCTGAAGACTGCTGGGAGAGGCTCCAGCACCCCCGCGACCCTTGTGAGGATAAAGCGGATCGGGAAATGAATGAATGCATGAATGATACATACACAGTATAATACATACAGTTCACAAAGTCCCTTCTCAATTTCAACAATTTATTCCAAAAGCATTTGAGGAGCTATCTGATTTATTGTACAAGGAAGTTGTCAAAGTTTTTATTTACATTGGCTTTGTGTGTTTCAGTCACCCTGTTCATTCATGATTTGCTTTGCCCATGTGACACTGCAGGACAAAACCAAGGAGAAAGACTCCTGGTCACCACTGTTCATGCGCATACCCATGACACTATTTTACACACCGTACGTACCCTTAAATAGTTTGTGGTGCTCAAGATTCTAGCATGTTTTCGATTTTGACAAGGTTTTGTCTTTGCGGGCATAAAATGAAGTGTTTGACAGCGCGCGTTGGCTCGACCAATACTCACAACAATGGGAATGTCTAAGCTAATATGTAGCTAATGTCTCAGCGAACAATTGGTCAAGACCAGAAAGCTATAAAATGCACAGGGAAGGAAACTCGGAGGGGAAGTACATAGCTACCAAAATAATACCAGTCGCATGTTAAACATAGCTCATCCACATGACTCCATCATCCTCCACTGTGATCATACTGAGACCTTTGAAAACGCTCTTTAAAAAAAGGAATGAGACACCACTGGCCACCAAAAGCAAAGGAAAAAGTTAAACGGAGAAAATCCTTTTATGATGGCCGAAATCAGGTCTAGTGAGACGTAGCTGTTAACAGCTTTCAGGCCATGCCGACGTCATGCATTATGGCACTTCCATGTCCAAAATGCTCATTTTAATGACCAAGGATACTGTTTGGACCAATGAATGTCACCTGATACATAAAAGAAGTAGGAATATAAGAGATGATTAAAACAATAATGTCGTGTCTCTATGGTTGCAAACATTGATCAATGTTAATTTTATCAATGTAAACCAGGTTTATGTATCGTCACACGGTAAGATGGATTTGTAGCGATGCCAGTGAAGAAAATTGTCCTTTCCAGCACTCTCATCAGTTTGACTTTTAATTTCCAACCAGCAGCATCTTCTTTGGGCTGATTATGGCAATCAAGGGGGGAATTCAGAGCCTTACATGCATCTCATCATCGGTCTTGATAGAAGTATCCAATTAAGAAATCCGTGTCATCTGCTGCACACAATCAGTCATCCAAAGTTCAAACATAACATCTTATTTGATTGGAGCTGGGGGTGGGGTGGGGTGGGGGGGGGGCAGACAAGAGGGATCATCCGTGCATCCAGAGTTTTTTATCTGCTCTATGGATCAACACACTCATTTGTAGATTCGTCCTCACGTCAAACTGCCCTCAGGCATACAAATGGTCGAGTTATCGGGGTTATGTAAGCTTGCTTATTACCCTCATTAGGCTCACGGGTGAGCTGGTGCTAAAGGAGGGCTACGCTCTGGACAGGTTGCAAGTCACATACTGTATGGACAAAGAATTATTGCACACACAGACACACACACGCACAATTTTGAGTCTTCAATAAACCAAACATTTATGTTTTTGGGATGCGGAAGGAAGCCGGTGTACATGACCACGACCCAAGTCATGTATGTTATAATCGATAGGATAACCAATTGTCAAAAGATTTGTTCATGACAGCACTAGTTGGTTGAAATACAAATTGGTACTTCAAAACAAAAATGACGACAGTTAGTTTCCCAGCGAATGGAGCAGCCGTGTGTCCCAATACTTTGGACAGCATGCCGTTCTGTCTCCAGTTCACACCGAGGTTGGCATCGTTCATCATTTCGATGCATCCCCGTTTTTCTATTAAGATTTCCTGGTGAGACCTACTTTTTAAGTGCCCCTCCCTGTGTTTTGCCGATCGCTTCCTCCCCTAAACAACCCCCTCCTCCCTTCCTCCTTCTCCTCCTCCACCTTTCTCTCCATCATCTCCTGTTGTCCTCCCCTTCCTCCTTTGCACATTAGTATTCCAAGCAGTCACTGCTGCTCCAAGCAGGGAGGCTGTCTGCCGTCTTTGGTTGAACGCTGCTGGAGTGAGACAACCCAGCACGACTTGACGCTTTTTTTTTTTTAAATCAATGTGTAATTACCCACCGCACAGATAGACTCACATCCAGTACAGACAGCTCTTGCTCCCGCCACCACAAACCTTCTTCCCTGGCCGTGTGTGCGCTCAGCTCTGACAGATTGCACCCAAGCCATAATGGGTCCCGTCTCGACGTGTGCCTTGATAAGCGCCCGTCAGACGAGCGACATCACGACCCTGTGCCAGGCACGATACGGCACACGGCGTGACCGGGGCAGAAACGGGTGGGGTGTCGTGGAGGGCGGGGGACTCAAGGTGGAAAAGCATAATAACACTGCACTCATTTTGTTGACAATCACCTGAAAAAAATTACTCGCCTAATGCACTGCGCTTCCATTTACAATAAATCACAATGTCGTGTGAAATGGAGAGCCACTTTCCTCCTGCTGAATAGATTCATTCGACTTTTTTTTCCCCCTCTTTCTGATGGTATTGTAAAAAATGTTAATTGATGCCTTATTTACAGTCTCAAGCAAGCAGAGGCTCCTTGTGCAATACTGGTAGAGTGCATGTCTAGATCATTCTTTAATAGCCGGTTGAGAAAAGAAGATGAGACCCTTAATGCCGCATCGGCTTGTGTGGTACCCCAGGAGAGATCACACACACACACACACACACACACACACACACACACACACACACACACACACACACACACACACACATTAAATTTTTTTGGTGCCTCTTGTACTCAATTACGCAGGTTTTCACCAATAAAACTGTCATCCATTTCTTTCATCCATTTATCTCAATTACAAGTTGAACTGCTCTCCTTTAAATTTACATCACGAATCTGAGATTACGGTTGGTTTACATTGAATTGATATGAGAATCAAATTCAAAAATACATGCATGCAAGGCTCAATGATGACTCTAAATTGTCCATGGTGATTAAGTTTGTCTGTAAGTGCCCTGCGATGGGCTCCTTAGTAGTACAGGATGTCCCTGTCTTGTCACCCAAAATCAGCCGTGCTATTTCTTCAGCTCACCCGCGACCCGAATGACAAAAGGATAAAACGCTACATGAAATGGATGGAAGGATTATTTACGCTCCACACTGGGGAAAAACATGAACATTTGCATTTCTAGTTTAGATGTTATGCAGAACAGTGCAGTCGACAAAGTCTTCTGAATAAATTGCCATCCGGTATCCGTCGGAAAACATACAATTGTTACGTTTCATGGAACTGAAAACACAGGAACAACAACCCAAATGCTGCCTTTTTGGTCATATGAAATTCTGTCTTTCTCGCTAAAGCTTGCTGAGTGGAACCGAACCTATGAAGACAAACTGCCGTATTTTCCGCACTATTAGGCGCTTCGGAGTATAATGAATGGCATATTTTAACAGTTTTCATACATAGGGTGCACCGTATTATGAAGCACACAGAATAAAAGCTACAATAGTGGCTGGAGTTGTGTTATGCATCCACTATATGGAGCTACGCTAAAGGCAACACAACACAATACAATACGATACTACTTTATTTATATTGCACTTTCACAACCATTGCAGCTGTAACAAAGCGCTTCACCCACCATTTCAAATACGACATCCAAGAAATCTGAATATTGATCCATATATAAGGCGCATACGACTATAAGGCGCACTGCCGGCTTTTGAGAAAATCGAATGTGTTTAGGTGCGCCTTATAATGTTGAAAATACGGTACAATATTGGATATGCTCTTTAACCAAAACAGGTTCATCTGACCACATCCTGCCGCCTGCTCTGGTAGATTTCCATTAGTGTCCCAATACATTTTGTCCATATGGTCGAGTGACCTTGTTGCTCTTGTTTCAGCCCCATCACCCCACTTATACACCACTCATCTCATATGGCTCTCTGCCACATAAACGAACCGGCTCACCTCACAGGCCAACAAGGCTACTCTGAAATGCACGTACTTCACCCACTTCGGAATCCGATAGCAAGTTCAAGTGGTCGGTAGTCTTTCAGCAAGTTTAAAAATGGGCCTTAATAATTCATCCATCTTCTCGTTGGGAGGGGGTGGGGGGGTAGGGACCAGACTGACATCATGCAGACTGAACTCAGAAGACCCCGTAGGAGGACTTGTGATATAATGTGAGGTCATGAAGATGCTCCTATCTGTCCTGAAGTATACTGAGCAAAAAAAAGAAAAAAAGCTTTTATGATGGTGTACCATGTTCTAAAATACACAAGCACAATTTGATGAGTGAGACAGCCTTCGGTTTTGTAAGATGGAAAGCATCTAAAAGAAATCATTCATGCACTTGAGTTGAATTCTGAATTACTTTTATGAACAACTGTCAACTTTGTCGGTTGCTTGTGTCTTTTTTTCTCCGTATGAGTTCTTAAGACTTTTTTTTTTTTTTTTTTTTTGTGGGTCCGCTCATGATAGACATGCCGACCTAACTTCATGCATCTAAGTGAAACTTAGCTTCTGGGGCTGAAATTTCCCCCAAATCATGATGAGTGCTTCAGAGCCAGAAGTAGAAGTTGTCGAGGAAAATATGACACCGTGTCCAACTGTTCATGCCAGTCACGTTTCACCAAACGTTAACATGCCATTCATTTTCAACATGACATTCAGATGCTGATCACCGGAGTGCGAAGCTGTTAAGTCGCATTCCCAGAATAACCAAGTGGATAGTTTCATTCTTTGGCTTCTCCCAGACATTGCCATGCAGTGAGTTTACACGATGCGGCTTTTTTTTTTCTTTCCGCTTGGGGTATGGTGACTCATTCTCAGGCAACCCTGACATTTTCAGCTCTTATCAGCCTATGCGAACCTTCACTTTTCATTTTGACATCAGTGATTGGATTTGTGATGCCACATAAGCCCCTTTCATTGGCTGTGATTCTCTCCAGATGCTTTAATAATAATAATAATAATAATACATTTTATTTGTGGGCGCCTTTCTAGAAACTCAAGGACACCTTACAACAAGCAGTTAAAATCACAAACACAATGTTAAAAACAGCATCAAATAAAATAAGAAAAAATACAACAAAAAATAAATAAATAAAAATAATGGCTTTATGGTCCGAGTGAGTAGGCTTGTCTAAACAGATGTGTTTTGAGGCTGGATTTGAAATGTGTTAATGAGTCCGTATTACGAAGGTCAGCGGGGAGTGTGTTCCAGAGTTGGGGAGCAGAGCGACTGAAGGCTCTGTTTCCCATGGTGACGAGGCGAGCAGGGGGGACAGAGAGGAGGAAGAACGAAGAGAGCGGACAGGTGTAGGAATATGGATGAGGTCAGATAGGTATGGAGGGGCTAGGTTATGGATGGATTTGAATGTGAGGAGCAGGATTTTATATTGAATGCGGTGTAAAATGGGGAGCCAGTGGAGATGTTGGAGGACAGGTGTAATATGGTTTATGTATGGTGTGAGTGTGATAATGCGGGCGGCTGAATTTTGGACCAGCTGAAGCTTATGGAGGGTTTTTTGAGGGAGACCGAGCAGGAGGGAATTACAGTAATCGAGTCGCGAGGTGACGAGGGTATGAACAAGTATAGCAGTGGACTGAGGAGTGAGAGAAGAGCGGAGCCGGTGAATGTTTCTAAGATGATAATATGCAGAACGAGTGATGTGGTTGATATGTGAGGTGAAGGAGAGGGTGCTATCAAGAATGACACCCAGACTCTTGACCTGAGGAGAGGGGGAGATGGAAGAGCTGTCAAAGGGAATGGAGAAATTGTTTATTTTGTTTAGGGTGGATTTGGTGCCAATGAGGAGGAGTTCAGTTTTATTGCTATTCAATTTGAGGAAGTTTGAGGTGAACCAAGATTTTAATTCCTGCAGGCAGTTGGTTAGGGAGGATGGTGGGAGTATGGTATTAGGTTTGGTAGAGATGTAGAGCTGGGTGTCATCCGCGTAGCAGTGAAAGTGAATGTGATGTTTCCTGAAGATATTACCAAGGGGGAGAAGATAGATTAGAAACAGCAAGGGACCAAGGACAGAACCCTGGGGAACACCTGAGGTGAGGGGAAAGGGGTGAGATCTAAAACATTTGAGCTGGATAAACTGGGTGCGGTCAGAAAGATAGGAGCGGAACCAGGAGAGGGGGATGCTGGTGATGCCAATGGAGGAGAGTCTGTCGAGGAGGATGGAGTGAGAGATGGTGTCAAAGGCTGCACTGAGGTCAAGCAGGAGGAGGATGGCGAGTGAACCGGAGTCGACAGAGAGAAGAAGGTCATTGCATATTTTGAGGAGGGCAGTTTCGGTACTATGGAGGGGACGGAAGCCAGATTGAAATTGTTCGTAGAGGTTATTGGAGGAAAGATGGGTCTGAAGTTGAGCAGCTACTGTTTTTTCTAGAAGTTTGGAGATGAACGGGAGGTTTGATATGGGACGAAAGTTATTCAAGTCGGAGGGATCAGAGCCAGGTTTCTTCAGTATGGGAGTGACAGCAGCAGTTTTGAGATGGGAGGGTACAATGCCAGTAGAGAGGGAAGTTTGAATAATGTTAGTGATGAGAGGGGAGAGGGCCGGGATAGAAGCTTTGACTAGAACAGTAGGGAGAGGGTCAAGTTGACAAGTAGAGGATTTGGACTTCTGGATTAAGATGGAGATTTGATGGACAGATGGGGAGGTGAATGCAGAGAACAGGTGTGTAGGAACCGGGGAGAATGGAGAAGGAGGGTTGGGAGCAGATGAAGGGGTGAGCTGCTGGTGGATAAATTGGATTTTGGATGTAAAAAATGAGGCCAGAGTATTACAAAAATCAGTGGAATAGAGATGTGAGGGAAGAGTGTCATCAGGTTTGATGAGTTTAGAAATGAGTGAAAAGAGTGATCTGGGGTTACCTTCATTGGAACTGATTAAACCAGAGTAGAAGATTGATTTGGCTTTGGATATTGAGTCCTTGTAATGGAGGAAGTGGGTAGTGTACATTTCTTTATGAATAGTGAGACCAGTTCTTCTGTATAATCTTTCAAGTTGACGGCCTTTTGATTTAAGTTGTCTGAGGGTAGGCGTAAACCAGGGTGCTGTTTGGTTGAAGGAGACAGTTCGGGTTTTGAGTGGGGCCAGGGTATTGAGAATGTTATGGAGGTTTGTATTGTAGTGTGTCAAAAACTCATCTGTTGTAAAAAGACAATCAGTACTGGGGAGGTTGTTGATAAGTGATTCTAAATTGTCCGGGTTAATGTCCTTGATTTTACGGAAATGTATAATGCGTTGTGGGTTGGATTTGACAAAGGACAGGTTAACATTGAATGAAAGCAATAGATGATCTGTGTATGGGAGGAGATCGGTTTTACAGTTTGTTGGTGATAATCCTATACAGCAGATCAAGTCCAGAATATGTCCTTTACTGTGTGTGGGAAAGTTGACAAACTGTTGAAAACCAAAACTGTCCAGACAGGAGGTAAGGTCTTTGGTGAGTGAGTTATTGATATTGTCCATGTGTATATTAAAATCTCCTAAGAGAATCACATTTGGTGATAGTGTATACAGATGAGTGAGGAGTGTAGTAATGTCAGTGATAAAATGCTTGTTTGGTTTTGGTGGACGGTAAATAGTGGCAATCAGTGTGGGAGTTGATCCAGAGAACTGTATAACTGTAGCTTCAAAAGATAAAAAAGCAGGCACATTTACGGGTGAAAATTTCCAATCCTCGCGCAGAATCATCGCGAGGCCACCTCCCCTCCCAGTCGTGCGAGGCACAGCGTGATAAACAAAGCCCGGTGGAGTAGCTTCATTAAGAGTATCATAATCATTTGGTTGCTGCCAGGTCTCAGTCAGACACAGAATGTCAAACTCACGGTCTGTCAGGAGGTCGTGGACGAACTGGCCCTTGCTCGTAAGGGAACGGATGTTCAGTAGGCCGACGTTGACAGCAGTGCAGCTGCGAGCGACCGCGATGCTATCCGACCTCGGGACGCGTGTTAACACAGAGGCATCCGCACGGCGTCTGGTGTTCTTCCGTGGGCGGCGAGCGGTGGACCAGAACGACCTGATGGAGCTGGAGTTGTCGTATTGATAGTTTCGACGTGAGCCCCGGTGAGTGCACCTTCGCCGGGGCACGTAAAGGATGTCCGGGTGTTGGAGCAGAGCAGGCGGTGGTGGACCGTGTGGATTAAAATAGGGTTTGAGCTCAGTGGCAGCATACTGGTGAAGCGCTTCCAATGGGTGGTGGAGAACAGACAGGACGAACCAGCAGAAAGCAAGCCACTCACAGCTGATCGACATAGCTTTAGCATTAAAACAAGTTGAGAGTTGGGGGAAAAAATCCTTGAGTTATATTTAGATATTTTGTTCATGGGAAGTCTCCCCCCCCCCCCCCCCCATGTAAACATTTTTCTTTTTTGTCAGAGTCAAACACAACCATTATTGTGACATATGTTATCAGGTGCTTCCTGCAAATGAAGCCAACAATGAGCCCAATTCTTCTGTCGAACCCATTTGAAAACACTTCACTTTTATTAATGGCCAGATGCAGCTCTTCTGTTAACGGTGTATTCAAATGGCACGTTTTGTCCAACGCACTTGATGTTGCTTTTACTCATTCCCTCAAAAGTTCATTGTGGACTGCCTCAGTCATCCATAGACAGCTGGGGGAGGCTCCAGCACCCCCCACGACCCTTGTGAGGATAAAGCGGATTGGAAAATGGATGGATGGATGGATGGGCTTCTACCAGTCCTATATGAAGTTTCTGAAAGTCATACGTGGGTAAAATTGCAAAAGAATCTTAACAGAAAGTAACTTTAGTGGACGTACGGTAATAATTGCTTTCGAGAAATATTACTTGAGTAAAAGCGTGAAATATCTAACACTTTCTAGTATCAGAAGTCATATTTGATGATAAAATGTGCAGACCCCAATTCCAATCAATAAAAACAGAATACCAAGATTTGAAAATACTTTTGAACTTTACGTTTTGGACTTCACTGGATCAATATAAATTGATACCTCGAAATCCTTCTTCAGGTTGGATGGGGCAATATTTTTGTGATGTAGGTCGGCATACACAGTAAGAGGCACTTACCAATGTACAAAAATCATTCGTGTACAACATTCACTTTTTACCCCTCTTGGTCCTACTCACAAACCAACAGTGTCTTTTATCTAAATCGCTTAAAACGAGTTGATCATGCGGCGGATAAATGCAAGCCTCTGTCATTGCACATTTCCTTCCGCTCTCTGTGTGTCATCTGAATGTTTGATCAGCAGCCGTGGAGTCCAAACACCAAGCAACACTCTGTACACGCTCCGTACCCCGTACAGCCGTTAGTTGACACTTAGTGAAAACACACACGCACACACACACACACACACACACACACACACACACACACACATTCTTGACACAGAGGTGGAGAGTGCCAACTATGCAACACGTTCTAACACGAATGAAGGAAATCCGATCAAACGGCACAATAATTATCTTCATTTTGGAGTGCGTGTGTTTGCTAGCAGCAACATTTTTATTTGAATTGCCTTTAATTATCTTTACAATGGTGCTCTAAAATACTGCAAATAAGATGCTCAGGGCTGAGCTAACCACCAATCATGAGCCGTGATGGTTTTCATTTTCAGTCGACAGCAAGTGGCAAAATGGCCGTCCCCTGAGATGGGTTTTTAGATGGATTTTGCTGCTCAAGTCATTACAACAAACTCATTATTAATCAGGATGTTTTGACTACAGTAGGGGCGCATAGTTTTGTTTAAAAAAAAATTTTCAAAAAAAGAGGAATTGACTTCCCTTTGAAAGCATGTACAGTATGTATGTAAAGCATGTATCTACCACTATGCACCTTCATGAAAAAAAAACAACAAACTGTTTAGTTGAGTTTTTTTACTCCTACCACTGTGGCTTTTCTGTTGGTTTTGTCATAACGGTGGACATTTATATTAAATTTTATCCATTGTAAGTTATGGTAAAGCAACGATGCTGAATGATGGCACATTTACCAAGCATCCAATCTGACTGGTCTGTTGTCATTGTACTCCACAAAGTGTCGAGCATACTGGATGGGGATTTCTAAAATCTCTTGTACATGGAGGCCTTGTCAACCTGCTATTGGAAAATATCTGACCAATCAACAACATGAGACAAAGACAAAATTCCCTTAGACCTTATCTGTGAAGATATTAAAGTTGTCAATCAGGGGAAATTGTTTGTTTTGCTTTGTTTTATCACAAGCAGTGTAAAAGGTGTTTCTGACACTGCCTGGTTGACGTCTCGGTCTCGTTCTCTGTCGATGCACTTTTAGCAGGAAAAAAAAGAGAGGAAAATTTCCCATTTTAAATAACACTTTGGATTCTGTATCCATGGATAGAAATGTGCTTGGTTGACTTAGTCCCCTCCATTTAAGTGTTGATGCTGTTTATCTAGGATATGACATTTGAAAACTGGTTATGGCAGCCAAATGGGGGGAAAAAATGGAAAATTGCATGTTTGACTTCATACAGCCATTCGGTGCTCAGCAACATAGGAAACGTGAAAAAGGCAATTTTCCAGGCACTATATGAAGGAGCTTTGATACGACCTCAGAAGATGGAAAATTGTCAGCTGCATTTGCAACTACCCCCTGAATGCACAAAATTGTCCGAAAACTAAGCGGAGGCTCAGAGGGGATCGAGCGTTTTCCGATTGCTCCATTTCGAATAACCTCTCGTTAAACGTTCGGCAAGCCCCCCGCTCTTTCTATTTTTTAAATCTCATCTTAAAACACGTGCTTATTCGACGGCTTTTGCCTAAGCATGGAGGGGGGGAATCTACTCACCTGTACCTCTGAAGATGGTATTTGCCGGGTTGAATTTGTACCCTCATTCTATGTTCGTGCTGTTTATACAGAAAAAAAAATGGTGAAAAGGGGAGAAAATGGAAGAGTTCACCTTGTATATATTATACATATATATATATATATTCGTATATACGAATAGCTTTTCCATTTCGAAAACTATTACCTCCTAAATTTTACATTGCAGCATTGCACAGACAACAGTGACTGTTCTGCCCTCTCGCCTGCGTGGCCAGACGTGTAATTACAAGCAGTCAAGCAGCCCCGAATGCTCTCTGCCTGACCGTGGGGAGCGTCCCCAAGATTGCGCCGCCCTTTTCCAAAGCGCAGAGTGTCTTACCAAAGGTCACGCATTCACCTATCTTTTTTGTTTCCCGTCACACACGAGCATGGATTTGTGTTTGAATGTGTTTTGTTTTGTTTTCTCTCCTGTGTCACGAGCGGAACGCCGGAACATCCCGTGTCACCCAAGAGGCACATTGCCAGCCGTAACCGCAGCGTGGTCAACGATCATTAACTGGATGTGCCCTTTAGCCCAGTAAACCGGACACCGTGGGGCAACAAGGCCTCCCATGTGTTGTCGTTCCAGCTTGGCTCAGTCTTTAATGGCCACACGTGTAACTCTGTAAACAAGATGAAGGGAGGTGGAGAAAGATGCTTCTGTTTTTTTTTTGTTTTTTGCTTTTGTACTTTTGCCCCTCTCCCTAGAATGAAAAGATAATGGAGGAAACAAGCGGAGGATGACAGCACACAAATAGTGGTCTTGCTTTTTAGTTAAAAAAAATGTAATTGAACAACAGATAGCAGGAAAATGATTCGAATCCACTGAGGCGCTATTCGTGAAGGTTTTCCTTTGTTTGCTGCCCAGTCAAAGTTTTGCGTTTAAATCTCTTGCCAGCTGTCCCTGTGCCCATGTGGGGTTTCTCCAGGTACTCTGCCTTCCTCCCACTTTCCAAAAACCTGCGTATTAAGTTGTCCATAGGTGTCATTGTGAGTGTGAATGCTTGTTTGTCTCTATGTGCACTGCGATTGGCTGGTGACTCATCCAGCGTGTATCCCACCCAAAGTCACCTGAGAGGCTCCAGCTCACCTGCGACCCGAATAAAATGCATGGATAGGGAGGCGGCGGCATAGTTTATGTGGTTATCGTAGCTTTCTCATAGGGACAAGATCTGGGGTCAAATCTCCATTGGAAGTTGTTTGTGTGGATTTTGTTTGTTCTCAACGTGTTTGTGTGAGGTTTTTGCTCGCTTCTTTTCTCTTGGCTAATTGTCCAGAGGTGTGCATTCAGTATGACAGTGATTCCTTGTTTGTTTAACAGTATGTGACCCTGATCAGGTCAAACGCTATAGAAGAAAATGTTTAGCTGGAAATGGATAATTGCCATGTAAAATAATGAACATGTGGACTGTCTTGCATAATTATTTGCCCAAGGGGTTTTCAAACATTTTCCCTGTGAATCCTGTCAGCCGAATGAAAAGAATCGGCAGGCGCATTGTCCTTTTTTTTTGTTAGCTTTTTAAAAAAAAAATGTTTTTATGACAGTTCGCGTCAGGGGCCCAATGTCGCTTGACAGACTGCACTTAAATAAACAATGGCGGATTGTGACGGAGCAAAATTATCCATGCTTTGGCGCCTAATGCCAAGAACATAGCACCTTCGCATCTCACTCGCCCGCTCGCCACCCAACCCCCCAATGACTCAGTGGAAGCAGCGATTATGTCAAGAACAATGACAGCCATTCATCTTAACTTGGTGACTGCCGTTTGACGTTGAGTGAAAGAACCCCAGAAAGAAAAGCCTGGGCAGGCCTTAATTGATGACCCACAACTCTCTCTCTCTCTTTCTCTCTCTCTCCCTATCTATCTATATACTGTATATACAGTATGTACACACACACAGTGCACGTACTTTTGCCATTGGAAAGGCATCAAAAACAAGATGTGTCCTAAGGTTTATTTGTAGCATACTTATCGGGGTTACTCATGTTTTCGTGATGTAGCAATCATAGTGCAGCTAAAAATGCGGGTCGTAAGATTATCTTTTGTTTAGCGTGTTAACTTTTTTTCTCATCATTGTTGTGACTGAGTGGGAACCAATGTCTTAAAAGTCCTCCCCTTCCTCCCCTCGGCTTTTTTCGACAACCCCCACCACCACCACCACCATCATCTTTTTATGTTCCAAACAATCCTGGAAGAAAAGCCTTAACGCAACCTCATTCATTGTTTTTTTTCCCCTAGGCCAGGCCATTATATGCTGGATGACATGGAGCTTGTAAACAAGCCAAAGCACGAGAAAAAACAAACAACTTGTGTCACTTAGTTTCATAGCAGTGACGTTACCTCAGAAATTAATCACAAGAAGTCAGGTTGTGGACATTGAGTCAAGTTGAGTTTGATCCTTGTTTAGAATTGGCTGGAATCGCACGCATATTAATTTGGGTATTAAATCCACAATAATTACGCAGCAGGAGAATATTGCAATGTATAGATTTCAGTTTCACTTTTCCAAAAAAAAAAAAAAGTGCATTTTTCCGACTGGCAAGGTTCTAAATTGAAGTTCTAAGTTGAACTTGTTTCACAATTATATTTTTCCGAACCACACTCTCCTAATGATTAAAATGACTCGAATGATAACTTAAGATAGCCAAGCCTTCTGAAAAATGTCTTGAGAAAAAAAAAGTCCATCATGAAATGCAATCAAGTGCAACCTTAACATTTAAACGGGTTGCTCGGCATTCCGTTGTCGGTGGAATGTGATCCCATCGGGCCATGAACATGACGTCATACAGACACCACGCGATCTTTGACGCACACTCCACTCAACTTGTATCACCTGCCCCTCATTACCAAAGCTTACAATGGCATTCCCTTTTGAGAAGAAAAAAAAAACTCTCGCTGTATATTTTCCCACGTCTTGCTATTTCCTGTTCGAAATACAAATACCTGGACGTGCTATCTGTACTTTCCCACTTGGTCTGTACTACCGGAGACAAATTCCGTGTGCATACCTGTCAACTCATACGGTTTAGCCATAGTTCATACGGATTTTGTGGTGAATCTTACGTATATGGCCGTATCGCACACATCATACGGATTCTGAAAATTTAGTGAAAAAAGTAACGCAGGAATACAACTCTGAACACAGTAATGCCACTAAGTAGAATGATGATTAGACATTAACCAGACATTGTATTATGGAGATCTACAATAAATATCATTGAAAATTTCGTGGGTTTTTTTCTGCCGTTATTTTGACATATAAAATCCTTTGGTATGTTATAAGGATTTTTTTGCTCTTTATAAGGATTTTTTTGGTAGTTTATACAGGTTGGCGCTCCGAAAAGTTGACAGGTATGCGTGTGTGTTCTACATACTTGGCCAGTAAAGATGATTCTGATTCTGATTCTGATACCCCAATCGTCGTGTCTCACCATGTCTCAATGACATAAAGGACTCCACAAATGCGTATTGATCGATGCTGTCACTGAGGAGAAATGATCGCCGCATACCAAAGCGATACCGATACCCATACACACACGCGCATATGCCTCCTGGTGGCCGTGAGCAGTACACACGACAGCATGAGATCATCGTTCTTTTGGGCACGATCTCGTCTTTTGAAGACCATACAGTTAAAAGTCACGTTTTACGAAACAGACGTTAATGACTTCTTTGTCAATACTGCTGAACAGCGCGGAATTTTCCTTTGCGCATGCGCACTTGGAGTCTGCAAACCACCAACGTCATTAGTGACCCCTGGGTGACGTGTGGCGGGTACAAGAGACTGTCACCAAAGAGGCAGTCCCTCTTTTCTTATGCGCGGTGTTCGCATACCAGTGGGTTCTGTTTGTCCCTTCTAATCAAAGAAATTGTCTATCTACATCTGCTTTCCGCCTTGTGCCCTTGTTTTCTGGCGGTACGGAGGTTTGCGACTGTGTTTTGTTTTTTAATGGGTCACGCTTTTTTGTTTTGTTTTTTAATGGGTCATGCTTTTTTGTTTTGTTTTGTTTTTTTTAGCCACAGTAGCCGATTTTTGGTTTCTCGGCCCTGTATGTTGTGGCGTTAGCCTCTTCCTGAATGACATATAGAAAATGGATAGATGGATGTTCTTCATCAAATGATAGCATGACAAAGTTATGGTCATAGCTCAGGCTGAAAACAATAGTCGAATGAAACAATACACAGTAATAATAAGCAAACAGGTTCAGCTCCTGTGCGGCACGTGTGACCCTGACTTCCTCTCCGGCTTTTCACACCCGAATTTCTCCACCTGTAGCAAACTCTCATCTTTTTCAAAACTGGTGAGGGAAGAGTGTTTTCTTTGTGTGTGTGTGTGTGTGTGTGTGTGTGTGCGCATGCATGCCCAGAGCATTCATGGGATCCCGATGAGATGATTCACCGCGTGCAAGTCGCAACCCTCTGCTTCTTCTGCATGAGCCCTCCACATCTTCTTCGCACGCCACCAACACCGCCTCCTCGTACTCTTCCTCTTTCCTCTTCCCCCCGTGGCCCAGTGAGCTCGCTCTCCTGGGGGTGGATAGTGCTCCCTTCTGCACCATAAACGGTGCTGCTATCGTAGCAATCGGCTGGATTTTACACTGCAGCACTTGATGCCCATTTCCGATTTAGTGTCTTTTATCGGATCTATTTAACGAGTTTGAAGCAGACCGTTTCCGATATCGCTGTTTAGAACTGCAGGCGCCTCTTTGCATGCTGTATGGGCCAGGCCTGGTTTATATTGAATGATATATGATTTCATGAGTATTTTTCTGCTTTATACTACAATACAATGCTTGTATCAACCCTAGCCAACGTCCCCTTTTCCGTACCGTTAAAATAAATAAATAGATTTCAATTATCAATGTATAGCTGCAAATAAATATAAGACAGTCGGCCCTCGCATACTGGCAATTCGGCTCCAGCGGATTTGCATATTCGTAGGGGTTTTCCCCCCAAGCATGTCAATATTTTTTAATATTTGGGGTTGGGTGGGGGGGGTCGAGTTGTTTTGCTGTCCATTTCCCCCATTTTTTGTGTGTGTGAAATGTGCATTGAATGTTTATCAGCGTTTTTTGCGTTTTCCCAAAATGCTTTTTTATTTTTTATTTTTTTAGGTTCATTGATCACTCAAAATTGTCCATAGTTGTCTATTGTTTGCCTGTGGCCTGCAATTGTCTTGCTACCAGTCCAAGGTGTAACCCACCTCTCACCCAAAGCTAATTGGGATAGGCTCCAGCTCGACCTGGACATCTTGATGTGGTCAATGTTCTACCACACAAAATAACTCGATATGAAGATCAAAAATGGGATTACTCACTCGGACAGCTTCGCTTGAAAGTGTTGTGATGTTTAAAAGTCCACTTTTAAATTGTTTCCTTTTTTCTTTTTTTTTTTTAAATCAAATACCATATCTATGAGTATAATAATAGAGACCATCTCTGAACTACTACAAGGCACACCTTTTTTGGCTGCCAATTAAAACAGTTTGTAGTTCGCATTTCCCTACAATTTTCATTCAAAATTTTATTCAGGCAACACAATTATTTTGACCAGTTAAAACATGCTTTCTTGATAGGAACCATGGACAATTTCGCATGGGTTACCAAACCCACAGAAAAATTCCATATACCTGGAAAACAATGCTCAGAAGTTTCAAAAGTTTTTTTATTGGATGATTTAGGTGCACACAAAGACATGTAGCAGGCACATACATCAACATATAGACGTCCACGCCTTCACCTTCTGTACTACGCACCGAAAAGTTATGAGACCTTACACTGCACACCCAATCCGGACCTGCAGCGCTGAACCGGACCGGGCTTCGAGTTTATTAAAGTGAGGAAAGGGTGGAACCACAAGGGAGGAGGAGGAGGTGTGATGGCATCCTTCCTTGGAGGAAGCATATGGAGAGGAAGCCCCACTCCTCCCGAAGCCTGAAGCAACACATTCACAGAGGAAGCCCAATTAACATGGAATGTAAGCTGTGCACTCAGATCCCCAAAGATGCTTGCGAGTGTCTTTTATTGCGGGAATGTGTTTGAACGACGCGCAAATTCCTTATGGGTGTGTTCTTTCTGGCTATGAAAAAGAGGGGATTTGCTTTATTAGTCACCGCTATTCATTTATGACAGTGCAGCGCAATAGCGTTGCCGGCTCGGCATGTATGTATGGTGATAATGTCGATCTTACACAAGTGGCAAACCAAAGTTGATTTTATCATGTCTTTTTTTTTTTTTTTTTTTTGCAACAGCATAACTAGAGAGGGCACTTTCCATATATAGTCTTTGTAGGTGAAAAATGTCATTCGCTTTTTTTCATTACCCTACATAATATACAACAAAAGCAACGAGGATAGTGAGTTCTGTTTTGACTCTATTGTTGTAATCTTCAGATGGTAAAGAAAGAAAAAAAGTCTGAATGTTATGAACCTTAATGTTATCAAAGAAGTTGGCTGTTTAAAAACGGATAACAAGTTGATGCGTTACTCGTCTTGAAATCAAAAGTGATGGAAAATACTTTGTTCAACTATTGTTCAAGTTACTGAAAAAAGGGTTGTCAAAAAATTTCTTGCAAAATCTCCATGGTGTTATTTTTGACACATAACAATTTGAAATTTTTGTACCGATTTTAGCAAGCACCAGGAAAATGGACACACATGACTTGAGTTTGACACAAGGGCTGTAGGATAATTGCTCACGATAATCTTTCAGAAACAATTGATGATCAGGCCTTTATATTTATGGTTTTGTTTCAAATCAACGCTAGTGGTATGTATATATATAAAAAATCATAAAAACCCATTGTGTAAATGAATCTTTATGCTTCCCAAATATGCCGCCACCTTCATTCTCGCTTCTCCCTCTCATGTTTGAGCAGGTAAAAAAAAAATTAAAATGCACCTTTAATCCTTTTTGTTGCAACATCCTTCCAGGAATGCCTCAGCACGTGCGCACTTCTCACTGTACGATAGAGGTCTTGACTTGCAAAGGAAAGCAGAAATGTTCTTGGCAGTGTCTCACGGGGGGTGGAGGGGGTGGGGGGTCATCTTCACATCAGAGAGGGTCATCCTGAACTCGAGTTTAAGGGAAGCACAAAGAAAGACGATGTGTGTGTGTGTGTGTGTGTGTGTGTGTGTGTGTGTGTGTGTGTGTGTGTGTGTGTGTGCCCGCAAAAGCTCTTTAGTTCACAGCGCTGGGAAAAAAAAACTGGACTTCCTGTTCGGTGCACGAAACAAAATGGCGTTGGACGGAGGCCTCTGGAACAATGCTGTGAAAATCAGCCCCCACCCAGGTTAGGGAGTACGGGGCTCGTGAATCAGAGGCAGCAGAGGCAGCAGGGAGCACGTCCCAAATGGTGGATCACCTCTGACACTCTTGGAGTGTATTGTCTGCATAAATCATTATTGTGCGTAAATACCTTGTCATGTGCGACAATGTATTTGTAATGTTATCGCGATCAAATAGGAAAGTCGGACTACTGAGAAATTCTATGGACAGCCATTCACACTTGGGTGCTATTTGAACAGGGTGAAATTTCTGGACGAAACTACAATACATTTTAAACATTACAACTGAATGGGGTTTTTTTTGTATTTAGTTTATTTAACTTGCCTGGGTCAGGCAATTAAGCACAACTGTTTTCTGACTTCGGTCATGTGACCTTCGCAAACTGAGCCGTGATTGGTTGTTACCTGAACCCATGATGTTATTTTCAGCCGAGAGCAAGTACAAATGTACTTCGTGCCCTTTTTCTAACCTATCATATGCCAACAGTGCATTAAAAAATAGGTGTGAGTGTGTGCACGAATGGTTGTTTGTCTTTGTGTGGCCTGCGATTGGTTGGCAACCAGGTCAAGGTGTACCCCACCTACTGCCCGTAGACAGCTGGGATAGGCTGAAGCCCACCGACCCTTGTGAGGATGAAGCGGATCAGAAAATGGATGGATGGAAAAATTGCATTCTACCAACCAATTGCGATAATGTTGACGTCATTGCACCATCACACCTCCATCCAGAATCATCCCGAGAGGTTATAATAGGCGTTGGCATCTCTGTGTATGCAACCCTCAAAGCAAAAAGTACAGACACCCCTGCTCTCGATTGTCCAGAGGTGTGAATGTGAATCTGAATAGTTGTTGGTCAATATGTGTTCCTCCTTACCCAGAAACTCAAATGAGGCCTCTGGATGACATTTTGCTGCTGCTTAATGGTTGTGCATATTTATAAAGTGGTGGGAAGAGCAAGAAAGAGGAAGTTTACCGCTCTGTCTTTGTTTTGAGGATGTTACGCAGTCTCTATATTTAGTCTCGCCGAGACATAGCAATCTGTGTCACATCCTTTGAAGATAAGCGACTGTCGTTGTCACTCTCTGTCGCGGCAAATATTCTGCATTAACAGTGCCTCGATTATGCTGTGTTCCAAGTGAGTGTGCATGTAAGACAATTTAGAGTATTCAATGAACCAAACAGGGCGGCCCGGTAGTCCAGTGGTTAGCACGTCGGCTTCACAGTGCAGAGGTACCGGGTTCGATTCCAGCTCCGGCCTCCCTGTGTGGAGTTTGCATGTTCTCCCCGGGCCTGCGTGGGTTTTCTCCGGGTGCTCCAGGTTTCCTCCCACATTCCAAAAACATGCATTTCAGGCTGATTGGACGCTCTAAATTGTCCCTAGGTGTGAGTGTGGGCGTGGATGGTTGTTCGTCTCTGTGTGCCCTGCGATTGACTGGCAACTGATTCAGGGTGTCCCCCGCCTACTGCCCGGAGATGGCTGGGATGGGCTCCGGCACCCCCCGCGACCCTAGTGAGGATCAAGCGGTTCGGAAAATGGATGGATGGATGAACCAAACATGCATTCTTTTTTTTTTTTTTGAGTGTGGCAGAAAGTCAGAGTACCCAAAGAAAACATGCAAAATTAAATGTTCGAAAACCAGAACTTCAGAACAGTGCAGCAGAGGTTAGCGTATAGCGAGGGGGGAAAAAAATAATTGAATTTATTTGGGATATTAACCATCAGGGTCTATGTTAAGTTAGGAGCTCCTCTTTGACATCGGAACTTTTTTCTTTCCCATTGTGGGTGTAGTTTACACCGATGTGCTAAATCAACCAAATTTCATGGTAATATTTGATGATCAGATTTTTTTTTCTACAAACGAACAAATACAGCATATGGTGAATAAAAAACAGCATTGAGTAATCACGTTTCTTTTTTCGGTTTTATTTTTACAGCGGTGTGGTGAGAGAGGAGGGGAATTCTGGACAATCGAGATACAGTATGTAGGCCGGCGACTTTGAAAGCAAAGTTATTACATAATTTAGCACTCAGTGTGCCACTCCGCCAGAGAATTCCATACACTTCCCCAATCCACCCACCTACGTTCTACTCATTTAAAAAAAAAAAACATTTGCAAAATGGAGCTGTGATAAAAAGGATTAGAATGAGAGAGGTCACACACTTGAATCACGTGACCATCTCGAGAGACATGAGAGCCTGCAGTGGTTTCATAGTTAAAAGTGAAAGTATTTTTGCTTCACTCCACACATGGCAGACATTTTCTTTCATTGTTACTTCACAAACAAAGCCATGTCCCACTCGTTATCCGCACACTTTTCAGTGTTAGAAAAAAAGAGTGAAACAAAAAAAACTCAAACTGACAGGTTTTGCTTTTTGTTTTTTGGTGGGCGAATCAGTGAAATGGCAAAAATGTCAGCCTCCTGTTGCTGAGTCACATGGGGATGACTTTTTATAAATGTGAAAAAAAAATGTTGCTTTTCTTTTCTCGGTGCACAAATGCTCATCGGACGTTTTATGTCATTTTCCTGCAAAGAAATGATGTGCAGGCAGCTCTGTAAACGTGTGTTTTGCTTTCCCCAAAATATGTAAGTAAAATAAAAACTAGATTTTATTCATTTCATTTCCTTTATTTTATAAATAATGGGATCACTTATTTATTGCAAATACATTAAAAAAATTAAAGTATGAATATTTATTCATTAAATGATTGGCTAAATATTAAATGATTGGCTAAATACTAATAAATTAAATAAATTATGCATGAAAATTTGAGTAAATTTTGGCGGCTCGGTGATCGATCGGTTAGCGCATCCACCTCACAGTGCAGAGGTGCAGGGTTCGATTTTGGCTCTGGCCTTCCTGTGTGGAGTTTGTAAGTTCACCCGTGCCTGCGTGGGTTTTCTCTGGGTACTCCGGTTTCCTTCCACATTCCCTAAACATGCGTCGCAGCTTCATGGAACACTCAAAGTCAGAGAATGGTTGTTTGTCTCTGTGTGCCCTGTGATTGACTGGCAACCAGTTCAGGGAGTCCCCCGCTTACTGCCCGTTGACAGTTGGGATAGGCTCCAGCACCCCCCCCCCCCGCCCCCCCAACCCTTGTGAGCATAAGCGGATCAGAAAATTGATGGATGAATGGATAGTGGTTGTATAGACACTTTTTTTTTCAAAATGAATTTTACATTCACCATTTTTAAAAAAAAATTCTTTATCCTCAACAAAGGACTTGGCCCATCTGTCAGTTGGAAAAACTAAACGTGGCCCTTGAGAACAAAACTTTGCCCACTTATTCACTTTAATGGACAGTGATTATCTAAGACATAGTGTCCGGACATTGAGAAGCATCGAGAAGTGACAATTCAAAGACCATAAGCAACATGCACCACTGCAACCTCTTTCAAGTTCATGTCGGTTTGCATTATGGGAAAAAGAAGAGAAGCACACAAGTGCTTTTCTTCCATTAGTCTCCACTAGACTTGCATTAACCCCGTTGTAGGACATTGTAACTAATGCATATTGATGCCCGGTCCACTTCATTCGGTCCTGTTCTTTGAAAAGCAGCCCTGCTTTTACTTTATTAACTCATTAAAGAAGGTCAAACCAGGTTGTTCCAGATATCGAAATACCTGCCTTACAATCAACAAGCAGCATTAGCTATGCCCACTTAAATGTATGTATCATGTCGAAGCGTTTTGTAGCTTCACAGCTAATGAATAATTTAAAAGAGGACAACGGTGGCTCGCCGTGTCATAGAGTTTGTCTGGTGGACAATGAATACTTACAACAGCTTCAGCCAACTTGCGGCCACTGCTCCGGTCGGCCGCCCCAACAAAAGAGGCACAGTGGTTGAAGTTCTACCATCAGTACTGTTGGAGGCGATCAAGCAGGGGGGAAGCGTGTTGTTGTGGACACGGCGGGATCCCTTCACCGTCCTCCACTTCCCCCAGGTCCTCCGCGTGTTCGTTTGATTCGGGCTGAGTTGATGTGTGAAAATCAGAGGCTGGAAATGGAGAAGTTCTTGCAAGATGTTTTACTGAACGTTCAGGGCACAAATGTGAAACAAACAAGTGTTATGGTCAAGACACAAATGCGCTCACGACAAAGTTCCTATACCAGTCTTTACGTGTTCAAAGCGGGGCGTATCTCCTTGTGGGTATCATCTTTTCCTGTTATGGGCATCACCTTTTCAGTTTCGGTGTGACGGTTTGGATGTCTTCGGTTTCTTGTCCTTCCCTGGGATGATGGTTTAAATGTCCTTGGGTTATTTTTATTTCTTTTAATCATTTTTATGTTCCGGTGTTCCTGATATCGTGTTTTTATAAAACATGATGATAGATGCTTTTACCTTTCTCAGACGTTATCTTAATGTTCTGGATGTAAAACAGCTGCAAGTGCGAAACCGCAGTCTAGCTATCAGACGCTCTTACGTACTTGTGTGGTCTATGTTCACGAAAGGTGTTAACAGTATTTTCGGTTGCCAAGACAGTTCAAATTAAGGTCACCTCATAAGGTTCAACTGGCGGTCATATTGCAAGGCACAAAGTGAGGCTTATAGTCAAAGTCGACATGTCTATGATATATAGTTTTAAGCTAAACATATACCATACAGTATATAAGTGATAACTTCAGTACCAACACATAACCGGGTGGTGTTAGGTTCACAGCCCCACCACACTTGAGTATCGGAGACATGCAACTGCAAATCCGATGACACGACCACAAAGTTGCTCATTGCAAGTGCACAATTGGACATCCTTATATCTGAACACAGTATTGTCTATGGGCAAAAAGTCCAAGAACAAGACACAGCTCTGGTTCTGATCAGGGGGCCCAGTTGTCCCAGCCATGACCTTACATTGTCATTGCCCACATGAGCATTGAACAAGGGAGTTCCCAGAGGCGGCACGCTCCAGCACTCCCTCTAAGAACCCGAAAAGGGCAGGTAGCCCACTCTCACCGAAAAGCGGAAGGAGGCTACTATCTTCCTGGTAAGTAGAGCTGTTTTTTAAATTTTCACACAAATGGATGCATGTCAGTGATGAGCTGTTTTTACAACAGGCCCAGCGGCTGCTGAAGTAGCTCGTGCCCGCAAGCGCCACGTTGATGACACCTGTCCTAGTCAAATGCACATGTAACACACTTTATACAAATAGTATATTTATTTCATTTATATTTATTCCATCTTCAATAATCCATTTTCAACACCGCTTATCCTGAACAGGGTCATGGGGAGTTGGGTGGAAGTCAGTACCGGTAAGTTTTTATATTTATTACTTGAGTTAATTTATCAAATGTATGTATTTCAACTCATGTATTGTATTGTATATACAGTTTTATGAAAATGTCATTTTTGCAGATAAAGGCCTCACCTCAAGTAAAGACATAATGGGAGCCTTCCTGGGACTGTCTTCAGCTCAGTGCATCATTTCCCCCAGCGACCTGTGAGGAGTTACTGTCCAGACAAAGATGTTTAAATACTGCCGCAAGTAATGTTTTCCTTTTGTGAAGTGCTGTACGGGATGAGTTGAGACATTTGCCTTGACACATATAAGAAAAATGAGAGTCTTGCAGGTTTTTCCCCACTTCAACTATTTTCTGTTCTCTCTATTTTCAAGCACCCAACGGCTCTTGTGGTGGATTCTGTGGTTGCCACGGAGACAGAGTCACCCACGTGGCACATCATAAGGAGCCTCTTGTCCACGTCAACACAGCTGCTTGCTGCACTGTGTACATTGGAGCCCGCCAATGACCAATACCCAGGCCTTCCGGAAGTAACGCCTTCACGATATGTAGGTCCACTTTTCGAGTTTAGTAAATCTTGGAAAACTCTTGATTGGGTCATTGGACCAAATATGGACATTTCCACCACTACCGCTGCTGCTGCTGCTGCTACTGCTGCTGCTTCTGAGTTAGTCAGAGAAATCTTGCCCGTGTCAGCGCATGGCATGACGCAAGTGCTGGATACATATAGTGTGCAAACACCCACGATTTGAAGTGTGCATGAGAGAGGAAATTGCTGTTCCCACTCTCACTCCACCTTCACGTCACCTCTTCTGTTTCAGGAAACAAAGCCAAAATTATTTTGGAAGGCTTATGAAGCTGTCCCCCAGATCATCATGTTTTCAGATGGTTGCCGTCACTTTAATTGCTGATCGGTACCGTTTAGTTATCAAACACTCTGAGGTTGACAGATTCAAAGTAAAAATCAACACAATAGCAGGTTCAAGATCAGTACCAAATATTTTTTTGAATGTAATACAAAGAAAATGCCGTTATTCCGCTTACTAAGGGAGCTAATCTTAGATTCAAGACTTAAGTTCTGTTTCTTCTTTGGAGATTTGGTTTGGTTTGATTTAATTTGTCCTGAGATTCAAGATTTCTGTCAGTCTTGAACTCAAAGAATGTCTTACCTTGAGTAGATAAAACCACTATTTGTACAAGTACAGTATTGACTCATGCAAAGATGTCTCTTAATAGCTAGTTGTTTTTTTTTAAGTGCAAAAGGCTCATCAGTGGAAACATTTACTGTGTGTCAGTCGGATTGTCCTCAATTGCTCCACAGCTGGCCAATGTTTGAACGTATTCATGACATCAACGTGATAAACTTGTGATTTTTCTTTTACCCTTAAGGGTGGGTGCACTGTCACATGTTGACATGAGTACTGTATTCATAAGATAAACCTTGAAATGGCTTCCTCTAAACAAAGCCTTGCTCTGCAGCTGCCGACCCTGTGAAGAAACCCAGTGTAAAGTCAATAGAGTATTTGTCAACATGGCCATTTACATGATTCACCACGTTGAACATGAGCACAACAAAGAGAGAGATGTCTCAGTAAGGTCACAGCTGGTCTGTGGGGAAGGAGGTGGGGTAGAGGGGGCGGGGGGTTGCAGGGCTGGGGACAAGTAAGGGGGAAGAAGCTTCAGTTGAGTCATGAACAATTTTGAAAGCTGTCACACAGCGCCACCGCGTGGCGAGGCTCTGCACCAGGCTTGAACCATCAATATGCGAATCACTCAAGAGGACATTCTGTACCTACCCATGAAATGTCCAACAATCCTTACACAAAATACAAAAATATGCGCTTGTTGCTGAATGTAACTGTGGTTGTTGTAAAAGTGATTCCCAATTATTCTTTAAAATACAAACTAGCGCTGGCATTGCCCTAAACTAGCGGCATTTTTTTTCTTGTCCCGCCGTATTGATGAACTAACACGTACAATTTAGCACAAGTTTTGAGAAGGGGTGTGCAGACCAGACCAGAGATGGGCAATTTAAATGCTGGGGGGGGGGGGGGCACAATTTTTCATTAGTGCTACTGTGGGACCACATAGCACCATGCACTTACGAACCAGATGTTCAAGTTCAAGTCAACTTTATTGTCAAATGTGCTCTATGTGCAACATACAGCACAGATGGAATTTCTTTCCTCTCAACCACAGGAGAGAGAGGAGCCGCTGCAGGTGCACGCGCTGCCATCGACAGAACAGTTAACATAAAATGACACACTAATACAACTCAACGCGGCTGGATGGATGTAAGTCTTGAGGAGCTGACGATAATAATAATAATAATAATAGATTTTATTTATAAGCGCCTTTCAAGACACCCAAGGACACTTTACAATAACAAAAAACACAAAACAATACGGGTTGAGCAGCGGCAGCCAAAACGCGCCAGCGTTCACTCAACCCGAAAGTCAGAAAGAAACAAGGGAGGGAGAGAGGAGAAAAAAAACCCCACGCTCGAACTACCCTCATTTGAGGATAATTTGAGTGAGGCAAAAAACTCCTGCACAAGCATATGACAGTTACAACAGGTCACAAGACATAAACAATGGATGAGAAGAAAGGAGCGTTAGCGCGGAGCGCTGATGCGGATTTGGAACTGGGAGTCGCGGCTTGGAGTTTGAAGCGGATTACGTGGGACAGGAAAAGTGAACTAATCTCTTTTCGTCAATGGACGCGACAGCTTCGTGTTTGCTTTCAAAACTTAGCTTGTAGCAGACGTGTGCACATTTTCAGCATGACGTCTCTGATCCACTGGTGAAAGGACACTTTGGTCCTCTCCTCTTTCATCTAGAACTGCTTCAGACAACAAAGTGTATGCAGAAAAGTGGTGAAGATTGCACGACTGTCTGTGTCCGATGTGTTGTGTTGTTTTTGTTATTTTGACTTCAAAATGGCGCCGCGAGAGTGGCTGCCTTTCCAGCAGCTCCTATATTTTGTTGTTCTACTTCTTCCTTTCATAACCTTGCTGCTGTGAATTGGGAATTTCTCCATTGTGAGACTAATAAAGGTTTTCTTATCTTTTCTTAACACATAAAACAGACAGTCGTGCAATCTTAAATTAAGATTTTTCTGCATACACTTTGTTGTTTGAAGCCTTTATAGATGAAAGGGGAGAGGATCAAAGTGTCCTTTCACCAGTGGATCAAAGACATTATGCTGAAAATGTGCACACGTCTACTACAAGCTAAATTTGAAAGCAAACAAGGTGTAGCGTCCATTGTCGAAAAAGAGATTGGCTCGTCATTGGGGTGGCGACCGAATGCCCTCTATTGACCTTGTTCAGAATTTCGCTAATTGCACTGTTATACTGTAATACTGTATTGCAAGCTTCTACTGGGCCATCGATAACCAATTTTCTTGTCATATACGAAAACCTTTATTAGTCTCTTGTTGTCAAACGTCAGTTCTCCTGAGTCTCATTATCTCGTGAAACTGTACCTTATAACATAACCGACGTTTGTTGGCATTTGACAAATTTTCGTAATAATTGCAACGTCCAAGGCAAATGATTGACGTACATCTCCAGTTGATACCTCTCCACAGACCCGACTACAACTCGTCTCGTCGTGCGGACGATTACCTGAGATTTCGCAGTGGTGTGAATTAAAAACGTATTTTACGACGAGATTCGTTTGTTCGTTTAAAAATATATATTTGCATGTACATCTAAAACGTCTCAAAGGATTCCCGTTAATCTGCGGTGGTTGTGAATTGCGTCACGACCTAGGCGGCCGGTGCGCTCTCTGATTGGCGTAGAGCCGTCATCCGGGTACTGCGCTACGACTGGCTCATTAGCTAAAGGTACCAATATGGCGGAGGTAAGAGGGAAAACAGGGGAGAAGCGATTGCTCTTAAATCGATATTTTTATCATTTTACGTCGCGTTTTCCCGCTGTTTTGCTAGCGATTGGAGAGAATGTGTTTTTTGCCGGCTGTATAGCGTGAGTTGTGTCCAAAAGTATGTTTATTATTTAATCGGAGATGTGCCCGAATGTCTGAAGTGATCCTGCACTACAAGGCCGCTGCGCCTTCGCTCTCAGCTGCTTCGGTATAGCGGCGGTGTAAATTGATACGTAAATTTTAACATTTGCTTGGAGTGGGGGAAAGCATATTCTGTGCGTATTTTGTGGGGGCGAGTGAAAGAAACCTACATCTTAAGTAATTTATTCGCCACCGCGTTGTCGTTACCGGTAACTCAAAAGCCGTCCAATGTTACACCGCGCCAAACGAAATGTTCATGTTTACATGCATCGACATTTGAGGGTTTCCCATCGGTGTTCTGATGCTAGCTCGCTTGCTTAGTAGCGCCGCTTCAAAATGTCACTTTCTTCTCTGTGATATTTGTTTTAAATATTCTCGTGTCTCGTGGTTGCCATTTGTTGAAGATTTATGTGACAGAATTTGTCGATGTGTCATATATGCGGCTTCTGTCGTAGCCGCCTACCGTCGTTCAGGTAACGGTAAATGCCCCTTTTCCTCGCTCGTTTCGGACCACATTTTTAGATTAATTCCACGTTTTCCTGCCTTAGAATTCTCATTCTTCGAATATTTTGTATTTTTTGTGTTCAATGCTTATTTAGATTTTTCTTTCCTCCCCCCACTCAGGCTTCCATTGGGAGTTCAAGTCCAGGTAAGTGTCGTATACGAAAAGCTTATGAGTAATGCTGTCGGTGTTTTATGAAGGCGTTTTTGAGCCACACCGATACACAACGATATTATAGTCCAAATAAAACAGTGGCATATTTTGGAGAGAAAAATATTTTTCTTGTTGATTAAAAAATCCATAGCTATGAGATTAAATGTACAAAATTTCTAGATTATATATGAATGTTACATAGAATGTTTTTGGTGAAAGGTTTTGCGGTTACTGTTGGTAAATTAGAGAAAAGGGTTGTGTTTTAAAGAAAAAAACTAATGTTTTCGTAAATTGACAACAGTTGGCTTCGTCAGCGGCACTGGCAGTTGCCGATGGCGGGTAACATTTGCTGACGGAATGTTTTAGAAGATGAAGTAGGAACGCTACCGTTGTTCATTTCATGTCGTATAAAATCATTTTTTTCTTGATATACACGTACATGTAATTGTCATGTTTACACTGTATTACACTTTCATGTTTTTACATCGATAAATGTTTATCCTGTATCATATATCATAGTTGGTGAACATTTTTATTGGAAATAGTTACAATGAACTACCGTTATAGCGTACAGTCCCTCAAGGTACGTTGTAGTGTGTGTATTTTCATTCGATTGAAACCAAGATAAAGATTTGTCTTATTCATATTCGATGAGAGTTTATCTGTAGTTTCTTGATGACATCACCACAGTAGTATACACAATAAAAGTACAGATCGAGGCATGGCCGAGACAGATCTGCCACTACTCAGCGATTAAAATGACACCATCTTTGTAAAATTGAAGCAAATTTTTGCTATATTGTTTTTGAGTGGTTTTTTTTTTTTTGTCCTTTTCTTTCTTACACAGTTGGCTCTTTGTCGTCGGAAGATCATGACTTTGACCCGACTGCAGAGATGCTAGTTCATGAGTACGATGATGAGAGGACCCTGGAGGAGGAGGAATCTCTGGAAGGCGGAGCCAATATCAGCTCTGAAATTGCAGATTTGGAGAAGGTAAACTAGATACCTTTTTCGGTACGCTAACATATTGTTTCGACGACAGATTAGTCAGTGAACTCATGGTAACCACCAAAACAGTTTTGTTTAACTGTGGTTGACATCAAAGATGCAGGTAGAGGGCACGCCCACACGCATGTATGTGCGATTGTGATTCTTGTGTGATTGTGATTTATGAGCAAGGTAACCGGACCACTCAGAACATGGCATATTTGCCACAAGCTCTCAATGGCAGCGCAACAATAATACCGATATTTTTCAATGTTTTTATACAAATATTTGAGTGTCGCAGTTCCACTGTACAATGCGTACATCATGCAGAGGATGAAAACGTTTCCTCCATCCTCGTCCCCAGGAGGGTAACATGCCTCTGGAGGAGCTGCTGGCCATTTATCGCTACGAGGCCTCAGCTGGTTCCAGTATAGATAGCTCCTCTGGCGACCTCACAGACGAGCTGCCCGACATGACTTTGGACAAGGTGAGCCTCACTCGCCTCACCGCAATATGTGACGTCTTGCAAGGTTGTCGGTCAACCTGACTCATTTCTTCCTAGGAGGAAATTGCTAAAGACTTGTTGTCTGGTGACTACGAGGAGGAGACCCAGTCGTCCGCGGATGACCTCACCCCGTCGGTGACCTCCCACGAGGCCACCGATTTCTTCCCCAGAACACTTCGATGTAAGCAACATACACCAATTCATACTTCCTCATCTTTAATGTTTAAATGGTAGTTATATTTATTTCAAGTTTCATCGATACGTAAAAAAAAATCTTGTTTTTTGTTTTCTTTAATGGAAGAACTAGCAAATTCCATACAGTGAGCACAGAGCTGAGATTTTAACGCCAAACCTCAGAACTGTGAACCAGACATGCTAATCCCCCCCCCCCCACACACACACACAAAAGTGTAAAAAAAAAAAGCTGCATTTTTCTTTTGTGAAAAAAATGATCATTCTTAAAAAAATAAAACTGTAAATCTGCGCTTGCATCACAGATCAATTAGACAGGATTTCTTATGGATGGGCACCGATACCCGAGAACAAACTAGCCCTGTGGCTGAATTAAAAAAAAAATGCTGTATCGATAAGCTCCACCCTTAACGGTGCAGAAAAATAAAATGTGATTGATTTTGTCTATATCAACGTTCTTTTGCATCGTCAACCTCTAGCGCCATTAATTCTCGCTAACTTGAAATTCCCGTTGTGAAAGCAAATTCTTTGATCGAGGACGATATATATATAGGCTACCCAATGATAAAATCATTCAAATATTCAATTTTAGAAGTTGCGCTCTATACAATGCAGCTATCCAGTGAAATGCAGATAAATATGTGTTTCCGTTTTGGAGAAGCATGCCTTTCACTGGAAATTTAAATGAGCTCTTGAAAATGCAGCAGTGGAATAATTTGTATTTGTCCCTTCAGCCAACGCTGTCTCTGATGGGGATAAAGATTCGGAGTGTGACGATGATGGTCCAAGTCCAGAAGACTCCAGAAAGGTACATCATATATGACATATTGAAACAAAATGAGGCACTTGTAGCATCTTCATGAATAGAATTGTCAATGTGTTTTTTTTTATTTATAAAAAGGAAATAATGGTGGGCGCTGAGTACCAAGCGGAAGTTCCTTTCACCATCTGCCACTACACGGAAGACGAGAAAGGTTAACTACTTTTCTTGTTCTCGGCGAACGAACTCTGCTTTGCAACATTACCGTTGACCTCATGCTACCTCCGCTTTTGTTTTGCAGTGTATGAAGATGAAGATGAGCTCATGTGGCGCCCGGACACGCTGCCGGAGAGCAAGGTCAGGAGCTTCCTGACCGACGTCCTGTCACGGACAACGGACGAGAAGACGACGCACGACAAACTACATGTTCGAGACAATGAACAAGTCAGTTCACTCGTCATATCTTTTGGATACGTTCGACGGAGTGGCAGTTAACCTTGACGGAAAGAAAATATCAATTTGCTTCTTGAAAAACACAGTATCCGTTTTATCTCTCACAAATGTCTGCACCTCATTTGTTACAATAACAGCTTGCATTTAATAATGAAATGCTCTCGCTTCGCAAACGGTGGCAGGGCGTATTTATTTGCTCCACCGCAGGCAGGCAGGGGAGGCATTGCAACCTTTGTGTACACAATGTTACAAAAACATTAGATTTGTTATTTCGAACAAAAAGTATGGCGGAATTGCAAGACGAGACGGAACAGTGTGTCAACATGGACGCGCACAACATTGTGCATCTGGAGTTGATTGGAACGTCGACTCTCATCCGACATTGTCAACAATAGGGCCGAACGATTAATTACATTTGCAATGTCATCGTGATTTGACAAAAGGCGATTTAGTGACCGCATAGACTGCGATTTGATGGGTCATTACTGTATTGAGAAGTGGAGGGGTGGAGAAGGGGGCACGGAGGGCTTTCGGAGCAGGCGGGGCTGAGGCACTCGATTTCAGTAAGTTTCCGCTTCACGAGACATTGAGGTGAGGATCTATAACATGCTTGGTCTTTTTCGCTTCGCAAGTTAAAAAAAAACAAAAACGTGGAGGAGCCTTCACCGTGTATTTTGTCCTGTTTTGGCTGCCGTTGTGCATGTCTACGGAAGTGTCTGTCTGAAGACTGTCGGATGTGTGCCGCCCATGTATTATTTCAATGATTTTTTTTCCTCGTAGGAGAGGGATGTAAGAAAAAAGTTGACTTGGATTTACGTGTCTCTGATGTTAACCAATTGACTTTAGCTGACAACGTTTCAAGATGTAAGAAAAATGGGCAATGGAATATGCGCTACGGTACATCTTGCGAACCATTTTCTTCTGCATGCAAAAAAGGCTGGCATCTATTCTTCATAAATGGATTGTGTCCAGCACGTTCTAGAGTTCAGGGCCAGTATTTGAGGGAATACGGCTTTTGACGTCGATTTTACCACTCTACTTTGTACCCATTTTCCAATTGTTATGCATGTGTGCACAACTCCAGTCTAAATCCTTACAGAGGCATTTTCTCAACATCCTCTTCACTCTCATCACACAGGCTTTGTTTGAGCTCGTCAAGTGTAACTACAACACCCATGAGGCGCTTGAGCAATACTGTAGCCACCTAAAATCCTCGAAAGGTAAGCCAAGTCAACAGGTCGTGCATCACAACAACAAAAAAAAAAAACTTAAATGGCAACACATGAAGTGGTGATTGTGACCACGGGTGCAAAGCGGTGGAAAATGCCTCTCATGTTTCCAGCTGAGGTATCATATCCAAGCATAAATGTCAACCCTTTGTCAGAAGATGTCCATGCGACATAAATTAACAAGCAGGACTTTTCGACAGATATATTTGACCGTAACTCATTCAGCGCCAGCCAATTCTGGACCAAGTCTGAAAAGACGAATAAAAACGTCTTTGGGAGTGAATTAGTTAATCAAGTTTTTAAGTGTTTTATTGATCCTTTCAAAAGCGTCTCTATTCTAGTTATCACTTTGTAAAAAATCTTGGTTTATTCACACTCATTCCCAAAGAAAACGTTTGGATTTTTTGGACTCTTAATTGTGACTAATTTGGCAATCCATTTATATTGCCAAACAGAGGATGTGTTCCTTCAACAAATCCTGAACTCCAGTAATGCCAATTTTCTTCTGGCAAATCAGATCGGTTTGCGTAGCACAATTCTTCAGTATTTTCCGATATCCAAAATCAAGTGACTTGGACTTGGGTCATCTTAGCCCAAAACCCTTCATAGGTGCTGTTTTCTTTTTATTGATGTGAAGATGTTGTTTTGAAATTGTTGCTTCCAGAAAAATCTCCCCCGTGGTCTGAGGAGGAGTGCAAGAACTTTGAACATGCTCTGCAGATGTATGACAAGAACTTTCACCTCATTCAGAAACACAAAGTGAGTTTTGCTCCGACGATGCGCAGAAAAAAGATTGGGCGCATGGCCGGTTGTTGAACGGCTTTCTTTCCACACCAGGTGACAACACGAACGGTAGCGGAATGCGTCGCGTTTTACTACAGGTGGAAGAAGTCGGAGCGCTTCGACTTCTTTGTGCAGCAGAATCGCTTCGGGAAGAAAAAATACAGCAGCTATCCCGGTGTCACGTGAGTTCAACATCCACGGCGCAGTTGTTGGGCTCCATCCCAAAAAAGGTCAACGCTCAAATGAAATGAAAAACCTTGCGTTTGGTGCCCAGAGACCTCATGGACAGGCTCGTTGACGAAGCGGAGGGTTTGGCCGTGGACAGTTCGTCGTCCGTGTGCTCGGGAGGTGGCGGCAGCGGAAGGGTGGAAAGCGCGACGGATCAACAGCTCAGCCTGCTCAACTCTATCACTGCCAGTGACCTCACAGGTCGGTCCTCCATACACACCGCACCCATATGGGTACTCAATGACACAACATGAATGTAGGAAATAATGGAAAGCTAAAGGCATTTGAGGTCAGCTCACATTTATAGATGGCTTTTATCCGGCCCAACAAGCAACAACAGTCTCGACGGTCGTTGATTATTTGTTTGTTGTTGCTTTGGCAAGTGTGTGTCTCTCTCTCGCGCTCCCTCTCTCTCTGTTCTTAACCTTGTTAGAAGCACCGAACTCAACCATTTCATATGCACATTCAACGAACCCTTCGTTAGTGAAAAATAAAATGATGATTATTATTATATATTTTTTTATAAATTCAAGACATAAAAAACGCATTTATTAAAAACAGATTTTTATTTTTTTTTACACAATTCATGTAATTATAAAGTATACGTTTTTAAATTGTGCACAATATGAACCAAGCGGGCGAGTCGTAACTACTTGACATGTTGAGTCTGATTTGTCTTAACCACCATGGCAGAGGCTCGGTTGAACCCCTGAGACCGATTCATCGAACCCCTAGGGTTCGATCGAACCCGGGTTAAGAACCACTGATATATATTTTTTTGAGGGCAGCCCGGTGGTCCTGTGGCTAGCGCGTCGACCTCACAGCGCAGAGGTACCGGGTGCAATTCCAGCGCCGGCGTCCCTGTGTGGAGTTTGCATGTTCTCCCCGGGCCTGCGTGGGTTTTCTCCGGGTACTCCGGTTTCCTCCCACATTCCAAAAACATGAATGGCAGGCTCATTGAACACTCTAAATTGTCCCTAAGTGTGAGTGTGAGCGCAGATGGTTGTTTGTCTGTGTGTGCCCTGCGATTGGCTGGCAACCGGTTCAGGGTGTCTCCCGCCTACTGCCCGAAGATGGCTGGGATGGGCTCCAGCACGCCCGCGACCCTTGTGAGGATAAAGCGGATCGGAAAATGGATAGATGGATATATTTTTGAGCAATAATCTTTGAATGAAAATCAGCTGTTTGTTTTCCCCGCAGCTCTGAGCAACAGCGTGGCGACGGTGTGCAGCCCGGCCGAGGTGACGTGCTTAGACTCCTACAGCTTCCCCCCACTGGAGAGCCTCCACCGCACCTCCCTCAACCACGACGAGTCGCTGGGCTTCCCGTCGGGCGGCGCCGACGCCGACTGCCTCAACATGCTGGACGCCGGCTTCTACCACTCGGAGCTGGGCCAGCTGAGCGGCGTGTGCGTGGCCAAGGACTGCGAGCGGCCCTCCAAGAGACTCAAGCTGGCGCTGCAGCCGGACTCGTTCATGGGCGACGTGTCGGTGGGCAACCTGGCCGTGGACTTCGAAGCGCGACGGACCACGCCGCACCACCACCGGATAACCGGCGCCAAAATGGCCGTGTCGGTCACGGACTTCGGCGAGCCCAATGGCTTTTTGAGCGGGCACGCGCGCCACCACGCGCAGCACGCCACAGCACTTCAATCCGACTGATCTTCCTCATCCTCTTCCTTCCTTCTTCCCTTTTTTTGGGCGTGTACATAAGACTGACCTCATGTTATATATATCATGGTAAATATATATATATATATATATATGTGTGTGGGTGTGTGGGTGTCTACACACACCCACACACACACACACACACACACATCTGTGTGTATGCATATGTACATATGTTTGTGTGTGTACAGAACTATACTTTTTTCATTTTTTGTGTACTATGACATCAGTGATGTCTCTCATATAGAACTAAAATCTTGATTTCTCAAGAATTTATAATAGCCATTTTTCTTTTGTTTGTCACCACGGTAACGTCCATGTACAGTGTGGTCAACAGTGCCCTGCCATTCTTCTTTTCCGCTGCCAAAATCATCTTATTTAGAAGGTGCTTATTTAAAAGTGGTACTTTTTTTCAAATCAGTGTTTGGTTTACAGGTACGTAGCAGTCGGCATGTTGCTCGCTTTTCAGTTTGTTCTTATTTGCGTGTGCCCGTTACGACTAGCAATCGGCTTTGCATTTTATTTTATACTTTTCAACAATGAAATTGAAATAAGAAGTCCTGGGAAATAGTGACAGCCAAGTGTTTAAGAATAGATTTTAGTGGGGCAAAAAAAAAAAATACCCAGAATGTCTTTTGAAGTGAAGGCAATTTGCAAATTTCGGAGCGATTTACTGCCATGAATGAATGGAACAAATCCATTTGGCAAGAAACATGAAGGCCTGTGCACTGTGATCTGCAAATGATACAAAAAAAAAAAAAATTGTCCAACCAGCATGCTAAAGTCCCTCGAGGCTGACTGCAGAAATTGTCTGAACTTTTGTCACCATGCGATGTGTGAGCCTTGTTATTATCCAACAGTCAGCAATTATTTTGGCTCCCGTTTGTCATTTGAACGTTTTAATTGGCGAAATGGAGCACTTGTTAAAACCCAGTTGCTGTTCTTTGTTTTCATCTGTGTTAATGAGATCATCACACGGTCTAGACACGTTAGCAAAGGTTTAACTGCTGCACTTGCAGTGCTTGAAATCCGGTTGTCGTTCACTGTTTTTGTCCATTTTTCTTCATTTTGTCCACGATTTCTCGTCCTTTCTCTCTCAGTAACTTTGGTTGCATCACAGGGTTAGCATAAACGGCGCGTGCCATTTGAATGGCGCGATTGGCTAACTGGATCACTCTTCATGGTTCGAAAAAAATATTCCTAACAATTCTTGTGGACTAAAACTCAATTCTGGTTGGACTTGAACTACCTTGCTCATAGTTTGAGTTGGACAATAACCCTGCTGTTTAGCAATCTCTTAAACGTTTTAATCCCCCTCTGTGGACAACAACAATGAACTAAAACTGTATTTTAACCATGCGTTCACAATTTTTAACACTTCAATTTGTTCAATTTTGGCCAGAACACAATCTCCCGCCATTTTTGTTCACCCAAATAGCCCTTGCTTGTGTTTTAGAAATGTTGGCATAAAAAAAAAAGTTGTTTAAACAGCATGTCAAAGGTAATGTGTTTTTTATTTTTTTATTTTTTTAAGGGGTGTGTAAGTGTTTTTGTATGAATTGCAATGTTGGCGCAAAGCCAGAAACGACTGTCCATCACGTTGAAAACGACATAATTGGTCATCGTTGCTCCTTTTACACTTGGAACAATTATTGCGCTGACACTTTTACTTAATTTTGGGTTTTATGTCACATATGTCAAACTTTTTTTTTTTTTTTGGCCGGGGGGGTGGGGGGGGTTGTTTTCCAAGAATTTCAGTATTAGCTTTGATGCCCGCACTGCTCTGTGTGTGTGTGTATTGAATGTTGGCCGTGTAGCAGAAAGTGGTTTTGGGAGCATACCATGGTTTTTTTGGGGGGGGGGGGGGTCTTCACGTATCTATGCATTGTGCCACGTGAATGGTTCATTTCAGGGGCTGGACATGACACTCTGTGCGCGCGTGGGTTTGCAGTTACACACGCACGAGCACTTGGGGGCAACTCATTCATGCTTTCCATGGCATCATTGATGTAAATAAGAATTGGCAAGTAGCCTTTAAAAAGTCTAATGACCTGACCTCTAATTGTCAATATGTGTGCATACAAAGCTTATTATTATTATTATTATTATTATTATTGTTGTTTGTTTTCTAAATGGCCATCCATTGTAGATATGTACAGAATTTTGAGCCTTTTTTTTCCTCATTATACTGATTGCCTTGGGATTGTTTGGCTTTTTCATTTTCTCTTTCTGTACAATGGAACTTCCGATGTGGGACGCACTTCCTGAAAATTTCAAAATCACGCCAACTGTTGGCATTCTGAAAAACAAGCAACTTTTTTGCCCCCTCTATCCCCGTTTGGCTATTCTTAGAAATGTGGCATCACAAGAAAAAGCAAAGAAGCCGACATACGCACGAAGATGACGTCTTACTGAGCTGAGACCGTCAGTTTCCTTTTACTCGCAAAATGTTGGACTTCAAAACTTGCTTTTAGGGCGTTGACCTTCATTGATTCCACTGTATTATGTTTCTTTCCCTCCGCCCCCAAATGTAAAGTGAAGATGCTCTCGCAAGGCCCCCCCCCCCCCCCGCCCCAGACTGTAAAATACCTCGTCCATCACTCAGTTTGTTAGCATAAACGTAAAAGAGAGGGGGAAAAACCCCAACTTGATCTTCCTGTATTTGTCTCGATGGCATGGCTGCTGGTCTTTGGGAGATGACATTTTGTATTTTTGTCTCGTTTTGTTTGTTTAAAAAATGCAGTAGGTGGTGGGTAGCTGTGCTATTTATTATTTCACTCTGTGGTTTGTACAAACACTTGTCAGAATGTAAAAGGCCATTTTAAAAGTGGTAGGTTTTTGAATTTTTTTTTTCCCACCATCCTGTGAACTCTGGAAAAATGTGATATTTTATTGGTGTGCGAGCGTGTTTGTGTGTGTGCATGTGCAAGCCGGCACGAAGCAAATTTAATTTTATATTTTTATTTTTGTCAAGTCATTTTACAGAAAAAAATGGAAAAACAACCCAAAATACCTTTTGTGAATAAAACCCCTGCAGAAAAAAATGTATCCAGGATTCTAGACAATCAAAAAGGCATCGTTATGAGAAATGTTACAGAAGTTATCTTTATTGTTTATAAGAATTGTACATAGACATTCAGGGTTTTTTTTCTTTGTGTTTGTTTGCTCTCTTCTCACTCATTTTGTTAAACATTTTTTGTATTTTCTGTTGTACTTTAATACCTTGTGTACAGATCCAGAAATAAAAGCTCTGGAAAAATTAATATGCATACATTTTTTTATTTAAAACGGTGCTACTCCTTAATATGAAAACAAAGTTGATGCATTTTTTGGATCTGTATCACACACAACACTTTGTTTCAACTGCAGTTTTTAAAGTGTACTTATAAATTGGGATTTCAGAGAAGGGTTTTAAACTAGAGCTTGGTGCCGGTTCGTTTTAAACTAGGCTTTGGATTTAACAGTAGGGCTTTAAACTAGGGTCAATGTTTCAATGTAGGGTTTCAAGTTAAGATTAAGTTTTCAATTTAGGGTTTAAATGATTAGTAATAAACTCTGGTGAGTGTTTCAAATGACTTTGAAACCCAAGATTCAAGTCGAGGTGAAAAATTGTCTCAGAAGTGGGGTGAAAAGTGTTGAGTGTTTTAAAAAAGCTAACGGCAGCAAAGGAAGTCGTGTTGAGCGTTGCTTATAAATATAATTTATTAATCATTTTTAAAATTCTTTCTTACACTTTGTACAGAAAACAAGGAGAGCACAAAAAGATGTCATGACAAGCGTGCCGGATGCAACCAAAACAGTCACCACCACGGCTCAACGTGTCAAGTCCAAATCACTCCCCATAGCAAAACGATACAAGCACAGCCAAGACGTCCATCATGACAACATATGGCAGTTTGCATAGTCGACAAAAAAAACTAAACAGAAAAACAACAACAACAAAGTAAACATACTAACTACTTCCTAACTTTTCTAACTCTTAAAGTGACAGTACACAAGTGTACACACTATAGTCAAATAGAAAACACATTTTTTCCCCTTACATTTCCATACAATAACAACACTGTATTTGTAGGTCGAGTCCACGTGAAGAGTCCAGTGGCTAAAATGTCGACAAGCAGATTTTTGAAAATTAAGGGAAAAAAAAAAGGCAATGTCATCACCGTCGCCTTTGGGTCCCAGTTTGCATTTTAAATGCACCCTGTACCCTTTTTGAATTAGCACTTACTGTACATCAGGAAACAATCACAACATCCAACCGAGAAGCACACATTTTGGAGCAAACCCCAAAAGAGAAAAAGTGACAACTCCGGCCCCCCCCCAAAAAAAAAAAAAAACAAGCTTTTGCCTGCTACATACTGATGCTCACATACTGTTTTTGTTGGATGTTATTTATCCAGAAAATTGAATCATTTAAAAAAAAACTGCGTCATTTGATCAATTCTTTTTTTTTTGTCCTCGGAGGGGGGGGTTAAAATTACGGACGCCTATACAAAACTGAGAATGTTGTGATAATCATATAAGCCTTTTAATTCCTCATTTTGAGTGGTGACCTAAAAAGAAATCATGTTTTGACTAATAAATTATTTTCACAGAAATATATTTTTCCCTTGATTCAAGACACTAACTTTTCAAAGGTTTGTTTTTTGTTAAAACTGAGAATGATTTACAAATCACATGTTTTATTCAAACATGGTGCATCAACCCCATAATAATGACATTAATAAAACAATCTGGCGTTGCTGTTGATAATGATGCAAAACGATTTAAAATGTAAGATGTTTTTATAATATTTCTATGTTGACTCCCAGTCAGCAAAGGCATCTGGCCCGGATTCGGCATGAAGCTGGGATCAGTTGCAATGCATATATGTGAATGATAAAAGTAAATTGCACATTTGTTGAAGGAAATGTAAGGTGCTTCATGAAATGCTTTGTAAAAGATACGTTCATTGAATTTCAACTTTTTCCAAATGTTCTTGTGCTACTTTATACCAAAACAAAGGAAAGACATGTTGTTTTGGTTGTTTATAGCAAAGTATGGTATCATTTTAATGGTCCGGCCCACTTGACATCTACCGAGGCCGTATGTGGCCCACCATGTGAAATAAGTTTGACACCGGTGATGTATAGTAAGGCGTTTTTAGCCAAAAAAACAACCATGTACAGAAAGGCGTTTTTAGACGAAAAAAAAAAACGACCACGTATAGTATGGTGTTTTTAGCCCAAAAAATGACCTCGTATAGAAAGGTATTTTTCGCCGAAAAAAACCATGTCTAGTAATCCGTTTTTAGACAAAAAAAACGACCATGGATAGTAAGGCGTTTTTAGCCCAAAAAAACGACCATGTATATAGTAAGGCGTTTTTAGCCCAAAAAAAAAACCCCACCATGTATAAGGTGTTTTTAGCCGAAAACCCCCCCGACCATATATGTATAGTAAGGCGTTTTTAGCCGAAACCCCCCCCCAGACGATGTATAGTAAGGTGATTTTAGCCGAAACAAAAAACGACCACGTAAAGTAAGTCGTTTTTAGACGAAAAAAACCGACCATGTATAGTAGGGTATTTTTCGACCAAAAAAAGACCATGTATGAGTAAGGCATTTTTAGACGAAAAAAACGACCATGTACAGTAAGGCGTTTTTAGCTGAAAAAAAACGACCACGTATAGTAAGGTGTTTTTAGCCGAAAAAATGACCTCGTATAGAAAGGTATTTTTCGCCGAAAAA
The DNA here is from genome assembly GCF_054856545.1 of Hippocampus guttulatus. Lineage (NCBI taxonomy): Eukaryota > Metazoa > Chordata > Actinopteri > Syngnathiformes > Syngnathidae > Hippocampus > Hippocampus guttulatus. The sequence continues at coordinate 16,503,610 of NC_141265.1, forward strand.
ACCCCGACCATGTCTAGTAAGGCGTTTTTAGCCCCAAAAAAAACGACCATGTATAAGGTGTTTTTAGCCGAAAAAAACCCGACCATATATATATAGTAAGGCGTTTTTAGCCGAAAAAAACCCCAGACGATGTATAGTAAGATGTTTTTAGCCGAAACAAAAAACGACCACGTAAAGTAGGGCGTTTTTCGACCAAAAAAAGACCATGTATGAGTAAGGTGTTTTTAGCCGAAAAAACCGACCTTGTATAGTAAGGCATTTTTAGACGAAAAAAACGACCATGTACAGTAGGGCGTTTTTCGACGAAAAAAACGACCATGTATAGTAAGGTGTTTTGAGCCGAACAAAAACGACCTTGTATAGTCAGGTGTTTTTAGAATAAAAAAAATGACCACGTATAGTAAGGCGTTTTGAGACGAGAAAAACGACCATGTATGGTAGGGCGTTTTTCGACCAAAAAAACGACCACGTACAGAAAGGCGTTTTTCGCCGGAAAAAAAAAACGACCATGTCTAGAGTAATCCGTTTTTAGACAAAAAAACGACCATGTATAGTAAGGAGTTTTTAGACAAAAAAACGACCATGTATAGTAAGGCGTTTTTCGATGAAAAAAACCTCCATGAATAGTAAGGCGTTTTTAGCCGAAAAAATAACAACCATGTATAGTAAGGCGTTTTTGGACGAATTTTTTAGCCGAAAAAAACGACCATGTATAGTAACGCGTTTTTAGCCGAAAAAAACGACCATGTATAGTAAGGCCTTTTTGGACGAAATTTTTAGCCGAAAAAAACGACCATGTATAGTAAGGCCTTTTTGGACGAAAAAAATGACCATGTATAGTCAGGCGTTTTTAGCCGAAAAAACGACCATGTATAGTAAGGCGTTTTTGGACGAAATTTTTAGCCGAAAAAAAAGGACCATGTATAGTAAGGCGTTTTTAGCCGAAAAAAAAACGACCATGTATATTAAGGCCTTTTTGGACGAATAAACCGACCATATATAGTAAGGCGTTTTTATCCGAAAAAAACCGAGCATGTATAGTAAGGCGTTTTTAGCCGAAAAAAAGGACCATGTATAGTAAGGCGTTTTTGGACGAAAAAAACGACCATGTATAGTAAGGTGTTTGTGGACAAATTTTTTAGCCGGAAAAAACGACCATGTATAGTAAGCCGTTTTTAGCCGGAAGAAAACGACCATGTATACTAAGAAGTTTTTAGCCCAAAAAACCGACCTTTTATAGTAAGGCATTTTTAGACGAAAAAAACGACCATGTATAGTAAGGCGTTTTTTGACAAAAAAAACGACCATGTATAGTAAGGTGTTTTGAGCCGAAAAAAAAAGACCTTGTATAGTAAGGTGTTATTCGACCAAAAAAACGACCACATACAGAAAGGCGTTTTTATCCGAAAAAAACGACCATGTATAGTAAGGAGTTTTTAGACGAAAAAACGACCATGTATAGTAAGGCGTTTTTCGACGAAAAAAACGTCCATGTATAGTAAGGCGTTTTTGGACGAATTTTTTAGCTGAAAAAAATGACCATGTATAGTAACGCGTTTTTAGCCGAAAAAAACCGACCATGTATAGTAAAGCGTTTTTGGACGAAATTTTTAGCCGAAAAAAACGACCATGTATAGTAAGGCCTTTTTGGACAAATAAAACGACCATGTATAGTAAGGCGTTTTTAGCCGAAAAAAACGACCATGTATAGTAAGGCGTTTTTTGCCGCAAAAAAAACGACCATGTATAGTAAGCCGTTTTTAACCGAAAAAAACGACCATGTATACTAAGGCGTTTTTAGCCGAAAAAAACGACCATGATTAAAAAAAAAATACAACTCCACTACTCTATGTGGTGCTTTGGATCAGTGGTAGAGTGATGGAGTACCACACCAGAGATTGAGTGTTCGATCCCTGGTTGTTGCAACAATGTCTACTCTTTAACCACCATATACAACTTATTTGAGGAAAAACACAAAACAACCCAAAGGTTCATTGTGGTGGGTTAGCTCAGTGGTAGAAAGCCGAAGTCCCAAATCCACTGGTTGGGTGTTCGATTCCCAGTGTTGGCAACAAGGTCACATCTTTTGCAGCTTTATTGAAGACAACACAAAACAAGCAAGAAGTTATGTGGTGGTGTGGCTCAGGGGTAGAGAAACCATGTCCCAAACTAGCGGCTGGGTGTTCAATCCCCAGATGTTGCAACCATATCCCTTCTTTCTTTGACCAACATGATGAGTAAGGCTTATTGAAGCCGTTTTTTGTATTGCAAGGCGTTTTTCGCCGAAAAAAACGACCATGTATAATGAGGCATTTTTGGACGAAAAAAACGACCATGTATAGTAAGGCGTTTTTGGACGAAATTTTTAGCCGAAAAAAAACGACCATGTATCGTAAGGCCTTTTTGGACGAAAAAAACGACAATGTATAGTAAGGCGTATTTCGTCCAAAAACGCCTTACTATACATGGGGGTTTTTTTCCGGCTAAAAATGCCTTACTATACGTGGTCGTTTTTTTCGGCTAAAAATTTTGTCCAAAAATGCCTTACTATACATGGTGGGTTTTTTCGTCCAAAAAGGCCTTACTATAGACATGGTCGTTTTTTTTCGGCTAAAAATGCCTGGCTGCCGCTGCTCAACCCGTATTGTTTTGTGTTTTTTTGTTATTGTAAAGTGTCCTTGGGTGTCTTGAAAGGCGCTTATAAATAAAATCTATTATTATTATTATTATTATACATGGTCGTTTTTTTCCGTCCAAAAAGGCCTTACTATAAATGGTCGTTTTTTTCGGCTAAAACTTTTGTCCAAAAATGCCTTACTATACATGGTCGTTTTTTTCCGTCCAAAAAGGCCTTACTATACATGGTCGTTTTTTTCGGCTAAAAACGCCTCACTATACATGGTCGTTTTTTTCGGCTAAAAATTTCATCCAAAAACGCCTTACTATAATAGTCGTTTTTTTCGTCCAAACAGGCCTTACTATACATGGTCGTTTTTTTCGGCTAAAAATTTCGTCCAAAAACGCCTTACTATATATGGTCGTATTTTTCGGTTAAAAACGCCTTACTATACATGGTCGTTTTTTTCGGCTAAAAATTCTGTCTAAAAATGACTTCTTCTACATGGTCGTTTTTTTTTCGTCCAAAAAGGCCTTACTATACATGGTCGTTTTTTTCGGCTAAAAATGCCTTACTATACATGGTCGTTTTTTTCGGTTAAAAACACCTTACTATACATGGTCGTTCTTTTCGGCTAAAAACGCCTTACTATACATGGTCGTTTTTTTCGGCTAAAAAATTCGTCCAAAAACGCCTTACTATACATGGTCATTTTTTTCGGCTAAAAACGCCTTACTATACATGGTCGTTTTTTTCGGCTAAAAATTCTGTCTAAAAATGCCTTCTTCTACATGGTCGTTTTTTTCGTCCAAAAAGGCCTTACTATACATGGTCGTTTTTTTCGGCTAAAAATGCCTTACTATACATGGTCGTTTTTTTCGTCCAAAAAGGCCTTACTATACATGGTCGTTTTTTTTCGTCCAAAAAGGCCTTACTATACATGGTCGTTTTTTTCGGCTAAAAATTTCGTCCAAAAACGCCTTACTATACAGGGTCGTTTTTTTCGGTTAAAAACACCTTACTATACATGGTCGTTTTTTTCGGCTAAAAAATTCATCCAAAAACGCCTTACTATACATGGTCATTTTTTTCGGCTAAAAACGCCTTACTATACATGGTCGTTTTTTTCGGCTAAAAATTCTGTCTAAAAATGCCTTCTTCTACATGGTCGTTTTTCTCGTCCAAAAAGGCCTTACTATACATGGTCGTTTTTTTCGTCCAAAAAGGCCTTACTATACATGGTCCTTTTTTTCGTCCAAAAAGGCCTTACTATACATGGTCGTTTTTTTCGGCTAAAAATTTCGTCCAAAAACGCCTTTCTATACATGGTCGTTTTTTTCGGCTAAAAACGCTTTACTCCATATACATGGTCGTTTTTTTCCGCTAAAAATTTCATCAAAAAATGCCTTACTATACATGGTCGTTTTTTTGGGCAAAAAACGCCTTACTATACATGGTCGTTTTTTGCGTCTAAAAATTTCGTCCAAAAACGCCTTACGATACAATGTCGTTTTTTTCGGGTAAAAAGGCCTTAGTATACGTGGTCGTTTTTTTCGGCTAAAAATTTTGTCCAAAAATGCCTTATTATACATGGTCGTTTTTTTTTTTTTGTCCAAAAAGGCCTAACTATACATGGTCGTTTTTTTCGGCTAAAAATTTCGTCCAAAAAAGCCTTACTATACATGGTCGTTTTTTTCGGTTAAAAATGCCTTCCTATACATGGTCGTTTTTTTCGGCTAAAAACGCCTTACTATACATGGTCGTTTTTTTTCGGCTAAAAATTTTGTCCAAAAATGCCTTACTATACATGGTCGTTTTTTTCGTACAAAAAGGCCTTACAATTCCTGGTCGTTCTTTTCGGCTAAAAATTTCGTCCAAAAACGCCTTACTGTACCTGGTCGTTTTTTTTCGGCTAAAAATGCCTTACGATACATGGTCGTTTTTTTCGTCCAAAAAGGCCTTACTATACATGGTCGTTTTTTTCGGCTAAAAATGCCTGACTATACATGGTCGTTTTTTTTCGGCTAAAAATGTTGTCCAAAAACGCCTTACTATATACATGGTCGTTTTTTTTCAGCTAAAAACGGCTTACTATCCAGGGTCGTTTTTTTTTCAGCTAAAAACGCCTTGCTATACATGGTCATTTTTTTTCCGGCTAAAAACGCCTCACGACACATGATCGTTTTTTTCGAGTTAAAATGCCTTACTATACATGGTCGTTTTTTTCGTGTTAAAACGCCTTACCATATATGGTCTTTTTTTTCGGCTAAAAAGCCTTACTATACATGCTCGTTTTTTTCGGCTAAAAACGCCTTCCTATACATGGTCGTTTTTTTCGGGTTAAAACGCCTTACTATACATGGTCGTTATTTTCGGGTTAATACGCCTTACTATACGTGGTCGTTTTTTTCGTCTAAAAACACCTTACTATACATGGTCGTTTTTTTCGTCTAAAAACGCCTTACTATACATGGTCCTTTTTTTTCGGCTAAAAACGCCTTACTATTCATGGCCTTTTTTTTCAGCTAAAAACACCTCACTTTACATGGTCGTTTTTTTTCGGCTAAAAACGCCTTACTACACATGGTCGTTTTTTTTCGGCTAAAAACGTCTTACTATACATGGTCGTTTTTTTGGTCTGAAAAAGCCTTACGATACATGGTCGTTTTTTTCGGCTAAAAATTTCGTCCAAAAACGTCTTACTATACATGGTCGTTTTTTTCGGTCAAAAACGTCTTACTATACATGGTCGTTTTTTTCGGCTAAAAACGCTTTCCTATACATGGTCCTTTTTTTCGGCTAAAAACGGCTTACTATTCATGGTTGTTTTTATCGGCTAAAAACACCTTTTTGTACATGGTCGTTTTTTTCGTCTAAAAACGCCTTATATACATGGTCGTTTTTTTTCGGCTAAAAAAACTTTACTATACGTGGTCTTTTTTTTCGGCTAAAAACGCCTTACGACACATGGTCCTTTTTTTCGGCTAAAAATGCCTTTCTATACATGGTCGTTTTTTTCGTCGAAAAACGCCTTATTATACCTGGTCGTTTTTTCGTCTAAAAACTCCTTACTATACATGGTCGTTTTTTTCGGATAAAAACGCCTTTCTGTATGTGGTCGTTTTTTTTGGTCGAATAACACCTTACTATACAAGGTCTTTTTTTTTCGGCTCAAAACACCTTACTATACATGGTCGTTTTTTTTGTCAAAAAACGCCTTACTATACATGGTCGTTTTTTTCGTCTAAAAATGCCTTACTATAAAAGGTCGGTTTTTTGGGCTAAAAACTTCTTAGTATACATGGTCGTTTTCTTCCGGCTAAAAACGGCTTACTATACATGGTCGTTTTTTTCGGCTAAAAATTTTGTCCAAAAATGCCTTATTATACATGGTCGTTTTTTTTTTTTTGTCCAAAAAGGCCTAACTATACATGGTCGTTTTTTTCGGCTAAAAATTTCGTCCAAAAAAGCCTTACTATACATGGTCGTTTTTTTCGGTTAAAAATGCCTTCCTATACATGGTCGTTTTTTTCGGCTAAAAACGCCTTACTATACATGGTCGTTTTTTTTCGGCTAAAAATTTTGTCCAAAAATGCCTTACTATACATGGTCGTTTTTTTCGTACAAAAAGGCCTTACAATTCCTGGTCGTTCTTTTCGGCTAAAAATTTCGTCCAAAAACGCCTTACTGTACCTGGTCGTTTTTTTTCGGCTAAAAATGCCTTACGATACATGGTCGTTTTTTTCGTCCAAAAAGGCCTTACTATACATGGTCGTTTTTTTCGGCTAAAAATGCCTGACTATACATGGTCGTTTTTTTTCGGCTAAAAATTTTGTCCAAAAATGCCTTATTATACATGGTCGTTTTTTTTTTTTTTGTCCAAAAAGGCCTAACTATACATGGTCGTTTTTTTCGGCTAAAAATTTCGTCCAAAAAAGCCTTACTATACATGGTCGTTTTTTTCGGTTAAAAATGCCTTCCTATACATGGTCGTTTTTTTCGGCTAAAAACGCCTTACTATACATGGTCGTTTTTTTTCGGCTAAAAATTTTGTCCAAAAATGCCTTACTATACATGGTCGTTTTTTTCGTACAAAAAGGCCTTACAATTCCTGGTCGTTCTTTTCGGCTAAAAATTTCGTCCAAAAACGCCTTACTGTACCTGGTCGTTTTTTTTCGGCTAAAAATGCCTTACGATACATGGTCGTTTTTTTCGTCCAAAAACGCCTTACTGTACCTGGTCGTTTTTTTTCGGCTAAAAATGCCTTACGATACATGGTCGTTTTTTTCGGCTAAAAATGCCTTACTATACATGGTCGTTTTTTTCGGCTAAAAATGCCTGACTATACATGGTCGTTTTTTTTCAGCTAAAAACGGCTTACTATCCAGGGTCGTTTTTTTTTCAGCTAAAAACGCCTTGCTATACATGGTCATTTTTTTTCCGGCTAAAAACGCCTCACGACACATGATCGTTTTTTTCGAGTTAAAATGCCTTACTATACATGGTCGTTTTTTTCGTGTTAAAACGCCTTACCATATATGGTCTTTTTTTTCGGCTAAAAAGCCTTACTATACATGCTCGTTTTTTTCGGCTAAAAACGCCTTCCTATACATGGTCGTTTTTTTCGGGTTAAAACGCCTTACTATACATGGTCGTTATTTTCGGGTTAATACGCCTTACTATACGTGGTCGTTTTTTTCGTCTAAAAACACCTTACTATACATGGTCGTTTTTTTCGTCTAAAAACGCCTTACTATACATGGTCCTTTTTTTTCGGCTAAAAACGCCTTACTATTCATGGCCTTTTTTTTCAGCTAAAAACACCTCACTTTACATGGTCGTTTTTTTTCGGCTAAAAACGCCTTACTACACATGGTCGTTTTTTTTCGGCTAAAAACGTCTTACTATACATGGTCGTTTTTTTGGTCTAAAAAAGCCTTACGATACATGGTCGTTTTTTTCGGCTAAAAATTTCGTCCAAAAACGTCTTACTATACATGGTCGTTTTTTTCGGTCAAAAACGTCTTACTATACATGGTCGTTTTTTTCGGCTAAAAACGCTTTCCTATACATGGTCCTTTTTTTCGGCTAAAAACGGCTTACTATTCATGGTTGTTTTTATCGGCTAAAAACACCTTTTTGTACATGGTCGTTTTTTTCGTCTAAAAACGCCTTATATACATGGTCGTTTTTTTTCGGCTAAAAAAACTTTACTATACGTGGTCTTTTTTTTCGGCTAAAAACGCCTTACGACACATGGTCCTTTTTTTCGGCTAAAAATGCCTTTCTATACATGGTCGTTTTTTTCGTCGAAAAACGCCTTATTATACCTGGTCTTTTTTTTTCTGTCTAAAAACGCATTACTATACAGGGTCGCTTTTTTGGGCTAAAAACGCCTTAGTATACCTGGTCATTTTTTTCGTCTAAAAACGGCTTACTATACATGGTCATTTTTTTCGGCTAAAAACACCTTACTATACATGGTCCTTCTTTTTTCGACTCAAAACGCCTTACTATACATGGTCGTTTTTTTCCAGCTAAAAACACCTTACTATACATGGTAGTTTTTTTCCCGCTAAAACACCTTACTATACATGGTCGTTTTTTTCGTATAAAAACACCTTACTACACACGGTCGTTTTTTTGGGCTAGAAACGCCTTCCTATACATGGTCGTTTTTTTTCGGCTAAAAACGGCTCATCAACGTTCACATCAAAGAACTCTTTGTACCGGCTCGTTCGCCACCGACACATCACTTGTGAAAATGTAGGTGATTGAACAGTCAGAGGTGCTGCCAAAAAGAACCCTTTCTGCACTGAAATACAATGAAATTAATTTTGATTCTGTTTGCTGCAATACAAACTGGATACTTCGTACTTGACCATAAAGTTAATTTAAAACTTAGTACCTCAATTCAAAAACAAAATCTGACGTTGAAAAAAACGTTTAGTATTTGTAAGACTGAATATGAAAATAAACAGAATTTAATTTTCAGTGAGGATCAAATACAGTTTCAAAGAAAAAAAAGTCTATCGTTTCAAATTCAGATGCTACAATTCAGATTCAGTTATTCAATATGATTCAGAGTAAAATATACAAATCCATCCATTATCCGAGCCACTGACCAAATATTCCGCCCCACAGCGTCACACCTAGTTTAGTTTTGATTGTAAAGTGTCCTAGATTGTCTTGAAAGACGCTTATAAATGAAATGTATTATTATTATTATAATAAGAAATTTCAGGGGTTATTTTTACTGACCAGTCATTGGTCATGACATGTACAAATGTTTGTTTTCCTAACAGACTGTCCATTCTTGTTTTCTTACAGTTCTTACAGCCGCTGTGAGACCTAACAGCCTAACATCTTGGGCCTCAGACCAGGAAATTGATGTCACAATCAAAAGATGGCTACATCTGGCTCCTGATCGGGATGGTGACAGGAAGGAGAGCATGAGAAGAAAAGAGGACATGGAGAGCGCAACAATTTGATGGACAGAAAAATACCGTTCAAGAGTAAGCTGCATCCCAATTTGGACTTTGTGTTCACTGTTAAATAAAGAAAAGTGCATTTTTCCAGTGTATGTGGAGTTATATGTGAGGGTCACAAATTATGACAATAAACATATTTTTATAACAGTCGTGTTTGAGACTTTTTTTTTAAAAGTGGGTCAAATATGGCTCATGAAAGATGTGGTTTAGTTGAGGTTGAATTCAGACTGAGATCAGGAACCTGTTCTGGCCCAGCGTCGGGCCGGAGTAGGGCCAGATATGGCTTTACAATGCGGCTCAGATCTGGGCCGACTGCGGCCCACATCATGGATGCCAGACGTGGGCCACTGCAGGACCGTCATTCATTGAGGTATGTGGGCCGAGTGTACGTGCCGTTTCTGCCCCAGAGCTGGGCCAGACCAATTTTGCTGACTGGGCTGCTCTTACAAAATAAGAATAAAAAACAAATTTATATTTGTTTTGAACTCTTTCAAATATTTATCTTATTGTTTAAATACATTAAATATGTTTTCGTAATAATGAATCCCAAGGCCTCAAATATATTTTGACAACCAAAATATGAAAAAAAATAAACATAAAAAATAAATTCATGCTTTGAGATTGATTTCTAAATAACTTTTTTTTTGGTTCATCTAAAAAAATAAATAGAAAAAAGTGTTTCAAACACGATTTCCATAATGCGGTGACATGGACATTTTTTGAAAACCTAAAATATAACTCAAATAATTAGTTATTATCACAACTGACAATCATGTATTTACATGAGTCATTAAAATGAAAAGACAACTAAACTGTATTGTCAAGGCCACTGGATGGCACTAGAGATCAAGAAAGACATGGCGGTGATGTGACACGACACACCAAAATTGCTCTGGATGAGTAATCCATGACATATTTGGAAAAAAAACCCTAAGTGTATTAATCATGTGGTGCGATCGCTGCCTCATCCTCTTTCTTATACCCCCTGCTGGTTGTTCGTCATTACGAAAAATAATACTGCTTCCTGCAGTTGTAACTCATAGACTCTCTTGCCATGGCTTGCATTCATTCAATAATAATTAGTATCATGAAATAAACATAGGAATAATAACAAAGGAGAATCTATTGTTCGCATGTTCTCCCACTCATATCAATACATCTGCACTTCACGCTCGCATCGGGGAAACCGGTCGATTCATGACAGGATCTGAGTGGAGGCGGGCTTGTTGTGGCTTGGCAGGACCTCTGGTTAACAGTTGCAACACGGCACGGCCTCTGAGTAGCCGCGTCGTTTCGTCTCTTGCATTTTTAAAAATCGTAAATGTATACATGTTTGAGCTGGCTTTCGTTTACCATGCTAGCAGTTAGCATTCATCGCCAACGTTTTCCCTCCAACTATGTCCTTATCTTGCGTTATGAGCCCACGACATACAATGCCAATTTTTCAACAACATAGCTAGTTTGGATCGTTCCCGACGGATGAAAGCCGTAAAAACACTCCTCAAAGCGTCTTTCAAGCTATGTTCCATTTATGCTCGCTAGGGGTTAGCAAGTGTCCCTCAGGCCTCAACAAACATATTTAGCTCACTTTGTTAGCTCACTACTTACAATGCCACTTTTATCCCCACTCATTCAACTAAACAGTTTGTTCCCGACAGGCTGACAGTCGTACACTCACCCGTCAAAACATTTTCTTAAGCTAGCTTCCTTTTATGCTCGCCAGCGTTTAGCAAACGCTTTCCCTGAATTCATGTCCTTAGCTCGATCCCTTTACCCTTGCTAGCGGTTTGCAACAATCGCTAACGCTTTTCTTCTATCCTTAGTTTGTTTTGTTAGCCCGCTACCGACAATGCCACTTTTAAGTAACATCGCTAGTTTAGCTCGTTCTAGGCAAGTAAAAAGACACAGCTTTTATTTAGTTCGTTTTTTTTGTAAGTTCTGCTCGCGTCCCCCTGGGTTAGCCTGGCCCGCGTACATGGTCACACCCATTGCCATTTGTCCAGAGTCGTTGGTCCCTAGCCCGGTCAGTGTTCCACGGTCATGGAGCAGAAGTTGCTATCGTGTCGACCCATCTCTTCCAGCACGGCCGCCAGTTCGTTGAGGTCCCCGTCGGGGAAATGCTGGGCCTCCCACAGGTCCAGGATGACGCCTGTCGGACTGGACTTGGTGGCGAAGTAGTTCAGGTACCTGAAGAATGCCAAAAACAAACATGAAGCTCACGTTCACCGTGCAGTGGTGCCTTGACACTTTGAGAGGAGTGTTTTTACAGCTTTCATCTGTCAGGAAAAACTCAAATTAGCTAATTGAACCAATGTATCAAATTGGATTTATACTTTGATCCTTTCATGTTTTTTTTTGTTGCCACGATTTGAAGAAGCGCAGTGACGTTATGCTTTTCAAAAATCGTCCAAAGAAAATGAATAAGTGCGCATGTGGTGTCGGGTCAATTGGAGGACTGAAGCAACCTGTCCAAGTTGAGCTTGTGGGCCAGCATCCTCCAGTCGTTGCCTCTTGTCTGCGGTGCGTCCAGACTCCCGCACAGTTTGTGTCTGATGGACAGGGGGATGCGGAAGGCGTTGGGCCCCACTAACGTGGTAATGTTGCTGGCTGGGTCCATCAGGGACGTGTCTATGCACTGGAGCTCCTACAATGAATTGAAGTGAAATGCCAGTCATTCATTTCTGCCTCGAAAAAAACGCCAACTTTTTTGTTGTCACGCGTTTTCCTGAATAAAGTCGCTTCTCAGGAACACTAATAAAGAGCAGGATGCCCAAAGATGAAGCCGAGCACACAGAGAAGTTCCTCCACGAACTTGCATACTTTCAAAGATCCACAAGTCACAAAGTCTTAAGTCGAGCTGCCTGCGATTGTTCAATCATTCATAGTGGGGCGAGAGGTCATGCCAACATGACCGGAATAGCGAGGCTTTGATTTTTGCTATACTGACAAAAGCTGAGCGTGTATGCGGGGTGGGTTCAAAGGTCAGACTGTATTTCTATATTTTTTGGGCGGGGGATGGGGGGGGGCTCCAAATGTCATCGTTTTGAACTCCCATGCCATGGCCGCGGTGGGCTTTAGGCTGAAAATTGTGCAAATGAGACGGGAGGCTCGTCAAGAGGACTTTGGTCAATCCACAGAACTTCTCCAAATGGTTCGGCGAATGAATCAATGAATGAATAAATGTGTGTGTGTGTGTATATATATATATATATATATATATATATATTTCTTTGTTTGGCTGCGTGTCGGCTTGCGCGGCACCTGTGAGTGACGTGGAAATTACATTCTTGCTGCCAATTGGCTGTCGTCGACAAGGGATGGCATGGCCCCCTTTGGGGCGGTTATGAAATGCTGACGGAAACGGTGACAGACATACACACTTCCTATTTGACTGAAAGTAATTTTATTTTTAAATTTTTTTTTAACCAGTGTGGTGTCCATGTGGCCTTAATGGTGCTTTCGCCCAGTTTGTATTTAACTCTTTCATTCCACAAGACGTACTTGTATGCGTGTTTAAAATTAGGCCCCGCCTACCAAGGACGTACTTCTACGTCTAAGTCTTTTTTTTTGCGTCATAGAGAGGAGGGGGGTCTGATGCAATCTGTGAATGGGAATAAGCCGTTTGCATTGTAAATCATATAAAAAACCAGTAGGTGGCAGTGGTGCCTCACGTGCTTGAAATGCATGCTTTTACAAAAAGCTCCTTTCTCCGCTTTTTGCCCAGGAATCGCCATTTTCATGAAACTTAGCCATTTTATAGTGCTGATTGCTGAAGAATGGAAAAAAAAATACAATTTTTAGCATTAGAGCCAAATATTCTGTGGGCCTTGCAAGATTAGTCAAAATCCAGTAAAACGCTGGGATTGAGGGGGTTGCTCCAGTGAAAATGGCTGGGATTTAATGAGTTAAATGGCACGATATAAAGTCACTCTGTCTTGTGGGATACAAAGCGGTCACCCGGGATTATGGCGGCTATTATATTAGCAAGTTGATTATGGTGCGGTGTGAACGGTGGCGCTCGAACCTCCTCCAGGGTGTTGCTGAGCTGAAAGATCTGCCCCTCGCCCTCCACCTGCCTGACGCACAGCTTACAGCTGACCTCAGTAACGGCCGAGCTGATCCTCTCCAGTGTGAAGGTGCAGTGGAGGCTCCTCTGGCTAGCGCTCCATACCTGGTAGAAGGGGATCTCCTGCAGGGGTACGTACAAAAGTTGACTTACGCAAAGGAGTCAAATCAATACTTAACTAAAGAGTGTGAGTACTTTTGCGCCTCTGTGGCTTCACCTGATATTTGGCAATGAGTTTGCTTTTCCAGTGCGGGTGCGGTACATCATGAATGGACAGTCTCAGGTTATGCGTGCTGTCCTTAAAGTTGAGAGTCTTGGGCTCGTCCAGGAGTTTGCCTCCCATATGCGTCTCCATCTGAAGAACCTCCTGCCAAAAAAAAACAAACAACGGTGGCCAGATTTTTTTTCAATCAACTATGCAAGTGGTTCTTCGTACCACCTCTAAAAAAAGTATCAACGTCATGACAAAAATTAAAATAATGTACGATACTCCTGTAAACGACTGCAACATTATGTACAATTCAAACAGTAAGCCCACACTTAAATACAAGAAATTCAATCTGCGCTTAAATAATGTTTCAATGAAAATGTATTGTACATACGTTCATGTATTGGGAAATAAATGTTTGAAAACAAACAGTTCTAAAAGACTAAATGGAAATGTATTGTACCTAAATTCAAGTAAACTTACGAGATGTACCGCATTGGATTTCAAAAAAGAAAAATGAATCCACTGCAAAGTTCGAACATTTGATTCTGTTTCTTTTCCATACCCATAATAATATGATACCAAGATCAGAATAATTTGCCCCGTCTGGCATTTATGTAATTATGAGTGCTGTAATATTTGTTACAGTAATTCAGCCATTTCCCCTCCTCAAATTGGTTATTAAAAATATTTTTATTAATTCAAAATGTCATTAAATAGTTGGTTACGGTATTTGATTTCATCTAAGAAAAAAATGAAAATAAATATGAAAATAAACTACCCATAAATTGAACACACATTTACTTTTATTAAAAATGCTTCATTAGATTATCCCCCCCCCCAAAAAAAAGACAAACTCAATTTTCAGCCCCCTTAAAGGTGCCCGTAGATACCCACATGATGGTGCTAAAGCACTGTTTTTCTATTGCACAGGGCTGTACAAAAATTATGCACGGTGAAGCAGCATGTGGCTGCACATTTGAACACCCTCGGCTCATTTACGTGTACATTTGCGATCAATGGCGACATTTTGTTGTTTAAATACATACGGGACAAGCGGCCACGTCGCTCGTTGGGATACTCGTGCGTTCATTCCATGCGTGGGCATCCGCTCTGCATAATTTCTCCCGTTTTACAAGATTAAAAGTAAAAAAGACAAGTGGTATGTAATATGCTAAACCGCATCTCTCCGAGAGTTGTTTTTAACGGTGGAATTGCTTGTTTGAAATGCTAACCACACTGTTAGTGCGCGCGTGTCTACGCGTTGCTACTCAACTTGATCACTTCATGCATAAATTAGCAGCGCTAAGCTCCCCCGTATCAGATGTTCCCTCCGGGGCTTTTGAATATGTTTAAACTCTAAAGCGTCAGCTAGTTTGACATTGCTCGACCCGGTTTTGTTTATCGCCGCCAAGATGAAGACGCCACACACACAAAATCTTTAATATGTCGGAATGCAAATGAACACAATAAAGCACCGTGAATTCTTCTTATGATGACTTGAGGCTTGGAGTTGGAGCACATGTTGGGCAGACAATTAAAAAAAGCACACTAGATTAGATCTAAAATGTGCTTAGTGCTTAAATAGAGCAACAGAAAAGATTAGAATTAAGACAGAATAAGAATATAAAAATATAGGGCCACACATGTCGCACATGGCAGGTTTCACTACTTTATCTAATTACTGTTCGCTACTCGAATGAACTGAAAAGCCATTAAGTCCCCCCAAGATGGTGGTACAGTATTGCAATTTATAAAAAATATTAACTCTTTGAGCCCCTTCAACGTCAATCACTGTCAACCACCTTTTTTTTTAATGGGAATGGGCGAAAAATAGCCTTGGGCAACTGTGATCATGACATCGGCCCGCAGGTGGCAGCATTGGATCTCTTCGGAAGGAGCCCACCGCACGTGTAAGCTGTTCAAACATGCCAGAAGCGAGGAAATGCGACCGTTACAAGCATTTTGTGACTGATCAAAGTGCTTGTCATGTTAGATTTACTACAGAGAATGCCACAAAATGGGGGAAAAGATGACGGGAATTACATAAATTTAGAAGTACAAGTGATGACGTCGTGTGCACGCACGCACACACACACACACACACTACTAAATACTACTACCACGACTGAATAGCATGCAAAGAATTTATAAAGTTTGTAAAATGTGACATTGTTACACTCGTGATTTGTTGTAAATACATTATTTTGCCATCAAAAGCACATTTTTTACTGTTAATGGTACTTTATACAAGAAAAAGGTGTTGCAGAAGTTTGGAGAATGACTGAAGCAAAAATGAGCATCAAAGTCACTGTAGTGTAGAAAATATATGTATTTTTTTACAAAAGCTTGTTTTCTGCTTTGCATTTAGGTCCAAAACTGTTGATTTGGGTCAAACCAATGCACATTTTACGATGGAAAAAATCAAAACAATATTTTTGGAGTGTTGAAAGAAGAGAGTCTAATCTTTCAGCTGGTAGTTTCTGTGTTTACATAGTCATACAACACACTATTCTGTGAGCCTTGAAAGATCAGTCAGAATGCTCTAAATTGGCCGGCACTCTTTTTTTTTAGCTGCCTTTGAAAGACTTAAGAAATCATAAAAGTGAATGTAATAAATAAACATTTTTAATATAATTACTGTACACACTGAAGGACCCAAGTGTTGGGTGTGTGTGGATGTTTGCCTTTCGGGGGCGTGGCTTAGAGAGTTAAATCAGGAGCTGGGATCTGGTTGACTGTTTAGCCTGTGTTATATTATTTTTATTCTTCATAGTTATTATTATGCAAGTGTACCTAATGTTGTGTCCACGCAACTGCGGGGTTTCTTACCTTGAGTGCATCTTGCGTGTCATCCAGACAGTACACCCTGATGTGGTAGTCCAGCGTGGTGCAAGAAACGGGCCCAAAGACAGCCAGCTTCAGCCTCTTGGCGGCCGCCTTGCCCACCGACTGGCCCACCAGACAGTACGTGCCCAGAGTCTCCGTGAGGATGTGACAGGCTTCCGAGTCCATCTGCACGTAGCAGGGAGTGGTGAAGTTTTCCTCGCCCACCACCACCACATCCTGTTGGACACACATATAGTACACACACGTTACTGTGGAGCCAGTCTGTTATGCTGAAGATGAGTCTTGGCTATCCATCTTACCTAGCTACCAACCCTTTACTATGTTCTTTACTTATCAAATTAATCTGTTTAAGCCTCCCATTAAAAAAAAAAAAAAGTTTTGTGATCCATTTTTAATATCTTTGATATTACGAGTTATAAAAAACACAGTGATGATGGAATTAAATCCATCCATCCATCCATTTTCTAATCCGCTTATCCTCACGTGCTGGAGCCTATCAGAGCTGTGGAATTAAATACAATACAATTAAAAAGAATGAAACACACCTTTCCCTTCAATTGTGCTGCTCATTCTGGTGTATGCACCTTTGCCACCTGGCGGCAGTATAAAACTGATACATTGATATACTGTACTGGAAACTCAGCTCCTCGATCAACTTCTCACTACAGCATTAATTTCAGAGTCAGTCTTCACAGAGGATGAAGAATATATGCATGTGAACATTGTTATATGGTCTGTCTACATGTGTTGCAGCACCTTCAGATACTTGTCGCTTAAAAGGGAACAACATTAACAATATAATGCTAATTGTTAGCTTTTGTTCCTATGGAGTTTCCCATTGTACCTTAGCATTCAGGTAGCTGTGGCTACAGTAGGTGGTTGTTTTGAATACATAATGTGTAATTCTCTTCTGTTTTATGTTGAGTTTGTCATTAAATAGTAAATTTGACAGAAACTCAACTAAAAGTGTGAAGCTTTTTTTTTGAAAAATATTAACTAAGTATATCTGCCAGTTTACTGCTTGTTGTGTCATCCATTGAGTCACTTGCCATCTCAAGTCAAAACTGAAAATCTGTGTATTGTGGCTCAAAAAACTCGTAAGTCGGATCGCTCGTATGCCGGGTCACTCGCATGGGCAGGCACCTTGCGCTGCGTCTGTCGCTAATGCTTTTGAGATGTGACCCACTCAATACAATAGGGCAGGGGGAGCCAACATGCTTTGAATGTGTAATCAGCGGAAGTTCTCATCACACTGTGGCCTGACACCTGCAGAATTTAATTACTTCACTCCATTTGGATCTTAAATGTAATTTTTGTATGGGGGGTGAACATTTTCCTCCAAACAAATTCCGCTTTTCATTTTCAATACCCCATCCCTGTTGCTGCAAACATTGCCCCCCCCCCCACCCCCACACGTACGTACAGGCGCACACACAAGCATCGTACGCATGGCTAATTGCGCAGAGACATTGTGTGGAGCTGTGATAAGAAACAAGACGAGCGCACGGGGATGATACACACATGCACATATACACACACACACACAGTATACAAAAACACACTCGCTGAAATTTCTAAGGCTTCATGCTAAAAGAAGCACACACACACACACCAAAAAAAAAAAAAAGATGAGAGAGGAGGAGGACGGCAGGAGCATAACAAATTGCAGCTGATAGGAGTCTCCTACCTCCTGTAAGAGAATTCTTGCCTGCTTTTCTATTTGCTTTATCCCCTACAGACGTGGTGTATATCACAAAGCGTGTGCGTATGTAGATGAACAGGTTGTCAGGCATGGTGTGCTCTGTGTTGGGGGATGTTACCTTTTGCTGCTGAAACAATAGTCACGGGTGGCTTTTGTATACTTGCTTGATATTATTCGACTGTACATGCGTGGTAAAGATGAAATGATAAAGCTACTTATCCACACGACTTACCCGATACTCACCTATCTAACTAGCAACCCCATCTACTTACCCTCTACCGACATACCAACCTAAGCTAGTACACTTCTTACACCGTTGGGTCAAAAGTAAACGAAATTGGGTGAAATGGCTTACCGAGCGCTGGGTCCAAAAAGGACTGATCCAATGCTGGGTTATTTATACCATTGGCTGAGAATTTGACCCAGCACACTGGGTCAAGAAATTGTCCAATTATCCAACAGGGGCTCCAAAATACCCATCGTGATGAGTTAAAACTGGAAATGGAGTAGTAGGTGATCGGTGTAGCTGTGGTTAAAAGCAAAACTAATTTTACGACGGTACCCATTTTCGAAGACGAAGCAACTTTCTCCTGTCATGGGTCACAGTTTGGCAGTTTTTACACCTGATTCTTTTCCTAATGAATCCCACACATTTTTTTGGGTGGGTGGGCCATCCGCACTACAGTACACACTGAGCCAATGCTACATAAAATGTACCTCAACCTCAGTCCACAACAAAACTGTCTAAAAGGCAAACAATTTCATTTTTTCGGCTCTCCTCAATCTGATCTTGAGACCAATCTGCTGGGTCGAGCCTTGGCTGGGAAAACAACACAACTTTTTTTTTTTTTTTTTAGTCTGTACCTCTCTTTCTTATATCCAAATACGGTATACTGTATACCTTCACTGCGAAGATACCTATCCTCTACCTAACATACCTACCACCTACCTACCCACCTACTTGCATGCTTAGTTCCTGCCCGCCCACATTACAAAGCACAACTTGATGAAAGCATGACAGGGCTGCAGTTGCTCGACGCAGAGTTGAAATGTAATCATTCACTACTCAGCTATGTCGAGAGTGTCATAAGAACACACAAAGCAGTGTATAAATAAATAAATACATAAATAAATAAAGACTAGTGTGTAACTGTAAACAAACATAAGCAAAGAAGCACGTGCACTCGCCTCCCACTCGCCCATAGCCAGTTGGTTTTTCAGCTGTATGAGCCAGTCCTCGTGGACGTTGTCAGCACAATGGTGGATGGTGAGGATGACCGGTCTGGTCAGCAGAGCTCCCGGGGGTCCGCAGCTTACCACCGGACTCAGCACAGTCTGCACGTCCTCCACCGGTGGTCTGCGGCGAACAGATAAACACGTGGCCGCAGCATTTTAAGTCGATGGGAGTCGTTTTAGTCTCGGGCTGTGTTGCTTGAAAGCAGTCGTCCGACTCCTGGGCACTCGTCAAACAATCCAAATTTTGCTCTTAAGATGTAATTTGGAAGTTGATGCATGTTAAATGTAAACAATGACATAAAGTAAATAATACAAACAAACAACAAGGACAATACTAATTCAAGTCTATGTAAAAATGAATCTTAAATATTTAAAAACAAAAATATAGTTTTGCTGGCTTGTCATACTAAAATTAATGAAAAAGTATCTATCAATTTATATCATAATATCAGAAAATTACAGTATACTGTATATCAGGTAAATAAAATGAAGGCAATGTACAGCACTTTGAGTTGCATTTTTATATATGAAAAGTGCAATATAAATAAAGTTTGATGGATTGATTTGGACCGGGCATTAAATCCGGGTATAACATACGGCCATTAAAATGCATTGAAAAATAATAAAATGAAATGCATTGGGTGTATAAAAATGGTAAACGAAAAAGCACAATCACACTAATTATATCACATGTAAGTAACTAATTCTACTAACAACTTGAAACCAAATCCAAATAAAAACAATTCAGAGTTATGCAATTAGAAAGCACATTGTGAGTAAATCAGGCAATTCTTAGACAAAAAAAAAAAAATACATACAAAGCCCTTTGAAAATAAAACCACAAACTTCAAATAAAATGGAATAAAATAAAATCCCATCAGCGTGTGGGTGTTTGAAACTCCAACCGAGTGAGTCGGGTGAGAAAACATCCCCGGTGCTCACTCCCCGCCTCTTGTGCTACACTCAGCCCAACATTCATCTTCCTCCACTCGCATTCAACTATCACCTGTCCGCGACTTTATCAAAGCAAAATTTATGTTTAAAAACATCAGTTTGCCGTTACGTTTTTTTTTTTTTTTTTTTTTTTTAAAATGTAACAATACCAGTGAGTAATTTTTAGCCAAACGACCATTTGATCTGTTGCCACCTGATGGCTGGTGTGAAAGACCATGCAGCTTCAAGATACGTCTTCTTGGTTTTTTTTTTTAGAGTCTCGACTTAAAAAAAAAACATTGGGGGGCATGGGGCAGCACTGCTTGAGGCAGCACTAATCCTCGACAGCATTATTGATTCAGCCGCTGGACCTCATTAATGACTCATGAAGGGAGAAGTAGAAGAAGATAAAATAAACATTCCATCAAGGAGGCGAAATGTAGCGCAGTCACGTTGGCGTAGCCAACGCCGAGCTTGCCACTTAATCCGTTGGGCTATTACGCGTGTGGAATTGTATTAAGGCGACCGTTTGAAGTTAGAAGCCCGGCATTTTTCTGAAATTTGATGTGACACTTAGTCATTTAGGGGCCCAAGGCAAATCCCAGTCATCTATGTTCTGCGCTGACAAAAGTTATACTTTCGCCTCGACACAAGATGATTCACTGACAAAGTCCTTAAAATCCTTCAGAAGGATTTTTATGAAACAACTGAACTGTCGCAACACTGTGATACATTGCACAGTTAGTAGTAATAGTCCATTGCGTGAAAACATAAAATAATAATAAGAATAAAATGAAATATTTAGCATAGTGTATAGAATTTTGGGGTGTTATTTTTGGACCAATAGTTTTAAGTGTAAAAAAATAGGAAGTCTTTGTACCGCAATAAGTTCAAATAAAATGAAGTTGAATTTCACATAATTGACTTTTATACTTCAACATTTTGAAAAGTAAAGCCTGATTCATATTCTAAGTTTGAATAGTATTTAAAAAAAAAATCAAAACAAAACATTAAAACATCTCTTGGCTGGTCTGCCCCAAAAAGCTGAAAAAATGTATCAAAGATGGCCCTGCATTCACTGCGAATGATCAACAGAAGCGATCAATGAATGTAAATATTAATAACGACGAGGAATACGCGTCGAGATGTTGCGCTGAAGAGGAAAAAATATGTTCGGCCAGCAGCTGGGAAGGCACATGAAAGACGTGAGGAAGATGGCGGGGGTGGGTGGGGGGGGGGAAAGGGGCTAAGACTTGCCTGGAGCTGTCCTTCCTGTGCACCGTCACATACATCTCGTAGACGCGGCCCTGGGGGACGGCGCCCGCCGGAACCAGCAGACTCACTCCTGCAACACAAGCGGCACGAACAACTTCTTTCAGCTCATCGTGCGCAATGAGCAAGGGAGCATTAGTCCAGCATATTGACACCTTTCGAGATAAACTACCTCTGACAACAAATGTCGCACTAGATCCTACTTTTCACTGGCGGTATTTTCACGTAAAATTAGAAAGGTTATCAAAAAATGTTTCTCCTGTACATCGATCAACTATGTCACAAATATTTCCTTCCCCTGAGGAGATGGATTTGGTGCAGAAGCGTCTGTTTGGAGGTGGGCTTGCGTTTACCCGAGTTGGGCACAATTAGGTGTCCTCCCTGGTTGTTGAAGGAGCCGTGCGCGGTACACGAGGGGTCTCGAGTGCGGGCCAAGCTCTGGTTCCGAAGGTTCATGGTGTCGCTGTTCTCCAGTAGAGACTGCGTCAACTGCAACGGCAAAGTTACAAGAGTCTCCATGAGCAGCAAAGTGGATTTGGCTCCAGTTGAGAACTTTTTTTTTTCTTTCACATACAACCATGGCAGAAAAGCTAGCTCATGTATTATAGTTCGTTATTTTATTTTATTCTACTTGGCTGTTTTGTAGCGGCTCTACAAGAGAATATTATTTTACCTTACTGGATGTATTTTGTCGTTGAACTTCCTTTGTTCAATGTATTTTCTTTGTTGGCTTGACATTAATTAAATTATATATTATTTAAGTTTTTTTTTTAATTTTTACAAAATGAAGGCAGAAAAGCTATTTTTACTTTTATGTAATTCAACTTAATTTTCCTTTTTCATTTTTGTTAAAATGTTTTTGTGATGTCTGTAAAGAGATGACATTTTATTTAATTGCATCATTTTTATTGCGCTATTATTTCATTTTATTTTATTTATTAGGGTAAGACAATTATTTTTATATTATATTTATTTGTTCAACTTTTTTTAAAAATAAAATTGAGTACAATATTTTTTTACTGCTTATTTTTAAACTTTATTAATATACTGTATATTGAAAAAAATATTTTTCTGAAGACTGTACGTGGATAACATTTTTGTTTCATTTATGAGACTGTATTCATATAATTTGCTGTTGTAATGCGATAGTGTTGTAAGTAACAGTATCAGTTTGTCAGCAAGTAAAAGTTGGTCACTGAGAAGAGACGATGTGTTCATCCTGAAGTATTCCATGCAAAAAATATGTTTTGGCAGTGATTTCTTTTTTGTTGGACACATTTCCTTGAGAACTGCTACTGGGAAGCTGAGCCTCGTGCCCGGGAGCGCCGCCATGAGGCTCAGCTGGAAAAAGGAAGATCTCAAATCACCGTAGGGTATCAAGTAGTAGGAGGAAAAAAAAAAGCTATTTTGCATTTCATGGTCTAAATGTGAGCGCTGACTTGTAAAATAAGTCATTAGGATTCAGGTTCAGTTTAAGATTTGGTGAAACAAGGATGACTTGTGACTGAAAACAACATTTTTTTTTTCATTATTAGCCATGACTCAAATTTTTCACGTCAATTTTGATAAGGCCGAACATGTTGACAAAGTTTTTTGGCACACTGACGAAATAGCTATGGATCGAGAAAGCCGTCTTTTAGTGGTTTAATGTGACATATAACTCGATATGGTTTGGTGTAAGTACAATTTTTTTTGGGGGGGGGGGGTTAATAAGCATATTGATGCCGTTTTTCAATGTTTTGGGGTCATGGTCTCATCTGTTCAATGATACATTCACCGATTTGGAAATGCTTTAATTGGAGATTTGACTCGGTGAGCTTTGGGGTTTGTGTTACAAATTGATTTTTTTGACATGTCAGTTTTCATCAGCAACATTATTCAGGTGATTGAGTCGCGACAGGTTATTTATTTATTTTTTGTTACTGTGTTATTTTATGAGAGCACATTGAGAAAATAACTATTGATGCAGAAAGCATCACTTTATGGGCTTTAATATGAGGTATGACTGAGGGTCGTTTGTCACGAGCCATTTTTAGCATTTCGCCATTTTCGAACAATCTTTTTGAGGCCATTGTATCGTCTCTTAAGTCTCTTGATCTAGAACGGCCTCTACAAGTGCTTTAATATCAGGCACTGTTATGTGTGACTCAGTGGTGCTCGTTGCAAATTAGGAACTTCTGATGTGTGTCTTCATAAGAGACAAGTAACGATGCAAATTTTTAATGAAAGAATGCAAGAAAACATATCAGGAAAGCCTTCTTCAAGTGCTTTAATATGCTCTATGACTCCGTAGCAGTTGCTCCATATTCATGTTTTGGAGAATTAATAAGCGAGTAGTGGTATTGATGTCAGTTTTAAGCAACGAAAAACATTTTTTGTCGAGCTCTAATGCTACAGTGGTGAAATTACTGGATGGTCCTCCTCATGTGCTTTAACCCTTTCAGGGACAGTGGTCAGCTTACCATGTTATCAGGTTACAGGGTGCATGAAGGAGTTAATATGAGGTACGACCAGATAGTTTTTTTTTTGTCTTGAGTTTAATCGGCAACAGGTAGTGATTCCATTTTCAATTAACACGTTTTTGATTAATATGTCATCGTAGGGGCATTACTGTGGCACTATTGTCGCATATCTGACAGGCTCTCTTCTAGTGCTTTATTATGAGGTATGACTCAATGGGCTTTGTTGCGAATGGAATTTTAACGTATGAATTTTAGTAAGTCACGGGAAAATGTGTTTTAGGGGTTATTGTGCCAACATATAAAAAAAACAAAAAAACTCAATAGCCTTACCTTGGGAGAGAGCTTGGACGTAAAGTCTCCTCCGAGGTCGTCCTGCGGCGTGACGAGGCCGGAGGAGTTGTACACCTTAATCTTCAGGTTGGGGAGGGGCTCTAAGAGTGGAGAGTCGGTCATTGGGATTTTATCCGACAGGCCACGGAGGACATAAGAGGGACCGCCGTACATGGCGGCCACATTTGTCAAATCAGGAGGGGCTGAAAAAAAATCAGCTAGGAGCAAGGAAAAGTGGAGGGGCGGGGGTACGGGGGGAATGGAAATAGGTACAACGGAAATTTTTAAAAAGTCAAATAATGAACATTTGATACCATGAGCACAATCTTAAGCACGGGTTTCTCGGTCAACCAAAGCAACAAAATTGTTAGCCTAATAGCAAAGTTGCTAAAACCATTTGACAAATGTTACACCAGCAGCACAATTATTACTATTTGGGGGATAAAATAGTTTTTTTGTGTTTGCCACAGATTGCCACAGATTTTCGTGGTCTTGTTGGACTAGCCAGGTTACATATCCTGCTGTACTCGTGCTGGCAGTACGACTAAACTTTTTGTTTGGAGGTTTGAATCTTTGCTGTTGCCTTGGCAACCCAGGCTCACCTATTTTTCATGGTCTTGTTGAAGCCGCCAGGACAATGTTTTCGAGTGCTAACATTACTCTTCAGAGACAAGCACGTTTGTTGTTGCTATGGCGAGGACCAGGGCCAGGCCAGCTTTCATGTTGTGCCAGTGCTACTGCAGAGCAGCAGTGAATGAATATATTATTGTGCTTTGTTGTTGCCAATGGCAGATCATCTACTTTCCCATAGCATGTATTATCTTTGGACCAACCATGACGTATATAATGCCGGGCTAGTACTAGAGGCACTGCCAACACAGCTGGATAGCAGACTTGACTATTTTTCATGGTCTTGTTGGACCTCGTGTTACATTTTAGCTTCAATCTGACAGTTTGGTCTGTTAGCATTTAGCGCATTAGCTGGACCCATTTTGTCAAATGCCACATTATTACAGGAAAAAAAAAAGACCGAACAAATGGATACAGGAAGTCCAGAACATATTAACCCTTAGTTCTGCTTTAAATATTCCACATTTAGAACTCCCCTGTGCATGTTTTTACACTGCAACTTCCTGAGTTGTCCCAGCTGACGTATGTAAACATGACACTTGTCCATGTACCTCCAGCTAACTTCCTGGCCTCCCACTAGCACTCATAAATAAATCCACATCTCCAATGTAAAACACAGATATGACACGAAAAAAAAAAAAGAAAAACAGACATACACAGGAAGACATCAGTTCAATATGCGTAGGAACATTTTCTGTGCTCGCATTTTACTGGTCATGTTTACAAGCATTACGGAATGTCTTATTTATACAGTACACGGCTCCGTCACTCATCTTCGAGTGTCTCCAAGGATGCGCATTAGATAAAAACTGGTTTGCTGAGCATAATCGGTGAATTTGTGACTAGCGAAGCAGCAATGGGCAAAGTTTTCCAGTGACCGCCTGATCGATTTCAAATTCCCTGACATTTTTTGTCGAGCAATTAATGTGTGAAGAAGTGAGCTTCTCAGGGTCCTCGCCAATAGCCGGACGGAAAGAAACGCAACGCAGGCGGGAAAAGACGAGCGCAATTTAACCACGGGAATGACGGATGCTGCGGGTGGGACTCGATGTGGCGCCAGCGGAACACGCTCGGATAAAGTAAGCAGTATGCGGATGAATGGGACAAGGGATTGACTTGCAGAGTTGGCCGTTCTGTCACACTGAACACACACAGAAGTCCTTCAGTCGGTCATTGATTGACGACCGTTTTTCTGACAAATGATGACTGACGGGAAATGTTAAAAAAAGACTGACTCAGCACTGACGGAAGTGGGTTTCGTCGATCAGTGTCATCGTCACTGGTCATGTTATAAGAGAGTGTATCAAAATGGCTCAAATGCTCATTTTGGTGCACGGCAGCCATTTCGTCAGTCAAGCTGACTTTTCACGAAAACCTTGACTTGTACTATTTCGGAATTTGTTGCCAAATGTTGACGGAAGAAGGTATCAAAGGATCATGATTGACAAATAACCAGCATAACCTTGTTGACACAGCCGATCAATTGATCCGACTCCAAAGGCTGCAAGTACCTGATCTGGCCGTCTTGATGTTGACCGACTGGAACCCTCCGTTGAGCGCCGACGTGTCGACAATGTCCGAGTCGAAGTCGCGGTGTGTCTTGCGGTACACGAAGAGCGCCACGATGACCGAGATGACCAGGCACATGATGACGGCGATGACCACGCCCACGTAGAGAGCCACATCGTCCGTGCTCGGAGCCGCTGGAAAAAAAAACAAAAAAACAATGCTTTTATTACATATAAATGAATATATTCAATCTAGTTTCCGAATTTTTTGCATTTTTAGTCCATTTGAAATTAATACAGCATATTTTTTAGTTTTTTCTTGAAAACAATCCAACTAGAGAATCCTAAAAACACTCCCAGAACAATGACATCATCTCATTTCCCTTCACTTCCAGACTGAAAGGAAGACCTGTGAAACTTTTAAACAGGCCCCGGGCATGCGTAATAAGAGCATTTGTCTAGACACCGGGGCGAGAGACATTTTTCATAAATCTGTTCCATCTTAATAAGCTTGTTAATTATTTTACAAGGATCCCCCTTCAATATGACATGAGGTGTTTTAAAGATAGGCTACTCATCTATACATTCATTCATCATTCATGTGGCCTTCCACAAAAGAAGAATGTGCTTTAAAAGTTCGAAGAATTGGCGAGGACGCAAGATGAGCATGAGGAGAACAGATGAAAGGAAACCAACAAGTTGATGTGAGGAAGGAGATTAAAAAAAATGGTTTAAGAACGTTTAAATGTACCAAATACATTTATTGTGACAAGCAGTCAAACTTAATGGCTTGTGGGTGGATGCACACCTTATGTGCCTTGTATATTCAATTTATTATGTCCACCTCATCAAATTAGCTCAATCAAACATTTCACTTGAACAACTTTAACAACTTATTACTGCACTTGTAGTTTGCAGTGGTGTACACCAACACTGCAACATACCAAGCTGCATTCTTTTTTTCAAATTTTAGTTTGAGTGGTAAATTTCTGGTTTTGAAAAGTGAATTTAAAATGGCATGACATTCCATCCATCCATTTTCCGAACCGCTTGATCCTCACTAGGGTCGCGGGGGGTGCTGGAGCCTATCCCAGCCATCTCCGGGCAGTAGGCGGGGGACACCCTGAATCAGTTGCCAGCCAATCGCAGGGCACACAGAGACGAACAACCATCCACGCCCACACTCACACCTAGGGACAATTTAGAGCGTCCAATCAGCCTGACATGCACGTTTTTGGAATGTGGGAGGAAACCGGAGCACCCGGAGAAAACCCACGCAGGCCCGGGGAGAACATGCAAACTCCACACAGAGAGGCCGGAGCCGGAATCGAACCCGGTACCTCTGCACTGTGAAGCCGACGTGCTAACCACTGGACTACCGGGCCGCTGGCATGACATTGAACATATTAATAATGTTTTACTAATATTATTGATTTCAATCCATATTATTATTTACCCTGCAACTCTCGTGAAGATAAACGCTATCGAAGATTGATAGACGGTTTTTATTATGGTCAATCCCTTCACATCCCGTGCACGCCTTCATAAGAAAGTTTCGAGAGTAACCACGTGAGGGCGCTGTCAACCATCTCAAAGCGTCCTCGAGGAGGCTGAATCGTGCAGTGGATGACGGCACATGCTTGCCACTCTTAAACCTGGGTGGGCCAAGGACCCTTTAAAAATACCTCTCTAATATATATGTTTTAAAAACATCACGATGACTGGGAGGGGTCACTATAATCCTTTTAAATTGCAACTCTACCATAGTAATCATGATGGATCTATTAGATTAATAAATCTTGATCTGATTGACCTTCTATTTTAAGTTCCACAACATGAGAGCTGTCACTTGAAAGTTTACTCATTGTTTATTTAATGCCCTTTTACAGCTTGACAGCCTGGCATAATAGGCGGCCTCCTGACAACAAGACACAGGAGAGGGGAGGAAAAAAGCAACTGGACGTGGGTGAACACTTTCGACCCGCTTGGATGAATAATACGTTTGGACGTGTGTGCGTGCGTGTGCGCGTGATTTGAAGGCAGCATGACGGAATGAATAGGCTGAGAAAGAATCAGGAAGAAATGGAGGAAGAACACAAAGCTACACTCACTCATGTACTGAGATCTATAATGCCCATGCCCAACGCGGGGGAGTAAACTTTCAAGAAATAAGGTAAAGGGGTCATTTATCAGCGATTCGTATTTCAAGAAACAGAAAAAGTCACGGTATGAGGATGGAAAGTAGTGTGAGAGAATGGAGTAACATTAAAGGGAAAAAGTTGTATTGTGACGAGGTAAAAGTTTGCGTCGCTTGAGAATCAAGTGAGACAACAATGCAATGAAAAAACTTCTTGACTTATTCAAACCCCATGACATATAAATACGTCTTGAAAAAGATGCTACTGCCGCCTACCAATGACGTTTTTGCGCCATAGTGTGCAAGATTGTCTGACACAGCCCCTGACGAAAGATCAGGCTTGGCTGCATTGTAAATTGTAAATCATTTAAAATCTGTCCAGCAGGTGGCGGCGGGTGTATGGGATCAGCAAGGAATATGCCACAGAACAAGTAGAAGTAGAGGGAGGGATGGATGGGCCAAGTTGTGGAATAGCGTAGAGTCAGGTGGAGTAGCGTGTCGTTAGTAGAGAGGGCATTCGAAACAGTAGCGATGGAGAAATCTAAACAAATCGTCGAGCGGAGAGGATTGCTTGTAGGGAGGAAAATCTTCCACCGTGACCCGGGAGAGGAGTTTCTGAAAGCAGCAGGACGTTTTCGTCCATGCAAAAGTAAGAAGCAGCAAGAGGCTGCCTCATGCAAATGCAACAAAGAATAAAAAATAAAATGTCGTGGAATTGAATGAGTTAATGTTGTTCGACAAATAATGAATTTAACGTTACATTTTTTTTCCATGCAAAAAGTACAAAATCCTAACATGTGGGAAACGGTCGTTTATTGAGAATACCATAACAATAACGTCAATAGCATTAGAAGAAGTCTAATCTGACAGAAAAAAACATTATTTTGAAGAGGTGGTAAAAAAAGTCGACGTTTGGATTTTTGTCTTTTTGCTGTTTTCCAGCCTACTTTTCTTTTTTTATCAATAATCAAGAACTTTAAAGTCACATCGATGACTAAGAACAGACTCAACTTTTAAATTCAAAGCTCTGCGACTTGAGTTGACTCCCCGAACTCCACGTGTGGAAACACAGACATCAGCTTTCAACCACAAGTCCTATTGTCACCTGTGTGTGTTTGTCACTGAATAAAATGTGAAAAGCTGGTCCCACATTTCTACATCTGAGTGGACACACTATAAAAGGAGCCCATGAAATACCTGAAGCGAGAGTCGTATTCGTACATCTTTGATGCTCTGCTCAGTCTAATCTGACAGCGCTCGATGCGAAGAGGTGGATGTTTTACTCTTAAATCCCAAATTGTTTGCGCGCACGCACACACACACACACAAGTAAGACAGTCGTTAGGTAGCTCAGTGTTTGGAAGGGTGGGTTGGTTGCTTCGTATTTGTGAAATTTTGTTTTATCATCGGGCTGGGTGGGTAGTTGGATCTCTAAATAGGTAGGCAGGTAGGTACAAAATGGATGTAAAGTGTGATGTAATTCTACTTATTTTGTATATTATGATACGTGTCAGACTGCTTTTATTTTAGACACTAGGAAACAGTTTTGAAATATGAAAGAAAAAAAATCCATAACGTGTTTCCTTTCACACTTGCTTTTTCCTCCTTTGAACCATTTACCACCCCCCCCCCCCCCCGCCCAAATCCCTTCTTGTCCAAATTGAATCAACGACACACTTTTGATTCACATTCCCATCACGCAGGCAACGGTGAAAAAATAATTGATGTGCCTTTGATGCCAGCATTTGAGCACAGTTGACTTCCTGAAGCAAACAAATACACGGATTTTGTGATAAGAGAAGAGCATAAATAGATACGGACACAAAGACACGCTCACGCGCGGTTCGGACACACACGCGCGCACGCACACACAAAAAAAAGGCAAGAAATTAAAGATAAAACTCACATGTGAACCCCACATCACTCGTTTCTTTGGACGTCTCAAACAATGAACCTTGGGGACAGGGAAAAGGTTGGGATGAAGGATGGATGGATGGATGCTTGGATCAACAAAACAGCAAAAAAAAGGAGTCACATGAGACAGAAACACAACACACTGACTCACCACTATCAGCGTTGTTGATCTCCAACAGCAAACAGCGTGACCCTTCTTTTTTGAACCTCGTTTGTTATTAATCGTGAGCGCATCTGCCAAATGCTAAAGCGATTAGCGGTCGAGATGACGCAAAATTTTTGAATGCGGCGTGACAGAGAAGACGGCATGGAGGGAAAAAGGCATTTGATTAAGTGGGAAGCCAAATGAGAGGACAACAGACAACAATGTTGGGAAAATTCTATGAAATAAGAGGTGATTATTTTGACACATTTGGCGTATGTTTGCATTCAAGTTTGTGCTCATTTTTAAATAGAAAGCATGAATAATAAATGGACACGCACGCACACACACACACAAAGAGTTGGTTTGCTGTTCTACCTGCGCTTTGTGTCATGCAAATGCCAACACGGTAAAACACGTTACACGGCAGCTCTGCTATCTCCGGAGATTACCGCGGCTCTAAAAGACGACATCAGAATTTATTTGCTGGAGACGCACTACGTGCTGCGACGTGACACACACACATGCTCGCGCACAGTTTATGTCTTCCTGTTAGCGCTACAGGAAGTAGTTGAAACATAAGCCCAGTGTGTTGAGTCGTTACAAGGACAGAAAGTCAATCGGGGGAAATGAGCCTGAATGTATAACCCTGCAGGTTTCATCCCGGAAAAGATCACTTGAGTACAACATTAGAGCAACGATAGGGAAAAATCGCATTTGAATGAAAGAGCGCCAAAACAGCAATCTCGTTACCTCCGCGCCCCGCGTTCTAAATGCATAATTTTCCCGCGGGACACACAGTTCCAAATAATGTGCGTTTTTGGGACGCAAGGAAATTTCTCAGTCAAAACAAAACCAAAAAAAAAAAACCTAAAGTGCACCACCTTTTTTTCCAGCAACGATCGCAGTTTGATAATCGCCGCTATTGTTGTTTTGATCTCGCGATAAGTAATCTTGCGTGACGAGATTTCTGTTCTCGCGAGACCAGATTGGCGAGATCGGCAGACAATTGCCAAGTTGTGTAACGTTAAAACAAATGTTGCGAAAGATTATTGCGGAGATATCACAGAGAAGCAGCTAAAGTTGGATCGTGTTTTGCGATAATAAATTGACTTTGAGAAAGCCTAGCATCTTTGGAAGCAGAGTCGAGAGGAGAATTTATGAACTCAAAGACTGAACCATGGGATGAAATAAGAACCTATTTCTCAGCAAATCTTGTATGCCTGAATTATTTAAAATTTTGCTGCATTTGTTGTAATTTGCATTTGTAGGTTGATTTGTAAGAAATCAACCTATTATCAATGTATATTGTTGTTGTTTGTTATTATTATATGCAATTGAATAAGTGGACCATTTCAGAATTCGAAATTTGGGATTCTCTAAATGCATAATGGGACTCATACTTTTCTGATCAGCGAGTCCCTGGGACTCGCAGGGCCCAAACTGTAAAATTATCACTGCCGAAATCATTTGGATGGCATGGTGTCTTTTAATGAGCCAAAGCGCATCTTCCTTGTTACCACCAAGACCCCTGATGGACAAGCGGTTTGTTTTCAAAAACGCAAAAGAGGAGGCGTAAATTTGCTGCACTTATTTATTCAAGTAGAGGACGCACGTCACGATTAATTGAGTCTATAAGAGGAAATACCCCAAACTTCTGTTTGAGGCGTAACCGTTATAAATTCAATCGGAGGCCGATTGAATGGTCATCTCTGCATGGATTTTGTTTTGGAACACATCCTCCGCTATTCAGTTCAAAGCTTAGCACCGGCTAGTACAAAAGTGGCGTCTCTGGCATCATTTTGTGGCACTGTAGGTGTTCTTTTTGCTTTTGTGCCCTGTTCCACTGTATTTCGAGACCAGCCAATCCTGTGTTGCCCTTTCAAGCTGCTGACAACACAACAAAACTTATTGCTTCTATTTTTCAGTCCTTAAGCGTTGGACTGTGCTATACGTGTAACGATGTATACCGTGCATTCTTGACTTGTACTTTTGAGTTGCCTTCCAACAATTTGTGTCATCCAGAGAAGCCGATATGACTTGGAAAAATGTGGAAAAATACTGATTATGTCAAGGCGCTGGCTGATCATTCCTGGCTAATGAAGAGTTGTTGTCGCTCAGCACACCGAGAACCTGTGGCATCGTTGCATGCACAAGCGAGAGAATGTGTGAGCGTGTGTGCGTGTTCTAAAAATATGTTCCGCTATTTTATTATTTTTTTCTCTTCTCCTCTCGTCAAACGTCTGCCAATTACTCCCGGCGCAATGAGTAAGCAAGGTACTCCTCCTCATGCTGCAAGTCAACAAATATAATTGCCTGCGCCTTGGAGAACCGCTGCTATATTCGCTTCACCCTTTCAAGCGTTTCAGAAACTCACCACAAAAAAAAAAAAAAAATTAAAAAACATGGTGGGAATGAGCCAAACGGCAGTTCAATTGGTGGCTGATGCACTTTATGATGGTTCGTTATGTGATGTTAACTTTTTGTAAGAAAGGAGGCTTTGACTTGACCGAGCGAGGCCACCGGTGGGTGACGTTCGGAAAGTAAATGAGGATGAATCGACACCATGAAAGCAGTCAGCCTCCTGAGAGGAAGAGCGACACAAGGCAGGCGAAGGGAGAGATGATAGCACCGCCTGAGGAAGAGTCGGAGGAGGAAGATAGGGAGGTGGTAATAAACAAAAAAGCAACTCTGCCTGAATGTATTCAGCCGTTAGTGGGAAATGATGCAGAAAGATTTGTCAGGAAAAATGGAGGAAAGAGGATGAAACACAAACATTCACTGCAAAATGCTACCAAAAAAAAAAACAAATCAAAGAACGAAGTAAGAAATCACACAAAACCATAATTCAGGATGAGATGACACGAAAACATGAATTTTTAGTCGGTAATGAGGCAAAATAGTCTGTATTTAGTCGGAAAGGGCACAAAAACACGCATAGAATTTTCTAGGTGCGCTTCCACAAAAATAGTAGGAAAGTGACTCAAACATAATTCAGAAGGGCGTGATACAAAAGCGAAACATTTGAATGGGCAGGGATGATACAAACAAGGCAATTTCGAAAAGAACGATTCATTTCTCACCAGTTCGATTTAAAGTGGTACGAAAACATTGAATGAAACATTTATTCATCCATTTTCCAAACCACTTATCCTCGCGAGGGTCGCAGGTGTCGCTGGAGCCCATCCCAGCTGCCTTTGGGCGGCAGGGAGGGTACAACCTCAATTGGTCACCAGCCAATCGCAGGGCACACACGGACCAACAATCATTCATACTCACAAACACACCTCGGGACAATACAGAGTGTCCATTCAACCTTGGGTGTCTTGAAAGGCGCTTGAAAATAAAATGTATTATTAACCTACCATGCATGTTTTTTGGCACCGGCAGATTTGCATTTTTCTAATTTTTAATTTTTTTTTTTATTGGTTGTAATTTTCCTCAATATTTCCTTCACACGTTCACCCCCTCCAATAACCTTTTCCATGAAAAATGCAGAGTCAATGCATTTCACGTGGTGTCAATAATACACAGATTAGTTGCAGGCCAACCGGTTCTATACCCCCCCCCCCCCTTCCGCCCCCCTGAATAATGGGGGTCCACTGTACTGTAAGATTGTAGGGTGGAACTTGCAGTTGTCCACTAGTGTGGACTGGTTTCCAACAATGGGGAATTGCCAGTATTTTGAGGGGAATGGCTCTCACTAACATTTTGTTGAGGGGGTGGGGGTGGGGGGGGGCCACTTTGAACAAGTTCACATCCAAAATGAACTTTCCGTGCAGGTTTCTGAGCGGGTAGCAGAGGATCAACTTACTCTGCATACAAAGTCCATCGGTGCAGTTCTGAGAGTGAAGCACCAGACCCTCGCAGTCCTTCCCGCCATTTTTGGGCGCCGGGTTGTTGCACTCCCGCCTCCTCCACTGGGTGCACTCCGTCCCGCAGGCTGACCACTTACTCCAGTCCGTCCACTCGCCATCCACTAAAGGGAACGGAAAGGAAAGGAAAGGAAAACACTTCCTAATCCACTATCAACGGTGGGATTTGCCTACACATATGACTTGACCCTGAGAGAAACATGGCTGCCGAAGATGCAACAGCAAATCTTTTTTTTGTTGCTTTGTATTGCAAGCAAAAGCAATTAAGATACTGTCATGCAATGTCACGTGTTACATTGCAATTCTATGACATCATTGCCACGTGTCCGTGACGTCGCTTTGCAAGTTACGGCAGAAAATAGCAAACTGGTTCAAACTCACCGGTGCACAAGGAGGTGCAGGGTAGTTTCTGGATGGCCTGTCCGTCACAAGGCAATCCGCCGTTTAAAGGGGCGGGATTAGTACAGCTGCGACTTCGTTTCTGGAAGCCCCGCCCACAGCGGCTGTTACACATCGACCACTCCGTCCACGTCGACCAGCCACCATTAACTGCGAAGTTCAAGAGATCGGTGATTGGATGGACAGCTTATCAACCCCACAATCATAACAGAAAAATGTTTTTCGGTCAAAACAGTGCATGAGTTGCTGCTTGATGCTCTGCCTAGCCTAGCGGAAATATGGTGAAAGAAAAACAGAAGTTGGAGCCATTACATGGGACATTGGTCAAATGTCAAATATTAAATCCATCATGTGCTTTCACTCCTTCTAAAAATGTTTCTTTTTGTGGCTATACCGTGCTGAGAATGATGGCTGTCAAAACGTCTAGCTTTTTACTGGACATATATGAGGCTTGAATCATTGGAGGAGTTACAGTTGTCACCCCCAACTGGGACAGCCCAAATCAAATATTATTTCTCTGCTGTTTCTTTGCAAACTGCTCTCACGACTTAAGCAACCGACACAAATGGCGTTTACAGGATGTGTCGATCAATGTTTGAAGCGGGACCTTCCTATCGGGTACAACAAAAATAGGTCAATTCGAGCTTCTTCACCGAGCTGCCTCTCCACCATGCTTTTATTTATCCCCCTCGTGATCCGCCACATCCCTCCACTAGCCTTGCAACTTTTTCACCTTGTCAACAGCGCCAGCCGGGCCCTCGGGGAGTGTGTCGGGGGGGGGGGGGAGCCGAGGAGATTGAACCGCAGATTGAACAATCTATTTCTGTAAGGATACATCAGTGTCAAACCACTCCATCTCGGGCTGTCTGTCTGTAGCAGCGCACACGCGCAGGTTTTTTTTTTTCTCCCTTCGGATTGAAGCACACAGTGGATAGATGCAACAGTGGTTACACTGGAGGGAAACATGCAGAGTGTGTTTTTCTTTTTGTGTGCATCGCATGCGCATTGTTTCCTCTCCTCTAACACTGGCCAAAAGCTGGCGCAGGTGCTCGGCAAGTCAATATTAGGACTTGATTTGTTGCTCGGCACAGCTGCCATGCCGCCAAAAATGAAGCTCAAAATATTGTGATTTGATTATGGCCTACTGTGATTCTTTACTGAAAGATAAGAATTTCAAAAGCGGTCAATTGCACCATATGATACCGATGATTACCGTAAACGATGACGGTGGCCGTTGTGCTGCGTCTCTTGGCCACGATGTTCTTGGCCACGCACGTGTAGTTAGCCGTGTCCGAAAGACGCGCTTGTTTGATGATCAGATTATGGTCGATGGTGATGTAGAAGTTTCTGTCCTCCGCTGGGTCGACGATCTCTTCGTTCTTCAGCCACTCCACCTGCCAGAAAGAAGATCAGCAGAATGTTAAATATTTATAATGGGTCGAGTGAATGTCAAAACTGAATGAAAAAAATTGCATTTCTTCAAATTTTGCGTTGCCCCTGTGTATGAGAAAAGCTCCAGATATGTCAAATATGGCTCACTTTTGCAAGACTGGCCAAAATTACCCTAAAATGCCAGCTTCAAACCAATACGGCAGCCTTCCTCTGTCTTTTCAGCCATGGAGTCTTGAGACTTTTTTGGTGTGCCAGTCTTGACAGACATGAGAAGTACATTTCATGTAGTGAGGTGAAATTGACTTCAAATGACATTTTGTTGGGTCTCAGAGTTTATGGAGTGTCATTAAATGGTTAAAAAATATATACATTTTTTTCAATTTAGCATTATCAGCATTTGTACAGGATATGTGGTTCAAGTTTGGTAGCCATCAGACCAAATGTATAGACCAAATCCGTTTTTGAAAGACACCTGGAAATGTCTCAAGTACCCCTAAATTGTACACTTAAAACCAAAATAGCAGACTTGCTAGACTGCGTTTTTGTGGGCATGGGTTCTTGAGATTTTTGTTGTTGTTCTAGTCATGATAGACATGCCTGCCCAAGTTCACGTTGCTATGTGCAACACACAATGATGAAAAGGCAAAAACTCAAACACTGTAATTTGTTCCATAAAACTGTATGCATTTATTCCCAGAACTCTCATAATTTTGTAATCATTCTTTGATCTGAACTTCTTCTACTTACGTATCTTTTTTTTTTTTTTGTCCAATCCGATTTCAATCTAATCTGGCCTTCGGAATCAGTAATGCGGTTTGATGGCACGAACGCAGTAGGACTAATTTTTAACCAATCAGCTCTAGCCCTTGATGACATCATACTTTTTCCATCCTGTGATTGGTTGCTCAGGGCAAAATTTGTTCCGGTCAACTTCAATGAGCAAAATATGTCTCGAGTGACCCGAACACATTATCAGATTAAATAATCTCTGGTGAGTAT
Source organism: Hippocampus guttulatus (assembly GCF_054856545.1). Taxonomy (NCBI): domain Eukaryota; kingdom Metazoa; phylum Chordata; class Actinopteri; order Syngnathiformes; family Syngnathidae; genus Hippocampus; species Hippocampus guttulatus. The sequence goes on from NC_141265.1 coordinate 16,540,773, forward strand.
GATGTCGTTCATTTATACTTTTAACATTTGTGTATTGATTCTGGACTTTTACGGATTGTAAATGTAAAGATCGAAAAGATCCCACACAGAAGGCTGGCAACAGCGAAAAGCAGGCAAGTGTCCTGAACATATGCTTTTACAAGGCTCCTCGGGTGAAGGGTAGGACAGCAGGGAATATCGTATTTATGAGCCTAATCACATTTCCCGAGCGCAGTATTTACGGCGGCAAACCCTCGTAAATTCAGCCTGTCCGAGCTTTATGGCGGAGGCATAAATGTTCGCTGCAACATTGTTCCATTCCCATTGTTTAATTTCCTTCTCGCGTCACGTTAGGAAATGGAAATCTCAGATGTGGCGAAGGGAGGAAAACAAGGCCGCTGTTATTGCGCCGGTACTTATTCTCGAGCAATTTGATGCTCCTCTCTCCACCGGCTTGATTCTTTGGATGACGGCAAGCTCCTTGTTTGACCTTTTGCTTTCTAATATAAAACAAAAGGTTATGCTCAACGACAAGAAAATGGAACATGCAGGCTGTGTACGGCACAAATGGGAGGGAAAGTGCTTCTTTGGACGGACCCAAAATATCAAGATGTGTTCAAGAACCAAGGGAGTACGGTGAACATCGTCTAACCCACGTGTCACCGACCTTTTTAAAACTGAGAGCTTCCTCTTGGATACCGATTAATGTGAAGGGCTACCAATTCGATACACACTTCCGAAAATACAAATCCCCAAATTACCTTCAATACCGTTAGTAGTATGTGATCAAAAATGACAGATTTTCATTTATGTTAAGACACTGGCCAATGCTAATGGTTTCGCACAATCATCAGGTGCATTTTCAAATGATAATTTCTACAACACTCTGAGAAAATCACAACGTCCCATCACTGTTGAGTTATTTTGAGAAAGGGGCTGCGAACTGCACCTTGGGGGCTACCTACAGGCACCACGTTGGTGACCCCTGAGCAAACCTAAATGAGCTGTCACATTAGTTGAAGTTTGCGAACCTTGAAAGGAACCTAAAGAATCCATTCACTATCCATCCATCTGCCCATCCATCCATGCATCCATTTTATAAATATACCATTTCCAATTAGTGCTGCATGATATTGGAAAAGCATTATTCCTGAAGAAACTTGTTGCATACCTTTGCGATATGCATATTGTATGGGCCGATATCGCGACGTTGATACTTTTTCGATATCTTGTGCAGCCCTATTTACACTTCATCCATCCATCCATTTATAATCTATTTCAGCCATCCTCCAAAGATACTGGACCTCATTCCGATCCCTCTTCACCCACCATCTTTCATCGCTCCATCCAACCATCCATCTTTAGTCCCAAGCCATCCATCCACTATCCAGTGAAGACCAACCCAGCAAGTCTTTGTCCATCATCCAGTCCATCTGTTCACCATCCATCCATCCCACTCTAACATTTCTTTTGTCATGTAGCTTCACGCATGTGGCTGAGCTATTCTATCTACTCCATTACCACCGACTTCTTTTCCCTCCCTGCCAACGCTGTTTATAAATGACTCCCAGTCAGCAAAATCAATGAGAACAAACATGCCTCCTGCACTTAAAAAGTAATTTGAACTTCAATGCCAATTAACCCCGGCAACCTTCCGCTCTCACATTTGCTTACTGTAGCACTTTCGGAGTCTGCGGCGAAAATGAAACAGACACGCGGCGATGCAAAACAATACAAAAGCAGATCTTTTGCTGCTTTATCACAGCTTTAGTGCCGGCTTTTCATTTTGGCATGCAGGGCCCATAGATGCTCGGCTGGGCTCAGACAACCAGACCCCATGTGGTGGCAATACCACGGCAGCCATCACATCATTAGCCCCAGCTGGTGTCAACCAATGTGTGTGTGTGTGTGTGTGTGTGTGTGTGTGTGCATGGTGGTGTGTGTCAGACAACAGACAGGGGCTGATTGGATCAAGTCAGTCTTTGGGGGCGATGGCATGTTTGTTATTTTAACTCTCGCCCCGACATCACCTGTCTCCTCGCTTTGGGCGCACAGCTTCAGACACGAGACACACAAACACAACCCGCGGCCTTTGATACAAGGATCGACACGTGAAACACACCAGATGTAGCTCTGGCCTTGGTTTCAACTGATGTGGGATTTGCTGATGGTTCAACAAGAGTCTAGTCTTCTTTTCTTTGAAACAAAAGGAATCATGCGACATTCTTTTCAAAGGGAACGCAGTAATCCACTTGAATCAAGCCTGTGTATAAAGCATTCCGCTGCTTACATCAGGGTTCATCGTTAGCACCCGGCGAAATTGGAGATTTTGAAGTACAGAGGCAAGTCCGAACTTTGGCTAATGCGCCTTCAGTGGAGTACTACGTCGCACTGACGTTGTTGACATACTAGCATAAGAGCAAAGAGGAGAGGCAGAGAAGGTCCTCAAAGCTCCAGTTCCTGTAAGAGAAAATGGGTTGTGCTCAAGTTTATAATTAGCCTGTCTGTGTCGTATTAAGATCAGACTTTCATTAGATGAAATTGTGCGGTTTGGTTTTACAGTTAATTGCAGCTGGGAGCGCCAAATAAACAGCTTCTTGCAAGCACTTCTTTTTGGGAGAAATGTGCAAGTGAATGTAAAGAGTTCTCTTGAGCAACGGTGTATCTGAAGCTCGCTTCATGGAAAACCATTGCGGAACCGTTGGGTATTGGCTGCGTCACCCGGTGTGCAGCGGAATTAATAGCATAACCCTATCTATGTATTTTTCACAATTGTACTGCATTTTGCGTGAAAACTGGTGCAATTCATTCAAACGCTCGCTGGTGTTCTGTTGCTCTAAGGACAAACGCTCAATCTCCAGCTGTGTAAGATCAAGGCAGAGCCAAAAGGGAAAGACTTAATGCACGACGCTTTCTATCTGCCTGCATTTTTAGCGGCGGTGGCAGAACAAAGGCTTGGCGTGGATAAAAGTAGGCCACAATATAGAGATAGTTTATTGCGCTGGGGAGCGCCACCAAAAGGAAAAAAAAAAAAAAGTTCCGGAAGGCGAAAAGCTTTGCGTGCGGGAACATCACAGTCTGTCGCAAAAGAGGAACATCATGTGAATGTTTCAAAGGCAAAACAAATGGCAGAGTCTTAAAAAAAAAAGGCAGATTATAAAAGATGCTAAAATGTGGCATTGTGGAGATAAAATGAGAAAACACACAAAGGAGCGCTTACGCAAGACTCTTTACCACCTGCAAATCACACTGTACTGAAAACGAAGTGTTGATACTGAGGATCATCCCCCTTGATTAGCTGTATTATTTCCATCCCCGCAAGACCACAGCCGAGTGGCTTAAAGAGCTCTCTCCGCCAGTGATTAGCCTTGCCTGCGTATGTGTGCGCGTAGGTGTGTGCGGGGGAGCGGGTACTGAGCGGGCGTGGTGCGCTCCAATAATCTCAACGAGCCACCCAGGAAGATTTGTCACTTCATTTCATGCCGGAATGACACTCCAGTCATGGGATACAGAGGTAAGAGAGCAGGAGGAGCCGTACTCACTTTTATACGTGCAAACATTTCCAAATTAGCCCACAGCCGCATTATTTTTTTTTTCTTTTAAGTTGAAGAACCATTGAAATTGAAATACATAATAAAAAGGCATCAAATATCATCATAAGTTGCATCTATAGGACACCAGGATCATGTATTGACACATTCAATAAAAAACTTAACAGATATGCTCAGTTACAACAACGATAAGAAAACACGAATAATATGTGGTGACTTTAACATTGACTTATTAAACCCAAATGGACACAAAAAAACAACCGACTTCATAAATACTATGTACAGCAACAGCTTTTTCCCAGTAATCCTGAAACCTAGCAGAATAACAGTGGACACGGCCACATTAATAGATAACATATTTATAAATAAGATTGATCATAAAATGGAAAGTGGACTTCTCATTAATGACATAAGTGACCACCTACCTGTTTTTCATAATTATTTTGATAGAAAAGCTAAGTCAACAACTCACATAACAGAAATAAGACTAAGAACCCAATGCTCCACCGACGCCTTTAAGCAAGACCTAGAAAAACAAAACTGGACCGAGGTCTACTCAAACGAAGATACAATACCAAATACAGCGTTTGAAGTATTTCAGTCTACCATAATCTCCTTATATGATAAACATTTTCCATTAACTAAAGTCTCCAAAAAGTATAAAGACCCAAGTAAGCCATGGATAACGAAAGGCATAGAAAACGCATGTAAAAAGAAAAACAATTTATATAAATTGTTTTTAAAATTGAGAACTGAAGAAGCAGAAAAAAAATATAAGACCTATAAAAATAAACTAGTAAATATTATAAGAACCAGTAAAAGAGATCATTATCATGCACTATTAGAGCAGAATAAAAGTAACACACAAGAAATATGGAAGATACTTAACCAAGTAATCAGAAATAGTCCTAAAACATGGATTATCCAGAGTATTTTATCAAAGGCAAAAATACTATTTTGGAAAAAACTGCAGAAATAGCAACTGAATTTAATGAGTATTTTGTCAACATCGGCAGTAACCTAGCAAAACAAATTCCTGATCCAACAAACTTGTTTGAAATAGATAGATATGTAGAAAAAAACTCCTCCACGATGTTCCTTACTGCTGTAAAACAAGAAGAAGTATCAAATATTATAAAAACTTTTAAAAATAAAAAGTCAACTGATTGCTTTAATATTGATATGACAATAATAAATCAGATTACAGAATATGTAGTGCGACCTTTCACGCACATATGCAACCTGTCATTCAAAGCTGGTATCTTTCCATCAAAAATGAAAATTGCTAAAGTTATTCCAATCTATAAAAGTGGAGAAAGACATCGGTTTACAAATTATAGACCAATATCACTACTACCACAATTTTCAAAAATATTAGAAAAACTATTTTCTCGCAGACTTGATAGCTTTATACAAAAGCATGCGCTGTTAAGTGAGAATCAATATGGCTTCAGGGAAAAACGGACCACCTCAATGGCAGTTATGGAGTTTGTGGAAGCAATAGCCACTAATATAGACAACAAAGAATTTACTGTTGGGGTTTTCCTAGATCTAAAAAAAGCTTTTGACACAATAGATCACAGTATATTATTGAAAAAACTAGAAAGATATGGCATTAGAGGTGTAGCTTATAAATGGATAAAAAGTTATTTAGAAAACAGATATCAGTACGTGCAACTCAACAATAAAAAAACGAATCAACTGAAAATCACTCACGGAGTTCCTCAGGGGTCAGTGCTTGGTCCAAAACTATTCATCTTATATATAAATGATATCTGCAAGGTCTCAAAACAATTTAAATGTGTCCTATTTGCTGATGATACAACTTTCTACTGTTCTGGAATAAATCTGAAACAGCTCCTGACAACCGTAGAAAACGAATTAAACAAATTAAAAAACTGGTTCGACAGAAATAAATTGTCACTTAACCTGAAAAAATCGAAGTTAATTGTTTTTGGCACAAGACCAATCAAACACCAAGCTAAAATTATGGTAAACTCAATTGAGATAGAAAGAGCGTATGAAACCAAGTTTCTCGGATTAGTAATAGACTCAAAACTATGTTGGAAGCCACATATCGATAACGTAAAAAGAAAAATAGCCAAAACCGTAGGGATCCTCTACAAAACCAAGGAAGTGCTAAATAAGAGATCTTTGTACACATTATACACTTCATTATTATTACCATATATGACCTACTGTGTGGAAATATGGGGAAATGCCTGCAAAACAAACACACTCCCTATTCTCAACCTACAAAAAAAAGAAATTCGAATTATTAATAGATCAAAATATACGGAACCCACAAATCCACTATTTATCAAATTAAATACGATGAAATTTTATGACCTGGTTGACTTTAAAATTGCCCAATTAATGTACAAAGCACACAATAACCTGCTCTGCCAAAACATTCAGAAGTTTTTCGAAATTCGAGAAAGCAGCTATGATTTAAGAGGTACCAACTTATTCAAAAAACTCAAAACAAGAACAAACATCAAGCAAAGAAGTGTATCTATCAAAGGTGTTAATCTGTGGAATAATCTCGAAACGGACCTGAAAATGAGTAAATCGCTTGCTGAGTTCAAAAACAAATTCAAAAAAATAGTACAAACAACCTACATCAATCAGAGTTAAAATGATAAATTCAAAACATTAAATATAATGATAAATCAGAACTAAGTTGATAAATAGAGAAAGGTATATAAATATCCATTATGAATACAAGAGAAAATTGACACAAGAGTGTCAGGGTGTGGAAGTATATAATCCCGATACAAACCAAAAGTTGTAAAAATATCACGGTTAAGGGTAAAGTATGAGCCTTAATGGAGACTTCTTTCTTCTTACTTTTTTCTTTTCTGATTGATATAAAAATGATTTATTAGATACAATCACATAACGGGGTAGGACTAGATACGTTTTTTACTTCTTCCTACTCCCTTGAACATAACTGTGTTGAATGAAGATTGATTTCTTTCTTTTTACTTTTTTTATCTACCTTATTTTCTGTCAAATTATTACTGTATATATGTTTTATGTTCAATAAACAAACAAAGAAGAAAGAAGAAGAAGAAGAAAGTTTGTTTGAGTTCTTCCCTGGCTAATATGTGGCTTTATGGCAACCGGGACACGTTGTTATTGGCCAATGAAAAGCATGTATTTCCCATCTTTTATTTGGAAAGCAAAAATAATGATGCAAAATAGGAAGTTGTGACTTCCCAGTGGAAATAATTATTTTATTCCAATTTTAACAACTAAATCATATTTTCTTTTAGTATAAAAAGAGATACCACAGTACAAAAAAATATTTATGGCAAAAAAGTAAGGTTTGTAGTACATGTCTTCAAATCTTATCCATCCATTGAACTTGTAATCCATTTATCCTCACAAGGGTCACATCCGTGCCATCCTAACTGTCTTTGGGGAGTAGGTGGGGTACACCCTGAACTGGTTGCCAGCCAATTGCAGGCCACAACGAATACCATTTGTGATCACAATCACACCCAGAGGCAATTTAGAGTGTTCCATTATCCTGCCATGCATGTTTTTGGAAAGTGGGAGGAAACCCAGGTACCCGGAGAAAACCCACACAGGCACGGGGAGAACATGCAAACTCCACACAGGAAGGCCGGAGCCGGGATCGAACCCTGCATTGTGAGGTGGATGTGGTAACCTATATATACTGTATATACAGGTGTGTGTATATATATATTATATATATATATATATATATATATATATATATATGGCGGCTGGATAGCTCAGTTGGTAAGGCATCGGTTTGGCATACGGGAGACGGTGGTTTGAATCCCGCTTGGGGCAAAAAATAAGCACATAACATCATCCAGTGTGGGACAGTAAAATGAATGACATGCCGGCTCAGACGTCGCCCGGCCAAACAAGGTCTGCGTCAGGTGCTGGGGAACCAGAGCACCTTGATGAAAAATGGGCTACTGGAACAAAGCGGAGATGGGCGAGATGCGATAACATGGCTCTGTTGGAATGCTACTACTCAAGCAACCCTAGTCAGAGGGGTTACATGCAGAGAATGTGGGCTAAATGGTTACTTCGAAACCCAGTCACGGTTGACCACGAAACAACTAGTAGCTCAGTGTTCCAACATCCACAAACGGCAACTGCTGTCACAACTTGAGATTGATGAGGTACAACGCAGGTTCCATGGTGAAGGGCCCCAGGCTGCCAGATCAGAGGAGGAGTTCATACCAGAGATTGGGAGGCAAGCCCCAATGAATGCAGATGATGAGATTGGGAGGCCAGCCCCAATGAAATGCTGAGCGAGGCAGCAACTGACCTGAAAGCTAAGATCATGGCGAGAATGAAAGCTGGGCAACCTAGAAACCGATTACAACGGCTATGTGAAGTACCACCTGAAAGCCTCATGGGAAGTGTGAATGCAGCACTGAGGGCGATCCCTACCGTAACGATCACGGATACCAATGAGCTGATATACGCTTCAGCATCAGTGATCCTTGAGATGCTTGGCTATAAGAGCAACCATGGAAGCCATGAGATACATTACCCACCATGGAAAAGACGGTTGGAAGCTAAGATCAAGGCGGCTCGGAAAGATGTGAGTCAATTGACTGAGGCCCAGAGAGGTGTGATGAAAAGGCCGATACCCGAGAGGTGCATCCAGATGACCATACCTGAAGCACTCGAAACTGCCAAACAAAGGCTCCAAGCCGTGTCCAGCAGCCTAAAGCGATACACGAAAGAGAATGAGGCCAGACGAATAAACAGGCTGTTCGCAACACAACCTGCGAAAGTGTACGCTCAGTGGCAGGGTCCTAACAACAGAGCTGACCCACCAAGACTGGAAACTGAAAGGTACTGGAAAGGCATATGGGAGAAGGAGGTTGCACATAACAGCAGTGCACAATGGCTGGTGACCCTGAGAGAGGAGCACAGCAGCCTCCCTGAACAGAACCCAGTTACCATAACAGTGGCAGACATACAGGAAAGAGTCTCAGATATGAAGAACTGGACAGCACCAGGCCCGGACATGGTCCACACCTACTGGCTAAAGAAACTCACAGCACTCCATGAGCGCCTAGCAGCACAAATGAACCAGCTGTTGAGGGATGGGACTCACCCAGGATGGCTAACCGAAGGGCGAACGATCCTGATCATGAAGGATCCCTCAAAGGGTGCAGTCCCATCCAACTATCGGCCAATAACCTGTCTCTCCACAACATGGAAGCTCATGTCAGGCATCATTGCGGCGAAGATAAGTGGACACATAGGTCAATACATGAGCAAAGCACAGAAGGGCATTGGTAGAGATACCAGAGGAGCCAAACATCAGCTCCTGGTTGACAGAACAGTCGCACAAGACTGCAGGCCCGACGTACCAACCTGTGCACAGCCTGGATTGATTACAAGAAAGCCTATGACTCGATGCCACATACATGGATCACTGAATGCTTGGAGTTGTATAAGGTGAACAGGACCCTAAGAGCCTTCGTTGCGAACTCGATGAGGATGTGGAAAACCACACTTGAAGCCAATGGCAAGCCACTTACCCAAGTGTCCATCAAATGTGGCATATACCAAGGTGATGCACTCTTCCCACTGCTGTTCTGCATAGGACTGAACCCCCTAAGCCAAGTAATCACCAAGACAGGCTATGGATACCGCCTCAGAAATGGAGCTACAATCAGTCACCTCCTCTACATGGATGACATAAAGCTGTATGCTAAGAGCGAAAGGGACATAGACTCCCTGATCCACACAACCAGGATCTACAGCAGCGACATCGGGATGTCATTCGGGCTAGAGAAATGTAGTCGGATGGTGATTAAGAGAGGAAAGGTAGTCCGCACTGAAGGGGTCTCACTCCCTGAAGGAACAATAGCAGACATTGAGGACAGCTACAAGTACCTCGGTATACCAAGAGCAAGAATAAGACCTGGGCAATAAACAGCTATGCCCTGCCAGTGATCAGATACCCTGCAGGAATAATAAGGTGGCCAAAGGAAGAGATTCCGACCACGGACGTTAAGACCCGAAAGCTCCTAACCATCCACGGAGGGTTCCATCCCAAATCCAGCACCCTGAGACTGTACGCAAGCCGAAAGGAAGGAGGCCGGGGACTAGTGAGTGTGAGAGCCACTGTCCAGGATGAAACATCCAAGCTCCATGAATACATCAAGGAGAAGGCTTCAACGGATGACGTGCTCAGAGAATGTCTCAGACTATGGGGAACAGAGGATGAGGCGCTGCAAGAGGGACCATCATGGGAGGACAAGCCCCTACACGGGATGTACCACCGGACCATAACTGAAGTGGCTGATCTCAAGAAGTCCTATCAGTGGCTAGAGAGGGCTGGCCTGAAGGACAGCACAGAGGCACTCATCCTGGCTGCTCAGGAGCAGGCCCTGAGCACCAGAGCCATTGAGGCCCAGATATACCACACCAGACAAGACCCAAGGTGTAGGTTGTGCAAAGAGGCACCTGAGACGATCCAACACATAACTGCAGGGTGTAAGATGCTGGCAGGGAAAGCCTACATGGAACGCCATAACCAGGTGGCTGGCATAGTCTACCGAAACATCTGTGCGGAGTATGGACTGGAAACCCCAAGGTCAAAATGGGAAACACCTCCGAAGGTGGTGGAGAATGACAGAGCGAAGATCCTGTGGGACTTCCAGATCCAGACTGACAAGATGGTAATGGCGAACCAACCAGATATCGTGATCATAGATAAAGGGCAGAGGAAAGCCGTTGTAGTGGATGTAGCGGTCCCAAGTGATGGAAACATCAGAAAGTGGTCGGAGCACTTGGGGCAGTGACCCCCAAACTAGATGAGTGGTTGCAACAGATCCCGGGAACAACATCGGACATCTCAGTCCAGAAATGTGCAGTACTGGAACAGCAAGGATACTGCGCAGAACCCTCAAGCTTCCTGGCCTCTGGTAGAGGACCCGAGCTGAATGAGGGACGGACACCACCCGAGGGTGGGTGAGACGAGGAATTTTAATATTTTATATATATATTGTATGTATTGTAAAAAGACAACATTTTAAATAATTGCCTAAAGTTAAGTCAAAAATGTTCTTTTCAAATATATGCTCTACGTACCCCCACAAATCAAAACACGGTATTCTGATTATTCATTGTTACCTGAGCCCTGAGGCACTGTCATTTTCAACTGACAGCAAATGGCAGTACAGGACAAAATGCCCGCCCCCTGAGATAGATTTAAAAAAAAAAGTGGATTTTTCACCTTAATTCATTTTTCACAAACACAATATTAATCAGGCGGCCCGGTAGTCCAGTGGTTAGCACGTCGGCTTCACAGTGCAGAGGTACCGGGTTCGATTCCAGCTCCGGCCTCCCTGTGTGGAGTTTGCATGTTCTCCCCGGGCCTGCGTGGGTTTTCTCCGGGTGCTCCGGTTTCCTCCCACATTCCAAAAACATGCATGGCAGGCTGTTTGGACGTTCTGAATTGTCCCTAGGTGTGAGTGTGGGCGTAGACTGTTGTTCGTCTCTGTGTGCCCTGTGATTGGCTGGCAACTGATTCAGGGTGTCCCCCGCCTACTGCCCGAAGACGGCTGGGATGGGCTCCAGCACCCCCCGCGACCCTAGTGAGGATCAAGCGGTTCGGAAAATGGATGGATGGATGGACAATATTAATCAGAATTTCTTGTCCAGACTGGTGAGGGTGCATTGAACATTTTATAAAGAACATTTTTGACTTGACTTTCTCTTTAGGGGGAATTCTGTAGTGCGCGCACACACTCATATACATATACATTTACACACATGTTCTTTCTATCGGACTAACACAATCCCGGTCTTGAAAAGTTAGAGGGGGCCCAAAGAGCAGTCATCGGGAAAAGAAACAAGCGAGCACTAAAGGAGACAGGAGAAAGCGTGAGGGGTTAGAAACCGTCTCGGAAGCTGATGGACGTCTTAAGAAAACACAACGGACAGAGCAAAGTGGTTTGAGAGGATGCGAGGAGTGGAAAAGACAGAACTAGGGAGGGGAGTGAGAGATGAGCGCTGGCAAGCCAACACCATCCGTCTTTTGCCCCCACTTGCGTCACTTCTCCTCAGTGAATAAAAAGACAATTGCATGTGTGTGTTATCGCCAACAGATGCTAAGCAAACACATCAGCCATATCCCGATGTGCGGCACTAAGTAGAATAGTAATCAAGCCCTTCATTAGCGAGCTAACAAAGGCCATTACTGCCTAATCAACACTCTTCAAACTCAATCGGGGAAAACTAATAGAAATTTAATCCAATGGCACACATGAATTCAACTAACGTGTGTGTGTGTGTGTGTGTGTGTGCGTGTGTGTGTTTGCACAAAATAATACATGAAGTTCAACGCCCAGACTCTCTATTTTTTCGTATTTGATTTCTCTTGAAACTTGGAAGCGACAGTACATCCGTTCAATGAAAAGCAACGTCGACAAATTGTGCATTCTTTATTTTTTATTTTTAATATGTGGTTTATGGATACAAATAGCTGGTGGCCCGGTGGTCCACTGGTTAACGCGTCAACCTCCCAGTACAGGGTTCAATTCCGGCTCCGGCCTCTCTATGTGGAGTTTGCATGTTCTGCCCATGCATGTGTGGGTTTTCTCTCGGGTATTCCAGTTTCCTCCCACATTCCAAAAACATGCATGGCAGGTTAATGGAACACTCTAAATTGTCCCTAAGTGTCAGTGTAAGTATGAGCGTGGAGGATTGTTCTTTGTGTGCGCTTGTGAGGATAAAGCGAATCAGAAGATGGATGGATGGATGGATAGAAATAGAAAAACACTCGTATTCCCTGCCCGATACAGATACTTGAGATAAAAGTGCCTTGACTTAGGAAGTATACTTGCAGTGAACCAAATGCGGTTTAACATGAGCAGGTGAAAGTCAGGTATCTAAATTAGCAGACTTGGAGATGTAAAATATGATGGATACCCCGGGCTACATTTAAAGCAACATTAAGCGAATGACGGCAGCAGCCCAGGTGTCTTTAATGAAGTGAGCATGTGCCATTTGACGTCCATTTTAATTGGCCATATGTGCCGTGGTGTCTCTTGGGGGGGATTTTGGACCGTCCCGCTACCCTGGCGACACGCTCCAAATGGACCGGCGCTGCAACAACGCAACGCAGGTTAGGTGAGAGCGACACGATGGGATTTCTGGGGAGCGCTGACAGTTTAATTAATGAGATCTGCACGAGTGACATGAAGATCCAATTAAAGTACGATGACATTACTGGGTTGCCATAGCAACTACTACTGATGTCGATTGCACAGAGCATATTAGGGCCACACTCAAAAGAAAAAAAAAAATTACACCACCACACAAAGTTAGGGACTGAGAAGAATCTTGACCTGGTAAAAGATTGAAAAAAAATATATATATATGATATGTATATGACAATATATTCATCATTTGAAAAAAAAATATTACAAAGAAAATACTGGAATTTAAGAAAAAGCATAATTGTCTGAGATTAAAGTGATAATCTAAAAGGGTTGAAAAGTGTGACGCTATATTGCCTGCCGTTGTTCGAAGCAAACTGTTACGTTGGCGCCCATAGATTGGATCCCCATCTATTTTCAATAACGCAGCATAAAAAGGGGCAGGGGGTACAATTCCCAGAGGTGTGCGCATATTGTTCTTCAAAGAAACTCTCAAGCGGGAATAAAAAAAAAAAACATATCAAGGGGAAATACAGAGGGATAAGGAAGAGAAAACAATTCCCAAAGTGAACAAATAGTGCCAGTGCTCTCCAAGGTGTCCCACCGCCGGCAGAACTAGAACACATGAAGACAACTGCCTAGACGGGGACGTGCCTTTTGAGACCTATTTATAACCCAGCCGGTGCACCGCCCATGAAAGATGTATGGCGCGCGCACACACACACATACAAATACGCACACATGCAATACATCATTTTACACATGCAACATTGACTTCGCGACTGTAAATGAGCCGAAAGAGTGCATTTTGTTTTGAGCGAGGCACAAAAAGCAGAACCTATGTAGCCAAGTGCACACAAGAGGAGGAAGATGGCAGACAGGCGGTCGAGGGAAAAAAAGTGCCAGGAGAGTAAATAGTGAGAGGAGAGGAGCAGAGATAAATGAGAGAGGGAATGGGGGTGGAGGGGGGGAAGTGGGAAGAAAAGATTGGAAAAATGAGGAGATGTAAGAAAAGACTAAAACAATGCGGAGATGAGGGTGAAGATAGGGGGGATGAAAGGAAAGAGGAAGTAAGGAGAGGAAATAGGGGTGAAAAGAGGAGGAGACGATATGAAATGGGAGGAGTGAGCAATGGAAAAGAGAGGGGAGAAAAGAGGAGCTGCAGGGAGGAAATGGAGGAGAGAGGAGAGGAAATAGTGAGGGGAGTGGAAGAAAGGAGAGGAATAAGAGAGGAAAGAGTCGGTGCGGAGAAGAGTGAGGAGAAATAGCAAAGGGGAAAGGAAAGGAGAAGAGGAGGGAGTAGGAAAGAGAAATGAGGGGCGAGGAAAGACCAGATAAGGAAAGAAAAAGTAGCAGAAATCAGGACAGGAGAGGAGAAGAGATGCTAAGACTGACAAAAAAAGGGATGGGAGCAAACAAAAGAGGAAAGAGGGGACAGAAGGAAAGAGGAGGCAAGGAGGCATGCGAGGGGAGGAAATACAGCAGCGGAGAAAACAGTCGAAGAGGAGCGATGCGAATGAGAGCGGAAATGGGAAGAAAACGGAAGCGGCGAAGGAGGAACGATGTCAGGGCAGAAGAACGGAGGGAGGAAAAGACAAAAGTGGAGAGGGAAGAATGACAGAAGAAGAACTGAGGAGAAAGGGGAAAAGCAGGGAAGGAAAGAACAAGACACTGGGAGAAAAAAGATGAGTCAGGTCAAGGAAAGAAGGAGAGGAGAGGAGATAACATGAGGAGCGGACAGATAACCCCCCCGCATCCCCCTTCTTATTTTATAATGGATTACACCGCCATCGCTCCACATGCACGCGCACACCTTTTCTCCTCGCTCAGCAACCTCCATCCTTTTCCCCTAATTGAGCAGATTGTATGGAAATACTGCTTCTCCCAACATTCATTTATCCTTTTCATTCATTCCTCTCTCTTTCCTTCCTTCCTTCCTTTCGACATGTTGACATTGTCTGCCGTGCCTTAATGGATCACCCGCACATAATCTGCTCCTCGCCGCCTCCTCCATAATCACCTCCTCACTAAGGCTCTCTCGCTCGTCGCCGGTTGCTGTGGAAATAGTTCTTTTTTTCGCTTTCCGTCTCCCTGCCGCCGACCTTCTCTTAAGATTGGTCGCCATCCATCTCTGTCTCCCCTTGCTCACGCTCGCTCTCTTTACTCTTGAATGTTGACATGAGAGGATGAGTCCAATAGATCACTGGGAAACATCTGCACCTGTGTTAAATCTCCCAGGTGTGTGTGTACGTGTGTGTGTGTGTGTGTGTGTGTGTGTGTGTGTGTACGTGTGCGTATGTGACCTCCTTTTGAGATGAACAACTTCCTTTCCTGGTGTGCCATCAGCTCTCCTCTTCTCTTCTCCTCTCACTTTACTTTTCTGAATTTGCCAAGTGAGTCAAAAACGAATGGGTACACTATTATCGTTTAAGCGTGCATAGACTAGCGTTGCGGTGGTGACTTGAACTTGCCAAATAGTGAACCACAGACTCATAGAGTAGATTCACTGGTAAAGTATTGTTAAACCAAGCACTGATCAGTGTCGCGGTGGTGGTTCGAACTTGCCACTTTTATCCTGTCTAGAGGAAATCAAGAGCTGAATGGCACTGAATTTCTTGATGGTGTTTGGTCCAACTCTAATTGCCCCACGGGGATAAATAAAGTTTTCTGAATCTGAAATTGAATCTGGTCCTTGTACATCCCATTTTGCGAACTTGGGACCTCCGGCCCCTTAACAGTCTCAGACTTGGGTCTTAAACTTGACAGTGATTTAAATTGGACCGGCACATCGTCAAATCTAGCTTCTTTCATCTTAGGCAGCTGGCGAAAGTAAAGCCACTTTGTATCCAGTGGTGGTTGTTTTAAAGTGCTCTATTAATACAGTTGAGTTGCTAAATAGTGAACCACTGACTAAGAGAATAGATTGACTGGCCAAGTACTGTTCAAGCAAGCATTTCCTAGAGTTGCAGTGGTGGCTTGAATGCGCCAAAAAGTGACCCACCAACTATATTTATTGTTGAAGTATTGAAGCATTGACTAGTGTTGCGGAGGTGGTTTGGACTTGCCAAATAGTGAGCCACCAACTAATAAAATACGTTCACTTCGTAAGGTATTGTTTCATAGGATCCATTAACTAGTGCTGAGATAGTGCTTGAACTTGCCAAAGAGTGAGTCAATGATTAATAGAATAGATTCACTAGTAAATTATCATTTATTAGAATCCATTGACTAGTGTTGGAGTGATGAGTTGAACTTGCCAAAAAGTGAGGAACCGAATAAAAGCATACTTTGACCGGTGTTACGGCAGCTGCTTGAACATGCAAAATAGAGAACCAAATTAACTGGCATGACGTGGCTAAATCTTTTACCACTGACTAATGAATGTCGATATGTTAATGATCGCATCAACGATTGAAGAGTTACTTGATAAACATGACACTATTTCAACACTCCTTACGTTATGAATGAGAAGGCAACCTTGTGTGTGGTGTGTGTGTGTGTAATTCAAGTGTGCAGGAGCGTAGGAGTGCTGATGACACTCCATAATCATTAAGCATGAGGAGGCTCAGCGTCGGTTGGGGGCCACTGCTATAATCCTTTTTAATTGACTTCCCAGGTCTAAATATGTGTTATTAACCACAACCCCACCCCCTCCCCTAATTAATAATCATATCATTATTCCTGACTATATTAACTGGGTTGGATGGTTCTCTTTCTAGTGTACACCTTGTTGTCCCACTTCTCGTCGACGTAAGTGATGGCAAACATACGAGTGTTTCCAGGGACTTAAAAGACAATGTTCAAGAGCAACCATGGAAAGTGAGCCACATGCTGCCTCAGCAAAGACCAATACATCTATGATCCGCTAACAAGTAAGGACCTGCTCTGTTTAAATTCAAGGACTTTACGTTAAACATTGATATGGAATGAATTTTAAAAGCTTCAAAGTCATGGGGATGACTACCAAAGGGGAAATGTATTTGTTGTCATGGACACGCATATTCGTCTTTTTAGCACATTAAAACATCATTGGACCAGCGAGGACACCTCTGCTCGTGTTGGCCAGCTCCTCGCAAGTGTTTTTATTGCATATTTGATTGCTTGTCCCGTTCAATAAACGTCCGAAAATGCATAGAGGACAGTGGCTCTCCTTGCCCACGTGCAAGGACATTACAGCACCTTAAGCCAAGCTACTACTCACTGTACAATATCGGTAGACCAACCAGGATTCAAGGTGTATTCGAGCCAGTTCTAACGTGTTTGTCAAGAGCTGGGTGCAGAGGTTGTATAAACTTTGTAAAGATCACAACGATGGGGAACCAAAACAAATATTCCTTTGCGCCGCTTTAAATCCCAGGTTTTTAATGCTGAATAAGACACCCTGAGGCACATGTTTCATTTTCTCCATGTTTCCTTTTCTCCATGTTTCCTTTTTAGTATAAAAGGAAAATTTATCACAAAATGCTGTACATCAGTCTCTGCGAGGTCACACCGGCTTGGCCCGCAGCCTTCTTTCTACCTTTAAAAGACGATGCGGGTTTTTGAAAGCATCAACACATCCAGAATGCCGGGGGCGACTTCTTGGCAGTGTTTGATCAGCTAATGTTTCACTACAATCATCGGCGGCTGTAAGCAGTGCTATTGTAGTTAACATAGCTCAGCAAAAATAAGTCAGCATATGGGATTTTTCAGGGTCGCAAACAGGTAGTCTTAAACGGATTTGGATTGTGTCACAGCAATAGTGGCTCATATCATTAGCATAGCTTCTCAGAACAAGCATCATTTGATAATATTCAGTTCATCTGATCGCATTTAAAAAATATGCAGAGTGTACTGATAATACCGCTTGCTTATCAAGTCCTAACTTTAATTAATATAAATTTAATCAGTCTGTCACTAAATGGCTACGGGTTCAATTGCTCCTCCGGAAAAGATGCTGACTGCTCCACGGCGTGGTGTTCATTTTTCGCCCATGCAAAGCATGCATCGACATGTTACAGACTTACTGTCATCTGCATGGCTGCCTCACTATTAAACGCATCGACTGACTCTTGTTGCAGTGGCATGAAGTCGCCAAATAGTGAGCCAATGACTAAGACAGTAAACTAGATTAATTCGTGTCGCGTCGACGCGTGCTAGTCATTGATCGTTTTACTTTTTGACAAGATTAGGCCTCTGCGACACTAATTAATCTAGTGTTGCGGTGATGACTTGAACTTGCCAAACAGTGAGACATTGATAAAAATTCTAGTTTGACTGCAGTGGCAGAAGATAATAAGATAGATGGACCGGTTTAGACACAGAGATATACAGTATTACCATGGATTAGGTCAAATAAGTTGTCCACCCTCCATTGACGCACTCAACTTCTTCAACATAACCACAGCAACAACTTTAGAAGTGGACGAGGAAGTCTTGTGTGTGACACCGTCGCAGCATGTGTCACAACACACTGTTCATTCATCCGTGACAATGCTGTCAGGACCGCCGAGGGCAGCGCGGGTACAGCCGCTTTGACGATGCCGCGCCGCCGACACTGTCATGTCGCTCGTCAATCCCCACATTTGTCTTGTGACAGAAAGGTGTCAAATGGGGCGGCGAGGAGGCCGTGGGAAGACAGATATGGAAAGTGACAAAGACAAAATAAAAGCGCAGAGGTGCAAGCAATACCGGGTCAGGGGCATTGGAGGTGCGCAAAAGAGGAATGAAAAGATACACAGTTTTTTTCCCCCCTGTTGTCCTTTGCATGACTTTGAGTTGACTTTAACCATTCAGGAATTACTGAGGTTGTATGCAATGACCTTGCCAAATGGTGAGTTAATGTGTAATAGAATAACTTCAACATAGTGGGCCAATGTTTAAGAGAAGAGTGACAAGTGAAACAATGGGCCGAACTTCACAAATAGTGAAGCGCTAAATTAACAACATACACTGAAAAGTGTAGCAGCGGTGGCTTATACTTGCCAAAATGTGATCTTACGTGTAACATAAATTTTCTGGTATTGAATTGGTTTGATCTTGTCAAATAATTAACCAACCAGATCCAGGGACTAGACTGAGTTGTAAACAATGAATCACTGGTTCACAACCAACAGTACATTGACAAGCATGACATAGTAGCTTTGACTTGCCAAATAATGAGACAAACACAGACCACAAAATATATTTTCATTTTTGGCCAAACCTAAAAAAAGAGAAGTACAATTAAGTGATCAGTGGCTTGTAATCGTGTTTCTTTCTCAGCAGAGAAAATAATAGGTCACCAATCACAAAACAAAAACAATGCGCAATGAGATGCTTCTGTCTTTTGACATCTTAATTGCTAGTTCAAGTGCACATTTCCAGTTAGTGACCGATTAAAATAGTCAAAAAAGGCTAAAATAAACGTGTGGCTTCTGTGGTGCTTTTAGGAGCCTAGGGGGGGAAAAAAACAAAAAAACATTGGATATCATTCTGCAGCACTGTACATGCAGATGTACTTAATTAAGTGTCAAGTGAGGGGGGAAGTTGTGTGAGCAGTGTAGCACTTAAAATAAATTGACAACTGTTACAGTGGTAGCGTGAACTTGCATTTGACAGAATAAATCGACTTCTGCCTCATTATCTGTAACTTACCAAATAGTGAGCCAACAGTTGATTGAATAGAGTGATCAGTATAAAATGTGTCAGACTTGCCAAATGGTGAGCAAAAGCAGAACCGAATAGATTAACTGGTGTTACAGTGGGTTGAACTTGCCAAATACTGAGCCAACACTTAACAGAATGAATTGGTTGAACTCGGCAAATAGTGAAACATCAATGAAAATTAGTGTTGCAGTTTAAGATTGCCAAATAGTCAGGTAGTGGTTAAAGAAACGGATTTACTCGCGTTGCAAGTGGCACAAACTTGCCAAATAGTGAGACAATGAATAACGGGTGTTCACTGTACCGGTATGTTAGTGGGTCGCCATATATACTGAATAGAAGCAAGCCAACACTAACCAGAATAAATTTGTGTTGCAGAAGCTTAGACTTGCCAAATGATGAGATACCCAGTGAGTGGGAACGTGTGTGTGCATGTGCTTGTCCACTTATGTGCACACACACCATTAGATAATGATCCTAATCCGTCTCCAACATGGCCTGAGTCCAGACGACAGTACATTCCCTCGCAAACAATAACCCCCGAAAAAGCCGCGCTTCCTCCCATTTGTAAATTACTCTGCTGCATCGATACATTGTTTTTTTTCCTCTCTTTTTTTTAATAATCCTAACACTGTATCTGTAAATCAAGCAGGCAGCGTGGGGAATGAATAAGAGATTGCAGACTAATCTGCGGATTACGGTGATGATTTCTGACAGAGGTTGTAGGGGGGCTGGAGGTAGAATCCGAGTGTGGAGGGCTTACTACGCTCCCTAAAAGAGGATTAAGGTAAGGATCTATTGGGGGGTGGGGGGGGGGGGGGTTGGGGTCTCACATAAATTGTTTTATTTCCAGGAAATCCTTCACACCAACACTCAGGTGCACCAGGACACTCTTATACTGATGTAGTTGTGGCTAGAACTTGCCATATAGTGAGCCAATATGTGACAGAATGGAGTGACTAGTAGTACTGTGTGCTGCACCTGCTAAATAATGAGGCATCGGTTGATGTTGAGTGTTGCTGCGGTGGCAGGAACTTGCCAAATAGTGAGTTAATTGACAGAAAGGACTGACTGGTATTAATGCGGTGGCTTGTACTTGACAAATAATGATATCAACGCTTAGCGGAAGACAATGGCTAGTGTAGTAGTGGCACAAACTTGCCAAATAATGAGCCACATGATCACCACATCAGATTTAGAAATTTAGTTCTAGGTTGAAATTGCCAAAATAAATATGAATGAGTGATGGGGGCAGCTCGGTGGTCGACTGGTTAGCGCGTCAACCTCACAGTGCTGAGGTACCGGGTTCGATTCCAGCTCCGGCTTTCCTGTGTGGAGTTTGCATGTTCTCGCTGTGCTTGCGTGGGATTTCTCCGGGTACTCAGGTTTCCTCCCACATTCCAAAAACATGCCGGAGCTGGAATTGAACCCGTCACCTCTGCACTATGAGCCAGAACTTCACACATACAGTATATACTACTTCAGCAGTGGCTTAAATTTGCTAAACAGTGAGCCAAATGCTGAACACAACGGATGAAATGCTTGAGTTGCATCTTGTATTTGGCAAATAGTGAGCCAAACTCCAACAGAATAAATTGATGACGGCATAAACTTGCTGAATAGTGAACTGACGCTTGCTTAGTGAGAAATAGACTACAAGAAACAAGATGATGATTTATTTGTGTGTGTGATTTTTTTTTTCATCATAGGGGAAAAGGGAAGCATCTTAGGGAGTTGGAACTGTATGACGTTATTACTCACTGGTTGGTTTTCAGCGTCCAATCAATATTGTTCTTGTTACAGTATTTTTCTAATCCAATTATTTGGTGGTACCTAATGTTATGGTCATTGCACTTTCTTCGTGTTGATTGCTTTTTTTTTTCTTTTTTCCTTCTAACTCCCACACTGCCTCAGCTACAGCAAATCGGCCTTGAGAGCTGCAGCTGGATGAACTGCACCGCACTTGTTGTGTGTTGCTCAAGGACACTTAAAACCCCGACAAATCCCGCCGAATAACAGACAGGTTTTTCCCCGTGATAGACTTCGGGTTGCCACAGGTGACGATCGTCTCGATCTGCGTCAACCTGCTCGGTGTTGTGCGTTCAACTGATGTGGAGTCCATAATTATCAAGTGAGGGATTAGAGTGCAACAGATAAGGTCGAGGGGAGGTTGATCAAAAGCCATTATTCAAGGGAGCTAATTTCGGGTGAGGATGGAGTGGGTAAGAATGTGACAGTAACTTGACCCGGCTCCAGATGCCTATCCAGTTACTGACACTGTGTGTGTGTGTGTGTGTGTGTGTGAAGGTTAGACACATGGAAAGGCCTGTCACCACACACTGATGTGTTTATTTCCCTGCAGCTGGGCCAGTCACTCACACACACACACACACACACACACACACACACACACACACACACACACACACACACACACACACACACACACACACACACACACACGCAGACACTTGCTATGTGCAGTCCACTGGGCTCGCAGCAAGACCTATGGGGGCACTGTTGCCCTTTGAGTTGCGAGTTAAAATGTGTCACACTGGGACAACCCTCTGCAGCCTTCTAATCAATGTCGCTTGAAGGCAAGCAGGACAAAAGTATTGGGACCGGCTAGTCCATTACAGGAAGTGAAAATAGAACAACAATCAAATTGAGTTGTTCTCTTTAAAAGGGTTCCAAAAAGAAAAAGCACCATTATATGAATCGGTTTGAGAGCGGCATGCCAATTAACATTCGTGTAGGGGAGTGAGGGGGTATTTATCGACTTTATTTTAGTTCACTTGAGCAAAACAGGGTATGCTAACATTAGCATGTGTTTTAAAATTTGGAGTTTTTCACCGTTCAGACTGTGGCATGCAGTTTTCTACGTAACATTTTGGCACCACCGAAAATGGTTAAAAACACGCTTGGAATACATCAGGAAGAACAAGATGCTACTGCTCAAAAGCAACAACAATGGCGGAGAAGGAGAGTCTCCTGCTGCAGTTGCAGCAAAGCCAAGACAAAAATATTTGGACGTGTGTGTGTTTGTGTGTAAAACTATGGAGTTGAACCGAGAGCAGACTAAGAGCCACAGCAGCTAAGTGGAGACTATGGACTATAAATACGGCAGCACAGGTTCAGCGACAGAGGAAGCTGACGTGTGTAATTTTGCTGATGTCTAGACTTGCAAATATTATTCACAATGCCTGAAATACCCTCTTACCTCATCACAGAATGATAAACTATTGGGACTTCAACAAAGTTAAATGAGGTGGCAAGAAGTAAAGTCAGAATACATTGCCATACTTAAGTAGATTTTTCAGGTTGGCCAGTAAAATTAAAATTTAAAATCCCTGTAAATACATTTTACAGTCTGCACTTTTTTAAAACATTTTACTTAAGGAGGTGAAATGGACTTTTCTGTACCAAGAAGCTGTACTTCGACTGAAGCATAGCACTTTTGCCACCGCTGCTTAAATGTGTCTCAAAAACATTTCTGTGATCTGTCCTTCATCTGAAAGCATCGTCTTGCTTTTGAGTACCCGCAGTGTGAAAAAAAGTGCCTCATAAATAAATAAAAAGTCAGATCAAACAAAACAACAGAGGAGAGACCGCTTGGCACTTGTTGCCAATCCTCCATAAAGTCATTCCCGTTGAACTCCTGAACCCTCCCTGGCTGATTCTGGGAGCTTTTTAACCATCAGCTTTAAAACGGATTTCTGCGCGCGGCCTAAAGAGATTTACTTTTGTTTCTGAAGGATCTCAACCCCCACGCTTGAACGTGTGCCGTCTCCCGGGAGCTTCGGATGCCGAGCGATAAAGCTGTCAGAGCATCGATCAGCACTGCTATGATGCAATTGGCTAAGAAAAAGAAAAAAAACCCCAAAAGAGAATCACTTAGCGCCATGAAATTTGGTAGACATGTTCATCATAAATAGACCCACAAAAAGTCTCAATAAGACATCTTTGGGGCTATTTTTTATTGATTTATTTATTTTAAAGATACTTAAAAATAAATAAATAAATAAATAAAAGAACTTGCCAAAGACTCCCTACTGATGGGAAACCTTTTTTTTCTTTTTCTTCAGACCGTCTTGAGCCTAACCCTAGGCTGCAATGTGGCCACTTGTCTTGCGGTTACAGTTACCAGGAGCTAATCCCGTCTCTGAGTGGACCAATTGTTATGCTAACATAAAACCTTCTAAATGTGCGGGGGGACGTCCTCACACATGTGGAGGTAATGTGTAAAATTGAAGGTAAACATATGTGCGCGTGGAAGAAGCGGGGGCTTTGATGATGGTGCCAGCTGGCCACATTTCGACACGGGTATCGCATATCAGGGCGCCGACCCCATCACATTGACAGTTTTACAGCAGCCCATCAAGTGGGGCTGAGCAGCTCTGCCGCTATTTTTAGAATATCTTTTTCTTTTTTGTTTTGGTTTTTTTAAGAAGTGCTGCACAAGAGCTGTCATTTTCAAACGTTCCTTTTTCATGGTGAATCCTTGACATGATCAACAAGTGTTGATGCTAAACTCCGCCCACATTAAATGGTAATGTCAAGAAATAAATACATCTTGAGGATGTCTCATTGCCCTGATGTCTAAAGCATCTGCTTCCAATTGGTGCTCATTTGGGTGATATAGAGAATAAGAGTCTGTCATGTCCGGAAATTTGACTAAAATGGCAACTGACTGTACAATTTCAGGTTTGTCTCCTTTGACGCGCACACTGTTACGAGAGTCCTGTTCACAACAATTTCATAATAATCGATGAAACTGGTATTGTGGGACTATTGTCGACTTTCCTAATCTTCAATGGATTCACACTTTGTGCTTCTGTGGGGAGAGGGGAAAAACATACATACATACATACGGTGGGTGCTCAAAAAGCTTTAAGTCACACTTTCACTTACTTGCAAACGTTTTACCAAAATAGCCTGTTAAAATTTTGGATATGGCTTCTTGAGACTTTTTTGAGAGCACTTTTATGATAGAGCAAGCCTCCCAATTTCATGTGGATTGGTGGAACTGGTGCGGAAGTGACACTATTGTGAGACTTTTAGGTTTTGTGTTCAGGACCCCTAAACTACACACATTCTCACCAAGGCTGAAATGCTTGCCAAATTTTGAGACTTCTCGAGCATTGTTCCTCCCCCCGCCCCCCTTCACTTGTAAACGCAGCAATTTCCAGAGGGCCTTTTCACCGCCTTGTGCTTGGGCCCTAAAAATAAAAAAAGTGAGGAGAGATAGTGGATTGAAGCAGAGGTCATGGGCGGGTTTGAGACTCGTATCCATCTCATCAGCTTCAGTGGACGCCAGACAGAGCAATCCATTTGCTCCAAGATCCCATTATGACAGCAGAAAGGGAGCAAATTGAACACAATCACAGAACAGCTTTGGATCTCTATGTATGGGTGTGTGTGTGTGTGTGTGTATGCGTGTGTCTGGGGAATACAGTAGCCTGCCACACCATTCAGTACACAAGGTAATGCAAGCATGTCAACCAATAGTCTTTGTAGTGTGTGTGTGTGTGAGTGTGCGCGCACTGATGTGCTTATTTCCCTGCAGCTGGCCCAGTCACTCACACACTGACACACGCGCACACACACACACGCACACACACTTTATCGTGCTCCCTATTTGTGAAAGGCGAGGGGTAAGGCCCAATTTGCGTGTAATTGATACCACCCTAAAAATAACTTCCTACTGATGCCACAAAATGGTGGCAAATCAATACTTTGGTTAAAATGAAGCTCTTCAACTTACATCAACATAGTTTCTTGGCACCAAGATGCCATAAAACGGGATACAACGCTGAAGATAGCAGAATTTGTGAAAGCCAAACTGCAAATATGTTGGGGCTTCACTGCATATTTTTTTTCCACAGTGTTTCACGGTGGGTTAAAATGATCATTTTAAACGAGCGTGACAGCAACAAATACATTAATTTTAAAAAATTCTACATCAATCATTGATGTTACAGTTGATGGATTTTTATCTATCCATCCCTATTCTACACTAAAACAAATATGCGATGTTGAGTTTACTCAATTGCATTTTGTCAAGTGGTTGCACACACACATTCTGCAAATCATTTTTTTTCAGTGTAGAGCACAGGTGTCCAAACTGTCCTCGAGGGTTCCTATCCAGCATGTATGCCTCCTCCAAGCCAGCTGACTCAAATGATTGGGATCGTTATCGGGCTTCTCCGAGCTTGCTGATGAGCTGATCATTTCAATCAAGTGTGTTGGAAGAGGAAGACAGGCCTTATTAGAGTGTGTTAGGGTAAGGCGAGAAGCAGGGTACACGCTGGACTGACTGCCGGCCAAGTGCAGGGAACACAAAGACAAGCACACTCACACTCACATCCATGCAACAATTGAGAGCCTTCAATGAATCTAACATGTTTGGATTGTGAAAGGAAACCAGAGAGTGAATAAGTTTGTAACTTCGGCTGCCTGACTGTAGTCTGTGTACTATGCGAGAATTAGTCGCTAGAGCATGACATCATAGCTTTGACTTGATTCCATGCTGTTTATAGGGAAGTCGCTATTTCTTTAAAAACAAACTAAAAACTTGAATTTAGTTTGATTAGGCACCGAGTTTGTCTCTACAGTTTAAAAGAAACATGTCGCTATGTTTCACCTAAAGTCAAATAACACACACACATTCCAGGTCTGGAGTCGGAGAGAAACTTTTGCCATTAACTTAAATTGGCTCTCAGGGGACATTTAAATCTAACTTTAGTCTTCTCATCTTTGCATTACTGACGCATTGTCACAACACAGTTTCAAGCCAAAGTCACTCTGGGAACAAATTCTGACTTTTACAGTGATGCTCATCACTGGTGGTGGATTTTAAAACCTTTCACTTCAATGGGTTTATTTACCATGATTGCATTACGTTGTGTGATTCGCGAAGCCACAGCCCTGAAGCAGAGACAAGCCAATCAAAACACAGCACAGAATAGATTACGGTGCTGCTTCATGGACTTCATGCATTCATTTGAAAACATTTGGATGCATTTTAGAACGTTAACAATACGTGACAAAATGATGGAAGTTAGGAATAAAGTTGCCCTGACATAAAATCAATCACTGTTAGCTATAAAATAACGCTCTGCAGTAGTTAGCTAGGTTGTTTGCAAAACCAACCCAGTTAAAAGCTAGATGCTCTGGATAAAGCTATAAGGCCATCCCCGTGGTCATTTGAATCCATTAATAATAATAAATCAAATAAAAAATGCCTACGTTTGTCTGCTCTAAAGTGTGTACCACGAACACAATGTCAGCTAGGGTGATTTTTAAAACTAACCCAGAAACAGGCAGGAGGTTTAGATTAAAGTTACACTCGATCTGCACAGTCATTTGAATCCCTCGAAAAACACTTTTAGATGTAAAATAATGCTGTTCCACCGCTGGCCAAGTTGTTGCCAAAACTCACCCAGATTCTGCAGACTGTAAAGCCATTGGGCCATCTGCATTGTCACTTCAATTCCTCAGAAATCACCAGTGATGTTGATTCCAAGGTAAGCAATGTGCTGAAGTAAACCAGGAAATAAAGCTCTGCTTTTGTTTGATTTCGGTTGGATCGAAAGCTGAGCCACATAAATGCAGGGTGCTCTGGATAAAGCCTTCAGCACTGCTATTTGAATCCCCCTCAAAATCAACAGGCATCCCTTTGAGTCTTCTTCAAAGTTAGCAATGCACTTGTTTTAGCTGTAAAATGAGGCTGTGCTATTGTTAGCTAGGTTGGTCCCAAAACCAAATAAAAAAACTTCCAGAGTGCTCTGGCTCTGCGACTGTTTGCATAGCCTTTAAAACGCATGAAAAATTGAGGTCTGCGACAAGGTAAGCATTGTACTTTACTTGTATTAGCCATCAAACAATACCATGCTGTTGCTAGCATGTTAGCTGAAATGTTAATGCTCCACAGCCCACATGAGGCCTAATTACAATCTGTAGGCGATACAAGATCAGTTGCTTCTGAATGACTGCAATAGTAAACAACATGCTAACTAACTTCACCTAATTTTATGGGGGTTCAATAAAATTATATTTTTTTTTTGGTAAAATTTGTTCCGGTATTTTGTATTGATTAGTCACAAGCATACAAAATAGCATGTACCTCTGCTGCCGGTATGCCCTCCGGTGGGCGACACTGCAACAGCACTTCCTGTTCCAGGGACACCTCCTTGCCGAGGGGCTCCTGCTCAAATGACTTCTTCAGGTCTGTGGAGAGAAACAATACAGCTATGCAAATATGTGTGGATTTTTTTTTTCCATCACTGATGTCCATTGTAAAGCCAAAGTCGTAAATATTCATATAAACATAGCCTAGCATGGTCATATGGGTGTCGTTTGCGACGACTATTTAAGAGTATTTAATTGTAAATATGCCCCATAGCATCGTTTCCACAGCCATAACGTGGCAGCCATTAAGGGACTGAATTGCTCTTCCAGTTGCTTATGTACACTTTAAATTGACCACTATGTATTTTGAAATGCTAAATGCTTAATATCCTGTATATATATATCCTGATAAGCGAATCGGACAATGGCGGCATGGATGGAGTCAAGTAATTAAACAAAATGCATTTAATAAAATGTGAAAGAAATCATTTCTATTTCGTAATTTTGTAATGGAGTGTTACGTCAATTCAAGAAAATGGTACAGCTCTATATGGAAAGTGTACAAAGCCACTCAGAAATTGATTCAGAAAGCGATTTTTCAACCTTGTCTGAGTGGATCCAGGAGTACCTTGCTTCTCTTGACCCTACACGCAACTAAGTCATGTACTGTAAATTTTGAACAAAAGTGCAAATGCAATATCTGTGAAGTATAAAAGTATAAAAAAATATTCCCCATCCCTGCTTATGAATCAAAACGTTTTTTTTTTCTCCTGTATCTCTACCACTGTATAACCCAGCATGTGTGGAATTTTACTTTTCAAATATTCCACCACATTTCTTTAACTAAATGGTTCAGACGGTTCGCCGGTCGGCTTGTTAGTGTGTGTGTGTGTGTGTGTGTGTGTGTGTGTGTGTGTGTGTGTCATCCTTGAGTCCTTTCGTTCTCCGTGGTTGCCAGGCACACTCTCGCCTTGTCTATCTGCTGCGACGCACGCACACGCGCACACGCATACACAGAGTTGTCGAAGGTTGCCGCCGTGAGGAAGAGGAGGTAGTGTTGAATTTTCAGAGGGAGGATGGTAAAAGTCAAGGGAACAGGTGCACAGTAGGGATTGAATGATGAGCAGGGAGCGCTTGGGTGAGAAGAGCTGCAACATCTGCGCATGCCTCACCTACCAAATAATGGATAGAGTATTTCTAAAACACGATACTGACAAACACGGCACACACATTGCGTAGATCCGCAGCAGCAGACAATATGTGAAACAGTTCCCAGGTGTGATGTTTGTGACAGGCTTTTGTCAAAATACCCCAGGCTCAACCATTACATCATACTTCACATAACGGTGTTCCATTCTGTAATACAGGAGTACCTTTAAACACAGATTAATTTGTTCCATGGCTTAAAACACAGATATCTCAAATCATCTTTTCAAACACTCAATCAAATCCTATTTTCATCAATCATCAATAAAAATGAAGAAAAACTCAATTCATCCATTTCAACCTCCTCCTCAAAAACATGTTTGTAAAGAGTTTTTTTTGTTAGCACTCTATAATACTGGACGTTATAAGAGCATACATTAATGACAATTATTTTATATACATTTAAAGACAAACATGTTTTGCCTCATTTTCTGTTGCAATTCAATGGACATTGCACTACTCCTGGTGTATCTTGTCCATTGTAGGGGGGGCACTTTAATACAGATATAGAGACACATACAAATTGTTTTCAATATTTCATTCAATATTTTAATAGATTATAGGTTTATCAACGATTTTGAATATTTTTTCGATTAAAAAAAATATATATTTTAAAAATGCCAATATACCACTGGATGTTTTTTTTTTTTTTTTTTTTTTTGGTGGGGGGTGGGGGTTACTGTGTGGATTATTTCAAGTCGTCCGGGTTATTCATATTGTGAAAAGTGGTGCTTATTACCGCATCACTTTTTTTTACTGTTTGACTGTTCTATAAAACACTAAAGGCTCTTTTTCCAGCAGCAAGTCAGTAAAGCGGTCCTTTGGTTTACACTTTTTTTTTTTTTTTGAAAATACATTTCAATGGCTGTCTATTATACCCGAATTTCGTTATTCACAGGCCGGCCTGGTTCCTATTGCCCTGCGAAAAGCGGGTCTCCATTGTATATACTGTACGTCTGTGGATGTGTTATAGTATCAGTTGGCTAAGGGGTTATAAAACTGCAATACCATTGCTTTTTGAGAAGCTGTCTATGCCATTTTGCATTGTTTGTTAGCATGAGGCTACGCTGGCTGTCGTAAGGCAAAGGTATGTGTTTGTTTTAATGACATAAGATGTAATTGTTGTTGTTTTTATGTTCAGTTTGATGGTAAAATTCACCCGAGAGTGGCAATAAGCCGTTAAAACCTCTTTTTTGAACTATTGTTCACTCTTGTTCGGAAGTGAGTTAAGTTAACCCTTGTGAAATTTTTGCTCTCAAGTCAAAATGACAAAAAATAAAGAAATAAACAATCCTCATAATAATTGAGCCATTTTTAATTCATATCTCGAAAGACTCAAGGTATCACTCATCACTTATGTCAATCATACATTGAAATCTTTGCCGAACATTCGAGTACGCCCCATTCAGCAGACGCTAAAGCTAATTAGTGCTTATCTTGCAACTTTGAACTGATAGTGCTTTTGTGTGGCAAAGCCTAGCGCTAAAGATTGTAAATAAAGCCCCATTGTTATGAGACAATCTATAAACATTCAGAACAGCTCACATGCAATAGGCAACTCACAAAAGTGTCACTTGTTTTTGTAATTTCACACGTGATTGGTGGGCAGGGATTCCAGAGACCAGAGAAGTATTTTTATACAAAACATTAAATAGACAATTTTCCATAATACGCACCCTTTACTTCGAGGTTGTATATAAATACCCAGTATAATTCACTAATTAAAAGACATCAAATTTGTTTTGCCTTTTTCCTGGTGGAAAGGCGTCGTGTTTAAAAGGAGTCACATGGGGACAACAAGCATCGCTGCCTTTACAATACAATCAATCCCCGAGGAGGTGACGACCCAAACGGAGCATGATGACAAGGAGGTAATCACCCGGAGTGTTATCCCCTTTCCCAAATTCGAGCACATGCGTCTCCCCACGCAACACACGTGGGACATAACCAGAGGAAGTGAAAGAGACACATAAAACGTGCCAACAATTGAGGCAATCGAGACAAACGGAAATCATAGCCTCAATGAGACACATCAATGGAACCACAAAAACAATAAAACAAAAGAAATAATAAGGGGGGTGGGGGGGTTCCAGCCAAAATCTGTGACCAATTTCCTGGTTTTAATTAGTCAGAGTCAATTTCCTTGAAGATGAAATTAAAGGAGATTAGCACCGACAAGCTCAGAGGATGATGAATGCACACCGGCATGTTAGCGCTAAAATCGCCGAAGCTAAGCTGCAGGATCAAGCGTGGGTTCACGTCAGCGGGAAAGAATACTTTGAAGGGGAACACATTATGGAAAAGTGACTTGTAAATGCATGCATACAAATACTTGGCTCTGTGGAGTGCCTGCCCCACCCGTTGTGGTGTGTGAAATTAGACAACCAAGTAAATCTTTTGTTAGCTGGCCATGTTGGAAAACACATTGGATAAAACAAGGCATTCAGATTTGACCTATATCACAACTAGGGCTATCAAAATTAAAGGACTAACTTGAGAGATTAATTTAATTAAAAGAAATGTAAAAAGTTTCTGTGGCGGCCTATAACCTCTGCTTACATTACAGTATGTTCTATTCACAATGCAGTTCAATTCCAATTCATCAGAAGCCAAAAATGTGCTACGTGGGGTGACAATCGTCCGTGAAACTCCAAAGTTGTTGTAATAGTATTACTTTTATATTTATATTTTGTTGAATCTCACTTCACCTCATGTCGCCAAAATATTTCTACCTCTTCACACCTCGACCCTCTGTCGATACAAGATAAGGTGAGCACCTAAACGCAGGACGATACTGTATTTACTTCCATAAACACTAGACGTCATGCTCTGTGTGCATGCGTGCCACATCACAGACATGTTTCGCTCACTTTGGAAGCCGCTTTTTTTTTGTCCCGAGTACACACACAAAAAAAATGTTGCACATGACAAGACAGTCAGCGTTTAGAGAGGATGACAAGTGTGCTATCATTCCTGATCCTCTGGGTTTTGACGAAGCCAGACTTTTTTTTTTTTTTCAAACACCTGGGGACTGCTTAAAATTGTGTAAAAATGGGATAATGTCTCCTTCAACCAAATATTTCACCCAAGGGGAATGCGCAATTCGATGGGGGACAGCTGTGTCACATCAATCCACTGACCCCACTTCACTCCCACACACAGATAACATCATCCAGCTCCATAAATTTAAGTGAACCCCCCCCCCCCCAAAACAACTGTGAGAAGGCAAAAAAAGGCTTGACAAGCGCAAAGAGCAGACTCGTATAAACATCAAATGACCCCGCCCCCGAAATATCTCCCTCTCCGTCCTAAACGTCTTCCCTTTCTTCTTCCGCAGGCTTCAACTGAGACTGTTATTATGCGTTCCGGTGGGCTGGCGGCCTGCAGGCATCCTCCGCATAAGCACATTTCAGAGCAATTATGCAAAAAAAGGAGCCGGAATGCATGCTTCCCATTGCCAAATCACAGGCAGTCTTTCCCCACTTGCCGCTCAGGGAATCAAGTGCAAAGTAAGAGCTTGTCAGCGATGAAAACTCTTGGATGCATCGCGGGAATAGCGTTCAGCGAAGCTCTACAACAGTGGTTGTCAAACTTTTTAAAACAAGTGCCCCCTCAAAAAAAGATTTTTACAGCCCCCAACATCTTTTGTGAGCTGGCCATGTTGGAATTAAGTTGCTTCCAAAAATGTGCTCAGGAGTTACCTCAGAAAATTCAGCCCCCTGTCACCAGTTTCAATTTACGACAGAGTTGGTAAGCACACAAACGTTTCAAAATTCCATGCTTGAAAAGACAAAACTCTTTTATTTTGGTTTGAAGACGCCAATTTACGGTAATGGCTCAGCTCCAATTTCTTTCAAACTAGTCCATTGTCTAGCGTAAGAGTAAATTCATAAGCGTACGAGCGCATTTTTTTGATTTTGAAAAGTGAGACGCGGTTAAGACCTTTAAGTTTCTTTCAACTGATTTACAGACTTACTTTTCATAAAGCATTCACACACATGGCCTCTATTTTATCAGCGCTGTAAGATTTAGCGAGCGCACCGAAGCAACTCGGCACATCTGGGAAAACGCTCAGTAGCTTGATGGAAGAGCGGTGTGGTGCGTCGCCTCCGCAACCACATATCAACTCGGGCTGTCGCTCTATAAAAATAATGTATATATTCGCAGTGTTTGGTAGCATCTCTCTGCTTATGCAGGCATAAAGCAAAGCCTGTCTGGATGAAGCCATCCAGAAAATGGCGCAGTTGAGGCAGCTGGCAGGCTATCAAGAGTGAATTAGTTGCTGTTCGCATCCATAAAAGCCAAAATAACTTCCTAGAACAAACAGTCTGTGAGTGTTTTTGTTTGGCGTCTGAGCTACTAAGATAGGGTCTGTGTATGTTTGTATATACTGTCGGCGTGCAGATAAGTGGTGCGCATGACAAGTGGAATATTGCACTCCAGTTCAAGTCTGTCTCTGCACTTTGAGGCACTAATAGGTCAAGTTAGCCTCAATTCGAAGTTGCGTCACCGCCTAGACATGTACAGTATAACTTGTTTCGCTTTTACAGTATCTTGAAGTTGAAGCTCACGGCATAGCGACATATGAACAACCATCGCGGCGGCTAGCTTGACTAGGCTAGCTACGAGTTGAAAGCTACATCGACGGTGGCCGAAAAAAAAAATCTGTTACATTAAAATACAATAATGGTTTCCCAAATTATGCCCTAATTCTTTAGGTTCATCAGCTAGTGGGTCTGTGAAAAAAAAAAAAAGACCATGGGCGGAGCTACGTGGTGGTCAATGGTGGCACGGCTACCTATGGCCACCGCCACCCCGCGAGGGGGACATGATTGACAAACGCATTGAGGTGTTGCAGAAAATTTGCTCCACCTAAATAACCTCTATTTTCACAAAGACCCATTTTACTGACGGACGAATACAATTTACCGCGGGGAGGAGCTAGCTTGCAATGTCTGGTAGGTTTTCCATGATTACTTTAACTTGGTGTCGATTTGTTGTGTTTGACTTTATTTTGAAGCGTTCCAGACACAAACATCCGGTAGTCTCTTTGTGGTTGTAAAACAGCAGGTTGGAGACTGGGCTCCACTTTTTGTTAGACTTATGTGTGTGTTGTCCGTCACCGTGATTTAAAAAAAAAAAAAGAAAAAAAAAAGGGCCCTCCTATATATGAACACAATTAAAAGTTCATCCAAGAAAGTTTTAGTCTTTGCTGACCAGACATTGAGTCAACAAAGCTAGTGTTTGGACTTATTCACAGTCCTGAAAGTGGCACATTGAGAGACATTTGGCACTGACAGACATTACGAGTGTCTGGACTGCTGATTACTATTCACACGCGTGTCTCAGAGGAAAGTGGCAGAACAAATTGCAGTCATCTGGACTGTGCGTCCGTGTGTGTGTGTGTGTGTGTGTGTGTGTGTGTGTGTGTGTTTGTGCGTGCCCGCGCGCAACCTTGACACGGCGCTAATCCATCGAAGGAGAAACACTTGACCTGATGGCTGCAGGGCCAAAGAGCAAGGCTGACACAGCACATGCCCATTTGTGGGCACAGACAAGGCTGCATTTCACTTCATTGTTTAATTGAGTAAATGTATGTATTTGTGTCGCCTACACTACTTTCAAAAGCACTCTCGAAACGCTTACATTTTAAATATAATGCCACAATGATCGCTATTATCCATTCAATGAATAGATTAAACCCAATTTAAATATGCAGAGGAGCAAGATGGCCAAAGCGAGACGCGACAGTGGAAAAAAGTAAAACGCATGCAGAAATCGAATGCTGACTCGCTAGAAAGGTGCTGGAGAAAAAATATGCAAGCCTGAGCTGCCACCTAGCATTTTAATCACACGCCAGCCAATCGAAATTGGAGCGGAATGCCAAGTTCAGATAAGATAAAAGGTAATCACAATAGGGACATGCAACAGAGGATATGTCAATCAACATCAGATCTTTTGGACCTCCCTTATTACAGTTTGGACTAATTTTTCAACCACGATATGAGGAAAAGTCAATGTTTGACAACATGGCATCCATCTCATTTATTATTTTCTATGGAGTTGAAACCCGCTATTTGCAGGACTTTGGAACTGGCCCTGCCTATGAATAGCCCAAATTTGCATTTAATTGGTGCGCATTGAAATGTGAAAAAAATAACCAATGAAATACTAAAGATTCTTGCAAAAATGCTGAGAAACATTCAAGAGACAGAAAATGGGGGGCAAAAAAAACCCCAACAGAAAAACCCAAAACTCGACATCCCCTTACCAAATGATTTAAAAACGAGGAAAAAAAGAAAAACAAATCTGACCATATATGCTAAGAAACCTTGGATTACTTACGATGACAGCACAGAATGTCCCCGGAGTGAAGGTGATGGAGAGGAAGCGTGTTTGCTGTAATGTCTTATTTGTGGCTGTGATCGATGACGTTATTGATCGCTCAACAAGTTATGACATTACAACCACCAATGACAATCATTGATTTTGCAAAAAAGCAAAACATCTGCCGATCAGATCTGGCTAAAGTCCACAACTTACCAACTTCCTCAAACTCAATCACTTGACAAACTATTACATTGTTGTGCCATCCCAAATTCTTTACACAAGAGTTGAATGGAAAGTTTTTGTGTCCATTGCTTCAAGATGTGACTAACCCTCAACCAAATTCACACAACTAAGTTCCTTTAATTGAATCGTTTAATTAGACTGCGACCACTGTATCCGTACTTCTTTAGTCAGCAAAACACCGAGTAAATCAAGAGCGCCTCCGCTGGTTGCCGCCAAGTCCTCATTTGCTCCAAGCCACGATTAACTGAACACAAAAATCCCCAATTCATAACAACCGATTCATTGATTATTCAATTACTGGTATGTCTCATAAACTAATTTTAGTGAAAATGAGTTAAGTAGATTTTGTCGCTAATATAAACGGAAAACCAAACACAGGAGCTTGGGGAGGAGGTAATAAAAGCATGTAAGTAAGTGCATAAATAAAGCCTTTACAAGAGCAGCTTCCTGGTTAATATTTAAAAAGAAGGGCTGAGCGTGATGGATTTCCTCCTGTCGAGCCCACCCGGGAATGCCGTCTGGTCTGGCGATAGCGTCTATGGCAGAGGATGTTCGAGTCCATCAGTGAAGCACGACTAATAAAACAAAAACGCAAGAGGCGGCGCAAAGGTTATTGGTTATTTCTTCACGGATTCACCTCTCCCTGACCGCCTGACAAGTCCCCGCTCGTCTTACATGGATGACTGGCGCAGAGGCAACGATGCCCGCAAGACGACCGTCGTGGGTCCGGCTTGCCGAGAAGCCATCGGCCCGGTTATATGAGGCCGCCGTAAAGCATCTCCGTGTCCTCCGTTGGGAGAGTTAAAATGATTTCCCCCGCGTGGTCATGTATTTAGCAGTACAGTCAACCCCAGTTCATCGCAGCGGTGTACGTTCCAGACCAACTCATCTTGAGTGACAATCTTGGATGTAGAATAGTGAGCATACGATTTTTAAAAACTAGTTTTACCTCTCCCACATGCTTTACACACATGCAAAAACTTCAAAACCCACTTTTAAAAGTATTTCCTTGTGTCTGTTCTCACCCTTTCACAGTCGAGAAAATGGGAGAGTGCCGAATAGTATCACTTTGAGGAAACAAAAGGAAGAAGACTTGCCAGCAGAGTTCCCTAAATCAGAGGCAAAGCATGCTGGCCTCAGGCTATATGTTACTCCCAGTTGAAGTTTTAAACTAACACACTCAACAATAGACAATTGCAAACAGTAAAATGCCATTACACTAATCCCTCGGTTTTCATGGCTGCAGATATGGCTGTATTTTTTCATTTTTAGATTTTTTTTATTTTATTTAAATAAAATAAAAAATCTAAAAATGACTATTATTATTATTTTTTTAATGGATACAGTATTTTGGAAAACCCCACAAATCCCTGAAACTGGAAATGTGAATCGCAAAGTTGTGTGGGATTACTGTACTAAGCTTTCAGAGTTGAACAAAAATGATGTAGTACGGTAGTTATTAAAGTTTCAAATAACTTTGACTTTAGCACGCATGGAGCAGTAACACATACAAAGAGAGCATGCATCAAGAAAGGATTGAAGACAACCCCCCCCGGCCCCCAACTGATTTGCCCTCGAGACTGATCCTGCTAGAACAAGCCACTTTTTGTTTCTAATAACAGTGATGACCATATTTCAAATATGTGAATGGAGAATGTGCCATTCCGATTGCAAAGTTATGATTTTATGGTTTTCAGAATAAATGAATGCTGGACTCACATGCGATGCGAACGTACGCCTTGCGACTTTTGGTGGTTCCGGCGGAGCTCCATGCCACGCACTGACACCAGTAATCTTCCGGGCCAAATAGTTCCTCCACCTGCTGCCGGGTTATTTCTATGCTGGCTTCTCTCACAACCAGACCTGCAAAAAAATAGCAATCAGCACCATTATATTTGCAACACCCCTCCCCCACACCACAAAAAAACAAATTTAACCGTATTTTCCGTGCTATAAGGCGCACCTAAAAGCATTTAATTTTTTCAAAAGCTGACAGTGTGCCTTATAATCCGACGTGCCTTATATATATACTGTATATGATCCCTTTATCTATGATCGTGATCATAGATAAAGGGCAGAGGAAAGCCGTTGTAGTGGATGTAGCGGTCCCAAGTGATGGAAACATCAGAAAGAAGGAACACGAGAAACTCGAGAAATACCAAGGGCTCAGAGAGGAGCTGGAGAGAGCCTGGAAGGTAAAGGTGACAGTCGTGCCTGTGGTGGTCGGAGCACTCTGGGCAGTGACCCCCAAACTAGATGAATGGTTGCAACAGATCCCGGGAACAACATCGGACATCTCAGTCCAGAAATGTGCAGTGCTGGGAACAGCAAGGATACTGCGCAGAACCCTCAAGCTTCCTGGCCTCTGGTAGAGGACCCGAGCTGAATGAGGGACGGACACCACCCGAGGGGGGGTGAGACGAGGAATTTTTTTTTCTGTATATATATACCGTATATATACATATACTGTACATACATATATAAAGACACACACACATATGGATCAATATTCTGATTTCTTAGAGGTATTTTCAATGTTCTGTATGGTGCTTTGTTACAGCTGCAGTGGTTGTGAACGCTCTATATAAATAAAGCTGTATTAGATTGTATTGTATTTCTTTTAGCATAGTTCCATCTAGTGGATGCATAACGTAACCATAGCCACTATTGTGGCTTCTATTCTATGCACCTTCTAATGCGGTGCGCCCAGTATATGAAAACAGCTTTAAAATAGACCATTCATTGGAGGTGCGCCTTATACTCAGAAGCACCTTACAGTGTGGAAAATACGGTACCACAAAGTGTCCCACCACCGGAGTTCTTACAATTGTTGATGCTGCATATTGCAATTGTACTAACAAAAGTTGCTCAACAAAACAACTAAGTTCAAAGCGAGACAGCAATGTGAAAACCTATGGCAGTGCGTTGTGGTATACATGTATACTGCTTGGACTGTTGATTGCATGGGGCAAGCGCTACGAACTGTCACTGTTTATGTCAGTTACGTCTTTGTTGTACTTTCTTTATATAATTGCCTATAGTGTCCAGCAAGGGGCTTTCATCTTGAGCTGCGGAGACACATGGTTGTCTTCCCGTGGCTTATACTATGTTTAACGTGTGTTTGTTTGTTAGCGATTAAAGCAAGCTTCAAGAGCATAAACGGACTCAAGTGGATTACGAACAACCTGGATAAATACAGCCGATGCGCGTAATCAGGGAACACAGCCAACTACACTAACGGTAATGATAGGCGTATAAGATAATGTCTTCCATTACTCCCGAATCCTGATCCATCGTATCCTTTGAGAAGGCAACGGGATCAAATGGGACTGCCGAGCGTTCAGAAAATGTTTTAGGAATAAAAGAATTATGAGGAGGCAGAGGAGGAAGTGAATGCTTAAGCACACAGACTAGAGAGAAAGATTAAGAAGTGCGAGAGGCCAAATGAAATGTTCAACCCAGAGGATAGAAAAATGGCTTTTAAGGG
Organism: Hippocampus guttulatus; assembly: GCF_054856545.1. NCBI lineage: Eukaryota > Metazoa > Chordata > Actinopteri > Syngnathiformes > Syngnathidae > Hippocampus > Hippocampus guttulatus. The sequence continues at coordinate 16,579,499 of NC_141265.1, forward strand.
AAAAGTACACGGGGACTTGGATGCGTGGGCGGACAAAAATGTTCCATGCGAAAGATCAGTTTATTTCGGGTTCAGGGGTGTTACACAGGCCAATGCCAACCATTTCCGCGGGGATTGCTCGTCGAGGACTCTCAGGAAGTTTCGAGAAAATAAAGTTTTAAGACAGTAGCGAGGCAAATGGGAACGAGTTGCAGTTGCCTGAAGAAGCAAAGGCAAATGCAGGCAACAGCGATGAAGTCAAGATGGAAGATGATTTTTGTTTGTTTAGTTTTTTTTCAAAGGAAAAAACAAATGTCTTTATAAACCACAATATTTTTTCTAATAATGAAAAATCAATCAATCACACTTTTTGTCTTTCTATTTTTGAATTTAAAAAAAAATCACCTTACACCATCAACTCAACTTCATTCGGAGCACTTTAAAACATCTACCACAGCTGAAAAAAAATGTGCTGTGCAAAAAGAGCGAAAATAGAACATTAATAAGATAATACAATAATAATAACAATAATCATATTAATATAATTAATAGTCCTAGCACAATTGAAAAGAAACAAGGACTATAATCTCAAATATGAATGGCAGTCATCTCTATGATCATTTCAGCGGCATATCCATCGAGGGCACTTGGAAAGTTCTGGCCAAAAAGAAAAAAAAAGTTTGAAGTCAGCAGCAAGGCCTGTGAATTTTGATTATACCGGTTTAATGCTTGTCAATCGAATATTGTGAAAAATGCTGGAAAGGTACACAACAAGAGCTAATAAGAGTACAGAAGGCCAAAGAGTAGCAACACTGAAAAGTGACAATGCGAGCACTCCCGCTAGCAGGCTAACAAGGGCGACTGCTCCGCCATCACCAGCAAAAACTGCAGAAGGGGGGCACAGCGAGGGAGCAAAGGCGCCGACGAAAATGCCAGCTAAAGGGGCAATTAGAAACAGCGAGAGGCTCTGGAGCACTTCGGTGAAAATGAGGAAAGAACTTGCGCCGAGGCTGAAAATCCAGCAAGAGTGCACAAGAGGGGAAAGTGACAGGTAGGAAGCCAACCATTACCATAGCATGGGACTTATTCGTTCATTGCACAGTGGAAACTCCAAATTTGGGTTCATTTTTTTCCCCCCCAAGTGCCGTAATATTGCTGATAATATCATCTTGCGGATGCTTAATGAACTTTTTCCAGTCATTGAAAAAAATGAATTATGACTCTGTTCCTTGTTTAGTCCTTAGCATGTCAGAAAATAGGCATAAAATGTTGATAGGTTAAAAATAAATAAATACATGTTCTGCTGAAATTTATGAAGCCCCAATTGTCCTGCGTTGTTTTCTGACACAAATCTCCCATGGTTAGCGAGACCAATTTATCAGAAACTTAAAGTCAAACTAACTTTTCACAGGTTGCCTTATTTTGTTTGCATATCAAAATCAGAGCTACAAGGTGAAGAAAATTGGGTGCGTGACAGAACTTGCCTTCAAGAGAGCTCTTCATGTCAGCTCGGGAAGTTCATGAGGAAAAAAATAAATAAATCCCGTATCAAAATGAATGGAGCCTGTCACTGACATTCCCGTCAATCATGCGAGATCTTGACTTTAATGTTGGTTGTTAGCGTGTTTTTGCTTCTTGCGTGGAAGCCACACAAGTCAACTTTGACACACGGATTGCATAAAAATTATAATAATAAAAAAGTTTATTTTAATAAAAGTGTGTCAAGAATGTCTAAAATATTCTCAAGTTTAGCACCAACGTTCCCCTGGCATTCATCCATCAATATCGCTTTCAACTGAGTTCATAAGTGTGACATTCTGACATCGACCACATGGCTCGGCATGACGTCCGCAAGCCAGAGGCTGAGCTGCACTGTTATTGTTTATCAAGTACTCGTCTGGCTCGAGGACAATGAAGCACATTGAGTTATCTTGTGTATTTTTGTGCTGATATCAATAAAGCTGCCTTGCCTTGGAGCTCCACTTTCTGTCACTTAAACATGATCCTTGTCTATAAGTGGGAGTTTCTCTGGACAGTATTGATAAAATCTGAACTGAATCTCACTGCTGAACCCTTAAAAATAGATGAGATGATACCTGAGGGTATGTTAGCACATCCTGACGTTCTTTTTTTTTTTAACCTTTGTGATTAGGGTTTAATTGGTCTTAGATTTATAAACTTATAGTAAAATTTTAATAAAACAACCTGAATTACACAAGCTCAAATCAACCTAACCATACCTCGGCCCTAACTTCTAAAACTCAACACAAAATGCAGCTTGTAATTAGTGAGTCAATTGTTCATTTTTAAGATAAGATAAGAAAACCTTTATTAGTCTCGCAATGGAGAAATTCCCGATTCACAGCAGCAAAGTTATGAAAGGAAGAAGTAGAACAACAAAATATAGGAGCTGCTGGAAAGGCAGCCACTCACGCGGCGCCATTTTGAAGTCAAAATAACAAAAATAACACAACACAACACATACATCCGGTTTTCATAATGTGCCAATTTTACTTTTTAATCGTTTGTATGCAAATGATTGGGTCACTGACTTTACTTAAGCGGCATTCATTTACAGTACGGTCATGAATGGGTGGTCATCTCCAGCCTAGGAGGGAGTCTGAGTCTCCTGAAATCTTAAACACACACACACGCACACACACGCACACGCACACACATACACACAAAGAAAGTCTAGATTTGTTTTTTTGCTCATCTTTTCTTTTTTTTCTTTAAAGTTGCAGGCAGTTGGCAAAAATACTTTCTGCTAACAAAAGCCGTACGCTGCATTTGCATGAGACAGACCCGCCACCGAGTGTGACAAGCTATAATTCTTTATCCTTAGTGTATTTTGACAGAATAATGTCAAAGAGCTTGCATTAAGACTCCTGGGAGATGTTTAAAAATGTGGATAAAATCGCATTACCTCTTTAAGATGGGACAACAATGGATGCTGATGCCGACATGCAAATTAGGCTTTGTCCAAAAAAAAAATGTCTGCGCAACTTAAAAGAAGACATCATTCAAGTCCAATAAACGGGGTGAATCAGTGCCGACTGCACCTTTGCCTCCGTTTCTGACGTAGTACGCGAAAGCAGTAAAGCCATCAAACACCTGCGCCAAAGAAATAGAAAGATGTTACACAGAATCGAGTGGAATGGAAGTCGCTATGTAAAGGGCGGACGCGATAAGGAAGCAGTTTGAAGCTCAGCTCTCTTGAAAAGACGATAAGGGTAGCAGAGGAAATAAAGCACTTAAAAACGATGTCGTGTTCAAAATGTGACAGGTTAAACAGACACATCTTTGGTGAGGGCAAAGAAACAAAAGAAGGCTATGGAAGGAAAAAAAACATCTAAATGTTTGTTCTAAGTAGTTTGTCTGTGTAGTGGAGGGGGGAGACACCCGAACGGGAATGCAAAAGTAAAACCCAGCAGAGGGGAGAGGAGGAAAAACAAAACATCACAAGGCGACTCTCGACAACCCCTATTGTGGATGCCTGGATGACTTTTTTGACTAATGAAGGAACTGTTCTGGGTTTGTATTACAGTATATTGAGTTGAATGACCGACTACAATGCCCTCACTTCTGGGAAAGGAGAGCCGCAGCCACAAATGTACTTTTCAGCTGTTAAATGGCAGGGAATAATCTCAGGGCAGACAAATGCCCAGGCACTCGCACATTGACTCCCTACCCCACTAGGCCCCGCCTCTTAAAGGCACTTTAATGTACACACAGACCCAACAACATATGCACTATACATGCTTATATTTTATGCATGTACCATGTTTTTAAAATATGATTTTGGTTAGGTTTAAGTGCGTTCAATCAAAAAATAAAAAATAAAATAAAATTAATATGGATCCGGTTGTTCAAAACTCATTTCTTTTTCTTTTAATCACAGCTTGAGTCCCGGTAGGTTTAACCGAGCGCTTACTTTAACGGCACCACCTGTTAATGACCTTAACTCGAAATGGCGTTCGCAGCTTTCATTGATTTATATAAGACGTCAATCTCTGTGCATTGTGGTTTGTCTGCTGTTGTTATTTCAGGGCTGAGCTTTTCAGACGACGCATGAAATAACATTCAGTCGAATACAAAACATGCACCTGTCTGTGTTGTTCAGTGTTTTTGTGTTTTGGAACATTGTCTCTCTGCAACCTTGGCTGACTTCCTTCTCGTGAAAAGCATTTGATTGTCCTTTTTCATGCATTCACAGAAAAGCAGTGTTTGGGGTTATTATTATTATTATTTTTTTTTTTTGGTGACTGACAACTTGTTATTTAGCATTGTACGGTGACTCATGTGAGAAGTACAAATTCTGCACCGGTGGAAGTATGCCAAATTTTGGCATCATGGGTAGAGTCGTCGCCCCGAAAGCATGTGATGTGAATTGAAGACTTAAAATTGTCATAAGGTTTGCCTTGTTGTTTGTTCCCTGCTATTGGCCAAGGACAAGGATGAGGATAAGTGTTAAAAATAAATAAATAAAAAGGATGGATCGAATTAAATCATAAATCCCCGATAACAAAAATGTACTGAACTATGGGTGAAGCATGGAGGAGCGAGCCAAACAAAAACAGAGGAAACAGAGACATCATGACATTCATGCCTGTGCGAGCAAGTCACGTGGGACACCACGGACGCAAGCGAGTCGATGGACCGTGTCCGAGTGAACACTCCCACTGCGTTTGTGTGCGTGTGTCTGCACTCATCTGTGCATGTCACTGTGTGGGTCTCCCTTGACGTTGATTGATCAGTACCATTCCTTCCGGGTCACGTTTGAATACCTACTATATGTATACATGTGTATGTGTGTGTGTGTGTGTGTGTGTGTGTGTGTGTGTGTGTGTGTGTGTGTGTGTGTGCGTGTGTGTGTGTGCGTGCAGCAGTGAAGCAAGAGATTCCTGGACACACACACACACACTGTACCTCCAAATCACACCCGAAATGAAACACAATAATGGAGCTGCCTATAAATTGTGATGGTTGTTAATAATGTGGTGATAAGAGATTAAAAAAAAAAGTAATAAAAAAATAAGGGTGGGGGGGTGAGGCAAAAAGACGCCAAAAGGTAGGCAAGTGGGAGTGATGGGAGGAAAAGGAAGCACAGAGAAGACAACATTGACAGGAAGAGTGCGAGAGAGATAGTAAAGATGAGAAGAAATCAATAAGTGCAATGGCAGCAAAGGAGGAAAGGAGGTCACATATCACCCGAGTCAATACTTTGAGCATAAGTGTGTGTGTGTGTGTGTGTGTGTGTGTCAAAGGGAAAACGTGAGTTATAGCTAATAATTCACACGGTAACTAATGGAGACAAAGTAAGTATGAGGGCGCACCATATGTCATTAGTCCATTCCATGCTAATGGAGATATACCGAGGTCGTGGACAGGGTGCTTCGGTTAAAAAAAAAAAAAAAAACTTGGCAAGACAATGTGTCCACAGGAGCAAGGACCATTTGGTTTTTAACTCCAAAAATAAATTTCCAATGAAACCAATGAATAATATATAATTCCTAACCTAAGCCTTAGGCATTTCAAGCTATGTAATGATTTAAAAAGAAACACACAATCGCGAGCGTAGTAAAAGCAGAGTGAAATTCTCTATTGTATATTCAATGTAACAAATATATTCCATAAAAAGACATACCCAAAAAGTAAAAATAAAACATTTCCAAATCCAAAGCATACCACATCATGAGGCAACTTTCAAGCATGGATGCGTACGGTGGATTTAAGTAAACATTAAAAACATGCAAAAAAGAATCAAATTCGGATACAACAAGGTCAACTTCTGCAGGAATAATGTGAGGGAAACAGCCCACAATCCAAAGCATCCCATATCACATGCTGAGAAGATCCTTGGTGTCTCCCCCCCCCCCCCCTCCCACTAGTGGAAATCTACAACTCTCATCTGACCCGCAAAGCCATTTGGATCGCAGGTGACCCCACCCACCCATTTCACAGCCCCTTTGACCTGCTGCCGTCGAGGGAGGAGACTGTGATGCCTCTGTGCAAGAACCAGCAGGCTCAAGAACAGCTAATTCCACCCTCCCTGTTCTGCCCGCAGTACTGCACAGAGATGTGGGACAATACATCTGAGTTCACCACATCCATTATTGATGCTGCAAAAAAACGAGTCATTAGAGTAGGCCATAAGGTTGTTTCTTTGTTTTGCTTTTCATTAATATCCAAGATCACTGTTTATACTGCTGGACTAATTTATATGATTCAATAAATGTCTTTTGGATTACGGATTATAAATGATAAATGAGGGCATTGCATCAATTCCGCTTTGTATTGTAAAATTGTGTTTATAAGGATGCCATGACAATAGTTGTCTTTCATTTTGTATTGATAAGGGGAGGAGATTACATTTTTAAAAATGTTTTTATGCCGCCTTTTATTTCTTTTCAAGGATGCAATAAATAAATAAATGGAATGAAATGAAATTCCAATGAAGTGCGGACGTTGCGTTAAACATGAATAAAAACAGAACGGAATGATCCGCTAATCTTGTTCAACCTACGCAGTATTAAACTGAATACACTACAGAGACAAGATATTCAATGTGAAACGGATGAACTTTGTTGCTTTTAGCAAATAATCATTCATTTAGAAATTACACAAGAAACACATTTTTTTAATAGTATCAATGACCGAGTTAATAAGCAACTCAAGACTTTTGGAAGTCAAATCAAAGTACCCGTACCCGTAAATGAACAGGTTGGAAAAAAGGTCAAGATGAAAGAAAATGAATGGACACCTCTTCGTCCTTGAAGGCAGTTTAGAAAGAAAATGATCAGCGGTCAGGTTAGTAAGCAGCTCAGGACTTTTTGAAGGAAATAAATTCAAAACTTTTACTTTCTAAAGGCAAAGTCATGGGATATTCTTCAATGAGCAAGTCAGTGATCCCATCTCAAATCCAATCGCGCATGCTTTTTAATTGCAGAAATCAAAATGGAAGGCAGTGAGAGCCACGTATAACATGTACGTGTGAGTATTTCGTCTTTGACGTATGCACGTGTTCATCCAACATGGTGGCTGATAATTGTGTTGTGTTCAAAACCCCATCTGGGGGACGGGCGGGTTGCGTCTCTGGTTCGAGGTCTTGTTTCTGCTGTTGCTGAGAAACAGGAAGTGACCAGCTGGCACGCCATACGCAACAGCGGGGCACGGTTAGCCGCGGCTGTCCGGCAAGATGACAGCATGAAGGCGGCTCACCTCCATCTGCCCGCGTAACCCGTCACGTTCCGCGAATGCATTGGGTTCGAAAAACGCAAACTAAAAAGGATGTTAAACATGCGGAGGCTTGCGATCGAAGAATTCCGTCGTCGGGTGGAATCAACACGCTCGCTGATTTTGGCAGCGGAGAGGCAGCAGATGCACGGATCATTCGTGGAATGCTGTCAAAAGGACTTCCATTGCGGCCAATGTGAAGAAATGGCAGGCATGTGGGATTGGGGGTAAAGGCGGGAGGGGGACGGGGAAAACATGATAAGGAGTGGGAAGAATAGAAGCTTGGCTAGGAAGAAAAGAAGCACAGCAGTCGGGGCTTCAGTGGTCGCGGGAAACTACAATAAATGCGCCACATTGAACACATCACTCGGAAAGAGAGACAGACAGTCCATTCCGACCTGCCTGCCTACCTACCTGCACCTATACTTCTGCCCACCTATCAACTTACAGTGCGTTGGCTGTAATATCTTATTTTGCAGAGCCGAGCTATGATATCACTCATCGATGGGCAAATTCCAAGCGATCACCGATCTTGCATGAAATGCAAAACTTTCTGCCGAGTCCCTCGATATAAAGTCTACTAATGATGCGTCAAGTGACAAAGCACATATTAAAATCCAAAGCAAGGATAACGAAACAAGAAAACAGCACCGAGTTCTTAAATGAGCAGGATGTACCAGAGGAGCTTAAGCATCCCCCGAGCGAGCGAACGAGCGATGGTGCGGTGCCCAGCCGAGCGCGCCATTAATCCACTTTTATTAACATAACATCAAGCATTGCTCGATGCTTATTTAATCCAACTTTTCATTGAATTATATCTCGATTTATCATCTATACATCACCGCCTGAGCTGTTAAAACGTATCCACAGGTTAGCCAACGAGTGTCTGACAGGGTGAATAATAAATGACGAGCAGGTGCGTGACGATGCCCGTAATGAATGCTGAAGGATGATGAGTAAGAAGCGGAGGATGGCGGAAGGCAAAAAAAAAAAAAAAACGATAAAAGAGCGGTGATGATTACACAGCATGCTGGCTGTCATCCAGCTATTTTTTATTATTCCTTTTTTTGACACATCCACATATCTCCATTAGGTGTGCATAATAAGATGGGCAATTAAGATCGTACAAGTGAAGAAAGGCACACATCGAATGCAATTCAATAAAGGGGGCGGGCAAAAGTCTTTACAGAGATAGCAGTGTTCAGTTTTGATTGGCACTGTTAGAGAGGTAATAATTCAACAGTTTGTGTCGTTTCGAGAAGGCCTGTTATATTTTTTATGGGATTTTGCAGTACAGGTATATGGAAAAGTCTGAATTTAGCCTTTAAGGGCCTTTAGCAGAGTACAACGTTGTGCCGGGAAGCACTGTGGTCTACTAGAAATAATGCGGTGCAATTAACAGGAAAAGGAAGAGGCAGAGTAGGTCCCCAACTAATCCTCTGCAGTAAAAGTCACTGCTCTCACACAGCCGAGAGAATATACGCCTGCGAGTATTGTTCAAGGCTTTGTTGGGCATGTGTTGCAGCGCTGTGTTTGTTAAAGTAACAGTTGTCGGAAGGTTTTTAAATTATAGTAACATACAGTATAAGATCATTCTTGTTAGCCTGTCAGTGGCACTTTTCATCTGTTACACAAAAATGAATTAGTTGTACAGGCTCATTGTTACAACGCAATGAAAACTGCGATAATCCGGATGTCATTTTGTCCATTACATTTGGCCACATCAAGAAAATTAAAAAAAAAAAAGTTTCGGTTCGACACTTATTTTGCACCCCATATAATGCATATCCAATTACATAGTAAACAATGTACACATCTGGTTCTATATGTTACAACATCAGTGTTACGTGCGACTGATGAGGAGCTGGTAAAGCCCACTCACAATAGTCTCTTGGTGAAGAGGAACAGTGTTGATCATATTTTAGTTAAAATTTTCTTCCTCTTGAAAAATGTAGCATAAAGTTGGGGACGTGTTGTGATGGTAAATATTCAGACACTGGGACAATTGATTTGTTACACGCTTCAATGACGTGACGCCAACTTTAATTGCCGAGTCTCGAAAATAACGGCATCGAGGAGTGATTGTCTCATTTCTCCAAATGTTAATCCCTCCTCCTTCTTCTTTTGTTTTCCTCGACGCAATCTTTGATGCGAGGGAAACCCAAGTACACATTTGTGAAAACTGTGCCATATGGACTATAAAAAAAGAAAAAAATAGACAATGAATTAAAGGGAAAGAGAGAAATGAAGCCTATTGGACACAGACTTGAACCGCAATGATCTACGGCTTAGCGGTGTCTACTAAAGCACATAGTTTGGTCTCCTTTTAAATCATGATGTGACAGAACAATCTCAAAGCACCAACTAGAACATTCTTTCTATTGTGTGTGTGTGTGTGTGTGTGTTTGCCTCTGTGACTGTGACAGCTGAATCAGTGGAAACATCAAACTGGGCTCACTTCCTGACTTGGCTTAGTTACCCGCAAACACAACCGGGACACTAAATGATGCACAAAGCACCAGCAGGTTTCACTGTGAACTGCACAGCAGCGACAGAGGAGCTTTGTCCGGCGTGGAAGATTATATAAGATGACAGGAGGGATATTTTTCATTCTGCGATGGGAACGTGAGCCGAATTGTAACTCAAAATGACACAAAGAGAAAATAAAACCCTTTGAAAAAAGTAAAACTGTCGGCAAATGCCTTAGGCTACTTAGCAGGCTAGTTGCTATTTCATGGAGGATGTCGCAAGACAATTGGAAAATACAATTTACCGGTAGATTCTGTGATTGGCGGGGGGGGGGGGGGGCAATTGTGTCTCAAAAGAGCAAAACGACAAACTCAGGTGAGAAAATGTGGAATGCGGTATATCAGTTAGCTGGATGAATGTTAGCTAACGGGCTCCTTCCTGGTTGAAGGAAGACAACAAAAAATGACTAGACCTTAACCCAAGAAAAACAAATTATTATTCAACAAAAGTGACCAAAAAAAAAAAAAGTGTTATATATACTGGATGTTTGTCCGTCCATATTTTAGCAGGCCTTTTGCATGCTCAAGGACAAACATGACAGGACTGGACCATATTTTATTCTGGTGCAGAAAGAACAGTTCCATAATTACTCAAACCCACAATGAGAAAATAAATTCATCGCCAGCAAAAAATTGTAAATATTCCAGAGCGCTGCAAATGTGTTTTCTACTTCCTGGTTCGAGGAAGATGACCATACATTGTGGGAGTCCGCAGCGGCGGAAGATGTATTGAATAAAATTAAGAGGATAGACTATTGGGAATAGTCTGATATAATCTCACAGAGCGAATATGCGAATTTTAGTTGTAAATGTAGGTCTGACAGTTCACGCTATATGTGGGTGATTCCTTACCTGAGTTCTCATCCACACGTTCTTCCACTGTGTGATCCTTCTGGTGGACCCACTCGCTGTTGCACTTGAAGTAGATCTGCGTGGCGGGCGTGGCCTTGCAGTAGAGGTTGACGGGCTTGTTCTTGACGATGTAGCCCTCGTCGGGTTCGAACAGGAAGTGCGGCAACGGCTCGGGCGGGTCGGACGGGAAGGTCTCGGGCAGCTCGCTCAGGAAATCGTCGTCTTCTCGTGCTGTTGTGGGAGGAAAAAAAATGATTGGAATTTCACTGAAAGTGTTGGCGGTTTTCGTGCTCTTGAACACGGGAGCCAATTGTCAATTCGTCTCCTTCTCATCCATCCTTCATCCTCTTGCTTTTTCTTCTCTCATACTTGTCAAGGGAAAAATGTTAACCCTTGAGTAGCCAAAAGACAAGATAAGGGTTTTCGAGAATCTCGAGAGACAAAAGGGAATACAAACTTGTATATGAGGGGCCAGTTCAAATACACGCGATGACTAAGAAGTGTCTGCCAATTTCTCCTTTGGCAAGGTCCTATAACATACTGTACACATGAACTGGCGGTTACATACATACCAGCTTGGAACTAACATCAAATAAAGTTTGTAAGTGCAAAGGCATTCGTTTTTCTCTCTCAATTCTTCTCTCAATTCTGCCTCCTGCCGTATCCTCCTCATTCCCATGGCATTCTCTCCCATTCTGCTTCCTTTCCCCTGTCCGTTCTCCTCCATCCTGTTTCTTGTCCTCCATCTTCAACCCCCACCGCCCCATCTATTAATTTCCCTCCCCTTCTGATCCTTCTTCTTCCCCACTCCACCTTCTCCATCACCACCGTCGTGCCCCTTCCACTTCCTGCTTCATCTCTTTCAATCTTCTTCCCTCCATTATATCACTTGACCTCCTCTTTCTTTTCACTTCTTTTCCCCTCCTCTTGTTTCGTTTTAACCTTTCTTTTAATTCATCCACACAAATAAAGTCAAAGATCTCCACGAAGTATTTCACCCCTTCTGCGTCCTTTTCCTTCACCTCCCCTTTCCTCAATCGATAGCTTGTCAAGGTCACCAATGCGGAGAGGATTACAAGTGTAGGTGGACATGTCGACAACAACAGATGCACCGCGCTCACCCTAATACACAGCGCTGTGCCATTTCCTCCCGCTTCCTGTCATCAGTCATTTTCCTGAGCTTGTTTGGACTTATAAAACACACACCGCTGTAGTTGGTATTTCACAACACACACAGGTGATCTTTAATTCGGTGTGCGTTCTTATCTTGGGCAACGGCGGCAGTAGCTGCGGGCTCGGAGCTATAAAAGCAGCTTAGGTAAAACAACACCAGCAAAAATAATGAGAACTGAGTAGGCCGGTTCCACTTTGATATCACCTTGCTGACAGTCTCTCTGCCCGCCGTCCCTCTAATTAGTTCTGTGACAGGAGGGAAAATGGTGAGACATTTATGTGGCGTAATTCCATTATCTCCACAGAAAAAAAAAAAGTTTTTCTCACTCATGGATTTATTTTGCCGCTGTGTCACATTCGAGGGTTTCTTTGCTCCGTCGACAGCAGCGGCTGAAATGAATTTCAAGACCTTGATGACATTTATTTAAAAATGACATGAAATTGAGATGTTTCCCCCATGCTTGCCAAGGTGAACGTTCCAAAAGCATGGCATCGGGTGAAAACTTCAAATTTTCCATAGATGTGAATGTGAGCATAAATGACTTGAATTTGTCCGAGTTTCCGCTGTGATTGACTGGCGACCAGTCCGGGGTGTTATATGCCTTTCGCCAACGTTGTTTCAACGTCGGCTCTAATGAGGTTGAACGCTGGAGGAAAATCAATGCATGACCGAGATAACAGTTAAGTCGTGTGAAATTTATATCGATAGCCTCGGATCGCGAAATTATGCCGAAGGTCTTCACATTCACAGTTTATCAACGATATGCAAGATTTAAGTTAAAACTGCATTTGCAGTATCTGTCAGTTTCAAAAGAAACTGCGAAATTTCAAGGCCACAGATGACCCAATGGGGATGTTGGGAGTTGTACAGTTGTTCACAATTCGCCATTTGCGGATTCACCGATTCTAAGATCTCTTGGAATCTACCGTCTGTCAATCACTGAAAATCTCAACTTTTCGCTCTTTGGCACCATCTTGTAGTATCTCGGTGCCAAGGAACTACGGTGAAGTGAGTTGAGAAGCTTCATGAATACATACGTAATGCTTTCCCACCATCCTGTGGTGCTATTCTTTCAAAAGAATTCGCCATTATCCGAACAGTTCCAGGCACATTTTCTGTCTCACAAAGAATGTATTTGGTTGTATAATTTCACACTTGATGGGTGCAGTGGGCGGATACTCCATCGCCTCACAAATAACTTTCCCATCGTAATGTCAGTTACACATGAAGGAAATTCGCACAATTATGGCCACGAGCATCGTTTATTTTTCCACCACTCCTGGCAGCTCTGCCGCTGTTCGCTCTGCTAGGCCCGATGAATACTCTCTGTCATCCTCGTCTGTCATTTAGCGCTGGGGGGCTCATTGCTCCACAGTGGCAGTTGTAAATTATTGATTGGTAAAGGAAACATGATAGCCCGAGAACGGGGCGGGAGGAATAAGGAACGGGTGAAGGAATTGATACACAATTCCCTTTGTCTATGAGCTCATGTCTTTCCATCTTTTCTCCCCCCTTCAACTTCCTTTTTAACGCCTCACTCCCAAGCCGTCAATCCTCCATTTGTTTATCTGGCGGCTCCTCTTTGCTGATGACCCCCGCCCGCCCCACCAACCGAGTTGAATTACGCACCTTCGCAGCCCAGCTCATAAACGTCTGGCCTGAATGCTGTCATCAAAAATGAATGGCTGCGGCCGAACAACATCCCCGATGCGATTTATTGTACCTTGTAAATATTGCACCACGGTGGGACCCAAAACCTCCATTTACCCCTTTGCTCGTGGCTCCGCTTCAAAAAAAAAAAAAAAAAAAAAAAAAAAAAAACACCTTGCGGAACACGACCAATAAATATCGGGAGCATCTATTGAGGATGAAGTCATCAGCCGTGGCCGGTCACATTTGAGTGTGTCTGACAACTGCCAACGGTTGGAACAACGGCGAAACCGCCAGCAGACTGGAACTGCGCGGTGTCTCGCAGGCTACTGGCTCAATTCCTGCGGCGTGCAGACATACCAACAGCGGACACACTGTAAGACCATTGGATGTACTGACAAACAAAGACGCATAAGGCTGATGTAAAACCTATTGACGTACTTTCACCTGATGGATTGTCTCCTTGACATTCTCCGATGCAACACCTACAGCAGAGACTTACACTACTTTAACACGCCCGCCAGGCTCATAAAGCATTTGGGGAAACCCCGAAAAGCCGATTGATCAATAATAATGTACGTCCACCAACTGACATACTGTCGTCATGGCATACTGAGGTATTGCCAAGACACTACTCATGTAGAGCAGACCCAAATGGACCTACTGGCATATTACTGAATCTATCATTTCTAATGAGAAAGTGTGAACCGATGTACAAGCGACGGATCTACGACCTACTGAATTATGTTCTCCGGCAGGCTGCCGACCAAACTATTTTGACACATCCAGCAAGTGATATACTGTAAGTAACTCTTGCTGACAGTGCTTACTCATGAAAAAAGGAAAATCTATTGATCTACTTCCAACAGAATTACAGTAGTTGAAAGAAATATCTACTGACATAGTCCTTAAGTGCCACCTGACATAAAGCCAATTGACATAAAACCCATTGATCTACTGTCTACTGACTGAGTATGACCCACCGTGTCAAGTACCGACACACGCTATTAAAGATATACTACCTGACATCCGACATATTTAAATCAGGCCTGACGTATTGTCTATATGATCGACACACTTTATAATGAAAATAGGGTTACTGACTGCCAAATGACTTCTTCAAATGATGTGCGATTGACATCATCTCTTTGGGCACACTTCCTTCAGATAGTGCTTACAAATGTACTCCTTCTGCACACTGTTAAAAAAAAAAAAGAAAGTCAATTAGGCGTTTAAGCTCTAGGTTGACTTTCAATTGATGAACTGGCTACTGACGGGGTCTACAAGTAACGGATGACGTAAAGGATGTGAATTGTGCTGGCGAACGCCCATTGGTACGGAGTCAGTTAGCAACCCCCGACTGACACAACTACCATGGAACTATTCCAACTGAAAGACTTATTGTTATTTATATACAGACAGCATACATGTAAGTGAGGTGCCCCCGACATTGTTCATGTTGACATTTCATCATCAAACTCATCATCAACAACATTACCGCCCTTCAATGAATGATTTGATTCAGGAAGTGTGCATGTTCCCCCCTCCCCCCGTCCCCACTCCCAAAAGTGCAAACACAACATGTATAAAGAATGACGTGCATATTTAGTGGGTATGTATGTGCATGTGCCTTTAAGAGGCGGGGCCTGGTAAACTAGCATGTGAGGTCCACCTATCTGCAGATGAGTCTGAGGCCGACAGTCGCGTCTGTGTATTGTATTTAAAAGTGCATCAGCAACTGTCGCTCTCCTTTCCCACATGACAGGGCATTACAGTAAGTCCAACCAGCTATCCATTTTCAGATCCGCTTCATCCTCACAAGGGTCTCGGGGGTGCTGGAGCCTATCCCAGCAGTCTTTGGGCAGTAGGCGGGGAACACCCTGAATCGGTTGCCAGCCAGTCGTAGGGCACACACACAGATGGACAATCATCTGCGCTCACACTCACATCTCGGAACAATTTCGAGTGTTCAATCAGCCTGCCATGCATGTTTTTGTGTGAGAGAAAACCAGAGTACCCGGAGAAAACCCACGCAGGACCGTGGAGAACATGCAAACTGCACACAAGAAGGGTGGGATCGAACCCACGACCGCTGTACTGTGAGGTCGACGCGCTCACCACTGGTTCACTGGGCCGCTGCATTACAGTAAGTATGCCATTAAAAAAAACAAAAAACATGTTTGAAAAATGCAGAATTACGGGGGAACAAAGATGAACCGCGACAAGTGGGGTGAACACAATGTAGCACATTTTCATTTCGGACATTTTGGGGATTTACACTACGTGGATGCTAGCAGGGGGTTGATAGCGAGGAATTCCAAGCATCTATACACCCTGACGGCAAAGCAAGCCCATCATGGCTATATAAGGTCAAAATGCCACATGCTCGAGAGTATGTATGTGCCTTTCCATCAAGTTTTCACACAGGGTGGGGAGCAGGACCTTGCTTTCCTGCTAAGTGACGCCGCAAGATGCGTATCGGGGTGCAGGAGCCGTAGCCGTTCAAGTCGTGAGATCATAGCTCTTAACATCTTATCAGCAGCAGCTGCAAAAACATATACTGTCGGCGCAAAGGCGTGTGTTTGCCATACATAGGCATTTGCTTAAGACAAACGGGCCTGTCGCTGTTATCCAGTATTGAGAAAACATACTTTTACGCAAATGGCTGCCACCTTGTTATTGTTGTCTGCAAGCATTTGACTTTTTAAAAAAAAATTCGGGTGATGCTTCCAGAGGAAGACGAGAACTGGAGATGTGCCATGAAACGGTTTTAGCATGTGACGTCTTAACCTAAGCCCAAGCCCAAGACAAATACAAATTGATTCTATCAGAATGTGATCAATTTCAATGGGATTTTCCGTGTTGGATTTGAATTATGCAAATTCGGTTTCACAGTTTGAGTCTTGGGGTAACCAGAAACCCTCTTTTGCCTGGGCAAGTATTCGATTTGGAAACCTTGTCTGAAATGGCATCTTTTGAGACCTCAGTGTTAAGATAGCTCATCATCTGCTTGAGTATCATGATATAATGATTCCAGAAGTCCTCTTTTTGGGAGCAAAAATAATGACTAAGAGGATAAACTTACGCCTGACTATTCAGTCACTGGCCGATTATTTTTCGTGACTGTTCGTGTGGTCATTAGCACGCTAACTTTTAATCATATTGATAGTACCGAATGTCAGTTGTGATGTCACTCACTTAATTGGTACTACTTCAAAAACAATAAACAAAATACAAACTCATCCCCACCCCGTTATATGCGGTTTTGGAGCGACTCCGCGCGATCGACAACATCATGGAGAAGTTGAAATCCGCGCTGCGGAAAGAGTTTTCGGATTCGGCTGATCGGCGCCAGTGAAGAGATACAGACCACGGACTCAAGGCTGTCTGAAATTGTTGGCGGCCGTCCCTCCAAAACAAACAACGCTATCTGGCCCTCTCCCCTGGATGGAAGTATGCATGGAATCTAGGGCCCCCACCATCACCCCCCTCCTTCTCGGCCATGGACTGATAAGCCGGGACTGTCTTCATGATGAGCAGACCTCGACGAAGCAGCTATGACCTGTACACGCATACACATACACAACTGGACAACCACACGCGCATACACATCCTTGTTATCACCGTCTTCATCGCTCCGATTCTTTTTCCCCCGTGACGTGGTTCGACATGCAGAGCGCTCGTGTGAATCCGTGCAGCTGGTCATTTCGGGCACTTCGCGGTCACCCCCCCCCCCCCCCCTCCCATTCATCCTCCCCCTTATTACATGTTATGTCTTGTGACTTGTTGTAACTGTCATATGCTTATTTACGTGCTAGGGTCTTTTTTATCCTGGATTTAAATTATCCTCAGAAGAGGATAGTTCGAGCGTATTTTATTTTTTTTCCCTCTCCCTACCCAGCGTTTTCCTTTCTGAATTCTGATTGTAATTTCCCCATTGCGGGACAAATAAAGGGTATCTTAATCTTAATCTTAATCTTAAAATCTGACATTAGCATTCTGAATTGAAAATGTGCACTCTCCTTGAAATTTTCGGTCAGAAGCTTAATCCATTGTAAATTGAAATCCTTTCCTTATCTGCTTGCTATTCAAATATTCATGGAGGTTTTGTTTACCTACTTTCGCCCAAGGATCTATTATAACTCACAGAGTCTCTAAATTTATGAAAATATGATCAAATATGATCATTAGCATCATTTTAGGATACTAATGCTCATTTAATGCTGAACCTATCATAACTGGCAGCGAGGCACTGTTATTAAATACTTGTTTGCGGCTTAAAAGACTCGTTTCCTTTTTTTTTGTTGAATTTTTGGTTGTTTTTCTGGACGCGTTTCAAGCCCAAGAACAAATCGCAGTCACAGCATGTAATCAGTCTGCTATGTCAGAGGCATTCACAAGCGCTAATGAAATCAATAGAAGGAAAACTATTGCTTCCAGGAATCTTTCACGGTTTTGCTCATGTTCTTTTGTCCTTTGGGGTTCCGCATGTTTTTCCCGCCCGACAACAAACTACTGCCTTTTGAAAGAAAGCCAGCTTTGTGCATCACTGCTTGGTCAGTGGCAAAATGTGAAACGATGTGGTGCAGAGTAATATCCCACATCAACCTACATCCTGGATTCTTTGTTTTTTGCCAACCATGACGTAGTGACACCGTATAAGAAGGCAGAACCTCTGAAAGTGTAACCCTTGTTTTTGTTGTCTTTAATTTCTTTATTTATTTTTTGTAGAGGATTTGTCCATACGAAGAGGACATCTGGTCGCCATGGATTCAAACTGTCAACGTTATTTCAATTCCAATATTCTACACTCAGACATTAAAACACTCTCATTGAAAATGTTATCAGACCATCTTATGTTCGTGTTGTGCTTATAAGAAAAATCCCATGAAGACGATCCATCATCTCAAAATCATTTCATGTGTAGATGCTAGATTGCAACCACTCATAACCCCCACCCCGCAAAAAGTCAAACACACACACAGTTCATACATACATATTCATTGAACTGAGGTCTCATAAGGTTCTATTGTGGTCTTGAAAAACATTATTGATGACTGCTGTCCAAAAAAGTGGACCCGTCCAGAGAAAATCTGGTCACTTTGCACAACATGCAAAATCCCATTTCAAACATCCACTCTTATCAAATCATCTTGTGCTTGCTCGGCACTTCTCAGTTGTAAGCGTTCACATGCAGAAGATGAGGGTGTCATCCTGGACCGGCCAGCCATGACGGTTAAATGCCAGAAGACTGCAAACGGCACAAGTAGCAACCTTTGCTCGTCATAGTCCATTAATCAGCCGGCAGGATTTGAGGGCTTTTTCAAAAGCAATTAATAGGAGCGGTATGTAAAAGTGAGCACCTTTATGGGAACGGACAGTGACGGCTGCCTTGTGTCTGCTGCTCTCATTGACCGTGTCACGCTGGGCCACATGTGTGGCGCCTCCAACTAGATTTATAAGGGCCGCACGGTCTGAACCCCGGGTTTAAAAGAGACATAAGGAGACAGGGTATTAAGACTCATGGCGTGTTAAATCGTTTGTCATGCCCATTGGCTGCGTCCCCACTCCCTCATTTAAAAAAAAAAAAAAAAAAAGATAGAAATCCCTTTCCGGGTTTTCTTCAGTTTGTTTGATCAGGAGGTAACTCAAAGTTCAATAGAAGGCAGTGCATCCTCTGAGGTTGAATATCATCTCGTCAGTAGTAAATAGTATAATACGTCTGTGAAACTATTACAATCTCACCTTTGCATAACATTGTAACCCAAATAACAACAAAAAGAAAGAATAAAGCTAAAATTGCTTTTTAGTCTCGAACAGAAAATCTGAGATGCATCAATTTGCCTGAAATTAAATAAATAAATGAGAGCGCCATTGCCACCTACTGTAGCTGATATGCAATTACACTATTTTAGTCAAGATCATCGCACCGCGCCCCACATTGGGGCCCTTCCAACTGTAATTTAAGCAACACAGCCAATTATAAACACTTTGGGGTGACGCTCGCACACATTCCTTCGCTACAGAGGGAGAAAAATTTACGTTTGGTGCAACTTCAGAGACACCCCCCCCCCCCACTGCCCCCCAGTTGCAATTGAATGATGCAACCCAAAGTTGTTCAATTTCAGCGCTAACACTGTTTATACAATCGAGGCAACTGAGCTATATGAATATAACCCCCTCATACATACATGCATGCATACTTCCCGTTATTACCTCATTATCATTCTGAAGGCTGCGTAGGTTGGAGTTATCGGGTCCGTGCGGCGTCAAAGTGCATATTAGTTTTTAAAGCAGCGTGAGTGTTTGTGTGTGTGTGTGTGGCAGGGAATACATGCATTTTTAAACAGACATACTGTAAGCCTATCGAAATGCACGTTGATAAAAACACGTTGATGCATTAATGCGGATGCTTCCCCATGACCGTATGAGGTATAAGGGAGGCATATTCTCATATTTGCCTCACGAAGGCGCACAAAGCTTTTCTGTGGCAGTCTTTTCTCCTGTTTTTTTTTTCTTAGTATTCCGGTTGCAGCGCTTCCATGCGTGAGAGCGCCTGTCAGTTGGACAAAATAATTGGAGTCATCCGAATAGTCGCTTTAAATGTGATTGGACTGATCAAATGGGAGCATATTCCACCCGATGAATACCAGATTGAAATTTGTAAAGGACAAGAATGTTCCTCTATATTGGGAGCGACATCTACAACTTCCACGTTTAATGACTAAATGTACATTTTTGGAATAATAAGAACCATTTAATTTGCGGTGTTGTATGTCTCCCACAATGCGAAATAGAGTTGATTAACACCCTGGTGTTTTGTATCCACCTCATTTCCTTTTATAGAACCATTTTAACTGTTTTATCGCAAACTTCCCAAGGGTGGGGATTTTTGCCTGATTTGATCATTTGCAACTTCAGCATTTTGGCTCCCTTGCATCCACCTTTGGCCACTTGAAAGTCATGAAAACTACATTGATACATGTTGGGATTGAATGCTACAAATTAGGTAACATGGGTAACACTCTAGATTCAGACTTGACATTTTTAACCGTTATGATTGACCAAAGTCAATCATAATGGTTCATTCAGCGATTGTTTAATTTACTGTTATGAGGGATTTGGTTACAAGAAAATGCTTACAATAAGTCTCTTCTTTATTACAAATGAACATTTTTAATTTTGGTCGAGATTTTCGCAAGCATCACGAAAGTTGACATGCTTGATTTGCTTCCGCGGGATATAAAATGACGTGGCAGGCCGGATCTGGCCCCAGGGCCTTGAGTTTGACTCCTGTGTTGTAGGCCGACAATGGTGAAGAATTATATTAGAATTTAAGAAGTAGGAGCTCACTTTGTTTTAGGGAGACTGTACTACAAGCAATACTATTAAAAAAAAATAATATATATATATATATATATATATATACAGTATATATAGCGACATCAGTCTGGATAAGCATGCCATTTTTGAGTGTCTTTCAACCTGTACACTGTGCAAACAAAATAATTTTAGCAATGATTTTTTTTTTTAAATTTATGATGATGTGTAAAAGAAAACAATATTAAAGACTGTATGTGGCCAAAAATGGCCACGACCAAGGTGGTCAAAAATCAGATCGGCCTCAGGACATATGTAATCTTAGAGACTATAATCCATATAGAAAATGGACGGGTGGATGAGTATTTACAGAATATTTTTTCCATTTTGTATGCCATTTTCTCGAACCAGGGTCAGGGGTGTGCTGACTTTGGATGAGAAGCGGGTATATCTACTGACAAAACAAGAATTGATATTAAAGATATGCACCTAAAGATCATTACATTGTCCTCAATTTACATGCATAATTTTGGAATGCCAGCTGAAGTCAAGGAACTCAGAAAAGATCGGGGATTCAAAACCCACTCCTTCAGAACTATGCACCGCAAGCGTTAGCCACTCGTCCACCGCACCGTCTATTTAACATCCACTCAAGATTAATTCTGCGTTCCACTAATCCAGTAAAGCAGCTCGAAAGACAACATCCACTAAGCAGCAGAAGGTGATGAGAGACTACAATATGCTTTTAATATGCAGCCGAGCCGTCACGCTGACTCAATTAGCCGAGTGGGCGCGTGACTCGCCAGCCAATCACCTGAAACGATGCGAATGAATTTTTAACGTCATGTTACGAGATCCATTTGATCGCTTTAGCGGTGCCGTCGAATTAAGTTATCTCGACAAGCTCGAATACGGGATTATTTTTTCAATTTGGCACGTCTCCTGAGGAGCAGCTGACGCGTGGGCACTCGCAGGTAGGCAGTGTGACAGTTGCCTCTTTTTCATGGCTCCTGCTGAGTGTTACATGAAGAAATACATTTTGTAGGACTTGTGTGTCCTGATATGTCCGCAGCAGAAAACTGGATTGCCGAGAAGTGACAGAACATACTGGTCTGTTCATTTCTAATTTTTCCCCATTGGTATCGCTTTGATGTTTTTGCACTTAGGCCAAAGGTCTGTCGACTGTTGTGTAAAAGGAATGCTTTGGCTCCATATCATTGCATCTTACTGCCAAGGACGATTCATACGACGGAATAATAGCTCTGTGTTCAATTGAACAAATTTAAGATTTCTCCCTCAATGGAGAAATTTGCAATTTCACATTGAGTAATTAAAGGTGGAAGTGAATTGAGATCAAACCCCCACTATTTCAGTGTATACTGACACTTTTTTGGATGTCTTTGTTTGGTGTCGAGTTACATTTTCTAATGTAAAATATGTGCCTTTGCTTAATAAATTTGGGGAAACACTGATTCACAACATGATGATGTCAAATCCCTGGCTGACAGGAATGAATTCTTGGTATCAAGGTAGTAGTTTCAGGCTACAACCACCATTGCTTAACGTTACTTGTAACAGGTAGAAGAAGAATAGCACTGGGTATACGCCACATGCTGCTTTACCACATCTACAAAGCATTGAGTGCCAACTGCGAAGAATATAATGACCCACATAAAAACAGTAAAAGCATGGACTGTATTTTCGTTTGTAGAGGCAGCACTTCATCACCAAGCTGCTGAATTACACTTGTCGATTGGTGGTGCGGCTCTGTGCATGTGATGCATGCAAAAGCAACAAACATATCCTGTCATGTGAAACAAAAACAAACTTTCCAATTAGCCTTCAACTAATTTGGAACACAATTCGTTTTCCACAAAAAAATAAAAATTAAAAAATCCCATTAATGCTCCATGCTTGCAATTTGCAACATTGTTTCATCAAGTCACCCTTGCAGCGAACGATGCCGTGATCACATGACAAGGCCGCCACAACAAAAGACGACATTTGCGACTTGCGGCAGAGGAATGCAGATAAGTGAACAAACAAAAAATAATAACTGTCGTTTCAAAGGGTTACCTGTTGAGGTGACACATTCAATCGCTCCGACATGAAAATTTGCCACACACCCTCATGCGCTCTCAGGGACGCATCCACATGCAGCTGGAGTATCTCATTGAAATGCATAGTCCCACATTAGCTTGTGGGTGTACAAACTTGTGTGAGTTGCTGTGTAATGTTATCTTCCAGATGGATTCTGTCTCCCTTATCCCGAGGCCTGCGGGAAAAGCAAGACTTCGCTTTCATTCATGTTCTACTATCACAGCCCGCCATCCATATTAATGCAGGCAGTCGGCATGGGGCAGCGCATCGGCGTATCACAACACTGGCCTAATTTCAGAGATATAGCACAATGTTGTCTATTTGTCCCGAAGGCCGTTCGGGCCGTTTCGATGAGAAAGCACTCACCTGCTTTCTTTTCCCCATTATCTAGACGACCAGATTATTTTCCGACTTTATTTCGCACAGCTTGCTATGGGAAGTTTCAGGTTTATAAAATGGTACAGTGAGGGAACAAAAGGCAAAACATAGAAGTGATTATTTCACTTGTAAAGACTACAAAGCACGAAGTGTTGCAATAGAAACAGCTTGAATGCTGTTGCAATCCCTGTGCAGGGAATTAAGATACTCTCCACTCTGACCTCACTTGAGAAGGAACAAGGAATATTCAGCAGATGGACTCCCCCAAAAAGAAGCGTCGCGGGGTTGGCGGACGGACGACAGAGCTGAGGCTCAAGCGCCAACCTAACCTTAGAGAAGAAGCCATGACTCAGCAGCTCTCGTCTAAATTTGACAGCTTTGCCGATTTTCTTCTCATAAAGTGTTGATCGTGACCACTTTACTCAAAGTACAGGAGAAGTGAGTTGCCAGATTCCCATTAGTCTCATTGGTGTTCTACCAGGAAGACACGTTGAGGATACCACGCCATCTTTACAGCTACCCGACTGTACATTCTGTCCTCTGCGGCCTAAGGCCAAAAATCTTGTGGTACCATTTGACTGTGGTATCCAATCTAATGGCTTGACCGACATTAACGGTAGCCAGAATATTCTCTTTGGTTTCAAAAGGAACTGGTCATCAATTGCGAGAAGTCTGAGAATTCTACAGGAGGCAGGTTCACTAAATACTACGAATCGTCCACACGTGTCAAAGTGAATGTTTTCCCAGATGTTCCCTGTGACTAGCAAATTGGTTTACAGCAACCAGTCCAGGACATAGCTCCGCCTCTCACTTGAAGTCAACAGGGACAGACTCAAGTCAACCACCCATCCATCCATTTTCCAATCCACTCATCCACACAACGGCCGCGGGGTGTGCATGGGGAGAACATGCAAACTCCACACAAAAAGGCCGGAGCCGGAATGGAACCCTGCACCTGTGCACTGTGAGGCCGACACGCTAACCAGTGGTTCAATTGGGTGTGGCAGAAAACACACACACAGGGATAACGCAAAATTCCAATCAAAAAGGCCAAAGATTTGTACCCAGAACCACTCGAATACAAGACAAGAAATGTTGCACAGCTCCGCTTTTGTGCATGACCTAATAGACATCTCCATGTGAGCAGGTCCTCTTATCACTCCTAATACGTGATACTGTATGCATTGACCCGTCTGACGCGCACATTGCTCCAGAGAAGATTGAAAGAGTGTAGATTGTATTTGTCCAGGAAGAATCGCTTGAGTCTGCAAACACGCACAATGAGATGACCGGGAAAAGCTTACGGGCTTATTTCATTTGCAGACTCCTTCCTTCATGGCTGAAGACAAAAATTGGATCGCGCCTGTCACCATCTGGAGGCTCCTTATACCTCCCTTGTCTCTCCGCAGTGTCCAAAGTCAATTTGCAGCGTGCTACATGTTTTTATAAGCCTGTCGCATGGTCTAATAATAGGATCTAAACTCTTGTTTGTGTCAAAAGGTTATCAAAAAGTTAATACGGTGAAGTATCACACGCTTTTAAAAATTATTTTTAAAAAGGTAAAGAGCTTTCAATACGTTGAATGATACAAGAGAGAACACTTTTATTTGAAACTGAAAATAATGTGTGTGTGTGTGTGTGTGTGTGTGTGTGTGTGTGTGTGTAGGGGACCAGGGGAGGGGGGGGGGGGGGGGTTATATACACTACATAGTTGCTGATGGTGTAGTGGTACACTCACCAGACTTGTAAGCGGGCAGTATGGGATCGGTTCCCGCTAAGTGACATTGTAGATGTGGGTGTGATTGGCTGTTCATCTTGTTATTTGAACAGGGGTGTGATGACTTTTTATAATCACCATGGATGAATATGTGGAGACCTCTGCTTCGAAGCCCTTCTGTATTGGCACATTCCCAAGCCATAGACTCTATTTTGAAGCCAAAATTTCTTGGCCATCCTGGACCCCTTTTCACTTTCCAAACACCTCTGGCCACTGCCCTCATCCTCTTTGGCGGTCTTCCCTTGTGTGTGGTTTTTTTTCTTCCCATTTCCTCTCTATCCCCTCGCCTCGTGGTCTTAGATCACTATAAATAGAGCCTCAAGGGTTTTGTTTTATAATGGACTCCTGCTTCTGACCTTATTACAAACACATTACTGACCAAGCTTCTCTCCCCTGCTGACTCCCTCTGTACACACACCAACATACGCACACACACCCAGACGCATACACGGTAAACAACTGCTCATTTTGCAGCTCATTAATAGGAGCAGCCGTTCCACTTTAAAAAAAACAACAACAACAACAAAAAAAACCAGACTGCATGCACAGCCTTTTACATGTTTTTCATCATTGACATCTGGTTCACCACTTAAGGTTTATTTTCGGCTAATATTACAAACAAGGTGTGGTTAGGACTTGGGCACCTGGAAAACTTGCCAATTAATCAACTTTTGGTGGACTCCTGACGTGCCTGAAAATTAAATGATTTTTGAAAGCACATCTATCCTTGTTGAAAATGGATGCAGGGGTCCTCAACACGAACCCTCAAATCTCTCTCTCTTAGTCGAGCGAGAGAGAGAAATTGCCCCGAACACCAGATTGACCGGTCCATACCAAATTAAATGGAAAAAGTCTCAAGGACCCGTGCCGGAAATTGAACATTTATAGTTGGCTCATACGCTGACAAATTCCCACTCGGAAATAGGAGAATTGGGCATTCAAAATGCAGCGGTGAGGCCTCATTGATCACCACTTGTAGCTTTAATTGATGAGTTCGAAAGCAAAAGCAGACATATGCATTTTATTTTATTTTGGTGAAATTAGAATAAAATAAATACAATCTCCCTGTCACCAGTTTTCCCAATCAGCACCTTGATCCTAACGCGTCAACAGGACGCATGAAAACATGCGGCTGTGGTGACGAGCGAGTGAGCGAGCGTAGACTCCTAAATCCAACGTGAGGGGAATGTCGGGCCTGTCGGCTCAAGACATTCCAACCTCCTCCGTAGTTTTCGTTCGTCGCCTTAGTCCGAATTAAATTTCACCACGCGGGTGTGCTCCTGACAAAGTGCTACTTTTGGAACACGAGGAAAATGGAAAGCGCCAATAAGTCTTCTAGATCTGAGTCAGTTGTTTGATTTTCTGCCTCATCTTTGGTCAAATCCAAAGCTTTTCAATTCAACACAAAACAGGCCTGAATCAGTTTATTCAGCCTAAGGGGTAAAC
The DNA here is from genome assembly GCF_054856545.1 of Hippocampus guttulatus. NCBI lineage: Eukaryota > Metazoa > Chordata > Actinopteri > Syngnathiformes > Syngnathidae > Hippocampus > Hippocampus guttulatus. The sequence goes on from NC_141265.1 coordinate 16,605,939, forward strand.
ACACCCGCTGCCGAATAAGCGAATTGCTGATAAATTCAAGCAGTGCAGAGAACAAACGTGCAGTCTTTCACACCCTCTCCAGACCTTGAAGGTGTTGTTGTGTTGAGGGTGTTCTTCGGGACAGGTGTGGGGTCCTAAGATCACTCCGCATGACACATGAAAAATGAATGCCGCTCCCACGCCAGCCACCCTACACGCCCCGCATAGATTGCCGCACAGTGTGATAATTTTCTATTTTAACTAATTTACATGTGACCCAAAGCTCCCTCGGCCTGGCCGATACTCACGCGCGCGCACACGTCGACAATGAATGATGAGGAGCCGGCGGCCTTGGTTCGCCATGCGGGTTGTGTTGTGCGCCACATAGCAGACAAAGAAGGGAAATCCAACATTGGCAGATTTGGGCCAATTCATTTGGACTTTTGGGACTATTTGTGAATGACAAACGCTATCGAGATGTTGTTTGGCAAAAATGGGAATGAACAACGGCGTCATTCCGTCAACCTCCCATCGAGATAAGCTGCGGTTCAGAACATTCGTGTGTATAGCTTGTCAGCACGTCTTATTCAAAGCAAATCGAAATGATTGCAAAGAACCCAAAAGGCAAAAATACACAGGATTATTTTTTTTCCCCACTTTACGAGCTTTCTTCTATTTTTTTGCCACATTTCAAAGTAATAGCTGCCAGCTGAGAAAAAGGATCAATCAGTGCAGACCAATAACCTATGTACTAACCACCTCTCAATATGAAATGAAGTAAACCTGCTAAAAAGGAGCCATACTTTTATTTATTTATTTTTTTACAAATTAAAACAGCTCTCAGGCGTCTCAATAAAATGATTATCACGCCTTAACTCCTCTCCTCTAAGTGCCTCCAGCTCACCTGCCACCGGATCTACAGCTTCCTGATGGGCAGGACGCAGCGGGTGAAGACAACAATCATCCACCTTCAAGTTCCTGAGAATTACTGTTTCTGAAGTGGGAGACCAACATGAATCCCACCTGAAAAATCTGAGCGGAGGATGTACGATTTCCTGCAGCTGCCGAGGAAGTGCAGCCTGCCCTAGGAGCTGTTAGGGTAGTTCTATACAGTAGTCATGGAATAAGTCCTGTGTTCATCCGTCACTGTCTGGTTAGGTGCTGCGACAAAGGAGGACAAAATCCGACAGCAACGGACTGTTAGGCCTGCCAAAAAGTTCACGGGTACCACCCTACCCACCTGAGGTCTTGCACGCTGTAACAACTAAGACAAGGGCAGGCGAAATTCTCTTGGACCCTCCAAATCCTGGTCACCACCACCTCTTCCAACTCCTTCCTTCACGTAGCCGCTATCGACATATTCACACTAAAACGAGCAGACCAGCAGATAGCTTCTTCCTGCTTGCCATTAATTATGTAAATAGTCGATTCATAATTCCATATTAGCATTTTTCAAATTGTTGCCAATTTTGCACATCTCTGTTGTGACAGACTGAAGGGGGGAGGCTTATCTCAGGCAAACGAGCCACTGCTCACCACACTACCCTTGACTGTAGGGTGTACTCATGCAAATATGGCATTGCGATACCATGGGAGCAAGGGATTGGCAATTTTTGCACAACCAAACCCCACTGAAAACTGTAGACGCATGGATTGTATTTTCACTTGTGGAGGCGGCACTTCTTCACCAAGCTGCCAAATGACACTTGACCATTCACGTGCTGACCTGTGCAGTTGACATAACCATCTTTTGACATGAAATCCAAATGTCTTCATCCATTCGTCCAATTTCTATTGACAGGGTATCTACCAGCTGACCTTGGTCCGAAAGGTGGGTTAAACGCCCGACAGGCTGGTAGCTGATCTTACTCAATTGTTTTTCGGTATGAAACATAAAAACTGCCTGCTGTTTTCAGGTAAACACACACTTGATCTCAAAGAGCTGCTGGTTTACGTCAACACAGGCAGCGGTTGGGGAGTCCAAAAATTCAGAATTCTCACAGTATCACATATTTGCTGTTTTACCAGTATTTTTCATACTGTTGCATCATTGTGCCTTTCACACATTCCAGTTTGGACCTATACAAGTAATTTGTGCTAACAGGATTGCAATATTATACTGCAGACAAAACATGCTCAGGCAATAAAAGGGAGGCCCAGCTTATGCTTTCAAATTTATTTGGAACTCGTGAAAAGCTTATAACGGACCTAGTTTCCCCATCCTCTCCAAAAGTAAAACCAGCAAAGCAAACCACTTGTTACCGTCGGCGAGACTAAATCACATTTTCAAATCACCGAGGGGATAAACAACAGCAGCGCCGTCGACTGTGGGGTTGAGGTTGTAAGTTCAATCTCAGGTGATTCTTTTGTTCAGACTATTCTGAGCTGTGGTGTAATTCCCTCTAAAGACACACAGTCACTGTGGGTAATCATGTTTTTTTTTCCAAGGGGGTGGGGGGTTGGAGGTACTGTAGATTGCAGCATAACATGGCAATGAACAAAGTTCAGATTCAGTTCACACTGGAGTGTCTTCCTGTGATTTCAGGTACCCGAGTCGTAACACTGCTGAGGGATGTATTGTATTAGGACCACATGGCCAGATATAAACAAGAAGGCTGAAGACTTCATTTGCGGAAACAGTGATGCGGATCGTTTTCTTTACGAGGCTCTCTTATAAAGCTAATGACATGGGCATCTGCTTTTATAGAGTCAGTGCGAAAGAGCAAAACAAAGAGCATTTGCTTCGACTGTGGTACCAAATATACCAAAAAGTCTGGACAATCATAAAATAAGACGACAGCGTAACACGCAAACTGCCATAAGTCAAGGTATCGTGCTATTTCAATAAAGGCAATCTCGGCAGGATGTATCACTAAATCAAAACCATGAGAAAGCAATCTTTAAATCTAAAAAAAGTAATTAAAAAAAATCTATTTATTCATAAGGGTCGTGTCAAAAAAGTTTTAAAATAAATTTAGATTTTCAAGTTACGAAACTCCTCAACAGGTAATATTGTAGTCGGAACCGCTGAAAGGGTTAATTTCATAAGCGCTGTAGTATATATATGTAATGTAATTTTCAGTGTGGTCTTTCGCGCTTGCAGTGACTTTACAAACACTAAGTCTTACTTTGAGTAGAATTCGATTGGACCTTACCCGGTGAGAGGTCTTCCAATGGCAACTTTCTGGAATGCGTGGTTACCTTAACCTTTAAAATCGGGTTGCTCAAAACAACAACATACAGAGACATGTTGAAGGAGAAGACCGTTGGCGCGGCTGCCAAAACAGATGCTTGGGCTCCTAACAATAAGAATCGCTGCACACACGCGCACTTAAAACCTCTTCACCTTTCTGCCCCCTGACCCCCAGTTAACTAACCAACCTTCTGTTATTTCTCCCTCCTGAGTGTGTCTTTGTGTGGGGCCCGGCTGAACGGCCCAGTCATGCAGCAACACCAGCCCCAGGGCTCAAGTCGCTCAGCCTCCGCAACCTCTCAACGTCTCTATACATCTTTTTCTTCTTTCTTTCGTTCCTGACTCACATGTCAACAAAGTGACTCTGTCGCTTGTTCACTTGCGCTTTGAACTCCTAACCTTTTCGGCGGGCGTAGGGGCGGTCGAGTCACGGCCGCCTCTGTGTACTTTCTCTTTATGGCCTTTCTTTCTGTGTGTGTGTTGAACTTTTCAACTTGATCTCCTGATTTGACTATGGCTGGGCTAACTTGTGTTTTGTGGGCGGGTACACTGCTAATGCAGCCGTCTACATCTGTATTCAGTGCTGTTTTTTGTCAAAAAGCACAAACAAGACAGAATTTGAGTTCACCACACTAATCATGGAAGATTTGAAGTCCTTTTGTCACCAAAACTCACCAAAGGGAATTCCTAACAAAAAAAAAAACCACCAAAAAACAAAAAAGAATTGAGGAAAAAGTAGTTGTGAAAATGATGTGTCAAAAATCGCATGGAATTAGCTTTCGCTTATTTTGGGGCTTTTTTAAGTGACCAAAAACATAATATGACTTTTATTGACAAAAAAAATGTGAAATGGGAGTTGGAAACATGCCGTGCCGTATCCCTTGATGGACTCACATTCATGACACTAGTCACAAAAATTAGAATAACAGTGCCTTAGTTTCATATATCTTATTGAGGTCGTCAACCATATATTTTTTTGCTTTTAGTTTACACTTGGCTAACTTCACAAGGCACCTTGTAAGTTCCAACTGGGACATTTCCCTTTTCCCAACTTTCCGAAAGGCACTATGGTTAGGTTACGCTGCTGTCTCTGGGATGTGCTAGTAATGTCCTCCGAAGTGATGATATCCTGTGTGTGTGTGTGCATATGTGTGTGTGCTGAGTGAGCCATAAAGAAGATATGCTACATGATGAAAAGGCCTCAGTGCAGGTGGACGGTGAGGTCAGGAGTTGAAGTGGTTCTGGGAGGGGGTGTGGGCATTGGGCTGTTGGGGGGGTATTCCCTGCATGAGAGGATGTGTTTGGTGCAAGCTGCTCCTGTCAGATAGCTGATGAATGGCCTCTTAAGTGTCTGAACCTTGTAAGCTCCGAGCTAATGGACTAGAGCTGAGCATTCCGACCTCTTTGGTGTTGTTTACATGTGGAAATTGGAAGCATGTAAACGCAACGCTAATAATCGATCCAGCATGCCACACTGAAATGTGAAGAGCTTGTCTTATTCGTGGAGGTCCAAGAGGTGGATATGCACTCTTTAAAATGTTTTTTTTTAATGTTGAGGAAGACGAACTACTGATGTTGCACTTTCCCCCCCAAAAATATATTTAAGATGTTGTATTATTAAATAGATTTAAAACTTTATGTTCCACTTTCTTGAAAAAAGACTTAAGCAGTTATATAATTGTTATTATTGTTATTTTAAATTAATGTTCTTAAAACGGCCTCATTTCAATTTCATTACATTTCCTAAAAAGCAGGCAAAAGTATTTCCAACAAGACAAAAAGCTGTCGCTACATAATGTAAGTTCGAATGTTGCACTGTTCAATGTTATACAATGCAGCTACTTACCTAATGTCGAACATTAACTTTAGAACAGAATAAACAACTGGATAACAATGAATATTATTGTAAAGATACAGTATACACACACACACAAACAAAGCCTTTCTTCTTCTGTGTAATTATCTACAAAGTCTCTGCAAAGTGTCTGTCACAGCGGGGTTTAGCTTCAGACGGCCAGCGATGATGGATGAGCATCACTTGTGAGAAATGATATTGGACAGGCGCGTGAAAGCGAGTTAATGCGAGTGCGTGAATGTGACATTCCATGATAGATTTAGATTGGCGGTGCCGTGGGAAAAATAAAAAAAGCTTAATGATGCGAGCATAATGAGAGCAGGAAAGCTAAGTGGAGCAGCTGCCTTCATCATAGTTTCTTGATCGGAAAGTTTGTAAAGTTGGAATTTAAATATGCTACTGACTGACTTGGTTAGTATAAAAAAAATTTTTTAAATTCACGGATCTGTCTGGTCCACCCACAACTATGCTACTAAGCTAATGCTAACTTGACGCTAAGTGTCTTGGCTGGTCTGTTAGTACCTGTATTTTAACCACTTATGTTACCCAGGATCCTCGGAGGACAAACGCAGTGTCATCCAATTTTAGCGCAGATGCTCATGTTAACATCAGGCACACACAAAATTAAGTATCTTGGCTGGTCCGCAAAAAAACAAAGGCCATTAAGATGGCTGATCAAGAGTTGCCAACAGCAGAAGTGCTGTTTTCATGTGAATGGAAAATATGCTATCCTCCAAGGTTAGCACAGATGTTAGCATGCTAATGCTCACACGAAATTAACTCAAAACCCATCCACATGGTACAGTGTGTATAGAACGTTTTTTGTTTTGTTTTGTTTTTGGTTTTATCATTTTGATGTTTTGTCCACACATAAACCATTGCCCTCACATTTCCTTGTGTACAACACACACTTCTTTCCTGAGATGACAACTTGGATGTCCAGTTCTCACGTGAACAAGTGTGAGCAAGTTCCACACAACAATTATGGATCAGCGTGTCGGCTGTTCTTTACCTTGGTGATGATCTTGCTGTCGACCTTGTCGTCAGTCTACTCTACATGCTTTTTCACATTCAGTCAATCTTGCGAGTATGTTCCTATCGCACGGGCATGTCAATCCTGGCATATGAGCTTATACTACAGCGCTTCAGCAAGTTTTCTTGAAAGGATTTCATGTTTATTGGAAACAGTAAAAAAAAAAAAAGAATCAGAAACAGACTGGCATCATTTCCATGTGGACGGGGCCTCACAAGTGTCTGCCAATATTATATACCAGGATAAGTGGGTAATCAACGGCAGAGATGTTATTTTCCTCACCAGCCAGCCTTGTATCCGCATGTTTCAGAAAGCTGTTATTTTTAGGGTCAGAATCACGCCCTATTGTTGCATTACGAGCAAACACCTTGCCTTTCAAGTGTTTTTGTTTGCCTTCTCAAAGGCCTCTCCTCCACATCTACTTGTCTGCCACACATGCAATTCAATCAATGCTCGTACGCACGCCGACACAAACAACAAACGGCCGAAGTGGAATCCGAGTCAGATGAAGAGGGGCGGTGATTAATGGCACTGCATGCTCTGCTGAGGACAGAATAAAAAAAACAAAAGCAAGCATTTTCATAACCTGGCAAGACCCAATTACAACAATGAATGTCTGACAAGACGAGAGTGTGGGGGGATGATTGATGACCTTGATACCCCCCCTCAATTCTTTTTGTGTTTTACCCCCTTTACCATTCAAGTGAAAATTCGGAATATGATAATGAATGTGGCAGCCCGGTGATCCAGTGGTTAGCACGTCGACCTCACAGTGCAGAGGTACCGGGTTCAATTCCAGCTCCTGTGTGGAGTTTGCATGTTCTCCCCGTGCCTATGTGGGTTTTCTCCGGGGCCTCCGGTTTCCTCTCACATTCCAAAAATATGCATGGCAGGCTGATTGAGCACTCTAAATTGTCCTTTGGTGTGAATGTGAGCACGGATAGTTGTTCGTCTGTGTGCCCTGTGATTGGCTGGCACAATGCAAAAATGAATAGCCAAATAAATAAATAAATGGTCAATTAGTTAATTAAGTCATTGTTTTTAAAAATTAAATGTTTCGAACTTAAAAGGTTTAGTACATTTAAAAATAATTTAAAAAGGGGGAAATATTTTTTAAATGCCAGTCGATAAATTAATAATATTTTTCATTAGATAAAAAAAAGAGTTGAAATGAAAAATAATTGAAAAATTAAACAATTACATAGTTCATTAAAAAAACGTTTGTCTTTTTCTGGAGTTACGACTAGAACAGCTGCAAAAAAAACCCAGTTTTTTTTTTCAATTGGTGATGTGCAGGATTAAATTGTAACAGGGGCCAGGTTTAATATTTGTTTCTCCAGATCTACATTTAACTATTTCCTCTACAAAATAATGTTTTTAACTCAAAAGCAAACTATAAACCACCAAACCCAAATTCCACTGCTACTACTTCTTGCCTGACTTCTGTTGTCTTCTGTTCCATGAAACCAACGTCGCTGTACACGTGCCTAACTATCGGAAGCTAATTTCATGCCAAAGTGGCTCAAAAAACAGGGGGAAATTCATAGGTGTGACATGTAAAAATTGATTTTATGAGTCACAGAGGAAAAGCAGTGACCTTTTCACAATGTACGCAACTTTGATGTAGAGGTGCACTTGGCGCAGTCGCTCGCCAACTCTGCTCGGATGTTCACTATGAAATGATAGCAAATGGGTTGCCAAATTAACTGGCTTTTCTTGGCCCGTATACACACACACACACACACTCGCCTCCACCAAGTCGTGTGTGTTCTTCTAGTTTTTCATAATTCTGCCTGACAGATGGCATGCTGAAATTAATGCCAGACACCGGCAAAAAATAACCACCACACTTTTTTGGGGAATGATTTTAACTCAAATGTAATGGCTTGGCAACAGAGGTGGAATCTAAGAATCAAAGGACTTCTTCTGAGCTCTTCCCTGAGTTTATGAGACTTTCTCGCTGTTCTGACTATTGGTCCACACAATGAACATCGAATGACTCCTCCTAAGATCTTCTCGGAATTTTTTGGACATTCCCGTCGTTTGTATTAGTCAATGCGATGAAGATCAAAGGAATCCTGCTGAGGTCTTCCCGCAGTTTATGACCTGAAATTCGAGTTCCTGACTTGCTTGGCTTGTTCCTAACTTGATATTCCAGCAGAGTAAAAATATTGACTTGGTTATTTTACATGATGTAAAAATAAGACATGTTTTTTACATCATGTAAACTACCGCTCATGTTGTCACATTCATTAACGCTTCCAATTTAAGCAGGAGGCTATTGAAAGCCGTCAAATAGTCACGAAAGCAGAGTGAATCAAAATGAATTAAGGGCATTATTGCACAGCCCCAGACATGACATATGGGGCAGAAAAAAATCTATTGCGTCTCAAAATATTAATTCATGGCCACGAAGAGGCTGTCTTTCCATTCTGACAGATGAGTAGGGAAATTGAGGACATATTTCGAGAAACGGTAAGGTAGAGCTAGAGACCAGGGCAAAATACTATAAATGACTGACTGAAATTTATTTTAGGCTGTGAATGAGAAGAGACACCTTTTCAAAGAGCAACCATGCAAAATGGAGATGCTAATGACAAGTTAGCACAACAAAGCATGCTGGTTGCGTAAAGAGCTGGAATGTACACACTCGTACTTTCCTTTAATTGTGATCTGTAATCATTTAAACATATCAAATTATCGTGTCTCAAACGCACATCAGAGGTGGGTGTTTATGGAGACCCTCCCCAGTGCATGTGCACCTTGTTAGACTTTTGAGGATGCTGGCACGCTCCGGGGGGTTTCCACCAATGTTTGATGTCTAAGATGAGATGCAGCTAAACAAACAGCTTTAAAGGAGAAAGTGTTTACGCAACAAAGAGAGGGATGGCTCCAAAGATGATATGGTAAAAGAAGAGGAAGCGCATGATGATTTATTATTATATTTTATTTATTATTACAACTTCTCTGGAAACACTGATGTCATCATATTTGGAGATTGATTTGGTGTTTCTTATAATAGTGGTAACGTTCCTAAATTGTGGCCCTGTCCATGACTTGCTATTCCTGCCACTTGCTGTTCTTGTTTCTGACTTTCTGTTCCATTTCCTGACGGGGGTTTTTTTCCTGTTCCAGACTTCTTTTCCTTGTTCCTCACTTGCTCTTGCTCGACATTCTGTTAACGATCCTGACTTGCTTTCCCTGACTTACTTTTTACATTCCCGATTTGCTGTTTCTGACTTGCCATTCCAGTTCCTGACTTGGGCTTCTCTTCTTGCTATTCCTGCTTCCTGAACTTAAAGAAATAATTTTTGGGGGGAATAGTAGAATTTATTTTCTTATGGGAAAAAGGTCCCATTGTACCTGAAACGAATATTGTCAATTAATCCCTTGTTGTGGTTCATTCTTTGGCCAGGGAGGATTAAAAACTCCTCTGAGTGCCCCTCAAGACATTTGAAAGAAATGGATTACTTGACCTGTTGTTGAAAGTATGAAGAAAGAATGTGATGTACAGCACAGTAAGCACATGGCATACCCAAGAATAACTTGCATTTACATTCGGCTGTATAGCTAAGAGCTTGCTAATGCTTCACATAAAACGAAATGGAGAGCAGGACAGCCTTTCAAATAAATGCAGTGTGATAAACAAAACCTCTGTTGGTAATTGAGGATGACGATGCATTCACGTACGCGATCATCAGTTAATTAGGCTTCATGCTTTGGTAATTTATGTCTATGCAGAACATTTATATCCAAATGGAAAACTCCATTCCAGGAAATAGCTTTGTAAATAATCAGCGAGGTGGATGTTTAACAAATGATATATATTTTTCCAATGGGTTTTAAATCTTTTTGTCATTAAAATATAAGCGCTAATAAGTGGTATGGCTCACACCTCGCCTCTGTTTAGGTTGGCAAAAACCACAGCAGATTGAGCGCATCAGTTGGAATAAACCAAAATGGAGGTCTATTGTAAACAGCTCCATTTGCAAGCTCATTTAATGACAGAGGAGACTTGGTGGCCAATGAAAATAAAGAGTGGTGAGCAAAGTGGAGACTGCGGAATGTAATGGTCGAGAAACATGACCGACTTCCACTTCTGTTCCTGTCCATGATGTACTTTTTAGATTCTAAACTTCATGTCCCTGTTTCTGACTGTTCAGTTACTGACTTGATGATACTGACATGAAGTTCCTGATTTTGACCTGCTGTTCCTGTTACCGATTTGCTATTCCAGAACTGACAATCTCAGAGATCAGAGGTGGATATACTTACCAGTCAGCCACCAAGCCATTTTAACTGTGCCGCCATTTTTTTCCCAACACTTATTAAAAACAGTCCCTGATTTTGGAAAGGTGTCGCGAGCAAATAGAGCTGTGTGGACTCATGTAGTGAAAAGAGGGGCGAAGAACACACTATACTTGGCAGGCTGTTCAAATTTCTGTGTTTGGCTGGCGAGTTCACGTTTGCCTTCCTTTGGCATGCCTTTCGATCGCTCCCTTGCATAAATATCCAAATAGCGGAGTGCCATCAACAACCTCTTAGTGGACTACCAAGTGACTGGAACGGAGTGGAGGAGGGAATGGAGCGCGGGGGCAGGTGGAAGGAAAAAAAAGGAGAAAGATGAAAGAAGAGCATGAAGAGACGAGAAGGTTTGGGGGGGGGGCAAATGGTAAGAGCCAGGAAAAATGTGTGAATAGAAAGAGATGGGTATTCACTGTATAAATAGAGAAAATGAATAAACAGGGAGAGCATTGGAGAAAGACAGTGACTCGGGAAGCGAAGAACCGATAAACAGCAATGTTTTTTTCCCCTCCCATGCAGTGCGTATCATTAAATGCTTACTTCTCGTCTCCCGTCTGAGGCAAGTACAAATCCGCTAGCCCCTCGTGTTTTGTGTTTTGCAATTATAACAACATTGCCTCACTCAACCTCCCACATAACATACCAGGAGACCTTTCATCTCTGTTTCCAGACACTCTTTTCTTCCTTTCAATTATTCCCGAATACATCCACCTTTTTTTTCATGTGTTTTCAGCATTCGATGCTCTTGAAGTCATTTTGTCATCATCTTTTTTGACCACGCACTACTAATCTTGTGTCGAATGGCAAAGAACGCCAACACAAAACACCTTTTTTTCTTTTTTTTATTATCATGAGCAGATCGGTTCTAAGATGTGGCTCACTTGAAATAGACAGTTAAAAATAATGTGTATGCTTTTCTTTTTTTCAGATGAGCTGTTGGTTTTCCTGACGTGATTTTTTTTTTCCTCCCATGTTCCTTACGTGCTGTCCCATTGTTGTGCTTGTACCTGGTCAGGTGTTCTTATCCATGACTTGCCTTTCCTGTTCCTGACTGGTTGTTATTTTGCCTCTTCTTTGCCGAACCAGCCGCCGATTCTCGATTCTCCTCCCCAACTTGCAGCTCCTGTTTTTGACTCGCTGTTGTTTTTGCTTTTCCTGACTTGCCGCTGGTGTGTTCTGCTAAATTTTTGTTCATATCCCTGAATTGCACTTTGGGAATCCCTGCTCCTGACTGGTACTTTTTCTGAGTGGCTGCTGTTGTTTCTCGACTTTTCATGAATACGGCTTCACCTCCCTTCTTGCGAAGGCTTCTTGGTAAACCGTGAATACACTCCCACACACAAACAATCACAAATACATATCGCCTACACGACCCATGCCGGTTGGGTGAGCCATCTGTTCATTTATTTCAGACAACAAACACACCTGACAGTACTGAGGAGCCGCTAAGTCCATTTCACTGTTCACTGAACAGCACAATTGAGTCGACTAGATGGAGGGATAAGCTGGAACAAAAACATAACGCACCCCGGGGAGGATGGTGCGACCGCGTGTGCATGGACCCGCCATTCCTGTCCAAACCAATTTCTGCAAGAATCATAAAAGTGTATCCCTCAGTCATCGCTGGATGTCAATGAACACGATTCAATCATGCCGCGAAAGTTTGCAGCAATTTGGCTTTGGCGAGGCTGAAGATGTGAGACTACCAAGTGGTGTGCTTGCTCACTGTGATAAACTGCAACGTCAGGAGATCATAGCTGAATAAAAGACAGACATGAATTCAGCCAATGATTCTCATGGTCGTTTTTTTTAAAGATATTTTTGATAGTTTTGAGATACACACAAGAAATGTAAATTGAATTAGTCACATTTTTCTGCACCACATGTATTATGACTTTACAGGACATATTAACGTTGTATGGTTAGGTGCTGCTGTTTTTGTTAGCAGCGAGGTCAATGGACTCAACAGTCTATGAATGGAGTTTGTGGAGAAGAAGAGCTACATTCCGCTGATCAACTTTCCGCTGTGTATTCAATGGGACAAGCAGCCAAAAACACACAAAACAAAACGAGAACTGCTGTTGGCCACAACTCATACCCAGATGCTCACATTTAGAGTAACCAACCACTGGACGCCAGCCCCTGACATCGTTGATTAGGCCGCACCACTAAAGGCATGCATCTCACAAACTATTACTGCATTACACACAGTAAATACAAATAAAAAAAAAATCACAGTACCAATATCCCAATACTTTTGAACACTATGAGTGCCCCCTTCACAGTTATTGAGCTGACAAACAAGAAAAACATTTTCTTACCTGAGGATTAGGAAGACGAAGGTGTGGGAAGGACAGGGAGCGGGTGTCAGGCGATGATCAAAGGAGAAAACAGAAAGAGACAAGACAGCGGCTTTGTTAGATTATTAAACACGCTCGCAGCCCTCAGAAACAATTACACTCGCTCGGACATTCACCCCCCCCCCCCCCTTCAGCATGCGAGACAAATAATTAAAATCGTGTTTCAACGTTGACAAGGTCGTTTAATCCGTCGTCTCTTGGGAGTTCTTATCGTGACTTAAAAAAAAAAGAATGTACAGGAATCCATTTAGCATGTAACAACATTTGGTATGGCACCACACTTGAATTCTTATGGGCTACTGTTCACGATCCTTGGTAGGTGCTGCTGTTTTGGTCGCTAACTTAATTTTCATGGACTCAGAAGTAAAGTAATGGGTGATAAATCACATCTATCACAACTGTGGGCAACTCCGGTACTCGAGGGCCGCTGTCCTGCCTATTTAAGATCTCTCCCACCTCCAAAACTCCTGATTCAGCACTACCTGTTCCTCAGAAATGGTATCCCTGCCCCTGAGCTGTTGTATTTGCTCCTGACTTCCTGTCCCACACTTAATTTCCCTGACTTGATCCAGTCTCTGACCTACTGTTTCAGACTGTCTGTGTCTTTGACTTGCTGTTCCTGTTCCTGACTTTTGGTTGAGGACTAAGCGTGCCTATTTGTTCCAGATTTAAGGTCCCCTGTCCCTGATCTATTGTCCTGGTTCTTGACTAGCTAATGCTTTCCCCCAACTTTCTGTTCCGGTTCATGATGAGCTGTTCCTATTCAGCGGTTTTCTGTTGCTGACTTGTTGTTCTTGACTTGCAGTTCAGGATGAACAGTCCCCGTCTCTACTGTTTCTGACTGTAGGTTAATTTCCTCCGACTTGTTCCTGACCCTAGCAAGCAGCTCAAGACTATCAGTTCCTGACGTCTGGTTTTGACTTCAGGTACCTTAGCCCGTTTCTGACCGACGACTGCTTTCAATTGAATTTCTGTTGTTTCTTACTAGCCGTTCCTTTGCACTGACTTAGTGTTCAGGTTCCCGATTCGCTTTTCCTTGCCACGACTTGCACTTTCAGAGAGCAGCTACTTTTCCTAATTTGTCTTTGTCACTCCTGACTTGCAGGACCTGGTTCTAACTTGTTGTCCATGTTCCTGCCTTCTTTTCCCTGTCCTTGCTTAGATATTCCTTGTTCTGATTGACTGCTCCTTTCCCTAACTTTTTTCCACTCAGTGTTGCTTTTCGTGACTTGTAGTTCCTGTTTAGCCGTTCCGTTTCCTGGGTTGTGTTTCCTGATCATAGTTTGTTGTTTTTTGTTCCAGTTCCTGACGAGCTTTTCCTTTCTCTGACTTGCTTTTTCTGACTGACTGTTGCATTTTTTTTGCTGTCCCAGTTCTTACCTATAGTTTCTGTTCCTGACTTGCAGGTACTGTCTCCAACTTATAGTTCAAGGCTACCTGTTACTGTTTTTTTTTTGTTTTTGTTTTTGTTTTTTACTTGTTACTTTTCCTGACTTGAACCTCTCTTCTTCCCTCACATATATGTTGTGATTTATTAAAAATGATTGTCCTCCAAACTATGGATTACACACAGCTACATGATGATACTTTCATGATCATGACCATATGATGTTAACACGAACGCTCTTTCCGGCCTTTTGTTCAGTCACAAAGCACAAAGCAAAATCTCATTTGCAACAACAAGCATTGATGAGTAACAGGACCTTGGCAATGGAGAGCAATTACTGTGCCTGGCTTGTGTCAAAAGTGTGCTTTTTGTTTCTGCTTGACCGAGTGCGAGACGTGACGGTTGATTTCCACTGTTACGAATGCAGAGAAGTGGTGGGGAGACAGGTCACCGTTTATGAATTCAGGTTACCTCTGTGTGGAAAGTCTCGGAAGGGATGCCTTGTCATTAGTCTTAGTCTATATGTGGATGTGTGTTTGTGTGTATGTACATTATTACATTAGTCTTTTTTGGATTTTCTTCTTATTTTTGCATTTTATTTTATCCTGTTTGTGTTTTTGTTCCACCAACCTACACTATATACAAAATCTGTGAAATCAAAGTGACATTTACAGAATTTTAAAAAAAAATCACTATGAATCTTTTGCCAATTCACTCCAAATACTGTATAGCATTATAGTTTTCTCTCATGATTACTCTACAATAAAATTGCTCTGATTTCCTCTTTGTGGCCCTCGCTGTACCGCCATGGAACAATTGATGTAAAAACATGTGTAAACACCAGCAATTCCAGTTAAGACTTCTGATCTTTTTAACTACTAATAGCTTTTAACTGCAGGGGGAATAACCCCCCCCCCTTCCCCCAAACACACACACACACACACGCACACACACACACACACGCACGACACAGAAACAAAGCTTGATTCCACCTGGCATTATGATGGTAATCATTCCGTGATTACTTCCTGATTTTGGAAACCTTTTCAGCTGCTGTTGACCTAGCCAGGGTGGATTTGTGCTCTTAACAACTTCCTGTGGGAGTTAATAAGCGATTCCCTCCCAGAAAAAAAAGGAGGTGGGTGAGGTAAGGGAGGGAGTTGATCTAAACAAGTGAGCTGAAAGGCCTTTTTGTTGCCGAGGTCATTATGAGCAATCATGTTAGCTCCCATGTGTTCCATCAAAGCCCCCCCCCCCCCCACGCACACACACATTCCTTTCTGGAAAAAGATGCTTATGTATACACACACACGCACATACATACATACATAAATACATACATCCATTTTCTGATACGCTTTATCCTCACTGTTGACGTGTTGCAACTCCGTGTGTCTTAGGGTAGCAGCTAACTTGAAGGTTGATCCATTAGCATTGAGCTAGTAGCCTTTTGTTGCTTGGTTGGACATCGCGGTGTTTAAATATACTCGACAATATTTAATTCTCTTTGCTTTCGTATGTTAGTTTTTTTAGTAAACTTCTACTGGGAATGACAAACAAGTCGAAGCAAGCACGCTGCAAGCGAGCGAGTCTCCTTCGCTCCAAGTGATGTTCTACAACAATCTCCCATTTCTTGACAGCGAGAGAGCGAGAACAGACACTAAGGAATACTTTTGTGTGTTTTGGCAAGTTTGAGTGGGTTTGAAAACTTAAATATGTTAAAAGTGTGTGGAATGAGTAAATTAACTCCAGAAGAAAAAGGTTTCTGTCTATATTACAGAGTTTCACCTCTAGTTCTGGAAAATGTAAACTGTTCAGTGCATTACTATTCTCAAGTTACTTGGTGTAATTAATGTAATGTAAATAGCAAACACATACTGATGGTGATGGTCCAGCCATGTCCAGGACATGTCTCTTGTTGCTTTAGCCCTACCACTAATGCTAGCAGTTTAAGATGTAAAAACGTATCTGTTTGTTGGAAGATGTTTCGACAAAACTGTCGATGTCTGGGCTCTGAGTGCTGGGCAGAACTCCTTGTGTGTGGATGTGTTGCGGTCAAAAGGACAAATTGCACCCTGCCACTCAAATAACTTTGTTTGTGTGTGTGTGTGTGTGTGTGTGTGTGTGTGTGTGTGTGTGTGTGTGTGTGTGTGTGTGTGTGTGCGTCCATGTCAACAATGCTGTAAAAGCCGGTGGGAAAGTACTTCCATTAAGGCAGCTGATGACTCTGACGGAGACGGGCAGACGGGGCAGCCAGTGTGTTATTGAGTGCAAACGGGTGTGTAATGTAGCCGTGTGTGTGTGTGTGTGTGTGTGTGTGTGTGTGTGTGTTTGTGAGAGAGAAGGAAGACCCCCCACTGCTGGGACTCTGTTCTGTCTCATCACAGGTCAGGAAAGACGCACATTCTTTATGGCAGCTTACGTTATGGGAGTCACATTGTGTACACACACACACACACACACACACACACACACACACACACACAACCTTCCTGCCTACCTGGTTACAGATGGACTAACCTACCGCCCTTACATCAACTTCCTCCAGTACATACACATCCATTTACACTGACCTTCCTGCAGTTTATTTTCTTTAGAAACAGATATTAAAAAAAAAAAGCCAAAATTGAACACTTTCCTCCAAAAGTCAACGCAGAGGTCATCTCAGTGCCTCAGAAACTATTAAAAAAGAAAAAATTACAAAAATAAAATCAGATGAGGTCTGCCGCTACCTCTCGGGCCCCGGCCGCTTGCCGTCTTAGCGAATCTTATTAGCCATTAAAGAGCCGAGAAGTTGTCTGCGAGGGGCCGCTAACAGAGATGATTAACAGTTTAAACTCTCATTTAACACGCGCAGATAGCTGCGGTCATGGCACTCTCCTCCATCAGCGGCCCTGGGCTCCCTCGCCGCAACGCCATATGAACTTCACTTTAATAGATGTATTAATATAACCAATGGGCTTTAGCGAGCATGAAATTATCTTTGAAGGATGAATTAAAGCCTTATTGATTGTCTGCGCAGATGCAAGGTGGACTGGACGAGGCCGCCGATAAATGACCATCATGTTGTCATTTCGGAACAAATATTCATCTTGTGCATCTTTAATCTCGGAGAACAGCAAATAACGGCCGCGTGTGAGCGAGCCCGACCATTTAATCAATACCTCCGTAATTATGTGTTTACATCATAGTGAAAAGCAGCCAAAGCACTAAATTGAGAACTTTCTGATGAATGGGTTTAGGAGGAGGAGAATACATAATCCCGCGGTCCCTTTGATATACGAGATGAATTTTCCAAGTCGCACATGTAAATTACATCCGAGGTTCACGTGCATCTCCTCGAGGGAAGTGAAAGAAAACGGAGCGATCCAAGTACTATAATAGCCTAGTACTTATCGGTAAGGAGACGCACCCGTTGTTGATGCACTTTTTTCGAACTTATACGGCGGAACGCACAGGCACAAAAATTCAAATTTAAATGACTATTGAACTACGTTAATTTAGACCACGGGTCTCAAAGTCAAGGCCCAGGGGCCAGATCTGGCCCGCCACATCATTTTATGTGGCCCGCGAAAGCAAGTCAAGCATGTCAAGTTCCATGATGCTTGCTAAAGTCAGAACCCAAATTTCAAATGGTCATATGCTATCCACAATAACAGTCATTATCCTTGACCTCTGATTTTAAAACTAGTTATTCATCCGTTTGTTGTGTGCTGTGTATGTGATATATGGGGAGGTGATTAAACATTTATATGGTTTCCCAAAATTCATAACGGCCCTCCAAGGCAAACCGTAACTACAATGTGGCCTGCGACAAAAATGAGTTTGACACCCCTGATTTAGACGGTTTCGTGTTGTATCATTTTCAAATGTGTCATATTGCATGATACTTTATGAGGTTACATTAATTCATGCTCTACTATCATACCATACGAATCAACTGAAAATCACTCACGGAGTTCCTCAGGGGTCAGTGCTTGGTCCAAAACTATTCATCTTATATATAAATGATATCTGCAAGGTCTCAAAACAATTTAAATGTGTCCTATTTGCTGATGATACAACTTTCTACTGTTCTGGAATAAATCTGAAACAGCTCCTGACAACCGTAGAAAACGAATTAAACAAATTAAAAAACTGGTTCGACAGAAATAAATTGTCACTTAACCTGAAAAAATCGAAGTTAATTGTTTTTGGCACAAGACCAATCAAACACCAAGCTAAAATTATGGTAAACTCAATTGAGATAGAAAGAGCGTATGAAACCAAGTTTCTCGGATTAGTAATAGACTCAAAACTATGTTGGAAGCCACATATCGATAACGTAAAAAGAAAAATAGCCAAAACCGTAGGGATCCTCTACAAAACCAAGGAAGTGCTAAATAAGAGATCTTTGTACACATTATACACTTCATTATTATTACCATATATGACCTACTGTGTGGAAATATGGGGAAATGCCTGCAAAACAAACACACTCCCTATTCTCAACCTACAAAAAAAAGCAATTCGAATTATTAATAGATCAAAATATACGGAACCCACAAATCCACTATTTATCAAATTAAATACGATGAAATTTTATGACCTGGTTGACTTTAAAATTGCCCAATTAATGTACAAAGCACACAATAACCTGCTCTGCCAAAACATTCAGAAGTTTTTCGAAATTCGAGAAAGCAGCTATGATTTAAGAGGTACCAACTTATTCAAAAAACTCAAAACAAGAACAAACATCAAGCAAAGAAGTGTATCTATCAAAGGTGTTAATCTGTGGAATAATCTCGAAACGGACCTGAAAATGAGTAAATCGCTTGCTGAGTTCAAAAACAAATTCAAAAAAATAGTACAAACAACCTACATCAATCAGAGTTAAAATGATAAATTCAAAACATTAAATATAATGATAAATCAGAACTAAGTTGATAAATAGAGAAAGGTATATAAATATCCATTATGAATACAAGAGAAAATTGACACAAGAGTGTCAGGGTGTGGAAGTATATAATCCCGATACAAACCAAAAGTTGTAAAAATATCACGGTTAAGGGTAAAGTATGAGCCTTAATGGAGACTTCTTTCTTCTTACTTTTTTCTTTTCTGATTGATATAAAAATGATTTTCCACACTATAGGGTGCACCGAAAAGCATTGAAATTTCTCAAAAGACGACAGAATATGGGATACTTTACGCTTGGGCTCGGACACGCTGAGGATTTTATCCCATGTTTTAGGCTGAGAGTTTCACAATTGCAGATTTTTCACAGTCCAAGTGCAAGGACTGCATTTTACATTTAACATTGCCAGAACTGAGACAATCAAGCTCAGATATTCACCGGGCAAAATTTTAAAAATTTATGTGTTTAAAAAAATAAATAAATCCATTATTTGTGTGGTTACTCATCTACCTTACTGAGTATCTGCAAGTTTGCCCGTCTATCCCGCCTCATTTTGCCACATCGCCACCATCTTAACTCTTTGTTTAACATGAGCGCAGCGAGACCGTCTAAGCCCACTTTCTCTTTGTGAGGAAGGAGGAGGAAAACAACATTAACAGGGAGAAAAGTCAAACAAAAGCCAGACTGGTGCAGCTTGATAAACAAGCTGCTTCTTTGGCCTAGCAGAAATCACGAGCAGCTCCATAAAGCTAAGGTCAAAGGTCAAGTGTTAGAGTGCATCACATAACCATCCCCAAAACACAACCCCCCCCCCTCCTTTTAAGTCTTTAGGCGCCGATTCAGACAAAGGTGCTTTTCAAGGGATTTATTTTCTCTTGTCGCTGACGTCAACCCAAAACATCCCATGTAATATTATTGGTCCTTAACCCGAATATAGACGGTCTGTCAGCGTAATCAGTAAAGGTTGTATGATGGTGGCACTTCTATTTCGAGTTCCCATTATTTGCTACGGCAAAAATTGGGAATTCTCAAAATCATTGGCAGTCCACCAGCTTCCCATAGCGGCACTTTCCTTGTTTGTAAAAATGTAGTTTTTAATAATGTACTGTTTGGAAGTTGAGGGGGAAAGAAAGTTTGAGTTGAAGGGTATCAGACATCACAGAACCGCGGAGGGGTTGGAGAGCAGTGAGTGGGTGTCTGTCTCCTAGACGTATTCCCAAAAGATCCGGAAAAAAATCCTTAAGGTGAAAAAAATAAAAATAAATATGGAGGATATTCTGTGGAAGGAGATGGGCGGAGTTCAGTTTAAATTCTGACAAAACAGCAGGCGGTAGCGAGTGACGCTCGGGGCGCGGGTGACAAGTGTGTCACAGGACTTGACGTGAGGATGGAGGGGCGGGGAAGGGAGGGGGAGTCGTGAGTGGGACGTTTGAAAACGAGCAGTGTCCCTCGATGACGCCGCCACATTGGATGAAGCAAGAGCGGGGAGTGAAGAGAGGAGTCGGGATCGGATGAGAGGAGTTTGGAAGTAGGCCTCGGCACCCTGCTGTGACCACATCAGTAAACACACACACACAAACATAGTCGAGATGTGCCCCTCCCATTGCGCTAATGAGCTATTTACACACAGAGTTGACAGGGTGGCGTGCACCAGGGAGAACACTCTGCGACAAACACAGAAAACTTCCACAGAAAAAAAATAAAAAATAATAATCCAAAATAAAAACCTATATCTGGACTTCCAAGTGGCGTATGAAATCTGTTGGTGGGCTTCAAAATGTAATCAAATGATATGTATCTAGGCTGCCAGCGACTTTTCAAAGTGCACACACACGCGTGCATATCTATGCATCATAAAAACAAGCAACAATTCCTTTTATTTGATCAACAGAGTGAATGATTTACATTCTTGTTACATATACAGGAGGCTAACTGGCTTTATTGATAACAAGTCGCCGATATCTGACTTTTTATTTTGTCACCAGTTAACAAACAGCATAAGTACGCTCAAAATGATTAATTCAATTAAACGTGTTAAATAAAATGGTATTGGGTTAAAAAAAAAATTCTCGGACAAGAACAGATTTATTTACGTTTAAAAAGATGTCAGTTAATTCTTGATAGAAAACAAAGTACCTATTAAATTCATTCTTAAAATATTAGCATTTATCGCTTTATTATAAATGTTTATCCATTTAGAATAGAAACATACATTTGTATATATCGCAAATGTATGGATAGTGATTTTATTTTTGAGATAAAAAGACAAAATTGAGAATGAGAATGATTTGCCCGTAAACAAACCTTGGCCAATAAAACCTACCCAGGTGGAAATTTCGCGGATGCACAAAGCCACAAAGCCCAGTCAAAGAAAAAGCGATTTATTTATTTGTAAATGTATTCCATTCTAAAAAGTTGGACTTCTGTTCGCTTCAACTCAAAGAAAAGCAGCGAAACAGTTAAAGAGAAAGCAACGCACAATCTTCCAACACAAAGAGTGAGTGACTTTGACAAATGACTACTCTGAAACACTTTAACAGCGCTCTCCGAGATTGCAAGGACAGTCACACCGACTGCCCGTGTGTGTATGTGTGTGTGTGTGTGTGTGTGTGTGTGTGCGCGTGCGTGTCCTGGATACAAGGTGAAGCATCGAGTCAGCAACACGACAAACCAATCTACTGAAGGCACTGCGAGCGGCTGACGGGACCACACACACAAATACACAGAAAAGCGAAACGGCATCACACAGAAACGGGGAATGCAGTACGCGCTTTCCTCCGACAAACACGGCGGCTACCGTACACGCGTATGCAAAACTAAAGTGATGATAAACCTAATCTTGATGGCTTTTAGGAAAGTTCGAACAACTCGAGAGAGCAACCATGAACAGGGTGCCTCATGCTGCTTCACCAAGTTGTGGCGTATGATGTGTGGCAGCCCACTCTGGTAACGATCAAGACGACGACGATGGTTGAACTTGAACTATTTTTTAGAAACTCAAATATTAATTCAAAATTTGTAAGTCGATGGAAAGGTAATTCATATTGTCCTAAGAGGAATATAATAAACAATAAAAATTATAACTTCTATTTCCTTTTCTATTTTTTTTGTGGAATGTAAATTTAAAATTTTGTAAGGAGTGGAGAAATTTTATTATTTTATCTTTTTCAGTTTTTTATTTCTTCAGTTGTAATGATTTCTTTTTTTTTTTGTGACAACATGACACAAGTGTGACACTTGGCTGTCATTTGTCATCGCACCTTTTTCCACATGCACCCACTAAATGTCCCACAGGTTTCCTTAAATACACAAATAATGACTTCAAGTAAATGAAAGTTGAATGACGACTTTGCTCCGATCTGATCGGCCAATATTTTGCATTTCTTGCATATTATATTTTTTCATCATCTGTCATGTTTTAATCTGCTGATCTTGATCAATGACATCATAAATTGAGAATGTATCCATTTATCCAAGGTGGGCTGCCACAAATTAATTTTGCTTGCCGCTAATAGATTTTTTTTCCTCCCCTGCCCTTTTGGTTCCTTTGGGCATGACAAAGATAGTTAACTATTGGCAAAAATGCAGAGTTGAGAAGGTATTTGTTTATACATTTCACAAGCGAAAATACTCAATAAACAAGTTATATAAATAGTTCTATTACTCCATCTTTTGATCTTTAAACTCACCAATCAGTGATCGACTGCCAAAATCCTAATCTTCTAAAGTCCAATTTTCATTAAATAACGGGCCAATTAAGAGTGGACATTGATTAAGAGGAAACTTAATGGACGGTGCACGAAACAAAATTAAAAAGAGAGAAAGGGAGATGGCAGTGTAAAGTCTGAGCCCAGAGGTCGGCGAGCTCTTATGAAAGGACCTCTTGTCTCCTCCTCTGACCGCCCCCCACCCACACGTAAAATTACGATGACTAGCGGATAACCAAATAACATGTCTGTGACACACTTTCTTCAAACTACCCCAAGATCAAGAATTATAGCATATTCAGCATTTTTTAGCCATGTTGAAACTAGCCTGTTTTAAGGGGGCGGTCCCATTTCATACAAACGAGTCACTGGTCACCCTCTCCTCTCTAATGCATGGCTGACGATAGAGCAAGGGGCTATTACGAATGCAAAGCGTGGAGAAGAAAAAAAGTGAACCCCCATAGACAGTAAAAACATGTATTGAACTTTTACTGGTGGAAGCAGCACTTCACGTTTACCAAGCTGCCAAATGACACTTTAGTAGATCCGCGCAAACACAAAAAACAACCCCGCCAACACCTCGACAATTTTGCCCGACGTTCGGGCATGTGTCGCACATCAGAAGCTAACGCTCACTGATGCTAACACAAGAACTCGTGCTTGGAAATGGCGGATCCTTGCAGAGTCTGGCGGCCAAGACACGGCCGGAGAAACTTGGTTGTAAGGGCAGGATGATACAAATTAGCCAACGTCGCTGTTGCAATTGTCCACCTTATTTTCTAAAATACATGGTCACAGTTGGTTCTCAACATTAAAGCTTTGTTTGTTCGTTTTGATATCAGCCATTTTCTATTCACGCTCTGTTTCTTCTCAGTTATCAATCCATCATGAGTTACATTTGAAATATTCCATGTCAATAATTAAATGTTTTATTGGCCAATTTACCGCTTTTCTTGACACTTGTTGCAATTAAGAATGTGAAAATGTTACTTCAAGCGTCCCCTTTGCAGGAGTTTACAGCGAATGCTATTATGATAAGCCAAGCTAAATGTGTTGTATGGGCGGGGCCTTCTTTAAAAACAAGCAAATCTGCTATTCCAGGTGGAATGCCACTTATTGGATTGTTTGCAGATTGCCAGGCTACCAGGGGAGCCTACGCATCTCTGACTGCTATATCCGAGAGGTCTAAAAGTGAGCCGGGGGTGACATCATTGCGCCACGTTTATGTCTAAATATTACATTAGCCCGGGTCCCTCGTGGGGAGACCTCACTGCTTCTTTACTTCTCTGTAACTATTTGTGTCTCTCTTCTTTTTCTTCATCATCTCTTTTTTTGAGCCTCATTGCGCCTGGCATGTCGCCGTGTTGCCTCTCAGAACAAATCACGTTTATCGTCTTCTGATTCGTTCCCATGAAAAATCTCGGCCTTCATTGCTTTTTAACCTCTGGGGCGTCGCCCATGATTGTGTCCTGTATTACAGTCACCACCCACCAAATTGCTGTCCAGCATTCACCCACTTCAAGTTATCGCTAAATCAAAGTGCTAAATGAAAAATACAAAATGTTTCTGGATGTGCACCATTGTCTCAATCTGCTAAAAAAAAGTACAGACGGCATTGCAAATATAAAACAAGTACCGGTAGTTTGCACGTTTTAACCTTTTATTTTCATACAAGGCTTCTTCTGTTTACAAGAGTACGAAGGCTAAGTTATGATCACAGTAAATATATTCTATATTATATATAACATTCATGGGCATGAGTAAGAAACAATCTAATAAAAAAACAGTAACAGAAACTGGGCACATTTTTTGTGCCACACGACCACGTATTCCAGCCCTGCAAACTAGTTTATAGTGTGCCATTCTCAAAATCGTACATGTCAAGACAATCATAAACCAAGGACACCCCCCTCCCCTCCCCCACCCCACCACCACCACCACTTGCCATCTCCATGAACAGAGTGATCCACAATACAGAAACATGCAGGAACTTCAAACCAAATGCGATCAACAACCACTGTGGCCCTGAATTTGACGCCAAATGAATCCAGATAATGTTAAATACTCATTTTGGCACATTTTCCAGCTCTATTATAATCCTTGATGTTCACAACAATAATGACCCTTGAATATTTTGGTGCCAAACCCACAGTCGGCTGTTACTGGGTGACCACTAAAGATAATCACACCTGACAGAGGACCCCCGCCCTCCACTCCAGGCGACCACTCGCAATTATTGCATTCTCTGTAAGACCACGTGGAATTACACCCGGACTACGCTGGTCATTATCAGGCTACTTCAAAACGCTATTTTGAGGTTCAGGAGGTAATGAAAATGTGGGTGTTCCTCACAAGCCACAGAAGGGGGGGGGGGGGGGCACAAAAACAAAACAAAAACATTGTTCGGATTGTGTGTTACTTATTAACATATAAAGCAGAAATGGAGCATTGATGGTAACGTCTACTTTAAGAGTGCTCCATTCTTATTTAGCACAGTATCTTGAATGTCAAATACACTTCAGAGCACATGGGAAGGAAAAGAAAGAAACCTTTATTGATATTTATTCTGTAAAACACTTCTTCAATGGAAACTTTCAGGCTCTTACGCAAACATTGCTGTTATTAATTGCATTATAATGTGTTTGTTTGTGCAGCTCATAGCATGAAATAAGGTGAGAAAGGTTTCTTCAGTCCGACTAGTCAATGACGTATTTGGCCAAGTTTAGCACTTACTTCTTTAGTCACCATGTTGTGTCCGCACAATCGAAAGTAAACAGAAGCGCAATGTTAGCTCAGCTTCTCAAACTGTACGCTGGATAACAAGCACATTGATGGTGCTAGCTGACACCGCACGACTCTAATCGGAGCTTTAATGGCTCTTATGGTTAGAGAAACTTGAGGGGGGCGAGTGGAGGCCAAAAAAAAAAAAAAAAAAAAGTCTGAAATGATGTTATCATTTAAGACCATGCTTTTTTTTTTTGGATTACACAGCATAATGAAGCACGCAGAAACACATACATACTATAATAATAAAAGGCAGCGGGTGTGCAAACGGATATAATTGGCCTCCCAGCAATCAAGCCCAATTATGTGGCACTGTAATTGGCTTCAGGAGCGTCAACAAGGCAGCTGTCATTAAATCAGAGCATGTCCTGGCATGCCCACCCGCCAAAGTGCTTATCGCCTCACTTTATTTGCCCGCTTTGAAACATTGGTGAATAGTTCACATGTAGAACCATCGACTGTTAAGGGACTATAGTAACTTTCTTAACTGGGTTTAACCTGGTTGTTAACTAGACTGGATGTTGAGTAATTGCTAAATAGTCACTATAGCTACTTGTAAACTAGTTCCTAGCCAGTGTCTGAGTGTGCATTTACTAGTTGCTAACTGGTTTCTGACTAGCAGCTAACTGGACTGAATGTTGAGTCGTTACTGGGTAGCCCCACACTGGTTACAAGCTATCTACTTTCCATCTATTTAGATGGATAATGAGTGTGTTTAGTAAATGCTTATTGGTTGCTCACTGGTTGCTGAGTGTTGCTTGCTGGCTGCTCACTGAGTGTTGAGATGCAAAATCTCGTTTGCGAAGGAGTCTCATTTTCATCATATGCTGTGGTTACGGTGTGGATGCTAACAGGAAACTATCGACTTTCTAAATAGATGTCGAAGGGTTACAGGATGGTTGCTAACAGGTTATGGTTGGATTTTTGCAGTATTAGAACTGGATTTTGAGTCGTTTATGAGAAATTGCTAACGGCGCGCTAGCTACTTTTTAAGTGCATGGTTTTTCAATGGCTGGCTGTTGACACGTTGTTAGCCGGATGCTAACTGCATGGGGAGTGGTTACGGAGGCGACACTAACTGGAGTCTAGCCGGTTGCTGACTGCTTGTTCAAAGGTTCCCGAGTGGTTGCTAACTGGTTGAAGCAACCTGCTAACTGGAGTGCAGCTGTTTACTCACTACTTGTTGAATGAGGAGTCACAGTGACAAGAGTGTTGTTGGTTGTTAACTGGATGTTATGGCCAAATTGTGTTTTTAAAAAATCCACAGCTAATGTTGAAAAGGCTTCAGTGATTGTTTTTCATCACATACTGTATCTGTTTTGAATGTAAATGTGGTAAAGAGACATGAATATATAACCAATAAATATTATTTATTTGTTCTATTCCTGTCA
Source organism: Hippocampus guttulatus (assembly GCF_054856545.1). Taxonomy (NCBI): domain Eukaryota; kingdom Metazoa; phylum Chordata; class Actinopteri; order Syngnathiformes; family Syngnathidae; genus Hippocampus; species Hippocampus guttulatus. Next base: position 16,632,830 of record NC_141265.1, read on the forward strand.
GCATTTGGGCAGCTCAGAGCCACTTTGCATTGGTCTCTGTGGATTGCGCACTCGCTCAAACTCCCCTCGGTCCAGCTTTTGATTAGCATCACGCCGGCCTGATGCTTTCATGTCGTCATGTTTGTTTTCTGCAGATGCTAATCTCTCTTTGTCAGCGGGACACCGGCAACACAAATGTTAATTGTTGTTTGGAAAAGTTACCAATGACTTTTAAACAAAGTAAGTGACACTAGATATTGTGTAATTGTCACTAACGAGCTACTTCCTAAGTATTTGCCAGCTAACTGCTAACCACTTTCAAGCTGGTTACTTACTGGAAGTTTGATAGTTGCTAATTATTAGATTACTGGATGTTGTGGAGTGGCTGGGCTCAATTCATTTCTATATTTGCAACTTCTGAAGCCCTCTCTCCTTACTTCTGTTTATATTAGCTCCTCCCATCAGAGATCCGATCGGGGAGATGAGGAGACTGAGATAGAGGCAGGCGGGAGGAGGGAGAAATGTTTACAAAAATAGATTTTGTTTTCCCTTTAATAATAAAAAGTTTGATGTAAAAACTGCATTTTGTGTTTATTTGTGTTATCTTTGACAAATATTTCAATTGGTTTGATGATCTGAAACATTTAAGTGTGACAAACATTCCAAAAAAGGAATCAGGAAGGGGTCAACCACTTTTTCACACCACTGTATATAGCTGTATATCCAAAGTAAAACAATCAAGGGATTGCAAAAACAGAAAAGTAACTATTTAATTTTAAGTCCTGTGTTTATGATAAGGAATCATTTTAATACATCAGTGTTGAGGAGCTATACGACTTATGCATAAGATACCTCAGAAGGCCTTTGATTTAGGTGTAGCCTATGGTACTTCCTCAATGCTAGATCTGGACACCTCAATGTGCATTCAAGACAATTGAGAAGATACTTATCCTTAATGTGGTGACGTGAGAACAACTTCCAGGTCACTTTCGATGTATCGGGGAGTGTAGAGCAAGGAAGTGAGGAAGTTGAAGTCCACCCTCTAACATCTTACAAGATACATGCTAACTGGTTTCAAGCTTGTTGCGAACTGGATATTGAGTGGTTGCCAGCTCCAGCATCTGCTAACTGGTTGCTAGCCGGATATTGTGTTGTGATTGACAAGTCACGATTGCCTTTTATCTGCTAACTGGTAGATAGTTAGATGCGAAGAGGATGATTTGTGGCTGCCTTTCACCTGCTAACTTGCTTTTTGCCATTTTCTGAGTGGTTGCTGTGAGCTGGTTGCTAACTGGATGTTTTATGGTTAGTGAATAAATGCTACATGGCTTCTCAGTGGATGCTAGCTTGTTGCTAACTTGATGTTGAACAGTCCCTGAGTAGGGCACTGAACTTGAGTGGCAAAACATGAAATTAAAAAAAAAAAAAAAACATTTAAAAAGAAAACTTTAAAAAGCAACTTAGCTATTCTATGCCTGAACTTTCATGGCGAGATGAGCCTTTCAGCTGCCGATTCGGCAGATGTTCACTTTTAAGCTTCTCATCTCGTTGTCACTAATTGTAAAGTGCTTTTGGCGCGTCTTTGATGTTTGTCTCCGGGAGACTCAAAACCACTCCACAAAAAAGAATCGACAGACAGTAATTTAGCGAGGATCATTTGTTCACTGTCAGGAGACAGAAACGAATGAGAAGAACGTTTGAAGGCAGCATTGAAAAAAGAGAAGAAAAAAAAAACAAAACAGGAAATTGGAGGCTAATTTTGCAGTTCCGCAGTAAGCTGTAAATCATCTTTATCTGCACGGCAGAAATACTAAAGGATTACAAATGCGATTCAATTAATTTGCAATTAATATAAATTGCTTAACAGTTGATTTAAAGGGTTCGTGCTAAGGGGATTACAATTGGTTGATATCCTCCTTTCGGCAGCAAGATTGATTTGGTTGTTATTAGGTACCTGCTAATTGCTTAATAGCTGGTTACTAAGCAGGATCACGGAACTCTAGTCTGATTACATAATATACAATATTGTCTTTCTGCTTTCCAGTTTGGTTAACGAAGAAGCGTGCTGGTCGGGGTGTCACTGCGACATGTTGCTCTCTGCACTGGCCAATTAGGATGCTGCTGAGATTAAGCTCTATTAAAGTTCGAATCTAATCAACCTTTCAAGAGGGATAGACATTTTCAGGATCACTGAACTGCACTGAACTCCTGCACTCTCTGGGGTCGTGGCAAAAGAAAAAGAGGAAAAAATCAAAGGGGGCACCTTAATTGGGGTCAAAATCCTCATTAAAGCACCATTGGATTTTCTGATTCCATCATCGCCGCATGTGGGAATGAGGAGGCTTCGACCATTTTAAACATCATGTCTTTCAATAAAAATAAAAAAAGTCCAGCCATTTAAAGGAAGCTTTAGCCCAGACGTCAAAAGCAGAAGTTAAATAAAAGCCACCTCTCTGAACTGTATTAGCTGAGACGCCCAGGATGTGTCCTGGTAGGGCCACCATTATTAAAGTTCAAGAAATTTTCTTGGACTTTAATTGACCGATGTTGATATCAGTACTCGCCCATCTCTATTAAACACGCACCCGATTGGCTACACTAACCTTGATGCGATGATGTCACAATTAATAAAATGATGTTTGAATTTGACACCTCGGTTACCAGACATTTAAGTGGCCACAAGTGCCACCGACACTGAATAAAAAACAGTTATTTCGATTGAAAAATTGCAGGTAACGTGTTCTTTATCCCCACAGACTGGCTTGGACCCCCTGACGGGTCCGTTCTAGCCGTACGTTCAACCCCCATGGGATGGAACATATAGCCACCTCTCTCCATCTTCAGCTGGTTCAGGATGGGAAATTTAACATTTTTAGCAGGTTTAAAGAGGAAAAGAAATCATTATAATCCACACTTATAACTCATTGGAGTGTTTTCTCTCTCACACAGAGAAACAAACACACACACGCATTGGGAAACAATCTCCCCAAAACAGCACAGCAAAATTAAATTAGCTCCAAGGCCTTTCACGCCTGTGAAATGCAAAATAAGAAGTAAATAAATATTCATCCTGCCAACAGTGTGCTTCCTATTAGATAGGACAAACATTCGCTGGGAAACAGGAGAAAATCATTATGAGCAATTAAAAAGCAGGGGGAGCAGTGGGTGTGTGTGTTTGGAGTCTTGCACCAGACTGGAACCTGAATGCGTCGTTGCACCCAAAAGTCATGCTCATTCAAATGAATAGAAAAGCGAACAAATGTATTTAGAGGGGAGGGGAGGGGAGGGGGAGGTGGAGATGGTCATTTGGCTACATTTCCTCAATTAATTACAGTACGGGTAAATTAATGATAGCTCCTCTCTGTTATAAAGTTCTCAACTTCTTTTTCCGCGGCAGACTTCCCACGTCATTTCAGGCCTCGTTTCCTTGGAATTTTTTGGTGGGTTTATTGATAAACATAGAAATGAAAATTCATTTAGGATCAACTTAAAGTGCTTTGAAGGAACATTTTTGGACCTTGTGAAAGTAGAGTTTTACGTTTTTAAGTGTGTCATCAAACGTCACCGACACGTGCACACATGCAATGACGAAAACCTTTTCACAAGTTTGGGGTACCCTTCTATTCAATAGACATTGTTCAAGTTTTACTGTACAAATTCTTGAGCAGAAGTCAGGTTTTAAAGGAAAGAGTCAAACTTACTCAAAAACACCACTTTTAAAAAATGGCAGAATTATTTTGCGGCATGAGTTTCAGTTGAACTTCTTTTTGAGGGATTCAATTACACTGGTCAAATGTGTACAATTTTTTTTTGTCAGAAATGCAAGTGAATTGTTCAGATTTTTTTTTCTTTTTTGCGCCGATTCCAAATCTGCCCTTGGCTTTCATCATAATTACATAACAATAAAATCAGTAATACAAAGATATTGAGTAATATTTAAGAATTAAGGCAACAGGTGACTGCGATTGGCTGGCAACCGGTTCAGGGCGTCTCCCACCTGCTGCCGAAAGACAGCTGCGATAGGCTCCAGCACGCTCCGCGACCCTTGTGGGGATAAAGCGGATCAGAAAATGGATGGATGGATGGATGGATGGATGGCAACAGGTGGATTTTTTTTTTCCTGAAACGTCATGGCTATAAATTACAACGCATGGTACAATTGTGAAAATATTTAGAGGTCAAACTTAGAAACATAATATCTCAAAAACCTGATATGCTTGCAAAAAGTTAAAGATGTTTTTAAACTCATCATCTAAAATCGGTTTAGGGACGCATAAAGCCATCTCTGATTTAATTAAGCAAAGTAATTTGCTGTTACTTTTTTTTTTAAATTCAAGATTTAAAGTAAGGATGTATTTTTATTTATTTATTTATTTATTTAAATGGCACGCCTGCAATGCAACTAAATGTCAAAAGACGTTTTTGAACCTTGTCAACGGGGGGTGGGCTGTTGTGTTTTAGGGTGCTTTATCAAACTCCTCCGCCTTGCTATGCCTAAACACAATAATGAAAACATTTTCACTCATCGCTCCACAATCCACATCTCATAACAAGTTCTCTGGCTGGAGTCTTTGATGAACCCCTACAAAATGCTGAATTACTCAAGGCCAAAATGGCAGACTTGTTAAGCCTTTTTGTGGTTCTACTTATGAAAGACATGACGGCAAAACTTCCTGTTGTTAAAGGAAGTCAGCTTTAGGGAAGAGATTTTTAAAAAAAATTTTGGTAGTATTTTTAATTCCTGGGAATGCTACAAAAACTTTATGGGTCACGACCGATCCCAAACATTCAACAGCTTGAACAAGCCAAACAATTTTGGTGAGTTTTGTGTGCGTGGAAAAGCCCTCACAATGGCAATTAATTTTTGAGTCTGAGTACAAAGGCCAGCAATTATTGTTTGGTTTATTAAAGTAATCGCTTTGATTTCAAATCATAAACAAGTAAACCTATTTATGAATCGTGGTGACTTGTGAGAACTTTGCATGCAGGAAGCACACGAGCAGCGTACTGTACTTCCAAACACAATCAATTCATTCTCTTTCCCCCCGTAAAACTGTGCAATCGCTTCTATTTCGCCGAGTATGAAACCACAAATTGCCTCGCTCGTAAAGAGCCGTGTACACACTTTTCAATCTCGTGTGAAAAACAACAAACTCTCAACTGGTTCTCAGTTCCACGGCAATGGAAACAAGAACAAAAATAAACCTATTCAACTTTGGGAAATGAGCTAACTTCGGTCGTTCTAGGGTGGAGGCCAAGCAGGAGAGACGACCGAATGACCCCTGTGTACAGTTTTTACAGAGGCAGAAGACGTCGAGTTGGTATCCAGTGTGTTACGTCAAAAGCATCTCTCCGCGCAAACTCCACACAGGAAGGCCGGAGTCGGGATTGAACCCATGACCTCTGCCCGGTGAGGTCGACGTGCTAACCACTGGACCGCCCCACGGATAAATTATTAATTAATAAATAAATCACGGACTCCCTTGAATAAATACCGACTTGTCCTCGTCATTCCCACCAAGAAAAAAAGAATGAACAGGTCGTGACTGTAATTATCGAATTATTGTCACAGTTTGTAGGCACTTTTGTTCAGCGAAGGACAGTAAATACTGAACTGTCAAGTCTGTTTACTCGCCACAAAAAACAGGCAGTAAGTTTCATTATCTTCATTCCAAGATGCAATTATTCAGAGAAATTAAGTATAAGTTAGCCACTGAACCCTTTTGGGGATTTTTTTTTTGTCAATCAATCGACCTTTCATACAAGATCTATACAAAAAAGTCAAGGTGTCCAACTGAGAGCAAGAATCAAATGTCCTATTCCTTACTAAGTCTTGTGGATAAGATGCTCGAAGTGCTTCACATATGAATTGGACAAAAGGTTGATTCTGCAACTGTAAATTCCTCACTTCTTGCTCAAAATGGGGAAACACCTCAAGTTCAGTGAGACTGAAAGAGTCGACGTTTAAGCACTTGATGCTGGAAGCTCTGTTTTTGTTGTTGTTGTTTTCTTCTAAGCAAACACTGCTTGCATTGAAACACCATTTGAATAATAGAGGAGCACCAAATGCTCCTAACTGCCGATTAGATGCAGCAATTCGGAGAGCAAACGCAAAACTTGCCTTTGCCTTTTATTACCAGATTCTGACTGTTTTATTTCTTATCATGCTGATGCGCAGTCAAAGCAAGCAGACTTGAGAATCAGGATGTTGCGTACCACTTTTTTTTTCCCCTGGATTGACACCAGTACGAGTACTCCTCCGCTCTTGAGTAGTCACCGATACCATTAATACTTTTGTTTCATAACATTTCTATTAAACCAATGACGGAAAATTTTAAAGAAATACCTATACAGTGCATTCCAAAATAGTATTTGTTCATCATAAGAAAGTTCAATAAGAAACCAGCATCTGACACAGTTTTGACGAATTGCCACATAATCAAATGCACGTGTGTACCATAACAAGAGGAAAGAAAATGTCTAAATGCATCCATGAGCGAAACTAAACGAGATGTCAGCCATTTTGGTTTGGAGCAGCCAATTCCAAGGGTTCTAAATCAAATCTGCCCCAATCATAATCAGATAACAGAATCAGATCGGCAATGCTAAATTGGCAACACATTTTTTTGCCAATGCCGTGTGATGAGGGCAGAGCATGGTGTCAAGAGTTTTATGATCAGGTTTCGCAAAGGAAAAAAAAAAAAAAAAATCGAGCATAATGGCCCATTCATCTCAGCGAGCAGCACTCACTGGAGAGTTCAAAAATAAATTCGCCCATGACACCAGTTTGACTGACCACCATGAAATTTGGTGGGCATGTCGATCATAAAAGGACGTGTCAAAAAGTCTCATGAAGGGAAGTGCAAGGACCCCTTCATAGCTTTTCGTCTGAGTTGTGCTTCATCTTTAAAACGGAATGACAGGATGGGAAAACAAAACTGTAATCAATGCGGGAGTCCTCCGAGGACCAAACAAAATTTTGGAAAAATATATATGCCCCCCGCTCTAAATTGTCCCTAGGTGTGAGTGTGGGCGTGAATGGTTGTTCGTCTCTGTGTGCCCTGCGATTGGCTGGCGACTGATTCAGGGTGTCCCCGCCTACTGCCCGAAGACGGCTGGGATAGGCTCCAGCACCCCTCGCGACCCTAGTGAGGATCAAGCAGTTCGGAAAATGGATGGATGGATGGATATATATGCCCCAATGACTTCACCAATTTTTATTTTGATATATTTATCGGTAACAAGTTCAGGGGGGCCTTTTGCGTTCCCTTCGGACCAAAGATTCACTGAACATTAAATACATCATGTTTAAAACTAACTGATGAACTTTTTCTTTTCCATAATTCTGCGTGACACACAATCACACGTTTAAAAAATGTATTTCGAGGTGTCCTCATTATACCAGACCGCCATTGCACTTTTAATCTTGTGCACCACCATCTGAGACTGCCCGCACTAGATCATAATGTAATCACTGCACCACCAGTCCCCTCTAATGTTCTCCATGATTTACTTGACACAAGAGGCGAGCAGAAGTGAGCTTGAAATGTCCTTGCAAATAACCCCCCCCCCCCCAAAAAAAAGCAAGTACGTTAAGCTTTGCATTTGCATCTCTGAATAGCATATTTAAAATATGGCAGCTTGCTTCAATGTTCTGCACAGCCTTGAAAAAGAGCAATTTCTTTTTTGTACTTTGTATTTAACACACACACACACATTCATCTGGCACACACTTTCTAATGTTCTTTGTGATTCCCTTTTTTGGGGGGGTAGGCGGGGGGTTGAGGCCACTGATAGTGGAGAGGAAACCAAGAGGAAAATAGCCTCAAGTCCAACTCATTTACTGGCGTATGCCTCTGCACTCAGTCACCGGAGCTTGTGACGACCAATGCGCACCACTGCCCCCCCCCCCCACCCCCTTAGAGGGAAGAGTAAAATTTTTAAAAAGGAAAAATTAAGAATCAAGGATGAGGCAGTGATCCGCTCCCTTCACAAATCATGCAAATTGAACGGCTGTTTGGTGAGGCATTCAAAAACAGGAAGATTAAAACAGGCTGGGAGAACATATTCCACTTTTGTGATCTTTTAGCACACTTGCCTTCTTTCTCCCCCCCCCCCCCATTGCTCCTTCCAACGCATGCCCGGATCCTTTTAAGTGCTCGGAATGGGGGTTGGGGGGGGGGGTAGAGAGAGAGAGAGAGAGAGAGAGAGAAAGCAACCGAAGCCACTTTCTAAATCCCCATGTGTCTTCTTGTCCCCATTTCTATGCATGTGTGTGTTTGTGTGTGTGTACGAGGCAAAGTGCAGATGAATCAATACAAAAGTGAAGATGTCAAGCGTAGATGAGTGCTCGGTACTGATGGAGGGACAGATAATCCGTCCCCCGAGTGTCATGACGTCTCCATGGGAGTGAGACTGAACTGTAATGCAACATGTATGTACACGAGTATGGACGCGTACGACATGTCTTCAAGTCATAGATGCGTTGTCTCCTTTCAACAGTGTTTTGTGCTACAGAAATATGCAGAACCACTTGAGATAATCCACAGTTGACGGCTCATAATGACTAAAAATAATCCATAAAGTAAAATAAATTGGACCCCCTAAGGCCCTTTCACACTGCCCAACAAAGTCGGCTCTTTCCCAGTTGCTATCATGGATGGGCGCAACCTGTGTATAAGAGGCCGCGAGACTCATTGCTCAGACATTCAATTATCTAAAAAGCAAAGCCGCATCGGCAATGTAAACTTTTGGAATGTCCCGCTTGTGTGAATTCTGTCTGAAAGGGACAAGGATCTGCTTCTGTTTCATTCATTTGATGAGATTGTCATCGTGGTTCTGATCTCAGGTTTTCACGCTTCAGTCCCGGCAATGTGGAAGACTTTTACACACAGGAAATGTCCCGTCCATTACAGCTACGCTATGAACCCCAAAACCAGAAAATTGCCGGGTAAACTTGATCTCCCCCCCAGTGGGAAAAATGCAGACATTTCCAGATAGTGGAGAAGTAGTTATAATCTCCCAAGGGTGTGCAAAGAGGGATTTTTCAAAGACCATTTTTAACAAAAAAAAGTCTCTTGCTACATTTGTCAAAGAATTATTGATCAAAGCATCAAATGATGCTTTTTTTCCACCCCCTTTAACATTGATGATATGACTAAAAAAAAGGTTCTCAGTAGCCTGAAGGCCTCTGCTGGCCCAAATGAGGTAGCCTTGTACTCCAGTAGCGCGTGGGTGGGCACGTTGCTCACAGCCCGCTTAAGCCTTTGTCCTCCAACCCTCCCGTGAAGCTTGACTGTGCATTATGTGGCCCTCAGACGGCCGTTGTTATTTTTTTTCCTTCGTTGTCTCCTAAAAGCACCCCGGGGGCCGAAACTTTTCATAAAATGGTCTCAGGTCCGCTCTGCTCTCTCGTTTGGCCCGGGAGGCGACGTTCCGTCTGAAGTAGGCGACTATTACAGCTAAGTGCTGCCATCTGAGGGCTGGTGTGCGTCCCGGGTCCCACTTTTTACAAGGCTGGCAAGCCCAGACGATGGGGTGGAGGTGCCATCCCAGCGGCCAGCCTGTGGTTTGCGGCTCAGCGCTGTCTGGGCTGCCTCACGTTCCCACCCCGTCGCATTCTTTCCCCTCGCCTTAACTCCAAGTTACCACATATCTGGGTTGGACTTTGTCATGGGACTGTGTTGGAAGTTATGGAACGCTGTCATATATATTGCCTACGTCTCAAAATGAAGAAAAATCTCCCTGCAAGGGTGTTCCGCCTCAGTCCCATCTGACTGCGATTACATCTGATGCTTATTTTTTCCATGAGAATTTGGTATTTTTTTACCCTCGTAATGTGACGGAGCGAGCAAGCGACGTAACAACACGGAATCCAATCCAAACCAGAGTAGGAACAAAGTGATGTTTTATTCATAAACACCAACATGCTACATTTTGACTTGTCTGGCTGGTTGTCAGTCAGGTGAAAAGAGAGCAAGACAAAAATCCGACATGCGGGAGCAGGCTACATTTTGAAAGGTTTGATTTTTAATCTGTGAGTCAACAACCCAAAAAAAAAGCAACACAACCCGCATTGAAAGACAGGTTAGCATCAACTTTGGTTTATTTTGGTACGGATCGGACCAATGAGTCCTGTTCAGAGTTATTCCGGCTCTGACACTTCATCGGAATTTGTAAACATGCCGGGTTGAATTTTTTTACCCCCCTTTCCGCTGTTGTGTTATAACGAACAGTGACACAGGAAAATGCATGCAACCAAATGTCCAATTAAGCCACATTCCCACAAAATTACATTTGGTACAGTTCAGGTCGGATTGATAAATTCTAGTCCAGTTTCCAGTAAAATTGGGCAAATGCAATAAAAATTTGTCGATCCGTAAAATTTGGTTCACTTCGATACTATTTGGTGGAGTGGTCATCAGTATACGGAGGAAGGCTGAAAGAGGTTACGGGGGATCATCGGGATGGGGAAAATGTGACGGTGATATGGTGTAATATTTTACCAGAGAGGAGACAGGTTCATAGTGATGAGGTCTGCCTGGGTAAACAAATGATCGTCAAATCTTACATCTTGGAAGGGTTGTCCCTCTGACTTTTTGTTTCACCTCTTAATTGACGTGGAATTTTGCAGGCATGTCTATCATGACCCAATGCTGCTACCGAGTGTTCATCTAGTGTACTAGAAAGTTTTCAATAAATTTGAAAGCATTAAATGTATCCAAAATACTGTTGGTATTGATGATGTGCAGGCACGAGCCTTTAAGAGGCGGGGCTTGGTGAGGTGGCATGTTAGGTTGAGTCTGTGTGTGAGTATTTGGGTGTGAGCTGTGGCCAACAGCAGCTCTCGCGTGCATCTTTCCTTTCCCCACACGCAAGGGTTTTTACAGTAAATAAGTATACTCTAAAAACCCGTGAGCGTTTAGCTGCGGGGGACTTTCGTACTCTGTGTTGTTACTTGCACAACTTTGTCTTTTTTTGTGCAATACCCAGGAAAGGAGCCACAGTGGTCAGGTTCAAAATCTCCCTATTTTTTTGCTTTGATTTTGTTCACGCGTAAATCGACTCGTCAAAGTGAAGCATTGAAGGGGTTTCCGACACCGTCATAAAAGCACCGCAAAGGCAGGGGAGAAAGAAACAAGAGTGGAAAGGTTAACTCCAACGCATACAATATGGTATTAATTAGCATTGCTTCGGTGGCCGGTTGCAACCCCTGTATCAGCGTTTGTGCGCACGTGTGTGCATGTGTGTGTGTGTGTGCGTGCGCACACATTTTCAACAGTAGCCAGGAAAGAAACAAATGTGTTTCGAATAGTTCGCCAACTGCAAATATACATGTAATAACTACCGCATGTCAACAGCTATGCAAACACACACATAAGGATAACCTTTGAGTGTACGCCTGCACACACCCACACCCACACCCACACACACATCTGGTCATTTGGCAAGCAAGGAACACATACAGACAACTCATTAAGTTGTGAAGATTTGCGAGCTGCAGGGTTGCTTTCAAGTGGAGTTCTGTGTTTGTTCTGTATGTGTTCTCTCTTCTTCCTTCCTTTTTTTAATCACTCCATTCTTATGGCCATCCTTATTAACTTAACATGCAATGTTTTACATTTTTCAAGGCAGGACAAGTTAAACCAGCACAACAATCAGTCACATATTTATTTAATCATGTAGATGCAAAGATGAGTGGGTTGTGTAAAAAGAGGTTATACCAAAATGGTAGGGTAAATGCAGGGTAGTTGAAATTTGAGGAAAATTTCTTCAGCAACTGATAATTACATTTATTGATTTTTTTCTAAACCTATTTTTAAAGAAATGAGCAAATCGTTGACTGTTTTGAACTTTTTGATTATTGTGAGGACTGGGAGTTTTGCCACTGCAGTATGAAAGTGAAATAGTACACATTAAAGCACTGCATGATGCTGGATAAGCACATGTTTGGTAATGTATTAAAAGTTATTCGTATCATGGATTTTGTTTTCTTCCAATATATCGTTTAGTGTGTTATCACTGTACTGTATTTTTGGCAAACTGTCATCTCTGGGAATTGTACAACCTAACAAAATAGTATCAGCACAAGCGAGTGCAGACTTGAGCTTGCCCCACCTTTGTCCCAGCATCCACTTTGGGGACGCCAATGTCAACAGGGGGGAGCCCGCAAAATGTCAGTCATCTTGCTACTTCCTGTGTGAGATCATAACAACAACAGCTGCCTAAAGAAACAGACGTGACCTCCCCGATGCTTCCCAAGTGGGACGTTAGGGGCCGAACGCAACCTCCTCAACCTCTCTTTCCCTTTTCCCCATCAACACAATGTAAACGGTCGCTTGTGATTTCCATCTTAATTTGCTTGAATTATTCCGCGATAAAAGCATCTTCTACACAGATGGACAAGCTGGCTAACAAGTTACAAGCTCACGTGAGATCAGCGCTCTTATTGCGTCCATTCATCCTGGCGCGAGAGCAGTGTAACCTTTTAGACTAGGGAACGCTAAATCACGGCCATTATTCTGCGCTCTCTGGGCTCTCGTCTTCCATTGACTAACTGTTCCCCAAATCGTGCGATGGAAGGGGAAGGGGGGGGGGATGACCAAGAGTCACTGCATCCAAACTATTCGATTGAAAAGAGGATCAAACAGTGGTAAAAAGCAAACAAGAGGGGAAGACGTGTCACGTTGATTCATATCGTCAAATTAATACGAGCCTCTCTCGGGCGGTGCCCTTTTCCCGGCGAATCCACGCTGGGCCCACGGATGAATAGAACTTTTGTTCCACACGATATACTGTAGTAAAGTTTCTTGGTAGAGAAATCCCCCCCATCCGTCTTAGCATGGTTCAAGACCCCGCTGCTTTCAGACCTATGAATGCAAAAGAGAGATGAAGATAAGGTTCCACATAGTTATAAGTGGGTCATAGAATGAGGAGCTGGAGGTGTATTAGTGGCAAGGGTGGTGGTATTAGTAGTTGTCGCACTAGCAGTCATAATAATAGTAGTGGTAGCCTGAGTAAGGCAAGGCAACGTGATTCATATCAGGCAATTCATACACCAGCCAACTCAATGTGCTTCACACAACCAAAATCACAACCACTAAAAGTATTTACAAACAGAACAAAGAGTAGTAATGGTAGTAGTAGAAATAGTTGTAGTAATATTCATAGTAATCGTAGTAGTAGTAGAAGGAAATACAAATAGTCGTTGTATAAGTTGTAGTTTGAGTAGAAATCGTATCACTTGGAGTGATACTAGAAGGGCTTTTAGTTTTGGTAGTAGGAGTGTGATTAGTAATAGCTGTAGCAGTTTTAGATGTAGCAGTAGTGTCGTAAAATTGAATTAGTCCTGAGATCATTCGTTGTTTTAGGAGTATAAGTAGTTGTCATAGGCGTTGTACTGTTGGACAAGTTAGTGGTAGTCGTAGTTCAAGTGGTCGAGTAGTTGTACTAGGAGTCATCACAGTAGTTGTAGTCATAGGAGTAGTAGTATACTGGATCTAAGTATTAAATGTCCTATTAGTAGGAGGACGAGGTGGAGGAGGAATTGTAGTATAAGTAGTATTAGTAATAGGATTAGTTAGTTGCAATAGTAGTAGGAAAAGCAGTAACAGCAATGGGAGTAGCTATAGAAGTACAGTAGTAGTGGTAGTAGTAGGATGATGACGAGAAACTGTCACGGTAGATTGAGCAGGAGTAGTACTTTTACTAGTACTTTATGAGTACGTGGAGTAAAAGTTGCTGTTGTAGGTGGAGGAGATGGATGAGTAATTGTAGTAAAAGTATTAATACTGGCAGGAGCATCTTGAGTAGTTTCAGGACTTATAATATTATTAGAGTTGGTGAAGCAACATGCGTCTCATTTGTTAAAAAAAAAATGTAAAAAGAATCTTATGTTTGCCGGAACACCTTGTCTACTGCATTCTGTATGACTCCTCTGCAATTACAGTACAGTACCACTCTTACTTTCAAAGTACTTAACGCAAGGCCTGAAACCCCCCCCCCCTCCCATCCTTCACGAAAACACATTAGCGAGACAGAAGCTGCTGTCGCAGTTGGACCAAATAAATGTGACTTTCCACCTCTTAGCCTACTAAGTGCCAACTTGTGAGCGTGTGTTTTTGTGTGTGCGCGCGTGTGTTGACCTTTCACCATCTAAAGAGCCGATAATGGCTGCTAGCGGCTTGATGCCACCCCTCTTGGACTGGAGAAGTACAACACTGACAACGGTTGGCTTCTTTGGCTCTGTTTGGTTTTGTTTGGCAGTGACTGTGACATAACATGTTTGTTTACATCATATCCTATTGCTAGTTACTATCATTGATTCCATTACAGATCATATAATAATATTCACAGTCATATTTTCTTTATCCTCTGTGGAACGAATACTACAGCGGCTTACTGAGGAGTGGCTGTCTGCTTGCTTCCAGTATCTGTATGTCTGCATTCTACTGCCACCAGGTGGCCAATTTTTTTAGTTTTTGTTTTTTGAGGGGACGGGGGGGCCTTTGGAACACATAAAAGAAATTTCCATTCATTTCAATGAGTAAAGATGATTTGAGATGTGTTTTGAGTTATGAGCGTGATCATAGAACAAACTAGACTCACATCTAAAGGCTGTACTGTACAATGACAACGATGCCAAAATGTGCCCAAGATGGCCGACTTCCTAAGAATAAAAAAAAAAAAAAAAGTCATTGTCAGAGGGGGTTTCAATTGGCCAAAAGTGTCCACGCTGGAGCCAAAACGAACAACGCGATGATTGAGAAAAGAACTCATGTTGGAAATGACAACAATCACACCAACACTTTGAAAATATCATGACGTTTGCACCAACAGAGCGAAAATGGTTCAAAAAGGGACGCACAGTGAACACAATTCACCAGCAAAGATCCGAGAGGATTATAATCTTTTCAAACTCATCCCACAAGATTAATCTTCAAAAATAAATGGTTTAAAGAGTATTGGATTTCGAAAAAAATACATATACACCAAACGTGTGCATGTATAAAAATCACCAATGGAGACGGATATTTTTAGCCAATAGCTGGGATACACTTCACAGTATAAACGGGAATAGTAAAACGGGAATATGACTAAGATTACTGCATAGCACTACACTATATGATAATATGGTAGGTACGAATGTTGTAGGTGACTGCTTTCTTTGCCTGGAAGCAAACACTAGGTTAAGAGAATAAATTAGGCAAATGTTTGGGGGAAATTTAGGGCAGCACACAGTGACAACACTGCCCTTCCTTTCACCCTCCGCTGGCCTTTTAGGTGCTTTGTCTCCTCGAGCGAAACCCTTCCACGACACTGGCACCTCGCTTTTGTACCTCACTGAGATTTCACCTTTTTTGCGCTCACATCAAAACTTTTATATCAGGTCTTTTCACCACGGAATTATTTAGCGGTAGCCCGCGGGCAACATGATACAGTCGGAAAATTGACTAAAAGTCACAGGGGCTGGTGCTCGGGTCCTTGTCACCTGCGGTAACGCAGTGAGGACGTGAACGCCTCTGACAGTCTAGACATGGAAGTGTGACACATCCCGGGGACATGTGGCGCATATGGGCAAGGCAAGGGAAAAGAAAAGGAAGGGAAGGAAGGCTTGGTGGCTTGCGACAGAGATAGAAAGTGACGGGAGGGCGCTTGTTGCTAGGGCAGATAAGAGCCCGAGTACCAGTCAGCTAATGGGTCAGAAGTAATGTGACCTACTGACTGTCAGAAGGTCGGGAGAAGCTCAGTTAGTCATACTCGTCCCCTCAAATCCTTAAACTCCCTTTAGTCACACTGAAAAGTTCTCCAATTGAAACTTCAAGCCCTTTTTTATCGACACAGTCAAGATTTTTCAATTGTAACGGGCCCCTAAATATATGCGTCCCGTATTGTCCCGGTAGAGTACAGATGGGCGTTTTCTTGTCAACGCAAGCGTTAAAAATTGATGACCGTGTGATGATCGCGGTTCTGCTCGCAACTTTCATGTTGTTAACGTTGGTTTGAAGGCGGGGAGGGGAAAAAAATGGTCTCCTATCAAGTTTCCTCGCTGTTTGTTGCATCGGGATTAGTATTTTGTGTCTCAAAGACTCCTGGGAAATTATCCGGCGACATGCAAACGCAATTTACTTTAATGTTGATGAGATGCAAGGCGCATGGCAGCGTTGGGCCACACCAACAAACAAACACCGCGTGGTACGTTTCAAATGGCTTTAACAGTCAAGTGTTGTAACAACTAATGAGAGTAGTGGGGGTGGGGGGTGTGGTTTACGGATTTACTGATGGGCTCTAAAGAAAGGGAATATATACATGTGCAATCGGGGCTGGGGTTAGGCGTGCGCGGCACTCGGCGCTCGGCTTTGCTTCGAGTTTTCATCTTTGAGAGCAGACGGGAAAAAAATCATGAGGGGTAATGAGGATGGGGGAGGTTATGAAAAGTGAGAAGAAGAAGAAGAAACATCAAGAATCGGATGGCGCAAAGCGTCATTGTCAACATGAAGTTTGGTAGGCATGACTATTATTTGTAGAAGTGCAAATTTGGTTGGCTTGTCTTTAAGGAGTAGAGCGAAAACTCATGAACCCATAAATTTAAAAAAAAGAGATGCAAGGTCTGCTTTTTTTGTTTGTTTGTTTGAAGTGGAGCGTTTTGGGGCATTTCCGCTATCTCCAGGGCTCATTTCAAAACAAACCCGTCCTGAAGATTTTTTACAACCGCTCTCCCAAATTTTAACCATGCATAAGGGACAGATGTGGCAATGCGATATTGTGAAACATTTACATTTTTGCCATTGTGTGTAGTCAGAACAAGGCATGGCAATTTATTTGTTAAATTGTTCCCGTATCTCGAGTTGAATGTTTTGAAAAGTCAGTCCCTGAAGCCAGCTTTCGTTTAGCCACATGAAATTTGGTTGGCACATCCAGCATGAGAAGACCCACAAAAAGTCTCAACAATTCATGTTTGCAAAGGCACCTGTGGCTCGTCATTTTGGTTTGAAGCGGACATTTTTTGGACATTTCCAGTGGTCATTCAAAGGCAAACTAATTTTCGTCCAAATGCGACCAAATTTTAACAATTCATGCCACTCAGATGGTAAACTGCAAAACATTTGAGTTGTTGTCAGAGCGTGTGGCCAAAATTTGATGACTTGCTGTTTAACACACGACCCCAGCCTAACAAGGTCAGAGACTAATCACAGCCAAGCAAAAATCAAACCAGTTTCACTTAGTGTGTCTAGCATGAGTAGCTGTCGTCCGCGTCGACGTGTGGTCCGCCCATGTTTTAATAACGCCGGGACAAATAGTCGACGGCGTAATAAATGTTATAATCACTGTCTGATTGACTGAGAAAATGGTTGTCATCAGACATTCGCCTCGTCGTCAACAACTGCACACAAGTACCGACACCCCGAGAGTTTCAAGTTTGTTAGTGGGAAATCAAGAGGTGGGGGTAGGAAGGGGGGGAATTTAATCTGCATGACACCAGCAGGGGAATCTAATCATGGCGACACAAGTAGGGGCTTGTTTAACGATTTCCTCCCTTTGCCTTTTTCAATTAGGCTAACTCGCTGTGATGTGGCCCTCTTGACGTCTGCCCCATTTTATTTTGCAAGCCCAACATTGGGCCAAATTGCGGTGTCGCCACGCTCGGTTTTACGACTTGACATCGAGACCAATCGATTTTGGTTTTCCCCAAATCTACCAGCTGGATGGGAGTTTATTAGCCGTCTTCCTCTCCCATTTATTAACACACACTTTTACCACACGAAGTACTTCAATGGGAAACGCAGGGGTGGGAGGATCAAATTAACCACAGTTTGAGATAAATAAATTGCTACGTAATGACTCCCCCTACAGGAGCGAAGTTTAATTGGCTCGTGCTGATCCAGCACCATTCAAAGCGCTTTGTTGCAGCATGAGCTCTTCCGTGAGTTACTCAAACGTTTTAGGAAATGCAAAGTGTGTGTTGGATTGACTCCATTTTATTTTGTCCAGTGGCTGCACAAAATAAAATCATCTGGATCCAGTTCGGTTTTTTTGGATGCATGTAGAGTGTACATTAACCACTTCATGCACCCTGTAACCTGATAACGTGGTAAGCTGTCCACTGTAGTAACAGCTGTCCCTGAAAGGGTTAAAAAAAAAGTATCTGGATCCAGATGATTTTATTTCATGCACCACTAGATCTAATAAAATTCAACAAATATATATTTTTTTCACGGTGTTATTGTAACTTTTCTGTCGCTGCAGACTTCCTCACGCAGTATCTGAGTTCCTCTCTGGGTAGCCTGGCAAAGGCTTCATCGAGAACGACAAAGCCACAATGCAGCTCATTCGCTTCTCCCTCAACACCCTCAAGACAAATAAATGCATCTGTGGCATTCTTCCATGACATGAAACCAAATCCTCATTTCTGCGCATAAACCTTCGCGGCCGCATCTCCTAGATGCTTCCATTCTTCCGCCGATATGTCATCAGGACCGACGGCTTTTCCATTTTTCCCTTTAGTCATCATTGCTTCGTCCTGGTCCACCACAAGTGCCTCTTCGACTCTTGAGTTTCTCTCGCACTCATTTTTCTCATTCGTCATCTCCTCAAAATATTCTTTCCCTCTATTCAGCACACCACCAGTACCAGTCAACAAATTTCCATCTCTCTCGTTAATCACCTTTAATGTCCACCATGTCATCATCTGTCTCTTTCTCGGCCTTTGCCACGTCCGCCGTTGGTCTACACCACATCTCCGTGTATTCTTGTTTCCTCACCTCAGTCACCTCGGTGTCCCATTTCTTCTTCTCTAACCTACTTCCTTGTATGCTTTCCAGGTTCCCCCACCAAATCTACTTCTCCAAAGCTCAAGGACTCTCCTGCCTGTCTCCCTACTACTCCCTGTAGCTTCAGTGGCGGTAGTGCATTTGCAACGCTTACTCCAAGAGAGCATGTCACAATAAAACATTTTGCCAGAGATTTTTTTGGGGTTGTTTTGATGTTTCCAAGTGATTGGATTATTTTTAACTCATATGACAATGCAAAAATAATGAAATAATTTCCATTATATCTTATGAGTGGGGGGAAAAAACTACTTCTAAATACAGTACAGTCCGGGTTGAGCAATTTTGTTCATCTTAAAATGCTCCACCGCACACTTTGAGACCTCTCGCGTGGCCGCAAGAGTGCTGACGCGTCCCATTTCTGGCCGCTTGATTTCACAAAGGTTTGAACCGAACAAGCGCGGGACACTGCATCTACATGCAATATTCATCTCCAAATGTATTCATAGAAGCCCAGTAAAGCCGCGCTAAGTGCCACAGAGGTGCATCAACTCCGCGGTAATAGGCAGTTAGGACACTGGTATATGTGCGCATGCGGACTAAGTGTCGTGTGTGCGTGTGTGTGTGTGTATCGGCTACGTGACAGAGTCACAAACTGGCTTGACACGCTTCGTGCCATTATCAAGATTTACAGCGATGCTCATGTGGGACGCACGGCCCAAAAAATGGCTCAACCCGTGTCCCAATTAGACAGCCTGAGGAGCGTGCACGCACACACGCGCCCTTCCTCAAACAATCCCAGATCTCGCAATCTGTCTCGCTCAGACACTTGTGCATATTCAGTCTTTCCAACAGCGCGCGCGCGGACACACACAGAAAACGCTGAAACGTTGAAAGCGAAGAAAGATGCCAACGACTTGTGTGATGGAGCGGCTCGACACCATCGTTGCGTCATTGCTGACCATATTCAATCTTAAAATTCGTGGATGCATCATCGCGCACACACACAGAAACGCGCGTGCCTCCCGTGCATGTGTTCCTCCACTCAAGCTCAGTATGGGTTTAATGATGCAGAGCCGAGCGAACATCTCCCAATACGGGACTCCGTGAGACCAATCGGTGTCTCGCCACTGCGCATGCGCGCTAGACCAATTAGCATCATACGTAACAGAAGACAAGAAGACCACATGGATGACATGGGATGTGGAATCGTAAGGGCGTCGAAGAAAAAAAAAAAGGAGTGCACTACTTGGTTGTGGCCAGAAGAGGCAGTGTTGATTCAATCTGGACAATTTTGATGAAGAAGAACGTGAGGTCGGCTCTGCGAAGTTGAGCGACATTGGAGCTAAATGACGGAAATGGAATACATGCTAGACAAACACTTAAATAAATCTAATCATGAATTCATATTAAATATTGAAAATAAAAACTAAAAGTAAGAAATTGAAAAATGACTAAAATAGAAAAAAAGTAAAATCAATAATATTAAATCTTAAAAATAAAATTTAAAAATGTGAATAAAATAGATAAAAACAAAGTAAATAAATATAGTAAAAGCTGGGAAAAAAACAAAATTTTCCACCATACCAGAAATGACTTTATTGTATTGTTAATGCAAAACAAAAAAAAACCATGAAACTCATATACTGCCTGTCTTGATACAGCACAAATCTATACACAGATTTATATTGTATAACATTATATAATTAGTATTATCAGCGTTCATCTGGGGATATACTTTGATAGCAGCGGTATAATTCTCCCCCCATGTCCCCCATGTTGGAAGACTTCCATCGATGCAGTCTCTTCACTTGGAAAACTGACTTCAAAAAGTGAGGTCAAAACACACCTCACACAAGTTTGAGGCCGAAGTTTGAAGCTCGCTTGCATGCCATCTCTCTCACACACACACACACACACACACACACACACACACACACACACACACACACACACACACACACACACACACACACACACACACACACACACACACGCAGCAACATTCACACATGCAGTATGATGAATTCCCTAAGATGCAGACAACGATCAATGTCAGCCAGTCACAGTTCAATGAGCAGAGTAAACAATGTCGCTCCATTATGACCGCCTTGTTTAAGCAACAACGGCTGGATGACACAGAAAATCAATACGCCGCCACGCAACTTTGTGTGTTTGTGAGTATGTGCGCATCGTGTTTGTGTGCAGTCAAGAAAAAGAACCATGATGATTAAAAGTCCACTTAAGCAGCCCTTTCAGGCAAGTACAGGTATGCTAGCGTGTGTATCGCTGTGTGCGTGTGTTTCTTAAGCAACATATCAATCTCTACACACTGATTATCTACACTTTACTCTCTATTTAACTACATCTAAAGAAAAGGCAGACCATTTAAACTTGTATTGTTGCATCTAACAATGACATTTCTCTTACAAAATTCTCCTTTTCTTTGGATTTTAACACAATCCACTACTATCATCCCAAACACATTGTAAAGAAAGAAAAATACAAATACAAGTAACCATTTAAAAAATTGTCAGACGAACAACAACTCCAACTCGATAGCATCGTTGCCATTTTTTGCACGTGATTCTTGCATATTTCTGTCAACATACAATCGCAGCAGTTCCACTGACCAACAAATATCAGAAATTTGCCGAATGAAAAACACCAACTTGGAATCATTGCATCGATTAGCATAATATTTTCTTTTTCTGTAAAAAGACCCAACCGTCATTAAAGGAGAAAATGTGCTTCCCATTCTGGGAGTTCAAGCAATAATTTTTGCAGACCACGCACATTTCGCAACCAACATTTGGCAAAAAAAAAACCCCAGCACAACCTGATCCAAAAAGATTGGCGGACGCACAAAAGTTTGGCAAGTTGCAATCCGGACAAAAAGCCAGCACGGGCGTGAGGGAGCGGAAGCGGCGCGGACAACAATAGGGAGATTTGGGCTGGCTGTGGGGATTCGCGGGCATAGCTTTGACTCAGCTGCTTTCTCCTGTTTTTTGAAGGAGATGACATTTTTGAAGGAGGATGGAAGGAAGGAGGAGGGAAAACAACCGTGTGTCTTTTTTTCAATCATTTATGTTTTGAGTTTCTCCCATTTCTCCCTCAGGAAGCGCAGAGGATGCGGGTGGGTACAAAAAGTGAGGAAAAGATGAGAGGGAGTCCAGAGGCGTACACGACACAAATGGAGACGGACGGCACATGGAAAGAGGACCAGAGGACTTATTTTGTGTGCTTTTGATGTGGTGAAATAACCCCGCAGTGACATTGTGACACATGCTTGTGCAGCTCACATATAGAAAAAGAAAAAAAAAAGTACTGTAACACAAAAGTTGAGTTGTCATCACTTTTTATTTTGTTAACCAAGGCAAGATGTTTTGATTATGGCTAGTTCTTTGAGTCTAAATACATGTCATGGTGCTTAACAGTGTGGTAAGACCCCGAGCCAGACCTTAACTGATGAAGGGTTGAAGATTACTGTGATTTTTGTTTGATTTTTTTGTAACAAGCAAGTAAGGGGAGCATTGTTGTGATGCCACCAGGATGGCAGAGGAGCCAATTTGGCATGCCAGAGAGAGGAACATTCGGGGAGAAAAAAAGAAAAAAAAGAAAAAATTAAGCAATGGCATGCCGGCTTCACTTAATGCCATGCGGTGTTGATAGGAGAGGTGACGGAGTGATGGGATTGTGTGTGTGTGTGTGTGTGTGTGTGTGTGTGTGTGTGTGTGTGTGTGTGTGTGTGCGCGCATGCATGATTGGCAAACCCATCGAGCCACATGTCATTGGACAAGGAAAGCGTTATTGCATGGCGCAGTACACCAGCTGCGCCTCAAGGAGATGATGATGATTACGATTATTATGATGATGATGACGATGATGGCCAAATGGTTGAATCAAAAAGGGGAATACAGAGAGTAATATCTGATTGTGTGTCTAAGTCCTTCTGG
Source organism: Hippocampus guttulatus (assembly GCF_054856545.1). Lineage (NCBI taxonomy): Eukaryota > Metazoa > Chordata > Actinopteri > Syngnathiformes > Syngnathidae > Hippocampus > Hippocampus guttulatus. The sequence continues at coordinate 16,655,532 of NC_141265.1, forward strand.
AATCGTTTGTGTAAATGAAGGTTTATTGTCAATGAATGTATTTAAACTATAACCTCGACTGGAGCGTGTGCTTAACGTTAAAACTACAAAAAAAAACAACATTGAACGCATCAGGCATAAAGGGAAACGATGGGACCGGAAGAGAAATCTCCGTGGAGATTGTGAAATGTGTCTGCAGAGTTAAGCACTTTTTGTGAGACGAAATGAATAAATGTAACATGACAGAGTGCACAGCTGATGAATGGCGACAGGTTCAGCTCACATTAGCATGTGTGTTTATTTTGTCATTTCTAGATAGGCCCTCAAATGAGTGCTTGACCAATAACAGCGTCTGTATTGTATCAACCAACCAGCTATGATAAAACAGTACCGCATAGTTCCTCATTTGTCCAACGGTAAAGAAGAAATGGCGTGTATTTCAATGTATTTCTTGACTTCTTCACAAGGGTAATGTCTGCCTGTGTATTCACCACAGTCGCATCAAAGTCAGTCAGACTACAAACTGGAGCGGGAGTCCTACCCAAAGTGGAACTTCAAGCGTCCTTCCGAAATGAAACTTAATATGCAACAGCGACAATGTTTTTTTTTAAATAACAGCAACTATTTATGAACATCAAAATATTTGCAATATCAAAATATGAATATGCCCATAATAACAACATGAAATCAAATGCAATCTTTGTGTCATTCATCCCTTGTGTTTTCGTTTTTATTAAAAAAAAAATGCAATAAGCAAGTTGAGGGAGACAAACTTTTGCATTTGGACACACATAGCAGACTCTGTTTTGATGTTATTCACACGGCGTCTTTCCTCATTTCCCTCCATATGAAAGTGACCTCTCTGCAGGCATACGGCATTGATCACGTTCACATTGCGCACACGGTCAATCGATCACGCAGGTGATGCGCATCATTGAGTTGAGAAAATATATATGGTGTACACTGTGTGACATTGACTAATTTTACGTGCCATCACATGATTATTCAACTCTATTTGTTTCGATTGTGCCCAGTGGTGGCTATCAGTAATAACCGACAGAGGCAATTGGATCAATCAGAACACGTACTGTACATTGCATGTATGATGTGCCCATGTGTGACAAGTATTTTTTTGACTGGATGATTTCTCGTCAGTCTGTTTATTTCTGTTGTGCAAGATGGCCGTGATCATGAAATTGTGCGATATGGAGAGTATAACAAAAAAAACGGATGATTTCTAGTCATTTTGTTGATTTCTGTCGTGCAAAATGGCCGTAATCATGAAATTGTGCGATATGGAGAGTATAAAAATAATAATAAATCCCCACTGTTTCACTCTGTTCCGTTCTGACCATCCAGAGTTGTTGGTTAAAGAATCTTGCTCACTTAACTTTTACTGGTATAACTCATTGATATATATTCAAACCAACTTAAAATGTTTGCAACACACTTATTCGAGTATTCTTTACTGCTTGTTCTCACTGCGCAGCTGCCAAGAAAAGGAAGAGCATCATATATAAAGCCTGCTAGCTTAATGCTAACATATCATGGATAATGAACATTAGCATAGATGCTGTGTCATGAATGCCGGTATTTAACCTTTAAACAAAGGCTGGTGTTACATATGCGGAGCAGCAACACATACAGAGTATACGACAAAACTCACAGGCATATATTGTCTTTGCATTGGGGGAAAAAAACTTACATTAACGCGGAATAATCTGCCGCTGTCTTACACTGAAGGGTATCTTCTTATTACTGTTATTTATCTTGCAACTTTTTCAGTAGAGCTCAGTGATGTCCGGCATGTTGCGGAACCACTTGGCGTTCCACCAAAAAACACAGTTTGGGTTTATCTAGTTTGGTACAAAGATACACGTTGTATAGCACACACACACATACACACTATTAGCCCCACCGGCGCATGCAGACACTTAGGGAGCAGTATATTTTGTTCAGCGGGTGACAAGACCACATGTAAGCACTTTGCTTTTGATTCATTTCTACAGCATTCTAAAGTCGCTAATGAATATGGGCAGCACATTGCTGAGGAGGCGCTTTTTGTGCGTGTATAGCATTGTTATTTGGCCAGAAATATCCATGCACCCCCCCCCCCCCCCCCCAGAGGAGCGCTGTGGAGGCACGGAGGCTGAGAGGTGAAGATCACTTTGTGCTTTTTAAAACACAACAAAAAGAATCCTCGTGAAGGAAATCTTTTGTTCTCAAGGAGAAGAAGGTGATCCGTGAGAGCGAAGCCAGGCGGGGAAGGAAGCGCGGGAGCCAGCTCGGAGGTGGCTGCAGGCCTCCTAATTAATCACGGCGCTTCACCACGCAGACAGGAAATAGATTTGAGGAATCCAAATGGCGTGGAAGAAGAATGGTGGGGAATGGCGTCGGAATTCATCACAGCGTGTTTACGCGCCGCTCACTTTGAAAATTGTAACCTGGAGGTACACTGATAACGCGACGGAATTTTGAGTATTTTTGAGGTCATTGGCTTTTATGTAATTTGTTTAATTATCACGGGTTTAACACTCGCTACGGTGAGCTCTAGAGGGACTTTGGTGAAATGAACTGCCCTGGAATGAAACACATAGGACCATTTCCTTTCATATGCATCACCACTAAAGTTGAACAACCTCCAATTTGGAACTGGTTGTCCCATTGGAGTGGTTGGAAATGGAATTAACATAATCGGTAACCGTACTTACTCCCATGAGCAGGAGTGAGTCGGTCTACGTGTGTTTAATTGACAGGTGTGAATCCCGTGCGTCACATGGCGTAATTGTGCGCTCGCTGTTGGTAATCTTGCAGCTGACCGCAGGCATGCGGATTTGCAAAGCGGAGCGCTGCACTGCTGTGGGTGTGGTCACAGCTGACTTCCACTGTATCATGGCCACTCAAAGTGACTCCTTTCATTCCCCCCGAAATGCGGTGCGCTCGTTACACGTTTCAGTGTTGACATGGGAGGGGTACAAAGTACATCTTCCTTTTCCTTTTGAAGTGAGCACTTGGAGATCCCCCCTCCTCCCCAACATACACACACACACACACACACACACAAAATCAATGACGAAGAAGGGCTTACGTTTTTTCCACTTAAAGCACTGTATCGATCCATCTTTTTTGATATGCTATTTGACTATAAAGTTATTTTTCAAGAGGCTCACATGCACACGCACGCACACACACTTCTTTTTGTGTTTGTGCTAACGTAAGCGCCTCAGAGGTGAAAGTGGTGATTATGATAATTATGGTTTCAAGGTTTTTGTTTTTTTTGCATGGACCACTGGATTACCAGTTGCTGCCATGCAAAAAATGAATAAAACCCTTCCAAACCCTTTATCCGGAGTCACAACCAGAACGGACTTGCACAGCTCATCCAATCAGCCTCGCGCAAGGCACAGGATGGGGGGAGGGGTGTGTGCAAGTCTCGCCACTTTTTCTTTTCCGGGACCTCGCTTCAATCCCTATCACATCACGCATTCATTTATCAATGGGCTGCTTGATTACATATTCATGATGACACAACTAAAGACCCTCGTGCTGTGACACACAAACACACAGCCCAGCCAAAAACCGCCAGCAGCCATCTGCCAGGTCGCGCATGTCAGCGAGAAGTGCTCAGCCTCAAACCAAACTGACTGATTCACAATTCCAATTCCGAAGGACTGCCTGTCATAAATGTCTCTTTGCAGTTTGTATTTTCGAGAAACACGTGTGGAGCAGTTCAGACTCTAGATTCATCTCACGATGAAAAGCTATAACATTTCAACATTTCTGACTATTAAATATCCAATTGTTTTAAGATTGCTACCGACATGTTTGGCAAGTGGAACAGTTTTGCTCTGAACAACCATTTATGTATTTACCACATGCTAACAAAACTGAAATACGTTAGTATGATTCCAGACCTGGTGTCTGAGGATGACACAAACCAGGGAAAGGACAGAGCAGATTGAGATTAAGTATAGGGCATTGTTAAGGGGAAAGTGTCACCTGTCAAAGAGAGATTCTGCCGCTCATTTTGGAGGCGAATAAAAAAAAGCCCGGCCTATTTATTAGAGATTTTACGGTATCGAATAAAAAAGAAGATATAGACCGTGAAGGGGAGAGATGAAACAAAGAGATATACGAGGTGAGGTTTCAATGCAGAGCAGATGGCGGGTAGAGAGAGAGAGAGTGTGTGTGTGTGTGTGTGTGTGTGTGTGTGTGTGTGTGTGTGTGTGGACACTCCATTTCTTTACCTGTCTATTGCTTCCACAGCCCCTCACCATCCCCATTTGACTCATCAGGGTGTTCGCATGTGCAAAACGTACACATCCCTGCACCCCACGATTGACTCATTAATTTACATGCAGCACACACACACACACACACACACACACACACACACACACACACACGTCCTGCTTGTGGGACTCCCGTCAAGAGCACAATATGTCCACTGTTTGGTCGCCACGCTAATTAAACTGAGTAAATCCAATGGCAGACAGGCGCAAGAGTGGGACGCAGACAGTTGCCGAAGACGGGCATAGGAAGAGAAACTTTGCCGCTCCACTCAACCTACAAGCAATAACATAAAAACAAGTAATAACATAAAAACAAAAAACCCTCAAATGTCTCTTAATTAAGTGTCGGCCATCCGTCTAGTACAGTATATAGGTCCAATTTGGTCGTAATAGGATAAAAATCTCCAGGAGGAATGAAACGGTCCATGAGGAGACCCTGGAAATGGGTTTGATGAACCTAAAGTGAAGAAAAATAAAAAGCAATCAAAATGTCAGTCTTCCTGTGTGGTTTTAAGCATGGGTTCTTGACGTAATTTTGTAGTTCTACTCGCAATAGACACGCCTACAATATTTCATGAAATGAAAGTGGCTTCAGGGGCTGACATTTTTAATCATTTCGTGGTGTGCCAAATTGAATGGCAATGGAATGAGTGGGGACACTTTTTGGTGGTTCTCCTCATGCTCGGGACACATGCCGTCCAAATGTAATATATCTGAGTGAAACTGGTTTTCCGGGGCTGGATTTTAGAAATAATTTCACTCCCTGCCACTCCCCCCGCACCAAAAACAAACCACATCAATAAGGCATACATCCCATGTGTTTTGGTTTCTTGAGACTTTTTTGTGGTTCCACTCATGAGAGACAAATGTAGCAGAATGAAACTGGTTTCGGGCTGAATTTAAAAATAATTTCTTTTGGCAAATTGACCCTCATGAGGAAAAAACAACGCCAAACCACATCAACATGGAAAGTCCGTAAAGTGAAAAACAAAAACCCAACCAAAATTGCTGACTTCCTGTATTCATAGGTGACTTTCTTGACACATTTTTTCTGGGTTAGTGAACACCAACCAAATTTACATACTATCGTTGTTTTAAGTTGCACATGGTCAAAGCCAAGCATATTTCTGCCTAAAATTCCACAATAAAACACTTCTGGTGGGTTTGCAGAGTTTCTTTTCAACCAACCAAAACGTATCCGAACACAAAGTGGGAAGTCGCATTCACCGAAAACTGCTCTCACCGCGCACACACACACACACACGCGCACGCACACGTACACACACGCGCACACACACTGGGTAAAAGACGAAATGGCAGGAAACGAGATCCCCAAATGAGGCCTCGGGTTTCACAGGCCATGAAAAATTCATAATTCCAGAGCCGTACATGAAACTCTAGAAGGAATTAAGGACTGATAGCGGGAGACGGCGGAAAGGAGAACAAACCGAGGATCTCCTCTTCGTGTTCTACTAGTTGGTTGCAAAATCTCTAGTAAACACTCAAGCTTACATAAACAAACTAGCATGCACTGCGGGTATATATTTGTTGTGGTACGGTTTCAATGCTTTTCAAAGTCCTGCTTAATTGACAGGAATTGGATTCATGTTTGTTGCGAAGCTCTTTCGCGCTTTAAGGCATAAGGAACCAGATTTGCCAAGCTAAATTTAAGCCAGGTCTCCCTGCAAGTGGTAGAATCAAGTGATTTTGATCAGCCAAAACAACAAATGTTTGATGTCACAGTAATAAAAGTCCTATGATATATAAGGACCTATTTCCAAACAAATTAAAGAATTAAACTGAAAAAAGGAGAAAAAAAAAGCTCCAGGCGTGGGATGTCTTTTTTCACTGTCCATCATAAAATGTAATGAGTGAATAGGAGAGAAGAACACAAGGCCGCAGGCGACGAGCGGGAGAGGGAGGCTCAGAAAGGTCAGTAAAAAATGCTTTTCTGCAAGCGCAAAGAGGAGACAGTGGGTGAGAAGGGAGGGAGAAGGGAAAAAAAAACCACCAAAAAAATCTCACCATGTCTGATCATGGCCGAGACCTTAAAGGTGCTCGGTTTGTTGTGAGTGTGTGTAAGTGTGGCCACAGAAGAAAATGAAGATGAAGAAGAGGTGAGACAAATGCGGCATCGCAAGCAGCGGGAGGCTCAGTCTCAAGGCCAGACGCAGTCAAAGACATCCTTTCACGCCATAAGTATGGACAATCCACGTGCAGAGAATGCAGCTTTGTGTGTGTGTGTGTGTGTGTGTGTGTGTGTGTGTGGTTGTCGAGTCCAAGTGGCGTGATCAAAGCCCTTGCAAACCACCCAGAGAGATCTCTCCCTTCCTCATCCATGCAACCTGGCCTCACCCTCCTTCCTCCATCTGGCCCATGTACAAAAAGATGGACATTAAAATTCCTTCAGAAAATGTGGAATTCCCAGGAAATAAATAAATGGAGGACAGAATGTCTCAGTAATTCATCACAATGAGTCGCAGACACTGCAAATGTGCATCTTGTTTTACTGGGTTTGGAGTGAGAATAGTTGTGCAACAAATTGAGCAAAAGGTTACACATTTTGCATCTGTTTTGCACATGTAATACATGTCGTAGATTTTTAGAAATGCTCATACATTTTGAAACTCTTTTATGAGTTTGAAGTCGCATGATTACGTTACTTCCGGATGCCAAAATGCATTTAATGAAAAGCCGCAACAGCTACATTTAGCTGCGGGTTTCCACGTCATAACATGGGAAATTAGCAAAGAACCCCCCCGCCCCCCAAAAAAAATGCTGAACGCAGCTAGTTACACAATGGGACCCCAAAATGTTTTTCAGCCACTCATATGAGGCCAATTTGCCGACGAGCTTCATCAGGCACACACGTTCATGGCAGTGCAGCTTTTGGAAATCCATTTGTTCTGTGTTTGGGAGATGCAGGGTATGTCGCTCCATGGCCAGAAATGCTGTCTTCCCTGGCTAGCTCCTGTCGTCATTTGCCAACAATGGTGGGAGACAGTTGCCAAACAAACAACAGGGAGACGGGGGTCGCGCTGTAGAGATGGCTGTATTTATGGCACTCGTTCCCTCTGCTTATTAAACTCAACCCTGCATGCTTATATTCACTCTACTATATTCACTCCTGCACAGCTGCGTACCGCTCCACACACACATTTCATTTCAGGCAGCCCTCGGGACAGTTTCAGTGGTCCAACTCTGACGTGTTTGGTAATTTCATTGGTCAGACGTGAGGAGACTTTTGGTAAATCTATTGAAGCTCATCAGTAAATATTCCTGAATAACCCGCGACACATGAAACATTTTTGTGCAATTGAAGAATAACTTTGTTTTAGATTTCAAATATGTGTCAATGTTTGTACATTCCAAAAAAAATGTCATTTTGTGTGAAATTCATTATGTACATTCTGAAGATTTTTTTACGTTCTGCAAATTTTGTAAATTTTGAAAATTCTATTAATAATTTTAATTCTTGCATGGTATATTACAATTACTTTTTTTTAAATTTTTGAATCTCAGGGGTCGCCAGAGCGAGTCACGAGCATGGTTTGGTTGTCACAGTTTTTACACTGGCAGTCCTTCCTGACGCAACTCACCCATTTCTTTGATCCGGTCGTCGCTTGAAATTGTGGCACTGGCCTTAAATCACGCCTGTGCCGAAAGGCAGCAGCGTGTACCACTTAACACCACCAGTGAGAAAAAAAAATCGCTATAAGTTGACCATCAGCTTATTCGTTCTGACACACAATGAAACGTGACCATCGGCATTAGTATGAATGCTTATCATTCAGCATTCATACAGGCACCACAACAAAATGAGTCCCACTCGGTCAGCCGGCTCATTGGTCGCTTTAGAGCGACCAATCGGATTGGCCTCGTTTGGGTTTCTGCCTCCCCAGCTGTGAAGCCTTAAAGGCTGCAGCAGTGCACCATGGGACCGGATCGCAACATAATGGGCGACAGCAGGAGACGGCAGCGCTGGCAATATCGTCATGCCAAGTGTATGCACGCATGCACATGCGCGCGCGCACACACACACACACACACACACACAAAGAAAGAAACAACATGTGATCTTTACCACCAAGCCAAGGTGGCGCACACACAAAAAAAAACAACAACAAAAAAAATATCACACAAACTCCCACGTACAGAACATGTTGGTTCACACATATGTCCAAAACACACACCTACGTATGCACACATTCATACTTATATGCCACATTGGAGCACATTTCAAGCATCCTCACATCGCAGATCCACAGAGATATGCCAACAGTCTCACACAACTTCAACATCAAATGCCAACAGTTTGCAATGCCGTTTTGAACAAGGCTAATCTCAACAAGTGTGAGGGTGCGTGTGTGTGAATGTAGTATGTGTGTTGATGGAAATATGAATGTCATGTAACCAGAAGCTAAGGAATGGTCCGGGAAGAAACAGAACCGCCAATGTTCCACTGCCCGACTCCCTCCCCTTCCCTACTCTCCAGCAGCTGAATGGCAGAACGTGTCTGCGACCATTCAGCTTGAGGGAGTAATAAGGAGACTTTTCACACTCATCCCGACACTCCGTTCAACTTTTATCTTCCATTGAAATCTCGATTAAAAAAAAAATAAATTTCAATAGAGTGCCAAAAATTGTTCCGGGCTCAACGGATGGTCAAATAAAAAGTAAACAAAAAAAAAACAAGTTAAAAGAATATTCAATGATGATTTAAGAAAATAAATACATTGTTAAATGGGTGGCAATTATTCAATCAAAGAAATTAAATAAATCATAATGAATGAATACCCAGCTACTCAAACTCTTTGTTGGGACCAGTGCAGCCCGCAAATAGCTAAAATTTAATAAAATATAATAGAAATGCTGACTTGGCAGGTGCTGCTGTTTTGGTTAGCACAAGCTCAAATGGGTTCAGCAGTTCTCTCTATATTGTCCTGGTGTGAACAATCGTGTCTATGAACTGAAATTATTACTCTTACACTGCAACCTTTTTTACTTTCTTCACAGCAAACTTGAGAGAGGCATTTAATTTTCCCATGAGACACGGCATCGGACACTTTTTGACCACCAGTAACCAAGGTTACGGTATTTGAATCCCTGGGTCAATCCTGCTACTCATTAGGTGCGTCAATTAATTGAAGTCAATGCACTGATTTCCTCTCACCCCCCCCCCCCCCCGCCCTTCCCCAAAGAAAATTGGAGGTGTAAATTTAAGGGAAAGGGCTTCAATGGATGATGCACCCACCATGCTGTATATTCAGGGCCACTGTTTCGAGTAAATAAGTCACCAACCCTTGTGCCACAAAACTAAATTGTACAATCCTATCAAGCCTGGAATCCTTTCACAACCTCAATTCACCTATGAGACTCTTTCTGCATCTCGGTAGGTGCTGCTGTTTTGGTCAGCAGCGGAGGACCCACCATTGAACTCTTTCATCGTGTCCGCAGGGTGTGTCTAAAGTGATTACAGTTATTTTGTTCTTGTTGTTTTGGATTTTTTTTGTTCTTTGACATGAAAAAGCAGTGACGTATTTAAGGGAGGTATTCATTTTACTTCGGTTGATGGCAAGTTCAGAAACTTTGAATGGTGGTTGTTGCTGTTTTGGCCAGTCCGAAAGGCCTTGATATTTCGATTTTTAACCACGCCGTTTATGAATGGACATTACATTTACTACTTGTTTTTTTTTTCCTGACATGGAAAAGCAGTTCACCGTGAAATGTTCTCAAGTAGACGACACACCCGAGTGAGAGTCATGAATGTCTGTGTGTGGACAATAGCGTCTCAATGAGACAATTACACAACAATTACTCCAAAAAAAATCCTAACAGGAAAAATTAGACTGATTTGAGCTTAGTGTTTGTGTCTTGAAAAAAAAAATTTTTTCATCATGGATAAATGATAAAAGGGCTTTCACTTCAAACTCAAAGCGCTTTAGTGCCGTGACCTCATTCACCTACTGATGACGCAGCATCAGGAGCAACTGGGGGTTCAGCATCTTGATCGAGGACACTTTGATATCATCACAATGGCTGGGGTTCGAACCTCCAACCTCTGGGTTGGGGGAAATAACCACTCCAACACTGAGCCATGCCGCCCCCAAAGATAGATGTGTTGGTAAAGGTGTTGCTGTTTTGGTCAGCAGTATAGTTCAAAGCCTCAACAGCAGCTAACTTTTTATAACACTCACGTAATTCCAGTTATGACTTTTTTTTTCTGGAAAAAAAAAGACAAGGTGTCAGTTTGAGGGAGACATTTCTTTTGCTGACATAAATGATGCACGAAGACTGGTGAATGTCCATGGGTGGACAGCAACGTCTACAGAATGACTGCCTGCTTTTTGACAGCAAAAAAAAAAAAAGCAGGCTTCTATTTGAGGGAGGCATTTATTTTTGACAAGCTTCGCTGTATGATGTGCCGTGGGAATCCTGAGGATCGATGGATAGATAGATAGATCTCACATTCCTGATATATTAAAAGTTCATGGCTTGTGGTTTTATTGACCTGGGAACAGTCTAATTCTTGGTCTGTGTGGTCGAGTCACCTACTTGCACACGCAACAGAGCAAGTTTAGTGGCGTTAAGGCTTTTTTTGTTTGTTTGTTTGTTTCTTTTTCTCTTTCTTTTGGGGGGGGGCAATAAAGGTGCTTTCACACGGGTGCAATTTAAGTGCAAAAACGCACAAATGGTTTTATTTTGTTGGCACTTTAACACACACTCTACAGAGAAAACGCTCCAAGTCAAGCGCAAAGGCACGTTTCCGATCACCGCGTTTACCTTGGCCGAGTCCTGCATGCACGAACCCCAGGAGGAGGAGAAGAAGGACGCCCGGCGTGGCGCACATCCACCTCCAGCGATCTACTAGTCCACTTCTCCCCATGTCCACGAAAAAAAAAAAAGAAACCCTCCGCTGTCAGTCCAAGGGAAAGAAAAACAAACAAACACGGACAAATAATAAAAATGGAAAAAAAAAATATCGGTGAAAAAAAAACAGCTCTCTTCGTTCCGAACAGACAAAGCCAAAAGACGTTTTCTAATCCTGAACTCCCGAAAAGGTTTTTTTTTTAAGCGAGGGGGCGATGTCACTTCCCTTCACGCGTGTCTGCGCGCGGCTGGACTGAGCGCGGCTGCTGCCTTGCTTGCTCGCGGATCCGCGCACACTCACAGCAAGAGAAAGAGAGAGAGAAAGAACCAGAGCGACTGAGGGAAAAGAGCACCATGCCTCCGCCCTCTGCGTGCGATTCTCTGCATGTAACACTTTTTTGTACTTAACCATTCTTAACTATTATGTCACACGTTCAAATGATCGCACTCAAGTAATAATTCACACGTCTGGTCCGACTAACATAAAATAAGTTGCACCTTTCCCTAATATCCCATTGCACCTTTTTTAAAACACTTAATATTCGGCGTGAGCTGTATTTTAATGTAATACATTCTCCTGATGTTTTTTTTAAATATTATTATTACATACAGTACAGCACTTGAGACGCGTGCAGCACACGCGCATGGAGCGTGTGTGCGTGCAGCTTTGCTGACTGACGACTGCCCCCTCACGGCCAGCACCGGAACACGATTGCACATTAGTGTGCAAGACCTGACACCCTCTTAACCTGCAAACGCGGTATAATTATACGTTTTGTTTCATCAGCTAATGCGATCCATGACACGAATTCAGCTTTAACGTAGGCAATAACGGACATATTTCTGAATGACACCGTTCAGAAAGGTGCTGATCAAGTTGTAGAAATGTCAAGGCAAGTTTATTTATATAGCACTTTGAGGCCCACTGACAAAACTCAACAAGATCACCCTCGTCTAAGATTGCGCCCACCTCTTTCGGTCAAGGAAATACTCAGGGAAAAAAACACTAAGGGGGTTAAAAAAAATGAAGAACCCTTCAAAAGGGATCACAAATGCAAGGATCTCCACTCCAGATTGGCCAGGCCGCAATAGAAGCTGAGGGGGCAACATTTATCACAAGACATGATGCTGTACGATGTTCGTTTAAACAGCAGGAGAGACCATTTGATGGAATGAAGCGCAGCATAGACGCCTCCAGGGAAGTGGCTCTCGAGATCTATTTCGCTTTGTCTGCACAGAATCCTCCACAGTAACACCCTCACTCTACTCATGGCTCAGTGGCAGATGGGTCGTTCCCCAACCCAGAGGTTGGTGGTTCGATCACCGGCCATTGCAACCACATCAAAGTGTCCTTGTGCAAGATAGTGAACCCCCAGTTGCTCCTGATGCTGCGTCATCAAGAGGTGAATGTGGTATCAGTATAAAATGTTTTGAGTATCTGAGGTAGAAAATCACTTTATAAGCGACAGCCCTATTTACCGTTTGCCAGCCCATCAATACTTAACACACTCACAGAGCAGTGGAGGAGGGAGATGAGAGGAGAAGCGATAGCAAAACAGGCCAAAATCCAGATGCCAGCGGGTGAGACCGGTCGAGAGATTAGTTTCAAATTAGGTGTGCCTTGAGATGTTTCTAAAGTTTTCACCCATGAGATAAAAGAAACAACATTAAAATTTGAAACGGCACAAATTATCCTCACCAAATCTGGAAACAGACCAATATTCTTCATACCTCTAATGTTGCGCAACATTCATAGTTCGAACCATGCCAGATATGACAACACAAGTCATGCCCCTTTGCTTTTTCTTGTACTTATTTTTGTGACACTTATTCCAAAAACAAGGTGCAGGATCAGTGCATATTTTGCATGACTTCCCCTCTCAATTATGTTTCTGCACAGTCATTTTGTTGCAGCCTGGGCAGGGCATCATGCATTGTAAATGGCCGTGGTAAAATATGCACTGGCTGCCATTTGTCATCGCGGCAGCCCCCGCGAGCTCGGAACGCCGTCGCCGCGAGCCGCGGCGACCCGTCGGGACCTGTAAAAAGCCTTTTTATGCTGCCACTTTATTGGGAATGGGGGAAGCAATAAGTTAGGCGGGAAACATATGGAACGCTTGGATATGGATCAACACTCAGCCCTCGTGAGCGTTCAGTGCCAACGGGGGACTTTGCGTTTTGCTTGCGACACTTGTAATTCGCTTAGTTCACATTGGCGCAATATTGGTTTCATTACGCGGGTGCAAAAATAAAACCCTCAGTCAAATTTCCCTAGAAATACTGTCAAATGCTCACCGCTAGTATGCAAAATTCAGCATGCGCGTTAGCTGTGAGGAACAATGTACTGTAGTTCATATGGAAAGACCTCATGCTCGGTGGATACATAGAAGACCAACACAACAACACTTTGTATGATAACATAAAAGAAGATCGAATGCATAAAGCTCTAAGCAAGATTCATAAGGATTATACAACATAGGGAGTATAATAAATTACTTTTTCACTTCTTGATTACTACATAATGAGCCTGGACAAACCGCTAATATCGATATACCAACTGACAGCAAGATGGCTTCTTGAGCACAGAAAGGCAGATCCATAAGCATTATAGATCAAGCCCCATCGTCAGAAATGTTCAAAGGGCATTTAATTAGACTTGATAAAATGCTAGCCAGCTAATAGTTACTGTGATAGCATATAGCAAGACAGCAACACGAGTACAGTACAGAAAGGCGACCGCATACAGATTACACATCATTCCAAATAATAGAGTACTATATTATTCAAGATAGTATAGATTATAGGAAACATTTCCTGCAGTCGGGTGCCATTTAAAGGGGCTAGTGCTAGATCACGTCTACAACATTCCTTGACAGTTAGTGTCCAATGATGGTGAGCTAGAGATGCTGGGCAAATCATATTGTCTCTGAGGGATACTTGATGCCGCGTTAGTGGCCCTCGGGCTTGCGAGAGCAGATGAAATGCTAAATTGCCACCAATTGTTATGCTAACTTTACGTACTATTTCATAAAGTGAGACGATGATGACTGCTAAGATACTAACAATTAGTATGCTAGATAAAATAATTTAAGGAGAAAGGCATATCCATCGGGATTATTTAAAACATGTACAATATTCAGGTAATATGTCAACTGGCTAGCAAGACATAAATGCTAACTTGCTAACAGTTTGTATACTCACATATTGCGAGTGATTAACTTGAGAGCCAGATCTATATGAATCGCAGATCTTTCCCTCTAGTGAGGTACTTTTTATTTTCAAAAAGCTAATGCAATTGCACAAAATGAAAAAAATGCTTCTTTTTTTTTTTAAAAGCTAACCTACAGCAAGACAGAAGCAACCAGGGTTCCGTGGCTGGACGAGAAGAGCTTACCGGTACATTTACTCATTACGTAACAAGTTACACTCAGGTCCCTGTTTTAATCAACGAATAGACCTGGACAAATAATCACATCCAAAACTTTCCGTCCTCGCATCCAGCCGACACGTGAGTGGATCAGCGGCCCAGGTGGTCCATGTAGACGTTTGAGAGGGGGATTTACTTGAAAAATGAGACGAAAGAGTCAACCGTTTAGCGCCTCACCTCTAGCAAACAAACTAGGGCGGGGGATAAAAGAAAAAAAAATGGCATGGTATCAATCATTTGATGGATTTGAGTGCTTTGGCAGCTGCTCGTTTGACAGACAGACAGACAAGGGACATGTAGAAAAGTCATCTAATTGATTTGTTTCCTGAGGGACACAAACACTTAAAATATACACACACACAAACATCTTTCATATATATATATATATATATATATATATATATTATATATACACACACACACACACACACACACACATATAGTATGTATATACAGTATACACATATACAGAGAGAGAGACACACACACACACACAAGCGGATTTAGCAGCTAACAAAACATCACGGCGGCGATAAATTGGATTGAAAAATCCCTTGCAGCATGTGACCTCAAAAGGAAGGAGAGCACATTTCACATCAAAATAATGTGCCGCTAATTGCATTTGTTTCCTCAACTCAACTGTATTTATAGAGCGCTTTAAAACAACCACCGCTGTATCCGAAGTGCTGTACATGGAGCAAATATCATATATACAACAATGAAACAATAAATGAATCACGAAGACAGTCGAAATCTCAAAACAAGAAAACTAAGAATACAAATGAGTTTTGAGATGAGTTTTAAAGATGGGCAGAGAAGGGGGATTGCCTAATGTTCAGTACCCGAGTCAGACTATGTTGGCATACAACTACACGCATTACTCGCGATGGCAAAACTATCCACTCAGTGACATCATTGAGAAACTAGGACTGATACCCGTGAAGTGCTAGATGTTAAATGGAAACCTTTTGTGTTGTCACTAGTAGTACACGTACCACACAGTGGTCAATTACAGCAGTTTTGCCTACTACTAGTGAGAAACTAGTCCATGGATGTTCAACTGGAAATCAAATCACTTTCTATACATGCCTACTAGTTGGGCCTAGTCGTCATTCAGCACACTAATAAAGAGATTTTAGCGCAGTAGTAGAAGTACTTTGCCTGACTCGTTACCATTGAGGACAACGAGCACACTCCTTCATAGAACTCAAGCTGGAAATCGAGGGCAAATGAGTCAACGGCTTCCCATAGTTAACACACTTGACAACGGGATATGAACGGAAGCAGCGAGCGCCACCCGATGTTTAGCCAAGGCATGAATTGTCATTTGACATCATCGCCACAGTACGACGCCTCCGATTTGCCTTTATCACCCGAACGGAAGACAGCGTAACGTGTAACTGTTATAATGGGAGTCGAACCAAATCGTTTGCCGTCCGCGTGGGAACGCACACATCGCCGCCTTGATCCACTGTTTTTGTTCTATTAGAGACCGATTCAATTCTAGATATCCACTGGCACCATCAGGACAAGAGGCAATTTCCAAGCCTTTGTTGCGCTGCAAATCAAATCAAGTATCCCATTGAATGTAATTTCCAAAACATTCTCCGGAGGATTGAGCCAGAGGGTTCCCCCTTTCTTAATGGTAGTCCAGTAATAGTGCGCAGCGATGTAGATAAACTGCAGCGTTAATGTAGCATACTATTATGGTTTTAATAAACCTCCCATGTACAGTGGAAGATATGATAAGAATATGCAAAGTCACAAGTAAGGAGGTCAATTTGAGGGGTTTTTTTTTTTGCCACATAGCCTGCATGCAAATTCAAGAATAGTATATAGTGGCATCTTAAGATTTTAAATTTGACTGAGCAAAGTAACTCCAATTACTCGATTTCAAATTGTGAGAGAGAGAGAGTGAGCTGACGTTGTGGTATTCTATATCTGAAGCTTGCTCAGACCTCATATTTTTGCATTAACTTTGTTTGACAAACAGATTTTGGGGACCTGAAAACGTGAATATTTGAGTGATTTTCAACAACAGGGTGACCATCTCAAACATCGGTCCTTGAGAGCTGCTTTTCGGCAAGTTTTAGATGTTTCCCTCCTCCGACACGCCTGATTCAAATGATCAGGGTTCTTATCAGGCTCCTGCAGAGCTTTCTGTTGAGCTAATCCTTAAAAAAAATAAAAATATAGGCACTCATCTAATGATGTCAAAACAAAACAGCAATACCGGACTTGAAGTTGAAAATGAAGTCGAAAAATATTTGGACCACCAAAAGTCGAAATTGACCTGAAGACAAAACCACGTGACCGTCCTCAAACGACAGCGTGCCCTTCAAAGACAGTAAGCGTGTCTGCTTGAGCAGCTTGCTGCTAAGCTCAGACTGGCTGCTCGCAGACGAGGCCTTGCCACATGACATGCCGAGCGACCGCTTGGCGTCTTGCCAATTCCCCCCCCCAGAGAAATCCTCCTACAACCTTTACAAATGACACTTCAATCCAAAGTGGGATGCCAACGAATTCCACAAACGGACACCCATCGATGCCGCGGGGAGAGTTTAAACTTTAAGACCGCCGTGTTGGGGCCGTGAATTACGAAAAAAAAAGCAACTACAACAACGCAACAGGATAACGCAACGGCAACACCGACGGCCCCCGAAAGACGCAGATGTGTTCTGTGAGCCGCGAGCACATAAGCAATTAATTCCAGTCCCTCTTCCTAGGTGTTAATTCTGCGGCAATCAGCCCGAGTGCTTTTTGATTAGCTCATTATTACCTCGCGCACACTCCTGGAAGCTCAAGTCACATTTAATTAGCATTGCCAACCCAGTGGTGACCAATATTGCTGCAATTGAATCATTAGGAAACGGCTTCAGTGGTGGCGGCATCCGCATTGTTATTATTAGATGTTTGGGGGGGTGATTAAAACATAATCTGCTGCAGAAAAAAAATCACCATGTATTTTAACATAAAAATTAAATCATAGGCCCATATGCTTACGAATTACCAATCTATTTTCGCCCATCACATATTCCTCTACTCCGGTATGACTTGCAATGCCCGCCGCGTTCTGATTACACCACCATTGGCTGGATTTTAAAAGACTGTTTATGCAGTCATTGGCCAGCCCAGAGTTTGATGACAACACGACGCCATGCTGAAAGGCGAAAGTTGGTGCCGGCTAGTTGTTTGGCTGGCTGGCAGGCTGGTTTGCTGGTCGGTTACAGAGGAACAATACACAGATGAGAAAAGTGGGTCGCTTCTTTAATAATCTACCTTGAGACTCAGCAGAGCATATTTATATGATGTTGCGGCAAGGCATTATTATTAAAAAATATATTTTATTAAGAAGGAGACAAAAAAAAGTGGGTACCACCATAAATTTTGAAATTTAAGGTTGTAATTATACCCATCCAGGGCTCCAGACTGTCCCTAATTGGTGGCATTTGGCCCCTAAAATTTGAGACAGTGCAACGAAATGTATCTACCGGTACTTGTTAACGTGCCACCAAAAAGTCTGCATTGCATCTGTTTATCAGTAACATACTGAAAACGATTGGGCATATGACTATTTACTTCACAAGTCAATTTGTGATTGCGCCCCTTAAATTTCAGGTTAGTCATCACTGAGCTCCTAGTAAAAAAAAAAAAAAAGCTAGTTTTCAGCCCTACTTTCCATCAAGTTAATTACATAATTATAACATATTGAGTTGTGTTTTCTTTTGCATTTGAATGAATTTTTATATTTGGATTGTTGACATTAATAGAAATTCTATATACAGACTAAAATATGCAAATAATTCCATTTTTAATCATTACAATTGTTTTATGATATGCATGTGTACATTCTTTGTATGTATTAATCAACCATTTTCATCATTTATAGGAAGATTATAGCATAGTAATTTTGTATGTAAGTATTATTTGTTGATATTTTGTAATACAACACCGCCGAATCATTTTCAAATCAGTTATTTTTGGAGTTGTTGCAAGCCATTGACCCCATTCACTTAAGGTTAGAAGTGAATAAACGTCTGCTACTCATTTGCAGCAAAAACAGGGGAGGGAGTTCCTCAAAGCTGGCGTTTTAAAGACGAGCAAAATAGCGCACTGATGCTTTTCATCCGCGTACCTCCGTCGCCTCATCAATTGCCCTCGACATGAAAGAAACCCTTTGCGGCTACTTAGCGCGACCCTGCTGCTGTCAAGTCCTTCCTGCCCTGTGTCTAAGAGGATGGGGTGTGCGAGACGGGTGCAACAGCACCACAGCATGTTGATCTTGAGATACACTAATGTAAAAAGAAAAAAATATTATGGTTTTACCCTACACAATTCCATCACACTTATTAAACACTAAACACTTTAATATTTCATTCACAGGAATATATGATATTGTAAATATGGTTAAGTATTGTTGTGAAATATGTAGACTGTGTCCCGCTCGCTCAGAATCCATAAATTGATATTTCGCCTGTGCGCAAGCTTCTGTACATTTTGATTGGCTCTAATGTGTGACACCACATCGTGTGACTGCGATTCCAATTTTGAATGGCTGCAAATGTGAAATCTTGTCCAGACTTCGTGACTGTCGCTCATGATGCGGCGGCCTTTAGACACTGAGTGGCAGAGACAGAGACAAGCAACACACCCACCGCTTACTTGTGTAAGAGCTTGCGGGGCTCCGCAAGGGCGTGCGCGTGTGGGTGTGTGCGTGTGTTGACATTCCAAAAGAGGTGTGAGGTCAGGGGTCATATCAGCTGTCGCCCCCGTGCTCTTGCTCCAATCCCCAGCAGCTCTTTCAGCTGCCGTTTGAACATCATCAATCTGGCCCTGGCCTGGAAAATCGGCAGTCTGGAACCACCCTGCTTCATTCTATATCCTGAACCACTTTACACAGGAAATACTACTTCGACTTCCAATGTCAACAAACTCCTTGTTTGGACGAGGAAAACGGGTCAATGGTACAGCCCAAATTTATGTGTACAGTAAGTCCAACAATGTTCTTTTTCACTCATTTGAAAGAATCTGTCCACAATTTGTGTTCACAAAGCTGCTAAATGTTTTGTCTGATCTGGACAGTGGTTGCCAGTGGCATGACCTTTTACTTCTTTCAGGGTCCGCCCGAAACAATTTCACAGTATTATTGTGAGGGATTCAAAGGGGAAAAACAAAAAAGACCATTTAAGTTTGTTTATTATTTTTTTTAACGCTCCTTTCAAAGAAACAAGAAAATAACTAGAAAGATAGCCAGAAGAAGTCAGAAGACCTCACACGCTCCCTTTTGTCCTTTTGCCTTGTACACAGGTCACTTTCTTGCTAGAAAGTGTTATGCCTCGGATAAACCGAGTTTGGGGGGATCCAAAAAGTGTAGACAAAGACAAGGTCTCCGTAGGAAAAAAGACAATTTAATGTCTCAATCGCACCGAAAATAAGGCGAGAACATAAAGCGCTGGTCCCCAATAAGGACCAGGAGGCAAATCCAAACGAGTAACAAAAGCGCTTGCACAAAAAAGCAAGGACGAAAAATAAAGATCGCAAAATACGAACGAAAAACAATGTAACACCAGTACACGCACAAAAGCCAGATCATCAAAACTATAACGCGAAATCGCGACGAGGTCAAAAGCCAATAAGTCAAAGAACAGCGAAGACAGCAATGCCATAGAACAATACTCCCACAACAGGTGAATGGCGGAGGAGTCCTTAAATGCTGAGTCTAATGATTACAGATTGGCAGCAGGTGTGCAGAAAGTCCGCTCATGCCACCTGCTGGCCAGACCGCAAAACCGAAACGTGACAGAAAGAGGACGCAGGACCCGCATTTGCATTTTTGCGGAGTTGTACGCTCGTAATCAGCTGTTGCATCACACACCAACTCGTCGGTGCAAAGATTTGATAAGAAATGATACGAAAAGGACTTTCTGGCATCTGGAAAGGTTCGGGAAGTAAATTGTAATGAGATCACCACAAACATGGCCAGCAAGGTTGTTGTCTTGCACACTGATCCACGTAACTGTCAACAATTGTGCGTTTGTCATCAAGCGGCTCCTCAGCGTGCGGCAGCGGCTGCTGCGTTAGTCAGAACAATGTTTTTCTTTTTTTTCCAAATTATTTAAAAAATATGATTATTAAAATTGAGAAAACTGTAAAAAAAATATGTACAATTTCTCGATGAATAAATTAGAAACAAAAAAAATTAAATAATATAATCTAAATGATTTAAAGTAATATGTTTAAAAAATTTTAATTAAAAGTATTTTTAAAGATTTATTTTACATGTACAGGTAATTAAAATGTAAAAAGTAATTCAACATATAGAAATGCTTTTTTTAATATAAGAATGGTATATTAATATGATGCGGTAATATACTGTTAGATTAGACTTCCTTTACAAGACACAAACAATAACATGTTAATAAGCGCAAACCTTCACCGTGCATCTTCTATTTCATGTCAGTCCATCAATGCCATTTTCCTTTCGCCGTCAGGGGTCTCTAATAGTTACTGGCTCACTGGGGAAGCGCTCGCGTCAGTCGCCATCGGCGGTGGTCTACCTGATGGAATAAGTGTCGGCGACCTTTTACATCAGAGCTGTAAAAAAAAAAAAAAAAAGTGCTGCTGGCTATGGGAGCTCAGGAGAATCACAGTAATCCCCAACTGAGCAATATTACCTGACCAAATATGTACATTTCCACTCGATACTCTCTCCAGGATATCCAACTTCTAATTAGACTTTACTGCCTATTACGAGCACGCGCTGGAACGTTTAACAGCCTCTTTGACGAGGGAGGGGAGTGCGAGAACTTCCTAATTGTCCCCTTCATTTTCCCAAAGAGCGACTCAAGAGCGGATACGAGAGGAGCGGCAGGTTGATAAAAAGGACGAACATCTGTCGCAAGTTGGATACGCCACACGCGCGCACGCACAACACGATGCAGCAACTCGCCGGCTCGTTATTGATGCAGCCTAAAGAAAGCAAAAATCGTATTTCCCTCTTTAGACGCCACTTGGTTTCTTTTGCTGTGAGCTGCAAGGAAGCGGGGGGAGTGAGAGCAGATGTATCACAGAAACAATTGGATATGTAAACACATCTGGGCGCAGTATTGTACACGATGTAAATAGCAACGGTCTAATGCTACTTCAAGAATCACAATTCGGCACATATCTTGGCTGTATTCTAAGACGGCGGTTTGGTTCATATTCAGTACTGGAAGTGAACACAATACAAAACATGAAAGTGACAATCCTTTGGAAAAAAATTGAAAATTGGCAAATGAGCAGAATGTGTGAATTTTGTTCATTCTTTGGCTTTTGTCAGCGTTCACAACAACAAAGAGAGTACAGGTCAAAGCGTAGGTTGTATTTTCAGCCACGGGAGTAGCACTTCATCACTAAGTTGCCAAACTACAGTATACTTGTCAATTACCGTGGCAGATCCATGCATGTGGTGCATGCAGATAACATCGCAAAACAACCACCACCAATGACTTTGCCACTTGGCTGGGAGAAGATCGAGCATTTTCAAGCACGAGTCAGACTACTCGCCAAAATCCAAGCAGAGTTGCAGTGTTGGCACGGATTACCTAACGGCATTGTGGTGGCATTGTGGTTAAGTTGTCAGTGTTGGTATAAATTAGCTTACTGGTGATTTTTCGATCAAGCAAAATGCACAACTCACCATTCCATGCTGGGATTATTTAAAAAAAGAAAGATGCCTTAGCAGCAATAGGTATGAATGGATTAAATAAGGGTGTGGCCAGCATTATGCCTTGACCTCAACCCTATTGAGAACCTATGGAGCATCCTCCAAAAGAAGATTTGTGAGCGCAGATGGAAGTATAGTTCCAAACAAGCAACTCTGGGGAGTCAGCTCTGCCATCCTCTAATATCATGTTTCAGTTTGTTGGTAATGATTACTACTTTGATTTTGGTAGCTTTCTGCTTTTTGCTCCTGTTGGGGGGCATAAGGTCATGAATGAAAAACTTCCTGTCTTGCCCGGTTTTTGGGGCTAGATCATGTGATTACTTTTTAGGGTGGGAGGAAAAGCAAGATTCCTGAAAGACAAACATTTTCAAACCTGAAAGCAATGCTTCATACACTTCTTGTGTGTATGTGGCACATGGTCACGTCACCAAAACATAAACGGCACCATAACCTCACATAGCAATCGGGTTTTTGACATTTAACAGAAGCGGACTATGGTCACTTACTTGAAAGTAGCTCTGGATCTTCACCAAACCTTGCTGGGCAAGTTGAGAAACTTGGCTTGGGGTGGTCATTGACACGGACACATTTTTTTCCCAAAACACATACAACAAAAGAGATAATTGAATGTGTAAATTTCGACTTGATGGGTGGAAAGGCACTCAAGCAACCCAAGTATCTGTATATCAGTATTTAAAAACGTTATTTCCCATAATATGTTCATCCCGTTTAATGTTTGACGTAACATGAGATACCCCCGTCGATATATTACTTCATAGCCTCCATCGTACTATTTTCAACTATTGTACTATAACCCCGCCTTGCTAATTTACTCAGCGACTCGGCCGTGAAGGTTATTTTCTGCGAATCTCTCCAGGACGGCCATAAACAGTATGAGATCATTTGCGCTTTGCAGTAACCGCTTTCCTTTTGTTCCCATTTTAAGTCTTATTAAAGTGCGAGCCCCCAATTGTGAGTCGCGGCTTGGCGGCACCTGCCGGATGGGCTTTCAGCATCCTGTTAAATTACGTCGGGCCCCGCCGCAAGAACCGCGGAACAACTGACCCGCTATAAACACAGGAAAATGTTTCCGATGTAACGTCCACAGTAAAAGGTGGCGGAGCATTAAATGCAGTCGGGCTTATTTGCCCCTTTTCTTTAACAGCTTCATCCCAAAGACGATCTGGACAAAGACGATCTGGCGTGCACTTTCCACACATAAGCATATCGAGGATGCTTGCCGAAGGGGCTGTGAATGTTCCATCAGCTTGTACGCATTGAATGGATACCGAACTGTTCTGCTACTTATGGTAGCTGAAGCACTCGTGCATTTAGAGAAGATCATAGCTTGATGATCGCTAAAGTAATCCGAAGTGGGTCGCTACATTTAGCGTTTGCGCTAGCATTGGCATGTCACTTTGCTGAAGCTCAGCGCAGGTATAAGCCAATCAATCATTCAATCAACCAATAGCCTTCTAGAAGTGTAACAGTTTAAACAATGTAACATTTAATGTAAACGTTGTAAAAAAACAAATGCCTTTGTAAACATTTCCGGTGTGGCTCAGCTTCTGGAAAAGAGGTGTCCTGGCTTAACACAACGGTTATGACTAAAATATTGGTATTGCTGTAGACTAAAACTCCAACCTTTAAGAGCTTGCATATTACCACATTTGTATTCAATTGTGTTCTTGACATTATTTTTATTTGTTTCAGAAGTTTCAATTTACTGCAGTGTACGTTTCATTTTGAATGTCATTCAATATATACACAATGTGAATCGAACCATTCCCAAATTTTGTCACTTTTGGCATATCTTCTGTTTTCCCAAAACTGCTACGTATAATTATATTCCACAAATCTTCCTGGCTTTGTTCATTGCGGTAAAAAAACAACTATGAAAGCGTTTTGTCACTGTTTGGCTTTGATTTTTTTTCCCCATGTGTACGCAACATGGCCATCGAGGTCGTTTGCTTAAACCTGCTTCCCTTCCCTCTTTGAAAAAAATAAACAAGTCATAACCACCCACACATCCATAATGAGATGAAACTACTGAGACAGAGCCAATGAGAAATGTGGACAAAAGACACAAACATACCGAGGGGTGGAGACGAGTGACGGCAGGGAAAACGGGGGTGGGGAAGGATATGGTGGAAAACTGAATTAAATATGTGGAATTCACAAGGGAAGAAGCAGAAAACAGAAAAGAGAGAAAAGGAACGTGATGAGCTAGAAAAGATGATTCATTTACTCAGCAGGAATTATTTGGGGGTGTTCATTTGGGCGAAACATTATTTGTAAAGACATTTTTGGGTTAACAAACAAAGTTGGGGCTTGATCTTATTTATTAGGATGCATTTTTTTCCCAAACAGTGAAAAAGAAAATCTGAGTTTAAAACTTAAGGGCCATTAGGGAGACAGTTTGTATAGCTGATGCTATTTTGGTTAGCAACAGTTTAAAACTAATTCAGTACCAGCCAATTCTGGATCAAGTCTGAAAAGACGTTTAGAAACGTCTTTGGGAGTGAAATGGGCTCAGTAGTTCATGATTTAACCTCCATGTGGGAACAACAGTTTACAAGGTGATGTAGTTACACTTGCCAACCATTGTTTCTCTTCATGGGGAATGGCATCTATTAGCATAGAGGCCACTTTCTTTTAATAAATAAAGAAATAAACTAACCTGATGAATTTCATTTTTTAAAAATAATCCCAGCAAGGGTTTTGTATTTCATGTCAGGTGAAAGTGGAGTTGATAAATATAAGGCATCTATTTGAGGGGAGGCATTCACCTTCCTTATGACTCAGCAGGGCATCAATTAGCATAGGTGCCAATATTATAAAAAAAATAAATGATGAAAGGATAAGAGCCACACACCACTGCCAATGGAGAAAGGCATCTATTGGTTGAAGACATTTTTTTCAGAATAATATAAAACAACAATTATGTCAGTGACCTGAGATACAGTTTTTACACGATTTGATCCTGATGAATAAAAAGAAGCAGGACTCTTGAGCTTGTTTGCCTGTACCTGTATACTGATGGGCGGAAGGCATGCATTAGAGTAGGACCATAATGTTTAAAAAAATAAAATAAAAAAAGGAACAATGGAAGGGTACGAGCCACACTCTGCTGCAGATGGTGAAAGGCATTGGAGGGAAGGCCTTCATTTTTTTTTTTTTTAAACATTGAAGCACAACCCAAAAAATCAGTGTCTGTGATTTGATATATTAACAGTTATAACCTGATTTGTTGCCGATAGAAGAAAAGGAGAGCCCTCTATTACGGCAGTGACGTGAGGCAATACGGTACTTACAGAAATGGAAAGCTGGAAGGCTAAGAGCCATGCTCCATTAAAAAAAAAAAAAAAAAAAAAAAAAGACCTCTTGACACGCTGCATCCTCCATCTTTGTGGCCTTAAAGGTAATTTACCGCCGCGTACGCGGAGAGGCATGAAAAGTGCATTTGGCAGATAAAGATGCAATCGCTGGCAGTAACGTGAGGATCGCGCCATCCTTCTTGAAACCTTCCATATTTCCAGCCCCTTCCGCCACTCGCCACCTCCCACTCAACACTCGCGCCACCTCCCCATCTGTCACTCTAATGGTACGGCACCTCAATCGACCACGGACATAACGAATATGGCAAAATGGCGGTGGTTTGTTTTCAGGCGGACTTTGATGTGGTTTTTAAGCATGCTGAACAAATACAGTACGTAACGTAGCCTTGCTTTGGATCACAAATAAAAGGACAATGTCGACGGCAAGAAATGACAAAAAAATGAATCCCACATTATTGTAAACCAGTTTCCCTTTAAAAAAAAAATGACTGCCAATGTTGTGGTCCACTCTAGGGTTTCCGAGTACGTTTATGGTTTCAAGCTAGTGCTACGATGTCAAAGCAGGGTTTCAAGCCAGAATTTGTTTTTTAAGACAAGGTTCAAAAACGTTTTTTTTTCATTAGGGTTTCAAGACAGGGTTAAGGTGTCAAAGTAATCTGTGTAATATCTAAAAAATAAATAAATAAGAGCAAAAGCACGTACATTAGAATATCCTCTTGCTATGCTTTAGCCCTTTGCTACCGCCTTAGTCTCCTCGAGAATAAAATGTACCTCTAAGGAGTAAATGGAGTCGCGGAGACCCTCGTTCTCCTCAAACGCTGTTCTGACTGATGGGCTCCATGTGGTGTGGTGTTCACAGATCTGCGCCGTACTATTTGAAATGGAAACGAGATTGAGGTTAGTGGAGCCTTCTCGGTAGCCCAAGTGGACAAGCAAGGAAAATATAAAGGCACGCAAAGCGCGCGCTTCCATTCGGAACGCGACTCAAACAATGGTCTCGGTTGATTTCCAGCGCTTCCTTTTAAGATTCTGACAGGCGAGTCCTCCCTTTAAGTGAGGCCGACCGCACCCAAAACAGGCCGCTGTGCTGAGGAGGCACCCCGCTGCTAGAAAAGGACTCGGGGAACATAAAAGACATAAAAAAAAGATTTGGATGTTAAAAATAAATAAATTAAAAAGTGAGCTACGGCACATCTCTAAAGCCTGTTTGACAACAACACCCAGACCCGGCAAGCAAAAAAAGAAAACCAAATGAACGCAAATCAGCTTTTGTGTTGCACGCTATGACAGTATTTGGGGAAAGAACAAGAGAGCGATTTCACGCCAACGAGTTAAGGTTTCAAGACAAGGTTTTATACCTGGGTGATTTGGGTTTTAACATACGGCTTCAAGACAAAGTTTGGGTCTTTCAAACGCGATTCAGGAATACAAATGAGAATTTCCAACAAGGATTATACAGAAAAATAAAAATCTGCAAATTTGTGGCTGAAGAACTGCAAATGGGTGGTGGTTGACCGTAGTTTGAAGTTTGTAGCTCACCATTCATAAAATATGTGACAGATATGTCTTAGTTATAAACAGGGGTCTGAAGTCATGGTCGGGGTTGAAAATCCTAATTAAAATTCAGGTCTTGCTGAGGATTTTAAAGCAGGGATTCAACACAGGGTTAAGGTTTCAAGTTTGGGTTTTAAAGGCATGGTTTAACTTTTAAGCTTGCAATCCTCCTTTCAAACCTAACCCTGTTTTTCAAAGTAAGGTTGCAAGTCTGGGCAGTGATTTCAATTTCAACGTAGGATGCCAGTTTCAATATATGATTTCAAATTAAGGTTCCAAGACAGGGATTGGGTTTCAAATTAAGGTTCAAGCCGGTTTTAGAGTTCCAAAAAAGGGTGAGGATTTTCAAAGAAGACTTTTCAAGCCAAGGTTTGGGTCTCAAAGAAGGAGGAAGCTGTTTCAAGCCACATATGAAATACATTTTCGGTCCCAACCTGGTGACGGCGCATAAAGAGACGATTGGTGTTTGGGTTTGCGTGCTGGCATCCCCATCAATTTGGACTCACCGTCTTCTTATCTGCACTTGGGGAGCTGCCGCTGACAGCGCTCAGGCCGGCTGCAGCGTGTGTAATGACATGCGGGATTTATTTACATGTGCATGCCCATGACCATCTCCCCACCCCCCGCACCCCCGCCCTCCGGTTGACTGTATTCATGTGTGCACGCGTGTGCACACGGAAAGATAAAGCCTTGAGCTGCCGAGATATGTCAGAAATCTAACGGCGGTTTGATGCCCTCGCCGCGCCATCAAAGACGACGAGGCTGCTTTCATTACCTTCGACGGAGAAACGCGTTTGGACCATTGCCCGACTCACACCGGCTGCCGCGGAGAGTACACAAACCTTTTAACAAGGCAAACCCAAAAGTGGAATTCAGGGATCAGGAGGCTGAAGGGATTCAATTTAAATGAGATTGGCCCTCAGAAGGGGATAGCGTCGCCAAAAATTTTAATCAGGAAAAGAGTACTGTCACTTGCAAATTATATGACTGCTAGCATTAAAGTAAAAAAGTAGCATGCATGCATACCACCGCAGACATTTTGGACAATGTTGAGCTGCTCACCTTAAAAACACGAATGCATTACATGCTGTTGTCTCAAGCGGATGATGAAAAAAAAAAATGGTTGGAAACCATGTGTCGATTTTGAGTCATTTAAAAAGAAGAACTTATGACTGCAACAAGTGCAAGACTTGGTAAAGTCAACTTGAGTTCATGCCATTAGGACTCAGCTCCGCAAGCCATGAGTCACACAGCGAAACAATTATGTGTGTGCGGTCTCAGCAAGCAGACGCCATCGCACGGGGAGAGGAAAATAAAATCAATACAGCATTATGGTTGCCTCCAGAGATGGTTTAGATGACCATGTGGCAATCTGCCCAAAACATTCCTGCTTCATATTTTTGAGATGTATTTTTTTTTCTAACATGAAACAAGGCAGTACACTTTTGTATTTTTGATCAGATAAGATTTCATTAATCCCACCTCTCACAGAGTAAAGTTCTGCTACAGCAATATGACAGGATAGAAGAAATACCAAAATGAAATACAATGTTTCCAAAAATAAAAATTTGACGTAAAAAATCTGAACATCAGCTGCACAATTGCATGCCCACATTATGTGCAATATCACTACATGGTGTGGTTTACATCACGCACACACACACACACACACACAAGACGTTCGATCAAGTTCCGATCTTGCCGAGCAGAGTTCAGGGTTGTGTGTTCAAGGGCGAATCATCAAATTCACCACCAAATGGATGAAAACCCAAACATTTAAAATCATCCCGCTTTCTAGAACACGCGAATAGAATTTGGTCGTTCGTCCATCAAGGAAAATGGACAAAATGACTAAAATGGCTACTTAGGACCAAAACTGCGGACTTCTCGGCATAGCTTCTTGATATTTTTTTCGTGCTCATACACAGAATAGACGTGTCTACTCAATTTCAAGTTGCTAAGTGGGGCTGAGTTTTCAACAGTATACTTAACAGTCATTCCTTCAGAACACTCCGACGGGTCAAAAGGAGGAGAGGCCAAGCAGATAACATGTGTACACAGCAGATGGCAAACAATGGAGGCTCTGAGAATTCCAAATGGAGGAGAAATTTCCACACACGCATTCCAAATGCCACGGACAAACTCACTCTCTTTCTTCGAACACATATACCCACGTACCTTACAAGCATCCGGTCAAGCTTTAGGTCATGTTATTTTTATTTTTTTGCCTGATCATGTTTTGGGCCATGTATTGAACAAGTATTTTGGGCCCGATGGGGTTCAATGATCTGTTCATGGTTTCATCAATTTTGATGATCAATATATACTTTGACTGCATTCATTAGATCGACCAGTACTCAGGATAATGGGAAACTTTAATTAATCCTTTTAATGCGCCCTGTAACCCAGGGGTCGGCAATCCAAAATGTTGAAGGAGCCATACTGGACAAAAACAAACAAACAAAAAACAAATATGTCTGGAGCCACAAAAAAACATGCTGTATGTATCTATATTAGCCTACTACCAAAATGACTAAGTTGGCTACAAATATGATATTTTTCCCTGCACAGGAGGGGTGCCCAACCTTTTTTGACCGAAGATCTACTTTTCGATCAACCAACCTCCCGCGTTCCCGCACACGCATGCATTTACACACGCATGCCTACCTACCTTTGTCGAGACCAGACACGGATGCACTCAACGCACTTTTGCAGCGTGGTAACCACGTAGCTCGCGTGTACAGTTGTAAAATGCTTCTATCAGCCCACCAGATTCCCATTCTTTGCCAGTACCCTCGGTGAATTGGGTACATCAAAGGCCGTTTTTTTTGTTTTGTTTTGGTTTTTTTTTTTTTTGCAACAGCCCCCTGCCTGTCATCCCACCCTGCTAATAGAAATGTGTCGCAGGCTATGACGCAAATCTTCGTTGACGGAAATTTTGAAATGTAAATTTTATTCACCACATTTTTACAGCATTAGAAAATGTTAAGAATGTTTGTGTCATGTTTTTTCGTCCTTCATAAACCGTATTAAAACAAAAATTATATTTCCCTCCTCCATCTTTTTCCATTTTCAAACATTTTTGAAAAAGCTTTGGGGAGCCACTAGGGCGGCGATAAAGAGCCGCATGCGGCTCTGGAGCCGAGGGTTGCCGACCCCCGCTGTAACCTGATGACATGATAAGCTGTCCACTGTAGTAACCGTTGTCCCTGAAAAGGGTCAAGGAAGTCAATGAAGACGGATAATTATAGATTTCAACTGCCGGAATGTCTACACGAAATAAAACAACAATATGTTAGACAGTATATGAGTATTATGGGGAAACGTAGATTAGTTCAACGCAGCCCCCGTGGTCCAAACATTTAATCATAGCTTCAAGTGAGTAGCAGATAGACTCGTAGCGTCAAAGCGCCTCTGCCAGTGTGTACCTCATATAACAAGCCATTAGCTTTTAGTACTCTGTTTTGTCCGCATGTTCATTTGATTTGGGAGGCCGTGTATGGCAAGTGGAGAGGGTGGAGGTGGGGTGTGGGGGGCTAAAGCTGAGGGGGAAAAAGGAGGAGTGAGGAGATGCTTGTCCTGAGAAAGTGTGGAGGGAAAAAATAAATAAAAAGACAAAAGGTTGAAGTGCTGCATTGACGCAAAACAGAACCTTGACTCCCGACCTACTTTGGCGCCCTGACAGGAAGTGTTCGACCGCTTCTGACAGGATGTACACTAATCAGCGCAGGATTTATGGGCGTATCTTTGTCCAAATGACAGGCTCTGAATTTATAGGGGGGATCCTGCTCATTTTCCCGAGAGAGGCAAAGCGCGAAGAGGCCGCAGGTCATTGGTGACATTTTAGCTGGGTTGTTCCCATTGATGGACCGTTTTGTAATTGTCACACTGATTTGTTGATCTAGTAGAGTGTAGAGGGGGAGTACTTCCTTGGTAGGGTGCAAGTTTGAAAGAGACAGGTCAATATTCTTGGTCAAATATATATTGGTTAGGATCGTTTTGGTCATGACTGTCATTTTCTGAGTCGGGATTTCTTGGTGTCACATTTCTGATCATGGTTTTGGTCACGTTGCTGATCTTGGTTTTAATCATTTTTTGGGTGATGATGGTGCCTCTATCTACATTTTCGGTCAGTTTTGGGTCGCAGTTTTCGGTTGGGGTTTTGACAATTTTTTTTTTTTACATGGTCATTTTTTTGGTCATGCTCCGAGTTATGATTTTGTTTTTATCATGTTTTGGGGTCATGTGGTTTGGTCATAATTTTGACATGCTTTTGTTAATGGCATTTGGGTTGTGATTTTGGTCATGTCTTTGGTCACATTTTTGTCAACTTATGCAACGCATCTGCAGCCATAAACTTTTCTGACCAATCTTGTTGTTGTTTCCCCAAATGCTAGAACAGGCTTTTTTTTTTTTTTGGGGTACTTGATTAAAGTGGATGTGTGTATGTTGGAAAAAGCGGTTTTGACAGCATTTACTGGAGACTTTGTTGTTTCACAAAAGAATCTGTCTGGCAACGGGGAGGGAGGAGATGAAGTCTCACAACAAAGGATGCGAGACAAAGCCAATGATGAAACATGGACATAGCAGGCAGCACTGCAATAAGCAGCAAACAAGGGCCACCTCACGGGGACAAAGAAAAAAAAAAGGACAGAACACAAGCTGGACAATTACAGTCCAGTACAGCCAATGCAGAGGACCAGGACTCATGCTGATTGCAATCAAACTGAGTGCCATTGGACTCTAAAGGAGCCCAGGAGATGGGCGATGTCCTTATTTTCCCCTCATTGGTATCAAAATAACCACTCTGAAAAAGAAAAATGAGCTCTCCAGCCATGCCGATGCATTCAAAGGGTGCCCGCGTGCATCCCAAAGCGGCGGGCGAGGCTATGACGTGGAACCGCCAGTCCAATTTAACAAACAAGCCATTGTGGATGATGCAAGATGGCAAGCGGAGCGGAAAAGGAATCGCATTATCGACCTAACGTTGACGAAATTAGAAAGTCGAATATCCTTGACAGCCGCAATCACATGATGTGGCAAATAAAACGTACGCCTCGCGCAACTCAAAAGGTGGTAGGTTAGCTCAGTCTACTTGCAACGGTGCCTTGACCATGCGAAACAATTTACATTTACATTTACATTTAAATAAATAAATAGAATAAAAGGAGCCCGGCGGTACGGTCTCTTGGACAACATACAAGTGTATCCTAAAATATTACAAAAGCACAATGCTACGCATGGCGATCTAAAGAGGCAGATGCTAACGCTAGCTGACGAGCAGTTTGAAATCCTCATTCATCCATCAGCATATTGACCGGTAGTTCTCCCGCAGCAGTGAAAAGACAGACAAAATACTGTAGCGCCTGCTCGGGAGATGAAACGAAGACAAGCGGTGGTCAATCAATAACCCTCTTCATTGTCAAAAGGAACTGTTCATTTTGCTGACAGCAAACATCCATGTGACGTTTCTCACAACCGTCAGACGGCAAACCATTCTCTCTTCTTCCACTGGCCCCTCCCACCCACTCACTCATCCCATCACAAATCACAGACACCTTCACGGTCACACGGACAGATTACAAAAAAAAAATACTCTTGCACGTAACACAACTGCAGGTATGCGACAATACCACTTACTATTGGAAATGTTTTCATGTTGACAAATTTGTTATTCTTGTGCTTATGTAATGTAATTATTTTTTAATTTTCACTACATTTTTAAAAAGCTAAAACCTACTCCCCTTTCCCGAAATCCTTTTTTTGTGTAATAAAAATTATTATTATTTTCTTTTTAAAGCAAACTATTTCTTGAGTCATGATCCAGGCATCCTCAACCCCCCGTCTTCCTTCAAGCATTAATCATGCCTATTGTCATGGAAACAGTCTAAAGAGAGAACCACAATAATGTCACATATAAAATAAATCGGAGTCAAGGTCCATCTTCGGCTGTCGCCTGTGTTCTTTTGAATGAGAAAACCTTATTGGATGGTGAATTTTCGTTTCGAGACTTGGACCACAAACAAGGGCGAGAATGTTGCCCTTTACGATCTTCAACCGTACGCATTAATGTGTGATTCATCTTGAAAGTTCAGCAACAGGTGGTGGTCACTCATCCTTTTATCTATCTTGCTGCCGCTCTGAGGCATATAAACTGTCAGCCCACGCTCTGTTTGTCTGTGTCCGTGTGTGTGTCTGTGTGTGTGTGTGTGCCTAACCTTGACAAACTCATTCCTCATGTCCACCATCAAGCGGATGAGCAGGTAGGACTAATGAGTGCTCCGGACTTTTTTTTATTTTTAAACAATGTAATTGTCAGCTCGGCAGGAGTAGTCGTGATTGAAGCCGCATGTTAGAACATTTTAATGTTTGTCAAGCTCGATTGTAAATCTGTCAAGCTAGTGCCTCAATGGGGGGCGGGGGGGGGGGGGAGTCACACACACATTTGAGGAATTTAACTAACATAGTGCAATGAGACTATTTTTGAAGAAATACAGCCCCCCCCCCCAAAAAAAAAACTAAGTACAAAAAAAGTAAATGGAACAAATATGTTGTGCACACAATGTGGGAGACCTGCATGTCCGTCTAGTGGAACGTTAATACCGGTCGTCACATAAGATAAACTCATCTTGAAAATTACATTTTCACACTTTCTAATTCATCTGAGAGATTGTCGTTTGCGTTAGAAAAGGTGTACAAAAGGACTCAGCAGTTACAGTCACTAAATGTCTGTCTTTTGGACATTAGCCTCGATGAACTGAGAATTACACTTGCGGCCAGTTTATGATTTCTTCCTGACGGGGGGGGGGGGGGGGGGTCTCCATTTGAGGGTGGTGTTTCTTTGTCTTAAGTGGTTGATGATAAGCATAATTTGGCTTTACCGTTTCTTTTTTTGTTGTCGAGCTAGGTGGTCACTTTCTGCCCAGCCCCACATCCAGGGGAAAACTCTGAGACCTGCGACTTTCCTGCCAACTTTACATGGATAAAGTATTCTTAGATCACATGATACTCTGACACATTTCATCTGTATTAACTGTGCATTTAAGAACCAAATTTACAATTGGTCTGAATGCAAACCACATCAAGTGAAGTGTTGCGGGGCTACCCCACTGAAAAATTTGTGCCTCAGCCCTTGGCGACCGTTTTGGATAGATCAAATGGGCTTACTTCTTAAATGTTACGGTCAGTAATTAAACATTTATCTTTGAATCACAGTGTCTTTGAACTGAGATATTTACAGTTGCGATTGCAACTTTTTTTTTGGCATCTATTTTGAGGACATTGAGTGTTCGCATTAGGCCAGCGGACTTTAGTAAGGCAAAGTTATATTGTTTGAGTAAATCCACAATTCTCTTTGTTTTCGATCTAAATTGACAATAGATTTACCCTAGGAGTGGCAATAAACAGCGCAATAAACTATCTGCCTGGAGTGAGTTGAGTTGACTTCACTGCCGCCATCGCAACGCTTCCGTCTCAAATTTCCGCTTGTAAAATTTAAGCTCGACAGAATTTATCTCCAAAAAACACAATGGTTGGGTCACTTGTATCTTTATCGTACCGACGTTGGTATCCATATTAGCGATAATATTGTCAAATCATAACAAAACACCCCTGAAATTGTGAAAAAGTATTCTGATTTAGTACGTTGATGATGCAAGCATCGGTATCTGTACATACAGCATTGGCCCTGGATTTACTTGGTATTAAATGAAGACCAAATCGTTGCAGTATCATAGCACACCATTGATATCAACACCAACACCACTATTATCGCTATTTGGATAAATCCGTCCACCACTGTATTGTGCTTGTGTGTGTGTGTGTGTGTGCTTCCAGTGATATTCCCACCGTTAATCAAACACAGATCCGATTTATTAAGGAGTCACTTCAGCTTGACTGCATGCATTCATACACACATGCCCATGCAAGCTGATAGCGGCAGTCCAGACTGGAAAGTTATCAGTCTCGGGGAGTGGTAGTGCTTTCACAGGAAGGGGGGGCATGATAAAGTGAGAGACACAGGCGCACAATCTCCACTAAACTAATATTAGTTCGTCTCGCTAGAGTTTATATGCAATACTGTGTCTTTTATTTAGAACACCCCCCCCCCCCACACACACACCCTCCTTTTGCCTGGCAAGTCTGTTTTTTGCGTGTGTGTGTGTGCGTGTGTGTGTGCACACGCGTAAAAGGAGAAGAAAGGTCTGGCTCCTCCGATAGCGAGGAAGAAAAACAGCCTGCTTGTCAGACGAGATGCTCGGCTCGCTCCTTTAAAAGCAGCACAAAGAGCAAGAAATATGAAAGCCGCGCCTCTATCATGTTCCTTTTTGTTAGTCTCGGTAAAAGCACAATCGCTGCTATAAGCTAATTACCGCGACTACAGTTTGCTTTTGTTGTTCCAGCGAGAGAAATATTGTGTTTTGATGCTGTTTATGTTTTCGATCTCATATTGGTTGCCATAGCATTTTTTTTCCTGCAGCCAATTGCTGGTAATTGAGTGAGCAGGTCATTTCTTGCAAACGTTTCGCAACAATGTAGAAATGCCAACCTGGACTACTTTTTACATGGCAGGTACACATTTTATCCTCTGAATACAGATTTTGTTTGTGCATATCCAGTAATCGGGTCTACAGAGGCATGCGGTCACGTCTGCATGCCGCAAAACGGAAATCTCTCGCTTACTTAGACATACAATACAATACATCCTGATTTATATCGCGCTTTCATGAAAGTAATAAGAGCCATACTATTACTGTGTGCCGCCGGGCACTTAGTCTCATGACATTTAGCGTTACAGTATTCAATTGTTACTTTTGTATCTGGAACTGAATTTTCCAGCAAGAACCTTGGAGATCTAACACCTCAAGTTCCACGTCTCTGTTCCCAAGCAACGCTGACAATACATTCCGCATGCGTCAAAACCCCTTCATCCTCAACGCCACATTCATTGAGCGTAGCTTTACTTATACTTTTGTGCTGTTTTGTAATATTGAGTACTTTAATCCGACATCAAGTCAACACAGCGATTAGCGATACTAATATTTTTTTCATAATTGAGGTGGAGGCATCATGAAATTGCAAAATCTGAAATCAAATGAGTGTTTTTGTGTTCCTCTCCACCCTTATTTATACTGTGAAATAGGTACAACCCAGGACAGAATTTATGATTGGGCGCGGTGGGTTGGGGGGGGGGGGGGGGTCCCTTGGTATTAAAGAAGTTCCACTCCAATTTGGAAAAGTTAAGGAACAAAATGCTATGGAGTACTGGATTTGCAAAATAGAAATGTAGGTGGGCGTGCAGACTTGAACGCTGCCTAATTTTCACAATGTATATGCTTCAAAGTAGCAATCAGAAAAAAAAAATCTCAACAAGTCAGCTTTTGAAAAATGAAAAACAAAAATAATCTTAAAATGGCCGCTTGGAACTAAATGGCAGACATCCTGTGCTTGTGGATGATTCATTTTTTACGCCGTCTTAACTCCATGTAAATTCAGCACACAACTGAGTCAATTTTTGTGAGCCAGAATTATTTAATATAGGAAAGCCCCAAAATGGTGATTAATTTGTGCTAAAATTCCACCTCTAAAGTTTCATTTGGGTCCAAATATAACAAACCCACACATCCAAAACAAATCAATTGACCAGTGGCATAATCTTTCAATTTTACATTCAGAATCAGGGTCTTTACATGTCAAAGCATGTTTTCAAAACTTGTTTTTACAAATTCAATAGATGTTCATATTTATTTCATAACCTCGAAGATTGCAAAGTTTGCTTATCGCTGTCACGGTGATTTGAATGCTAATTCGGATGATCATCAACCATTCATTTCATGTTGTCTTCCACGACCATAAAAGAAAAATCAATAAACGGAAAAAAAAACCTTAAGAGTCTATACTACTATTCTGGGCGGGGGAAAGAAAAAAACACTTTTCAAGCACTTCTCAACGGGCAGAGAAAATGCAGAATAATAGAGTGACAAGAAGCTTTCAAATCCAAAGGAGAGCTGCGGAATTTTAATGTGCTGCGCCCGGGACTGGAAGGAGGTTGCAAGCACGCTCAACATTTATTATTGACGGAATCTATTTAGTGCTTTGAAGTCCAAGAAAATAATCCAACAATCAATTCTAGCGTAAACCGATTCAAGTGTTAGCAGGAACAATGCAACACACACTGACGTTTCCGTCACATCATTCCGCACATGTGGACTTGACAAGGCGATTGGACAGAATTAATTTGCTTCAATTACTTTGTCATATTTGTTAAAACTGTACGTTAAGAAAATTATCTGTGGGAAAAAAAACTGCATTCTCTGCTCCTATCTTGTACCTCTAATATGACTTTAAAAAACAAACAAACAAACAAACAAACCACAGCGTATGAGGCAAGTCAACCAATCAGTGACAGAAAGGATCTTTTTTTGGAACCATCATGGAATATGCATAACGGGGGAATATAAAAGCTCGTCTGTCATTTGCTAAAAACTGGTCACAAGACTCGCAAACAGAAGCGGAGCAAGGCACGTCAGGCATTTTAGAATTCAGAAGACAGAATTAACATTTCTGCTTGACAGCTCACGTTTGATTATCATTTTTAGTCGATCATATTTTCCCCAAAATAAAATTTCAAACCGAATATATTTAGTGTTCCAGTAACACTCCATTTGGAATAAATGATGCTACAAACGAATCAGCGTTGGCTAACTTCGACTTGTTTACAGCGCAGATCGTGCATGTAAGTGAGGGGCTTGGCTTTGGCCAGACACTCAAAGAGGTTCAATCAAAAGGTGACGATACATCCATCCATCCATTTTCAACACCGCTTATCCTGAACAGGATCGCGGGGAGTTGCTGGAGCCTATCCCAGCTGTCTTCGGGTGGAAGGCGGACTACACTGAACTGGTTGCCAGTCAGTCGCAGGGCACATGTAGAGACAAACAAACATTCACACCCACGTTCACACCCGTCACTGAGTGGGAACCGCTCCCACTTTTTGACGTTTTAGAGTGTTAAAATCGCTGCAGGCACCCATCAGTTCAATAGATTGACAAATACGTGGATGGCAAATATATGCATATATGTATGAAGTCTACACAGTAAACAGATAACTTGTGCACGCCATTTACCATTTTAACGGAATTGGATTTTTTTTCATCTGATGGACGATGATGGTTTTCTTTCTTTTCCTGGGGTTAATTTACCAACAGTAGAAATGACGAGAGCACAGTTAAAATACCACAAAAGACTAACTCAACCCAGCTGTATTTATAGAGCACTTTTAAACAACCACCGCTGTATATAAAGTGCTGTACAAGGGCCTTGAACGTTCAGTGGGAGGTCATTCCAAAGAGTGACCAGAAACAAAAAAGGCTCGGTCCCCTCTGAGCCTCTGCTTAGTTCTTGGTACCTCTAATAATGTCTGGTTTGCAGACCTCAGGCACCGGGCAGGTGCGTAGAGGCGGAGGAGCTCAGAGAGGTAAGGTTGGAGCGAGGCTATTTCAAGATTTGAAAACAAATACGGTAATAGGATGTTCAAAAGAACTGTAAAATGTATATGGAGCCAGTGAAGGGATGCCAGAGTAGGAGTGATGTGCTCCCTCTTACGAGTACCAGTCAAGAGGCAAGCAGCAGCATTCTGGACCAACTGGAGACGCTTAATGGAGGATTGGCTGACTCCAAAGTAAAGTGCATTGCAGTAATACAGCCGGGATGAGACGAAGGCATGAATTACTGTTTCAAAGTGCTCATGAGAAAGGAGAGGTTTTACTTTAGCCAGCTGCCTGATGAATGAAGCTGACAATAACTATAAGAAGCTAACTGACAATAACACTTTCAATCAGCTTGAAAAAAAAAAAAAAAGACAGACGGGTGTTGAATGACGGCTCGGCAAACTTTTGTCAAAATACTCAAATTAAAAGACTATTTGTAAGCAAGCGTATGCTTTGGCAAGTATATCCCTGAATTTATTACGTGTTTATGTGCACACCGGGGGAGTGTCAGGTCTTCCTCGGGGGGGGTGCATCATCTAAGCTAAGTGAAGGTCAGGCCAGCCTTGGGGATATGAGAGAGTTTGCGCAAGATCGGACCAAACTGTACTCCACCATTTTTCAGTGATTTTTACCAAAGGGGTATTTTCAAGACAAGGACACGGAAGGAGAAAGTGAGGTTAAACAGCTATAAGGGAACATCGGCACGTCCTGACACCTGGCGCACAAGCGGATATTGACTCGCCACCTCAGGGGCCTGCACCGTGTCATCAATATTAAATGTTTCTGCTGACAATAGCCCGTATTTTCGCAAATCAAACCTGGCACCTAACGGCCGCGGGGTGCGAGGTGATCCCTCAGATAGCGTGATTCGAACACGGCCGTGGAGCCGAAGCGTACGTCAACTTTCCATTTGCAGTTTATACGCTTTACAAATTGCACCCCGCCGCCATCCATCCGCTCTTCTCACCAGTCGCCACTCGACAATAAGCACGCGGGGAATACTAATGCCGCCGCATCAAAGGCAAACAAATGAGGAGAGACGGGGGGGAAAGAGAGGTAAGAGGCCACCGAGAGAAACAAGTGAAAAAGGTGAAGCGAGCCGACGGCAAAAAGGGATGCAAAACAAGCCATCATTCACTTTGCTTTTCAATTGCCCCAAATCGGGGGAAACAACTTCTTTTCTCAAATAGATCATGAGTTCATCCGTCCGGATAATGTGTCCAGCTCAGGATTTTCGGTACCGCTTCTCCTCATTAGGGTCAGAGGTGAGCGACAGCCTATTCCAGCTGACTTTTGAAGAGAGGCGTGAATCGCCCTGCGCAGATCGTTGAGAGCACACATAGACAGACAGCCATTCGCGCTTCGCTGTGAGGCAAATATACGGTAGAAATGATTACTCTGCACTGTAAACCCCAAAAAGATCAACATAATTGTCAATAGGTTAAGTCACACGTGTCAAACTCAAGGCCCGGGGACCAGATCTGGCACGCCACATCATTTTATGTGGCCGGCAAAAGCAAATCAAGCATGTCAACTTCCATGATGCTTGCTAAAATCTTGACCAAAATTTAAAATTCTCCTACGTAATAAATAAGAGACATATTGTAAGCATTTAATCGAAACCAAAACCCTCATTACAGTAACTTAAAAAATTGTTGATTAAAACTTTGACTTTTTTGATTTGGTTTCAGTCATAACACACCCCTGCGTTAAGTGTTGGGTTGGGTTAAGTCCATCTTCACTCAGGCAGACGACATGGTTAGGATTCTTATTTTAGTTTATGTATCTTATTTTTACTTGGAAAAAAAAATCTGTGCCGAATTGTTCTGGAAATTCAACAGTCCAATCACTGAAGTTCTCTTGCGAGACAAAATGTTTTCATGTACCGGTAATTGTCTGGAAGAATCCACTTTTCACATTGTGTTCTGGTCACATCTGAATACTTACAGGCTGCCCCCCACCCCCACCCACTCACCCCCACCCCGACTCCACCCCACAATGTCATTGATTTTGGCATGGTGGGCCGATGCCCCGTGGCCCCTGCCAAGCGTTCTCACATCGCAAGCATCTTGAATATGAGGGAATTTGCCGATGCATATCAGTCGGCAGTCTGCCTTTCCCCAGAGAGCTCTCAAAGAAGAATGAATATAACTGTCAAAATGTCTCTCCGGAACACCGTCGTTGCTTTTTTTTTTTTTTTTTTTTACTTGCAAATGTAAATCCTCAGTAATGTCTGAGTAAAGTAATGGTCAAACACAAGGGAAAGTGATTGAAATGCCTCGTTTTTTTCATATTCTGGGAAGAAAAGAAATATCTATCGATTGCATTTGTGAATCGCAGTGGATTAGTCCAACATATTTCAGG
The DNA here is from genome assembly GCF_054856545.1 of Hippocampus guttulatus. NCBI lineage: Eukaryota > Metazoa > Chordata > Actinopteri > Syngnathiformes > Syngnathidae > Hippocampus > Hippocampus guttulatus. The sequence continues at coordinate 16,696,553 of NC_141265.1, forward strand.
CAGATGAGTGTAAACCTGAAGGGTACTGAATATATTGTTGGATTAAATAAATAAATAAAAAAGACCCGAGCAGGAATTCACTTGATCCCAGAGTTATTCGGCTCGCTGCCACAGACCGTGCACGAAATCATGTTGGAGTTTTTTAGACCCTCAGGCTGACAACAAACCAAACATCGAAGAAATATAAGCCAACGGATGCTGAAGATACTCCAAACCTGCAGTTGTGTTCCCTCGATTGTTGCTCGAGTTTTACGAGATGCAACTGCCCGTGAGACGATGAAGGTGTCCGAGTGTGATTTGTGATTGAATGATTGAGTCAAGAAAGGAGGAAGAGGAGCTTCGTCGTGTGTCTGCAGGATGAAGGCTTCAGCAAAATGAGAGTTGCTAGGCACCGACGCTCGTTCGCTGCGCCAACTGACCACTGGGGACTAATCCATTTCAAGCTAAATTCATCATCGCGCAACGGTGAAGCGGACGCATCAACTTGTGGATGATTCCACATATGAAGCGGATTCATGTTGCCGCCGCACGACTCCATCGTAAAACCAATCACCCACTTTATGAACAAGCGAGTAATGATACAGCCGTTGAAAATAGAACGCATACTAACCCCGCTCCCTTATTGATGGAAACGAGATCAACCTTACTTTGTAATAATGAACTCAGTCATGACAATATTGGATTAGGAACAAACTGTCATGGTTTTGTTTCCATGTCTGACAGGCAGGCGGATCAACATCAGGTAGCTAAACTAGTCATTAAACTACGAATTGCATTAAAAAACTTCCTTCCACACCCTTTTTTCCCCCCCACTTTGAATCTTCAGAATGGGTCGCTGACGGCAAGTGATGATAGTTTCCGGGTGACGGGGCTGGTTCAATCTGATGTACGGGCAGGGATGGTCTCCTTCAAACCAAAATGGCAGACTCCGCACTCACTTTCAGGCATGGGTCCTCAGACCTTTTTCATGCATCCTGTCATGTTTCGACACGGCCACCTAGTTTCGTGTCAACCAGTGACACCTGTGGCAGGGGCTCATTATTTTCCAAAGTTGCAGGGTATCCTACCGAGTGAGTTTTGTTCAGGGGAGGGCTGCGTTTGTGACCCAATAATAACCAATGATTACAAGAGGGTGTTGCTATCTTGCCAAGCAATTTTAGCATACAGTGTTGTTTTTGTGTGAGTGAAGGTGTTTGTTTTTTTTTGGGGTGGCGGGTGATGCATGATTATTCATAATTGTGTTTGTGTGTGTGCGTGTGCGTGTGAGCAGATTGCGAAGGGCGCAGGGAGAGTGGGCGTGTTGGTGCACGCTAACAGATGGTGCGAGAGAATAGGAGGTTTAACTTTTTTTTTTGCACTCCTTCTTAAAGAGCAATTTGAGCGATTTTTGCGACTCTATAATTCAGGGGTGGGCAAACTACGGCCCGCGGGCCGGATCCGGCCCGTTGGTCTTTTTAATCCGGCCCGCCGAAGATTGGTGCACAATTAAGGTTTGATTGCATTCATTTCGTTTGGACTTGTAATAACAAGTATTTCAACACCAGGTGGCGCAGTTACTTCAAGTTGCAGAGCACAGGGAGGGAGGGGAAGACGAAGAAAGAGGGAGAGAGTAATGACCATGGAAGGGAAAGTGATATGTACTGTATGTATCTGATCAAACAAAGCGGGTAACAAAGTACGAAACATTGAGGAGACGCCTGGAGTCGGAAAGACTCAAATCTACGAGACTTTGAAAAACAAGGAAGCGATTCTCACTCAGTCCGATTCTGTCAATTTCCATGCTCAGAGTGAATTGCTTGTGGCTCGAGTAAATGAACATTTCCTAGAATGGTTTGATTGTTATCATGTTAAAAACTTTCCGCAAACTGGACCGCGAATAAGAGTCAGAGAGCAGTCAAATGTGTAGAGCGTGAACAACAGGGGGCTCTGTACACATCCTTGAGGAGAACCGGTGCTGAGTGTGATGGTGGAGGAGAATGTTACATTATTACTGGCATACAAAGACATTGTGCTATATTCTTTATTTTCTATTTCTATTTCTAACTTTTGGCCCGGCCCTCCACAATATTTTCTGCTTCTCATTTGGCCCCCGCGGGAAAATAATTGCCCACCCCTGCTATAATTCATTCACCAAGACTGAATATTTCGCTGACAAACACACACACTGTTATTGAAACCTTTTCATCAGAAAAGTAGGGAACCAATTGTATTTCAAAATATGACATCCATTATCCAAGATGTTATCAGTTCCTTTTCTTTGACTGTCAGATGACCATGAGGCAATGCTTAATTTGATTTTGAAAACCAGGGCAATTGTGAAGATAACCACATCAAGTTGGCCTGGACGCCTGTTTACTGGAATACACTATGAAAAAAAACCCCAGCTGCCAGTAATGACCAAAAGGCTCTCACGCGCCCCTTTTTCACAGCAAATACGAGAAACGGTCAAAATATGACAAAACGGTTTCGCAATTTAGCATTGCTTATCTGCCTAATGTTACGGTCTCACCTAATATGTGTGCGGCGTTTCCACATATAGTCAATGCGGTTTGCATGAGCAAGCCGGGGTGCATGCCGGGTGGCGCGTTTGAGGCATTCAAAGAAAACAATTGCCCCTTTGCCCATTTGGCCATGATAAGCTGAAGTGACCATTTGGCAGCGGCGCGGCAGCAACAGATGATGGGTGTTGAGAGCGCACTTATATCTGTGGGACCGAAAAGGTACACACCACAGCATGAAAGAAAAATGTCACACACACACACACACACACACACACACACACGCGATGGTGAAATAGAAATAAATGTGGGTTATATCGGAATATATCGTTGCGGCCTTTACGTACGGTATACAACCCGACTTCCATTTGAGACTGGAACAAAAAAGATTTGGTGAATTGGGAGCAAAGAAGTAATCTGAGTGGACTTCATTGTTTCAACCGTTGAAATGCCAACCAAGTTAGCATTTAGCAGCCACGACAACCACAGGTCACAACTAGTTCCGTAGTAATTCTCCCCCCCACCCCCCACCCCAAAGTTTCTAAGCCCCACTCATGAGATACTTTTGGGGAGTGCCCAAAATAGACACCCGTCCATTTCCACCATGTTACATGCAGTTGTAAATAAACAATTGATTTTTCGGGAAATTTGAGGCCCTCCCCAAAAGGCAATTAATTTGTCAGAGTGATCATAAAAAAAATATATATATTTAAAAAACACTGCAAGAGGGACTGGCAATAAATCTGATCATAAATCGAAACGATTGAGGCTAAAAGTTAATAGTGGAGCGTGTTGTCATGCTTTGTGGCTTTCACATGACGTGTGTGTGTGTGTGCGTGCGCACGTGCATGTCTCCAAGCAATGCTGGTCAACACGTGCAACCGGTCGTGCGCTGACAGTCGTGAACGCTCCCTGGATACAAACACACACACACACACGCAGAATTACACACAATGTAGTGTGAAGAATAAATGGTTGGCCATGAAGAGTGTGATGGTCATTGACTGGTGACACTGTGTCCTTGTGTCCCTCCAGAGGAATGATGCAGAGTGACACTCAGCGTCCACTCCTGACACCCCGCTTGACATTACACAGTGACGTGGGGGCGGGTTTAAAAAAAAAAAAAAAAAAAACGCTCTGTCCCTTCTAGCCCCCTTTTTCTGTCACTTTTCACCTCCGAGATGGCACATGTGCTCCAATGTCATTTTGCATTGGCCTCTTCCAGGGTTTCAACCACAAGGTGTAATTAAAAAAAAAAAATCTCATCAGCCGATGTCCGTACGCTACAATCATATCATTGACATATTGATTAATGAGAGACTACATGAATGACTGAACGAACGAATAATTAATCATTGATTTGCCTTGTGGATGAAATGTGCTATAGAAAGAGGCTCTGCCTTGCCTTGAATGTGTAATTGCACACGGATGAATTAATTGTTGTAGGAGTTAAACACATGGGAAAAAATGGTCAATGCATGATGGATGAATGAATGGACATGTGCAGGGGTTGATGGATTCAAGAACAAATAAGCACGTTGGTGAATGAATGAATGAATGACTGACTGAGAGGGCGGGACTGGGGATGACCTCTTGCAGGTGGCCTGAGGCTGCCGCTCGCTCCGCCCCCTTTCTCTGCACGCCCCCGGTTGGTCTTGTGCCTTGAAGGGGCGTGGCCTATTCAGTGACACCAGGAGCAGGATTTGGATTGGCCACTGAGTCTGTGTGTGAGAGCATCTGGGCAGATTCAATTAACAGCTGAAAGGGCATCAGTGACCCTGCCTCCTTTCCCACATGAGAGGGCATGACTGTGCCATATCTCCCACCCCCCACTTAACTCAAGCACCGTTGTATCCGCAACTCTTAGCCCATCGTAACTTGTAAATTGGGGTATGTCTGTTCTTGGTTGGGTAGCTGGATAAAAGGGCGGACAGAAGGATACACGGTTAATGGCTGGCTGGATATGAAATATGGTGTAGCCGAGAGGCAGACTAGATATACCGAAGGTCTGTTGTCATCTCTCTGGATTAACAACAACAATTAAAAAAGTTTTAGCTGAGGAGGAGGCCCGGCGTGACCTTCAAGCGGCTGAATAAATAAATAGTTGATGAAGGCGTCGTCTTGTTGCCGCTCCCCGGATGTGCGTTTAAGCTCATCAGCAGGCCTGGCTGGCCGGCATCAGGAATGCACATTCCGTGAGCGCGCTTTCTCCCGCGGCTCAGTCACACAAGCGGTCGGCACCCTGAAGATAATTCACTCGCGTGTACATGTGTAGGATGCATCAAAAGTTAGGTGACTTCATATGGATTGATTGGAACAAGTCGTGGTTTTGGCGTTTTAGCTTAAGCATCAACCACAGGGTTAGAGTTTCAATCCCGGTTTAGACATTCGAGAGAAGCTTTGGACTTCAAAATGGGCTTTCAAGCCAGCCGTTACAGGACCTAGATGTGATTAGGGTTTGAAGGTGAGGTTTTAAGACCGGGTTTGGTCTTAAAACATGATGAGGTTTTCAAGTTGATGTTTTAAGACAAGCATGGGAGGTTTTACGCAAAAGGTTAATGTTTAAAAGGACCGTTTCAAACCAGAGTTAGAGATTCAAGTGAGGGTTAGGGGTTTGCAAGTCAGGTTTCAAGTTAATTACGGTTTCAAATCTGAGAGTTCGTGTTCTGAGCAACTATGAAGGTCTTCAATACAGAATTTGAGTATGAAGATGGGCTTTGAAATGAGGATCTGAAGACTGGGTAAGGCTTTAGAGCAAATATAAGATTCTCAAATTAGGGCATCAAATTAGAATTTAAAATCAGGGTTTAAGACAAGCCTATAATTTGGAAGTTAGGGGTTCAAAGAAATGTTATAATACCAGTATTATGATTTCTGGTGAGGATTTCAAGGTGGGTTTCAAATCCGAGTTTGGGTTTCAAGCAAAGGTGAGAGTTTCAATTGATGATTAGGGTTTCAAACTGGGGTTTCATTCCATGATTAGGGTTTTAAATTGGGTATCAAACTTGGATTAGGGTTTCAAGCAAAATTTCAGATTTAAAGCCACAGTTTTAGATCAAATTTGGGGTTTGAATCTAGTTTCAAGCCAAGGTGAGTTTCAAACATTAAGTCAGTTTAGGATGTCGGGTCAGAGTTTGAAATTCAAATTGGGGTTTCGATTTAGGATATCAAGAGGTTCAAAAGGCTACAGTTTGAGGCAAAAAGGTTTGAAGACAGCATAAGGTTCATAATTAGAATCCCTTTGTTCACCTTTCAAGCAAAACGATCCAATCGGCTTCACACGAAAGACTCAAGTGGTCTGTGGTGGCTTTTCATTGGGAACTGGCAATCCCTGTTGCTTTCATTTGACTTAAGTGTATGTTATTAAGGCTCATTTATTCACACACACACACACACACACACACACATATATATATATATATACAAAAAATTAAGATGCACCATGCTTAGCATTACATTGAACATTCGCTTTGATCCCCCTGTTAGCTGGGGGTGGGAGTGTACGGGGGCTGTTTACCCCGGCGCCAGTGCGATTATGCATGTGTCTGTATCTCCTTTAGACACGTGCAGATTAGCGCGCAGGTACAAAGAAATGTTAGCGGGCTAGCCGGCCTACATGGACTCTGGTACCCTGCAAGTGAAGACGGGTTCCGTTCCAACCGTCGCCACAAATAGCTCATGTGGATGCTTATTCATTGTTGGACGGCGAACGTCTTCACGACGGACGAGGCGGAATTAATCAAGACGACATCCACTCCATTTTTTTGCGATCTACCGCCAGTTTTCTCCCCTAAATAGACTTCCTGTGTTGCCTATGAGACTATTCATCACCGTGACAACCCTGCTTTCGCTGCGCTCCGGTTTATTCTTATACAGTATGCGACAGTGGTCTACATTCAAAAACAAACAAGAATGACATCTGTATTTTCCAGATCCGTTTTTCGCACCAGTGGCGCCATTCATTTTTGCCCCATATGCTCCATTTTTTTCTGTTCCACACCATATCCTCCTGGTGTATTCAAATTGTTTTGCTCGCCAAATCAGCAGAAGTCGCCATTTATCGCGACAGTCAATTTTATTGTTTTATTATTTCTTAAGATGTACTACATAATGGGTTACGGTGACACAATTTTAGGTTTGTTTGCTTCTGGTCACCCCTTATGCTGCACATGTGAAGTATGATAGACGTTCAAGTGTTAAATTAGAATTTGGCTCATAGCATCAAGCCGCTGAACCAGTTTGCGAGTGGGAAAGCTTGACTTTGCACATTAGCATTTGCATCGCTGCGAACACATCACAAGGCTGGTCCACTGATTTTTCTAGATGGGAGGTTAGAAGAATGCCACAGCAGCAGCAGCACCAAGCAGAGCACGCTGACAATTGCGGACGGTTGCACCGAAGAATGAAATAAAAATGGATTCACGGAAATAGCCACCCCCCCCCCCCCCCTAATCAAACGGAACGTGCCGATTTACAGTTGGGATTAGGATTCTTATCACGGGGATTCAGTCCAAGTGTCACGATGGCAAAAAATGCTCCTGCTGTTACCACAGCAACCGAGACATTAAGTTCAACTAGCATGGAGTTTATGCATGAGGTGATGATGGTGATTATGATAACGACGGTAATGACGATGATGTTAAAGCGTTGGCAAATTTGAACCATTTCCATTGAAAATAATGGAATCGACTTGCATTGTAGAAGCTGCGCTATTAAGTAACAATTTGTTATTTAAAAATACAATAAAAATGTGAATCAAAAATGTAGAACTGTTTCGCTTGCAAATGCACCATTTGGATCCTATTTTTTGTTTTTTGCAAAAATGTTTTACCTTTTTTTTTCTTGAAAATATGACTTTTTAACATAGCTTTTCTCCCCTCACCATTTCTCTCAATAACTTTTTTTTCAAAATCAAACACTTTTTATCCAAATATCCGCCAAACTTTTTTTTGCTTGAAAATTAACACTTGTCAGAATGCGCAAGTGACTTGCAAAGCCTTTTTCAATGCCAAAGTTGAACAATCATTTCAAGTCGCCACCGTGAAGATCTCTTGTAAATTTTGCCGATGTTAGCATTATTATTATTTTTTATTTTTACTCAACCGTATTGTTTTCATCCCGAGTTGTCATGATGGCGACTGTCATTTGTTTTGTGTCACACTAAAGCTTGGATTCTGAGTCACTTTTGTCATTCAAAAAGACGTGAGCGACAACCAGGCTGTGATCACACAAAGCGAGACGGAAAAACGGAAACAGACGGTTGCATCCCGCCGAGCCGAACAAGCCAGCCTCACTTTGAAGGCGTCACTCGCTGCTGACCCCAGCAGACATTTCTAACGTTGCGACTCCTTTGTGATCAATGGTGGCAACACCGCGGCACTGATGATGGATTTGTCAGTCGCTGCGCATGAATCACTGTAACAACGCTCAGTCTGACATCTGTACACTGGGAAAAAAAAGTAATGGTGTGGAATTTACTCAATTTGATTTCTTCAAGGGGCTGCGCACAATGAAACCATCTGGATCTTGGTACGTGTTTGAAGTAAAAGTATAGTCTACATAAAATGATTTCATTTCATGCCACCACTTGATATCAAATCAAATTGAGTAAATTCAATGCCATTTTTTCCAGTGTACAGATGTCATTGAAAATGTATGTGAATTTGAGTGAATTTTACAACCCCCCCCCCCCCCCCCCCCGCAAAATGTAAAGTCCATTCTTGTAGCTGTATTATTAGTTTTTGGGCGTAAGAGTTCTAGTTTTGATTCGGGAAAGGAGTACGTTTTAAAAGTATGTTTTTTTTTTAAGAATTGAGTTGAATATTGTGACGGCAAAATAACCCATTTTAGATCGAAATTGTATATTTAGCATGGAAAAAGTCATAATCTATGAGAATAAACTGTGTTTTATTGAGGAGTAAAATCACACATTTGAGGAGAAAAAAATGCACATATTTTAGAAAACTGTGGATTAAAAAAAAAAAACAGAATCCCAAATAAGACTCTTAAAAGTATGACCTTTTTCTCAAAAAATAGATATTGTTTGTTTTCCTCTAGAAAATATACAACTAATAGTGCAATTATTTGTTTGGGGGGGGGGGGGGTCCAGACTCAAATCATACAAAAGTTATTCTGTTCAACGTCACCATAAAAACATTTCTCGGAGCTGAGAAAACCCTTTACGTCTCCCACCGTTTATGTGAAGGCAAGTGATTGTCTGCTATATAGTCTTCTTGTCAGCCTTCACAAAGCATGATGACGAATCAAAGAGCGACTGACAGCTGAAATGCGGCACGAAGAGAAATAACTAAAACAAGAAAGAAAACATTGTGTAAGTGCGTGTGTGTGTGCGTGCGCGGAAAAGGTTTCGTCAAAAGCCACAGGCAAACTTTTGACGACAGCTGCCTGGCAATTGGTTTCATTGGGCTCACAATCTGCCTCCTCTTCTGAAATGGCGTTTGTGAACGCAGCTCTATTAATGTTACGGCCCGAGGGGATGATGCAGCAACTATTTTCTATGTGTCTATGTTTGCTGGCTTTGTAATGAGATGGTAAAAACGGACTCAATGTGTGTACATTTGTGTGTGTGTGCGCAACCATCCAAAAAAAAACGACTACTACTGAGATCTAACAAAAACACTGCAACCACATTCCAGTACAATGTATCCAGGGTGTCACCTGCCTCTCACTGGAGGTCAGATGGCGCCCAGCGCACCCACAACCCTAATTAGGATAAGCGTGCTAGAAAATAGATCGATGAAGGAACTTTTTTTCTTGAAAATATGACAATTTTCTTGACGGTATACGATTTAAAAACAAAAAACTTTATTTTGAATCAATGACATGAACCAGCCAGGACACCTATCTTTCTGAGGTAGCATGAATGCTCATTTTACTGTTTACACTACAACACACTCAAGTCATCAATTCTCATTATTAAAAAAACAAAAACAAACATTTTAATCTGGATTATAAAAAAAATTAAACTTTAATTTAAATTAATTGAATTTAATTAAAAAAAAAACAACAACAACAAAAAATAAACCCCAAACTCAACAACACAGTTTAGATCCAGAAAATTCCACGATTGACCAAATTACTAAATGGTAATCGATTCAAGTCCATAACAAATTGAAGCTAGCTGGTAGGTAATAATCAGTAGGCAATTAATCGCAATCAAATTTCTTTTCAAAGTTATAAGTAGTAATATTGTCAAAGTTTAATGAGGGGAAAATGTGAAAATCAGGAACAAGTTTATTCTCATAACATGGCCCCTTTTATTCGAGAAATGACACCTTTATTCTGCCACAAGTAAGGAAAAAGATATTGGTTCTCGAAGAAAATGGGACTTATTCCCACAGGCACTTTTTTTAGAATGATACGAAGTTAACATTTATCACCAAATATTTTGCTGATCCCTGGTTTGAAAAACGATCTAATGACATCTGATACACCCATTCTGTGCTCCCCACCCTCGTTTTCCCCTTTCCACTGTGACTTATCAGCGAGGGTGCAGGCACGGATGCCGCCTGCCGAGTGACGCCCGCAGGCCCCCGCAGGCCCGCCCGGCCGCCTGCCTGCTTGCTTCCTCTCTCCCTCCTCTCACCTCCAGGTCAAACATGGTTGGAGGTGGGATTTAGCAAACCACAATTGCTGTGTCATCCCGAAAAGACACACGGATGCGCACAAACAGTAACTGTGAGGCTTGCTCAATGGAAACGTGCCATTGTAGAATCTTCACACACACAAACACACAATTTCAGTCACTGTCTCTCTCACTCAAACGCTCATTTTCACTCCGTCTGTCAGGCAAAATCATTCAGTTTATCAATACCTCACTGCCGGATTCTGTGTATCTTAGTTGTTATTGCGAGGTCTATTTCTACCACAGATAGCTAGCTAGCGAGCTAGCTATCCCTACAACCCAAAAAGGAGTCTTCCCTGGATGTACCAATATAAAGATCAGCTCAGTATCGTTATTTAGATTCCCAAGCAAGGAGTTGATGCTACGGTGAAGCCTGAGCCTGGAAACCTGTTAGCGCATGAGCTAGCTAGTGGCTCGCGCCTCCTGTCGCAACGTGGAAGGCTAGTCGGTCTGTCCGTCTCACTAATTTTTGCTTGATTGACATCCCACATGACATCAGACAAGAGTTTTGTCAGCTTTTGTGCGCCTTCAGTTGCATAATTGCCAAAATGTTTCAACTTATCGGGAATTCACGTAAAAGGTTCCAGTGAACACTAATTGGCGAAATCGTTAGGTGCGCTTGCAGTATTGCACTGACACAGTGTAGCAAAATGATAAGGAACAAACGTTAGAAATAGCTCTCAGTTTCACGCAGCGGACTGCAATGTTTTTCGATGAAACAATCACTGACTCTTTTATTAATTGTAATAATCTTCAGTGGTTGTTACTGTGTGTGTGTGTGTGTGTGTGTGTGTGTCCAACTACACTGTCTGCTTCATCACAGTCAGGTGATAGATGTTGTTGCATACTCATAAAATTACCAAATTATGAAAACAGAACACGAGTCAGCCATGGGATGAAAGAGCTGCCAACCTCCCCAGCTTTAAAGCTGCTCTGCGTGTGTGCGCGTGAAGAGTGAGTGAGTGAGACAAAAAAAAAAAAAGGCATCTTCGGTGACTCTCCATGGGCAGACTTTTAGAGAAGCATCATATTTGGCAAGTGTTCTGACAAAGAAGAAAAAGGTACAGTCCAATCCCTGGAATACAAGTGAAAGTAGAAAAAGAGGGAGTGCTCTCTGGAATCTCGTCAGGCACTGCCACATATCCAGTGTAAAAACGTAAAAAAACAATAACACGCACCTCAATAACAACTTGTCTATGTATGTAGTCACCACATGTGGAGGCGCCACCTAATTATGGAATACAAGTGTTGCAAACAGTTAAAGCTCAAGAAAACAAAGAAAAAAAAATCTTAAACCGAACACAAGATCTAAAACAAACACCTAAAACCATACAACTCAACCCCAAACCTTAATCCCCCGCCCCCTTGACCTTAACCTAAACAAAATTTGGATTGGATAAACTTTATTGTCAAATGTACTGTATGTGTAACATACAGCACAGATTAAATTTCTTCCCTCTCAAGAGGAGCCGCTGCGGGTGTCTGCGCCACTATCAAAATAAAAGTTAACAAAAAAAATTACAAAATAATACAAAACAACACGAGACAGACAATCGTGCACTCTTAACCACTTTCCTGCATACACTTTGTTGTCTGAAGCAGTTATAGATGAAAAAATGCTCACCACTGAATCTAATCGTAACCCCGACACAAACCGCTGCAGAAACTAACCCAAACATCTAACCCTGAACTCCAAAGATTAACCCCCCAACCTGTAGATTTCGAACCCGACTGAGTCTTCAACTCTGGCGTCAAGAACTTTTGAAACTGAAGCCGTGTGTAGAGGTGCGCCTGTAAGGGGCGGGGCATGGTGAGTGACATCAGGAGCGGGTGTTTCTTTGGTCAGGTTAGTCTGTGTGTGAGCGTCTCGCATTTTGTGTTGCGTGTTTGACTAATTGTGGGCTTAACAAAATGGCTGCAAGTGCACTGGCAACTGTAACTCTCCTTGCTCGCGAGGGCGTGACGGTATTCTCATCGCTCTTTTTTTTTTTTTAAACGGCTTATTACCTGAAGCTTGTACCTCACATTTTGGCTCACACCACAAAATCAACCACGCGTGACTGCAAGCACTTGCAAGTTGAAGCACTCTCAAGTACTACTTTTGTACGACTACTCCTGCATGCGTTCATCTCACTCGTCTCACAGCGTTTCATATTTGCACACCACCGAAGGCTGATGGCATTATTCGAATAATGCATGAAGCCCGCGGCGCTATACATGATGTATCGTGTGATGAAACAAATCCATCAGCACGGCGGCGTGTTGATATCCTCGCTCAGCTACCCATAGGATGCGGGAAGTGACAAATTACACGCCGCGACTTAAACTTCCTGCCAATTTATGCCGTAATAAAATTTTAAAAAATTTGCATTTTCAAAATGGCCACAAAACTATAAGAAGTAAATTAAGCACATGAAACAACTCGCAGTGTCCCATAAAATGCCACCCAAAGTGGTACAGGCGGGCCAGCTGTAGATGCTGTTCCTATGGCGACGAAGTACACTCGGCGTAAGAAGCGGACCTCTGACATTTGCATAAAAACATGATAACGAGCGACGCATCTTTCTTTTGCGTTTATTGTCGGAAAATGGAGTGCTTTACATACTACCTCGTCAGCATGAGCAAAACAAAGCATAAAACGCGTTAACGGCATCGGCACTAAAAGCGTGATTGACGGTACTGATATTACGGCATGTGCAAACAAATTACGACTAAACGTCTACTGAAAAGAAATGAGACATTTTACAAAGATGTGTCTTAGAAATCGCTTCATAAAAGTTGCCGTACAATCACAGGAAGTCAGTGAAAATGTTGCCCTGCCTAGTTGTGGAAAAAGTGTTTAGCAAGTTGCATTCTAAAGTCATACGATGAAGATTCCTTCAGGGGAATGATGATGAAGGTGTGACGACGTTTTCGTTTGAATGTTAACTTGAATGTATAGAGTCAAAAAAGAACCCAAGGACATATACTGTATGTCTCTCTTTCACAGAAAGCTGGTCAATAATATAAGATAACAAGAAAAATATCAAGTCCAAGTCAATAACAACACTTAACACTTTGACTTCCGTTTCATTGACAACACTCAAAGAGCTCAGACTCCATTAAAAAAAAAAAAGTACATTATCCCACAAAAATGCTTTCCGAGTTTGCAATGCTGAATGTTTTTCTCCTTTAAGTATGTATCTTTATACACCTGAATGATCCTCTGCTGTCTTTTTTAGGAGGTGGGGGTTGGGGGGGCATTTAATGGCTGAACAAAACACACTGCGTCCTCGCCAAAGGGGATGTCAAAATGTCCGACTTCTCTCGGGTTTTCTCGAGTGGATTAAGTCAAAGTGTTGTTTTGTGTATTTGTTGGAAAAGGAAATAAATGAACAGCCTGAATGGGGAGCTGACGTGGGGATTTAGCGGGGAATGTGAAGCCACACAAATAGCCCGTCAAAACATAAAACGTTCTCACATCACCCTGCGGGTTCAAGCACTTCCACCGGAATGAATCTTTTATCGCTGATCTCATAATAACATGTCATTTGACAACACAATCCGTACGGTGTTATGCTAGCTTTACCACATTCGCTTGGCTAGAAACTGTGTTTGCCTCAGCTTCTTTAGGTTGAAGCCAGGCTAGAGCGCTTTGTAAGCGGGAAGTTTTGCAACGTATATCGGATGTCATCAATTTTCATGATTTGGAATGCGTTTGCTCGACGTTTTCTCCCACTTGATCATTCCGGGGGGTCTTCTCTGGTGGTGTGAGCCAACACCGTCGATTGCCAGCGGAGTTTCAGTGCAGTCTGTGAACATTGTCACTCCTGTAGGAGCTTCCTAAAAAGCAAAAAAAAAAAAAAAAACCCTCAAATCTTCTGCTCCCTGTGCGCTCTACAAGGTGTCACCTTGAAAGTCACACGGCGGGGCTTGTTGACCCGTTAAGTCTTAAAAGAAGTCAACGTGCAAATGGCTGAGGGATCTTTGTGACGTTTTGAGTGGCACGGACGTGTTCTTTTCGCTCCTATTTTATGACCAATCGATTACGGAGTGCGAAAGAAACACCCGAGCGGTGCAATGCTGTGTGCGTAATTCTCTGCAACTAAGCGGGGTACACACAGATGTACTTTGGAGGTGTGAAATATCCCAAAGCACGAGGCACAGACAAGCAGGAGACGCTCTGAAGAACCGCGGGAGGTGGAGGGGTGGGGGGGGGGGGGGGCACACATAATAACAACAAAAGAATAACAATGAAATGGAAGAAGGGCAAAAAAACGCATCGCGTGGACAACAAAAAAGTTTTGCGATGACTGGAAACTTTCATTGTCAAGTTAAGTTAAAACGCGGAATGGTGACATTTGATTAAAAAGGTTGCTTCGAATCTTCATTTGTCTCATGTTGCGAAGCTAGTAGCTTCAAGCTACAAAGTCAAGATTCAAAGTTGAGACACGAAGCGACAAAGCAGCATGACAACGTGAGGAAATTATGTAACAATACTGCGTAACGATGTGCTAGCATGTTGGCTTACAACTTTATGTTCCATCGTTATGTCTCGGTGTTGTGTTGCGTTACGAAATGCATGGCGGTGTTGCATTACGATGCGGCGCGAATACAAACTTTGCATCTATAAGTCGATGTGGCGTTTCGTTATGAACTTCAAAGCCATGTGATACAGAGCTAGGAAGTTGCGCTAAAACTGCAATGCTAGAAACGTATGCTACATTGTTGCATTAACTCCATGTTGTGATGCTCCGTCAATGAATGTGTGACACGGAGCTGTTGTACAGTTACTGGTCGAGTTATGCCATGAGAATGTTACATTTGTTTGTTTTTTTAATCAAAGAGCTTTAAACCCACAACTATCAATTACTATCTCACGGAAGTCATCGAAGGCTTACAACTAAATGACACAAAGACGCTTGCAGCAGACTAGATGACGGTTCATTCCCATCAGCTGTAAGCCTCTTGGTTGGGAGTTGAAAGTTTAATTAACTGGTTTATCGAGCTAGATCCCGTCACCTGGATGACATCGACCTACCACTGACGACAAACTCCGAGACCCACATGACGTCACTTCCCTCGCACGAGCGAAATCTTCCTCATCGTACCGAATTGAGTTGAAATCTTTTGATGCCAGAACTGCTCAAAATGCAAGAGGGCAAACACAACTGATCTTTTTCCAAGCAATAAATCAAATTAGCCTCAGCGGACCTAAACATCGGGTGTAGAAAAAAAGAAAAAGAAAAAAAACAGAAAATCGACAGATCTCAAAAAGTCACTCGTTTAAAATCAAATTAAAGCAAAAATGGTGATTTTTCACATCGACTCTCCAAACGCTGCTCTTTGCCTTTTGCCAGTGAGCTGCGTGTTAACCTTCACCAAATATAGATAGTGAAGAACCCAAACATCAAAGCCCCCCTCCCCATCTTTTTTTAATGAGTTTGTGTGCCAATACAAAATGATAAAAACATGTCCCACCCCGAGTTCGCCCCTCTCCGCGGTGGCGGTGTTTAGCACGTACAACAGCCTCCCTCATGCAGTATGTAATTTGATAACGTACAAAATTTATCACGCAGCTAAGAGCCTTTATTCTGTCTCCTTAGACAGACTCATCCATTATGCAGAGATCCATAATTTCTAGGGGAGAGAGAGAGAGCGAAAGAGAACGAGAGAACAGCGCCCAACGAAATAGATCAGATAGTCCGTGAAATCTGCGGTAATTACGTGGATTAATGAATCGGAGGGCCGATCCCGAAAATGGAGATTAATTCATGTGACGTGGCCATCATGTTGTGTATTTATCAATGTCAAGCCAGTGTTTTATGCGCATGTCGCGGGTCCCAGTAGCTAATAAAGGGATAATGCGTGTCATTTACACAGCAACAGATCATCGGGAGGAAGAAGTGACGGCAGAGAGCCCGTTAGAAAGTAATCCTTTGGTCTTAGACGGGATTTAATTAGAATCAGTCTTTGGCAAAGATGTGATTTATGAGGCCTGTATGCTAATGCGCGTTAGCATGTGTGACAGCTTGATATGCAAAGTTGAGCAGAACACTACTTTGTTTTCGTACTAGTACGTACTAATCGGGATGTGTGTTGCTTCAGTCCTAATGCGGTGTTTGTTTACTCAAACGCAGATGGCGTCATCTGTTAGTTGCAAAAGCACATTTTATTTTTAGTAATGTGAATCAATAGGTACATTACATGAGCGATGTATACAGTATATGTAGGTATGTACAGTATGTATGAACAACGTCTATTCGGAAGGTGATTTTCTAACCTGACTAACGCAATTTGTGAGGCAATTTGTCAAGTTAACATGGTAAAGTGACCGTGACGAAACTTGGATATGCTAAAAAGTTGACAGTAGCGCAACATGGAAAGGAGACTTCATGTGACTTGGTAGCGGAAATTTGAATCGAGACTGAGAAAGGTAATCTGGTAAGGTGACTTGAACCTGACGTATCTGTGACTGTAACGTGACTTGATAACGCTACAGTAAATTCCGACTTGGAAAGGTAATGTGGCTAGGTGACTTGGTAACCTGACTTGGCTTTGTGACTTATAATACAAATTGGTCAGTGGTAACATGACTTTACACTCGCGTTAGTGTCTTGTGACAAAGTCACGTTCCAGCGTTACGTCACACAGTTTTAGCTTGTGTACAAAAGAGTGAACATGCGACAGAATGAAGAGGGTACTTCCTCGAAGGTTTGGCTGCATGTCCCTCAAGTTCCACAGTTCTGGAATTCCCCAAAGACTGATGGCAGGTCTGTTGGGACTTTTCCGTGCGATACAGCGGTGGTAATGAATGTGTGACACATTGAAGCACAACTTCAAAAGAAGCAGCATAGAAAATGATGTCTCCTTTTCTCCCAGGCTACCCTTTCAAAGAGGAATTCTTACTCCAAATAGCACACGATTCAGAAAAGCCGCACCAAAATGAGTACGAACAAACAGCGTTGCACATGTGATGCACAATATGAAAGCTTGTTTTGAACAACCATTTTTTTTTGAGGAGCGCTCGCCCTCATTAGGGTCACCAATAGCTAGCTGGCTCCCATTTCAACTACGGGGTACATATGGACAACCAGACTTGTGAGGAAGACATGCTAACCGCTATTCTCCTGTTCTGCCATGAGGGTAGCAGTCATCAAAAATACCATTACCACATTTCTTGTCTATTTAGAGTGAGGTGGCACTATGCAGACCTACAAAAGGTATATCTTTGTATGTGTACTTTTCACAGTAATACTCTAGCATATTTTTTTTCGGCAATCTGCATGAATGCCACGTACAGGACTGCAGAAAATAGATGGATGGATGGATGGACCTTGGCAGGGGCTTAGCCCTTATTCCACTTTGCAATCAAGCCGTGCTAAAATTTGAATGGACGGCATTTTTGATTTGTACCACATGCCCTTGAAACCACTCACCATTTCTTTCCTGCTGCCTGCCTCACCGTCAGCGCTAATTACAGCAAATGACTTTTTACTCGGGGGTAGGCCTGAAGGCTGCCCGATGTCGGCGACGTGGCGTCAATATGCATGTTAACGGCATTTCCCCCCTCTGTCCTTCATTAATCAAGGTAATGTACAACCGGCACGGGGCGGCGGATCACGGGAACACGTGTCAATTATCACCGAAACGAGGCGACCGAATGTTAATGAGGTGTGGACGACAACATTAGCATTCGGGAGCGATGAAGAATGCTAACAATCCAATTGTATATGTAACTCTGAAGCTTTTTCAGCCGCATCACTCGTCCTCGGCTTCACCGGCATTTTTACTCGTGGCGGCCCGCCAGTTCTGAGAGTGCGTCCTTACAAGACCCAGGCAGCGCTCGGGATTTAGAGACTGGCAGTCGTAAAAGAAAAAAAAACATATATACACACACACACACACACACACACTTTTGAAGCCACATTAGCAATTTCATTTGGACATGTCTCACTCTAAAGAGAAAAAAAAAATCTCTCACGAACCATAAATGCTTTTACGGTAGGTCAATTTGACCGAGGCAGATGTGCAAATGAGTTCCAAGTACAAATGACAATTTGAACGGCAAGATGAGATGTGCCCTGGTCTCATGGTTAGCTCGTCTGACTCATCTCTATGAGTATTTCCTGGTTAGGATTGCCACAAATTGCTTCAACTATGATCTTAAAAACAACATGTCATTTCAAACTCATCTTCCAAAAAGTAAATGGCTCTCTTTCCTGGAATATGATTTTTGAAAAATGTGCTTTTTAATCGCCACACAGCTGAGCAAAAACAGACACATGCAGCGAAGACACTCGACACTTCCGCTAACAACCCAGGCTAAAATTTAGCTCCTCCAGAATCTACAAAGATTTTAGTACCTCAGTTGAGATGCATCACTTCTACATATTTCTTTGGCATCAATTATTACAATCCTCTTTAGAAAGGGCCTTGGCAATAAGGTGTCGCATATCAGACATACAGTATATATATTTTTTCACTTTGTTGTCATTCTGGACCCAACATAAAGACAAGCATCACGTTAAACCCAAGAAATGTAGCAAATGGGTAATTTTCTGTGTACTTCATACCCAGTTGGAGACCACTGACAAAACAAGTACCAAAAGCCCTGACCCTTCATCATACACCAAGTTATTTAGTTGTCACCCAGCCACGTTCACAATGCTGAGGCATCTGCATTGCAAATAGCACCTTAAAAATACATTACAACTTCATTAGCATCATTATCATTAAAAAAATAAAAGTAGTTTATTTATCATACACGAGGAAATACAATGACGCAGATGATGCATAAAACGCTACGGCGGGAGACATTATCTGCTGACGTAGTGTTAAATCTCTTTTTAATACTCGCCTTCTAATTTACATTGTCTATTACGAGTCACTAACGACTTTGACCTTCTTCTGCGCATAGCAAGTCAATGCGCAAATGTGTGCGTGAGTGTGTGTGGTGCAGAAACGGAGGTATAACTTGAGGAGAAAAAGTGAGTGAACGAAGGACACGAAAAAAAAGTAGAGGAGTGTTTTAGGGTCTTGGCATTCAGTGGGGGTAGTAAATCTGAGCTTTATGGTGAAATGATGGCAGATAACGTACGTAAAGGTCAGTCAATGAGAGATCAAGAGGACGGACGGCATCGCTCATCAGTCTCATACGTTCTTCCAGACGACATCTTACTATTGTGTGTTACGGATTTCTTTGTTTGCACATTCGGGTTGTCTATATGGCAGCACAGAGACTTATGAAAACACTTTTTAAAATCTCATTGTCAACATTTTTGAACATGAACCAAATAGAAAATATTGTAGCGTCTGTGCCTTTGGGAGGTGGGGCACAGCGAGTCTGTGCCCCACCTCCCACGCAGCCATTGGAACCTCCCACGCAGCAGTCAAAAACAATAGGGAATGCAGTCATCGTGTTTATGTTTTATTGTTCTGCAGGCATTTCATAAATGGCTGAAAAGTTTGATAAATGTGGCTGTCCTGGCCCACATGTAAGGGGATTATAGTATTCTGTATTTAAATTTAAAAAAAAAGTGATAGTGAGGGTGCAAATGAACCAATGAGGGGAAAACCATTTTTTTTCATTTACGATTAGGAAGGGGAATTCTAAATTTGAACAGACTGTGTTTAGTGATTCCACTGTATGTCCAATTTAATTTTAAGCCTTTATCCATCACTGACTTTCCTTATAAAACTTGTTGGTGACTCAAAAGTTTCAGACAGCAGTCATAATTGTAGTTATTGCCTCCCATCACTGCTGCAAAGTTCGATGAGCACAAATGAGCATGATTTGACATTTAAAAGAGCCTGGAAAAACTAATTGCACATCATTTCCTCTAATAACACGGGAAACAGGGCGTCATTGATCGGGACTCAAAACAGAGACAGCTTATTGATTGTGCTCCTCTGCTGATGGGAAATGCAGACACGCTTGCAATCCCCCCCCGCCCCCGCCCCCTTATGTGTGGCTTCACTTGCTGTACACAACAACTCTTCGGGCCAAGGGTCCGCCTGCTCTTGTCTCGTCCCGTCTTGCATTTATTGTGCTATTGTCATATTTTTTTACGCTCTCGAGCAACCTCATATTTCATAGTTTCTGGCATGGTGCGAAGAACTCTCTATATAACACAGTAGACTCCCCTCCAAAAGTTATGGGACAGAACAGTGAGCCCAATTGTTTGTTTTTTTTCCAACCAACTTGAAAATCAGAGAGCGGTTGCAAGCATTGTGAAACCATACAGCTAACACTCACACGCAGACTAACTCACCAACCAGACAACACTCATTCGGCTCTGCCACTTTAAAGGCACACATCTAAGACATCCTTTTACTTTTCTTCATGAAATACATGTAAAAAATGTGTTGTGGGGAATGGAATGGTTTCATGGTATTAGAATTAATTTCACTTGGGTGATTTGCTATATGGGAATTGGTGACCGTCACCGGCAATATCCGAGGTTGTTTTACCTTTGTGCGAATGCAACAAAGTTGTAACAGGGTGTGAAGTTCAACATCCTGCATGCCATAACCTTCTCATACTCTGTTGTGTCTGAAAACAATTGTTTGTCAGACAAGATTAAAACACAAGAGTTTACCCGACTGATAGAGAAATCTACGAACAAAATTGTATCATGTTTAAAGTTTCGGTTAATTTGGGCATGTCTAGACATACTCAGCGCAGAGGTGTCGGCCGTTTAGGCGGAGGGCCTTTCCTGAGTAATCACGTTAAAGCAAGGGGGGCGAAGGCTAAATTCAATCACAGAGTGGGAATAAACAAATTGGGAACAAAGAGTCGTTGAATACCAAAAGACAGTTTGGGAACAGCTGTCGCGCCCAGGTGGACATTAGTCATCAGCAAAGTCTGTGACTTGTGTATTCGGGTAAATCAGATCATTACCGGGGGGCGCGGGGTGCAAATCTCGGGGGCAGTGTCTTTCTTGTATTTTGCAATAAAAGTTCGAACCGGCGGA
The DNA here is from genome assembly GCF_054856545.1 of Hippocampus guttulatus. Lineage (NCBI taxonomy): Eukaryota > Metazoa > Chordata > Actinopteri > Syngnathiformes > Syngnathidae > Hippocampus > Hippocampus guttulatus. The sequence goes on from NC_141265.1 coordinate 16,717,651, forward strand.
GAGGGAGGAGAGTGTGATCGCGGAGCAACTAACCGTCGTTCGCTCTCAGAGATCCGCTCCCGCCGATATTGAAGACAATTTTCCTGTGTGCTGAGTCATTTCTTTAACTTTGTCCGAGAAAATCTCTGACACCGACGCAGGTGCCATCAATTGCAACATCTCTCACCTTGTTCGGTTCTGTAGGAAAACAAAACACACAAAGGAGGGCAAATAGTAAATCTCAGAGGTGACCGTTTCACACAGAGATCCTGACTTGACCCAAACAGTGAAGGAATGATGTGATGTCGTAGCAGGGGACCATTTTTTGCTTGCTACACCCGTGCTTCAAAATCGATGCAAGATGTTCTGGGTCATCACCTTTAGCCTGTAATGAAATATGACGATCCAGAATGGAGATGTCACCTCCAAAGATGATAATGCACCCTGGTCAGCAGGGCATGGGGGCTTCACGTGTGATGGACTGCATCCAGAACAGTAGAAAAAGTCACAAAGTTCAACTGATAGCAAAACTGCTATCATAAACTAAAAAAAACAAAACATATCTAGCCAGTAGATGGCTGACATTTTGTGGTTCAGCATTCACAAATGTATCTATTTGTGGCGTTTTGTTTTTGTATTAAAAAAATATCACTTATATTTGTCTCCAGCTGTCAAAGAAAACGCAAATGACAAATTCACCTTTGGTGCTCTGCAAACTCCGGTCTGGCATGGCAAGTGACCATTTTCCATTTTTGAATTCATTTGTGTCTTTTCTTTGCATTTGCATGAAAAGAGGAGCAGCCATGACACAAGCACAATAGCTCACAGCCACACACATCCACTCCGCATAGGTAAACGCCTCCCATGACCCCTCATCAACCCCATTAAGTACAAAACAAGTAGTAACAAACTCAAAAGGGCAAAAATTGTACAGGCTGAAATGTTTAACATGAGGCGGGCGGTTGGGGGGGGTCTAACGTCCAGTAGGAACAACCATCCAAAGTGGAGCAGACACAAACGAGCCGGAAGTCAAAGCACTGCGGTATTATGTGTAGATAAGTGTTGACATAGTGAGACAAGGCCCTCTCGATAGGTCTATGCTTTTTCACTTGCTCACCCATTCCTATCTTCGCTGACATCATCAATTCACACCCATTCTGCCAATAGCGCCATTGCCTATTTAAACAGTCTCCAAATACGTTTGCATCTTGGGTGAAGCTCTTTACATCCATGTCAAATCATATCACTCTGTCGGTAGAAATCACTCATTTTCATAAATAATTTGCATCTTCAGAGTCAGGATCAATACGGCAAGCAGTCAACAATTTCTTTCCACTCGCTTGATCGATTGCAAGCACCGATTCATCCATAAATGCCAGAGTGAGCACAATAACATCCCTCCCCTGTATTAATGTTGAACAAGGTGATTAATCCGCATCTAATCCATGTAAAAGAAGAAAAAAAGGCAGCCCGATCAATGAAAGAATGGTGGGTGAGGGAAGTCAAGAATATCGCAACACCACTTACGAGATGAACCTTGTACTTGAGTTGCATTCACTTTATGACAGTTTCATTTCATGTTCAAATGAAACCTTTAATAGCTCCATGCTAATGCTAACGGGAATTCAGCAATGCTACCCATGACAGGTTTTACTTTACAGGAGTACCTTGACTCAAAAAGTTCACCTCATTTCGTGATCAAACTCCTAACTGAATTTACTTGTATATAAAGATCTAAAAAAAAAATGATGTGAAATGTCATGAAATGCAGTATGCTAATCGAAGCGCTATAGCGGCTAGTGAGACTCTCCTGGGAAATATTTTAGCTAATCATAATTAGTCATTCAAAAATGTTTAGTAAGTGCTTCTATTAGGACTGTGATTTATGTACCACAGTGTATCTCGCTAATATTCTTGGTAACTGCATCTAGATTGTTGATACAGAGCGGCTGACTGTTGACTACTGTTTGCGGGATTTAACAGAGGTTCATTGTGTCGTATTAAAAACATGATCACAGTATAGGATAGCAAGTTGGAGTGAAGTGGGGCCAAGCTAACTTTATCATCTGACCATATCCATAATCCAGGAGTGTTTCATTGTCACGCTTCACATCAGCCAGCGCTACTTGACCCCTCCCGGAACAAGCAATGTCCCCATCTGCTCTCAGTTAAGGAAGTGTTGCTCGATTAATAAAACGAAAGAGCACACGGTGTAAAATGTTTCTTCCTCCTCTTCTCCAGGCTTCAAGCATGCGAGTACTCCCTCTGTAGTTAATTGCACTTCTAAGCTGATGCGATGGCCTCCTCGGGTCTATTATGTCACGCCTGGCTATGTCGGAATTGTCTACACTGATGACGCGAGTCACTCCAGGAGAGAAATTCAATTACTTGCCATTTCTCTGCACAGTCACTGACCGGCGCCCGGGCGAGGTATGACTGATGTCTGAGAGAGAGACAGAGAGAGAGAGAGACACACACACACACACACAATGTTGACTACATTTGCATTAAAGGCCGATTTTCATCGTCAAAAGTGGTTTGTCCTCCTTGAACGACTGCGGTTGCGTCTCAACCTCGAAACGAGATTATTATCGCAAAACTCTTTTATTGGACATCACATGAAACGGTAAATACACGGATCGTCGCCTCGTATATTCTTTGCATGGCCAGCTGAAACAATCTCTTCTCTGAGCCATAAACTTCTCTTGCCATTTATCTTTGCAGACATTTTTTAAGTTCTCTTCCATAAATATCAAATAAATATTGCAGGAAGATTTTGGCCGAGCAGATTTGTTGATGCAATGCAAAAAAGCATTATAAGAGTATCTGTGCAATGATTCCAAGCACTGTCAGAGGTAATTGCCTCCGACAATCTGTTCAAGGGCGTCGAACCTGGAGTGCAAATTCATTTGTCAATTATATGCTCAAAATGGGACATTCATAATCCAGGTTTAGTTCATTAAAACAAAGTAACAGTGACTTCGTGGCTACTTTAGCCGCACAATTTATACCCGCACTTATGAATATGACGGAAAATGGAGCTATATTGCTCACCGTCTGCTGAAATCAACGCATTTTTAATAGAAGTGATTTAATGGCTAATTTAGCTACCGCATGTTTACGAGCATGCAGTAGTTATTAAAATATACAGCTATTGTCGATTGCTCGCTTAAAATATGTTATTCATTATCCAAATTTTGTACAGGAACACAAACACAACAGTGATTTAATGGCTAAATTAGTCATCTGATTTAGAGCTGGAAACATATACATATATATATATATATATATACACACACACACACATATAGATGGATAAATATAGACACAGACACACACACCTTCATTGCCAATCGTCGGAATGTTTTGTTTTTTTCATACAAGTTTGATTGAAAGTAACGGCGATTTCATGGCTAATTCAGCAATCTGATTTTGAAGTGTCAAGTCAGAGTCGTTTCAGTAGACTCGCTGTCAATCATCTGCTCAAAACTTTGGCTCATTAAGATAAAGTCACAATCACTTCACGGATAGTTCAGCTATCTGATTTTTAACCTGCATGCATCAAACATATTAAAATAAAGGCTACCTTTATTGTGAATCGTCTGCTCAAAATGTCACTTGCATAAAGTCACTGAAACAAAGGAACATATTTTCTTTTTTTTAGTCACCCGATTTTGACCAGCAGGATCAGCCAGACTGGTGAAAACCTTATTCAGCTGATCGTTGTTAAACGCTGAGGTTCAGGTGATGTTATCAAGGCACCGAGGGGGGGTGTTGCGAGTCAGGGGAGTCATTACCAGTGGATAACAAGGCAGTTAACATCGGGCGTGGCGGCCAAGCGGATGTTTCCGAAGACTTTTCCTCTGATTTCATTACTCTTTAGTGGTGAATTTAGATAATCAAAATGGCAGACTGCCAACTTGCCAAATGGTCATCTTGGCCCGGATCGCTGTTCGTTTTGTTTTGTTTTGTCCCCCCTTTTTACTTTTGCGGCTTTGACGTTTTTATTTCAGGACATTTCCACTAAGTGCTTTTTTGTCGTATGAAAATTGTCACGGCCCATTTTCATCCCACCGAGTGGAGCAGTTACCGGAATCAAAGCTAGATCACACTTGTCACAATACCATTTGCCCCATTTTACGGGCATATCATCCTGTCAATGAAGGAGGGGTCACAATCAACACAACGTTGTCATTTAGAACCGTAAACAACACAGACATTTCGTTGCGTTTGAGAGAAAAAAAGGACAAAGCTTTTTTAAAATCTGGAAGGAATACTTTATGAAGGAATCAATTAACTGTGGTATACAAAAGCACTGGGAGATGATTTTCGGGGGGGGGGGGCAAGTCCTTGTTCAGAAAACTGAAGACGTCCGCCTTTCACCGACTGGGAGGCATTTTGTCACTGAGGGGCTGTTGAATGCAAACATGGAGATTATGTAAACATCTTTTTGGGATGAGTTTGCCTTCTCAAGAATGAGGAAGGGCCTCAACAAATACCGGTCAATGAAGTTAAATAAAACCAAAACGCCAAATAAATGGCTAATTTGTGCACCCGAGTTTGACCTGCAGGACACAAAACCAGATTTGATGACAATGAACGTGTCTAGTTGGCAATCATCTACTCGAGACTTTTTGTCTTTTTCTTCTTGTTTTTTTATTTTTTATTACTACAGCCTTATCATGTTCAGGTTACAGGGTGCATGAAAGGAATAACATGCCAGTGTGCACCTTCTTCGCGGTTTCAGGTCAATCCCAAATTTTTGCTCTGCATTATGCCATTGTTTTTGTGTCCTCTTCGATGTCCAACGTGCGTCTCTTATCCAGCAGTAAGTTTGCACACGTTACGCATCACTGGACCCAACATTGATGTGCTCGTGTGTTGAAAACGTCGCATTTTTCCAAGCGAAACCAACTCATTATTAGCAATCAAGTCACACGTGTAAAAATTAAGAAGTCTTCCTTCAATGATCTCCTCGAAATGAGACAATTTGAATCCATGTTGGGGTTCATTATGACAAAGTAAGAGCAACTTAAAGGATGATTCATGACATGAGGTGAACCTCCCTCTAATCAATCGGACTTGGTTTGGTGAAAATATACCTTTGTCAATCATCTACTCAGATCGTGACAATTTTAATGCAAGTTGGGTTCAAGTAGCAGAGAGACAAAATGGCTCAATAGCTAGCGGCTCCCACACGAGTGAGTGAACTGTGTTCCATTTGAAGTCTATTGGGCTTCAGAATGTACCTGAACAGTTTGTTCCTTCCATTTCATCATCACAGGAAAGCCAACATAGGATGGGTCTGATTTTAATGCAGCAAAGTGGCTCACTCCTCGCAAGACGCGAGTCCCAATTTGAATTCATGTAATATTGCTTGGAACGCCATCAGTCAACCTGCCTCTCATATCAGCCACTCCACCACGTCCGTGCGGCCCCGTACCACCTTAGTGCCGCCAACAATGTGTCAGGCTACATTATTAAAGTCCTTTTGGGCATGTATTGATTGGCGCCGATGCCCTTGAGGGAGTCGCCGTGTTTCGGGCGGTGTGTTGGACTCAGTGAGTCATAAACGCACAGACAGGACGTCAATGAGCAGTAAACACAAAGGTATAAAAATTATCTCTCCCCACTGGTGCTGTTGCTGCTGTAATGGGATTCACATCACATAAATACACAAAGGTCAATGGGCAATGTCACAGCGCTAAAACGATTGAACCCTACACAGGAGCTTTTTGTAAACAAAAGGACTGAGTGGGATCATCGGTGATTGCCAGACGGGCAGAGGAACAAAAAACAAATACTTTATTACATTCTACTTAACATCAAAATGATGTAGTTAGAGAGGTGAAGTCTATTGCGATACTGAGGCTAAAAGAACAGGAATGGCAGCAACATGGAGGACATTTAAGATAATTTATGTTGGCTGGAGGAATGACTCAATGAGTCTAAAAAAAAGCCTAAAAAACACAAACTTCTGGTAATCAAACTTTCTCAATCTAATAATATTAGCAAATTTATGTGTTTTTTTAACTAGGATTTCCAATGATATTTCTTCCCCTCACAGCTCAAGCACTGTGCTAGATGAAGAAAATTATTGCTCCCTCCACACCTCCCCACTATGCCAAGTATGTGCCAACTCACCACATGCTAACAGTATTTTCCATGGACATGGCCCCAAAGTTAAGAACCAAAAAGTTTTACAAATGTTTTGTTTTGCAATTGTACGACAATCGAAAATTGAGAGGAAAAACAATGTCCAAGCGATAGAGAATATTTATTTTTACTTTCCCTGTTTAGCTTGCACAACCTTGTTTTTTTTTTTTTTTAAATCACTTTAGTTTCTGTGATGACTACATAGCAACATGAAGAGATTTAATGAGTATACATTTGATATTACGAACAGCACTCTACTGGGATCCACAAAAATAAATAATAAAATATCAAGCTTATGGAGTCTTTGTTCTGAGTGCTTATTTAAACAGGGATCCTTGTTATGGTAATGCAAATGCATGTTTCATACATGTATGCGGACAAGGCTTTCACATTAACGAGCACCGTTACACCCCACAAAGCTGCAAATTATGTGAGGGGGGCGGGGGGGGGGGGGGGGGGTACAGAGGGAGTCAATAGCAGATCTTGCATCCAATTCTACATTCCCACAGAGCTGGCGCAGCCCCTCTCCCTGCAAACCCTCCAAAAAAAAGTAATTACGGTAAAGGCCTAATATTTAGCTTTCGCACACCCTGTGTCAAACTACGGATTTCCTTGTCAATGTAAAATAATACCAGAACAACAACTTGTGAACAAATACAGTCCAATATGCCCTATAATGTCATCCTCTAGCATAATGCTAAAATATAACGCAAAACACCGTAGATGGGCTAAAAGACATGACCATATATAATAGGATACAGTATTTATAAGCCTTCAATCATCTGCTACTTTCACACGCATACAGAAGCAACACTTAGAGCATACAACATGACAGGAATATATTCTCTTTACACTTGAGGAACAATAATGATTACTGGTAAGCATTTATAGTATGTTGCCGGTGGCCACGGCAATCACACTTCAGGCCACTGTGGACAAAACGGGATGACATTACAACATGTGGGTATGGAACAAATATGACAGGCTATGACTGTTGGGGATGCCTGACAGTATTTTTAAGCTGACAGAAAATTTGCCACGCCAAGTCCAATGTTGATTAGAAGCCGAGTAAAGTAAAACGGGCAAACGCAACACAACTTCCACACACTTCATAGGGCGAAAAAAAAAGTGAAAGCGAGTCGTTGTGATTTGTGACAGGCTGGACCTCAAAGCAATAGAAACACAGAGATAATTCAAGAGTCTATAATTTTTTTTTATTAGTTAAAAAAAAAAAGAATAAAAAGCTTGACTATAAAAGTTGAAGGAAGAAAAAAATATACCGGTAAGTGAAAAGTATGGTTTTAGGTGAAAATCAAACAGAAGCACCCAAACAAAAGTGAAATAGAGAACAACATGACTTACTATGATGGGATGAGTCATGAAGTAGGGTCACCGGGAAGACGCCAAAACTCATGGCAACAGTGACAAAAAAACAAAACGTAAATCCTCCAGGGAGTAGTAAATAATATTACTGGAGCCAGACAGGATGTGAAATGGTAAAAGGCTGCAAGCAAAGGGACAAGAGGAATGATCGGGTGTCGTCTGGTGTGCAAGCAGCGCTATGGGAGTTGATTACCAATCACTCCCAGGTGTGTGCCTCCTTGCTCACTCCATACAAGTTAAAAAAAAAAAAAAAAAGAAACAGGAAAGAGCCTGCTGACAACAAAAACGCAACGCATCACAAACGTGAGCTGGGAATCAACATGTCTGCGGCACCTTCCCATAGTTTTATGGAGTCGATGCACATCACAATATCTTAATATATTCCATGCTCAATCCATGTAGAGAAGATCCAGGCTTCAATCACAAAGGGTTTAAACCGCTGGTGTCAAACTCAAGGCCCGGGGGCCAGATCTGGCCCGCCACATCATTTTATGTGGCCCGTGAAAGCAGCTCAAACACGTCAACTTCCATGATCCTTTCTAAAATATCTACCAAGATTTTAAAGTCTCATGTGTAATAAATAAGAGCTATATTCTAAGCATTTTCTTGTTACCAAACCCTTCATGATAGTATCTTAAAAAAATAGTTGAGTCAGCAGTTATTCTTGAATTCTTTATATGGGTTCAGTCATAACGGCTCTCCAAGTGAAACATTAATTAAAATGTGGCCCACACCATAAATGAGTTTAACCAAACAAAACAAATTTTAAAAAAATCATAGCACAATTTTTTTCCCAGTGCAAAGTGCTATAATGACAATTATCATTCAAGGATGGCACAAAACTGCTGAACAGCAAACACACATAAAGAACAAGAATTTATTTTCTAATATTTTCACAAAAATCAACTCAGTCAAGATTTTAATATTATTCGGGTATGGATGTCATTCAAAATTATCAGGCCTGTTGTAGTATGGGGCAGTAGTCTGTACTCTAGTGGTGAATGCTGACATTGTAACTTAAAATGACAGTAAAGCAAATATGTTTGGAATTTCCTCCAAAGAATTCTGAAGGGGGAAAAAAAAATCATCTTGACAGAACAGAAAAAATGTGTGAGACCTTAATCAGAACATAAGAGAAAGATGAGACACTCCTTCAGAATATGACATCCTGTTACAGGGATGTGCTGGCATCCGTGGTCGAGTCAGTGCCCTCTTTGGATCTCCTGCACTCTGCAGCGCTGACTGGGAGCTGCCAAGGTTTTTTTTTTTTTTTGGCCAACCACATTTCAGAAATAGAGGGCACCTGTGGCCGCCGTGTACATAGAGTGAATGTAGTCACGTGATGTACGCAATGCGAGCCCAAGGGCACTCTGACATCCATTTCGGTCAACAACAGGGCCATTTGCTGAGTAAAACATCAGCTTCATGAAATGGCTGCAAAACCTTGGATTCATCTGCTTAATTCTTATTTGGACTGGTCGGGGCACAGAGAACATTTTATTGCCAAGAAAATAGTTCCCCTTTAAATGAGCCGCATTTACACCCATTAGAGCTCAGTGCTGCTCAGAATACTGCAACGCAATGTGGTACTACACATGAAGACAAACAACTCTAAATTCCAATTTACTGTGTACTGTAAAAGCCTCTAAAAACGATCCAGTAGCAGCTTTAATATAGCGCTGGCGCGACAGGTGCACAGTCATATAACGGAGGTTCACTGTACAGCGTTCTCCTGTTCAAATGATGCCGGTAATGTTGCAGTCGCAGTCATTAGGGACTGTGACAAGCACCACATATTGAGGGAAGATCGGCAATTAAAGGAGCCGGCTGCCATTGTTGCACAGGAGGCTGCCTTTAATGGTGATAGCGACCACCCGCTATGATTAGAAACGACTGTTTGCGCAGGCTTATTGTTTAATTACACTGAATGATTTCAATGGTCTTTGTGAGTGTTTTTCCAGTGGAGCTGATCTTGTTATTTGGGGGGGTTTTGTGTGTGGAATTCCTGCCTCTTCCTACTTTTTTTTTTTGCTTTCAACATTATCTCCTTTTCAGTTTTATCTCACTCTTACCTTCCAACAATACATTGGTGGTATTTTGAATTCTGGCAGCGTCGAGCCGCCGCGTCCCGCAAGACGAATTATTTCTTATATTCGGCGGTGTATGGAGGTGTCGCGTCACCGCATCACTTGACAAGCGTGAGATAGGTTCAACAAGTTGATAAGAGGCAAGTTACTCTAGTCACGGGAGGGAACGCCGCCATGGATATGTAACCTTATCACACTGGTGCATTATCATTCTTTTATTTTCATATTTTACTCATCTGTCTTGGAGCACACATTGTTGTCTGGGTTTCTGTCTGCCTGCAGGTCACCCACAAGAACTTTGTCTCATATTTCACCAGTGAGATGCACCTAAAGGTTTTATGTTGCAATTCTTTTTTTTTTTAAATCACGCTCGCATCAGGTATGCATAAAGCAACAACCAGATTAGACCTTACACCCGATAAAACAGCTGTTGCTAACAAAGTGCATATCGTCCAGTCCGAGTGTGGGTGAGAGCTGTTTACCCCACAATGTGCTCTCCACAGGCTTGTCACTGCGAGGCATCCTTACTTGAACGCCGGCACAATGACTCCATCTGTCACCGGTGGATGAAAAATGAATGTTGAAGAAGACGGAGCAGCAAAGAGAAAGGAGCCGGGAGCTGCAATGATGAATGAAATGCCGAGCGGGAAACGGAAAAACCTGTGTTGTTGAAAGGACAGATTAAATGGCAAACGTTCATCACATCTCACACACACCTACGATAGGTGAAAATCTTTGATATACAGACCATACTACTCCTCACGCATGCTTGAAACACTTTAAACTGAAATAAAATACATATTCCTTGGCGCCCGGTCTCACTGTCTTGCTTTGAAGAAACAGAACGCGATCATAACAGCATCACTTTGAGGAAGCAAAAAGACTTCCACTGGCATAAGACCCAAAGTGGGCTTGCTTCAAGATGTTTATTTGTTCCTCCCAGTTGAGGTGCACTATAGAACTGAGACATAAAGCCGCAGAGAAATATATATCCGATTTTAAACGTTCAACCACACCATATGATATCTCTAAAAGTATCCTAGCTTCATGCTAACAAAACAATGTGAAATGGCAAAGATTGACAAACGAAATTTAGCATCAATACAACGGCAATTATATTTAAACCGTTTTGGGCAGACACCGCTGAAAACATGAGTGAAACCAGATTCGCACATTTCTGTCAGGAATCACAATCCTAAAAGCCCCAAAATTGAGACAGGACTCCCAGTTGTCCAGCAATGTCTTTAAAAGAACAAATGATGATGCTTCAAGCCTGTTTGGAGGCAGAGGACCAAGAACTGCCTCATCAACAAGAATGTGTGTGCCGATGTTTTCGTCTACGCATAGACAACCAGGAGAACCAAAACATTTGAACAACTGTTACTTTAAGACACATTTGGGACATCACTGGACAATGAAGGCCCATTATATTCGTTTGTGTTTTTCATTCAGATATTTACGGTACATAATGAATTTATTTCTACATTAGAGCTGTGTGATTAACTACAGCTGTAATTACCCCCATATAGAAAAACAACTCCGTCGTAAACTGTGGACCTCTGTGCTACCTCGATCTTAAAATATGTGGGGGGAAAATTTGGGAAATTAAGATATCCTTTATTTGTCCCGCAATGGGGAAATTACAATCAGAATTCAGAAAGGAAAACGCTGGGTAGGGAGAGGGGAAAAAAACCACGCTCGAACTATCCTCTTCTGAGGATAATTTAAGTCCAGGATAAAAAAAGACCCTAGCACATAAATAAGCATATGACAGTTACAACAAGTCACAAGACATAACATGTAATAAGGGGGAGGATGAATGTGAAGGCGGGGGGGGGGTGACCGCGACGCGTCCGAAATGGCCAGCTGCACGGCACACGAGCGCTCTGCATGTCGAACCACGTCACGGGGGAAAAAGAATCGGAGCGATGAAGACGGTGATAACAAGGATGTGTATGCGCGTGTGGTTGTCCAGTTGTGTATGTGTATGCGTGTACAGGTCATAGCTGCTTCGTCGAGGTCTGCTCATCATGAAGACAGTCCCGGCTTATCAGTCCATGGCCGAGAAGGAGGGGGGTGATGGTGGGGGCCCTAGATTCCATGCATACTTCCATCCAGGGGAAAGGGCCAGATAGCGTTGTTTGTTTTGGAGGGACGGCCGCCAAAAATTTCAGACAGCCTTGAGCCCGTGGTCTGTATCTCTTCACTGGCGCCGATCAGCCGAATCCGAAAACTCTTTCCGCAGCGCGGAATCCAACTTCTCCATGTTGTTGTCGATCGCGCGGAGTCGCTCCAAAACCGCATCAATATTGCGGTTGAGCTCAGTTCCCGCTTGAGTCTGAGTGTTGGACATTCGCACCAAACCATCCAGAATGACCGGCAGCTTCTTCACTTCCAATAAAGCCGCTCCCGTCAGTTGAATTTTGCGATAGAACAGAAAGCTGCCAACACCAAACAGCAGCATACCTGTTATCAAAAGGCCAATAATGTAGATAGATGTCTTCCACATCCTCCACGGACAGTATTGCCAGGAACACCGGTCTCCACTTTCTCCATGGATCCAGGGCGTATCCGGCAGCAAATGTCCCCGGAGGGCAAGCAGGCTCCCCACTGCCTGCTCTTTCCGTCGAAAAAATTTTGTCGATTGAAATGAAACAAAAGAATCAGAACAAATACCAGGTTCTTGTGAAACAAATTAAAGAGCACTGTCAATCACGGCCCGATTGCACTGGGAAGAACAATTAGTCACCAAAAAAAAAAAAAAAAAATGGTGGCCCCTTTGTGTTTCTCTTATTTAATCTCCGGGCTGTAAAGTGGAACCATTTTCTTGATAACGGCACTTTAAGAGACACGAAAAGGTCGAAATCATCATGGACTGCTCTTTTATCTGCAAATTTTTTTTGTTCTTGTTCTCAACTAAAAAGAAGGACAAATGGAATCAAATCCTCTCAGCACTTGGTCTGACATCCTCAAATGAGGCGCTTGAATTCATTCATTAGTCTCTGAAAAGATTGTGCATTGCTCATAAAACGAAACAACTCGCAACCAATTAAAAACAAACAAAAAAAAAAATCAAAAAGAGAAATTGTATTATGCGTTGAAATAACATGTCTGCGTTGTCAATTGGATATTTGCTTTGATCGCAAGGAAGTAGAACTGCTAAAATTTGGATCGATTATTGGTATGTGTGTAACCTGCTTTAGACACAAGATAGGAAGCTCTACAGCGAGTGTATATTTATTGTAGAGGATGCGTTCCAGACCGACCCTCAATAGGTGAAAAAGAGACTCAACATGTAAAAAAAAAAACGTGTCTACCCCCTCCCACAAACCCACCTGAACTTGTCAAACTGTAAACCGTCACACAAGACGATATAACCAAACGATATAAGAACCACAGTCCACTCACCTGATGTTAACATCGAATGCGAAACGCCACAGTCAGTCTGGCAGAAATGAGCAAAACTGTTTAGGTAATTATAGATCTTCAAAACATACATGAAGCAGTAAAACATACAAACAGGCATATAGTATATTTTCTGTGTGCTTAGCATCAATAAATATTAAACAAAGCAAAATGTGAGTATTACACTGCGGGCCTGAACAATGCACCGCAACTGAGACAGACTGAGCAAGGTATATAGTTTTCAGGACTCCTGGTAGGTCTGGCACCTGAGATTGGTCCAGCTAAAATTGAGAATGTTTTGGATGGAAAAGCAGCCTTTCAAAATCCGAGCTATTATTCCTGGATTTCTTACACCATCAACACCTGTTGCATCTCCAGTGTTTTCATGTTTTGACCATTTCTGTTGATTTATCACCCTCTTATTCATTCATGAGAACGTTTGTGTTCACACTCCATCGAAAGGTTCCGCCCGAATTCGAGTTTCATGGAGTCTGCAAGCATCTACAGTTTCACATCCGCGAGCCTTAGAGCATTGTTCTGTCATCAGCCCCCGATCCTCACAAGCCGCCCTCCCTACCACCCTGGCCGCTACCACTGTATACATCACAATAATGTTAGCGCTGACACTCCCTTCCGCCAGCATTCATCTGGAACTGAATTACATAAGCCATTTACCAGCGGGTCCTGGTGATGGATGGCAGGGCCCCCGGGCCAAAATAGAATCCAGGGGGTCTCATGACATACGACACCGTCCATTTTCTCTGTCATTTTAACTGCGATATGATCCAAAATGCATACGACTTTATAATATGTAAAGTCCAAAAGACAGATTCTGCAATACAACAAAGTGTGATAGTGTGTGTAACTGTGTAAAAAAAAAAAAAAAAGCCAGAGTGAAGACTTTTTGTTTACATGGGACAATTTGTCAGTGTAGTAGGTCCCACATCACAGCTCCATCCAGCAATATGAATGCCGTTTTGTGTGTGTGCACGTGTGTAAGCGTCTATTTGACTGCAGATAGAATTTAGAAGTGGGTGACAAATGATTTATAGCTGCAATCTTACTAGGCTGTCATTGCGCTTTATTCGGCTTGACGTTGTGGTTGTGGTGGTGGAGATGCGTTTTGCGTCACCTGGGATGGAGGGGGAGGGCCTCCTAAACTGATCGCTACGTTACCCGTGAAGACAAATACAAAGAGCCCTTCAATCAAGCAGGGCGGATTGCTGAAATAGGGAGAACAAACCCAACGCCAAAACACGGCTACAAAAACAGACAACTGCATGTGAAAGGAAGCTGAAATTGAAATGTAATTAGCATGCCCAAACTTGAAGGGGACATCTTATGTTATATTGACTTGAATTGTTTGTTTACCTACAAATAGTTGTAGCTCTGCAATGCCTGCCCACCTATTCTGTGTGAAATTAAACAGATAACAAACAAGGACTTTATTTTAGAAAATGTGCCAGTGAGTAAGCCATTCTGAACTCCGCCAAATTGCGACCCTCGTGAGGATGAAGAGGTTCCGATAATGGATAGATGGATGGAACGTCACAATTCGGCTCATTTACATAATAAGGGCCACTGCATCAAGCCAATATCAGATAACGACTCGGCAGTTAGGCTGTCTGAGATTGTGGGATGGAAGCAGTGCTGCAGTTTCAACACAGATTAGCATTAGCTAACAGCATTTGCTTTTGATAATATTTTATTGCGCCATAAAGTCAGCAACACCGGAGATTTTTGCAGTTTCCAGGAAACAAGAATATTGGAGGCAGTGGTGGATTTGTGGAGGGTAAGCAGAGCTGCAGTGAATTTCGCCAGATTAAAGTTAGCGGATAGTGCTTACTTCCTACACGTCATTGGTCGTTGTACAAGGCCTTAGTCTTCATGTGAAGCACTGATGATGAGTTTGAAAAAAAGCAATCGAGCTTAGCAATAAATTGAGAGAAAGTACCACAAAACCGCTCAAAAGTCACTTGAAAGTGAAAAACGAAAGGTCAGCCAAAGAAGAGAGCGACAGAAAAGTGGTTGGTTTCGAGCCGAGCACACGGATAATCATCAGTGGTGACACAGTGAAACATTTACGTGGGGCCAAGTTGCGAAATTTGAGCGCCAGATTATGAACCTGTTCTGACTGGCATCTCCTCTTTTAAACTGATGGTTTTCGACTTAAGATGTAATCTTAAAATGCGATATAAAACCTGATGTTCGCACAGCGGCTTTTACCTTTTCTTTGCGATAAGAGGGGCGGCAGTGAAGAGTTTGTCGCCTCGTGCGTATCTCGGCATCTGACTGTTTTTAAAGGTCTTGTAGATATTGATGTCGGATCTGCTGCATCTCCCATTCACGGCCCCCTGTGGGCATTTAATAACTCGGGTGAGCTCGCTTACCGCTGGAGGAACATGCTGTTCCTTTTAATATTTGTTGAACTGTAAAAATTGTATTTGCAGTGCCGCCTAAACTGGGTCTGTCAAGTAGACATATACTAGCTTGACTGACTCGTATATTGTGTGGATTTAAATGGTAAAACTGTACCTCCACAGACACTAAGTACATATTAAAATGTCTGTAATACGTATTCATGTATATAAACTCTATTTGTGGATGTGAATGACAAAGTGTACAAGACTAGACACTACATAGAGACAAATGTGTATGTATGGAGCAAAAAACGATGGTATAAAAAAATGGACTGACAAGAAAACATGAAGAATGATACATAAACAACATACTATACTGCAGTTGTACAATATGCAGATGGGTACATGACCAAAAGCAGAGATGTCAGTTGCATTTTATTTCTTTATCTATGTATATACAGTATATGAGCAGTATACTGCAATATACATAGATTAGCTTGGACTGATGATAGAGTAAATATTAAAAGCATACTGTACAGCAGTACTTACCCGTTTTTCTGGCAAGTGACAGAAATATGCCTTGACGGTCTCGTGTGTTTGTTCGCGGGGCTGAATACAAGCAGGGTTGCTTCCATTCACCATGTATGGTAACGTTTTGCATTTCCTGTAAAGTAGGTACTGTAGTAATAGCTTTAATCCGCCAATGGGCTGCCGATGACGGGACGGGTGCCCAGTCCGCAAACGGATCATTAATTATGGAGCGGCAGAGTTTTGTAAATTGCTCACCTCTGCTTGTACAGTGAATATAGATGTGAAAATCAGCAAGAATAGTCAGAAGCATTATCTGAGACACTATATATTGATCGGCAGACCGGTGGTCAACTGGTCAGTGTGTCTGCCTCACGGTGCAGAGGTGCAGGGTTTGATTCTGGCTCCGGCCTTCCTGTGTGCATATTCTACCCGTGCCTGCGTGGGGTTTTCCCTGATTTCCACCCGCATTCCAAAAACATACATGGCAGGCTGATTGAACACTCTAAATTGTCCCTAGGCGCGAGTGTGACCGCGAATGATCGTATGTCTCTGTGTGCCCTGCGATTGGCTGGCAACCAGTTTTGGGTGTCCCCCGCCAACTGCCTGAAGACAGCTGGGATAGACTCCAGCACACACCGCGACCCCGTGTGAGGATAAGCAGACCAGAAAATGGATGGATGGATGGATGGATATACATTGATTAACTACACCAGGAGTTTAGTAATTTGAGAAAGTGTTATTTCAGAAGTATCGCACTAATCAGCATCCAAGAAGTACTGGAGGTCGCATCTTCAGAAAGGTTGGTGACCCCTGAACCCTACGGTACACGCATGAAGTTGTTGAAGTGTGCATTTCGAAAAGGCAATCACATTGTGGTCACCAAGGTGTCAGGGGATTGCTCGCATAATACCCTTATTTTTGGAGGGGATTTCAGCTCACCACAGCCTCTGCAGTACAAGCCTGCCATTGAGTGCTGCTTCTGACAGGAGTGAGATGCTTAAAGCAGGGCAGCGTAGACAAAGACGTTTGATGGACAGGCGATGTTTTTGGTGCCGCCGCAGTACAGCAGGGTCCGTGTGAATTTATGGCGAATATTGTGAGACTTTCCTAGCAGATTCAGAACATGGCTCACCGGGGAATATGTCTGTATTTACTTGTTTGGCTCCCTTTGCGAACTCATCAACACAAGTGCATCCTTCTGTCCTTAATTCATTTTGGTTGGCTGCACCAGAAAAAACATACTTAAGTGTTCTCTGGATGGTCAGAAACTTTTTCTGCCATCTTCTCTCCAAGTACTACAGTTCAGTTGGCTTTTCCTTTTACGTTGCATATAAATTGGTTGTTTTGATATTCAGTTTATCGCAGGGGTTGCGCTCCAAAAATAACACGCAAAGATTTTTTTTTTTGGTTGAATTTTTATACTATTGTTTTAAGGCTGTAAACCTTTCTCACATTTCTCTCCTGTTTGAACATGCTCAAAGTTCAAACATTTGCAAGAAAATGCAAATGAATAGACAGTATTATTATTATTATTTATTGGAGACTCAAAAATTGTGTGACGGAAGACCAAATTTTCTGTGTGAAAGGAAGCTCAAAAATGCAATCTATGCTGTTAGAGTTCAAACTTTTGCTGTTGTTTTCCATTGTTGTTGAAGAATACTGTGCACGTAAGCATCATCCCGTGCGTTATGTCCCCGTGCTTTGTGAAAATGCATCTGACCTCCTGCCATTAGCCGCGCCGCTCGAGTGGCCGGTGTCCAAAATGATGAATTGGAAGTTACCAAAACTATCTTTCCCAGTTCAGGATCCACGGAAGGAGAAAATTGGCAAAGACATTTAAGGCCACACTTATCACATTCACCATTCATCATGTGGAGCGTGAGATGCTGTTTGTGTGCATGTTTGTGCGACGTCCCGGTGGGGGCGAGCGACTTAATTCATGTTTGTTCATAATTAATGTCTTCAGTTTATTTTAGGGTAATTTGTGCACTCGTGGAGTTCAGCCTGGGCATATTTTTTGTGTGAAGTGGGATGTAACGCAAAGACACAAAGAAGAGGAAAGCAACGCGGTGGAGCATGTCGGGCTACAATTGGAGTGAATCGCGATGAATCGCCTGGCAATTGGAGTCCATCAGATTTTAATTGAAGATGATGACATTGTGTTCTAATTGGAGTGAATCCTATCATATTTTGAGCGAATTTTTTATTGTATCATAATTGGAGCAGACATGCAATGATTAATCTCTAATTGACAGCTATTTGATAACCAAAAGAAGCGATAATGCTGCACATTACCAAGGGTGAGGGCCTTCATTATTAAAAAAACTATTTTTTAGGACGTATACGGAAAAAGTTGACATTCATTAGCTTTTTAGACAGTCAAAGTCAAGAAGTCATGGAGAAAAAGTAAGACGGGAGAGAGGAGCGAAAGAGATGACGGAGTGAGTAAGAACAGGTGAGTTGAGGGAATTTAATGACTGCATAAAATATATGAGGTGAGATGAGATATTCCGGGAGTGGGAGATATATCCGTTTCATAAGCGCTCGAATGGAGGCAGTTTGATTCAGTCCCCCCACTCCTCCCCCCCAAAAAAACCCCAGCTGATTTCACAGAATCGTCAGTCACACGTTTTATTTTTTTAGACTTTTAAAACAACGCCTGCCACTTGTGCAGTTGTCAGCAGCGCATTTCTATTTTTATGTTGCAGAGCATTTTTTGGATTTTTTTTTTTTAAACACTCACTCACATTGACACACATGCACAGTGTAAAACACAACAAGTAGCGCACGATGCTCAGCGCTCATGCTGCACTGCATCGGGACATTTCTGACCTGTGAAACGTATTGTATTGCGTCGCATCATAACTGGAGGGGATCTTCGGATTGTAACGTGAGAGATTCATATTCTTTGGAGGGAATCATATCAGGATATTTGTGAATTGTATCACGTCATATTGGAGTGAATCATATTGCATCGTATCATGCTTGGATTGCGTCTGAGCATAACTGGAGCTGATTATATCACATCTTAATTTAAAAAAAAAAGAGCGAATCCTTATGCATCATGAATAAGGGCATTGTATTGGATTGTGTTGTATCACAGCTGGATTGACTCCATCACAATTGGAGTGAATCGTAATGGTACCGTAATACAAATTCATCGTATCACAATTCTAACAAAATCATGTCATATCGAAATTGGGGAAAAATCATATTTAATTGTGACCGGTAACTACGGCAATTGGAGCGAATCTTAACGTACCGCCACTGGAGAGAAGCGTAATTTGAAATCATATCACAAATGCAGCAGCAAATCCAATCGTATCAAAATGAGAGCGAATTACATTACACTGTATGTTAAGTGGATTGAATCATAACTAGCTTAATTGGACTGAATCTTATCCTCTATTCACATTGTATTGTAATTGTCGTGATTCACGTCTTTTCATGGAGGAAACACATTGTAACGTATCATAATTGGAGTGAACCATATCTCAGGAAATCATATCAGGATTGATATGGGACGGAATTGAGGGAATTGTATCGTAACGTGAATTGCCCAACCGCAATCGCAATTCCAAGCAAACTTGCAGCATACTGACATTTGGATGTCAACAAATTCAATTAGCCTTCACATTTTTAAAAAAATAATAATTTATTTTGCTAGGATCTAATGCCTCACCTTCAATCAAATACCTTGACGCCGTGCCCTTGACGCGAACGAAACGACGCCGGCTTCCTTCTTGGTTATTCATTAAACTTTCAGACCTAATTATACCACGCTAACGCTAAAGGGCTTTTCATCTGCGAGCAGGATGTGCTCCAGAGGATTTTCACCTGTTTACAAGCACCATTAATGCTAATTAGCACCACTGCAAGGATCAAGCATGAAGGGATTGCGAGAGAATCCAACAGGTGACATTGAAGTAACAGCTCGAGGTAATGAGGCCACTCTTTAATCCATCCGCTCACATGCTTGAGAGCTGCTGTTTTGGCTAGCAAGTGAGCTCACGTCTATTTGTGAACAATCGTGAACTGAAATTACAGGCAATGAAATAATCTGCCAGATTTATCATGTGCTTCGGTGCTGTTGCGTTTGTTAGCAAATGGTTAACATCTGTATATGGACAATAGTGTCGATATACAGAGAACATGACCTATACTCCTATGTTTCCACGGTAGTCCAAGAGGTTTGACCACTTTATGGCATCAACAAGTTTATGACCTCCACAGGTTTATGACCTCAATTTGGATTTATGTCGCATCTATGACAGCTTAACGGGTCGCGGTGATATACATGGACTTCATATTGCACTACAAGTCTTGATAAGTCCACTGACATTCACACCCTCACCGAGACACGGCCCTGTTGTGTTTAGTGCTATTTAATACTGAAGGACGCTTTTATAGGCACTTCTTTTGTTCACTATATGTCAATGAATGTGTGTGTGTGTGTGTGTGTGTGTGTGTGCGTGTGCGCGCCACTTCGAAACATAGACTCGACGTCTTTAGTGGCAGGCACTTTCAAATTTCAAATGACATCAGATTGATTGGCTGTTGAGAGAAAACGTTGACTAAAACTGCGGCGACCGACACACATAAATGCATTTTATAACCAGCATCTCTGGTGAGTGTGATGAAATGGATATTTAGGAGTCAGTCTCTCCTGTAAGCACTTGCCCCAGTTCAAACACAATACTGCATATACTTGGTATCGGATTAATGACAAATGACATTGTGGAGTATTATGCGTTATCTGTCGTGCCTTGACTCCTTTGGGTCTTTTCAAATTTAGGGGTTCAATTTGCATGTCATCACCTTCAAAGGGAAGGTTGTGGACATCCTGAGGCGGGGGGGGGAGAATTTTTGAGTGTACTCAGCATGCAATAAACGAAGCGTATAACAGGATGTGTTCATTTGTGAGCCTACCGATTAGAAAACATGCGTATCTGAAGACATTTTATTTGGAGTCCTACCCCAATTATAACAAAGCATTTTGGCCGACATTTTAAGTTGTAGTTACAATGGTTAACTGAATAATTTGTATTTCTTTGTTTTTTAAATCAAAATAATGGTGATTACTGTGATGAGTACGATTATTATTTCAACAATAATCATAATGACAGGAAACGTTCCATGCAATCCATCCATCCATCCAATATCGGAGTCGCTTATCCTCAGGAGGGTCACGGCACACAGAGACAAACAACCATTCACACTCACAATCACACAGAGAGACAATTCAGTGTTCAATTAAGCTATCATGCATGTATTTGGAATATGGGCGGAAACCGGAGTACCCGGAGAAAACCCACACAGGCATGGGGTGACATTGTGAGAATATCAATAAATGCCATCCAAGTTGCCTTTACAGTTCAAAATGGAGTAGAGTACATGCAGCACTGACTGGCTGAGGCTCTCCGACTAACAGCACACAAGGACAAGTCTGTCTATCACTCAGCTTGCCTTTAGATGTTCCACTGATTTCCCCCATTTGGTTTCATTTTTATGCCCCCCCCCACCTTCCCCCCCTACATACCCATGCAGTCACTGAATTAAAAAGAGAACGTCCGCCCCTGCTCTTAAGAGCAATCAAAGGTCAATGCTGGTAGTGAGGGGATGTTAAACACAAGCACTGCTGTGCTTAGATGACCTATTTTTTTCTCTTGGTTCTTGCCTTCAGCTCTAACCTCTTTTTGTGCTATCTTCCCGTTTCGCTTTTGAAAATGTGCACTTCTGCGGCGCGATAATAGGCCGGCTGTCTAGGCGGGCGCAAGCTGCTGTGTGTGAATGTCAGGGTATAACGCATAGACACATACAGTATACATACACCCAGTGCGAGCTCCATCCTTCAGTCTGACTGTGAAGGCGACCCACTGAGCAGGAAGCGAGGATAAGGCACCACACCCCCCGCTGGTCAAAGAAAGAATGAGCAGGACAGATAATGCCGTCTTATCTAGCCCCACAAAAGCCCGCTTTGGCTCCCTCCATTCCCTTTCCTCCCATCAAACATTTTTTTAGGGTTGGCTGTATTCTCTCGCATAAGATACCAGCACCATAACTTACACAAAGACCCCATTTCACGAACTGCAAAAAAAAAGTGGCTAACGCATAGCCGCACAGTGTGGCGATAAATTAAACGGCACAATAAAGGGAGACCATATCTTTTTTTTTTTTTTTTTTAACGTAGGTTAACCACGGCAAACGCTTTGTACAAATGTGTCCAAATGACATGGTTCAGAAACAAAGCGGGTTACACACAAATCTTTCACACACAAAGTACCTCAGTTGACACTGTACGATTTGCGAAACGTCTCGGCGTGGGCACGCAGTTGCGAGCTGCGTAACCATCACAGGTTCCATGCGTCACATGTTGCATGTAGCTTTGTTTATTTGCTCCAAATTAGCACTCACCATGGCTCCAATGAAAGTAACAACTGCTAACTCTATTTGTGGTGAAAAAAAAAAAGAATACAGTAATAGCTTAACAAGAGGATGACGTTTGTGTTGGGTACTGGAAATTGAATAAGGACCTCTGCATTCCACAATGTAACAACGCTATTATTTTTTGAAAATTATACTTCAGTGCACACACGGAGCAGCAACACATACTCACAGGCATATTTTCTTTTCTGCTCCGAGGGGAGTGACTAATAGAAGTACCGGTAAGTTGAAACTTTTCTTCTTCTTGCAGTAATTATGCTGCATTTCACCCAGAAGACCTCAGTGCTGCCCGGCACAAATTTTAATTAACACAGATGTGTTGGTGTGTCCCAAATGTTTGTAGAAAGTTGTATTAATAATCAGCGTTATAGCAGAGGCACAAAGGATGAGCGGCGAAATAGCCTGGAACACCAAACTGGAGCTAGATTTGTCACGTGCACGCAGTCCATTTGCGTGAGACGCATGTTCTGTTCATCAGAAAACTGCCAGAGACCTTTTTTTAAAAACATCTTGGAACTGTTTTAAAAGTGTACCAAAAAAAAAAGCATCATGTCTGCTTCAAAACAATATGATGAGAAGCCCTAAGCTCTTGCGGCTATCAAACGGCGCCATCTTGACAAGACTAATCACTCCAAATCTTGTGCGACACTAATAATCTGCTCGAGTCATCTCAACAAGACCCCCCTGTGGGAATCTGTCTGTTCGCATCACAACAACCATTATTATTATTATGATCATTACTGTTTGTGGCTGCGAGGTCGTTGGCTTTAGAAAGTGTGTATGTGGTGACATTGTTCTGGATTCCATTATCTTCGTTATCAAAAAAAAAAAAAAAAAGTCAGTTTTCACTGGCACTTCAGGCTATGCAGTGCTGAGTATCTCTTTATACGCACCACTCCACATACACACATTTCCCTGGCCTGCCTAATTGGGGAGGGAGTAATTGTGGTGTGGGCGATGGCACCAAAGCCCCCAGCTATTGACACAAGGTTAAAGGCCCATTAACTCCACCACTAGAAATTAGAGAGAATGAGAGCGCCACACAAAGAAACATCCTCGATCACAGGCCATATTTGCACTGATCTTCAAAGGGGACAATCAATGTAAAATTGACTTTTGAATGCTTGTGAACAAATACTTGGGGCTCTTTGACTTGCCCACTTATCAAGTATGACGTTATGCAGCCAAGTAAATCTTTTTTATATTTCTGAAAATATGTCTCTGAGAGAGCAATTCTGCACTTTTTTAGAACAGCGGGGCTAATTTCCATACCCCCCCACACACACTCACAAAAAACACTCAGTTTCTCTGTCTATGACTTGAGCAGCTAGGCTGGTTGAAGATCCAGAGCCACTTTCAAGCGTGCAGACCACACCACCTGAGACACTATCATGCGGAGACAACCACATCCCTCCGTGGGTGTGACACCACTACTGTCATGTCCGAGTAGAAGGGTAAGCAGAGCTGCAATGTGTTTTGGTGGTACTCAATTGTGTTAGCTTCTGCTAAGCGGCATTTACTTGATTGAAGCTGGTGACATGGTGGTGGCATTTGTGTTTACCGTGTCTATTCGACACAAACACACAGTGTTGTTTGTGAGGTGCTGTCTCCAGGAGTTAAAATACCCAACCCCAACACACACACACACACACACATTCTGCCCCCTCCCTCCTGACAAGTAGAAACCACTCTAGTCCAAGTGCTGGTCGTCATGGTAATGAAATATAGCAAGGGCCAGGGACCCAGTATTTCCCACTGGAAAATTGTTTGAAATGTGTTGCAATTTTGCCACCTGCCCAGGAAGCAGGAGCACAAAAAACATCAAACCTCTTTTGAGCACACGCATCCATTTGACCATTTGTATTACGGCAAATGAAACATGCTGCTGCGAGGTTAGTCTGCCACTCTATTTGCTCTTGAGTGAATTAGGAGCAAAAAGTGCTGTCGTAGACTTTGCATCCCGCCACCTGACCTCATTCCTCAACACCCCCCCCACAACCCCCACATCCACAAAAAAAGTGTAGAGAGCCATCAGCAGTTTTCTGAATGAAATAAATGGAAAGACCCGATGAGAAAAAGGTCAAAGTAATATAAATTTGTAGATAGGAAGAGTGGGGAAAATTGCTTTGTTTCTTCCAGGCTGTGCCGACAAGACTCGTGCAACCATTGGGTACATTTGTATCCATCCAGTATTTGTGGATGTGCATGTACACATTCGGGTGGGCTCGGTGTCTATGGCTTTTGGTGACACCTTTTCTAATTAAGTAAAGTATAATTACCGGTCTCAGCATTACCCATTGAAATCTTGTTCATCAATTTTTGACTAGCAGCAAAAAAAAACAAAAACAAAACAAAACAACTACAAAGCAATGGCTTGTAACTTGAAAAATCCATACGGTGAAGCACTTGCAATCCAGGTACCAGTCTGGTTGTATGCGGCAATTAAAGTCCATTTTCTCTCTGACGTTTCTTGTGACCCAAGCAATTGAAGGATAAAAACACACTGAAGTGTTAGCTACTAACTGGTACTTTGTACGCGCGCTACACTGAACACCGCTGGTGGCGAGATGGCCGCTCGGATATTCCAACGAACGGCGAGACGTTAATGAAAGGAGACGTCTTCCCCGAGGCTGCCAATGACGAGCAGGTCCTCATGCTTGAAGACAGCCTTGGCGTCGTTGAATGTGGACGCTTGCGCCGCTAAAGCCACGTTGGGACTCGTACTGTACGAGCCCCCCGAGACATGACACGTCGCAAAAAAGAAAAAAAAAAGAAAAAGATAAACAGACTAGTAGTTCCCTTTGTCAGAGTCTTTAACCTTCCAGCTCTCTTCCATCCACATGTCACAAAGATGTGTGTCAAAACCCAAAAGTTACAACTCATTCAAGGCCATACAGTGCAACCACCAAAGTCACCGCTGGTGCTCATTTCTGTCATTTCCTCCAGAGAAAAATCGTTTAAAAAAATCGTAAAAAAAAAAAACTGTCGCCATCCTATAAACTTTATTAACTGTACAGTACAGACTATGATTTGAGTAACTATGCCATACAGTGGTGCCTTAACTTACAGGTTTAATTCGTTCTGTGACCAAGCTTGTAAATCACTTTACTTGTATACGGTGGCGCCTTGAGATACGAGTGACGTGACTTTTGGCAACAATTCTTCAACATAATAAGACTTTTAAGCCGAAGTCAAGTAAAAAAAAATAAAATAATCTATGGAATGATGCGCATGTTCTATGTACCCCCTTTAATGTAAACACGGCACTCCCATTTAATATTGTGTGTTGTGGAATGAAAATAAACGTCACGTGATCAAACCGAAAAAAATAAGTGAGCCGTGAAATTCACAAACTGAGCCCAAGGACACTTTGACGCCAATTTCAGTCAACAGCAGGTGGCAGTTCAGGACAAAATTGCATCTCGCTGGGATGAATAAAAATGAGTTAATGAAGTCAAGTCAAAAATGTTCTTCACAAGAATATGTTCTATGCAGCCCCACCAGTCTAAACACAGCATTCTGATTAATAGTCTATATATGGAATATGAGTTTATCTGTTAAATCCACTCATTTTTCTCCATCTCAAGGGACGGCCATTTTTGCCACTTCCTGTCGACCATATTATACTGCCCTCTAATGGCCAAGTTTCACACAGCAGAAAGAGCCATAATTAACTAATCATGATGCAAAAGCTTTTTCATTCTTTATATGCTATTAAATGAAATTACAATATTCTTTTAAAAAGTGCACAAACATTTTTTTTGTTGTTTATTTACAGATAGCATTTCCATTTTTTTAATGAAGAAACATGATTTGAGATATGAATGTTTTGCGTTGCAGCCCAGAACATTTTTTTTCTATGCACACAGAAAACAGCTCTGTGTTGTAAAAACATAAAACTTAATAAAAGAAAATGTATTTAAAAAACTGGGTTTTGAACATATTGGTTTTAAAAATGTATTTCATATACGGGTATATTGAGTTACAAGCTTGGAAATGAATTCAACTCCAATTTCAAGGTACCGTTGTATAAGCTTGCTTGGGAGTGGAACCTCTGCTTTCATCAATTTTTTTTCACCTCGACCCCCACCACTTGGAAGCCTCTCGCCAGGGCCTCCGTTCGTCCCTCACTCTCCTCCAGCTGCCTTTTTTCTCACAGTTGTCTTGTATTTTTGCATACTGTATGTAGAAACATTTTTATAATTTAACATACATGAATCAATAAATGAAATCCCATCATATTTTAAAATAGTTTTTTTTAAAAAATCCAAGTCGATTCCAGCCATGTTAATTGAATCTGCTCAGAGCCTTCAGAGTCTGCTGCTCTCCCACTGGGACTGATTCTTCAAACAATCCGATTTAAGATGTTGCCAGCATTTTCTGTCTTTCATTTGGTTAGTCAGAGCGCAACTTGTTCCAGCCAACTACCACTTGCAAATACAACTGTAGTGTTCTGCACAGATGAACACATTTCATAATCTGCATCAGTACCGAATTCACAGCCTGCCACTGGTAAATGGCTTCTAGAAAGAGTTGTGTCACTTCAGATGAACACTATTAAATGTAACTGCTTGGACAGGCAGTCGTGTGTGGAACGGGAGCGAAGAGGTGAAAGAGCGCGAGGGCTGTCTGATCTCATCCCGTCACGGGATGACTCTTCCTCGGCGTCCTTTTGATGCGCTGTGCTCTCATCACACGCTCTCGGGGACCAGTTGGCACATTTGCGTCCATGCCGGTGCCGCGTTTGCGCATCGGTGACCAGATTCCGCCATTTCGGAGCGCTTCCCATTTGCCCATGGCAGCTCAGGGCAAGGACACTATGTATGGGTTAAATAAAAGTGTCATTCTGTGTGTGTGTGTCTGTGTGTGTGTGTGCGCAGATGGTTTCGACCATTGGAACGTTTTTTTATGAGAAGTTGTACAGAATCCAGGACCTCGTAAAAGATTATTGGGTCCTTTAAACGCTTCATAACACCGACAACATGTTTGTCCTCAGTGGCACAGAGCGCAACGGGGGTGAGGCTTCGAAACACTTCGTTGACTAAACATGGCTTCCTCCATTTTTTTTTTGTGGCTGTAAAAGCTGGATGCAATTTTCACGATGGTCACTTAGCACAGAACGCAAAGGCCAGGCAGGTCAAACCAACTGTTGCCATCGTAAAATGGGGCCTTGACTCACGAGTGCTCCAACGTCTAAGTTTTGAATACAAAGCTCACATACTGTGATGCTCTGCAATGCCCTCCGACTTTTGATGTCGCCTCCCCAGGGCCTACCACACATAGGCACACATGCAACATACGAAATGTAGGTGTAGTTTTAGATCGATTTGGTTTTTATTCATGTATTTTTATTCTGCATTAAAAACACATCAGTGGCTTGATGGAGTGCTGGTACAGATTCGTAGCATTTCAATTGATCCATCCATCCATCCATTTTCCGATCCGCTTATTACCACAAGGGTCGTGGGGGGTGCTGGAGCCTATCCCGGTTGCCAGCCAATCGCAGGGCACACACAGACGAACAACCATCCGCGCTCACACTCACACCGCTGGACAATTTAGAGCGTCCAATCAACCTACCATGCATGTTTTTGGAATGTGGGAGGAAACCGGAGTACACGGAAAAAACCCACGCAGGCCCGGGGAGAACATGCAAACTCCACAGAGGGAGGTTGGAGCTGGAAATGAACCAGGTACATCTGCACTGTGAGGTAGACACGCTAACCACCGGGCCGCTTCAATTGATTTAAATGGTAAAAATGTCATACGATAAATTAAAAAAACTTTAAAAATCGAACATGATAATGTTTTGACAAATGTACACATCGTGGAATGAATTGTCTTTTATATTTCTGATTATAAAATTGCACTTCATGAGAGTCATTATCACTTGAAAGCAAGTAGGCATTTCATCAAACCAAGTTCAAACCAACCAGTTTTTTTTTTAAATAAATGCATATTTTTCTAAAAGTGTCAATAAAAAGCGCTTTTTATTCACGTTCTATTCTTTACATAAATGCTATTTATAAAATGTCATGGGGATCTATTTTCATCCCCAATGTCAACCTACAACGGGGTAGGCTAGACTGAGTATTGATACTTTCGCCGATCAAATACACCAAAATTACATTACACCACCAGCGCCAATAGAGGTGGTTCCAGCAGGCACAGTGCAGTCTGCCAAATTCATAAAGGGGCCAAACCAGGCTTGCATCGGCATGAAAATCAAGATGAGCCACGTTTTACGCTCCAGCACAGCTGTGCCATCTAAAAATAGAGAGCCCATAGTCCTAAAAATGTCAAAATGTCAGCGATTAAAATTAGAGTTTGAGAGAACAAAAATGCCTTTTTTGGAAGTGGTGGTGGGGGTTACATGTCATTTTCTTAAACCTCATAACGAGTTGTAATTTTTTTAATGTAATATTATATTGTGGAAGAACATGCTTCAAAAAATGTTGCATGATGGGACTCAACTATTTATTTTTTTATACAAGCTATTAAAAAGTCCTTTTTACACACAATGTCCACTTTGAAGGAAACATAGTTCGACAATGCAGCCAGAACTAAAATCCCGTTACCCTCCGAATGCTCTGATGTTGTTGCTTCCTGTTAGCTACTTTAAAACTTGGCGTCACAAGATGGCCTCTTTGGTGTTATTGTGTGTTTTTGTCAGATAATTGCGTGCACAAGGGGAGTTTCTCGAAAGTTTCTCAAGATTTGATCAAAGACAAAAAGTTTTGCAACAGACTAATGGTGATCTCCCGGAGGCTGGACGTGCGCACAACGGGCGTTTGGCCGCTGCAACTTTAATGCGCGCACACACACACATACACATACACACATTTTAGATCGGAACAGCTTGTCTTTGCGACGACTACACCAGTCTTCACGGAACATTAACTGGCTCTAATTAAAACATGAAGCAATATGTTGTTTTGCAAGCATTACTCTTTTTTTCCCTTTGCATCCTCCTTCATAAAGCCTTAGGGAGCACACCTTCAGTCAATTTCCCAGACTCATCCCTGTCGTCATTTCACATATGCTACGTTGTGTTGTTGGACATGGCGGGGCATCTCCGCCTACACTAATAACGTGACTAAGGAGTTGAAATGAAACTACATTTGGCTTCCATAATATGTGTTTTTTTGTTTTCCACAGCAAACTGTTGTTTGGAAGATAAAAGATGTGTGGTCAATAGTGAATCCCCCGCTTACCACGTACGTTCCAGACACATCCAGTTTGAATTTGCAATGTACTTTAAACAGACCGTATCAAACACACTCATAGTTTAATAATTCCAACACACTTTAAAAGCACTGTAAACATATTTTAAGGCAAAGAAAACGTAAGCATAAAATTTAAAGACAATATTGGCTGTATTGTGATGTGTGTGTGAGTGTGTATGTAAGAAGAGGTTGGGTTCTGATGGGGTGGAGTAGCGTGTGAGTGTTTGGGTGTGAGCCGGGGCCGACAGTAGCTCCTAATTTCTTGTGTTTTGCTGTTCTCCTAGCGTCAAATGCGAGAGCATTGCATTGAGGAAAACCATCCCAAAAAGTGATCACTAAAACATCCGCACTATTGCAGGGGTGCTCATAATGAACCGTAGTACATGGGATTATTTGAATTGTAATCGTTTTATATTGTTGATCAATATTTATTCATTTATGTAACAATTTAATGACAATATACTTATTACTACTTATATGCCATATACCTTTTCAGAGGTTGAATTGTATTTTTATTATTTATTTTATGATCATTGTATGATACCGTTTTTGAGTAGTTAATTTGAAAAAAAAATCGGAATTAATTCACGTGTCTATTATTCATGGGTTTTTTTTCTTTAAGAAACGGTTAACCAAATTATCAAGTTTAAATATTTTAAATTAATGTATTCATTATTAATTCAATGATTTATTTTGATTTTAAGACCACTGTGCAGCACTGTTTTTATTTTTTGTTGTACTGAAATATGAATGTAGTTATTCGGGTAGTCACATTAAATTTGATTCCAACTGATCACAAACCAGGTCAGCACAAACGAAAGTCTTGAATTTGAGTTTTTGCGAGACTTGTCTATGTTCCCCTCGTCTCCCTCGATTGCATGGCTCCACATATGGCCGGATGGAATTGGGCAAATCATTTCCAATATGTTCACGGGCGCGGCAATGGCGTTTCACAATATGGCTCATGAAACGACATTTAAATTGTCCATGTGGCACAAAGCGGTCTTTGAATGCCCTGCAGTGGAAAAAAGTAACTCAATTATCTAGGATCCCACATCAATATTCCCCATTTAAATGATTTCCATGCATCTGTTCAGCCCCCCAAAAAGACACTTTTTGTTACGAGTTTTTAATAATATATATTTTTTAAAACTGTATTGAAACAGACATTTAAAGACGTACTAAAACACATAAACGGAAAGAAATAAACTGCAGCATTCAATAAGGTGGACCACGGTACAATGTTGGCTCATTTGCAGCACCGGGTGGGCACCAGGTAGTGCTTTAGAATGGTTTAGATCCTATTTGGTAGAAAGAACTTTTTGTGTTAGCCCTGGTTGCTCCCAGTCCCGTTCTCCCCCGCTGTCATATGGTGTTCCACAGGGTTGAAATGTGGGACCCCTGCTGTTTTCATTGTATTTGCTGTCCCTGGGTTCCATCTTACTTGTATGACAGTTCCCAGTATTAAAATACATCATGTATATTTTAAGAACGTTCCTCATAGCCAGACAGCATGTGGCCAAGGAAAGGGTGGCTTCCCCCTGGTCAGGTCATTAAATTTCCCGGTGCCACGGAACACCTGGCCAGGGGTGAACACCGGGCGGTCCCCGCATTAGCTGGTATTAATGCAAATGTTGTGCTACAGCTGGTTGGGGCGAGGGAAAGGGCAGATCCCGCGTCAGATCATTAATTCCGCCCACAGAGACGAGCAGCAAAAATAGAGGGGAAGAAAAGTATGCACGCAGGCGAGACTTTTCTACAAAGAGAGTTCACAAGATTTGGGATTTTTTTGTGGACTATATTTTCTCAAGAAAATAAAATATTGGTGTCATATTTGTCGTTTTTATAAACTATAATCAGAGAAAGAGATAAAATTAGATTTTTTGGTGGTGGTGGGGGGGGGGGGGGATTAATTCGTCACAGTTCCCCCCAAAAATGTGGTAATGAAACTAACGATGAATGTTCATGATGTAACACAAGCATTTACGACTAATTTCAAAAAAGATTTTACTCAACACTCTTCTTTTTTAAGATTGTAACCTTGCAAGAACAGCTGTATTTTGTACAAAAGATCGCAGGAATTACAAATAAAATATAACAATAATTTTTGTTGTTTGTTTTCTGTCTCTAGCCGCCCAAATTCTCGATGGCACGTTTGTAGCAAGAAGTAACTCAGTCACTTTTCTGAATTCCGGCTCCGCCCATGTCCCGGCTCGCGCACACCCAAGCTCAAGTCACCGCTGGCTGCGCCGATTCAAAAATGAGACAAAGCTGATGTGCAACTAAACGCCGTCCGTCCATGACTGACCGCACAGCTGTGAGCACTGTGGGCAAGAAGAAGAAGGAAAAAAAAAAGTATCTTTTTGTAATGAAACGCTTCAGAATGCCTCACGGTGATCATTGCGGGGGTCAAGGAGAGTGGAAGCTTGCGATAAAGATGGAAGTGTTGGGAGGGAGTGAAAGAAAGAGACATCAATCTCCTCCCCGCCCCACTTTCACTGTGGTCTGGGAGACCTGTCCTGTTCCTGACATCAACAATACTCAGCCTTCTGGCGAGTCATCAATCAGTCACACGCTGACAAGATGGTGGAACTGAATGCTCCATCTGTGGGTGGGTGTGAGCATCGACGTGCATGAGTGGAGTGTGTGTTGGTGGTACAGCGGGCATATTGGGCAGGTGAAAAGATGAGTAGAAATATATGGAATGGACCAGCCACTGGAGGGGGAAAGGAAGCGACAGCAACGGGGTGAGATAAAAGTTCAAAACATGCAGGATTTCATTTATGTTTTATTTAAGGACTGTGTAAATATATTTTTCTTGAGTCAAAACTTTGTAGGATAAAATAGTACCGTATTTTCCGCACTAAAAGGCGCACCGAAAAGCCTTCCGTTTTATTAAAAGCTCACAGCGCGCCTTAAAACCCGATGCGGTAATATTTCGCCTCCAAAATGGCTCCTTGCTCGAGACATGCTGACAATGCAGAGTTCAAACTTAAGGCGATCGGTTACGCAATTGAACACGGAAATAGAGCAGCGGCAAGAGAGTTCAACATTAACGAGTCAATGTCATAACTTGCTGTTGGTTAAGTGAACTGTGTCGCTGCTTTATTATATACGTTTTACTGACATCTGATCGTTCAGTTGGTGTTTCCTTGAGCATAGCTCCATCTAGTGGATGCATTGTAGATTGCGTCTTATAATGTGGTGTGTCCATTCATTTTATTTTGAGTCAAATTTTGAGGGGACTCTTTTTCAGAAAAAAAAAGTATTTCAGGAAAAAAGTATTGATTTCAGAAAAAAAGCATTTATTGAGGAAAAATAATATTTGGAAGGGAAACCCTTCATGCAACATCAGTATGCGGGGGGAATGCGATGCTTCATAGGGGAACATTTTTGAGAATAAGTTGATTTTACAAGAATAAAGTTGTCATTTTTTTATCTGTAATAGTGGATATGAAAAAAAATATTTGGGAGAGAAAAGCTACAATTTCAAGAGATGCTTTTAAGAAACGCCAAAAAAGAGTCGTTTTCTTCTACCTAGACTTTGGGAGAAACGCATTTCCTTTTGGCTTAAAAAAAAGTGCAGCTAGTCATATTTCGAAAGGATAAAAGTTTTTTTTTTCATATATATCTATATATCTACTTTTCATTGTTATCCGGAGACGTTAACTTGGACGTAGCATATCTCGCAATCCCTTCAAAGCGCCTTATCGTCCATTTGAACATTGGCGCATCCTCGCAATAAACATCCCCTCGTAAATCACAGAGGATATCTATTAAATTAGCCCCGCAGCCAGATCAAATCAGGCATAATTGGTTAAATGCATTATACTGATTAATCGCCTCATGAGCCGTAAGAAAGTAAAAGTCAGGATGAGCAGAGGAGATATATATTAGGAGATATATATTCTTTGTCTGGAAGAAATCTTTACAAATGGCCTGACGAAGGACGAGCGCTCTGTTTCCTCCGCCCCCGTGGCTCGTCCGTCGCTTTTGATGGCTTTGAATCTGCTGGTCTAAGCTGTGTCTAAACATCTTCCCCTCCCGTTTGATGCGCGGGCTTTTAGAAATGAAAAGAAGCTTAACTGTCCGTTCCAATAAAGAAAACAGCATTCTTCTACTCAACAACAGTAAATGCTGCCCGGATTAGAAGAAAAGGCCATTGTCTTCTGAGTGATGGCGTCATTACAGAGCACTTTAGAGAAGGGCAACACCAAAAACAATTCATTGCAAAAAAAGAAAAAAAAACATCTAAAAGTTTCACATGCCGAGTACACTATTTCTACACTGAAATGGCTTGGGGCAAAGACAGTTTTCATTTGAACAGCACATATTAGTGTTGTGGTATTCAGGATGCTGTTGCACACGGTCATTATCATCATCCGGCAAAATTCTGCCCCGAAAGAAGTGGTCGAAAAATTTAAGTGCTCACATTATGTTCAGTCCAATATTTTTGAAGGGGAGCATACATTTGTGAATATAAACGCAAAAGATTCAGTGCAAAAGTGCCACAAAGTCAGCGAGAAATGACTTGTTGGAGGCCCACAAAGAACAAACTCCAGCATTATGAACACACTGATATGTAGGTTCCAACAAATTCTGTCAGTATGGATCGATCGCTGTGCATATACATACATATATATGCCTTAAGAGTTCAAATCCTGACAGCTGCCTCTTCAAAGAAAAAAAAAGACTTCCACGGATCACTTTGCTTGTGAAATTTTGAAATCCACTTGACCTTCACCGCGTTGCCTTGAAGGCGTTCGACGGCGTTCCTGTCCATCAATCTCGCACGGCGCAGAGACGGAGAAATAGATTAACTTCAACTTCACATTTCTTTTTCCGAGTGCGTCACGTTATGCTTGCGGGGGCGCATAATTATCGTTCCATCGGTGAGGGCAAAAGTGACAGCCGTGTCACTTGTGGATGTGGAGAGTTCACTGACGGAACGGCAACAGATGACAAATTTCTATTCACAGAAGAAGCTTTTAAAGAACACACTTTATCGACCAGTTTATTTTCATGTTTACTGAAGCCAAAAGGGCAGCGTGCTTCTTCCTTCTCAAAGTCTACTTTGCACATACTTGATGTTTTTGCTCTAACCGGCCCTAGCCGACCTTCCTAACCTCGCCGCATCCCTCCCGTTCCTACAACCGGAATATGAACATCGGAAAGAGTTTCTAAAATGCCAATTCTCAGGTTAACGGAGAACTAAACGCCAATTGTATTTCTATTTTTTTTTACAATTTTTTTTTTCAAATTTACCCGCTGTTTTCGACTGAAATTAACAATTTCACTGCGTTACTTCCGCTATACAGGAGATACCCGAATTACGAACATCCAATTTAAAACCATTCACTCGTTAATGTCGTTAATGCCGTATTTGTAATCGCACGCAACATCATGGCGTACGGGAAATTTAGTGTGCTCCAATTTGCCAACAATTCAGGTGAGGAACAGCCTCTTGGAAGCCATTGTGTTCGTACCATGGGTGCTAATGCAGAATGTCACCCATAAACCCATTAAACCGGTGAGCAGACTCCGATGCGTATGCTGCAATAACTAGCATAACTACGGATGGATAACATGATGGTTTCAATAAATGTTAGTAAAATATTTGTTGTTTTGTGGTGTGCTGCGAGAATCTTCTAATGAAAAATACCGTATGGGCCTTGGCGTAACATGTAAAGGTAGGGAAACACCAGGTTAGAGATCCCAACTTGGGTACAAATTTGGTGACGTCATCCTCACAGGAATGGAATAGCCTCTTACAAGACAGTGCGGAATTTTTCTTTCTTACTTAGTGAATCTCCTATGATCCGTTTTGTGGTTTCATATCCCCAATCCTCGGCAGAAGTACGTCAGAGAAGACAACCAATCTACAGCAAGTGCATGCCGTAATCAAGTCATCAACAACTCCAATACACCGAGGGGTCCTGACTCACAGCCGAGTTTCAACATCAATCATTGCGGATTTGTTTGTATGCTTCCTTTTAAATCACAACGTAGCCCCCCCCCCCCAAACACCACCGCCA
Source organism: Hippocampus guttulatus (assembly GCF_054856545.1). NCBI lineage: Eukaryota > Metazoa > Chordata > Actinopteri > Syngnathiformes > Syngnathidae > Hippocampus > Hippocampus guttulatus. The sequence continues at coordinate 16,753,257 of NC_141265.1, forward strand.
ATGATTCACTACTTTGCATGATTTGCCCTGATACAAGGACGCCGCCGTGTTTTCGACAATGAGCCTCGGTAATGACGTCGAGGAAAAACATGGAAATGAAATCAGACATCTATTCTTCAGCTACAACGCCCCGGCGGGGGCGTTGGGAAAAGACTGTAAAAAGGAGCGATGGGAGGAGGAGGCGGAGGAGAGCGTACAGGTAAATCCAATTGAAAAGTAGACAGAGGAGCTGGCAGCGGTGGATGGGCGGAAAAGAAATAAATCACAAGAGTGAGGAAGAAATGATATACTGACGAGAGGGATGGAAAATAGATGGAGTGGCAGGGAGGGAGGGGAGGTGGGGTGGGGTGGTGGCTGGTGAAGGCAGTGGGAGCTCCGAGGAGGAAATCAGCTGCTTTCTAATGGACGCTGATTACATCTCCTCCTAAATGTCAAGTATATTTCCATTTAAAGTGGCTCACCATGCTTAAAACGCCAAGGAAAGAAGTGCACACACAGACCACATGCAGACATTCTGAACAGGTACGGGCAGAAAAACTCCACTCAAACATCAAAAGTAATTCCCGCTTAAATGATCCCCCCCCCCCCCAAAAAAAACAAAACAAAAACAAAAGTGGAAAAAAATTCTTTCAGTTAAACATTTTACTCTGTTTATCACAGTTTAAAAGCTTGCGCTATTCTTTCGTGGATGTAGCCAACATTTAATATCTCTCGCTCTCTCTCTCGATAGATAGATAGATAGATAGGGCAGCAGGTGAATGATCACTCTGATTGGCTAATGTGTGAAAAGAGGCAAGTCTTGGAGTTATCGTGCGCAAAAAAATTTGAATTTAAAACATTGATGACTCATCGTCAATATATGCAGTCATATGGTGAAAATGAGAGAAAATGGGAATATTCAAATTGCAAGTACCTTTACATACAGTGTGTACTCCTAACTCTTTGTGCCGGTGATCCTAAAATTTTAGGTTCGGGGCCACGGTGTTCCTATTTGGTAGAATTTTCTTTCACTCTATCTATCAACCCAGTATAAACAAATACAATGCAGCTCAGCTTTTCCGACACCCAAAGTGCCACTGAAGCAGAGTGCAACTGCATCCCATCAATAAAACACGCATGCATACTTCCCTCCTCATGGTCCTCCTCCATCATCTGGACCCGCCCGCAAATCTGCTCTGAACCAATGATGCGTGTGCGCCCACAGGGGACTGGTGGAGGGGTGGGGGGCTCCGCATAATGACTGCCAATCAGGATCAACGTAATGGTGGCGCCCCAAAGCAAAGAGAGACAAGATGGATGAGTGGCCGCCAGGTCCCGAGCGGCGACTGGCGCAAACACAGCTTTGGGATGGATTCAATATGTCACAATATAAGACACAGGTGGGAAAGCTCCGGTGTGTGGGTGTGCGTCAAACAAACAAACAGGCAGTGAAAAACAAATTAAAGGGTACCCTTTCATCTGTAATATTCTATTCCACCGTATCAATATTTTCAGCAAAGAAGGCAGATATTTTCAAAAAGAAATGTAATTGTTCAAGAAAAAAAATATTGTTTGAAAATGTATTTTCACTGACAGATGTTGCATAACAAAGAGAAGAGTTGACGATTTTTGAATACATTATGTTTTCAGAAAGAGAGTAAAATGGGAGAAAGAAAAAGATATTTACTGGAAGCTGCAGGGTAGTCAGGTGGTTAGCAGGTCCACCTCACAGTGCAGAGGTGCAGGTTTTCTCCAGGTACTTACAAGGTGTGATTGCGAGCGCAAATGGTTGTTCGTCAATGTGTGCACTGTTCAGGGTGTTCCCTGCCTGCTGCCCAATGACAGTTGGGAGAGGCTCCAACATGACCGCGACCCTCGTGAGGATAAGCACATTCAAAAATGGATGGATGGATGGATGGATATTTCTTGAAAATAAATTTGTCATTTTGTTTGGGGGGCGGCCCGGTAGTCCAGTGGTTAGCACGTCGACTTCACAGTGCAGAGGTACGATTCCAGCTCCGGCCTCCCTGTGTGGAGTTTGCATGTTCTCCCCGAGCCTGCGTGGGTTTTCTCCGGGTACTCCGGTTTCCTCCCACATTCCGAAAAACATGCATGGCAGGCTGATTGGACTCTCTAAAATTGTCCCTAGGTGTGAATGTGAGCGTGGATGGTTGTTTGTCTCTGTGTGCCCTGCGATTGGCTGGCAACCGATTCAGGGTGTCCCCCGCCTACTGCCCGAAGACAGCTGGGATAGGCTCCAGCACCCCCCGCGACCCTAGTGAGGATTAAGCGGTTCGGAAAATGGATGGATGGATGGATTTTGTTTGGGGGGGAGGGAGACAAGATCTAATATTTTAGAGGAAGGGGCAGGTTTTTTGGGGGTTTTTGGGGGGGGGGGCCCAAAGTATTTTATATAATAAAAATAAATATTTGTTTTCATTAAAAAATATTCAATCTTTTCTTTGACCAAAAAAATCTGGTATAAAATATATAGCGAGAAAAAAACATTTCTGGAAGAGAAAAAAAATCCATTTAAAAAGTCAGATACTTCTATCCATTTTAATCAGAGTGGAATTAAATGTAAGTTTTATTGTACCTTTTTAAACGTGTACGGTAGGACATTTTAACCATCTCCCTTGAAAACCAGTGTTATAAATCATGTATTTTTACAACACATCCTGTTTACTAGCCACTCTAAAAGCGAGACATCAATAACAAAACAGTTGACAGCAGACACCTGCTATCATAGCAGCCAGCTACGTGAACCGCTGCACGTTGAAACTAAAATTAGAGCAGAACAGGCCCCCGCACTCCCTATCATGATGGCCAACCCTGCAAATGATCGTCAAACTTTGATGCCTCGTTCCGCCCACATTAGCTAAATGAGTTTCACCATCTAGCGGGGGTCCATCTGTCTCGAATAGCAGCTAACAATCGGGGCTCATCTGGCTGTAGTAGTAGTTCGTCAAAGAGCCCTGGTATTCGTACAGAGTAGCTGCTTCACCCCCCCCCTCGAAAAAAACAAGGGGACGCTCTTGAGTGAGTCTCGCTACATGTCTATGTTAGCATCTGTTGGTTAAAAAATGTATTTGACATCCGCTTTACTGTTGTGCTCTCGTCTGGCCCGCCCTTGTCAGCACTCGTTAACCTCCGCATGGACTCTTTCCCCCATTAGACTGTACTGTTATTCTCTCCTTTAATTAAAGACACCAGCTAATCTCGCTTCCCACCGCGGCGTTGCCTCGTGCCTGTCACCTCCAGATGATGGGCGGCTAAGTATAGAGCTTTTCATTTGCATGTATCGACGCCGCGCGTTATAAGGTCAGCGGGGGGGGATTGATTTTAAAGCACTTTGAGCTCTGATGACTTTCACTTTTTGACAGAGAAGTTCTCGTGTGGACGAGGAGCGGTGGGCACCTATACTAAGAAAATCATCAGGAGGCCTTCATTCACTCCTCACGTAAGAAACAATATCATGGACGAGGAAGTTGAAGCTTGTCTTTCTCCAAGCAAATCAGTGTGTGTGTGTGGGGGGGGGCAGCAGTGGCGTCGCGGGGGGGGGGGCGTAGAATGATGGAACGTGTGAATAAATTTAGAAATCAAGATGAAAGTAAAAATGAATGATGTTCAGGTTTTTAATGAAAACACAAAATCAACATTATAATCAAAAAAGAATGTTATTTAAATTACAAAATATGTAAGAAATTGTGAATTAAAATAGAATGATCATAAAAATCAAGAATACATTCCAATGAAATAATACAAAAAGCCACACAGGAAGAATTATGCTAAATTTGCGATATTCTCGATTTTTATTTTAGAATGCGTGTGAAATAAATGTCAGAGAATTTCCCTTGAAGTAATAGGGAAAAAAAGGGAAACATAAAACACACCAGTTTTTCCATATTTAAAATATCCTACACCATAGTTAATATCTTACAGACTTTTATTTGGATTATCGCTGTTCATATTATCATATGATTTAAAGGTGCACATCTATCTTGAATCACACTGTTCTATGTATTCATTAGAACTTTATTTATTGTTGTGTCAGTGATTTTTATATATTTAATTATTTTTTGTAGGTCTTGTTTTGGGACAAAAAGGGAAAATAACATTTTTTGTTGGACAGTGACATAATAAAAGTCTGTATTGCTTTGTCCCCTAGTGAAGTCAAGCTCATTTGCATACAGAATCATCTTCCCTAAGTGGCTACTCCAGCAGCTGTCTGGCGTTTGTTAACCAATAAAAAACAAACAAAAAAACAAAAACCCTGATCAACCTCCATTTTACAATTATCAAGAGCTCTATTGAGGGAGAGAGCGTCAAGCTGATTAGATTAAATAATGCTCGGAGACAGAGCCCTTTAGCAAATGAGGACATAAAAACAAGCCTACAATGAAATCCGGGCTTCAGGACGACGCACCGTATGTCTTTGAGCCCGCACGAGACGTCGCTTAGTGGCCCGTTGACGCGGCGGAGTGCCCGTTTGAGCATCCATCACTGTTTTACGGGGCTCGGCTCTGTTTACATATTTTCCCCACCAATAAACAACATGAGTGATGTGCCGCGTAATGCGCCATAATGGAGATTTATACAATTGGTTAGGGGTGTGGGAGATAGTCCGGGAATCAGGTGGGGCTGTGACCGCCTGATTTATTTCATTTAATTAGATCACTGATGGTAAAACAACTCGCAGGGATAAAAGAAAAAAAAAAAGGTAAAGACGACTGTTAAGGGAGGCGTAAATACTAGTCGACTTTTCTCATCTTCCCTCTGCTTGTACACAGGCTTGCTTTATTTACAATATCTTTGCAACGGTTCTAAAAGGTAGGAGTACCAAGAGTTGTACGCAGACTCACTCCTAGTGGTACACGACAGAATCACTGGCCATGTACAGTTCAGTTGTATTTAACTTTTAATTTAATGGGGGAGTTTGCAAAAAGTGAAAGTCATGCCAATGTAGCATTCATGGCTAACGCAAACATGTTACAGTGCTAATGCTAGCTTTCTATTGCTGGCCCAGCTATTTTGTTGATGCTGATGTGTGTTCTCTGTGAATTTGTGCCTGTTGATATTAGCGAGGGGCGTGGCTTTCGTCAGCAACTCGTAGCATGTTGGGAGCTTTGCAAAGTAAGGTAATAATCTTGCTAGCAATGTTGACACAATACAATACAATACAATACAATACATGCTGATTTATATAGCGCTTTCACAACAGCGGCAGCTGTAACAAAGCGCTTAACAAAACAGTTAACATAAAGTGAAATAATAAACACAACACATAACATAAAACACGGACAGTCGTGCAACAAACACTCAGTAAGGTCACCTGTGAGATTAAGAGTGTATTTTTGGTTGATTCTAAAATTTCCCCTGAAAGCATTGGCTATAACTTGTTTTGTGAGTAGTGTACAGTATGTATACACTTGTATGACAGAGAAGAATGTTAAAAAGTATCATGTTTGACTTGAGCAGGCACTGTTTTAAATGCTGCGGCTCATCTTTGGTATTATTTCGCTCACAATTTGATGTCAACAGTCATTATTCCCAGTGGGAAAATAGGAATTTTGTAATGCTTGAAGTGTCAATTAAAGGGCTAATTTCATCAGCGTGCAAAGACCACATTGGTGAAGAGTTATGAGTCATCTATGCAACTTTGGTCAGCAGAACTCTACATAATGAACGACCCTGTGATTTATGCCCAGTCTGCAAATATGGCTTTGGACCTTTAGGCGTTTTAATGGCTTTTTTTTTTCCACCCTCGAATTGTCTTCTGAGCTACTTGTCATTAAATAAAACATGCTCCCTCAGGAGGTGCTACAAGCCTATAAAAGCAATATGCTAGAAAGCCAACTTGCAGCTTTTAGATGAGATGTTTGAGAATTTTAGTTCAATCAAATGTCTTTTTTTTTCTAAAGTGCTGTAAATTGATATATTCGGTGTGAATGAAGAGATAATCCAAATTGCTTCCTGCAAGCATTAAGAAAAAATATACGTGTTTTTTTTTTCTTTTCCCCCCCAATCGAGCGCGACAAATCTGCAGCTGTAAATTCAGGGTAAGTAAATTTGATCTATGACATATTCCAATGAAAATCTTCATCAGAGGAATGGAAGAATCTCCCTAATCCACCACTCGACTTTGAGCTTTGCTAAACCAGGATACATGGAGTCCTGACATTTCGAGGCTAAGAATGGCACACGATAAATGAGTTTGCACCGCTTCCTGTGTGCAAGTCAACCACAGTTTAATACCTGATGTAGTAGAATCATGTTTATCATACAAAAATTTACCGTAGTTTTGACTTGACTCGTGTGTTAGCGAAGCTTACTGATACACTGCAGCGAGCTCTGAGATGCGTACGAATTTGCCTACGCCGAATGCAAAGGAACATATATCCATCGTAGCAAATAGTGAAAAATACGACCCCTATGTTGTCGCTGGCCACTTTTTTTATGTCATCCTCCAACCCCGCGACATAAGGAGGAAGTGGATTGAAATATTTTCACTTTTCAGCTGCGACAACTACCTTCGACCCCCATTTCTTCTTTGTCATATGTGGGGTGTCTGTAAGAGTTAAATGGTGTGTGTACCCTCCCTAAATTAAGATATAGTGGTGGCAGCAAAGGTATGGTGGGAAATGGCATCACTGGCCTTGTATTCCGGTAGAAGATGGGCAGCGTGGCGGGGTCGATGCATCAGAGGATTGTTGAGAGTCGTGTTAAAGGTTCCCTTTAGCACTGTGTTCATGATGCCTGGACTCAACTGTACACAAACACAAAACAGAGAAGATGTCGGTGGTTAATATTCTTTTGACACTTGTAAGACAAGTGTAAAGAGGAAGCATTATGCTTTAAAATGACAGTTATTGTTTTTGTCTCACAGTGGTTCATGATTAAGTTAAACAATATGGGTGGACTCACTTTTGCACTACATCATCATTACCCATTTTATATTAGCATTGCTTCAGTAAAAGCTACTCCATCTTCTCAAGATTCTTTGTGGGATACATTGGGGGCACTGTGTTGGGGATAACTTATGCTCACTACAAATTCAAAGAGCACGACGAAATGGCAAACTTCCTTTATCGTGGAAAGGGAGTGATTTCAAACACAGCCACAAATCCTGTATTCCTCCCATCCAGGAAGTGCTTGACAAACCACTTCCTGTGAGCTATCAAAACCGCCAAGCCTTCTCCCCAGCTTCTACCCACCGTGACCTCTTGGTGATGGTGCACATCATCAGTATGCACGAAACGCCGTAGCGGGGATTTAGGCACAAGAGGCCAGAGCGCTCAGATCTCCGTCTTGATACTGATGGGAAAAGGGTTGCGGGTTCAACTGCGGGTCACCCTCGGAGGGGTTGCACTGGAGGTGGATGCTTAAGAGCCCCTTTGGAAGTGACGACAGCATCGGCATGGCAATGATGAGGGAGATTTATGGGATGTTTGGCTGGGTCAGAGAGGGGAAAGGGAAAAGGGGGATCTACGCGGGGAATGGTGTTAGTGGGTCGCAACACAGACGTGTGCAAGAGTCTTTCCCACAGCACGCACACACGTGCAGTACAAGACATCGAAAACTCAGCAGCGGCTTTGTAAGCTAAATGCTAATTATGTACACATACGCGCATAATAATAATAAACTGAACAGATATGACAATTACTTTTGTCTTTTACCATTAAACGCACAACGTTAGAAATCACCGATTCCATTCTCAGCATGTGTGTTGGACTCCGGTGAATCAAGCTGTCTCCGGTAAGAAGAGCGGATTACGCTCCATGCTCTATCCGGATCTGGCCGTCCATAATTGCCTCACGTGTGAGCTTTTGGGGCAACACGGATTCACTTTCTCAGCACAAGAAGGTGCGGGAGTATTTCTCAGCGAGGGAAACTCTTTCACTGCAGTTTATGTGCCGTTTAGCCTCTAAAAGTTGCCGTTTTTACACCCCACCCGCCCCGCCCCCCATGTCTCCATTCCGTATAAATGAAACTGATACAGAATCGGGTTATTTTCTCAATTTTCTGGTTTCAAAGGTTGTATCAGAGATGTAACAGAGGTGAGAAAGCGCCATTGTGAAAGGGGATACCGGAAAGGTGGGACAGGGATGCGAAATGCAAATACACTATTGCGTAGAAAGCAACTGATGCAGTTCAACAAGCAATTAATACGTCACACCAGAGGCTGTATGGAACATACCCGCCATTATGAAAACGATGTTTTACTGTAGTTCAGCACTGGCAGAGGAGAGTGCGGTTGTATTTCACACTGCACACCTCTTTCCACTTTCAAGTCCCGTCTAAAAACACACCTGTTCAGGATTGCCTACAACACATAGCTCTTCCATTTCCTATGTTTTTATGATTTTATGATTTTATGTCCTGTTTTTATATAATATCTCGTTTACTAATTTTTACATTGTATTTTCTTATTGTCTGTACAGTGTCCTTGGGTGGCATGAAAGGCGCTTTTAAATAAAATGCATTATTATTATTATTATTAAGATGTGTAAGGTTAGTGATGAGATGAATGTCCTTTACACGCCTGCCTGGATATTAGGTGCCATTAGGGTCTACTAAATGTACTGTAGAATTGCACATCTCTAAAAGTGAAACATGAGCAGTGTAACTTCAGCTGAAGAGTCGGACAGTGGGAATCATTAAAGGTCTGAAAAGTCTCATGTGGAGCCAGCGCATCGAGAGAACAGAGGAAGGTTTGCAGATAATGAACATGAAAGTCACGCTTTCAAGATTTACATCCGTCCTTTAAATCACATTTGTTTGTGCTCCACAACTAATCCATGAGTCGTTTCATTTTCAAGTATAGCACACACACGCACGCACACGGTTAAATGAAGCCCAACCAATAAGAGCGATGTCATACGTGGGCAAAGGTAATCAAGCCTACTCTCTAGAAGTAGGAGACTCATAGGGTGCGCCGGAGTCCCCAAATGAGCTCCATCAGCGGGCTAATGCAGCTCAAGAAGGCAGCGATAGCACATTACAGCCACTTTCACAGACGAGCGCACATGAGCACGCATTGATGCTAATGCTCAAATAGGTACAATTCCCCCTGCGCCGCCATCTGCTCGCCAGCAGTTTTAACAACCTTGTTCAGCTCCGCTCCTTCTTCCTCCCACCTTTCCACATCCATCCCTCACGCCGCACTCATCGCAGCCACCTCGTCTCATCCCTGTGCCGAATGAGCGTCCTGTGGTGTCGAAACGCAGCCGCAGTCACAAAGCTAATTACTGAGACGTGGGCTTCGGCATGCTTTCCGCACGAGGCGTATGAAAAGGCAGCTGTTCCGTGTCATGATATCTCGAGCAGGATGCACACATAGCGATAATCGGGAGAAATGGGAGATTTTTTTTTCCGCATACTGAAAATGGGACAAACATGAGCATTTTTTTTCTCTCATGCAATCAAAGTCAGCAAAGGCCTGCTTGTCTCTAAATGATCCTTAGCAGGTATCCAGTGGTGTAGAGTGTGTTAATCGTGGTATTTCCACTCTGATCAATCAGAAAGCAATCAGGACCGACAATCCGAAGTGAAACGGGAAAAAAAAAAAAACACACGAGCAACTACTTGTGTGGAGTGTTTGCATAGCGCAGTGGAGGGCCATGTGTTTGGGAGCTGACCCTCCAATGGAGACTTACCCGACAGACATAATACCACTGAAGGCTGGCTCCGGGCCTTGAGAGAACGAACTTGAAATTGGTTTGGTTCAAGCAACAACCCCATTGCTAATATAGTGAAAATGGTCCAACGCAACAGATTCTGAAGGCCAAATATTAAATGACATGGTAACGCATCAATGCTGTAATCTAAAAGGACCAAAAAATGAACTGTTGGGAATACATGAATACGATTTAATGAAACAGAAAAAGGATTTCAGTAAAATGATTTAACGCTCACAATAAATATTTAACTCATTAGTCAAATTTAGAAGGGAATTTTACTGTTCAATTTTTTTCCTTACACAGTTGACTGAAAGGGATGATTTGCTTATTTTTTACGCCAATCAAAGTGTAGGGAATGTTTAAAATGGTTGTATAAACATTCTCCTGTATAGTTAAACAATATATCATTACTTTTTTTTTTTTATTCATTTTCTTCCTATATATATATATATATATCCCATACTGGGCAAACTTCTGTGAAAACAAATTAAATACACATTCAATAGAAGTGTTTACTTGTGTCATTTTTGCATAACACGACTATTTGCGGACACCGAACACAAATTAGAAGACATCAGTGACACTATCTGACATAATGTAAATTAAGAAGCCTGTAAAAGGCAATTACGACTGCTGCTCGAGGAGACTTTGTCACACTGAGGCGAACGTCTCACATGGGTGATGATATTCATCGATGGCTTTCGTGTTTATTCCGACTGTTTTCACGCGATGCAATGCCAGAGCGTTGCGATAACGCCAGTGCATTGAGCATGGATGCGAACTGTTGTTTTTGTCAGAGTTGAGTCAAGTGCTTGATCATATCTCACAAAATTATATTTTTTAGGTGAAGGTATAGTATGTTCATCATACGATATATATACTGTGATAACACACAATATGTATGTTAAGTGTACCTGGTAATCGGCAGGTCCTGGATTGGTATTGGTGTTCTCTTTGAAGCGCTCTTCTCGAGAGGCCATCAGACACATTGGAGGGGAGCATCTCACACTTGGGTTATACTCACCTGGACCTAGTCAAACAACAATTGCATTTTATTTTGGGAATAAGATTAAACACTTCTAAGAGGATACTGCAGTACAATTTCTGTAATTTTAGATGTTAACGACAGAACTCGCACAGATAAGCAAGAGTGCCGTAAAGCCGAATGCAAGTGGGGGAAAAAAGACAAGCTGCAGATTTCTTATCAATTCAGAAAAGACTAACGACCAGATTACAGTTAAAGAGGCCAAAAGTGAACATTCAACAAACCTAATTGAGGCTAACTGTCATAACCCACGCGTACTATTTAAAACTGTTGACTCTGTACTGAAACCCCCTCAGTCTATTTGCTGAGACTGTTCACCCAAAACGTGCAACATATTCCTTCAGTTTTTCATTGACAAGTTTTCTACAGCAAGGACTTTTGTTTCCCTTTTAAGAAAACTTGGTATTTCCTTCAACTGCCTGGATGGCACTGAATTGGGAAACCGCTTCTACTGGCCGGGAATCAAGTTGGCTGTGTTCAGTCCCACAACGGCGCAACTGGCCATTCCTACGGCGCCTGTCTACAAAAATGTCTCAAGAAACCTCCACCCATGCGCAAAGCTAGACTGCACTTTGCGCTTGACTGGCGCTGAGCACAAAAAATAGGGGCCTCTGACTTTAAAAGGTTATGGCCGACAAGAAACAATACGTACGTAGTAACCACCATGCAAGGATTCTAATTGTGCCAACATATGGCATCCTGCAGGGACTTTCTGTGCAGTGTTTCAAGAGTTAGCTTCCTTTAGAATGATGAAGATTATAATGTTCCCTAATGGTCCATACACTGTGGACCTATTCATATATGCAAATTCAGTAATGGAGAAAATCGTGCATGTGTGCGAGACGAAGTACATTTCAAAATGTGTGTGTGTGGGGTGTTGGGGGGTAGGGGGTGAACAGCACAGCAAACAGTGCAAATCTATTTATATGCAAATTGGAATTTGGTTAAACGGTTGGAGGCGCCTCATGGGTTGAGTCCCATGGTGAAACGGGCCAAGTCATAAATTATCCAACTAAGTCAGGAATCTATTCATTTTGAAACAACATTTCGTTCATTGAGACTGTAATTGAAGTCAATATTAGCTCGGAGGTCCGCCGAGATGGCGAGCTAATTGGAGAGCGAAGGGCGGTACTCTCTCTGTACTCCCGCATCTGCGACTGTTCTGGATAGATCAGAGATTTTCAACCAGCGATCCATGAAGAAATTGCAAGCATTCGCTGGCCTTCTGATTTCAACATTCAGCCAGCGTCACAATGCATCAGTGTGTGGTGACGAAAAGGGTAGCAACACAAGAGGTGGGGAATCCACTCAGATTCTGCTACATGCTGCTCGGACAAAGCTTTGACTGCACAGGGAACATGGACATTTACAACTGCATTAAATGTCATTGATGTACTGTACTTCACAACCCTGTGTGAAGTTCCAGATATGTTGTTCAGTCGGGGTTTCTTCTTTGTCAGAATAGTGGTCCCTGGATCCAAAAAAAAAACCATAAACACCTTGGAATGGATGGATGGATGGATACCTGGTCCAGTGTTCACACAGCCTAGAAAGGAAGCAGTTTGTCGCGGTGCCGCTGACAGGAAGCTGCTTTGTCGTCTTCTGGCTTCTTTACTCCGAGCTTCAAAGTAACCACTTGTGCCCTTTGTCCTATTTATGTTGTATGTATTGGGTGGAGGAGAATCCTGAGGGCGAGAAACACCTGAGTAATTACTTTCCTGTGTATTATGTTATTTGGATTGTAACAAGTGCAAAACAAAACAGGAGCACACAAGCACGGAGCCTCTGAGGTGAATTTGTCACAGAACAGGTTGGAATAAAGTTCGCTGATTTAGCATGAAGCGGCAACAATTGGTATTGGAGTAAGAATGAGAGACTGAAGATAAAATGCACACAGGGAAAAAATATCTGGCTTTTTTTCAGGAATTCAAATTAAAATATCCACCCAAAAATATATGTTTGGTGGTTTGAAAATTAAATACATAAAAATGGCTGTTTGCAAGGTTAAAAAAATTCAACTGAAAAAAAATAGAGGCATTTCGAATCGAATAGAAAAAAAAACATCACTTTTTTGTTAGATTAAGAAAAATGCACAAATAAGAAAAATATTTTGATTTTTTGCTGCATCAAAAATTTTAATTCCCAAAGGTATTTGTCTTTTGGGGGCATGAAGATAAAATGGCAAAAGACCGAATAATCGTGTGTGAGGTGGTTAAAAAACTTATATGGGGTATTAATGCTAAAAATAAACAAAAAAGAACTTGGGAGTAGGATTTAAAATTAGTAGTAGTAGACAGAAAAACATTTTTGGCAGGCGCATACACAACAAAAAGGTGCTCTTTTTCAGATTAAAAATGAAAAGTAAAAACGATATATAATTCTAAGATAATTGTGTGGGGTTGGAAATACACTACAATACACAGACAAAGATATTCGTTTTCGGTGATTAATATTATAATTCACAGCAAAAAAGACTGTATTTTTAGATCAAGAATTAATTTATTAACAGACAGAAAAAAAACTTATCTGCAGAGTTTTCTGATTGTGGGCTTCACCTTGACAACAACAAGACATTTTTCAGCTAGGATGATTTACTTTGAGCACACGATTACCAGTATTTCATTTTTATTTATTTGGGAAAAGAACACCACCACCTGTTACAGTAGAAAGTAAAGATAAAGGCGTGTGTGCATTTTTGTCTCCATTTTTTTTTCAGTTTGGGGTCACCATCACAGGCCATCTGTTTGCTTGAGCACAAAGCCAGACTTGTTGGACTATTAGCCAACATATGGCGGCACGCTGCTTGCTAGCACAGACAAACAAAGGCTAATTTGTGAAGCCGTCATCACGCTTTTTCTCCACAGAGGGAGAGATGCCGCATTTCTAAAAATACGACGGGTGATTTTCACACAATCAGCCCATCTTTAACTCTGCGCTGTTTGAATAATTTGAAATGACAAAAATCATGACAGGTGAATGAGTGTCACCTACGAGAACCCTGCTAGCTTCGAGTGAAGAAGAATCAGTCTTGTTGTGTGAATAATTGATGGTGAGGGCTGAATATAGCCACACCATCCATCTAGACGTAACATAGCTGAGCTGTCATTTGGCTCTTCTTTCTCACTGGTCTTCCATCTTTAATCATCTCTAACTAGGACTGTGATTCCGCTTTTGGATTTATGGACACGGTGGGAGGATGAGGAGAGAAGTACCAGAACGTTAACAGAACAATGACGCACGCACACAGAAAGCAAAGAAAATTGTATTGTGTTCAACTAACAAAACACAATTGTACGGAGCCATACATCATTTTAACTGATTTAAAATGTGATTTTCTTTCTGGAAACGGCATCGCCTCCTTGAATTTGGCAGATTTAAAACTTTATGGACAGTATTGACTCGTACATGACATCAATTGTTAATTTTTGATAAAACATATCACTGTTAGGGGGATATACACTGTGTCCACTGTGGTTGAGGCATATATGCTCCGCTGCACAAAACAAAGAAAGAAAAAAAAACGTGGCAAGAGTGGGGATACAAGAAAATAATATTGTAAAGAACAATTTGACTTCCCCTTTAATGCCAAGGCCATCGTCCTATTGTTATCCCTCCAAGAAGTTAAATTTAGAATCTTGATGCTTCTGAGCTGATTATGTGACAAAAGCAGTTGATAATTACTAGTCAGCCATTAAAATGACAAGCACTTTTTTCCACTTAAAACACCCATCTCGCCATTAATACTACATCTCCACGCGTTTGTGTTGTCTTATAAAAAAATAAACTAAAACAAAAAAAAAACCAAAAGGAGAGAGAAATGTGAACGGCATTTCGCCAACAGCGAATATTTTCATCTTTTTCTTTCCCCGGCTTCCCCGGAATAGCATGCTAATGTGGTGCACAAGCACAGCTGGTGTGTCATCATGAAGCTGATAAGCATCTGCTAAATAATAGCATTGGGCAGCTGAGGTATGGTGTGTGTCATGAGGCCATAATGAGGTTGTACGTGCGCCTTTAAATGAAATGTACAAGAGACAAAACATGTATCAGCTCCATTTGCATCCGATTGATTTTATAAGGACGTATCACTTTAGTCATACCACTTGCGGAAATGTACTGACTTTTGCACTCTTGTGTAAATGCTTCCAGTAACAATTGTATACCGTCAGAGATATTTACAATTATGTACTCCTCCTATTTACACTGTGTAGGGATCTTGTGCATAACCGTCACTGACAAATAAGGAATAAAATGTGAAATGCTCTCTAAAAGCAGTAAAAGTGAGGGAGGAAGTTGCACCACATTCAAATGGCCTTGTCCATAGATTTAAACTATTACAAGCAGTATTTAGGGTTACACTGAACAAGAATATTCAAAACAATAATACATTCATCAAGTTAGTAGTACTTGCGAAACTCAACTTTTGAATATTTTGGAAACACGAGGCATGATCTTCAGGATCAAAGCGATCCAAAACAACAATGCGCTTTCACAAAGATAATCATACTCCATTTTGACTGCCCGTGCTACAGACGTCTTCATCCACCACTCAGCTTATTATCGTAGTTGTGGCTTTGCAGTGGCAAGGAGTATCCGTCAATGTGATGCAGTGCGGCCGGACAACACCACAAGCCCTAAGCACAGTAATACGGGCTGTCATTAGATTTTGCAGTAACTCATCAAGTGTTTGCATGGCTGTAAAAAGCTAATCCACCTCCAAGTAACGTGATCTTGGAAGGCGTTCAAGAGTCAGTCTCCCTGTGATGAATGTGTGCTGTAATGAAGTAAGCTGTCTGTAAGCCTTGGCAGCCAGTGCGCCCCCTGTACAACCACACCTGGAACACCACCACCCTCCTCCCCGCCCTTCCCTCCTTGCCGAGTCCACAGGGCCCACTTGAATAAAACGAGCAGCTCGCCTCTTTCGTTTTACATCTTTATTAATCTCGGCTCTCCCAGTTGACTATCTGTGTGGCTGCTTAGCTCCCCAAACCACCAACCTGCTACTGCTTCAACATCTGTCTGTATTCAAACGTGCAGCTGCTGCATCAAAATGTGCACACCTGCGTCAACGGGTGGGGTGCTGGCATGTAAACACTTGGCAACTCGAACATCTGCCGGACACAGCTGGTGGACTACACCGTGCTGGACTGGAGTTTGAGGAGGGTGATGAATGGACATATGAAGAAAATGTAATACTGTAATATCAAGCGGAACATATACACAGCACCATTGATGAACTGATTGATTGTCCTTGCTGACAATGTGATTAGCAACACATAAATGAATCTAAACGACAGCCTTGGAGAGTTGGAAGAGTGGCTCAATACAAATGAAATCCGGTTCATTAAGAAAAATGTGATCACATTTAAGACTTTTTACTCGATGCGTTTTCTTTAATTTGAGCCTGAAAGCACTTGGGGAGCAACAACATTCCATCAGGAACTACCTTCAAGTCAGGCTTCTCATTGGTTGACTTTTGAGGCATAAACTTTCCCATACAACATTGTGATCGAACACCAAATTGAAGGTGTTTGACAGACGTTCGACTTTGGAGCTTCCGCTGAATTACATAATCTGCGTTTTCATTAAAAATAATGCGGTGCCTTGAGATATAACTGACCCGACATTTGAGTGTTTCACGATGCGAGCTTACGGGCTAACGGGCTAATGGGGGCCGCGGATGTTGTTTTGTCTCAACTCAACTCAACTCAACTGTATTTATAGAGCACTTTCAAACAGCCATCGCTGCATACAAAGTGCTGTACATGGAGCAATTTAACATATACAATCAACAGTAAAACAAATAGGTAATAAAGACGGTAGAAAGCACCAAACAGTAAAACCAAGAACAAATCTAAGTCATGCTGAGTCGAATGCCAAAGAATACAAGTGAGTTTTGAGGAGGGTTTTGAAGATGGGCAGCGAGGAGGCTTGCTGAATGTTCAGTGGGAGGTCATTCCAGAGAGAAGGACCAGCAATGCGTAGATCCACATAACACAGACACTTCTGGGATTTACCTTTTAGTAAACACAGCAGCACACATTATTCAGCCTGTGGCTCATACTACAGGACAGATAATTCAGCACGGGCTTCCTACTACAGTATTGGTATACCCACAATGCTTTGCGTTCCAACATATACCGTAGTAGCCTGATAAACAAAATCCATATTGGAATGCCTGGGAATATAAATAAGGACAGTGAGATGTTCTGTAAATGGTGGCATCTAGGTAAGATGTATTTAGCTAGTTAGCTCACTGCGCGCTCTCCTGTCGAAATGGGCTAAATCTAACAAAGGAAATCACAATTGCTCCAAATAGCCACTGACGGAACGAAGGCACTCAGTTGTTATGTATAGTGGAAGATGAAAAAGCAACATTGCCATGACAAACAGCTGGTTGTCAAAATTAAGCAATCAATAAGACGCACCACGGAGGATTCTTTAGCTTACCACACAATAGGTGTGAGGTTGTAGACACGTGGGCTACCGTTAACGATGACGACAGCCGATTCAAACTCACGCTGCGTTTCGCCAACATTTTCTATTTTTGTTTTTCCACTCTGCTTGTTTTTATAACAGGCAGCCACTGGGAAACTAACAATGAGCAGCACTTTTCGGCTAGAGGAGATTTTCTCACTTTGAGAGTGTCCACACATGATAAAACCTCAAAATGCACAACACACAACTTCACCATCTGTGCACCGATAAAACTTACTTAGTTACTTTTTTTTTCTTGGGAAAACTTGACTTTCTTAGGAATGTCCTCATTGTTAATGCCATTTCATTCTATGGCTGTGTGTCATGAATTTTTAAGATTCAAATATCTTACGTGATAATATATGTGCTATACAAGGTCTTGTTTTAAAATAGTCCAATGGACTCTGTCGTTTTACGCATAAATACAATGCATAAATCTCATTTAAATCTTAATAAAAATCAGTTTTTCTTTTTATACGCCTGATATTTTATGGAACAATACTTTTGTAATTAACGGTCAGTTAAATATTTAATTGAAATAGATAATATATAAAAATATGTAAGTTGATACATTTACTGGTAAACAATTATTCATAAAACATTAATACAAAGGTAATATTTTTCAAACATATGGTGTAGAAGTCTTGAATTATTAGAACATTTTATAGATCATTTTAGAATTTATTTGATGCAGTTTTATGACACAAATACCTTATATTGGGTCAATTCAAAATGTTAAAACCAATGTTCTTAATATTCTTTGGAATATTTCATTTAAAAGATTCAACCATTTTAATCGATAAAAAAAAGTCGACTATTTTGTTGTGTTTACGCTCTTATTATTAGCAGTATGATGTTACTAAAAGGAACACTGTTGACTGGAACAAATTTCATAATGCCAACAACAGACGCGAATACCAAGGCGGACGCATTTCATCTGTTGGCTGCATGCAAATGCTACGATGACAGCCGCCAAGCAGTGATAATAATAACAGGCATGTGTCTCCAGCATTTTCCACTTTATCATCACTAATATCAACACTCTGCTTGCTCAGTGTAACTGGCGGGATATTAAAAGACATATTTCACTGCGGTTGTTATTACATGCGTCACGCACACACACACACACACACACAATGACTCATAAAGCATCGATGGGAGGGAAGCAATAAGGAAAATAAACAAGGGAAAATCTTGACCAGACAACTCGTACGGTACATCCAAACGTTAAGATTTGGCGTGACGTTATTTTGACGGAATTTGACAAGGACAAGACGGTCACAGTTCAGGGAGGAATCAATTTTGTGCTTAGGTTTGATCTGGTATGTTAGTTTGACATTAAATATTCCCGGGCTTTGATGATCCAGCGGTGCCAGAAATGGACATCAGTGATGCCGTTAACGGGTTACTAAATAACTTGTATGTTTCTGCATCAATATGTGTTGCTGCGGGTATTCTTTTCCAGCGACAAATATTCATCAAGATGAAGATGTCGGGTTTGGAGTCACTTTGGACCAGGGTTGGGCACATCAGGTCCTGGTGTTGAGGTCCTCGTGTTTACCAATGTTTGCAACATTGGCTAGACAGTGTGACCACGGAATTGATGAGTTCTATTTTTTTTTCTTCTTATATGGGAAAACATGTTTTGAAATCCAACCAAATTGTACAGATTCTGTTCAACTTTAGACATTGCACATAAAAATAACTCAATATCAAGTGAATAAAAAAGGCAGAATCCTGAGGTTGCTGACAAGTAAAGTTGGTCGTGTGAAGTCGACAGGGCCAGAGAAAAGAAGTACCCTTTATAAAGGTCACATACGTTATGAAAAGCAATTTGTCCGGTGTGACGCTGCTCACAGACACGAATCAGTCACTCGGGCCGACGAGGCGAGAGCACCTCATTAAGGTCAGGGACATGTGCTTGGAAAAAAAGGAGAAGGAAAAAAAAATGCCGGGTACGATATTGGTTTCAGAAAAAAAAGTACATTATGGAAGTTGATGAAAAGACAGATGTCATAAAAAGAAATAAAATCAGAGCAAAAAGCAAGACTGATGACAAAGACAGGGTACATGAAATGTGGCGGAACATAAATAAAATCAAGTCTGGCAAGGAAAAAAAAAAAGAAGAAGGCGACTGTGACGCGTTGATGCCACAGGGCAAGAGAAGTATGTTTGTCACTTATTGACATTCATTTCATTGCATTTTTATGACACGCAGCGCAACTGCGGCCTCAAGTTATGGCAGACCAGGGACCAAATGGACTTATAGATTCGCTATGGATTTTTTTTGTCAGCTGTCAAAATGATGCGGCCGCGAGTACTGCCAAAGATTCACAAACACGCATACACACACAAGCTCCAAATGTGGCCCACGGTGTATGTTCTATGTGAAAACCCACGCAAGCATGGGGCAAACATGCTAACATCATACAAAAGGACAGCGCTCAGGGCCAAACTTGAGGCAAACGTCCTTACTAGATCACTATGCTACCAAGCCACACTCGTCGACAACTGTAGCGGTGATTAAGTGCTGCGGCCAAGTGTTAAAACCCAAATAGAACCAATGTTTTTGCTGTCTTTATGGGGGCTCACAGTTCGCATTGACTTTTTTAGACTCTGGGCTCAACAAGTAACTCTGCGCCAAGTCACCATGGTTACAAAAGCAGTCAGTCGCATTGGTCCTGCACTGGCTCATTTGCATGAGTGTAATGTGAAATTCATTGACCACAAACATCTGTTTTGAATTGTCACACAAGCATAACAAGACGTTTACTATTAGTTTTAGTGCGCAGCAGGTAGATATTTTCAAAACTTACATAACTGTTTCACAATGTTAAAATGTAGTTTCAATCGTTGCCGGTCCAGTTACTAACTGTGAATAAAAGCTTTAACAACTCCTATTATTCGTTATGGGGGCATTTGAAATCAGACCAAAGTTGGCCCAGCATCCTCTACTGTATCATCCAATTGAATTTCAGTCTCTGCGTTCAAATTGGATGTCAACATTTTTTTGCTATCTGGCTATTGTCCTTGGCCGTGAGCCGGCCTGCCTCTCAGTGGCAGTCCGTGCGGACCTCCATCCATCTCAGCGTAAGTGGCGGAAGAATGAAATTGACATCAATGAAGAAGAAGCAGAAAGGCAAGAGCTGTAAAAAAAAAAAGTGACAAAAGAGCCAGTGAGAGCTTGTGTGCGCCGTCGCTCGGGGGGACAGTGCAATGTGTCACTAATCTATAGAAGGCAGGAACCCATGCCACAGCGCCTCAGGGGAGAACATCGGTCCAAATTAAATTCTTCACTCGCTGTCTCCGGGCGCTGCCTGCGGGTGTATCCCACGACCTCGGCAGAGAAGAGGCCATTATGAGGCGAAGAGACAGAAAGAGGAGAGGAAGGAGGCAGGTAAAGAAGGAAGGACACTGTTGTTTGAGAAGAAAATAAGTTTAAAACAAAACCCTTTATGAACCGGTTTACTTGCGTTTACTTCTTGTCACTAGGGATTGCGCTACACCGAGTCTCAGGGAGGCTCTGGTCCTGTCAGAAATCTGTGTAGCCGCAGTTGAGGTCCTCGAGCAGTTTATTTGGTTTTCTAAAATATTTTTATGAATTACTGTCTCAGCCCAGTTTTGGTCAGGACCCTCTTTTGCAAGAGAAAAAAAATCCTGGCGCCGCCCTTGCTTGTCACACTCTGCCAGACCTGGCTCAGCCTTTTAAAAGCAGTTTGGAAAAGAGGGCTAAAATGGGTCCTCAAATATTTTGAGTACCTCGTTTAAAAAAAAACAAAAAAAAAACACCTGGTGCTTTCTTCAGCCCCGAGTACCCGTTTATATATGTAGATATTTATTTCGTGCAAACTGTCAAGAAAAAGTCAAGCCAACTGCAGCAACAAGTGTTCATGCTATGCATGACAGGAACACATCATCAACGCGATAAGAAGGTCAACTTCAAAATAAACCTTACCTTACGAATTAACATCTGAACATCGATGCCTTGGGACGCTTTTACTTCTAAGTTGTTCCTGGCAGCGCGTCGCGACATGACGCTTTCTTGACTCGTATTCCCGACGGTAATTGGGGCTACTTTACATTGCAGTCACAAGCTGTTGCCATTGACATCAATGACACAACGTCGTCCTTAAATCAAGTTCAATCGCTACTTAAGGGTGTCAAAAAGATCTCTTATCATGCTGATGTTGTATTACACGTCACCTGTTGGCAGCGCTTAACAGAGGCTCCAGATAGCCGCTAAGCAAGTGCCTCTTATAGGCTGGCGAGAATTGTTGGATTGCTTTGCAAAACCAGTGAAAATAGGCAAAAATGACTCTGCCCACGTTGATGCGGACAGCCTGAGATCGTTGCCCTTCCTCAGTGATTGCTTTATAGCAAACCAGGCTCACTCAAATGTGCAGTTTTAGCCAGGCGAAATTGCTCGTGTGGTTGTGACGTCACTTCGACTCAGAAAAAAAATATGGGGTTGAGATTTGTCCAAAATCTATTTTGGTGGGAATGTGGGTTTTTTTCTTTGGTTTTTTTTTGTCTTCTGTGTCTTCGACCAAGCAAAAATATATCATTTTAATTTTTATCTGAATACCCGATCATTCGATAACATTTTCAAAAGGATATCCAAATACTGAAGTATTGGATAGCCGCAGCCCTAATGTACACACAAAACTTTACAAGTTAGACTTCTGTAACCCGTTATGCTTGTGTCTTTTATTCTACAAATAAATCTGGCAATGGCTGTGGATTAAAACATGTACTCTTTAAAGAGCGGACTTGGAAGATAAGACATTATGCAAATGACTAAGACTGCTGCAATAAAGCAAACAAAAGATGTTGCAAAGAAAAGAAGGAGCAGCGATCAAAGAGGAAATATTAAAGTGAGTCAGATAACAGGTGCTCGTGGTGTGTTCCATGGCCATGTGCAGACATTCAACGTGACAGAGTACAGCTTTCATATTTGCCATTGCCATCACTTGCAACATGAAGCATCTCGCTGCACATGAAACAGATGACAAGACGGTGTGGCAGTGCCTTCATCCTTCCTTGTATCCCTTTCATGCGTCTTATGCATGTCCACACCGCCGCTTCCGGAATATCAGTTGCTTTTTTTTTACTATCGGCCCCTGCGGGGATGGTGGAGGCGTCGCCGCGTCGACGACCTCGGCTGTGGCGCAGCATGTGGCTAACGACTACAGCTACCGTGTCCCCAGGCCCGTTTTCATTAAGTGCTCATCAGCGAGGCTCAGCGTGAAAGCCTGGGTCACGTGGCCACTCACGTACACGGGCCCGAGCATAGACATTTATGTAAAATCAAGCAAGCATTTTTGTGTATTTTACATGATTTTTCTGACTTTTCTTTAACTTGTTTTGTGCCGCAGAAGGGCTTTAGCGTGTTCGCCCACATCAAACCTAGATGCTCCTCCGCCTACAAACGTTGCAAATTAGGCTTGCAAAACACAAACAAGAGGGAGTTGCTGTTAGTGAGTCAAACCAAAAGCAAACCACTTTTACACATTTAGTCATATAGACAAATATATATATATCGATATATTTGGCCTTGTGGCCATACAGGATTACTTTTTACACGATATTGAAGTTAGTCTTTCAACATTTTTTATTCCAAAAGGTTTTCATGTGCTTGTTGTTCCACATATGCCTTTGTGGACTCTTGCTTTGTGCATTGGGAAGAGATGCACAGAAATGCTGCCAAAAACGGGTCCAAACATTTTTCTTAAAATGGAGAATCAGCACTAGAAGAAAGTGTCTTTCCTACAGCCGAACTTAAATCTGAACATTCAGTGACCTTTAAGACTCACAATGGCAAAGTAGGCATAGGTGTGATCTCATTTTATCAAAATGTGAAGAGCATGATGAAGAGGACTCTTTAAAAAGCAGTGGCCCGAAGGTCGGGGTCACCAGCGCGCGCCAGGTGGCCCCCAAGGAACCACATGAGTAGCCCTTGATCCTTTTCTCCAAATATCTCGCCAGCGACAGGAGACTGATATCCTCGAAATGTTGTACAAGTGATCATTTGAAAATGTGAACATTGGGCAGAGATTTACCGAAATAAAGTGCTGCATCTTGATATGTATCTTTTTCTCCAATTGTTGTGGGAAATGATCAACATGTCACTTCTTCAAGTGAATGTCATTCATGATTAATAATAACACAATCGAACGTTATTCAAGGGATTTGGTCAAAATTTCAGCAGTGTGTATCAAACTGTTAACCATTTGAATTGATCAAATACGCAAGTAGCTCTCGCCTTCAAAAAGGTTGGTGACGCCCTTGCTATGCCAATGCAAGACGATACTTGTGGTTTGCCTTTAATCCATTATTAATGCAGCAAAACTGAATAGGTCAAATTTACTGAGAACGCAACATAGGCCACAAATGGGTTTTTTTTTGTTTTGTTTTTTTGTCAAAGGTTATTCACCAACTTCCCCTGTTCATAGGGCAACTTCATCAGAATTCAGCCTTTTTAAAATGTTTTAAGCAAGCCAAAACCTCCCCAAAAAATGACCAACAAAGCGTGTGACTGCCCCAAAATGGCAACCGTGTGAGGATTCAATTTAACACGTCATCGTCATGGCTGAGCTCACCTATCAATTTCCCCATTTTCAGACGAACCAAACTGCCTTCATACAATAAAACAATCCTGTCCGTATTCCTGCCTCTATTTGTGCTTTCATCCATTTGTATACTGGAATACATGAGAAAATTTTGGAAGGATGGGATGCATTGTGGTCACCTACCAACTTAGCATTTCTAGTCGATCTAATATATATATACTGGGTCCTTGGGCAAGATCCTTCACGCTAATGCCTACCTCATACAATAATGAGAGACAATAAAATGAATGACATGCCGGCTCAGACGTCGCCCGGCCAAACAAGGTCTGCGTCAGGTGCTGGGGAACCAGAGCACCTTGATGAAAAATGGGCTACTGGAACAAAGCGGAGATGGGCTAGATGCGATAACATGGCTCTGTTGGAACGCTACTACTCAAGCAACCCTAGTCAGAGGGGTTACATGCAGAGAATGTGGGCTAAATGGTTACTTTGAAACCCACAGTCACGGTTGACCACGAAACAACTAGTAGCTCAGTGTTCCAACATCCACAAACGGCAACTGCTGTCACAACTTGAGATTGATGAGGTGCAACGCAGGTTCCATGGTGAAGGGCCCCAGGCTGCCAGATCAGAGGAGGAGGTCATACAAGAGATTGGGAGGCAAGCCCCAATGAATGCAGATGATGAGATTGGGAGGCCAGCCCCAATGAATGAAATGCTGAGCGAGGCAGCAACTGACCTGAAAGCTAAGATCATGGCGAGAATGAAAGCTGGGCAACCTAGAAACCGATTACAACGGCTATGTGAAGTACCACCTGAAAGTCTCATGGAAAGTGTGAATGCAGCACTGAGGGCGATCCCTACCGTAACAATCACGGAAACCAATGAGCTGATATACGCTTCAGCATCAGTGATCCTAGAGATGCTTGGCTATAAGACCAACCATGGAAGCCATGAGATACGTTACCCACCATGGAAAAGACGGTTGGAGGCTAAGATCAAGGCGGCTCGGAAAGATGTGAGTCAATTGACAGAGGCCCAGAGAGGTGTGATGAAAAGGCCGATACCCGAGAGGTACATCCAGATGACCATACCTGAAGCACTCGAAACTGCCAAACAAAGGCTCCAAGCCTTGTCCAGCCGCCTAAAGCGGTACACGAAAGAGAATTAGGCCAGACGAATAAACAGGCTGTTCGCAACACAACCTGCGAAAGTGTACGCTCAGTGGCAGGGTCCTAACAACAGAGCTGACCCACCAAGACTGGAAACTGAAAGGTACTGGAAAGGCATATGGGAGAAGGAGGTTGCACATAACAGCAGTGCACAATGGCTGGTGACCCTGTGAGAGGAGCACAGCGACCTCCCTGAACAGAACCCAGTTACCAAAACAGTGGCAGACATACAGGAAAGAGTCTCAGATATGAAGAACTGGACAGCACCAGGCCCGGACATGGTCCACACCTACTGGCTAAAGAAACTCACAGCACAAATGAACCAGCTGCTGAGGGATGGGACTCACCCAGGATGGCTAACCGAAGGGTGAACGATCCTGATCATGAAGGATCCCTCAAAGGGTGCAGTCCCATCCAACTATCGGCCAATAACCTGTCTCTCCACAACATGGAAGCTCATGTCAGGCATCATTGCGGCTAAGATAAGTGGACACATGGATCAATACATGAGCGAAGCACAGAAGGGCATTGGCAGAGATACCAGAGGAGCCAAACATCAGCTCCTGGTTGACAGAACAGTCGCACAAGACTGCAGGTCCTGACATACCAACCTGTGCACAGCCTGGATTGATTACAAGAAAGCCTATGACTCGATGCCACATACATGGATCACTGAATGCTTGGAGTTGTATAAGGTGAACAGGACCCTAAGAGCCTTCGTTGCAAACTCGATGAGGATGTGGAAAACCACACTTGAAGCCAATGGCAAGCCACTTACCCAAGTGTCCATCAAATGTGGCATATACCAAGGTGATGCACTCTCCCCACTGCTGTTCTACATAGGACTGAACCCCCTAAGCCAAGTAATCACCAAGACTATGGATACCACCTCAGAAATGGAGCTACGATCAGTCACCTCCTCTACATGGATGACATAAAGCTGTATGCTAAGAGCGAAAGGGACATAGACTCCCTGATCCACACAACCAGGATCTACAGCAGCGACATCGGGATGTCATTCGGGCTTGAGAAATGTAGTCGGATGGTGACTAAGAGAGGAAAGGTAGTCCGCACTGAAGGGGTCTCACTCCCTGAAGGAACAATAGCAGACATTGAGCACAGCTACAAGTACCTCGGTATACCACAAGCCAATGGCATCCTCGAACTGGCAACAAGGAAAGCGGCTACGGCCAAATACCTCCAGCGAGTGAGGCAAGTCCTAAGAAGCCAGCTCAATGACAAGAATAAGAATAAGCAATAAACAGCTATGCCCTGCCAGTGATCAGATACCCTGCCGGAATAATAAGATGGCCAAAGGAAGAGATTCAGACCATGGACGTTAAGACCCAAAAGCTCCTAACCATGCATGGAGGGTTCCATCCCAAATCCAGCACCCTGAGACTGTACGCAAGCCAAAAGGAAGGAGGCCGGGGACTAGTGAGTGTAAAAGCCACTGTCAAGGATGAAACATCCAAGCTCCATGAATACATCAAGGAGAAGGCTCCAACGGATGACGTACTCAGAGAATGTCTCAGACTATGGGGAACAGAGGATGAGGCGCTGCAAGAGGGACCATCATGGGAGGACAAGCCCCTACACGGGATGTACCACCGGACCATAACTGAAGTGGCTGATCTCAAGAAGTCCTATCAGTGGCTAGAGAGGGCTGGCCTGAAGGACAGCACAGAGGCACTCATCCTGGCTGCTCAGGAGCAGGCCCTGAGCACCAGAGCCATTGAGGCCCAGATATACCACACCAGACAAGACCCAAGGTGTAGGTTGTGCAAAGAGGCACCTGAGACGATCCAACACATAACTGCAGGGTGTAAGATGCTGGCAGGGAAAGCCTACATGGAACGTCATAACCAGGTGGCTGGCATAGTCTACCGAAACATCTGTGCGGAGTATGGACTGGAAACCCCAAGGTCAAAATGGGAAACACCTCCGAAGGTGGTGGAGAATGACAGAGCGAAGATCCTGTGGGACTTCCAGATCCAGACTGACAAGATGGTAATGGCGAACCAACCAGATATCGTGATCATAGATAAAGGGCAAAGGTGTCACGTTCCGTATTTGACAGCAGGGGGCAGGCGTTCTTGCTTGCCGCCTGCACACCTGCCACCCATTAGTTGACAATTGCACCTGCTATATCTAGGCACTCCGACAGTAAACTCACTGCCGGAGTATTCCATGCCGTGCCATTTGCTATCGTCTATTCCTTCTCGGTTAAAACTCTGACTTACTTGACTATATTGCGTGCCTTAATATTCCTCTCGTGTTTGATTGGTATTTTACTTAAGAACTTTCTCCTTGCCGTTTTTGTTTCGCAAGCGTTTTCTGTTATTTTCCTGGTCCTCTTTTTTGACCAGCGTTTTCTGTTGCTTCGTTATTATTTCCTGGCCCTCTTTTGACCAGCGTTTTCTGTTGTCCGTTTAGACGGGGATTTTGTGTTATAATAAATTTCATTTTTTATGACAAAATTCTTTTTCTGTGTCTGCTGTTTCGGGGATCCACTTACTTCTAGTAGTTGTGCACGAAGCGATTATTCTGTCGCTTCGGGCTCAACGTGACAGAATACTCCGGCCACCATGGATCCCGCAGACATAGAAAAGATTTTGTCCGCTCTGTCCCGTCAAGAGCAACAGACGAGTCAGCAGGGCCAAGCCATTAAGGAACTCCGCGGCGCGGTTTCCATGCTGGCTCATCGGTTCGATGATTACGAACCCCGTATTGTACGATTGGAGGAACGGAGAGCACCTCCCCCGGTGGTTCGTCATACCACCACTGAGGCACCCGTCTCCTTCCCCACAATGAGTAGGGAACCGTCGCTTCCACACCCCCCACGTTACGGGGGTGAGCACGGTCAGTGTGGGCACTTTCTCCACCAGTGCTCACTCGTCTTCGACCAGCAACCTTCCGTCTATGCTACTGATGACGCGAAGGTTGCTTATGTAATGAGCTTATTGACAGGTCAGGCGGCTCATGGGCTATCGCGATGAGCGACGCAAAGCCGAACCTCCGGTCTTCTTTCCCCGGCTTCGTAGCAGCGCTTCGCCGGGTGTTCCACCATCCCGTCCGGGGCAGAGAGGCTGAGGGCTCGAACTCCACCAGGGGAGGCGATCCGTAGCGGACTACTCGATTGAGTTCCGGATTTTGGCCGCCCAGAGTGGCTACGACGACAGGGCACTTTGTGGACTGTTTCGTCGCGGATTGAACACCCAGCTCAAGGACGAACTAGCGACCCGCGACAACAGTTCCGACCTGGAGGAGTTGATAGATCTCTCCCTACTGTTGGACAACCGCATGAGAGAGAGAAGCCGGGAGCGTGGAGGTGGTTGGTTCCCGTTCCGGCATGACACGCACCGTGGGGGATCCCGTGAGACGCTTCGGGCAGCTGGGTCCGGCTGGGACCACCCCCGATCTCGGAATGCTGTCACCGGGGAGGAACCGATGCAGCTGGGTGGCGGAAGTTCTGGATCGGAGGAGAGACGGCGCCGGTTCAACGATCGGGCCGGGTCTGACAGTGGTCTACAAGGACCTCACGTCGCTCCCGGTCCTCCGGAGCCTCAGCCGTCTACATTCACCGAGTACTGTGAGTCACGACCCCGCGCAGAGCCTCCCGAGCCTCGGCGAGTCGATTCCCGGCCGGGGCACCCCAAGAGACTGGAACTCGAAGGGGAGATCTATGGGGCGTCCCGGGCGCGGCGGATTAGGGCCCTGATAGACTCAGGGGCTGATGATTGTTTTATCGACACCGACCTTGCCTCAGAGTTGGGCTGTTTTATCGAGGAGTTGGCCGCGAAGAAGCGCGTTCATGATCTTGATGGGCGCCTCCTGGCGGTTGTAACACAAAGAACAGAACCACTAAAGCTCAAATTATCCGGGAACCATGTCGAACGCAGACGGTTTTATTTAATGCGGTCTCGAGCCGTTCCGGTTATTCTCGGCTTGCCCTGGCTCAAGACTCACAACCCCGTTATCTCCTGGGAGCGCCCGGCAATAGAGCTTTGGAGCCAGTATTGTTATGAGCGCTGTTTACAATCAGCCGTAGGGGGACGCGAACGTGCCGGTGACAACTCCCCTGAAACCATCTGCCTTGACGGAGTGCCAAATTGCTATTATGACTTACGACAGGTATTCAGTAAGGATCGCGCTCGCTCTTTGCCCCCGCATCGTCCATACGATTGCGCCATAGACCTGCAAGTGGGCGCTCCGCTGCCGAGTTCACAGCTATATCAGGTGTCTCAACCAGAACAAGAGGCATTAACGGAGTATATAAATAGCTCGCTCACTGCAGGTCTAATTAGACCATCGCGATCACCGTTAGGTGCGGGTTTCTTCTTTGTGGAGAAAAAGGACAAGTCGTTGCGACCGTGTGTAGACTATCGTGGGCTAAATGACATCACCACCAAAAATAAGTATCCGCTGCCTTTGTTGGACTCCGCCTTCGCTCCTTTGCAATCAGCCACCATTTTTTCAAAATTAGATTTACACAGTGCTTACCATTTGGTCCGCATTCGTGAAGGAGACGAATGGAAGACTGCTTTTAAGACCCCATTAGGTCATTTTGAATATTTAGTCATGCCTTTCGGGCTGACCAATGCTCCCGCCGTGTTCCAAAGCCTGATCAACGACGTGTTAAGGGACATGCTGAATATCTTCTGTTTCGTCTATCTTGATGATATATTAATTTTCTCCCGGTCGTTGCAAGAGCATAAACAGCACGTCAGACTTGTTTTACAGCGTTTATTGGAGAATAGGCTCTTTGTAAAGGCAGAAAAATGCGAGTTTCATGTTCCAACCATCTCCTTCCTGGGTTTTATCATTGAGCAGGGCAAGCTGAGAGCCGACCCCATCAAGACGAAGGCGGTGGTGGATTGGCCAACACCGTCTAACCGTAAGGAGCTACAGCGCTTCTTGGGGTTTGCAAATTTCTATAGGCGTTTCATTCGCGGCTATAGCCAAAAGGCACTCCCATTAACCCGACTGACGTCCATTAAAATCCCATTCAGATGGGACTCGGATGCGGACTCGGCATTCGCGAATTTAAAGGCAGCATTCACTAATCCCCCCGTGCTGCAACATCCTAACCCTGACCTCCCTTTCATCGTAGAAGTGGACGCATCGGATTCGGGAGTGGGGGCGGTTTTGTCCCAGCGTTCCCCGGTCGACCAGAAGTTGCACCCCTGCGCCTTTTTCTCTCGTCGACTCAGTGTCGCCGAATCGAACTACGACGTGGGCAATCGAGAACTGCTAGCTGTGGTCGCTGCTCTACAAGAATGGTGACACTGGCTCGAGGGGGCCAAAGAGCCATTCACTGTATACACGGACCATAAGAACCTGGAATATATCCGCTCCGCCAAAAGACTCAACTCCCGTCAGGCCCGGTGGGCCCTACTATTGACCCGGTTCAATTTCACCCTCACATACTGTCCGGGATCCAAGAACACCAAGCCCGATGCCCTTTCCCGTCTCCACGACCCCGCGGAAAGGGACCGGACGCCGGAGACCATTCTCCCGGCCCATTGCATCCTGGGGGCGTTGAGGTGGGAGATTGAGCGGAGGATAGAGGAAGCTCAAGATGGTGTCCAAGTCCCGGCTGAATGTCCCGCGGGGAAGCTGTTTGTGCCCCCACCGCTGCGTTCGGAGGTGTTGCAGTGGGGGCACGGGTCCAAGGTGGCTTGCCATCCTGGGGTGAACCGGACTGTGCATCTCATCGCCCAGCGGTTCTGGTGGCCGGAGCTCCGGAAGGATGTGGTGGAGTACATCAATGCCTGCTCCTCCTGCGCCTGCGGCAAGGCCTCGCATCGACCTCCGGCGGGATTGCTCCAGCCTTTACCCATTCCTCCCCGACCTTGGTCCCACATCGCCCTGGACTTTGTCACGGGCCTTCCTCCATCCCGGGGGCGGTCCGTCGTTCTCACTATTGTGGACCGATTCTCGAAAGCTGCCCACTTTATTCCCTTGTCCAAGTTGCCGTCGGCGTTGGAGACCGCCGACCTCCTCATCAAACACGTTTTCCGTCTCCATGGCATACCTTTGGACATAGTGTCGGACCGGGGGCCCCAGTTCGTGTCCCGAGTGTGGAAGCGGTTCTGCCGGTCCCTCGGGGCCACGGCCAGTCTGACCTCGGGATATCATCCTCGATCCAATGGACAAGCGGAGCGCGCCAACCAGGATCTGGGGGCAGCCCTCCGCTGTGTGTGTCTCCACCGTCCCTCCTCCTGGGCCGACCACTTACCTTGGGTGGAGTATGCACACAACACCCTCATCTCTTCAGCCACTGGCAGGTCCCACTTCATGACGGCCTACGGGTATCAACCACCGCTGTTCCCGTCCCAGGAGGGACAAATAGAGGTCCCTTCTGTGCAGTGCCACCTCAAGCGGGCCCATCACGTGTGGAGGGAGGCCAGAGCCGCACTGTCCCACACGGCGACCCGGAACCGGCAGATCGCGGACCGTCGTCGGCGCCCGGCACCAACCTACGAAGTGGGGCAGGAGGTGTGGCTGGCGACGAGGGACCTGCGCCTGGCCGGCACGTCCGCGAAATTGGGGCCCCGATTCACCGGGCCATTCGTGGTAGAGTCCGTCGTCAGCCCCGTCGTGGTCAAGCTCCGGCTGCCGGCCACCATGAAGGTTCACCCCGTGTTCCACGTCTCCCTGCTCAAACCGGTGGCGACCAGTCCCTTGGCTCCTTCTCCCACTCCGCCCCCTCCTCCGCGGGTCGTCGATGGTGACCCGGTGTACACGGTACGGGCCATCCTGGACTCTCGGCGCAGGGGAAAAGGTTTCCAGTATCTGGTCGACTGGGAGGGCTACGGGCCGGAGGATCGGCAATGGGCCCCCCGCTCCTGGATCCTTGATCCGTCCCTTCTTCGTGACTTCCACGCATCTCACTCGTCCAAACCGGGTAGGACGCCTCCCGTTGAGGGGGGGGGGGGGGGGGGGGGTACTGTCACGTTCCGTATTTGACATAATAAGATGGCCAAAGGAAGAGATTCAGACCATGGACGTTAAGACCCAAAAGCTCCTAACCATGCATGGAGGGTTCCATCCCAAATCCAGCACCCTGAGACTGTACGCAAGCCAAAAGGAAGGAGGCCGGGGACTAGTGAGTGTAAAAGCCACTGTCAAGGATGAAACATCCAAGCTCCATGAATACATCAAGGAGAAGGCTCCAACGGATGACGTACTCAGAGAATGTCTCAGACTATGGGGAACAGAGGATGAGGCGCTGCAAGAGGGACCATCATGGGAGGACAAGCCCCTACACGGGATGTACCACCGGACCATAACTGAAGTGGCTGATCTCAAGAAGTCCTATCAGTGGCTAGAGAGGGCTGGCCTGAAGGACAGCACAGAGGCACTCATCCTGGCTGCTCAGGAGCAGGCCCTGAGCACCAGAGCCATTGAGGCCCAGATATACCACACCAGACAAGACCCAAGGTGTAGGTTGTGCAAAGAGGCACCTGAGATGATCCAACACATAACTGCAGGGTGTAAGATGCTGGCAGGGAAAGCCTACATGGAACGTCATAACCAGGTGGCTGGCATAGTCTACCGAAACATCTGTGCGGAGTATGGACTGGAAACCCCAAGGTCAAAATGGGAAACACCTCCGAAGGTGGTGGAGAATGACAGAGCGAAGATCCTGTGGGACTTCCAGATCCAGACTGACAAGATGGTAATGGCGAACCAACCAGATATCGTGATCATAGATAAAGGGCAAAGGTGTCACGTTCCGTATTTGACAGCAGGGGGCAGGCGTTCTTGCTTGCCGCCTGCACACCTGCCACCCATTAGTTGACAATTGCACCTGCTATATCTAGGCACTCCGACAGTAAACTCACTGCCGGAGTATTCCATGCCGTGCCATTTGCTATCGTCTATTCCTTCTCGGTTAAAACTCTGACTTACTTGACTATATTGCGTGCCTTAATATTCCTCTCGTGTTTGATTGGTATTTTACTTAAGAACTTTCTCCTTGCCGTTTTTGTTTCGCAAGCGTTTTCTGTTATTTTCCTGGTCCTCTTTTTTGACCAGCGTTTTCTGTTGCTTCGTTATTATTTCCTGGCCCTCTTTTGACCAGCGTTTTCTGTTGTCTGTTTAGACGGGGATTTTGTGTTATAATAAATTTCATTTTTTATGACAAAATTCTTTTTCTGTGTCTGCTGTTTCGGGGATCCACTTACTTCTAGTAGTTGTGCACGAAGCGATTATTCTGTCGCTTCGGGCTCAACGTGACAAAAGGAAAGCCGTTGTAGTGGATGTAGCAGTCCCAAGTGATGGAAACATCAGAAAGAAGGAACATGAGAAACTCGAGAAATACCAAGGGCTCAGAGAGGAGCTGGAGAGAGCCTGGAAGGTAAAGGTGACAGTCATGCCTGTGGTGGTCGGAGCACTCGGGGCAGTGACCCCCAAACTAGATGAGTGGTTGCAACAGATCCCGGGAACAACATCGGACATCTCAGTCCAGAAATGTGCAGTGCTGGGAGCAGCAAGGATACTGCGCAGAACCCTCAAGCTTCCTGGCCTCTGGTAGAGGACCCGAGCTGAATGAGGGACCCGAGGGGTGAGATGAGGATTTTTATATATGATGGATTAACGAGTGAACTTCAAATGTATTTGAGAGAGAACAAAGGCAGAACGTTCTTGGAAGGAGACTAATAAGGGTGTAGGAAAAGTCGCAAAAAAAAACAAACCTCATTACCGTAAGTAAAAGTCAGGATGCAGTCAAAGATAAAAGTAGTGGAAAAATAGGATCGCTGGCATCGTTGTAATAAAGGGTCAGATGCTGTTGCTGCAATGCCCCACTTATTAAAGTCTGAAAATTGGCGCTTCTTTCTTTTAAGGACTTTCTGTTAAGTAGGGAGGTTTAAATCTCGAGTGACAAAACAGAGAGAGACTTACTTTGGCCACAGTTGAGGATGCCAGCCGCTGCGTGGCTGATCTGAATGCGGCTGTGTGCTGCTTTTTGTAAAGCTCCTCTGGACGCGTTTCTACCTGACACAACATAAACAGTATTTAGTCGAAATAACGTGGAGGGTGATTTCACTAAAAGAGAGCTTCAGTTATGCCGCCGCACGTGTGAAAAGGAGAGCAACAGTCGCCGTTGCATTTTTAGCAGTTTCTTCAACAGTACAAACAGTCAAACACACAAATCCAAAATTACAAAATGAGAACATCAACAAAGAGCCAAGGCAAGCCAAAACTCACATGCAGAAGCACACATGAAAGCTAACTGACCACGTCCTGATGTCGCTCACTATAGGTTACGCCCCTAAAAGGCACATAAAATGTTATAATTGTTGTGACTCAGCTTGTCATAACAAACAGTCATCACAGTGAATTTCTTAATATTCTACTTAGTTGTTTAGCAGGATAATTTACTATTGTATTGTGCCTTGAGATAAGAGTTTAATTTGTTCCATGACCACACCTGTAATAGTCTTTCTTCGCGGAGGTTAAAAAAAATCGTGTTCAAATACAGTATCAGTTGCTTCAAAGGCCAGCACGCTCATGCTATTCGCTTCCCATTATGTGTTAGCATTAAGCTAGCGGCAAAGCTTTGTACATCCCATCCATCTCCTGAACTGCTTATCCTCACCAGTGTCTGTTGAAAATCCATAATGTATAATTCCCTTTGCTTTATGTTTAGCTTGACAGTAAACTTCAACTGGGAGTATCAATTATCTAACTTGTAAATTAAGGTACAACTGTACCTGGTAATCTCCTGGGCTGGGTCCTTGTATGGACTCCTTGTTGAGGAAAATGCTGCTGCGTTTAGCGGTGGAGCCAAAGCCCCCTTTCCTGGCTCGCTCTGAATATGCCCTTTTCAAACTTTCCTGGGCCAAACCCAAGTCCAGGACATTGTAGGAGCCGGGACCTGGACACAGTACACTGGGGAATGTCACTTTGCCAACAAATGCAGTACTCGTGCAACACAGTGAATATTACTGTACACCCAAGTCAAAGATGCCCTCGCAATCGTGTACTTTTAGAGCACTCCCGCAAGAAATTTTATACTTTTGTTGTTTTCACAGTCTAAAGCAGTGTTTCCTAACCTAGTTGGGAATTGCTGGTCTGTAGTACTGTATTTTGTTGGCTTCACAAATAGCACTCCACCCATACTTTACCAAACAACTTTTGTGGCTTTATCAACTTCCCCCCAAATGTGTTTGATTACTTATGTAAATGTTGAGAGAACGCAATTAAACAACGCTAATGTGTTTGCATACAACCAGCAAAGACAATATTGCAACACAAATTAACACAAATGAGCAAATATTGCCCCTGCCGCCCCCTCAACCCTCCCCCAAAAAAAGAAAACTCGAATGTGATGCAGACTGAGCCAACACATTTGAGCTTTATGTAGCTCATTTGTCATTGATGCCAACCGCTTCTATCTGACTTTAAATGGAACACTTTAGGAAGATGTACTTTTTAGTGATTGTATTCAAACAGTTGTGTCTCTCTAATTGCCTGTCCACAAGTTGACAATTAAACACGTCATTTTGTTCGCCGGCTATATCCCAACATGCGCCTGTGAGCAAGCCCTTCTGAATTTACAAAGCAATGGTCATAGATGGCCGTCAGACCACACTGTAAGAAACCATACCATGTCAAGAGGTAAGCAGAGCTGCGCTGAGTTATGTTAGATGCAAAGATTTGCTTGAACTCACAGTATTAGCTTCTGATGAAACAGCAAATACTTGACAAGTTTTCAGGCACAAAGACATAATAACCTGGTGTGCAACCTCCGTTGCGGTTCGGCGGGAAACGTTCCGCTGTGACACCAAACAGGCTTTTGCGCACCCTCGTCGCATCGTGAGACATTTGAATGGCGCACCGCGGGTCATTATAGGCACCAACAGGGGGCGACTCTTCCTTGGCAAGCTTGAACCTCTAAAGGACAAAGCAGAGAAGGGGCAGGTCCCGATAGCACTCACCGAGGTCCACGTTAATGCTCATTTATCGCCGCTGGCATTTCATGGCAAGCATTTTAAGTCTAAAACCTCTCTCCAATGACTCCCTGACCATCTGAGATGCTAATGGGCTTCATCCAGGCACACACTTCGACAATAAATCACAAAGCAAGACCTCACTTCTTATTACACACAACACATAAGACCTAAACTCCTGCGGGCCCAAAAATAAGCACAGTTCTGGTGCCAGAGGAGGGTTTCTTTGGGAGGTTGTTTTTTTTCTCAGGCAAAAGCTATTTTAGCACCGCTCAAGTTGTGCTTGTCAAGCTCGACTCGATAGACCTTTCATCAGAGGTTCTCCGTGTCAGTCGCCGCGACGCAAAGTCAGCCTCAGCAGCACTTATAGCACACAGAGGCCACAAGGTTCAGCATAAGCACTGGAAAGCATTGGAATCAAGCGGCTGGATTTTACATGATTCATTTTCATGCTGCGTAATCCTGCATTTCTACCTCCTTAGGGGGTATATTATTGAAAATGGAATTTTTTAATGTCTTATATACAAATAGTTGGGTCTGCTTGCCCATCCATCAAGTGTGAAATGAAACAACTACTGTGTTTGTGAAAATGCTTCTTTGAGCGAGCCCTTTTGAACGTCTGACACTTGGAGCTACATAAGTTACAGAACAGCTAAGACTCTCCATAAGTTCCAGTAACAAGCCAAGCTAAAGTTAGCGCTTAAACAACATGCCAAGATCTTCATTTCTTCTTTCTTTTTTTTTCCTTTACTTTCTTTTTCTTTCTACTTTCTTCGATTTCAAGATCTTCATTTCAATTTGTGAATGGACAGGATCACTGGAATGCACTATATGCTAGACATTTTGACACTCTCGCGGCGCCATTTCTGAACAAATTCACACCCAAAAACAACCCAAAAACGTGTGCTTTGTTAGCAACAGATGAGCTATCACTTGACATCTTCCAAACATTCACAAAGACCGGAAAGGAATTGTTGCATGAATAACTGTGTTGTCACATAACCCGCTGTTTGAAGGCCACCACATTCAACGCATGTTACACATGCGAGGAGGCCCATCTGTCAGGCTCATGCTGTGCCTTTGCTCTTTTTTCCAAGTTTTCCTCTCCAAAAAAAAGAATCCCAACTGAGCACTTTACTGACGCTCATTTGAATTCTGTTGTCGAGCTTGTTTTCTTCCAAACCACACACACACACATACACACACACGCGCGCGCACACACACACACACACACCAAGTTCGAGAAAAATCCCACATGTGGTTATTGTCCAAATTATATTGCGGCAAAATTGTGAAGAGCCTATAGTTGAGGCGACAACTGGGCGGATTCCCACTGTTCCTCTTATCCTCTCATCCCTCCCTCAGTACCTCCTTATCTCATTTCCTCTCTATCCCTCCGCAAGAGAACACGCAGAGTCACACCGAGATGAACATATAAGAAAACTGTTGCCCGAGGTTCTAACGCCCCCCCCCCCCACACCCACACACACACTGCGCACAGCATGTGGTCAGGGAAATTAGGTCGGAAACTCTGCCTTCCATAGATGCACAATTGCGCTTTTGTGCCAGTGATGGCAAACTGTGAAAATTTAATGACAACACTATCAGCAGAAATTTACCTTATTCCCCTTTTCCACTGTATGGCATTGACTCGTAACCAACATTGGAATTTATACAGACCCAGTGTCTCCTTGTCATTGGAGATGTTGTTCCTTGCCCTGACTTGCTGTTCCTGTTCTTGACATGTGGGCGCTGTAGTATTATTAGACTCCACAGTCTCCACTTTGCTGCGGCGCCCCTTCAACTTCTCTTACATAAAATCTCTAAATGCAGGCTTTTACAGCAATGCATTTTTGTTTGGCAGTCATTTAAATAAGCACTTGAATGTGTGTTTCAAAACCCGCCTGCTTTTGAATGTGCTAATAAACTCATGTTCACCTCATCTCTGAGAATCGCACTGAAAAAAGGAGCTCAGCGTCAGGATCTGGGACACGTACGGAACAGCGTTCTCCTATGAGAAGTCGCTAATTGACTGCATTTATCTCCCAGATTATATCCGGGAAATATTTTCAGTGTTGGCACTATGCGGAGTAATGTCCCTAAATGCATCCAAATGGATCCTAATTTGCTTATCTGGGCCAATGGAATCAATAGTTTGTTTTCATCCTACGGCCACAATGAAGCCATATTGTGTGTCATCCTGTTGGAATTGTACCAGTCAAATACTAAGTGACAAAGTGAAATGAATGCACTGTGCTACTTAATGAGACGACTCCGGCGTGGGCTGCCATTGCAGCAAAATCTATCTTTGTTTATGAAGAGCGCATGTTGTACTATATGGTATGACACTTTATGATTATCCATCAAGTGCATACTGTACATTCTACAAATGTGGCAAAGCAAAGCAAAATTAAATAACATTTCCTACTTCCTACTTCACTTGAATTAAAGTTCCTCATCCGCTTGCTGTTCTTGTTGAGTCTTCTTGAGTGGTGTTTGCATTGTACCTCAGTCTGAGAAAGAAAGGCGGCGGTGACTTGATGCTTTTTGTCACTGAGCCTCTCAAACTGTCCTCTTATGTCATAGTGGCCAGGACCAGGAATGCCCTGTACAAAGACGAGTAAAGACAAATTAAAGCTGCAAGCAGCGA
Source organism: Hippocampus guttulatus (assembly GCF_054856545.1). NCBI lineage: Eukaryota > Metazoa > Chordata > Actinopteri > Syngnathiformes > Syngnathidae > Hippocampus > Hippocampus guttulatus. The sequence continues at coordinate 16,791,790 of NC_141265.1, forward strand.
TGAACGGGTCCTCGCACCCCCTTTTTTTTAATGGCCAATCTTCCAAATGATTATCAGTTAGACAGTACAGGCAAATTGCCCATCTCTCTGGACAGTGCCTCCCAACTTTTATATCTAGTTGAGGCACAAATTTAAAAAAAAAAAATCTATGGCACACCACCCAAAAAAAAAAAGTCAAAAGCATATGCAGTGTATTTTTTAAAAAAAACAGATGATGTCATCTAAATGTACATACTCGTGAAACCTGGACCTCACAGGAATTGAAGAAAGACAGCCAAGATTTGCTTCAACACCTTTGCCATTCGTGGAAGAGCATTTAATTGTTCTGCCTATCACTATACATTGCTGGCATAGATAGATGAACAAAGATTATTTATTATTAAAAAATATTATTTGTGGTAAATAAATAACAAAAATTCAACACAGGAAACTAATATGTCATGGCACAGTGGTTAAGTATCACTGGTTGAGGGTGCCTGCTTCTGACTGGGGCTCATTTGTTAAATTTTTCATGTGTCCTCTTATGAGACGTCCACCCAATTTTGGGCTAATCGGTGAAAATGGTGTCAGGGGTAATGTGTTTCCTATCGTTGCAGGGGGTGCTGTTGAGTGACTGTCGGAGTAGTGCTGTTGTGTACCCCTAAAGGAGGGGTGTCAAACTCATTTATGGCCCGGACCACATTTTAATTAATGTTTCACTTGGAGGGCTGTTATGACTGAAACCATATAAAGAATTCAAGAATAACTGTTGATTCAACTATTTTTTAAGCTACTATCATGAGGGGTTTGTAACAAGAAAATGTTTTGAATATACTGTAAATCTCATTTATTGCATATGAGAATTTAAAATGTTGGAAGACATTTTAGAAAGGATCATGGAAGTTGACATGTTTGAGCTGCACATAAAATGATGTGGCGGGCCAGATCTGGCCCCCAGGCCTTGAGTTTGACACCAGTGCCCTAAAGGTACTAATTGTACATTTTCAAGCTTGCAAAAATTCTGGGCAAGTTGAGACCCCGCAAAAAGGCCATTCATTCATCGTTTGTTCTGCAATTTTCACAGGCAAAACCAGAGTGGACAACAACCATGGCACATCCAAAAGGATGATTTTTTTTTCATTAAAAAATGACAGTTACAAACCGGACATAAAATGGGCTGGATATACGTGAGTTTCGGCAAAAATCTTGGGCAAAATCAATTTTCATTCAGGACTTCACTGCGCGTGTGCATGTGTGCGTGCTTGCCATGAACAAGGTTGTTATTGTCTGAGTATAATACTTCCCATGTACAAGAGAAAAAGCCATTTTCTAGCGCGACACTCACACAGGGCAGGGGACACTTCTTTTGATGGCTTTATGTGTAACACCTTTTGTTGCTCGTGCTTTTACGATTGACAAAAATCCAGGGGCTGCGTTCGCACCCCGCGGTCCTCGGCAAGAAGAAAAAAAATTGTTATGAAGGGAAGTGTGCGAAACAACATGGTGTGTGGCAAAGTAATAAATATATTTATAAAAATATATATAATCCTGAAAGCAAACACAACAACTCGAAGGCTGACTATTTTTAACAGAAGCTCTGCATTTGAAACTGACAATGTGAAGTTGGCAAGTCAATTTCGAGGCAATGTCTGCTGACAGCTGCATGCAGTGATGCATTATAGGAAGTGTGACACTAAGCGTGTCGAAGTGAAGTCTGTATTTGTGTAAGTACTGAAACTGCCTTTCTGTATTTGTATTTGGACATAAAACGTCAGTGGTTCCTTGACTTACAAGTTGAATTCATTCCGTCACGATGCTCAAAATTCAAAACTAGGGCAGTTTGATACTTTTTTTTTTTTTTGCAGACCGATACCAGTTTGAATATTCACTGTTTAAAAACTCATTGGGACTAAGTACTGATATCGAATTCTTAAAATTTGTTTTCATGATATACTTCCCCTTGTAAAATAGTCGCCCAAGTTATATTTCTATACTGTGTTGTAATTAAAAAAATTTTTAGTACCGGTAATCATAGTCGTAATAGTGTGAGTCAGGAGTGTTGCCCCTCTATTGCACCAATTTTCAAGGGGTTTCAAATATCACATGATAATGTGGAAAATGATAATGATGGTGAAAAGGACGATTCTCATAATCATCATCATCATAATGATGATGTTCACGGTGAACAGAAGGTTTGGGTTCTATTTCAGTTGGACGTTGCAACAGAGCGACGTGCACATTTCAAAGTGCAGCATGTCCAAAAGATGATTTAATGAGCTTCAGTGGGACAGCTAAGGTAGAAAGGTGTTTTGTCCTGTGTGTCCCCACTGTGACTAATGACCCATCTGCTTTACGGGTGCGTACGTTAACATAGTCCTGTGCTATGAGCTCCTAATGATGATGGATGGAAGCACAAGCATCACAGCGGGGAGGTCCAAATATACCATGGTAGCGTGCGTGTGGAAGGGCAAATTCTCAAAGTCACAGGTAAGTCCACTAAAATTTAAACGTGCTAAATTATGTTTTTAATGTTGGTGGAAAAGGTGGAAGGACAGAGAAAGAGGTATTAAGTGCTTGACAGAAGGAAGATGTTTCACTTCCTTGCGCGCGCGCGCACACACACACACACACACACAGACACACACACACACACACACACACACACACACACACACACACACACACACACACATACTGTGGTTCACACACAGGTAACTCCTCAACATCAACGTGTTTTGAGTGGGGTTTGAAGATGGCACTCTACTGCCCCCCTACGGCACCAAAGAACAGTCAAATTTGAGTGAAAAAAATATATATTTCATACACTCGACTGAATGCTCGGTTATTAGGTGAAAAGGCTAATGTTGTGACCAATGAGTACACCTGCAAATCCAGTAATGACAGATTGCATTCTTTTGCCACACTAGCCATGTTATGATCATGTTTAGTTTAATTAGAACATAATGATTAAAACACACACACACACACTCACACACAAATTATGGTAGGAAATGGTATATTTGTGCAAATTGGGTTGGGGTTTTTTCATTTTGGCCATGTAAGGAAGTTGATCAAATTCATTACTTCAGTAATTTTACTTCAATGTTTTTAATTATAAAATGGCTAAGCGCTTGTGACAAAACAAGTCATGTCAAGACACACTTTATGAAGATACATAAATCATTGTTATCATGATTATTATTATTATTTTATGTACTTAAATGACTTTGTTAACCCATAAAAGTGTGAGGTGTATATTTGCCTTTTTTTGTATAATATTCATGACTATATCAGGACTTGAATGAAAATGTATGCCTTTGTAAAAATCATGAAAACGCTTCAAGCATTTCATCAAACTTTTATCTAAATGAATTATAGAAATTACTTGTAAAAATACAAATGAAAATGTTTTTGGGTTGGATATCACCAGCTTCTTAAAATAATCATCACCTCAAATGCCACAACACTTCTTGTTGCTAGATAGCAGACTACTTCCTGGTTCAAGCAGGATGTGGAGGTGGGCCATACCATTTTGATTGGGAGGTGTAACCGTCTCGACAAATGCGATAGTGACTCAAAATATTTTATCCAAATCCAATTCATTACATATACTGTATAATGCATGCATTACTCTCGGTAGACCCTTTGAGAACAAATCATATCATGTAATTGTCATCAAACATGCGCTTACCTTCTTGTGTTCCAGTTGGGTCAACAATTGGTGGTATCGAGGAATGACAAGTTCCGCCCTGACCCTCTGCTCTTTTCGCATGTTCACATTTTCGTAGTGTGTTTCAGGAACACTGATGTGGACATTTGAGAAAAGAAGAAGCACAAATCGAAAGCCACTTAAAAAAAATGTATCTATCGTAGAGTGGGCAGGTGATGCTCACATCTCAGGGTAGTAGTGGCCCGGCCCTGGACCTTCATCCTTGGTCACCTGGTCTCTCCTGGCTGTCATGTTGCCAAAGTATATGCCTTTGTATTTCTGGGTCTTTGCAGCCTGGAGACAAAGGGACCAAAAAAAAACAAAAGGCATTCCAAAACTGTGGTGAGGGTAAAAGAATGACAGGAGGAGGAAGAGATAACGACAAGGTGACTGGATGTTTCAAAAAATATAATGGACTAATTTTGTGTTTTAACTGCATTGTCTTGTGGAGTTGAAGGTGAATGAGAAGTGAAGTACAGAAAAATGTCTCACAGTATGTCAGCATTCTTCCTCACTTCCATGATATTTTGTGGCCTTCACTCCTCTGTCTCAGCTTTACAACGTTTCAATACCGAACACTTAACTCAGGCTTCACCGAAAAAAGAAGAAAAAAAAAGCACAAAAATCACTGAATTGTTGAGGAGTACATTTCCTCACTTCCACTTGAAGAGTAGACTGGTATTCGACGGTTGAGTTAAATAAACAGGCGTATCTGCTATCCTGTGTAAAGACATTTGTGCTGTCATGGCACAAATAAATGCCAATGGTTCATGTGTTTTACGATGGGAGAGGCCCATGGACTTCATCGTGAAGGCAAAACTATGAAATAGTTTTCATTTGACCTCAAATGAGGTCAAACTCTGAAACAATTACACAATCCAAATTCAAAATTTAAGAATTGATGTCTAACTTAAATGTTTTGTTCTTCATTTGTTGAACGGTCTGTGATTGAAACAATTGTGCTCCATCGGTGGCCAAATAGGTGTGTGAAAAGAATGTTTATGTACATTTTTTAACCTTTTTTTTTTAACTTTTTTAATGTCTGGCTGCTGATTTATTGGTAAATATGATATTCTGTTTGCCTCATAAATTTGTAAATTTGACTCTTATCTTCAAGCTATGAAGCTCAAAGCACTTTCATGGGTGCATTGTACTCTCTTCAATTGAGTGCCCAAACATTATTGAAGCAAATAGGATAAGACTGAAGTTGACTTACTGAAATATTTATCTGGATTGACTTCAATTCATGTTCATAACTCCAATGTGAAAGCTCTGATCATGTGTGGGAAAAAAAGGGAGAGCAGGGGGGCGCGCAAATAAAAGTTGGAAATCAAAGCATCTCAACCTCTGCAGTCTCTTTTGATAAGTTTTCCATGACCTGGCTGTCCGGCCCTGTTCACTCATACACATCCTGGGAAGAGCAGGAAGAAGAAATAGTAAGTTTGGCTCAAAGGGAAAAACTCCACGGGGTGCCTGTCTCCTGCCCTCCATCTCAACATCGAGCACACAGCAAGATCGCGGGTTCAATCCCTCCACGATCCTGCCAGGCAAACAAAAGATTTCCAGATACAGTAGTTGCGCTTTAAAACTGAAACGAGCATGGCTCGCAGGCAGATGCAAGCAAGCGCCAATGTCGTTGCTGCGAACGTGGGGTCTGCGGGCACAAATTACTTTTTTATGTCTAGCAATGCTTTTAAAATCAGAACAAACACAGCTGATAGGAGTCAATTTTTAAATACTGAAGGGAATGTCCAACATGTATTATTTCAATGAGATTTTTTTTCTCCCATGCTACAAATGCCAAAAACCATTTTTTTTTGTTTTGTTAGGATTTTGAGCAAAGAATTGCCATCATTAAAAATGGGAGCGAAAAACAAAAGTGTTTCCTTTATATTTTTGTTCAGTATAATTTCAAGTTACTGTATATAATCAAGACGTGAGGCAGACTGTGGAACAAAAAAATCTGGTAGCTCCTTCGATGCTAAACATGGACGCACCCAACATCGTGGCGCAACCACTCGCGTCAAGAGTCCATCGGAATGCTAATCATCGACGATGTCCATATGTGACATGAGATCATCTTTCATGCTGTCTAGGGAACTCATTTACAACATTCAAAAAGGACTTCACACGTTGCTGTTTACATGCTGCTGTTTTGGTTAGCAGCAGAGCTCAAATGAGCTCAGCTCGTATGTCTTTGTGAACAGCAGCGTTTATGATCTACAAATAACTAATCACAGTTGTGTCCCTATTTTATATGACTGGAAAAAAAAACAGACGTCAATTTATCTTAGGCAGATGATGGTCCTGGCAAATAAGTGGTCCACAGCATCTATTGGGGAGGGGCCACTGTTTGAAGAAACACATTCTAAAGCGATGCTGAGAACTTGTGGTCCTCGTGGATGCCTGCGGTTGTTGTTTCAAGTGAATATTGTAATGCGACCGCAGGAATAATGACAAACGGCACCTCTTTATTGCACACATATAAAATGGATGAGCATCGGTGCGCCGTGGCTTCCAAAGTGGAGCTGCCTTCATTAGGCATGGAAATGGGTTTGGAGATAACTCAATAGGATGAGAAGTGATGCATACATTTGATGTGCCCACCATGAAATGAACTTCAGCGCAGGCCGTCCCACAAATAGCAGCGGTCCACCGAATACCTAATTCGAAGAAATTATTTTTGCCTCTTTTATTATTATTTTTACTTCTAATTGTGCATGTTTTATTTATGGCGCTGCATTCATTAGGCATGTCATTTGATTTGGAGAGATAACTCAACAGTGTGGGAGATGTTGCATGCATTTGATATAAAATACATGAAGTATTAGGGCACTTTGGATTACATGGGAAGCAACACCTACGTTCAAAGGATTGTAGTAGGCTGGGCCCAGGGTTGTGTCTCTGTGCGGAGGCTCCTGTTTGCGGAGCACACCTGAGGCATCCTCTTCATAGCCACATGCCTGACCCGGGGAAGGAATGGATGGCACATCGTACTGGCTAGCAATTCGCTGCAGCAAACTTTTAGCAGGATGCGCCTGCAAAGAGACATTATGTTACATCACAAATTGTTTGAGTTTTATATTTTTAATGAATTTGAAAAAAAAATGTAGTGAAGAATTTTGAGGTTTTTGTTTTTTTTAATCCACTTTGAAATGTGTCTGTCACAGAATAATGTAGAAAAAGTGAAGATATGTATGTGCTTTTTTTTCATATAATCAGCCAATCGTGTTTAAATCTTGATGGATTAAAAGCCCTCAGACACTTGAGTGCACTCACAACATCAATTACACCCACCAGGTGAAGAGAGAAAAAAAAATCAAATTTCAAATAATTCTGTATGTGTGTAGGGTTCACGTCCTATGCAAGAGGTTCAATGCGAAAATAATTTGGAACTCTCAGTGACACTGGGGACCATTAAATAAGCTACCAAAGGCAAAATGACGCAATTAAAATGTAGGTGCTTTTGAGGTGGATGTGACTAAAACAAATGAAGACAAAAGTGATAAATATTTTTGGACAAATTTTTTAAATGCCTCATCTTACATATTATGCATTATTATTTCTCACAAATGATTTGGGTTGTCTCTATGGGTCAAAAAAATGTGTCCTTTATTGTTTAATATGCAGTTCAGAAAATGAATGGATGGATGGAATTAATAATGAATCGATAATGTACATTATTTATGTTGGATGATGGATAGATTTTCTTATAAAAGCCTTCTGGTTACAAACTACTACATTGACCGTATCATTTTATTAGTTTCCATTACTCAGTTTACCAGACTGCCACCAAGCACAGCAACATTCGCACGAGCCCTCAGCTTGTGGCTGGTGGTGGCAGGCTGCGAGAGAATATCATACGCCCCGGGGCCCGGACCTTCACACGCCAGGTCATCGAAGCGCCTGGAGCGGCTCCGAAAACTGCAGCCGCCATGGACATTTAGCTAAAAAGACAATTGACAATTGTTTAACAACACAGTATTGCAAAATTGCATCTGCAGTTGAGTAAGAAACCAGTGATTGGCAAATACTTTTTAAACAATATTCAATGGAAAACATGACAGAGATATGCAAAACTCAAACTGATAAACTTGACTGTTGTTTAATATTCACTCCATTTAAATCTAATGTCTGTTACACATTCCAAAAAAATCAGGGAAAAAACCTGTCCTGTTTACCATTCTGTTACATCAGCTTTCTTTTTAACAACACTCAACAAATGTTTGGGCACCGAGCACACAAATTGTTGACACTTTGTAGGTAGAATTTGTTCCCATTATTGCTTGATGTGATTATATTATACATTATATTATATCCTGTATTAATATATATCAACTTTGTTTGCTCATCATATTTAGAGCTAATATGCCACACATTTTCAATGGGACACAGGTCTGGCAGGCCAGTCATGTCGGTGGAATTCTTTCCCATTTGCTCCATCGTTGCTTGTGCAAACAGAGCCTTTCGGGGATTCCTTTTACACCCAATCATGACATTCACCTCCAATTAGGCTGTTCACCTGTGGAATGTACCAAAAAGGTATTCTTGAGCATTCCTCGTTTGTTGCCTCCTGTCCATATTTTTGGAAATGTGATACAGGCATCAAAATCAAATTGAGACAAACAACAACAATTACAATCAGCATTTTGAACAGGAAATATTTTGTCTTTGTAGTGTATTCAAGTTAACACTGGTTGGAAAGGATTTGCAAATGATTGTTTTCTGTTTTTGTTTTACACAATGCCCCAACTTCATTGGAATTGTTTTGTTTGTTTTTTTTACACGAGAGGGTTACATTATGGTAAACCAGGTAGTTGAGCGCCAGAATATTAATGATACCAAAGCGAAGCATCCATCTTACCTTCAAAGGTGAGGTATCATAGTGCCCAGGTCCTGGTTCTGTTGCACAGGACTCACTGATCAATGGTAGTCTGCTAGCCAAGGACAAAAATGGAGCATAGCCATCTATGCAATGAGGACAAAAACTTATTTATCAATTTAAATCTGTGTTTTGGGGTTTATGACTTTTAAACAGTCCTACCTGACCCTGTGGAATGTTTTCTTGAATTTAGGTTGTATGATCCAGGACCGACTGCAGCTGAGGTCTCACTATTTGGCAAGAAGGTGACTCTTGGAGCACGCCCGTACATGTTTAAGCCCTCACTCCGCTCATTTCTTTCACATTAATGAGAAAGCTCTTAATGAGGTCAGCTTTTGTCTGCGTTTTTTCGATATCGTTTCTAGGATACCACTAGAGTTCCAGTCAAGCACTCAACTCCGTCGTAGCCAAGATACCACTCGACGCCGTGACGTGAACAATCGCAGTCTACCATCTAGTGGTAAGACATTAAAAGGCACACATTTTATGTTGATTATTAGATTGTGTCGATTTCTTTGTATGTGTATGGGGGGTTCTCTGTGGAGATGTTTTACTTAAAATAACCTTGACAATAACTACTCGCCTCGCCATCTTTTATCTATTTACTCTCTCTCTCTCTCTCTGTATTAAATTATCGTCACTCGGCGACACCTTTAGTAAAAAGGCAGCCAATGGTATTTATATTGTAATTCCAATTACATACACTATACGAACAATTTTGTACAATAAGGTAGTCATTTTAAGTGATGTTGATATCTACATATATTTTTTATTTCAAAACGGATCTGCGGACTTGAAGAAACTAATTGGCGTTCGAGAGTAGCGGCCCAGGTAAAGATCGCATCCAAACATTTAATTTTACATTTTTATTTTATTTATTTTTTCATCCTGGCACAGTGCATGGTTTCAATTCAAAATATATATCCGTGCATTAAGCTTGCGTCCAACGTGTCTCTCGACAGATGGCAGTATTGAGTTATTAAAATTATGGTGCATTCACTGAATAGAACCGTTATCGGAATTTGATTATATCTTATTTAAACTTTGGACCATGCAGTGATTTGTAGGGCAACTTAGTCAATAAATTACACCACAGCGGCTGGGAGTGATCTTTATTGATAAGAAGCTGCACTCAGGGTGATTTTCTCGCCCCAAATCCCCGTTGATTGGAATTGGAATTCGTAATCGACGAGGGTAGCTTGAACGCGACCCCTTTGGTCAACGTCTCCTGTAAGGCTTCGACGGACGATAGCGAAAGGCTGCATCTTTTGCCTGCATCTTCAACTCATCCCGTACATTATAACATTTAGGCAGGTCATGAAGGCGACTACGGGTGTATTGCTTTTGTTGGTACTATCCGCGTGCGTGCTCTCGTTGGCCCAAGCAGCCAGGAGCCGGCCCAGCAGCCAGAACAGCTTCCGAAAGGCGGCCAACGGCGTCTATCAGACGCTGAGCAACGTGTTCGGCGAAGAGAACATCCGAGGCCTTTACAAGGTGAGCGTGTGGGACGTGCCCGGATGTAACTATTGATCTTCTTGTGTGTGTGATGCTAAAGTGGCTAACGAGGAAATCAAGCTCATTTGGAATGGAGGCGGGGGGCTGTCTTGAGGAGAATGCCATTTTGAAACGCATTAAGGCCAAAATTCACACCCATAATATAACTCATCGTAAAAACATATACACAAAATCGTCAGTTACGGTTGTTGAACAACTAGTCTTGCCTATTTATGAATTATTTTAATGAAATGTAGCGCAAATCATTTGTGACGTCACGCTCTAAGATACCCGAGCATTTGACGCTTCATCCGGTGCGTTTCGTCGCCGAAGCCGTTGAAGCGAATTTTCTCGTCACCAAAAGGCTCGTTAAGTGCATTTTTAACAAGCAAACAAAAACACGCAGTGTGTATTAGGAAACACAAAACTCCTACTCCGACATCCCTTCCCTGGCTCCCTCTACATGTTAAGAGTTCTTTTTAAGATCCTATTATTTATTTTCACATTTTTAAATGGCCTCGCCCCACCTTATGTCTCCGAGCTCCTCCGCCCCTACCCGGTGCCTCAGGTCTGTGGACCAGACACTGTTAGAGGGACCGAGAACTGCTCTTCCAATGCTCAGATTCGAAGGGCTTTACATAAAAGGCACGAAAGCACGAAAGTTGGTGAATAATTGCATTTTTTCGGCCATTCATTGTAGCTGGGTTCTCTAGAAAATGTTGTGTCTGGCAAATTGAATGGGGTTCAACTCTTTTGGTTTCATCTGTCAGGATGATTTACAACACTGCTTTAGATTGAAAAAAGTATTCATTAAAAATATGTTTTAATGCCAATTCCTCTGTTCGTTTCCAGTTCTTCTCCAAAGCAACAGAGCGCTTTGTTCATGGCGTGGACTCCTTCCTTGACACTATCTGGAAAATTTGGGTTGATTTCCTTGATGTGATGGGAATTGACTGTAAGTTAAATGTAGTTACTACTTAATCCATTTAAAGCAGTGCGGTAGTGAAGCCACTGAGGAAGTAAGAAATCAAACTTAACTAAAATCCAGGTGCCTATCTGAATTTGTTGCCTTCCTTCAATCTGCAGCATCCAACCTGAGCCACTACTTCAGCCCGGCATCCCTGAGCAGCAACCCAGCACGCGCCGTGCCCCTCATGGCCGGTGCCCTTGCAGCCCTGTGGTTGCTGTCTGTGTTCCTGGGCGGGGTGTTCTACGTGCTGCACATTTTGTTCGGCCGCTTCTTCTGGCTGGCGCGTGTGGTTCTGCTGGCAATGGCCTGCCTATACGTGCTGCAGAAGTTCGAGGGTGACCCCGAGCGCGCACTGCTGCCGCTGTGCGTCATCATGGCACTGTATTTCATGACTGGTCCCGTGGGTGTGTACTGGCGGCGCGGCACCAGCTCGCTGGAGGAGAAGATAAATCACTTGGATACTCAGATCCGCCTGCTCAACATCCGGCTGAGTCGGGTCATCGATGGCCTAGAGCGCATGGACGAGTAAAAGCAGCAGCAGCAGCAGCGCCCCCTCCACCGGTATTTAAACGTCCAATAAGAATTTCGCCTGCTTGAGTTCAGGGCCTATTGTCCTCAAGTATTTCAACCCTTTGTTTGCATGACGCCCACTACATTTTTGTGTTTCCGACAGTGGCACCTTGAACTAGGTCAAAATCTTTATCGGGTGTACAGGCCAGGTTTAAAGTCACATTTTAACATTTACCTGTCATATGTGTATAAAAAGAAGTCTCTCTGATTGGTTCCCACATCAGCCTTGTTCACGATTCGAATCTTTGCAATCAATCACCGGAAATACAGCGGATGCTTCAGTTGTTTTCGGTTCACTGACTCGAGTTATTGGAAAGACTGTACACTCTCATTTAATAAAATTGGTAAACTCACTCAAGTTAGTGAAAAGGAAACAAAGATGATTTAGATCTAAGGATGCACCGATCACAATTTTCTGGCGGACTGCTCAAAAGTAGTTCTCTGAATAAAAACTGACAGTTGCTGATTTTTATTTATTTTCCTCATTCCCTGGAGTGCGATGAGATCAGTGAAGAAGATGGATTCTATTTTAAGGCATCATTTTTGGGCCTCATACCTTGCAGTGTGGAGGTAGCTTTGGTATGAGTTCTACTCTGATGACCAGTAACGCAGAGATCCCCATGACTACTTGCAAGCCATCTTCTCTAACTAGCACGACACTGAAACACGATGGACAAAAGTACTTTACACTGACTTCAGAAATTCTTTTCTCCTCCCCTTGTCAGAAAAGTAAGATTTGATGCTGACTGAAGTGAGGTTTGTGAGGAGCGCTGACATCACACATTATCATATCAAAAATCTGACGGACATGGAAGGCAGGTTTTCAACTTGAATTTCCAAATTATATCTTGGAGGTACCACTGTGCTGTGTTATTCCACAAAAAAAAAACTTCCTCTGTTTTTCTTTGTTAAATTATCAAGGAATATTTGGACAACACAGGTCAAGAGAAAAAAAGACCCTGTCAAAAATGTAGTGTTTGTTCTCTCCCTAAATTAGCAAAGTTAAAATGCCCCGCACCCCCCCCCCCTTCACCCCCCAAAAAAGTATGTTCTGAATACTTTAGTCCACACCGTGTGTATGCACATATTGATGTGACTGCATCATTACAGGAATGTCTCCCATCATTGATACACAATATTATTCTCAGGGACTAATTGGACTAAACATTGAGCTTTTTTTGTGCTGTGATCAAATAATTCTGTATATGTTATGATTATTATTGTTTTAAATGAAATGTCAGGTTTGTCTCCCCTGCCCAATCCTAACGATGGACAGTTTTTTTGAATTCTCTTGTTGTGGAATGTGGACTTGAGACGCCATTTTGGATGCAATGGTTATGCCGCACCAAGTTCAAAGAAGCCACGAATAACATCACAAATCTGTTAAGTGTTCTCTACAGGCATCTTGCAATTAATTCATAACTGCAAACGTCTCAAATGGCTTTAAATTGTCCAAAATTTATCTGTTTGCATCCATGTTGTCTCAATTAATAGTGATGGATCATAAATTCTATTACCACAGAAAAAGTACTTTCTTGCACTAATTACTGTACTTGAGTCAATAATACAGCCTGCTACTTTTTAAGTGATATGAAGGGGAAAAGTGTATTTAAAAAAAAAAAAAGCAATTACATGTGTTTTATCAAAGGGTCTGGGCCACTTTTTTTATACAGCCCTCTGAGTGTCATGCAAAGTTAATGAAATATGATCCACATTTTTATTATGCATTTTTGGGCTTTAAAAAATCTTTTTATTTGAAGAAATGCATGGCAGACTGCATCTTTTGGCCCAGCCGTTTTAGTCGTGTATATATGTGAAAGTGCAAGTAAGCTTCATTTCGTCGCAGTTGATGGATGGATGTTTTATTATGTACTCACAGCATGTTTTGCTTTGTTTTGTTTTTTTATGAAAATGTTACAAGTCAGCTTAGAGAAGTTTGTCATTTAAAAAAAGAAAATTCACTGGTCAAGAAATTCAAGTGATGTTACACTGAAAAGGGGTCAAGTTTACAAAAAAAAGGTCCCATGCGTTTGTGGGATTTTACACTGAAAGGAATATGATTAAACACACTCCACTTTTGCAACTACTGCATTAAAAACATTAAAATGCTATTCCTTATTAAAAAAATGTCAATACAGCATTTATTTAATGAATGAATCTAACGGTATCCTCACTGTTCCTGTTATTCCATAGGCAGCCTTTTTCTGTTACGTGCCAACTTGAATCAGTGTCATTTTTATATTCACATTTCTCAACTTTTTTTTTTCTTCTCATTTTGCCGTGTTGTACATGTAGAATAGGCCACGTGGAAAGTTAAAAACTGTGATTTGGTGTGTATGTGTTTGTGAGTTGAAATGCAAACATGTCGCTGGGTAGCAATTGAATCTTGTGCTTTTGTGGGTGTGTGTGACCAATTCCAAATAAATTCCATATTTAAATGAATAAAAAAACAAACCGGAAGTGTGTCCTATGTTCTTTGAACCAGATCACCGGCACGTGGAGGTTATAAGCACTACTTAACAGACTACTTAACTATGAGTTTATTTACGGTCAATCAAACAGTATGGTGGCATGTTGAAAACAGTTTTATTTTGCATTTTGCAATCATTTCTACTCTATATTTTACATTCTAATTATGTTTTTCTATAAAAGTCATTAGTTATTGCATAGTTAGCTCTGCAGCTTTATTTTCAAAATCTGTTCATCTGAAAAAATTGGATGATATTCAACACAATTCTGCGTGTCTACAAAAATATATTTGGCTTCAGTGTGATGACAAGTGCAGAATTCTCCAAAAAGAATCCACATTTTCAACAAGTCTACCAAACTGGGTCATTGGTCGCATAGCAGTTCACATAGCTTGATTCAAGGTCTGTCTCGATTCACAATTGTCCTGTGATGAACAGGCTCCAATTCCCTGTGACTGTCAAGGGGATAAGCGCTATTCAAAATGACTGAAGGGTGAATCCTCTTTATTCAATCCCTTTTTGCGCCATAAAATGTCCAAAAGGTTGAAAGTCTTGCAATAAATAAAAAAAAAGTGGAACACAAAATTTCTGCGACACATGGTGACTTCCAGGTTGTCAACATGAATGCTCCCAAGGTAAATCGCTGCGCAGGATAAAAGGTTCCATATCCAAGTTGTTTCATTTGAAATACCACCAAAAATTAATTTTCCTTAATTGATTTATTTTTTGCTAATTCCACAAAAAGCACAAATATTTTTTTTATTTTTGTTGTCATCTCCCCCAAAAACATTTTGTTGGAAAAAAAAAAGAATTTGGAGGTACAGTACTTGCGTTTTTGCAGGATGGCAAGGAATGTTAATGCTAACATAATGTTACGTATTTTCTTTTAAAATTAAGACTGTGAACTTAAATTTTATAATCCTATTATTCTTGTATGTTTGTCAACTTCCTGTTCCTGTTCCATGGTTATCCTAACACTTCGGTCCTGTGACTGCTCACTGGTTTGATGATTTTGGAAGCACATTTACATAGAAAATGGTACCTTTTAGAAGCGGGACAGCACTCTAACGTCAGTACCGGTAGCTGCTCCTGAAGCCGCCCCTGGTGTTTGAAGAAGCTGGACATGATGAATTCCACTGTTGAAGCTGGCGCAGAGCACATTTGAGGCATCGCTGGGCGCCAATGACACCAGAGGACCGGCGCCGTCGAGCGACAACGTGGCTAAACACACTTGAAGAGAACAAGAGACGTGAATAAGATGCTAAAAACATAACCTGTGAGTCTAAATGTTATTAGGAGCGCCGGCCTACATTTCCAACAAAATTTTCAATATTTGTTCTATTGAATTGTATTCATTTATTCCTAATAGGCTATCATCCATGCACTGTTTCTAGAACATGTGTATGTTAGATTATTATTATTTTCAACACTGAAGGGCCAGCTATGAAATGCACAACCCGCTGAGTTCTGTCATACCTGCTGAGTTCTGGTCCCACACTTTGACAGAGCTGTCATGGGATGATGTGGCCACTAGAGCGGCACCACTGCCCCCCGGTGGCACAGGCAGGAAGACGCAGCATGCGGTGGTCTGCAGGTGGCCCCGGTACTCTACCACCTTGCAGCCTGGCTGACGCAGATCCCACAGCTGACCACACACACAACATCATGGGAGACTTTTACGAATTGATTCTCTGAAAATATGGATTTTCAGAGAAATATTACCACTTTTTTTCTTGTACCATCTTAACGCCATTAGTAATACACATATTTTCCGTGATTTTTTTCCTGAATATGATAACTTTACTGCTGCAACATCAAATTCTGATTAAATTGTGACCTAATTTGCTCAATACTAATTTATCCTTGTAATTTCCCCCCCCCCCCAGTGATATTGAGTATGTTACAGCTGTAATTTTACAATTTTAGTCTCAACATTTCATCTTTGTCTGAAAACAATTAAGTTTTAATTTCACTCGAATTTTGTCATGAAATTAAGACCCATTTAAGGAATATTTCAACTTGAGTGTCAGAATATTATATTTCCTTGTGATTTTTTTTCTTGCAATATATTATTCTTATAAAATGTAAACATCTATTTGATAGCACAATGCATATTTCCAAATATTCCTGATGTATTTTTTTTAATTACAACAAATGTTTTGATTAGATTTTGTGCTACAAAACAAAATATTGGAAAATGCTGATATGTTTTCTTTTGTTCTCCCAACATTTGAAATTTTTTTCCCAAAAATTCAGTCTAATATTTCGATTTAGATCCTTAAACTTGGAGGAAAAAAACTACTAAGAAATACTTTGTCTTTAATCTCAGGGCATTATCAATTAGAATATATATCTTATTTCTATATTTCAAGATTGAAGTTGAAATATTATGATCATTTGTTGAAGAGAATACATTTGTAATACCAGAAATACAACTTTAATATGCATTAAATAACCGATAAACATAATCTATAAATATTCAGATGGACACTTTTCATGATACTTAATATGAATGAATGAGAACTTTTGGCAGCCATTTTGTTTTGTCCAAAGCAAACCAACACGAATGAGAAGGATGTGACACAACCTCACCGTGGCCTCGCAGCCTTGGCCACCACAACCGTTGCTGCTGGACACCAGGTAATTTCCATTGTCAGAAACGTCACAGTGGGTCTGGATATATTGCTTGGCCGGAAATGTGTTGGTCACCTGCCACGCTCGGCTGTCCCATACTCTGTATGCACACACGACAGACATTTGTGTCGTAAAAGTGCAAAAAACTTTCCACGTGAAAATATGCTCTCTTGGTAAAACTTGAAATGTCTTATAAAAATGGATCACGTAAATTAAGAGTTTTATTCTTTTTTTTTCCTCCAATAAGTGAGTTTTTTTCCACCCACATTCGAACTTTAATCTTTCAAAAACTTTTAAAGGGATTTTTTTTCCTCATACAGTATTGCAACTATATTAGAAGATGTTTTGTTTTCCTCTTTCAAGACGATTTTTCCCCTGTAAATAACAAATTTATTCTCAAACTTGTAGTATTACATATGTTCTCAAAATATATGTACCGGTCATGCAATTCTTCTCAAAAAAGTTGAATATTTCGACTCATAGTATTACAGTTAGCTATTCTTGTGATTCCATTCGACTTTATTCTCTTTTAAGTTTTTTTACGTTCCCCAATATTGCTTTGTTGTTTAAATGCCTGGTAGCCAACTACAAAGAAATATCAGCCGTTAGGGTTTTGCAATGGATTACATGTGTCTGTCCTTTTTTTTCATAGCTGCACAGTAGTGAGAGGGAGAGAAAGTGCTGCACTTTTGCTGGTATGTGGTCGATACAAGTATGTCGTAATCAAACTGAATCTCAAATCTACAGTGGCTGCTTTGAATAGTTGCAGTGGCAAAACCTGTCTGTACCGTATGGTTTTGTCCTCCGACGTTTGGACGACCGAGGAGCTGCCTGGCACCCAGCACACGTGAGTCACCTACGCCGTCGTCAGAGGGAGGTTCAAGGTATCGTGTGGCCTTGATGGACTGAACAAAATGAGTGCATTGTTCTCACCAGGTTTCTGGAAATGTTGTGTTTCTGCTCGCATTTTGCAGATTCAATGTCCCACAGGCACATGCAGTTGTCGCGGGAACCCGTGCACAGTTTCCTCCCATCTACAGAAACACGACGGCAACCGTGTCAGTTTTGTGTTCTATGAACCCAATCAGTAGGGACAGTACAAAGCCCGTGTCAAATCTTAAGTTAGATAGACTAAGATAAAGCGTTGGCATCACTTTGATGTATTTGATCCATTTTTACTCCCATAGATGGTTAGGTAGATGCAATACTTGTGTGATTCTGTTTTGAATAAAAACCTATTTGACTTTTTTTTTCCCCGTAACCCTAACCATACTCAGATATCACAACATATATTGTTTACTTGTAAATTGGTGATTTTCAACCAATCGCTGTATGGCGACACTATGATCATTTTTAGATTCCTTTTGCTGAGATGGGTACGTGAATGCGTGCGTATATGTCAGACAGTGAATACCAGGGCTGATTGCAAGCCCGTTGACCACTAACTGGTGCCCGCAAAACTCCTGAATGGGCTCATCCCCCTGGTTCAAGTCCCACATTAGGACAGTCTTGTCCCGTGAGGCGCTGAAGATCCACGTGCTGCCCAGGTAACACACCACCTAAGTTCACAACACAAGGTGGAGAGGAGGTTTGTGTGTGTGTGTGTGTGTGTGTGTGTGTGTGAGATAGACAAGCGCTTCCAGCCCTCCAATGCACAATATTGATGTTACCTTGGTAACCTCTCTGTTATGACCCTGGAAGGATTGACACATGCGGCCTTGTTTCCAGTCATACACCACCACCGTCTGTAAAACACAGCGATATGTTTTATGAGCCATTGGAATGAAATGTGATTGAATTCAAACTTAAACGTCTGTCGTCTACCTGGTCGGTGCCTCCTGAAACACACAGATCGGCGCTGAGGTTTGTGATGGTGTTGACGGAGCCGTGATGGGCCGGTTCATACTGAACCACCTGGCTGTCTAATGCACCGTCTGCCTTTTCACCCTCTGAGGCCCTGGACATGGAAGAGGAAAAGTGTGATAGCCATAGAGCCACAAGTTTTTAAAAGTTACTACACAAACTGCAGCATTTGGCTGCTGAATGTGTCTCTTTCAGTGGTGTGGCCTGGTCAGTGACGTTGGAGTCTGGTTGGCCGGTTAGTCTGCTTGAGTTGTGGCCTACAGGAGCTCCTTGCGAGTGTTTTGATTTTTTGTGTGTGTTTGACATTGCCCCGTTCTATGAATGAATGAAAATACATCATCAACTCTCACCTCTACTTGCCGACATGCGAGGGCATTGCCTTCATAATATTTTTCCACTTTACTCGAGCGGTGGCACTACTGAAGCTCAATTGTAACTCATATTTTAGCTTGCAACACAAGGAGCAAAAGCTGAACCAACTTGCCGGTTGGGGCACAAGTAAGTGTGTTTAGATATGGACATCTTACCTGTACAGCTCAGACCTCTTGCGAAACTTGCTCTGTAACTTGCCCATTTCTGAATCGCAAATCCTGCGACAACATTGACAAGCATTTTCTTTGGCTTTTTGTTGGAGGTGGGTCTGGGTGACAGTCATCATAGAACAGACAATGGCACTGAGTAGTTCTGGTTATGACGATATAAATAAACAAGAACACAATTAAACCTGGATTAAAAACAAACAAGCACAGGTCGAGATTTCAGGCAAGCCCTCAGAATTGTGTGGCTACCCAAAAAATAACTTTAACGAAACCACTCAAATCTTTTCTTTTTAGGAAAGTGGAACTACTGTGTCTTCTTTTTAGGAAATTAATCACAAAAGAAGATCAAAGCCAAAACTCTTAAACCTCTAAATTGTGAGACAGATGAGCTAGCCACTCCCTCCCCATCCTGCCGATAGCATAATTTCTGTATTTTAAAAAAAAATAATTTTCTTTTGTCCCTAAAGGTGACATTTTAGTGTTCTGTTGTTGACTATCAACAGCCAGAACCTACGAGGTTACATCACGCGCCAGACACACAGGTGCACATCTTAGCTTCTTAAGCAATTAAATCCTATTACCGTCGCAAGAAACACCGACCACTTACCAACTGCTATCATTAACAACATTTAGAAAGAAAGTTAGAATCGTTGTGTGGTGTAACGCCGGGTAGAAGTAGTGGATCGTGTGGTGGTTTTGTGTACGCGTGTACCTGCCAGTCCAGCCAGGAATCTTCCTGATGCGACCGCTAGCCGCCTAGCATGCTAACTAATCTTGAACCCTGACGTTCGGCGCTCTGACGGCGTTAAAACTCGGCCGAGTCTTCATCCGAACACCCCCTGAACGGTTCCCCGCAGGCTGGCATGACATTTTCGAAACTGAGAGTGGGTTCGTGGCGTGGGAGGGACAGTTTTGGACGAGTTATCTTCCTTGGAGACCGAGGAGGAAAGAGCGACGCTTTCTCCGTAGCTATGGAAAGAATGTGCGGATCACGTGACCAAAAGCCGGTCGTCAGGACAATGGCTCCGCCTCAAAAATGAGATTAAGTGATTTGTCTGCCGCTCACGAGAATCAAATAAGATAAATGTTTGGGGCTGTTGAAATATTGGAATTCAACTCTTGCGTGCAATTATGATGGCTCGCCCTAATTTCCTCTGGCCATCACTAGAACCGCCCTTGCCTCCTTGTTCTTCCGCAACTTGCGGCACCTGAGGTCAATGAGCACTCAGGTGAGCCAAAATAAAAAGGAGTGGTGAGAAATCGGTAGTTCTCTCTCCTCCCCGCTCTTCACATACTGTCACTCAGGACAAGACAGAAAGTAAGTGGTGAGGTTTTATTGTTGAAATGTTTGGTTCTTGTTTTTCTGGTTTCCCTTCAGTCCTTGAAAAAATACTGTGAGATTTCTGCAAAGAAATGTATTTTTCTCACTGCTTTTCAAATCCCAAGGTGCCTTATACTATTCAGACTTTCAGTGACTATAAATTGGAGCCCAAAGAGGTTATTTTATGCAGTTTGTACAAACTGTGTGATTAATCTCCCCACAGCCCCACTCATCTAGCCGAGAGTGGCTATAAAAGGTCTGACTGCTGACCTGGAGATGTCCACCATGAAGCATCTCCACTTGTCACATCTGCGCTTGATGCTGCTGCTCAGCTACTTGGGTAAAAGTAACATTTATCCATATACCAGTCTGCCATTTGTCTGAGTTTCATCTGGCATACTAGTACATGGACAATCTGGATAGCATGTGTAGTTGCTCATGAAATGGCTTTAAAGACTCGGACTATAATGACTTTTCAATACTATGTGCAATTAACGCTCATTAGTTAAGTTGTGTGCTGCACTTGTAACTACTAGACCCAAATAGTGTAAAGTGTTTAAGCCTCTATCCAACTCGAGGTTCATATTGCAAAGAACTGTCATCACTAATGTGCTTGCACTGTTTTCGCCACAATGCCCTACTTTTGCTTTGCTATACTGTATATGCTCAACTTTTTTTTTTTTCTTTTCAGTAGCTGTTGTGCTATCGGCCTCCACAAATCATGTGAGATGGTGCTTAAAGTCGGAAAAGGAGCACCAGAAGTGTTTGGCACTGGCCACCAAAGCACCAGTCTTTTCCTGTGTCAAGAAATCGAACACTTTGGAATGTCTCACTGCCATTCATGTGAGGTTTCTCCCCCACTCTCCCAAATAGATGTATTGAAGCATGGTGTGGTCATGTTTGAAACAACTGCCAGTCAAAGCTTCCAACTTTGAATCTTGCTTTTTCTCACTGGTCCCATAAAGGGATGGGACGTACATATGAAGTTGGTTGCTAGTCGCCTTCTTTGAAAATTAGGCAGAGCTGGTAAAGTTGCCAAATGTTGCAAGGTGGCAACATTGGCTGTGCAGAAAGTTGCTCAATAGTCAAATGCTACCTTGGAAAGAATTTGTCTTCCATTAAACTCTGTGCAGGAGGGTACAGCGGACGCCATCACATTGGATGGAGGAGACATCTACACGGCTGGCCTAGATGATTACAAACTCCATCCCATAATTGCTGAAGACTATGGTGCTGGTAAGTAAACTGGAAACAATCAATCGGAGGTTAAAGTCATTGTGTGAATGATGGCACAAAATGTATCACTTTTTGCTGCATTTGTCGTCATTTTTCAAATGGCATCAATTTTTTTCCATTCAATGTGGTCAGCATCAAGTAGCTGCTACTACGCTGTCGCTGTGGTTAAGAAGGGCTCTGGGTTCGGCATCCAAGACCTGCAAGGGAAGAGATCCTGCCACACTGGCTTGGGGAAATCTGCCGGCTGGAACATTCCGATTGGAACTCTCATCAAGTTGGGTGTGCTGAAGTGGGGAGGCAATGAGAATGAAACTATTGAATCTGGTGAGTGATATGTAGTTTTTTTTTTTCTTCCCCCCCCCCCCAACATGATTTAAATTTTTTTGCTTTCCCCTCTCAGCGGTTGGTAACTTCTTCTGAGAGTTGTGTCCCAGGAGCACAAAAGGGTTCCCAATTGTGTAAAGGCTGCAAGGGAGACTGTTCACGTTCTTACAACGAACCTTTCTATGATTAGTGGTGCATTCCAGTAAGTCAGGTGTTCCCCGCTTAAATTTTTTAAATTGTTGGTTCTGGGTGGACATGTATTGCTGTAAGTGTCTCAGATGGGGTGGACAGTAAGAAGAGGTGCTAAAAATATTAGAACGTGCATGAGATGGTAAAACTTCTCATACTGAATCTGTCTTTTATCCAGTCGTTAAAAATATTTCTTTACTAGGTGCCTGGTGGAAAATGCTGGAGATGTGGCATTTGTCAAGCATCTAACTGTACCAGGTGAGTCCATTCAAGCGTAACATGAAGTATCACATGTCCTTGCGTCAAATTGAGAATGAGTTACCTAGAAATTTAGTTTTTCCTTTTAAACTATGCCATATGACTCTGTCATCTTCTAAAGGACAGTGCACCAAATATCTAAATGTGGACAACAAGAATAACGTAAAGTATCTGCTTAACTGCAACTTTTTTTTTTTCCTTACAGACGGCATGAAGGCAGACTACGAGCTGCTGTGCATGAACAACACCAGAGCACCCATTGACGGCTACAAAGAATGGTACCTGCTCACGCTGTGGTCACCCGCCACGACTTCAAATTGGCAGATTTGATTTGGCATAGCCTCACCACAGTAGAGGTAGGATGCACACTTGGATTGAAGATACAATTACATGTGTAACGTGGTTTGAGCCTCCAGGGGCTGCCGCACTCTTCAAGGAAGAAAATGTCCTCACTTTATTTATTTTTCCCAAAACAGAACTTTGACCTATTCTCCTCTGAGGCATACGCACCTGCCAAGAATTTGATGTTCAAAGACTCGACTAAAAAACTAGTCAGGTTGCCTGCCAACACGACCTCCTTCCTGTATCTCGGTGCCGCTTACTTGAGCATTGTGCGCTCCCTGAACAAAGGTAAAAGAAACGCGCTCACAGTGAACACTGTAACAATTTTGCATCACTTCCTTTCAGAGGTCACTGCAGCCGGATCAAACGCAATCATGTGGTGTTCCGTGGCCTCGAGTGAGACTCATAAATGGAGCGTCAATGGCATGGTGGATGGTGAAAACATGATTCTATGCCAGACTGTATCAAGATGATCCTGGTAAAATAATTGCATGTGTACAAATTAAAGGGTGGGCAAAACATGCTCGGTAGCTTTTCTAGAAATATATCTCGCTACTTTTGCCAATCTCCACAAACTTGGGTGGACATCTGTTAAACCCAATGTGGACATTTTAAACTTTCTGAAATGTTGGCTTGTTTTCTTCACGTTACCCTCCGATAGCTCAAAATTGAGTCCCCTCATGCGCTCCGTTAAGTCAAAGGGACCGTGCTAGAAATTGAACGGAAACGCAACGGTTTTTCCACTTTAGCACAACGATGCAGATGCAATGGCAGTGGATGGAGAAGAGGTGTACACAGCTGGCCTGTGCGGTCTGGTTCCAGCCATGGTGGAGCAATACGATGAAGGTATGCATTCCCCCCCTCCTTTCCTTGTATTTAAAGTAACATTTTTTTTTACCTTGTTTTCACTCAACAGCAAAATGCAACCACACTGGAGGTACAGTAAATCAATTTTTCTATCTTTATCATTTTTGATAAGTGGATATCAGCTGGTGTTGGCCACGTTTTCTGTAAACATGGACAAGCATTTGCACAAAAGAGAATGACTTTTCAAAGTCTAACCAAACTTGTACATGCATAGCCTCAGCCTCCTCCTGTTGCGGTGGTGAAGAGGGATTCTGGCGTGACCTGGGCTAACCTGATGGGGAAGAGGTCCTGCCACACCGGCTTTGGCAGGACAGGCGGCTGGAACATTCCCATGGGTAAAATCTACAAACAGACTGGCGACTGACTTCAGTAAGTATACTTGTGCAGAATGTAAAATGTGACAGCATAAATGTAATATTTAGTTATAAAACTGATCAGGGAAATACGTATTCCAGACCTTAAAGCTGGCTCAAACTGTAGTCCTTTGAAAGATGGGCAGGGAACTTGCCAAAAAGTGGAGTGGGTGGCCAACGAGCTATAGCTTCAGAGGTAACTTTGTAGACCAGGAATTCATGCTACAACCAGAATGTGTAGTTGTTAAACAGGAAAACTGCACTACATAGTTGCAAAGTAATTTTTTTTTTCTTTCATTTGGTGAATCCAAGAAGTTGCTTAAAATGCATCACAATTTTTTTTTCCCCGTTTCATCAGCAAAGTTCTTCAATAGCGGCTGTGCCCCTGGATCTCCAGCCGGCTCACCATTCTGCTCCCAGTGCGCAGGTAATGGCAAAACTGTGGATGATGAAACAAAGTGCAAAGCCAATTCAGAGAAGTACTACGGCTATGCTGGGGCCTTTAGGTAAGATCTTAACAGTGCAGATATTATAACTTGGGGAAGCTGATTAACAGTCAACCTGGAAAACGCTGCATTACAGGATGCAAACTTGATCTGACTGCATTGTCCTCCTTTTTTTTTTTTTTTAAAAGATGTCTTGTTGAGGGTGCTGGTGATGTGGCCTTTATTAAACACACAACTGTTGCAGAAAACAGCGACGGTAACATGACACTCCACCCTCCCACCAATCACCAGTACATGGCGATCATATTTCTGCTCCATTGCAGGAAAAGTTCCAGCATGGGCTGCTGGGGTCTTGAGCAGAGACTATGAGCTAATTTGCCCCTCCAAGGGTCCAGTGCCAATAACAGACTTTGAGGCTTGCCACCTGGGAGTTGCCCCAGCACACGCTGTGGTGACCCGTCCAGAGACCCGCGATGTTGTCTCCGTTCTTCAGGAACAGCAGGTAGGAAGTACTCAATTGCATTGTAAGTACTGCAGAAGGCTAGTGGCATGGCTGATTAATTTCACCCCATGTCATTATTTCTCTTCTAGGCTTCCTTTGGTCGAAGCAGCAGAAACGCCCCTTTCAAAATGTTTGAGTCTGCACCTGAGAGGAACCTCCTATTCAAGGATTCCACCCAGTGTCTCCAGGAAGTGCCAAGCGGGTCCAATTATCAAAGCTTCTTGGGACCAGATTACATGGATGCCATGACCTCACTGAGGCAGTGCACAGACTCCACTCCAGGTTTCTTTGGGGGTGTAGGGGTGCATGCTTGAACCAGGAAAAATAACTCTTGCTCGTTCTTCCAGAGTTGGAGAAACTGTTCTTCACACACCTGCCAGCAGACAAACTAGAAATCTCAAAATAAAATATTTTCCCCTCATGCCACATTGTCAGTGTTTGTCAACAGCAATGGATTTTTTTATTTATTTTTACTGTTTTGGTGCTTTTCTTTTTTCTAACATGCACCTCATTTGACAAACGTTTTACAAATCCTTGTAGACTGTTGCTCTGAATCATTTGTCAATTTTATTCCCCCTCACCACTTGATTGGCCTCGTTTTTGAAAAGGTTTACAGGCCCATTTGAGACTTCTCTGTAAAACCTTATTTAGCTGTACGTTGCTATGTTTCCCAGAAGTGGACCTTGCATAAATATTAGCTGAAGTGTCTAATTGAAATGCAAGAAGTTGGTACAGCGGGATGTCCAGTTACTGAAGGGTTGCTGGTTTCCTTGGGTGAGACACTAACCCAATGTTATCTGATTGAAAGAAGTAGTTCATTTCAGGGGGCAATTTGCAGTTTTAAAATGGAACTTCACTAATCTCAAGTCACACCCCTCCTGCACTAGACATGCACTGCATGCAACGGTCACTGTAAACGAGCAGCTGTTGGCCACAGATGTAAATGTTAATTTTCCTTTGCTAGCTGAACTACTTTTCTAAGGTACACTGAAAATGTGCAACTTTAAAATTTGATCTAAATGACATGCTAGAACCTCACTGACCTGTCGCTGGGCGCATCTCTGTGGGGAACTTGCTCGTCCTTCATTACAGACTCGGAGGTTGCGATAACTCCCACAGCTGCAACGGGACAAACCAAGGCACCAGACTTCATTAATTCAACATTAATTTCTACTCGTGTCCAGAATGCAAGCAGAGTGTTCAGTATGTTCATTCAGTATTTATATCCACTTTAAAGTCCATAATACTGGTATGTTCTGTCTTCACTAGCAAGAAAACTATACGAATGAAGCAAAATTGCACTAGTGGACAACTAGTGCATCATTAAGAGTATTAGTAATGTGCAGATGTTAATTATTGCAGTTTTTCCTTTCTAAGTCATACTAGTGTGCATGAAATGTAGTACAGTAGAGGAAGGAAGTGATGGCAAAAGCAGTAATAGGACAATTGTTTTACGAATGCACTGAATTGTTCTACTCATCAGGACAAAAGCGTATGAGTACATAATGGACCTTAAGCAGGATGTGAAGGACATAGGATACTGTTAATGGTTAAAATGGCTTTCCTTAACATTCATGCATTGAATAACTAATACAGAACCATGTTTTAACGTTCCTGATGAAATGTCCATTGAGTATGCACGTCCCGACACAATGTAGGCCACCTTTTTGGACCTTCCATTCACATTTTATCGAGCAGTGCTTCTATGAAAGGGGGGGGGGGGGCAGCTCAAATCAAATCCATGAGTGGCGATTGCTGGCCGCACCACGCCCCCGAGCTCGCCACCCCTCCCTGGCAGGACGGGGAGGCCGACGTCACGGAACCACACAGCCGAGGAGGAGTGGACCACAGGCGCCCTGTGTCACAAAAACACGCGAAGACAACCGTGGAGGGGAAAGAAAAAAAAGGAGGGGACCAAACTCTGCTCGCCGTCGTCTTCACCCCCACCTTGTCGCAGCCATGGAGGCCGCTAGGCTTTGCGACGAGCTTTCACCGACATTCGGTGTCGTTGTGGGGCGTTTGTGAAGGAGGGAACAGTGTGGTCGTATCCTTTTTTTCGCCTAGCGGATTGGAAGTGAAAGTCCGCCATATTTTTGCTTTACCACGCCCGGGGAGTGGAGCCACTGGGAAAAAGAAGGGAAGGAAGGGGAAATTGCGGCACGGCAGTGGCGATGTCCGTGCGTGTCTCCCGGTGCCCACGCAGTTGAAGACTGGGCTTTTTTTTAAACGGAAGGAGTGGCGAGGGTGGGGAAAGGAGGTTATCGGTGGTGCGGGTGGCGACGCTTAACGAGATCCCGCTCGGGATGTGTCGTAAACGGATCTGTTGACCATCCGGAGACGGCAAAGCAGATTACACCAATTACGATAGCACCCGAGTGGACTGCATTGTGAGGAAGAAGAGTCTGAGGTGTTGGTGGAGGTGGGGGAAGAAAGAGAACAACAACATTTCGTTCATTTCTCAAATATCCAAAATTTCCCCTCCTCCGGCAGCTCCGTCATTTGCAGGCCGCTGCATGAGACCCCTTCCACGGCCTGCTCGCCGCCCTCGCACCGGCCTCTTCGGGATCAAATCAGTGAGACTCGTTGACCGTCGCGAATAAAAACAAGACAAGTGACTAAGAATGACCCTGGAATCCATCATGGCGTGTTGCCTCAGCGAGGAGGCGAAGGAAGCCCGGAGGATCAACGACGAGATCGAGAGGCAGCTCCGCCGGGACAAGAGGGACGCGCGGCGGGAGCTCAAACTGTTGCTGCTCGGTAAGCTCGAGGGGAGTGTGTAGCCCAAATTAAATCGACGTTTTATCCATTCAGTACGTGCTTTGTGGAGGTTTATCATGGGTGCTCCCACCTGTGTCAAGTTGCGTGAGTGATTTTTGGGAGTCCAGTGCACGGATTGACAGGTTCCTGGATACCCGCATTCAGCCCAAGGTCCATCATGTACTAGTACTCTCTTTGTTTTCAGAGGACAATTTCCCACGAGTAGATCGACTCCATGTACTTGTGTTTAACTATTATTTGTTTCCCCCGATTGTCAGAGACATTTGATTTACTATTGGGACATGTTTCTGGTTCGGCAAAACCGTTCATTGGTTTACAACTGAGCGAAACTAGTTAACTGCTGGATGTTACTGGTAGAATGTTGTTGTTGCTGGTAGTAGTAGTCGTACCAGGCAGTTATGCACAACTAGTAACCTGTAATTGTCCATCTTGTATGTCACATTTGTCAAAGAGTACATAAATCATACTACTAGTACATGGAACTTAAATGGGATAGCAAGTATCTCTTAGTCATTTAACCCTGTAGAACGACTAGGATGCACTAGTAGAGTACATGGCCCTGAAGCCGGATATCAAGGAGCGGCTACAGAATAAATGCTCAAACGACTTTCTATAAAACGGGGAGCCAACATGCCACACTTCATTGTTGTTGCGTGCTGGGCTTCATTTGAATAACTGGAAGTGGTTCGAGTGAAGTAATATTTCTGCTGCATACTTGGCTGACAACTTGTACGACCTGACTTGGAGGAGTCCTGCGTCTGGGCCAAAGTCTGCTTCTTCGGATGAAGGACGCTTTGTGTAATGATTAGACTATGTCACAAGTGGCAGTGTAAAGAGCAGGGGTGGGGAAATGTTGATCATTACGATACATATAGAGCAGTTGTGGGTTACGGTTAAGTTCATGCTTATAAATCTTCAAACAGCTGCTTACTTGAGCGCTCACAGAGCAGCAACACATACAAACATGCCGGCAATACTCGCGGTCAAATTTTCTCTGCTCTGTGGGAATGACACCTATTATTGGAGCGTTGTTTGGCGGTAGGGGTTGTCTTCTCTGCCGCCGCTTCTTGCTGTTAATTAAGTTGCATCTCTTTCCTTTGAGCTCAATGCTGCCCAGCATGTTGTGGCATAACGTGGTAGTACCTTGAGTATGCGCAGCTCAAAATCCAGATTTTCTTGTGCAGTATACTGTAAAAACCTAACCTTAAATCCTACCTTTGTTTTTTGGCAATCCTGTCAAATAGTGTTGGTCACATGTTGGGAGGGAGGGGGGGGGGTTGTGAATAACAAGTCATTTACTCACTATTCCATCTAGTTAATTGGATTATCGAGCAAAAAGCCCATTAGATGTGATGACCATGCTTGTGGCGAGAGAGTGCCAGTCATCTCTCTGTCATCCGGATCCTGTTGCCTGCCTTTCTCACTTCCTCCTGTGGGGGAGGTGGGGGCAGAGTTGAGTTGAAGGGGGCAAAGTGAGACTGGCACGAGAAGCCGCAAGAATATATAATATAATATACGGTTGCCGCGTATAACATTTGCAAATGTCGAGCGAAATGTAACGGGAATGCGACTGGCATCACAAACGGCAACAAACCTATCATGAATCAACAGCGGCGGCGGCCGTGCAAGGTATTGGCACAGAGCGAAAAGATGTTGGTGCCTTATTTCTTCTAAAACTCGATCATAAATCCCCTTGTGCTCATGGAAATGCTCATATCGCGGAGCACGCAGGGAATTGTCTTGCTGCCAGACATATCGACCAGCTGATATTTTTGAAAAAGAATATGCAAGCCGTGGCAAAATCCTTTTTGACACCATGCACCGAACTACGGGTGGAAACTAGCTTTTTAGCAAAAATTGGCATCTGAACAGAAAAATAAACAAAAAAAAAGGTGTACTGTTGCATCGTTCTTTGTTTTGAGAAAATCACAGCAGCAGGTGAAATGTGGAACAATTTCCAGAAGAACTTGTGTGGGAAGTATTAGGCTGTCAGACGTTCAGCATCCTCAACTCAGGTCCTGCACATCACTATTTCTGTTCATCAGCTGTGTTTTAAATTTTAAATGCAGTTTTAAAACATGGTGAGCTTTTAGGTCAAAAGGTGGACGACTCACTGGATCGGCCACATGTTGAATTTCAGATATAGGAGCCATCATGATGTATTATGTCGTAGAGGAGTAGCCCATGCCCTTGTTGTGGTTCTTTTATTTTATTTTTTTACATTAGCTGCTTAACGGCATCGACTATTGCGCAACACCAGTTGCTGGGTTCCTCAACCACTGTTCCTTGTCACTGAGGTGAATAGTCGTATGTGTAAAGTGGATGGATACAAGTAAGGCCAACATTCTTTCCACATGGGGACTACTTCAAAAGCCACGACAGCCATCTAGAATTAATATAAAAATATTATTTATTGTTGGTCAACGTTATTATATATGCTAATGTGCAACAGGTTCCCGGTTCGTCCATCTCTTCTTTTAACAGTGGCGTAATGTCTCAGTAATCTCGATGGGAAGATTTTCATCGCGTTTCATCTTCACGCCAGCGTCTACTTTAGGACCCGTGGTTGAATGTTGGTTTTTTCATGCTCCAAAATGGCCTTTCTTGCTGTTGTTGCAGTGGCTAAGCTGGGCAAAATAGAGTCAAAATTATATAGTGGAGAGTAATGTTGGTAACTGTAATGACGGAATGCGTCGCACTCTCTTTGCCGCCGGCATGTTCCCCCCCCCCCCAAAGAAAAAACACACACACACACACACAAACACGTTCACATTCTCTCGCTTGCCGTTGCCAAAACCATTGAAGAGTTGGCGGCGAGGTCGAGTCAGTCTGTTCTGTTGGCCTGCCAACATTCTCAATGAACCAGAGGGAAGGACCCCCCCCCCCCCCCCAACTCTTCACACCCAAATAGTTCCTGTCAGTGCTTGGAGACGAGCAGCCAGCGCACAGCACGGACCAAAGGATTTCGGTTGGCGCTGCCTCTTAACTCATGTGTGGCTCTCGAATGACATTACATCTCTTCAGAGTAGGCCATGTGGCTAAAAAAATATACAGTATATCAGCATACACGTATTTCATACCGGTCGATAGAAATATTAATGTACTCTTTTTTTTTTTAATTAATAAGAAAAAAAATTGATGAAAAATACAATTAATGAAAACAACTATCCAGAGGGGGAAAAATGCCATTCAAAATATCTCAGGAAACAAATTTTCAAGGAATGTACAGTTTTCACATTAACCTCCATTCATTTCGCAATACAATGTAAGTGTAGTGAACTAATACAGTACATGCATGCATTCGTGTTGACTGTGACTTCAAGTGCAATGCTGACGGTTGGAGCCGCTAGCACATCCAAGAGGAGGAACTCCTTATCCACCAGGTGTTAAATCGTGTTTGTTTGCACAATTGCATCTTATTGCAAATGTTGCGCTGGGGCGATTTTATTTTTTTGAATGTATTTTCTGTTGCGCCAGAAAATTGCGGCTCGATTTCGCTTCTCCATTCCATGTCGGTGCCTTTCAGAATTGGAACCGTGACCTAGCAAAAATGCAGATTGGGGGTTTTTTTTTCTTCATTTTTTTGGCGTTTTCTCATAATTTTACAAAAGTTACTCTTGTATTCCTACTAATAATTGCTGTTTCCTTTTTTTCTTCTTCCCCGCAGGCACAGGTGAAAGCGGTAAGAGCACGTTCATCAAGCAGATGAGGATCATCCACGGCGCCGGCTACTCTGACGAGGACAAGCGAGGCTTCACCAAGCTGGTGTACCAGAACATCTTTACCGCCATGCAGTCCATGATCAGGGCCATGGAGACGCTCAAGATCCCCTACAAATATGAGCACAATAAGGTAAACTTCAAAAAAACTTGAAGCCCAAAAAATGTGCAGGGGAAGCAGAGGAAGAGTGTTTGTGTATTTTTAGGGGTGGTCTGTCTATCGCATGTCGAGCAGCCATCCAATCATCACTTCCTGCCCTTTTTTTGACACTTCCTGTGTTCTCGCGGTGCTGCATTTCACGTCGTCTGTAGATAAACTGGAGCCGTTTGCTCTCGATCCTCATGTAACCACTCAAAAGAGTAAAGCATTTCTTTTGCCGACGTAACATCACCTGCAAAAACTGGCATTTTCTTGTCCACCCCCGCCCATGTTGTTCCGTACACCCTGTTACCCTGTAGTATCAGTTGTTCGGGGTTTCGCATTTTTTCCGCTCCAAAAAATGTGCACACAATCGGAGCTTCAAATGACAGAAGGTATCCAGTCAGTAGGGTGTTGTCTTTAATATTAACACATTAGCATTCCAAAAGTGTGCATCTCTCATTGCAATTAAAGAACCGTTGTACTGTTTGACCACCTAGCGTCCCTGACCTGAAGCCATAGCTCCCACTCAGAAAGACAGTTGAATCTCACTCAAGTGTGCAGTTGGCATTGCTGAGCTTTTGAAAAGCTGCTAAGTGCTGAAGGACTCACTTTTGGGCTCATGTCTTGCCTGTTAACTTTCTCATATTTGGTAGATGACCTTTTTGTATTTGTGAGTAGCTTTAATGTTGTTATTGTTTTTTTTTTAAAATTCTTTATGTCATATTATTTTATTAAGTAACTGTGATCCAAAATAATTGTAACCAGTCTAAATTACACAAAAATCACCGCCCACCCCCTCACACTCCTCAAAAATACTATTTTGCACCCCTGCCTTTGACAGGAAGTGGAAACAAAGAGTCCTGCATTTGAGCCCACCCTCAATGACAGGAAGCTTTTATGGAGATTGGATGCTCTGATCAATTATTTAGCAAAGCCATTGCATGAGCATCCGGTCCGCTCATGCCCCGCCTTGTTGATCTCGGTACTTCTTCTCTTCAGGACGTTTACTTTTATACATGCTAAAATACAGACAGGTAAACGGTCTCGGGTGCTGGTTAAGTAGTACCGTTAAGTGTTTGTTTTTTTTTTGTTTGTTTTGTTAAAAGCAACCCTATGTACTAACTTGCCTTAACATAATTAGCCTTCACTGGCTTTTAATAAAGCCTCAGACCTCCTGACTTTGCCATGCGAAGTCAATTGTCATCACCTACTGAAGTGATCTGTAATATCGATGGACCAGCCAGGACACCTGATGTTGGACACACTTTTAAAGATCTTGAGGTTGACTCAATCTATTTTTGCATGTTGGCTGTTTGGATATTGTAGACGGGGGGGGGGGGGGGGGGGTGTACAGAAAATGCTTTGAATTGGTTTACCTACCTTTAATGAGTTTCAGTGCTCGTTTTGCATTGGAAGGAACCCCAAGGCACCGTAGGGGGGAAAAAAATGTTGCAGTGGATTCACATATTGATTATGTGCCTTGCGCCACCCGCAGGAAGAGCATTTACTGGTTCTGCCTGTCACTGGCATAGACAGTTGAACGAAGATACATGTGTGGCAAATGGGGGCGACGCCCCTGAAAAGCACCATCCATTTTTTTTAACCTAATAAAAAATGTGCTTTTATTTTATTTTTTTCAGGGCTGGATCAGATGAATGGCCTTTCAATTCCTTTTAATTGAAAATTGGTTTGATGTACGAGTTAATCACAGAACAAATTAAACGAGTCATTCTTGACAGCAGCGTATTAAATATGCACTATCACAACCATAATAATTGTACAGCCAGTTAATCTTGACCCGTTCTGAGTATATCAACTTGATCACCTGCTTATGAATTGCCGATGCGACACCTGTGTTGAAACAAGAGCAACAACGGAGCGACTCCATTGAGTGTGACCTGTTAACTTGTTAACTGGCGTGCCCTGAGAAGTGCAGCGGGCCTCCAATGGGAAGTTCTGCGCTTCGTCTGACAAAAAAATTTGGCGATGCTGCCAGTGGAAGAAAAGTGTTCATGCGAGGGGCCGTTATGGCTGTTGCTCATCATGGTGTGCTTGGGCCGTGTGTGCGTGTGTATGCATGCACGTGCGGTGACAGTCGATCGTGGACGGTTGGTTGAAAGTTTTATTGTAATAAACACTGCATGCTTGGATGCACAAAACGGGCGATATTGACCCTATTTGTACGTTCTGTTGGTGTAGTTCTTCACTGTCTTATTAGGTAACCAAACCATAACATTCGCACTGCATCCCATTGGGCTGTGCAGGCGTACCTAATGAAATGTCTCCTAATAAGTGTCATTGGTTGATATGCAGTAACCTCATTTTGGAGTCCAAGTGATTATGCCGTGTTCGTCCTAATTGCTCACAAATGAGGTGTCACATTTATCAGGAAAATCACATTACAAAAGCAGCAACTGGGCCGGCCCAAACTTTGCCCTTAATTGGCTAGATGGGATTTGGGATTCAGATATTTGGTCCATGTCAAGCCTCAGGGTGTGAAGACTCAATATAGAATCGTTCGGAATTAGCAGAAGTAATAATCAGGCTGATGGTGTTACTTGGCTGAAACCCCCTTTTCCAGGCCAACGCCAACGTGGTGAGAGAGGTGGACGTGGAGATGGTCATCATGTTTGTCAATCCTTACGTAGACGCCATCAAGAGCTTGTGGAACGACCCGGGCATCCAGGAGTGCTACGACAGGAGGAGGGAATACCAGCTGTCCGACTCAACCAAATAGTGAGTGATGATGTCCAAGTGTGCTCATTTCTTTTCCTTCGTATATAACCCGGAATACAATTTCATTCCAGAGAATCGTGACTGGCTTTTATATTTTCGAATCTGTTTTGAACATTTCTTGTACTTTTATCTTTTGTACTAACATTCAATTCAAAGACCATTAAGATGTTTAAAAAAAATCTATTACATAATTCGAAATACCAATAACGTTCATGAACATGCAACTCTGCGACAGATCTCATCGGCGCACACACCGGGTGTGGTTATTCGTAGAAATAGTGTCTGTATTAATACTGAACCGAGGTCCTTTCTCCACAGTTACCTGAACGCGTTGGACCGGATCGCCGAAAGCTCCTACTTGCCAACTCAGCAGGACGTACTGAGGGTCCGCGTCCCCACCACAGGCATCATTGAGTATCCCTTTGACCTGCAGAGCGTCATATTCAGGTGCGCGCCCGGCAGATTTGCTGTCCGTCTTCCAGTACGAGTGCCCCGATTTGCGAGTTTTTTTCCATGTTACTCGCCATTGCGTGGTCAACGATCTAAAAACAAGGCTGTATTTGCCATTAAAATATCTTAAACCCATCCTTCAAAAGCCCCAAAAATGTTAACGCTGGATTTTATGATTGTAAATAGTCTCAAATCTCAAAATAAATAACAATGTTAGAAGAAAAAAAAATTACAAAAGGAGTAATATCATGCAATCGCAGCAGCAGAACCAACAGTGATTTGGTTTTAGTTGGGACAGATTTTTGCTGTTTGCGGCAGGGCTTGGCCCCAATCACTGTGTGGGTAAATTGAGTTACAAGCTTGGTCAAGGAACAAATTAATCCCACAAGTCAAAGTAGCACCGCGCCCCCTCCCACCCCTCCCCCATATACTTTCATCTCATTCCGTACGTAGTGGGGAGGGGCTTAGTCTAACAAGCACAATGGCTGACTATTGACAGGATGGTGGACGTGGGCGGTCAGCGGTCAGAGAGGAGGAAGTGGATCCACTGTTTTGAGAACGTCACGTCCATCATGTTCCTGGTGGCGCTAAGCGAGTACGACCAAGTTCTGGTGGAGTCGGACAACGAGGTAAGCGCGAGGTCACCGTGGCCGCCGTTTGCTGTGGTCCCCGCCCGCATACAAATGCGTTCTTTGCAGAACCGCATGGAGGAGAGCAAAGCGCTGTTCAGGACAATCATCACGTACCCGTGGTTCCAGAACTCCTCCGTCATCCTGTTCCTCAACAAGAAGGACCTGCTCGAGGAGAAGATCATGTACTCTCATCTGGTCGATTATTTCCCGGAGTACGACGGTGAGTAAAACGGGCGAGACACTCATAGGCCTGTGGAATATCCTCTCACCTGTCCCGCCTCCATTTTGTTTAACATAGTAAATAGTGTCGGACAGAGACATTTTCTGTCAACACAGCAGGGGGCGGCAGAAGGGAGCGCCGATCGCATTTGGTACTACCTCCAGAAGCTGGCGGATTCTCTGTGCCGTCCCGAACACTGCGGCATTCCCGCAAATGTAGAAGACGTATTTCATTTCAAATTTTCACTTCACAAGGGCTTTAAGCATTTGATAGCGCAGGTTCGGGAAATAATCTAATTTGCGATTTGGCTTCCACACCACATTCAATATTGGTGCCTTCACACTGTACATCCATCCATCCATCCATCCATTTTCTGAACCGCTTATCCTCACAAGGGTCGCGGGAGGTGCTGGAGCCTATCCCAGCCGCCATCGGGTAGTAGGCAGGAGACAGCCTGAAGTGGTTGCCAGCCAATCGTAGGGCACACAAAGATCATTCGCACTCACAGTCACACCTTGGGACAATTTAGAGCGTTCAATCAGCCTGCCAAGTATGTTTTTGGAATGTGGGAGGAAACCGGAGTACTCGGAGAAAACCCACGCGGGCACGGGCAGATCTTACAAACTTCACACAGGAGGAATCGAATCCAGTACCTCTGCACTGTGAGGTCGCGCGCTAACCGCTGGACCACTGGGCTGCCTTCGCACAGTACAAAATTCTGGAAAAATGCGACCCCACCCACCACCACCCCTTCATCTTCTTTCATGATCGCTCCTTCCAGGTCCCCAGAGGGACCCCCAGGCGGGCCGCGAGTTCATCCTGAAGATGTTTGTGGACCTGAACCCCGACAGCGACAAGATCATCTACTCCCACTTCACCTGCGCCACCGACACGGAGAACATCCGCTTCGTGTTTGCCGCCGTCAAGGACACCATCTTGCAGCTCAACCTGAAGGAATACAACCTGGTGTAACAATTAAGGACCGGCTCCACCTGTCAAGAGATGCATCGCACTCACAAATCCCAATCGAATGCTTGCATCTCATACTAATTTATTTGCCAATGTGTTGGTAGTCAGGAGGAGGCGAGCAAATTCATTGAAATGTTATGTTGCTATTTAATGAAGAATTTATAGGAAAAAAAATGGAGACTAAAAGGTTTGCATTCCTTTTTAAAAAACAGTTGCTTTTGACTGACTAATAATAATAATAATAATAATAATAATAATAAACAAGGCAAAAACTGTGATTTTAAAAGTATTTGATTTCATATGGATGTGAATCCTGATTATGTTGGTACCGTCGCCCGGGCTGAGCCAGAATGCATACTGAGGAACTGCCCGTCAAGATGACACTTGTACCCCTGATCTTTTTTTTTTGTTTGTTTGTTTTTGTGACAGAATGACATTTAACCAAAATATTGATGATCAAAACATGTATCACTCAATAATATCAGTAAAATGCCCCCCCCCCCCCCCCTTAAATGCTCAAACGGCTTTTCCATACGAGTGCAGATTTCCATATGCATTTTGGGTAGCTTCCCCGCCGCCTACTTCCGGCTGAGGTGTTCAAAATAACGTTAGGAGCTGCGTGACCTGAGATGAAAATGGGTATTTCAACTGTGCCACATTCACACATTTTATTGTTTTGGGGTTGTTTTTCTTTGTTTGTTTGTTTTTGTGCGTACGTGTGTTTGTCGTCCGATGCCAAAAGCAAGTAATTCAACACACACATGAAGACATTTTGGAGCCAAATGTGTGTTTAGCCACTAGCCCCGCCTTCCTATCACCTGGCATATTTCGGATTGTCCTGTTGACTGTTGCTAGGTTGAAAGAAGGCAAAGTGTTATAAACGTTTGTACCAAAGTTTATGATTGGCCGTTTCCCCTCATCCTTCCTTGAGTCACTTTGGAGTATTTTTTTTTGTTTTTTTTGCTTTGTTCCCAAGAACACAAGCCTGTAATTTACATGTATTGAGGCATAGTGCAATTATGAATGCTATAATCATTGTACATACATCTCTTGCGCTCTCTCTGTCTCTCTCGATATATATATATATATGGCAGCATCATTTTTGGCTTTGTAATCATGACTTTTTTTTGTTTTGTTTTGGCAGATTGAATGTGCGGTATTGGAAAAATATGTATCGCTGTAATTTTACGTCTAATGGCTCAATCTTTTTTTATTTGGGGTTTTTTTTCCTGAAAGAAAATGTTATTTACATTTTTTTTGGTTTCCTTTTACAAGAGGAGAATGTACATTTTTTTGTGTGTTTTTGGGCCGTTTTGATTCTCAGCAAAGAAACAATGTTCAGCTTCAGAAGTACATAAAGAGGAATATGATGATGCGTTGCCATGTCCAGTGCTTTGAGTCGTCATTTTGTTCACTGACGCGCTCGTGCTTGAAGATCGTCATTTACTGTCTGTCATCATTATTTAAAATATATAAAAACGTTATTTCTCACACTTGACACTAAATACATTTTTGGTAGGATTTCACGCAGAAATAAGTTATGTGAGGGTCATAATGGCTCCTCTCTAGCTTTTCAGCATTTTTTACACTTCAAATTGTTTGTTTCATGCGTCATTTTATTTCTATGAAAATTCTTAGACGTTAGGAACATCCAAACATCCATCCCGTTTTGTGTGATTTGGCGCAAAAGCGACTTTACCATGCGTTTTAATTTTTAGTTGTGGTTCAGAAAACAGTGCAATTGTTGCTGAACCTAACTCTTAATTCACAAATGCACCTGGTTGAAGTTTACTGTCAAACTAAACATACAACATCGCATCTGTGTTGCGGTGCTATCATCACGCTTCAGGATAATGGAGTGAACAAAAAATGTAGCAACACATTCAACAGTGAAAATCTGCGCCAAATTAACATCAGTTCTAAATCCACTCGGGAAGAAATCAGTCAATTATTAAAAAATTATAATTTTTTTTGAAAAAACAGCAAGAAGGATTTAGCACAAAAAAACCCACTGGTTTGCTCCCCACCCACACAGAAATTATAAGATTGTTTGAAGGATTCAAAAACATTTTATAAAGAATTCCCAAACAGGCGAATCCGTGGGGAACCGTGAGTATGTTGGGGGGTCACAGGCATTTTCTTTATCCTCTGTGAAGCATTAATGTTAGTGCTGTATTAGCAAAAGAGCGGTTGAGACCGCTTCAGTTTGACGGTAAAGTTTCTACTGCCCCCTAGTGAGCACACCAGGAAGAACAGCAAGATAGAAATTAAGTTGATGCAGTGGGGAAAACAGCCTAATTATTTTTTATCCTATATAATGAAGTCTTTACTCTGGTTTTTTAATGTACAATATTTATCCCCTCATTAAAATACAATTTTTTTTAGAAGGCTGGAACTGATTGACGGATCAAAACACATCACAGATTTCGTTCTGCAGTTGAAACCCATCGTCGAGTTGTCTTGGCTCAATACCGTTGGACTTTTTCAAAACTATTGTGAAATTTGCTCGAACTGAGTTATAGTCAATAATGAAGTGCTCACTTCATGCAGGCAAGTTTCTTAAGCTCCTTAAAGTAGGTGCTGTCAAGGTTCAGGTCCAACTTAGA
This sequence comes from Hippocampus guttulatus, assembly GCF_054856545.1. NCBI lineage: Eukaryota > Metazoa > Chordata > Actinopteri > Syngnathiformes > Syngnathidae > Hippocampus > Hippocampus guttulatus. The sequence continues at coordinate 16,830,988 of NC_141265.1, forward strand.
GAAAAAGAGTTATTTTGTGAACATTGGAATCTTTCATTCTGATCGCATGGTATGGTCATGACATGTGGGGCCCCTCAAGGGTCAGGCCTTGGACCCCTTTTGTTCAGTCTGTAGATGTTACCTTTGGGTCAAATGCTTCAGAATGCAAATATTGGCTATCATGGTTTTGCAGATGACACACAGCTATATTTATCTGTATCCTCAAATGACAGCAGTTTAATTAACCAGCAAGCAGACGAGGAGAATTTTAATCTACCGTATGCTTTTATCTCCAGCAGACTTGATGATTGTCGCGGTCTTCTGACTGAACTCCCTCAAAAGAGCATCAAACAGCTGTAGCTCATTTACACTGCTGTCGCTCAGGTTCTGACCAGAATAAAAAAGGTCAGAAAGTATTACTACAGTCGAAAAGGCCTTGCGCTGACTCCCAATCAGCTGTAGAATACATCCAAAAATACTGCCATTGATCTATAAATCACTGAATGGTTTGGGTCTTGAATACATGAAATAAATGCTTAGTGAACATCAACCCAGTTGGGCTATGAGATCCGCAGGGTCAATTAGCGGAGCCTAGTGCTCAAAGTAAACATGGTGAAGCTGCATTTAGCTGTTATGCTGCATAGAAATGAATAAGTGAAGTCATTTTCAAAACCTACTCTAATTTCTTTACTTTTTAAAGTGATCTCTTAATGTGTCAACACACCTGCTCGTAATTTTTGAAAGCGACTTTTGTTTTCTCTGCTTTGCTTCTGAATGCCGTTAACTGCCGTGTTTGTCGATGCTTGTAGCTGTTTTGTCTTTGCCCGGCGTGAATCGCAGTGAGTTGTCTCGCATATGAAATGCGCTACACGCTGACTTACCTCATGTCATTTCCATTCATTTCGATGGCAAAAGGACGATCTGATATCACGGCACCAGCGTGCAGTCGCCACACCTCATCATGTTTATTCAGGGCCTTCTTCCCGTGAGTGAGGAAGAGGAGCGCGAGGCAACACTGGCGTGCGTATGAGTCTCAGACATGGGAGGATGCTGCATGTCGTCCGAGGCCCGGGTGAGGCAGCAGATCAACGACGAAATCGAGAAGCAGCTGAAGAGAGACAAGAAGAACTGCCGCCGGGAGCTCAAGCTGCTCCTCTTAGGTGAGAGCGACCCATTTTGATGAGGAAATTGAATTGGGTGTCTGGTGTGTGTGCTGCCTACTGTGACCCATGGTGGGTGAACACATGACAGGTTGAAATCAAGATTTCTGCATTTAGAAATACATTCAAGCTGACTTTGGATGGACAAGCTGAGTTGATGTAGTTGGCGGTGGTGTGGACGCTGTTTCTAATGATTTGACCCAGTCGTGCCATGAAACGATGTCACCAGAATAGTTTACCGCTTTTTAATTTAATGCATTCTTGATTTCATTCATTTCCTCCTCCTTTTCTAGTTTTTAAATTAAATTGCGCTGGTTAGTTTTAATACGTTTTTCTGTTTAATCTAATTTTATCGGTTCAATTGACGTTTAAAAAATAGAATTTCATTTTCATTAATGGGTTGTCCATCCATCGCTTGACTTTGGTTTTCCAGATTTGTTTTGTTCTGCTTATTGTTTTATTGTGTTTGATTGTATTTTTTCAATTATATTATTACTGGATTAAATTGTATTTTTTTATTTCATTAATTGAATTTAATCTCATTTTGCTATTTCATTAATTTTCTATGGTTATCTAGTTTTTAATTGTCAGTTATTTGAATGATTTTCTTTTTATTATTAATTGTATTTTATTTGGTTAATTGTCTACTGCATTTCCATTTTTAAAAATCAAATCTAATTTGTTTTCAACGATCTATCCAGAATTTTAAAATCAAATTGAGATTTATTCCATTTTAACACATTTCATGCATTTAAATTTAAGCTTATTTTATCAATGAAGGCATTTTCTGGCTCCTATTCATTTTAAAAAATGAATTCTAACCCTGTGACGTCACACTTATCCTGTTTATTTATTTAAAGCCAGTCAGTTTTGACACAGTTCTGTCTCTCATTGGATTGTGCAGGTGTACCTAATAAAGTGACCAGTGCATGCCCCTTCAATAACAAATAAAACAAAAAATCTGTTACTGACTGGGAAAAAAAAAATCAGGCTATAATCTTATTGAATGAATACATCACATTTTCCTACCACGTTCCTTGCTTTGCAACTTTGCGAGGATTGTTTTGGTAACCTTTCAAGCGAGTCGAGGCCTGGGTGTGGCGCTGGTATGATGGAAGACCACATAGCTGCTGCGGCTGCCCCGTATGCAAACTCAATGCAAATCAAACCTTAAACAACACTCGCGGGACGACACGTTACTAAAAACTGTGTGCTTGTTGACATCTGCAAGCTACTTGTACTAAAAAGTGAAGAGCTACATGTTGAATTGTAAACTGTTGTAATGCCCCTATCGGTACCGGTAAACATGCACATGTCATCTTGTGCAGTTTTGCCAGTAATGTGGAGAAATTTAACACAGTGGAGTAGTCGGAAAAAGACATAACGACTAAGACTTAGCCGTTTTGCTAATGCATGCAGTTGCTTGTGGAAGAGATGTCAATATCCTTCATCTCCAGGTTAAGGTGCATCATGTGCTACTAAACTCTTTGTCCTGACTAGTAGGACTAGTAAGACAAGTCTGGGATACGAGTAGGACAAATGCATGTTATTATTGACGCCAAACTGTGCTTGTTTGCTTCATTTTTGTGAGGAAGACTGAAAAAGAACGTGTTTGCGCCAGGCAACTTGACTTGTAAACAAAGATGCATTCAAAACGATCACGTGACATGTTTGCTCGAGTGGCAACTTAAACTGTTGCAATACAAAGCTCGCTGCACGGGGGTGGGGATTAACATAGCAACGATACACATGCAAACAAAAATAGCCTTTTCGCTGTCGCATGAGTATTGTTACCCCCAAGACTCCTCCAAAAATGTATACATAATGGAGGGACAACACAGCAGAAATTCAAGCAACTAAAAACATCACATCCGGTCATGGCAGTTTTCCCCAGGTCCGTTTGGCAGTCAAATATAATACAAGCAAATAATGCAGCTTTCTTTGTGTGTGTGTGTGTGTGTGTGTGTGTGTGTGTGTGTGCATGTGAGTGCGCGCGCGCGCAACTCGCACGTGTTAGGGGTTGTATAGACTGGCCAACTTTACAACTCCACGACTGGTATCCAATCACGTGTCTGTGCCATGCTTGTGGAGGCGGTTGCAAGAGTGCTGACTGAAAGTCACTCCAAGTGATTTAACATACCAAATCCGACTGAGTCATGATCATGAAAACTTGACTCCAATGAACATGAACATTCACCAAAAGATGCCAAAAATATGACCAAAAACAATGACTCCCCTCTACCCCCCCAAAAAAAATTCTGACCATGAATCTGGCAAAAAAATCCTGACCCAAAACATCTTGACAATGATGACAACTAAAACATGACGACAACCCTGACCAAAACCTATGAATAAAAACATGACATTGACCCCAAAAATCATCACCAATGAGTTATGAACAAGAGCAAAAACATGACCCCCGACCAAAATCATCACCCAAAACTCAGACCAAAATTTTTGACCAAAATCACAATCACATCCCTGAGCAAAAACATAAATACGACAAAAAAGTTATAGCAATTATAATAAATCATAACCACATCCATGACTGAAACACACAATCATGACCACAACCCTAACCAAAAACCATTACCAAAACTCAAGACCAAAAAAATCACCACCTCAAGCCTGAGCAAACACATGACCATGACCAACAACTACGACCAAAGATTCTTAAAAAAAAAAAAAATCATGATATCTATCACAAATAATGACCAAAATCATTACCTCATCCATGACCAAAACACATGATCCTTACCGCAACGTAGATCAAAAACCATGGCCAAATATTCAAGACCAAAATTCCTCATCACAACCATAAGAAAAATAAAAACTTGACCACGACAAGAAAAATCACAAAAAAATACGTGACCGGCCCAAAACTGTGTACCAGGCACGGGCGAGAGCGGTAAGAGCACCTTCATCAAACAGATGAGGATCATCCATGGAGGAGGATACAGCGAGGAGGACAAGCGCAACTACGCCAAGCTGGTCTACCAAAACATCTACACGTCCATGCAGACCATCATCCGAGCCATGGAGACCCTGCACATCCCCTTCCATGACGCACGCCATCAGGTAAAAAGGGAAGGCTCTCTGCCGCAAACACGTCATTTGGACGTCTCTGCTGTGTGGCAGATGAGTGCCAACACGCTGCTGGAGGTGGAGGTGGCCAAGGTGGAAGACCTTGATCAAGAGCACGCGGCAGCCATCGGGAGATTGTGGAATGACGGCGGGTTGCAGGAATGCTTCGATCGCCGCCGGGAATACCAGCTGTCTGACTCCACCAAGTAGTGAGGCTCAAGTCCCGAACAAAAAACGTCACCAAAGATCATCAGCTAAACATGACAAAATCATCCTGAAAAAAAATTCGGAACAAAAACCATGATCAAAATTTAAAGCAAAATATAAGCAAAAGCTAGATGAAAAATGTGACAAAATAATTCTGACCCAAAAAATCCTGACTGAACACATGACTGAAAACTTGACCAAAATATTTTTTAAAACTGACAAAATAACACGTACCAAAAATTCTGACCAAAACGCACGATCAAGTGTCATGAATAAAAATTTTGATCAAAAAACAACAAAACAAAATCCTGATTATAATCCTGAGCAAATCTGGCCCAAAATGCCACCAAAGTCACAATCAAAAAGTGACAAAATAGCTCACCGAAAATCCAGACTAAAGCATGATAACCACAGGAAAAAAAAAATCAGGCACCAAGGCCCTAGAATACTCATGATCAAAACCATTATGAAAACCCACGGTTTTGTATTTCTTATATTGTAAGAACAAAAAAAACATGCACAAAAAAAATGTTTAAAAAAATGATGATCAAAATGTGATAAAATCCAAAAACCCATGACAAAAATCCCGATCAAACCTGTGACCAGAAAAACCACAAGTGTAAAACACTTAACAGTAAAATTGTCTTCGTTGACCCTCCAGCTATCTCACCGAACTAGATCGCATCTCGCAGCCCTGCTACGTACCCAACCTCCAGGATATCCTGCGAGTCCGGGTTCCCACGACAGGCATTATCGAGTACCCCTTCGACATGGAGAGCGTCATCTTCAGGTATGGCCCACCTCACCCACCTACAAGCATCAATTCCAAACAAAACTTACCTTTGCGGCCGGCGCTAGGATGGTGGACGTGGGCGGTCAACGTTCTGAGCGGAGGAAGTGGATCCACTGCTTCGAGGACGTCACATCCATCATGTTCCTGGTGGCGCTCAGCGAGTACGACCAAGTTTTGGTGGAGTCCGACAATGAAGTGAGGGCACTGCAAAAGCCGTGACGGCCATTGATGATGGCAATCCTTGACTAAAGCCACCAATAAAAAACATCACCAAAACCTGATTAAGAATGTAACAAAAAATCCAGATGAGAGCAATGATGATGTCGTGTCGTTTTGTCAGAACCGCATGGAGGAGAGCAAGGCTCTGTTCAAGACCATCATCACATACTCGTGGTTCCAAAGCTCCTCCGTCATCCTCTTCCTCAACAAGACGGACATCCTCCAGGAGAAAATCCTGCACTCCCACCTGGTTGACTACTTCCCACAATTCTCTGGTTGGTTCCTCGATTGGATGACATATTTTGATTCAAAAGAGATATGAGAGCCCGTGGCTGGAAATTTCAAGAGATTTCTGCTTTTATACAAACAGCAAGCAAAATTAAAGGCAATATAAAAACAAATATTACAGTATGCAAACAGCCTATTGTATGAATATGCATTGCCAAAAAAAGTACTTTTTTCTATTATCACTGAAAAAAAAGTTTTCAGATGAATGTTGACATTTTTACATTTTGTTTTTATGCAAAAAATTGTGTTTTGGTGAAAGGGAAAAACAAAAGGGAATGTGGAGGGGGATTACAAGTGGTTGTTTAATTTAATTTAATTTTTTTTACAAACACCACTTGAAATGTAAAAAGTAAAGATTATGCCGATGCATGCTCTTCACTGGACAATGACATCATGAAGTAAAAAAAAAATAGCCTGCTTCCTGTGATTCAGATTTTTACATATGACACAAATTTAGTCCATGTGAAAAAAAAGAGGTAACAATAAGACTTAAATCATCCTAATATTCTGTGCGTGGCGTTCAGGGCCTCGTCACGATGCGTCGGCAGCTCAAGAGTTTATCCTCAAGATGTACCAGGAACAAAACCCAGATAAAGACAAGAAGGTCTACCCGCACTTCACCTGCGCCACTGACACAGAGAACATCCGCTTTGTGTTCACCGCCGTCAAGGACACCATCCTCAGACAGAACCTTCAAGTCTTCAACCTGCTCTAACCGCCACAACCCTTCTTTTTTTTTTTTTTTAATGTCATTGTCAAAAGTCAGTGCCTTTCTATTTATTCAGTTTCAGTGTATTAACCCAAGTTGTGCCTTAGCCAAAACTCTTCGCCGTGTTTGGAAAGAAAATTTGTGTTCGTATTTTTGTTAAAAGTGAGGTTGATGCAGTGCGGAAAGAGATGCAGAAAGCAAGCACACCAATTATTTATTTATTAAACAGAAAGGAAGTCACTGCAGTGAACACCTGAAAAAGTACATCAGCACCAAAATATACTCGAGCAAAAAAAAAAAAAAAAAGAATGGTGATGACCATGAGGATTCCCTTCTTTTAAATCGATTTTTCTTTTCGCTTTATAAACATGTTTGGCCTGGCATATCATTACTGTCCAACGAGAAGCATGTACATTATCTCCAGTTTGTTTGCATTACTTTGTACTTTGAATTTGTTAATGTGGGGGGGGGGGGGGGGTCAAATTAAGTGATGAATATCCAATATTGTGAGATTGTTAAGTTTTTATCTGAAAATAAAAATTAAATGTTTCAGAAGGAAACAAAATAATCTCAGGAAAAAAATGCATCTCCAAATTTTGTGAACTAAAAAATAAAAATAAAAATTTGTGTCTATACTAAACACAACAAAAAAAAAGTTTTATTAATAAAAAGAAAAAAATATTATAGTGTCCAATTTTTGTTGTAAAATAAACCCAAAATGGTTGCATCTCAAAATTAATGCAAGTATCTCTCAGTTTGTCAGTTAAAAAAAAATCCAAAATTGTGATTTATCTTGTTTGTTTCCAAAAATAATATATCTTTTTGTGGTGTTGGAGCTAAAACAGTAACAACAAAAAAGGAAATGTTTATGCTCATTGGTGGTGACAATGTGATACAAAAACAGAAAAATCAGTCTGCTTCCATTAGACCCATTTGTGAACAGATGCATCCATATATTTATGTATATACATAGCCTACAAGATTAATATACAGCAGTTTAGTATAAAAACGGCATGCATCTTAACTCGCACACTCCAGAGTTTTAGCTTGTGGAAACGGATACCAAAAAAAATACTGTAGGAGTCACCGAGTAGAAAGTGAGTCATTACGTGAGCGTGTGACATTAAAAGTCAGGGGGGGGCAAAAAAAAAAACAAACAACAAACATGAAATGTGATAATTCCCTTTGTTCAGTAAACTTGAGATTTGATTTGACAGACTTGTTATAAAACTCGCACACACGAACACGCGAGGTGAGGTGAACAAACAAAAGGCACTGATGGGCATGAGCTCCATTGTGTGTTTTAGTGTGTGTTTGGCAAGCATTTCTTCAACATCCTATCGCTGCATCCAACTGGATATCGAATAAATGCTCAGACATCTTCTGTGTTGTGACGTTTGCATTCAGTATTTGGGTAAACTCTCCCTGGCATCCTCCAGTCTAGCGAGAACCCACTGAAGGGACAAAAACAAGCCAGGATGTTGTAATCCGTTCAAGCACGGAGAGAACTAACACGAGGATGGCGACTCACCGTGGCGATCTCGGGCGTCCTGAAATTAATGATCTTGCCGAACTCTTTGGCGTGAAACACAGACTTGACTCGCTCCTGCACACAGAAGAAAAGATTTAGAGAAGAGCAAATTGGATAGATTTCTTTTAGAAATCCGGTCGCAACACAAACGATGAATGAAGTGAGGTTTGTCTCTCCTCTCCCCCAAGACAATCAAAATAAAAGCATGCATGTGCTGAACGCTTTCATTCAAAAAAAATATATACATATACACAGTATATTTTCAGATTTTGAAAAAACACTCACAAAATGAGACACATGCTTCATATGGAGTTTTTTTTTATCTGAAATGTGGATGTACTGTACATAGACGTCTGTAAACACTGAAATGTGTAAAAAAAATAAAAATCAGTTGCTTAAATGTTTTATACTGTAATTTCCAGCAAAACGGGAGAACAATTTTGCAATACTTTTCTGCCAATAAATTGCATATTAATCACGGGAAATTAGTGTTTTCCGTGATGTATTAGCATTAGCATTAAGCTAGCAGTCTACAAGCTTAGCTACGTGCTTGTTTCATACAAGATTTAAAAAATAAATAAAAGGCATCACCTTGGCCTCGATGCGAAGTCGTCGGTTCTCAATTATGGTGGGCTCCTTGGTGAACTCGTCAAATAAGTATTGCCACTCGCAGATCAGTTGACCGAACGTGCCCGTGGTCACAAAGAAAATGCCCCTTGGATGGCAAAAAAAATAAAATAAAAATCATCATCATCAAAGGAGGCGATCAATGATGTCATTAATCAACAAGCGGGAGCGAACACTTACTTCTTGGTGATCATGAGGAAGTCCGAGTCATTGACTTTAGCGTGAGCAAAGTATCGGTATTTAGCAAAACGGCCGTTCTCGATTTTCTGCAGAGACACACAACACGCACACGGGACAAGAAGTGACAATTAACATTTCTGAAATGACTTGATGTGGAGTGTTGACGTTGTGGGGGTGTAGGTAGGGTTGAAAAACAAAGACAACAAATGGCAGGTGGAGTTTGACAATGTCCAAAACTTTATTGGGGAAATGTTGGGGATTTGAGACAAGATGGAGGACAGGAAACAACAATGGGGAGAAAAAAAATAACAATGGCAAAAAAAGATGACCATTGGTGAAAAAGGGAAATGCCCCCCCCCCCCCCACACACACGTCTAACAAAAATGTAACTGATTAGAAATACAAAAAAAAAGTACCTGAATCTGTCAAGAATTCAGGCAGAACAAAAATAATAATAATCACACAGTGCTGAACTCATATATTAGACCACTTGGTTTAGAGAAGCCTCATGAAGTGCTTTAATGCAAATGCTTTCAGTGAGCACTCAACGTCTTACTACCTTCCTAGAAAGAGAAATCATTTGCTTATTTCTGTATTTATTTATTTTGAGCTCGGAGCGCTAGCTGTCTTCCTCATCCTCATAATCCTCCTCCTGATTCTGATCCTCATCGCAATCATCCTCACTGTCAGTGAAGTCACTGAGGCTCAAGCTACTCTGTGGACATGACAAGAGAGAAGGTCACAACATCAGACACACGACTACACAAACCCACCAGGCTGTTGATGGCCCTTCCGATTCACTCGCTAACCATCGATCCAACTTCTCAAAACTCAGCGTCACAAGAACAACACTCATCATAATTAAAGCACCGCTGCATCATTCTGACCTCAAAGTTCAAAGTGAAAAAATGTGGCCCATTCCTTGCAGAGATTCTGTCGTGTGATTTCACTTTCAATGCCTTCTAAATACGTCGCGTGAACGTCATAACAAGCGGCTCGGGAACTTTGGCTGCTTTCTCAAATTCATGGAAGGCAACCCCCCCAAATAAATAAATAACCCTTTTCAATTCTTTTCTGCTAAATTAATTAAACATTGCCGACTACATGTCTAAAAATAATTGGTATAAATTCACACAAAATAAAAAGAAATGTTTTAATGTGGAGTGTAAATTAAAAATGAAGAGATATTTGTTTTAATAACTTAAATATCTACATGCATAAAAATAAACTAATATTTTAATGTGATTTTTTTATACAACTCTTAAGTACTTTAAGTCAAATGACACGTTAAAAGGTACAATATTTAAATGTTTGGATAAATTTGATTGTGAATAATATAATTATATAGTATATTCACAATATGTAACTAAGTAATGTAACGGTTTACCTAGTAATACAATTTCCACGCAAGGCACTCATTATTTTAAATTCATTAATTGAGCATAAACAAAAGCAGAATAAAAACGACTTGGATCAAACGTCCCTTTGAAGGTGCACTGCTTCAGTTTTGATCACAAGATAAGTCAGACTAACTGAGATCATAAAATATTGTAAAAATTGAATAACGTAATATCATTAAAAAAACATACATGACTCTAGAAAACGCATCCCTTGATAATGTCTAATTGTTCTAAGCCAGTGCCACACAGTGGTAAGGGCACCGCCTGACTTGTAGTACCGCTGTCCGCCTCTGGAGGTTACAGTGTGTCACTGGCTGGCCTGATTCACACAATACGCAAAAAGAGGAAGCATCTGATGCAAAATATTTGTGACCTGAGCATTTTTTTGGAGTCTTTCGACAGGTCACCGCCCAAATGTCAACTTCCACTGTAAGTGGAAGTTACTTGGACTGCAGCACAATTCAAAATGCATTATTCTAGGGGACTATGACTCGATGAGGTCACTCCGTTGGGTGTCCTACCTGAAGCATCTGACTTCCGATGCCCTCTCTTTGCCTGTATGGCCGTATGACTCCATCTTCGTGGATGAAGCGAGGGGGGCGCAGGGATTCGATGTCTTGCGACGTCTCCGCCGCCCTAAAACGGATGCAAAAATCCCACATGGAAATCCACACCTTGGACCAAATGCGTGACTCGATTTGCGGCCTATGGCAGCTCCTTGCGTGTGCTTTCATTTAGTATTTGATTGTTTGTCCAATGACCCGCTAAAATGTCTTCAAAAATATATAGAAAAAAATGGTGAAAAAGAGAAGCAACCTCTTGATGCCTTGAAAGGTGCTGCTGGCCATGTCAATGATGCCGCCGGTGGGCCTGGCGACGGCACCCACCAGACCTTTCCCAACTCCTTTGAAGAAGCCTGCCGCTCCTTCCTTTTGTGCTCCTGCGCAGTGACATCACCACACAATTAAAACATTTAAATAAAGTGAGTTAACCACAGGAATACATTCCGCACATTTTTTTTAATCTGGTCTCATGGCATCCCAGATTTTCACCTATTGTGGTTGGGTTTGGAAGGTATCATGGTAAACTGTAACACCCCATGTATAAAAAAACAAACAAACAAACAAGCAAACAAACAAAAAAATTGTTACATGGGGGGTCAACATAGTGTTGCCTACCTTTAATGGGTTTGGTGACAATGCCTGTTATTCCGCTAACAAATCCCTGCCCAAGAAAACATCCCAAATTAACCACTGCTTCTTCTCAACAGTAAATGTGTCATAGAGGAGAAATGCGTACCGAAACCAATCCTTTCCCACCCCTGGTGAGACCCTCTCTAAGGCTGCTGGGCTGCTTGTTCATGGCCTCTCTCCTCTTCTGCTGGTACTCTTCATCCATCGTGATGGCGGCAACGCCCTTGGCCATGGCGCCAGTGATCCTGGAGGCCGCACCCGCTATGCCCCCTGTGATGTGCACCAGTTTCATTGTTCAAATTGCATGCTGCTTGGCATCATTTTAAGACAAATTATGTCATATTATGACTGAAAGCCCAGACATATCAAAACCTGTATTTTACCCTATAAGGACCTTCAAATTTAAATTCTTGAAAAACTGTCGTAAAATACTTGAAAACTGACTTAAAACATGAATACAAGGAAAACTGAAAACTGACATAAATACACTGGAACCTGACCTTAAAACGGAAATAAAACCATGGTTAACACGACTACGTTAATCGGATTTGCTTACCTACAGCTCCTCCTACCAGAGCCTTCACTCCAAGCGCCATCCCTTCCACAAACTCCTCTGGCCCCTGGATCGCGCCCTGTGGAACACCAAAAGGCAAACACGATCACGTCGGTATAGTTTTGCACATTCATTTGACCTTTGTGGTTTTCTTTTTCTTTTTTAATTATCCCAATGGTAACACGAATGAAGCCATTAAATTACTAAAATGTGCACTTGAACTTTTCGCCTTACCTGATAGGGCTCATAGAAGAAGGCCTCGACTCCCTCGGACAGCCCTCTGATCAGACCGAAGGGATTTCCCAGTACATCTAGGCCCAGCACCAGGACATACATTTGCTTGATTGCCTAAAATATAAAGTGGTAGCTTGTCTTACAAGTTTAATTCATTCCAGGAGTCACATTTGCATTTAACAACTGTTGCTTTTTAAACTTTGATTCAGGTAAATCTTTTATTCAACTTTAGTGCAATACATTTTGAATGATTGTTTGAGCACAGTGTTGACATTAAAAGTGTGCATAATGTTAAGAATGACTTACAAAAACATGAAATATAACTTTTCAGAATAAAACTTGTTTTTGATGAATAGTTAGGCCTTCCGTGGTGCTCCAAGTCATTTCTCATGATCCCCTGTCCAAAAATTTTGAGAACCACTGTGCTAGATCACCATGGTTACCTGTTTGGAATAATGCCTGATGACTTCCCACTGGAGCTGCTGGGTGGTACAGAACTGGAACGTCAACTCAAAGAAAGCAAGCCTGACACAAACAAGATTCAATTGTGAGCCCTTTCCCTTTGATGATGTGACTCGTTTGTTCCGTATTAGTGGTACATACTTGAAGACGACGTCCTGCACGTCGGTGAGCGTGGCGCCAATGCTCTTGAGCAGGAGGTTGAGCGACTGGACAGGTATGAGCTCCCTCTCCCTCTTTTCCTTCAGGCCGTCCTCACCACCCGTACTCAGAGATAAACTCAAATGGAGCTAACGAAACACAAACGGGAAAAAAAAATGTTTAAATAGTAAAAAGAAATAATTTTAAACATATACTACTGATAATTTGACCTGCAGGGAGTACCAGGCATTACTTAGAGGTAAGATGTTAATTAGAGAGGCCTTTTTTTTAACAGGTAACACATTTTTCCTCATACATGAATGTCAGAACACTTAAGTCATTTATCCCATTAATATATTTACTAAAATAGTTTTAAATATTTTTTAAAATAATTTTGACCGTAAACTATTTCAAAACATTTTTCTCATGAATTTATATTTTAAAATGATTTCCATATAAATTGAATTAGTAATTATAGGTTAAACTATTCTCAGTAATATAGTTTAAATTATTCTCAAAAATTTATTTTGTGTATTTAAAACATATTTTGTCCAAAATGAATTCTGGAAAATATTTTCCCATAATTAATTTCATTCTATATATTTAACCATGTTTTGGACCCATAAATGTAATGATTCATCTATTGTTTTCTATTTATTTTCCACAAATGAATGTACTATTTCTTTGCCATAATTTTTTGCATAAATGTGCAGCTGGAAAAACACAAAAACAAGACTCGCCCCTTTGACATCTGTTTTTAGATAACATCGTAAATTGGCATTGTACCTTGATGGGGGAAATGTGGAAGTACTCGTATAGGCTGATGGGCGTGGTATCAGCGGAGGAAACGTGGTTCAGCTCCGTCTTAATGTACTCCACGTCTTTCTCAAACAGTTCCACCTAGAGCAAGCAGAAGCGCAGAACGTGAATGGACACGAGCACTCAAGCTGTCGGTCAAACTATACGACGGGAGGACCGCACCTCCTGTTGGACGCTTATGACGCTGGCATCCTCTGGGGTAAACAGGTCGAGGATTGCATAGAGGAAGCCCAGATCCAGCTTCAGATCCATTTCCTGGATCAGTACCTTGAAGTACCTGAGGAAAAGATGACGGGGCTATGAAATATTTTAAGAATCGATCATTCTCCTGACCTCCGATTGGTGATTTGAGTAACCTTATAAAAAAAAAAAAAAAAAAAAAACTAATCTTTGCTCAATGCTGCCATTCTGTAGTATAATTTTTTTTTACATATTTACAATTTAAAACTGACCAACAATGTGAAGAGAGACTGTAGAGTATAGTGAAGCCCAAAAATGGCAATTAAAAGAGCATCCTTACTTGATGCGGGAGATGTCAGAGTGGCCTGCTGCCCTCGTGACGATGCTGAGGTCGGTCAGAGGCTTGGGTTCTGTACAAAATGACGAAATAGGTCAAAACAGACAAAAACAACAGACAAAACATCAGTCAGCTCAACAGACCTGCATCCATGGTGACAGACTTTGGAAGCTTTACCGGGTAAAAAACATAGGGAAAGATGGCTCCTGGGAGCTGATTCTGGATCTGTGCAACATACGTCCAGAATACAGTGAAGACCCATTGTTTTTTTGGAGCAAATTGGCTTCCCAATGACTTGAGTCTGACCTGGATGTGGTGGATTTGGACCCGGTAGGAGCTCTGGCGCGGCGAGACGCTGTACTCCACCTTGACGCCCGGCAGGAAGTGCCTTCTGAGAGGGGCGTCGCACGGCTGCAGCAATCGCATGTCCGTCCCATTGGGAGACAGGCAAACCTGCCAGAGAACAACAACATGCAATATAATGATTGAAACACATTTCAATGATAATTCGTGAAAAATAGTAAAGTATAACTGTCATAAAAATATTGAGCACTGTGAACTGAATTTCCCTTAAAGGTTCAAAATTAATTACTGAAAAAAAAATACAATGACAGATATGGTTCTACAGCTAGAGGTATACTTATTGATGTAGATATCCTGTATAGTTCGGGATATGTGTCTGACCTGGAAGCTGTTGTCCAGGTCGACGATGGCTTTGTCAATGGGTCCGGATTCAATGTACTCTTTGAAGCATTTCTCTAGCATCTCAGCCACTTCATTGCTCATAGGCTTCCACCGGTTCTTCTTCTTGGGCTTCATTTCCCACACCACATCGGAACTGCAACAGGACAGCGGTTGGCACCAAAATAAAAAGACACGACATAAGACCGGGTGATGTACCTGGTGATCCCGATGTAGGAGACTTCTTGGCTGCTGCTGTTGTTGACCAGTGAAACGCCGACGTTGTAGAGTGACAGGATGATTTCCTGCTCAGCTAACTGTGCCTTCTCACTCTCGCACAGCAACTTGTAGATGCGCAGTTCCTCTGTGAACAGCACCACGCGCTGGAGACCTTGGAGACCACAACAACACATTTAGGGTGGGCTTCGTTGACCAGGTGGGCTTGGATGAGTGCAGTTTTGACATTACCTTCATAAAAGGAGATAACAAAAAGTTTGCCTTTCTTCCTCAGGTCCTCACGCAGATCCTGTGGATGCAAGATGAGGAGGGCTTCAGGTCAAAACAAGATGTAGCCAATTGTTGTCAAGCAATTGACAGTTGTGCGTGAGTCGCCGACAGCGCTCACTGGGCAACCTTAGATGCGCACGTGTACCCAATCAAGTGTCTTATTGCTCTACAGTTTTTTTTTTTTTTTTCAAAAAGCTTGACGTGTTTTTACGCACACCTCTTCGCTCTTCAGCTTCCCGCTGTATTTGCCGCACCTCCAGCAGAGCTCCCGGGAGCCCGTGGGCTTGGCCCAAGTGTAATGCACGGCTTTCCCGGCCTCTACCTCCTCCACTTCTGCTGCCTTCTGGGAGCTGAACACAACAAACAAAAGCCATCAAACACTGGAAAAACAAAACAAAACAAAACAAAAAACCCCCCACTCCCTTGGTTAACTGCAAACGACAGCAAGCACATCATGCAGACACAAAGCGCGACGATATGACAGCACCCAGCCACCAAGAATGTATTACCACGGCAACCCTCCAGTCCAAAGAAGCCGTCTCAAACATTCAATCATGGGGAAGAGGTATTAGCAGAATTGACACAAGAGAACCACTGGAAAATGCATGAGGAGCAATTCCGCTGCAAGATTTTCATGGTTTGACACGGATGATGATTTGACATAAAGGAACGGATTAGATGACATCACACTCGTTCCTCCTTTCTACCTGGCCTCCTCCATTGAGAAAGAGAGATCCAGCAGTTCACTGGGCACCCATGGGGACTCTGTCTGTACGCTGCATGACCCACAACACAAATACATACAGAACGTGTGTAAAATATGTATATACTTGAAAAACTTGCACAAAAGGGAACTTCCTCGCAAAACGCATCTGAATCACTTCCATTTTGACTGTTGCACGGCTTCCTCTGTATACACTCTAATGTCTTTCACTTTTATGATGGAGGTAGTCGCACGGCCTTATGACTTATTCAGCGGAGCACTTCTGAAGCATTGTCACATACTTGAACCATATTCAGTGTTCTGGGAGCACTGTACACAGCAACTGCAACCACGATTGAATCTGCGAGTAGTAATGAGCCCCTTGCACGCCCCTTTTCAAATGGTGATTCATCCAAATGACCTTCAAGGTGGAGGTTAAAAGCCTTGGAAGTAAGCGTTGCCATATGACGAGGATGCCGTCTTTTGAAGCTTGGCAAAAGTAAATGTCCTGAAATAGCTGCTTAAAACGAACATGCCTGACTTCCTGTTCAGTTTTAAGATTGGGTCCTTGAGACTTTCTTATACATCCTGTTATGAATACAAATGTTCACACGCTTTTGTGTCAACAGTGAAACTGGTGTCAGGATTTTTTTATTTTTTTAACTTTTCAGGCCATATATATTCACCAGGAGATCCGTGTGACCGTTGGGCATTTTGTCACCACATAAAAGGAAGTACGTTTGTCAATAGAATAATAATGAAAATAACATTTGTGGCTGACCTCTGGTAGAACTGCAAGGTCTGGTCTTTAGTGTGGTTGATGATAAGGAAGGGTGCTGCGCCATCGTGGTAGTCGGAAAATCGGATGGTGGCAGAGTGGTCCGATACATTGACATCAACAATGATACCGCCCACCTATGACAAAAAAAATAAAAAATAATAATAATCCTGTCGACTACAAGAAAATGTTTCCTTTGATTAACACTCAACCAGTCACCCATTTTATTGTCCTTACAGTGTTATCCAAGCGCAGCAATAAGCAGTTCTCTGGACGTGTGAAGTTGATGGTGCGAGGCGGAGACAGACAGCCTTCTGTTTTGACTTTCAGAAGCTTGGCATCATTTTCAGGCCAGAACGGAATGGCGGACTAGAAGACAAAGAATATGACCACAAAAACAAACAAACAAACAAACCATGTCAGTCGTTTTTAAAAGGGTGAGCAGTTCGTGTCTATTTCTTTTTTCTTCTTACTTTCATTATAGGAAAGGGTGCAATAACAGTGAAAAATAATTCACTTTTTATGAACATGTGAAAACGCACATACACAGACAAGATTGCATACACAGATGGTAAGCGCAGAAATATAAATTATTTGTCAATATGCCTATGCTCACATAACAGTGACTATTTCTATATTCATGTCATCTGTCTAGTATGCCACAGCACATCTTTATTTGAATTAGTTAAAGGTTTGAAGTACTGGAAACTGTTTTGAATTGTGAAAGATCATGCATAAATACGGCCCGAAGAATGCAGGCTCTCACCTGTTCAGGCGGGACTACGGTCCAGTTCTCCTGGCCCTCCTCACATATGAGGACAGTCTGCTTAGTCCTGTTGACTAGCATGTAAAATGGCATGAAGGTGACGATGCGGGTGAGACTGAAGCTGCTCGTGTCGATCTTCACACCGACCTGATGGAGGAGGAAGAGGGATGGATCAGGTGGCGTTTTGTTCATTTATCCATTTTCTCTGCTGCTTGTCCTCATTATGGTGACACGTGAGCTGGCTTTTGAGTGAGAGGGGGCATACACCCTGGACTAGTTGCCAGTCAATCGCAGGTCGTGTATCGCGCAAAAATTAGTCACACTCACATTTACACCTACAGACATTTTAGATCAGGGGTGGGCAAAGGATGTATGACTCATGAGCCACACCTCCCGCCCCAATTCTTTAATCCAATAATAATCGAATTAATGAGTATTAAGACAAAAAACATTACCAGACACTCACCAGATAATCTTTATACTGGCCTTTGCATTTCACATCTCCGTAGCTCCCAACAGTATCCAGGGAAAAATCATCAGAGAGTTCGCTTTCAGAGATCATGAGACGGACCTGAGAGAGGCGAGAAACATCCTCTAACCTTTGAAATGGTTTAATTTCTCAACAATTTCCAAGCTTTACCTTGTTGTTCTTCAGGAAGTAACGAGGTTTGAAGGAGAAGAGCAGCGGCATCTCATAATCCAGCGGGTGCTTGCGGTGGATGTCGTCCGCCTTGTACTGCAGCAGTCTGCCCGTCTTGTTCACCATCCAGTATGGTGAGTGGATGGCCACCACCATCTGGCCCTGGTCGTGCTTGACGTGCACGGCGATGTCCAGCTCATCCCGCCGCCTCTCCATCCCTTCGCTGTAGTCTTCCTCCTCCGTGCGGAGGGACTCAAACACAATGAAGGCAATTTCCTCCTGCTCACTGCACAGGCTGTTGACAACAGAATGCTTTATTACAAGTGAAACTAGAGCGCCAGACAGCTCGATACACATTTTTAATTACAAAAAATCGAATTCAACTGAAAAAGATTCGACAGGAAAAAAAGATAAAGTATATTTTGATTTTGATTGAATTGTTTAATTTTTCACCATATGAACAGCTGAAAGTACGTCGCAATTGTGGCTAGCCCACATGGGAGCACATTACACATTTTGGCAAGGAAGAAAAAAAAAGCAAAAACAGCAGTTGGAGTATATGTATACGGGAAGTCAGACCTGTACTGAGCAGACCAGTCTTGAGCGAGGTAGTCAATCAGGCGAAGGTCCAGGCTGGATTGGTTGATGACGGCAGTGTGAAGTTGGGCGGAGTGGCCCGGGTTCAACGTGGACTCTGTTTCACACTCGCTGCTGTCCTGTTGAGTAGAGGACCGCAGTTTAGTGTAATGCCTTTTTGGACGTATGCAGATTGCCAGTAAAGCTGTACATTGAGTTTATAGGTGATCGGGTAAGGCAGCAGATTTCGTAGCAGGACACAAGGCCACAGATGGAGAACATATGGCACGTCAAAGTTGCCCCCAATGCCGCCTGTGTCTTTAAACGTCACTGTGTCCTTCACAGGCACAATGTTGACCGTCAACACGTCGCCCAGATTGCCGCTGCGGTGACACTCCTGTTGAATGGGAATCTTGGGCTCCTGGGGGTTGATGTCGTCGTAGCTGAAGCCCTCCGAGCACTCAAACTGGTCACCGTCTTCACCTGTGACCGGCTGGAGGCTCAGCTCAGACCTGAGAGGAAAGGAGAGGAGAGATGGTGGTGTGACTCATGCCACGACTGACGGTGTGGTTGGCTATAATTCATTTTGGTCACCGAAAGTGTCAGGTCATGACAGTTTCTGACTTTTTTTGCCCTTCTACTTAATTTTTTTGGGGCAACATCCGTATTTAGTGTGTCCCTGCTGAAATGCACTGATAGCCACTTGTGTTTGACCATTTCTCCGCCACATGAACGCATACACAAGTTTTGGTGATCAAGTGCTGCTGTTGTCTTCAACATGAAGCCAACCCTTTGCCCCGCCCCTTGTAGTCAACACAGGCCAGACTTGTGATGACCAAAATGACTAAAATGCTTTGTATTAATACGTAAAGGTGTACAGTTACCTGTACGAGTCCAGAGGGACACAGTACTCCTCTGTGGGTAATGAGGTACCCAAATATGTTGACCCCTCAAACACTTTAAAGGGGATGGAGAAATGATTGATGATCTGAAGAAACAAAAAAGAAAATAAATAAATAAACATACAAATATTCTGTGACGTGCAACAGACACACGTGTGCGTTGTCGTACCTGGAAAGGCGAGCGAATCTTGATGTACTTGCTGCCTTCCATGGAATACACCTGACAGACCAGGAAGCGCGTGACTCCCGACACCTCGTGCATGACACTGTACATTCTCCGTCCAACTTTAATCAAGGGGATCATGCTGGCTGATGTGTGACCCGCTGGAGCTGTGAGAGCATTTACAACATGGGTAAGCAAAGTATTTTATCTAGCTCACTGGGTATTTACTTCCTCAAGCACCCTTTAATATGAGGAATGAATTTCGGGTGACTCATGCCCGGGTGCATTACTGGGCCTCGTTTTAGCCATGATTTCAGGGTCTTTAAATGTCACATACATGAGTGAATACATTTGAGATAGTTTTACGTACTCGGTTGTATGTAGAAATCCTTTTCACTGAGCGAGATCATTGCTGAGAACTGGTCCGACTCGGTGGTGACGGAATAGTCCATCCCGAGCGTTTGGCCGTCCTGAAGCTCGACAATATGGTCGTTGCTGTGCGTGGCGACCGGGGAAAACATGTCGCTGTACTGGACAAACACGGGCAGGCCCAGGCGGTTCTTCACCACGAACGGAGCCTCGTCCTTCTGGAAGCACCCGGCCGTCTCTTTGGCAGCGTCGGCAAAAGCCTGTGGGGATACACTGTCGTTTCAAGATCCCCGAACAGATTATGTTGTCGGATATTTCTGTTTTCACCTTGCCCAGGTTACTCAGCATAGCAAGTCCACATTTGGAGAGGGTGATATTGAGCTGGTCCTTGCTGCTGATCAAAATGACAGTCTTGTAATCGGGGACATTGTAATCCACCTCATCGGCCCACTCGATGTTCTTCAATGGCTTTGTTTTCATCTGCTTGTTCAAGTGAGAAACAATCAGTCAGGGTTGCTTGATTTAAAGCAAAACTTATTTCTATCAATGTTTTCAGGTAAAAGTAATCATTTGCCAGGTAATCATGTTTGGAATTAGAATACTACCGGGACTTACTAAAATTATTTGTGCAATTCTTGTGCCTCAAATAGTTATTGGTGATTAGTAAATGACAGTGTCTGCAAGCATAGGATGTTGTTGTTTGTTAACATTACGTGTACTGCTTTTATGATAGTTTGTAATGAATGTGTATGAACAAATGGATAAGAAGAACAGAAAACAAATACAAAATCCATATTTTAAATAATGATTTTTAGAACATGCAAGGGTATGACGACCTTGAATTCCAATTTCCAGGGTCGGAATCCATCTCTCATCTCATCCTCTAACGGCTCCAGCAGCGGCTCCCACACACCCACCACCTCGTTGTAGTAATGGACCTAAATGTTATATTGAACATGTGAAATTGCACAATCCATCCGTCCGTTTCCTATCGCGCTTGTCTTCATGGAGATGGCAGGTGATCTCAAGGCTATCACAGCTGGCTGGCTTTGGGTGAGAGGCAGAGTACACTGGGGTGGCAGCATTTACACTCACTGACGCCACCTTTTGCAATGTGGGAAGAAATCCCACACAGGATTGAAACCTAGGACCACTCTGTGAGGCAGATGTGCTCACCATCACAACACCGTACACACATATTGCTAAGATTGTTCTTTATGTTTCCTTTTTGTTTATTTATTTATTTCTCAAGTGCAAATAAACTAACATTCCGACTAAATCAATGTAAATTTTTTTCTCACAATATTACAACTAAAATAAATACAAATAATTTTTTGGACAATTATTTTTCATAAAAGGGCAACTATCTCATGATGACAACTTTTTTGGGCACTTCTCAACAACTTACATTAGTTTATTTTTCAAAATTCTTTTTTTAAACATTTCATGCGGCAGGCGGTCTACTGGTTAGCACGTCAGCCTCACAGTGCAGTGGTGCAGGGTTCGACTGCGGCTCCGGACTTCCTGTGTGGAGTTTGAATGTTCTGAGCATGCCTGCGTGGGTTTTCTCCGGGTACACTGGTTTCCTCCCAAGGGACACATGGCCAAAACACGATAAGCCTGCATCTGTCATAAACTACTACGCTTGTCTTACCTCTAAATTCAGTTCACTCTTCAAGTTAATGAGCGTGGACCAGTTGTTGACATCTCCTTGGTAGGAGGATTTTGCCAGAAGCATGGGCACGGTGCGGTGGCCCACTCCAGCCTCCAACGTCACACAGATTGATTTGATGTCCATCTGGAGATGAAGGATGGACAATCTGTTAAATAAGGGTAACCCTTCTTTTCGTCTAACTATAATCGAGGCTTGTACCTTAAGTGACTCCCCCTGTGGGATGAGTGGGGCTGCTGCTTTGATGCTTGCTTCTCCCTGCTCCTCCAAGAACCACAGTTTGAGATCCTTCCAGTCGCGTTTCTCCCACATGTCCACAGAGACAGGACTTTCAATCTCCTCTGTGGTCTCCATGGTGCGGTTAAAGGCCGACTGGATGGTGATGACCGTCTTGATGATAATGGGCGAAACCTGGATAAAGCGGTAGACAGTACAAAATCCCATAAAGTTGAACATGTGAGAATATACAGGAATGAATGACAGTAACAACACACCCGAATACGTGTACAGCCCTAGTAAGCAGTCATCACCAACCTTGAGCGAGAGAGAATTGATAGTGATCTCCATAGCTTGCGGGGATGTTGGGGACTGAGAACTTTGAAAGAACACCTGGCACGGCTGCAGAACTGTGGTCACGTTGTGTAGTCTCTTCTCCCTGAGGAAAGGACACGCCACCACCTAAAATAGACAAAGAAATGCTCTCAAAAACACTCCCCCCGGGCAAGGCGATGACGCAAACAGCGTCAAACCTTGAGGTCTTGGATTACGGCCGTCATCCTTGAAATCTCTGCGTCGCTTTTCATGACTAACTCGCACTGCGTGGTCATCACCAGGGCCAGCGCGTCGGCACGCGTCAGGTCGGCCACGAACACGATCTCTGGGTTTCGCACGACGACGTTCATCTCGGACCTTGGCGCGACGGCTGGAGACGGAACTGTGACGCATATATCAACAAAGATCATTCATGAGCATGACATGTTTTTACTTCAGGTGCCACAGAGCAGATTCCCACTCAGGGTGCCATGGCAGACAAGTGTACCTCACCTTTGAAATATTAAACAGTTTTAGGATCAAAGTATGTTGAGTATTCAGGGTTTAAAATATTATCTTAAATACTTTAGAGGGAAGGCGTCCATCACTCTCGGCTTTGTCTCCAATCCACTCACTCACTTGATTCCTCTGGCAGGGCAGGGATGTTGTTTTTATCTAGCGCAGCTGGGTTTTTCTTGGCTTGCGGTGTTTCAGCAAAGCCTTGCTTGGTGGCTTTCAGGAAAACGTCTGCCACAGTAAGGAGGAACTCCATGCTGGCGCACAGGTACACGTCCTGTACCACCATGTCTAGGTTGGTGCCTTCGTGGCTCCGCCGGTAGTTGACCTCCACCATCATGTTTTTTTCCGTTCCGGGACGCATGGCCATCATCCTGAAATGGGACAATGCACCGGTGACACCCTCCGCCACACCTACACGTTGAAAAACATGCTTGGCAAAAAAAATTGTTGGCAATTGGCAGTCAACGTCCACGGCCGTGAATGAGTTTAGTATGGGAACCGTGTATTTGTAACCGGGAACCGGGCTCACTTCCCAACCCTCGTACCTTGGGCTGACTGTCTTGCTATTCGGCCTCTTGTCATCGAGGAGGCAGGTAGCCAGACGGACGGCGGCCTTCATGGAGCTGTCCGAGTACATGGTAAAGGAGGTGGAAATGGTGCCCAAGGTGAACTCGCCCAGTTTCAGCTCATTATCGTGTGGCTCCAAAGGGAGAAGCTGGAGAAAATGAATGCAGTGTGAGCAAACCAAGCCCCACCAATTCATTTAACCAATTAAGCTCTTTAGCATTATTCTCAAATGTGTGTAAAGACAGTCATTTTCATATATATTTTAAGCACTTGAGTTTTTCTACATTACCTTTATTGTCATTGTATGCATTACCACAACATTTGAGGTTGCTAATCTTTGGTGTGCATTACAATATTGGCAAAAAAATAAATAGCAGAGTTGTATACATTTTTTTTGTTGTCTCCTGTCTTGGATCAGATTAGATTGTTCATGTCTACCTTCTTTTGTGGCTGTATATTGTACCACGCCACACCTGTGTTTGTGTTTTGAACTTGTAATTTAATACCTCGTTCATATTGGGCTTAAATAAGACCAGCGCCATGGAGTCAATCTTGAAGTCCGCTTTCAGGGTTGTCTTCAGCTTGACATTCTTCCGAGTCTCCACTACAGCCGCCGTCACAACTGTGTTGCCTAAATTGATCAAAAATGTTGAGGAGATTTTTCCCTAACTTTCTGGCCAACTCGTGAAAACTTACTATTGGCTCTTTCTGTGTTTCCCGAGCTGCGGGATCCCTTATCAGCTGTCGAGTCTGCAGTGTGAATTGGCGCAGAGGCGGTGACAGTGTTCGAATTCTCTGAGAGGTTTTCATTGAGAGTCCTGAAGATAACCACCATATCATCCTGGCTGAGGATCAACTGTTTGACAAGACAGAGCATTAAAACGACGGCGAGACCAACTTTTTCTGTGAAATGAGCCGACTAGGTTGGCCCATTCAAATATCTACACTGTTAGTTTAATTCCTTATTAAGATAGTTTAATCTTAAAGAATAACAATACAAAATACTCAGTCATACTTTTGGTGTCTAAACCTATTCGGCCCTCGTGGCCTACATGATGAACTGAAGGTTTTTCACAGCCCTTGAGGTTTTGCACACAACATTATTCTTTTACTAGAAAAATATATACAGCAATGTCACTAAGTATAGAACTTACGCTCAAGGGCATAAGATGAGCTGTGATCTCAATGGTGGGTATGCTGTGGTACCAGTTGGACGAAAGATTCCTCTGGATCTCCACTTCCAGACTGATTGGCTGCAAAAGGTTGCTTTCACCCCGAAACACTCCATTAACAAATGTCGTCCTGCATAGAAAATGAATTCATGATGATGACTGGGCCCTTGCAACCCCTTTTTCATGACAAAAAGATGATCAAACTTTGACACTTCGCTGGGTAAAAAATGCTTCAGCTTTGACACATGTTGAGCCCCCCCCCCCCCAAAAAAGCAATAAAAAAATGCATACGTGGAGTCATACCTGTACATCTTGAGGTCCGTGAGCTTGACTTCCATAATGTCCACCACAGGCGGGATCTTGCGGTAACTCTTCGAGGGCTGCTTAGCAAAGTGATTCTTGACCGACAGGAAGCCCAAGTCGGCCACCAGGACGTTGGGGGACGAGGACGACTGCGGGACGAAGATGACGGGCGCTTTGAAGTGAACGTTGAGAGAGACGCGAGTACTGCGCTCCGACAGCTCTTTCACCACGCCGGATGCCGCCTTTTCGGCCGCCTGCTGGGTCACCTCGGCGACAGCCTCCTTTGCCTCTTGGAAGTTGTTAATGAACGCCTGCGGGGGTGGAGCACTTCAGATAGTGAACTGATGTCATTCATGCAAGTACCATTACTCCATTATAATCTCAGGAAAAAAAAAATATATATACTGTATATACACATATACACACACACACACACACACAATATAGAAATTTGTGAAAACGCACACTAGAGTAAACTTTTTGAGTGGGGTGGCCAGGGTGACACGACGACTCACGAAGGGATGGGCAAAATATGATAACTAATAATTTCGTTTTTATTTATCTGCGGGCGCTGTTCATACTTGCCTGATGGAACCCACACAATAGGTCATAATGGCAGGAATACGTGCGATTCTCACCAGTATGGAGGACAAAAACTTGTTGAGGAAGACAACCTGGATGCATCCCACTGTCAACGTAACTGTGGTGTCAACCTGAGACATGTCAAAGTAGGCGTCTCCCTCGGTCGCGTCAGTGTGTTGGATCATTTGGAAGGCAAACACCTCCCTGTCTGCTATAGACACAGCCTAAGTGCAGAGATATCCGGCAAGGGGTTGAAAAGTTAAAGTGGCAGCCATGAAGGTGAGATGAGAATGCACTTGTTGTACCTTCTTATAGAAGGCGGTTTCGTGACAGTCAAACATGATGAAGTTCTTCAGGTTGGCCAAGACCTTCATCTCTCGCTTCCTCATCAGAACCTCAAAAACCAGTCCTAGGAAATTGAGGGAAGGAGTTTGTCAATGTAAAGTGTACAACTAGATCGTCAATTCTTGAATGGTACCTTCGATTCTGATCTCCGAGATCATATCTTGCTGTCCTCGAATGTAAACCTTCAGAGAGCGCAGATCGGCTCGGAGGTGCATATTGATGATGGCTGTGGTCTTGGAATTCTTTGGTGCTGTGAGAGCACATGAACCCATTAAAAGAGAAAGACTGTTTCATCACAGCAAGATAAAATTCAAAACAGTAAATTGGTATGCTTAGTTTGGTTTGAAATAACCTGGTCAACCCCCCCCCCCCCTTCCAAAAAAAATCGAAGTTTATGGTACTTTTTCTCTTGGCAATGACCGCCCTCTCCGTCTTGCCCTCGTCCACCTCGTCCAGCTCGTCTTCCTCACGGATGGTGTGAAGCTCCTCCTGCTCGCTCTCCTCCCTTTGGGTGTACTGCGGCACCAGACCGTTGAGGTAGTGCATGGTGTTGAGGAGCGCCTCCGTGTGGAGATTAACATCCAGCGATGAGAAAGTCACCTGACGGCACATATATTTATAGTCATCGGTGAACGTCGAGTGGTCGAGTGCAGAGTCCCACCTTGCCTTTTTCGGGACAACGGTGGAACCCTGCACACTCGCGGCTCTTCAAACATGAATTCACCTGGTCACTCTTTTAGATTGTTCTTCGGGGGCTGGAAGGAGGGCCTCAAATGGTTAACAGAAAACAGGTATTGGAGGTTTTTTCCTCCATATACCGCTTTTTCAACAATTCTTCTGATGACATGAATTACACAGGGAATCTTGTTATTGGCCGGTTCCTATTTCCCATGAATAACGGTGGTCCAGTGTACATGCACACCGACAATTAGGCCAAATTTGCGCATAGCATATCAAAACGAGCAAAGGCCCGGTTATCGGCTGTCGATAAAAGATTATCCTGAGAAATTATGCTGTGGTGCGGAGAGTGCGAAGAGTGATTTTTTTCCTCCTAGCCAACACGAAGTGACCGGAAAAATGTTGAAGGACAAAAAAAATGCTTCATATGTTTAGAATCAGTATGTGTGTATCAAACTTTACCTTGAGTAGCTGCTCTGTGTTGTTGTGTAGAGACTTGAACTCAGGCCCGTCTTTCTCAGCCTAAAAATAGATCATCAATAGTTATATTATAAAAACACTTAAAAAGGGGGCACTTGGAAAAATAATCTTCCAAGCCATTTACTTACTTTAATATACTCTAGTGTGAGCATATCGACCTCTGTGTTATCCAAAGTAGTGATGAGTTGAATTTCCTTGTTTTGGGAATCTACACAAGAGTGAACATGGAAGTTAACATTGCAAATACTTTGTATTTACATGGTATATAATATACATTGACCCGACAGTGATATAAAAGGCTAAACGGGTATGCATTTGAATATGAATGCTTGTCCATGTGTGCCCTGTTCTTGGCTGGCAACCAGTCGAGGGTGCACCCTTTCTTTCGCCCTAACCCAAACATAAGAGCAGGATTGAGCCATTTTGTGGGCTAAAATACTGACCTGTATATTCGGGACACCTGAGGCAGATCTCCTTGAGGTAAGTGTTGGATGTCATGTCGAAGGTGCGCATTTTCAGCTCAGTGCCCAGGCCCTCCACCTCCAAGTGGAGCACCGTGACCTCCTGACAGCTGCCAATGAGGCGGCACAACTGGACAGAGAACTTGAAACAAACATGCAGGTTTAAAAATAACGAACGAGATTTACCTGGCTGTGCAATTTCACAGTTGATGGATGGAACAACATTACCTCGCTGATTTCAAACGTCATGACAAAGTCAGTCATGTTCTTCTGACGCTCCTCCTGTGCGGCACCCTTTCGTCTGTTCAGGTCGGCGTAGCGCAGCGGCATGGGACTGTCAGGGAAGAACTGCTGCCCCGTGATAGGAGAGCTGGGGGCGTCGTAGAACAAGTCTTCTTCGGACCCTGAGGAGACCAAAACCCATTAGCATCCCATAACAGTGCGTGTGAATGTAAACAATAAGAGGGATCAAGATGACCTGACTCACCGAGTGAAGAAATGCTGATGGTCTCACATGACTCGAAAATCAGAGAGGAGCGCTTGTCGGTCAACTGCAGATGTCTCCTCGTTGACAATTGTGGTGTGAACTGCTTGGGCTTAGGAGACAGTACAAGTTCTACGAATATATAACACTGTGACAAATGTGTAGCAATGCAATTGTGCTTGTATTTAAGCATGACTATCCGAAACGTCCCACTCTTGACTGAAAAATAACAATGTGCCAGTTTTAGAAAGTGAGTGTTAACGACCGCACACTGCAAGCTTGTTTTCACCGGCTGAGAGAGAATACTGGATAGTGTGAAGCTTCGTTAATCGCAGGGATACATTCCATACCCACTCACAAGAGGTGCAATGTAGACACCACATAACATCGGGAAAAAAATGTTTTACCCTTGCCACACGCTTTAGACATTTATACATTCAACAGACTTGCACATCTGCTTGTTAATTTGTGTGATGCTTTAGGTTATTTCCCGGGTCATGTTGCCCAGCGGGTACGCGTACCTTTGAAAGTGGGGGCACGCCAGTGTTGGCCGAAGCAGAATTTGTGTGCGGCAGCGGGATACTGTCCACCAGCTCCAGAACACTTCGAAGTTTGACGTCGGAGATTCGGAGGGAGAGCAGAGGAAGCTCTCCAGACAGTTTATATCTGGGGGGAGTTAAAGAGGAAATATGATTTGTTTAAATAGCTTATACACAAAGAGTTATCTTCAGTGCCTGCCCACGCATCAAGTGTGAAATGAAACAACTACTGTAAATCTTTTGTAAGTTGCCTATTTCTAAAAAGGCATAGTGACCCATTATGAATTTTAGTTTTAACAGTAGGGCTGCACTGTGACACATCAGTGAATATACAGTAATTTACATAATACTATCCACAAAATGAATTTTTATGCCATGACTTGGCAGCTATGATGGGTGAAGATCTACCAAGCATGAGTATGTCAAAACACACAAAAAAAAGTTCAATGTTCTTGGCTACATACACTGTACTAACAACTTTTTTTAATACTTCAGCATTCAGCGGTCATGGAAACAAAAGTCGAACTCGGCATTGACCCAACAGTCCAGGGGTGCGCAGTATGAGCAGTGGCTCAGTTGCGTGTGACAGGACCACCATCTTAAAACGGGCTAGAGAAAGAGGTAGCTGAGTGTACTTTTACTGACAAATTTTCAAGTGTTTCTAATCATTAAAACAGGTCAATTTGAGCCACGACATGGTTAAATTGGATTCAAACATACCATCACCGGTTATAAATGTGTTGTCTTTTTTCATTTTTACACTTACTTTGCCATGCGTGAGTCTTTGACCACCATGGCCCTGCTGAACTCCATTTGCAAATCCACCGGCTCCAGGATGTGGAGCGGCGACTGCCTCTGCATGCGGGCCTTTTTCCAGTCGCCGTCTATAGCAGGGAAAGGTTTTACAAATCAGTTACACTGTGTCTGCAACCGTTGGCATTCATACAACAGAATACTAGCTTCATATTTACATTGAGAAAGTAAATATGTGACACGGTCTTTTTATTTATTTATTTTTAACTAATGTACTAATTTTGTACCTGGTTTACTGAAAAGGAATTGCAGGTTGCTGAGTTGGATGTCAAAGCTGTCGTAAGCTCTCAGCATGATGTCTTCAAGTTTGCTAGAGACCGCTGAGAGCTGAGGCAGATTCTTTTTGGACTGACTGGACATCTACAAACACATGTTTTTAAAATGAGCTTTAAGAAAATTCCCTGCTGACACATCCTCACCTCCAAGTGTCCGAGATCGAGCAGCAAGATGTTCTGAGTGCCGTCGTAGAAGCCCGTCTGTGGGATGATGACATAAGAGGCCAACAGGTTCACCTTCAGGTCCAGCACCTTCTGCGTCTCGATCACATACATTAGTCCTGCAACAAAAGATACGAGATGGCGTCTTTGGAATAACATTGATCGTCTTGAATGATGGCTACTAATGATATGTTCGTTATGGATCGAAGGTGTAAACTGAACTGTGGATTCTAATTTGAATGGCCGAGGTGGAGGTCTGTGTACGCACTGTACCTGTTTTAAAATCCATGAAAAATACATAATTATGTGCGTGTCCATATTGTACTGAGAAGCCAGGATGGAGTAGCATGTATTGGTTTTCTCGCTATGCTAGTTAGCATCTCATTTTTGGAGCCAAGATAATCTTTTGCTCTTTTTTGCATCATTGTTACCCTGTGAAAATTCACAAAAAGCCAAAGTAAAAGTCGTTCACACGCAATAGAATCTTCATGAACTGAAGTCTATCTTTCAACCTTTCATGTGTACAGTTTCTTTTTTTTTAAATATACTTTTACAGTTATTGTTGAGGCTAGAGATTGGATCGTGATTAGCATGTGTTCCTGGTTTGAATCTTGTCTCATGTCATCGCGTCTTCATCCCACATTTCAAAAACATGCATATTAGGTTCATTAAAAGATTTTTAATTGTCCATCAGTGTGAAGGTGTGTTCACTTCATATCCTATGATATTTTTGTTTGACTCCTCTGATTAAGAGATGATTGCTGTTTAAACAACTGACCAGTGGCTGTACGGTCTCGGAACTGCTCCAGTTTTATCAGTGTGGCGTTGGTGAGTTCGTCTAGCTGCAGGTCGTCAGGAGGCCTGAAGAATGCGGCCATGGCATTCACAGTCATCTGCACTCACGAAGAATACACGCAGACATGTTAACACTTTTGTCACTTGCGACAATGAATTACAGCTGACGGCACCCACGGCATCGTAGATGATTTCTAGCGGCTGCGATTCAGCAAAGAACCGCTGATTGGCAGTCTGATCTGGAGGGTTCGTCTCGAAAAACAGGCTGAGCAGCGGAGTTCCTGTTCCCATGCCGACCGTCTTGGACGAAAGGAGGGTGGGAGCGGGCCGGTTACTTGCCTGACCCGTGATCTCGAACAAACTGAGCTCGGCTGTGAATCTGCAGAGATTTTTTTTCTTTATTATGACTAAAACTGAACAAACTTTTCGGTGATGGCCATTTAAAAAGTGTCTATGAATAAGACACACTTGATGGCTTGTGCTCCAGATCTCTGCGTCAGGGAGGATATCAGCTCCCCGACTGTCAACTTGATGATTTCGTCTTTGTCCTTGCGGTCTTTGATGGAGACGCTCAGTTTTTCCATGTGGAAATTCCCCTTTAAGTCCTCAAACTAGAAAAGAGAAAATACAATGCATCTTTATTTCTGTGGCACTTTCACAACAATAGCAATGAAAATAAGATGGACCACGCAGAAGCACTATCACAGTAAACTCAAATGCCAAAAGCTAAGAAAATATCGATGAGAGTTGTACAGTGTTAGCGTCGAGTAAGTCACACAGAGCATACTCAAATGTTCGGTGAAATTGTTCTCGGACTATGACATACCAGCTAGGCTGGCTGAACATCCACTGTTTTCAAATGGCAGGCTACTCATAAACACTATCCTCCCACACTCCAACAGCATACACATTTGGTTCATTGAACACTATAAATTGTTCATGCGTGTGAGTGTGAATGGTTGTTTGTCTATATGTGCCCTATGAGTCAGCTAAAGTAGGCTCCAGCTCATTCGAGAGGACAACCACTATAGAAAATGGATGGATGGATTTAAGATGCAATTTGTGGATTATTGGAGAATACGTGGGAGGAGACTCACATCCTTCGGATAAATGAAATTAGCGGCCGTCTCACTGTATCCAATGGCAGTGTAGAGCCTGGATTTCTCATCAGGAGTTAACAGCTCATCAAAGCCTGTTTGCAAATACATTGATGGAAGGGATGGGCTTCAGTAGAAAACCAGATATATGTGGACAAGCACCATTTCCTCTACCGTACCTCCTCCTGTGCTCTTGACCTCCTTTGTTTCAGAGTCAGGCTCCACCCCCCAGTTCCACATCCAGCTAATCCACCCTTGAGACTCCTCTTCCTCCATCTTCAAGCCCGGACGGTAAATACGCAAGCCAGCCTTACTCGCCTGAGAAGATGAAAAAAATATGAAAAATGAGCAAACCTTTACCGCATCTCAAATTCAATGGCAGGCATAATAAGAAATTACTATACCTCCACTTCGGCCTGTTGTCTGGCTAGTGTGATGTTAAAAATATCTAGTGTCTTCTCCGGCTCCTGAACACACACATACGATAGAAAATTGTTGACAGGGTGAAGCGTTGACTTATGCCAGTGATGTGAAGTGAGCGGCACTTTAAATGTAACTTACTATGCCATAATGTAGAATTAACCTGATCTGCTTGCTGCTATTTATACAACATACTCGGCATGTACAGGTAGCTTTATGCTTAAAGGGCCCAAATATTGCACAGAGTAAGTACATTTGTCAGCAAATTTAAACAAGAGCACCATTTTTCACAGTATACGATATTTTTAGAATTGGAATGTACCTTGGTTGAATAAAAGTTGGGGAAAACCTGCTTTTGCAACTCTTAACTCTTAATTGTCAGCCCACCTGCAGTTCTTTGAGTAGTTCCTCACTGGGGTTTTTGCTGGTGATCTTGATCTTGTAGAGCTCGCGGTAGTGCTTCACCAGCTTGCGGTGTTGCCGAATGTGAGGCCACGACCACATGTGGAGACGAGGCTTCACGTCCACCTCCAGGACGCTCGTGATGGCATAGTTCCACCTGTAGACATCACAGTGAAAAGATTTTGAGTCGCGGGGGATATTACAAAAGAAGTAATCACATCACAGAACAGTGTCTTACCAAATGTTGGCATTTTTGTGAACTAAGACGTCGGGTCTGTATTTTCTGTATGGCAGGTTACGTGACATCAAATCCACTGAGCCTAGTAGCTCCAAGATGCTGATGTACTAGAAAGACAACCAGGACAACCTTAGGCCGGTTCCATTTCACGTCTGCTGACCGCAAGATGGGGTGCTTATAGCACGTGGAAGAGTCATTCGGGATTCATTGAATCATAGTTACATTTGTAATGTTCGATTTACACTGTTTTAAGTGACACAATGCCGATTTCTTTTCAATGCTCTCAAGCTGCACGGTTAGGATCAGCTTCATGGTAGACTACTGAGCATTTCATTGCCATTAGGTCTCTTCCAAATATGGATAAAAATGCAATAAATATTGGCTCTCTGCGCAGTATAAACGCATCGCACGTACTCCTTCATTGCCAGGTTGATGTCATTGAAATACTGTGCACAGATTATGACACTGCCTACCTGGGGTTTGTTAAGCTCAATTGCCACCTCGCTGAGATTGACCATGAGATCCACTTTAGGAGACGAGAAGTCCAAATCTGACCGGGGATTCATGCAAAGCTTTGCACCCGCTGAGATGGGACGCAAAACTGGAGAACAGCAGGAAAAAAAAAGGAATTGTGCATTGGTGTGGTTTCATATGACAATGTTTCGCTGGCTATATGGCGGTTCTTCATTCATGCAACAAAGTTATTGCAGACATTGACTTTTGTATAAATTTTTACAGAATACATTCAACTCTGAAGCAGCATGTTGAGGCACGACATGCCAGGCAACATTAAGAGTGTACAGGAAGAGATGCAAAGGAATTAACAGCACGAAGAAGAAGTGAGCTAATAAAAAAATGTTGAAATTATAAACTTGTTGTTGCTGCACAGCAGAGAAAAATATGTGCCTGTGAGTATTGTTGTATGTTCTGTTTTAATGTGTCTTCTTGGCTTCTGTATGATTATTTTATTTTGAACACAAGAAACACAAAGGCATATGTTTTTACTGGAGTTGGGGGGAATATTTTCCGACACTCACTGAAATCGTGGTCTGCAGGATGGGAGCCTTTGAGGTCCAGGCTATTCTGGAGACATAACTATAAAAAGACCAAGAAAGAGAAGCTCCATTGCATTTTTCACCTGCCAAAGATGCATCTTTGTTCTCTATCCAGAGACTGTGACACATAAGAACCACTTTAAAAAGCCTTTAAAACAAACAAAAAAACGTTTTGACTCACCAAAGCCTCATCCGGACTGTGAATGGAGAAAAGCACCGAGTTGACATTCCAGTAGGCAAACAATTTGTCCAGCTGAACCAACTGAGAGGAAGGAAGCAGCAATTAGAGCAATGCATCCCTATGTAACAACATCCAACATTCACATCAGACTCTCACAACCACAAACTTAAATAATATAACAAAAACAAACTTCCTTGTCAATACAAAGAATGTCCTACCTTGTAGAAAAGCCTGGCATTCTCATCCAAGACAGTCGGGTTCCAGTCTTCATCACAGGTCTATGGGAACCAACAAGGGTTATATTATTCGGGGGTGAATTGGCATGCCAAACATCATGGTTCAGCATTTTTTTTTTTAAACAATACAGTACTTCTGCAAAAAAAAAATAAAAAAAAAAAAATATATATATATATATATATACTGTATATTTTATATACTGTATATCAAATCCATTTTTATGTCAATGTGGGCTGCAGTGTGCACAGTACATGAGCAAAACAAATTAATATAAAATTAAAATGATTAGAGCAATGTGAAATGATGCTCGGAATAATTTCCACATCCATTTGTATGCAACAATACAACCCTAATAACTATCTAACCCGATGTAACGGATGTCAAGTGAGATTACTTGAAGGCTGAGGTTGCTAAGCGACATGCCGAAGGACAAAGGACACCGAGGATTGGTGACCTGAGGTGAAAAAAAAAATAGGTTAACACATTTTAATTAATAAAATACTGTATTTCTTTACAAAACGCGCACACACACACGCACACACACACACACACACACACGCACACGCACACACGCGCACACACACACAAACACAAACACATTCAAATACCCACATCATCCTCATAGCGAATGTGGATATTGGAGATCTTGACTTGAACATTTTTGATGATCTGAGTGACGAGCTTCTCCACAAAAGTGTCCTGTTTCTCCGCCGTGGGGTTCTCTGTCAAATAAATCAAATAGGAGTTAAAGCTCAAAAAGTCATTGGGTCGTTTTGTCTCTTATTGACAGCGGTTGTCAATCCCTTGCAAGGAGTAGTCATGATAAGAGTGTGGAGTGTGCAGCATGTTTTGGCAGTAGTGATGTAGTGGTTGTGTGAAGCTGTTGAGAGCGACAAACAATTGGACACAACAACTTGAACGTGTTCTATTATTCGGGATTAATCGCACTGACCAAAACTCGGCCTGGAATTTGCTGAGAATTGTTGCGTAAAATCAAAACAGACTTCCTGCTCATGTCCAAAGGTCCTAGATACGATCCTGAAATGTTTACCAAGTTCCATATGGATTGGTGAAACTGGCTGTTAAGGGCTGATCCCCCCAGCTTTCCAGGGGGTGCTACCGAGTTGTGTTTCGGGGCACAGAGGACTAACCTTGCTCGGCGACCTTCAGCTTGGTCTCCTCAATCCTTTTCAGCTCCCTCTGTCGCGCTTCCTGCAACTGCTTCTCCTCCTTTTCCGCATCATACTTGATACCTGCGGGGATGGCAGCCCATCGGTTTGGCCTGAGACCGTGGTGGACTTTGGAACAAATACAAGTGTTCACGATGGGCAATCTTACATACTTGCTGTTGGGACAATGAGCAGATAGACACCATCCAGTGTGGCCTCCACAGACTGAGTGTAAAGGTTCTTCCAGGGAATCTGGAGCTCAAGTCGCCCTATTGAGATAAAACCAGTGATGAAAAAATGTGACCCTTTGAGAAAGAAAGAAAGAATAAAAACCAAACAATCTCACCTATGTGTCCCGCTCTCACTTTAAAAGGAATGTCAAGCTGACTCTGTGAGAAGGGGGAAAAAATTAATGAATAGATAGGTTGATAAATAAATGCTATATTCCAGCACATGCATTTTAGGGATGCAACTTACCAAAGCATTCTCCTTAATTTCAAGATTTCGAAGCGCGACATCACCTGTAAACGAAAAAATACATAAAAATCGAATACCCGCGAAGAGATCAACAACATAAACAGAATGACTTTCACATTGGTTTACTCATAAAAAGAAAGGAGCCAGTTGGAAGCAAATCGCTGAGTCGCTTGCGCTGACCATTGCCAAAGACATGGTGCCCATTTATGCATTGCAAAAGCAGTTATTTATCCACGTTGAAAGGTTTGAACTCGAGATATGTGCCGAGCGATGCAACTGATGGCTCATTTTTAGGTTATTAAAGAGTTGAATACTGAAAATTTTCATTTGTGAGCGCTTTTGTTTACTGTATGTTTCAGCAAAAGGGGCATTTTTTCCCCCAAATGTAAGCAATTATTCTTACATTATCTGTTATGAAGAAAAAAAAATCTCAAAATTTATTTTAAATAAAATCAGTAGAAGAAAATTGGAAGCCGGAAGAATTTGGGGGGAAGTGAAAACCCCCTCGCCAACCCTAGTCCAGTATAATAAAGGGCCTAAAGAAACACTTCTACTATCAAACAAGAAGGACATTAAATCCCATCGACTTGCTTTCAAGCTTGTGCATTATTTAAGACAATCAGAACTCCGTACCGTGATTGCCCCAAGAGGCAAAGGCACTGTTGATTTTGTATCAACTTTAGAAGATGAAGGACACAACTAGGCCACAAAACATCTTCACAACACAAAATACAGTACTTGTTATGGCATGCAACTTTTCACAATTAAAACAGTGTCCACATTCCCAAAAGTATTATTAACATGCCGGTGGCATCATTTTGTCTAAGAGCAAGAGTCAGACACATTTTTACCAGTAGCGTACAGTCGAGGTCGAGCATGACATGGCCCAAAAGAATTAACCACAATGGAACATAATTTTAAAATTATTATCATAAGCTAGAGTTACTTTTTGATCATGCAGCAGCTCCAATTGCCTTTTGGTTTTCATATGGTAGTGCTTACAACACAACACGACAAAGGGATGTTTCACTTTGGTCAGCATAACTGACAAATCATTGGCTTAGAAAGTCGGTGTGGAGAATTAATATGTTGATTTGCCCCAAGGGTTCGTTAAAGTGGGTAAGTGCAGAATTGCTCACTTATGAAAACATTTTCAGCTTTTTAAATTGCTCTATACCATCCATTTTGTATACCG
Organism: Hippocampus guttulatus; assembly: GCF_054856545.1. Taxonomy (NCBI): domain Eukaryota; kingdom Metazoa; phylum Chordata; class Actinopteri; order Syngnathiformes; family Syngnathidae; genus Hippocampus; species Hippocampus guttulatus. The sequence continues at coordinate 16,868,015 of NC_141265.1, forward strand.
CGTATCCTCACTATTGTCAACACAACAATAATGATCAACTCTAATGGCCATTCACTCCAGCAATTAACATTTTTGGGGAATGTGGGAGGAAGCCAGAGCACGAGAACCCCTTTTAAATAGCGATTCAAAGCGTAGCCATGGAAGAAGATTACGATGCGATGTGAATATATTTGAGGCATCTTGCTCGTGTGCAGGACTCTTGGTTTTAAACTCAAAAAATGGGAAAGGGTGTGACTCTTATTAATCCTGCGAAACTCGTCCCAGTAACGACAGCATTTAGCTTTGCACGGGAAATTGTCTTTGAAAAAACACGTATACTGAGAGAACTTCTACCCACTAACTTATCTCATGTAGTAACAGCATTCGGCATGACTTTGCGGTCGAACTGCTTTAGCCCATCTGAGAGGGGTCGACATACTGACAAATGACAGCCAGAGGAGCTACAAGCTAACGTCAATCTGACGCTAGCACACTAGCTCGGGGCACAATGGCACCGCCTCTATAAAAAAAATACACAAAACGAGTTAATTTACCTCCCCAGATGCCGAGTTGAAGCTGCGAGCTGTCAAGGTTGACCACGTAGTCACCCAGAAACCTATTAAGAACGTCTACCACGACGCTTTCGAAGACCATTTTGGAGCTCTTTTCATCTACCTGTCACCATGTTTACATTCAGATGTTTGACTCTCTTCCGCTTTGACCGACGTAATGTACGTAGTGGTGGGCGGGGTCGTGACACCACCAAGTCTGTGGCAACCTGCGACGTTATTCGCCCACTGGACTGTACTGTTGTACCTTCTCCACTGATTTCCGACTCAATCAAAACACACGGACGTCTTATGCATTTAATTGTTTAATTCAAGAAAACTCCGCCTGATTGATGCATTGATGATGTCACAGCATTCACCGAGCATCACAGTAAACTTTATTTACAAAGCATCCAATCAGAGTGCAGTGATGTCATCCCCATGACACTAACAGCAGCGAGTCGCATATTCTCTCTCTCTCTCGATCTATCTATATAATTACAATTTAGTGCAATTCTTAATTCAACTTGTGACACGAAAATATGTCTGTTTTTATTAATTTTGCAAAAGTATTTGAAATGTTGTATGTTTTTTAAAATTTTTGCAAAGGTTTTTTTTTTTTAAATTACACTGCTTTTAATAAATCTCACATGTCTTAATCTATAATCTTTTACAGACATCTAATCGGGGTAATCGTCCCTTGGTAGACTTTGATGGGCGGGGGGTTCAAATCGGGCCTAAAAATCGGTATGGGACAAGCACTACGATTAAGTCAACAGAATGATTTTACACTAATTTCCACTAGAGGGCACGCTGGGATTGACTTCAACGCCTCTTCCTGCTTTGTTATTGTAGGCTACTCTTGTACAGTGGACAGTATAATTTGAGGCAGACAAAACCCATCAGGAAAGGCTTCAAACTTGAAGACTTGTACCTTACAAAAACGGTTTCCACTCAGACCCAGCTGCGCAAATGTAAAAACTGCTTTCATACATTTGTCCTTTACACAGGCAGCCTCAAAACGTTTTCTCCCGAGACGTGTCCATGTCATGTGTTTCCATCGCATATATATTATGAACGAACACTAGTTTTTCAAAGGTTTTGCTAAAGCTGGAACAAGTTTGCACTTTTTTAACCTGGGCCCTGAAAAAAATGACACTACCACCAAGCTGTTGAAGTGTAGAGTGTATAGAAGTAAGTGTACTATAGAAGTGTAACTTCATACAGCTGAGCATTATGACCTTCTAATTACACTTACGTGAGCACTGTGAATCAGTGTACCTAAGGCGCAAAAAAATCTATTAAAAAATAAAAATGCATTCTGATCCTGTCAAATAAACTTGAATTAATCCAAAAATTCATTATCCAGACCTAATTATTTCATCTTGCCAGGCATTCAGAGAAAGAAACATCACATTTGCATGTCAACTGCTCTCAACAGCTTATTCTTCATCTAATCTAACAATTAGGAATCACTCAGGTGAACACACTAATCAAAACATATTTCTCCCCGCTCGATCCTATTTCTGTGACACAGCGAGCCTTAATATTAACAATGCTCTGTGATAATTGGCTGTTAAATACATCATGATGTGGAGTAACATCCTCATTGCGCGTGTGAGATGGAATATGAATGTGATGAATTAATTGAAGGAGTGTGAGAGGGCCCAGAAGGTCAGGAGGCTTTTTGCGGAAATGAAGCTTGCCTTTATTACGCTAATAAAAGCCAAAGTGCTCGCTTGTGATGCAGAGATAAACGACTGAGACTTAGAGGAGGACCTTGCCTTGGACAACACTTTGTGTTCACGCTCCAATTAACAATAAAAAAAAAAATACCGTCTTGCAAATTGGTGCTGAAACACTTAAATGTTTTAATGCTTCACGTACAAACATCAACTGATATTCACTTGGTGTTTCATTTCACCCTAATGCAGTTTCCCCCTGATAAATTGTTGTAGGCAGGGGACACCCTGAACTGGCCACTCGAGGGGCACACACCTGCTCACAGTCACACCTCAGGACAATTTAGAGTGTTTTTGAAATGAGGGAGCAAACCGGAGTACCCGGTGAAAACCCACGCAGGCACGATACGAACATGCAAACTCCACACGGGAAGGCTGGAGCCGGAATCGCACCTGCACTTCTTCACTGTGATGCAGCCGTGCTAACCAGTCGATGACTGTGCCGCCGAAATTTAAAGTGCCAAAGCCAATTTCATTTAGCAACATGAAATTTAGTAGGCATGTTGCTAGTGAGCACGCCCACAAAAAAAGTCTGTGCTTCAACAAAGTTGGACTCGCCAAGCCTTGCAGCTGGAGCGGTTAATATTAGTCCTGCTTGTTGTTTTAGACCGTTCAGGATGAGTGTTAATAAATGGCATGCAAATGAAACTCCAAACAATTGTGTTTTGCAGCGTGTATGAGTTAAGGTGATTAAAAAAAAGAATTAAAATCCTCGTTGTGATGGCCTAATCATTAAAACAACGCATGTAGAAGTTACACCTCTGGCCCTTGTGAAGTGTGCTTAATTTCTGCTAATGACACATCGCCGATGCAACACATGTCACTTCACTTGTGACCTCCATGTTTTATTCAGTCATTCAAAAGGCTCAAGTTATATATTTTCAACTCAAATTTTAGAAATGGATCTGTCTGTTTGACATTTGTGCTATATTAATGACACTTTATGGGGGAAAAACAGCAATTTATGATGAAAATTGGTACAAAGTGATGTTTACAGACGGACAATATGGCCTTTAGCCATTGAAGTATTTCTCCGGATAAAGTACTCGGGTCTAATACTGAGAAACGTAACAACATATAGTAGAATTTCAAAATGTAGTTGCTCTAAATGTCACAATTTGAAACCCTGGGTAAAGTTTCCAGAAAAATATTTCAAAAGTCTCATTCAAACGCAAATGTGCATGGCATCTCGTGAGACTTGAACAAATCTCTCAGACATCAGCATAGATAGCTAAACTCAACATTGCAAGGTACCTAAACTCAAAAATATGCATTACCGAAACTCAACATTCCAAGTTACCTAAACTCAAAAATACGCGTTACCTAAACTCAACATTCCAAGTTACCTAAACTCAACATTTCAAGTTACCTAAACTCAAAAATACGCGTTACCTCAACTCAACTTTCCAAGTTACCTAAACTCAACATGTCAAGTTATGGGGTTTCTTCTGGTGCTGCAGCTTGCTCTTCATGATTAATAAAGTTGTGGTGTTTGCTATACTTGCACCCTGCAATGGACTCTTTCTCTTTCCATTATTTTTGATGAGTACAGAAATTGTCAACCAGCTTTTTTGGCATTTGTGTTCAACTTTTGAGATTTCCACTCTACAGGATACACAATTTATCTCCATGCAAAAAAAGGAACCATGCAAGTGTTGAGCAGATCAGCGAGGACAATAATGTCTGCATTATTAGTCCTCTTATTGTGTCTTAATTAGAGGCATTTAATTATACTGTAGTGCAGTGAGGCTTATTAGAGCCTGCTGATGAGGGGAATTAACATGCACACACTCACACATGCACCCCCAGGAAACTGGAAGATTGGGCATGCAAGCTTAGATTTGAACCCCAGAAGTGTCAGGCAGATACCAACCCAGGGGTCTGAAATTGAATTTATGTTGGAGCTGCTGGAGATTGAGACTGGGTGTGTCTGGGCTGCATAAAGTAGTCCACAAAAACGGGGTCCACGTATTCAAAGCAATGAATAGGATTGGTGACCAGATCCCTTCTCTCATCTCCGCGCTTGGCAGTCACCTCAGTGTGTCCAGTATTGACATCTGATTTTTTTTCTTTCAATACTGTAACTTTCTCTGCATATTCAAGACACGTCGGGTGACGCTGTGTTCAACAACAACAAGAAAACCCCCCAAAAACATTCTGTTGGTTGATACTCGTCGCCAACCTTTTTCTACACAACAGGTTTTGAAAAAGACATGACTGGGATGTTTTCCTTCCACTTGGTATCACTTCAGAATTATGATTCGCCCAAAGCAGCAATAATCTAAAAATAGCATGGTCAAAAATAATGCAATTTGGATCAAAAATTGATCCAAAAGTCAATCCATGGGTCGATTTGACCTAACTTTACTCGCTGTTTTACACAAAAGAACCCCAATAATTGAGTCTTTTTCGAAACCTCAGAAAACATACTGTGGTTTAATTTGTTTGTTCTCTGAGTTTGGTCATGTGACTTTTGCTTAATTGGTCATTACCTGAGCCCTGAGCTACTGTGATGTCATTTTCAGTTCACAGAAACTGGCAAAACGGCTGCCCTCTGAGATGGCTGAAACAGGTGGATTTTGCTGCTTGATTCATTTTTCACGAATGCAATATTTATCCAAATAGATTAGGAGGTCCGCATGGAACATATTCTTGTAAAGTACATTTTTGAGTTAACTTAACCCCTTCAAAATGAAAATTACAAAAGGTTATTTGGCAAGTGTGAAAGCAATATGGGGGAAATGAAATACGAACTCAAGAAAATTACTACACAGATTGTTAACAAAAAAAAAAAAGGAATAAAACGAACAAAAAAAGCAAGTTTGAATAACTGGCCCACCCACTGACCCAAATTGGAATTTATTAATCGAACACTACATTAGGGGAGGTCACAGTCATGTGTGTGTGTGTGTGTGTGTGTGTGTGTGTGTGCGTGCCACATATTATCCATAACACTAAATAGGTTTTTAATTTTTTCCACACCCACGCCTTCCTCCTCTTCTCTTGGCCGGCTGGTGCATGTCAATTATTTGTTCAGAGGCTGGTGTGACAGGCTGGGGGGGGGGGGGGGGGGTGTCCTCCAGGAGCCTTTGGGATGCTAAGCAGGGACTATGGTGGGGCTTGAATATAAGTCACTCTTGGTGATGCTTTGTGCAGAGAGAGAAGAGGCGAGCTTCAAAGCCGCCGTTTAAACGCCGACGAACAAAAGAGGGCAAACTTGATCCCGATCGCCGTTTGAAGTGCATCCACTTATTTGGGACATCATACACACATCATCTCGAATGTCCAGCTCACCGTGTGTGTGATTTATGCTATGGTGTTAAGTGTTTGTGTATGAGTGTAGAAGAGGGAAAGTCAAATCTGGCCAGCCTTCCTCATCATGCCTCGCATTTAATCATGCCCATCACGCTGCGACTTTTTAGACACAAAATAACCTACGACTAACTGTGTGAGCACATAAACTTGCATTCGCAGGATGGAATGATCATCCATCCGTGTAATCATTTGATAAATTCAATATTTTCCTCGTAGCTAACTTCAGGAAAATAACGGGAGCACGCGCAACTAACTTGTGCACTTCCGGAAACGCGCTACAGTATTATTTTTAACATCATTTCACACTTGATATCTAATCAAATAGATTTTTATATAGGCCTCCTATACAGCAAATTCCCTCATAAAAAATATGCGCTCGAGTGTAGGGGAATGTCCAGCATTTTCCCATTCAGTCCCCAAATGTGCACATAAAAAAAAAAAAAATGAATCAAATCATTAAAATGACCCTCGAGGACACTCATTTGTTACTTCTTTATAAATCTTCACACAAATACTTATCAAGCAATACACTGCTACAACCAAGCATAAAAAAGACACCGGTCGGCGAAAATAACACGCAATGCATTTGATTTCAATAAAATGTAGAATGGAATTGGGAGAAAGTTTTCGGCTACATTTCTTTGGGTTCAGCGTGTCTGATTGTACTTACATAATAAATCGCAAATGTTAAATAAACGGTGCAAACAAAACCATACCCTATCGCCTACAAATATTTTTGACACCATGTTCAACCTTTTTTGTGTCTCTTTTGCGGCGCAGTCATCCACCATGTGATTAAGACAGAAGGAGGGCCGGGTGTAGAAGGTTGCCTTTCCCCTCCAGAGCATCTCCTTGGTGGGATGAGGAGGAGGAGGAGGCCGGCATGGACATTCCGCTCAGACCGTGCGACATGAGTGCCGGCGTGGGTTTTATCGGCACCGGCACCGCGGGGAGCGCAGGCCCGCTGGCGCTGTGATGGTGGTGGTGGTGGTACAGGCTTTTTGCCGGGACCCCAAAGGGCGCGTACTCCGGGGATGGTGCCAGAGGCTCAGACAGCATCCCGACGTGGGGCCACACGGAGGTCATCAGCTGAGGGGGCACCGGGTAGCCCAGGTGGTGCATGACCGAGGTGAGGGGCACGACGCCCTTGTAGTCCCGACTGATGATGTTCTCGATGGCGAACGGGTGTTTAAAGCCACCCGGCTGGGCGCAGGCGATGCCCCCGTAACTTTGGAAGTGCGAGGGCGTCGGTGGCGAGTGCATGAGGGGCAGGCGACCGGAGGGCTCCTGGTGGCCCGGCTTGCCGCCCTGCTGCGTGTGGTGGTGATGGTGGTGGAAGTAGTGCAACATGGGCGAGCTCTTGCACGCCGCCAGCTCGGCGCGCAGCACTTTGAAGCGTTTGCGGCGGCGCAGGAAGCTACCGTTCTCGAACATGTCGCCGCAATCCGGGTGCAGGGCCCAAAAGCTGCCCTTGCCGGGCTGGTCGGGCCGCCGGGGGATCTTGATGAAGCAGTCGTTGAAGGACAGATTGTGCCGCAGGGAGTTCTGCCAGCGCTGCGTGTTGTCCCTGTAGTAGGGGAAGCGGTCCATGATGAACTTGTAGATGTCACTCAGGGGCAGCATCTTGTCTTGGGAGTTCTGGATGGCCATGGCCGTCAGGGAGATGTACGAATAAGGAGGCTTCTGGTCACTATAGGAGTTTTTCCCTGGTCGTGGCATGACCTCTTTCCTTTTTTCTTTCGTCTCTTTTAACTTCAAAACAGCCTTCTCAGAGTAAGTTCCCCACGGAGAGATTGGTCACAAATGTCTGAGCCATTGGAGAAGCTGCAATGAATCGTTAGCAAACTTCGCAACGTTCCTACATCACTCGGAGAAAAACAACAACAACAACAACCACGCTGCGTAAAAGTGCCGTGCGTAAAAGTGCGAGTCCTTGCCTAAAAGTTGCCGGAGACGTTCTCCCTTTGACCGCTTGCAAGCCTTGTGGTCCAACTTTCGTCTGTCTCTCCTCCTCATATGCGATGCTGCCGATTCCAGTTTTTTTTTGAGTGTGTGTGTGAGACCCCCCCCCGCAGGTCTGTGACGCTGCTATTATCCAGACACTTTAAAAATGACACGCAAGGGTAGTTGTGTATGGATGTGTGGGAGGGGGAGTGCGAGAGTGAGAGAGACTTATGAATAAAAATGAAAAGTGTGGAGGGTATTAAAAAAAATCCTTTATTGGCACAAGAAACATTTTTCCTCATCAAAATGAATCCAAATACCATTAATTTATTCCAGCCCCACCCCCCCCAAAACAGCAGCATTTTTAATTGTGTTTTTCATAAAGAAATACAACACTTGTACTGTACAAAAGCATAGACGAGAAAGTAAAATAAACATTTTTATCTAAAGTGTAATTACTGCACTGTGCCTTTAAGGGGTGTGGCCTTGTGAGTGACACCAGCAGCTGAAGTTAGAGTTACTCCTTGAATGTTCTCATTTTACATTTGAGTGTTTGACGAATAGTGGCATTGAATAAACGGCTGGAATTGGTGTTTGTGGCTCTCCTTTCCCCACGTGTGAGGGCATTATGGAAGCTGGATTGCTCCAATTAATTTTTTAATGCATATGTAAAACTTGCTTGACCAATCAAGCATTCACTGTCAAATACCACAAGTCGGCAGTACTTTTTCTTTGCCTTGTTTTGCTGTTGTTGTTTTGTGATGTCGCTGTAGTGATAAAGGGTAAAAATGGCATTAGCAGCATGGTGGATGAGTGGTTAGCCTTTCCGCATCACAGTTGAGCAGTTCTATGTTGAAATATGGACTCACGCACTGCTGTTTTGTCCGGCTTCCTTCCACGTTCTGAAAACTTTCTTTTTTGGTGAATATGAGGCTGCAAATTGTCCATAGGTGCGAATTAGAGTGCTTGTTTGGCTGCATGTGATTGACCATGCAAGTCAGGTCTTACCCCACCTCACGGCAAAAGTCAGATGGGATAGGCTCCAGCTCACCTCTTCACGACTTATATTAAGGACAAACACCAGAAAATGTATAGATGGAAAATACTTTTCCATACCAAAACTAATAAAGTGGAAGTTGAATGCCCTGAAATGGCACAATCTGGGGTTCAACCAACTGTTTGTTATTTTTTTGTTTGTCTTATAGCCTTGTCACAAGAATGCTTCTTGCAGTGGAACTTCCAAAGGTGTGTGTACCCGAACTTGTACAATGTGGAATGTATCCCAGATTTGGAGGAACCCAAAACTCAGTGCAAAATGCGTTGGCTTATTTTAGAGACCTCAGGTCAGCGAGCATTGAAATGATTAACAACCATCCAGTTGATTGAGTTTGTGTGTGTGTTAATTGTGTGTGTGTGATGATGTAAGAGAAGTTACCGAGGGTCACATAAGACTAAAAGTGTGATGGCAACCATGGATACCATATCAACACCACCCCCCAAAAACTCACTTAGTAGCCCCCCTCCCCCATGCATGAAATGAAACAGAAAGTCAGCCATTGCAAATCAAATTCCTGGCCTTAACTTTTTGATACTCCGAATAGGGAATTAATGATTCCATCATAGAAAGTTACCATTTGGTGACATTAACGTGACAATAACGCGACAGTATCGATCGAAATTGAGCATTAATATCTTAAGGTCCAACTCTTATTAGATTTATACTTCTGTTTGCTCTTATAAGGTAAAGACACAAATGGCGGCCTCGCTTAAATGTGCTCGACTGCACTTTGCGACTTCGAAAACAATAAATCATGTCTTCCTTTGCGCATCATCATCACTGAGCTCACACAGACACACACACACACACACACACACACACACACACACACACACACACACACACACACACACACACACACACACACACACACACACACACGCGCGCGCACGTTGCTGTTGATTAATTGCAGAGAGGGCCGTCCAGCGGCTGTCTGTCTGCTCAAACACTCTCGGGCGGATCCTACAAGGATGTAAACAAACTTCAAGCCGACTCTCGGTGGAGAACCACCCCCCTACCCCCTTGCCCGTCTTCCTTCCTGTAACCAGACGCATCCTTCTTTGACCAGGTGTCATGGCTGGGGGTCCTTGACAGTCTTCTCACGAGGTGGATGAGGGGGCCCACCCGAATACATTGCAATAATTAAGCCTTTGGTGAGTTTGGCCTCCTCGGAGAGGAAGTCCAACAATGTAATTAAGGGGCGAGCGCAGGGCTGCGTCGGGTATGAATATTCAAAAAAACCACAGTCGGTTAATTAGCCGCCTCGCACACGACGCCACTCAAAAGGTCAACTGAGGTGATGCTAAGGGCATATTTAAAAAAACGGGATTTTATTGGGAATGTTTCTAATATATTCAGAGCGTTTTGTGTTTTTCTTGTCTTTTTTTCCCTCCTCTCTCGCTTTGTTTTGATTTTTATGCACCATGCGGGAACGTTTGCAGAGGCCCCTTCGAGGCCCTTGCTGGTCCCAAAAAAAAAAGGTGCTTTTTATGCTCAGGAAAGATCAATATTAAATCTGTTTTCACAAAGGGGGCTGTTAAATAGGCACCATGGCAGATCTGCATAACAAAATTAATTAAGTAACAAGCATACACACACACACACACGCATGAAAACGCCAAACTCCTGGACAAATATCTGGTTGTAAAGCACACCTTCTGGGCATACACAACATATGTCGGAATTATCCCTAATTGACTAATTACATAAATTACTCATTAAGTTTACAGCACATCAATTATAAAATATGTATCAATTAATTTTGCATAAATTACAAGCGGCAGTGGGCTTGCACGCACAGGGCAGCGGAGGGAATAAAGCGGTACGGGAGGGGGTCTGCGAAGGTGGAGGGTGTGTGTGTCTGTTTATTTCGCGTCTCCAATAATAATAATGATGTGTTCGGCTTAAGGGCAAAGATGTTCCTCCAAACGCCGCCTCTCGTTCGCACGTTGGGAAGTGAGGGGGGTAATGGCAATTATAGTGATAATAATAATCTTAAAGACCTCTTCTGCGACTCATGAGGGGTGCGTCATGGCAGAGAGAACCATTAAAATCAATTAGTGAGGCCTATTGTTTCCAATGGAAGAATTAAACTGCTTTTAATAGCAGCGAGCAGATGTCTTAAGACTCGTAGGGCGAGTTCAAGCTTCTCAGGTTTGCCGTAAAAGAACACCTCAACAGAGGTATTAGCAGGGGTTTTATTAGACCACCTTGTGTTGTGAGCTGCTTTAAATGTGGCTTTCTATTATGAACAGATTGACCAAGTCCCTGAGTGCTGCTGTCTAAGTGGCCAAATGACCAAATGACTGATTAACTTACAGACAGACTGACTTACCGACAAACGTATTTGTTGGTTGACTGACTGACTGACAAATTCATCCATCCATTTCCTAATCCACTGATCCTCACAAGGGTCATTGCCGGGCTGAGAACATACAAACTCCACAGAGGAAGGTCGGAGCTGGAACAAACCCTGCATCTCTGCAGGTGAATGTGCTAACCAGTCGATCACCATGACGCCTGACTGATAAATTGACCAACTGAATTGATTGAATGATTACAAGACCAACCTTTACAGGGTGACCAACCAAATCACTGACTGGCAAACTGGATTAGTTGAGTAAATAACTGCCTGACTCACTAAGTGACGAACCCAACTGACTGAGTGGTGAAATGAATGACTTATTGTACTTATTGATTGACTTCATAACAAATGGATCAATCAAATGGTCCAATTGGCCAACACACACTGACTGATTCACTGAGCGGCAAAGTGTCTAATGTACTAAGTAACACAGACTGGCTGACTGATTAAATGAATGAATTTTATGATGGAGAGTATGGTACTCTTTAAACAAGCAATTCTCCACTTCATCTTGCTTTGCTTGCCATTGCAGCAGAATCTTGATATCGATTGAGTGAGTGTCCCAAATTGTGCGAGCTCCCGGTAGTGTTGCCGCACTGATGCAGCTTCCATTAACAAACATCCTTCTCCGCTCATCATGCTTTACAGACGCCAATCTTGAGCATCTCTTCTCTTCAGCAAAAACTTTTCGGCTTCCGCGTATTCCAAGAAAGACAGAATCTACCTGAACCTTAGCCGAATATAAACTCAACAATGTTTTTGAATATTATTGTGGCTGATGTTTTCAAGTTTCTTGGAGCTGTCTATGGTGCTGAAATAGTGCAAACTAAAACAGTTGTCTTGATTAAGAGATGTATTCCTAAAACCTACCTACCTATCTATCTCTTTTCCTTCTTCCTTCCTACTAGCTAGTCAACTCATCCACTTCCCGACACATAGATAAGTCGTTTATAACCAACCGTACAGTCGTCGCCAGATACTTTCAATTTGCAGTTTTGCTGCCAAAATGACGGGACAGGCGTGGGTTAAAAACCTTCTGTAAGGCGTCGTAATACAAGATGAAACCAACGCGCGTCTACCTCCGCCGAAACAACTAGTGCCGGCCATCACCCACACCCAGCCAGTTTACGGAGAAGGGGCGGCGCCAGCAGCTGCAGAGGGACTGCTGCAATGCGAGCGTAGCGGTGGTGGGGGGGAGAGATACCACTCCACTCCGCAACTCACATACACACTCACACACACACTCACACACTCACGGACACTCGCACGTATACACGCACGCATATGCGCACACACATTTACACACGCGCATAAACACGTCCCGTCGTCCTGCCACATAAACGTCCCGAACTGAATTGTTGTGTATCCTATGTGGAGCTGCACGGTCATACCGCGCCGACGTAGGCCGACATGGACGACTATCTGCGGAGGGTGGATTGCAGACTAGGGGTGAGTTGCGAGCCTCCACGCAGAACAGAAGCCTCCGGTGTGTCTATTTGTGCGTGCTACAGGCTTCGTTCCTGTTGCTGCACCTGTCGTCAGACATAGCACCATTGCATGGTTTGATAAGGATGAGGCTTGTGTACCCCTTCAGGCTTGACATCAACAAGTTAAGCCCCACCACCCAATACATCCTATCCTTGCATGCAAGCATTTCACTCATCATGGTTCTCAAACTTGAGTCAGAGAGCTGTGGTTCGGGGTCCACAAAATAATTTGCAAAAAAAAATAAAAAATAAAATGTATTGTTATAAAAAATTGCATATCTCAACATTAGAAAGGGCGCACTAATAAAAGAAGCACAAAAAACAACAATAATGCCTGACTTATTTATCAACCTAGCTTCTTTTTAAGCACTTGTGTATTTTTATCTCTGACATAAACCAACCGACATACCAAAATAATTTTTGAACGACTTGACTCGCTACCTGCCTACCTACCAAGCTTTTTACCTTCTCTCATCAACGTTCCTCTTTCTAAAACGCTTCACAATAAGCTCCTCCAAAATATCCAAACACCATCTTGCGTTTTTTTATTACGTATTCCAAGAATATCCATCCATCTGCTACACCGCTTATCCTCACTAGGGTCGCAGGTGTGCTTCGGCCAATTCCAGCTGAGCTGGCCGTCAACCAATCACATTGCACACACGACAGCCGGTCGCCATCGCATACACACCTGTGGACAATTTAGAGTGTTGAGTTCACCTAAAAGTCACGTTTTTGCAATGTGGGAGGAAACCAGAGCATCCAGAGGAAAAAAAAACACGGATTCGAACTGCACCCACTTCAGAGCACTGAGGCAGCACTCACCACAGATTCATTATATTCTTGGGGAATACATGCCAATGAATAGGAAGGCTTGATCAAGTTTCTTCTGTTTCGTTTTTGTCCTCCATGTATTTGAATATAAGCGTGGATGATTTGTGCCTTTGCAGGCCGCTCTGTCATTGGTGTTGTGCTCTGTGCATGGCCACCTTCCAGAGCATCCATACTCCTAATTGCCCCGAGTCTTACCTCTCCCTCACACTAACTCTATCGAAGCGTGTGTGTGTCTCGCTCTGCAGATAAGACAATGTGCTGAGTAGACTTCCAGCATTGTTCCCTTTCGCTTGGAGCGATCTGATTACATCTTTAACTCGGGAGGCTTCGCGATAAGAGCGCAAGGAACGGAGAATGTGTGGGCTCCGCTCGTCATGTTCATTCTTGCAAACGTACGAGGGTCATTCCGTGTACAATCGAAAAAGAATTTTCATTTCAGCGCTCAGATTTTCTTCAAGTTTTGAAGTGTGGTTGGAAGCCTGGAACACCGCATATTTTGGTTTGAAGAGTCACAGACACACAAATACACATATAAGAATAGAAAACGAGAACACTCGCAAGTAGCTGCTCCAGGCCATACCTCACACTTAAAAACCTCGAACGCACACCACATGGCCAAGTTCCTGATGTCAGTCATTTTGGCACGCCCCTTAAAGTCACAAAAACACCACTGCATACAGCTTAGGGCCCGACAAAAATATGTTTTTTAAAATTTTTTTTATGAGACCGAGTCCAAAAGTATCAACTGCATTTCCTAACGTTATATCTTGGATTTGTCTGTTCTTCTCGACTGAATGCTGCCACACATGCGCACACGTTCACAGAGCAGAAAAGGCGCTAAGTAGAACGCTCCGCCACTAATGCCTCACTTCCTTTCTCTGGCCAACTACTATTGATTCGTCCTCCCTCTCGCTATCTTATCTTCTTCATCCTCATCTTCCTATTTTCGCATATCACATTTCTGCATCCATTTCCCAGCCTTTTGGTCACTAAGTAGCTCCACACAAATTATTTCCACACGTTCTCACCTACTTTCGTTTTAAAAGCCTATTTAAACTTCCTGCCCCGCTTCCTTTCGTCTCATCATTCCATTCCTCGCTTTGATCATCATTCCTTTTTCTCATGCTTCAGTTTTTCATTTCCTCCCTTTCTGCCCGCTTCGTAAACATCTGATCGAAGCAGAAGTGAGCTTGCTTCATTGTGTCACGTACACTCAATTTTGACTGATTGATTTTTTTAATTTTATTTTAGCACCTGCAGCTTTCATTCTCATGGTGATAAGAGATGGGGGTGGGGGCTGTGCACTATTTGAGCTACAAGTTTTCCATTCTGGGCCTCCATAAAAAGAGACAACTCGATTATATTTTTCCTGGTAGAAACAGCACTTCATCACCAAGTCATGCTGTTGATTAATACAGAGGATCTGTGCATGTGGCACATGCAGCAGACACTCTCTTATTTTGCATTTTTACAGAATAATTATTCAATTTAATGTCCTCACATGTGGGAAATGAGAGCCACAGTCACTGATGAAAGCCGGGAGAGCAAAAACACTGACGCTACGCACTCACACGTAGACTCACCAACTTCTCATCCTACCCCACCAGGCCTCGCCTCTTATAGGCACATACCAACTGTACAGTATTTCAATAAATTTTAAGATTATTTTAAGCATAAGTATTAAGCATTTCTTCATCCAAGTTTATTTTGCTGTTAGTGTGTGATTTTTTTTCCCATTTGCGTCAATAAAGACGTCTTTATTCCTGCATACTTGGGTTCATCTTACTCAGCCGTTATCGTGTATTAAATCCCTGTCAAATATCAGACACATGACAGGATTGAGTATCACCACATCCACGCATGATTGTTTACCGAAACCCAACTCCTTTGTATGCGTGTATTTGTGTACTTGTGTATGTGTGTGTCCGTGTGTGTGTGTGTGTGTGTGTGTGTGTGTGTGTGTATATGTCTTTTCCAGGTGTGGAGGGACAAGTGTATCCATGCTGTGCTAGGCGGTCCGGAGGCAGATGTGGACACCGTGGCAGCCACGCTGTGCTTAGCGCTACACCTCAGCCAGGTATACACGTGTGTGTGTGTGTGTGTGTGTGAGTCTACTAATGACATGCATTAGAGACCATAAAGGTTGTTCTGGTCCTTCTTGCTGTTTGTATGATTCCCTTCAGAGGGACCCCTCCCTGGATTTGTGTGTGCCGCTGCTGTACGGCCGGCGTGGTGCCGCCTCGCTGCCTGGAGAGACCCTGGCCTACCTACACACGATCAAAGTGTGCGAGAGCCTCTTATTGTGGAAGGATGACCTAGACCTTGTGAAAATCCATCGAGCAGGAAAACTATCAATCACGCTGATGAGGGATGGCTTGCTGGATGGGTAAACACACACACACACACACATACACACACTCTGAATCACAGTCTATCTCACGCACTCACACACACTGATTCTCAAACACACACTAACATTCAAACACTTTCCCTTTAACTCACACACACACACGCACACACACACACACACACACACGCACAGGGATAGAAGTGTGTATTTCCTAATGCATCCATTGACTGTATGTGTGTTTATTCAGATCTGAGCGCCAGGCGTTGGACTCCAGCATCCTGCGAGTGGTCCATCACCATGATGATGATGTTGATGATGATGATGATGATGATGATGATGATGACTGCGGCCCGGCGTCCGCGGCGATGACGGTCGCTAGAGAGCTTCTTCAAGAGGCACCCGAGCGCGTCGGAGCGGCGCTGAGGGAGAGCCTCGGAGGTGAGAGAGAGGCGCACACCGTGCACCCTGGGGGAGGTAATGGGGCGACGCGGCTTTCAAATCCCTGCACTCCGCTCGCTTAACAGCCGCCAGGAGAGAGGAAGGTTGTGAGTAAGGAACAGAGACACTATAAAGTTGGACGGCTGCTCCTAAGTTAAGTCTTAGGAAGTTGGTCGGATTTCAACAACTTATGGAACGGCAGCCATTCATCCATCCATATACAGTACAGCGCGATTTCAAAATAGCTCCCTGTTTTGAAATACAATGAATCCCAACGTAAAACAAATCACGTAACGTAAATAACATCACGTAACAAAGAAATTGGGGTCTGGAATGGGTTATTTTAAATTCATTTCAATAGGAAACATGTATTCTATATACAAGTAAACTGAGCTTGGAAATAAATTCTGAACGTAATGTACCACAGGTTCTTCAATAAATGTTAAAATCTCGTTACAAATTCTATTCTGTGGAAATGCAAAGAAAGAGTAAGCTCACACCACCGTGGACCCCACGTCTCCACGTCACATAAGATCGACTCGTTTCATTGCGATGTTTGAATTCGTCTGAAATTGTTTAAATGCTTCGAGTGCCGCTGTATTGTTCGCCGACAAAGTTCAAACGAGGAAACAACAAAAGAAACAACAAAATTTCAGTTTAGAGTTGACAATGATCGGCTTGAATGTAATGGATGAGGGAAGAGTGAATTAGGGTCAGTAGGGAGCTTGAATGGACCAAGATAACAAGCAAGTCTACACAAATACACACACACACACCAGCACACACACAGGGGCAAAAAAAAACATCGAAGGAAGATAATTACATAACACAACTATATGCAGTCAACTTGCTTTATTCGACTGTGACAGTCATTTGAACAAAAAGGCCTCTACAAAGTTTCAAAACACAAAAGGGAATACTCCTATTAAAAGTTGACCTCCAGTTTTTTTAACTATACAGTGGTGCATTGACTTATGAGTCATTCCAATACCAAGCTTGTAACTGAATTGGCATCATATCAGACACATTTTTCGTATTGTAATGACTAGAAAAACCATTAATCCATTCCAGCTCCCTTAAAAACCAAAATTTTCAATGAAGAAATCTTGGTCTGAAAATGTAATCAAACATAATTAAAGAAAATGTGAATAAATAAACTTTTTTTTTTAAGTGTAAGTGAAATACGTACTGTAGTATTTGTGTTTTTGGATGTGTGCCTTCAAAGGGCGTGACCTCATGACATCAGAAGCTGGAACCAAGTTGACTGAGTCCATGCAAGTGTTCCAACCAAAATGGAAAACTTCCTTTATGTCTGCCCACATCAATCGATAAAACTGGTGTTGGGGCAACATATTTTTTTGGGGGGGGGGGGAACATTCAAGGAAGTGCAACTTCGTGAGTTTTGGGGGATTGTGATACAGGAGCCCTAAAGTACGTCCTTGTCTGTGTGATTTTAGAGGCGTTGCGGCTTCAAAGCGAAGCCTTTGCCCTCAAACATGGCCGCTGTAGTGTGCGACTGGATGAGCTGCTGAGACATTTGGAGCGGTGTAGTGACAGCAAAGTGGTGCTACAAGGTGATTATATGCAGCAGGTCCTGACTTGATGTTTTTCACATCACCAGAGACTGAACCTACACCAGAAACTGCGGTTCAAACCCGTCTTTGAACCTCTATGTTGTGTCACTTGTAGTGTATTGTATGCTTAGACCTCAGTTATAGCACGAGACTTATTTCAGACTCACCCGCACTCAAGACAGAGCATTACATTTCTTTTCAAAATTTGTTTTATCCCTCCAACAACCTTTAAAAACGTGTGAACTCATTCAAACACACTTCAAGTTCTCGAAACAAATTTCTCATGTTGTCAACACAGTTGCGTAATATCACTTTGAAGAAAGAAAGATTCACTCTGTAACTTTTACTTGTCTTGTGTTATGCTAACATGACCAAGGCCTGGAACACTTGCTGTCGAAGAACCTGAAGGAGTTCTCGGACGGAGAGACGACCATCGCACTCACGTCGGTCACAGTAGGTGAGGAGGTAAGCTTCTCAATTTGGAGGAACGCTATGGGGGGGGGGGGGTGCATATCGTCCACAGTTTTTTTTCTCTAACAGTGTGAGATCAGGCTGATGTGCATACTAGCTGGAATAGCATTTTTATAGCCTTTTTATCGTTGCCGTGGCGACTCCAAGTGGATTTATAAGGCTGGTGGACCAGCATGGAAGCATCACTTTTCATCATCGCTGTCCATTTGACTTTCTTTGCATCACTGTCAGGGATGCCAACAAGCTGAAAAAAAAAAGAAAAACAAAATAAAACAAACATCATTCAATTACCATAAATAATTGATGAATAATAATTGATTAAAAAATTCGAGACAAAATTCCACTCCATCACAATAAATGCAAAAATAATGTAAAGTAATTTTGAAATAAGTATTTAATTGATAAATATTAGTGAATAAAACATTTGAAAGAAATTGCATCTTTACAATAACTCGATGATAAATATGAACAAATCAAGAATTAAAGTGTGAAATGAAAAAACTCACTTCGTTATAATCAAAAATAGTTGTGTTAAATGTTAATTACGGTACCGTAGTTAAAATAAATGACTGAAAACATTAATCGCAGTAAAAACAAATACATTGATGAATATTAATAAATACAACATTTATCTTGCAACACTTAATTACCAAAAATATAAACATAATATCAAAGGCATCAAGAGATGACCAGTTAAGTTTATCAATACTCTTTTAGAAGAGGAAAGAATTTTAAAAAATCCTCTTTTTTTTTTTTTATGATGGCGCCCCCTGAGTGGCTGCCTCTCCAGCAGCGCATATCCCTGTTTGAGTTTCTTTTCGTCCTTTTACTTTATTTATTTCTTCTTCCCATTTTGTTTTGCGTGGTTTTGTACCCCAAACCTACGGAGGGGGGCAGCTTCATTTCTGCTCATCTCCTTTATCTGCTTTAATCTTTTTACGTATCCTGTGAACGGAGATCCCGATGGCACACGCAACTCCATTGTTTACAGTAAGGACCAGCTGTTAGCATGGCGGGCTACTGGCCGGTGACAGACCGGATATCCCACGCGAGTTGAAGAGGAGGAGACGAGGGTGTCGAGCCGGGAAGGACCGCCGCACAAGGAGGAGAAAGTACAGACATGTCCTCCCGTCCGTCATCATGGGGAATGTAAGATCGCTCCCTAACAAGATGGATGAGCTGGCGGCGCTAACGCGACATCAAAGGGAGTACCGCGAGGCTAGCCTGATGCTACTCACGGAGTCGTGGCTAACAGCGATCACTCCGGACACACATGCCGAGTTGGACGGCTTCCAACTCATACGTGCGGACAGGAATGAAGGGAGTGGAAAGAGAAAAGGTGGGGGACTGGCTGTTTTTGTGAATGACAAATGGTGCAATCCGGGGCATATCACGATCAAAGACAAACTCTGCAGCCGGGACATTGAGCTGCTAGGCATTAGCCTCAGGCCCCATTATCTCCCGAGGGAATTCTCACACGTCATAGCTGTGACAGTGTACGTCCCCCCGTGGGCTAATGGTGATGCAGCGCGTGATACCCTGATGACTGTCGTGAGCAGGCTGCAAACATTCCCCCAACGCCCTGCTGATCATCTCTGGGGACTTCAACCATGTCTCTCTGTCGTCCTCCCTTTCAACCTTCACGCAATATGTAACCTGTGCCACTAGAGACAATAAAATTTTGGACTTGTTTTATGCCAATACCAAGGAGGCATATAAACCCCTCCCCCTCCCCCCTCTTGGAAGAGCAGACCACAACTTGGTATTTCTCGAGCCTGTGTACAAACCACTGGTGCACAGGCAGCCAACTGTGACCAGAATGGTCAGGAAATGGTCCACGGAAGCTGAAGATGCTCTGCGGGACTGCTTCGACACGACCAGGTGGGAACTCTTCAGCGAGGTTCACGGGAAGGACATTGATGCACTCACTGACACCATCACGGACTACATCAACTTCTGTGAGGAGAACACTGTACCCACCAGAACTGTGCGGTGTTTTTCCAACAGCAAACCATGGATTAATCCCGACATAAAGGCCCTCCTGAAGGAGAAGAAGAGAGCTTTTATGTCGAGAGACAGAGAGGAGCTGAAGGCCTTCGTGCCTGGTCCCAGTGCCCAAGACCCCCCACCCTAAGGAGCTGAACAGCTACAGACCGGTGGCGCTGACGTCTCATCTGATGAAGACGCTGGAGAGACTCGTCCTCGCCCACCTTCGACCGCTGGTGAGCCCGGCACTGGACCCGCTGCAGTTTGCCTATCAGCCTGGCATCGGCGTGGAAGACGCCATTATCTACCTCCTCCACTCAGTGCTGTCACACTTGGAGAAGGCTGGGATCACTGTGAGAATCATGTTCTTTGATTTCTCCAGTGCCTTCAACACCATCCAGCCCAACTTGCTGGGAGGCAAACTGCAGAACGCCGGAGTGGACCACCATCTCACAGCATGGATCACAGACTACCTCACAAATCGGCCGCAGTACGTGAGGTTGCAGAGCTGTGAGTCGGACAGGCTTCTCTGCAGCACTGGAGCGCCGCAGGGGACTGTTCTGGCTCCATTCCTGTTCATCCTCTACACCTCGGACTTCAGACACGCCACTCCAAACTGCCACCTTCAGAAGTTCTCCGATGACTCTGCGATTGTTGGCCTCATTACAGAGGGGGACGATCGGGAGTACAGGGGAATGACGAAGGACTTTGTGGACTGGTGCCAGCAGAATCTCCTCCAGATCAACCCTAGGAAAACTAAGGAGTTGGTTGTGGATTTCTGCAGGAAACAGTCCTCACCAGCACCGATGAACATCCAGGGTATGGACATAGAGAGGGTGACCTCCTACAAGTACCTAGGTGTTCTTCTGAACAACAAACTGGACTGGTCTACAAACACGGACACCCTGATTAGGAAAGGACAGAGCCGTCTCTTCCTACTCAGGAAACTGAGGTCTTTTGGGGTTCAGGGGTCGCTCCTTAAGACTTTCTATAACTCGGTGGTGGCCTCGGCCATCCATTATGGCATTGTCTGCTGGTCAGGCAGCATCTCAGCCCGGGACAGAAAGAGACTGGAGCGACTGGTCAGGAAGGCCAGTTCTGTCCTGGGCTGCTCCCTTGACACTCTGGAGGAGGTGGGCAACAGAAGGATGCTAACTAAGCTAAAAGCTATGATGGACAGTCCCTCCCACCCTCTCCAGCCCGCCCTGACAGCACTAGGTAGCTCCTTCAGCCAGAGACTGTTACACCCGCGCTGCAAGAAGGAGAGATACCGACGCTCGTTCCTACCAACTGCTGTCAGGCTGCTGAATAAAAAATAGCAACAATAATATTATTAATAATAATTAAATGATGTGGAAAACAACTGTAAATAGCACTGCGATTTATCCATTTTGTATTTATATTGCACTTAATTGAACGGTGTTTGTTTGTTTTTTCTTCTTCTTTCTGCCTACATTCTTGCTGCTGGAGGCTGTAAATTTCCCCAGTGTGGGACAAATAAAGGATATCTTATCTTATCTTAACTGTGCAAATAGAATAAAAGTCCAACATTTGATAATTTTAGACAAACTTCCAATAATTCTTTTTTTTTCTGAAGATATGTTATCGGAGTGCCCTCCAAAGTGCATTTGGACACAAGGCGTGCACTTTGCAACCGGGTGTCTCCTCTCTCAGGATAGATTAAAAAAAGAAATTCAACACACACACAAAATATTGCCCTTTCCCCCTTCTCCGTGTCTTAATGTGTTCCTCTCCATACACACATTCATTAAAATCTCCTTCTCCCATGCAAAGCCCATCTAAGTGCGGCTGCCTAGTGTGCGGTATTAGGGCTATGTGTAAAATAAATGATGTCTGTTGCCGGGGGGCTCGGGCTCTGCCTCCCCCGGAACACTACCCAACGTCCAAGGAACATTAAACACCCACACCCTCGTTTAGTGAATAAATAACCATTCATTGCAAACGGTTTACATGATGTGTGCGAGCTGGACTTTCTGTGCATATTTTAGCATCGCGAGTGGGGCTCCCATTAGAGACTTTCGATAGAAAAAAAATGGCCAACGGCCCAGCGTCATGGTGGGCTGCTAATGACGTGAGAAGATGAGCCCCCCCCCCCCCCGTCCCAACCCTTCACCCCGCGCCTGTCATTTGCAGTGTGTGTATTGATACGTGGTGTTTTAATTGTGTTTGAGAAGAGGGCACGCCGTACGAGGCGGTCATTTGTGGAGGTGCGACTTCTTTTTGCCTTTAATGGATCTTTGCGCAAAACGAAATAAATTACATTCAATTAGCTGGTAATGGTTTGTATGTTTGGCGACTTATGTGTGAAGTTTAAGGAGGAGTTCGGTTTGTGGGTAAAGATTTGAACTGCAAAATGGGCATCAGGCTAAATGCCCTTGATTGAGTGCGAAACTTGGCAATGTGAGGGTCCCGAGGGCTGTGGTTCACAAACCGGAATGGGCCTGTTCACTGTGAAAGCATATAGAGTCAATATTACAGGTGTAACGTTAAATCAACAACTCAGTGATGATCACATTCATGTAAATCCTCTGAATTTCCACATCTCGGCAGTAAATATTCTCAGAGATTTTCTCACAAAAATCGTCTTTCCATAAAGAAGTTTACTTGGATCCCAACTTTTATAAAATTTGTAAATACTTGATTTGCAGTGTTATCTTTGTGTTCTTTTCAATGTAAGACATTTGCAAAGATCTGGTTTTACTTTGATCAACATTTTTGCCCGTTTTCTTGTTATGGACCCAAACCAGGAAATGATCATAATCAACTATCAGTATGTTAATGCATATTCAGCACTGCCAATTGCAAATAACAATACGAGATGGAAATTATTATTACCGGTATTATTTTATCGGATTAGTCGATTAATCAACAAAACATGATTCAATTCTTATGTTAAAAAAAACAAACCCAAAACTTAAGAGCCCTCATCTATAGTCCCCATTTTTTGCTTTCTCCAGGCAGGTGCACTTTACTTTTTGATGTCGCCCGAGCATTCACTATGCCCAGAGTTTCACACAACTCAGTTAAGTATCCTCAGGGAGGCGCATTCACTGCAGTTTGAGGTCCCAAGGGGTGTGCACACCACTTTTTGTGGTCTCCGGTGTGGGCGTGAACCATTGTTTGTGGTCCCTCGTGGGGTACACATCATTGTTTGTAGATAGAGACTTTATTGATCCCTCAGAAGTGCAAGTGAAGAAAGTGGTCTTCATTGTAATACAATACATACATCACACAGCGTGAAGCTCAAATCTTAGTGTTGTTGTCAAGTCTGTGTGAGTGCGTGCGTGTGTGTGTGTGTGTGTGTGTGTGTGTGCATGCAAATGAGCACAAGCAGATGAAGCATTGTTGGGATGACGACTTGTCATGCTGTGGAATTGATGAACTGTAGGAGGGACAGCGCCCGCAGCCACAAACATGACTTTGTGAGTAATGTCTTGTTTTTTTGTTTTTTTTTGGTCTTTTCTTTTTTCCTCCCCAATGTGTTAATATGGACATTTATGCTTTTTGAATACACTTCCTGTATTGTCACTTCTTCTTGAGACCGCTTCACCTTCTTTTGGGTGTTTTGGGTGTTCGACGTTTGCTGTCATTATCACTGCCTTCGATGGCCACTAATGTGTTGTTTGCTCTCGGTCCTGCGGCCCTTCTGTTTGCTTATGCGCAGCCACTTTTGCCACAATGCTCCTTGCACAAATAATTACGCTGGCTAATGACGGGGCCCGCAGCCACAGCGCCCGCTAAATGCCTTTCTGATGGGAGGCGCCGGGAGACAGCAGGTGCAGCGCAGGCCTCCTGGGGACTAAGATTGAAGAGGAGTGCCCCCCACCCCCCCTTCTTCCTTCTCATCCCCACCCTCCTCACTTATTTTGAGGGGATGTTGAACTGAAACAAGAGGACGTCTTCATAAGTTTTGAAAGTGCATTGATGGCAAGTCATCAAATTTTGCCTCTATGCTCCGCCCAACAACAGTTAGGAAAGCTGTAATGTTTTATAATTTGATAATCGGGCGGCCCGGTGGTCCAGTGGTTACCGCGTCGACCTCACGGTGCGGAGGTCGTGGGATCGATCCTAGATCCGGCCTTCCTGTGTGGAGTTTGCATGTTCTCCCCGTGCCTGCGTGTGTTTTCTCCGGGTACTCCGGTTTTCTCCCACATTCCAAAAACATGCATGGCAGGCTGATTGAACACTAAATTGTCCCAAGGTGTGAGTGTGAGCGCGGATGGTTGTTCGTCTGTGTGTGCCCTGCGATTGGCTGGCAACCGGTTCAGGGTGTCCCCCGCCTACTGCCCGAAGACGGCTGTGATAGGCTCCAACACCCCCCCTGCAACCCTTGTGAGGATTGCAGGAGTGGAAAATAGATGCATGGATGGATGGATTTGTAACAATCGGACAAACTGTTCTCGATTAGTTTTTTTTTTTTTTTTAAAGAACGACTGAAAATGATCCTAAAATGACAGACTTATGGTGGCTTAACGGGCATTGGTTCTTTTTTGTGGGTCTCCTCATGATTGATGTGCCCAACACATTTTTTGTTGCTACTGTAAGTGAGACTCACTTCGAGGACTGAATTTTGTCAAAACTCTGATATTGTGGAGTTTAATGTGGTATTTAATGTGAGCCCCATGAGAAAAACGGATTGATTTTTCAGCTTCATTCACAGCGCAAAAATGCAATACAGTATTCGGGAGAATGCCAGGTTAAGACCCATGGAGGCGTATAGAACATATTACTGGAAAAAATGTGGACTCGACTTCCCTTAGACCTTTAATCGTCTTAACTTTTCTAGTTCTTCCTCGTAGTGTCCCTTCATTTTCATTCTCTCCTCGTAGCATCATTGGGGGGTTTTGCGAGCGAAGAAACAAAACAAAACATTTGTGGACTCAGCTCAGCTCAGTTGCGCGCCGACCCCCCCCCTCAACAAATCCCCGCGTCGAGCGAGTGAAGCATCATCATCAAGAGACCGAAAAATGGACATATGCGCTTGTTTTATGCAAACTTTTACACCCCTCCCTGCTTCCCTCTAGTGTTGATGATGCTCGTGTGTGCGCCCGTTTGAGCCGGGTGGCCTCCGCTGTGAAGGCAGACACGTGTATAAATCACATCCGCTTTGATGGATTCATCAGGGTGGCGGAAAAGCGTCGGTCGTCTCTCAGCGCTTGTGTTGAGTATGCAAAGGGTATGCAAAGAAGCGAAATGGCTAAACGCTTGATTAATTCTTTGTCGGCGACAGCAGGAAACGCCTCTTTCGACTGAGTTTGCGCGCCAGCTTACGTGACTTATGATCGGGGCCCGATGTGCGTAGCTGTGCACCTGAGGCTGTGTGTGACGCCGGCGTGGAAAAACTCTTGAAGCCTGTAGAGTTACGTGCGTGTGTGCGTGGGTCTGTGTGTGTGGATAAGCATGCCACGGCGTTGAAAAGTTTAAACAAGACATTTAATATCAAAAAGAGAAAACGTTAAATCATTAAACAAATCAATAAAGTTTAATATGACAACACATCACATTGTTTGGATTTTTTTTCTTTTTGATGCTTACAAAATAACACCATTTTGTATTCATAAAAATCCACACTATTTTTCTAATGCAAACAAATGTAAAAACAAATTAGTGAACAAAAAAAAGTCACTGTTTTATGATATTCACACTATTTTTTAATTTGGAAGTCCATAAAATTAGTTGGGTGAGTAACTGAAAATAAAAGTAACATGGAAATTAAATTGTGGCACGGTGATCGACTGATTAGCACATTGGACTCACAGTGCAGAGATGCAAGATTCAATTCCAGGCCACGGCCTTCCTGTCTGGAGTTTGCAATTCCCAAATTCTACTGACTCGCTATAAATCAAACATTGTACCAGGTGACCAATGCCTTCACATAACCCCCTTCTTCGTAACTTCCAATCACTGTGCGGTTTGAGAGGCAGATTAGTGCTAACGTATCGCCAATTTATAAGGAAGTGCAATCTGTGGAACTGGATGGGTGGCTAATTTACGCTGTTACGAGCCAAATGGCGGACAGACTGTCTCCCTGCGTGTCATCGCATCTTGTCTTTGCACGCTCCATCCTCTCGATGGCGCGTGTGTGTTTTTGTGTGTGTATTGTAACTTTAAAGCAGCAGTGGGCAACCTGCGGCTTGTGAGCCGTGTACAACTTGAATAAGTGCCTCTGGGAAGCCTCATTGCACTCATCAGGATATCTGTGCTGAGAAATGGCCCCTGTCAGTGTGTGCGCGTGTCCATGTGTGTTGTCTGTGTGTGTGTGTGTGTGTGTGTGTGTGTGTGTACAACGTGTGTGATCACATTGGATGGTATTATGGAGAAAGATGGAGGGAGGAAGGAGGAACGAGTGATGTGCTACCTCATCCTGGCAGGTTAATATTGACACAGCACTGGTAGAGACAGAGCCTGCAGCCCTCATCAATCTCGCATACACACGCACACGCGCACACATGCACATGGATAGTGTTGCTTCTACTGTGGCTCTCCTTGCCCGCGTGCGAGGGCATTACAGTACCTTAATTGCTCCGTTTATATTTTTCCACTTGCTGTGGGACATCGGACGATCTCTGTTGAAACCTCACAACACAATGCAAAAACTCGGAGGTCAAGACACCGCTGTGCCTGAAGAGTTACTATTTCTCTCTTTTGTTTCATATTAGAAAGTGCAAAACCAATAGTTGTGTAAGAGATCCAAACAAGTTGAGCAAATATGTTTGAGGCAACTTTTGCTCGACAAACACAGCCAGTGAACGCGACTTTCTGCAGCCATTTGTCACTGCAAGAGAATTAGCATAATCTGTGCGCGGCGGGCTGTTTTAAGAGAAAACAATAATTGCCGGCGTATTAATCACGTTGACAGCTTTGTCTATCCTTGATGAAGGCCTCCTTTTGCGATGGAAATCATATGTGCAGTCGTGGGAGTTTGTCGGCAGTAACCACAGCGGAAAGCTTATGAATCATTTTTACACTATGACAATCACACATGATGATTTTTTTTTCATCCTTACTCAGTGTTTCATATTTTATTCTGTATTAAAATTATTTATATTTTTGCGCCCACTTTTCTGTCCCTCTAATCCTTCTTCCCTTTCTCTACGGATTTAGATCAGTCAAACTTCCAAATTCGCACATAATTCAGTACATTGCTGCATGTATATTCCACATTTGAAAAATCTCTATCTATGCCACAATCCCACATTTTCCACACACACACAAAAAACAATTTAAGTGAGTGAGTTGTTTGAAAAAACCCCAAACATATACTTTCAAGCCATTTTCTCATTCATACTATTCACACCTTTCAAATTCCCAAATATTTACAAAATTTAGGACAATGAGACTCTTATTCAAGTTACAAAAATTCATTCTTTGTCCACAAATCCCGCATTTTCCCAATAAACTTGTACTGTATGTTTATATTTACCTCCTTCTTCCTTGATAAAGAATTTTCTGGGGGAAGATCAAGATAAAATTTTGTTTTTGTGAAAAACTGAAAAAGACATGAAAGCAGAATTTAATTTTACAAGATTTTATAAAATCAGCTCCTCAGCATTCACTTGTAATTTCAACAGATATTGCACCTCATAGTGAGTATCATGATTTCCCAAACGTTTTCACAATGAGCGTCTGTCACATGTTTTTGGCTACAGATATTGGTACTTCTTAACTCTTTCCTAGCACTGGCATGGTTACGAAGACGCCTTGAAATCCTTCTGCAATCGGCACGGCTATGATGGCTTGACACTTCTCCTGGCCCTTCAAGATGCAGTCGGTCCTCCTCGCCTGCAGGTGGCAGTCTGTTCCAACAATGCAGAGCTCTTCAACCAGGTAAAACATCTGCAAGACCTCCGTGAAACTACTGTCGATGTATTTCAAATGGGGATGGCTCTCCTTGCAGATCTGCTGTGAACTCGGGGAGACCACCAGCTGGACTCTTTGTGAAGAACTGGAAACCAGGGGCGATCTGCAGGTCTACCATGTCCAACTAAATGCCTCCTCTCCTTCGGGTGCGTCATTGCTGCTGCTGGAGGAGGAAGTCCGAGGCCTCCTCAAGGAGTTTGTAGATCGGAGGAGCTCCATGCTAGCCTGTCGCCCCAGCAGCATGACGTCCTCCACCGAGGGGGTGGCGGGCAGCGTGGAGTTTTCCCAAGGCTCGTCTGGCATCAATGACATGGAAGGCTCGGACACAGAGAGAGCTGAGGGAGGAGGTGGAGATGCGGTAGCAATGGATAGGTGAGTAAAGGGGGCAATTATCCAAAGAGTGAACATTTGTAGGACACCCAACGTTCTTCTTTTGTGTTCTCGCAGGGTGGTGCCAGAGGGTGAGGATGATCCTGGAGGAGTCCGAGCAAGTGTGGAGCTGGTGAGCCCCGACAGCGGTATGAACACCATCCGGAGCTGCCGCTCCTCCAAGGAGAGCTCAGTATTTCTCAGTGATGACAGCCCGGTCGGTGAGATTATTGGGTCAGCAGCAGGTACCGGGGGCCTCCTGTTGAGGAATCCATCTCCTCTGGGGCTGTCATCTCTCTCACCTCCTGCACCGCCTGAGAGAAGGCGACGTCGGCGTTCAAACAAAAAGAGGAATGACCAATTAGATCAGTTTCATTTTGAGCCGCTACATCCACCTCACGCCTTCCAAAATTCCACGGGAAAAGCAGAGAATGGCAGGCAAATGGTGGGAAGTTCCAGCCTGTCAGAATATGAGGAGCTAAACATGGTGGATTTGTCTGATCCCAGTTCTGTGGGCGGTCTGGAAAGTAGGCAGTGTTCTACTGATCCAGACTGTCAAATCATGGAGATGACTGAGACTGTGGTTCCTCCAACACCAGTCAACAGCTTGATGGACACTCACCCTTCCAGCTGTTGCGGTGCTAGGTTCTTCCCCGAAGATGTAGCGGAGAGGATCAGCGGCCTGCAGCATAAGGACAGCATCTCGTCGTCCTTGTCTGAAACCTGGGAGGAGGTTGGCTTCGACACACCTTCCCCTAATGACGCCTGGAATAGAACCAGAGGTTCAGAGAGCCCTCCGAATCTGGAGGAACTAAGGCGCAAAGAGTTTGATGGTGGAAAACCGAGTAGGGAAGGGAGGTCGCAGAAGGACTGGAGCCTGGAACCACAACTTAGTTTGATCACTGAACAGACAGAATCGTGTGAAAACTGGCACCCAGATTCCGTACTTGCTGATCAGTGGAACCCGGTTACTGCGGCTGATCTGCAGTTGACACCTCCAGAGGAGGGAGTAGAAGACAAAGCTGGCGTCTTTGGAGTCAAAGAAACGAGACGTCCTTCACAGAAGAAAATCGTACTCAGCACTTTAACGCCCGACACATCGAAAGAGGACAATGATGACGCACAGGGAAGTAAAGCAGGTAGAGTGATCCAGACGCTGGATTTCTGGACCTACTCGGCACAGAAGGGTTTTCTGAAATCAGATAGCGGAACGACCACTTCCTACCCGGAATCACTTGACATGTGGAATACAACGATCCGAGATGACAGTTTTTCTCCACTCACGACACCTGACAATTTGTCTCAAGACTCTGGGACCTTTGCTGGGGTAGCTCCCAACATGGGAAGCGGCGCTTCTGTGGAAAGTCCTCAGGGATTCTCTTATGGAGGCATGGAAATGTGGAACACGACCATCCAAGAAGACAGTTCTTCATCCGCAAGCCCAGAAGGACCCGGAAATGGAAAGGAGGATAGCCACCCTGGCTTAGCGGATGGAAGGGATACTACTGCAACCAAACAGCAAGGAAGAGAAGCAGAGAAAGGAGAACAGGAGAAAGGTATCAGATGGATCAGTCAAAAGCAGAATGTCAAAATAGTCATAGACGGGGAAGAAGGCAGAATATCAGACAGAGGGAACCCTGAACCAGCGGGGAATCTTCCTGTTCCTCACATGGTCATTTCCACTTCTGACTATGACAATGTAGGAGGTTGCATTTGGAGCACTTCGTCCTCCTCTGAGATCGACTGTGGTCCTGTTGGAGATATGATACAAATGGAAGAGCAGTCCAGCCCATACATAGCTGTGAGCAAACCTGTAGAAGACAAGATGGAATCTGATGCAAGCAGTTCAGATAAAGTTTTCCTTTTTCAAGGACAGAGTGACTTGAGTTCAAATGAAAAATCAGACTCTGTCGAGCTTCGTTCACCATTTATTCTGGTTGACAAATCTCAGACACTTTCAGAGGATTATCAATCAAATTTGGTTGAAGCTTGTGAAGATCAAATGAACACTAAGGATTCTTTATCTCGAAGCCCAGGTAGTTCGTCTAGTCTTGCGTCCAGTAAACCAGAAAGTTCTGGACCAGCGTCCCCCAGTTTGCCACAAAGGGTTACCCTTGCTGATTGTCAAAGCCAAGAAGGCTCCATAAGAGAGACAATGTTGCTCAGCCCCAACCTTGGTTTTGACGGAGAAATACTCAAATTGAGCCCAGGCAGTCGAGATGAACTAAGATCCAACTCAGACGGGGATTCGTCATCATGCCTTGAAATGGATTACATTATTGTTCCAGGAACAGTAAAGGCAGCTGAGCATGATCCCAAACACACTGAAGGGCTTTCCAAAGGATCCAGGAAGCCCATGGAAACATTTAACATGCTTTCCGATGCCATTTTAGTTCTGAAAGCTCAGAATCAGAAGACAACCGAGCAAAGCGAACAGACCCAAAATGATCAATCAACCAGTGAGGACCACAGTCTCATCATAACTTTCCAGTCAGAGTCAAGGCCACCATCTGGAAGTGAGCCACAACTGGAAGAAGGCTACTACGAAGATAAATCCAGCGTCTTTGGCAGAAGTCTGTCACCCTCATTGAGACACCCATCAGATCACTTCCTCAAAACCAGGGAGGAGGTTTATGTCCACTCCCAAATCTCCATGGAAGACTCGGGTTCAGACAGTGGGCACTCGCCCATCAACTCAACTTCACCCCATGCCAACTTCCAGGTTTGGGGTGATTCGTTACCGAGACAGGACACACAGCAATCATCGTGCAATAGTTCCGCCACCTCTCACACCAGTTCCTTGGTTAGTACCCCTGCGAGCGAATCAGGTGTCCCTAGTGACAAGGCCCTTGGATTACCATTTTCCGGAGATTTGATGGAGGAGGAAAATGATGAGGAAGGGCTGGAGGAAGAACCCGCAACATTGCAAAGTACTCACGATCTGTTGAGTTTCACAGAGGAGCTGGTTAAAAGTTGTCCACTTCCACCGAATAGCGACCCATCCCAACATGATTTACTTGATTATCATGACGGACAAAGTGGAAGGACTGATGATCGCCTGGTTGGACAGCATGATGGAGACTGGTGGACATCTCACCACAGCTGTTCTCTGAATGCGAGGTAAGGATCGTGAGTGAGCTGGAGCCTTTCGCAGCAGACCTTTGTGTTAAAGGCCAATCTAGGCAATTTATCAAGTGTGCAATGTTTACCTTTCCGTGAAAATAGTTTTTGAGATGAGGGAGGAAGTCGGAGTACTCATAGATAGTTCAGAGCTCAGATTCAAACAGAACTTTAACCACAAAGCAGCTGCACTACCACAGTGGTCACCGTGGATTTTTTGTTGTTTGAATTGTGGGCCCAAAAATAGCTTCGAGGAGAATGTTTCACCGTTATTTCAGCTTTACAACAACTGTCCACCCTTGGAGGCTAATAGCAAATAGCTAAACAATGAAAAGCAACCTACGGAAGTATTTCCTTTCAAATCTATCTGTCCATTTTCTAAACTGCGTGTCTCCATTTTGAAATTTGGAAATGTGGAATATGGTATTCGGTAATGATGAATTGAGTATCTTTGAGCATGATCTGTACCCAGCATTCTATTGATCCAAAATGTTCAAGTCTCATTTAGCGTTTTTGAGAGTTTTGTGAGAGCTGTTTCGATTTTAGGATATCACTCTTTAGGAGCATGCTGTGATCCGGGTCTCTCAGTGTTTGTTTATAAATGTGTTTACGCCTAAATTAATATGCATTTCCTGCCTCGCTGCAACTTGAGTCCCACTGCAGCAGATGCAAACAACTCCACTCGCACCCTGACCAGGCGTGTGCACAGTTTTTACTCTAGTGACTTGTTGGGAATTTAAAGTGTGTCTGTTGCAAGTTTTTAATTTTTTAGACACTAGCCCAAAACATTGGCTACACTATGAAATGCAGCAATGTGTTAGCATTTCGATCCTGTGTAAACCGTCAAAAAAGTCAAAAAGACACTTGAAGCCTGCCATGTTGGTTTGAAGCAGCCATTTTAGGGACATTTCCAGTTGTAGAGGTTTATCTCATTGCTAGCAAATTGGAACCATGTTACTTGACAGAAGGATGACACTAAATTGCAAAAAAGGGTGATGTTTTTTTTGGGGGGGGGGTCTATTCTTGGTGGGGTGCAGGGAGGGGGGTGAAGCCTGACCACAAAGTTTGACATTTCCATCTCTTATTTTCCAGATGCAAAAATATGACTTCACAACTTTTACCCCATCCAGCGAATCAGAGCGCTACAAACCAGCGCATAACAGTTCACGGTCCACCTGAGACTGGATACATTTACCACCATGGTGACCAAAGGACAGAAATCCGGGAAGGTTGTGAGCCTACAAGGAATGCATCAGACATCTACGCTGAGTTTCAAGACCCGCTTGGCGACTTTGTAGCTGAGCGAGACGACAGCTACGTTGAACCTTGTTGCGCCGAATACAATCAGCCCTTGCGGGACGATCATGTCCAGTACATGCCTGAGGGATACGCCCACTTCCTTATGTCCAGGTTAGCTTTGCTGTATGATTTCAATGTACCTTATCACTATAATCAACAATATCATCAAATCATTTTTACAAATACACAATCACCCTGCATGTCATTGTTATTGCATCCAGCGAATTGTTATTGTGAGGGCTGCAGCATGACCAACTACGGTGCCAACATTACACATCTGCACCTGTACTCTGATTTGTAACAACTCTGATACTACGACACCTGACAAGGGGCTATGTTAGACCATGGCTTGCACAACAGAAGCAGTACATCTGCCTCCTGGGCATTATTGTTCTGTGTGTCGAAGAACAGCGCACAACTCAAACGTTTGGGGGCATTAAAAAATGGAGCTGCATTGATGTATCAAGTTACTTATTGAATAGCAGTGATCATAATTTTGATAATAATATTTAAAAAATATCACTACCGTCGGGCAGGAACCTCCTATGTCACAATTTGATAATTTTATTCACAAATCTATACTCCTGGTCAGTCCTAATGTGTCTGTTATTTATTTATTTATTTATTCTACACATTATTGACCAACCTAAAATATTGAAAATGGCTTGCCCACTTTGACAATGCAACGTTGCTGCTAAAAATGTCTCAGCCAGTTGAACAAACAACCCCTGTTTGATGTCTGCTGGAAAGTGATGATTTTGGAGGTACGAGGTACAATATAAGCTTTACAAATATTTGTCATTTTTACAAACTTCACAGCCTTTTTCATGACAATAATACTGTTATAATAGTCATTGTCAAAGATTAGATATTAATGATATTTCACACAGATATACATGCGTTTTGGAGGTATAATAATAATAAAATTATCCGTCTGTTTATTAGTCTTATTCTTAGTAGTATTATATTGTGGGAATTAAATAATAGGAATACTTCTTAGTACAATTTTATTGGAACACGCAATACTACATATTGTTATTTTTAGTTCATTCCACAAATGTGTGTGTGTGTGTGTGTCTGTGTGTGTGCGTGTAGCTCAGTTTTAATAATGGGTCCTCATTAACAGTTGCATCACTTGGCTCCCACTTTGTAATTCTGATGAATTGCCCCCTCCTCTTTTGGGTACATAGCCCTCCCCTGTCTTTCTTTGTGTGTGTGTGTGTGTGAATGTGTGTTGGTCGTTCTGTCATTGTGATGTGGTCATGTGACGCGGTGGCAAAGAAGCTGCTTCATGCTAAGGTAGGTGCGTAAATAAGATGAGAGTCCGTGTCCATATTTTCTTCTATTGTTAACAGGAATTATGGTAATCACATGTGGGGAGAGGGTCAATGTTGAAAGGGGATGCAGTGGGGTGGGGGGAGGGGCAACACTGTTCCGTATTGTTCCCCTCATCCCACACGTGCAGCCTGCCATGAAGACTTACTTTATTTGTGCAAAAAATGTCTCAGCCAGTTGAGCGATTATGTTTTTGTTTCTTGGCTTTTGCGGTGTCTTTTTGTGTATGCTGGTCCTGGCGATAGTGGTGGTTGTATATGTCATGGATTGTGTTTCTGTGCCTCTGAGCAGACGAGAACACCACGAGGACCACCCAGCAGCAGGGACAACGACTACGACAACTATGATGATGATGAGGGGGACTTCCAGTGAGGAAGCTGAGGATGCAGAGAACAGGGAAGGTATGGTTATACACAGCTAAAGTTGTGTGAAGCTGTTACTGTCCCTTTAAGAGACAAATAAGCACCTCTCGCAAATAGACACCACCACTTAGACCTGCTTTCAGATCATCTAAAGTTTGGTCTACTTTCATCCACTTAATCAGTTCGGCCGGGGGTCCAGCATGGGACAGTACAGTCTGTCAAATTCCCAAACACGCTACAGAGGTTCGCACCTGCAAGAAAATAAGTCATTTATGACCCCAAAAATGCTAACGAGAAATGTTGTTCCAACAAAAAAATATTTGATCAAACATTTTACTGTACCTTTTTTTTGGGTAAGCTATTTTTTTCCGTTAAGATGATTAATGCCGTGTCTGAAAGATTTGACTTAACTTGAAAAAAAAATCAAGTGACACAACCAAATGTTCTGTGGTGTGACATTTGCAGGATATTTTCATCCAATCCAATTCAAATTTCTTTGAAAAAAAACTACAAAAACTCTGTGGATAATTCTTCAGATCTTGAGCATCGAAACACTTTGTAACTTGTGATGTTCGTTAAACTAACATTGTGGCCGGGTTAGGGCTCAATGAGAGTGGGTTGCTGGGTAAGACGCTGCTCATTAAACGTCCCCAAAGCTTGACTGCAGGATCAACTCTCCACCAGTAGAGGGCACTAATAAACTTTGAAACGTTCATTGGGAGTTTGAAAAAAGTTCACAGTTGGATATAAACTGAAAATATACTGTATGTTTGGCAGATATTCTTTGTGGACCTATTTTTGTGACCAAATTACACAATTTTTGCCCCGCCCTACAGATTCGCTAACAAGATGCAAATTGGAGGAGCGTAATATTCATGAGCACAAGAAAAATCAGCTTTTTAGGGACTGTTTCCAGGGTGCGCATAATATTTAGAGGGTGTGTTATTCTCGAGAAATTACAGTAGTCAGCAGCAATATACCAATTAATAGTCTCTCTAAGCTCCCAATTTCTTTTGGGGCAGACCCTCCTTCCTCTGCAGACGCATCGAGCTCCAGTCAGAGGCGTAAGTTGTCGGCGCCACCCATGAACGTGTCACTGGAGCGCAGCGAGGACTCCCTGCCCTCTGAGGATGCCCTCGACACAGACGAGGAGGAAGCGGCTGTAGACACCGGAGACGACTTGGACGTGGACATCGAGGAGCTGGACACGTCGGAAGATGAGCGTGACCCCACCGTCCCGCCGGAAGGGGGCCGCGAGGGCCACGAGGAAAGTCGACTGTGGAGGAGTGTGGTGATCGGCGAGCAGGAGCATCGCATCGACATGAAGTGCATCGAGGCCTACAAGAGGGTCATCTCGCACGGAGGTGTTGACGCGCACATATTCGCAACCTCTTGACACCTCCCATGTGTAACGCTCGTGATTTTCTTCGTCAGGTTATTATGCCGAGCAGAATGCCATCATCGTGTTTGCAGCCTGCTTCCTGCCTGACAGCGACTGCGATAGTTACAACTATGTCATGGAAAACCTCTTCTTGTAAGGAAAACTTCACTCACTAATACTGCGCTCTGAAAACTGCTTGGTTAAAAGTTAGCCAAATTGGGTGAATTTGTGAAACCAGCACTGGATCCAATATGGGCTGAAATGAACATTTGCATTTTTTATTTGTATTTTTTAGTTATTTTGTTCCTTTTTGTTAATGATAAATACCATGTTCCAATATTTTTCGAAGAATATTTCACCGATCTAAAATAGCAAGCAGCTTCAGTTCTTCAGCCCACCCAAATCCAAAATATTTAACCCAACCTTGGGTAAAATTAACCCAATGCTCACAAAATCCAACCCAGCACATACCTTGACCTTTTTTTTTTTTTTTTTGCTTTTGAGTATTACTAAAGTAATGCCCTCACATGTGGGCAAGGGGAGCCACTGGGGCAGATGCAATTTTCAGCCTTGTATTTGAACACTGGGAGAATTGAAAAGCAACCATGCAATAAATGAAAAAACACTCGCAAGGATCTGCTGCCGAAACGCCCAACCGGACTCCTGACGTGGTATTATTATACTGTATGTGTACTGTGTAGGTACGTCATAAGCACCTTGGAGCTCATGGTGGCAGAGGACTACATGATTGTTTACTTGAACGGCGCCACACCTCGCCGCAGGATGCCTGGCTTCACATGGATGAAGAAGTGCTACCAAATGATTGATCGGAGGTGACAATTTTTTTCCCCCGCATATTGTGGCTTTAACCTGTTGGGGGTTTTTTTTCCTAGTGGAACATCAACAAGTTAGGGATTCTAGCCTGGGTTAAGGTTTGTAGTCAGGGTTTCTGAATCGCGGTTTCAATCCCGGCTTATGTTATTAAACAAGGGTTAAGGTTTCAAATTAGGGTTTTTTGAGTCCATTGTGGTTCCTTCCCTTGTTACTTCTTACCCTCTTTCTTGCATTTTTCATCCTTCCTTCCTTCCTTCCTTCCTTCATTCAACTCTTCCTTCATCCTGTTTCCTAACATCCTGTTTTCTAACATCCTCTTAATTTGTGTTCTGGCTGGTCCACAATCATCCCAGCAATGGGACTCGGGTTGCCGTCACCGTTTGAAGCTGTTCAATTAAGATCCAGGTGCTACCTACTGTATTCTGCTTTAGGCTCTTTGTCTGGTCTCAATGATGATGTTTACTTCTTGCAGGCTGAAGAAGAACCTGAAGATGTTCATCATTGTCCATCCTTCCTGGTTCATCAGAACACTGTTAGGCATCACCAGACCCTTCATAAGGTTCATTGCATCTCTTTTTTACTCTATTAGTCATGGGAAGTGATCAAGTGCAAAGGGTTCTGTGCTTGCTTTAGTTTAGTTGACTTAAGTACGGGGCATGAACATTTTTGCCACCTCTGGTTGATAGCCATTAGCCAATCTACAGTTCTCTGTGCTTATCAAAACATTGTGTTTTGTGTGTTGTGTTCAGCACCAAATTCAGCAGTAAAATCAAGTATGTGGGCAGCCTGCAGGAGCTGGGACACATCATCCCCATGGAGTACGTCCACATTCCGCCCAGCATCATTAAGTGAGTTTTTGTGGGGATTTACTTCCCCGACTTAATCCACCTCTTAATGCCACCATGACCACCTCACAATTGTAGAAACCATCAATACTGTACAAAACCCCCCCAAAACAAAACGTAATATAACAGCAAACAACTGTGCCATGTATATCATCTAAAGCGGTCCAGAATCAATATTTATCTGACAAGAACACACAAAAGGTTTTGCTCTGACCTACCAGACAGAGGATGAGAACATGCTGACATCACTGAGGGCCTGCACTTTGACAGCCAGTCTGACTGGGAATACTTTATATATCAGCTGGCACTATCGAATCTGAAGGCCCCCCCCCCAAAAAAAAAATCCTACATCCACAT
The DNA here is from genome assembly GCF_054856545.1 of Hippocampus guttulatus. NCBI lineage: Eukaryota > Metazoa > Chordata > Actinopteri > Syngnathiformes > Syngnathidae > Hippocampus > Hippocampus guttulatus. The sequence continues at coordinate 16,905,888 of NC_141265.1, forward strand.
ACATGTACTGATAACCATGGCTCCCCTGAAGGCCCACTAGCACTGGTTAGTATACACCAACTGGCCACAACATTAGGTACACCCTAAGTACCCCCCGACACTCAACACAATACAATCTGCATGCATTTTGTTTTGAAAATTGGAAGATCATCCTTGCGGGCAAGCGACAAAAAAGGCCTTTGGTAAAAATCTCACTTTGTCTGTTGAGCTTGATTTTCCATGTCCCCTTTACAAGGTATGACCAACAGAGGGCGGCAAACACATTTGCATGCATGAGGTAAAAAGCACCGAGCCGCCGGTCACTGTACTAACCTTCATCAGATGCAGCCACACACCCGTTCATTAACGTTTCTAAGGTCCACTTGTTACATTTATGGCTTTAAATCCTCTGCCTTCTCTGCTCACTTGTCGGTTTGTATGTTAAGACGCGCCTGCCAACTGTTCACAAATTCCTCTAGTTGCGTTTTCTTTGCCAGGGTTGTTCGTGAAAGTTACAGAAAGCCGTGAATGCATGTGCACGTACGGGGTAATAATGTAAGATGAGTTTGAAATGATATGAAGGTGATTTTCCAGCATAGGTTGTGGTCCATTCATTGATTGAATTATGAAACTATTAACAATGACGGTGTTCCCCGCTGTACCGGAATTATCCTTTTTTTTTTAAACGATTGCTTTTCTGTAGGTTTTACAGTGTACTTACTGTAATGCCCTCACTTATGGGAAAGGAGAGCCACAGTCACCAATACACCTTCAATTCATTTATAATTGCCAGGACAACACCCATATGCAAAGTTGCCCTACCAGGTCCCGCCTCTTAAAGGCACATATACACTGACACTACAGTCCAGGGAAATCAAGACAACAAAAGTCTTTGTACAAGGGAATTTATTTCACCTACAGTTGATGGAGAAATGCCATTTTGCAGATCTGTGATGGAGTCACTCTCCAAGCAGTGACAGTAATTTCAAGTCAACATTAGGGTCCAATCATGACAGATTGTGGCTTCATTTCCCTCGACCGTGTCATTGCCTGGAAGCCGTTGCGCCACGCACTCTACTGGAACTTTTCTATGCCTGAGGATTCCTTTCTGTTGTTCTTTGGAATAATTAACCAATTTTCTCAATTTTGCCTCCTCTTAACTGAACCCTCCTTGCTTGTCAAGAGTTTTTTTTTTTTTTTTTTTTTTGCTACAGCTGTGCTTCCTGCTTTTGTCCCATCCTAAATGTAATGCAACTTTTATGTTTTAGTTAAAAACAACAACAACAAAAAAATCATATATACTCCACTTTCCTGCACCCTACTCATGTGGGACAGTGGACACGGACTACTAATCTACAAACAATAATGAGGTCTCCCTGAAACAAACCCCCCACCTCATTAACCTCTCTTTTGTGCCCTCTATTGCAATGCCACACACCAGGCTGGACTCAGATTTAAAGGACGCCTCAGGAAAGTAAGTCTACACAAGCAACAACATAATAGACGGTGGTATCATGATACAGCATTTGCACGATTCTTGCTTGTTTAAAAGTACGGTGGGCTACTGGTTAGCACGTCCGCTTTACAGTGCAGAGGTGCAGGGTCCGATTCCGGCTCTGTAGCTTCCTGTGTGGAGTTTGCATGTTCTCTTGGGTTTTCTCCCACATTCCAAAAAGATGCATGGCATACTGCCCAAAGCACCACCTCGGGCCGATGTGCGCACGCGCCGATGTACCACGATACTGTTGTTATCCTGATCTCCATTAATCATTATCTTTTCCTGTCTGCCAGGTCTGACAGAAAGAGAAGTTTGGCCATTTGACAAAATGAGAGCTCCACTTGTGGCTGCCCATCTTCCCGCCAATGGTGAGGAGCTTTCGGCGAGGCTTCAAGACAGAACCACGTTAATTTGTACATGGAAGGGAAGGTGCTTGCAAGTCTGCACTTAATGAGGTTTACATTGGAATCCATTTATTACTGTGTATTTACCACTTGACTAATATGCCTTTTCTTTCACTCTACTGTATTAGTAGCATTTCTGACCATAAATAACGTCTCATGCATTTGAACAATGTCGGAGTTTCCAAAAAAAAAATCCACACAGACACACGCACACAATAAATCTCTGTACTGTACTTATCGATAGACTAATACGAGCCATTGACCAAGCATCACTTTAAATCAGGGGTGGTATGACTGGATTGACTTTGACTGGGGAGACGCCTTCCCTGTGATAGCGTGTCATCGCAAAATACCACCAACGATACCACGATACAACGTGATGTATGGGAAGAATATCATCTACGATCGATTTTGATATCTGGGTACCGGTAATTGGATGTAAAAGAAAAACAATCGGATAGCTTTAAGATCAATTAGAGGCAAACTATCTGCTATAAATGACAATATCGGCAAAACTAAATAAGGGAACATCGTAAACAAGCAATATTAACACGGTAAAATTAGTATCACGGTACAATTCTGATGCAATAATTCGTTTTTGGAATAAAACGTACAGTACATGTATGTAACGTAAAGAACGGAAAATGCGTACATAAACAAACAAAACAAAAAAAACTGTGACGGAAATGTGAATATTGATTCCTGTGTTGTCAACGACAGTTTTGTCCCGCCCCTGATTCGAACCTGACCACAGTCAACAATCTCAAATGCGGCTTACTCTACTAATACGTTCTATCACTGTGAAAGTCTTTGGGGTAGCAAACTAGCACTTGAATGTGTCTGCGGTGACGTACTTGTGCATGACCTTCCCGCTCGTGTGCGCGTGTACGCATGTGTGACCGAAGAATTGTTTACGAAGTCTCGCGTGTGCATTCCACACTTTTATTTGGGATTCTGCCGTCATCTTCGTACTGTAAAATAAAGAAAAGACTGCTCATCCCTTGTCTAATGTGTCTCTATGTTTTATTCGGTATACGTAGCAATAAAAATATAAATGAAATTAAAAAACAAAAACACAGACTGATATGAGTTAATTTGCAGGCCAGTGCACCATCAACATGATTTGTGCTGGCCGTGACGATTGGTCTTCTTGTAGATCACTGTAAATTCAACATGATTTGCAATCAACCAGACATCTGGGCGAGCGCTCTTTGTCGCAGGTATTTTTCCAGACAGTACATGGCGACAGGGTCCGTGTTCGTGTCAAACTTGTTGGCAAAGAGGTGCTGCTGCCTCAGCATCCACTGCAGGTCGCCGGCCCCGTACACGCATATGGCCCTCACATGGATGCCGTTGCACGGCGGGTACACGGCGTGTATGGAGGCTCGCTCGCCCTCGTGATATTGCCACTTGACCAGCCGAGCCAGGGCGTAGACGTCGCTCACATCGTACTTGGTGCTGGCCCACATGGAGCCGGGCACGCCGGACATGCGCTGAACAGTCGCCCACAGGAACTCGTCGGGGCTAAATGTGTCCTTGGCCCACTCTATGAGGGCCAGGACACGCCGGTCCTCTAGAACGCTACGGACGAAGCCCCGAGTCACCACAATGTAGGCGTTCCCTGACAGGATGGGCAGTTGGAAGGGCGGCGGCTCCTTTACCTTTCCCACCCCCTGACACAAAGGGAAAGTCAAATTGTTCCATGTTTTATGATGACCCAACAACCACCCACGCCCCTTAAAGGAATGAATGTTGTGTTTACCCTGGTTTCACCTTACAATTGAGAGCACATTCTCGTTGTCAACAAATTCCCTTGACCACCCTGCTCATTACTTTGTAGTGGACTATATAGACCTGGATTATATAGATCAGTAGATGTCATTCAGTGTTCCCGGAATCCCAAAAGTGGCTCAATTAATGCATCAAATCTTTTGTTCTAATAATAAAAACAACAAGGCTTCCTCTTTTGAAATTGCTTTGACTTACAATTAATTGATCAGTTTTATAAAATAAAAATGTTGCATTCACCCTAATAAGCACCTACCATATATATATAGCACCTATATATATATATATAAATGATTTAACCTATTAGATAAATGAATAACCAATTGTCGGACTTAAAAAAATATTTTAAAAATTGTAATATAAATAAATAACAGGGCGGCCCGGTAGTCCAGTGGTTAGCACGTCGGCTTCACAGTGCAGAGGTACCGGGTTCGATTCCAGCTCCGGCCTCCCTGTGTGGAGTTTGCATGTTCTCCCCGGGCCTGCGTGGGTTTTCTCCGGGTGCTCCGGTTTCCTCCCACATTCCAAAAAAAAACCCATGCATGTCAGGCTGATTGGACGCTCTAACTTGTCCCTAGGTGTGAGTGTGGGCGTGGATGGTTGTTCGTCTCTGTGTGCCCTGCGATTGGCTGGCAACTGATTCAGGGTGTCCCCCGCCTACTGCCCGGAGATGGCTGGGATAGGCTCCAGCACCCCCCGCGACCCTAGTGAGGATCAAGCGGTTCGGAAAATGGATGGATGGATAAATAACAATAATTTAATACAATAAATACAATCTTCTTCTTCTCCTTTCGGCTTGTCCGAATAATTTAATACAATAAATACAATAATAATAATAATAATTTTTTCGAATAAACAGTTTAAATTTAGGAATTGTCAAATTGACACATAAAATATTACTGGTCAAGGTACAATGATATTTCTACATCTACAGTCTTACCTTGATGCGTCCATCCACTTCCTGGTAAACCCTCTGGACCCTCCACATCTTTTCCTTGGGCATCTTCTCCGACTCCAGGCTGTTGACGCCGTTGAGCGCCCGAAGCGCCTGCACCATCTCCAGGTTGGTCTTAAGGGGGAAGTCCTGGCCACAGAGGTTGATGAAGTACCTCCACGCTACGCCTGTGCCCAGCAGCTCGGACATGCAGTTAAGGTCGGCCTGGACCCGGGACCAGCCGGCGTAGACCACGCTCTCTCGCCGGCTGGCAAGGAACACATTGGGGAAGCAGGAGGCCACGGCCGAGACTGCAGCCAGCACTGACGGCAACGCCTTCAGGTCCACATGGATGCAGTAGATGTTCTGAGGAGCATAGATGGCCCGGAGGAGACGCTCGAAGTTCTGAACCTACAAAAGCAACGGGGCAGATGGACTTCTACAGTGATGCCTTTATTTGCCTAATAAAGTTGTCTTCAATTTGTCAATCTATATTTATGAATGAAATAAGATGACATTCACCACATATGTCCACAGAGTTTGCCAACCTGCGCCTCGATTATATCTGCGAAAATTGCATGACACCACCTGCACCACAACTTAGACCTGCTCCAAGCTAGCCTCAATTCTAGTCTACTTTTTTCTCACTAAATTATCAGCTGCGCCGGGGGCGTGTAATGAAAAGATGCCCTTGGTCCACTGGAATACCCGGCGAGGCACAGCACTGTCTGCCAAATTCCCAAACACGGCAAACTAGACATGAAGATGTACAAGTTTGCTGTCACCATACCTTGTGATGCACAACCATGGAGTAAGCTAGCGGAAAGTCCTTCTCCTCCCAGCTCAGGGGGAATGTGAGATACTTCCTGCTTGACTTGAACTTCCTGTGGTAGGAGAGAGACTCTCAAAATATTAGAACAGTTCTTGGCCCACCGCTGTGAAAATATTTTTTTTTTTACCAATTTCTGCAAAAATTCTGGTCACTCCAAAGGATTCACATACTTGTTCAGGTTTGTTACTAACATGAAACCCGTCCAGCTGTAAGTCCGTCAAAAAACAAACAAACAAACAAACAAAAAAAACCCCAATGTGGCCTCGCTGTTCCAATATCCTTGAATGGGGGTCGGGCGGTACAAAATACAGTATACAAAGCCTCACCTGCAGTCTTTAGTGGCGTTCACGTAAAATTGGTCAGGGACACTGAGGCGCTTGCGGAAGTCTTTGGTTATGGTCAACAACTTGGCCTGCTCCAATGCCTGCCGCTCACCCCGCAAGATGGCAGAGCAGTTGCACGCATTCTCCGGGCTGTCGTCATCGTCACCGTAGTCAAGCCAAGTGTAGCGTCCGAGGATACCTGGAGTGGGATTCCAGCCCACCTTGACAATCCCACTGATTAGTGAGAGCATACAAAGGGTGGCCAGCAGGGCGGCCAGCTTGAGACACAAGTGATTGCGCTGTCTCGTCCTGCTCAGCCACATTGTCAGCTGTCAAAACGACATGGACAGTACATAATAATAATTTTCAAATCATAAAGGAGTGATTTCACAGTTTTTAAAAAAAATGAAAAATTTGATTAAACTTTGTTTCTAAATCTTTGTATTTTACAAAATATTCTGAAATTATTATTATTTTTTAGATAGCAACCACTTCATGTGGCCTGCTCCGATTCTGGCTCTGTAGCTTCTTGTGTGGAGGAAGCTAAAACCTCTTGGGGTTTCTCCCACATTCCAAAAAGATGCATGGCATACTGCCCAAAGACAGATGGGATAGGCTCCACCACGCCCGTGGCCCTCATGAGGATAAGCAGATTTGAAAATGGATGAATAGTTATTCATTATTGCAATTGAGATACAAGGATTATGGGTCACATTTTTTGGTGGGAAATGTTTTGAAATTATTTTGGTCATATTGTCAATATGATAAAAATATGAGGGCGGCCCGGTAGTCCAGTGGTGAGCATGTCGACTTCACAGTGCAAAGGTACCGGGTTCGATTCCAGCTCCGGCCTCCCTGTGTGGAGTTTGCATGTTCTCCCCGGGCCTGGGTGGGTTTTCTCCGGGTGCTCCGGTTTCTTCCCACGTTCCAAAAACATGCATGGCAGGCTGATTGAACGCACTAAATTGTCCCTAGGTGTGAGCGCGCCTGGCTGTTCGTCTCTGTGTGCCCTGCGATTGGCTGGCAACCGCCTACTGCCCGAAGACGGCTGGGATAGGCTCCAGCACACCCCACAGTGCTAGTGAGGATTAAGCGGTTCGGGAAATGGATGGATGTATGGATGGATAAAAATATGGCATTTGAACAGGGGTGTGTTAACTTTTTATATCCATGGTTTGAGAATGTATAGTCTGCTGTACAACATACAATAAATATTAAGTGAACTTCCATCCATCCATTTTCCGAACCGCTTGATCCTCACTAGGGTGGCGGGGGGTGCTGGAGCCTATCCCAGCCATCTCCGGGCAGTAGGCGGGGGACACCCTGAATCAGTTGCCAGCCAATCGCAGGGCACACAGAGACGAACAACCATCCACGCCCACACTCACACCTAGGGACAAGTTAGAGCGTCCAATCAGCCTGACATGCATGTTTTTTTTTTTGGAATGTGGGAGGAAACCGGAGCACCCGGAGAAAACCCACGCAGGCCCGGGGAGAACATGCAAACTCCACACAGGGAGGCCGGAGCTGGAATCGAACCCGGTACCTCTGCACTGTGAAGCCGACGTGCTAACCACTGGACTACCGGGCCGCCATTAAGTGAACTTGATTAAAAAAAATCATTTAAGTTTAATCAGAGCACTCATAAAATGAATTACCAACTAAATTCAAGAATATAACAAAGTTGAATTACGATCAATCATAGGCCAAAGAGAAAATTCGTTTTTGAAAATGGATGAATACTGCACACTTTTTTTTCCCTAAGTATAAATGGGGCTTTTTTTTTTTTAATGAATAAATCAGTCTGACCTTTGGGTCTTTCTGCCGAGTGTCTGTTTGGAAGAAGTTGTCCTCAACTTTTTAACACTTTCAGCACCGATGACAAAACCAAACACTTCCTGTCAGCTTTTTTTCAAATGAATGTTTATGTAACAGTTCATTTATTATGAACGGCTTGTTCTTCTTCTTAATTTTAGATTTTTTAAAAATTCTATAATTTGAATAATTTGTATAATTACTGAAATATTTGGTTTATATTTTTGTTATAGTATATGCAGTATATTTTCCACTTTAACATTAAATTTTAAAATAACAGCATGGTTTTCAATAATAAAGAAAAAATACAACGTTCCTTTAAAACATTTTTTTTGTATTATTTAAATGTATTATTTATTTTACATTTATTTTTAAATGATAATATGATGCAATGAATAGAAATATACTAATTTAATTTATTTTAACTTAATCCAAAAGGTAAAAACAAGTTTCAAAAATGTTTATTAGTATTTAAAATCGTCATAATTGAACATGTATATAATGACTTTGACTGAAATAAATTTTGATTGTTACATTTTAAATAATGTACATTATTACGTTTATTCATTTTTAAAAAGCGTAATGACTTTGACTGAAATAAATTTTGATTGTTACATTTTTAAATAATGTACATTATTACGTTTATTTATTCATTTTTTTAAAAAATCGTAAATTGTGTATTTATTCATTCATTCATCTTCCGAACCGCTTCATCCTCACTAGGGTCGTGGGGGGGGGGTACTGCCCAGCTGTCCTCGGGCAGTAGGCGGGGGACACCCTGAATTGGTTGCCAGCCAATCGCAGAGCACACAGAAACGAACAACCATTCGCACTCACACTCACACAAAGGGACAAATTGGAGTGTTCAGTCAGCCTGCCATGCATGTTTTTGGAATGTGGGAGGAAACCGGAGGACCCGGAGAAAACCCACGCAGGCCTGGGGAGAACATGCAAACTCCACACATGGAGGGCGGAGCTGGAATCGAACCCAGTACCTCTGCACTGTGAAGCCGACGTGCTAACCACTGGACTGCCGGGTTATTATATCAACAATATTTCAGACGAATCGTATTTAAAATAATTAAGTTCCAAAAAAACCATACTTTTTACGTATACAGTGACCATTCAATTACTTCTTTATTTTTTTAACATGAAATAAAACGTGGATTGTTCGGATCACTGCCGCCCCCTTGTGCTTAATTAAAACATCAGCAACAAAAAGGCTTTTTGCGATGTTCTTTGTTCAAAACGTATCAAAATTTTGGGATTACGACAGAATATTCTAACCAGACACGAAAACTCATCCTAATTTCATTACTTTGATTCTAATGCTGTGGAAATCCCCGCCTGTTGTCTCTGCTTCATATTAATATTGTTGTTGTCGTCATGTGACTTAACTTTTCGAGGAAACGCCCCACAATTACGCACCAAAGTGCCACAAATTGTACTACTGAGTGTTGTGCAAAAAAAATTTCCTCTTGATGAGTGACTCACAAACCCTCCTCAAATCATGTCAGTGACATTTCATTGTGAGTCACAG